>NC_133898.1:127222223-129715730 GCF_964199755.1 Larus michahellis
GGACCTCGTCATTCAGCTGGCAAAGCTTCTCCAGCTGATGTAAAGGGTCAGAAATCACAGCTGTTTGCTATCCACAGAGAGATACAGGAGGAGTATTCAGCACCAAACATTGGAAGGTATAACTATGGTAAAATGAAGTGACTTAAAGTACCATAGCAATGGCATTGCCGTCTGGGAGCTGTTGGTTGAACTGCTTTCTTGGAATAGATGTGATCCACTGAAATTTCATAGGGTCATAATCTCCTCTCCCATTGCTGAAAAGGCAAATGTTATACCTTCTCATCTGGTATAAATCTTGATGAACACCATGGAAATCAATAGAGATAATCCTGATTTAGGCCAATTGCTGAAAGCAGAAGGTGGTCCCATCTGTAGATACTAAAAGTAGCTTTGATTTTTTCCTCATGGCCAATGATGTCCAGCATCCCCTAGGGATTCTTAATCACAATGGCAGTGTGTTACCTTACAACTAATCAGTTCCCCATGAATCCTGGAAACATATTAATTTGACTCATCTTTCAAGCACCATGAGGCCAGAATAATGTCTTACACTGTTATGAAGGAGCTGAACATGTAGAGGAGCAATGAATGAGCGCTCAGTTAGCGAGCAGAAGGAAGTGAAAAGTGCAAATACAAATTGACAAAAAGAATAATGACATCTTTATATATGGGTTATTGATTATACCGGGAGCTGTATGAAAACTGCAAAAGCAGCTTTAACTATCATTCATTCAAATCCCAAACAATTGATGAGTTAAAAAAAAATGTTCAATAAATGGTTTCATGATGAGAAATTTTGGGGGAGCAATGGATTTCAAATTCTCAGGCAGGCAAGTATGTTCACAGATGAACAAGACAATCCATAATTTGCTATCTTTTTTGCTTACCTGACCACTCACCAGTTTAGAAGTTTAATATCAAGTCTGAAATCCAAACATTGACAGAGAAGCAGAACAGTCTTTCTGTCCAAATTCTGGCCTAATCATTGGGAAGGATGAGATCTTTTTGGAGTAATCTAGAATAAGACCACAAATATTTTTAAAATCTAAATAGACATGGGCACTTAAGGACTATTTACAAATGGATTCTGCTGTCTCTGTGCATTAGCATGTCAGCATTTAATCCCACTGCCCCTTTTTAATACATTTTAGATGACATTTTCTGAGATAATGAGGTGACTGTGGGACTCGTTTCACCTACAGTTAGACTCTTAAAGGTAAGATATCTCATCTAAGCTGCTCTCAGGCTCAGCTTTTCTGAAAAAGACTACAGATTTTTTTCTGAAAAAATCTACAGACTGACTTCTCCCGTCTTAAGAGTTCTGGTGAAAAAAAAGACTGACTAGGTAATTTACTTCTAGATGGTAATCATTATGTGAGATCACTTCCATTCCTATCTTTAGCGTCATGCAGTATTGGTCTCCTCAAGGGTTTGTAAGTGTGATTTCAATGTAATAATGACAATAATAATAATTACAACACCACCAACAACAATAATGACAGAAATATCAGTACTTAACTTCCCAGCATAAATGATTTTTTGCTTTTTATTTGCAAAAAAGATAAATATATTCTAAATAATGAAATAGTTTCTGATATGAAAAAAAAGTTTCTAAATTCCTTGTGTAATTTATAAGAAATAATCCAGAGAGTTATAAATAGATTCTGTTTCATAGCAAGTTTTTTCTAGATTGTGTTGACCTCAAATTTATAATTTTCCCTCCAGTAAAGCTGATTCAAACTGTAACAAAGATATGTAAGGCCAAACCACCAGCTGAGGCAAAGTGGCTTGATTGTTTAAAGTGAAGGAGTTAAGTTGATTTGCACCACCTAAGGTTTAGGCTCTTGTGATATAATGTTGTTTGATTCTTCTATTCTATGGTTTGTAGGAAAAATCAAGCAATGTCAAAATGATTAACTGTAAATGGTCTTGCGTTTGATCATCTTTGTGCTTCAATTATAATTACAGAGTCAAGCCTAACAATAGTCTCTCTATAATTTCTTTATTGGCATGCAAAGTTTGCACAGTAAATATTTCTTCTCATCGCATTTTTTCCCCTTTTCCAACAAGCTCTCAAAGAAACCATTCCAAACTAAATAGCAATTGAACTGGACTGTTATTATTCTGTACATACTAATTCTGCTCCCAGCTATTTTTTTTAAAGCATGAAATTCACAGATTATAAAGCCTAGTGAATCATGTGAACTCATCTTTGAAATAAGTCCGAACCACAGATTTCAAAGCCCAAACTGACTTGAAACTGCACTTCCTCATCAAAGATAAATGTTTAGGGCTAGTGTTCTTGTTTGATCCAAGAGATAAATCCTAGGTTTCAGTCTTCTGGAGTGAAATCTTGATTTCATTCAAGCCAGTAGCAAAATTCCTATTGTTTGTTAACGAGGTCAGGACTTCAGCACCAGATTTCAGTTCCCTGAAGTTCGGGTGCAGAGGGAGTTCTGAATCCACCACTCTAATTCTGATGCCGTGTTTGTCGAAAGGAAAGAATAAAGTGAGTTCATAAAAAGCAGTCTTCAAAGTAGGGCTTATAAAACCTTCGGTGCCAATTTATATGTCTGAAACTTCCAGTTACCGGAAAGAGCCCTGTTGAATGCAAGGGCCTTAGGGTTAGATCCTGTGACCATACATCTACAAATTGCACAAGAAAATCAATCACACGTAACACATCCTATTGCATAATTTCAAGTATCTTTTTGCAGCTTTCATTTTATAAAAAATGTGCCAGCATAGTTTCCTATATGTCTCAGTGACATCTTTTTCTAGCCCCGTCGAAGAGACACACATCCACAGAGAGGTACAAATCTGCAAGTTATTTTGAAATCTGTTGCTGAACATGAGTTTGCATAGCTCTCTCTCCAGAGAGTTCAGAATACTTAACCAAACCTATGGTTCTCAAGAGTATTACAATTTTATATCCTTTGTTAAAAATAAGGCAGAGGGAGGTGTGGGTTTCTCCTCATGCCCCCTGAAGTTTTCTGAAAATCCTGATGTGACAACTGGCTGATGCTATTTAATGTAACACTTTGGAGCTCATTGGTGAATGCATCAAACAAAAATAAAACTGTAGTGGAAACAAGAAATTTTAAAAGAGGCTAATCTGCGTTATCTGACATCTTGAAAAAGGAAAGGATTCAAAAAACTGAAAGAAAACCATAACAGCTTTAATAGGTGGAGAGATTTAGTCTTTTTTTATAGAGGTTGCTGATTTTGTTACTGTTGTCATTCTTCTTGTGACTATTCTTATTCTATACATGCAATAGTGTAATACAAACCTATTAGGGATCAGATCAATAAAGGAATGCAGGTGTTTCATATGGCCTGTGTAGACACAAGAAAAATCATAGAATCATAAAAACTCATTACCTATCCCCTAATTGTGAGTGTTTTGTGTTGTATTGGTGGATATCACGATATAAGCATCAACAATATTCACACAATTTCTCATCATCAGTGTAGAAATGAGATACATTTTTAGCAAAAAACCCAATTAATTTTATGCTAATTTAACTTTCTTTTGAGATTTCAAAATTTTGGATAACATTTTTTTCCCTGTAGTCACTCAAAACAGATTTTTTTTTTTATTTTTTATTTTCTACAGTATCTATAGTATCACAGGGAAGTTTTGGGGAATTACAACAGTGAGCTTAGTTATATTGCTGAAGTCAACAGAAGTAAATGGTACTTCCACATATTGGATAATATTTTGAGGGCATATAAAAAGAAATTCCTGATGATCATTTTTAATTAATCACTTTTTGGTAATGCTAAACAATTATACAGTAAAATTTCCAAATGTACTAAGCCAAAAGGGGAAAAATATTGGATACAAAAGTTGAATGAACCACAGAAGGTATGGTGTGACAGATGTGGAATTGCCTGTCACAGTCCATAAATATTATACATTCTTAATATTCATCTGAATGTTATGAAGCACTGTTCCACATAAGTCATGGAAGAGTCACGGCTTCAGTCCTATTCTGCTGTAGTTATTGATTCCTTGGGTGTCTCTTTTCAAGTATCAGTTGTTACGTCACTCAGATCAAGGCAACTATACTTGGAAAAGAAAAACTAAAGTGGAAGTGTAGCATTCAAACACATGACATTCAAATTAGTTGACAAAACACATCTAGTTTCACGTATTAAAGAAATTGCCGTCAGTAAAATGGGAAAACTAGTCTGACACTCCAAGAAAAAACATGTTAGCAGCTTCAGCCATGAATGATTGTATTGATTCCCCAGTAAAATCAGAATGAAAATCATATGCAAAGAGAAATGGGGTACTGCTAGATGTGTGTAATTGCTTTCCTTTTTCATCCATCTGACATGGATAATACAAAATACCAAGTGAGAACTTAATCATGGCTCAACTTCACCACCAAAAGTTGCACAATTATAGTAGGCTAGCTGCCTAACTTTCTTCTGTACTCAATGAAAAGAAATAGGTAAGCTATCGTGTTCTTTTAGTTATTTCTCACATGACAGTGTGCAGTTGAAAAGGGACTTGGGAACAGTGACACTTTCGATAATTATTTCCACTAAGAATTCTTCTTTCATTTTGTCTGGGGGACACAGAGTTCCCGCATACACTGAAACAACAGTTAAGGCCAGGAAAAGATATTAAAGTACTGCAGACTGGACAGGATCATAGGTCATCCTCTGGTAAGCTAGTTATAAAATATCACCTTCTATATCAAAGAAATCTCCAGTGAACAAAATGAAACTGCACAAGGTAATGGTTGGAGCTGGAGACCTATGGCTCCCAAGTGAAATTGCTTGTTCAGATACTCAGATGAACAGTGGACTTAAATTAAGAAGAGCTTAACAGTTACAGGAGTTACCTATAAAAGAAGTCACTATATGATTTTCAAGGTAGTTTCAGTAACAAGGTGAGAACTGCATGCCCCAGCTCCAGCATGTGAATGAATTGGCCGGTTTTGTCAACAGTGTCAAAACCCAGGAAGAGAAAAACAAATACCTCCTTAATCTAAAATATAAACTCTCACTTATGCACGGGAAATACCTCAGCATTTGGAGTCAGGATAAAATAGTCCCCTGTAGGACTTTAGATACAATAGACACGTATAAGCCTTTATCGGTTTCATGGGTTAATTTGTTTTGATCTCATGCTGTGATTTTCTTCTGTGTTAAAATCATAGAATCACAGAATGGTTTGGGTTGGAAGGGACCTTAGAGATCATCTAGTTCCAACCCCCCTGCCATGGGCAGGGACACCTCCCACTAGACTGGATTGCTCAAAGACCCATACAGTCTGGTCTTGAACATCTCCAGGGATGGAAAAAATACATTGGTTCTAAAAGCCACATTGGTTTTGAGCCACTGTCATCTTCCAGATGATAAACTTAAAATTGGTGGCTACAATTTCAATGGATAAAATCAGGTGAGGTAATTCTTCCTCTTTTCATCTAAGTCAGATGGGACGAATCTCCTTTCAGATTCATCTGTCTGTTTCTCAGGAGCTGTATAGAATCATAGAACGGTTAGAGTTGGAAGGTACCTTAAAGATCATCTACTTCCAACCTGCCTGCCATGGGCAGGGACACCTCCCACTAGACCAGGTTGCTCAAAGCCTCATCCAGCCTGGTCTTGAACACACCATCTGTAGACTGTACTAAAATGACTGCCTGACTTTCAGATGCCTAAACCAAGAAAAAGTAAATCCCATTCCAAAAGACCAGGGAAATGAGTCAGAGATTCTGCTCACCTTCCAATACCAGCCTTAACAAATGTGAAAGTATGTACTGCCCAGGGAAATTGTGCGTCAGGCATGAATTACAGCTTGAATCTGGGATGAGGAAGGTTTAGAGTAACACAGGCACGAATGGACAGATGTGCATGGGCAGCCCTCTGTGGATGAAGGCTATATTTTTTTGGGGAATAAAAACATAACAGCATCTTTCTTTCAGATAGTCTTTAAAACTCTGTGTCTTCTTGATCAAGTCCACCCTTTTTCTCTTCTTTATGCTAGTGTGGATAAGGACTCTCGTGCATTTGTCTGTGTTATATCTGTACAGCCTCTATCCCCATACAATCTTTGTCCATTTCCTTAAAATCCTGTGTGACACCATGATAAAAAGGCAAGGAATTCCATAGTTAAAGGAAAATGTTGCAATTCCTGTGTTTGAGCTGGATTCTCTGCTATCTATGAGGACAAAACCACTGATTTATGGCTTTAAAAGGTTTGGCCACTGTGTGTATGGGTATTTATAGCATTCAACAAATTAGTTAGTTACCGTGTAGACTTTGGATGAGAGGGCTCCCATACACACACTTGGGAAATGAGGATGAGATGCAATGACTTCTTTTCCTCAGTCTTCACTGTCAAGGGCTCCAGCCACACTCCCGTAGTCACAGAAGACAATGGCAGGGGTTGGACATAACTTCCCATCATAAGTGAAGATCAGGTTTGTGACCATCTGATGAACCTGAAAGTGAACAAGTCCATGGGACCTGATGGGATACACCCATGGGTGCTGAAGGAACTGGCGGATGAGGTTGCTAAACAGCTCTCTATTATATTCCCAAAGTCATGGTAGTCTGGTGAGGTCCCCACTGACTGGAACAGGGGAAACATAATCTGCATTTTCAAAAAGAGAAAGAAGGAGGAACCAGGGAATTATAGGCCAGTCAGTCTCACCTCCGTGCCTGGTAAGATTATGGAGCAGATCCTCCTGGAGGCACTGCTGAGGCAGAAGAATAACGAAGAGGTGATTGGGTACAATCAACATGGCTTCTCCAAGGGCAAATCATGCCTGACAGACCTGGTGGCCTTCCATGAGAAGGTCACAACATCAATAGACAAGGGGAGAGCAACTGACGGCATTTGCCTGGACCTGAGCAAAGCCTTTGACACTGTCCCGCATGACATTCTGGTCTCCCAGCTGATAAAATATGGGTTTAATGGACTGCAAATTCAGTGGATAAAGAACTGGCTTGACGGCCACACCCAAAGAGTGGCTGTCCATAGGTCCATGTCCAAGTGGAGGCCAGTGACAAGTGGAGTCCCTCAAGGATCAGTACTGGGACCAGTCTTGTTTAACGTCTTCGTCAGCGACATGGACAGTGGCATAGAGTGCACCCTTGGCAAGATGACAACAAGTTGCGTGGGGCGGCTGACATGCTAGAGGGAAGGGATGCCATCCAGAGGGACCTTGACAGGCTGGAGAGGTGGGCCCATGCCTACATCATGAAGTTCAACAAGACTGAGTGCAAAGTCCGCCATCTGGGTCGGGGCAATCCCAAGCACTGATATAGGCTGGGCAGTGACTGGCTTGAGAGCAGCCCTGAAGAAAAGGACTTGGGGGTGCTGGTGGATGAGAGGCTCAACATGAGCCGTCTGTGTGCACTAGCAGCCCAGAAAGCCAATCGTATCCTGGGCTGCATGAGGAGAAGCGTGGCCAGCAGGTCAAGGGATGTGATTCTCCCCCTCTACTCCACGCTCGTTAGACCCCACCTGGAGTACTGCATCCAATTCTGGAGCCCCTACTACAAGAAAGATATGGACGTGCTGGAACATGTCCAGAGAAGGGCCATGAGGATGATCAGAGGGCTGGAGCACCTCTCCTATGAGGACAGACTGAGAGAGTTGGGGTTGTTCAGTCTGGAGAAAAGAAGGCTCCCAGGAGACCTTCTAGTGGCCTACCAGTATCTTAAGGGGGCCTACAAGAAAGCTGGTGAGGGACTTTCTAGAATGTCGGATAATGGTAGGACTAGAGGGAATGGATTAAAACTAGAGATGGGACAATTCAGACTGGACGTTAGGAAGAAGTTCTTCACCATGAGGGTGGGGAGACACTGGAACAGGTTGTCCAGAGAGATGGTGGAAGCCCCATCCCTGGAAGTTTTTTAGGCCAGGCTGGATGGGGCTCTGAGCAACCTGGTCTAGTGGGAGATGTCCCTGCCAATGGCAGGGGGGTTGGAACTAGATGATCTTTAAGGTCCCTTCCAACCCTAACAATTCTATGATTCTATGATTCTATAATTTAATGTAAATGTCTCCTAATGCAGATGTCTGTGTTGCCTTTGGCACCCTATATAGTCAATGCAGATTGACAGGTATTTCTAGGTCCTAGTCCTAAAATGAATTACTAAAGTTAGATGAATCACGCTTAAAAGCAACTGCTTCTACTTGAATATAAAGGGAATTCAGCATGAATTTAGGCCTCAAATGTAGACAATTAGGTATCTATATTTGATCAGAAAAATTCCATCTTTTTCTTAAGAGAAACATTTCTAATCATCTAAAGCTTGAAGTTTTGGAAACACCTCTTCCTAGGAATACTAAGAGTTAAACTCCTAACTGAATTTAACAAGGGTATTGAAAACTGTATGAATAATATTACATCCAATAGATGTCATCCAGTAGAAGGCATATAATCTCAATGGCTTTTCATAAACATATACATAAATCATCAACAGCCAGGCTGTATAAGAATAACTTAACTAAGGAATTCTGTCATTGATTTATTTTTCCTTTATGCTTCTTTTGAACAGTTTTAGCATAGCTGAAAATAGTGTCTCTTTCTTTTGGATCAGCTCCACTTAGAACATGTTAATAATGGTTCATGTTGCAGCTCTACATAATAGTTTGAGATAAGAAATTTTGAGCTGAGAATGCTATTGGCAGTTCTGCATGAGCCTCAGCTGTTCTAGGTTGGGAGTTACGAGACAATTTGCTTTGGTTTCAGTTTTTTTTCAGCTTATATCCTTGTGCAGAATGTGGAGTCCAAGGTCTAAACAAACCTAAAACTTCGCAATGAAGTTTGATCAGAAGCACAGCCTCGCCAGGTTTCAAATCAAGATAATGGGAATCCAGGTGTTCTGGGTAGCTTCCACAAACTATTAGGCCTTTAGTAATGGTAGGTTTCAAAGATGGGTCCAGAATGGTTCAAAAACCCCCTCTCTCCAAAAACCAAAAAAACCCCCATGTTTATTTTTTATCTGACTCAGAAGTGGTAGCAGTTCTGAAATACTTGGGGAAAGACAAAGGAACTGCACGAGGCCATAAAGTATAATTACATTCAAAAACTTGAAGCTGGGATTGTATATTTTGAGGGTCAGAGGCTGAAGTAATGTGAAAACCTCCCCCTCCCATTTCAGAATGAAGGCACGTGGTCAGTTTGAAATGACTAAGGTTAGCATTCGTTACAGAAACACCTCGTTAAAGACGAACAACAATGGGTAGTAATTCTATCTTCTTATTCCCTTCATTTATTTTTGAAATATTGAGGAAAACAAGGAGAACATAAATAGCTTAAAAATAAAACAACATAAATTCAACAGACAGAGGAAATCTTTTGATTTTTCAAAGACACTAATATTCCTCCCATCATTGTCAACCCTTTTCTGGTCTAGTTGTATTATTGTTATTATTGTTAGTACTAATGATAATAACAAGGCAAAATAGAACTCCAAATTTTATAGAACACTGATAATGTCATCTATGATGCATAAAGTATAGATAATGTCTACAATAGGGTATTTGTAAACAGCGTCTTTATGGTGAGAGTTTCCACTAGATACAGTAAGTCAATTCATAAGAGATGTGTAAACCGACAAAAGTTGATGTTAAATCTTAGCTCTACTTATGTGATCCACGCTAGGTGTGGAAAAGAGCAGTGGGGTCTAAACTGATGTACCTCAAAGGCAGACAAGTGTGCAGCCACTAAGTCTGAAAAGCCCTGGCGCTGGTGCTCACATCCTGCTCTTGAATCCGTGTGAAAGCAAGACCTGACAAAATGAGTCATCTTTCGCACTGGGCTAAATCATGTGCACCTTGGTGGAGTAACACCTGAGTGGAGTCAGTATTCTTGCGTATGATCCAAGAACAGAGATGACATACTTTTGCTGGCATTATTCCAGAAGAAAATTTGATCCACTCAGAATGAAACTATAGGATTTTAAAATGAACAAATATTTTGTTATTGCTATCATCAGCATAATTGGAAAAAGGACACGGCAACAGCTCAGAATAAAACTTTTGCTATTACTAAAATTTCTCTCACGCAGATACAATTTTTATGAGCAGGAGCTAAAAAAAAAAATGAATAATTAAGTGTGTTATTATGACAATATCTATTTTTACTTTTATACCATGCTAAATATTACGTAACACACATTCACCTACAGCTGCATACATACATGTGTGTGGGGGTGTGCATATGTTTGTGACTACAGATGGAATAACTTAAAAAATGTC
This sequence comes from Larus michahellis, assembly GCF_964199755.1. Lineage (NCBI taxonomy): Eukaryota > Metazoa > Chordata > Aves > Charadriiformes > Laridae > Larus > Larus michahellis. Next base: position 127,232,458 of record NC_133898.1, read on the forward strand.
CAAGGTAATTTTATTTTTAAAAAATAGTAAAAAAAAATAAAATCACTAGCATTCCTAGTTCCACCCTGAAGCACATTTTTACAGCTGAAAATAGGGGCTTATAATGAAAATGCTGACACAACCTTAACTATAGAGGTGCTAGCAGGCAATGCTATAATAAATAATGTGGGAAATATTTTACACTTCAAGGCAATTACATGTTCAGCCATCTTTAGGATTTCTGGGCCATGAAGGGTAAGGATTAGGTGTACTTGACAAGTGTAAAAGACCCATGACTCATGACTGCTAGAAGGCACAAATGAATTACAAAAGCTGAGAGAAAGCTTTGTAATCATGTAGCATAGGTAAAATATTTTTTATTTGGGGGTAGATAAGGATCAGGTAAATGTAAAGATACACACTCCAGATTCCATTTAGTTTGCTTTTTGAAGAAATGGTGAAAGTTGAGTTAAATCTATTGTCCTAACTTGCCTGCCATCCATTTGTATTTTTCTTTATGCCATAAAAATATGATTGTAATATGCTTTGAAATGGAAGTTCATATTTGTCGGAGAGCAGGACTGGATAGGACCAACTAGGTCATTGAGTAGGCTCTCACTCTTGCAGAAACTTCTGCAGGAGTGTTTAGATTTAACAAAGACCCCTAAGAACATCTTTCTTAATCTTCACCCACCAGAAATACCCCAGTGCCCACAACAATCTTTTTGTTCAGTTGAGTGATGATTAAAGGCCTTGGTTTTGCACTGTGAATTTATACATTCCTCTTTCTGCTCTTGACTTCTTAATGAATTATCTTAGATTTGTGACTAAGTGGTCAGACACTGCAGCAGGAACAACCTTTAAAACCATGGATCCACCTGCACTGGTATTATGCACAAGGAGAAGATAATATTCCAGGTCTGAAAAATAACTGAAGTGGGCAACACTGCATTGTCTCCAGTCTTGAACTTTGAATGAATTGCTGAAGAGAGTTTGAACAGGTATACAGACTGTAAATATTGGAAAAGCTAATTTGGATACCTAAAAGGAGAACATCCAACGCAGAGTGAGACATAATTAATTTTTTGGTCATTGAGGAGAAATACATACCATAAAGAGAAAATAGATTTGACCTTAGATGTTATCTTCCAGTGAGACAAAATACCTTGTGGAGGTGCCTGTTTCTCTCTGTTTATTAGAAAGGATGGTGGTGGTCAAACTTTGAACCTGTGGATGCCAAAGGTACAGTGGTTGAACCACTCATACAGTCTCTTGGTTGGTCTGTACTATACTCTAGTTGGTCGACTGTAATTGGGTGTTACAGTCATTTTCGTGGCACCTGTCAAACAAGCTCAGGCTTTGCAGTCTAAATCCCACAGCCAACAGTACTTCCCTGTGTAGTTATGATGTAGTCATGATGTCGGTAACCTCCGTAGGGAGGCCAAAGGAAGGAGGGACTGTCCTGCTCTGTCACCTACAGCAGATCCCTCCAGAACATCTTTCTAGAGAGAGGGAGGAGGGAGATAAGATGGTTAAATCTCATGCCTGCTCCTGTCCAACCTATCTCAGGTGTTTTAAAATGCTTGTTACTGCGGTTTCCAAGAATCTGTGCTGGTGTATGGGGTGTGTATTTTCAGACCTGTTTATCAGCCTTTATGTTTATTTGCCTTTCAGAAACAGACACAATAATTTCTCATCCTGAGCAAAAACCAAAGCAAAATGCCACCCTCCTACACATTTTGTCTCAAACTGTTAACAAATCTCTAAAACTTGTCTGAATCTTAGGCCAAACGTTCCTAAGATCACGCATGAATTCACCCAGAGTTTTATTTCAAATATATACCACACCAAGTCTGGCAGAATATTAAATTCCACCCTGCCTTCTTATCCGTTTCCACTGTCTTATTTCTTACTTTCATCATTCTTGGCTATAAGAAATGTGGTAGATAATAAGGAGCAACCGTTAAACAAGCAAGAAAAGAGACTTCCAATGGATTAAGTTTGGTTGCCTTTTCCACAGAAAAAACATGAGAAACTTCACAGCCTGTTGTTTGGGGAACCCCCACAATGAAGGAGACCATGAAGGAGAACCAAATGTTTGACTACAGTAAAACAGATCTTGGTCTCTGAAAGTCAGCAAGAACAGTGTCATTGAATATAATGTGTCCAGAATTTTACTCAATTATATTCTCTCTAGTTTCTATGATATTTGGAGAATCTACTACTGCCATTCAAATCTTTTTAGCCTTATTCATTTCAGCTCCAAATGATTTAAAGCTCCTTCATGCTCACAATAGAACAGCTACAGTGCAAAATGATGAATATTCAACTTCCATATCAGAAGTCAGTACGAGTACTGAGATAGACACATACTTTCAGTATATATCAGGGTTAGGTAATAGCATGATAGCTTAAGACTTAAAATAACATGACACCAATTTATTACCATTAGAAATAAAGCCTTTGGAAAAGACCCTAAGCATTATGTTAGCATTGATATGTCAATCCTTTATTTGAAGGATGGCAAGTCTGAATCCCAGCACAGCCTTAATTAACAGAAAATAATTAGCATCATTTTCCCAGCTGTGAATTTGAGATTTTTTTTCCAACAGAATCCATTGATTGATAATTAAGGAGGAGTTAGTTGTAATAAAACTCCCAGTATTGCAATTTCTAATTGGCCTTTAAGGACATTTTACAGTTACAGTTACTTTGTTCCAGGCGTTTTCTGGCTTTCTTTTTTTTTTTTTTTAAACCAGCTTTAATAAGGAATCCTTTCTCAGTGAGGTAAAAAGGATGCAGATGAATAGAAAAAGCCACTGTAATGTTAGATCTATGAATTTAAAACTTCACATATAATACAGTCCATTTGATTTGTTTGGGTAATAATTGGTGCTAAGTGAATGTAAAAAGCTTTGAAGTTTGCTTTGAATAACCCAAGATTTATCCAAGCACTTGAGTCTTCGATTAAACTACATTATCACAGAGATTTATGTAAATGCTTAACTTGATGAACAGCAAATGCTCCTGTTGGCTTCAGTGGGACAGAGCATCGTGTGTATAGTTAAGCAGATATACATATATCCTTCAAGGAATGCTGCCCTAGGCTGGAAATCTTATAGGAATGGAATCAGTTCAGGACATGTCTGCTTGTTTCATATTTCCAGCCAGTCCTCAAATACTGCTAGTGCAGTGTCCCCCAAGGCACTAAAATTTTCTTTTAGTAATCCTACAAGTAGAATTGATTTAAAAGCATACATTTAATGATTTTGTAATATTTGTACATTGGCATAATTTCGAGTTCTTTTCCTCAGCTATCTGAAAATTTCAAAAGTTGGATGAAAACAATATGAAGCCTTTTAGCATTTTCTCCATTTCTTCCGTTTCCCTCATTTCTGTTCATTCTCCCACTTGCAAACAAAGTGGAACAACCGACAAAACAGGAAATAAAAAAGAGATAAAAGATAATCTTATAAGACTAAATACAAACCAAAAAATATTTTGCATAAATTTTGTTTTATACAAAGATAATTTTCCAGGAAAAATACTTGTGAATAAGAAGTGTCAAAGATTTTTATGCACCAGAATATCAGTAAGTACAACTGAACACATAAAAGCAATAGTCTTCCTGAAAAGAATCTTTCATATGTGGCAACAAAGTGGAGATCAAAGCTCGTCCCTAATGTTGTCAAAGTAGGTACTAACAATTGGACCTGGACCTGCACTGGTCCTGTTAGTGGCCACTACACAATGATTTAAGCCTGCCCAGGCTCAGAGAAATAATTAATGGTTCTTTAAAGTTTGCTATTATTACAGGCAAAAAAACCCACATGACTTCTGCTGTTGTTTCCAGTGGTTATTGCCTGTCTCTTTCTTGCCCTGTTCAGGTGTAATTTTCTGTACGTCTGTGGCAGTGAAGAAATGTTTCCATGTGATCAAAATTTCCTGACTATCTTTAGAAAAAACAGATCAGCTCACTTTCTCCATCTTGGCAATGCTATAGGGCTGCTTTTCTGCCTCTCTGAGGAGGAAGTCAGATCACTTAGCTGTGACTGTCTTACATGTTGGCTGGACTAATGTAGCTTTCTCTCTTTGGAGATCATCCAGAAAAGCTATGCGCTGCTTACAAATTTATTCAAAGTGCCTCCGCCACATTTTGTTAACATGGGCTGAAATGTCCTCTCTCATTTCAATCATACTGAGGTCACTGGACTGATTTCCAGTGCAAAACAACCTGGAGAGTTTGACACTGTTACTAGCTGTGTTCAAAGCAACTTGGCTCTTCCTATCTTAACATACTTAAGCATCACAAGAGTTACTGAAAATCCATGGGCCACCTTAGCCAGTATAGCTATACTTGCTGACATCAGATAATTCAAAATGACAGCATATTATAGAGGTGAAAACCACAGTCCATGTTTACAGATTAGCTGCACATATATAAGAAGGACATTTATCCCCAGCACTTTCATTATTCCCTAAAATGGCAAGGATTATACCTCTTAGAATCATAGAATTGCCTAGGTTGGAAAGGATCTTTCAGATCATCTAGTCCAACCATCAACCTAACTCTGACAAAAACCATCACTAATCTAAACTATACCTTTAAGCGCTATGTCTACCTGTCTTTTAGATACCTCCAAGGATGGTGCCTCAGCCACTTCCCTGGGCAGACTGTTCCAATGCTTAATAATCCTTTTGGTGTAAAAATTTTTCCTAATTACTTCAGGTCCAAGACGGTCTTATTTATATATAATATACTTGGCTGCCTAGGCCAGCAGGCTGCTGGCAACAGCAAAACCCCACGCTCCACATCCTGTTTTAACCAGCGGACCAAGTGGCCAGCGGCACCCTCCCAGAAAGCCTGGCTGGCTGCTGCCACCGTGGAGGGAGAGATGAGGAGTCAGGAGGCTGCAGCTGCTGCTTAGAGAGAGGGTTTACACTGAGACAGCATCACTGCCTTCCTTCTCCCATCTCCCTGGAGGCAACACGGGCATCAGCTGAAGGCATATGTGCATTTGCATTCACATGCATGCATTGTCTGGGCACACAGCTGGGATGAATCAGTGTATCGCTATGGATGGTAATACAGCATGTCTGTCTTTTGCTGCTAAAGAGATGGATCTGTAAGTACCACAGAGGGATTCTGGTGGCTATTTTAGGAGAGAAGTCATCTCAGTTGACCTCAGCTTTCTAAGAGAGCTGTCACCTCTAAGGTAGCCTCAATTCCTCAATTCGGAGGGAGTTGAGCATGCCAGAGCTATTCATTGTACCTATTTTAAAACTATTTTAAAATCAAATCAATATTGGATGCCTTAACAAATTGTGTGACAAGTTATCAAACTTTATCTAAATTTTCTGAGCTGAATTTTTTCCCCCCGTATGGGAAAACAATTTGAAAATAATTTCAATTCTGTCTAAGGATTTTTTCTTCTTCAGAGTATTTAACATTTTTATTAGGGAATTTATGATTTCCTTAAAACATTTATCCTTTCTCTAATCTTAAGCAAAACACCCTTAGCCTCCCATCAAATCCTTCTTCAAATAAGAGGACATATTAAATCCCGTGGTGGAGGAAACTTAGACCTACCTGCCAGTAACTCTAAGAATCGCTGTTATCAGCCTGTCAATGATCTCTGTTCAGTGTAAAAAGACTTTTTCCTTAAAATGTATAGTTTTAGGGAAATCAGTGTAGGAGGAAATTTCAGTGTATTGCCTAGGTCATTCCCTTACCCCAAAATAGAATCAACTGTGGTTAAAGAATTCCTTTTGGGTGCTCACCTGATTTGTTCTTAAAAACCTGTTAAGCTTCAGCAATCCCTCCAGACAAGCCGTTTCAAGTCCTACTGATGTTGTGGTTAGCTCATTTTAGAATCATAGAACCATAAAATCATAGAATCTTCATGGTCGGAAAGGACCTTTGAGATCATCGAGTCCAACCATACACACGCACACACACAAAAAAAAACCCAAACAAAAACCAAAAAAAAACCCCAACAACCTACAATCTCTGCCCTTCAGAGCATGCCCTGAAGTGCAACATCTAGACGTTTCTTAAATACCTCTAGGAATGGTCACTTAACAACCTCCCTGGGCAGGCTGTGCCAGTGCCTGACCACTCTTTCAGTAAAGGAATTCTTCCTCATATCTAATCTAAACCTCCACTGCCGCAACTTCAGACCATTTCCTCTGGTCCTGTCATTATTCACCTGGGAGAAGAGGCCAACACCCACCTCTCTCCACCCTCCTTTCAGGGAGTTGTAGAGGGCAATGAGGTCTCCCCTCAGCCTCCTCTTCTCCAAGCTAAACATGCCCAGTTCTCTCAGCCTCTCCTCATATGCCCTGGTCTCCAGACCCCTCACCAGCCTGGTAGCTCTCCTCTGGACACCCTCCAGCACTTCAATGTCCCTCTCATACAGAGAGGCCCAGACCTGAACACAGTACTCGAGGTGAGGCCTCACCAGTGCCGAGTACAGAGGCACCATCACTTCCCTGCTCCTGCTGGCCACGCTATTCCTGATACAAGCCAGCATGCTGTTGGCCTTCTTGGCCACCTGGGCACACTGCTGGCTCATGTTAAGCTGGCCGTCCACCAGCACCTCCAGGTCCTTTTCTGCTGGGCAGCTTTCCAGCCACTCAGCCCCAAGCCTGTAGCGTTGCTTGGGGTTGTTGTGACCAAAATGCAGGGCCCGGCACTTGGCCTTATTAAACCTCATACAGTTGGCCTTGGCCCATCGATCCAGCCTGTCCGGGTCCCTCTGTAGAGCCTTCCTACCCTCAAGCAGATCAACACTCCCAGCTAGTTTGGTGTCATCTGCAAACTTACTGAGGGTGCACTCAATCCCCTCATCCAGATCATTGATAAAGATTTTAAACAAAACTGGCCCCAAAACTGAGCCCTGAGAGACACCACTGGTGACTGGCTGCCAAGAAGATTTCACTCCATTAATCACAACTCTCTGGGCACGGCCATCCTGCCAGTTTTTAACCCAGTGAAGAGTACACTTGTCCATGCCATGATTCACCAGCTTCTCCAGGAGAATGCTGTGGGGGACGGTGTCAAAGGCCTTACCAAAGTTCAGATGGAGACTTTACCTGAGACCTCTCCTGTCTTTTAAGTCTCTTAGTTCTCCACTCCACCAAAAATATAGAGACCAGTTAATTTCCCTCCTTTGCAGCAAATTTTTTACATCTTCAAAGACAGTTGCCATGTCTCTCCACAAATTTTTAGTCCATTTTAGATGAAATAAACCCTATGAAAGAGTTGCCATAAAAGAACAGCACTGCATTGGGTAGACTGATAAGGAATGAACAAGGAGAAGCGTGTACAAGGTGCTGCATACCAAAAGAGAAGAGTCATTTAGGATCTAAAACACATACTAGCTGGGGTGACCTTATTGATTTTAAAAACACAGCAACAGCTCTTAGAGAAAGCCGCTCAGAAAGAAAAAAAAAAAGAGTAAGGTGCTGGATATTTTGATACAGAGTTTGGAAAATGTCTGTATCAATATATTACATTTTCACATTTTCTACACTCCAGTAGATGTGTAATTCCTATCGAGGGGAAGTGGGGGACAGGGGGAACTATAAAAACCTACTACAGAGAAACTGATATGTTAGAATGAGTTAAGATCTAAATTCGTAATGTTATGTATTCAATATGTTAAAATGAGATATAATTTAAATTGGAAAACATTGTTCTAAATAACATTTCACAAAATGTGGCTCAAGATTTACAAGTCTAGGTGCCAAAAATCAAGCTCTGTTGCTAATATTTTGACAATAAATACAAGGTCTGACTTCTGAAAGAAGCAATTTTTTGGCTGTTCCATTTAAATGAGATGGGCATCATTTCCAAAAGCAGTCCCTAGGCTAGAGAACCCAAATATGGTCTGAAATGCTAGATCCTACTTCCAAGAATCTCATCATGGAGTAGTATTTGCTGCCTAGGTGGAAGTATGTGACCCTCACCAGCAGGCTTCTGAGGGATTTAAGTACCAGGTTATATTAAGCATTAAGAATTTTTTTTTTTTTCTTACTTAAACCACTTTGAAAAAATTACGTATAAGTAGGTATATTCAGGAATTTCTTCTTCTTGATATAAAATTCTTTTTCATGGTGTACAATGGAAATGTCTGAGTGAAACCAGATGAAGTCTCACAGGTTTGAGCAGTGTGTCCCCACTATGTTCTTCTATTTTCATGCCAGCGATGCTCTCTTGAACAGAAGTCACACATGTGAGCAGAGGGGCTAGATGTCAGGGTGTCAGCTCAGAGCCATTTCACCTGACCATGTAGCAATGCAGCAGATACCACTGATACAGCGGTTGCATCTTGTTCTGAGAAACTCCAGGAATCTGAAAATAAGGAGCTTCAGCTCTATAGGGTGAGAGTGTAATGAATATGACCTGAGGTTGCTGCTCTGCTGGAACCCAGAAAAAGTTCATAACACAACTGATCAGCATGAATCAAAGCACACCACAGACCAAGGAAAGAGAAAGGTTCACAAGAGCAACAAGGTTCTGCAAGTGGTGACTTTCTCACAGAATTCATTGGAAACTCAAAGCCTGATAAAAATGGCACATTTGATGACTCTGTGATTTCAGGGTTGTGGAGAAAAATTTATTAGCTGAACCACTAGCACTAAAATGAGGGATCTGTTATCTTCTTTACTTCCATGCCTAAGTAGCGTTGTTTAAAATCCTTGTGTCAAATCCTCATGTCAAAAGCAAATTTTTTGTTGACATCAGTCTTCTTGGGATTTTTAAAACAGAATTTTTTTTTCCTTACAGAAAATGCTTACTCTTTGCTGGCCATCTGTACAGGAGATGAGCATTTAAAACCCTACTTGGTCACAGGACCCTGGGGTTAAATCAAAGTACCTTTGTCTTTCAGATAATTTCTTCCCCACAAAGGGTTCCTCTGACAAGGGGTTTTGCAGTTTGCAAGCCCTTCAGTTGCTGCAGATGTGAAGTCCGTGTAGAAAGATAAAGCTCTCTTGACCAAGGCAGATGTTGCTGGAGCAGAAAATATGATCATTCATTTAGCTTTACTGCTGCACAGTGGCTCAGATTTAGTAATGATACTATGAAATGCAAAGATGGGTAGCTAAGGATAATGGGTCGTTATATGACCTTAGTGATGAGTGATATGAAAATCCCTAAGAACCAAAGCCCAAATTTTATTTTCCTCAGCAAATATTCTGTTTTATAGCCATCAAGGAATAGGACCTTTTAAAAAAAATATATTCATCACATGAACCCACATAAATAATTTGTATTAAAAAAGGGAGCAAATCTGATATTCTGGACCATTAGACACTGATTATATATAATGATTAGGTCTGAAAGTATTGCCAAAATAAAAACATTCAGATGTGATTTTGGAGGATTTTAAAAGATTTTTGTTAACGGTCCCCTCGCTGCTTACCCTTTAGGTTTCCAACAGAAATTTCTTTTAATCATCAGACTTAATATACTCCAAGGTGCTGAATTCCATGTCAGCTGTAAACGTGCAGCAAAACATTTACATGTAGGCTTCCTTCAGCTCCTCACATTCAATTCAAGAAGTGAACAATGAAGCAGTGCTGCTGTGCAAGATCCAAATTGTGCTGCTGGCAAGAAGATTCTCAAATAACCGTGGATCTCCTGGGAGAAGGAATATTATACTATGGAATAAAGACTATTTGCCATAGAGCAAGCTGGTCTGTAGGCTTTTTTCGTTCTTCTTTCATTCTGTTTATTTATTTGTTTGTACTGTCACCGATGTCATCTGAAGCCAAGAAATGCAATAAGGTTAAATCTATTGCAGGAAATTATTTTGATCTGCCAATTAAATGAACAAGTTCACCTTGCCTGTGATGTGCCATCCAACATCGGTATGAGCATTTGGTGCAATCAATCTATTACACATCAATTTTATGGCTGTATAATGAGGTTTAATTGCTGCTTTATTAGTCTGACTAATATTAAGTGTCGGTAATTGCTTTGCATTCAACTTGGCTTTCTCTTTTAAACTACACATCCAATATTTAACCATAAATGTAGACCTTCTTTTTATCTAATAAATTTTTGCCTTCATTCTCGTGGTACAAGAAAAGCCCATTTGGGGTGATTTTCCTCCTTTGTACAAGTTCTCTGGCCCTGAGGAACAGAGGCTGGAAAAGCTAAATGTTGTTCTTGGTAAATGCACAGGCCTTTGGCACTTGGAAAGTGAACTTCAAATTTCCTTTTGACAGAAATAAAATACGTTTTTTGTGTACTAATGAGTGAATTGCTAAGGTGTGTAAACACATTTGTAGTCCCACTGAAGTCTATGGGACTGGTCATACACTTTAAGTTATGAACATCCTTGGGTGAATGGTAGGGCTAATGCTTGCTACCCTGGAGCGCACATGAAAAATTGGTCTGGCAGGACGCAGGATGCATTTTGACTGGCAAGTGTTATTGCCAGCCAGGATTTTAGTGCACTGTTAAAGTCATATGCTCAGGTGCTCAGACACGGAGCTCTCGGAGGCAAGGGCCTCCTAAATTCAATAAATTACTCGGTACAAGCAATGAGAAAATCCTTAGCAGACTCAGTCTTGTTCTGTGGCTTCCTTACATTCACTAAGGCTACATTCAGGTGATGAATTGCTGGATCGTTCAAGTCAGTAGCAGTTTTACCATTTCACCTGACTACTTCTGATTTCCTTTTTTTTGTTTGAAATGGACTCCATCTAATTTTGCAGGGATGATCTCAGCTTGCTGAATAGACACGCCAGTTGCCATTAATATCATCTGATCCTCCAGTGACAGCTGGCTAATATCACCTTGCAAGCACCTCATGAGCAAAAATCAAGCTGTATTTTGGAAAAAGAAGTCTAGTGCTGGGATGCGTCGCGTCTCTGGTTTGTATGACATTGAACTGCTGTAATTCTGATCAGGAAAAAGTAGTGATTGAATCAATAACATTTTATTGCATTTTATCACAATTCTTTTCCTGGATCCATGAAAGACTTAATGTAGCTAGAGACCCTGTGAGAGTCAAATATCCATCACTGGATATCTACTGGGCTGCAAACCAATTACTGAAAAAAAATAAGTCTCTTGATGTTTATTCTTTGGTGGTGGTGAAGGTCTCTTTTTCCTTTTTTTCCTTTCTTGTCAAGAACAAACTTTTTTGCGGTAATAAAAAAGGTCATCTAGCACGGTGTGTGTTTTAAGAGAGATTACTTTCTGGAAGAGACTTCACCCATGCTGTCTATCCAACATTCATTGAGTAATGTCCTCATTTTACAAATAGCAAGAGGGAAGAATGTGTGGATCCAAAGCCTTCTGAAGGTAGGACTTAAACCCACCGGACACCCAACAGAAATCCAGGACACAACCTTTCAGCACTATTAATAAGAGTATCAACCTTCAGCTGAACAAATGAGGTCAGAAGTGTTTCTTCTGTGAAAAAGAAGCCGACCAGATTTCTCAGACCTCTTCATGAGCCAGGCCCTGAGCATCAGCTACCCTTTGTATCCAACAGGGCCCTTCCTCCATAATGATGGGGCCACTCACATTTGCTGTGGTAGAGTAACATTTCACAGTATGCACTGAAGAAACAGGAGACCTGGGCAGTGTCTGAGAAACCAGGTGGGACTATTTGCACCATTTTAAGCTCTGCTACCAAACACTGAAAGGCTTCACCACAACAATGAAGAACTTCAGTGTACAGGTCAGTTGACCTGAAAGTTAGGAACAGTGTTTCAACGGGGCTGACACAAGTAAAATCTTCCTCCTATATTTTTCGTATTATTTTTGAGTGTTAAGGCAGCAGATAAGGCCCAGGGAGCTGATCTGCTGCGTGAGAAAGTGCCATTTTTACACACCAGTGTTCAGAGCCGAACTGCATTTTTAAGTGTGGCTGTCAGTCTTTTCACTGTCAGGTTAAATCCTTACCCATGGTGATTCTCGGTCATGCGCACCGACTGTCAGTGCTGAGGTCAGGAGTGAGCTTCCCCCCCTGCCCTGTGGCAAGTTGGCAGGTTGTTTATGTGCAAGGGACTAATCCACCTTCCTTGGAAGCAGTGAGCTGAGGTTTTCGGTCAGGAGCAAAAGGCCAGAACAAAGGTCTGAGATTACAGATGGACAAACATTTGCATCCCTCTGTTGCTTCCTATTGCTGTTTTAATTTTCTTTGATAGGCATTGCCAGACCATGTAGTCCAGCCCAGGCCAGCTCTGTTTCCAACAAGCAGAGTAGAAGCAGTAAGGATTCCTTGGCAGAAAGGTCAGAACATGCAGTCGCCTTCGATTTCAGCTGCACATTGGACTTTGGACCTTGGATCTCAACTGTATTCTTCAGGGTTAAACTCTGCATGTACATCACTCTCAAATTAACCAGGATGATTTTTGTCCTTCCCAAATGCAGATTATTATCTCTGCAGAAACTCCTTGACATCAGTAAATAAACCCTTGACTATGAAGAATCCCTTATCTATCTTGCAAAGAAACTCCCCCATTACCATCCTCTGTGATGTGTGTCACACCAAGTCTAAAGACTGGAACACAAAAGCAGTAGTAAAGTTGAGAGGCAGCTTCCTAGATTATGCTGGAGACCATGCCAAAACCTGCATTTGTCAGAGACTAAGGAAAAGAACTTTATATATATAAAGGTCTTTAATATATAAATGGGGGGTTATAATAAAGATGGAGAAAGACTTTTTACCAAGGCCAGTAGTGACAGGACGAGGGGCAATGGTTTTAATCTGAAGGAGGGTAGATTTAGATTGGAAGTAAGGAAGAAATTTTTTATGATGAAGATGGTGAAGCACTGGGACAGGTTGCCCAGAGAAGCTGTGAGTGCCCAGTTATTGGAAGTGTTTAAGGTCAGATTTGAGCAACCTGATCTAGTGGAAGCTGTCCCTGATCATGGCAGGAAGACTAGATGATCTTTAAAGGTCCCTTTGAACCCAAAGCATTCTATGATTCTGTGATTTAGGGGAGTTAAATGTCCTGATACACTTAAATTCAGACATGAAGGACTCATATTGTCAGTATATATGTATATCTCAGCTTGTTCTAGATGCTTAGGCAGTGCCTAAATTAATGAATTACCCAGAGGCAGAGCACAGACCTTGGCTTTGGCATTCATTCTTCCAATTCTTCTCCATTTCTAGACAAGTCGTCAGCACAGACCAATTAGCACTTTCCCAAACAGTTCCCAAGCAAGGTCTGGGAGCTAGCAAGAGCCAGCAAGAGCCAGGGACCATTCCTATACATGAATTTGGATGTGAACAGCTTGTTTTGAAACCTAAGAGAACCATGGAAGTGGTCAAACCACGTCAGGCAGATTTAATGCCAGACTACAGGTCCTTGCAGTGATTCTTTTAGCAACGAAGATGTGGTTATAGGAAAAAGGAACTATTAACTATCTTTAAAATCCAGAGAGAGAAAGCTTCCCAGGGCCAGATTCTCAGCTGATGTAGATCAGTATCAGAGCTGTGCTGGTTTACAACAGCTGAGCAATTACCCTGCATCCTTAAAAACAAACAACTGGACAAATATGGAGCTGCTTATTGTTTCCTTTGAGTCATTTCACCCCTCCCTTTTTTCCTCCCCTTCCCTCTATGACTGAAAGTCTTTACCACTGCACAGTGAAAGCAAATAAACAAGGAAGGTTAAAATCTAAAACCACTCATCCAAGTTAATTAAGTTCAGCCAGCCTCAACTACATCATCTGGTAAGATCTGGCAAGTTGTGTGTGTGTATATGTGTGTGTGTGTGCTTGCATGCCTGTGTATCTCTTCCTCTGTTCAGGAAGAATCCTCCAAAAGTGCACCTACTTTAAAATACATTATTTCCATGCCTGTCTGTGAGGTTTTTTGATTTTTTTTTTCCTTGTCTGTTTCTGTTCTTACAGCTGCTTTCATATTTTTCTCCAGCTTCCCATTATTACATTTTCCTCCTTTTATTTATGATGCCTGATTCCCAGTGTACATTATTGCTGCTCCGTTGGTACTTTATTAAATACAATACAGATACTAGAGTGAGAGTGAGGTTTTATGTCCCACACATGGTGTGTCGTAATTGTGGCATTTTTACTTTCCATTAAGAAGTATCTCCAGGAGGGGAGGATGGGGGACTCGGTTCATTACTTCTATAAACCAAAGAAACCCCAGACAAGCTTGATGAGTTGTTAAGTAGTCTTTAAAGAAGTCTTTAAATCAAGACTAGATGTCTTTCCTAAAGAGAATCCCTAGTTCAGTCAGAAGTCACAGACCTGATAGAGGGATCACTGGTTAAATCCTGTGTCTTGCAGTATGGAAAAAGTCAAACTACATAAAAATACTGGTTCTTCTGGCCTTCAAATTAATGACAGCATAACTAGAAGATGGTGGTTTTAGCTAGCCAGACAAAGACAGTATAAAACTATAAATATCTCCATGATGAAAAGGTAAATTTACTTAAAGAAATCTTGGTCTAAAAGAAAGGACAAAGAACTCAAAACAAAGTGAGCACAGGCTGAGCATAAGAAATATTTTTCTGGACCTGTAGTCCGTCCTAGAATCTGTCTGATTGATAGATTTCTAAGAACCCCTTTTTCTATGCCACCTCTGAGCACTTTGAAATTTTAATGTATTTTATGTCCACAATCCCCCTGCCAGGGAAGGATTGCACCTACCCCACCTCTGCTGTTCATTTCTGGATATTTCTGTGCAGTGTCGCTCTGCCCAGCCCCTGAGAGTCTAAGCACTGAGCAGGGCTCAGAGACTTTCAGTTATGTCAGTGCTGGTGTCCTGGTATTACTAGAAAACAGGGAATGATGATAAAACCATGTGACTCTTCTCTGGGTATTCCTTTTCCCATGATGAGCACCAGACGTGCTCAAAGGCAGATGGGTGCCCAGGAGAGCAGGTTGCTTTGGGCCATAAAACGGCCAATCACCCTGATTATTTCATGAATGCCAGAGCTGTGACAAGGCAGAGCAGCTGCCTCTGCTGGGAAGCAGTTCCTCACCGAGTATTAGCGACTGGCCCTGCTTGCCTTCCCTCAGGATCTGTTTGCCTCCGAGGACTTTTTCCTGGGTCTCCATCCCAGCTCTGTATTTTCCCCTGTCTCTCTCCCTTCTGCAACAGCAAAGATCCAGCTTTGTCGTGATCCCAGTTCTTTCTTCTTCCTGCCTAAAATTCTGAGAGGGCTTGAGTGCTGATGGCATTCATGGCAGGGATCAGTACCTGTATCTTCTTGCCATGGTGGAACAGTCCATTCTCTCCCCATAACCTCCAAACCACAACTCCAGAGACACATGAAATATAATATGAAGCTTGGGTTGCACACATAAAACCAAAATGAAATAAGCAATAAAATACTAACTGAGCAATCAGGATGACCTGGCTCCAGTGACATGTAAAGACTCTGCAATGAGAAGTGGTACCAGTTGAACCATTTGCTTTATTTCTTTACATTTCTTCCACATTTATAGAACCTTCACTGTTCTGTTGTCTGTGTATGTGTGAACCAAAGAAAAGCAGTAGGAAAGGACAGACAATCACAATCACAATTTATCTGCTGCCCCTTTAGGTCACCCTTTGCTGTGTGACACCTCTTCATTCAGAGAGGGACCGGTCTGCATGTAAAGAACGTAATATTGGAGGAAAACTAACAAGCACACTGTCATGGTTTAACTCCATCCAGCAGCTAGGACCACACAGCCACTTGCTCACTCTCCATGTTGACACTGTGGAGAGAATCAGAAAAGTAAAAGTGAGAAAACTTGCATGTTGAGATAAAGATGGTTTAGTAGGTAGATCAAAAACCACACACGCAAGAAAGCAAAACAAAGAATTCATTCACTGCTTTCCATCCATAGGCAGGTGTTCAGCCATCTCCAGGAAAGCAGGGCTCCATCATGCATAGCGGTTACTTGGGAAGACAAATGCCATCACTCCAAACACCACCTCCCCTACATCATCTTCTTTCCCTATCTTTATATATTGAGCATGATGTCATGTGGTATGGAATATCTCTTTGGTCAGTTGGAGTCAGCTGTCCTGGCTGTGTCCCCTCCAACTGCTTGTGCACTCCAAGCATAGTTGCTGACGGGGTGGTATGAGGAGCAGAAAAGACCTTAAGAGCTTAACAACAGTCAAAACCATCAGTGTCCTACCACACTAATCCCATCCCAGATCCAAAACGTAGCATTACACCAGCTGCTAGCAAAAAGTTAACTCCATCCCAGGTGAAACCAAGACGCGCACAAAAGAAGGTCAGACATAAGGGCTCAAAACATTGATAACTAGAGACCAGCTTGGTCTGTTGTTGAGTATCTACTCAATAGATAAGACAGGACAATGGGAATTTGTGTTTGTGGGTATAGACTGGACTTGCTTGAAACACCCTAGGTGCTTTGAAGTTCTTGAAGTCACTATTGTTTAAGAAAGTGACTTTGTATCCCTCATTTCATGGCTGGAACAACAAGATGAGTTTTTCTTCTTCCTTGTAGCAGGTTGTAATTTTGATTGGTTTACTGGTATCTCCAAATTTTACCCACCTGGCCTGAAGGAAAGAAGGATGGAAACCTAACTTTGATGTTTTCAAAACAACTCAAAGAGAGAGATAGATGTTCACATTGCACTGAGAAGGGTCAGAAATCAGAAACCAATATGCAGTTGCTAAGTCCAACTGATTTCGACACTCAGGTACCTTTGATGATCTCCTCCGCTGGCTCCCTATTCTATGTGCTGGAATACGATTTCAATTATGCTGTATTTAGCCTATCATACTTGGTGATTCCTTTTTTTTTTTAATAATTTCATTAATCATTTTAATCATCCTCATGTAATACTGTGCAACTCACTGGAGAATCTTTCTTCTTTAATTCTTTACACTTTTTTCTCCTTTGGTCTCTCCTCTCCCCATAGAGACCTTATAGCGGCCTTCCAGTACTTGAAGGGGGCCTATGAGAAAGCTGGGGAGGGGCTGTTTGCAAGGGCATGTAGCGATAGGACGAGGGGCAATGCTTTAAACTAGAGCAGGGTGGGTTTAGGTTAGACGTTAGGAAGAAGTTCTTTACACTGAGGGTGGTGAGACACTGGCCCAGGTTGCCCAGAGAGGTGGTGGAGGCCCCATCCCTGGAGACATTCAAGACCAGGCTTGATGAGGGTCTGAGCAATCTGATCTAGTTAAAGATGTCCCTGCTCACTGCAGGGGGGTTGGACTAGGTGGCCTTTAAAGGTCCCTCCCAATCCAACAGATTCTATGACTCTACGATTCTATGATTCTACGATTCTATACATTCCCTCCAAGTGGAATTCGGGCTTTAAACACTTCAAACACCTTAGAAGGTCTCTTTCTAAAACCTGTATCCAAACGAAGGACTTCTGTGAATCATCAAGGGTAACTGAAACAAGGAAGGCAAACACTGCCACAATGTCAGTGGAAAAACACCTCCATTATTTGCCAACTTGTACCTTCTTGCAACCTGTGTGCTTCTAATAGAGAAGCACCTGTGTTTGATGCATTCCCAAAGGTCTGATAACTGACTCCTTTTCCGAAAGCTGTAAACAGGCATTTGCTCAAATAGGACAACATAAAGTTTTAGATGCAGGGTCAAAAGTTAAGGTTTTTTGTTTAAGCAAAATTCTACCAAGGACCCCAAAGCACACAACAAGGCAAGCTCCAGAGCCCGCTGAAAGGATGGAGAATGAATCCAGTCCCTGTACAAGTCTGCAAACTACTTAGAGTTGGTGGTAATATTTGCTCTGTTGTTGTCAGGCCCTTCACCAGTTATCAGCAGCAGAACTGCAGCTGTCTGCTGAATAACACATTTGTTTATACAGTAGATATTGAGAATATTTGTGTGCGCAGCAAACTCCTTGGGGGTATAAACAATGTGTTTCTGAAGAGGCCCAGTGTCATTAGAATAATCAAGACTTGTACTATGATAAACAGAGTCACAAACAGAAAGTACTACATAGACTCTCGAGTGCGGTATCGCATTCAGTGTCAAGTCCCGAGGATGATCTGTTCAAACAGCTTTTCCTGTGGCGCAGACACAGGTTGCTACATCCTTTACAGAGGAATCAAGGGGGAGACACGGTCATGGTGCATTTTTGATGAGACCTCATCAGCAGCATGCTGGCATGTAGTAGAAATCTCCTTTCTGTTTCAAAAGACCCAAATCTTTTTACCTGTGCAAACTATATGAAATCTATCATAGTGGAAGAATGCCTACTTTCTTTACCAACAAGACCAGGCCAAGTTCCTATTGTGGTATATTTATATTGTCCTGATAGTCTGTATCAAGGGAGAAATTCTTTACTTAGGGAGAAATTCTTTGCTGTGAGGGTGGTGAGGCACTGGCACAAGTTGCCCAGGGAAGTTGTGGCTGCCCCATCCCTGGAGATGTTCAAGGTCAGGTCAGATGAGGCTTTGAGCAACCTGGTCTAGTGGGAGGTGTCCCTGCCCATGGCAGGGTGTTTGGAACTTGATGATCTTTAAGGTCCCTTCCAACATAAACCGTTCTATGATTCTATGATCAAGAATACTGTCCCCTTTCAGCTACTTTATATGAGTTAATTGTGTCCATAGCAGTCAAGACTGTGACCATCTAATGTGGGCCAGACAGAAACGCTGCAGCGTGTTTGGTCTGGGTCTTTGCAGCATCCCAAATGCTGCTTCTGTGGTCTAGTGACAGTTATTAATTTTGTTAGTGTCCTTTTGAGTACAAAGGGTGCAAAATAGCTCTTTCATTGGGTCATTTAGCACCATGAAAATGCATTGCAGGAATCTGAGCTTGTCCTGAGGGCATCTGTAAGTGTTTGAGAATGAAAATTCTCAGGTTATGGTGTTGGAAAAACTCTCTTGGTTAGGAATAAAAAAGCATCAGCTTCTGAAATGGACCCTGGAAAGCATCATCTTGTGAGCTGTGGATGTACTGTTGCTTGCTTAAGAAAGGAAGCCTAGGAGTGAACAGGCATACCTTCGCGCCAATATCCCACCACTCTACTCTCTTGTGTTGTTATTGTAAAAACTGTTCTCACTACTGTCTTGCAGTTGACAATAATAATAATAATAATAATAAAAAGAATACAGTGAAAACAGTCAGGTGGTGAGCCAATGTAACAGTGTAAGCAAAGTCTTAAAGATTTCCCTTGGAAAATCAAGTCTTATAGACTTACCTTGGAGTTGGAGTATGGATGATATGCTGAAGTTAGGCATATTATCAGAAATGGCTAAAGGGGATTTAACCTTGATTTCCCTGTCTCAAGAAAAGTAGGACATACATAGAAATCCCAATGAAAAAATGGTCTTCTTTAAAGAAGTATGGAATCCTAAGTTGGCTGATGAGCAAAAAGAGGGAAACAATGGGAAAAAGAGAGTTACAGTGATGAAAAAGTAATAAAGTTCCTGTAGAAGTTGAGAGACATCTCTGAAACTGTGCTTTAGAGAGAGACACAAAGGTAAGTTCCAGTTCCAAATGTATTCTTTCATACCATAGAGTAAATATTGCTTCATACTTCAGCAACTATATCAAGTGGCATTAATTGTTCACGTACTGCCATGAAATAGTTTTTGTGATAACAGTGAACAGTGAAAAAAGGTTCATTATGACAGTGTCATTTTATTTTATTTTTTTCAAATAGTAAGACCCAGGGTGTGTGGCATAAACCAAACAGCTGCATTTTACACATGCGTTTCTTTGGTGCTGATGACATGGTGAGCTGTTAAGACCAGTGCAGCCATAATGAGTTGGTCAAGAACAAAGAAAGGAAGAAAAACAGACATAAAATTAGTAAAAACATGCCTAAGGCTTTTGACTTCTTGACTTCAGTCTCCTTCTCACAGCATTGTGATGAGTGACAGAAGTCCTCTGAAGCCTGTTCATTTTGTTTTATTCCTTCTGTCCTCTTTTTCCACTTCACTGAACTCAGGTTCTTCCTCTGAAGGTTAAAGATCTCTCCTTAAGTGTATTGCATCTGTTCACTTGTAGAAACACCGTGTTCTCAGAATTCATGTGCAGCTAATTAACTTTTTTCTGTCTCCTGATCCTAGTCTCTCACTCTCTTCCTTTATCCCTCTCTCTCTCTTCCCATTGTCCATCCAGAAAACAGCCATCAAAGTCTCGAAGTTCTGGCAGAAAAGAGTTCAGATGAATGGGGTAGTTGGTTTGCTATCTTCAGTAAGAGCTATATCCATACAAAATAGAAAAAAATCTTTGTCTAATCCAGAGTTCCTTTTCCAACACTCTCCAAGAGCTGATATCTGGCTCAAAGACACAGTGAGTAGAGAGTAATTGTTCAATTATACCTCCAAGCCTCTAGTATTTGCAAATCACACTATCACCTATAGATATTGCCCAAACTATGTTTGTTTTTTCCTCCACATTTCTAACACTCGACATATGTTAGATTTATTCTCCTTGATCGATATCATATCTTTCTAGTCTTTAGATCTGTACCATCTAATCCTTGTGACTCAATGTCATCCCACAAGTTTCCTTCTCTGGGACTACCAGCAGCTGTCCCAGTCCTGCTGTAGTGTCAGGTGCCTTTTCAAAAGGTCCATTACAATATCAAAGAATCACAGAATGGTAGGAGTTGGAAGAGACCTCTCCAGATCACCTAGTCCAACCCCCCTGCCAGAGCAGGGTCACCTAGACCAGCTTGCACAGAAACATGTCCAGGTGGGTTTTGAATGTCTCCAGAGATGGAGACTCCACCACCTCTCTGGGCAGCCTGTGCCAGGGCTCTGCCACCCTCAAAGGAAAGAAGTTTGTCCTCATGTTTAGATGGAACTTCCTATGTTCAAGTTTGTGCCCGTTACCCCTTGTCCTGTCCCTGGGCACCACTGAAAAGAGCCCGGCCCCATCCTCCTGACACACCCTTTAGGTATTTACAAGCATTGATGAGATCCCCCCTCAGTCATCTTTTTTCCAGACTGAAAAGACACAAATTCCTCAGCCTTTCTTGATAAGACGGGTGTTCCAGTCCCCTCATCATCTTGGTAGCCCTTTGCTGTACCCTTTCCAGTGGTTCCCTGTCCTTCTGGAACCGGGGAGCCCAGAACTGGACACAGTACTCCAGATGTGGCCTCACCAATGCAGTGTAGAGGGGGAGGATAACCTTGCGTCGCCTTTGTGGAGCTGATGCCTTTACCTTCATGGAGGCAAGGTGAAGGGGTAACAGAAGAGATAGCTACAATTAGTAGATGTTGTACATATTTTTTCTATTAAGTCGCTATGCAAATCTGGTCAAACTATTTCTCTAACAGCTCTGTTCACCACGCAACCTTATGAAAAGTTAAGGACCTGGTAATGACTGATGTGTACCATGGTCAGCAAACTTTGGTTCACGTTTCAGGAAAGTGCTACTCCCTCTCCCTTGGTGACTGAATTAATCTGAGCATATTTTCTCCCCCAAACTCTCCATGGTGTGTATCTGAAAGACCAGAGGCATCCAGACAAAAATAATCTTGCAAATTTGAGATGTTAACCAACCGATCATCTGTTTACACTGGGGCATGTAGATTTGAGCCTGTATTGACTGGATACAGAAGCTGACCAGAAGGGAGACAAATCCTGTCCACAACTTCAACTGCAGATGGATACAGCTAAACTAAACTAAACCAAACAGATTCAGGGTACATTTCTGAGTATTGACCCCAAGTCATACACACTAGTAAATTGTTAACACAGTCCCTGACATGATTTTTACTTTTACTAATTCAGACAATTGAAATTTGTTTTCCAAATCTGCAGGCACATGAAGCCCAAAGCAGGAACCAGTAGCCACCTAGTCTGACTTCCTGAAATACATAGCCTGGGGAATTTCACCCAGTACGTCTCCAAGTCAGTGACTCTTGGAAGATGTTTCATTTGAATCTTTGCTTAGCCTGAATACAGCTGTCTAAAATAGTGGATAGCATAACAGTCAATGTGAAGACATGAGGGGTTTGGGAGTTTTTTCCTATCCTGTATATCAACTAGCTTTGTTCTGTACAAACTATATCATTCTGTGCTTTAGATTCCACATCTTTTCAGTAGATGCAATATTCATCTGGTTTCATATCCTCCCAGATTGCTGTTATGTTTGTAGGAAGCCTGTGTGAGCAAACTCCTATAAGAAGTAATAAAACAGATAAAGACTTTCAGAGTGGAGAATGGGGAAAAGGGGGAAAAATTGGATTCCCCTTGTTGACATTGGCCAGTGGTAAAACAGCTGAATAGTCATTTCAGTGATACAGCTGCTGCATCAGCTCCTATGCAGAAAAGCTGTATAGCCAAATAAGTTTGTGCTGACCTAAATTCCCCTTGTGCTGTCACCAGCTCCCTGTATTATCAACACAAGATGGTTCTTGTGCTTTCCCCAACTTCTGTTTTTCCATCCTTCCATTACTGGTGGTACATCATTTGCTGCACAGATGTTTCTCCCAAGCCATTGCAAGGTTATTTTTCAAGTGACTTCTTCCAGCAGATGTTCCCCAGTTCCCAGGTGTATGTGTTGTCCTCTCAACTGAGCCGAAACTCAGTGACGCGCTTGACATATTGCAGTGCCGCTGCCTCTTTGAGCTGGAGGGTCTGCAGCATTGCACATCACTGACATCTCTCTGCTCCTGCCAGGCTGCTTGGTGACAGTTTCTCTCAGCAACAGGCCTCCTTGCTCCTGTCCTTGCTGGTTCTTCAGGTTACAAGCTCGCAACCTGGGCTGCACAAAGCAGCTTTCTGTGGTGCCTGAAATGAACTTATTTAATTGTGGTGGAGTGTGTGCCCAAAAGATGAATTAACTTCACCTATTATTCAGGCAGCCAAGTCCTATTTCCCTCTAGAGTCAGAGAGGAAAGCCAGATGCAATAGCTAAAGGACATCTATAAGGCAGTGTTCTGAATACAAGACTTTCTTCTTCCCTTTACCTGGGGAGTCAAGGTCATGTAACCAGGTACAGTAGGAAAGCTGAATAAACCACTGAGCTCTTTCCCTCAGAGCCCTTAGTCAAAGTCCACCTTAGGTCCTGTGGTAGATGAATAAATATAAGTATTTTGTCCCCTCTTCCTTGGCAATCACTATTTTCCTGTACAGTTCAGATGCTATCCTAGTTTTCGTCTTTTGGTATTAATTTAACTTTTTTTTTTTTTTTAAAAAAAAACCAAAACATCACAGGGGTGCAGACTGGCTCGCAATGACAGCCCTGTTTGGTTCAGCTAATATCTGGGCTAGCTTTAGCTTCAGGCTATGGAACAACTCCTTGCAAGCCTTCTGTGACACAAAGTGATACGTAGAATCTTTATTATTATTTTAAAATGGATGCTATGTCTTGAATTCGAAGAAACAGCAACCTGTATTTAATTAGAGAGAAAGGAAAACCTGAGAAGAAATTTCTCCTCCCCATCCCTTCCCCTCATTTCTCCCATCTGAACACTTTCCCCACAGTCTCTCATTTGCATGGCCATGAAGGAGCCAAGTCCTCAAAATGACTCTGTAGTTAGACAATCTTGGGCCATATTAGGAACAGGACTATAGCAGATGGGTGCTGCCTATTAGCACCCAGCTAAGTAGGCAACAATTATGAGCATAGTTTTGCTGCTAATTGTATCTATGTCAGGAAAGCCAAACTGGCTCCTGCAGATGCCTAAGCACTGACAGCCTGTGTACTTGGAGTGTTTCACCGAAAAGCAAAGTTGCATCTCCTGCCTCTACCATCCTGTTCATAGAATCATAGAATCATAGAATCAACCATAGAATCATAGAATCATAGAATCATTTATGTTGGAAAAGACATTTAAGGTCATCAAGTTCAACCATTAACCTAGCACTGCCAAGTTACTACTAAACTACGTCCCTCAGCACCATGTCTACCCGTCTTTTAAATACCCCCGGCGATGGTGATTCAACCACTTCCCCGGGCAGCCAGTTCCACTGCTTGACCACCCTTTCAGTGAAGAAATTTTTCCTAATATCCATCCTAAACCTCCCCTGGCTCAACTTGAGGCCATTTCCTCTTGTGCTATCAGCAGCAGCAAGCTATTTCTTCATGGCTTTTCTTCCAGCTCTCTGTCTTGGATTGGCCCCTTCACTTCATTTCTTCCCTTGATGTTGAAGGCATAGTGCTTTCCTCATCCTTTGATCAACAAAATTCAGCATTTTAGCTCCTCACTGCTGAGCCACAGCAGAGGAGAAAGGAACTTGTATGTTTACTGCCAGGCAAGCTTGCAGAAGTGGGACCAAGACAAACCTCCTGCCAGACATTTTGGCTACATCTCTGCTAGGAAGCTGAGCAGTGTCAGGATCAGCTCTTTGTCCCTGAGGCCAGCTGGCACAGTCTGTCCATTTCCTTAGTATTAAACAACCTTACCTCCAAAATAAAACAGCCCATTCCAACTTGCCTACCGGGGACAGTGCCTGGTGTATGCTGGCTCCTGAGTTGTGCCTGGGAATTGTCTGGGACCGTGCTAGCGAGCCTGGATCATGCCAGGGACCATCTGACTAGTCACAGACTGTCAAATTCCAGTGTTCGCTTCTGTGCAATGGTACTGGCTTGTTTACTGGCACAGACAAAGCCCATGCAGATATGCAAATACACAGATACACACATAGATAGCCTCATCCCCTTCCTACCAGCTTGTTGAAGTCACGCTGCTTGAACATGGTTGAGCTTTTGTAGGAAGGTTTTGCATATTTTTGAATACTTGATTTCAATGTTGCTGATTTTTTTTTCCTTGTAATTTACAATATCGGTGCTTACTGTTTTACACTTATCTATTTCACACCTTTATGAATCATCATAAGAGCTAAAAGAATGAATGGGCTTTGGAAGTTAAGTCAGCAAGAATTAGGATAGCCTGAATGATGGCACTCCATCGTGAACTACGACTTGATGTCTCTCAAGAAAATGTAGGTGAGGAAAGGTAATTAATGGCTGCATAGATGAGTGCAGACAGATGCAAGCTTGCATTTTGAGCTGGTTAGGCATGAGTGAACTGCTGCCTACAGTCTGATCTGCTGATGGACACCAACATGATCTGAGACTGCATTTCCATGGCAGCCTAAGCCAGTCTGGCTATATCTATACTAAAAAAAAAAACAAACTGAGCTGAGTACAGGCATGAGTCTGTGCCCCTTATTGTCTGTATTGGTACACTTAACACACCTTTCATGGTTTTGATCCGAGTAACCAGCACACTCATTGCCTTGTCATGGTTCAAGGCTAGCATGGAGGGATTTGTGCCCATCAACTATTCTTTTTTGGTATGGTAAGAAAGTTCAGTTGCATGGATACAAGCAATGTCATGTCATATGACTTCAGAATAACTAAGAAATAGTTCTGCCTTCTCATTAGTGTAGACTTGCCCGTAAACACAAGCTTGTGTGGTTCCATTCTGATCTCCCAGTTGCATGTTCCCATCCCAACTGTGTGGTTAGGTGGTTTGGCTGAAAATCAGTCCAAGGCAGGAAATGTGTTACCTAGTATCAACCAATGACACTTGTTCACTGCCTTTTCTCAGTGCAAGAGGAGAGAGGAGGTCTGCACACACAGGACTAGGGGAGAGAAGAGCATAGCATCACACTGGACTTGGATTAGTTTGATCTTTTCTGGGGCTGGCTCTTGGATGGAAGAACCGACTATCCACAAAGATGCCCTGAGGAGCTGTGTTCACTGCATCAACTAGGGGTTTTATGAAGGATAAAACTTCCTTTGGACCCCCTTTATCAGACCTAATAAATTCGCATGCATTTGTATAGCCAGATAAGCACAGTCCTAGGTCCTAGCTAAACTGCCTCACCCTTAACAGGCTTTATTATCACAAGGGTTAAATTGCTTTAAGGGTTAAAAATCTGACTGCCTATCTGTCTTCCAACTCTGATGTACATACAGAGAGATATAAAAAATAGCAATTTTAGTAATGTATTCAAGTTCTTCTTTCACATGCAAATACACCCAAACATGCACCAATTTTAACATATTTTTGAAGTTGTATTAATAAATGTAAATATACATCACAGGTATTTAAAAAAAAAACAAAACACAAACAAACAAACCAAAAAAACAGGACTGAAATCTTTCTTTAGGCAAACAGCCTCCCACTGAAAGGACACTAAGGGAATGATGGGAGAATGGACATCATTTGAAATGGGGGGTTTGAGTTCCTTAGTTTGTCATATTTGAATGGAAAAAACACTAAAATACAGCCAAATTAAAAGCTCCATATAACCATTAGAAGCAAAAATTATTGTTATTATTTTACTGTTACTATTACTTATAAACCCTGTTACTAATTAACAGCAAATGTGTACAAGTACAGAATTGATCCAGTCCAGCCAAAAATATAAGAGCAGGAAAACCAGCCCTATTTTTAACCCATTACACAAATATATCTTTGGTGTCCCTGCTTGTCCCCTTCCCCAGCCCTTTTGGAAATAAATAAATAGATTCATATATTCATAGATTTTTAAGGCCAGAAGGGACCATTACAATCACCTTGGTTGAGCCTCTCCTGAAGACAGGCTTTATAATTTTATTCTTACGTCTGGCCCATAACTTTTCTGAGCTACGCCATATCTTTTCAAGCTGTGTATAGTACTGATTTAAGTACTTCAAGCAACAGAGAGTCCACTCATATTTCAGGGTGAGCTGATTTGATAGTTAATTACTGCCACTGCTAAGTGTTTTGTTGTTGTTTCCAGTCTGAAATCATCTAGATCCAACTCCAGGACATGGGATTTTGGGTAGCCTTTTCCTGCCAAATCACAGAGCCTTCAGCCTTCTATAAATAAGTAATGTCCATCTGTAAAAGCTCTGGCCTCCTTTTCTAGCTCCTAAAATCACATTAATTTTGTCACCATGTTCAATCAGCCTCTTGATTTTACAACATCCAACAGTCTTTAAGCAGTAAAGGAGTCAATATTCCAAAATTTCTAGAAATTCACTAGAACTCACCTGTACCTTAGCCCCAAAAGCACGTGGCCTCCAGTTTGTTCTCTGCCTATAAAGTTTGTTGAGCACTTTGAGAGCTTTGGATGAAAGCCATCTTATAAATGTACGTTATTGCACTGTAATTATTATTGTGTTGTCATTCTGTCTTCAGCCTTTTAAAATTGTTTCAGCCTGCTGTAGCTTTTGCAGCTTAATTTCTTTTCTTTAAACTAACAGCCCCATTGAACAAAGGAAGTAAGTATGGGGACATTAAAAATAGACTGAGTTTTCTGTATTATTACTATTATTGCTGCAAGTTCACAGCTTATGCCATTATGACTCCAACTCATTACAATGAGTGCCAAGAATTTGCAGCAATAACAGGCGGCATTTGTGTAAAACAGGACTTGCAATACCACTTGCTGAGCAAAAATATCCAAGGAAAAGTAGGTTTTAGGCAGTGACCTGATCCTGCTGGAGGGTTGTTGTACCTCAGCCTTTAATGGGCTTTGCTTCATGGGGGCTTGGGAAAGATCTCATCTTCAGTTCCTGCTAACCCTAGAGCTGTAAGGAATGGGGAGCAGAAGGCAGAGATAGCCAAGGTGGATCTGTAAGTGGTACCTCTGTAAGAACTGGATGCACTGAGGTTGGCACCATCATGACTGCATGGCCTGGGATCACACTGGACAGGGTAAGCAGAGTCTAAAGCCTTCAGCTAGTGGCTCCAGCATGAATTCATGAAATGCAGCAAACTGTGAAATCTCTAAAGCATGTCCTGAAGTCCTGCATGTCCTGCATGTCACAGGTCTAGAGCCTGTGGTCTTTTCTTCTCTGGTGGTTGTGAGCTCAGATGTTGCACTGTATCTTGCTTTTACGGAGAGGGGAGCCAAGGTAGCAGTTTCTTGATCACGCATAGTTAGCTGAAGTCACACTGCCTGCCCCTGCTCACTGCTCTACATTTCTGATACTTTCTTTGGACCAAAAGACACTTTCTTTGGACCAAAGACAGATGGATGAACTGTTTTGGCTTCAAACCCAGCCCTTCTCCAGGATGACTCTGATCCAGTTGTCATATGTCAGAATAAGAGGGAAAAAAAAAAAGAATGTACATCCATGGTCATAAAGTACAAGGCAAATTTTTTCATCACCAGTCCATAGGAAGGTCAGACTCATGAAAGCATGGGTCCAACATGAGGAGAAGAAGTACTTTTGTCCAAAATGACCCAGCAAGCAAGAGGCAGACATGGGAACAGAACTTGCTATTTCTAATCTTTTGCTCAACACACACAGACCACAGCTAAAAAAATCTTTCAATATTAAAAAAAAAAAAAAAAAATAAAGGAGAAAGAAAAAAAAAAGAAAAAGAAAAAAAAAAGTTTCTCCTGAAGGCTCATACAGAGGGAGAAAATCCTTTTACCATCAATTCTTTCCTATCCTTCCCCTAAAATAGAGGGAAAGGAAAGGTTATATAGCCAGCAACAACCTAATGTTTGGAGATTTCATGGGGAGGGGAAAATGGCTAGCTGCGTATTTCACTTGACACCCACTGAGAAGAATTCAGCTTTGGAAGGACCATTCACATCACTCAAATTAAAAAAAAACCAAACAAATGTATATATTTTTGCAGAATGACAGCTGTTGATACCAATTTCAACACAGTTGTAAAATCCAGACGCAAGTACAATTAGTGATGAGAAGATGCCTAGAACTGCAACCTGGGACTGCTCTGATTGCAGTTATACTAGTAAGCAGTTCCTGAGCACGAACCAGGACAACGAAAAACACTCTCTTACACCACTGAATTGTACACATGGGCCCTCACATGCACTTGCTCCAGGTCACCTAGCTAATTCTCAAACAGTTCCTAAAGACTGTGAATTAATGTAGTTCAACAACTATATCTAGTTCAAAGAGCTGAGTGACACTGTGTAGCTGACCAGTGTAGATGTTCCTTCTGGCCTTCATGTGTAAAAAGTCCCTACCACAGAAGGGACTAATCTATTAACCTTCTCTAACTTTATCAATTAAAATATTAGATAATTCACTTAAGTCACTCTTTTGAGATGAGGCGACCATCCTCACAGGGTTGTTTGCCCGTCCTAAAATAAATTTCTGAAAAGGATAAGGTGAAAGAGTCTCTGGAGAAATATTTCTTTTACCTTTTCAATAGCAGGAGCATAATTAGACAGACGAATTTATCTTAAATGTCTAAACTGGCAGAAATGAATCTCATCTTATGTCTAACTCTGCATATTCAATGGTGACTTAAATCCCAATATTTGACCTCACAAAGTGCTGCAGATCAGCCTGAATTAATTCACTGGATGGGACCAGTAGTATTCATAGAATCATAGAATCATAGAGTTGGAAGGGACCTCTGGAGATCATCTAGTCCAAGCCCCTGCCAGAGCAGGGTCACCTAGAGCCCGTTACACAGGAATGCGTCCAGGCAGGTTTTGAATGTCTCCAAATAAGCTCATTTTAATTAATGACAATTCATATTATTATGTGAATCATAATAATAGTAGTAGATTATTAGGTGGAGCATTGTTTGAAACTAGCAAAAAGAAGGACTAATAACAGGAAAAATACAAGAGTTTTATTACAGAAGGAAAACCCAGTCGAAATACACCTCAATGCAGCTGAACAAAGAATGGTTACAAGATTCAGGCTGGCCCCAGTGCAAATTACATGATAGCATCTTCTGATTACTTTGTGTCTGACACAGTTTTAGCTTGGGATACAATCTGTCATGCTGGATTGCAACTGTGTGTTCTCCACCAGGGAAAAACATATATCAGTAAAATTTACCATCTGTGTCGTTATGTGACTACATAAATTTCAGGCTAAGCATATTTGTTAGTTTTAATTCCTAGATTTTTTTTTCTCACTAAATCCATTTTTCATATTAGCTTTTATTGTATAAATCTTACACTGTCTTTAGGGCTCTTCTTCAGATGTTGGAAAACATCTGAAACCTGTATTATTCATAAACTTCAGGTCAGGGAATGCAGTGCTTTTACCTTAATGCCTTTTTCTTAAGTCCATCCTTACAATTAAAATTGACACCAAAAGGTTAAGGATCACCAGCAGTTATGGTGGGTTAAAGCTGAGCTGCTAATCACTCACTCACTCTCTCCCTCTCATTATCTCACGCTTTTTTGTTGGGTTGCCACTCCGTAAACATCACTTGATTAATCTTCCCCATGCTCTAACGCCTACCTGTGAAGAGATAGGGGCTGCAACATGAGGAATGTGGAAAAGTCAGTGGAGGTTTAATTGGATTAATCTCTGTGTTCTACATATATACTGGCAACTTTCATGACAGCTTAGCTAACACGATAATGTACAACAAAGGGATCTGGTATTCAGCAGGGTCCCACACCTTAGCTGGGGGGGATGCACCTGGGGAAGCTTCTGTAGGCAACAGAATAACAGGCAGCTGACAACAACCCTGCTCTGAGATTGTCACAAGCTGCTGTATCTGGAGAACATATTTTGAGGAAACTTATACCCCATTTTTAGTGGTT
Source organism: Larus michahellis (assembly GCF_964199755.1). Classification (NCBI taxonomy): domain Eukaryota; kingdom Metazoa; phylum Chordata; class Aves; order Charadriiformes; family Laridae; genus Larus; species Larus michahellis. Next base: position 127,262,843 of record NC_133898.1, read on the forward strand.
CAGAGGGCTGGCTTTCAGCTATAAGGTCCTGCCAGATATGAGCTCTTCACAGCACCTTGCTTCTTTCCCCAGGAAAAGAAAAATCACACTAAGAGATGGTTTGAAGGTGTTGGCGCAGTGTTCCTTCAGTGTCACCTCTCAGGGAGGAGGTGACAGAGATAGGGAGCAATGCTGAAAAATGTCAGCATCATTCAGGGAAAAGTGCCTGCCCTACTGTTTCCCAGGGAGCAACACAGACCTGGTCATACTGGGTAGAGAAGGGAATTCACCATGGGGTCGAGGTAGTCTTTGTCCCACACCCTCAAGCAGGAGGAAGAGCTCCTGGCACATATAAATAGTATAGACAAGTGCTACTATAGACAAGAGCTAAGTGGATGGGAATCCTTTGCCACAAAAGCAGCCCTCTCCCATGGTGTGACAAGGAATGCATTTTATCCTGCTATGAACCTTTTAATCCCTGCTGTATCCCTCCTTAAAGCCAGACCCTAATGAAGACATAACCATGCTGGTCTTCTCAACCTTTGCATGATAGCACACCTACACAGTACAGCTTTTTTAAAGTCCTCTCCTTTCCTAAAGGCCTGGAACTCAATTCCAGATTAAGTCTGCCACTTGACTGGTTTTACTTGTCTGCCTCTGACCCATCTAAATGGATTGGGTTATTTTACTTCAAAAAGTACTGACTCCATCTAAACATAGCATCCAGTTTTATTCCAGTCCATCACAGACCTACCTGAAGAACTTGATAAAAATTAAGCAGACTAATATAAATGATCTGTTCTTGTCCCAGATGCATTATAAATTTGTTTTCCAGATTCTGATGAAGTACATATTTCACAGTCTTGAAAAGGTTCCCTAAATTATTTGGTCTTCTACTGGCACCAATGAATGGTTGTAATGTACCCCACTCATTGAAGCCAGAGGGGGTGAGATTCATCTTACTTTTAGAAATGGAAATGTTACATATTGAGGGAGTAATTATGATCTTTTATATGGTCAGCAACTCTTTGGATGCTTTAGAACATCTGCTAGCAACTATAGGATTGGCCTACGGGACACTTAATGCTTCTGGACCAGGAGCTGGAAGCCAGAAGGGGTATCATCTTCTGGAGTTATCTGTCTTCTTCCCTTGGCTGTAGTCTAAGATGAATAGCTTGGATCAGTTGCCTAACTTTACTTCCCTTTCTTTACCTTTGCAACGTGAATGAGGCAATTATACCTTGATACTAGTTTCCACAACCCAGAAACATTCCCACTGATAACAGTGGTTACTACAGTGAAAGTAGTCTCCTATTTTAATTTCCAATACCATTAGCTCTGGTGGCCAGGTGATCCAGGTAGTAGCTATAAAAGGAGTTAAAATATGATTCATATCTAAGCACAGCTGTGTCTTTATGCTATTGCATAAGCACTTTCTAAAAGATGAAAAAGGAAAAAGACAGACATTGAAACCAGATCTCTCTCCATTCCTGAATCTCGGTCCACGTTCCTCTCTGACAGTCAATGAAACTGATTTGGTACTTTAATGGCAAGTTAACTAATAAGCTAACCAGTGCCAGGACCAGTTCTTTAGCCCTGAATATATCTGCTTTCTCTTAGCCACATATACTATTAGTTTCTTACAACCTCCAAAAGAAGTTGATCACAGTACCTACTGAAAAGAGTCCCTTTCTCGTGTTAATTCCCAAACAGCGACCAGGAATTGTTTAGAAAAAGCTCAACAGCATGGGCCAAAAGCAGAACAGGCACCATATTACCATTTTAACTACAAGAATGATCAAAATCCTTTCCCCATGTTTATACATTAACTTTTTTTTTCTTTTTTTTTTTTTTTTTTTTTTTTTACTTCCTAGTCTAGCTATGGCTGCATATTCACTATCACATTAAGACCCATTCACAACTATATAGCATGATTGTGTATAATTGCCAATTCATGTGGGTTCCAACCTCATCAGAGCAGCTATACCTACCATTATAACACTACTTAAGAGCAGGTTGTCATGTTCTTTAATACAACCAAAATCTTCTAACCTAGAAAAGACATCAAGCTTCTTTCAACTCTGGGCCTCTGTTACTTTCTTAGCTTTAGTGAACCTTTGTGGTCTCTGGTCTCGTGTCCTGTGGGACTTTCTTAATCTTTTCTGTAGCAGTTCTCCAGTTCTTGCCTCAGAGATTTCTGTAATAACTTTTTATCTGAGAGTGCTTGTTTTGTTGTTGTTGTTGCTGTTGAACACAAAACAGTACAGATTAAAACAGAAAGTTGTGCTATCAGCTTAAAGTAGCCCAGGCACAATATCAATCATAAATTCATATAGTAATTTAAATTGGAATTAACTTCTGGATATCATACAGTCCAACTGACCATCAAAGAAAGTCCAACTAGTTCAAGTTATTCTGGATCCTTCCTTGCATCTGGATCCAAGTCCTTACGTCTTGGCTAGTTCTTTACCCAGACTAATTCTGGTGGGTATCCTTTCTCTGGGTTCAAACACAAAAGTATGTGAGGCATTCGTAACATGATAGGAATTTGTTGAAGAAGTTACTGTATGAATAACACTGATCAGCTTTGAGACAGAAGACAGCACTTGATGACTGAAGAATCACAATTAGTTCGAGTTTGTCTATTAATCTTGCGTATGAATTTGAATATATGTGAATGTGAAGACTGCTTTACTGCACAGCGAATTGAGGCTGGACTCTCAATGAGAAAAGGTGGAGGTGCTGGGTAGAAGAAGGCTGGCAGTTGACATCAATACATGTGAGACAACCAGTTTCAGCACCTGCATTCCCAGGTTTGGATCGCTAATAACCCAAGGGTTTTGATCTTCAGACCGTGACAGGAGGTGTCCATTTTCACTCCTCCCCAGAAGAAATGTGACTTAAGAGCACTGGTTTTATAGGGTTGAACAGGGTTTGTGTTTTGCTGGTTTATCTGTTTGATTGACCTTTTAACCTGTACACTAATTGTGGGGATAGAGAGAAAGATATTTCATAGAAATGTTATGAGTTTGGATAAAAATCCTGAACCAAACTACAGCAGTAGTAATAACTCTGAGTTTACAGACATCCAGAAATTATGAGCACATTGCGCTTTTGGAAAATATATTACGTGTGGGATAGCTTGTGTCCCTAGGGTAAGCGTTCTGCTTCTTTCGTGACCCATAACTCAAGAGTGTGGCAGGCATTAGCACTTTACAAAACATCTTCATTCTTCATGGCTGAGACAGAACCCATGGCATGCAGAGTATCTGACTTATTCAGCAGTGATTTCAGTCATTTTATTTTAAACATTAACTTGATGTGGTCAGTATCCCAGAGAGATGGGGGTGGGAGGGGGGCAGAAAAAGGCGGTAGAAGTGTATCTAATTTTTTATTAAATATATCACTGCTGCAATCTAACTTGTACTGTAATAGGAAATTACACACCATAAAACAGTAAGAAGAATGGATCTGATGCATAATACAGGAGCCTGCCTGGAGAAGAATGCATATAGCATAGAACTGTAAATACACACGTCCAAATTCATACACGCACACGCATTGGGAAAACAGAGAGATTTTTGCACCATGTCTCTTGAATCAAAAAAGAGAAATGCATTGATATGGCTTTCTATATGCCCTAATCTTTCCTTTGCCAATATCAGAGGGCATTCCCTTGTCTTTTTTATCACAGTCACTTTAAAAAAAGAAGTGGCTTCTGTTGATATACAGGAACATCTCTTGTTCCAGGGAAAGAAGTTTGGCTCTTAGCATCTAATGCTACTTCCCTGACCTTTCTGTTTTAGGCTGAGATGCCAGAAAAACAACAGCACTTCAAAGAAACCCCAGTATTAGTTTACGTTCTGAGGGAAGGTAAGTTATTTTAGGTTCAAACATCAAACAGTCCTAGGATGATCTCTCTGCATAAAACATACATGATACCTTTTCTCAGGATGTTCGGAATTGGATCTGGAGGAAAGTTTTTCATCAAAAATTCTTAGAAAAACCAAAAAACTCTCAGTGAATGTTTCATAAATTATTTTTTGGGTTTTTCTGGTGTACATTGATAAGGCAAAAACTATAAACTGAAAATATATGACCTTTATTTTTTCATTTAGAAGAGTTTTCAACTTAAAATTTTATTTATTTTTATGAGCTTAAAATGAATATAAGTGTCAGAAGTGAAATTAAAGTTTGCTTATTTGAGTTGAACAATGTAAAGAGCACCTTGCCTTTTTATTTTCCCAGTATATTATTTCCCTCACACAATATCCTTTATACAGATATCAGCAAACTGCAAAAATCCACTGCTTGTCCAACCCTAACTAAAGTGTTTGCCACTTTAGACTTTATATATTTGCTCTCCCACTTTTCAATACTTTTCAATTATCAAATTATTTGTTGAATTATTTCAATTATTGTATTATTTTCAATAGTTTTCAGTTATTGAATTTAATCCTGAACACTTGAAGATCCTGTGACTTCCCTGACAGGACTAGGAAATGCAGTATTTTCAGTGTTTTAGTACTTAAAATGTCCTTTTGCACAGGTGCCTCATAGTTTCCCTAGCAGACCAAGGTATCACAGCTTGATGTCAGCAATTAACACCAAGGTGCCAGCAATTAACAAAAAGCAGCCATTTTTTCCTGGTAAAAAAAAATTTTAAAAGGATTTTTACCTCTAAATGTACTCTCAAGTGTTGTCTGTTTTTAGACAGAAAACAAAAGAAAACAAAGCAAAAACAACAAAACAAGCTTGTTTTGACAGTGGAAAACAACACTTCTTTTTTTATTCAATGAGATGAATATTTTCCATAAACATTCTCACTTTGAACAAAGAGCCAATTTCCATTCAAAGCTGTTTAAAGGGAGAATGTTCAGAGCAGTCTAAGCAGCCTTAGGTGACTGCTTTTCACTGATGGGTGAAGCGAATGCTTAAGAGATGTCACGTTCATAGAGCTTTACAGGATCCTTGGGAAAGGCAGCTGCTTGCTAAATATTAGCTGCTAACGTTTAATATTATTTTACCTTTGTCTTTTTCCTTTCTGTGGTATAAATCAGAGCCATATGTGAGAAACGTGCACATATATTTGAAAACTGATGGGTTCAATTCATGCTGGGACTGTGCAGGAATGGAATATCTCAATTTAGCTAGTGAGAGATATCCATGAGCTGAATATATCAGTTATGACACTGTCACATCAACAACAATCGAGGGGCACTGGGAGATAGAGGATCTTTAATTTTAAGTGATTAATCATGGAATCTTAGAATGGTTTGGGTCAGAAGGGACCTTAATGATCATCTCGTTCCAACCCCCCTGTCGTGGGCAGGGACACCTCCCACTAGACCAGATTGCTCAGAGCCCCATTCAGCCTGGCCTTGAACACATCCAGGGATGGGGCAGCCACAGCTTCTCTGGGCAACCTGTTCTGGTGTCTCACCACCCTCACAGGAAGGAATTTCTTCCTAATATCTAATCTAAATCTCCCCTCTTTCAGTTTAAAACCATTCCCCTTCTTTCTGTCTCTCCACTCCCTGATAAAGAGTCCCTCCCCAGCTTTCCTGTAGGTCCCCTTTAGGTACGGGAAGGCTGCTCTAAGGTCTCCCCGGAGCCTTCTCTTCTCCAGACTGAACAACCCCAACTCTCTCAGCCTGTCCTCATAGCAGAGGTGCTCCAGCCCTCTGATCATCTTTGTAGCCCTCTTCTGGACCCGTTCCAACAGGTCCATGTCCTTCTTGTGCTGAGGAGTCAAGAGCTGCACGCAATACTCCTTATACTGCCTGTCTTCCCTGGTCTTAATCCCACAAGTACTAAAGTTCATATCTAGCCTTTCTCACCCAGGCAGAATAGCTGGGACTAGCTGCAGAGAGCATAGTCTCCTGCTCAGCAAAGTTTATCACAGGCTCAAATGCTCAGCTGAAAAAAGCCAACCAGCCTTATCCCTTTCAAAAAAATCAACAAATCTTTTTTCTGACACAATTAGGATCAATCATTACTGGTAATACAGTAATTTTCTGTCCTGATAGAATAAAATTTGCTGGGATATAGATTTTTTAGAATAATTTCCTGATCACAATGCCAATGCCTCCTGGATTCAACATCAATATCACTAATCATAATGATAATTTTATTACAGTGAAATTAACTGTATAGCATTGCAAAAGAATAAACTACAACAAACTATATGTAAGGTGTAAATACAACAAAAGAAGTATGTTAGCACACATTCCTCCCACTAATAGCTCTGGCTGTATGCTTTATGTTGGAACTTCTTAAAAGTCCAGTTTTCTAAACCTGAACTGAGAGACCAAACTCACATTTTTTCCTCCTGTACTCTTCTTTAGCACCAGTTTCTGGAACTGGCTTGTTTTACCAATGAACCATTTTGTCTGTCAGCTTAGATTAGGTCAAATTAGTTCTCATTTCAATAACTGACAAAGATCATCTTTGACAACATCAGTGACCTCACGTGTCCTGACAAGGGCACATATTCAAAGTCTATAGAATAGGAAGAAAAGTTTTATAAATTGTGTGCAAGAGGAATGTAAAGTATTAAGCTAGCACTTAGATTCTTCTTTGGACATACAAAGCCCTGAATGAGGGCTTTGTGTTTTCAGTTGTACTTCATAATTGGTTTTGAAGATTAATAGATTGATAGATGGAGAGACAGACAGAAAATGCAGGTAGGCAGGAAGTAAACAGGAAAACAAGTAATAAATTCATTAACTGCTTTCTCAAATGTCCTATATGCCAAGGACTACAACTACTTTAAAAATTTCTCTCTCCATTACTAACACAAAATTCAGGTGTATTATTTTCATGTGAAAATCTGTATAAAGCCAGTTTAGACACCTCCAATCTAAATCCCATCATATGGTGGAATAAGACACAGTCTGGAAGTTATATATGTATATAGGTATTTTCCTCATGTGGGGAATTGATTATTGATATAATACACAGCCTTTAAGTTGAGCACCTGAGTTTCTTTACTGAACCAGAACTGTAGGAGGTTTTTACAGGGTGAAACCTGCCCTAGTGTACAAGAGAGCTGCCCTGCTGGAGAGCACCAAAGAAGTTTGTGTCATGCCTGTGGTGCAAAAGCCTTTGTACAGGACCCATTCATGAGGGGTAAATGTCATTTCCAATAGAGTAAACCGTTCAAGGAGGCAGGGGAATGCCTGTCATTTCTGTTTCTCCTGACTAGACCTGACATTCATCTGGTGGTGTCAGGGATGGTTTAAGGATAGTGAAATGCATCCTTCTGTCCTCCCATCATTCAGACAAACAACATGCCTGATAATCTTTTAACCAAGGAGATACTTCATAGCAAACAGGAGAGAAGCCCCCCCAAAATAGGAAGATTTTAAGACAAATGTATTTTCTATCTCTGAATATAAATCCAGTTTCATTAATTTCATTTGTTTTCTGTAGTGAAAGAACTTAGGTCTCCAAAATTTTTAACAGCATTTAACACTCAATTCTTTATCTTTTTGTGCCTCTCCCCCCACATATCCCAACTCGTTGTTTAAGGATTTATGAAGGGATTCCTATTTCCACCACTAACACATGGCTATCTTGAGGTGGAACAAACCAGTTGTATTCAATAAAGGACCAAACTCTTTAACATTACTAATCTGCCTGAGAAAGATGATATTGCATCTAAGAGAATCTTCAGGATCAGTTATATATCAGTAAGTTGTTCAGGAGTTATCTTCTCTTATTCTTCTCTGAAAGCTGAAAACTGAACAATTAAAGATGTAAAATATAGCTCAGGAATCTCGTTACATTTATTAAAGGTTAATTATTTTTAAAGGAGAATTAAAGATACGAATCTACTTGTATGAATGTACGTAAGCTCTATAATAGTTTTGTATTATGCACTGCATACTACAAAATGCAATGAAAATCCAGCATGGCTGTGGAGAGGTTAGTCCACTTTGTACAGAAGATCAGGTTTGCATGGGTTGATTTACTAGTGCCTTTCTAATTTAATCATGTCACTTATTCCTGACACCCCAGACTACTAATCTTCTCTGTCTGATTTCTAGTTCCCATATAATTGTCATATATCCAAGAAAGCAGCTTGATAATTCTCTGCTTATGAGCTTCGATCTTTAATATTCCAGCACTGAATGTAGATATACCACTTAAACATGAGGAGGAACTTCTTTCCTGTGAGGGTGGCAGAGCCCTGGCACAGGCTGCCTAGAGAGGTGGTGGAGTCTCCATCTCTGGAGACATTCCAAACCCGCCTGGACGCGTTCTTGTGCAACCTGCTGTAGGTGACCCTGTTCTGGCAGGGTGGTTGGACTAGATGATCTCCAGAGGTCCCTTCCAACCCTATGATTCTATGATTCTATGATTCAAGTTCAGCATGAGTACTGACAAAGGGTATTACATAGTTCCATTTCTGGTGTCACAGCTGTTTCTCGGGTTTCTCAAATTCATATCTAAAATAAAACAAAACAATCTTGATTAAAAAAAAGTCTAGTGATAAAGAATCCGTCATAATGCTTGCTGTTCTTGCAGTGATTAATTGTCCTATCTCTTAAAAGTGTAAGCTTTACATTTACTGTGAATTTACCTAGATTTGGCTTTTTATTATTTATACCTTTATATTCCAGAAGTGCAAGTGGCAAGTAGAAAAATGCTGTCTTGACATGTAAATTATTAATTAGGCTAAATCACTTATCAGATTTTGATATATTTGAAGATTCATTTCCTTTCCCCAATTAACCCATTAACCCCTCAACTACCACTTCATTAAGTAAACAGGAGGGCTGTGTAAAACAGTTAATATTTATTAACAGTCTTGTGCCAATTAGTAAGGAATATATTTTTCCTAGGCAAGGGCCAAACAGCCCTCCAGTCTTTTTTGTATACACTTGTTTTCTTTTAATTTGGCTAGTGAAAGTAGCAGGTGTTGGAGGCTAAGTGTTGTAGGCAGTCTGAGGTTGTTCAAGTCTACTGATTAGGTGATCACTTCAGATGGAAATTCTCACTGGAAGGCAGGATTCCTTCATTTTGGTCAGTCTATAAAATGTCTCTATGCTTGTAATATACTTGCTGAACTTTGCTGCAGAAATGCACATCAACAACGTCTATTTATCCCGCATGGGCACATTTTGAAGCGATGATCTTCACAATAAAGGCATGTACACAAAATATTGTATAAAAAGGCTCACTGCCTCTGACAAAGATCAAATAAAACTTGGTTGGTTGATCTGTCCATGCCTATAGGGTATTAGTGATTATAATATTGCGCTTTAATGGACTATGGACCCAATTTACATAACATTTACATGTCATCTACATACTCTTTATGGAATAAAAAAAACAGTGATTCAGACACAAAAAATATCTAAGACATACAGATGCACTCTTCAAACTGATTTAGTTTTTATTCTTCAGCTTGAAGCCTGGAGTTTTGACTTTACCTGTTCCCACTGGAAGCCAAAAGCAGAGCAGAGTGATCACTGCTGCACCACAGCCAATACTCACAGTGGAACAAGGGCCATTAAATACCCATTGAACCAAATGAACATTTCCTTTTCAAGGAAGTTACTTTTTAAATAAAAATGTAAATTCATTAAAATGTTCCCTTTTTGAGGAATTTCTACTTTTCTATCTTTCCTATCTGGAGAATCCCTGGCATGGCTTGAGACAGAGGTTGTAAAATCTTTTCACAGTGTTCCTGCAACTTTGGTCTGCATTTAGGGAAAATGGAGCACCGAGGACAGAACTGTGACTCAAACACAGTGCAAAACAGAGGGCTTTCTTCATGGTAGCTGCCGATCAAAGATAACATTTGGGAATTTCTGTTCAAGAGAGAAATGTAAGGAAACCCTTTAATAGGTTCCTGGCATGTCTTTTCACACCATTTAAATCTTTGGTAAGAAATGTCCAGTGCTCCTAAACCACCAAGATGCTTGGTAATGTTCCAGTGATGGTTGAGTTGGCTGCTCTGGCCCTCTGGAGGATTGAACCATGAGAGGAATCCACAGAAGCCACACAGAAGCTATGCAAGGCTATTGTGTCTCCTTTGAGCTAAAAATAAAATGAATACCTCAGGGCAGTGACTGCTTTTTATGTTTTAATTAACCTGTGCATCCATAATAGTTCCAATAATAACCAGAAAGTAAAATCGTCAAGGCCAAAGAGATACCACACTAAGCAGGACACATCCTATGCTCAGGATAAAGATTCATTTATTATACAATAAGCACAAAAGCAAAATAATTTTAGAATTCAGCCAGGAAGTGAGAAATCTGTATCTTAGGCTTTCCTGACCTGTGTTTGGGACCAGTACATTTTATAAACTGTCTGAAGCACTGTATCCCTTCTGTTGGAAAAGGAACAAGAAGAAAGAAAGAGAGAAGGAGAGAGAGAAAGAGAGGAAGAAAGAAAGAAAGAAAGAAAACAATAATAAAAAAAGGAAGAAAATAGAAAGAGGAAAAGACAAAAAAAAGAAAAATGAAAAAAAGAAAAGAGAAAAAAAAGGAAAAAGGATGTTAGGACAGTGGTTTGGATCTTGTGCTAGCCATGAACAGGAAGTTAAAGAAGAGAGTCAGCAACATATAAGGACCTTTTTTAAAAAACCCATGAGGCACTTAAGTACAAGACGGTAGCTTCAGGCTCCAGTACAGATGTACAGCCCTGAAATTTGGCTTAGACACATTTGACTGGCTTAAACCTGAATGCCAGAAGTCACTCTAAAGTCTTTTTTTTTTTTTTTTTTCCCCATAATAAATAATTTCTTGCCCAACACAGCCTTGCAACTTTCTATCCCAAGTCTGGGTGAGATGTACTTTAGTGTAGAGCTGAAATCTGCTTTTGTGCAATCACATTAGCTGAATCAAGCCAAGGAAGTGATTTGGGCAAACATGCTAGAGGCCCCAAAGTACTGACTGAACACCCTGTTTTTCTATTGTCCCTCACGGAAAAAAACTAAACTAAACCCAGGTAGATTTAGATTTAGATAAGGGGTGCTGAGGGTGGTGAAAGACTGGCCCAGGTTGCCTAGAGAGATGATAAGTGCCCCATCCCTGGAAACATTCAAGGTCAGGTTGGATGGGGCTGTGTGCAACCTGATCTAGTTGAAGACGTCCTTGCTTATTGCAGGGGCTAGATGGCCTTTAAAGGGGCTAGATGGGCTTTTGGTCTGACCATGTACAGCAGGTTTTTGTCCTGATGTTCTTATAACAAATTAAAGGAAAGAACTCAAGCCAACACATTGGATGCGAAGCCAACTTCAACATTTGTGTGAGAGCTTTGGCCAGACATGTTCTTCACATATTTTATAGCATTAGTTGGCGTAGGATGTCTGTATAATTCTACTCCCAAAGATTTGGTCAGTACTCTTAGTTTTACCGTGTCTCACTGAAAACTAAAGACAAACCTGGCACATTCTGCTGACTCATCTGAAACATTTGGAACACTGCAGCAAACCTGGCTGCAAATCAAGGCTTCCTTGTAAGCTGTGATGAAACTCAGGTTTCTATTGAATAAATTCTTTCACAAGAGGGAATTATCTTCATGATTGGAAAGGACCTTTGAGATCATCAAGTCCAACCATACACACAAAAACCCCCCTACAATCTCTGCCCTTCAGAGCATGCCCTGAAGTGCCAGATGTAGATGTTTCTTAAATACCTCTAGGAATGGTCACTCAACCACCTCCCTGGGCAGGCTGTGCCAGTGCCTGACCACTCTTTCAGTAAAGGAATTCTTCCTCATATCTAATCTAAACCTCTCCTGACACAGCTTCAGACCATTTCCTCTGGTCCATTATTCACCTGGGAGAAGAGGCCAACCCCCACCTCTCTCCACCCTCCTTTCAGGGAGTTGTAGAGGGCAATGAGGTCTCCCCTCAGCCTCCTCTTCTCCAAGCTCAACATGCCCAGCTCCCTCAGCCTCTCCTCACATGACCTGGTCTCCAGACCCCTCACCAGCCTGGTAGCTCTTCTCTGGACACGCTCCAGCACTTCAATGTCCCTCTTGTACAGCGGGGCCCAGACCTGAACACAGTACTCGAGGTGAGGCCTCACCAGTGCCGAGTACAGAGGCACCATCACTTCCCTGCTCCTGCTGGCCATGCTATTCCTGATACAAGCCAGCATGCTGTTGGCCTTCTTGGCCACCTGGGCACACTGCTGGCTCATGTGAAGCTGGCCGTCCACCAGCACCCCCAGGTCCTTTTCTGCTGGGCAGCTTTCCAGCCACTCTGCCCCAAGCCTGGAGCGTTGCTTGGGGTTGTTGTGACCAAAATGCAGGACCCAGCACTCGGCCTTATTAAACCTCATACAATTGGCCCATCATACATACGTACATACATACATACATACATACATAGGCTTCATACATACTGGCCCATTGATCCAGCCTGTCCAGGTCCCTCTGTAGAGCCTTCCTACCCTCAAGCAGATCAACTCTCCCACCTAGTTTGGTGTCGTCTGCAAACTTACTGAAGGTGCACTCAATCCCCTCATCCAATCATTGATAAAGATATTAAACAAAACTGGCCCCAAAACTGAGCCCTGAAGGGGCACCACAAGTGGACTACTATAGTCTGTCCGTCCATCCATTATGAAAAAACCCTTTCTCCTCCATTTATCTTTCAGCATCACCCTCCACAAACACATGGGTAGCAGGATAGGACATCTACACAGGCAGGTTGGTGTTGTCAGTATCAGTAGGACCTATAGATCTGTGCATTAACACAGCATGCAGACCTCTGCATGAACACAAATTCTTTCAAGTGCAGCCCACCATAAGGATCTGCCTTACTTGTATTCTGTGTTATACATGGTGGAAGTTTATCTGCAGGCATAATGAAAAAAAAAAAATCTGAAAAGCTGGAATCAAGTGCATTAGAATCTTGGCATTGCATATTAAGCAGCCTGTGCAAGGGTCAAAAGAGATGGGAGATACCATATGGTAAAAGATGTTTAAACATAGTTAGGAGACAGTAGTTCTAACAGAGGTGTAGGCTGACTTGGACCAGAGATACAAAGAGCGATCAGCTTTGTACTAGAGCAGTTCATAAGCTGAGGATCACCACAAGGGGAAAAAGGAGGGTCCCACTAAAACTGAAAGAAGTTTGAGGAAAATGGTTACTTCACATCTTACGGTTAGGACAAGGAAGATAAGCTGGTGGCAGCTGATGATACAAACCTGACCCAAGCTAACACAAAGAGTATCAGTGACAAGAGAGACCTAGATGCAGAAGCTGTAGGATATGTTGTCTCCCTTTCTGCATATTGACACAAGGTTTTATCGTAGGGAGTATTTTGTCCATAGTGTTCATAGCTGTGAAGGTCTGGGCATAAAGATGCTACTGGATACAAAGATAAGGTGACACAGGTCGTGGTGGAAGATACAAAAAGATAAGTGGCTAATTCAGGATGTTTTGATAATAACTAAACAAGAAGAGTGCAAGAGGCTGGGCGGATACCTGTAAAACTATGATAACAAGGCAAAAGAAGAGTTTCTTTGTTGGAAGAATGAGTTGAAAAACAAGTTTTCTGAACAAGAGAACCATGGGAAGAAATAGGTAGAAAAACAGGTGGAAAAGAAAAAAAAAAAAAGAGAGAACAATTCTTTCTTACAAAAAGAGATTAAGAGACACTGGAGAAAATCCTAAAAATAAATGAAGCCGGTGCGCAGCTGGTTGTGAGAGAACAGAACACGGAAAGTTCTGTGGACAGAAGGAGGAACAGAAGAGGCAGATTGTGGTTCACAGAGTTCATGGCAGCTCCACGAAGACGTGTGTTGCTGGGGACTTCTGTTGGGGAGAACTGTAAGACCCATCACAAGAATGCATAGAGAGAACAAAAGACTGTGTATTCCGCCTGGAGAATGCACACAAGGGGCGAAAAATAAGCTGTATGAAAAGAGTACACCAGTTATCTCATCCCCAGCAAGTTCCTGGTCACTCTGCTTTTCCCAGATGGGGAAAATGAGGTAAATAGACTAATTAATGTGTGGCTGGTCTTACAGTAGACTAGATACAGAAGTATGAGTAAAACAACCTCTGTCTAACTTTGGGCTAATAACTCTGTTCAATGACTATTGAATGGACCATGCTTTCTCCAGTGACAATGGTTTGAGTTCTGTCATATTCTGAACTCTGTTGCCAATAATCTATTGTTGCTATTAATGTACGGTGGGGTTATTTTGACAACACAGCCACAAGTTTTTGACTCTGAAAATCTGATTAACATATTAATATAAATCATTTGCACACCAATAGGCCTTTTTACTTTTTTGGAAGGAGAACGCAAATTGTCCCCTGTATTGTGAGCAGTAGATCTGCAACAATGTTCACTGTCACCACAATGCTTGTTTCCTTTTGCAAACCAGACCCCTTGATGTAGATTTCAAAGAGCTTTCATGTAAAATCGTGCTTGACCTTGTTGCATTGTCAACAGCAAACAGATTTTATGTACAATCTCTGGTGACTTTCTTTTCTTTTCTTTTTTTTTTTTTAAACATCAATATGCAATGATACAAAAGGATTTCTGATAACATAACTTTTTGACTGGCAGCAAAATAGCTGCCACTTCTCCACTGCCTATATTATTATCAGTTTATTTTCTTGTCATATTTTTCCTTTTTTTCCTCTTTACAGAAAGTGTTGTTTTTAATCTCCTTTTAACTGGAAAACATACTCAAACCCTTTTTGCATTTGCTTAGCCCCACTTATTAATTCTTCTGTTAGTAGGCAAGGAAGAGAGCAATAAAAAGGCTGCTATGGTTGTTCCTATAAAGAAAGAATGTGTGTTTTACAGTCAGAGCAGGAGCTGAAAAGATTGGGCTCTTGGGCTCCAAACCATTCTTCTGTGAGTTAGGGGACATCTTTTCATTCACTTTGGTTACGATTAAGGCTGTGTGTTTGTATTTCTGTGATGACTGCAACAACACCGACCCATTCAGGTTGGTGCCTTTCAAGTGAAATGAAATGCATGAATCAAATCCCTTGCTCCACCAGTGCTTAACGTACGGGTCTGTCGGGTGCAGCAGTGCCGTGCAGAGTATTTGAGCTCAACTAAGATCAGTGAAAATGCAATAGTGTGGGACTCGCTCTGACTAAGTAATTTACCCCACCATGTCTGATGCACATCTGTTCCTCTATCTTGTGCTACCATTGCAATTACCCAACTAAATCATGTCTTTCCTCTTTCCCCCTTTTAATTGGGAAAAAGTCTCCTCTGCTCTTTTCATTGTTGTGCTGCCCAGCCATATCAAGCCTGCTCATTTACCTTCACCCACCACTTCACTTGGTAAATAACCCCACTGCATCTGAAAACGCCTGCTACCTCCCTCAGAAGAGACACCAAGAAGTCAGACAAAAGGGTGTTAAGTGCATCGAATTCCTCATAAAGGAATTTTTCTTTATAACACACTGGCTGTGTTAGGTCAGACTGGAGGTCCAGCCAACCCATCATACTGTCTCTGAGAGCAGCCAAAAATATATGCTTGTGGAGGAATAATAAGGAAGAGGCATATCTGATAATTCCTTCACATATTCCTTCACATATTTCCCAGTTTCCAGCATTTGCAAGTCAGACACTTCAAGAGTCAGTTGTAGTTCCCATATATCTAGTAGTCTTCAATGCATATGTTCTCCATAGACATTTCTGTTCTCCCCTTGTAGTTCCAGTGAGTTCAGATAAGCCCTGTCCCTTGTTCCTCAAATAAGAAATTCTGGCACAATTCAGGTCCGAAGGACCTATGAAGAACTCTTCTAGTTAATTTGCAGTTTTAGTTTGACCTGTGGTCCTTCTTTAGAGGGTGCTGCACCCAGGAGTGAAATAAATAGATGCATAATCAATACTTCCAACATTTATCTCTCAGAAATTGGTGGACTTCACTTCCCTTCTTAACTATCTTCTTGCCCAAGCTCTTCTTTCCAATCAAGTGGCCTGACTTGTAGGTCAGGGTAACTTATTACTCTTTTTTGGTGGTGATGGTTTGTTTCCTATAGTGCAAAGCAGTACTAACGTTCAGTCTTCAAGCCTGTGCATACCAGTGGTTTCTGTATTCCCCTGAAAAAGCGTAGAAAAATGGTCCAAAATTCCTTAGGCTATAAACAGCCAAAGGATTGAATCTAGATCTTGGTATATCAGTTCCAAGGATTAAATTCATCTGGTCATCCATTGAGTAGAAGAACTAGACCCTCAACTGTAGCCCTTACAGGGAAGTATGAGTGGGCAGTGATTTTGACCAAAAAATCATGACTTGGCTGAGTGCATGTCAATGCAACTGCTTTCACCCTTTTCTTGTTTATTCCACAGAGAGAACAAATACTGCCCAGACCAGGATCCAGCACTATAAGAATCTGCTGAAGGTCTGCAGCCTTTTCTTTTGTGGCATAAATGCTATTAAATGTTTCTTTTTACATATTCCAAACCTTCTGAAGCAGTTCACCATTGAAACAATAAAATATGGAGAAGAGGGGGCAACCAACCCCAAATGACGAATCATTCTGTGTAGAAAGGGCTACAGTCCCGTTAATTCAAATGACATTTTGACAGTAGCATGCTGTCAGCCCAATGGTTTGACCTATACAACAACCTCTAATTATTACTAATTAAAGAATTAATTATTCATGGCAGCACGCGCTATTAGCATAGCAGAGATGTGTTGGAATATGAGTTATGCGCGGTTTATGAATCTTCAGAAAATAGATTCTTTAATAAATTAATAAAGGGGCTCTGGGGTTTCATTAAAAGGTGGCTGGAGGGGTTGCAAGCCAGTTTCCAAGGAGACCACAGGTGGTTTGCTTGGATTTTTTTTTTAGTTAAACTTGTTTGGGCCAGATGATTTCCCTTCCCCCCCTCCCCCTCTCACCCTGTCCTCACTGCTCTTTCCTCAGGCAGAGAGGAGAACATTTTAATGAAACCCCTGTTGTCCTCATATCGCTTTGATCCCCGTGTGGTCTCCAACCTCCACGTTGGCCAGTTGGAGGATGGTGCAGTTGGGTTTTTTCTGTTCTTTTTTTTTTTCTTTTTTGATTGAAAGCTGCAACCAGCTCTGCCATGAATAAACAACAGAAATGATAAAAGCACACGGGTAAAGGAAAACAGAACAAACAAAGGAGAAAATAAAGGAAATTGCATAAATTCAAATGAGATCATCAGGATGGGAGCAGAGTTAATTATCCTGTTTTGTCTTAAGAGCAGATC
The DNA here is from genome assembly GCF_964199755.1 of Larus michahellis. Lineage (NCBI taxonomy): Eukaryota > Metazoa > Chordata > Aves > Charadriiformes > Laridae > Larus > Larus michahellis. Next base: position 127,280,011 of record NC_133898.1, read on the forward strand.
TGGTGGTTGTTGTTATTACTATTTTTATATCCATGTTTGTTTCTAACATGATATTTCTTATTCTTTGGACTGTTTTATAGATTTCATTCTTATTAAAAAAAATAGAAGGGAGAAAATTCTTCACTTTTTGATTCTTTTTTCATTCTGTCATGACCAATGTTTCCCAACATTTATTTCACTCTAATAATGCAGAGGGTGATATTAATACCTTCCACTACTGCTAACTAAATGGTGATATAAATAGCAATAACAACGTTTCCAAGCTTTTGCTCCAACTTCCAGATCATATTAAAATTCCATCCTTGGTTAAGGAAAACGTCAACAAAATAGCAGCTACAGTAAAAAAAAATGAAATTAAATGTCCCCACCTCATTTTCTGAGGGCTTGTCTTCCAGCCAGTCTCACCAGTGAAGGGCATAACCACCAAGTGGAGCGATCCTTGTTGCTACACAAATCCCACCAAAATTATTGATAGTGCAGTCAGGGGCCAAGCACGTCCATCGTCTTGAAGGGATCAGGGCTCCTTAAGAATGATCATGAGGGAGGATTAATTTCCTCAGTTGTTGCTCACCTCTATGTTAGGAGAAGGGCATACTGTTGGAGGTGATCCATTTCACCTATCTGCTACACTGATCTTAGGACAAGAAGAGTTACGTCCACAGGCTATGGGGGAAGCTCGCTCTTAGGTGCATGACTTTTCAACAAGGTTCTTGCATGAAGCCCATCACTTCTCATTCAGTTACAACACAACTTTCAGAAAGTCAAGGGTATATTTGACTTTCAGATCTCACTTGATGACAAGTTTACTCAAAGTGTTGGCAAGTTGCTCCAATGACTAGCTACTGTGGGTGTTACATATTCATGTATCAATTTCTGTCGATGTATCTCTTGGGCCAGTGACCACATATTACTACATCTATATACAGTGTCTAAAGCAATAAAGTTTCAATCTCAGGTGAAACTGTGGCTGCTCTGATAATACCACTTATACATCTCTTTTCTTTGTGATCATTTTAGCCTATTTTACCATAGCACTTAGAGATTTTAATAAGGAATTGAGGCTCTATTTTGCTATGTGTGGTATGTACATATAAATGGGATCGCATTACAACATCGCAGCAGTTGTATAAACTTGATCTCTCCATGTCTGTTTTGCAAATTGACAAGCAGATCCCATTCCTGTTGAAGACAGCTGTTTCAAAGAGTGTGGGTGATCCCAAGCAGTTAACCCAGTAGGTCAGAAAATGCCATATTCAAGAGCCCAATAGTCTGGATAAAACATTGTGCTTAGAAAAGGACAGTTATCAAAGTTAAATTTCCCACAGAAATGTATCACATATCATGCTACATATTTTGAGACAACTCCTCAAGTCTAGCAATGATTTCTGTGGTCAAATTAAACAGCCAAAATGTATTCAGGTTATGATATCAATATCCCAGTAATAATACCAATGTCAATAATACCAATATCTCAGTAATAATACCAATAACCCAAGTCAGCTGAGACATCCTGGTTTACTTGAATAAGAGCAAAAGCATGCATCTGGTTCCCACTTCCCAGAGGAGCATATGAAGCATTAGAGAAAGGAAGTGCAGCTTATTTTCCCCTGAGGAAAAAAGTAAAAATCTTTTGGTTTCAAATGAAAACACATGCTGAAATTTCCATTTTAAACTATGCAGGATAATTCTTGTTTTCCTATATGGATTAAGTCCCTGTCCTGAACAAGTTATCTGTCTGGGATATTTCATAATAATTTTGCTCTTGGCAAGTTTAGAAATAAGCTCAGGACATAATTCAGAATTGAGTTCCTAATCCAAATTGGGATTTAAAATATAAAAAGTCTCAGTTTAACCCAGACATGGAAGATGCTGCTACACTGATCACCTAAAGTTTTAACAAAGTCTAAAGAAAATTGACTCAGAAGATTCTTAGCTTCTCAGAAAATCTAGCCAATTTTATTTAAAGACCTGAAAAATAATTTATATGCTTAACTTCAGGCACAAAGGTTTGAAAACCTAATTGGCTTAGCCAATATTACACAGAAAATTAGCACTACCGTTTTCTGTCTATAGCAGTTAACTAGACCCAGACCAAGGGCTGAGATACTTTTCCAAAATCTGCTACAGATTTTAATTGTTGGCTTGCTCTCCACGAAGATTTTGGAGAGATCTGCCTAGTAGTCATCAAAAAAATAAAAAAAAAAGACCAGGCACAGTCCGAGAGCTTGCCCATGCCACGGCCCTTCCCATCAGATGGGAAGGACTCTGCCCTGGGGAGGAAGCCAGCTCTGCCACATTAGGGCAGGGAACCAGCCCTGGACCCCTCCAGTTCACTGCCTTCCCTCTAAACACAAAGACTAGGATGCTGCAGGCTGATAAGAAATCCCTGCAACACCTTCATCCGATGTCAGTTTTCATCTTTAGGTAAACTGAAACAAATTAATCGAGACAAAAATTTTTGACTGGAGAAGATGGTTTGAAAACATTCCCTACTTAATTATTATTTTTTTTTTTTTTTTGGGGGGGGGGAGTGAAAGTGTTTTGAATGGTTCCAAATTTTTTTACATTAATGACATATTTTGTTTCACAATTTCGAAAATATTTTCACAAAATAAATTATTTACAGGAAATATTTCTTTTACACTAAACCTGAGAAGAAATGGGTTTTAATTACTTTAAAGCAACACACACACACACTTCTGCCCTTCTGAATAAATATACACGCTCACAAAACTATAGACAGATAGGGGATATAGGCATATATGTATGTGTATGTATGCTCATATTTTGATACTTTAAAGAGCAATATCAGCATTTTTATTTTTGTCCCAAGACTCAGGAGCAGTGAAGCATTTCCGTTGTTTCTGAACCACTGAATAATATCCCTTTCCTTCCTTCTATTCCTCACCTGTCTTTGAGATACCTTTACCACCTGCCAATGAAAGTCTTACAAAATCTCAGAGATTAATTCAACATTGCGTGACGCTTGTTCTACTTCGAACATTTCCTAACTTTTTTAACCTCTGTGGCTGAAAAAGATCTCTGGGATTTTAAGGCCAATATTTGGAAATTTCACGGTCATCTGTACTCCCTCAGTATATTTCTCTCTCTCCTCCATATTTGTGCCCTAGGAGTTATTATTTCTTGTTTCATCAGATATTTTTGATCAAGATTCTTTAATGGAGGAAGGTATTTCACTTGCTTCCTGATCAGTTTGTGCTTTGCTGATCAGTTTGTGGATAGAGGTTTGTATGTTAGAAGCCTTTGTCTCTGTATTTTGAGGATCTTTTCCCTGAACTGCTATTACAGCCTAATGAAAATTCTATTTTTGTTTTCTGGGGAAATTTGATATTCCAAAATTCAAATCTCAAAAGCTCAACATTTTTAATAGAATTTTTCTCTGTCCAGTTCATCTGCCCCAATAGCAAAGGTCTCAAGTGATCTGCAAGCTCAGCTATGGGGCAGATAGGGATCAATTTGCCCCAGAGGAAAGATGCTGACTTCAGGGTAGCTGCATTTCAGCTTTAACTGAAAAAACAATTGTCCAAACAGTTCTATCAATGCTATTATGGTGCTGCTCATTTAACAATGATCTGGACCAGAACATGAAATAAGGAGAAATAAATGGATATCCAGACACTGAAGTTAATTACTAACACAAATGGATGTTTACTAATATATATTGTAGGAGCAGCTTTCACTCTAGGAAAATATTATCAGACCCTATGGGCATCCATTCCCCACTTTTTTTTTTTTTTTTTAATGAGCTCAGGAAAGATTAAAGCCCTAATTAAACACATATTTTATTTCTGTATTTAGGGTTTTGTTTTGTTTTTTAAACTGCATCCTTTTAATGTAAAACCGACATTGAGGCATTGCTCATATGCCCAAAAGAATTAGATAATCAACAACAGTTTATAACAAGAGTGTGCCATAACAGAGTATGAAGTTCAATAAAGAGGGTGCGTTTTCCTTCACATGCTTAGGAGAGATCAGATTTTCTTCTGGGTTTGAAGCTTTATTCTGCAAATCAGGCTTAGGGCTGCATATGTGCTAGAGTTCAAATTCATTTATTTGAAGTGCAGTCAAAGTTGGGAGCTGCTGTGCCAGGAGGTGACAGACACAATTTAAAAATAAAAATAAAAATAATTAAATGTCTCTAATCTGCTCAGGATAGTGACACCACGTATGGACAACTATACTCAAACTAGTCTTTGAGCTGGGATTCAACTATCCTAACTCCAGACATCTACAGTGTTGGTGCCCACTTGTGGGTATTTTAGATCCCAGTTTCAGTCTAAGACTGAATTAATCGGTCAATAGGCTGAGAAGAGTGACATGTTGAATCCTGAAGGAAGAATATACATTTGAACAGCTGAAATGCTTTCCAAAACCTGGCAAATCTATTGCCTCAGTCTCCACTGACAGCAGTGGGGCACCCAGCACGCATAGGAACACCTGTAGGTGATTAAAGTTATGATGCTAGAAGCCAACAGCCTCAGTGCAGAATTGCTGCTTGAAATAAGTTAAAAGGCAACCGTGGTAAACAGCTGAGATATAAAAGTCTATTTCTGTGGCTGGTGCAGTTAGCTAAAGTTCATCCCATTCTTCCTGTCCCAAATACCATCATATCCTATTTGCAAGTGGGTGGAATAGGCAACATCAGAAATTAATGACACATTTATACCAGTAAAATGATGGATAAATGTATTTGGATTATGCATAAGGCACAGAAAAGTTGCCTGTAAATGAGCAAAAGAAAAGGATAAGAACTTAAGTGAAATAATCATATTGTCGCTAAGAATATCATTTACCCTGATGATGTATAAGGAAAGTTTCTAAAATTTGGTGGGGTGAGGTTCTGGAACAGACTGACCTTACACAGAAAACCAGTGGACCACACTCATGGCAGTGCTGCCCAACAGTTCAGTAGACAAAATGTGATGAGCAGCGTGGTCCCATCTGATTGTGTGCATCTAAAGAAGAGGTGGTGCTAATAATGTGCCCTGGGGTGAACTACTACTGTTTATAATGCATATTATTCCTAGTGTTGTGGTGACTAATAAGGAAGGGTTCATTTTTGCTCCTTGCTATGTGTAAAAGCAACAAAATAACCATAACTTCCCCAAAGACTTTACAACCTACGAAGTTTTTTACTCTCATTATCCTATTTCACAGTGGATGACCTGTTTCCATTTAAAAAAACAAACCAAGCCAAACCAAACCAAACCAAAACCACAACAAACTCTTTCTATAAATGAAGGCAAAGCACAGTAATATATTTGGAAGAACATCAATGTGTGGAAATTATCTACCATGCAATTCAAATGTGGTAGCTGCTAGGAAGGTGTCAGTATTTGTGTAAGAAATTTCCAGGGACTTGGTAAGACCACACCTTTTCACAACCACAAAATTTTTATGAAAGAATACAAAATTCATCCCCATATAAAAATATACAGGAGAGATCCATGATGTTATCAAATAATTCTTTGATGGCTCCTACTTACTAGTACATTATGCATGTAATGTTACAGGCAAGAGATCCAAAACACAAAAAGTACTTTTACTGAAATTAACAGTTTTACTGAAGGATCCAAATATTAAAAATCATCAGAAATATTTTCCCTACCTCTGCAAATAGTTTAAACTGCTGTTAGTGGAAGCACCTCTGTCACTGAATCACCAGACCAGCTATGTCACACAGCAACAAACCAGGCACAAAATTTTTATGTAAAGCATTAAAACCACTGGGGATGCAGATGACCAGGTATAAATTAGGATAGTTCAGTTGACTCTAGTGCTGTGCATCGGGGACTCCCACCAGATGAGCATCCAGAGCCTTATACCCCATAATAAGGATCCGAATCTGCTCTTGCTGACTTGACTGCAAATCCAGTCGAATTCAGCAGGTTTAAATCTAGATTAGCTCTGTGTAAAATTAGATCCAAATTGGCTACGGCTGAGGGATTTACTTCATGTTCCAGTTGAGCTTGATTCACCCTCAGTGCCTCTGTTTCTTAAGATATTAATGGTAATGAGAAGAGCAGATTCTTGCTGTTCTTAACTGCAACCGCTAATGATAACCGCTGTGTAGAGATGTGCCAGGACTGAGGGATAAAGCTTCTGTGATGTAACATGACAGTTATTTTCAATCTACTTAATATTTGTGGCTTATCCCTGTTGCTACAGGCCAGGGTCTAGGATGCTTAAGTTTTGCTTTGTACTGCATTTCCTTAGTGAGAACCTCCTTCCCCAGGATACAAGTTAATTAGTTCACTTGGATCACACTTATTGTCCTCAATAGGTGCAATGGTGAATGGAAACTCACCTAAAAGCTGACATTGTGACTATCGCTGTGTTAAGGATACTATTTATACATGAGGATTATGGGTCCATAGATTTGTCTTTCCATCTGTACGATGTTTTTTCCTAGCCAGAGAAATTTTTGTCAGGGCAACCCAAGCATGTGCTGCTCAGTGATAGCCAAAACTCCAAAAGGTCTTGACTTTCTGTAGTAAAGTTGAAAGGTATTGGCGGTGATTCGTCAAAAAAGGAATTTTAAGTCAATTTTTTTCCTTAAAGTAGAAACTGTAGTCTGTTAGCTATTAATTTCCCTGTAAAGATCCTACAGAGGAGGTTCAGAGAGTTTGCAACAACCAAATGTTTGTTTAATTTGTCTCTCTATGGCTACCTTCTGCCTGAGCCCAGTGAACTCTGTGGACAGACTTAGCATGGGAGCACGAGTGCTTGGCTGACCATATGTGAAAGAAATGGGAAAGGCAGAAGGACAAGGCCAAAGAGAAGAACGATGTAGTGAGAAGGACAGAGGAATGTAAAGACAATAGAAAACAGGTGGAATTTGGTGGTGCCCACAAACGAACAAAAGATCTGACTGGAAGGACAAGACTGTTGTGGCCTTTTCTTTTAGCTACGTGAAGGACCCCATGCAAATTGTACCTCAGTTTCCTCATCTCATAACTGAAAGTAATAATAACTTTTCTTTTTATATTTAATGCTTTTTAAATAAAGTGATTTTTAAGTCTACAGGTGTAAAACATTATTACTATTCCCATTAGTCAACCATGAGAAGATTCTGTTTAAGCCCCAGACATGGAGAATGTCCTTAGGCACAAAGCGAGGTCACCCACAGACACTTGCCCTGGTTCCTAGAGAACTTCCTTGGGTCATGGAACTGGATGAGCTGCATCCTGACCAAGCTATTTATTTCAGCTGAAGAGCAGGAAATATTTTTCTAGAGAGAATGTAATGTTAACAGTGTGATGATGCTGGTAGTTCCTGAATATGCTCCAGCAGATCCGCAGGCTTCGTACTGTATGCACAGACTCCCATGGGAGTCAGATTGGAATTAATCTGAGTGTGGTACTTTTCTCTGTTCCCTCCTTTGCTTTCACTCACTCTGAAGTTCTATTCTGTTTAGACTTGAAGGCCTTGACAGCAAATATTTCTCGCTTGAGCTAGTGAAATTGTAGAATCATAGAATTATTTAAGCTGGAAAAGACACTTAAGACCATCAAGTCCAAATGCCTAGGTTTGTCTCAGAATTTTAGTTGCAAATATTGGCTATTCAGAGTAATAGTTACGATGATTTTCATTTACCCGTCTCTGTCTTATTGCTATCACTAAATTTTGGGCGATTTCTTTTGTCTCCTGAGGAGCTTTTACATGACCACCATTTGTTTAACCAAGCGTTCTTGCAAGAAAAGGAAGGTGCAGATAAGTGAAGAGGTATTTTATAAGTGGAGTTTTTATAATTCTTTAATAATTTAATGGGAAACTTCCCATTCCCACTGAGGGAGTTGGATCAGATTCTTAATCCTGACCTTTCTCTGCGTTTAATTTCGCCTTCCTTCCATCGCCCCCGCACTAATCCTTGTGGCTGATCCGTCCTTTTGTCATGCTGCCATAGGTTTATGGAATCATCAGACATGCCCAAAATACTTCTCTCTCCCACCTTCCAATAATCTTCAACATTGATAGGATTTCACACAAGCTTTTCCAAGAGATGTCTTCAAATGGTGCTGGATTTCAGACATGCTGTGAAGGCTTTTTCCTGCCTTTCAGGGTAGAACACACTCAATCCGTCCTATTTTTATGATGCGCTGTTGTCCCTTTCAAATCCTGCTGAAGGATCTCAATGCATGGCACAGCTCCCCTGAATGAGTCTGTTGTCTGAGGGGGAGAGACAATGGGCCTTATTTAATGAGATTAGTTACAATAGGAAAAACAGCTACAAGAAAAGAAAGAAAAAAAAAAAAGAGGCAGTTATAGCAATTGGACTGACTGTTAAACCATTCTTTTATGCAAGTTTGGCACCAACCATACCTTTTCCTGGACATCTGCCAACATCCTTCACAGTTTAGACTCAGTCGTTGATTTTTTTGTTACAATTTCCGCTCAGCTTTACAGTTGCATGGCCTATGGTGTAATTCATTTCCGCTGTGAAAATGCTCCAGTATATTAACACTTCTGCCTGCTTGTAACTTGATCAAAGACAACGTATCTGCTTTAATTTACTCTTAAGGGTGATTTTTTTTTTTTTTAAAGTAATATAGATTTATTTCAAGCTGTATCCCCATTGAAAACTGGAACCTTGTTTTCAGCAGAGAACCAACAACAATTCCATTTACCAAATAATTTCAGATGGGAGAACAACCCCAAATGCAGCTGTCACACATCACAAAAATATCCTGCTGCTTTCTTCAAGGACACAAACACCTTTCAGAAGGTGACTTCTGTACTACTAAGCAGTTGTCTGTGTTACTGTTTGGATGGCTAAAGCAATCTTTATACACAACAGGGTCTGGGGATTGGCATAGGGATTGGTTGCAGGTAACCTGATTCCTTTTCCTCAGTCTTCTTGGATAAGACAGGCTACAGCTTCTAGGGTACTATGAGAAGTCTGGTAGTCAAGTGCCTCCTCTTTGAAACTGGACATGGACAGACTTGGAACTATGAGCAATAATTGCTGGGTTCACTTGATATCTGAGGGTGGCAGATACTAAATTCAGCTAAAAAAAGCCCCCACAAACAAACAAAGAATCTTCAAAGAATGCTAAATATGAAAATTCTGAGTTTTAACAGTTCCAGGAAGAAGGTTGTTTGCATATGTCTACTCATTAAATAGAATTTTTAATGATGTGATGGCATGTTGTAGTTTGGCTTTCATAGGACGCAACCCAAATTGTTTCTCAGGCCACGTAATCACCTATAGTTTAAAACCTAGAAACAGCAACAAAAACTGACTCATTTTGCTCCATCACATCATTTGTCAATGGACTTTGCAGTTTCTTCTTCCTTCCTCCTAACTGTACTCTGCCAGCATAAATCTATCAACAGGATTCAAACCTCAGCTCACATTGACAGAGGTAGCTAATAGCAAGAATTGGCTGTTTTTCTCCACTACCACATCAAAAACACCCTGATGAGCTGCTCATGAGGTTTTCCCCTGTCTCCATGCATTTTACAGACTGCCAGGCCTAGGCTGCCCAGCTCTGAGACCAAGGAGCTATGAAAGGTAGACAAGGATCTACAGTCTTCTAGGAGACGTGAGGGGCTGAATCATGCTGAGTTCCGACTAAACCACTGGATAATTGCACTGTCTTATTACTGAGCACTTTCTAAAAACTCCTAGATTGGCCAAATCAGGGAAGGTTTTCACATGAACAGCAACCCTGACCTAGTTTTAAATGCTTCCTCAAGCAGGACTAATGGTGTCTTGATGATTCATTCAGTTTGTTCTTTGAAATAGTAAGATCTTTTAGTAGAAACATTTCAAAAGACCAAAAAAAAAATAAATAATAAAAAACACTACCCCTCAAAAAAAAACAACAACCAAACACAAAAACCCAACCCCAAACTAAACAAAAAAAAACAAATGCCTGGATGTAAACTCTGGACAAAGAATTTTTCTAGCCAAATGGCTCAGCTTTGGCAAAATTATAAAGAAGTAATAGCAGAATTTTAAACTCGGAGGCAATCTGATATGATTCCCAGCTGTGCCTATCCTAAAAAGTAAAAACTAATTCTCTGGTTCTTATTCACCTACATTAAGTTGACTTTCAAGTATTGGTACGATTTGAGTGGAGGGTACAGTCAGAATTAGGTTTTACTCTACACAGATGGGGAATCTGCCCTTAAACAAATAAATTATCTTAAGCTAAGCCCTTTGGTCAATTAAATTGTGTTATGAAACTTGGTATGTTGTTTTATTCTTTCTCTTATGGGTGGTATCAAATTGTATGATCGCTCTATAACTTGACAACAGAAGTTTAAAGCCATGAATAAAGGCAAAATTCAGACACATTATAACTGTGAGAATTAATTCAGAAAAATAAAGAAAATGGCAATGTGAAGAATAACTCACTAAACAGAAAGCCCTGAAAGTGTCTGTAATCCAGCTATGATAACTACTATCTGTGTTAAATAGGCTGCAGCTCATCCTCCAAGCCATATTGCTCTCACAATGTTTGATAGTAACTCTTAATGGATATATTAAAACATGGTATTTTCATTGGCATTAATCAGTGTTATAATATCTAAGTTCGAGAGAGGGATGAACAGTCAAGACTACTAGCTTGATAGTAAACAAGTAGAAAGAGTCACAGTGACAATCAGGCATTCACAGCAGACATCACAACTACCTCTTTCATTGACTTTATAGAAAATTGATTTCTGGAAGTCCCTGATGATCCACAGTCCGAATCCTTAACCCTCTCCGAATGTAGGTGTGGTAATAATGCCTGAATAATTGCCAGGTGCCACGGTAGACAGTCTAAATACAATATGATGTTCCTAACTCACTGAAACTCTTCTAAAACCTCCAAATTCTAAAACATACTCATAGTCAATACTGTTGGCAGATCTACTCACTTCAGCAGCCAAGTGAAATTCACCTATAATGTAGACATAGAAGTTAGCCAGAAGCCTGGGATGGCAGGAAATGTGTGGATTGAACTTAATTCACTGTAAGCCATATTTTGCACACTGCAAACTACAGGTTGAAAGGTGTTGCAGCAGATAAAAGTGTCCTGTTACCACAACTAGATCTGCTCTGATGCTGGACAGTAATAATGGGCAGTGACTGAGGGGAAAAGGTAGGATGAGTGGGATCTAAAGAAGGAATTGAGACTTAGGTCACGGAGAAAAAACCTCCATTGCTTAATTTTTGTGTTAAGGGCTGAAATGACAAGAAATAATCAAGGGGACTTCTAAGGAGAAACAATTCAGAAGAGCTGGTTGCGAAGTATATATAATCAAACTCAGGACTGAAAAGGACAAACATTTCACTTGTATTGTGTGGGTAATACTATAATATATTTTTGAAGGTTTGGATATAAGGTTTCTAAAACCAAAAATCTCAAAACTTCTTTGTTCAAAAAGCATGCTTCTGAAATGACCTTTAGGATCAGACTCCCCAGGCTTGGGGCAGTTTGGCTAGTGTAGGTGAATATGCAGCCATATTTTTGTTATTCAATAAAGCAGAGATGAGGAATCCAAATTTCCTGCTGGAAATGGTTCTTGGTCCTTTTTAAGCCAAAATGCACATGGAAATCTTTGGAAGAGTACTAGGTGATCCATGACAGACCCAAACCAGACATGTCTTAGTCCAATAGACAAGTGAATTCCATAGCATAGGGCTTAGCCTGATATTGTCTAGTGAATTAGTAACGTTGTAATCTTGGGGAACTAGAGGTGTCATCCACAAACTGCTCATCTGCAAGACAAATGTATGGCTGTAAAGCAGGTGGGACACTGGGTGTAAATAAAACCTATCTGTGTTTCTCTGAAGTCACCGTGTAAATATGAAAAAGGGGAGTTAATATGATAGTGCCATAAGGACATTAATTCTGCATAGTAAACTTGTTCCATTGCATTGTTATTTTTATTTTGTATCTCCCTTTATTTTATTGCATATTTCTTTGGCAGCTTTAGGAAGCACCCATCAAAGAGGAGTCTGCACTACAGAAAGAGCCACTCTTGTCTTTGATGCAAGCAAAGAACTTGCACACACAAAGTGGAAGGTTTAATCAGTGCATCAGCATGAGAAAGGTGCATTTCTCAGCTTGCCCCTGAAATCTCACTTAGCTCCAGGGGTAGCAATTTTGGTTTGCTTCAGGGAGATGGGGAGACAGTTATTTTTCCCACTGCTGTTAAGCATCTGCCTGCGGTCAGGCAAAAGGGAAGAGCATGAATTTATGCTTCCGGTTCATTTCAACAGAAATAATGAAACTGTCAACAAGTAATGAAAATGGAGGAATTGTGAGCAGGGTTATTTGTTCTCATCAAACCTCATCTCTTTATCCAGTCAGTAAAGGGAGAAGTGATAGAAAAAGAAGGTGGTTAGAAACACTTTGAGAGTATACGAAGGTATATGAATGAATCCCAGTATATACTGCAGTTAAATATCAAACCTGTGACCAGGTCAAAAAAGTACCCCAAGTTTGACTCGCAGTGTCTGTTTTCCTCTATCTTACAATTGGAAATTACTTCAATATATTTTCACTTACTTTCTGTTAATAATTATAATTTAAATAATGCTTTCCATAATTTTATTGAGGCCCTAGCATAGTTCTCCTGGTCTTCCATTTACTATTTTTATATATTAATAGAGCAATCTATTTCTTCAGTCATTTGCCAATTGTGTCTAAAATTCATCATGAACCTCTGTGAATATTTTGCTGAACTCTTTTTTATTTATTTATTTATTTAATATTTTTGGGTACAAGGTACCCAAAGCAGCTTTCAGTTGGTTATTGGGCCCTTCCTTTTTTCCTAATATATTAAACTTGGGTTTTCACTGTCCTTAACTTCACTCAGTTCCTTAAGTCAGTTACTATCTTTTTCTGATTGCCAGTCTCTAGTTATTTTCCATTTATTAAATAATTTTTTTAACACCTCAGTTCATATTTTACTGCATGCCATTTGCTGATCCTGGTTTTAGCAGAAGTAATGGAAGACCCAAAAGCTACGCACCTGTATAAACGTACACAAGATTGCTCTCTACACAAGATTTTTTTAAACCTCAATAATTATCTGAATTAGATGATGAGCTTTCCAGCTGTGACTTTTTTCAGACTGGACCTCATTAACACATTTTTAATGAGTTCTGAACACATTCCTTCTCATTTCATACCTGGACTTTAAGAGAAATCTGAGAGGGTTTTTTCTTGTAATGCTGAGTGACCGAGGGAAAGTTGAGAACTATAAAAAAAGCATATACCTTTTTGCTATCAAGACTTTTCAGGGACTGAAGTCAGTAAGAATGAGAATCTTTTCAATGGGATCTGAGTGAAACCCTGTTTCCTTTTTTTTTTTTTCCTCCCTAGCTATAACCTCACATTTTAATTACAAAGTCCTATTCTCAGCTTTACCTATACAATCAATTCCTTAGATTCTTTTCCTTAAGAAAGTCTCATGTTTTCTGTGTTACTTGAAAAAGAATATATTTTCAAATGTATTCTGCAAAACAAAACAAGAGAAGATATTGTAAAAAAAAACAACACCCAAACCAAACCAGAATCTTTATATTGTGGAGTTAGACATTGCAAGGCTGTGCACTTTTGTCCAATACAGCTGTCTGAGTTTTAAAGAGCTAAAATGCTGAATCTTCCGTTTTCATGAGGAATGAAAAATATTTTGAAGCTAAGGCAGGACAGTAGCAGTCATGTCAGCTGCCAGTGCCATGAGTCTGTGCCTGAAAACCCATTATGGAAATCAGCCCCAATAAATTATTTTCTTTGACTTTTCCCATCTCATACAAAGTAACTGTTCATTGTCCAACTAATAAAAGAGAGAGATATTTAGAAAGCCCTTAATAACCAGCAATTAGCTTTCTATTTCCTGTTATAAAAATTGAACACACTAAAGAACTAAGTCATTTGTATCATTTTCAAGGAATGAATTGTCATTTCTGCCATGGATCCTCTCACAAAGTTGTGCTTAATTTTAGCATTCAGATTCTAACTGATGGCCAGGATTGTCATCATCATGGAAACGAAAAGGATGTAGGAAATGAGAGAAGGAAACAAAAATGCTTCCAGTTTTGTTTGGAATTATGAGTTACACACAGACCAAAAAAAAAAAAAAAAGAAAAAAAAAAGAAAAAAAGTCTAAGTAAAATGTGGAAGCAAGATAATTCCTCCAAGAGGCAGCTACCCACCCTCAGCATTGGCAGGCAAGCAAATCATTAATAACAACAAGGGAGCATTCATTGTTGTACAGCAATGTAGCTTAGTGACTCTGTGCTGTGTGGAGAGAGAGAGAGACTAATGTTGAAAAAAAGCACAAAACACTACTAATATTTCCTTCCTCCATAGTAGAAACCATCTGAAATTAATGAGTCTTATTAATGTAAATTGCACCACACTGTCAGACATAAATATCCCAATACCAAAGGGGCCCATTACCATTAACATCAGAAATGATCAACAAATAAAACTGTTAATGCCACAATATTTACTGGACAAATTGACTACACTCCAAGATAGGCTTATGATCGTGTCTTGCTGTTCGATTTCATTTCCCTGCAAGATGCACTAATGCATGTTGTTATGTGCAGCTGTGGCCGCTTTCCATAAAAAATATCTGTTTTCTATCGGGAGGTGTAGAGCTCAACTTAATCACTATTATTTTCTCCCCCTTGTGAAAATTGAGCATTTTGGTCTTTTCAAAACTGATACAGGAAAACCTTAGATTTTTATTAGAAAGGATAGAAACAAGCTTGAAGATTGGTTCTCAAGAGAAAAAAAAAAAAAAAAAAACAAAAAAACCCACCAAACACCAGACTAATGATTTAAGTCAATCACAAACAGATGTTCTCCTAGAGAGCTAATAATTTTTTTTTCAGATTTTTTTTTTTCCATCAGAAATGCAAAACACAGCAGCCTTTGAGTAAGATATCAGATTTTTCTGCTGACATTTTCTCAAACTTTGGATTTTTAAAAGACACCAGATTTGTAAAGGAAGCTCCAGTTCATCACCAATAAAAAACAGAGAAATAGTTTTTCCAATGTAAGATGAATGTATGAAGATGATAAAGTCCATACAAATACGTTTCAAATTCTATGAAATGCTAAAGTGGATGCCTTTACATTTTAAAAATTTTGCATAACTTTTTCTCTTCCTTTCAAACAGATAAATTTGAGTATTTAGCATATACTTCAAAAGTTCAAGATACAGTTCTAACAAAAATGTAATGTAAGAGTAGAGCCAAAGAGTATCCCTTCGATATGTCTATAGTACTTAGTTATGTAGAGTCCTGGTCTATGTCTGAAGACTTTAAGTTCTCCTACTGTTAATTTGTTAATGGAGTTCTCAGATAACACTATAATCTGCGTAAGCTATCTAGAGGCGATATGGTAGAAATGAAAGAACGAAGAGAAAATAAAAAATTGTGCATTCTACTAAATTCTTTCCAGTGGGTTTATTTTGGAGTGTGATTCCTATTCAAACAGTTCAGTTCTCTGATGCTTCCTAAAATTGGGCCACTGAGTATAAAACAAGGCAAATGGTGCTTGTTCAGCTTTACTGGTAAATTTAGGTAGTTTTCCATACAGGGTCCTGACTGACTTGCATCAAACTTTGCTGCTCAACTATTACCCACCATGAGACAGGGAAACAAGACTTGGAATTCCGTTATAAGGCAGAGCTTATTGCACCTACACAATTTGTTAAGGAACCTAATCTACACAATTTTGGCTTTAGATACCTAATTCCCATTGACTTTCATGGGGCTTTGGATGTTCTAGCGTCCTTTAGCAAATCCCAAGTTTGTGAATGCAAGTCATGCCTTAATTTTATCATTGAAATGCCAAGCATACATTCAAAGTCAGTCATTTCAGTTCCTTTAATTGTTGATAGAGGAGGATGTGCACATCAAGAAGGCAATTTGTGCCATATGGAGAAAGACATCTAAGAGATGAGTAAATTTTCTTCTGAAGAAGTCTGACTCACCTTTCACTGTAGTAGCTGTTAATACTACATGCCTAAATTTTAGATTAAGTGAAATTAATCCTAAATATAATATCAATTTCAGCATTACTACAGGCCCCAAAGTTTTGACCTTCTAATTATTTTTAAGAAAAACAATCCAGCAAAAAAACCCTCAAGATCCATGTCTGTACAGCAGCCAAGCAGAAAGCCCATCTTTTTCTGATCTTCATGTCAATACATACTTTTTGTGTTCATTATCAACTCAAGAACCTTAGTTTTCAACAAGAGATATCTGAGTAAAGGGTAAATAGATACCGTAGAGGTACACTGGACTTTCTTTTACCTCACAAACTACATATTTAAACTGAGTCAAGGACAATTCTAGGATTCACACTGCCTGGCACAACGGTGCTTATATCCCTATAGGCATTCCCTATCACCCCCAAAGCCCAACTATCTGACCGGAAGTGCTCCAATGCCGTTGCCCAAATCATTCATGTGAATTTTCTGTGAAAATATAGCTAGGCACAATCCAATAGTTATGCTAACAATGTAATGGTAGGAACTACATTGTGCCAGTGACCTGCTGTTCCAGGTTTACAAGTTCAAAGACAGCCGCAGAGTCTAAAGCAGCATCAAAAGACTCATCTATAGCAACAGAATCAAGGAAGCCTTGACACAGTTATTAACACAGTCAACCACAGCCAGAGGTGAAAGGATTGCTTGACAGACCCTTGCCAGCGCAGCATACTGTTCCCAGGCATTATCCTACCCATGTTTGATTGCACACTACAAATATTGCTTTTTCCAGCCAATGGGCCTCACTGCAATGCGTACTAATAATAAACCTTGTATTTTTCTGGTGTTTTATCCACCTCATTTTAAACAACTTAGTCACTCTGCATATGTGCCTGCTATATGGTTTAATTACTGAAGGTCACAGCAAAAGCCTGAAGCAGAAGCAGCGCAAACTCAACTGGTGGAGCCCCCAATTGACATCAGTTGACCTACTTTTCCTGAAGTCAATGAAGCCAGCAACAGTTGAGGGTTTTTCCTAATTATTTCTGTTTTAATCACAACTCTGTCCTTTAAGGAGCACCACGGCTGGAAGCTGCACAAGAAATAACAATAACCTCTCCAAACAATGATTGTAATAAGGTAGTTGGTACCTGCTCTGCTTATAAGACTTTATACTGACACTGCAGTGACTCAATCTGGCCCGGCTGAGTAGTAGTCAGGCATGAAATGCCACACTTTTTCCTGAGTTTAGCCAGCATAGTAAAAGTTCTGGCATTCTCCAGACCATTCATCCAGTCAATCTTGCTAGCTTGAGGGAGTATCAGTACACAAGACAGATCATTCAGATATGGAAGTTTACAACAACAGAAGCCATTGTGGCCAAAACCATAAATGCTTTCAAAAAGCAGCTAGAAAAACTGATGAAAGCAAAGTTCATCCAGACTCATGAAAAATAAAGACACAGGTTGGGCTTTTGGCTTGTAAAGTCTTTTAGGCCTACGTTCCTGGAAGATGGGAAGATATAGTCAGGAAATAAATAGAGTTTAAGCTTTTTCTTGTTTTGTAATCTTCACCTGAGGAACCATTGAAGGCCACTCCCAAAATGAGTGTGCTGTCAATGGACATTTAGCTGTAATTCAATTACCATCATTAGCAGTAAAGCACTGTTTACCCTAAACACTAAGAGTCCTCTCTCTGCTTTCTGGCTGGCTTCCATATCTTCAGTTCAACAAGCACTTTCTGTTTTTTTGTTTTGTTTTGATTTTTCCCCCTCAGAAATACACATCTTCCCCTCATCTTTAGTTTTGTTTGATCCCGTTTTCTACTAGGAATCTAGATATGGAATGCCATCTATATGTATATATATGTGTGTGTCTGTGTGTGCATACATATATATACTGTGCTTAATTCTTTGCAATTAAGCTTGGTGATAATTGTTTTTGTGCATTAGTCATAATCACTTTTTAAGCAGCAAAGCCTATTATTGCTGTAGTGTGTGTTTCAGATGCCCTGCAGATTTGAGTAATTTTGGGTAGTGCAGCTGTGTGTGGTAAAAAGATTTTACAATGCCTATAAAATTTTGCCTCATGACATGTTCAGCAAGTGAATCTGTGGCACCACATAGCAGTTTCACTATTTTTATTAAATACTGGATACCATCACTTTATGCAGTTTTTAAACAAGACACATCCTTAGAGACAGAGGTTAGAAGGTCTGGAGTCTGGGGTGAGAGCTGTGCTCATAAGAAGCAAATGGTTTCTGTTCGACTTATCCATTCTGGTCGCTTTACCTTTTTCCTATGTTTTGGATGTGTGATGTTGGCTCATCTTCCCTCAGATGCCTTGGACGTTGCTGAATACAAAATGTTAATGTTGCACAAATACCACTTACTTTGTTCCACAATGAACACTAGAAGAGATATTTGCAAAAATGGTTTAATTGTCACCCAAACATACATCACTGCAAAATTAGAGGAGAGAAACCTGTTCCACTGGAGCCTAGGGTCTTGTTTTCTGTCATGAGATGAGGTTAAAGCATTCAAATGTTTTTCTTCTCATACCATTTAAGTGTCTAAATGTTCTTTGCCTGAGTCTCAGCTAGGCATTCAAGGGTGCTTCCACAGTCAATAAAAGGAGATCCTTTGAGATAGTCACTTCTTGCTTCCTAACATAGGTCTCTACAGAGAGACAGGTAAAGAGCTCTCAGGAGATACCAGTTTCTATCTACTGGTACAAAAAAAATGTCAAACTGACTACACTAGATCTTGGCATACAATAACTATCTAACATTAAAAGGACATGAACTTCACCATTTTCAATCCTAATCTGAGTCAGCTGGACCAAGCAATAAGGACAATTATATCATAGCTGTTCTTATCTGTCACAATCCTATTTCCCCCAAAGAGGTCTTTTAAGTAAGCTGGAAAACTGGCTAACATTCAGTTTCTTCGTTTGCTATTCTGGTAGAAACCTAGGGGCTAAAGGGCACCAGCAACTACTTTTATAGTAGTATTCAGAGTCATCGTTTAATACACTTTTAGTGTGTGGTTTTTTTTTCAGTTCCAGGGCTTCAGTAACAGGGTTATACAGCTCCTAGATCAATGCTGAGCATCATTGCACCAACTCAAGGACCGAACGGAGAGATTTTGCTTTTGTCTGCAAAAAAAGCAATAGAAGCCCGCCCTCATTGATCTCATCACAAGAAAAACACTATTCACATCCTGATCTTTTGTGCAAAAAGCCTAGGGGCAGATGCTATTGTTTCTGTTGCTAAAATATCTGTTGGCTAAAACAACAAATGAAAATCTCGATCTACACACGCAATGTCTCTAAGGAAAAGGAGAAGCTAAATTACCTGGGTACGTTGCTTGGTGTGATTTTCTGCATCACTTTGACTTTCTGTGATACAAACCACCATGTTGTAGCTGTAAGTATGCATCACTTTTCTACAATCAATGTAACTTTCTTTCTGTTCCCTCCCTAATTGCAACTTATAGCCAAGCCAAGTGCATGATATAAAGGCAGGATTTGCAACAGCAAGAGTTTCAAGTGATTTAGAAGTGATTAAGATGGGACGAGCACATGGTTCTTATTAAGTCTCTCATCCTTTTTTGGAGACACGAGATAGCTAACACAAGCACACTGTGATCGTATCAGATGTCACGAGGACTGTGCCTTTAGAGATGATTCAACATTATTTCCTAAATAAACCCACAGAGACAATTATTGAAAAGAAATGTGTTGCAATCACACTTAATTAGTTTCAGTTAAGCCGGGATAGAAACATCTTCTGCAACGAACTTTAACCTTCACAAGCCACTTCCACTTTCTTCTTCAGATCATGTTCCCTTTGAATATCCTTCTCCACCCCTCACCCCCAACCAGAAGGACTCTCTCTTCTCAAAAGCCACTCTTCCATTGTGTCTCCGCATGGACTTGGGAGGACATAGCTCACAGAATCAGAAAACTCTTAATTTCCTTCTTCCCTGAGAGTTCATAATGCCTTGCTGGCTGCTGCAAAATAGTGAAAACTGACCCAGCACCTCCCCCTCCCAAATTAAAACCAAATTTCCCTATAAGAAATAGCCAATTTCCAATAGAGACACATTTTAACATTAGTTTTCATGAAACATTTGATAAAAAGCAGGCAAATTTCCACTGGAAAACGCCTTGGTTTCTTTCCAGTTGACTTGGCTATCCTTGGTCTTTTTCCCCTCAACAACATACATGGTAGCTGTAGAGGAATCTCCCTAAACAGTGTAAATCCACATACAGCATCCTGCGTGGAAAGAAAGGCCAAGAAGAAGAAATCCTGGGAACAAGACCATCTGGTTTTTTCCCCCCAAAATATATTTTTTTATTTCCTTTCTGTCTTCATAAAGATTCATTATTTTTTAAATTGACTTGCTTGTAGAAGAGATAGGCTAATTTCCAGCTAGCTCCAATAACTGTTATTTTAGGAAAAAACACATGAGAATTAAATTAGTTTCTAGTTTTTAAATATTTTATTTTATTTTTCCACAATTATTCATTTTCATTTTGACTATTTCAGGATTGTGTTGCATAGATAGATAGATAGAGCATGTACACAAGTGGATTTAAATCAGGACACTAGAATTTTTCATCCTGGGAAATTACAAGACCAGATTCTTGAATAATTTCAAAATATTTTTCAGAATTTTCACAGGTGAGAGAAGTGTTAAATATATATTTTTTTTCCTTGGGACAGTTTGATGAATCTACACTCTCTGATGAAACAGATCACATTAAAAAAATCCCAGTCACCACCCATTTCTACCTTACCCTAATTTAGATCACCTGGAGTTTTATGAAAGTATAAAAAAATCCCTGACTACAGGCTCTGATTCTTCTTGCTCTCAACACACCCTTTCCCTTTTCTGGGTCAGTGCTATTCCTGATGCTAAGATCTCTGAAAATGAAACCAGATTAACTGTAAGCCTAACATCCAGGTCTCATGGATCCATCCTCTCTCCATCCCATTGAATGACCCCATGCCACGCTCAAAGATGGATGACACAAAATGAGGAAAATCCTCATTCCTGACCTCAATGCTAGGACGTTGAGGCATGTTTTAAGTCTCCACCAGCCACCAGTGCTGTTCAGCAAAGTATGCAGACCACTGCTTTGCTGGGGAATTAAAAGAAACACCACCATGTGCTGTGCTGTCAACACCTTGGCAATATCAGCCTTTCCTCAATTACTTTTGCTTACAAATTACTCCTAATTTTGTTCTTTAAAGCTAGTTAAGAACAAATGCTGGTAGGATTGATGGGGAACTAACTGCATGATTAAGTAATTACATTTTTAAAGCTTGCCTTACACTACGACTAATGATTTGTCACACAGTAGCAGAAACCCAAGATAATGGATGAGAAATGTTTACATGTAGTTAGTTTCTTCCAAGTCTTTTATCATACCGTGGCTGGTGCCATATATGCATACGATTCTCAAAGAAAGAAAATCTATCACATAATCTCAACTTTTCTGAGCAATTTGTTAGACCTTTGATCACATGCACCGTTTATTATGTGATTTGTCCTGTGATCAAAATTCATTTGTGTTAAAAAAGACTGAATTGTTTTCTGATAAAATAGTTCACTGTCAGAAAAAGGTGGTTTCACTAAATTCTAACACAATGACTCAACAAAATCCAGCACACCAAGAATAATTTGAAACATTCAGTTTCAATAGTTTCAAAGTTCACAATTTTGTTTGCTTTACTTCAATATGTTGTTCACGTGAAAGAAGGTTTTTCAGCCTTTGTATAACTGAGGTTTTAATAAGGTTGTTTTCATTTTCCTGAAAGGAAATGTTTCAGTAATTCCACCTTCTAAGACATTTCTGAAATTTTGGCTTTTTTCCCCCTCCTTTGAAACAATTGAAAATAAAGAAAGAGTGTTTAAAAACAAATATTCCAAGTTTTGATCAGCTCTAATCATGATCTGATTTGATAGACAGATGAATTAATTCGATGAGATATTCACTGTTATTTACAATGTGGGAGCATTTGGAGGTTTCTAATGCAATTGTACCACAGCTGACCCAGGCACTGCACGATTGCCGACGGAGTGATCCAAAGCCCTGAGAAATCGATGGAAATAGTCCTACAGACTTCAGTAGATTTTGAATCTGACCCACAAAGAGAGTGGGTCTCTGTCTCAAGCAGCTGATATGCAGAGAGAGCAGGCAGATGGTGGAGGAAGCAAAGGGACTTACCCAAGGTCAGAGAAAACAACTTCTGGTTGCTATTCCAATTCTGTCCTCGTTAAAATGTATTAATTCTAACATCCTCTACTCTTTTATTCTATGAACCAGACCTAATTAAAGTTGTTTGAGTTTTTTGATTGGTTTGGTTTATTCTTTGGTTGTTTGTGGTTTTTTTGTTTTTTTTTTTTTTTCTTTGTTTTAAACCACATCGAATCAGATACTGTAACTAAACGAACAGAATAAGCAATTTACCATTTAGGGCTCTCTCCAGTCTGTGAGTTCACTTATCAAATGTAATTTCTCCTAGGGGTTGTCGACTTGCTCAGAAAAGCAACAATTAATAGCTATTCTTTAACTGAAAGAAGAATATGGGATTGGATCTACTTCAGGGCACTCCGGTCACAGAGAAAAGAAAGATTTCAGAATCCACTTTGCTTTCGAGCTTAGAGAAACTTATTCATTGCTCTAGTTAAAACCAGAAGTCTGGGAGAAGTGGAAGCCCTGTTTCCTGCCTCAAGGACTGCCCATCATGCCCCTCATCTCTCACTACCTTCATGTCAGTCATGTCATCCAACCTGGCATGAGTAGAGGCAGTAGTAAGATTGTGAGTAGTCTGCTTTTTCTTGAAGGATGGTGTCTTTAGCATCTGTCCAGTATCACCACTCCTGGTCATGCTCACTGCTGAATAATTAATGACAACATAAAGAGTTTTGTATGTTTACTGTAATCTCAACATGGTAAAACCATTTCTACTCTATGCATAGGCTTTTTTTCATAAAACACAGACTGAAGGTGCCTGTTTTAGGTGAGACTAGAAAAGTGCAAGGAAGAGATTGCTACTGACCCAGAGAGTAGATGAGCTACACAAAAGCATGTCAGGAGGAGTAACAGATGTGAAGTGATTGTCCAATGCAGAAAGTCTGTAAGGTGATGCAACACAAATATCAGATGTCTTAGTACATAGTTTTATTTTTTCTCCTTAGACAACTATGCCTTGAAAACATTCACTTGCTGTGAAAAGGTAACTGGCTGTTCATTCTTGTAGGAGTAATTACCTGATAGCCATGGTTGCAGCAGGTCTTCTTTAGTGTTGTCAGTAAAACAAATAAAATCTCATTCTTAAAATAATTTATGCAAAACTACCATTTTAGCCAGAAGAAAGTGTGACAAAAAAAAACCCCAACAAATGTAATTGCATATACTAATAATGTTGCATGTAGACATGAAATATGCTTTGGATTTGGAGCAGAAATGGATGTGCGTGTGAGTTTTTCATTGGGTTTTTTTTTTTTTTTTCCCCTGTGTGCTTTTACAATTTTCCCCTTCCTAGCAGTTACTCTTCCAAACACAAAGGACAACTAAACTGACATCAAGTAAAGTTAGTATTCTCCTGTCATTTCTCTGGACATCATCTGTGACAGTTGTGCTTGCGGTGATTCAGTCCCTCACACGTCACTGTTTTCTTGTCAGCTCTCCGTTTCACGTTGCAGAAATCCCTTCTGTCAGCTCCCATTCAGTTTGATAGGTCATGCTTACACCTGCAAGCTGGGACAGTGCCTCTCTGACAGGATCTGTCACAGCACAGCAGTCACCACGCTCAGCCAAACAGCAACTTCACTTAGCAGCAAGTTTGTTATGATGACTTTTAGGATTTGAGGTTTTGGTTTTTGGGTTTTTTTTTACAATTTTTTTTTCCCTTTCCCTCTGCCTCCTCTCTGACAGTGACACATACTGGGAACTACAGGAGAAATGAGAACTTTCATCAGTGGGGAGAAACCAGAGACACTTCTGGCAAAGTCAGGACAAGATGATGGCTTGTTTTTCCTGCCTTGGTCTGGGCCAAGTCTATTGCAGGATGTCATGACAGCTAAAGCATTCCTCGGGTGTGTGAAGCTCATGAATCATTTAAATGCATGTCCCTGTATTTCTAAGCCATGCAGCTCAAGGAATTGTTAAAATTTGAGATGGCAAAAGCCTCTGAGGTCATCTGCTCTGTCCACTCCTGGCAAGTCAAGATCACTCTCTCTAGGCGCTGAATGGGTATGTCCTCCGGTCCTCTGTCCACTCACATTTAATTGCTTGTAGGAAGCCACTGGGCTTTCAATTACTCCCACAGATCTCACCCTTGGAAAGTCTCTGTCATTATTCAACCTCCATTTTTTATTTTATCCTGCAACAGGTTCTACCACATGTGATTTGACCATATTTCTAGTGATTTGCTTGACTTAAGGGTGCCTCTCCAGTAGTGTCCCCAGTAATGTCTTCCATGTGTCTCTTCCATTACTCCCCACATTTCTCCATTTATCTTCTTCACATCTTCTCGGCACCTCCTCTGCTCATTCATGTTGTTCCCTCTTCCTGTTCATTTCTGGATTGTGAATTATTTGGGGCAAAGATTTTCCCTTTCCTTATAACTTTACTGCAGAGATAACTGGGAGAGGTGGCCTGAAGCCTGAAAGACCCTGTGTCTTTGCTGCCTATAAACAGCCAAAACTTGTCATTGCAACCTGCTATCCCAATTGCAAAGAGCTCTGGATCAAATCTCTGTTTTCTATGTATGTGTGTGTTTGTAATTCTGCAGTTAATATATCTTTTTCCGGTGGCTTCTTTTGCAAACACTCTTCAGTCTACCACAGCAACCTCAGCGCAAAGATTAGCAACACCGACCTGAATGAAAGTATCTCTTAAATTTTATTCTAGTATCCTTGCTTAAAACAGACAAAAAATCAGGGAAAATCAATTAGATGGGGGAGATAAGGTAATTTTAAAAACCTGAGTTGAGTTTAACCTCTGCAGAATGAAGACGTCTCTTTTCTGTATGTCTCAACATTGCTTGGCAGACTGCGAAACCACACTTCATAGGGGAATCCTAGCATTGAAGTATTATAAAAATGCAGACTCACATACCAGCTAAACACCACAAGAAGCAATGCACAATCAGGGGGAAATAACATTTGCCTTTTATTGGCAATGTTAGCTTCCAGAAAAGAAATAATTCTTTGGGCTTTTACCAAGTGAATTTTCCATTTCAGTGTATAATTTCTTTATTTAGCATTACACCGATTATCCATACTTAGACTAATGATCAAATAGCTCTCAAGCCCAAGATATTTGGCTAAGGCAGCCCGCAGGATTTTTCTTTTCCTTTTCAGTCCTTTTTTCCCCCTTTTATTCCAAATTTTTAGGGTGATTATAGGGTGTGTAAGATCGTTAAAGGATTGGCAGCATGCACAAAACTCAAATCCTTTATCCAGAGGCTAAAGGAAATGTGAGTTGCCAACATGCAATTCCTTCATTGTCCCACCAATGTCCTGAATTAATGGAGGAACCACGCTCTCGCTCCACTGAGGGAAGAAAATAGGCTTCTCTGTTTCCCAAGGACCCAGATGAACAAAATACTTAAGCAGATGTCTCCTCCTCTTAGGATGGGAACCATCAAACATACATTGAACTCAAAATATTTGCTTAATATTTATCAACTTTAAGGTTAGAGAAGTAAAAAGCCAGAGGAAGAAGAGGCTTTGATGTTTGTTAGAATAGGTGTGTGTTGTGGTTTGGGCCAGACTGGCCACTGAGATGAACGACAGATGCTCTCCCCAATCTCTTTCTCCAAGGAGAGGAGAGAGAGAGAGAAAGAGATTTATGAGTTAAGAAGAAACTCATTAATTTAGGTGTGTTATTTTTATTAAACATCAACACAGGTATTGTGTGCACCAGTGGTGTAGTGGTATCATGCAAGATTCCCATTCTTGTGACCTGGGTTCGATTCCCAGCTGGTGCACTAATGAGGCAGATGGGATGGAATATCCTGTTGGTCAGTTTTGGGTCACCTGTCCTGTCTGCTCATCCCTACAGGTGTGACCCCTTTTCCACTTTTGACCCTCCAACTGGGCAAATAACAAAGTCAGGTGACCCTGGTTGTTAGAGCAATAAGTATAAGCAAGAGCTTCTCTGCATACCATTCCTTGTCTTACGACTCTGTTTCTGCACAATATGCTGTTAATTTCAGAGAGTTTCAGTGACTTAGAAGAGGTGTAGTTGCAAAGTAAAGTTACTGAACAGAAAATTGCTTCTGTTTTACCTCATTCAAGGACAATGTAGTTATTCCTTATATCCGGGCTGAACGGGAAAGAAGGCTGCCGCTAATCATCTTTGAGGTTGCTCAGCTTCAAGTCAAAGGACAAATCAGGATCCTGTTTCCCAATAAGAGGTGATGTTGGGTCAGAGCAGAAGAATCACCTAGAAATTTAGGATTTCTGATTCCTTTGTCCTTAAGAATAAATGACTTTTAAAGGTCCCTTCCAACCCAACACATTCTATGATTCTGTAAGACCATGTTCGCATTCATGGCTTATGAGCAAAAGGAGTCAGGATGACAAAAAAAAAGAATAGTGAAATTAAATTCACTAACAGAGCTTAAATAAATACAGCTTGAGCAGCTGAAAACCAAGCTTCCTAACACCACCAAGAGAGTGTATCCCACCATCCATTGTACAGAGACCAGGGAGTGATATTCTCCAGATCTCCTCAATTGTTTGTCTGCTGGCCAACGAGACAGATGATTAACAACAGGTTTTATTTTTAACATGGTCACCACCTGTACGAAGTTATGGGTCATTTTTGTTTTTTTTTTTTTTTTAACTCCAATTTAAATTCTCCATTGAAAATGAAAAATAAGAACCAAGCCTCATATTAACTGAATAAAGACCACAGCTATATCTCTGATGTAACAGCAGAATTATGACTCTGTATTCACTGCTTTTTGAGGTCTTTCTTCTGTCGTTAATACAGCCAGAGATTACTCTAAAAGCATAAATAAAAACCCTTAAATTGGGGAACTCCTGGGTTTAGGTCTTTACTCTTCTGTGGATTTTTCCTGGATCTTATAATCTCATTCCCACTGCTCAAAAGATATTTAGAGCTGGCTCAGCACTCCAGCCACCCAGGCAGATCCTTAATTGTTCTCCTGAAACAGTTTTAATCATATCCCCAGAAAGGGAAGCCTGGATAGGTCTGTTAGTAGCTCCAGATTGCTTCTCACAAAGTGTAAAGTTTTGTATTTATGACTGAAGAGTCTGAAAGTTCAAACTCATGAATAGTGGGGACAGAAAATAAGGCAATTATCTTTGGTATAAGTGAGAAAATATTTGTGCTGTTGACCTAGCCAAGATATGAGCCATGCTGTCTCATAGGAAATAATCTACATTTGAGAGCTGACGGTGGCCCAGTTCTGCACCTTTCCCTGGCAAAGGTCCATGCAGGTGTCAAAGGAAATCCTACCTGTACAGAGAGCACAAGGCATACCTGTTATCCATTTAGAGGAATCAGGCAAGAAATTCCAAAGGCATTTTTGTCTGCTTATCTTTTTTTTTTTTTTTTAAAAGGCAACTTCCTTCTCTCCCCTCGTTGAGTTTTTCTGTTGTTTTCATCAAATAAGAATATGATTCATTTTGTCTCAGGGGGTTTCCACTTTTTTTTTCTTCTGGGTTTTGTTTTATTTTCCTTGTTTTCCAGAATTATGAAGAAAGGGTCATACTGTGGGTATTTCTGGTTCATCCATTTTCTTTTCCCATTACCTTCTATGTTTTCACCATTTTCAGTTTGAGTGATAACTGAAAAAGAATTGTGAAGAAAAAAAATAGTGAAAAATAAGACAAAAATGAAAACTTTTAGCTAACAGATAGACATTGAACTTCTCTGAGGAAACCTAAAGATCATATCAGAATCAGTGCTAAAATTTCCACCAGCAATCAGCTGTCCTGTGCCCTGTCCCCATAAAGCAATCTGAGCAGGTGGACTAAATTTTAAGTTGTTGTTTATTGATGTTTTCAGACCACACACCTTTTCCAAAGTTCATCTGAATTTACACTCATGTAGGTGCAAATGTTAGAAGCACAGAACCTTGTCCCTCAGCACCACATCTACCCATCTTCTAAATACTTCCAGGGATGGTGACTCAACCACTTCCCTGGGCAGCCTGTTCCATGCTTGACAACCCTTTCAGAGAAGAAATTTTTTCCTAATATCCATCCTAAACCTCCCCTGGTGCAGGTAGTTGTAGAGAGAAGAAGAGACCAGCCCTCACCTTTCTACACCCTCCTTTCAGGTAGTTGTAGAGAGCAATAAGATCTCCCCTCAGCCTCCTTTTCTCCAGACTAAACAACCCTGGTTTCCTCAGCTGTTCCTCATAAGGCTTGTGCTCCAGACCCCCCACCACCTTCGTTGCCTTCTTTGGAAATTGTCCAGCACCTCAATGTCCCTCCTGTAGTACGGGGCCCAATGTTTTAGAATATGTTTCTGCTGGAGGTCTTTTGGAGACGAAAGACAAATGAAAAAAAAAAAAAGTTTTATTAAATGAAAACCAAATACTCTGGAGTCATCATCTCCTGCTGCATCACCTAGCTCAGCAGAGTTGTTGGTGTCTATGTCTAAAGTGATTAAGGGTGACTCATGTGCTACTTACTGTGAGCCGCCTGCAAACAGCCCTTACTCCAATGCAACCCGAAGCAATTTGTTTATTCAAAAGCATAGAAATTAGTTCCTTGTATCTAAGCTAACGCCCTAAACTGTCTAGGAATTGGTGTCTCTTGCTCTGTCTCAGATGAGTGTTATTTTCCTTTGCAGTCATTAGATACAAGTTTATTTTTAAAGCATCCTGTGTTCTTTCAAGGGCACCATTGCAACACCAGCAGTTTTCCTGGCAGCCCCCGAACCCTGTGCCTTCCTCCCCTCAACCTGCTTGGCCCTGCTGGCCTTCGGTGCAACGGTGTCAACTGGTGTGTTGATGTAGAAGGAGGCAGGTGGTGCCAGCGCTGACACAGGGGACTGCCTTTCAGTAGGGCTCCTGCTGCTCCGCTTAAAAACCCATCATTGCCTGAAACCTACCCCCTCAAGCGAGGGTTTGATTCCACTTGTGAGCAGGAGCTGTGCCATTCTAACAGATGGGCTCCAGTGCAAACAGCCAAGAAAACATGTATATTCATAAAAAAAAATAATAAAAAAAAAAGGGTACTGAGGGCATGAATACTAGCCAGAAACATCAACAGCTCTCTGTGTCTTCTCTTGAGCGTACAAATCCAAGGTTAAGGGGATGTGTGGGCACTGAGCTGAATTCATTAAAAAAAATTAAAACAAAATGCCTGGCCACGTAGAAAGAGTTTTCAGGGCATCAGGAAATGGGCAAGGTGCCCTGAGAGAGAGGAAAAGTTAAAGAGAAAAGCAATATTCTGTAATAGCTGAGCCAGAAAAACGCATGGGGTCTGTCTGGTAATTCCCACAGCCTGTGACTTGTCTGGGTGCTCAGTTCATGCGTTAGATTTGGGCGCTGGGAAGAGGACTAGGTACAACACCCTGTCTTATTTTTCCAATTCAAGCTCGTTCTCTTTCAGTGGGCTAAAATTAAAGCAAACAAAAAAAATGCACCCAAACCCAAGGATTTCAGGCTGATCAAACCTTCAGCGATCACTGAGGTAGGTCAGGTAGCATGGCGTAGTTGTGTCCTTCAGGTCCTAGGGACATGATCCCTGGTGGGTTTTAGACAGAGAACTGTGAGAGCTCAAAAGAGAGAAGATGAAGAAGGACATATGGGTTTGAACTTAGAACATGAAAAAAGGGATTGTGAGTACAGATAAGGAACCCATCTCACCTGGAAGACCTGATGGGAAGCCCTTCCTAACACCAAGTAGCCACAACAGGCCAGCCAAGGCCAGGTGGCCAGGTGCAGGCATGAGAAAAACAGGAAGTGGCAAGGCTACTGGCATGGAAAACAACCAGAGGAATACTTTGCTTAAGGCACAAACCTTAAAAGAGCACATTGATTGCTGCTGAGATGAAGGAAGGGTCTGCTTAGGTGAAAACTCATTACTTTCTGTCATGCATCCCATACTTACTGGCAGCAGAAGCAGCAAATGAGCCCACTCCTCTCCTCCCCTTGCCCGTAACACATCAAGAATAAGGAAGTCTAAACTAGGTTTTAGTAATCCCTTTTTTCCCCTGAGGGAGTAAAACCACTTAGAGGGGTGGTACGCCCCTCTTAACCCATAGACAGAGGTATCACCTCTGCCTGTTTGGGAGGTTGGAACTGCACCCAGATTTTCTACTTCCTTGAAGACTTCAGTGTTCCTGAAACAATGAGGTAGTGCGAGATGGGTCTCTGCTTTTGAAGCTGTTCCAGTTCACACAAAACAGTTAACAAAAGAAAGCCTGTGAGCCAGATCTCTCACAGGACTGCGCTAACGTAAGAGCTATGGATTTATAATCCTTAGATTAATTCATATTTCATTGCCTTATGAAAAACTGAACAGCCTCACCCGGAAAGAGAAGGGAAGCCTTCATTACAAGACACCATGGGCCAATTCAGAAAGTGGAAGGATCTAAATCTATACTATCCTTTACCATATATCACCATGTGGCTTTCAAAGGAAACTAGGAGTCAGCAAGAAAGTTAGAGGAACAAGAGGTAGTGTACTGAGCTCGTGAGGGTACTAAAGACAGAAATAATTTCTCAGTAAGGTTTTCAAGTTCCTATGAGCTTAAATCAAACAGCGTTAGAACCTATGTTCTCTTGCAAACACTAAGAGATATTAGCATATATCTACAAACATATCAATGCCTCTCAAAATCACAGTCTGAACAACTTGCATAAGGCCATTATTGCGATCTCTGTGAAATTACAATAGAGTATTTTGAGTGTACGCTAATGTACTAGTCGCTTTGCTTTTAAAATCAACTCACAACATACCTATAACATTTAACATAGCATCCCTTTTCTGCAGTGCTTTGAAACCATTACAAAAATTAGTATGGAAGGCTAAGTAAGGCCATGGTACCCCATCATTTAACACTGGTGATTATTTGTCACAACCAGGTGATGATGCTGATACCGCTTTGTGTACCTGTCAAAGCATCAGATAACCTGATCCAAAATATATTAAGGTGGTAGTCTGTCAAGATGAATTTGATCAGGCCTTAAATGTTCAGTGGTAATGAATATCAACCAAAACCACATAGATATCAAACAAAAATGCCCAGCCTACTGTGAAACCTCTGATTTTTTTGCAGTCTTGATCTCTTCCCGTGATATTATATGTTATGCTAAATCTATCCGGCAATTTTTGCACATGTTTTGCTGTTAGGTAGATCACACTTTCAAAACTTGGTGTCATAGAGTAAGAACCTGTGAACCCACACCTAAGAAGACAGGAGGTGTTTTCATGCAGAGAGCAGTAACAGATGAGGCACGTGGTGGAAAAGAGGTAAAAAAGGGACTTTTTGTACTGGGATCTTCTCGGTGCTCTGTGCAGGTTTTGAACTGTCAAAGCTCCTCTGTATTAAGCAAAAATCTGTTAACTTCACGTCTTTGATCTTTAACCTGTGTGCAGCCACATCAGTGCAAATCTTTGTTCTTTTCTCTCAATGAGCCCAAAATCTACTGTCATTCATGGTGCCAGATGTTAATGTTCTCTCCCTGCTGTGCAGCAGCTATTATTATTATTATTGTTGTTGTTGTTGTTGTTGTTATTCCTCCTCACATATTTTCTCAACCCTCCCCTTGCTTCTCCTAAATAATAATAATAAAAATAATGATGATAATAAAAAAAAAAAGTCAAAATTTGGATTCTGCCCTTTCTAATTACAAATCACCACCTGTGGTAAAATTATTGAAAAACAGATGAGCATTTCATTCCAGCAATAGCCTTAAAACAAGCAGCAGTTCCAACTGCCAGTGTGATGTATAGACACAGCGCAGGGCAGATGAGGGATTAATTAGGTCTGTCCCTGCATATTGCCAGGGGAGCACTTCTGTAGAGGTGATTGAAAACTAGAAAGAGTGGCATTAGTCTTCATTGTTGGTTAAAGGCAACAAAAATAAAGATGCAATTGAGTTGACAAAGCTTCCAGGTATGTGGCTGAGTCATTTGGAGGTGTCAAAATGATCAAACCATAATTAATTAGCTAAAGTGCTATATTTAATTCCTCAACTTTAATGAAGATTTCTGCAGCCAAAAACAAACGGCGACACCATTTGTTTCTGAAGCGAAGGGGTGGAGTGCACTAAGGGGATGACGCCAAAGTTTAATGGTGCCTTTATAATCAAGCCCATGTTCTTAATCTTATTGTCATTTTCTGTACAGATGTAGAAACCCAGTGCTGCTCTATGCATTCATATTAGGACTGCAATTATGAGCCCAGAAGTGACTGGGAAACCAAATGCTTATTATTTTCAAGGAATAAAACAGAATACAGCCAAGAAACCTTTCATATTTCCTAATATCGGTCTCCAGGGCTGACACTGTAAGGACACAGAAGACCTCAATGGGAAGTAGTTTAAATAAATATTTCAGGAATTTAATACAGCTTATTCCAGAGGAAAGAAATTTGAGATTTATGAGTAAAGAACTTGAAGAGTAAAATGTGAGGTTTGCTCTCAGTTCTGCCACAGCCTGTGAGAGTGTGGACAATCCCAACCTTGGCTTTAGATGGAGGGAAGATCTGCCTGAAACACCCAGGCAGCTCTTCCTTAGTACTTACCTATCCTGGACTGGGAGAAGTTTCTTTCTCTTTAGCTTTATCACCTTCCATCACAACTTATAATGCACCCTAATCCTACCATGTACTTGGACCTGCAGAAACTCATCCCCATACGTTCCATGACACGTGCCAGGGGATGTTTAGGATGGATAATAGGAAAAAATTCTTCACTGAAAGGATTGTCAAGCATTGGAACAGTCTGCCCAGGGAAGTGGCAAAGTCACAGTCCCTGGAGGTACTTAAAAGATGTGTAGACATGGTTTAGTGGTAACTTGGCAGTGTTAAGTTAATGGTTGGACTCAATGATCTTAAAGATCCTTTCCAACCTACAGGATTCTATGATTCAATGATTCTACACGTCCTACACCACTACATCAAAGTGGATGCCAAGAGCTCTGGAACAGACATTCCTCCATCCTGCACACATTCAAACACATGTGCACACACACGGTGATACACCTATGCACTTCTCCAACTGAAAGATGCTTTTTTCTAAGAGACTGTGTTCTTCACACGCAGGTTTTATGCAGGAATGGCTGCTCTCAGATGATTTTACACTGAAACACGCCTTCTGTTTGCCCCTTTTGTAAAATAGACATATGTCCTTGGTAGACTTATGCATGTAGATGGTAGGTTATTCAAAATATTGACTATGTAACAGGCATACACACAGCACCGTGTATGAATGGTTACCAACAGCTTTGTAACAACATTGACGGAATCAGAAATAAGAGCTGAAGTTTTGTGCATATGTGATAATAGTTCAAATGGTTTTAATCAGTAAAATGCATCACCCGATGACACATATTATGCAAAGGGCAAAATATGTGTGCATATATGCCCGGATGCTAGCATGTGTGTGTAAAATCTCTGATTTCTGCAAATAAATGGTCATGTTCAGTAATGTTGTACACTCCATTCATACTGGCGTTCATAGTTACACAAGGTGTGTGGAACATCGGAAGCAGGATCAAGATACTCTCATCAGTGTGTTAGGCATTCGATGGTATTTGAAAATGTCTCCTCTCTGATAGTCTGTGTCTGGGATAAACTGTATTCAACAATCTGCACAACATCGCGGTATTCAACAACTCCTTTCTGCTGCTGGGATCCCCAGCCTCGCATAAAGGGTGAGAAGATACTTTCTCCCACGGAGGAATTTACTAGATTAGCTGACAGTCAAAGTCTTAGCAGGAAGGCCTGTTAATGTATTGTTTCAGCTACAATGTAAAATGTAAGCAATGTTTTGCTCTTACTCGACAGCTGTTACCTCTACCATAAGCTGTTAAAACTCCCTCGTTATTCCATGCAGCCAGGCCAGGCCTATTTCCTGTGCAGTTGTCATCTCCTTAATATATTAGAACATTACAAACTTTATTAGTATATTTGCAGTGCCTTTTTATTTTTTATTAGGTAATGGGCTGCTTTCGTGCACTGTATTTTCTTAGTCTTTCAGAGCTCAGCCTATAAAATGGCCAAACGTGATCCCATCTGGAAGCCATTAAAGATCAATAGAGACGGAATTTGAAGAAGAAAGAATGAAAAAAAAAAAAAAGAAAAGGAAAAATCTACTATCAAAACAATTGTGAACAAAACCCTGTCAGCTTCTGTTTTCAAATCCGGGTATGCTAAAGCACATCACACTTCCAACGTGACAAAAAGCACCATGGTCTTGTTAACAACAGGAACAACTAATCTAGTTTAAAAGAATCATAAATATGATTAAAGCTCACAGTCTCCTTGATTCTTTGGGAAAATGGAAACCCTTCTAGCACACGTTGTATTCCTCTGAAGTGCTGGCCTCTTTGTTGGGAAGCAGCTCAGAGGACAACTGCTTCCGTGCCAGAAATATGAGTTATTGTGACGTGTCCCACTGCAGCTTTCTGCAGATGTCAACATGGCAGGATTGTGCCCAAAATGATGAACCTTCATTGTGAAATGCAGATTATGGCAGCCAGACTTGTAAAGCCCTATATGGTCCCAAAGAATATCAAGCCTATGTCTTCAGGACTTAACTATTTTGGCAAATAGGCAGATCTGCAAAGGTTTTGAAGTGTTCCTGCACCAGATGAGGTGCGTGGGTCCGCAGGCACCACTGAGGCAGTCGCCATACAGAAAAGGAGAGAGGATTTCAGGTTTTGCAGGAGCAAGGGGGATTGTGAACATGAGTCCTCCACGTGCTCATCCCTGTCCCATTGTAAAAATTGGCTTTGACCATGGCACCCGGTCAGGGAGACATGCTCAGGGCTGGCGTTTGCCAGTGGCATGAGCACTGAGTGTTTCACTCACCAGGGCAAAGGCTGTGTTCGTTCTCAAGAGTTGGTGCCTGGGGACTTTAAACAGTGAGAACGGAGGCAAATGTACTTACCTGGGCTGTGCTTGTTCCCCGCTGACTTCAGATGCCTACAGTGTAGACAGCTATGTCTGCTTCCATCACTTTACAGCCAGAGAGAGAAGCAGACATTTCCAGGGCTTGACCCATCTGACCTGCTTTAGAAACATGCCTCACGATGAGACGAATGGCATCCCAGAAGGACTTTTTTGCCTCCTACATCTCTGAAGGCAATTCAGATGATCAGGTCAGATGCAAGTGCCTGCTCTGGTGACAGTTGGCACCCATCCAGGACCCATGTGGTCAGTGGTTACAGCTATACTAGTAAACTAAATGCTGCTAGATCCTCAGCTAATGGTCACAACCTAGCTCTGATCACACAATTAAATTCTCTTAACCTCCAAAGCAGTATGGCTTCTTCCAAACTACCTGCTAGGAGTTATCTTTGGGCAGAGAGCAGATGCCTAAGTCTATCCCTGGCTAGAAGATCTTTGAGTCTGTGTGGGAGATAAGAAATTTGCTCAGAGTTTATCACTTACCCTCTTGCAGAAATGGGAGTTTTCTTGCAGTGAGGACTGCAGGGAGACTTAGAGCAATTCATTTCAGCCTTCAGAAGAGGAGGCTCTGGGGGATCTTATCTGTGTGTATAGCTGTACAATACAGGGGAATAAATCAGACAGAGTGAGGCTCTTCTCAGAGGTATCCAATGAAAGGACATGAGGCAATGGACGCAAACTGAAATACAGAAAATTCTGCTTGAACATTAGAAACGTAGAATCATAGAATCGTTTGGGTTGGAAGAGACCTTTATGATCATTGAGTCCAACCATTAACCTAACACTGTCAAAACCACCACTTATCCATGTCCCTCAGCACCACGTCTACTCGTCTTTTAAATACCTCCAGGGACTGTGATTTTGCCACTTCCCTGGGCTGCCTGTTCCAATGGTTGACAAGCCTTTTGGTAAAGAAATTATTCCTAATATCCGTGCTAAATCTCCGCGGGTGCAACTTGAGGCCATTTCCTCTTGTCCTATCACCTGTTATTTGGGAGAAGAGACCAACGCCCACCTCTCTATAATCTCCTTTCAGATAGTTGTAGAGAGTGATAAGGTTTCCCATCAGCCTCTTTTTCTCCAGGCTGAATAACCCCAGCTCCCTCAACCACTCCTCATAAGAAACTCCCTTTTTACTGTCAGGGTGACTGGCCACTGGAACAGATTGCCCAGAGAGATTATGGAGCGTCCATCCTTGGAAATATTAAAAACCCAGCTGGAAATGGTCCTGGGAAACCTGGTTCTTGCTGACCCTGCTCCAAGCAGGGGACTTGTCCTAGATGATCTCCAGAGGTCCCTTCCCACATCAAAACTCTAATTTTCTGATTTTCTTCTGGAGTGACAAAAGGGATCTGACCTAACACTGTGCTTGAGCTATTGTGCTGAAGGGCTCTCTGAAGCAGCTTTCCCTCTGCTGTCACAGCTGGAGCAGTTCAACTTCACAGGAGAAATTGTTTTGGCTAAGCAGAGTGTGCAAATAACTGTATAGTTCCGTGTTTGGGGGATGCACCTGAAAGACAGCTCCAGTCCCTGCACTCAGGAGTACTTAAGTATGTTTTATGAAACAAAGTTGATTTGATGGAGGTTGCAGTCCAAGCATCTCCATGGTGTATTCACTAGGTCACCTTGTGAAAGCTGACAGATTTTGTTTATGTCTCTGTTCTAACTTCATGAGAGAAGAGATCTGGACCTAGGACTGCAACAGCCTGTATGTTGTAGGAAACAGAACAACATTCAGACTATCTCTGATTTTTTGGTAGAAACTCTTAAGTTTTGTTGAAAAATGTTTAAAAAGAAATGCAAACCATTTTTTTTTTTGTTAATTATATGTTAGAAAAAAAAATTAAAATGAAAATGTAGCTTTAGACTGACTTGATATAAGACTTTTTCTTTTTTTTTTTTTTTTTCTCTCTCTTGGTTAGATGGTAAAGCTAAAAAATCACAGATTTAAAAAAGCCCAACTCCTGAGTCCTAACCTTGTGCCTTGTCTATTGCGATATAGTGTGGAAGAATTTTGTGCTGCTGCTGCTGCTATTCATATTGTTCCTTTTTTGATTGACAGCTCTGGGGACAGCTTTCAGCAGTGTTAGATCTACTTTGGGGAGAAAAAAATAAAACTAATAGAATGCAGCTCATCTTTTCCTCAGGCTTCTGATGCACCCGCAAGTTTTAAAGAAAATTTCACTCTCACTAACTGAAAATCTGCCCTCTAAATATTATGCAAAATAATGATAATAACAATGATTATGATGAAGATGATGATGATGATAATAATAATAAAACAACAATAGAAAGAAACCTAAACCTACCTACAATTTGGTATTTACAGGAAAATGATGCTTTCTGTTAGACTATCATTAGTGAAAAAAAGGAAAGAGAGGTCTAAATAACCACCCTGAACAACTCTTCAAGATTTTAGCTACAACTAAAGAAAATCCTTCTCTGCACTGGACACAGAAGTTAACTTAGAGTTAAGACGTTTTGAAAAGAATAGGAGAGAAAGAGTGTAGTGTGCATTAAAAATCAAAATATTTGTCCAGAAAGACCATTCAGAGGAGCATGAAGAGGCAGAATTACATTCAGCAATGGGAAAGAAAAGCAGGAGATTCATACGATAGTGCTTTGGTACCAAAGCAATGGACACTTTAGGCAGAAAAAAACCAGATAACCAGATTTTGCAGCAAACTGCTTGATAGCGGAGGTCACCAAGCTGTCCAAGTAAAAGAAAGCATTTGAGAGCATTCGTGATCTGCCAGCACCAGGAGAAGCAATGCACAATTTAAAAATACTGCCCCTCAATGGGAGAAAATGTATTTCTATTAAGGGACCAGAATTGCGCTACGCCTGTTGGAATTTTTGCTTGTGCACAGGAATTTAGCTCCAGGTTCATGTCTGTCACTAAAATTGACAACTGCCTATGGCTCTCTACAATTGAAACGTAGATCTTAAATTTCACATCATTATCCAAATAAAATATATCTGCCAAGGGGGACTGGTATTACACAGTTAGAGAACTGTGATACCAGTTGTCTGATTAACATATTGAGAGGAATATAAGAATTTCTCACCTATTTTCCAGAGGGAGACTAACTGGGGAGCTTGTGGTAAAGAGACTAATTGAACATCCTCCCTCTGCTAACTACGTAGATGCCCAGAAATATGTCTGCTCTATGCAAGCAGGTTCTCCCTCTGCATATTACGTTTGCTTTTTAGGACAGTCAGGAGGAAAATCATTAAATCTTTTTTTTTTTTTTTTTTTTGCACCTCCTTTACTAAAAAAAAGTTAGCTGAATTTTCATGTTGAAAAGTGTATGGATTTCCATAGAAAGCTTTCTTACGGCTGCATAAAGTAACACATGCAAAGAGACTGTGTCTGAAACAGAAGTTGCTTTTGGAAGAAAGAAGCCCTTTTTCAGTAGATATCAATGAAGCAGAGATCAGAGAAAAACTGGCCAAGCTTCATTCGGACCCTGAAATATTAATAACTGAGACAGATGTGAATTTACACATTACAGGCAGAGTCCAGTTCAGAACTGGATCCACATTTCATATGTGACTGAGGTCAGGATTTTGGATCAGTTCATCAAAGCCACTGGCCACCGAGGATGTTCAGAACTAAATCTGCATCTGAAGTTCTTTCAGGGTTTGTGTCTGAAATGTTCGTGACATATCAGAGAGATCCTCTTTCATCTCTTTTGTTTTGCCAGGGCTTAAAAAATACAAAACTGGGACTGAGGACTCAGACACAGAACTGAGTGTTGCTGTAAGTCAGCTGAGCCACAGTAGGAGTTTCTGTGCACATTCTTAGCCCATGACATATATGAGCTAATGAGAATCATGTTACCTTACAGTGAAATAAGTTTAAGATGGCACAAATTACCTGCACAATTGCCACAGATGAAGAACATGCCCACAGACAGTTGACACCGATAACTTGATGTGCCATCCCCTCTATCTCACCCTGCAGACAAATGGACCCATTCCAAATTTATTCTATTCTACCTATGATAGTAAATAGAATTTGACCCATACCCAGGTCTGTGCAGGTATAGCTCATCTACTTGCAGCCATCAAAATAGTAGAGGCTGCCACAAAAAGACAGGAGCCAGTAGGTCAAAAGAAGGGATTATTTCCCACTACTTGGCTCTCATGAGCTGCATCAGAATTGTCTGCCCAATTTTGAGCTTCTTTGTAGAAGAGAGAGATTGAAAACTGGAGAAAGTCCAAGAAAGGCTGCTAACACAGTCACAGAGTTGGAACATGCAAAGATGTGTGAAGAGATGCAGAGGGAACTGTGTTTAGCTTGGAGAACAGAAAGCTAAATGGCAATCTAATTGTTGGTTTCAATTATCTAAGTTTTTCAATAAATTCAGAGTAATTTTTTTTCCTTGGAGATGCATAGGATCCTGCTTTTTGTGTTTTTGAAGGTAGGAGTGGCATTTGTTTTCTAACAGTCCTCAG
Organism: Larus michahellis; assembly: GCF_964199755.1. Taxonomy (NCBI): domain Eukaryota; kingdom Metazoa; phylum Chordata; class Aves; order Charadriiformes; family Laridae; genus Larus; species Larus michahellis. Next base: position 127,319,586 of record NC_133898.1, read on the forward strand.
GAACCTTCCCCAGTTGCTGTCCCTTTTAAAAGATAAAGGAAAGTGTCCTTGCAATGACCTTGTCTAGCTACCTCAGCACTCACGGGTGCATCCCATCAGGTCCTATGGATGTGTGTGTGTCCAGCTTGTTTAAATGTTCCTTAACGTGATCTTCGCCCACCGAAGGTGAGTCTTCCTTGCTCTGGAATTTCCCTCTGGTCCTGGGGATCTGGGATTCATGAAAGCCAGTCTTAATAGTAAAGACAGATGAAGGCGGCATTGAGTACCCCATCTTTTTCTGTGATCTTTGTCACCAAGTACCTTGCCCCATTCAGCAGCAAACCATCATTCTCCTTAGTCTTCCTTTTGCTGCTTATGTGTTTGTAGAAGTTTTTCTTGTTGTACTTCACATTACCTGTGAAATTCAACTGCAGGTGGGTTTTTGCTTTACTAGCCCTGTCCGTGCACTTGGACAGTGTCTCTATACTTCTCATGGGTCACCTGCTGCCATCTCTTGGATGCTTCCTTTTTGTGCCTGAGTTTTGTTAGGAGCTCCTTGTTTATCCATGCAGGCCTCCTGCCACTTTTAGAATAGAGTAGACTATTTCACTTAGAAAGCACCTACAATGATCATCTAGTCCAACCGCCTGACCACTTTATGGCTGACCAAAACTTAAAGCATGTTGTTAAGGGCATCATCCAAATGCCTCTTAAAAACTGACAGGCTTGGGGCATCGACCACCTCCCCAGGAAACCTGTTCTAATATTTGACCACCTCCTCAGTAAAGAAATGCTTCCCAACGTCCAGTCTAAACCTCCCGTGGTGCAGCTGTGAACCACTCCCATGTGTTCTATCACTGGATTCCAAGGAGAAGAGCTCAGCACCTCTGTCTCCATGTCCCTCCTCAGGAAGCTGCAGAGAGTAATGAGGTCACCCCTCAGCCTCCTTTTCCCCAGACTAGACAAGCCCAAAGTCCTTAGCTGCTCCTCATAGGACATGCCTTCCAGCCCTTTCACCAGCTTTGTTACCCTCCTCTGGACGCATCCAAGGACCTCCTTAAGTTGTGGGCCCCAGAACTGCACACAGTACTCAAGGCAAGGCCACAGCAACGCTGTCTACAGCAGGATAATCCCCTCTTTTGACAGGCTGGTTATACTGTGCTGATGCACCCCAGGATGCAATTTGCCCTCTTGGCTGCCAGGGCACACTGCTGGCTCCTGTTGAGCCTGCTTTTGACCAGCACCCCAGATCCCTTTCTGCCAGGCTGCCCTTCAGCCACTTCTCTCCCATTTCATACTTGTGCCCAGAGTTACTGCATCCTAGGTGCAGAGTCTGGCTTTTTAACTTGTCAAATTTCATCCCATTAATCATAGCAGAGTGCTCCAGTCTATCTAGATCTCTCTGCAAGGCTTCCTGTCCCTCAAAAACACCTCTCAGTTTGGTATCATCAGCAAATTTGTTAGTGGTGCATTCAATTCCTTTATCCAGATCATTGATAAATATATTGAACAGAACTGGCCTTAGAATTGAACCCTGAGGAACACTGCTGGTGACCAGTTGCCACGCAGATGTAGCCCCATTCACTACAACCCTTTGAGCTCTGCCCTTCAGCCAGTTCTTCACCCAGCGCACCACAAACCTACTCATCCCACAGAATGCATCTTGTCCAGAAGGATGTTGTAAGGGTCAGTATCAAATGCCTTACTAAAATCCAGAAAAACTACATTTACCACCTTCCTTTCATCCACTAGGTGGGTGTTTTACTTCCTTTATGTTGGGTGGACTATTCCTGAGGTTGGAGGTGGTGATCTGTGAAAATCAATCATTTCTCCTGTACCCATTTTTTTTCCCTTAGAATGGTCTCCCATAGGGTTCTTTCAAGCTGGTCCATGAAAAGGCCAAAGTCTGCTCTCTTGGAGCCCAGTGCCACGACGGTACTTTTTGCCTGACGCCTCCTTTTTGGGATCCTGAACTCCACCATTGCATGGCTGTCACCATCCATCCCATCCCCTTACTTCCTTGCAAGTATGAGGTCCAGTATGAAGAATATGCCTCTGCTGATCAGCTTTTCAGTCATCTGAGTCAGGAAATTATCCTCAATGCACTCGAGAAACCTCCTGTACTTCTTGTGCCTTGCTGTGTTGCACTGGTTAAAGTCCCCTATTGATCCCACCCTAAGAGAGTTGTCGATGAAAATGAAGATGCCTGACCATTTTTGAGGCATTTTCTTCTTCGTAGACCATAAAGAAAGCCTAAATGATGGATTTTTGCTCATGAATTAACATGTAGACAACTAAAACTGGGTGAAGTAATACCACCCTGAAAGTGTATGTACCGGTGTACATGGACCTTCCAAGTCTCTACACTTACACATTACTGGCAAACCCTCATTTCAGCTTCTTTTGATAAAGATGAACTGAGTAAATGTGGCACAAGGAGGGACAGACACTATATGTCAAGGATTCCTTAACTTGTTTGAATGATATTGCTCAAAAAAGAAAGGGTAAAAAATAGTGGGGATTACAGAAGAAACAGCAGCCTCATGAGAATTTCTAATATTGTGCTGTGTCAAGTAGGTTGAGTAACCTTTGGACAAGGAACCGCAGGAACAGAGTGAACAACCAAGGAACTAGTCTTGCCTTTGCGTATGGCATTGGTAAGACTAACATCAGTCCACCAGGTCCACTTACACTGTCTGCCTCTTAGAAGGATATTAAAAATTGGACATGGTTCAGAGAGAAGTCTTACACTGAGATAATTAAGAGGCTCATTTTGGCTAATTGTCTGCAAAGAAGATTGCAAAGACTTTCATTGAGTTTCTGTGTTTCTTAAATAAAATAGCAGGTATTAGGTAAACCTTTTTAACAAAGGAAAATACTAGAGGGGTCTGGTATTAAGAAGCTGAAGTTAGATAAGCAGGAAACAAAAAGACAGGACCAATGTTTAGCACAACCAAGACATGACAGCAAACATGAAACACGTGGCGTGAATGCCTCCATTTTTGATACTTTCATACAAAGAAAGAATGGCTTACCAAGGGATATGGTTTAGCCAGAAATGGATAATTAGGCTCCAAACAGATGTTAATAGGTAAAACTTTATCACCTCTTTTACACAGAAAATTAGATTCAACAATCAAATGTGGGTTTTTTTCTGTCTATAAAAATATGTGATTGCTTCCAGAGTCAGAGCAGGGATTTCATGTTGTTTGCAGAGGAAAGACGTTGGCAAATGAGCAGCCACAGGAAAATCTGCCATGAGAGAATCTCCATTAGAGGGCTTCTTGTGTTCTGTAGGAGGCTGTAATGTCTCTGGGGAACAGACACATTATCTAACATATATCTAAGAAGCATGTATTACCATGTTTCCTTAGACCTTGCAAAGCTTGAAAATAAACACGATTCCTAATTTTTAGTGGTGCCAGAAGCCCTAGACAGGCCCTTGTGTTGTTCTAATTTAGTTACCTTCTACTGAAAGGTTGGATTTCAGGCACCACACTCACAAGAAGACATGAACATTGTGCAAGGTTACAGAAAAAAAGAGTTTAAAATCATGGTGCATTCTGCACATTAATGTTAGAAAATACTTCTTTGTGATTTCTGTTGGTCATTTTGGTCTCATGTTTTTAAGTCCTTATTAGAAAAGGAAAAGGAGAAACGGGAGAGGAAAAAAAAAGGGCAAAAAAATGAAGAGAGAAAATGTTCTGTTATGCTGAGCCCCTTTTCATGATAATTTAGTCTCAGAGTCATTTCCAGTCACAGGCACAGCAAATACTGTCACTATCAGATCTTGATTCACTGCCATTTATCTTCCGCACCAGAAGGAGACGGCTTTGGTTGGACATGCACAGTGTCAAAATGCTTAGCAAATTATTCTGATCTTTTTTATCTCTTCAACAGCTTTTTGGTCTTTCAACAGCTCATTCAGTAGAGAAGAATCAGGAATTTTTCCCATCTGTTGTAAAAAGGAAATGATTTTCAACCTGCAAATAATTTCAGACTTGGTAGAAGGACAGAGACTGTGATGTGTCCCTGTTAATGTGCCAATATTTGACATTCTTTCCCCATTCTTAGGGTGCTTTACAGCAGATTTTTTATTTTTATTTTTTTAACTACAGAATGGAATCATTGAATACGCGCTTGCAAATAGCAGTAAAATTGTATATTTTACAGAGCGGACATTCATTGTGTATAGCATGTAACAAAAATCTGTAGTAGCATACAAACATCCTTATCTTATAAAAGAGAAAAATGACATCCTGAAAAATGTAAATTCTGTGCCATAGCACAGGCCAACAGCATGCCCAGGTGAGAAAATGAAGGTCAGACTTCTCTATTTTAAGGTATTTTTAGGTATCTCCAATGCAGATCTGCACCTTCTATGTATGAGTGAACCACCACAGATTCACACTGTATTTAAAGGAGAAAAACAGATTGCAACTATGCCTCATATGAAAGTAAATATTTAATATATTTTTTTAATCCACTAGGTTGCAATCTTGTATGATAGTAGCTTCTTGAGCATGTGCAGAAATGCAGCATAGCAGGACATGAAGACTAAAATTCATATCGCCCAATGAATGAAGGAGCCTCACCAATATTCTGACCTATGGCTAAAATGGAAACTCGGAAATGCTGCAATCAGCATTTACATTTACCAGTATTTAAAAAAAAAAAAAAAGAAGCCCTGAGATGCCGCTATTATGGTCCATGCCCCATCTCTGAGGCATTTCTACAACATTTCAGCACAGAGCAGTGGATTTCAGGCATTGAACTTTCCCAGGAAAATAGACAGCACTTCTTTGCCCTTCATGGGGTGGCATTAGGGGTTATTTCCGAATTATATGGTATTATGGCAGGTAAAGGTGAAAATTATTCCATAATATAAAGTCCCACCATTTTTAGGCCCAGTGATTATTTCTCTGAGGGTTTTTAGATCTGGTCTTGAACACATCAGTCAGCCAGGGTGGAGAAAAACTTACAAATGACATGAGCAGTCATGCCAGTCAAAGCAAGCAAACTGCAAACAGTTCACAGGAATAAAAACATTTATTCCTGCTGGTTGGCAAATAGTGAATGTTTTATTTTTATCTTTTTTTTTGGAGAAACCAGGATCAGTGTGTGAATGATGCGTGAGCAGCAATAACCCCACAGTGTTTGTTGCTTTGTCCTATTTCCTTTGAGTAATCCAGTCTTCTGGAAGTTGGCTCCCATTGAAATGCCATGGGAAAAGAATACTGCAACACAGGATACTGCACTACATTACCTCTTTAAAAAGAAAATGAATTTGCTGTTAGGGGCCAAACTGTTTATGCTAGCTAGAGGACGCTTTTTCTTAGAAGTTTTTCCTCTAAGCCAGGTCCTCAGCTGGTATAAATCTGAGCAGCTCTGTTTAAATTAATAGAGTTACACAGATTTACATGATCCAGCTGCTTGATTTCAGGTAAATGGCTCCTGTTAGAAGGCGATTTTTGGTATCAGGGTATAAATCCTTGACCCACACTGAGTCAAGTACAGAAAAATCAATAACGATCATTTTTCTTTTTTTTTTTTCATTTCATGTACAAGGAAGGGGAAAAAAAGAAGCAAATGAGATCTGCAATTAAATATATATAGTCCACAAGGAGGTTTACAAAAAGAAATGAGTGAGACGGATAGAAAGAGAAACAGAGTACATATTGAAACAGTGTGCCCTATTTGCTGAATGCAGTCTTTGTGAAGACGAACGGATCAGAAAAAAACTGGAAGCTACAGTGCTCTGTTTATCCAAAAATAAAATATTGCATAGGTCAAGCAAGCACAATGTAATCTTCCCCCACTTTTACTGCATCTCAGCCTTGACCTGAAAAGACAACTCTCTAATGTGCTGAAAGCCTTTCAGGTTCCCATTCCAAGCAGGGACTGACAGCTTTCCTGAGCTATGCCAGAAATAAGATAGACTTTCAAAAATTAATCAAGATCCAATTTAACAAGAGCTTGAGCACACATGTACCCTTCTTTTACCCTTAAAGCTAGGCACTCACTTATATAGCTTACTAAATTAGTGTGAATTAAAAAAAAAAAAATAAAAAATATCCCAAACTGAGAGAAATCCCGTGGGAGAAAGTTTCCAGTTACATTATACAGAAATGTTCCCAAATTTAATTTGAATCAGTTTTATCTTCTCCCATCCCTTTTATTCTTCTATAAAAAGTGGTAAAAGTGCTCCTTTAGTAGTGTGAAAAAAATAATCAAACTGCAGTTCAAAACCACTGACAATCAGCACAGTCCTTACTTTCATTAAGAAAGAAGTGTGTATGTGGATTTAGTGAAAGATAGCAAATGTTGGAGCCATATTAGGCTATTTTTAATTCAGAACAAATTTTCTGAGTAATTTATAACCTTGTGATGGCAAAAATCACATTGCTTAAGAAAGCTTGCTGAGACCATCATGCTCATTTCTCTTAGCTGTGTTTACAGTTATCTTCCCAGAACATATGGTTATTCATTCATTCTTGTCTGATCAAACTCAGTTTCGATCTGACCTTCGAAATAACAGGCTAATATCCCTTTCATTCAGAACTCTAAAAACCCTGATCTTTCTGAAAACTGTCAAGCAGAACGAATACTACCAACAGGTGAATCTCAAAAGTTTCGCAACTTCTTTTGGGTAAATGTTCAAAAAAAACATGACTCATAGAAAAATTGGGTACAACCCCACCAGTGAGTTCAACTGTGCCAATATATCTATCAGTGTAGGGATTCACTGGGGGAAGAGGGACATGGCTGAAATTATCCCAACTATCCAAGCTGTCGTCGTGGATTTGAAAACTGGTCCCTTGGGTCATAAAAGGGCCTGTGGCCCTCACTGATTTATTGTACTTGTGTATCTGCTCTTCTGACTTTGACAAGAAACAAGCATGAAAACATAAAGCACGTGAAAATAACAGAAATAAATTAGTTTCATTTGCCTTGCATTGTATTTTATTTAAGAATATAGGCAAAAAAGGCAGTGCTGTTGAAGTAATTTTTCTAATTTGTCTGGTTTTCTTTGGACCAACTTTAAAAAGAGGATACATTTGTCGCAGTACTTCTTCTACCAGGCAAAGCTTGAATATCCTCACACAGACTGGAAAAAAAAACAACAACTCTTGAAACAAAAACTTTATGTAAGAAGAAAAGCTCAACTACTTCTTGGTATTTTTTGGTTTAATTCTATAGGATCAACGTTCATCATCTAGGATAGCGTGTGCTGTGCCTCATTTCCCCATATTAGTGTTATGGAACATGATTTAGGAGGCTCAGCACGCATTCGTAGTGGTCCTCCACCTTTCGCTCCTCCCCATTTCTTGCCTGTCTCTCTGACAGGACATGGCATGAGCAGCACTGGTGATAAGAGAAGACCCGCAGAAGCTGTAAACCATTGAGCAAACTGAAGAAATATCAGTTACAAAATTCATTGCTAATGTTTTTCTAGGAAAAAGTTTATACCACCTTGATTTTTCATGTTGCTCTATTACAGCCAAGATAATTGTTGACACATACAAAAAAAACCACCAAAAAACCAACAAAAACAACCGACTAAAAACCCCCCAAAAGGCAAAGAAGATAAATAGTGTTAAAAGCAAATCATTACCAGGCATAACTCCTTATGCTGTTGCTGAAATCATACCTGTATCCACATTATTAAATATTGATACTGGGATCCAGAGGCAACCACTGAGACACAAAGCTCTGGAAAGCAAATAGGGACAGAGAAGTAACAGAGGGTGATGGATGCAATGTCAGAGAGGGTAGGTGTTTCCTGAGCCTGCCACTACTTTTTCCTAAGAAAGCTTCAGGTTTGGGGCTGTGGTTGAAAAATTTGCTCAGTGCTTGGAAAGAGTGAAAAAAGACTTGAGGTGTATTGGTGCTGGGCATGGGAAAAACTGGGCTTGGAGTGTCCAAACTGGCTGGCTCTATAATTTTCCAAAGTCTGTGTTGAATAGTGAACACCCAAACACACACCAGTGTTCAAGCACCTTCTTAAGACACACTTCTGTAATAACTGCAAGAAGAAAAACAAAGAAAAAAAAGATAAAAACTTAAAAACTTAAAGAACATAAGCCCTCAGTTTATTTTCTCCCCAGACTGTCTCAGCTTCCTTCAGGTCCAAATTTTCTGTTTCTCTGGACAGGAACTGCCTTTTTCTACTGCCTCATGTCCTGCATTATTGACTTTTAAAAACCCTTAAAAAATCCAATGGTCAAATCACTTATTTAAATGCTCAAATTAATTACCATAAAATATCAGATTAACATCTCTATGGGTGTTTGATCTTCAGCAGAAAGGACTTTTCCTCCTTGAGTTTGTGAATATGAAACTTGTATCCTGCAGCTGTGAAGAGTGGCCCAGAGACTGCTCTGCAATGGGGCAAACACACCATCCTTTGTTCCATAAACATTTAAAAAGAGAATAAAGTATCTAGGTTGTTGTTTTTTTTTTTTTCTAAGATATGTAGGTAGAAATTACAAACAGAGCAAACAAAACTCAGTACAGGAATAAAAAGAACATTTATGTACTAAAAAAAAAGATTAAAACTTCATGGGCACAAAATGATGAATTTGAAGTTCTCTCTAACACCTCCAATCACCCCAGAAAATGAAACGCAGAGACGTGCACCCAAGCACAAAGGCTGGAAACTCTTTGGATCTGGTCCCGCTCCTAATGACAGGAGTTTCTCTCCTCTAACTGCACAGGATGGGGCCCCTTCATTATCTTTCAACCAGCCGATAATTAGCAACTTTCGTAACAATCATGTCAGATGAGCAGCCTGGGGAAGGGAAAGGAATCTATTATGTGGCCGGGGCCTTCTGTCTGCCCGATCTTTTAAGCAGATTGAAGTGGGGCGGCCGTCGCGCACAACCGCCCCAGGTAAGGCAGCGCGGGGCTCCTGGGGGTTATCAAACCGGCCAGGGCTTTCAGGCAGAGCAAAGCCTTCCGCCGGGGAAGGTCCTCCCAAGTGCTGGCACCGCATCTCCAGGATTATCCCCACCGCACTAACGTATCATCTGGCTTTAAACTTCACCCCCTCTGGCAAAGTATATACTCAAAATGCTGCTCCCCCCTCCCTCGTTTCCCCAGCCCTTCTTATCCTTTAGTCCCGTCTTCCCCCTGTTCCCGAGCAGCCACGGGCTGCGGCCGGCACCACTGCCAAGCACCGGGCTGGATTAGCTGCAAGCCAATAGCTGGGGGTCAGGATTAAGAGGCCAGCATGCACTTTAATACAAGCTGCCTATAATTAATGGCATTATTAATAGCTTGACTGAAAAATTCATTAAAAAATCCATTAAAAATAAATACCCTTTTACAAAAGGCATTGCCTTGGGTAAGAAAAACAGAAAAAAAGATAAAGGAAAATTGATTGGTGGTTTTCAGTTCACAGAAAGACAGACCATAGTTCAAGCTGATTAAAATTGAACATTTTAGATTAAGCACCCTTGCCAAAATATTCTCTGTAGTTACCCAATATGAAAATATTATGAGATGTCACGTTTTACATTTTTTATATGTGAAGGTTTCAAGCATAAGACACATCCACCAGGCGCGCACGCACTCAGATGCGCACACGTATGTGTGCCTGTGCTCATACCTGTAGGTAACTTCTTTCTGAGATATTTTTTCTCCCTCAGGAGCAGCAAGACTCCTCCTGCATCAGAGGTTAACTGTAAGTGATAAACTCTGAGACTCTACTGCAGAGAGTGTTTTCAAATGCTGCAGAGATCCCCGCCAGCAGGTATCTTCACCTCTCCCTTTCCAGGACTAATTGTTGCATCTACAGGGAAAAAAAAAAAAAAAAAAGAAAAAGAAAAGGAAAAACATCAAATATAAAATGGGTGTCATTTCAATGCAGGTGTGGCTTCTCTTCCGATTTCACTTCCCAGTGCTCATCAGCATTTTGAGTGCACAGACCAGGAAAGAAAAAAAGCAGATAAAACTGATTCTCATTTATACCGAGGCCTCTTGACACCTCTCTGCTAGTGCAAAAAGCCATTAGAGTGAGGAAAACCATAATTTTTCCCATTTTAAACTCCCCTTTATGCTGCCTGACTGCTGTACCGCAGATTCAGACTAAATGAGGGACAGACCCAGAAGGGACCTTGAACTTTGCTTCCAAATCCTCCTTCTCTGAAATGAATCTCATAAAGTTATGGATGAGACTATATAGCAGAAATCCTGACTTATTTTTCTTACCGCCAGCACTGAAACCTGAAATCCCATGTACAGTCTCAAAGCAGACACTGATCTATAACTCAATACATAAAGAACATGCTTGGACACCACCAGGCCATTTCTAAACCACCAGCTTCTCTGTGCTTTAATAACAGCCATGTTATTTACTCCAGCAGGATAATGTGCGAAGGATTATACCAGACCTAGTGTCCAAATAGTGGCTGACTGTCACCAAAACAAGATACTGGAGTGAAAAAGAAGCTCTGACAGAGTAAACTCCTAACCCTCAAGAACCACAGCTTTGCTTAAATTGGCCAAATAATCATAAGGTACAGCAGGGTCCTCTTTCCTTTTCTCTAAACAGGAGCTGGTTAAGGGTGTAAAACCCAATTATTGCTTCTTCTGCCAACCTTGTGGATGGTCTCTGCATCACTGCTCTGCAATCAGCATTACCTCTGCCAGACGATAACGCAAGTTCACTTTCCATCACTGTTACGCTGAAGATACAGAGGCTGACTCATGTGTTAGTGTCTCGGTTGCTGTTGCTATCTGTTGGACATCCAGTGTGGAGTATCAGTGAGCTCTCTCACACTTCATCCCAGGAAGGCAGAAATATTAATCCTTGGCTCCGCATTCCTTCTTGGCTCCTTGTGTTGCCAGCTGTTACGTTTAATGGCCATCAAACTGTTTGTGCCTCCGAATTAAAAGTCTCCTGGAGGCTATGTTAGATCCCGCCTTTTCTCTTGAGAAACATAGCGATTCTATGCTTAGATCGCCCTTGTGCTGTCTAATGAATACGGCTAAGTTGTTTTCGAGGCTGCAGCAGTGTTTTTTGCCCTTAACTACATGTAACAAGCAGTAAAAATTTCACTCCAGGACTAAACTTTCCCAGAAGATATTGTAACAGACAAATGTTGTAAGATCCTATAACTGGTCTACTGTTTGTTGTCAAGTCACTCTGGTTCTTTGATCAACGCTGTTATTTTACACTATTAGGGAAATGTGAAAACAGCATGAAGTGGGGACTGGCAAAACCCATGCCTCCTCTCCCCCCCAGTTCTATTTTTAACATTATAAGATGCATTAGGTGGAACCTCTGAGAACTGGGTGCTCAGGACTCAGGGACAGAGTTCTCACCCCCAAGCAAAACAAGGCACAAAATGGGGTACCTTCTGTGGTTGCATATCTGTGTGTTTTACATGCAGCTTTGCAGATTTGCAATCACAAGGCTGTTTCATAAACTGCTCATTAAAAAAAGAAAAACAAAAAAAACCAACAAAACAACAGGTGAGGAAACCTACTGAAATCTAAATGTTTGATAGGAATGAATGTATTTATTTGAAAAATTCTGGGTTTCAATATAAAAAATAGTCAAGTCAACTTCAAAGTGATCAAGATTAAAGCTTTTCACTTTCAGTTTTCAATTTTCACTTCATAATTTCCAGTGAACTAAAATAGATCGACTATGGTGATATTTTTTCATGTAAATATTGAAAAATGATCTATATTTTAGAATTTTAATCCCTTGTTTTTAAACACAAAATGTTTCAGTGACCAATTGAAATGGTCCAAAGACCAATGTTTCAATGTCAATCATCTGCTATCGTATCTGGCTTCCTTTAACATGTTGGTTTCGCAGGTCATTTAGAAAGAGAATTTAACTTGAGTATGAAATTTTCCTCTCTGCAATAGTCCAGCACAAGTCCCGTTCATTCCCAGTAGATGTTGATCAAGCTGATCTTGTTTTGGTAGTACAATCTAAAAAAATCATTTCTCAGTGAGCTACAACCACCTCCAGTGGTAGAAATCAGCCACCCACTAAAAGGCCATGGCCGCGCCATGCAGTTTTAGGGAAGAAAGAGAATATGGCAGTTGGCAAAATGATAGTGCTAATTTAAAGCTAATTCTGTATACTGACATCTGGCAATCATACTTCTATCCTTCTAAAAAATGGTACTGAACATTTTCTAAACCAAAATATTAGAGGTGATATTCTGCCTAAAAACTACCCTTCAGAAATCATAAGCTCGTAGTTCATTACCAGCATATGAAGAAGAGCGTTTCCACTGAGAAATGCTCTATGCGCCTCTGTCATTGCTCTGTGCTTCCAGGATCCAGCCACCTTTAAAATTAGCTCTGGTACCTCTGCATGATTCCTGCTGATCTTCTGGATTTCCCCCATAATGTTTCATTCGTTCTGGCAACCCTATTTTATCAGACATTACCGTATGAATTTTCTCATCCTGAAGTAGATATCTGAATTTAAAAGGTGAATTACCTTTTGAAGGTAGCTATTCCTGTCCATTAAATATATATTTTTAGAGACATTAGCTCTGATCATCTGTATCTAATGTTACATCTCAAAGTTGAATGAAATTAATCCAACTTTACCAAAAAAAAGCCAAAACCTCTGTATTATGAAAGTTAATCTGCAGTATGATTTATGGTAGATTGCATGGAGGAAAATGCATAGTTACATATATACCTTTAGATGGATATTTTTTATAAATTATAACTGATTGCTGATAGAAATTAAATGTCATTGGAAGGTTTGCCTTCTAATTGCACTGTGTTTGGTGTTGTGCATCTTGAAATTAGGGGAATAACCCAGGTCCCTAAATCTAGGTCACTAGTTCTGTTACTGGTCCTGTGGAGTATTGGGAATATCCACATGAAAACAGAAATGTGATGTAGTGATGTAGGATGTACTAGAGACCTGAGTCTAGAAACCAGGTGGAACAGCCTGGCACCAAAGCGCTGAAGCATCTACATGCAGGTCTAAATGTCATAATTCGTTTGGGAATCATATTAAAAAATAACTTTTAACTCTCTGAAAGAAGTGAGGTTCAGACAATGAAAAAGAGTGAGCAGAATTCCAAGTGTGGGTAACTATCATATCCAGCATACCCCAGGCTGTGGGTGTCTTAAGAGCGATCGCCTCACAGAAGGTGCCACTGAAATTAGCCTCACTGGCAAAGGGATACATATACGCAACCTAAGGTGAAGCATTTGCTTCATTGCTGTTAGGGCCTCTGGGCACAATACAATAAAAAGTGTGTAACCATGAAGTGTTAGGTACCGGAAGAGATTCTACTGATAATATGGAAAGCAAATAAAGTCTTAGTTTTAAGACAGGATTTGAAAAGTTTTGAGGAGGAGTCATCTGACATGGCTAATCTCTACTGCAGCAGTCTGAACATGATGGCCAGGAAACTCTTCTCAGGTCTATGTCCATAATCTAAGGTCTTGAAATTATGTCTTGAAGTAAGAGGGAGCAGCTTGATCTCCTTTGTTTATCACAAAGAAATGATTTGATAAGGATCTGTGAGCTCATACAAAGGGAAGTGGGTCATGTTTCATCTGCAACCAGGGAGAAGAGCAAAATAATAATTATACCTAAGGGAGACTGTTACCAATAAAGACTGCATAAGGTGGGACTTAGCAAAATTAAGCCAAGGGGTGGAGCATCTGCTAGACTGAGTTTTGGCTAAAGTTTCACACCTTTACATCTCTTTTGCAGCCTGTTTTTAGTTAAGCCCATCTCTGAAGCAGATATGAGAAAGGTCTATCCAAACTAACTAGCGCTCATTTCTCTCTCTGATGCTCCAGAATGACGCTGGAGAAAAGGGACCTGTTACAGGTCAGGTCCATGTCAGAGGAGGGAGTCAGGCTGGGGAGCTCAGCTGCTTGTTTAGCCCTATAATACCCGTTGACTGCTTCACAAGACAGCTTATCCCATGCCACTACAGAGAGCATGACCCAGATAAAAGGACATTCTTGGTCCTTTATACAGCAGAAATCACTGAAAGAAATTCTGCAGCCTGTATAATGGACAGGGCAGTGAATAACTTCAGCAAGGCGTTCGACACGGTCTCCCAAAGCATTCTCATAGGGAAGCTTAGGAAGCATGGGTTAGATGAATGGACAGTAAGGTGTATAGAAAACTGGTTGAAAGACAGAGCTCAGAGGGTCGTGATTAGGGGCACAGAGACTAGTTGGAGGTCAGTGACAAGTGGTGTTCCCCAGGGGTCAGTACTGGGTCCAGTCCTCTTCAATATATTCATCAATAACCTGGACCAGGGGACAGAGTGCATCCTCAGCAAGTTTGCCGATGACACAAAGCTGGGGGGGTGGCTGACACACCAGAAGGCTGTGCCGCCATACAGAGGGACCTGCACAGGTTGGAGATCTGGGCAAAGAGGAACCTTATGAAATTCAATAAGGGCAAGTGTCGGGTGCTGCACCTGGGGAGGAATAACCCCATGCACCAGGACAGGTTGGGGGCCGACCTGCTGGAGAGCAGCTCTGTGGAAAGAGACCTGGGAGTCCTGGTGGACAACAGGATGACCATGAGCCAGCAATGTGCCCTTGTGGCCAAGAAGGCCAATGGCATCCTGGGGTGCATCAAGAAGAGCGTGGCCAGCAGGTGGAGGGAGGTCATCCTCCCCCTCTACTCTGCCTTGGTGAGGCCGCACCTGGAGCACTGTGTCCAGTTCTGGGCTCCCCAGTTCAAGAAGGACAGGGAACTGCTGGAGACGGTGCAGCAAAGGGCTACCAAGATGATGAGGGGACTGGAACACCTCTCTTATGAAGAAAGGCTGAAGGATTTAGGTCTCTTCAGTCTGGAAAAAAGATGAATGAGGGGGGACCTTATCAACACTTATCAATACTTAGAGGGTGTCAGGAGGATGGGGCCAGGCTCTTTTCAGTGGTGCCCAGTGACAGGACAAAAGGTAATGGGCACAAACTTGAGCGCAGGAAGTTCCACTTAAACATGAGGAGGAACTTCTTTCCTTTGAGGGTGGCAGAGCACTGGAACAGGCTGCCCAGAGAGGTGGTGGGGTCTCCATCTCTGGAGGCATTCAAAACCCGCCTGGATGCATTCCTGTGCAACCTGCTGTAGGTGACCCTGCTCTGGCAGGGGGGTTGGACTAGATGATCTCCAGAGGTCCCTTCCAACTCTACGATTCTGTGATTCTATGTTGCCTTGTTTCTTCTGACTTTGACATTTCTTAAATTTCCTGTTATTTCAGCTCTTTTTCTCCCTGTTCAAGCTCTACTGTATATGAACTAAATTTCACTGATCCAAAAAAATGTCAGAACAGATTTCAGTCTGGCTGCTTTTTGGGTGATTCTTTTTCAACATTGATTATTATGTCCCAAGTTAAATTTTTCATTTTTTTTTAGAAGAAAGAAGAAACATATTGACATAATGCTCATTTTAGCCCAAACAGGAGCATTTAATTCTTCTTTTTCTGGTTAGTTTATGTTTGTGTACCCCTTCTCTCTCTCTCTCTCTATAAATATATGTATGTGTGTGTGTGTGTGTGTTTTAAATCTAGAAATCAAATTGCTTCTCCAAAGCTACATTTTTAGTTGCCTTGAAAACATCAAAATAAAATATACCTCCACTAAAATAATTTACTGAGTTATACGTGTATTCCTAAATTGCTTCACTTAACACCGAACTGAGCTTCTTCAGATTCTCGATCGCCACAGGAAGTTCTATCCATTATGGGCTGTCAAAGTTCTTCCCTGGGTGGTGTATGATCAGGATGAACTGTGCTATTCATCTGTCTTCCCTCATCACCAAAGATTATTGTCAGAATGATGCATTAAATTATTTTAGTACTGGAAGCCAGCATATTCTTTGTTCCCAGTTCCTGCTCCTCCAATGACTACATTTTGTGTCCTGCCCTTACAGGACACACCTAGGTATTTGAGAAACACCACACTAAGCACAAGCACAAGTGCACATCAACTCCTTCTCCTGGAGGACTTAAAGCCTAGAGATTTAATGAGTAGGGTGGGGACTCTCACAACATTACCCACTGGCTAAATAATCCACTTTCATTTTGCGCACACAATTTTGATACTTTTCCAGTGTCAGATAGCATCTCAGAGAGATTTCTTTTATCTTTAACCTTGTTAAAACAAGATGTCTGGGTGGTAATATTTCCGTTCTCCCTCAGCCCACGGACTCTGAACAATAACGCATTTCACATGGGTTAATCGAACTGAGATAACAGCATCATAACTGAGCCAAAATTCTGGAAATCACATAAATCAGCAAGAGGAACATCAGTTCATTGAAAATTTTCCTTTGCCAATGCAACAGTTATGACTGCAGAACACAACAATGAAGATACTACACATAGAGTTTTCTTTCAGGGAAGTGGTTCTCAGCTATTGTTAATGATAACCAGTTTTTTTCCTCCACACAGGATACTATTCCCATGTACTCCTATGATATTGTTAAATTGATTAACCTGAACTTTAAAATTCCTGAGGTTTGAAATTACCATTAAGTGGAGCATTCACCACTTCTGACTGGGAATTATTGCACAGCTGTATATTTCTCCAGTCAAATACTATTTCAACTCTTCAGCTTCACTTGTTATCCTACTGCATCTCAAGAAAGCTTCTTGTCAGTTCCTAAATACTTACCATTCAAGCCTTGACATTTACACCCTTCAAATATTTGCATACTGTTATTATGCTTCTGTTAACCATCTATGAGCAAAGCTATATTTATTCTACCCAGCTTTGATCTTTTTGTTCTTCTTCCCAGAATAATTCTTGCATATTGTCAGCACTTTTTTATTTTGATGATGCCAAGAATAAAAAACTTATCCCAGGTGAAGTTACCAGAACTGATCTAGAGGTACTGCCATACTGCTTTCTTGAACTGTGGTATGGCATCCTCCTGAATGCAAACTTTAGGATTGTATCAGATTCCTTTACCTTTTTCAGTCTTCCAGCCCACTACTATTCTGGTTTGCAAAACAGAGAGCTTCTGCACAGGGTAGTTGAAGACTAGGTTGCTCAGAGCTAAGACTAAACGTGTGAATCCTGATCCCCTCATCCCTCAGCTGGTGTTCCTACCTGTTGGGCTATTCTCCATATAGGTAGCAGCTCTGTGAATTTGGAAAATGTTAAGTTTCTTTACTAGACAAAAAGGAATGCAGAGAAAAAAAATGCAAGGCTTCTTATGGAAGAAACAATTCGTTAAATCTGGTAGTGTTAGCAGAAAAGCCCTTCATGTTAAGACATTACCTACAACTACGAAATGAAAGTCATATCAATGCCTTATTCTTCTTCCGTACAATATCTCTTGGACACAACATCTTCTTTCCGCTTTGCTGCTAGGCCTATGACATTTGAGGTTTCCTCTATGGCTGTGCTACATTCATGACGTTTGTAATTAGAACAACAGAAATTTAACTGAATGCAGCATTATTTCCACAGGTAGCTACTTTTTTATTTTTAGATGAACATTCCTCTCAGCTCTCTGCCCAACCACTTTGTAGTCTGCTCTATTCAGGCCTACATCAGCAACTGAGACACGTTAGTGTAACTGCATGTGTGCTGTTCTGTATGCAAAAGATATCTATGAGTATTAACTAAATTTGCAAGATGAATTAGGATCAGTAATAAATGCTTTAGCAAAGAGGCTTTTGGGAATAAAAAATATATCTTCAGGCAAAATTCTCATAAACTAGACATCATCTTTGATTTGCAGTTTATAGTATTTTCTTCCCTGAGTCCAATATTCCCAGCTTCAGGGCTTCCTGTTCTGTTGGTTGTGATTGACTGTATAGGGTAGGAGGGCAGTTCTGTAGGCTAAAGTTAAGTCAATGCAATCATGAACTTAGGAAAGTAAAGAACATGTTCAACTTCAGTTTATACAATCCAGGTCACTCAGGCTGAAATCCCTTGGATTCACTCACTGGTAAGGAGCTTCCAGTTCTTAATACACAAATATTGTACTGACTATAACTGGTTCAGTGGCAGAATCTAGTCATTTCGTTGAAAGAGCAAGATGTGACCATGTGTACACAGACTGAGGAGGAAAAGGTGAATCTTTCTGGGATGCTCCCCTCATGTTCCACCTAAAAATAGCAATCTATCTTGGGCCCAATGGGAGTTTTAACTCAGTAACAATTTTGAGACATCTCCTGAAGTCCTTCTCCATCTCCACTTTCATAGATTCATAGTGTATGAGGCCAGAAGGGACCATTATAATTCTCTTGTCTGACCTCCTGCGTAATAAGTTGATTATTATGATCTCCTCTGTCCTTAAAGTCTTTCGATCATGCTGTCCCATACTTCTGCTATTGAAGAATTATCCCCAACAGGATTTTTTCCTGTTTCTTTTTTTTTTTCAATTTTAAATGACTCTATTAATGGAGCTTCTACTGGTGACAGGCTCTTTAAAAGTTACTTTAGGATTCCTTTTTCCCTTCTGATCGTCAGCCTGTATGTTCTTTTGGTTAATTTAATTCCATTGCTCATGGCAATGTCCACACCCTAAATAATTCTTCACCCTCCTTGGCATTTAAACCCTTCAAATGACTGTAGGTAATTTTCCTGTTTCTTTTTATTCATTTCTTAGCCAAGTTACAATGGATATTAGTTTTTCATATCTGTTCTTATAAGTCAGTTCTCCACATGTCTCTCTTATGTCTTAGCCTTGCTCTTCACTACCATGCTGGAAGAGCTTCAATTGTCTTCCTGTGTTAACCCATCCAGACCAAACAGAATGTAGGCAAAATCCCAAACTTGTCAAGTCTGTAAAAATTGCCACTGCCTTCACTAGGTGTTGGATCAGGACTTACAATATGTGTGGTTCTTTTTGCTGAATGATACAGGGAAATGAATTAGCAGCTCTCTAGCTCTAATGTTATCTCTGAAAAAACATCTTGTTTTCTATATTCTGACATAAGCACCTCACAACTAGTTTGCAGACTACTTTTATCTCAAGTAAATTTGCCTTCTGAGTCTCACTTTACACACAATCTTTATACATGAATTGATTTTTTTCTGAGTACTTTATCTTGAGTTTTTCATGTTGAATTTTATTTTGCACTCCTTGCTGGTGCACACTTGGTGTCCCCTCTGTATTATTTCTCTTTCCCCTAAGGTGGCTTCTCCATACCTGTTATGGTCTCACTAAGATGGGTTTTTATTGTGCTGTTCAGGTTTTAATGAAGTGTTTCCATTTCAAAGAAGCATCGATTGAATATATTTGGCAAATACAATTATAGCATGCTATTTACAATAGCCTTCTTCCACAGCATTAGTAAGAACTTCTAACTTTTACTTTCCTACATGGTATAAGCAAGCGGATCCCACTGAGACATCTATACAGTCCTCCACATTATTCAAAGAAGCTCTAGTTCTCATTAACGTCTTGTTGCAGATTTTCATTAAATTTTCAGTCCATGCAACAGTGTTATTAGTCAAGGCAGTGTAAATTAATGTGTTGAACTAGACTTTGAGCCTAACACTTTGTGATTACATATACTACATTGATACATAAAACGCATATTGTGGTCACATCAGTAGCTTTCTGTATCTTACCAACCATATATGGCATACATATAACTGCATATACAAATATATTATTTCCATCTCAGGAAATATACATTCGTGTGTGTATGTGTGCGTGTGCAATATTAAGCAGCTCTCTGTATGTGGGTACAAGCATAAAGAGTAGGACAAAAAGTATAACCGTAAAACAACAGCTGCCTAAAGACAGTGTATAAGGAACTTCAACTTTAGTCATTCAACGCAAACAGGAGATTAAAAATCAAGCTGATGAATTCAAAACCAGTGGAAAGGAATATAATTAGACCATGGAGTTTATCTCCAAAAAAACCTTGAAGCTGAAAACTTAGCTCATTTAGAAAGGTACAGGTAGCTACCGGATACAACCTTGAGTGTTCAGAGGTAAAATACTGGTTGTGAACAGACTTTTGCAAGAGTAGAAAATTACATCTGTAAGGGCTTAAACTCTGTCTCTGTAAAAATAAGAATATAGGAGGGATACATGACTGTCATGGCCAGTGCATCATGGAGGATTCAATTTAATTGCCTAAAAGTATATAGAAACTGTCATTTGAAATCCCCTGGGGTATCCAAGACATTCTTATGGTACTGGTAAATATGGGATCAATGGAAACCCTGTACTGCTCTAGAGTGATATAGCTCCTGAAATTGTAAGAATATATTTAATGTATAGAAATATGTGTCCCCAGTGTAACCTTTGTTATTACACCATT
Source organism: Larus michahellis (assembly GCF_964199755.1). Taxonomy (NCBI): domain Eukaryota; kingdom Metazoa; phylum Chordata; class Aves; order Charadriiformes; family Laridae; genus Larus; species Larus michahellis. The sequence continues at coordinate 127,339,820 of NC_133898.1, forward strand.
GTAAGGTAAGATAGTACCAACTCTGTTCTTTTAGATTGCATTCTTTAGATTGGTTTCCTTATTAAACAAAGCTCCTGTGAAACATTTACCAATCTGTATTAAAATTCAAACTTTTCCTAGGTACCCACCTATCTGCCTGTGGATTTCCTAATTACCCTCACAAGATAGAAATCCGTAAAAGCAGACTTGACTGCCACCGCTCACCCCTTGTCTTTTGTAGATAAGGAGAAACTGTTGTACAGGATTAGCTAATTTGTCCAAAATCAGAGAAGAAGCCTGTGCTGGAGCTTGAAACATCTTGCAGGTCAAAACCAATTTTCCTCTACTTGTGTGGACAGAGAGAAATTAAGTTAGCGGGAATAAAAACTATCGTAATACAGTAAAATTAAGTTGAAATCAAACTTTAACCCTTGCTGCCTTTGGCTACTGAGACTAATTCTAAATATCACTGGATAAGGACCATTTGCGAGGCCTAAACATAGATGCATTTCTTCGTGTTTTAATGAACATATGCAGAGTTGAGAGAATTGCAGGCTGAAAAGCAGTTTAACACTGTAACACCTGTAAAATGGATATTGCCAACAACACTAAAGCTTCCTAAATAATCTTTGGTACTGCCTACACACCCTCCAAGACCTTTGCCTGACACCGAGGCCAGCTGGCATGGAAAACTTGCACCCAAAATATTTAATCCTCTGAACCTCTGAAAGAGGGTGACCACAACCAGAATTCCCATGGAAAGGGTCCACGACCAGTTCCACCTCCTGAGTCCGGCCCAGAAACTTTGCGGGACAGTTCCAGATGGCCAGGAACTACTCTAAAAATTTAACAGTAGAGAAAACTGAGTTCTAGTGCCTGAAAATGTTATTATGTGTTTAATTTATCTGTGTAGCTCTAATCTTATGCGCCTGGTCATGCGTTTGCTTGCTTTTTTTTTTCCTAAAGAGAATTTTATTCATAACACAAATTTTGATTCTGTGGGTTTTTTAATGGAAATATAATGGTCACAAATATCCATTTTGTAAAAAAAACAAACAACAACAAAAAACCACAAACAAAACTCCCCTGAATTAAAAAAAAGATAAAATAACGTTGAAAGTGCCAAAACATGCTATTTTAACATTACTGAATCAAAAATATCTATTTCATCATTCTAAGCAAGGCTTCATTTTAAAACGGGCATTATTTCATATAAAATACAAGACTAATTTAAAAATGAAATTGTTTGTATTTCTGAAAATCTGATTGTTTTGATTTGATTTGATTGACTGCTGGCCTGTTTTTTCTGTTGAGTTTTGTGAAAAAATAGAGATAGATTGTCCTATAAGGAGACAAGAGCCTCTCCTCCCCCAAATCCTTTCTATGAATTGCTTTTAGGACTCCTCCACACATAAAAAAAAACCCAAAACCTCAGAAATATGACCATTCTTAGTTTAAATTAAGGCGGAAATTAAGAACAAAGATTTGAAGGTGGAGTTTTGAGAAGCATCTACATGGCTCAGGAGCAGAAGCCTCATGTAAAGTCATGTTGGTTTATCTGTCAAAGTACCTTGCCCAAAGTTACTCGACAGACCAGTGAAATATTAGGAGGACCCCTGTGTACATGTAGATTTATATTTTCTTTAATCTACCATTTATCTGACCTACTGTGTCCTAATATTCCTGTACGGCAACTTTGTTCTCATTCAGGGAAATTCCAGTTTATCTAATGTTTCTCCATAATCTGGTTGCCATCCACTGCAAACACATCACAGGCCAGAGACTCCACACACCTGACCTGGCATTTACTCCAGCCCACAGATTCTTAGTGCAATCCATCATGGACATTTGGCATTGCTCTGCCTTGCCAAATCCACCTCAGGGTTAAGCTTCATATGTTCTCTTTTGCATCAGTTCCTTTAAAGATGGTACTTTCTTTAATGAGCTGTCAGAGCTAAGCATTTCTCCGCAGTTAAATGGTACTACTTGAATATATTTGTGCTAATAATTACTGAGCAGCTAGGCACACCACAACACTGTTCCCATCTGCAAGCTGTGAGTTAATGAAAGGTAAGGTGCATGGGAAGCTCAGAGTATCAGAACCATCAGGTCATCTTTAACGTGACCGTTTAACGCAAACCACATAAAAGCAAGGATTTGTCATACCAGATTGAACAGATGACCCCTCAAGTACCACTGGCAACATTCTCTTTCTGATCTTTAGGTAAAAGTCAAGGAAAGTCATAAAGATGTCCTAAATGTTGACTACCCATATTAAGTTAGCGTTTCTTTCATCCTTGCCGCAGGATATGGGAGAGGATACAAAGAGAATTATCCTTATATTCTTCTATTTTTACTTTTATCTTTCTGAGGGTGAGATATGGTTTTCAGAGATTTCAAGAAAATCTGGATGCCTGTTCTTGAAACAAGGTTCCAGCTTCTGTGGCCTTATATCAGTGTGTACTACATAGAGTTTTGGATTCGTTCAAACCAGAAATTCAGATTAGAAAGCAGGCTCTTAAGAAGTTGTAACTTCATCGTCCTGAATACTTTGCCTACCTAAAAGATTTGGTCTGAAAAGTGCAAAGACATGTTACTGAGAAATAAGAATTGAAAAGAAGTTACAGAAAGAAACCCACACACTTTAAGCCAGTCTGGTTCTATAGTACTCTGTTCTTCAAAATTTCTGATTCCTTCTGTTACGTTTTTTTTTTTTTTTTAAAAAAAAAGGGGTTTCTAGACAGGTATAATGTATGTTTAGGATCCAAAAGTAGAGTCCAATCCAAAAGTAGAGTCAGCAGTTGTGGGCTGATTCCCATTTCTGTCCAGTCCACAGCAAATCCCAGAAAACAACATATTGTTAACGATTAGATGTATTCATCAACTTTTTGAACTTTGAAAACATAAATAGTAAATAAATATTGAATAAATACTTTCATTGAATGAAAAAAGGGCTAATATTCTGTTTTAAACCAAACAAAAATACTTTCAGTCATAATTTTATGAGTTTCTATTTTGTTTTCTTTTGTCCTTAAAATTCAATTGTCAGTGTGTTCTCTTACAGTCTTCTTGGAATGTCAGTCCTTAAACACACAACCAGATCTGTCCTGCTGTGTTTAAATTGAAAGTCTCTGCTGTGGTAAAAGCGTAAAAGTGGAACTCAAAGATATCAATATCATCAGACAAAAAAAAAAAAAAAAACCAACAAGAAAAAACCACAACATCCCTCCCACCCCCCCAAAACCAAAATTATGCAATGGGGCTAACAAAGATTGATTCCTTTAGAAGCTCATTCTGCTTGTTTTTCTCTTAACAAAGGCACTGACATTTCTTCTCTACCTAGCTGCTGGTTCTGATGAATCTTGTAGAAACCTAGCTACCTTCAACTATGTCTTTGCTCTTGACTAAAACCACCTGGAAATCCTTCCCCATTGCACTGGGACCACATGGCTTATGTTGATACAGCTGAATTATCTTACCCTCATAAAAAATGCATCACCACGCGCACTCCCTAACCTTCTAAACTGTGCCAAGTAATTCTGTGACTGGTGATGGGTATCCCACCTTCACACAAGGGAAATGCCGGTCAATGCCATGTCCTCCTCAGGGGATCAAAAAGTTTAGAGTAGAAGAGGAGGGACTTACAGACAGATGGATCAAGAGGCGGTGAATTACTTTAACCTTGTTTCCTTAGGAAGCATTAGGTTATTAATTTTTCCAAATTAACAAAAGAGAATATACTTATAAAAAGTTTAAACTCATACTCTTTTACCCGTGGCAGAAGGAATGGTCACCAGATTGCTCACAGCTTTCCTTGATGGACACCAGATATCACTTAAGGTTTAAAAGCATAAGATTTCTGAAAGTTTGAATTCATGGAAAGGTTTGGAAATATCGTAGGAGAAAAGGATAGATTTGCAGTTAGCTTAGGCGATTCAAAGCTTAGAGGTTGAGTTTGAAACACAGATCTATTGTTGGCTTTTTCAAGTTCATAAAGTGTTCACCAACAGGTGGTATCTCATTTGACTAGGGCCTGGTGAGGCCAGAATAATAAGAAGCACCTAGGAGACCTGTATGACCTGCTAGAATAAACAAAACAAAACAAAACCAAACCACACTAAACCAGCTTGTCTAAGACTTTATCCCAACTTCTCTTGATGCTGATGCATTTTTTTTTTTGGCTCCTAAATCAGGTTTCTGCCACTCACCTCCCTTCTTAAGACTGTCTCCAAATGCCTTCGTGGTTTTCCTTCCACTGTGGGATCTCAAAGCTCCACAACAGGGATTTTGTACAAGTCACTTCATGTTTCTCTGTGCTCCAGTTCCCTGTTATCCAAATACAAGCTTTTTCATTGTTCATTGTAACTTTTTCTTTCTCAAAAAGGTACAGAAAAAAAAAAAAGAATCCCTTAAAGTTGCCTTTCAATAGGCAAGACATTTCATAAAATATTCCGATAATACCTTCCATGAGGATTTCAATAAGATTGCTACTGTAAGTCAGCATTTTAAGAAGAAGCTAGCTTTTGATATCAAGGTTTGTTTATATTTCAGGAAAAAAGAGAACCAGCTCTAATCACATTTTATCTGCTTTTCCTTTTTAAGCTGCTGTCTTTTGAGTAGAGAGATCATTTTTACAAAGAGTTTTTACAGTGGACCCACTAGGCATTATTAGAATCAAACTGATGATATTCTTCCTTAGGGCTAAAGAAATGAAGATAAGAGAAGTAAATACAATATTCAAGGTAATTTTTAATAAAACTGAAAGTAGGGAGAAAAAAAAGTATGTGCTTTCTTCGAATTTAGATGATTCCCTTGATCCTGAAAATAAATGCAACAATTTGCCAATCAAACTAATTTTCCAAAGCACAGAGGGTAGAACCAGTAGTTTTATAATAGGATACGTTTGCAAGTTTAACCACAAAGAAATAAGCATTTTCTTTTCATGCAGAAGTTGGTATGAAAAGAAGGTAGATAGTATGAATAATTATGGTTGGTTGAAGAATTTATTTTGATATTGCTGTGGAGTGAAGATTAGCTTTCATGAGTAAGTGAACATTTTTCCAAAAAGTGTTTATTTTCTTCAGGGAAGTGGATTGAATCATGCAAAGTATCCTTATTTTATTTTATGTAAAAATACAGTTATTTTCTTTTTGCCCAAAGTTGGGACTATATACATGTACAAATGCGTGCATTTATCTGTTAAGATCTCAGAAATTTTGACTGACACAAAAGTTATAATAATTTAGTCTGCTTAATTGGTTTAATCCATAGATATATTCCAGTTCCTAACTTGTCTGGTTATTGACCAAGATGTAGGCCAAATTTTTGCTGAAGTACTCAGAAGGCTAAATACAGGCATGAGTCTTCTACCCCATTAAAATTAAATGTCAAATATAAAAATTCTAATGGTTCCAGGAATGGATATGGATCCGTTAGTTGAACTTTTTCATTTGAATAGCTTCACATCATTTCTTCTTTTCAGTCTTTCCTTTTACCATAAATGATTTCAAAAGTCAAAACTGAAAATCTCTGCTGACCAAAAAAATTTTTTTTTTTTAAATAAAGTAGGCTATTTTTGTACTTCCTGACATCTACACTTCCTTTTTTTTTTTTCTTTAATATTAAACTAGGTAAAACTAATCCTTTCCTGAGAAAACATGGGTGTTCAACAAACTGGCATTTTCCAGCCAACTCCTTCCAAATATTTTGTTGAAAAATTTCACAACTCCTCTGTTTTCTCATTGCCTTTCTCCCCTGTAATCTTGAGACAGGGTCAGTGCTCAGCTTTTACCAGTATAGACACAAAGCCCATGGGAATGTGCACATGTTCCACTTCTTGCAGCCTTTTAAGCTGCAAGTGGCACCATTAACCCCAATAAGACCGTTCACAGGCACGTGCCCCAGCGCCCACTGCTTCAGACCTCGGTTCCCAGCACTAATCCTGCTGACATAACAGAAAAATTTTGCTGATGACTTCAATGGAAGCCAACACCAAATGTGACTTTTTCTCCCATAAAGTTTGTGATGTACAAGCTGGGTGAATAACCAGAGCTCACCACTTTGCTTACCTTAATAATCCACAGTGAGAATGACAGCAACCTCCTCAGGGCCAGTCAACATGCTCCCTTGTATACCTGCCTCTTCTGTGACTATAGAGAACAACTAGCTTAGATTGGATATTTGACTTCTGGCTAGCTAACACTGGAAGGATTAATCCCACGTTACTACTTTATTCTGGATTGAGTCTGAATTCAAGCTTGCAGATGCCAACGGAGCTCTTCCACTGACACCCACAGGCTTTACCTTGCATCTTTCCACCACAGTCACCATAAAAACAAAGGATCAATGCTTAAAACCCTTCTTTGTTTGCCACTGTCACTTTAGATGCAGCTTTCCCCCTATAAAAAGAGGAAATGCCAAAAGTGTCACAGTAAATGTAATTACCATGGTCTGGTAAATGTTTGGGGCTTGGGCTTTTTTATTTGTTTGTTTTCTTCTTTGGCGAGCAGCACACAGCTTTCACATCTACTTCTCCAGCGAAAGGTTTACGTATTAATAAAATCATGAGTGAGAGGACCCCGTAAAAAGAGATGATCTGACAATAAAGCCGAAGTTCAGTGACACCAAACTCTCCCAGTCTCACACGCACAGGCACACACGGCGTCCCATCTGCTTGGTCCCGATAACTCATTTGCACGGGGCACGACGAATGGCTCGGTTTTGAGCAGTCAGAATCAGCTGCAGCACACGTGCCTCTTGCTTTCTAATTCTTTATTGTTATTCCATGAACTCTGGTGGCCCCAAGCAGCAGGAGACAGGGACACATGTAACAGCTCTCACCCTCTGGCCCAGATACCAACCCCTTTTTTCTTTTTTTTTTTTTTTTTTTGTTAGGCTACAAACACTTCCCAGGACTCTCATTCACTACCGCAGAGCTGTTCTGAGCATTCGACCGACTCACATGGAGCTCTTTTTCTGTCCCTTTTAGCAATGCCCCTGCTCAGGAGGATAAAACATTCACAGGCCATCCAGGCTTTCAATGAATAACCCTTTAGCAAAGCTCCACCAGAAAAAAACCTCCACAAAAGTCTAGCAAATCTGTCTTTGTATCAGAGATGCAGCAATAGGGAGCCAAGCAGGCATTTTTTCCCAAGTAACAAGGAGGTACTGCCCACACTTGGCTTATCTGTGCAGTGATTTGCATATATAACTCTCCGTGAAGAAGAGGTATCCGCTCTCTTTGACCTTAGTAAATCAAAAGCAGACAGGTCACAACTTTAACTTATTTCTTTGGATACCAATCCACCAACATACAGAATTGTATAAAACACATGCATAATACATAATACAGATCTGGTGCAGACCATCTGACTTGTTTTAACCCCCCTGGTTCTGTATTTTAATGGTACTGAATTTAGACCCGTCATTTCAGTTTCTTTTTGTGTCTGTTGGATATATTTGGCCAGAGTTTGTTCTCTGCATTTCCAATGAGGGCAGTAAGTAAGTCAATGTTTACACAGATGTTTTACAGAGTAGAATCTGTCATTAATATTTAAATTGCATATGTGTGTCTGCTGCAATATGTATATATTTATAGCTAGATAGGTATAGGTATACAGAGGTATATAGATGTGTATATATCTATATGCACATAAAGACGCACATGGATAAACAGGTAAACATAAGATTTGGGCTGGCTGGGAAGCCGTCCTTCTGCTTATCATGGATGGTTACTATTATTTACTAGAAATCATTATATGGTGATACGATATTTATTCTGTTGAGATAGGCATAAATGTCCTTAAGGAGCTTCAAATTTCTGCGTTAACAGAGAAGAGAGCAGGTTTTGGGTGTCAGCATCAGGAGTCTGCCTGACATCAAGTACAGCCTTGCAGCCAGTGAATTTCATCATTTTTAAAAAAATATTTTTACCCTGCTTGCCAAATCTGCAAACAGATCCACCTGGAGCACAGCTTCATCCAGCACTGATCAGTGGTCAGACTACTCTTCAGAACAAGCTTTCTGCAACAGCGGTGACTTGAAGATGAAGGAACAATGGTGACTGAATACATCGTACCTTGCCTTTGTAATATGACCTCTTTGGAAAGCCTGAAAGAAAAAAAATGACATCTCTTTAACACAAATTGTTCAGGTTTTGCCCCTTCATTTTGGGGTGGCCCTGGGATCTTCAGTCCCCAGTTACAGATATTTCAGAAAAATTGGGTCTGAAATATGAGAGAGGTAGAATCACACCCCATCGGTGTGAAATGTAATTACCCCTAAACTTACCAGAATAAGACGTTAAAATAAAACATATTAGCCTCATATTTTCACAGAAAGCATGTTCTGAAGTAGGAGATACACATAAGGACTACGTCTATGCTAGTGGATGAGATAAGTGAGTATCTGATTTGGCTGGACTGCATTCATGCAGATAAAGTGCTCTTACCCCTTTCCTCCTCACTCCCCCTCACTCCTCCCCCCAAAAAGACCCCATGGGAGGGCATTATACATCTTGGCTATATAGTCCCTGGCCCATGCAATCGCACAATGACCTGTATCGAGGAAGTATGTACAGGTGAATCCCACCTCATTCTTCAGAGGGAAGTACACTGATAACAAACCATTTGCAGTTGCCAATTAAATCAGTAGCCAATACCTTAACTGTATTTTTCTTTTTTTAAGTTGTGCTACAGTAAGTGCTTCCTCATCCAAACAGCAAGGAAAAGGTCTGTTCTCACTTTTATCTTGCTAACTCAGGAGTGCAGAGGGAAGAAAATATTGAACTCTGGGGTTAGAACATTTACAGCACGAAGGTCTTAGCTCCAGCCCTTGCTTACAGTATTGTTTCCGTGTTACGTGAAATAGCTCTTTAATGCAAAATAAAGAGTCCTTTGAACAGGGACCAGGGCCCATACCCACCTCATGTGAGTGCAAACCGCTGAACTCATGAGTCACATTGCTTTTTGCTCTCACCTTCTCAGGGAATAGTTCGTACTTCTCTGCACAGAAGCGTGCTTCAAGAGAATGGGTGAAGAATCACCACACCACCACGTGGCTGATAAGCAGTGACTTCAGGATACTCCTGGAAAATATTGGCTTGACATTTCCTCAGGATGAGGTGGAGCCTAGCCCCTTTCCAGGCAGAAACTGATGCCATTTGGTGATGTAGACAAGGAATGCTGCCATGTTCAGTGTTTAAAGGTCCAGTTTGAACGTAAATCAATATTTATGTGAGGGGCTGTAGACAGCCATCATCATTACACACACTGATGGAAAGCAATTACAGAGAGTTTTGGGGGTATCTTGATGTTGTCCATGTGCTTGGAATAGCCTAGATGAACAAGTTCTTCAGGGGACACTGAAGGAGTAGGATGGAGGAGGAGAAAGACAGTTGCATCCTGGGTTGCATCAAAAGAAGCGTGGCCAGCAGGTTGAGGGAGGTGATTCTGCCCCTCTACTCCACTTTCATGAGGGCCCACCTGCAGTACTGCATCTAGTTCTGGGGACCCCAACATAAGAAGGACATAGACCTGTTCGAGCAAGTCCAGAGGGGCGCCACGAAGATGGTCAGGGAGCTGGAGTACCTCTTCTGTAAAGACAGACTGAGAGAGTTGGGGTTGTTCAGTTGTTCAACCTTAAGAAGAGGAGGCTCCAGGGAGACCTTATAGCAGCCTTCCAGTACCTAAAGGGGGCTTACAGGAAAGATGGGGAGGGACTCTTTGTCACAGAGTGGAGCGATAGGACAAGGGGTAATGGTTTTAAACTGAAAGAAGGCAGATTTAGATTAGATATTAGGAAGAAATTCTTTCCTGTGAGGGTAGTGAGACACTGGCCCAGGTTGCCCAGAGAAACTGTGGATGGCCCGTCCCTGGAGGTGTTCAAGGCAAGGTTGGACGGGGCTTTGAGTAACCTGGTCTAGTGGGAGATGTCCCTGCCCACAACAGGGAGGTTGGAACTAGATGATCTTTAAGGTACCTTTTAACCTAAACCACTCTATGATTCTATGCTTCTATGATTCTATGATTCTACGTCAAGTGGCCACAACTCCAGCAGATCTGGGTATACGCATATAAAGATTCTAGGTATGTACAGATATTTAATGCAGGACCAATACAGCAAAATTGTTCCACTTTTTCCTCACCCCAGGGGAGGCTGGCCGTGTCCAGATAGTCTGTGACAAATCCTGAAGAGTGACAGGGCATTCACTGACATAGTACTAAACAGCACAGACCAAAATGATACCAAGAACTGCTCTAGCTGCTAAACAGTCTGGAGAACCACAACTCAGTGCTTGCACCTCTGCTCTGTCCTGTTTTATTTGTAGCCTTAGTGTCTTTATGCTTCCGCAGAATCCTTAAAAATAAATAAGCAGTTTGCTATTTCTGTCCTTCAGCACTACCATGAAGCTTTAACAAACCTAGCACGGGTGGATGATGCTGAATTGATTGCTGAACTCAAACTGATGGTTGCCTGGGTGCACATGGACTCATGACCTAATTCTGCTTGTGATTTGCAAGCAGGAGGTACTTCCAGCTACTAATACATATACTGGCCGCTTGGAGAAAGACTGATTTCCCTAAGCTGAAAGCAACCAGGAGTAAAACTGAATGGGAGAGAGAAATCGAAATTCTCCCTGAAAGGAGGGATCTTCTGGCATCTCTAATGTTTATTAAACATGCTGCAAAATCAAGCATTCTCAAAATCACAAAATACAGCTTGCTCAGGTGAAAAGAATAAATGAACCCTGGTTTAAAGGCAAGAGAAGAATGGTTATCTTTAATAATTAAAGGCAAGACACAAGGTAGAGTAAATGGAGATCTGGAGAATTGTTAGCAGGGATGGCAAACAAGCAGACGGGAAATTGCTTGTATCAATACAGTACTATGGCCAATGGGACTAAAGGCAATCACAATTATTTAAACTTATCCAGGACAAAATAAATAAACCAATCAATGAAAATCTTTGTTATTAAGTTGCTAAAACGTGAACGTTAGCTACATAAAGATAGGGAGAGAGCATAACTCTGCAAATTTGACATGGCTACATAGCACTTCTTCATCTCCAACTAAATGTTCAGTTTTGATCCCTGTCTCAGGGAAAGTAAAGCAGAACAGAAAAGGTACAAACGGAGCAAACAAATATGACTACAAATAAAAAAAAAGATACATTTTGGTCTATGAGTAAGGGAGGTAAATCAGATGCTTATATTCATATTTTACTTTTGGAAAAAAAAAAAATGTTGAACTGACACTTTCCAATGGATTTTAAAGGCAAAACAGTTTAATTAACAAAAGAAGGCATTTTATATGTAATTAATCCATGGCGTTTGTTGTCACATTCTATTACTGCAGCAGAATACCTACCAATATCTTAACATACGTTGGGATAAAATTAGGTTATTGTGCTAAATAGAAGCTCAGAAACTATTGAGATGCAGTCTAATTTCACATGAACACTGCTTAGTATTTGTATTATAACACTGTTTAAGTTTATATTTATAACAATCCCAATGGCCGTAATCAGTTCTATTCACCAGTAATTAGATTACTAGGATAAATTCTTAATATTTACCTGGATATTACAATCCTATTTTTCTTCCATACCCCATACCCCACCCCCACCAAGTGCCCATCGTCTTAAAATTGTACACATTTTTTCTTTGGTTTTGGCTTGCATGTTTTATTTTAAAAATGTCACTTAGATGTTGTTCAGTATGAGATAATCTCTGCAAAGTGCTGTGTGATGGTGTCCAAGCTAGACCTTGTGTGGCATCTCCTTCATTAAAGGCCCTTACAAACAGGTTAGAGGATCATCTCGGAGAAACAACACAGGTAGAGCTGATCTTGCCCTAGGGCTGGGGCAGGGAAGAGGTGACCTTCTGAGGTCCCTTCCAGCCTTACGAGTCTCTGTTTCATTATTCTGATACAGCAAATTGCCGTGCCCCATTAAAATGAACACACTGATATAACACACATTTATGGAGGTCCCAGGAGAGCTCATTAGAGTGAGGTGAGCTTGTGTTTTAACCCTCTTATTTTTCAATATAGAAACCAATGAAAAAGTAACATGTAACCAAGAGACAGAAACACACAGATAAACAAATACCCCATACTTATTGGAATGAAATCACCTTACAATTGTCCACTTTGGGATCTCCTTCTGAAGCTTCTTACTCTGGCTACAGTTAGTCTGGACATTGGAGAAGATGAACGTGAGATGGTTGAGCAATATATATTTCTAACTGAGATTAGAGTTTTACTTCTATAACTCAGGGTTCATTCTCCATTTTTGTAGGATCTGATTCTGAAAACTTAATGTGTGTTTTGTAGTCTAAACTACTTGTTAAACTGCACTCATATTCTGAGTAGTTACTATGTTGAGAAAGACTCATGCAAAGCAATAGCAGACCTGACCTTTGAGCATCCATGGAGAAGTGGGGAGAGCTGGAGTTGAGCAGGGGGGTAGTAAAGTAAGGGGAGGGAGGGTATGAGTCCACCACAAACTATGCAGACTGGGGAAATTAAAACTAGTGACTTTCTACTACAATTTCGCATTTAGAAGGCAAAAATAGAAATGCTTTATTATATTCACTGTGTGGTTTTTAGTCTCGGCAGGAGGCTGAAATGAACCTCTTACTGTAAGAGCTGACAGAGTGTAGTTACAAGAGCCCTTTGGACTTTAAAGTCCAACATATTTTCTAAGCTTTTTTATTTTTTTATTTTTATTTCCCAAAACACTGATAAAGACTATAGAAAGCACATCTCCAGTATTGCTAGCTGTACAGCTAGTAGCTAGATAAAGACACATAGATTAGGGAATGTGGGTCAAAAATAGAGGAAACAGTCCAGACTGACTGGACATGCACTGAGGAAGGCTCGTTGCTGCAGGCAGTCACTGGGAAGAGGTTACTAGAGGAAGAAATATGAATTGATCATTTCAGGGTTTATCAGTTTGCAGCCAAATTTGTAGGGAAAGAACAGTGTCTTTTCACACCTGGAAAAGAAAAATTGTATGTGAACACTTTGGGTAGGTAATGAAAAGTATTTAAAAGTTGCTAATTTAAAACTTCATACGTATGCATTCATATACGTACGTATTTGTTTCATTTCTCAGACCAAGCTCAGATCAACTAGCTGTTACCAAGTATAGGCGATGCTAATTGGATTCAGTCTATTGCAGCTAATGGGACTGCTCATGACACTAAGCTTCTCACCAACAGGTAGGGTCGTATCTTCCAGCAGCCTCAGGCATGGCTAACCAGTAATAAGATACCTACTTTCCACCTATATGTTTTTACATTCAAATGAATAAATGTTTAAGTTACAAAATCCAGAGTGGCTTTTTCCTCACCTGCCAGCAGTTATTTTTCCAGCATTCAGTTTTCTCTTTTTTCCCCCACTTTTTTTTTTTTTTTTTTTTTTTTCCCCTCACTGTTCTATAATTTAAATGTGATATTATGGGTGGACTTGCTTCTCTCCTGTTAGTGGTATCTAGCGGGTGATCTTTGGGAATGAAGGACTTATTCTGCAAGGTTTGTGAAGGTAACATAGAAGCTTTCACCTTCTGCTAGTAGGCTTGCTTTCATTGTGCAGGGATTGCATGTCCACCACAGAAATTTGAGGAGCCCACAAACTTAAAATGGAAATGCTGAAGTCTTTCTTTTCAGACCCACATTTAGCCATGGATGTCGCAGAGTTCATTTCTCCTCATGGAAACACAACTTGTAATGTACCTTGCTCTTTACTATGGTCCCCAGATCTGCTATGATATATAAACATGCTTATCTTCCCACCTGGGTAGATATTGTTTCTCATAACCTTGAAGTGAAAACGGAAACACCTTCTTATGTCATTGGAGGATTATAGTTAAGAGGTAGAAAAGTGGATGAAAGTATGAAGAAATGTCATTCTCTTCTTTGAAAGGGAAACTGAGGCATGAAGTGCTCATGGCAATTGCTTTATACGGTGGCTTTGAAGCAAACAGAGAAAAAGAGTACAGGCTTCTTAAGCTAATTATACTTTTTGTCCAGAATATCATCACTCCTGCAGGTGCTATCTTGGCTTTTACACCTGATCTGCAGGACTACTAGAGTTGTTCAGTTGAAATCTCTACCAAACCATTATTTAACCCATGAGAGAGCCTGTTCACGCACACTGAGCCCATCTGGGATAATTTGACCACCTAACACTATTTTTAATGTTATCCTTAGACTCCAAAAGAAGCCACGTCCAACCAGCTTATTGGGAGTGGTTCCTGGCCTGGTCTAGCTCTTGAATCACTACCACTAATTTCTTAAGGGAGTATCAACTCACATGGGCCAAAATAGTACTAGGATATACAGATATATGACCTGGTACTGCCTAGTTTGCTGCTATAACCATAGCCACAGTTGCTTGGCAGCATTGCTCACTTTACGTCGTGCCCTTCTCTCAGGGCAGGTTGCAGAGATTCATAGAATCATAGAATTACCTAGGTTGGAAGGGACCTTTCAGATCACCTAGTCTAACCATCCAATTCAAATTGGTCTGAACTATAATGTCTCAAAAATGGATACAAATGAAAATTATAGTCTATCCATGGAATATTCTCTCATCTTGCCCCTCTTTTTGTGAACTCTTATACCTTCATGGGTCATGGTATTTAAACACCAAGTGAGCATTGCCAATGGCAGCTCTAAAATAGTCTTTCAACCATGCTTCATTCCTCCTGCCTCAGATCCTACCGCTTCTCCACCCATTCCCCAGAGACCGTCTGCTACCAGGAGCTGCCAACCCTTCAGTCCCAGAGCTCTTCTTCACCCAACACTTTGAGATCACAGGATCATTCTCGCGTACCAAGCCTCAGCACTCCCTGGCCTCTCACTTCTTCCCACACTTTCTGCTCACTCTTTCACTGCTTCCCACACTTTTCCACTTCTTCCCCGCACCACAGTATCATAGAATCCTAGCATATCAAGTTGTAAGGGACCTTGAGGACCATCTCAAGAATCAGATACTTTGTTCAGCAACAGTTGGGACACAGTATCCAGATAGTTTCAAACCATGTAGGATATTAGGTGACACATGGATACTAAAGTTTGAAAATGATCTGGCTAAAGAGGCTAAAATGTAACATTTTTAGATAACAACGAAGGCCTTTGATTGAAATATTGCTTCCCCAGTGGCAATGCCCTTGTGAGCAATGCACCCAGTACTTGGTGGGAAGGAAAGGGGAACATCTTGGGAGAACCTGGATAAAAGGGGTCTGAGCCAGGCGTCTGCCATGCACATGCGGTGAAGCTGGATTTCACATCGTAAAAAGAATGTAGAGCACTAACAACTGCATTCATTTTGAAGTGATGAGACTTTCAGAGGGATTCTGGTAGCAAAGAAATGACGTGCTGGAAAGCTAGCAGAGATCAATTATGAATTTCCTCGGTCACAAAATCTCCTACTAATTAGCTGCTACCCATTTTAATACACTGGAGAGGACAATGGTACTTTTGGGAAGCAATCCTAGCTGCTTGCACAGATAGTGACGTGAAATCCTCAACTACATCTCTAATCCTGCATGATGATCATTTCTTCCAGTACCGACTATGAGACCAGGCCCAAAATAATGATATTGAAAAGAAATGGAAGATAAGACTTGAAGAGTGTAAGAGAAAACAGAAGGGAATTACTTTTTGATGATACGTGAAGTGAAAAAAGAGGGTATTTGAGAAGAAAGAAGCACAAAGTGCTATCACACGTAGAAAAACTAATGGAAAGAAGAAACAAGTCAAAGTGAGGACAGTGAGAAACTGGAGAGGGAAAAATCAGAAAGCTTTTCTCTGTGTCTTCAAATCCACTTTTATTTGACACAGGGACTTCTGATTTCCCTTGGTGTAAAGGTACGCAAGAACAAAGCCTGGGAGATTCATTCCATCTCATTACAAGCACAATTAGATACCTCTCTCATATTACCTCATATTTTCTATAGTCTTGGACCATTCTAGGCAGTTTATGCCATTCATATAGTACAATTAGAAATATGCCATTTGAATAATGTAGAGTCCAACTTACCTTTTAAGCATCTCCCATCATTTTGGAATAAGAATTCATAAGCATTGTAATTTCTCTTGATAAGATTATTCAGAGCCTATTTTTGTTTTCTTATCAAAGCTATTTAAAATCATGAACTTCACTGTGCGATAATTTACTTCATAAGACTTTTATTTCTCCTTTAAGGTTTTTATTATGAATGAGAATGTATTTTTTATAGCACAGAATGTTGATACCTTTACTTATAAAGACAGTAGGAATGTGTCATTTGATCATCTAATGACCTCTGGTGGATGAATCTAATTGATTCACAAACACATAATGTTTCACACTGGTTTTAACCTGTGTTGGTTGCATTACTGCTGGGCTGCGCACAGGCAGCTTCTCCACACTGCAGAAATATTCAGACTTTAAAAATAATCCTATCCCAAACCAGGAAGAAAAGGCACGTGTCTCAAAGAGTCTCAGAGGCTGAAACCAATAAAAAACCCTCTAATAATAAATACTCATAAGGTCTAACTTTGTCTGATTTTCTTCTTGTGATCCCAAAGGCTCTTTCCCTTCTGCATTTAGTTCAGTACACACGAAAGACAGATACCTGGCCTATGTGGTTGATCTTCTTTTCCTCCTGTGCATGCCTCTCTAATTATGTTTGTTACACTCCACACTGGGAATCTGATTACCTGTCCAGCCTCCCTCTCTAGAAACATTTTAAATACCTGCATTTCAAAATAGAGCGAGTTGAATTTCACTCAAATGAAAGTATGCTTTTCCTGCAGACTGTGGTTGCTCTCTAGTTCCCCTGCAAGGCGAAAGCTTACAAAGCAAAAGGGAGAGTAGCTCAGGGGTGTTAAATCTTCATGTGAAATGTTTTTAGAAGGTGAGATAGATGGATGAGCAGTGAAATAGTTAAATGAACAAGCCTTAGCCTGCAGATTGCCATGCAGAATAAGACCCTATTTATGAGACGTGCACTTGGACTGAGGTTTTAGAAACTGAACATTAGCATTAATGCCATACTGACGGGGTGTCTTCAGGTCCTTTCACAGGCATTTTCTACTTCTAATTTGAGGGAAGACATGAGATGACCTCCATTAAAACAGTGTAAATCTAGAGGAAAGACAGAGTGGATTCACCCCAGTGTAATGGCGATCACTGGCTGGCCCATGGTTCTGCAGTTACTTACCTGCTGGCACAAGAGGGAGAGCAGGTTAGCGGTGCGTGTTGGTTACACCATGGGGTAATAACGAAACCCAGGAGAGATACCCTTGCAAAACTACACTACAGAATGTGTGAATACTACTCAACGGGAAACAAAAGAATGAAAAAATTAGTAAAGCAGAAAGAAATCCTTTCCAGTAACACTTTGTTTGCAAAATATTTGAGGATGCTGTAGAAGCTTTTTGATCCTCTCATGTATTCCTAATTATAGTTAAAAAGTAGTGCTATAAAGACTAAACAATAATAAAATAAAGAAAAATAATAAGAAGAACAAAAAGCAAAACTGTGGTCCTGCTTTGTATTTAAAGACAGATTCCTTTATTTCATTCAGTCTGTATGAGAGTTCCTGGAAAAGGTTATAAAAATACATCACCATCTTTAATGCGTTTTTATTTTTAACTGTGAAAGCATGTAAAGTGAGACTGCAACCAGCTCCTCCAGTAGTCATATTTTATTAATCTTCCTTCCCTTCTATGTCTCTACCAAAGATGTTTTGTTACCTGGATGTGGCTTATGCTTCCAAAGGCTGTTGTTAAGGTGCAAATGCCAATAGATGCTGTATAAATTTGCTGCTGGTGATGTAACCTAGAGGGTAACAGCACAGACAGGCCTGAAGAGCTTCAATATCTTCTAGAGAGGTTCCTCACTTAATGCAGAGACCTTTTTGTCAAGGACTCCACATAGGGCAACATCCAAAGCCCTTATAACATAGCCTGAAGGGTGGGTACCTCTTCTTCTAGCTCTGTCGTTAAAGGTCTCAGATGCCATTTCCACCTCTCTTTAATCCCCAACATAATCATTGAGTTACCAGACTGAACTATAAAGGCAATGGAGGTTTTTATTCTGCCTGTTCTTCACTGTCCCCTTATACTCTGTATTTGTTATAGCCATTGTACAAACGGAGATTCATTCTAGCTATATCTGTCTCAAAATAGACGGACATCCTGCACAGAGCAAATCTTTCCCTCGTCTAAATTACTTGTCTCCCCCTTGCCTCTGTTCCTTGTTTTTATTCCTGCACGCAACCCTGGCACCAGCATAAGACTCTCTTGGACAGAAAACAAAATCCTTTAACAATTCCACCAACCTAGAAGCCTCGCTGGGGAGGAAATGGGAAACCTCTTCCCCTTCACTCTTGCTACCAGCAGCTGAATCAATGGAGGTCATTATATTCCTTGCCCAAGAAGTCAAGGGGTCAGGAAAGAGCAGCTTTGTTGAGGAGTTGTTCCAGCCCGATATTATGGATTTGAACAATGAAAACAGAGACGAATTGTGAGGAGCCATGTGAGATTATTTAAGGCAAGATAAAGTCATTTTAATCATTGCTATTGCAAGTGGGCTTTGGATCATGAAGGGCACCCCTCTGGTTAGATCTCTGGATAGGATTAGTGTGCTAAGCGGGGCAGGAGGAGGGAGCAGAAGCCATGCTAAGACAGAGCTGCAGGAGATCTGGGCCATGAAAATTCACCTCTAAGGGTGTAGATGAATCACCAGGTGACACCTTTTGGGTTCCCCTAAAAGTCTTCTCGTATCAAAGGGCAAGACTGATGAGGAAGAGTTGGCTTAAGATGAGGTTTTGTTGACTCCAGGAAAATTCTAACTTGTCCTGGGGAAATGTTGATCCCTTAGGCCGGGGCGGTCATTCTTGGGGCATCAGGAGAGGAAGCTGTGGTTCCTTTTGTACCATTAATCACCTACCTTGCTTTCCCAGGCTGAGGCACCAGCTACTCCATCAGCAAGCACAGAGCTGCTCCTCTTAGAGGTCTACCTCTGTCCTGGCACCACTCCTGGACAACTGAATCACTTTGGAAAATGTTTTCTTTTATCTTTCTTTCTTCCTTCTTTTCTTTCTATCCGTCTTTCTTCTCCTTCCTTCCTTCCTTCCTTCCTTCCTTCCTTCCTTCCGTCCTTCCGTCCTTCCGTCCTTCCGTCCTTCCATCCTTCCTTTCTTTTTTCTCTTTCTCTCTCTTTCTTTCTTTCTTTTATTTCTTCTCTTTCTCTCTCTCTTTCTGTCTTTCTGTCTTTCTCTCTCTTTCTTTCCTTTTTTCATTTTCTTTCTTCTCTTTCTTCTTTTTCTTTCTTTCTTTTCTTTCTTTCTTTCATCCTGACTGTTGTTAAAATTAGTATCAGTTTAAACTCCAAACCAGAAAAAGTCACTTCAAGGAAACAAGAGATTTTTTTTTTTTTTTTCATTTAGAGGCCTTAGAACTGTGTATCTTGAACATTTTTTGGGGTGTTGCAAATTGCAGTGGGAGAGGTGAGCACATTGGAGGCATTCTTCCTAGGAATAGCTCCACTTTGAGTCATAGGCATTTTACAATAATAATAAAAATGAAAAACATTTCCTCAATAATTCCCAGCTTCCTCTCATTGAGATTACTTTAACTTGCTTCCAAAGTTGGTGGGAAGTTTTGCAACATTATAACAAAACATTTGAGCTTTGGTGGTGCTGGAGTTTCTCTCTTCATCTGAAAAACAAGTGGATTCAATCTTGTGACTCTCTTTTGAGGCTTGTTATGGAGGATGCAGAGAAAGGCATGCCTGGATTCATCCCGTATTTCTTTCAGTATTGAACTAAAGCATCCTTCACCTTGGAGCCTTTGTTGGTGCCTCATCTCTCTCCATTTACTTTCCTATGAGTTGTTAAGTTTCCCTTTAATGTGGCCCACTAAGACACACAAAATTGAGTTATATATCCAAACCCAGGGCAGCGGGAAGGGTGCATCTTCCCCCTTTGACAAGGAGCAGTGACTTGTCAGATATGCGTGTCCCAGGTGAACTTTGGTGTGTGACCACAACCTGTGGCAAACAGGAGGCAAAGTGTGGTTAGACAACGGTGGAGCAGCATACATGCTTTCAGTTCCTGACATTTACCTGAAAAAATGGGAATTTATTTGGACACAGCAAGCCTGGTCATATGTCAAAGCCCTGTGTCAACAGAAGACCAAATAGTTTTGAGAGATCTAAGATGTTTTCTATGTGACTTAGAGGAAGTTGCCCTGATTTTGTTAAACTCGTGGAAAAAAACAAATTATGAAGGTGTTTGCTTGGTGGTATCTTTCCACTATTCAGTTTTCTAAAGGGGGATTGTACAGTGGTTAAATGTGGCTAAAATTTTCTGGAAGATCCAGACAGATCTTCCAAGATCCCAAGATCCCAAGATATCCCAAGATATTCAGGCACCCAAAATGGGAAGTTAGGCACTGAGGTACTTTTGAAAACCCCATTAGATCTCTGATTTGTATCTTTAGGCATCTCATTACCTTTAAAAATGTTGTCCCTGGTGCCAGTGAGAATTGCATCTTTGGCATAGATAGGCTCTGTTCCAAAAAATGTGTAAAAGTTACGTGCATTTTGTTGTAAGAAAGGGATAAAAAATGTAAAAATTGAAACACATCAGCTGTCAATTTAATCTCAATCACAAAACAACACCACAATCACTGTTCTTTTGTTTCTTTGTTTCACTTTCTAAAATTCCTGTAATTATATGCAATTACCTATTATGCTGGAAATTGGTTCTCCTAGACAAAGAATGTGATTTTTTTTTTTTTTTTTCTCAACTGTACAGAATATGCAATTTAAAAAAAGTGAGCAGTTTCAGAGTGGAGAAAAATGAGGCTACAGCTGTAGGATTTTGTTATGCTTTTAGTATCAAATCGCAAAACCCATTACATTATTTATCCTACAGGCAGGCCTCGTGCTGCAAACATTGAATACAATTGCATACCCTAGGAAAAGAAATGTGTGCTTTTTAATTGCCCCTGATTTAAACAACCTTTAATTTCATTAGTGTCTTTTTTTTATTATTTTTTTTTTTTAATATGGGAAATCAAAACAGTTTATTTTAAAGCATGGATACAAACTACTGATTTTTTATAAATCCTAAAGACCGTGCATTACACTATATGTAAAAATATACACAAGCCTATACATATGCATATACACAGACATAGATAAAAGAAAAGTGTATAATTCATATTAGACACGTGCATGTGTGCAGGCACACATGTACATGCACGTGTGCACACACAAACAGAAAAATACTTTTGTTCTTTTTGTTGCAGTAGCATCCAAAACAAAAAATACGAGTTTGTATGATTCAAGAGCTTTCAAAAAATAAATCCCAGGAAAGTCATACTTCTGTCCTGTGTTTGAAATATCTCAGTTTTGTCATAGGCTATAATTCAAACTACTGAGTCATAAAATTAATCTTTTTTTTTTGCAGTGATTTTTTTTTTTTTTTAAATGCTGCTTTACTTCAGCTATTGGAAAACTCTGAGCAAACTGTAGGTGGGAGGGTAAGTTTCAGTGTGCATCTGTCGGATGTTGGGGGGAGATTCCTTTTTTAAGAAGAGAACACGTTTCATCCCCATTAACTCCAGCAGGATTGACGCAGGTTTATCACGGGGAAAAAAAATATTGTGTTATAGCATGTTGCATATTCAGAACCTTAAAGCCTGAATTGTATTTGGGAACAAACAGTCAAGCTGGGAAATAAATCCTTTAATTTGTGCTAGCTGTGTGTGTGATACTGGTGTGTGGTCAGTGCGCCCTGCCAATAGCACCTGTGTAAGGATGCGTATGGGGTGCTGCTCTCGCTGTGCTCTTACACTGTAGTTGCATCTCCTTCGTATTCTCTACGAGTAAGCTGTAACCTGTACGTCTTTTGGAAAAAGTACATGTACTCACAGGCACGGACACTGACACAGACTAAATCCCGAGGAAGAAAAGCCGCTGATGGTGGCTGTGGTTGATGACAACCAAATTATTTACTTGATCTAAGCCACTTCCAGGTTTGATCCTGCACAAAGCAGCTTTGGCCCTTGCTTTCAGCAGATCCTAAGTGAAGTGTCATATCAAAATCTGCTTATTTAAGACAGCTTTTCTGATAGTGTTGGGCCACTTCAGAATTTCCCTTCTCTGTAAAAGATTCTCCTAATTTGAGATCCCTCATAGTCAAAACGTTAAATACCAGAGGCGCTCATTAGAGCCATACAATTTTTGCAGCAAGCAAAAAAGCCAGGTGCTTAGATAACACTGGAATATTTTGTGTGTTTTACCCTGATTTCATCTCACTCAGCTAATCCGACCCTCTCAGGATGTTTATTTTGTTTTCACACAACAGTGCATTTGTCCAGGATTCTAGGTAACACGGAAGCTATTGGTGGGGTAAAAATAGGTTGCAACAGAGATTTGAGCTTTGTCCTTTGTAAGGGTTAAAATTAAAAAAAAAAAAAAAAAAGAAGAAAAAAAAGAAAAAAAAGAGAGGGAGAGGAAGAGAAAAAATAAAAGGTTAGTGTTTTCTGTCCATTAAAGAGAGTATTCTGCTCTGAAACCGAATTGGTCATGCATTCTTCCTGCGTTTCCTGGCAGAGGAGAGTGACTGCAGCACCTGCCTTCCCCGAGCACCCGTCCCACTCCCTCGCTGCCCTCACCCTGCTGGATCTGTCACTTATTACCCCCCTTGTTTACGGGACCAAAGGAGCTTTGAGATGCCGATTTTCCTTAGTTAGCTCCATATGAAATTCCTCCTATAGCATAGATTGAAGTTGTTGGGGTTTTTTTTTTCTTTTTCCTTTTTTTTTTAATTTGCAGGACAAAACTGCACTCAATCTGGGTGAAGGGACTGGATAAGAGACAATTTTTATGGAGGGAAATGGACAATGCTCTGTCTTATTCTTCTCCCTCACATTTTCCCTCAAGCAAATGCCATCAAAACATGTAAAAAGAATTTTTTTCTTTTTCTGAAGAGGTACTTGCAAACTTTTTTTTTTTTTTAATTCCATTAAAAAATTCTTCCCACCATTTTCTGTTTAACACTTTGGATCACCTGGTTTTCATGCTTCTTCGTCAGATTTATCTCCATTTTTAATTTCTTAGCTTAGTCATTGCATCCGGGCAGTGAAATGTTGACAAATTCTCGCACAGTGAAAGACATTTCTACTACAAAAAATGTTTCTCTAATTTGGTCTCAAAATTAGGAGAAAAAAAAGACGGTTAACACCGAAAGTTTCTGTCTGGTATGCTAACTAAATGGCAGGAATATTTTTTAAAAGCCATTGATTTTCTCCAATACACACGTACACAAAAATTCCACTTCAAAATGGATGTTTCCTTTTTTTTGTGAATTTCCTTACTGAATTGTTACGATCTGAGAAAGAATTAAAAAAGGGTAATTTCTAAAATAATTTCTAGAAAAGATTGATTTATTTGTGAACTCTTAATGTATTTTTATTCCCTTCAATGTCATGCAGAAGGACTTTCTTGGGGCTGAATCCATCTCCCAAGCACCTCTCCAATGAAAGATCCATATTCCACAGGTTGAACTCCCCCATAGCCCAACAGGAGAAAGGCAAAACACGGTAGGTGACCCATCCTTCCCATGCCACAACTCACTCTAAGACAATTTTTGGGGAATTTTGAGACTCTCAAATCTGCAGGTGACATGGATTAGGTGATATGAATTGCATGGTATAAGGATTTCAAGACTACAAATCCCAATCTGACCCATGCTGGCGCGCTTATGCCCCAGAACACTAAGATGTGGGAATGGCTCTGAGCAAGGAAGCCAGCTCAGATAGAGAAAAATGACTACCAGAAAAGCAGGTTGGTCTGACCACGACTCCTGGCTACGGAAAGTGTAGCAAAATAAGACAATTTGGAGGTTGATGAAGCAATATTTCTAATGAAAGACATGTGAAAAGACAAATTCATCTTCTTCTTATGATATATGCGTGATCTGTTAAGGCTAGCAAAATGCTTTTGACACTTTTGGCTGGAAAGGACTGGAGGAGTTTTGCTCTGTGTCTCACTGGAAGAGGGCTGAGGGCTTTCAAGTCCTTGTTTGCCAGGAGAAACGGGGAACAGCAAGCTGGCTGCAGGTGGATCCTATTAACCCTGAAATAACACATGTCAACAAGCAGCAATTCTGAGAATTTTGAAAAGAATCTACCCAGTGTCTCAGCTGTGTTTTCCCATTTTGCACTGAATACGTGGGCTGGGGCTATATCTGCTGGACAATGTTAAGCAGGTTAGGAGCTGCATTCTCTCTATATCCAGGTGCCACATCCACAAAATTGACAGGTCTCTGGAAGATGCATATTAGAGTGAAACAAAATAAAAAAAGTTAAATCATTAATTTAAATGCCAGAATATGTCACTTAAGAGGAAAACATGCTTGCATTGTCCTCTGGAACATACAGCTCCAGGGGTTACCTATGGCCTTTTGTCTGCGTGCATTTTCTTGCTTGTTTTTTTTTTCAATGAAGTAGTGAGCACGCACACACCACCACCACCACCAATGCTATTTAATTTTTGTATGCTTGAGGGGCACTTTCTCTGATGAGATCCAGTTGTGTCCATTTTGGTGCTGCCAAGCCTTTGGCAATCTGTTTAGATTAATGAAAGGTGCTCCTTGTAACCAAATCCTCTTTCCTGGGGGTAACCCCTTCTCCACCTCCAGAACCATCCCCAGGAACACACTAGGCTGAAAGATAGACGGTTCTTAAATAATTTCGTCCTTGCTGCTCAGATTGATATCTATGAACAGATGTTAATTATAAGGAAAGCAATAGTTGAAATGCAGATGGTACAGAAAATGTCTGTGCTGATTCAATCTGTGTTGCTTTTTATAATACTCAACACTGTTTTCATTGAAAGGCTGGGTCTATAGGAATACGTAGCAAGGTTTTAAACAGAACACCCCTACCCCCTTGTGGCATAATGGCATTTCTGGAATGGAAATAAACCCGTATGAAAATTGCTTTCTCTGGTTATCAAAAGCACCTTAATCAGGTGATGAAGCAACCCTGGACAGCTGTCCCCTTCCCTCCTTCTACTGAGCTCTCCAGGGCTCAGCCCAACTCTTCACGCAGTGTCCTACAGTGAGCACTCAGGCCTATGCTAAAGAGATCAAACCGACACAACCAATAGACCAAAGCTGAAGAGCTGGTATTTTTTGGCTTATGTCCACTTGTTTGTTTTCCTTTCTGTTGTGTTTTAAATGTCAGTCCCTGCCACTGAACCAGCTCAGCTTTTGTCCATGTATTATGCAGAGGGTTATGGTGCATCATGTTTCCAGGGCATGGCATGTGGTGGAAGGTTGGTTCAGGATGATTTCAGATGGGTGATACTTTCACACACAGCAAGGTCACAGAGAGCAGTAAAAGTCATCTCAAACAGATTTCAGCACAGATGCCGGAACTGGCCAGATTAGAGCACTCCTTCATTAATGCCACGGCAAAGTTACTTTATCTGCTTGTAAGTGAAGCAGAACTATTACTCCAGTAACAGCTACATTAATAGGATTAACACTGTGGAGTAAAGACACTAATAAACATGAACAGGTATCTCAAATCTCTGTTATCCCTTGACTGTATATATTGAATAAAGAGTCTCATGGAGGGAATGTTTTTGAGAGTTTTAAAGCAGTTAGAACAATTTTTCTTGGATCCACACAAAGAGTTGTGTATGTCAGTTGTCAAGACTGAACTTCCAACAGTGACAACTAATTTAGGATACCTTCATGCCTCGTTTCTGTTTTTATAGTTGCCAGGTTTGACTTTCAGAGCAGTATAAATCCCTATTTTGTCAGCTAGAGGGGGAGCTGTGGGTGGGTCCTCTGAATTTTTCAAAATGATCACAAAAAGCTCTCTAACTCTGACCATTCGGATGCACTTCTGTAATATTTCCTTATCAAAGAATTTGAGTTTTGTGTTTATTTTGTTTTATTTATTTTTTTAGTTCTATTTAAGCGTTACTTAATATGCATTTGGTACTACAGAGAACCTGTAAGTAATCTCAAATGGCAATTAGGAGCTAGTCTTAGCAGCTGTGGTTCCATTCCCCATTTCAGTTATACATCTTAGGTGTCTTTTGAAATCTTCCTGTCCAAAACATGACAGAAGCTCAGTCATATTTTATAAGAATAAATTGTTTGGCTTTTTTATTTGCAGATAAAATATTGAGGCCATAATTTTTATATGGGCTACTTTAGAGGCTCAGAAACCAGAAGGCAAATAAAATGAACCCAGAATGTACTCCTTTATTAAGGATCATGTTTGCTAATATAATCTCATGCTTTTTGAGGACTGACTCATAAGAATGCTTGAGCTGCAAGATATTGCAGTCTACCTGCGTTCCTCAAGGCCTTCTTTCAAGGAGGATGATCTTTGATTTTGTGCAGCATCTGTTTATACAAGTAATAGCAGCTGCATATGTGGTACTTTGCCCTAGTGCACATGGCTCAGAGGAATTGATATGAACAGCAACTTTGACTTCTTCATCTTTCTTTTTTTAATGTCCAGGAGTCAGGAAGAAATGTAGGTCTCACTGGAAACAGTAATGTCCTTCTATTCTCAGAGAATAAAGCATATATCAAAAATTTAGCTGAGACATTTTGCTTTCCTCTCTTATTAACAAACACATGACTGTCATTTTGGACACTCGCAGCCATGCAATTAAAGCATTAGCTATATTTTTATTCCTTTCCTTATAAATTACCCAAAGGACATCTTGTTCTTCCTTCTAAAAAACTATCTGAAATTTTGATTAGAGAAAAAACAGATTTTCTGCTTATGCAGAACATGTTGAGATTAAAGTTTA
Organism: Larus michahellis; assembly: GCF_964199755.1. Lineage (NCBI taxonomy): Eukaryota > Metazoa > Chordata > Aves > Charadriiformes > Laridae > Larus > Larus michahellis. The sequence goes on from NC_133898.1 coordinate 127,366,648, forward strand.
GACAGGTAAATGTGGGGTTTTTCCCACAAATAGGGATATAAAACTAATCACAAATACTGATCGGGATGGTCTGATGGAATTTGCTGATACTGTTGCCCAGTCCCATGCACTGCACGCACCTCTATGTGCAGTTGCAGCCAACAAGGACTTTTTTTTCTAGGAAAAAATACATGCAATTGCACAGTTTTGGGGCCTGCCCATCTTGGAAGATGGGAACAGATGGTTTCCGTGACAGGGCAGAGCTGGGATATCATTCTCACCAGTCATTCATTCCTAATTTCTGGGTGGGTGAAGTAGTTTTCTGGACTCTGGATAAGTCTCATCAGATACATTGCATTGTAAGATTACTGTCAACACCATCATATCCCAACCTTGGAGAACAAGTCTCTCTTATTTTTGGATTAAACAGGACAGCAGGAAAGAGAGAAGCAGTGCAAGTTCATGTAACATTTCTCCTTTTCATATGCACATAAACAAAACTAACACATGGCAAGAACCAGATGCATTCTTCTGAATGGGACATTAAGAGATGATGGCCTATTGAAGACAGACAAACTGTCTTATTTATGGGTCAAAAGTTCTCTTGTAAATTGTGTCAGCCACTGTGCTAAACCATAGATTTGCTTTCTTGCTAGACCTATGCCCTGGATGTATTGGTTGGAGTGGTATGAAGAGTCTTACTGTAAGTTTACAAAAATGACTAGGCATATTTGTGGTTTCCTTCAGAGGGTAATCGCTGAAAAAAACCCAAACTGTATTTAATATGTGGTCACGTCTCCAAGCTGACTTCCCGACATTATCTTGCCTGCTCTATGCTGCCGTATAGCACGTCATTGCCTTTCAAAGGTGGAATCACTTTGACTTCTGTTGTACCTGTGGATGGACTTGGTGGCTTCAGATATGTAAGTCACTATAAAAGTCGTTTCAAAGAGCTAACATTAGCCCATAACCCCTATTTCTTAAGTTCTCTGGCCCTGCCCATCTAATCCCTGAGATTTTCAGCATGTTGCTCTTCTCAGAATCTACTTCACTCCATTCAGGTAACTTCATTTGTCTGGTGTTCACTGCTTAGTGTCTAAGCAGTCAAAATAGGTACCATAGCCATGTGCTTCCAGCTTAGATGGATAATTTTATTTCCTAAATGCTCAAAATGGTTAAAGGGGATAGCCTAAAGTCTGACTATGTTATGCATAAGAATGCAAGAGAAACCCAACTTAGTTTGTTATTCATTTCAGAAAGAGAAAAGGGTTAATTTCATGCAATAATTCATTTGGATCTAGTTAACATGTCCCTGTATGAATCATTGCACTGCTCTATTAAACAGCTGCTTCAGAGGTGACTGAATTGCACTGATGGATGACTTGATATTTTAATATATTGGGTAAAAAAGCTTTCCATTTCTTTTAGCATGAAAGATGAGATAGTAAAGTGGTATATTCTTCTCTGCTATTTTACTCAGGAAACCGGTTCAACGATGAGGATGTAGGTGAATCAAATATTTCTAACATTGTTTGAGAACATGTCTCCAATTGATTTTAAAAACCTCTCTAGGGGTAGTTTCTTAAATTAAACTTAATGATAGCATGCATCAGTTAAGATCTATTAGATCCAGGAGACACGATAACATTTATTAAAATGATGAGTTTCATGCTCGCACTGTTTATAAAGTTTAAACATAATTTTTCCAATTAACCTGCCCCCTTCTTAGCAATGCAGAAGCATTTAATAACAAAGATAATGAGATGTTCCTTTGAAGTAGTCACAGGAATGTTCACATCAGTTATTTTGACATGTAAATAGCACCTCCTGTTCCTCTTCATTCCCCGTGTGACCCGTAGCTGTGGCATCTGAGGCTGTGGAGTTGTCATACCCACTGATTGAACCCCAATGTGTGGAAGAGTCATGTGGAAGAGCCATGAGAAGAGCCATGAAAAGATTTCAGACAATGCTTTTGCCACCTCATTTACTGGGAAGACTCTACCACTCATTTGTACAACCAGCGTTACGCTGGCAAAGGATTTAATACGTTAAAGGAGCGCAAACTGCTCGTGGCAGGGCCTTGTGTTCACTGTAGGTTGCTCAAACAGTGGTTGGTGTAATGGATCCCAACTTTGGTCTGGGCTTCAGGATCTGCCAAAGAACTAAACCCAGCATGAGCTGAGATCCTTGGCACTTCTGGCTAAGGAGCCTTTGGCACTTCCAACGAGCAGGGTGAGAAGTTAAGTGCCAGAACCCTGACCAAATTACGGCTGCTCATATAAACATCTCTCCACCCTCTGTGAGGTGGGAAAGTTGCCATTTTTATTACTGTCTTGGCATCTGTATTTCCTAGCCTAGCCTTAAGAGAAATCCCCTTGGGCTCTCATATCAGTCATTCAGTCATTCAGTAGCAAAATAGAGCTAGTTTGAAAAAAAAAAAAAAAAAAAAAAAAGCTGGAAGGCTTGAAAACCTTTTTAGGCCATAAATAAAACAACTTATAGTTTTCAACCACTGAGGCACAGCAGTGAGAAAGGGTGCATAGGGAAAGCACTGTTCACATAACACTATGTGTTTATAAAAGCTAACGTGGGCTCTAAACCATTAAGCAGGTAGAAGAAGAAGGGATAGGTTTGACGAGAGATGCAGAAGAAAGCAAAACATGGACGTTGAAGGGGGAAGAAAGATGCAAAGAGAAAGCTTGAAAATGCAGAAAGAAAGCTGCAAAGTCTGGAGAAATCGGCAAACAAGAAGCTGACCACTGGGGAGCTGAGAATGAGGAGAAAATAGCAGTAGTTCAAGCACAGAAAATGTACCAAGCAGGAAAGGTAGCAGCGGTGTTAAGGTATTGAGGCAGGGACACAGGGGTAGGAGATGGGGAAAGGTAGGAGCAGATGGGGTTGGGGAATGCAAGGGGAGAGATGTGAGTGTGGAAAGAACAGCAAGATCTGGGGAAGAGGAATAGTGCATCAAAGACAAGGAGGAAGAAAGAAGTTATAGAGGTAGTAGCAATGAGGCTTCTATTGGTGGAACTCCTCATGCTGGCTGATCACAGTTTCTTCTCTCTCCTTCTCTAAAAGGTCCAATTTAGGCCACAACTAGGTAGCAGGTACAGAGAAGACAGACTTTAGGATTATCTGGTGTATCATAATTACAATCTTTGCAGAATTATAAGTGTTTCTTCAAGCATAGCAATATCTAAACAATTTCTCATCTAATTCAAACATGGTGGTAGGGATGGCCATGAGCAAAGACAAATCTCAGAGGCAACCAAGACTGCAGTACCTAAAATCAAGTCCAACTGCAGTAGCTAAAATCAAGTCCAACTGCAGTTGGACTAGGTGATCATCTCTCATCTAGGTGATCGTCTCTTCCAACTGAACAAAATTATTCTATTCTATTCTATTCTATTCTATTCTATTCTATTCTATTCTATTCTATTCTAATATGTAATTACATTATTAATCGTGTTGTGTGCTTCTCTTCAAAAATAAATAAATAGATGCTTTCTTTTGTTTAAAATAGATAAGCAAAGGAAAAATATAGGCAGGAAGATTGTGCCCAGAGAAGGCAAAGAAGGAGGGCTGGACAAAGCATGTGATATCAGAAGTGTGAACGTGCTGATGAGAGGAAGGCAAAAGGGTAGCACCAAGCTGGCAATAGAAAAAAAAGGTATTTTAAAGGGTTTAGGAAGGGGTGGATTGTTCAGCAAGACTTTTAACACGTTTTAAGAAGGACAAGGCTTCACCATATGTCTGCACACAGCAACGTGCCTCACATAGGTCACCCATACTCACCCAAGTTAAAAAATTGAAGAATGGAAGAGATGGAAAGGAGGCCACCATAGCTAATAAGGAGAATGGGAACTCTGACACATATGAAGAGACAAGAGCAGGATTGTTTTAGTTTTACATAGAAGGCTTTGAAGGAATAAGTTTACAGAGGAGAGAAGAGAATAAGCAGACAGAAGGGAGAAAAGGTTTTTAAACAAATGGACTAAGCTGGCAAAGGAACACCTACTTACAAACAAGCAAACAATAATTTTAGGCTGGAAATTAGGTTTCCAACCACCACAGAAACAAAAGCCTGGAACAGCGCTTCAGTAAGACAAGTAGGACACAACAAACATAGCTAGTTTAAAGTTGGGATTTGATAGAAATTATAAAAGGCACCATATGATATGCTTGTCTAAGTTAAAGGGTAATCTAGACTCAGTGATCCAAGCAATCCACTCCAACCCTATGTTCTTTTTATTTACACTTTTTCTGTCCTGACAGACAAAATAGCAGCTTGTGATTACGTATAATATTATCAAAAGGAACTGAATGCATAAGTCAAAGTTGCCCTGAGGTGTTTTTAACTTGAGCAACTAACTTTTGAAGGGCCCAGATCTTCTTTTGTGGTTGTGGAATTCTTGCTGACATCCTTAGGAGGCCCATGTGTGGACAGACTGCTGCATATGAAGTGGAAATTGGCAGAATGGATCAGAGAGGAGAATATAACCCTCAGCAAATCTCTTCGCATCTTGCTGACCTTGGCAAACGTACAGCTATTTTTCCCAAGTAAGATAAGGTGCTTTTTAAGCATCTTCTGTAGTAAATAAGGCACCAAGATGGGAATATGTCTTCAGAGACTTTCAATCTCCTCATCACTTGCACGTATTTATAGAACTTTTTCATTTAAGACTGCACAGAAAACAAAAAAACTAGATTCTGTTTTGGCTTTAGGTGGCCTTGGGTAAGACATATTGTGATGTAAATGCTAGAAAGGACAACCGGGGTCAGTGCTCTGCTAGCCCTGATGCTCATGAATGGGGAAGAACTGGTGGTGAATATGGCCACAGATGGTAGTTTGGACAGCAGTGATGCAGCAAGGCTGCATGACCTAGAGGAAGGCTTGGGAAGGTGGTTACAGAGTCAGAACAGTGGACTTCTGGAGATCAGGATAGGTCAGTGGAAACTGGAAAACTGACATACTTTTAAAGAAAACTTACTGAAGAGCTCTGGAATAAATGCTTTGCATGTGCATAAAGAGGAAGAATTTCAAGCAGGTCTGCTTGGCTAATCAAGGAACTTCCTGATGAACCAAACTGTTGAAAGGGACTATACATGAAGTCAAAATAAGGAAGAGAGACAAAGGAGGAGCATAAAAGCTTTACTTGGGATCTTCAGGATGAAAGAAAAAGACCAAATCCCATCTGGCACTAAGACAGAAAATAATAATAGCAAGAAAGGAATACACAGGTGTGCCAGTAGCAGAAGGAAGTTCATGGAAAATGCAAGTCCACTGCAGGAGACAATCAGTTTTTACAAACAAAGGTGGCTCCAGACCTGCGTGTATCGACACAGCTTGGCAGGGAGATGGGCAGCCAAGAGTGAGGAAGGAACAGAAGAGGCTATCAACCTTGGTGCTATCAAATCCACTAACCAGGTAGAAAACACTTGAGAATACTAAAAGTGTTAGCTGATGTGGCTGGGTGAGGTCTCTGTCTATCATTTATGGAAAATTGTGGCTATCAAGACAGGTTGCTCATGACTGAAAAAAAGGCTAATGTTTTTCCCATCTTTAAGAAAGGAATGAAGGAGAAAGGCCAGTCAGGCCTATAGTTTCTAGAAAGGTCATGTAGCATTTCCAAATACTTTCCAAAAACATAAAGGAGAGGAAGGTATTCAGAATAGTCAATAGGGATTTACCAGGGGGCAAATAATATTTGAACAATTTGATTACCTTCTTTAATGAAATGACAGGTTGTTATACAGAGTAGGCAGGAACAGAGGATATAACTTGCTCTAGTAAGGCTTTTTGTCCCACAGCATCCTCATCAGGAAGTTAAGGAAACACAGGCTGAACAAAAAGACTGTTGAATCACCTGAAATATGTCTGAAACACCAGGTTCAAAGGCTTAGTAATCAATATCTTAACACACAAGTGTAGACTTGTATGAAGTGGACTAACCCGAGTGTCGATACTAGGACTTATCATGGAATCACGGAATCACGGAATCTTCAGAGTTGGAAGGGACCTCTAGAGATCATCTAGTCCAACTCCCCTGCTAGAGCAGGATTGCCTAAAGCACATCCCTCAGGGCTGCATCCAGGCGGGTCTTGAAAATCTCCAGAGAAGGGGACTCCACAACCTCCCTGGGCAGCCTGTTCCAGTGCTCTGTCACCCTCACTGTAAAGAAGTTTTTCCGTGTATTTGAATGGAACTTCCTATGTTCTAGCTTGTGCCCATTGCCCCTTGTCCTGTCGCTGGGAACCATTGAAAAGAGCCTGGCTCCGTCCTCCTTAAACCCACCCTTTAGATACTTGTAAACATTAATCAGGTCCCCCCTCAACCTTCTCTTCTCCAGGCTAAAGAGTCCCAGCTCTTTCAGCCTTTCCTCATAAGGGAGGTGCTCCAGTCCCATAAGCATCTTGGTTGCCCTACGCTGGACTCGCTCCAGTAGTTCCCTGTCCCTCTTGAACTGGGGAGCCCAAAACTGGACACAGTACTCCAGTTGTGGCCTCACCAGTGCAGAGTAGAGGGGGAGAATGACCTCCCTCGACCTACTGGCCACAGTCTTCCCTATGCAGCCCAGGATGCCATTGGCCTTCTTGGCGACAAGGGCACACTGCTGGCTCATGGATAATTTGCTGTCTACCAAGACCCCCAGGTCCTTCTCCTTAGAGCTGCTTCCCAGCATGTCTGCCCCTAACCTATACTGGTGTTTGGCATTCTTCCTTCCCAGGTGCAGGACCCTACACTTGCTTTTGTTGAACCTCATTTGGTTCTTCTCTGCCCAGCTCTCCAGCCTGTCCAGGTCACGCTGGATGGCAGCACGGCCCTCTGGAGTGTCGGCCACCCCTCCCAGCTTGGTATCATCAGCAAAGTTGCTGAGGATACACTCTGTCCCCTCATCTAGGTCATTAATGAATATATTGAACAAAATTGGTCCAAGTATTGACCCCTGAGGGACACCACTCGTTACAGGCCTATATTGCTCAGTATCTTCATCAATGCCTTGGCCAAAGTGATGCCTCCACCTGAGACAAATTTTGCACCCTCAACAAATTTGCAGATGTTAAGCTAGAGAGAGTGGTTGACACAGCTAATGACAGCACTTCAATCCGGTGGAAACAAGAAAAATTTAAGGACTGGGACAAAAGAAACTTTGTGAAGTTCAATAAGGGGAAGTGCAAAGTGATGCACCTGGAGTAGAATAAGCCCATGGGAACTGACTGGTTGAGTAGAGTCTCCTATTAAAATGTGAAGACCACAGCAGTCACACGGTTACATATGAGCTGGCAGTGTGCTGGCATCCTGAATACAGCAGACCATATGCTGGTGTCTACACTGCAGAGGAGTGTATCCAGCAGAATAGTGTACCCAGAAGACTTGAGGGAACTTATCCCCTTCTGCTTAGAGCTGCTGAAGCCACACCTGGAATAATGTGTCCAGTTTGGGGCCCCAGTTCAAGAGGGAGACGAAGAAACTGGAGAGGGTCCAACAGGCAGCTGCTAAATCATAAAGATTTTAAAGCAAGTGACCTACAAGGTAACTTTGCAGAGGTGGGTCTTGTGTAGTATGGTAAAAAGGAGTCTAAGGGGTAATCTAGTTACAGTTCATAAGGTCTTGACATGTAGCTACAAACGCAACAGACCAAAACATTTCTCAGTTGTCTGTAGATACAACAGTCACAGCCATGGTTGCAGCTTGGAAGGTTCAGACCAGACGTCAGGAAAATGTTTTCACTAGGAGGCTGGTCAGCACCAGAACTGGTCATAGAAGCTCCATCCTTTGAGGATGTCAAGGCTTGGTTACACAAAACCTTGACTCAACCTGGTCTAGTGTTTGCAATAGTCTGCTTCAGGTGAGAGGCTGTACATCCAGACATCCCTTCCAATCATCTGCTACGACTCTGGGATCCCTCTGTGACACAATTTTAATTTCTCTAAAATGGTGATAAAGATGCTGACCTTTTCTGAAAATAGTTCAATAGCTACTAATGAGAAAAGACAAGTAAGTGGAATACATTAATATTAAAATAACCATCTATGTGTATCACTGTAGCTAAACTCAATGCCACCTTTTAATTCAGTATATACCCATAATTTTTTTTTCACCATAAACCATATTTTTAATGAGAATGTTTCAGGCAGAAACTTGGAAATTTGAATTTTAAGGCTGGGAAACATGATAATTTCGCAATTTTGGCAATTTCAACTCAGCAAATTATAAACAAAATTTCTCCAAAAATCCCAAATAAGAGCAATTTAAAGAATTCATTCCTAGATTTCCTTTATAGCCAGTAAAGAAAAAGATTCTGCTAGGGTGTGATTCATCTGACCTATTTTAGGCATCTATTCTAAGCTGAGATGAATCGCTTCTACTAGTGCCAATTGCTTTACAATGACTATAAAAGGGGTTGAGTGACAAGCTTCTGTGCAGAAATCTGCATTTAGCTGCGTACATCCTACACAAACAGATACATTCTAACTCATTAATAATATCTATTTGCAATTAGGCTACCATATACAGCAACTTATTGTTGAGTTTTATGGGATATAGTATCTGACATTTGCATTGTGACCCTCTGAAAAGTGAAAGTTATGCTGGTTGAAAAGCTTTTAGAGCATGCAACCATCAAGATTTGGGGATGCCTCACATCATCACCATCCACATCACATGTTGAAGGAAAACAGGAATACTAGGACAGCCATGCTGACCTTACTTTGAGCAAAAGATTGGACCAGATGACTTCCAGACATCCTTTCCAATCTAGATTATTCATTATTCCATCATTCTGTGATTAGCTTTCATGAATTTGTTTTGGTTTGTTTGGGGGTTTATACTTTAATATGCCACAATATCTCAACCCAACAACTTCTGCGTTGTGATTAGGTTTTATGAAAAACAAACAAAAACCACAAAACAAATGAATAGAAGAAGTGCAGCCTTCTGGTTATTTTAAATCTGCTCTCTGATCATTTCATTGGACAACTGTTCTCTGCTGCACCGTGTCAAAACCAAGGTAGATTATACAGTACACAATAATGTCGCTGGTATTGACTGTTACGAGGAAAGTTAATTTGGAACAATTTTCTTAACCAAGAAAAATATTTAGCTTTCAGAATTTTTCTTGCACTGCATTCACAGAAAAGGACAAAATGTCAACAACTGCAGGAACAATTGCAACAAAATAAGAAAAAATAATTCCCAAATCTGGTTTGGATCAACCAGAGTAGTTTACTTCAATTTCACATTTTTTACAATATACACCACTGTATTAATGGATATTTCAAAATGAAACCTGTAACTCTGCTTTAAAGCATTTTGAAACAGGAGGAAAAGACAATCAGAAAACTAGAATCAGCAATTTTTGGAAACTGAAACTTTGTTAAAATCAAAATGTTCTTATATTCAAGCATTTGTAGTATATAATGGAAAAAAAAAAACTACCCAGAAATTGCCAGTCAGCTCTAGTTGTTAGGTATAAAAAAATCCAGCAGATTTAATTAACAGATTGCTTCCTGCTAAAGTCTTCGTGCAGTTTAGATGCAGTTTAGTTTTGATGTGCAGAAAATCAATTAAAATAATACCTAAAAAAAAAATAATATAACTGTCTTATACAACCAAAAATGGGTGAAACAACTCCCTAATGAAGCTCTTATTACGTTGAGAAAAGTCTTCTGGAGAAGCAGAGAGTGGCTGAGCAGGGAGCTGTGCAGCAGCCAGCTACTGAGAAACCAAATTAGTGCTAATTATATTACGGCTTGCTGTTGTGCGATCAGTGTGACTTCACCAAAGGAACGAGGCAGCGGTGTCACTAGGTGGCACAGTTCTGACACATTTACAGATCATTACCCAGCGCTAATGTCACTTCGCAGGGCGCAGGGCTGGGGGAACAAGGGGTCTCTGAACATCACTCAGCTATGTGTGATCTGTGAGTGGAAACTGCTTATCGGCTCCCGACGGGTACGAGATCCAAGCTGAGCTCTGTCAGCCGGGCTTGAAATTAACAGCAAGAAGTTGAGCGTTTTGCAGAAATGGTGTTTAAGTCTAAATGCGTCTCAGAGATAAAGGGGGAAAATGGGTATAGGATTCAGTAAACACTTGCTGACTTTGAGTCCTCAGTGATCAGCTTGGGTAAGGTGGCCTGTTGGACCATTAGGGCTCAGAAACGTTGATTTCTTCAGGCAGCAATAACCAGCGAAAGGACACACTCCTTCCATTCATCTTTGACTTGCAAACCTATTTGACAAAGCAAACATTTGCACTTCAATCACCTGGTAACAAGAAGTGTGAGCTCCTGCTCCTGAGTCCATCACATACCCACCTTGTTAGTGCTACCACATCGCCCAAAACCTGTTGCCAGGTACGAAATAGAAGGATGGGAGGTGGCCGCTTCTGAAGACTCCTTCACAGCTTCAACTGTCCTGAGAGCCCTGATTGAAAACCAGCCTGAATACAGGTTCAGGCACTCATAATAATCTGCATCCATTTAGGACAGGAGGAAATGGCCTCAAGTTGCGCTAGAGGAGGTTTAGATTGGATATTAGGAATAATTTCTTTACCAAAAGGGTTATCAAACATTGGAACAGGCTGCCCAGGGAAGTGGTGGAATCACCATCTCTGGAATTATTTAAAAGATGAGTAGATGTGGTGCTGAGGGACATGGTTTATTGGTGGTTTTGACAGTGTTAGGTTGACGGTTGGACTCGATGATCTCAAAGGTCCCTTCCAACCGAGACGATTCTAGGATTATATGTTCACATCGAGCTTGCAATAACAAAATACTTCTTCACCTGCTTTGTTTGCTTGCTAGCCTTCCATACAGAATTGAGTGTCAAGAGCCTTAATTTTTTCAGTTCTATAGCTTGAGCACACTATATTCATTACAAGAATGAAGTCATAATGTTTTCAAAAATTTGAAAAGGGACGTATAAAAATAATGGAACACTAATGACTTTCCATTCACCACACCTGATTTTTCAATCTGTTGGTAAATCTTTATGTAAAGGGATAGATTTCTTAAGATTTTATCAAAGACTGTTGAATGATTAATAGCAGGAATAAGTGTGCCATGGATGTAAGTCTTCTGAATTATAAATGGCTATAAGCACACTAATAGAGGATATTAGAAGGGATAGTATTCCCATTATTTACCCACTGGCCATGGCAAAAATGGGTTTGTCTTTAATAAAGGTGATCTGTTAATTAGCAGTGACCCTTTACAAAGGGTGAGTCTTTGACATGAAGGTATTTTTATGGAAATCTGTACAATTACGTTCTAGAACCCTCTCTCAAAACAAGGGGATATTTCTCCCAAGTACTGACAGAGCTGTGGATAGCAATTTTTATTTCCAGCAGCAAGAAAACCATTGTAGTGCTTTGGCTCTCAGCCAAGACTGCCAGCAACAACAAGAACCATTTTTTTAAAAAAAGTTATATTTTTGTTAAATAACTTTCCAGGACATGACTGCTAGATTTTAAGGGTCTGATAGCTCCAAGCTGCCAACTTACTTTTAAAGTTGCTTAATAAGTAGTGCTTTGCTCGGGGCTGTTATTCAATTAACAGGAGTTTATACTGCAGGTTTGCTATGTAATGACTCTAGCTCATGACATGGTATTGAAACTACAACCTCTAGACTTAAGGGCATAAATGAATAAAACTTCAGGTTTTGATTCCAAAAAGATGACCAAGAGTGCCCGACTTAGGGGTGTATGTTCCCCACACATTCAGTGGAGATGGTCAGATACCTCCCAATGGCAATCCAGAAAGCACATATTCTCAGCACAGGAAATGCTAACAGCAGGTGAAAGCATGTTCTTCCCTAGACATTAGAGACCAGTTCAGGGATGCATGTCAGATATCATCAACCTTTCTAATCCAGGAACTTCATACTCAAGGTAGAGACATTAATGAGCAAAACTTGTTTTTGTCTTTGGTGAGGAGACCACTCTTGGTGAACTTCAGATTGGTGTTGTTCAAACCACATCTCCTGTAAATGTGCTGTAATCTACACACTTTTGAATAGTCTTCCTAGAGGATACAAATCATCTCATCTGTTGAAGCTGGACCAAAGTATAGCCAAAAGACAGTGCATTGTAGATGATGTTCATCTGTCTACAGTTGAGCTTGTTGCAGAAAAATCTCTATGTATCATCTCTGCAGAGGTGGAACACTTCTAGGGTATCACCTGTTTAATTTCAAAAGAGGTCATCTGAAGAAGAAAGAACTTCACCCAAGAAGTAGCCACTTGTTTACAAAGATTATAAAGACAGTCTAGACAACTAGCTCGAATGCTGATGTCTTTTCTACAGTTAGATATGATGACATTTATACAGAAACACAGGTGTGATGATGCTCATACATGTTATGTTAGATAGTCATAGAATCATCAAATTGTCTAGGTTGGAAGGGACCTTTAAGATCATCAAGTCCAACCATCAACCTAAAACTACTAAAACCATCGCTAAACCATGTCCCTCAGTATCACAGTCCTGAAACTGCAAATAATTTGTGGGGTAGAACTAAAGGATCACCGCCACCAGCTGGATTCTCTGAATATGGTGTGATTATCTGGTGTTGATTGTGGGTGCCAGCCATAAATCACTCGTGTGGCCTTAAGCTACTACAGTGGTTCATTTCTCTAATGCTGCCAATTCAAGGTTTGACAGTGAATGGGGAATATCTGGGTATTTTTTTAGACCTGTGAGATCCATAACTACATGAGAAAATCATGGCTCAGGAACCAAGCTTGGAAACAGCTTCAAATTAACCTCCATCCCAAATCTCATTTTTTTTTAAAAAACTGGATTTCATTATTATGATTGAAATGCGCACTTTACATGCATAACATATGCCACTCTGTGTGTGTGTGTGTTCTTGCTCACACATGTGCAGGTATGCATCTGTATACTTTAAATACATAAAATAAATTAATATAAATATATAAATATAAGTATAAATTTGAGGTCAGAACAATCTTTTTCTTTTATACCAAGACAGCTCCAAGCACAATGGGGTTTCAGGCCATTAGCACCTACATGTGCTCACAGTACAAATATTTAAATAGCAGTAAGGACTGGGTTTTTCAGAGATCAACAGCGATAATATCAGACCCTGCTTTTATTTAAACATTCAAAGTAATTTTTGTTTATATCCTTTATACACGCACAAGGACTTATTTTAATTCAGCTTTCTCTTGTAACTGGCTGCCTGTTCACATTCTTCCCTACCTGTCTTCGAGTTGTGTTGTTTTTTTTTTCTCTCTCCTCTCTTAATCAAAATTAGAAAGAGATTGTGTGTGTCTGTTAAAAAAAGAGGGGTTTGGCTAAAAATAGTTCCCCAAGCCAGGATATATTACAGCAAACTGGTTTTGCCTCTGGATGTTAGTGGAGTTTCCTTTGTTGTCTTCTTTGATTGTTTCATTTATATGGCAGGTTAGACAACAGCAGACTCCTGTTATTGCCTTTTCTCAGCGGTGAATTTTTTTTTATTTATTTTTTTTTAAGGCTTGGAGCCCCCGAGGACAGTCACTCCCTAACCACAGCTGGTGACAGGAGGAGGGTTTTTGTGCGTTCGATACTTAGAGCTGAGAGCTGACTGGTGAGAAGATTAACAGCAACGCTATTAAGTGGGATACACTGTCTCCATTTTTAAATTGCCTAGGCCTTTAATAAAAGAAGGAGAGAGAGTGAAAGGGAGACAGAGAGAAGTCTTAACAGTATAACATCTTCTGTATGTTCACAATCCATTTCGCCAGATGCTAAATTACTTTCTTTCCCTTCCCCCTCCTCCGCGCACCCACCCCACTTGCTCCGCGTCTGGTGTCTAATGCTGCGTCTCATTGCTCGGAAAGGAGCCCTTGAATCAAATTGCAGAGGTGCTCTGTTAAAAGGGAAGATTAGTGGCCAAGGTTTCTGCAATAGAGCGTGCCTATGTGAATCCAAATTTCTCAGTCCTTGGGCTGTTTTAGGAAGTTGGTTGTTTGGTTTTGGTTTGTTTGTTTTTTTTTTCTTTTCCAGAAAACTTTGCATCATTAGCTGCTTTCTGGCCTCCCATTAGTCTTCTGGCTAATACTGTCAGGGCAGGAAATGAGGATGAGCAGATCTCTAAGACAAAAAGGAAGAATTTGAGAGACCAAACTTTTTCAGGGCAGTCAAATAGATTGCTCAGGAATATATATACAGGAAGCTGGCTCCAAGGACTCAAATGAAAATATGGGAAGGATTGGAAAGGGTAACTTTTCTCTTACCGTGCACAGAATAGTAACCCGTGCCCCTGAACCCCGGGTTGCATTCTCCACCCTTCCAAATTCCCCGTATGCCTTTATGCATATACTATTCTGACAGGGTTATGCACTATTTTTGAGTTGGTCAGATACCTAGAAGTCAGAAGCGCTGGTGTTAATGAAATTTGGGAAAGGAAGAGCTGGTTGTCTGTTCTACCAGGGGCTTTCTGAATGACTTCAGAGGTTGAATAGCATCAGATGCCCAACTCCCATCTTGTTATGAAATTAAAGCTTTTAGAACGTGGATCTCTACTGACTTCTGCAAGGTTGCCCAGGTGAAGCTAGCAGTGAAACTCAGATACCCACAGCAAGACTTTAGGAATGATGTCCCTGGCACAGTCTGCCAAGCCCATCCAGAAAGAAGCTTTTCAGTGAGAGGAAAATTCCAAGCCAGATCTAACACCCACTGTCCCTTCTCTGTGTGACGATGTTACACTAGAAGCAAGAGAAAAGCTGTTGATGGGACTTAATAACAACAACAGTAATCTACAAAGTAATTTTGGTCATATTTTCCATCCTCTAAAGCTGTCCAGATTTGGATGTTTTGCCTTTCTGACCACCACCACAACTGAATTTTTCAACCCCTACATAAGCCCTGTTAAGAACAAAATGATTGGCTGTATTTCAGATGCTTGGGGTGGGAATTGCTGCCCCTCTGCGTACAGTCAGTTAACATTTATTATCGATTAGATCTTGGCATAGTTACTGGCAATGATCCTGAGCATCTATTTGTCCATCTACAGAACAGGAAGGGGGGATTCACTCCTTAATCTAGATCTCCTTGCAAAAGTTTTTGTGCGCAATTTCTTTCCCATGGGATATGGAACAAACCAAGCTACTCTTTAAATTTACAGGGCTGTTCTATATAAAATCTATATTTTTGAAAGAAGCACGTAGATTTTTCTTGGTGTTACTCCATTTCAGAATGTTTCCACCCTGAAAATTTGAATGAAATGCACATTAATTTTGCTTTCCTCATCTCTGTTGTTTTAATGACAGCTGGAAAACAGAAAGAGAGACTTGTATAGTTATTTATATACTGACATTTGCCCACAAAAAAAAAAAAGCAGCACTACAATCCAGGATTTAGAAGTGGAAATTTCAAAGGGGGATATTCCAACAGAAACCCATTCCTCTTTTCTTGCTGGCTTTACTACAAACCAATGTGCAGTCACACCCTAGCCCTGCAAGTACTGACATATACACCTGGTTTCAAAAAGGATGGAGTCCTTGTGTCTTGAAAGGGTTGACTCTCAGGCATGCAATAAAGCACATTCAAAAGTCTGAGCAGGATCAAAAACCTAAACAGTTACATCCTGGCATCCCTTTAGGACCAAATTTCTTCATCTTCACTTCCATTTACTAAGTGCTTTGCTCAGCAAGTAATATTACAGGTATTCTAGTCAAGTCTAGTCTCATCACGATGTATTTGAAAGCCTTCCAGTACTCCTTAGTGCAATATGAATAACATCAATCAATCTTTGTTCTCTCAGCACTCCTCTGCTGGAAGATGAGTGAATATGGAGTGTGTTTTGTTTTGTAATTTTTCAAAAATACTACACACGTGCACATGCACATACCTACAGGTTAGTGTTACAGAACATAAAGCAGAGACCTGTGCCGCTGGTTTAAATGGAAGAAAGTGAGTTTAGGGTGACCTTGGGTATCTTTGGGAGTTCAGTCCAGAGTTTGAGGCATGCACCCATAATGCTTCCCATAGGTTAAATACAAAATTAAAGCAAGGAACAAAGGAAAGCTTTTACATTACAGTAAGTGATAGTAGAAAGAATTCAGTCACTAGGTTCAACCCACGACTGTGCTGCACCACTTTTATGCTGCTGGACCATCACTTCACTCAAAGGAGGGAAAAACAAGGAGCCTTACAGAAGATTTTGTAAAACAGCACTGCAGTATCAAGGATTGCCCTGTGAAGTATTATCACAAATGGGCTGATTTAGAGATTCTTTGGTGGCCTTAAGTTCAGTGTTTCCTAGCTTGGGTGCCTCATTTTCAGCTTGTAACAGCAATGTCTTATGTCTCTCTGCATTCTCTTATGTGAGGAGGGGTTGGTATTCATTACCAATGTGCTTGTGTGTCTGTGTCTTTTTAGAAGAGAAAGAAGAATAGAGCAGAACAGTTTTTAATTTTAAACTGGAATAGTAAAGCAGAATAGTTTTTAATTCTAAACAGAAGACTCTTTTCTTCTTAATCTGATCCCACCCTTTCTGCAGGAAGAATCAAAAATGTCACTGCTAATCTGCTCCTACTGGCAATAATGACCAACACGAAACATATTGCTGCTCAGGTCTTGGTTCAGGAGAGGGATAATTCCGTCTTGGGTCAAGGAGCAGTCCAAAGTCTTATGTCAGAGTCTATGTATGGGAAAGCCAGCCTTACCTCAAGACTAAGTTCAGAGAAATGTTTCAACACATGGGGGAAATTCAAAGAGACCACCTAAGTCACTGAGTTTACTCCTGTGAAGCTACAGACAGCTACAAAGGGAACATGGGAAGTGAAATAATCCACAAATTGTTTTTCCCACTCAGACGATGTAAAGCACTTTACAGAAAGCCAATAAGAAACTACGGTGTTCTACAGAAACAAAGCAGGAGACAGGCCATGGCTGATGGCTTGCAGTAGCAGCTCATTTCTTAGCTGAGTTTTCAAGTGGCAGTGAGCTTGAGGGGAAGTTCTCCCAGGAGAAGGGACATATACTCACACATACCCTTTCGCAGGGATGGCCTTATCCACTGGCCACTTGAAGAGCTGGACCCAAACTTCCCTTCAACATCATCATCCCTTGAAGGTTTAAGACATGCAGGTGTACAGTCCTACTGCAGTTTGCTGGAATTTGGTTCCTGAGGACAAAATTCACACAGAGCCCTATGGAGTGCACTGCTGATGTTGTGAAAGCAGAGGGAGAATTTTGGCCCTTCTGGGAATTATCTGGGTCATCTTTTGCATCCCTTAAGTAAATATCTAAGCATGGGTCCTAGTACCCTATGGTCTGTCTGCAGTGGGGAGAAGAGCTCAAATCCCTGTGTTTTTTAGAGATGCAGTAACGAACAGCATGGACACAAGCTGACTACTACAGCCCAGGACAGTCCTGGGAGAGTGACCTAATGAAGGAGCATTGGCTTGACATCTGTATCCCAGTATGAAAGAGGCAGGAGACCCCTTTTCCCACCATAGATGCAAAGACTGTCTGACAGAGAGAGGAAGACCTACTCAGGTCTCTGAGGCAATTTCTAGGATATGTCACTTCATATGTTAGATGCTGGGGTGTTGCCTCTCAGCACCACCTTTTAGTCCGTGCCTAACACAATCTGGACGATAATAGCACTACAACAAGTCAACATCTTTAAAGCATTGTCTATCGTTAGTAACAAGGAGATGAACAGAATAGCTTTGAAAAACAAAGGGAGGGAGTGGAAGGAGTCTCCTGACAAAGTCACTTCTCAGAGGACTCAGCAGAATCTGATGGAGCCCAGCCTGCTTTAAATGACAAAAGTTGGAGGAGCTATCAGCCAGAAACACACTCCTTGTGCTGGCAGCCAGGTTCAAGCCTCTTTCTCCTTCCTCATTGCAGAGCCTTTGTCCTCTTGCCAGAAGCTTGCCTGCAGGCAACATCCAGCTTTCTAATAAAGCAGCTCCTTTGTCAATGACAGTAATGATTATCTCCTACAGCTGCCCGTGGTGTTGCATTTTGTAACACAATTTGGCCGCCTTTGGCCCCGGTTAGTTCTATTTAACGTACTGCAGGGGGTTCACTGTTTGATCTCTAATTGATATAATTGACTGGGAATAATCAGGGCAGCTTTATAGATTTTTATTGATAGCTAATTTTCCTTCATCCATTGTTTAATTTGATAAGACTATAACCTAATTTATTGCCACTCTGATAGGGATCCATTACCCTTTTGACAAATGCTTCTGGGGCCCACTTGTCAGCAACTGATTTGAAAGAGCTGTTAAGCCTACAGAGCCCATCATTAGTTAATGGCAGTTTAGAAAGCTAATGGCATTATAAATTAAGATCAATAAGTACATGGAAATTACAGTTGTTCAGCAAGACACCACTATATTATTAAACAAACATAATCCTGTACCTTTGGTTAATGCACACACAGGGAGCTTCCGAGTGAGTTTCAGAGCCGAATAAAGCCAGGTGATTAGTAAAGGAAGAGCCCTTCTCTGGCTCTGGAATTGCCAGACTAATTCCTAAAGGATCTTTGCAAGAAAAGAAAGAAGCCAGCACTGCTTTATTTTGCTGTATAAGCAACCCGAGGCCTCAGAACACCCTTGTACAAAACAATACCCCTCTCGCTTCCTTGGGTTTTGATCTAGTCCAACAACACTTTCAAATGCATAATACAAAATCAGCAAAAGAGAGGCTCCTGGATTTATCCCAGGGATAAAGAAAAGCAAACATAGTATCTCTCGATACTTTTACATAGCTTCCTCTTAATTCCTCACAAGACTTGATTGGCATTGTGTGATGTTTGATCACTTTGGACCAAAGCAGGCTGATGTGCATGTTGAGATAGTTCCCAGTGAAGCACTGTGATCTAATGAATACGGCAAAGAACGGGATGCCAGAAAGCCAGGAGTCAGCTTTGACTTCACCACTGGCAAGGTATAGGACAAGTGACTTAATCTCCTACAGCTTTTTGCAAGCTCACTGTCTCTCAGCTTCCTAGATTGAGGGTTAGGCATTTGGGAGCAAGACTAGCTGATTCTGGGTTTAGTACAGTTAAGCTTCAACCTCAGTCATGTCTCTAGACCTTGATATAACGTATATAACTAGAGCTGAAGCAAGCATGGGGCAGAAGGGATAAGATAGGTGGGATAAGAGGGAGAACAGCCATAACAACAATAAGATCTGTGTGACTTGCAAAAGACACTCACCTTCCCATTAACCATCTAGGATGTCTATGCCAAATGTATTGCTTGCATGGGTGAGTCAATGAATGCTCTGGTTGGAGATGGACTCTGGTTGCAGACTAGGAATGGACAACTGAAGTTGTCACGTACCTAAATATCTCCCCTGCCCTCTGAGAGGGGTTGACATTTTCAACATAGGGATATTCAATCCTGTCTTGAAGCAGATCTTCTATTGAAGCAGGTCCTGAATGTCTGTAGTTTTTGTCACAGTGTATTCAGATTAACTGGCACCAGTTTTGCTTCACTTGATGTGCATGTTGTAAACGTAGTAGTTCATAAAACAATCAGATGTCCTTGCTTTGGGGACAGCAACCTCTGTCAAATGAATAGGAAAAAGAGCTGAGGGCAGTTAACAGCTTCTGCCATCCACTTCTAATCTGCAACTACATGTCTGCAGAGTCCTCAGGTACCTAAGCTTAAGTGGGATGGCTGCAGACATGTTTTTAGCATGGCCATCAGCTCAGCTATGACAATCTCTACAAGGAGAGCCAGGGGTGTACCAGTAGATATCCTAGCACTTGAGTCAGCTGGAGCTGAAGCTTTGCAAGAGAAGGGGAAAGCGTGCCAGTGCCACGCAACCCAGTTCAAGACCCTTGCCTGGATTTCACTTTGAATCCAAGACTGATTTGAAGACTGGTCTGGTGATAATTTCGATGTCCCAGACACCTACTGGTCTTTGAAACATGCGGGCAATATGCCACAGCCACCCTGGCTACAATGACTGCAGAGGAGCTCCATCAGCAGAAGATCAGTCTCATGACCTGCTGCTTGATTTCATGTCCCACTTCAGTGCCTATGGGATGCAGTGGGCCTGAAATCTCTTCTGAAGCCACTTCAGTTTTGATGAAAGTCTAAAGGCCTGGTTGGAACAACCCTCTAATTTACTTCCAAGCAGGTGAAGGCAGAAACATGCTCCCTTGTTTCAGCACAGCCCTTGCCCTGATTATCCCAGCCTCCATTTCTGTCATCCCAACCTCATTCAGACAAGACTGGTAGGTAAATCTTAGTGATTCAAATGCTAACTCCTGATGTATTGAGGTCCTTCTGACTGTATAATTTCATTTTTAAGACGATCAAGATAAGACAAACTACTAAACTTGTCAACAGCTCATCCATATTGACAGCAAGTTTGGCTGATTTACAGATAATCAGCTTATTGTGTAGAAAGACTATTGGAAATTTTAGTTGTTTCCTTAATGAAATAACAGCTCTTCAGTCAGAAGTTATTTACGGTGGCCATACTCCTAGCAACAGGGATGAAAAGCAACAGGGATGAAATATTCTGTTTGTCCTGTGATTACCTTGCACAAGTTAATGTTTTGTTATGTCGAAGTGTTGACCCAGAAATAAAATTTATTTCCTAGGTTGAGATTCAGCTTACAGTACTCAGGTATTTCAAAATTAAGAGTAAGCTCTAGACAAATTTTTAAGGCTGAAGGAAAACATAGGCATGTTAGTATACCTATGTTAGTATATAGTCTGGACAAATAGGATTGGATTTGTAGCATGCTGTGGTCCTAACATCCATGGTGTAGCCATTCAAGAGAGATTTCACTTTGGTTCGGTCTGTTCCCATTCCCCTTCATAGTTAGAAAATATCAAGTACAATTCCACAGTTTATCTTCTGGTTTAATTTCATTTGGAGTTAATCCTGTTTGTGCACTCTGAGACCAAATGAAACAATGAATTGTGATGAACTGAAGTGCATTAAGTGGAGAAAATCAAGAGAATCACAGCAAAAGGGAACTCCAAATTTCCAGACAAAAATACTGGTGTATATTGTTATTTTAGGCACTGCCAGATAGTCATCTGCTTCAAAATTGCCCTTTTAAAAAAGTCTGTTTCTTCCCATTGACTACAAGAAGAGCTTAGACAACTGGATCAAGCTTAGGCATGTAATTCTTTGACACCTGTATTATAGCGGATAAATGTGCTTATTTATCTGGTAGCAATGATGGACCCAAATTCTTTGTGGGGTCTTATTAGTCAAAGCACCATAAAACACATGTAGTAAAATATAGTTGTGCCCTAAACATGCAAGGTAGAGCTGGAATAGGTGAGGAAGGGGGAAATGCAATAGCTCAATCACTCAATATGCATGAAAACATAGCAAATAAACAGTGAGACTTCGGAACTGACAGCTGCTTTTGAAACATGTTTTTTCCACCCCTATATTATAAATTGATACAGCTCCAGTGAATCTAAGAAAGAGATTTAAACACACCGAGGATCTAGCTACTGCTCCTGAATGCTATTTGATGTAAAACTGGCACTTTGAGATATGAACTTGTTCCAGATGGATCTCATAGGTACCAGCAGGTGAGTTTTCACTGCTGACTCTTATTACCATTGCAAAGCCATGGTGGCAGGGAAGGCAGACATGACGGTTTGGATTTGGTTTGGCCCACCAGTGACAGAAGGAGCGCCAGCCAAATTTGCTTTCCTATAGCTGAGGAATGAAAATGAGAATTCATCACTGAGTGACTTATATCTTGCAGTTGGCTTCAAGGGGAGCGATGGATCCAGACTGAGAAAAGTATTGGTGCTCATCTAACTCATCTGAAGAGCCATCTATATGACTGGAAGAATAAAGCACAGTTCCTTCTGCAAATTGCCCAGATCCCTTCACTGAGGATTTATAAGAAGCAAATTGAACAGAGTGAAAATGGGAAATTAATACTAACCTCATTCTCCTCTTACACCTTTGCAAATCAGGGCATTTCAGACTCAAAGCCTTTGAGTCTGTTACAATTTTCTGCATATCTCTGAAGCCCATTGAGGTTGGTGGATGAGATTCTCCATGATGTGCAAATAGATGCTTGGTCACTGACCTCAAGTCATTTACGTCCCCTGCATGTCAGTGAAGCTCTGTACCTTGAAAGCCAGTGCTTTTACCTAAAGGACATATGCAGTGCAAAACTATTTTGAATTATATAAAAATTGAGCTTTCTCGTTATTTCCATATATAAACTGTTCTTTGACTGTTCCTACTCACTGTAGCTATCAGCTTAGGAATTGGGTGTTCCTACCCCACTAGTTTTGGTGTAAAAAAGAAGTTTAACCTCCTAAAACTTACTTACACAGACTTCACAGCTCAGCAAACTTTGAGGCAAGGTCTAGATACTCTCTTCTCCCAATCAGTGCCATCTCAGTAAAATGCAAAGCCAAGGAACCTCCATCTTCCTGCACTTCTCCTGGACCCAAGGCAACAAAATTGGCCCCAAGGCAGTAAAAATATGACTGTCTATCCCCTAATGAAAGAGAGCCAAGCAAGAGCCACAAGAAGAAACAGGGTATGGTGGTGGAGGGAGGAACTAAACTGCCAGTTCACTTGAAATAAAGCAGGCAAGATTACGAGACTCGTGTACAATTCTCCACGGTCCCTAAAGTCTCTTGCAAAAAGGTAGAAATGAACTAATTTATTAGTAAAATCACATCAGGGGCAGTAATTTCATGTTAGTGAATTTACATGTAATAACATTAGATTTCCAGCCCTCCATATCAGCACACTGTGGTCCTCTTGGATGATGAATGAGCTGCCTAAAGAAAGATGATGGTTTGATTGTTTTCACAGTGAACGGATCAGCATTTTAATTTCTTGCCTCTGTGTTTATTGCTTATTTGGCCCCTTGCTCAGCTTGTAAAAACTTGGCTAAATGGAAATGAATAAATGTAATTACTGCGGGTGACAGTGGTAATCTGTGTGGGTTTTTCATATTGCCTTTGCCAACGTTAATTTAATCACTAGAGAATATGTGTCACTGCACAAATACACTGACAGAAAGCAGAGTCCTCCGTCAGTGCCAAAGATATGGATGCTGGAAGGGGTTCCTGCTGGTGGGGGTCTGTTGCTGGGACAAGGCTTTAGTTCACTGGCCTAGAGATGATGCATATCATCACTTTTATATACTATACAACATGTCCAGGAGAAACAGCAGTGATACAAACCAGTGCTGGAACTGAATGCAAGTTTTTCCCAAGCATCATTGTCTTTCAGATCTCTCCAAGAGACTTGAAAGTGGCTATGTGTGTTATGGTCACTCCTCAGATGATATCTGCCCCCTAATTCTCCGCCCCTAAGCTCTGTTGGATATAAGCCTGTCTTATCCTATGGCTCTAGGACTAGGCCACTATTTTTTTTCACAGTAAGGCGTAAAAAAATCTACATCAAAATAACAGACATGTTGCCTAAGGCTTTATTGGACAGTGCTCTGAGGAAACAGATCTAGTGCCTGACGAAGTGTGTAGACAAGCATTTGTGGAGATATCATCTCTGTTATTAATGGGCAACAGAGATTCAGAGGGACTAATTGATTTTCCAAAAATCACACAAGACGTGGGATTCAGCTCCAGGTCCAAACATCTGAATATTTAAATACTTGCATAGGCGTATAGATGTGAACTATGTGTTGACGCTTCTGTTCTAGTCAATGGAAATCACAGGCGGATTCGGCTACTTGTGTAGATACTTAAATAGATACTTAGTGCATTTAAAATGTCCAAGAGTTGTCTTCATGGGCCTGGCAGACATGACACAGGACTTAAGGAACCCTTACGCCCTTCTGATGAGAAAGCTGGGGGTCTGGAAGGACAGCCCCTGACTACACTTGGACAACACAGACCAGAGGGTTATTCAGCTTCCCGAAAATAGATGTCTATTTGGAGATAAGCTGAACTGCTCTCTCAGCTTCATAGTTTGGATCCCCATTGACTATCATGAGCACATAGACATATCAGTAGTTCCTTTATTAGGCCATTTGAGATACCTTAGGGTACTCCAGCTGGCCTCTAGCTGATAGTACCGAAGAGTTGAGGGCTCTTACAAATTCATTTCCATGTTATTATCTTGAACATGCTGGCCAATCTCAAATGGCACCAGTTAGGCAACTGTGTCCATCAGTGCCCCTAGCAATACATTCATTTTGGATACCTTTACTTAGGTTTGTGTACCTGGATCTGAATCATGCTTAATAAACTTGGAGTAGAACTGAGATAAAAACCAAGATGTCCTCACCCCCCCATCATGAACTCTAACTGAGTTAGGGTGAAAGTTTATTCTCTTAAGAAGTTGGTTGCCAATATTCTTTATTCCTGAGCCTCCTCAGTTGATTGTACTTACTTAGGTGGCAGCAGAAACATAACAAGCAGGAAATTAAGCTAAACCTAATAAGGCTGAAGATTTTGTCCGTATCCTGCTGAAACTGCATCTGGAGACAATTCATATATGTACAAAGTCACATTCAGGAACATGCAGGAACTCAAGTACAAGTGTAGGTTAGCATACAAATAAATGTGAGAATCTGTGTGCCTCAGTGGTTATTAAAGATATCTCTAATTCCACAGCTTAATAATTTTACTGAAACTTTAGTTGTAACCCCTCCTTCCCCTCAAAAGGAAAGTTGGAAGAGATATTTGCAGGGTAATTGGCATATCTCATAGGCATGTTTTTCATCAGCTCACTATAGCTGTTAATTATTATTGGATGTTTGAGGCTACACAGGGGAGTTATTCCTAAGGGAGAAGACAAGCAAGTGGAGGAGAACACTAGGCCCTTGGACCCTCCACAAATTGTTCTTGATGTTGCAGAGGGGAGGTAAGAAAGACTGAAGAAGATTCCACAGTATCTTATACCTCAATAGTAATCCCTGAGTGAAGCCTTCATGGCGTAAGGGTTGAATTAGGATCTAGCACAGCTAAGAGGAGGAGTTGAACACCTTGAGTTAATGTTTTGGATTAACCCTGGGAGGCAGCTAACCCTCACATGGCTGCTCACTCACTCTCCCTCAGTGGGATGGGTAAAAGTGAGAAAACACATGGGCTGAGATAAAGACAGTCAAAAGCAAAGTCTGTGTTCATAAGTCAAGCAAAATAAGGAGTTCGTTCACTACTTCCCATCAGCAGGCAGACGTTTAACCATTTCCAGGAAAGCAGGGCTCCATCATGCACAACGGTTACTTGAAAAGACAAACACTGCTCAGGAGTAACTAAAACATTTGTGTGTTATCAACATTGCTTTGGTCATAAATCAAAAGCATAGCACCATATGACCTACTATGAAGACAATGAACTCTATCCCAACCAAGCCCAGTACAGCTAAGAAGCTATCCTCTCTGAGTGCTAACAAACTCGTGTCGGTTCTATCTGCTACAGGTCCACACGTGAGCTCAGTCACTTTGTATCTAAGCATCTTTCAGACACAAGTTAATCCATCTGAGAAGCTTTGATTACCTGCCAGCTGTAGGAAGCTGCTGAATGTCCACACAGTGAGTGCTTTCATCTGTGGTCATTTTTAAATGGACTTAGCACTCTGTGAGTCCAGTATAGTGGTAGGTGGAAAGAAGCTGACTTGCACAGAAAGCAGAATGACCCAAATACATTCATGGGCATTTACAATGTGCCAACCAGAGGATTTATGAGGCCCAAACAAAAAAGAAACAGTGTAGGTCATGTGAATGCAACCCCAAAACGTCAGGAAGCATCACGAAGTTTCATACTGTGCATAATTCCTCTTTCCCATCATCACAAACACGGATAATGTCCTCAGTATTGTCCAGAAATTGTATGAAAAACACTGGCTTGTGCCCAGGGAGGTTATAATTAGTAAAGACATGAAAAGAGGGAGAGAATGCTGGCACTTATTGCAAGTGTATTACCAATTCAAAACCCAAGGGTGGTTTGGTGAAGCAGTTCTGGGAATTAATTATACATGGTGCTGATAATAACTTCTTAATTTCTTGCTCTAACTCAAGTGAGATGAATTACACCCTATAAAAACTCATTCATAAGAACACGATCTGTGATTGGTTCTTCCCTTGGTGCAAGAGAGGACAGGGAGACAAAATTAATGTAATAGGTCTTTGGCATGCCTAATATCTACAATTCGCTATCCCACCTCCTATTCCCTGAGTTGTACACGTATACAGAAAACATATAAAAAATAATAGTCCATTTTAGTTGGAGAACTGAGGTACAAAGACCATATCTGTACTAGTAAATCAAACATTTCCAGGACACACTCTGCTCTGAAGCCATCTGGCATTGTCTGGATGTGACTCTGCAATTAAACTCTCTGAGCCTCCAGAATAAAGTGATCACACCCACCGCCCACTGGGAATGGTCCAGTGCTCATGCTAACTCCCAAAATACATTCAGGAATTGACTGGGAAGGGATTCAGTTCACTTGACAAAGCTGTGCTGACAGCAGTTGCAGTATCACCATGGTGATGTCTACTGCAGATGCACTGAGATAGGTGCACAAGATGATTTCTTCACTGCCAGTTAAGAAGAATCAACAGCAGTTCTAGGATGTGAACTTTGCCTAGAAATAGTTTTAGCCATGAGACTATCTCCTGGTACCAAACTTTAGCCCTGCACAGCTCTTGTCTTTGTCTCTTTCTGCCCTGTTGCACCTGACATCTGCAACTTTGCATCTTTTAACTACTCTTCCTAAATATAGCCATTTATATACTTCTGCCACTCTCTGGGTTTGTTTTCTGTGGGTCAGCACTGGCTGGATAAAACTCCAAGTACGGCAGCCAGCTTCAGTACCCCTACTCTGGATCTTTCTAAACATGTTCCTCAGATTTCCAAGCTCAGTTCTGCAAGTGCTTTGAGGCCAACAGTTAGTGTGGGCAGATACAGGCACTCACATCTGTGTCAAATCTACAGCTGTGCTCAGAATCACTCCACATAACCCCTGAAGGTTATGCTGCCACTTTTCTCTTCCCCAACTCTTTCCCAGTGCCTCTTACGCTCACTCGGATTTGTTTGACTTACTTAGACTCTTTTGTACTTACTTCTGGCTGTTCTACACACAGTTTATGCATCAATTTAACTAAATCAGTTTAGAAACCAATTTAGTTAAATCAGTACAAACCCCTTGGGTAGAACCAGATGGAGAATACCTTTAATTGATTTAATGTGAGTCAGGGTTTTTTTAGTTGATATGCCCTATTTTCTTGTTGATGTGTATCAGCAATACCTCACCATCAGCATGACCATGGTCTCTCACAGCTATGAAAGGGGGGAAGTTGCCCATGAGAAAATAGGTCTGCTTGCATTCCCAAAGTATTTGAATAAGGTCTTGGTTTTCTCTTTTGCTCCTCCCACTCCTGGTGAATATCTATGTTCTATGCTTAAAATAGTGCATAATTTTTAATATAATGATTCATTTGAAGAGGTGAGATGAGCAGAAGGCTCTGGAGAATTGTAATAGGATAGAAAGCCAACACTACAAATACAGTACACGTCACTAGTGACTTGGAAGCTGTAACTATCCTTTCACTGAAAAAAAAAGGCCTGGAAAATTACTCCATTTCACACTTTCATATTTTATAACCTTTACATTAGCCGGGCTGAGAAGAGAGCCTGGGACTGAATGTACAATAGGGCTGAGATGTCCTCCTGAGCAGAGGCTGAGAGAAACTGGAGTGGGAGAGGAATCCACCACGCTGTCCACATCCCATCTGCCAACAGAGATCTTTGAATCCCATGTTTTGTCCTTCGTGGTCATTACATTATTGTTTATGCAGTCACAGTCAGCAAAATAACTCCAAATTAATTGAAGTTGGGAAGCACTGTCTTGCTTCACCCGATGTTAAACTGAACGAAGCAAAACTGAATTAAAGCCCCTTTAATTCTGAATGAGAGAGTCCACACAGCATTTTAATTTAGTTGAACTAATCCACTTCAAAAATTAATTCAGATTAATTTTCCTCAGTATCCCTGAGCAGATCTGCAAAGCTGCCTGAGGGAGTTGGGAGCAATTTCCCTGTATATGGAAACCAAATGAAATAGGCTCCAGTCCAACGGCAACTCCACAATAGTGCCTTGTGCGAGCACTGTTATTCTGGAATTAAATAGAGAATGATTTCAGATTATCTGTTGTTCTCTATGCCCTCATCCTGCCTTCCTTCACAATAATTTCCTTAATCCCAACAACGTGAGAATTGAGCCACAAGATTTCTAATTCCCATACTAAATTTTCGTCCACAAAATTAAATGACAACATGGAATAGCAATTTAGGTTCTAGTTATTTTTATGGGAAGCATTCCTTCCAAAATGAAAATAAACATGCCTTTCACCTACTCTGAAGGGCTTTGAATTTCAATAGATCTGGGGCTAATTGGAACCCTGCAAACTGGTCAGAGTCAAACTGAAACTCTTCAGTCTAGCTTACATCGAAGTAAACGCAGTGAGAACAAGTATGTGTAAAAAAAAATAAAAATAAAAATAGAAATCAAACTGACATTAAAAAGTTGCAGTACTCGGATTTGCATTACTGCAAGCAAGAGTTTGGATATATTGCTGAAACAAGTAGTTCTTTGACTGTATCATTTTCTTTGTATACAAAGTTGCAATTAAGCCCAAGTTTTTATTTCAATTACATTTCTTCCTGATTTCTTAAACTTTTTTTTTACTTTTTTTTTTTTTTTTTTAGAGATAATAAATAGTAACTTTGGAAAATTCCGTGCCCTTTTGCATCTCATTTTTATAGCGGAAAAAGGTTTTGGCATTATTTTTCTCAGGGTATAAAGAAGTGGATTCTTTTTGAGAAAACTAAGCTACTTAAAGTTTTGGGGATAAACCTAGATGATGGCCCATAAAAATCCTAAAGCATGTGAAAAACAATGTTCAGCATTTTGTACTAACATGGTACTGCAACTTGTGAACTCATGATAGCATTCTTACTTTGAGGCAGCCAGTTTCAGAAAATCAATAATCATGCAGTAGCTCTTGCAGAAGGACTCGCAGGCACAAAACAGACTTTTTTTTTTTTGTCACTGGGAGACAGATTTTACTGCTGAAATTCTTCACTAAAAATAGTGATTTTAGGTCATGGTCATCAACAAACCAGGTGAATGTATTTCTTGCCTTTTCTTCATTAATCCTTCCTCTTAGCATCTTTATTTTTCTTTGTGCTTTGTATAAAATGGCCATATTTAAAATATACAGGTTTCAGATGCCTCTTGCAATCTGGATGAGAAAAAAAGCAGCATGTTCTGCTTAGATCATCTGGAGGGAGAGTTTTGAGAGAGATTGTACAGAAGGGACCTTCCTACAGCAAATAAACTGATGATGAATGTAAATTGATCTTATCTATTCGTTATGTCTTTTTGAGACCCAGCTGTTAAAGCAATGGGTGTAAAAATGTCACATTTTTGTTGAACGTCCTGTTGGTGGCAGCAGTTACAGTACATTGAATTCATCAGCAAAAGTAAGAGCCTGTTCTGGCCAGGTAGCTCCAACATGCCGTTTACAGGCTGAAAGGTGATCATAGGTGACCATCTCCCAAAATCTGATGGCTTTGCTGTGGCTTCAGAAGCTCGGCTTACACAGAAAAAACAAGAAAAGGAGAGGGGAAAAAAGACCCTCAAAGAAAAAACTCTGTCCCAGGAGCACTGCAAAACAAAAATGTGTGTAAGAGCAAAAGCTGGCAAAGTTGTGTGAATAAAATATAAAGGTGAGAGCTCGGTCTGGTCTGTGTGGCTGGGGAAAGTGATGGGCAGTGATAATGCAGAGGGAGAAAGGAAGGGAGGCAGGGATGGGGACAGGGATCACCAAGTTTAGTGATTAAGGAGGGAAGTTGAAAGCTCACTGTTCTCTAAGTCATTTGCTTGTTGTATACCTCATGAGGAGGAAGAGGAGGAGAACAGAGAAAACAGATTGGAGGAGGACAGAAAGATCTGAGGAAGAACAGCAGTTTGTCAAACAGAACCAAATCACTAAATCCCCTCTCGTTATCTCTCTTTTAAACAGACAAAAGGAACTCACAGAGCATAAAACCTCCTTTCCTCCTTCCAGATTTTCTTAAGATCAGAATTTGTTGTGGGAGTAGTCTGGAAGCAGATTTTTTCATATTTTGCTATTGATTTCAGGTGTTTCTGGTTTTACTTACCCAACTGGGGTCACCCTCAGGAATGGCTGCCTTTTTCAGGATTTGTTGTGGACACACACTCTGGAAATGCAGCATCTTGAAGTTAGGTGAGCATAAAGCCAGTGAAGCTGAGGAAGTTCCTGAAAATGACGGAGAGATGGAGAGAAACGTTTTACCAGGGCCTGTAGTGATAGAACAAGGGGTAATGGTTTTAAATTGAAAGAGGGGAGATTTAGATTAGATATTAGGAAGAAATTCTTTCCTGTGAGGGTGACGAGACACTGGAACAGGTTGCCCAGAGAAGTTGTGGATGCCCCATCCCTGGAGGTGTTCAAGCCAGGCTGAATGGGGCTTTGAGCAACCTGGTCTAGTGGTAGGTGTCCCTGCCCATGGCAGGGGGCTTGGAACTAGGTGATCTTTAAAGGTCCTTTCCAAGCCAAACCACTCTATAAGCCTATGATTCTATGACCTATAGTATAGACATAACAGAATTTGACTTAAAGGAAGTAATAATTAGTCACTGCATGTCCGTCTTACTAATTTAGAGTCAGACGTTTCACCATTTCTTTTTGATTTATTGGCCTCATTCATTTTAAAAGGACACTAGTAGTCCAGTTACAATTTTTTCTGGTGTAAAAGGGTCTTTCATCAGCATCTCCTCTCTGGAGCCTGGGACTACCCTGTCCAATGGAGTTTGGAGGAACAAATAGAGAATCTTGTACGGCAGGCACAATTATGAGTCTACACTGTTTAATGGATTAGGAGTGGAACCTGATGCTTTAACGCACTGCTGAGAAAACTTCCTGTAGATCTTTAAAAGGATTTCTAATGCCAGTTTCGGCCTTGTAGGGGTAAGAGTTTGCAGGCTGAAGCAGTACTGGAGCTCTGGAAGAGGGACTGGGAAGGTATTTTGTACCTGTGAGTTGTAAATCCCTTTATGTAGCAAGCATTTAGGGCAGGCTGTGTAAACTCACTTTTCTTAAACAAACATTCTGGAAAGCAAAGAGTTTTCAACATTTTCAGGGAGCCCCCAAGGTCCCATTGCCAGCTAGCGAAGCTGGATTGTCTCCCTTACAGGCAGCTGTAAAGTTCCTTGGAAGAAAATGAGAAGAGAAGAAAACAAAACAGACAAACCTCAAAGTCCCCAAGGGAATGAATAGAAATAAACACAGTCAATGTGGAAATCAGTGTTGATTCCTGCCATCAGATTCTCACTCAGTTTGACCTCAGGAACAGCACTGACATGTACCAGAGGGCAGGGAGTAGGAAAAAAAGGTAGGACACATGACTTGTGCAGCGGAGACAACTGATGTGTTTTTAAGAAGCCCTGTGCCTTGAAATTAATATAAACCACTTTCTAGTAGTTATACTTAGCTGCTATTTAGATAAGCAATAGTAGTGGAATTTCTTCCAGTGAGTAAAACCTTTGGTAAACCAAGAGCTGAAGGGAGCATCCCTGCTTTTTCACTCAGTGACTTTAACTACGCCCTGTTAAATTACTAGACATCTATGGCCCCAGATTGCAGATCATTACCCAACTTTGACAGAACTAACAGATTAAGGCTCAGATTAATGTCACCGAACTTTGTCTGTCATAAACTCAGGCATCTGATCCCAAAGAGGACAGAGGTATCTCCAGTAGGCAATTCATGTCACTTGTGATTGACATCTGTTTCAGGAGAGGAAACCAGATACCAGAAGCAACTGTAGTTGTAGTTATCTTGTTGTTATCCAGTTACAGGGTGTTATTCTTGCTCCCCCCTCCCCAAGCTGTTTCAATTTGTCTAGCCTCATTAATGCATGACACCATAACTTACAGAATTCAGATTGCGCTCTCCTCCCTCTAACTCCATACTGCATCTCCCATAATCTTTGCTGATGATGGACAGCCACTTCTTTGCCTTTTCAGGAAAGGAGCTTGCAGTTCATTCAGAGAGGAGACATCTAGCTTAGGGCGTAACATTCAGGAAGGGACATCTAGCTTTAATTTTGAAAGGTAGCATGTCTGTATTTGCAAAGCAAAATATTTCAGGTTTCAATTTTTGCTGAAAAACTGGTGTTTACAAAAAGTCAGGAAAAATATCTGTCCAGATTTACCAAGAACACATATGAAAGTTTTAAATGCCGAAGTGTGGGTCAAGGCACATAGGCATTCTTGTGTCTTAAACAAGCAGCTAAATGGATGAACTGAGAAGAGGAGCATCATCTGTCCCATTAGCCGTCAGCTGCTTATTGCCCTAGGCAAAGACAACATATTGGGGGACTTTGTTATATTTTCTTTTTCACTTGGCTAGTTCTGTTTGAGTCAGTGGTTCAGACTAATTACTAGAAAATAAATAATAAAATATGTAAGAGCCACAGCAGGAGTCAATCTCTTTGCATACAGAAAGAACCCGTTCAGATCTCAGCAAACTCACATGGAGCCAGGAAATTTAGCAAGAAAGTTAACAAGAACAACAAAAAATGTGCTTAACTTTGTTCTGTTTTTATTCACTTGATCAATATCTGGACATCCTGACAGTTACCACCTTCAATTTCAAAGCACACAAGGTAGTGATTGGTATGCTGCCTTGGGCTTCATTTCTTGTTTTTCCACAAGTGGTAGAACATTAGAGGAACTAAAGATATTCAAACCTAAATTACCCCCACTGAAATGAGCGATGGCATTAGATTTGGCTAGTTTTAGTCTGTTATCCTGGTTCCAGATGAGATATAGTTAATTTTCTTTCTAGTAGCTGTTGTGTTTGGGATTTAGTATGAAAATAGTGTTGATAACATGTGTTGTTTTAGTTGTCTCAGTAAAGTTTATAGTAAGTCAAGCTCTTTTTCAGCTTCCCATAGAAGCTGAGAGGGAGAATAGACAGGACAAGTTGACCAAAGGAATATTCCATATCATAGATGTCATGCTCAGTATCGAAGTGGGATTTGGCTAGGGTGCAGGAATCCACGACCACTGCTGGGGACAGGCTGGACAATTGATCATTGGGTTTTGAGAGCAGTCTGTGTTGCATCACTTTATTTTGTATATTCTATTATTATTATTTTTTATTATTATTATTACTACTACTACTACTACCACCACCATTAGTATTATTCTTACTATTTTCCTCTTCTGTTATTGTTCTATTAAAATTTCTTTATCTCAACCCATGAGGTTTTCTTTCCCCTCCTTTTCTCCCTCTTCTCCCTACCCTACTGGAGGGGCACGAGGGGAGTGAGTGAGTGGCTGCATGGTCCTAGTTGCTGGCTGGGGTTAAAGCGCAACACCTGTGTTCAACATCAAGGTATCAGACCAAATTTGTCCTGCAGTAGCTCTTTATGGTCAATGGAAAGAAAGAGACACTTTCTGAGAGCAGTTTGTCTAACCTGTATTTGATACACAGTTTAAAAGGGGATCAGTCGTCCTCTCCAAGTATCTTTACTTCTCATTATTGATTTTAGAAGAAACCTCAGAGATTAAAATTCTAATTTAAACACCACAATTATGTGTTTTAAAATTAGGTAAAGAGAACTATGTGTCCAGAATTTAAGGAGGACAATGTTTCGAAGTCGCATTGGTGACTGGTTGGGGGTTAATGGTTGGGGCATCAGTTCAAGCCTGACGCCTGCTAGCATCTGAAACAACAGTGGGATTCACCTCCTGTCACTCTGCACTGCAGGAGCTATGGATGAGCAGGGCAGCCAAGGCTATCGTTGTACTCAGTGCAGAAAAATAAGTGTGGTTCATCGGATGTATTTTAGAAGTACCTTAGCACAGAAGGAAATACAAGCTTTTCCTCATCTCCATTGACCCTTAAGATGGTTGGGATACAGCTACTGTCACACAGATGTCCAATCTGCAGAAACCTGTGGGCAGATGTATCCCACCAGCTGGTACTGTTTGTGATTTAACTGTTTCTTTCTATCTTAAAGCTCCTGGTGGAACTCCAGGAGTGTGAATTCAGGTTGAATTCAGGTTCGGTCTTCTATCCCCCACAAGAAGTTGGAAGGAAACTTTATTGCTGACTATGATGCACCTGTAAAAGTATGATTCAAGCAGAAAAAACAGCTTCAGAAATCAAGAGTTTCTCTCTGCTATTCTATGTCCAGTTAAAACATTATTCAAACTGCTTTTTTTTCTTTTCTTTTTCTTTTTTAGTAGCTACCCTATTTGATCTGTATTGGAAATGCCATTAAATAAGATGCTCTTGGCACCGTTACAGTAGCTTCAAAGATAGTGTCATAAGAGCTCCTGAGCTTGTCTGATAAACCTCATAACACAATGTCTCTCTGTTTTCATCCCTGTTCCAACATGTCTAGAAGACTGTAATGAATAGACAATGGAATAAATTCAGGCAAATGTTGATTATTGAAGTTTCTGGAAAAGTTAGCAATGATGTTATAAGAAGCATCAGAAATGAGAATTTTGGGAAATCTGCACTGGGACATATGTATTATCTGATGTGTGGAAAAGGAGCTTAATCTATATATTTATGGTACAGAATATATAGATTTGCAACAAAATACAGTAAAACAGACGTTCAGTAAAATAATGGGTAAACTAATGCTACTTTCTTTCACTTTGTGATGTTGGGCCACATTTAGTTCCTGTTGGTTTTGTTGACGTCCTTGTTTCGGTGAATCATAGAATCATAGAATTGCTGAGGTTGGAAGGGACCTTTAAGATCATCGAGTCCAACCTTTAACCTACCCTGACAAAAGCCACTTCTAAACCATGTCCCTAAGTGCCCCATCTACCCTTTTTTTAAACACCTCCAGGGATGGTGATTCCACCACCTCCCTGGGCAGCCTATTCCAATGTTTAATAACCCTTTCAGTGAAAAAATGTTTCCTAATATCCAATCGAAACCTCCCCTGACGTAACTTGAACCTGTTTCCTCTCGTCCTATCACTTGTCACCAGGGAGAAGAGGTCAGCCCCCATCTCTCTACAACCTCCCTTCAGGTAGCTGTAGAGGGTGATAAGGTCTCCCCTCAGCCTCCTCTTCTCCAGGCTAAACAACCCCAGCTCCCTCAGTCATTCTTCATAAGGTTTGTCCTCCAGACCCCTCACCAGCTTTGTAGCCCTTCTCTGGACACGCTCCAACACCTCAATGTCCCTCTTGTAGCGAGGGGCCCAAAACTGAACGCAGTACTCGAGGTGGGGCCTCACTAGTGCCGAGCACAGGGGGATGATCACTTCCCTAGTCCGGCTCACCACACTATTCCTGATACAGGCTAGGATGCTGTTGGCTTTCTTGGCCACCTGGGCACACTGCTGGCTCATATTCAGCCAGCTTTCCACCAACACCCCCAGGTCCTTTTCTGCCGGGCTGCTTTCGAGCCACTCTGCCCCAATCCTGTAGCGCTGCATGGGGTTGTTGTGACCCAAGTGCAGGACCCGGCACTTGGCCTTGTTGAACCTCATACCATTGGCCTCAGCCCATCGGTCCAGCCTGTCCAGATCCCTCTGCAGAGCCAACCTACCCTCAAGCAGATCAACACGCCCACCCAGTTTAGTGTCATCTGCGAACTTACTGAGGGTGCATTCAATCCCTTCATCCAGATCATTGATAAAGATATTAAAGAGAACCGGCCCCAGCACCAAGCCCTGGGGGACACCACTTGTGACCGGACACCAACTGGATTTAACTCCATTTACCACCACTCTCTGGGCACGGCCATCCAGCCAGTTTTTTACCCAGAGAAGAGTACACCTGTCCAGGCCATGAGCAGCCAGTTTCTCCAGGAGAATGCTGTGGGAAACAGTGTCAAAAGCTTTGCAAAAATCCAAGTAGATAACATCCACAGCTTTTCCCTCATCCACTAAGTGTGTCACCTTATCATCGAAGGATATTAAGTTTGATAGGCATGACCTACCCTTCACAAACCCATGCTGACTGGGCCTGATCACCCTGTTCTCCTGCATGTGCCGTGTAATGGCACTGAGGAGGATCTGTTCCATGACCTTCCCAGGCACCGAGGTCAGACTCACTGGCCTGTAGTTCCCTGGATCCTCCTTCCGGCCCTTCTTGTGGATGGGTGTCACATTTGCTAACCTCCAGTCAGCTGGGACCTCCCCGGTTGTCCAGGACTGCTCATAAATGAGCACTTAATATGCACTTCCACCAGCTCTTTCAATACCCTTGGGTGGATCCCATCCGGCCCCATAGATTTGTGCACCTCCAGGTGCTGAAGCAGGTCCCTCACTGTTTCCCTTTGGATTACAGGGGCTTCATTCTGCTCCCCATCCCTGTCTTCTAGCTCAGGGGTCTGGGTACTCAGGGAACAACTGGTCCTACTGCTGAAGACTGAAGCAAAGACTGCATTAAGTACCTCAGCCTTTTCCTCATCCTTGGTCACTATGTTGCCGGCCCCATCTACTAGAGGACAGAGATAATCCTTAGTCCTCTTCTTATTTCTAATATATTTATAGAAACAATTTTTGTTGTCCTTGACAACAGAAGCCAGGTTTAGTTCTAGCTGGGCTTTGGCCCTCCTGATTTTTTCCCTACATAGCTTCACTACCTCTTTATAGTCCTCTTGAGTGGCCTGCCCTTCCTTCCAAAGGCCATAGATCCTCTTTTTTTCCCTAAGTTGCAACACTAGCTCCCTGATTAGCCAGGCCGGTCTTTTTCCCCGACGGCTTGTCTTCTGGCACATGGGGACAGCCTGCTCCTGTGCCTTTAAGACTTCCTTCTTGAAAATCATCCAGGCTTCTTGGGCTCCTTTGCCCTGGAGGACTGCCTCCCAGGGGACTTTGTCAACCAGGCTCCTGAAAAGCCCAAAGTCCACCCTCCGGAAGTCCAAGGTAGCAGTTCTGCTGACCCCTCTCCTTGCTTCTCGCAGAATCGAAAACTCTATCATTTCATGGTCACTGTTCCCGAGAGAGCCTCCAACCTTCACATCCCCCACAAGACCTTCCCTGTTTACAAACAACAGGTCCAGCAGGGCACCTTCCCTAGTTGGCTCTCTCACTAGCTGTGTCAGGAAGTTATCCCCAGTACATTCCAGGAACCTTCTAGACTGTTCCCTCCCTGCTGTATTGTATTCCCAGCAGATGTCCGGCAAATTGAAGTCCCCCACGAGGACAAGAGCTCGCGATCTTGAGACTTCTCCCAGCCGTTTATAGAATATTTCATCTGCCTCCTCATCCTGATTGGGCGGTCTATAACAGACTCCTACTATGATATCTGCCTTGTTAGCCCTGCCCCTGATTCTTACCCATAAACACTCAGTCTCATTATCACCAATGTTCAACATTTCTTAAATAATGCAAGTAAGTCTTTCATCTGTGCCTATGCTACCTCTCACTTAGCAGAATCTTATGCCTATTCCCACTTACACTTGATTTCTAAACATGGAATTGGTATCTTATATTGCCACGGACTTTGGTTCTAGAAACTAAATTAAAAATCGAAAGGTTGTGATGGCTCATGATTTGTTGCCCACCTGATACAAGCCATAAATCCAAGAACAGTAGGCAGTATGCCAGTATGTACCCAAAGCTGTTGATCTCTCCCACACATAGGTGTAAACAAGGGCTTGACACTGCCATCATAAAAGCGGTAGAACTAAGAATAATAAGGTGGGTGTTGATTTGGGCGTTTTGGCCAAGTGCTACCTGATTACAAGCTCCTGTTTTAATAACTGAATTAGTATCAAGCTTCTGACCAACAATTGTCTGATGCTGTTTTCAATAGGAAAAATTGTACAAAGGAAAACTAGCAGACATTTGAGGGATTTAACCAGATAACTGGAAATTAGGCATTACATGGAACTGACACCATAATAAAATTTCGCCCTCCGGAACTTAGTTGTGAGGATCTCAACATTTTTTTGTATTTGTTAATGACTGTATTTAGCATCCTGGCATTCCTATGAACTAGAAAATATTTTTATTTTCTTCATTGATATTCAGGACAACTTTCGGAAGACTGATAGGCCAATTAATTTCTTTTTCCCATGGTATTTCCCAAGTAAAAGTGTATTTTTAAAAAATTTTTTTTTC
Organism: Larus michahellis; assembly: GCF_964199755.1. Classification (NCBI taxonomy): domain Eukaryota; kingdom Metazoa; phylum Chordata; class Aves; order Charadriiformes; family Laridae; genus Larus; species Larus michahellis. Next base: position 127,404,714 of record NC_133898.1, read on the forward strand.
AGAAGTACAGTTTAAGTGAAAAGTTTTTAAGCACTCCCGAAAATCTCAACTATTCATTTCAAAACCCAGAAATGTGAGGACTAAATAACCTGTAAACTAAGTTTCTAGCCTTGGAAAAAAAATAAAAAATTGCATATGGCCTTAATGCCATGAAAAGTACATATCTTGGATCAAGAGAGCTGAAAAGACATGCAAATGTCTCTCTAGGATTGGCATCTTCGTGTATGCATTAATCATCCAAAATTAAGCATGGTTAGTCAGTCTAACCTGAATCAGAATTGCTTTCTTACTCAAATCTAATTGATTTCAGATAGTGACATTAACAGCGTCTAAAAATGTTTATGAAAGTCTCATGATACTTCAGTAAATGTATATAGAATCATAGAACCATAGAATCATAGAAACTTCATGGTTGGAGAGGACCTTTGAGATCATCGAGTCCAACCATACAAACACACAAAAAAACCCCTACAATCTCTGCCACTAGAGCATGCCCTGAAATGCAACATCTAGACTTTTCTTAAACACCTCGAGGGATGGTGACTCAACCCCCTCCCTGGGCAGGCTGTTCCAGTGCCTGACCACTCTTTCAGTAAAGCAATTCTTCCTCATATCTAATCTAAACCTCCCCTGCCACAACTTCAGACCATTTCCTCTGGTCCTGTCATTATTCACCTGGGAGAAGAGGCCAACACCCACCTCTCTCCACCCTCCTTTCAGGGAGTTGTAGAGGGCAATGAGGTATCCCCTCAGCCTCCTCTTCTCCAAGCTCAACATGCCCAGCTCCCTCAGCCTCTCCTCACATGACCTGGTCTCCAGACCCCTCACCAGCCTAGTAGCTCTCCTCTGGACACGCTCCAGCACTTCAATGTCCCTCTTGTACAGCGGGGCCCAGACCTGAACACAGCACTCGAGGTGAGGCCTCACCAGTGCTGAGTACAGAGGCACCATCACTTCCCTACTCCTGCTGGCCATGCTATTCCTGATACAAGCCAGAATGCTGTTGGCCGCCTTGGCCACCTGGGCACACTGCTGGTTCATGTTAAGCTGTCTGTCCACCAGCACCCCCAGGTCCTTTTCTGCTGGGCAGCTTTCTAGCCACTCTTCCCTTCTCAGTGATTTTTTAAATTATTTTTGTCTTGTTTATTAACTTTATTTGTATGGTCCCAAATCAAAATTAGATCATATTTAAAGGACTAGAGACTAGCAAATGTTGCCTTTACTTGAAGCTGGTAGGTAAGAGAGAACTGAAGTTGATGATATGATATTTCCATTAAAATATATCTTTCAGTGAAAAATTAAAATCCCCTTTAAGCTGTGTATTTATTTTCTTTAAGAATGAATAGTATATGTAAAAATGACCAACGAGTGAAAGACGAGGAGAAGGAAGCACAGAGAGGTGAACCTCTACATTTAGATCATTCATTTTTGAAAATGAGCTATTCCACTTTCAACATCTTTTTAGTCATCTCACTTGAGGTCTAATTTTCATCTGGATTTATACACATGAGAAGTCAATGCAATGAAGATGAGGATGATCGTAAATCCTGTAGGCCTTTGTATTTGACCAGTACTCTGTTATGTGAAGTCACAAGTCATCAAAAAAAAAGAAAAAATCTATCTGATTTGCAAAGCTTTTGATCCATGTTTGGTACAAAAGCATATCAAGTGGGGACAGGGAAGTAGCAAGAGACAATGAGACTTTTTCGCCACTAAGGCTGCATTTCTATTATTAAACTTTAGGTGCTTGACTGGTTTCCCACATAGTCATCCTGGATTCCAGTTACAGTCACTGTGAAAAGAGCTGTCAGATAGCAATTTAGCCCAGGCTAGATGTGCACCACTCTCCATAGAAGCCTATCTCTTTCCACTGATTGCAGAGGGAGCCTAAGGCAAGTATGCATCTAACACAGGAGGCGCAGTTAAGCTAAATGAATGAGGACCATGATAGCCTGAATGCCAGTAAGCTACGGTCTTTGAGGGTTTAGTCCTGCCACTGTCATCAGGATCAATTATATTGCTGAATAAATCAATTAAATGCTGGTTAACCCCAATAGAAAGAGAGAAAAAGATCCTTTGTAAGAAGGAGATTGGAATTAACTTTTTTTCCATACGAAAATCATGGCTGGACTCCAAGACGTTTTAGAAGTCTGATTTGTTTTTCCTCACATGTTCTTCTGGTACATTCATCTGCTTATTTGTTTAATGAATGTAGTGCTGGTGAGAGATGCTGGATTGATGCCTTGGGGAGAACAAAGTCTTTTATTTGTCCCCGGGCATGCTATACCCATGGTCTACAACCACATGTCTTCCTTCTGACCTGAAAGGACCACCTTTAAGGGTGAGAAAGTAGCATAGTTTCCTGGCCCTTTTTAAACTTGCCCTTTCCTCTGCATCTATCAGCGAGGGACAGAGGGTCATTAGTGCTTATTTTTACAGACAAGGGCACACTGTCAAAGAGTTTCATTTCACGTCCAAATCTTCTCGTAAATTTTGTTGGCCTTGAAATCTCACAATAGCAGGCTTTTTTTTTTTTTTTTTTTTTAAGGCAACTTCTTGCTAGGCTAGCAGTACTGTTTCTCTCAGAGACTTTTCTGACCCTATTTCCATTCAGGAAATTATAAAGGTCATGAAAATAATAATTAAAAAAAATAAAATATTGATGGCAAGAATGTTAAAACTCACTCCACAGCTCACTCTCTATCTCACTTCCTTAAGTAATTGACTGTAGACTTCAGTCAAAAAATGATTGTATGCCATGCTTTGCTCTTAACCAGACTCTTCTTTATTTTTCTTCGGTGAACTGTCTTGAAGGTGGTTAACTAAAGCTACCCACTTCTGGATGTTTCCCTTCAACCTCTGTACCACTTGTGGCAGTGGAAACCTCATGTAACGTTCCTGACCTTCAACAGATGATTTTTAAGGCAAAGATTAAAATGTGATGACACTCCATCTTTCCCTACCAAGGCCTTGAAAAAGCCTCTGCACAAGAGAGGGAGCGAGAGATGAAAGGTGGAGAAAGAGAAAGAAAGCAAAGGAAAGGAGAAATAGAGAAAAGAAGATAAACAATCATCCCAAGCCATCTCTGATGAATTTTAAGATTTTTTTTTTAATTTTGTTTTCTTCATCATTAGGTAAATATGATTGAAACACGGAACATTGTATTAATCTGAAGTACCTATGGGTTAAGGCGCTTTTCTGAAAATGGGTCCCAGGCTCTGCTTTGTAAGTTGGCTTAATAAAGGGCTTTGATCCTGAGACTTTGAGAGAGTCCCCATTTCATCTGAAGGACAAACTCCCAACAGTGGGAAGCAGGAGCCGTGTCACAAATGTTTTCTTCCTTGAATGAAAACAACCTATTCTCCACCAACATGGGTTACTCTCCTCTGACATCTCTTCTTCAAAGGAGGGGAGGCTGCTTTGAAAACAATATCCCAAATCTCATGCTGGTTATGAGATAAACATGCTCACTATGGGTCTTTTTCAGTACTTTGGGTTTCTGAGGAACTTCTGATTTTAAGGATGTGCTAGTTCCAGCTGTCTCTGTATGAACAGGTCTGAGGGTTTGAATATCCAGAGCTCCACGGGTAAATTCGTTGCAAGCGGAATCTGCAACATCTCATTATTAAAACTGCAAAATCAGAGCTGCTGTGCCTTCCCCTCTTAATGTACTTCTTTATTGAATGTGTCAGTAAGCATCTCCCATTTTAATATTTGATAAATATAAAGAGATAGGAGTGCTGCAAAATACTCGCCACCACTCATTAAAAGATCTAGGGCATCCTCCTCAAATTATCACCATGTGCCCTCCCTCCACCTTTTTTCTTTCCAACCCCCCCAAAAAAAAACATAGCAGGAAATTTGTTACAGGAAATTGCTGTTATTGCCATTGTTATTATTATTGTTATTTCTTCCCCCTCCCTTCACATTATCAGGAGTGGAAAGCCAAAAGATGACGAAGAGTAATTTGCCTGGAAAGACAATGTTTAGGGTGTTCTAACACCGGCGCTGCATTTTTAATATCCACCCCTCTGAATGTGTTATCATTAAAACTTCATGGTTATCATTTTATTTATTTATTTATTAGCAGCAATGCCACCTCTCTGCTCGGCAACGCTTCCTGCCTTTCCGATTTCAGCAGCGCCTGACCCCATTTCAGTCAATTTTCCATATCCTGCCTGTCTCGTATCCGCCGAGGGAACACACTGATGCTGTGTTTATGCTAATTTTATGCTCTCTGAGTTGTGTCTGTTATTCAAAGCAGTTGAAGCAGTTATTGCCAGTAATCTTATTTCTGCGAGAGCCCCCGGGGCAGAGCAAGCCTCGAGCCGGTCCTGCAGACCGCGTCAGAGCCATCACAGCCTGCTGGTAAATGGCAGCTCTTTCCTGCAGAATCTGATATCAGTTACTTCGCAAACACAGTAATAAAATGAAACAAATCAGATTTTCAAGTAAATAAACCAGACTTCAATGGCAACAACAATGGTCAGGACAACAGGATTTTAATAAGTGATGCTATACAGGGGAAAATATTAGACTGCCGCATCCCTTCTTCTTCTTGCTCTCGCCCTGCTCCAACCCAAAATTAGCTGGCAGAACGCCTTGCAGGCTGAAAGCAAAACAAATACTACCAGAACGGGTTCTGCACTCCTGGTTGGCAAAAAAAGGACATTCACTGATGGCATGTATGGAAATTTCCCTGCAAAGGTTCTCTGAGCTATTTCTTTGGGCAACAGAAGAACATGAATTGTTATTCCTATTTTTCTACTCCATAATATCCATGGGAAATTGCATGAGAACTTCTGCATTAAGGGACAGGCAGATGGTACCTACCAAGAGAAAGGTGTTGACCTTCTGCTCCAAAGTGCTGAGCATGATTCACGGTTTTGCCACTGTTTTCTTGGGCACCCTGGGCATGTAATTTAAGGATAGGTCTTGAAGTGCTCATCACCTTTTCAGTAAGGTTTTAAAACAAACAAACTCAGCAGCTTCCTTGGTGCCTTCCTAAAAGTCAAAGATTCAGAAGGCAGAAAAGGTGTTTTATTCCAAAATACCATTTAGAGAAAAACTTGAAATTCTGCATTTCAGATAGCCTTGCCTTGGAAAGTATTTAAAATTTTGTCAGAAAGCCAATAGTTGGAAAAAAAAAATTGAATTCTGGCCAGTTTTCGGTTGCCAAAAATGTAAACCATTTTTCTCATAAGAAACGTTTCCTTCAAAAAACCCTCCAATTTAAGAAACATTTTTCAACAAGAAGACATTTCAAATGGAATATTTTCATGTTTTTCTACTGCCATCAACAGCACTCAGCTTTTATTGTGATGCTTAAGGCCATGATTTCAGCATACTGTGCTCTTTAGAAACTTGCCCAGTTACATTGAGTCCTCTGTAACAGCAGGAGCTCCCATATATAAATTCATATATCTATATATACATATCTGTATACATAAACAAAATATAAAATCCTGGATTTAATCTCTCTGTACCATAGTTTCTTGTCTGTCAAAACTGATTAATAATGCTTCGATTTCATTACTCAACTAATTTTTAAACTTTTCTGAAAGTCTGTCTTCTGTTCTGGCTGCTAAACTTCCTGAACAGCAGAAATTTTACTATTAGTTCACTTTCCTCATATTTTTGTGAATCTGAAATAAGGATTTGAAACTTTACTTTTTTCTTTAAAATTGTACAAGACCAATGGAAACTTCCAGATCACCTACATCCTCCTCTTGGAGAAATCTTAGTGATATATATCATGGTAAATTAAACACACCCTGACCCTTCGTTGTCCCTGAAGCCAACACATGACCATAGAATCACAGGATCATAGAATGCTTAGAGTTGGAAAGGACCCAATCCCCCTGCCATAGGCAGGGACACCTCCCACTAGACAAGGTTGCTCAAAGCCCTGTCCAACCTGACCTTAAACACCTCCAGGGATGGAGCATCCATAACTTCTCTGGGCAACCTGGGCCAGGGTCTCACCACCTCACAGTGAAGAATTTCTTCCTAATATCTAATCTAAATCTCCCCTCTTTCAGTTTAAAACCATTACCCCTCATCCTATTATGCCACTCCCTGACAAAGAGTCCCTCCCCAGCTTTTCTGGAGCACCTTTAGGGACTGGAAGACCACAATAAGTTCTCCTCGGAGCCTTCTCTTCTCCAGGCCGAACACCCCCAACTCTCTCAGCCTGTCCTCACAGCAGAGGGGCTCCAGCCCTCTCATCATCTCCGGGGCATCCTCTGGCCCCGCTCCAACACCTCCATGTCCCTCCTGTGCCGAAGCCCCAGAGCTGGAGGCAGCACTGCAGGGAGTTCTCCCCCGAGCGGAGCAGAGGGGCAGAATCCCCCCCCTCGCCCTGCTGCCCACGCTGCTGGGGATGCAGCCCAGGCTGTGGGGGGATTTCTGGGCTGCCAGTGCACATTGTTGGCTTATGTTGAGCTTCTCACGCACCAACACCCCCCAGCCCTTCTCCTCAGGGCTGCTATCCATCCATTCTCCACCCAGCCTATGTTTGTGCTTGGGATTGCCCCAACCCACGTGCAGGACCTTGCACTTAGCCGTGTTGCATCTTATGATCATAGAATCATAGAATCATAGAATTGTTCAGGTTGGAAGGCACCTTAAAGATCATCTTGTTCCAACCCCACCGCCATGGGCAGATATACCTTCCACTAGACCAAGTTGGATGTTTAGCCACATGCATTATAAGAGTTCTTTGTCCCCAGAACACTGTGTGACCTCACACAAAATGCATGTTGGAAATTATTGCTGGTTTAGGGATCATTGCTGTCTCTCCTGAGCCAAAACCATGGTAACAATTTACTGTTAGCAGTGGAGTTTATAGGACTGAGAATGTTTTCTGGAACTATTTCATCGTATAGCACACACATAGCCAATGCTTTTTGGTCTTCTCTAATCCAAAGACAAGCAGAATTTTTGAGGGTACCTTTTCAGGCTTCAACTACGTTTGGATAAATTTCTTGTGGAGGTAAGAGGCTTCAATAGCCTTCAACCGTGGCAGTGCAAGCCAAAGATGAAATCGAAAGAGTTACTCAGATCAGTGACACTGAGAGCAGATTTTGACTCGACTTCTGTAAATCACATATGTATATTAATCTTTAAAATTCAAGACATTGGCTATTTTTTTCCATTCTGTGAAGTATAATTTTTAAATTTGTCTGTGTTGCAGATTTAGCACTGATCTAAATAAACTAGAAAAACAGAGAAGACCTGGGCTAAATGTCTAAAAAAAGTGAAGGCCAGGAGAGCTTTTCCTTGACCTCGGAGGTCAGGATTTCACCACCGCTCTCCTAACCCGGCAGTTTAGCTGCCTCTTGAGTCTGACACAGTTACCAAAGCAGTACCCATGCCTGAACAAGAAACCCTGGCAGATCCAATTGCTGCCCAATAATTTCCTCCATCTAGGACCAAAGCCAGTTTGTACAATGTGCCACAAAGAAGAGATGCCAAAACTAGCCCTGGAATTAAACACCGTGTAGCTGTTCACATCCTAAAGTGGACTGCAGGACCAAATGCATCCTACTGGACTTGATGATCTTAAGGGTCTTTTCCAACCTAAACGATTCTGTGATTCTATGGTTCTATTAACGGAGCTGCACTATCAGCTAAAAAGCTGGACTTGCTGTTAACTGTGGCAGCACTGGTACATTCAGGACACAAAATATTTTTATCCCCAACTGTTCCTAAACTACTGTAAATGTCAATTAGGTAAGAGTAGCAGTGACAACATTTTTTACAGGGATTGAAATAGGTGGCATTATTTTTCCTCACTGGATTATTTTCTCTACAGGCTTTCTATTTTTCTTTCACACGCATTTTAGATCTCTTCCAATGGAAACCTGGGCACTCCAAACAGAACACTTTTCTACAAAGTAGACAAATTCCTTAAGAACAAAAATGTTTAGAAAAATGATTTTTTAAGAACATTTCCAAATGAAAATAATATAGATACTGAAAAAAAAAGAAGTAGAGAGTATTCTGCCTACTTCTGGGCAGATGTTCCTTGCAATAGTTGCATTTGACATGGAGGTATTTCTGCATTCATGAAACAAATGTCAGCTGATTGGATTGTTCTATAGAATTAGCTCAGAAAAATATTCAGAATATATATATGTATATACATGTATATATAAACGTAGATTAAAATTAATTTCACAGACATTATCAATATTGTTCCTGCTGAAGTGAATAAAAAAGTTATCCCGACTTTGTAAGAGCAGAATCAGGCCATTGAAACTTAATGAAACTGTTCTGACTTTTTTTTTCGTTTTTTTTCTGCATCAATCTCCATTACATAATTCTCAAAGGAGGAGATGTCTGACCACAAGTGTGTATGTCTAAGGTCCTTCAATCAATATTACTTTTGTATTTGACAATTCATACCATTCATAACTGGATGTAGAAAAAAAACAACACAACAACTTATGAATTTTCTGGGTTTTTTTTCTTTAGTATCATCTACATATGTAAATACAAATATAAATACAAATACAGTCTAGGCGTGTAAAGCTTTGACGGCATTTTCAAGTATCCTTTGGCAGGAAACTACTTTTTAATATTAATGGCAAATTGCTAGATTTATGATAACCAAAGAAACACAATTTGCTGTTTCTTTATGTATTTGTTTTACGTGTTTGGAAGCATTTTAGGCTGGGAGGATGAGTGTGTATTGCGTATTTGATCTATGGGGCTGTTGTTTGCAGGATCTGCAGTGTCTCTCAACAATTCAAGCTCAGGGGTCCAGTTGAGCAGCATTGAGGATGGTGGTCACTCACGACTTGACTGGCAACACCAGCTCAAGTGCTGTTGGACACTTGGCACCTAAGCTAAAGGACATATCTCCAAACATCTGGAGAAATATATACGATATATGCTATATCCTGAAACTGTAGAACGGAACTGATTTTATTTTATTTTTATTTTTCTAACAAAAATGAACCTAATAGAGCTGAGCTCCACTGAATTTTCTAAAAAGTACAAATCCAAGAAAGTGGAAGCTATTTGAGGATGTGGGCTAAATTTACCAAATTCTTACAAACACTTCAAAAATGGAGGAAAAGTATTCCATGGTGATTTTTTTTAAATTATTTTTTATAGTTAATTAGTTTTATAGTTTCCAGAATAGACTTAGAGATTTAAACATCATAAACAAAAGAAAATGAGGAATGCTACTAACAGATCATCCACCCAGAATTCAGCAGGACAAAGCTGCAGTTGTGACACAAACCTGGCAAAGGATCCACATAATCTGGAAAAGTACTCCAATCAGTGTGGTAGAGTAATTAACCTGGATTAATTGAGCTGGAGCCAACAGCTGTGAGGATACTCTCTGAACCATGAGGTTATTCAGGATTTCTCTCTTTGTATTCCAGCCAACATTTAGCTTTTTTAACTAACTGTTGCAACACATGGAAAAGAAAAGAGAGGAGGAAGTCCTATTTAGAAGTTTAACATCCTTAAATTACCCCTGTAGATAATGGAGAGAAATAGTAGTCTCTTGAGCTCCAGTGTAAAACATGTGTCTAAACTTGGTGGAATAAATAATCTCTCAGAGGCCTCCTGCATAGCATCTTCTTGTTTCAACCCCAACTTGAGATATGGAAGAATCCCGTCGCTCCTCTGCCCGATGCTAACCCAAATCTCCCTTTTGCTTTCAAGACAAAAAATTAGCTTTGTCATTTCAAAGAAAAATAGGCTAATTTTCCTATTACTGCTCAGTTCCTTGTTGCATCAAAGATATTACCTTATTTTAAACAGATTATTTAAATTACATATATTTTCCTTTTTTCATTTAGCTCCTTTTATTGTATTATTTATTTCCATGGCAGAAAGGAGGTTTTTGAATGTATCAGTTATTTCTCATTAGAGAGAATGATATGCTCCATAACGCAGTGACAGGCCAGCCAGCTTCATTACTTTCAAAAATTATTCTACTTAAAGCATATGTTCCTTGTCCCAAAGATATTTAGGCAAATTTTCTACAAAGAACTTTCTCTTCCATCCATTGTGCGTGTTCCAGCATAGCGTAAGTTTTCTCTGTTGGAATAAATAGGCTGAGTTGTACCTCCAATGCAACCATTATTACAGTAAAACAAAGGACAAAAAAATAAATGCCCAGGTCTGAAATTTTATCTCATCCTTTCATATGGAGTCTGGATGAACATTCCTGGATTACACCAAAGGACCCCAATTCTTTCCGTTATATAGACATCAGCAGAAGTATTGCTTACTTCTCTATGTATGAACAGGAGAGTCTTAAAAATCAGCTATTCACCTGATCTTTAGATACAAATAGCTGCATATGCATATTCAACAACAACAAGAAAATGAAAAATGCAAAAGATAAACCCACTCCTATGGTGGACTTCTGCTGATATTAAGAAATGTTAATAACTTGAAGAGAGTCAGAGATTTTCTTTTTATTGAACCTAATAAAGACACAACATTTCACTCACTCTCTTCCGCTCCAAAGTGTTCGTTATTTGCCCTAGACTGAATGCTACTAGTTAGATGATTTTCAAATATTGTTTCCTTCCTGTTTCTCTTAATTTGGATGGAGGTGCAATGATCCAAGTGAATTGGAGCACTGAATTCCTAAAAAGAAAGTGCATCGCTGATTTCTCTCTGATGAAGCAGAGCACACACACACACACATGCACACACATGCACACATGCACATAGACACGCTATTTTAAGTCCCAAATATTGTGTTGAAGCATTTCTCCCTCACATATAGGCTTGGGAAGAATTTAGTGCTAAATAAATGCTGCCTCAAACCAGGCAAGATAAAACATAAATCATTGCATTAAAAACCTCTAACAAGTCTATCTGCTTTTTGAAATGACTGGGAGATGAAAGAGAGGAGTCTCATTTAAGAAGGCCCAGCGGAACAGTTCTGCATTTATATAGCTGTTATCAAAAGCAATTCATTTGGAGATCAAATAGACTGACAGATAGGACAAGCAGGGGATCACTACTGCCTTCAGGCAGCCAAAAGCAAGGATGGTTTCCCAGTACCATCACTAATATTGGGTCTAGTCAATGCTCATGTCTATTACGGCTCGCAGTAACAGCCAGCTGAATGTTAATGCCCACTTCTTAGACTCCAATTCGATGCCAATTTGTAGCTGAGGGAGTAAATAGTGTACATCCCTTTCTCTGACTTTTTTTCCCTTTTCTTTTTTCTTGTAGGAGTACCTCCTTTTGTCAGCATTGTGTGTCTGATGAGGGTTTACTTCTTAAAAAGGTAATGCCACTGAAGACAAAAGCGAGAGAAGAGAATGGGCTTTCCAGGGTCCCCTTAGCAATGTGCTGTGGTGTGTGCATCGACAGCACCTCTCTTCTTTGCACGCTGGAGACATGCTGCCGCTTATTTACAGGAAAAAGCTCAATGCTGTTTTCCTCCTTTCAAAATGAAAAGAGATGCGATCCATCAGCCCAAGGCCGTCTGCAATTTCTCCCATGCAACAATTCAGCACACCTGTAAGGAAAACTTACTTTTTCCTCTCCAAAAAAGCTGCCACTGGGGTAAGAATAAAGACTTATTGTGATCTTAGCCACCCAAAATATGTTTACAGTGCTAAATAAGAAAGGGTGAATGAGTGATCTTTGGTTTGGAGATCAGGTAACCCAGAAATGCCTTGTGTTTAGATAGTTTAGGACAAACATCCTCAAAATGAAACTATCTAATCCACACTACATCACAGTTATGGCTCCTCGGGATCCCATGAGATGCCTCCATGGCCCTAAAACATGAATATTATTTTCTGTTGCGGTTTTTTTTTTGGTTGTGTTTTTTTTTTTTTTTTTTAATGTGAGGTCTGCCTTATGGCCACAGTGGTGTTTTTATTGCATCACACTGAGGATATATGTTAGATGCCTTGGGATATAGTACAAAAGGAATTTAGGATGCTGCAGAGTATAAATTCTGCTAAGGATTAGCAGATTCCTCCCAACGAAAAGTGGCCGTAATTATACACCAACCATTTTATCTGGACACAGGATTTGGGAACCGCATGGACTAGACTTAATGCTTACAGAAATCAGTGCTCTGTGAGATGCAATTGCCTCGAAAAAGTGGGATTTCAACTTTCTGACTGAGTAAAATAACAAGTCAGAATCAGCACAAATGCAAAAATTTGGAAAATGACACTAGAAGGCATAGAGCATATGCGGGTGATGCTTACAATCAACTTCTTTGCTATATCTTTCTCTTTTTAATTTTGCATTTTCAGATGCAGCCATCACTGCATGGAGAGCACTGGAGACTTGTTCAAGTGGTAATTCAATGGGTGCTGTAGGAGGAAAGCAAGAAAAAGCTAAGGTAGATAATTTTTCCAGGAAAAAAAAATGGTACTGGGAGTTGTGGAAGGAGAAGCAGACCAAGGAATCAAAAGAGAAAAAGGTGTCGTGGAAAATAGCTGAAATCGAGTGCAGCAGGTAAAAGTAGAAGATAATATACCAATACAGGATTTAGGGCTTGATATTAAACAATAAGTACACATTCCTTACAGGCACTGAACAACCATTAAAAATTTGACTCTTAAGTCCTACAAAATGTCCCTTTTCTAGTGCATAGTTCCCTTTTCTTTTATGCAGAACTACAAATTGAGTAGACCAACTCAGCCTGGGAAGGGTTGGGCAAAGGGCAAAGAAGGAGTAAGGTAGATAGGGAATGACCATTCACTCTCTCCTCCAGTAAAAGGACTAGGAAGTATGAAATAAATAGCTCAAGAGCCAGGTTTGAAACATTCAAAAGGACTATATCTTCAAGGAACACATCAGTAAACCGATATATTTATTGCTGTATGTTGACAAGATGATACTTAAAACTTACACAGCTTAAAAAAACCCCAAAACAGTAGGACAAATAATTGGCAAGAAATCATCAAAGAATATTAAATAGAAATGGCCTTCCTCTGAGCTACAAATCACAGCAGAGTAGGGGAATATGCCAGGGAAATATGAGTCTTTGCTGTCCTACTTCTTCTGTTTTTCCCTTGGCAGTTGTCCTACTTCTGTTTTTCCCTTGGCACTCTGGCCAGTATCAGTCACTAGGCTAAATGGATCTTTGATGTGGACCAGCCAAGTTATTCTCATGTCCCCATCACAAGAAGTCTCTTTCCGCTTCTCTGCTGGGTCTTACTCTTTGTTCCACAGCCCAACTGCCCTGCAAATAGTTTTCCCGCAGAGTTCTTGATCTGCTGACCTGAGAACCTATTCATGGGTTAGAAAAAAACCCCACTGCCAACAAAACAAGGCCGTGGTCCTTCCAGTGCAGCCAGCCCTGTCATAAGGAAAGGCAGTGCAACACTGGGATGCCAAACAAGTTGGGATGAAATATTAATTATGGTAAGACTTTACAAAAAAGGCTATCTGCCCCCGTGAGAGTCCAAGCCTCGAAGCTAGTCTCTTGTGGAACAAAAGTAAGTTGTCAGATTTGAATAATTTCCCTGCATGTAGATAAATCCTCACATTTCTACATCTCCCTGCCCCCCCCCCCCCCCCCCACACCGCCTTTTCCTCCTCCCCCCTCTCTTCACTTTTGCAAACAAGAAAAGAAACACTAGGAGCTATTTCACTGGATAACCATGCAAATGAAACAGGAGATTTAAATGTCTTCGCAAGGAGATCAGAGACACAGTTGGAAACAGCTGTAAGGGGCATTGGAATGATTATAAGGGAATAGGATGGGTGCATTATTTGGCTTGGTGACTTCATTAGTGATATTTGGCATCAGATGCTCAGCTGGTGTAAATCAGAAGAGCTCCTCTGTGCCTGCTTATCCCCTCTGAGGATTCACATATTTGTCCTGAATATGTATTTCTACATCATTCTATTTTATTTTTCTCCACTGCACTGGTCTCCAGGCAGCATTTTGAGAATAGGAATTTAAGCCATGAGAAGGTATTTTGTTAGATGGAACAAAACTACATGTGTATCTGTTGCCTTGAAGAATTTGAGGTCTTACTAGTGATAAAATCTTGAGTTTTGATTCAGCTTGTCTACCAGTAAATGAAATGTAGGGATACAGGATCCTTATGAAGCCTAAACCCCCAAATTCTCAGTCTCTTGTCATTCAAAATAGCTGTTGAAAATGTATCAACTATGGCTTTTTGTTCATACAGCAGTATCAAATACCTGTGTAAAATTCAATAGGAATTGACACTTATGAATTTCAGGGTCTCTTAAATATTTCTTGAAATATAATAACGAGATAAGAGTTTTTCTTCATTTTTATCTTTTTAGCTATTTTTACAACAAATTTGGAAGTATTGCTTTTCTCCAGAAGCTCAAGACCTGTCTGTAATTTTACTGTCTTTATAGTGGAAGAATCTTTAGCAAAAAGTAGAAATGTGGTTCCTCCTGAAAGAAATTCTCCTCTGATACGTTCTTTGTGCAATTCACAGTCTGTCCCTTGTTTTTGAATCTATAACATTAAGTCTTTTTTCTTTTTCTTTTTTTTTTTTCCCATTTGAAGAAGATGAAGAGAAATAAGCAATCATTTGAGACATCCTGTCTGACAATATACGTCAAAAAAATTCAGCCATTTCTGTTGATGGAGGTGTATCTACAGATGGAATGGGTAAGGAAGAAAGACAAATCACTTCTCTTCATGCACTCAATGGACACATGAACTTCAGACTAAGTAATGAAAGCAATTGCACGTGCATTCAGTAGACAAGATGTCAGTGGGAAGACTACTATCAATAACAGCAAGCTTCTCCTTTCGTAAAAGGAGATGTCCCCACCTTTCCCAGTCAAACCAAGACTGCATGTCCCAGCCAGTGCATAGTCCATGGCTTCCCCTGCCCACCCATTAGAGTGGAAAGCTATGTAAAACAGGGGAAGAATCTTTGTCTGGAAAGTGCTGGAAAACAGATAATTTTGGTCAGTGTCCTCAAAAAATATTGGTATTCAGAGGAACATTGAAAGCTTGGGGCATTTGATTTTCCAAAGAATCTTTTAAAACAAAGATGTTTGATGAAGACAAACAGTCCCTGTGAAACTGTTAAAATCTAGCTAAATATTTAATTTTCCATCAAAAGAAAGAAAACTGAAAATTTTGGTTATAGTCATTTAGGGATCTAGCATGGAACACCAGTACCTTCCATAATTTTGGTGGTTATCAGGGAAAAGTCAGAAAGGGAAGATCTAAGAAATGTAGAATCATTTTGGTTGGAAAAGACCATCAAGTCCAACTGCAAACCTAACACTGCCAAGTCCACCACTAAACCATGTCGCTCAGCACCACATCTACAGGTCCTTTAAAAACCTCCAGGGATGGTGACTCAACTACTACCCTGAGCAGCCTGTTCCAATGCTTGACAACCCTTTCAGTGAAATATCCAATCTATCCCTCCCCTTGTGCAACTTGAGGCCGTTTCCTCTTGTTCTATCACCTCTTACTTGGGAGAAGAGACCGATCTCCCCTCGCTACAATCTCCTTTCACAGCCCCAGTTCCCTCAGCTGGTCATCATAAGACTTGTTCTCTAGACCCTTCCCCAGCTGTATAGATAGATATATAGCACTGCAAACCTTCCTCCTACAGGGAGATTTAAGTAATGTGGATGTTAAGCAGAAAGACTGAAATCCTGGTTAATGCTCTGAAACCCATAACTACTGGGGTTTTTGTCCTTCTTCTGTGTGCCTAGGAGCAAACCCATGCCCTTTATCTCTACTTACATTGCTCACACCAAACGGTGGTTCTGTCTTCATTTGTATCTGTGAGATAATGGAGATATTCTTGTTTGGAAAGCACATTAGAAAAGCAGAGTTGTATTGTCAGTGATGAGAAGCTGCACGGGGCAGCATTAAAGTTGTTCTTGACCAGAAGAGCTTGGTACAGGAAGCAGAGGTTTTGGCTGTGTGGGGTGAATGGGGTTTATTCCTGATGAACTTTCAAAGCCATCGGTTCATGGAGGTGCAAGTTCAGGAAACTTCTTTGCAGAGGTCAATATAATTATAGACCAAGTGGCACAAACCCCTGATCAGAAGATATAAGCAGAGGGTATATAAAGCACCCAGTCCACAAGATGATGGGGCTATTAGGAGGTCTGGGTAAGGTCTGGGTAAGGTCTAGGGACTCTCGTTAGTCCAAACTGAATCTGCATTCACCGTTGCAAAGTGCAGAGGAGTCATTCACATAGTGCCAGAAAGGCAAAATTTTATCTCTGTGAATACCTTGATCAGTCACCTTATGAGCAGGCACCAGTACGTCCTTTTAATGCTCCGTGGCCTATTGTGCGTAAAGAAAATGTCCATGTTTTAAGCCCTCAGTGCTTTCGTTTAACAAAACACTGTTCACAAGATAACTGCAGGCTGGAGCCATGAATCCATTTTGCCTTATTTACATGAATTTTCCACAGAGTCCTTCAGGAGGTATCATACTCAGCACTTCCCAAAGGAAATTATGCGTATAAAATTCATGAGAAATCCTGCTTTCTCTAGAGTATTAGGAGACATCTCTCTATTATGCAACCCAGGAATATTATAAACCAATAAATAAACCTTGAGATGAAGGATATTTGCCTCACTGAACTAAACATTCTGAGAGGTGTGGGGAGTATATGTGCAGTGGTTTTAAAGGAGAGTCTTGGAATTTTTTTATTTCTGAAATATCCATGGTGATGAAGATCAGAGCAGTACTGGCTTAGCCTCTGCAGCAATCTTAATACAAGAATACAATTCTAATCTCTAATCATCCTTGTAATACGCCTATTTTATTAAGCAATATTAATGAACCTTATATCTGTCATATCTTGGTAGAGCAGAGGAGGAATTTGATGGCTTAATGGAAGTGAGTCTTTCCAATTTTTGACCATTTGACGAGAGTAGGGCAAGAGCTCATCTGAAAAACAAATTTATGTCTGAGCTCAGGCGTGCCAGTCTTCCCATTATAAAGCTCAGTGCAAAATATGTAGTTCTTATAAACTTTACAAAAGTGGAAGGTTATTTGAAGCTGTATTTTTGGAGTTGCTAAACTGTGTTTGGCATCATAGTTTGTATTTCACAACTGTTTGTACTCCATAGATATGGGAAGGAAGATAACCTAATAGATGGCTTTGAAAGAGAAACAAGTAGTAAATTAACCACATTTACCTTTTAGACCTTATCTAAACCTGCATGTCCAGAGAATGGACCTCATGGACTTGGATGGCCTTTGGAGTTAGACCAAAAAACACACAGGTGGCTGCTGCTACTTACTATTTCTTCAGAGACACCCTCTAACACTTCACTGAAAACATCTCTTACTTTGAGGGGAACGTTGTGAGGAGCAAGTCCTGAGATTCACAAGAAAAACGTGCCTTAAATTCCTAATAGCTCAGTCAGAGCTTTCAAAGGTTGCTCACCAAAGCTTTGTAAGATGACATAATTAGGCAGGAAAGACTTAGTTGTATGGGATTTTTCTTAATATTAGAGGGTTGAAACAGCTCTGATGGATAAAAAGGACTGGAAAGTGGTGTCAGAGGTGCCCCTTCCTGCCCTGCTTCCTCTCCTGGGCTTTCTCCTGTCTTCCCCTTGCTGCCGTGGGTTATGGCATTGCCACCCTCAGCACACCTCTCCCAGGATGCGGGGTAAGGCTGCACTCAGCCTCCTTTTCCTCTTTCTCTTCCTAAGTCTCCCACCATCCAAGTTGTAAGAAGCATCTTCCTTTTCTCCAGTAACACCTCCTGCTCTCCTGGGCTTTCCAGGGCTTTGGGAAAATGCAGAGAGATGGGAAAAGGATGGGCCACCTTCTGAAAGACAAAAGGAGGTTGCTGGGCCAGCCCAGGAGCCAGAGGAAATCCTCAGGGATCACAGTGTTCTCTTCTTGTCTGCTGTGAAGGGTGATGGTGGGTGCAAAGATGACTGCAGAGACCTTTGGCAAGTGAAGGGTAGAAGTATCCAAACCAAAACATTTAGTTTTCTAGTCAAAATTGCAGCAAAGATCTCCCACAATTCCCCCATCCCTTACTAAACTATTTGCTGATATCCTCACTCTTAACTTCCCAGTAGTTCCACTCTGAATTTGCCTGGCTTACAGTGTTTTGTCTATGCAATAGAAAAGCTCTTTATTTTCAAAATTCTGTTTCCCCTACAGGTATTTTTAGACTGTGACCATGTCATAAGATCAGCACTTTCAGAGGTGTTTTATTCCACTGTAAGACTTACTTAAGATAAGAGTAAGTGATGCAAGGTGAGGCATCTTCTGCAGGTACCCATTGCTAACTGCAGAGAAAGACTAAATGACTAATTTACGCTGGGTGTTTAATTTTTAGCTGGTTTAAAATCCCTGCTTTTTTTTTTTTTTTGCTATGCAAAGTGTTATCCCCATCTGTGTTTCCTTTGTGAACCCTCTGAAATATTATAAACAACTTACTGAACTGCAGAGATCAAAACCAGAAACAATATCAGTCCTGGAATATAAGCAACCTCTTCTTATTTAAAAGCTTTGTGTTTATGCAGCAAAATAACATTAGCTCCTTTGTAAGACCTTTATCCTGACAAAAATCATCTTTAGTTACTATCTATCATGATGACAAGCTGTTTTCAGTCACCAGCTGTCAGAAAAGAAACTCTGCCTTGTAAATACAGCCATATCCTTAAGTATAATTTTTCTATCGTTATAATAAAATGTACCTCATTTGTCTGAACATGGTTGATCCACAGATCTCACAACATAAGGGATCTGTCTTCTTATTTTATTTATCATCCCCTGAATCTCCATCTAATTAGCCAATTGGCTGAATACCAACTTTTAGATTACCTTTGTGTTTATAGATAAACCATTGCTAAAATAGCATCAGGACAAAACCTGATCCCTCTGTGACCAGACTAGAAACAGACCTGCTTAGCAGAGACTTCTATAAACACATTTTGAGGCTGTCAGCCTATTTTTAATCCACTTAGGCTGCACCACATTAATTTTGTGTTGTTTTTTTTTCTTTCTAGATTTGTAATCAAAATGTCACGGTGTACCAAGTCAAATGCCACGCAGATGCCTATTGCTTGACTACTGCTATCTTTATCGACTGAACTTGTAATCTCATCAGAAAGAGAGCTATCAATTTAGTCTGACAGGACCTATTTTCCATAAGCCTGTGTTGATTGGCATTCGCTAGATGTCCCTTCTTTATTTCTGAGGATGGGGGACGCTGGGGTATGAGGGAAGAGGGTTTACCACAGCATATACATCTGCAGCTTCAAATTCAAGCACCAATTGTCGTCTTGTCTCCTGCAGACTACGGCAGTCGGAAATGGCCCTGAAGTTATTTTATGCTTTGCTCTCTCCAAATCAAGACTGTCCTGTCTAGAAATCCAAGGAGGCCTTTCTCAGTCTCTATATAAATAATTCTTTCATACAGCCAACATTATTAGTCATAGTGTGCAATCGGTTCTGTATTAGAATAGTAAAGAAGCCCACTGGCAGTGTGAAATGACTGATCTCCGGTGTGGATGTATCTAGAGCACCGAGTCCCAACAGCCGTCTACCTTGAGGCATGGGAGAATTTAAGTTGGTGAGGCGGAGGAGGGATTGGTGATATTAGGGAAGCTGACAATTTGTGTGACATGACAGCTCTTCTGCATGGACTGCACTTTTCTTTTCCTTTTTTTCCTTTAACCCTCAGCACCTTGCAAGTGAAACCAGTCTAGGTACACTTATTATTTCTATTTCTATTTCTATTTCTATTTCTATTTCTATTTCTATTTCTATTTCTATTTCTATTTCTATTTCTATTTCTATTTCTATTTCTATTTCTATTTCTATTTATTTCTATTTCTATTATTTCTATTTCTATTTCTATTTCTTTCTCTATTTCTGTCTCTATTACTATCACTATTACTATTACAATCACTATTACTATTATTGCCTTTACTCTTTTGTTTCAAGGGTGGTTTCAATGGCAACTGGGATGCCAGTATTCAGCTGCACTTGGAAAATAATTAATTAGAAACAGCCTCAGTGCTTAGGACCCTGGAGCCTGAGTGGGCAAAGTGGACGGAGGTACAGAGAAAAGCTGTATTACCATTCTCATTTTGCACATGAGGAGCTGAGGGGCAGAGACATTAAATGAGTGGCCTAAGGTCGGAGAGGGGAATTGGTGGCAGGATGCAGACTTGAACTGAGGACAGCTGATATCCAGCCTAATGCGTAAGCTGCAAGTCTTGCCCTGCATTACTTTTTTAGTGCTGCCTGTCTCCGTTTTCCTCTCTGAAACAGACTTAGATAACAAAAATGGTGTAGTGAATTTGTCTGAGGACAGATAGTCAAGGGAAATGTGTGCTTTTGCTGATTTCTTTTCCACTTGTTCCTAGTGCAAGCTTTAGTGAGTTCCTTAACTCTTCCCTGCTTCATGTCATCTATCCCGGATTCATGGACAATTGCATAGCTTTTCCTCCAAAAGGGGTTAGGAAAAACAGTGATTAGGGCTGACAGGAATCTACTATCTCTCTTTGAAGGGAAAACCTGAATTTAAAAAAGAATATCAGAAGTATCTTTTTTTTTAGTTATGAAAACATTTTCTTTAGAATTATTACAATTTTTTCCAGAGGTTTTGGGGACTGCATAGACCCTCAGCCTCCTGGAAATCATAGAATCATAGAATGGTTTGGGTTGAAAGGGACCTTAAAGACCATCTATTTCCAACCCCTCTGCCATAGGCAGAGACACCTCCCACTAGACCAGGCTGCTCAAATGAAGTGCTGTAGGCAATTCTTGCAGGACCTTCAAGATGGGAACCTTGACTGACCTTGTGGTTAACTCCCAGGGTCATGAGATTGGAAAAGCCCTGAATCCCTGTAACCTCTCAGGGTTTGCCTCAGGTGGAGGAATCAGGCAATCCCAGGACCGCCACCTCCAAGATAAGCTCATACTGGATGAGTTACTGCTAAGAGGAGCAATTACAGAGCAGGTAACTATT
The DNA here is from genome assembly GCF_964199755.1 of Larus michahellis. Classification (NCBI taxonomy): domain Eukaryota; kingdom Metazoa; phylum Chordata; class Aves; order Charadriiformes; family Laridae; genus Larus; species Larus michahellis. The sequence continues at coordinate 127,425,645 of NC_133898.1, forward strand.
TTCAGAGGAAAAGTCGGCAAAAAAACTTTACTTGTGCAGTATTTGTGCACTCCACTACTTTTCCCATCAGAAAATAACTCATGATGAGTTGGGAACTAATCAGTGAAAGACTCCACTGGAAGTAGGAAGGGCATGGCCAGATTAATCTGAAATGCTGGCTTGACAAGGCTAGAAGTCAACCATCTCATCTAAGCTACTCAATTAACACCTGCAGAGATACAAGCACTTCCAGAGGGTGATTCAGCCCATCCTGCAATAGCTGTGTAAGAAAAGTGAAGTGAAGCACCCCCTGAGTTCATATCTGAGTATAATAACTACACACAAGGGAGAGTTAGATTAGACCAGACACAATTTTCGATAATAACGAGTGTAGGTGGTCTTGGTTTTCCTCTTCCGCTGAGTGTCTCAGAGAGCAATGGTCCAGGGCTTCCAGCACCACATGCTAAGATGGAGGGTTGGTTAATCAGTGACTGATAAAAATATTCTCCAGTGCCACCTCTTGGGAGTAAAGGGAAATTTGTTTTGTGTTCAGGGTTTATCTCATATATGTATTATCTCTGTTCTAATTTCAACCTCTACACAACGTGGATAAACAGATACAAATGTCTTCACACTGTTACCAAAAGAAACAGATTATTTTATGTTCTGACTGTGAATATCAAGGAAGTCAAACCAGCCATGATTTTGCTCAACAACAAGAAGCCTTGAAGGAAGCTTGAAAAGCTTCCTTTTCTGAAAATTTAACCTCTCACAGTGGACCAAGACTCTCATCCTCAGAGAAAGAGCGGTAGTAGGACCCACAGCAAAGAACTCCTGATGCTGTTCACTTGGGAACAGCGTTTCAGACTTCAGTACATCTTATAATTTACCATGCAATTTTAGATTAAACAAGTGGATACTGAATCATCTTTGGACTCATAAGCTACTAAGCCCAGTGGTGGACATGAAGATAAAAAGTCCCGATGGGCAAGTCTTAAAAGGGAGTTGCAATTTATGCTTCAGCTAATCATCGTTGCTGTGTCTGAAAACAAGAAGAAAGCATGAGGCATAACAGAATGAAATGTAGCATCCTTCTCCCTGCAATGCACATCTTTTCTCTGGGATTAAAATAGGGTTTGCATTTTAAATTTTCATTTACTAAACAGAAAAATATTTTACTAGGAGGGAATGGTATTAAGGAGAAATGATTCTTTGTGTGCCCTCAGGCCTGGTGAAGACAGGATTTGATTTGCTGTGTTAGGCTGGAATCTGGATTGATACACAGAGATGAGAAGGTGTTTAATAAAATTTACATTTCATTTTCTCACTTGACACCAGTCTCCTGTCACTCACCAACTGAAGGGAATACGACAAATAACTTTTGTCAGCACCTAGACAGGGAGAGGCAGCCAAGGGGGGGAAAGAGAGCAAGGGTGGGATATTTTTAGCATCGTTGCCTTTGACAGTTGCGAGACTTGGCATGTCCTGGGCACCAGATTCATCTTTAATGTACTCTGTAAGGGAGAGTTGTATCAAGAGGGAAAGCACAAATTAATCCAACAACACCTAACCCGTCCCTGGGGATGGACAAATGACCTACTGGGAAATGAATGAGATGATCTACACCCAAAGCAGCAGACCAGTTTAGCACATGCTCCATGCTCAGCTTGTGTGTGGCTCCTCGCTCCAACAAATGCACTGTGATCTGGCCTGAGTCCATCTTCCATAGTGCTGCTGCAGAGATCCTTTTCCACGCCATTGTTTTGGCTGTGTCACCTCTTTCTGTTCTTCTTTCCCTGCTGATCCCAAATTAAACTGGCGGGTTTTAGTATTTATGCTTTAATCCCTAATTTTTTTCCACCTGAATTCAGGTTTCTAATTGAGGACACACGATCAGGGTCGTAGTCAGCCTAGTCTCACTCTTTGCTTCAGAGAAATTATTTTTCCCAGAGAAAATGGAATCCCCTTCTGGAAACACCGGTGTTACCTCCCACTGCATGAGATTTAACTGCACAAATCCAAGGGGAGGGAGGTCTTTTGCAGGAGGACCCAGTATATATCCTCCTTTTCTTCTGTTCCAGTGGGGTACTAACCCTTATCTTTTCAGCTGAATTTTCAGCTGAATTGTCGGCTGAATTTTCAGTCAGATTCCTGCATCCCACAGCACTCACACAGAACGTGGAAAATAGCGAAGCGTAATAAAGAATGTGAAGGACATTTAGAAAAGCAAGGAGAATAAGTGTTACTCCCTATTTATCAGGTGACAAAACCTAGAAAAAATCAGTCATAATATTTAAAATAAAAGCAGAAATCACTTATTTTTGTCACACGGGATATAGATAATTCAGTGTAACATGACATTCACGTTACACTTTCAGAAAATGTTCAGGGACAGTGGGTCCATCCAATGTGCACTAGGAGCAACCACCATTCCCAGAAGTCTCTTATTCCTTAAGGTTTAATCCAGGGAAGGGTCATTTCATATTTCCCTTTTTTTTTATATCCTTCCCCAAGTATCCAACACCAACAGCCCTCAGTATGAGGATCTGGTATAATCCAATATGGAAGCTATTAGGAGGTTTACCTAGCTTATGTGCAGTCTTCTGCCATGGCCTTCGTTCATAACTGCAAATTGAGCCAGGCTCATCAGTAATAGGGACTATTTTTCATTTAGGTTTCAGTGTAAGGAAAAAGCTTTGAATTGAAACATCTGAGGCAAAGTCGACCACATGTTGGGAGTATTTTAGGAGAAAATGATTCACTGAGCTGGAGACCAAGAGAGGGGAACAGAAGCTCAGATAAAGTCATATTTTTTTTTTTTTTCACACTGTCCTCAGTTTTGTTGGGTGTTTTTTGCCAAAATGTTCACCTTGAAAATAAAGCTAAGGACAAATTTAACAATATATAATATTTAAATTTTTAAGTAATTTGAGAGTGTTTTGTCTCTTTTTTATTTCCTTCTTCTCTACTTTTCTCCTCTTTGCTGGTCAGAATGTGAAAGAAAAGAGGATGTGGGGAAAAAAAAGAAAGAAAACAAAAGGATAGGGTAAATATCTCCCCTAACAACCCTCCTTCAAAAAAGTTTTCAACTTCCAGTTTAAAAAATAAAACAGTCTCTGTGTCTTTCTATTTGCCTTTTTGGAAATCTCACTAGCAGAATGATTACTCTAGTTTCCTTTTCTTCGTTGAAAATTTAAAATTTTGATATGCTTTGGTGAGACAGTGCGATTGATGGTACCTTCTTAGCATCTCCAGACCTGCACACACACACAGGTTTGAGCCAGTGACAAGGATGGAATGACTACATCAGTGGACAAGGGAATAGCTACAGATGTCATCTATCTGGACTTCTCTAAGGCCTTTCACATGGTCCCCACAACATCCTTCTCTCTAAATTGGAGAAAGATGGATTTGATGAGTAGACTGGTCGGTGGATGAGGAATTGGTTGGATGGTCACATCCAGAGGGTAGTGGTCAACAGCTCAACGTCCAGATGGAGATCAGTGAAAAGTGGTGTCCCTCAGGGGTCCATACTGGGACCACTACTGTTTAGTATCTTCATCAACGACATAGACAGTGGGGTCGAGCGCACCATCAGCAAGTTTGCAGAAGACAGCAAGCTGAGTGGTTTGGTTGACACACACCCGAGGGATGGAATGCTATCCAGAAGGACCTGGACAGGCTCAAGAAGTGGGCCAAAGTGAACCTCATGAGGTTCAACCAGGCCAAGTGCAAGGTCCTGCACGTGGGTCGGGGCAACCCCCAGTATCAGTACAGGCTGGGAGATGAAGGGATTGAGAACAGCCCTGCTGACTTGGGGGTACTGGTGGATGAAAAGCTGGACTTGAGCCAACAATGTGCCCTCACAGACCAGAAAGCCAACCACATTCTGGGCTGCATCCCCAGCAACATGGCCAGGAGGCCGAGGGAGGTGATTCTGCCCCTCTACTCTGCTCTGGTGGGACCCCACCTGCAGTACTGTGTCAAGCTCCGGAGCCCTCAGCATAAGAAGGATATGGACCTGTTGTAGCAAGTCCAGAGAAGGGCCACAAAGATGATCAGAGATATGGAGCCCCTCTGCTATGAGGAAACGTTGGGTTTGTTCAGCCTGGAGAAGAGAAAGCTCTGGGGAGACCTTACTGCAGTCTTTCAGTACTTAAAGGGGGCCTACAGGTAAGACGGGGACAAACATTTTAGCAGGGCATGTAGTAATACAACAAGGGGTAACTGCTTTAAACTAAAAGAGGGAAGTTTTGGCTAGATATAAGGAAGAAAATTTTTAGGCTGTGGGTGGTGAAACATTGGAGCAGGTTGCCCAGAGAGGTGGTAGATGCCGCATCCGTGGAAACATTCAAGGCCAGGTTGGACAGGGCTCTGAGCAACCTGATCTAGTTGAAGACATCCCTGCTCATTGCAGGGAGGTTAGATTAGATGGCTTTTAACCCAAACTATTCTATGATTCTATGAAAAGCCGCTATGATATCTACCAAAGGTGCTTCCTAGGTTGACTTCACTTTCCTAGGAACTTTACTGTCCCCCACTGCAGCCTCAAACCATGGTTGTCTTCTGTTATGTCACCTAATATGTGAAATCTTGTTTCTCAGATAGCACCTACCTCCTGTCCACACCCCTCAAAAGGACACTCCTTTTATATGTCAGGGAATTCCCCGTATGAACACCCTTTGTCGGTGTGTTACAAAATCTCGGAACAATCCTGTGTTGTATATGGCTTTTACTCCTGCAATTGTCTTTACAATGTTGATCAAGAAATCATCCCTCAACATTTCACACATTTTAGTAGGTACAAAGCTGGAATAATTTCAAGTCCTGGCAAATGCATAATGACTGCAAAAATTAAATCTAAAAAATCCTGTGAATCTCCAGTATCAGTAAGTACCCTTAATCACCCTTGGAGTGTTGCATCATGCAGCTTTCCCGATCCAGTGAAGGTTTTCTCTCACAGTTCCTAGTCCACTGAAGATTTTTTTTACTATAATTTCTGTCTTAATAAAGCTATTCATTGCAGAATCAGAAGTTCAGAGAAAAGCCTTCTGACCGGACAGTTGCCTCCTTTATTTGCCATTTATACCTCTCATCCTATAGAAATAAATGCCATAATAAATGTCATAATAAATAGGGATTGGGAGTTATACCATATAGAGATGATGAAAGGGTTTATAATCTCATTGCTGTTATTTGTTTTTTCTTTTTTTTTTTTTTAATTTTGTCTTAGGCACACCATTCCTGCAACCCAGTCTGTAATTAATTTTACTACATCACCAGTTATCTCTGCTTCCTAACCAGGCTTGTCATTTTAATTTTTCACAGGCTTTCTTTTTTTCTATCCATGTGCCTGTTCCTGTATCTTCATGAAGTCTCATCTACTCTGGCCCAAAGCCTTAGGCAAATTTGTCTGTAATGCACTCCTCTACTTCAGACATAAGAGGAAAAAATACCACTTCCACAGAAGGGGCGGGGGGAGGGGCGGAAAGGAAGAAGAATAATTCTGACCATACATTGTCTAGGAATTCAGACAAGCCTAAAAATCTTGGTAAAAAACAAGCATCCTTTCAGCTACATTCTTATTTATATTAAAAAAGGAGCTCAAGTGTTATGGAGATGGGACTACAGAAAAAGGCTAGCAGGTGGAAACCCCAAATCCAGCAAACCTAATGAAATTTTTGCCGTTGGCTGTGCTGGGGCCAAACTTGTCAAATTTCACTGACATTTAACATGTCTGTCAAGAAAGACTTTGGGTCTCAGAGCACGGATCTGCCCAGGCATATGCAGAGACTGTTGCATTCATTTTGGCACTTTGAAGGCTTCCTTGGTGTTCAGTGTAGTTGAGTTTGTACTTTGCTAAGCCTAAGTGGATCTGCTGAAAGGTCTTAGTGTCCCTTTCAGAGCTGGCCTGAAAGTGGGTTGCACTAGAGCATGAGTCTTTGCCATTACATGCCTATGGGCTTCTTTGAAAAGCTTGAGCTGAAATCCTGCTGTGGTCTTTTTATGTGTCCTCGCAGAAGCTGGACTTTGACAGTATAAAAAAGTGAACTCCTTTCAGCTGAATACCAGCTGGGCCAGAAGCCTTTAATAACCTGAAGTCTACCAAGGTTGTTGTGGATGCCCTATCCCTGGAAGTGTTCAAGACCAGGCTGGATGAGGCTTTGAGCAACCAGGTCTAGTAGGAGGTCTCCCTGCCCATGGCAGGGGGTTGAAACTAGATGATCTTTAAGGTCCCTTCCAATGCGAACCATTCTGTGATTCTATGATTCTATGATTTAGGAGAACTCAACAATGCAAAGACTAAGGGTCTTTGCAGGATCACCAGAAGTGCTGATGGCAAGACAGTAATGACATGCAGATGTGCCACAGGCCAAGCTGGTATTCAAACTGTTGTCAAATGAAGCCTTTGTCTTGGAACATGAGAAATATGTTCTCTTTCTTTACCTTGCCCAGGACATTCTGGAGCAGCTTGGCTACGTCAGTTAATCTAACCATACATTCTCTGTAAGAGTGAGAGGCTGTTTTTTCCCTTTGTTTGTCTAGATGGAAAAATTTTCAAAATATACCTGGATCTCCTACAAAGCAGTAGCATCCCATTTCATCCAAGTGCTGTTGCAATCAGTCCAAAACCAATTATTTTTAGAAAAGGTACCATCTCATGTTTAACAACGTTCTTCAACCATTAACTGTCAGTCACATTTTCTTTCCTCTGATCACTAAAATGATTTTTTTATTCCCTGATAGACAACAAAATATCCCCTAAATTTCTTATTTATTCAGGATTCACTTCATGTTTGCACTAATCATAGAATTGTTTAGGTTGGAAAAGACCTTTAAGATCATCAAGTCCAACCATTAACTTTTCATGACATTTCGTTTCACTTTCTCCCCACTTCTTTCCCATGCTCCACCACTCACTCAGTTAATGCACAGCACTGGGGGAAATCAAGGTGGATAATGCTGCAGTTAAACAGTTAAACATTTTTTAGCCCTGCTTATTCCATTAGAGGTCTAGACATGCAAGACATTACTTATTCTGTAAACAAAGTATGGATAAACAAAAGGATTATGAATTAAAGGATTAATTAAAGCCCTTAACTATTTCCAATATGCCTGACTTTTTTTTTTACAAAAAAGAAGGCTCCATTGTATAATGTTTGCATATAATTTGCATTAAATATTATTTGCATACATTCTGATATTTGTAATTATATATTATTTGCTTTCACTTTGCTTGGATGTGATAGAGTCTCTTGGAATAGAACTACAGAAGGGGAGCGGAGTTCAGGGGATGGAGAAATTGTATTTCTGCAGAGAAAAGGATCTAGCACATGAAAGCATCTAAAAGTAGGTATCAGCTGTGGAGGAAAGGAAGGGTCTCCAAATCATTTCACCAAACCTGGATGTCTCTGCAAGGTATATCTTTTTATTCAGACCCTGAATCATGAGCCTTAGGGATCTAGCATGTTGACTCACATAAAAGAATATTTTGGCCTCTGCAGAAAATACTGTAAGAAATGGCTTCTGCATATCATTGAAGAGGTTAGAAAGGCTGATCTATTGCACTTAATAATATAAGGTCCTCATCTACAACTGCCTTAAGCCAGAAAAGCTCCTGTGCAGTCAGCCAGAAACCTAGCTCAACTCAGTCTGATTTCACCTGAAAATTATGTTTATAAACACAACACAGAGAAGGAGCCAATGCTAGCGAGTTTATTTTTGTGCCTAGAAATCTGTGTAGCTCACAGCCCAGAATGTGCACCGTAGCTCCTTCAGCTTGAAGTGAACTGGTTTGTGGTTGATTTTGGTTTGTTGTTGTTTTTCAACTCAAGGTTTCTTACCTTCTCTTCCACTGCTGATCTGGTCAGAAACCTCATCTTTCTGCTTAAGTGGTTTTTCTGCAGAGGACTATAAATTTTATCTTGTGCCACCAGGCCACCTCACAACCAAGAATTTTATGGTACAGAGAGGGCATAATAAAGTACCTAATCTTCCAGCTCAGTAAAGCAAAGCACAGAGGAATTCCCTATGCAATGGAAGAACATCAACAGTATTATTATCATTCATAAAGAGTAGTGTTCATAACAAGCCAGTGATTTAAGAGTGTTAGGAAATGATGCCATGGTGAAGATTTAACTCAGTAAAATACTTTAATTAAAACAAAAATAACAACACAGATTTTTAAAGGGAGGAATGGAAGCACTTACTCAAGTCACAATGAAATGAAAGTTGAATATGTGTGTGGATTTCCTCAGAAAAAGGAAAAGATTTATGCACATACTGATGTCCTGTGAATGAAACTAGAGGCATGATTGGAAGAAATGGGAAAATTCATATATATTTATTTATATACATACATACCAATCGGCATTGCTCTAGACGCTAAGACTACATCAGTGCTAGTACATTAAAGTGTCAGAAATCCAATCATCTGCACTATTGACTTGTTAGGCTTTTGAAGATAATCTCCAAGCTGTCCTAGCGAGCCAGCTAGCAGTTCCCCAAACAACTCTTGGAGAGAGTTTTAGAGGTGTCAGAAGGACTATTCACAACAGATGAACTCACCCTGTTTTCGAAGCTAAGAACGGTCAACAACATAGACACAGACAGAGCCTCCCAGTTGGCTGCAGATCCAAGCAACAGGTTCATTTGTACATGAGCAGCATGGCAGCCTGGTTCCCCATGCTAATGAGAGTATGTTTTTCTCTGACCACAGAGTCAAAGACTCAGCTTCACATAGACTGCAAACCAGGCATAGCTTGCTTTATCAGTGGGCCACCACCTCACATCACTTCTCTTACACCTCTGCTGCTACCATGGCAACATGTTCTCCAACATCATTCTGAAGTTTGGGCATCTGTTCAGACTTCTCTCCTTCCTTCTTGTAACCAGTTGAAGGCTGGGGGCCATCCTTGTGGCTGGAGTGCCCTGGGACAGTTGGCTGCTGAAGTTCCAGAGAGTCACCAGGAGATGTTACTCTACGTAGCTGTTGGTGACTGTCACTTTTCCTAGGTGAAGAAAAGGTGTCTCTGTCACCTGTCTTATGCTGGGCAGTGCTCATCTTGCATACTGGCTTGGCTTCACAGGGCTGCAAGTTCAGCTCCTCCAGTTGTCCTGTGGCATGTCCCTTTGCTCCAGTTCCTTCCATACCTGTGAAAGCAAGACTTGTTTGTGCTTTAAAATGAATGTAAGACCTTACCTTCATGTTCCTCACCCTTCTGTGCCTTTACTGTGTGTTAAAGACATTAATGAAAAAGTAGTTGCTGTTGGAGAAATAATCGTAGCTCTCCACAAACTTTAGTGTGACAGGAATAAGTTGTTAAAACCAAACCACCATAAGTTCTTTCCCCAAATAAATAAAAAGCAACCAAACCAGCTGGTTTGTTCTTAGTAACACACTAACAGCTCCAAGAGCATCTTCCAATGGTTAACAAATATTTCAATAAATGCTTAATAATACAGTATATAGAATAGAGCTGTTTAATTAGCTCTGTATTGCTAGGACTGATAACAAATGTAATACTACACACCTATAAAATACATCAACCTTCTATGAATCAGGCTGTAACATAAGGCAGAACTTTTCATTTCCAACATTTGAATCCTACTCAAGGCAGAGTCTGTGACCTGCAATGCTGTTTAAAAAATGATGTTGAAAGATGCAGGAAAATATAAATATATACCATACATTTTTCATGTGGAAACTAAAAATGTTTACATCTTAATACACCAAACGGTTATCAACCACAGAGGCAGAATCACTTGTAGTGTTACAGCAGATGGCTTCTGAGTTGGCAGGGTGTGCTATCACTTCAGTGCAAGATTGGCAGTCTGCTTCATTTAAACTGCTTTTATACTTGTTCCAACTCCAGAACTAGTCCTAGTCCCACATGTCATGTGTTAGTGGACAACATCAGCTTTTGTAGTCCATTCCTCAGCGTATATTACAGGTCTTTATCACAAATGACCCCAGAAAATGTATTGTTACCATTTCTTACTTTTCAGGTTTGTCTTTGAATTTTAACACTTAACAGCCTGCAACATTCATTCCCATGGTTTCTCAGACCTTTTGCTCAGATTCATTCTCTTCTCCCTTTCTATAATTCATTAATTGGAATTCTGTTTGCTGACATAATTTTCCCCTATCTTCATTTATTTTCTACAGTTTTCCTATTTCTTTATGCTGATACTCGTTTTTCCTGTTAAGAAGTGTGGCTTTTTTTCAACTTGTACATGCATAGCTTTCAATTCCAACTTAGAAGGAGCAGCTGAGGGACCTGGGGTTGTTCAGCCTGCGGAAAAGGATGCTGAAGGGAGACCTTCTCGGTCTCTACAACTACCTGAGAGGAGAGTGTAGTGAGGTGGGGGTCTGTCTCTTCTCCCAACTACCAAGCAACAGGGCTAGAGGAAACGGCCTTAAATTACACCAGGGGAGGTTTAAATTAGTTACTAGGAAAAATTTCTTCAAGCATTATCAAGCATTGGAACAGGCTGCTCAGGGTAGTAGTTGAGCCACGATCCCTGGAGGTATTTAAAAGACATGTAGATGTGGTGCTGAGCGACATGGTTTAGTGGCGGACTTGGCAGTGCTAGGTTAACAGTTGAACTTGATGATCTTAAAGGTCTTTTCCAACCTAAACAATTCTATGATTCTATAAACAAGATAACCAAGTCATGATCATCCATTATAGCAAAGCTTCATGTTCTTTCTTCACATATATTGACGCCCTCTTCATCTTCAAAGGTGCCATTTTCAACTGTGAAAATGGTTTTTTTCAAGTGAGTTTGAATTAATGTAGGAGGCTAAAAGTTTTCTGGATATGAGCAGTTTCAAGGATGAAATACTGTCTTGAGATTTATATGACACAGTAATCTAAAACATCCTGATTTTTTAAAATTAAATACAAACTATTCAATATCAATGAAGCATACGATTAACTGGATTAGGTACCAGCTGGCAGATAGAGAAGAGGCAGCAATTATATATGGGAAATAATTCTCAGAGATGGGGATGTGTGGCAGTACCAGACACTACCACCGAATGGATGATAGCCAGTGTTTCCACCAATGGTTTGGAATTAAAACTAAAATTGACTCTGATGAACTTTTGTTAGTGCTGGGAAGAACGGCAAACTGGTAGAAAAGAAGAAGGAGAAGTTGATCCGAGCAACCTAGGACCAAGGGATGCAGACCATATCTGGGGAGTGGGAGAACCTCTTCATGAATACAACAGTGACTTCTGGGCAATGGTGGCCAAGCAGTCCAGGATAAAGATCTATAAGGTATAATACTGGAAAGGACTGGAAATTGAAGCTAGGAAATGTAAGCTGTTATAGGATATAACTTTTCAATGGTGAAGGTGATGAACCACTGGAATAAACTGCAAAAAGAACCAATACCTTCCTCCACTGTGCTGTTCTGTTGACCGTGCATCACTCAATCAAAAGTTGTTTAATTCAAGAGAGAGACAATTACATGAAGCTGAGGAGATTTTTTGTTATGCTAAGGTCAGGCAAGGTAATATCTTAATCCCTTCTCCCCTGCAGTACCGTATATCTATGCATAAAGCTTTCTTCCTCATCGCCATCCTCAGCTACTCGTTCTGGGACAACAACCAGGGCCCCTACCTCCACTGGACTTTGCATGTATAAGCACCCACAGAGAGAAACTCTGCCTTGCAAGACTTTCTGTGGTGATTAATAATAAAGGCTCTGAACACTTAGAGGTATTAGGAAGGTGGGATTTCTTATGGGGGGAACAGCTATAAAGCAGAAACTAAACAAAAAGACTGCAGCTTTGATTTCCTCTCTCTCTCTCTCTCTCTCTCTCCAAAACCAACAGCACTTTAAATAAGGGGAAATCAAACATTAGACATTTCCAAGTCATATGTATTAAATTCACTTAAGATATTGTTATCCTTGTTTAGATTTGAACATATCGGGGAATCTTTTTGTCTTGCAACTATTCCTAAAAGACTTTAAGTGGCTGGATTGCCTTTTTCTGACAAAAAAATCTTTCCATGAATTATTTACACGACGGCTCCAATCAACTCTATACCTGTCAGCCTCCCCAGCCAAAATGAAAGTTCACTATGTAAAGGTGCCAAGGGAGAATGGCAGCCTCCCACTGCGAGTTTATAGACAGAACTAAGTCAGCAAGCATTATGTGTCAGAGCCGACATCAGACAGAATCAGATCCTTTGATCTCAGACCTCCACAGGAAGCTTAGATCTCAGACAAATTAGATAAAAAATGAATTTATAGCAGCTATGTATCCTAAGGCACACAGCTGAACGTTGTGTTTTGGAGGAGTACAGCAAATATCAAAACACATAAGCTGCAGAATTTCCTCTCTCCTTCTCTCTCTCCCTCTGCTTTTGTGATAGATGTTAATTAAAAGGAGATAAAACTCCAGCTCACCTCTCCCTGCCTCTTACGTAATCCACAGACTTCAGGAAGGAGGAGGAAAAAGAAATTCCCAAAACAGAGTAAATGGGTGTTTCAGCAGGGTTATCCGAATGCCCTTAGATCTGCGCTGTTGGCAGGTGAGACAAAAAAAAACAACCCAACTACAATGAGAACATTTCACACTTGCAGCAAGGGAAGCCAAAGCTTTGTGCTGCCAGCCACATGGCCCTGAGGCTGTCTGCTTTTCTGTGACCTCAGAAGAAGTCGTGTTTGATCAGCAGATGATGAAAAGACAAGTCTCGAGGAGGTGTGCGGAAGAAGGTTGTTTATGGCAGGGACCCTGGGGGACACATGGAGGGGGTGGGTGGGAATGGAGCCGCTTTGGGGTGCTGTCTTGGACTCACTGTTCAGAAAGCACAGAAGGAAGGTCCAGTGAGTGGTGGAGGCAATAGAGACCATGCAAATGAGTCCCACCTCCAGTGTACCTCGCTGTCCGCCACAGCAAGTGTCCTCCACTCCTGCAAACCTGTCCAGAGCTTTTTGAACATTGTGCAGTTATTGCCACAGCACTTGGAGAAATGGGCAGGGAGAAACACAGTTGCTCCAGGCACGCTGGGGACATTGTGGGAATGTTGGTCGCAGCCCTACTCCAAACACACCAGGTGAAATCCTGGACTCATTGAGTGCAAGGGGGATTATGCTGCTGCCTTCAGTGAAGCCAGGATTTCGCACAATATATATAACAGGAGATAAAAAGGAGATAAAAGGAGATAAAACAGAGACAAGGATTTGTGGAAGCCCCATCCCTGGAGGTGTTCAAGGCCAGGTTGGACGGGGCTTTGGGCAACCTGATCTAGTGGAAAGTGCCCATGGCAGGGGGGTTGGAACTAGATGAACTTTAAGGTCCCTTCCAATCCAAACCATTCTATGATTCTATGAAAATGACAATAAAAAGACATCAGGGAGGAGATGGAGGAGGTAATAAAGTGATAAACCTTCTGAGAAGAACTGTGCCATTGATCTTATACAAACCTGCAGTTTGTTAAGAAACCTAAACTGACTTTTGACGTCCATCTGTTTATAAATTTGAATTATTGTCAAACTGCAGTCTCACCTCCTGCTTCAGTCACACCACTTTTATTTTCTCCTTGATTGTGGCAAGGCTGAATGTGAGCTGCATGAACCTGTGCTTGTTTATGGGGTGCTTTGGCCTTTGGTACATCAGCTCGTTCATTCCTCGTTTCTGTAATGAAACATACAGTCACATCACTCAATCCATCCTCAGTTCAGCAGCAATTATCAATTCAAGCAACAATGTATTTAGGGTGAATTAACAGATAATCTAGAAATGTTCTTTCTGCCCAAAGGCAGAGGGAGTTCTTTTATGTTCATCCTGTGTTTTGCCATTAGGGATCCTACCCATTCTCTTCAGTAAAATCTTTCTTATGTTGTCACTATGTTCAGTAAGACTAGTAATTCAGACCTGATTGCAGTTAGTGGTCATGGTGCAGTTTAGGAGAAAGACCCTTTGGCCTGGATTTGCAAAGTTACTTGAAAGCAAAAGTTTGGAGAAACTAGTGAGAAGGTCTTGAAATTAATGGGAGATGTCTGGGATGAGCATTTGCTCCTCCACTACAGTACATTTGGCTAGGTCCCAACTTCAGTTAGCACGTCTGAAAGGCCAATCTATTGGTAACTTTCAACACATCCAGAAGTTTAAGGTGGTTGTTTGTCAATCAAGCCACCAACAGTTTTAGTCACCTCCTTTTATCTTCGATTCTTCTCTTACACAAATGACTATGCCTTCTTCAGTGGAAAAGCCTCTTTGATGTACTATATTTGTTTTAAGGTCGATGCTAAAAAGAAAGCAACCTTAAGGTAAATGAGTAGAGGTGTGGATTTGCTTGGGGGAGAACTCCAGAGAAGCTGTAACCCTCCTGTGACCACTTTGACTGGAATGATGCTGACAGTGTGACATGAGATGTGAGTGTGGCTGTTCTGCTGTCTCAGTGGCATTCACACTGTGGCTGCGTCTGGTCCTCAGTCAAGGCTTTGCACAACCTCACCACAGCGATATTTTGCTATGTCATCCTTTATCAGGGAAATGCAGTGGCGGAACGGATCACTGAAATCATAGCAAATATTTCCTTCTTTTCGCAATTCCTTCTCTGCGCTACAGAAATCTGATTTTCATCATACAGTTAAACTTTTTCCAGCCAGGACTCAGGCATACGTTACAGGCAAAATCTGCATAACCCTGAACTACAAATTATACTGCTAATCGCTGAACTTCTCAGAGCTTTCTGTAAGAGGCACTGTCTGAATCCTTTTGTGGGCACACTGAAGAGTTGTTAAATAAAATAGGGAGTCTGTAAGTATAAATTTTAGTGGGCATTTCCAACTTACTGTTGCTTTTGCTCTTCTTGAACCAGCAGAAAGCAAGAGTGAGGATGAATGCAGATGCTGCTGAACTCAGTATGACAACAAGGATCATGCTGGCCTTCACTCCCGTGGGGTCAGGGAAGATGGTAAATGGCTGAGACAGCACAGTAAATTTAGCTCCTGAGAATTTAAAGCAGTCAGAGTTTATTACAAAAGTAAGAACACTGGTTTCACAGCTAGAAAACCAGGTTATAGCCTTTCATCAGTGATGCTGCTGTTAAGAACGCATGCAGGAACAACAGCTAAATTCATCAATTTCCAGATCCAACATTAGGCAACAATATTTATTTAGGAGTGAGTACCAGGACAAACCAAATATGTAACAAAATTTCTCCAATGTAAGTTTCAAGCTTTCAGTGCTTCCTGAAGGAGAGGCAGCCTCTTTGTATGCAACAATCCCTAGTGTTTCTTCCATGAATTTATCCAGTTGACTACCAAACCCAGAAAATACATTCAGAAACTTTCTATTTCTGAGGCCAAACAGATAAAGCCCAGACAGAAAACATGCATATTCTGCCAAGCAAGACAGAGAAACTGGTTTTGACAAGGAAGGTGCTAAATCACACACAATTTTTACAGTCTATACCAGATTCATATCAATGTAAGTTATGGGGAACCTAGAAACACTCAGTAGTGTTAAGCTTAAGTCTGTGATGCAGAAAACTCCCAGTGAACTTGTTAATATTTTCCACCACGTCAATAATGACCATTATAAATAAATAAAAAAAAATCAGTGTCCTTGCTGTTAGCATGATAAATATTTACCCTCTTGACACACACAAGCTTTGAGTAATGCTCTTCAACCAGAGATACTAAAGTTTCTGCAGATGAAGTCAGAATCAAGCCAGCTGCTACTCATAGTTTCTATGGTAAAGCATTCATTAAGTCTCAGCATCTGAGCTTCAAGGACTGGAAGATGCCTAATACCAGCCTTTTAAAAATCAGAAATACAGAGAGGTTTTTGTTCCCTGAATCACTTCCAAAATGCATTTTGAATGGAGACATGCCTGGGAAGGACAAAAGTATAAGAAAACTGACCCTGGCACTCTCTGTAGACCAATCCGAAGGATGTGGATTAGCACATCAACTCATTACCTGTCTTACTACCTGCCTCATTATCAGTCCTAACCCCACAATTCTAATCAATTTGACAGATGGATATTTCTTTTACTTGTTTGAGTTCTACCTTTAATAAAAATCTAAAAGCTTTTTTTTTCGTCAATTCATTAAAAAAAAATCAGAAACACTGTCAGATGGAGGCTTGTAGACTAGGGTAAGTAGCTGTGAGTACTTTTATCTGTGTCAATATTGTCCACTTGAACAATGCAGAGCTTCATCAGAACAATGTGGGAAGCATGTTCCAATTGGGAAAAATTTGCCTGCAGGTTGAAAGGAGAGAAGTAATCTCACAGATATGAAGGACTCTACACAGACAGGTGCTTAAAGGTTCTTTGCACTACTCTAATAGTTTGAGTAGACTGTGATTGGTTTAAATGGAAGGTGGATGGATCAAGCCCATTGGGATCCATATCAGTTAAGTGAATATTACTGTAAAACAAGGGGCAAGACTATGCAGCAGTGCTATGAATAGTATGCTCTCCCAGGAACTACCACTAAAGCACTTGGGATTATTGCATTCAACATCAGCTGCATCTTCTGAGCCTTCTCCAAATCACAAAATATGGCAGGGTACAGACAGAAACCTGGTTTTGCATTTGAAAATTGATTGATTTTGAAATTTGATTGATAAATTTTCATTTGTTTATCTCAACCAATAAACGGATACCTTCAGTAAGATTCTGTCAGTACAAAAGCCTTTATTCTGTCTCCAGCATGGTTCCCAATTACAAACAAGCAAAGGGGATTGCTTCTTTGGTGGGTATTTTTGCAACGCATATTAAAGGTGTACAATACTCTGATTTACACAGGTGATACCTACACAGATGCATTAGTCATCTGCATTGCTAGCTGTAAACATCTCTTTGCAACACCCTGACTGGCTAAATATTTCATAAAAGTGATCTGCATTTGTCTTCTGTTCATAAGAAAGAGGATTTTGTGACTCCCTTGAAGTAGCTTTCAAAATATATTTCATTAAACTGTACTTCCCACTAAAGAGTTGGATCCTGTGAGGTGCTGAGTCTCCATCTGCTCTCACTGAAGGGAAGGCAATGGGAGCTGCGAGTGTTCAGCAGCATACGCCCTCAAAATAGACATGTCCCCCCTTTAAAGGCCACCTCCAGGTACTTGTAGCACCAGAATTCTCCCTTTGCAAAGCCATGGGCAACACTAGATGTTGATTAGCCACTTGTGACTAGGAGAAGCAAAGTCTTCTCATTAAAAAAAAAAATAAAATAATTCTAGACCTTCATTTAATCACAGAATAGGAAGACATTTCTTGGGTTATAAGTCTTATTTCATGCTATCGTGTGTACCATGTTATACAATATCATCCATAAATGTATTGACCTCCATCCAAAAGCAGTTTGATCTCCTGCTCTCACTATTCCTATCCATCAAGATAGAATGTTCAGAAAAAATGCAGTCTAAATGTTAATAACCTTTTTCTAATTTTTTATTTCAGATTTTTTCCTTAGCTACTCCCACTTCACCACTTCACCTGTCTGATGTGTTTCCCTTCTCTGCATTTTCTAGCTGAAACAAGCCACACTGTCTTGGAGTGTTCTCATTAACAAAATGCTCAGCCCTCCCTCACTGTACCTACTCCATTTTGAGACAATGTCTGAACATGCATAAGTGAAATTATGTTCAGCACTTCAAAGAAGTACTCAACAGGGCTTTATGCAGGGGCACACTCACCGCCTTATCTCTCCTGGAAATATTTCTATCTATCTGACCTTCCTAGGCTTCTATCCACCTGATGGGTATCATCTATATCTATATAGATATATATCAATATACATATGTATGTATATGTATAATACCAGCATAGAGACTTTACACATAGAATCATAGAATGGTTTGGGTTAGAAAGGACATTAGAGACCATCTAGTTCCAACCCCCTGCCACTGGCAGGGACACCTACCACTAGACCAGGTTGCTCAAAGCCCCATCCAGCCTGGTCTTGAACACTTCCAGGGATGGGGCATCCACAGCTTCCCTGGGCAACCTGGGCCAGGGGCTCACCACCCTCACAGTAAAGCATTTCTTCCTAATATCGAATCTAAATCTAGCCTATTTCAGTTTAAAACTGTTACCCCTTGTCCTGTCACTCCATTCCCTGATAAAGAGTCCCTCCCCAGCTTTCCTGTAGCCCCTTCAGGTACTAGAAGACTGCTATAAGATCTCCCCAGAGCATTGTCTTCTTCAGGCTGAACAACCCCAACTCTCTCAGCCTAGCCTCATAGCAGAAGTGCTCCAGCTGCCTGATCATCTTTGTGTCCCTCCTCTGGACTTGCTCCAACAGTTCCTTGTCTTTCCTATGTTGAGCAGTCCACACTAGACATGGTCTTACAACGTCAATATCTTGATATGTCTTTGGGCTACATGCCAGAGATCTTCTCCATTGACGTGCCTCAGCAGTCATTCTGAGACAAGAAACCATCACTTTGACACCTATATACCTTCAGAATCAGATTTATAGGTAAAATCAAGCCCCCAGACAGTTGGTGCTTCTATAGCACAGATGTCCTGAGACTTTTACAAGCCAGGGTTCATGTGGCGCCTTATCCCTGAGGTTCTGGCATCCCCTTCAGCTGGTATTTCTAAAGAGGCGTAAGCACACCTTCCACTTCACCATCACTGGGTTGCTCAGAGATACCCTTAGTAGAGCCCAGTCCTGGAGGTATGCTCTGAGTGTTCATAACCTGTCGTGCCCATAAAGATGGCCAGCTGCAGATAAATGGTCAGTAAAAAGCACTATGAAAATAACTGGGAGCACAGATGGGAAATTTCTGAATACAAACAGGAAAAAAAAGAGTGAACGAGAGAACTCAATTTATAGGAAAAAGTTTGCTCTGACAGCTTAGCTGACCCGAAGTACCTGATTCCCACATGGGATACATAGCTAGGCAGTCCAGGGAGAAAGAGGCACCTTTCTCTGGCAATATTTCTCTGTACTAACTCATCTTGATTTTGGGGATCTTGCAAGAATAGTACAGGAATCACTCAGCCTTCTTGCTGCCTGGGTAATGCCAACTTGGAGGTGTAACAGAAGTCAGATTATTTAGAGGTTTGGCATTGCTTCACTCATTCAAACAAAGCTTAACTCCCTTTTTATTAATCCAGACCACCTGTAGAGTTTTGAATTCAGTTACCAAAACAAAACAAAAAAAAAAAAAAAAACAAGCAAAAAATGGAGCTTACCTGGAGGTGATGTGACAGTGAACACAAGTTTCCAGTTTGTGCCTGAGCTGGAAACAGACAGACTGGAAAAGCTTGCACATCCGTCTATGACCTGCACTTGGGTAAGCCCTGCAAAGTAATAAAAAATTGCTTTGCAATTAACAGCTTCCAGATAAGTACTACTTAAGCCTCTCAGAAAGTCCTTGTGACTTTAAGGGGACTTCAGAAAGCCTACATTCAGTGTCCTTCCTAATAGTAAACATTTTGTCTAACCCCACAAATGTAGGAGAGTATTAGTGAGAGACTGAGTATTTTCTGTCCTAAAGGCATGATCTCAAAGAGCCAACTACTGCAGCTAAGGGAAAAAAGCGGGCTGTTTTGACACTTTTCTGATTTGTAGGCGTTTCACGTCATCATGTGGGTATATTCATAGAATCATAGAATAGTTGGAGTTCAAAGAGACCTTAAAGATCATCTAGTTCCAACCCCTCTGCCATGGGCAGGAACATCTTCCACTAGACCAGGTTGCTCAAAGCCCCATCCAGCTTGGTCTTGAATGCTTCCAGAGATGGGGCATCCACAACATATACATAGTATATGATTCTACTACCTCCTGTCCTACTGTTAAATCATTTTGAACTTTCCTTCAGTGCTATCAGATGCTTTGAGATAAATTTGGCCACAAAAAAAATCTGTGGTGACTACCCTGTCATCATATAGGAGACACTTGCAGCTAGAAGCCTGGCAGGGGAAAGCTTTATGGGCAGCATTAAAATGAACCTGGGAGCGCTTGTTTCTCCATCACTTTACCTCTTGTTCTAAGCTATTGGGGAATGCATTCTGACCAAAGATTTACACCTGCCATGGTTGTTAGTTTTGTAGGCTCTTGTTAAAAGTTATAATTTACTTTGCAACTGGATCTCCATTTTATTGTGTGTATCTTTGAGCACCAGCCAAGTCCTGGCCTTTGAACAATGCTGACCCGCTCTGGGCTTCATTCAGGCTCTTGGAGAGAGAGGGGTAAAATCCTACAGAATGACAAATTTCAAAATATTGGTTCAGGTGGGGGGTGAGAAGGCAGAACTTCCTTAGGATGCTGGACTTGCTCCAGTGATCACAAACACAGACTTTTGCCTGCTCAAAGACAACACGTAATAACCATTTGCTTTATGAAGCAGGTGGTTTAATATTTTATTGCCATTAAGCAGCACAGGTGAAGGTCCATAAAGTCGGAATGTGAGGAGGACATTTATCCTGTGCCATGCCCATGCCCATGTTGTTGAACAAAGTGGTTAGCAAATATCTTTGTGAGACATCTTGCAATCACAAATCCATGGGAGCATTCAGCAGGAGGAAACAAGGTTTTTGATGGTAGACCAGGCTGCAGGACAATTTCTCACTGTTTTTATCCCATTTTTTGTGCCTACACCTGTATGATACAAACTAAACAGTGCCAGGATCTGTTCTTTGGCACTGAAAAACTGGTATGCCCTGGCCAAACCACTTAAACTCTTACAGCCTCCAAACAGAGATGTTGCAATGCAAACCGCCTACAGAGATTATTTTCTTGCTGTGTTGACTTCTGAACCATGGACAGAAATTGCCTGAGACAAGGTCCTGGGAAAAAGCATGCCACATTTTCATGATTTAGCAACAGAAATTAAAAAGTTTGCTCTCTTCATGATCCTGTATTATTAACATATTAAGATCCCAGTTAGTGTTAACTATATGTTTTTTTCTATTTTTATACAGCATCTAGCACACCAAACCCCCAATTTCATTGTGAGTCTCCAGGACCATCTGTGATGTATACGTAACCAGTAAATTACATTGTGAATAGATTCGGTGAAGATGTGGGAATCCAGATTTCTCTAATTGCTCCAGTCCAATCCTGGCTCATCTATTTATCTCCTACACATATGATCCTCCTCGTGACAGTATCTGTCCAGACTACCAAGACTTTTCTTGTCTCTGATACTCTAACACTGCTTTTACCGAGGGTCTTGTCAGCTGCATTCAAATACTTTATAATTGCCATTTCTAGTCTATGATGAAGCCTGGAGTACCGTACTGTACTTCTCAACAGAGACTATCTCAGCTTTCGGGCACATATGCTTCAAAGCTCAGAATATTACGGATATATATGGGAGTCTTCACAAATATCTCTCAGGCAAGCTGGTATTTAACATAGAAGCAAGCTAATTTGGAGCTAAACTACTTTCCATGAGGCAGTTTGGCTGCTGTCAGATGAAGCAGCTTCAGTGTGCTAGACGGGACCCATTTCGATTAAATGCTGCTTTCATATGCTTCAAAAGACGAATGCAATAAGGACGTTTGTCAAAGGAAAAACTGCAGCAAACTATTACATGCAGAACATCTGTACTACGCAGTTCTTTCTTTGCTGGAGTTTATTGACTATTAATTTGATGCATGTACCTTTTAAAGAAAGTGAAGTGCATCTCTCTTCAGTGACTTTTCTTTCTTCTCCTTCTCCCTCTTTTTCTTTCTTTCTTTTTTCTCTTTTTCTTCCTCTCTTCTGTCTTTTTGTCTTCTTCTCTTTCTTTTCCCTTCCTTGACTCTTTCCTTCCTTTCTTCCTCCCCTCCTCCCTTTCTCCCTTCCTTTCTCCTACTGTTAGCCATTAGCTGCTCCAATAATCTGGTTCATCTAGATCTATGTTCCTAAGCCTATGAGGTGAACCACCTTGAAAAGGCATAAAAAACAACAAAAAAGACCAAAGGATTTTTCTAACCAGTAAACCTGGAACTATGATGAGGTAGGAAGAATTTCTAATTAACAAAAACTGGGACTGAAAGGCTGAGAAGATCTGATCTACCACGACTGCCACTTATCTTCTCCAAATGTCAACTTTTCAAGTCAAAGCTAACACATAAATGGCTTTTACTGCAAACACAATACTTTACCTGAAATAGGAAATCTCATTTTTCATTGTATGCACTGTTTGCTTACATTTTAAGATTATAGCAATGATAATTAGGATACTTTCTAATCAATATCATTTCCACTTTCTAGTTTAAAAGAATATGATCATCCACAGCACTGCGCTTATCTAAGCAGGTTCATAGCCTCAGTAACGCCAAGGGAAATATTCCCACACTTAGAGTTAATCAGGAGTTCAGGTCTTTTGATAAGTGAGGACCAGAAGGGAAACACCTAGATCACTCCTGAAAAACATTTTCACATTGAACTAGGCTAGCTAAAAACAATGGGCAGTTTTTTGTCTGTGCTTGTCCAGATCCTTTGCTGGGACAAACAGATTTTCATTGACCCTAAGGAAATTGCCCCAATTAACCTTAGCTGAAAATCAGGTATTAGGATTTCACGGAATCACGGAATCACGGAATCTTC
This sequence comes from Larus michahellis, assembly GCF_964199755.1. Lineage (NCBI taxonomy): Eukaryota > Metazoa > Chordata > Aves > Charadriiformes > Laridae > Larus > Larus michahellis. The sequence goes on from NC_133898.1 coordinate 127,448,149, forward strand.
AGAGTTGGAAGGGACCTCTAGAGATCATCTAGTCCAACTCCCCTGCTAGAGCAGGATTGCCCAGAGAACATTACTCAGGACTGCATCCAGGCAAGTCTTGAAAATCTCCAGAGAAGGGGACTCCACACCCTCCCTGGGCAGCCTGTTCCAGTGCTCTGTCACCCTCACCGTAAAGAACTTTTTCCGTGTATTTGAATGGAACTTCCTATGTTCTAGCTTGTGCCCATTGCCCCTTGTCCTGTCACTGGGAACCATTGAAAAGAGCCTGGCTCCGTCCTCCTTAAACCCACCCTTTAGATACTTGTAAACATTAATCAGGTCCCCCCTCAACCTTCTCTTCTCCAGGCTAAAGAGTCCCAGCTCTTTCAGCCTTTCCTCATAAGGGAGGTGCTCCAGTCCCATAAGCATCTTGGTTGCCCTACGCTGGACTCGCTCCAGTAGTTCCCTGTCCCTCTTGAACTGGGGAGCCCAAAACTGGACACAGTACTCCAGTTGTGGCCTCACCAGTGCAGAGTAGAGGGGGAGAATGACCTCCCTCGACCTACTGGCCACAGTCTTCCCTATGCAGCCCAGGATGCCATTGGCCTTCTTGGCGACAAGGGCACACTGCTGGCTCATGGATAATTTGCTGTCTACCAGGACCCCCAGGTCCTTCTCCTCAGAGCTGCTTCCCAGCATGTCCGCCCCTAACCTATACTGGTGTTTGGCATTCTTCCTTCCCAGGTGCAGGACCCTACACTTGCTTTTGTTGAACCTCATTTGGTTCTTCTCTGCCCAGCTCTCCAGCCTGTCCAGGTCATGCTGGATGGCAGCATGGCCCTCTGGAGTGTCGGCCACCCCTCCCAGCTTGGTATCATCAGCAAAGTTGCTGAGGATACACTCTGTCCCCTCATCTAGGTCATTAATGAATATATTGAACAAAATTGGTCCAAGTATTGACCCCTGAGGGTCACCACTGGTTACAGGCCTCCAACTGGACTCTGTGCCGCTGATCACAACTCTCTGAGTTCTGTCACACAGCCAGCTCTCGATCCACCTCACTGTCACCTCGTCTAGCCCATACTTCCTCAGCTTCTTAATGAGGATGTTATGGGAGACAATGTCAAAAGCCTTGCTAAAGTCAAGGTAGATGACATCTATGGCTCTCCCCTCATCCAGCCAACCCGTTATAACATCATAGAAAGCTATCAGATTGGTCAGGCATGATTTGCCCTTGGTAAATCCATGCTGACCACTTCCAATAACTTCCTGTTCCTCAACGTGTTTGGAGACGACATTCAGAATGAGTCGCTCCATTACCTTCCCAGGGACAGAGGTGAGACTAACCGGCCTGTAGTTCCCTGGGTTCTCCTTCTTGCCTTTTTTGAACATTGGAGTGATGTCAGCCTTCCTCCATTCCTCAGGCACCTTTCCTGTTCCCCATGACCTTTCAAAGACAATGGAGAGAGGTCTAGCGATAACATCTGCCAGCTCTCTCAGCACTCGCGGGTGCATCCCGTCAGGGCCCATGGATTTATGAATGTCCAGCTTGGCCAAGTGGTCTCTGACCTGGTCCTCCTCAACTAAGGGAAAGTCTTCCTCTCTCCAGACCTTCCCCCTTGCCTCCAGGGTATGGGATTTCTAATTCTTCATTCTTTTCTTTTTTAATTTAAGATATGTCTTTTCAAGATAACGTACTGGATATACTCCCTTTAAGCTGCCAGAAACAAGAGAATACTTTTATAAGCTTCTCCTTCTTCAGCATATGACTGGGCAGTTCATCAAACTTCTACCTCAAACTTATTTTTTCAGCCGAAAGACTATCTTTCACATCCAGTCTTTCTGAGGAAGAACTCCTCAATTTGTCACCACTATTCCACACAGCTGTTTTCCCATCACCCTTGCTATAAGAAAATACATCCAAACCTTTTAGCACAGCCTCGGAGGAGCCCTTGAGGTGAGCTGATACAACCCAGGGTTCTGAGGGAGGGCCCAGTTTGTCAACTCTTTGACCCTGGAAAGAATGAAAAAATAAAAGAATTAAGGTCATGTCTCCTCAACAACAGGAAAGAAAGTTTTGATGGTTTTAACAGGGAGTTTAACAGGGATTTAACAGTTGCAGATGCCCCATTCCTCGAAGTGTTCAAGGCCAGGTTGGATGGGATAAATTAATAATAATTTATTAATGACCAGTGGGACAGCAGTTTACATCTACATCTTACATGTTACAAGTGTCATAAAGCTCACCATAAGTCTTTAAGATGATCTTAAGCTCAGAAGAACCAGCTCTGGCAGCTTCATGTCTGTTTCAATAAAGTCTGGCAAGGTTTATTGCTTCAGTTGAGGCACCTAGGGTCACATTCGCATCACCTATGAAAGGTAGCTAATTTTGACATCATGGCTTCTATGGCATCTAAGTTCACAGAGTCACAACACCATTGAAATTGGAAGGGACCTCTGGAGATCACTTTGTCCAACACATCTGCTGAAGCAGGGACATGTAGAAGTGGTTGCCCAAGACAATGTCCATATGGCTTTTGAATATCTCCAAGGATGGTGACTCCAGAAGTTCAAGGAAACTAAGTAGATTCAGTCTGTCTATTTAATCAGGTTAAAGATTTAAGTTCCTCATACACTCAGTGAAATAAACTAATTTTCATACCTAAGCCATAATATAAATATAATGGCTGGATATACCCAGACATAATAGGTGTGCAGGATCTAGATCCTATAATCCATGTGTATATAAAAGCATTAGCTTTCAGTTTCTTTATTTTTTGAGATACTGATTCTCAAGTCAAGTAGAAAACCTGAAACATGTCTGAAGAAGGGTACGAAACTCAAGAGATATCCTTTGCCATATTTATTTATAGAGCTGTCCTATGCTATATTTAGGTCCATCTCATAGCTTTTGGATTGCTCAGAAATGTCAAAATCATACAGAATTAATAGAAACATCCATCCACAGAGGGGCAAATCCTACCCTCCTGTCCAGGAAAATGACTTTTGGCTGTACAGGAAGCTGCTTCTCAACTTCTCCATCTGAGGGCTGGACCTGAACAGAGATGTTATAGGGCTTCACATACAAGCATGTTTCTGGGTAGTGTCTGCTTCCGTTTCTTTCACATGCAAAGGAATTAAAAAAAAAATAAAATCAGAAAATTAATGCTATGAAAACACTCAATGTTATTCCCTAAGAATGACAGGTTACTTTCTGTTCACAGTATTTCTTACCTCAGTAACAGACGTGGCAATATTCAGTGTCTGTTATGAATAAGAAGGAGCACTATGCAAAACGACTACTTATTTACATTATGGTACTTTGATTCCTTGGATGAGAACAGCATGTATGAAAATATTGAACAGATATCACTTCCAGGCAGACAGCAGTACCAAACTAATAAAAAATAATATTCTTTTGCTTCAATTCCCAGTTTACAGGTGTAAAAGTGAGAAATTAACAAAATAAAGTATTTCCCTGGTATCACATCGAAAGTACGTGGCAGAGACAGGGATTTTATGGATTCAGAAACCCAATGCCTTAGCCCCAAAGTCTTCGCTGCAGTGCACTGATAACAGTGGAGGCTGCAAATGTTCCTCTCCAGCAGAAAGATTTCCAATCAATACATTTGAACTCCTCTAAAAACAAAGTTTCAGTTCCTCTACATAAGCACAGACCTTACAGGGCTTTACTGCATTTCTTTATTCTGCTGTAACTGTGTTCTTATCCTTCATTATCTGTGAAGTCTGTATACCGAAATATAGCAGTATATAGGCACCCCTTTGAAAGACATTGTTTTTTCCAAGACTGAAATTTAAATTAGAACATCCCAGGAGAGGGTTTCTGCATTTGAATAAAGAATCGTCACTTTATTCTGAGCCTGTATTATTTCATTCCCACTCCCAGTGCTTTGTGTCATTTAGTATCAAATATATATATATATATAATTTATATATGTATAAACCACTCTAATCTGCAATTGCAGTGAAGTGGCTGGGGTCTGATGTTGTCTTGAAATAAAAGCAGAAAAGCTATTCATTCATCTCTAATGTTTGCTTAAAGGCGTTTACAAACAGAAGATATACGAAGCATAAGTTTCCTTTAGTTTAACTCTTTTTTTTGGTTTGGGTTTCGTTTTTTGGGTTGGGTTTGGTTTGGTTTTTTTGTTTGTTTTTTTTTTTTGTTTTGGTTTGGTTTTGGTTTTTTTTGAGGTTGTTAATGCATTGCAAACCAGAAACTGTTTATACTGAAGCTGATGGGAAACAATCAGAGGGCTGGAGCACCTCTCCTATGAGGACAGGCTGAGAGAGTTGTGGTTATTCAGCCTGGAGAAGAGAAGGCTCTGGGGAGACCTCATAGCATTCTTTCAATGCCTAAAGAGAATCTACAGGAAAGCTGTGGAGGGACTCTTTATCAGGGAATGGAGTGATAGGACGAGGGGTAGCAGTTTTAAACTGAAAGAAGGTAGATTTAGACCAGATAGAAGGAAGACATTTTTTACAATGAGGGTGGTGAAACCCTGGCCCAAGTTGACCAGAGAGGTGGTAGATGCCCCGTCCCTGGAGACATTCCAGGTCAGGGTCGATGGGGCTCTGGGCAACCTGATCTAGTTGAAGATGTCCCTGCTTATTTCAGGGGCTTTGGACTAGATGGTCTTTAAAGGTCCCTTTCAACCCAAACTGTTTTATGATTATATGAAATACTGGTCTGATCCACAGACACTGGGAGGGTCAGCTAAAGATTTGAGGATACCTGCAGTCTCAAGAGCTAGCTCAAGGATTTACGCAAAAAATTTCAGTTATCTTTTTTTTTTGATTTTTAGTCGGTGGGAAAGTCTGAAAAGCGGTGACGTATTTGAAATTCATGTCAAAGGCACCAATGGTTTCATGAGTACTCTTATCAACCTCCTTCCATAAATGAGCATTCAGCACTGAGACAAACTCATGGCAGGAACAACACACCAACTCACTCCTGGTTTCATGGCAGAGATCTGCACTATCTGTGAGCTTTCTGGCTCCATCTGAGTCCAGACAAGTCTAGGTGAATCTTCGCATGGCTTCTGTAAGCCGACAATATTTTTTTTCTCTCTCCAGCTTCTTTAAAAATGTCAACAAACAGGAAAAATGTTAACATGAAATGCCTTGACTGCACACCCCAAACCCTACACAGTAAAACTGTGCTCATCTCACACTTGAAGGAAGGGTGCTGCAAAATGTGGTTGTAGGAAGTGGATGTTCCTACTCCCTAGGGTGTGTAATGACAAAGAAAACAAAACAAAACAAAACAGAAATACACACGGACACTTAAAAATTAATGTCTCTTTGCAGGTGATTTGAATCCAGATAACATAGCATGGACCATGTTGTGTATATCCCACGTGGTCCAACCTGACTCTTGCTGTGATGGACCCCCTGCCTCAGGGTACAACCCTGCACACAGCGAATCACATTCCTGCAAACGAGTGTCAATGTGGAGGAGGAGGAGAGAGGAGCAGCCTGCTGCTCCCCTGGTGTTTTGTGCTGGAAGGAAAATAGGGTTTCCTGGTGTAGCTTTGCAGCTGGGAGGTGGGGACGGACAAGCACGCCTGTAGCCTAACACGGGCCAGAGCGAGGAGGCCTACCTTCATCCTGATGGGCAAGAAGAGCATGCTGTTTTGTCACTACCCTGAAGCCTCATGCTGAGGAGGAGCAGGCTGGTTTGCAATTCCCTGCTGACAACTCTCAATGGGGAGCAGCTCCATTGCTCAGTGCCTCGCAGCTCTTCTAAATGTAGGCACAGCGGGCAAGCAGACGCTGCTCCTGATACCTTAGTCATCAGGGACACCAAGGTCAGGATCCCAGATCCTTTCACCATCAGTGCTGACACATGTCTGCTGAACATGCTGAGACTCGGCAGGAGTGCAAGTGTCTGCTCTTTAGGAGCAAGGAAATTAGTAGTCGTGGAAAGTAGAAGGTCTACTGCAGGTATTAAGGCATGATTGAGAAAGAAGGTGGAGAGATTTGGGGCAGCGGGAGGGAAGTCTCCTTGAAATCAAGGAGAGTTTGTCATTGTAATTATAATCACAATAATAACTATAATAACAATGATACTAATAACAACTATAATAATAACAACAATAACATTAACAATAACAATAATAATAGCTATTATTTTCAGTTGACTTCCAGGGGAAAGAGATCAGATGCAGAGGCTGGGTAAAGAGTCCATTAAAGTCAATAGATACATCCATATTAGAAAACATGTATCAACATTAGAAATAACAGGCCTTGGCACTGAAACTGGATCACCTCTACTGTTAAACTGTTGGTCCATCACAAGCTGTGGTCTAAACCCAAGCGCAAAGTCCAGCACAACTTCCAAATGGTCTGGGAGCTGCTGCTGTTAGAGGATGTTCTCACTTGGCAGTCTGGATGAAGCCATCCTGAAATGGTGGGTGAGGTAACTTGATTTTATGGACATAGGCTGATCCATATCAGCTGGCCTTGGTGCCAGAGAATAGCCCCTGGTATATTTAATTTCCTAATAAACAAAGACAATAAAACTAATTGAACAGTTATCAGCATATGCCTGCAACGCTAGGGTTGCGGCATCGGTATATCCTTGGAAGGGGAAGGACAATGGGAAGAATTTGGGGAATAAATGTCAAAATGCATCATGGTCAAACCAAAGAGATTGTTTTTTTTTTGTTGATAAAAGGTAGTGATTGCTGGTGAAGAGAAGACAGTCTACAAGAAAGAAGAAGCTATTGTGAAGACAGGATATAGGCAGGATGAAGACATGTAAGGCAAAGTAGGTACAGATTCACTGGAAGGGCTGTGAGGAATTTAGCATCTTTGGGCAAGAAGTGCGTTGGGCGAGAAGTGCGTTCTCACGTCATGTGGTGATGAAGTTAGCCAGAAACCAGGTACCTGTGCCTTCTCAGCTGCACTGTTAGAGCTTTGTCTCCCCCTCCAGGTCTTATCATTAAGTAATAGAGATAGGGAAAGAGAGACATGAGTATCCAGAAGACAGTGAGGAGTCAGGTCATTCCTACTTTAAGCAAGAAAGCGATCAAAAAGACGACTTTACACCAATGCCCATGATTTCCCATATTATAAAAGCAAGAGGAAACAAATTCCAGTGAAAAGCAGGCTGCAGCTTTCTGTGACAACAAAGAAACAATAAATACATATTACTAATCGTATCTCCTTATGAGGACTACACTAATGAACTGAATAGGACCCATGATGTCTGACGTTGATGATGTCTCCCGCCTCTCATGTAGGTTGAGTCAATAAGACCAAAATTCCAAACCTTAGGCACCTAAATGTATATTCCAGCTAGCAACAGGAGGGAGCTTTGAACAAAGCCGTATGTCCACTGCCCTGGAGGTCAGATGCTGTGATGGCAGAAAGCTAACAAGAGAACATCTAGTAGTGCAGAGAAGTAGCAAGGAGGCCTAGATTGATGGTGAACAGGGAACAAGAACAGCAACAAGTAACTGAATTGGCTCTGTGGGCAAGGCTGAGCAAGAGGAGTATACTGCTTTATCTAATGATTGTGAGGGTTTCCTTTCAAAAAGCAAAGATGCTTTAGTTAGAAGCTGGATATTTTGTGGTTGTTCAAAGCACTGGGTAAATTGGTTAGATTGAAAAAGTTCTGAAGGAAAGGTCCAATGCATACTCCCTTGGAGTATGTATTAATTAAAATACCCAGTCTTTTTGACCAGCTTCTTCTGACATTAGCTTTTTGGGGCACTGCCACCATCAGATATCCATTTCTCCATTTGCTAGATATTGTCCACGCTCCAAATGGCTCCCAATCTAGCTTTCAGGATTTTTTTTCCTCATTTTACAAATCAGTAAATATAGCCACAGAGCATGAACACAACTGTCCAGGACCACACAAACAAGTCTCCTTCATAAGGCCAGTCTTCCCCCCTGCTCAGACAACTTTCATTTAGCACTTATCAATCCCAGTGGCATCAAAAGCTGAAGGCAAGCAGCTGCTTGGTGGGTGCAGCTGGTGGAGTCCAGATTCCTGCAGTCTGGAGTGATAAGACACCTTAAAAAAAGAAAAACAGGGCTACAGGAGGGATTTAATGGATCCACTCAAGGATGAGGTGGGACCACCATGAGTCTTTACAAAGAGAGGGACAGAGTCGATGCATCAGATAGGAGAGAAACATCCTCAAATTTCATTAGTGACTTCCAATAATTGCTGTAGATGACTGGAAATACCCTGACTTACAAAGCCGCCTGCTAGTGGTGAGGAGCTAAGCCAGGCCTCCTCCATAACACACTCTCGAAGTTTACGGTCGGAGAAACGTCTTTTATTAAATGTAAACAGCATCCTGCCGGAGGTCAGAGCCTTGCCGCTGCTGTGTATCCCAAGGTAATACCACTTTAAGCTCCACATAAACTCTTAAACAGTTTCTATCCTAAAACCAGACCGTAGGTGGTACAGTTTTTTACGATATGTTATAATAGTGCAATAAATCTGTTAGCTTAAAATCGAATCTCCGTGGCCTTTTAGAGAAATCATCATTAAATGTAAGGCCCTGTTAATGATGCCATCCCAGTGAAATTGTTTAATCTGCTAGGGGGGTGAAAGGTCACCAAATGAATTTTTTATAATACATCAACTTGACACGCAATAGGGAAAACTGTAATAGATAAAAGCAAAGGAAAAGGGCACTGTCTTCTTCTGATAGGTCAATAGCAGCCAAGAGAGTCACTCATCCACTTTTCCTTCACTACCGTGCTCCTTTTCCATTTAATATGGACACCCAATTAATACCTCAGCACCATAGACAACCTCATTTTAGGTGAATTATAGCAATTTCTTCCCCCTTCTCTGAAATGAAAGTGATCACAATACATCATAGCATTGTGCGAATTAACGTTAATTGATTCGAGTTACCAAGCATTGATGGGCCACTTCTATAATCTGGTCCTTATTGGGAGCTGGAAGGGATGGAGGGAAGATTAGATTGCATCCTCCGTTGCTTTGACGACGGCGGTCACCTGATGGCTTGTTAGACAGTTGTACGCTTCTATTGCTGGCCCCAGTGGGGTCGTCAGTAAACTGGAGTGATGTCCAAACATCATTACACGCTGCTCCGATATTAAAGCAAAGGGATTAGCACCTTATTGCAAGCAACCTGGATTTGTCATTGTGCTGTCGTTATCCAATTTCCAGATGATAATGTGACTGTGGCCTGCGGGCGCGAGGTCCTACAGCCAAACCAAGGTGTATGTGTATATATCTGTATCTATCTATATATATACATGTACACATGTATATACATGCATACACTCCCACAAAGACCCAGCATCCAAACCCATTTAACTATTTGCTCACCAGGCGCCTGCTAACAAAGCACGTGGAAGAATTTTTCCCCCTTTCCCACCCAATGCAAGGTAGCAGTCAAGAGCACGATGCGACAGCAAAGCGGGCTGACCTCAGAGCCAGAACAGCTGTCACTCGCTCAAATGTCACACCAGACAAGCTCTGCTGATAGAGGTGACACCTCTATCATGTTAAATAAGGTGGAGTAGGGAAAGGATCGGTCCTTTGGAGACATGACTGGCAGCTCCTCACTGATGTGTGCACACTCATGTAAATCATTGCTTTTACTGCAGGTCTCATTAATTGTAAAGCGGGAAAATGGATCCATGAGAAAGGCAGGTTTTGTTTGACAGCACTAGGGTAGCAGCGCTGGGACCAGATCTCTTTCCAGTCCTTGAGAAAGACAAGGGGGATGCTTCTGCCTCTTCTGCATGTGTCCAACCACCTGTAACTTCTGGGAACACCAGGAAATTGGGAAATGCTCCTCTTGAGTGTATCCCCTTTATTTTTAACACAAACCCATAGTTTCAAAGACCCACACTGGCTTGGGTAATACATGACAATGACAATATACCCCTCCTTTCTGCTGTAGAGCCTGCAAAGTCTGTGAACATCATGAGGTCCAACAAGGCCAAGTGCAAGGTCCTGCACCTGGGTCGGGGCAACCCCTGGTGTCAATACAGGCTGGGGTATGGATGGATTGAGAGCAGCCCTGCCAGGAAGGACTTGAGGGTACTGGTGGATGAAAAGCTGGACATGAGCTGGCAATGTGAGCTCACAGCCCAGAAAGCAAACCGTATCCTGGACTGCATCAAAAGAAGAGTGGCCAGCAGGTTGAGGGAGGTGATTCTTCCCCTCTACTCTGCTCTGGTGAGACACCACCTGCAGTACAGCATCCAACTCTGTGGCCCCTAAAATAATAAGAACATGGACCTTTTGGAGCGAGTCCAGAGGAGGGCACGAAGATGATTCAAGGGCTGGAGCAACTCATCCTGCGAGGACAGGCTGAGAGAGTTGGGGGTGTTCAACCTGGAGAAGAGAAGGCTCTGTGGAGACCTTATTGCTGCCTTTTAGTACTTAAAGGGGGCTTAAAAGAAACATAGGGACAAACTTTTTAGCAGGGCCTGTTACAGCAGGACATGGAGTAATGGTTTTAAACTAAAAGAGGGAAGATTTAGACCAGATGTAAGAAAGAAATTTTTTACAATGAGGGTGGTGCAACCCTGGCCCAGGTTGCCCAGAGGTGGTAGATGCCCCATCCCTCGAAACGCTACAGGTCAGTTTGGATGGGGCTCTAGCAACCTGTTCTAGTTGAAAATGTCCCCGCTCATGGCAGTGGGGTTGGAACTAGATGATCTTTAAGGTCCCTTCCAAGCCAAACCGTTCTATGATTCTATGATTCCATGAAAGTCCTGCACTCCTTTTCCCCCTTTATCTTCCTCCTCATCTGCTCTCTCCTCTCCTTTCACCTTTCCTATCTCCTGCTCCTTTCCTGCAGAGGAACCAGCTGGTTTTTGGAAGCCCATTGTCAGAGCAAGCTGTGGTTTCTACCATGGTTACAGTGGACGTAGTACTTTTAATTGCTTGAATCTTGTAATTCACAGCTGTCACCTTTAAGTGGGACTGGCAATTTTTTTTATAAGTTTACCTTGTACAGTAGATAATAACCAAAATGTAGTTTAAAAATAAGGCTCAGAGGGGGAAGGTAGCTTGGGTGACTGGTAGACAGTGATAGATCCTTTAATGGATAGATCCATTTGCAGTGGCAAGGTGAAACTCCATGGCTGTTTTTTAGAAGGGTATTTTGGAGATTTGTTTGAAAACTTGCAAGGGAAATACTGGCTTCATGCAAGCATCATATGCAAAAAGGGTGGACTACCTTGATTGTTTTTGTTTTTTTCCCCCTCAAAGACAGACACACAGTCTTATGGACAGACCTTCAACCTGCAGGAATGACTCACATATCTATCCCGCAAGGTATACTTTGTGCTTCTTTGGAAGAGTCCCTGAACGCAAAGTATTTCTGCTTAAGCTGCAGTTTAATTCCTCTACTAAACATAGATGAGGAGACAAGATATCTACTCTGTTTCCCTACTCTGAATTAAATTTGAAGAAAAATGCTAAAACAGCAGACCTGGGGTCTAACACCTACATAGTCAAAGACCTTGTGTGGCATCATCATCCCTGGTATGACTGTGCCTTCCTGACACCATCATTTGATGCCCAATTTCAGTTCCTGGATTTTCTGCTGAAAGGCCACCTGAAGCAAAAAAATAGCAAAAGGATTTGTGATAAAAGCCCCTCTGGAACCCAGAATGACTTCACTCAGACTCTTTTCACACACAAGTCTTCATTGCCACCATCTTCAGTGCAGAAAGATCTGCCTGAGTCCCTGAGTTCTCGATGACCATCTACCTCTTGTTCACAGATCCTCCAACTACCCAGTTTGAAAAGAATTATGAATTGAGAACAAAATAGTGAAATTCATCCTGATTCCTAAATTGAAATATGATCACACAGTTTTATATAAAGTAATATGTATTAACTCCCCCTTTATTCTGATGAAGTTTCTTAACCCATCACTCTCATAAATAGCCCATTATAGAATCCCACTCCTCTGATTAGAAACCTTCTAGGTCTCACCGTAAATTTATTCATGTGTACTTTTCCACAGTTTTGCTGGACTGTTAAATGAGTTGTTGGCCAAAAATGGGTCTCAGCTATTCCCAAACTATTTAAATAAAAAATAATGAAAAAAAAAAAAAAGGTCAGAATATTGCATTGGCCATGTGGAGAAAAAAATAAATCAGGAAAATAGATTGATGTTGAATGAGAAATAGTCTTCTTCCAGTTCTGTTGGCAGGTTCTTCCAGTTTATTCCCTGAGGAGGAACCTTTTTCTATTTTTAAATGTAAATTTACCTCTTGGTACTTTACACCCATTTGTTCCTGTGCTGTCATTGTCCATTAATATCTAGCGCTTCCTCTCTGGTATTTACTTTTCCAACATATTTTCACAGATAGGATGATATCTCCCTTCAACCTTGCTTTGCCAAGTTAAACAAACCAAGCTTTTTTTATTCCTTATATCTTAAAATAAACTATTTCCATTATTGTGTTAAATGTCCTTCCCTGTATCTACTTTAACTGAGGTTGTCTTTTTTTGTACATCAACAAACAGATTGGCACATGCTGTTCAAAAATATATTCTTTATACTGTCCCTATGAACATCTGACTTGCAATTAATCCTTAATTTTAAGGAGCTTTTAAGCTTATGGTTTAAGCTCCTGAGTATCACCTTTCCACATCTTTACTTCAGGAGTGTGTGGCAGATAAAATTTTTATAGAGCCTCAAATGCTGCAATAACTGCAGCTTTGATATCAGGATTTTTAGCATCCTCCTTTTGCCTACCCATTGGAGGAAAAGATGTATCCCTGCACAGGAAAAAACGCTGTCGTCTCCCTTTTTTAAAACCCTGTGCAATTCCATACAGCAACCTGCCTGAAACCTGCACCAAGGTTACCAAACCCAAACACTTTGGGGTTAGGATGTGTCAGAATTAATCTAGTTCAAACTTCTAACCCTGCCTGCCTGTGTATATGTCGTGTGACATAGCAAATTAGTTGTAATTTCTCATTTAGTGCTCTGCATGGGTATTGCTGTCTGAATGAGCAGTTCTTTGATGATTTGCTTCACTTTTATTGCTTGCTGTGAGTTTCAAACACCATCATTTCCTGCACACACACAGTTTTTCACAGATTACGCCAAACCTAACTCTTAATAAAGAAAGATTAATGCCTGCAAATTTCAGTTTGTAGCAGGTTAAAGGTCCGTCAAGAAGGAGCAAAGTACCCTGCACTGGTGTGGAGATACAGACTAAATGGCTTCTGGATGACTGTCCAATGCTATATTTCTGATTTAGTATAAAGGCACCCGCACAAACACACGCAATACGTGTGCTGTTGTGCTCCCTTGTTCTTTCACTGTTATATTTATATTTAAATCAGGCAAACATTGCAAAACAGAGATTTCTATCTGTAAAATACATTGCAGCATATATTAACATACAGACATTCACAGGAAGATAAAGCTATGTGATAGTCATCTCTCATTCTCCAGCTGAGCAAGACTACAGCAATCACCTCCGTCTTTCCTTGACAATCCAATGAGCTGTGCTTGAAGTCACCCTAACAAAGGAGCTAAATTAAAATCATGTAAAAAAGCATTACAAATCATAATGGACAAGTGATTTTTTTAAAGGCTTGGCCATGTAATATATAGATTTACTGCCTTGTTACCCGACCTCAGTAAGGTTTCCAAGGCTGCCTTCCCCCTCGTTGTCCTGGGCTGCAAAGATGAACACCCAGTCTCTGCTGATCAAAGACCTTTTTGTTGTTGTCTTGATGCAAGAGGAGCCACGATGAAACCACACGGAGACTGGCCCAGCAGGAGGGCAGGTTCTGTGTATACCTGACAGCCTGATTGGATTTTGCATGATTTAGGGGTGAAAAGATTTTTCTTTTCTTTCCACAGACAAATACACAGGAATACTTAGCCTGATTTGTAATCCCAGCCCCATTATCCTCGCTTGTGCTAGCATGTACTGCCTAAAGAGAGACAGATAGACAGTGGGGATACTATATGTCCCAACAGGAAAACCCTGATTTCATTTCACAAGTTATCTGTGGCCTTATTGCATCAGAAATGTCAGCCATGAGTAATTCCAGAAAAGCTATGACTGATGAGAAGCAATAAATAATACTGCAGAGGAGCCCAGGCAGCTAAAGGTGGATGATCTCTGATCTGGTCCTATGATATGGTGATGTTAGTATTCTCCTTATTATACATTCTAGGTCTTCCCCTACTGAGAAGGTGAATCTATGGCTTTAAGTTAACACTGCTCTTGTCCCTATAATAAATCAGCCTCCTTCCCAGGGACCTTTACTGATCGTCGCTCTTTGAACTGGTTTCACAGAGCATGCACAGATGGGAAGAAAAACCCCAGCTGGGAGAGCAGTCCCCAGTGTGGAGAAAATGTCATTTGTGCCTGAAAAAAGGCAGCCACAAGGTTTCTTCCCTGGCACACAGAGGAGAGTGGTCCTTTAGGTGATCTCTTCCTCCCCCCCTCCCCATGATGTTACACTGATGCGTTCAGGAGCCTACAGGCATTTAATAGGGTTCTGGTGAACTTACTCTAAAAAAATCTATACCTTGTTCCTTTCCCACAGTTTAGCTATTGTTGCTCCTCTTGTTCTGGTCATCAATAATGGAGACCCTGTTCTGTACCTGTCACATCCTGCAGTCTGGCATGTCTTGGGATGGCGTAAAGACAGGATAACCTTTCCTATCACAGGCTGTAAAACTTCCTGCAGCATTTTTTTGCTGTCCCATTTTGTAGTATCCTACATCGTAAAACAAATACACCCACTGACAATAGTGATGTTAGTTCTGCCAGTGAAAAATATTGCATATCCTCAGAGTTTGTCCCTGATTTAAAATTTGATCTCGCAAATAAAAATTTCCCACTGTGCTTAATATATTACCATTAAAAAAAAACAACAAAACAAAACAAAACAAAATAAAAACAGCAAAAAGCAAACAAACCACAAAATAAAACCAAAACCAACAAACCAAAACCAATCAAAAAAAGCAAAGCAAAGATTCCTGTGGTGACAGACCAGTGTCCTTACTGTGGGTGCTTCACTACCGTAAGCCACACAGTGCCTAGTAGAAAAGTTAAGTGTGTGAATGGCAGTTTGTATCTCTAGCAGCCAACAGACATCAGAATGGTACAGGGGTCAGTGGTAAATGTTACAGGATATGGTATTAATTAGAGAAAGTAAGTCTTAGACAAATCCAATTGCTTTCTTGCATAGATGGAATATGCTTAGTTGGGTAAGGCTCAGCAGTGCACAACATCAAAAAATAACATTATGCAATATCAAAAGAGTACATAATAAGGTTGCCAAACATCAAATCCCATGCCCCCTATTAAAAACAGATGGGATATTACCTTTTTCATATTTCCCATATGCTTTTAATATAGATTCAGGATCTGAGGCTGAAATACTCTGCTGTCTGCTCCCTTCCCAGCCTTGCTCCTCCTAGCCTTCTCTGCAGATAAGGGCTGCTGTCTGGGACATGGAAATAATGGCTGCAAGAGGCTGAAAAGAGAAAGACAGGAACAGAGGAAGGAGGTACAGAAAGGGTTGTTCGCTGCTGTGGAGGAGAGGAAAAAAATGACCTTCAAAAACTAAGTCTTGGTACAGAACACCAATAAAAAAATTAGTACATAAAAAACTGACCAAGAACTAGGTAAAAGGCAGAGCTCAAAAAGTAGCTCCGATTGGGAAATTGTTATAAAGTAAAAGGATGACCTGTGCTGTTAAGATGCTTTATCTACGTCAAGAAACAAATGTGAAAATAAAATGCACAGAAGCATTGGTGGGCTAATACATTATGGAGAGATTAATCAAACATGGGCACCTAGGCCATGTGGTGTGTTGGATCTGGGCAAACAAACTGGATGGCTTGGGTCCTGGAAAGCTAGGACTCAGAAGGAATTAGTTAATACGGTGAACAAACAGTGGATCATGAAGTCTCCTATTTCTGTGGAAAAATGGGCTAATGGGATCATTGAATTCTTTCAGTAGAAAATGGGATTTAGCACCACTTTTGCATATGGCACTGATATGGAGGAAAACTGTTAGTTTTTCAGATATATGCGCTTCAAAAAGAATTCAGAAAACAGAGACAGAGAAGGAAAGAAACATTCTCCAGAACTCAAACCTTTCAATTTATTAAAAAGCAGACAGCCAAGTGATTTGATTACTCTGGAGGCATCTGGAGGAGGAGGAAGAGTCAATGCCCAGAAACTCACTCATATAACAGTGAAAGAAAGAACAAGAGACTCTCATGGGAAGCTGGAGACACATAGGCTGACAAGAGACAACAGGCAAGTACTGACAAGAGACAACAGGCAAGTACTTGTGGCAGCAAAACCAGGGATAGCATCCAACATCTAGGCACACATTCAGGTAGGATTGGATATTTCCAGCTCTTCTGTCTTCAAGAAAAGAAAGGCTGAGGGATTTGGATCTTTCCAGTCTGGAAAAAAAAGGCTGAGGGGGGACCTTATCAACACTTATCAATACTTAAAGGGTGGGTATCAGGAGGATGGGGCCAGGCTCTTTTCAGTGGTGGCCAGTGACAGGACAAGAGGTAACGGGCACAAACTTGAACATAGGAAGTTCCACCTCAACATGAGGAGGAACTACTTTCCTTTGAGGGTGGCAGAGCCCTGGCACAGGCTGCCCAGAGAGGTGGTGGAGTCTCCAACTCTGGAGACATTCAAAACTCGCCTGGACGCGTTCCTCTGCAACCTGCTGTAGGTGACCCTGCTCTGGCAAGGGGTTGGACTGGATGATCTCCAAAGGTCCCTTCCAACCCCTACCATTCTGTGATTCTGTGAAGACCAGATAGTTTTCTAGAATAAGTATTTTAGCCAAAAAGAAAGGTCAACATGGAGGTATCAAAATGAACAGCAGTGGCCTGTGTTATGCAGGAGATTGAAGTAGAAGACTACACAGGCCTTTCTGGCCTTAAAGTTTAAAAGTATGTGAATTAAGGTTTAGACCTGCATGTTAATTAAGGCAACAAGCTGTTTTTCATAATACATCTCTGTATTTGTAGATTTAATTTTTTAAAATTTAATTTTAAAATTTAATTTTTAATTTTAATTCAAATTTGTAGATTTATTTTTTAAAAACTTAAGAACTATTGTAGTCTGAACTTCTTTAGAAGCATTGACTTTAACCAATACTTTGTAGTTTCAAGGCAAACATCCAGGAACTCTGTTCCTGGCTTAAAGCATCTCTGCACTACACAGATCCATGAATATCAGCAGAATATCAGCAGTAATTCACACTCAGGAGTCCAGCTAGTACTTGGGCATAGCTCTATCATTGGAACTTTATAATGTGTTTCACCATGGTTAGTCATATTTCAGTCAACGGAGAATTTACGCTCTATCTTAATAAGCAGATCAAGTGGTTAAATTGCCTCACTACACTTAAATCAGAAACTGCTGATACTGAATCTGATACTTACCTGTTGTTAGCTTCTGCGGGAAACAGTGAGACAGGCTGAGTCACCATTAAGCTATCAACTGGTAAGCCAAGGCCTCGCTGAAGGTCTCCAGTCTGATGAGCGTTGATAATTTTTCTGGCCAAACTCTTTAAGCTGTCACTTGTCAACTCATTTCTTGGATGACCTGGTGGATCACCAAGTTCAATGATGAGCACTCTTGACGGACCAGCCTCATCAGATGGCCGCAGAGCTCGGGTACTCACTGGTCCTCTCCCCACTTTCCATGAGCTAGATCTGCTATGAAAGGCTGTACAAAATGCCATGTTGGGGCAGTGGTATTTCTTTTTGCTAGCATTGGCTGAGATTACCTTCAACATGCTTTCACCTCCCAGCACATGATGGACTACTCTGACTTGGTCATGACCAACCTTCAAGAAATCATTTAATCGATGTATTACACTTGCTTCATCCTCTCCCCCAAGAGCCTCAGTTACAGTGAAAGCCACAAGAAGGGAAAGGCCAGCAACTACTTCTACAGGTTCCTTCTCATGCAGGAGAACATAGAGAAGATTGTCCTCAAAGCTAAAGTAATTTGCCCCTGCCCCTTCATTCATTGAGAAAGAAGATGGAGTTGGAGAAACGTATTTCCCTTGAACGAAAACACGAAGGCTGAGTGGTTCATTGTAGAATATAGCAAGGGG
The DNA here is from genome assembly GCF_964199755.1 of Larus michahellis. Lineage (NCBI taxonomy): Eukaryota > Metazoa > Chordata > Aves > Charadriiformes > Laridae > Larus > Larus michahellis. Next base: position 127,466,249 of record NC_133898.1, read on the forward strand.
CAGTCTGGTTGCATTTTGGCCACTGAGGAGGTAGAGTCTGAAAGTCAGAGGTGCTAGGTCTGGGAAGCAAATTGTAGTAAGTTTGGTGGATGGTAACACAGAAAAGAAAGTAGAACGATGGTCTGCAAGATAACACGATGAATGCGACGTCACATCACTGAAGGTGTCCATAAAGCTGTCTGTCATTGCTACCACTGGAAACAGCCTCTGGCTGGACATGTTGGGGTCCAAGTTTTCTAGGATGACAAGTGCGTGATCTGCCTGTGCGCAGAAGTAGCCTTGTACTGAGGGATTGAAGATGCACTTGCTGTCATCTCGGTAAATTCCTGGAAGAGAATAAAGGGAGATGGGGAGAAAAAAAAAATAAGAATTGTTACAGATATCATCTCAGCAGTTTGTGATATTTTTTATATATATATTTTATTTTTTTATAAACTGCTTATTTTCCCATTCAGCGCCCAAAGTCAATTTGTTGATGCTAAAATTTTACATAGTTTTTAGAGAAGCCTGAACACTAAGGAATATTAAATAGGTAGAAACTACATCTACCTCAAGATGTCCTTGAGCTGAAAATGGTTGAAGACTGGTAATGAATGGCAGAGAAGTACCATATACATTTGACTTGTTCTTTCTAGATATCAATTTACAGCCACGGTTGAAAGAGCAGGCACACTAGATGGACCTTTGGTCTGACCCACCACTATGTCCTTATGTCTTCTACATTCTCCTGGTTCCAAGCTTGTAGCAGGGTAAAAAATCAGGGCATTACTGCAATTCTTTGGAAAGATGATTTAACAGTGCATGAAACCCGCTCATCCCATTCACAGGGACTGTATCTCAAACAAACAAACAAAAAAAAACTAGAAAGGACCAGAAAATCATTCATTTACTCCAGAAGTGAATTGCCTCACCAAGTTTTAGAGCTAGAAGAAAGCACCAGATTCAGACACCTACAAATAGTGGAGACCTTTATGAGTGCTCCAAGTGTCTACGCTCCCATTGCAGTCAGTGGAGATCTGGAGTTTAAATCGTTTACCCACAGGCAAGCATCTAGTATCTCATGGGATACCCAAAGGTATCTGAGATATGTCACAGAGTGTCTATAGAAGACCTATGCACTTGAAGGGTGGCAGCCGGAGGCCCAGTGGGACACCCCACAGCACCTGAAATTACACTAGACACACATTTATGGTAACTGAAACACTCCCATTTCCCCAGCCATCAATGCAGACAAAACAGTTTAGAAAGTAATGAAATTCATGAAGCAGCAATGTGCCCTTGTGGCCAAGAAGGCCGATGGCATCTGGAGTGCACTTAGAAGAGTGTCACAAGCAGCTCAAGGGAGGTAATCCTCCCCTTCTATTCTGCCCTGGTGAGGCCACATCTGGAGTACTGTGTCCAGTTTAGGCTCCCCAGTTCAAGAAGAACAGGGAACTGCTGAAGAGGGGACAGCAAAGGGGACAACAAGATGATTAGGGGACTGGAACTGTTATGAAGAAAGTCTGAGGGCCTTGGTTCTTTTTAGTCTGGAAAAAAAAGATTGAGAGGGGATCTTATCAATGCTTACAAATACTTAAAGGATGGGTGTCAGGAGGATGGGGCCAGGCTCTTTTCAGTGGTGCCCAGTGACAGGACAAGAGGTAATGGGCACAAACTTGAGCATAGAAAGTTCCACCTAAACATGAGGAGGAACTACTTTCCTTTGAGGGTGGCAGAGCCCTGGCACAGGCTGCCCAGAGAGGTGGTGGAGTCTCTGTATCAGGAGACATTCAAAACCCCCCTGGATGCGTTCCTGTGCAAGCTGCTCCGGGTGACCCTGCTCTGGCAGGGTGGTTGGACTAGATGATCTCCAAGGGTCCCTTCCAATCCCTATCATTCTGTGATTCTGTGAAGGTCACCCTAAAATAGCTCTGTTTTGTTAGCTGGATTGCCCTTTATAATCCTGTAATTTTAGTGACCAGAGATAGGATCCTGTCACTTAAACACAAGTGTATAATGTCACCTGGACTTCTTTGGGCAACTACAATGTCTGCAGATGTAATACATGATCCATGGGAGTACAAAAGCCACTTCAGACAATGCTTTAGGTATTCTTTCACTGAATATGACAGGAGCTAAGATGCTTCCACGTACGTCAGAATTTGCCACCAAATCCCATCCCAAGTGTCTGTGGTGACAAGTCGAGAGGATCCTTTTATGAAAGGATCTATACAGAAGAGAAGTAATTCATACAGTCTTCTGAGTACACTCCACCTGACCAAATATAGGTCTCTGCTTTAAGATGAGAGAAATTATGCCTTAGGCTGTAATGATGCGATCATCACTGATTACAAAGAGAGAATAAAAGTAAATGAGTTCAGATTCAGGCACCAAAAGCATAAACATTTCTCCCTGGAGCATCTTAGGAAAAGATGCGTGTTTCTGTTTTTCCTTCCTCTCTTCAAAATAAAATCAAAGGAGGAATTTGCTGCTGTAGCCAGCTATAATCCTCCTTCCCCCATAAGCCTGTTCCTTCCCTAGTTATCTGTGCTCACGAATGTGTTAGGCAAGGCACGACCAATGTCTAAAACAACTCTGTGTTCCTCATTCAGTAGCTTTGGGGATGTAAAGGAAGATCAACAATGCTTGGTGTTAATGATAAAAAGAAAGGAACAGCAACACCCTTGAGAATCACAAAGTTGTGGACAAATAAAAGGGCATCCCCCTTATCAGGGAAACATTGTAACTGTGAAACTCGCTGCTAGAAGAAAATACCAGACTCCTGGGAAAGAAACAAACTATAAGAAAGCAGTTTAGGCTCTGCTTATAGCTACATCTCAATGTCTGGATCCTGTGGATGCTTACCTATGATTTATTTCAGGGGGATTCCTCATGTGCAGACTGGTACCCATGTCTGCGAGCATTTCCCAGAATGAGCTCTTGCTCTGCACGTCACCAAGGGAAGCAGTGAAATTACATAAATATCAAGCTTTGTTTAGGGAGGATGGTCCAAGTCAGATAGGATCTATGCAAAAGCCCCTATTTTTAGACATCAATTTACCATTTTCTTTCTCTTTTTCTTACCTTTTCTTTTTTTTTTTTTTTTTTTTTTTTTTTTTTAATCTTTATAAGTGTTTTGCTATCGGCATGTGCCAGGGGAAAAAGGAGAGGCAGCAACCACTTCATTCAGAAATAGAAGTGGAAACGCTGCACTCGGAGACATTGGGTATTGTCCCGGAGCGGTGGGAGGACGCAGCCTGCAGCAGGCAGCCAGCCCACAAAGGCTGACGGATCTCATCGTCTGCTCTCCCGGAAACCTCCCCCATCTCCCCCCGGTGACATTTCTCTTGTCTACAAATGGGATTTGCTGATATTTTGTGATTTCCCAGGACTTTCCTTTGCCCTGCCTGCCTCACAAAGTGGGTTTGCTCAGTTTCCTGTGCACACACCCATGTACGTACATGTATCATTACTTGTCTCCTTCTAAATGGCCTTATCTGCCAGTCACAATTTCTGCAGCCTGCAATTTCGATCACTTTTAAATGAAACCCATGCTGGCCTTAGTAATCATAATGTCATTTACAATTTACCACAAAACACGTTTATTCAGTTAGTAGCACATTGAAGAAAGAGAACTCCATATGAACTCTCTGCTGAAGCCCTAATCTGATTATTTCCTCATGAAAATCCAAGCAGGGGTGCTTGTAAGAGGGGTCTGAGAGGAGAAGGAAAAAGTGAGTTCTGGCCACAGCTGACTCTCATAATCAATGCGAATAGATAAGTGACGCAGCGTGTCAGGGCCAGCAGCTAATCTGCCCTGGGGCTTTCCTCTAAAAAAGGCCAGAGTGGACAGGACTTAATAAATACTGAGTGACCACTGAGTATTGAGCTGACATGTGCTATTTACATTGGCGATGAACAATAACAGTGATAAATTCCAGAAGCGTCCCCTCGCAGTGGGTGAAATTAGATTAAACAGGTTATATTTGGAGGTGCGTGTGTGCTTGCACACACACGTGTGTGAGAGAGGGGAAAAAAGTGGGGAAAGAAAGAAAGAGAAACCTGGTGTGAGTCAACAGGAGACTCTACAAATGGGTGGGAAAGATGAAAAAGATGATCATATCTGTAGTCATTTGTGAACAGGTGAGGCTGAACATCACATTGGGAACTGTGGGCACCTGAAGAAGGGAAGAGGGCATGTGTGTATTGGGCTCTTTCATGGACACGTGTGCCGGGTGTGTGTCCCACTCTGTGCATGAAAGAAAGAGAAATAATACATGGAAAGAGTGTGTGTCCACCCTCCCCAGCTATTTCCTCAGCCTCAGAGAGCAGACTTTGCTTTACACACATTCCCCTACCATCAAATCAAGTTTATTATTTAATTACATACATGCACGCACGTACATAAACACACAAACATATATATCTATATGAGATTTTAACACTCAGGTTGCTTCTAGGGCTCCTGACAAATATTAACTTTGTGTCAATATTTGTCCTTCCTGTCGTGAAATGAGGATTTTCCACCTCATTTCACATTTGAAAAGAAAAATGCGCCGAGGGGGTCCTCTTTGCTTAGGAAAAAAAAACACCACCACCACCAACATCTCATATCCTTTATTTAGAAAAATGGAGCAGGGGGGAAGGAGGGAAGAGTATTTTTAAAATAGATGTTTTGACTTAAAGGCACACAGAGCCCTTTGCAAGTCTCCTGCCTTTTCCCTAGTTCCCCAATGCCAAATAAATAAAATAAAATAAAATAAATTCTACATTTAAAATTGAATGAAATACATCAGCATTAATGATTTTCCCCTTCAGGTTAACACCACCATTTCCTTCAATAATTTTTACCCATTTTGTGATAGATTTCACAATTCATGGTACAAGGAAAAATATAGCCATTTTTTGACAAAAACAAAAGGCAATGTCATTTTTTTATCAAAATAAAATAAATCTCCCGCAATTTTCTTTCCATCCGACTGGATTTGCCCGTCAGTTATTTCTAATTTAACTACAATTATAGTTACAAAAATATAAAAGCGAGTCGGGGAAGAAGGGGGAGGGGAGAGATAAATGGGACACTGTTTAGAAATTGCGATTCATTGGCCTTGGGCTGGCCAGCACATATCTTTGCTGAGGGGGAAATATTCATCAGCATTAACTGTTCCTTTTGACCTGCTGACATTCAAATGTGAAATAAAAAAAAAAAAGGTCCAGCAATAGTACCTTAGAAATCCAGTGAAGGTAAATTATTCGTAGGTTGTTTTTTTTTTGCTATACAAAAGGTTTTCTACATTTTGTGAGTTCAGACATTTCCCATAAATAATTTTGGCCCCAATTCTCTTGTCCAGTCCCTGGTACAGGGTTGGCATGCCTACACACGCATCCTTTGAAAGCAAAGGCTCTGCACACACTTGTAAATCTTTATATAGGTACATGAGAACAAGCCCATTAGCTTCAGCAGACGCTTAAACAAGGCATCCCCATTGTTTTTAGAAATCCCACTAACTGTAAATTAGGGATATCACTCAACTGAGTTTAGCGGTGTTCCCATGGGCAATAAACACACAGATATGCAAAGTCAAGTAGCTTATTTGTGGCAGGTTTTTTGCAAAGTGTGTGTTAGGATCAAACGCCCAGGAACGCATGGAGCCATGCATGCTTGCTCACGTATTTGTGTACATACGTGTGTGAGATACAAACACACACACACATATATATACTCATAGCAGGGACTGTGTAAATAAAAAGAGAGTGATTGCTTTAGGCTGTTAATCTTTTCTTTTAAAGAAAATGATTTTAGAAGGAAATTAATCTCATAACATCATACTGTGTGGGTTTTTATGCTCTCCTGTTTATCGTTCCTCCATAAAAAACTTTGAAGCCCCTGGCCAATTACAGTCACGTTTGTGGACTCAAAGATATTGTGTTCCTACAAGTTTTGCTAAAGTAGGAGCCCAAGTACAAAAAAAATGGTTATTAGTGCTTCCACAGAAAGGAAAAACTGTGGTGTAAGGTCACCCTCCTTACACACCACAGGACCTGCACTGGCCCCTTCTTTTCACATACAAATTCATAGAAAAAAAGGTTTAGTACTCAAAATGTTTGTTCTTGCATTCGTTGTTTGCATGTTTTAACTACAAGCCTTTCAGCCTGACCTCGGTACCGGGAAAGATCATGGAGAGCATCATCTTAAGTGCGATCTCATGGCAAGTGCAGGGCAGCCAAGGGATCAGGGCCAGCCAGCATGGGTTTAAGAAGGGGAGGTCCTGCTTAACCAACCTGATCTCTTTCTATGACCATGTGAACCACCTTCTGGATGCGGGGAAGGCTGTGGACATTGTCTACCTGGACTTTGATAAGACCTTTGACACCGTCCCCCACAGCATTCTCCTGGAGAAGTTGGCGAATCATGGCATTGACAAGTGTACTCTTCGCTGGGTAAAAAACTGGCTGGATGGCCGTGCCCAGAGAGTTGTGGTTAAGGGGGTGAAATGGTCTTGGCGGCTGGTCACCAGTGGTGTCCCTCAGGGCTCAGTTTTGGGGACAGTTTTGTTTAATATCTTTATCGATGATCTCGATGAGGGGATTGAGTGCACCCTCAGTAAGTTTGCAGATGACACCAAACTAGGTGGGAGTGTTGATCTGCTTGAGGGTAGGAAGGCTCTACAGAGAGACCCAGACAGGCTGAATTGATGGGCCAAGGCCAACTGTATGAGGTTTAATAAGGCCAAGTGTCGGGTCCTGCATTTCGGTACAACAACCCCAAGCAACGCTACAGGCTTGGGGAAGAGTGGCTGGAAAGCTGCCCGGCAGAAAAGGACCTGGGGGTGCTGGTGGACGGCCAGCTTAACATGAGCCAGCAGTGTGCCCAGGTGGCCAAGAAGGCCAACAGCATTCTGGCTTGTATCAGGAATAGCATGGCCAGCAGGAGCAGGGAAGTGATGGTGCCTCTGTACTCGGCACTGGTGAGGCCTCACCTTGAGTACTGTGTTCAGGTCTGGGCCCCACTGTACAAGAGGGACATTGAAGTGCTGGAGCGTGTCCAGAGGAGAGCTACCAGGCTGGTGAGGGGTCTGGAGACCAGGGCATATGAGGACAGGCTGAGGGAGCTGGGCATGTTTAGCTTGGAGAAGAGGAGGCTGAGGGGAGACCTCATTGTCCTCTACAACTCCCTGAAAGGAGGGTGGAGAGAGGTGGGGGTTGGCCTCTTCTCCCAGGTGAATAATGACAGGACCAGAAGAAATGGTCTGAAGTTGCGGCAGGGGAGGTTTAGATTAGATATGAGGAAGAATTGCTTTACTGAAAGAGTGGTCAGGCACTGGCACAGCCTGCCCAGGGAGGTGGTTGAGTGACCGTCCCTAGAGGTATTTAAGAAACGTCTAGATGTGGCGCTTCAGGGCATGCTCTAGTGGCAGAGATTGTTTGGGTTGGACTTGATGATCTCATGGGTCCTTTCCAACCATGAAAGTTCTGTGATTCTATGTGTTGATATGGCCACAAGCTGTGAAATCACTCATTATTTGCATCTTTCATATGGTTATATATTTTTATGCTAGCACCAAGCCTTCAGAGCTCCTCCATGCCTAAGAGGTAGGACATATACATTACAGATGATAGTATATCTTTCCAAGTTATGAACAGAAAATTGCAGTTTTCCAGTTCACTGGGACTATAGTAATAACTCATTCTTGACCTTAAAGCATAAGTGCACAAGTCTTAACAAGCGAGACCAGAAGCTTACTGAGGCCAGGATGCTCCCCAACGGTGATCGAAAAGAGTTACCTAGAAAGAGTATGGGAACAATGCATGCATATAGCAATGTTCATCCCAAATGCTCCTCAAGATTTCAGTGGTTTACAGGTCAGGAACATCTTGAGTCAGAGAGATCTTTGGTCTTTTGTATTTGAGAGAAAATACCAAATCTGTCTCACAAAAATCACAAAAAAATCCAGGGAGGAGAATAAGCCATCCAGGAGAATATATCTTGAGCCCTCTCAAAGGAGGTGTGCCAGTAAATCTGAAGTGCTCTTTAGTGGGGTTGCCCAGAACAGGCCTTGTGTCATGGCTGAATTAAGGTTATGAGCCCCTCTGCTGTGAGGACAGGCTGTGAGAGTTGGGGCTGGTCATCCTGGAGAAGAGAAGGCTCCAGGGAGACCTTGTAGCTGCCTTCCACTACCTAAAGGGGGCCTACAGGAAAGCTGGGGAGGGACTCTGGATCAGGGTGTGGAGCAATAGGACAAGAGGCAACGGTTTTAAACTGAAAGAGGGGAGATTTAGATTAGATATTAGGAAGAAATTCTTTCCTGTGAGGGTAGTGAGACACTGGAACAGGCTGCCCAGAGAAGCTGTGGATGCCCCATCCCTGGAAGTGTTCAATATCAGGTTGTATGGGGCTTTGAGCAACCTGGTCTAGTGGTAGGTGTCCCTGCCCATGGCGGGGGGGGGTTGGAACTAGATGATCTTTAAGGTCCCTTCTAACCCAAACCATTCTATGATTCTATCCTACTGCTTACAGAGCCACAGAACTTCTCAAATGCTCTGCTGCCACCACAAGGTGACCACACCTGGAAATACCTTGAATGTCTGTGCCCAGAACACTAGGCTGGAACTGAGCTGCTATGGCATTGCATGCATCAAAAGTAACAAAATAACCAGTGCCAAGGCCAGTTCGTTGTTCCTGAGGCCAGCTGGCATGGCAATCCCATAGTATTAAAATCACTGATGTTCCAAAAGACGATGACCACCTTCAAACTGCCCTTTTGGACTGGCTCCTGACTTGAGCTAATTTCTGGAAAGTGCCCAGGAATTGTCTTGGACACTGATGTGTTTGTTGCCTGGGGCCAACCCAGGCTTGGACCTGTTCTCTTGATGTAGCAGGAGTGACTGGTAAGCTCCAGTGTCCATACCCTAGTGCTGCTTGACTGAGTAGAGGTAGACATTGGTCCCATTCCTGCTATTGTCAGCATTGGCCTAGACCAGCTTCCCTATCATTTTATTACACTTAGAAAGACACAATTAGGAAAGATTTTTGTCCACATTATTGTTAATGATTAGAGAATCTTAGAATCACAGAATCATAGGGTTGGAAGGGGCCTCTGGAGATCACCTAGTCCAACCACCCTGCCAGAGCAGGGTCACCTTAGAGCAGGTGGCACAAGAACGCGTCCAGGTGGGTTTTGAATGTCTCCACTGTGCCAGTGCTCTGCCACCCTCAAAGGAAAGAAGTTCTTCCTCATGTTAAGATGGAACTTTCTGTGTTCAAGTTTGTGCCCATTACCTCTTGTCCTGTCACTGGGCACCACTGAAAAGAGCCTGGACCCATCCTCCTGACACCCACCCTTTCAGTATTGATAAGTGTTGATAAGGTCCCCCCTCAGTCATCTTTTTTCCAGACTGAAGAGACCCAAATCCTTCAGCCTTTCTTCGTAACAGAGGTGTTCCAGTCCCCTCACCATCTTGGTAGCCCTTTGCTGTCCCCTCTCCAGCAGTTCCCTGTCCTTCTTGAACTGGGGAGCCCAGAACTGGACACAGCACTCCAGGTGAGGCCTCACCAAGGCAGAGTAGAGGGGGAGGATGACCTCCCTCCACCTGCTGGCCACACTCGATGCACCCCAGGATGCCATTGGCCTTCTTGGCCACAAGGGCACATGATTGCTGGCACATGGTCATCCTGTTGTCCACCAGGACTCCCAGGTCTCTTTCCACAGAGCTGCTCTCCAGCAGGTCAGCCCCCCAGCCTGTCCTGGTGCCTGGGGTTATTCCTCCCCAGGTGCAGCACCCGACACTTGCCCTTATTGAATTTCATAAGGTTCCTCTTTGCCCAGATCTCCAACCTGTGCAGGTCCCTCTGTATGGTGGCACAGACTTCCGGTGTGGAAAATGACTAAAATTTAGTCATTTTATCCATGCTGACAACATAAAGTTCCCCATAATGCTTATTTAAGGGATAAATCAAATAAAGTGGCAAAAGAAGCATTACCCGTCATGATGTTGTGTGTGGAGACAAAAAGGATTAAACAGCATAATTGAGCTATACTGCATGATTCTGTGCATTTTCAGAGAGTCCCCAAAAGTGTGGTAAATTAAGCATCCTTAAATTGAACCCTGAATGAAGGAGAATGCAGGAGCAGTGCAACGAGAAGTGTGGCATAGGACTGAGGTGGATGGGCCAGAGTGAACTCTCAAAGGACAGCATGGAAGAGACAATTTGGGTCTCCATAGCCTTCCTGAGAGCTATCAATACACAGCTAAGGGGTGGAAATAATGGCTTTTTGTACAGCACCTAGCAAAATAGGACCCAGGTCCCTGACTGTAGTTTTTAAATGCTCTCCTGAAACAGATAACACAAACAAACTATTCCCATAAACCTCTTGAAGTCATTAACCGTCATTCAAAGAGCCAGTAGCTGGGTGTGAGAGGGATCTTGTCTCCCAGAAAAGACAACTAAAAGATAAAAATGCAAAGAGAAACATCTTTTGGTCCAAACTATTTCACCTTTTAAAAAACATGCTGTTCCGCAAGTATCAATGTGTTTCTCTTGTCGCTACCAATGCTTTTCCCATCATGTCTCCCCTTGAGATAATCCTGGTTTCCTTTAGGTGTATTTAAAGCCCAGAAGGACTTTTCTCTCCTCCCAAACAACAACCGTATTGACCAAAGCTTTAGTCAAACTGGTACCCAACATACAGGCAAGGGCAGCGAATGGCAGAGCCTTTACCGAAGCAGCTCCAGTCACTGCCTCTCTGGCCAAGGAATGATAAAACTACCACCACCACCTGACAGCAGAACAGCCATTTCATCAGATGCCAGACCTAAAAATGAATGTGGCTGTGCCATGCACTGCTCTGAGCTGTGGATATAATGAGTTTTGAATGGGAAGTCCCGGACACAATAAATCTGTGCCATATGTGACCATTTCCTGTGTCAGTTCCTTTCTCATAACCAGTGGAGGCTTCGCCCTCCCCCTCACTTTCCCTTTCATGACCCCACACCAGGGCTCTGAAATCTTTCAGGGCTGCTTATGGGCCCCAGGCCTTTCCACAGCAGTTGCATAAATAAATGAGTTTGACAGCAAACATCGTAACAGTTAGCGGTAATGTGTGTTCCACACAAGTGCTTGTGCTGCTCGCTGGAGAAATGGGGGAGGAAAGAGCTCAGTTTGTTAATGCAAACAAAAGTATGTTCTCTGACAAGTGGTGAAAGAATTAGTCAAATAAACTTGAACTCTATTAGGACTATCGCTGCCAGTTTTTGTTATGGACGGGAAGGTTCTCAGCTTCTCTTTCCCTCCTTGGCCTGCAGTCACTGCAAAGACAAATCATCCTTTTCTTCTGCAAAAATAAAGTTAGGGGATAAAATGAACTGCCTCAAAATAAAATTTGCAGGGAACTCCATTTTAGTATTATTATTATCATTTCTTCCCAATGAGAACAGTTCTTTCGTCCTGGGAACAGCCTCACAAAGAGACCGAGCGATTTTCCATTAGAAGTGGGCCAGAGGAAAATACCAAATACCTGCAGATTTTGGAAGTATTTGGGTTAGAATGAAGCTTAAAAATGACAATTATTTTTATAAGACATACGTGAAGGAGAAGACTAGTCAGAGTTCAGCTTTTGCCCTAAAATTGTTTTCCCTTTTTTTTTGTTCATTAACAAATCAAATATTTTGACTAAAAGCAAAACTTTACTAAGTTTTCAGCTTTACCTGAGAAATTATAATATTTTTGGACCACATTCTTTTCTGTAAAACTAATTTATTGAAAAAGCTTTTTTCTTTCCTCACCAGATATACGATTTAAACAAACATACTTAAAATATCCCAAGTTCAGTCCAGAAAGACTGCAGACATTTCAATTAGTATATTAAAGGGTAAGATTAGTTTATAGGGGCTTCAGAAAAATGATCAGAGAGGAAGGTTGGTTTCCCATGTTCAATGCAGACAGAAGAAAAAACAAGTGTTAATATTTTAAGCAGGAAGATTTAGGTTAGAAATCCGAAAAACCTCATTCTAGTTAAAAAAATAAATAAATAGCAAGGCTTTGAAACAAGCCCATTAGGAACCTGGTGTAACTAACACAATTGAAGATATGGTTTTTTGCAGGTTATATTAATTTCTCTCGGGAGCAGTGTAAGTATAGATGACACTTTGGAGTAATTGGATAGATGAGGAGACTACTTGAGCTCTCTCCCCATCCTGCTCAATGCCACCAATATCTTTTTATCAGCATCCTTCTGTCCACTCTTTCTTTCTTTCTTTGCTCAGGTTATCAAAAAATGTTACAATCTTATTTGCACCTGCCTTGGCTGAAGACACAGTCCTAGAGCCTGTGCTTATGACAGAAAGGTTTGCAAGCACAAAAGTCCCTGTGACATTATTAGGGTGATTTTCAGCAATATTAGTCCTGTATGGGCTATGGAGTTGAATCTTAAAGAAGAAGGATTTCATCACAGGTACCGACAGCTATATTATGCCATGACATATTTATGACAATGAACAGTAATGGGAGGTAAGTATTTTAAGGCTTAGAAATCGAAATTAATCTGAAACCATAGCACAGAATCTGAATATCTATGAAAACATATTGAAGAGCTAAAATTTGAGATACAAAGGCTAGAGTCATTATCTGAGCACACAGAATGGGATTCATCACTTTAATTTTAGCTGCCTAAATGTTAAGCATCTAGTCTAAGCTAATTGTCTTGTCTAGGCTGTTCATCTAGACAATAATCATTAGAGAGAGAAAAAAAGGAGACACTCTTAGAGGGTCATTCATTCCTGCTTTTTCTTGGATGGATTTTATCACTTCTGGAGGTATCTGTCTCTACTGGTTATATGACAAACCTGGATAGCTGGTTTGGACTGCAGGCCTGTATTTGACCAGCTGAAGTTAGGTGAAATGAGCCCATCTCCTAATGATGTAGTTAACGAGGCTTGCAGAACAGCTAGGGTAAAGGGTGTTTCTATTCTGAAATAAATGGGAAATGATAACTCTGTACACACCTTTAAAGTAACTGTCTTCTCCAGTTGTGAACAAGGAGAAAGGCAGAAGGGAGATGAAGCCATTACCACCAGAAAATAAGAAAGAAAGTTCTACTATCCCTAACAGAGATTTAAACAAGCTGGGGAAAAAAAAAAAAAAGAGAGAGAGAAAAACCCTGAAAAAGATCAAACTCTGCATTTGGCATTTGTAGCTACAATGACTGAGATACTGGATCCAGATATTCCCACCTGACCCTGGTGCAGCCACCCTGCAGACCATGTCTCACCCTGCTCCTGAGCAGTACAGCTCACATAGGAAACAAAGGGGGCAATGAGCAAAATACCTTGGAAAGCATGGAAACAGAATTTATTGCAAAAAAGACATCTGAGCAAACACAACAAGAGCCTAAAAACTTAATTTGTAACCTCTGGAACCAAAAAGTGTGCAGGTATAGAAGGAGACTGGTTTCAAACACCACTTACATGAAAATCAAAAGTGTCAGTAGACAAAGTCCTAAAATATCATGCCTACATCAAATCTTAGGGAAAAATAGGTCAGAATAGATTTCTGCATGTCATTTATGTCAACCTTTTGCTCAGAGCAAGGCTAACTACAAAGTTAGATCCAGTTTCTGAAGGCTTTATCACAAATCATAGTATATCTACATTTTAGGCTTTTATATGTTTACTAGGACAAAACTATGTATGTCCAGAGAAGCTGCCAGGGTTGAAAATTACTTAAAGAAGATCTGTGATCCTGATGACACTTTCCTGCACAACTTCACACACTTGCAAGATGGTTTGAAGAAGCTTTGAGGCTTACTTTTGCAAATAGTTGTTATACTCAGTATACATCAGATTATACGTAATTTGGGAACTACAGAAGTGTCCGAGCATGATCAGGTGCGAATTTGGGCTTGTCCCCCCAAGGAAGTAGCAGAACAGCTAGCCCAGATGAAGTGCATCTACACTAATGCATGCAGTACGGGGAATAAACAGGAGGAGCTGGAGGCCATTGTACAGCAAGGAAACTATAATATAGTTGCCATCACAGAAACATGGTGGGAAGACACACAGAAGTGGAGTGCTGTAATCGATGGCTATCAACTTTTCAGAAGCAATCAGCAAGGAAGGAGAGGTGGAGGGGTGGCCGTCTATGTTAGGGGCAGATTTGAATGTCTAGAACTTAGTGTGAATGGCAGTGTTGAGTGTGTATGTATAAGAATTAAGGGGAAGGCCAACAAGGCAGACATCGTGATAGGAGTTTGTTATAGACCCCCTAATCAGGATGTAGAATCTGATGAAGTATTTTCTATAAGCAGCTGGCAGAGGTCTCATGATCATTTGCCCTTGTTCTTGTGGGGGACTTCAACTTCCCAGATGTCTGCTGGAAATATAACACAGCAGAGAGGGAACAGTCCCAGAGGTTCCTGAAGTGTGTGGAAGACAACTTCCTAACACAGCTGGTGAAGGAACAAACTAAGGGAAGTGCCCTACTGGACCTACTGTTTGTTAACAGAGAAGGTCTTGTGGGGGATGTAAAGGTTGGATATCTTCTCGGGCACAGTGACCATGAAATGGTAGAATTTTCAATTCTTGGTGAAGCAAGGTGGGGAGCCAGCAGAACTACCACCTTGGATTTCTGAAGGGCAGACTTTAGCCTGTTTAGGAGCATGGTTGAGAGTGTCCCTTGGGAGGCAGTTTTGAAGAGTAAAGGTGCCCAGGAAGGTTGGTCATACTTCAAGCAGGTGCTCTTAGAAGCACAGGAGAAGGCCATCCCCATGTCTCGAAAAATGAGCTGACGGGGAAGAAGACAAGCCTGGCTAAATAGAGAGCTTTGGCTGGACCTCAGGAAAAAAAGGGAAGCTTACATTTCTGGAAAAGGGGCTTAGCAACTTATGAGGATTATCAAGATATAATGAAGCTATGTAGGGCGAAAATAAGAAGGGCCAAAGCTTAATCAGAACTCAGCTTGGCCACTGCAGTTAAAGACAACAAGAAGAGATTCTTTCAGTATATCAATAGAAAAAGAAAGACTAGGGAAAATGTAGGCCTGCTGATGAATGAGACAGGTCCCCTAGTGGTGGAAGACACAGAGAAGGCAGAGCTACTGAATGCCTTCTTTTCTTTGGTCTTCACTGCTAAAGCTGTCTCTCACGAATCCCATACCCTGAAGGCAAGGGGGAAGGTCTGGAGAGAGGAAGACTTTCCCTCAGTTGAGGAGGACCGGGTCAGAGACCACTTGGCCAAGCTGGACATTCATAAATCCATGGGTCCTGATGGGATGCACCCGCGAGTGCTGAGAGAGCTGGCAGATGTTATTGCTAGACCACTCTCCATTGTCTTTGAAAGGTCATGGGGAACAGGAAAGGTGCCTGAGGAATGGAGGAAGGATGACATCACTCCAATGTTCAAAAAAGGCAAGAAGGAGAACCCAGGGAACTACAGGCTGGTTAGTCTCACCTCTGTCCCTGGGAAGGTAATGGAGCGACTCATTCTGGATGTCATCTCCAAACACTTTGAGGAACAGGAAGTTATTGGAAGTGGTCAGCATGGATTTACCAAGGGCAAATCACGCTTGACCAATCTGATAGCTTTCTATGATGTTATAACTGGTTGGCTGGATGAGGGGAGAGCCATAGATGTCATCTACCTTGACTTTAGCAAGGCTTTTGACATTGTCTCCCATAACATCCTCATTAGGAAGCTGAGGAAGTATGGGCTAGATGAGGTGACAGTGAGGTGGATCGAGAGCTGGCTGTGTGACAGAACTCAGAGGGTTGTGATCAGCGGCACAGAGTCCAGTTGGAGGCCTGTAACCAGTGGTGTCCCCCAGGGGTCAATACTCGGCCCAATTTTGTTCAGTATACTCATTAATGACCTAGATGATGGGACAGAGTGTATGCTCAGCAAGTTCACTGATGATAGCAAGCTGGGAGGGGCGGCTGACACTCCAGAGGGCCGTGCTGCCATCCAGCGTGACCTAGACAGGCAGGAGAGCTGGGCAGAGAAGAACCTCATGAGGTTCAACAAAAGCAAGTGCAAGGTCCTGCACCTGGGGAGGAAGAATGCTAAGCACCAGTATAGGTTAGGGATGGATCTGCTGGGAAGTTGTTCTGAGGAGAAGGATCTGGGGGTCCTGGTAGACAGCAAATTATCCATGAGCCAACAATGTGCCCTTGTTGCTAAAAAGGCCAATGGAATCCTGGGCTGCATAGAGAAGAGTGTGGCCAGCAGGTCAAAGGAGGTCATTCTCCCCCTCTTCTCTGCACTGGTGAGGCCACAACTGGCATACTGTGTCCAGTTTTGGGCTCCCCTGTTCAAGAGGGACAGGGAACTACTGGAGCGAGTCCAGTGAAGGGCAACTAAGATGATTATGGGACTGGAGCATCTCCTTTATGAGGAAAGGCTGAAAGAACTGGGACTCTTTAGCCTGGAGAAGAGAAGGCTGACGGGAGACCTTATTATGACATACAAGTATCTAAAGGGTGGGTTGAAGAAGGATGGTGCCAGACTCTTCAATGGTTCCCAGTGACAGGACAAGGGGCAACGGGCACAAGTTGGAACATAGGAAGTTCCGTTCAAATACACGGAAAAAGTTCTTTACGGTGGGGGTGACAGAGCACTGGAACAGGCTGCCCAGGGAGGGTGTGGAGTCCCCTTCTCTGGAGATTTTCAAGACTTGCCTGGAGGCAGTCCTGAGTAATGTTCTCTGGGCAATCCTGCTTTAGCAGGGGAGTTGGACTAGATGATCTCTAGAGGTCCCTTCCAACTCTGAAGTTTCTGTGATTCTGTGATTCATGCGTGCTTGTTTTAGGTAGTCCAAGGCTTGTTCCTTGTCCCATGAAACTCTTTTGGACAGCTCCAACAGGGAATTGCAGAATGATAGAATGATAGGGGTTGGAAGGGACCTCTGGAGATCATCTAGTCCAACCCCCTGCCAGAGCAGTGTCACCCAGACCAAGTTGCACAGGAACATCTCCACGCGGATTTTGAATGTCTCCAGAGACGGAGACTCCACCACCTCTCTGGGCAGCCTGTGCAGGGCTCTGCCGCCCTCAAAAGAAAGAAGTTCCTCCTCATGTTGATGTGGAACTTTCTATGCTCAAGTTTGTGCCCATTACCTCTTGTCCTGTCACTGGGCACCACTGAAAAGAGCCTGGACCCATCCTCCTGACACCCACCCTTTCAGTATTTATAAGTGTAGATAAGGTCCCCCCTCAGTCATCTTTTTTCCAGACTGAAGAGACCCAAATCCTTCAGCCTTTCTTCGTAGCAGAGGTGTTCCAGTCCCCTCACCATCTTGGTAGCCCTTTGCTGTCCCCTCTCCAGCAGTTCCCTGTCCTTCTTGAACTGGGGAGCCCAGAACTGGACACAGCACTCCAGGTGAGGCCTCACCAAGGCAGAGTAGAGGGGGAGGATGACCTCCCTCCACCTGCTGGCCACACTCGATGCACCCCAGGATGCCATTGGCCTTCTTGGCCACAAGGGCACATGATTGCTGGCTCATGGTCATCCTGTTGTCCACCAGGACTCCCAGGTCTCTTTCCACAGAGCTGCTCTCCAGCAGGTCAGCCCCCAGCCTGTCCTGGTGCATGGGGTTATTCCTCCCCAGGTGCAGCACCCAACACTTGCCCTTATTGAATTTCATACGATGTCTCTCGGCCCAACTCTCCAGCCTGTCCAGGTCTCGAAAGAGTGGGTTTGGAGCTGGAGCATCTCTTGTGCTTTACCAGATAGTGTTCTTCATCTTCATATAAATGTTAATGAGCTCCAAGTCACACTGATCCTGGTTGTGTGGTACAGTGCTCAAATAGAAAAAGAATAACCACACTGGTGGAGGATTGCAAACACCCACCTAGTCCTGACTGTCCCGCTCTAACTAGTAGGCATCACTCTCTTTGCATTTTATTCCAGACTTACTACTGAGCTGTTTGAAATTTCAGACAGCCCTTGGAGTTATTTTGGCCAGGGAGTATATTTAAAACTCATTGTGCCTAATGTTGTCTTTCTACAATTGAGAAGTAATCAGGAAAGACATGAAAATAAATAGACAAGTGAGAGGCAAAATGAAATATGAAGTGGCTAGAAAGGAGTCTGCTCTCTAATGTATTTTTTCAGCTTATTATTGTAAAAGCCCAGAGCAAAAGAATGGCTTTGAAGAGTCTTTTGCTAATAGAGTAAAGGTTGTCTTTTTATTTTTCTTAACTTTTTATGTATTAACCACACTGCACAGGGTACTTCCATAAATGATGGCCGGGTTTCATGTTACAGGGACCTGTTTAGTCTAAAAACATCCTAGCCTGCAATGGGAAACAGAAAAGAGAAGTAACGGCCCATCATATGGTGCTTGAAGGGATTAAAACCGAAGCCCATTTGTTCTCTGCTCTTCCCTGTAATTTCTGGGGGTTGAGCTTGCAAAGGTTTGGATGTCCCTGTTTGGATGGGTAAAATGCATTCCCAGCAGGCCACTTCCCAGGTGGTCTATTTGATGACAGCTTGATGTGTAGGCCAATATAAAACAGCTGATGTTTTGACCCTATCTGAGAATAAAATTATAAAGCTGCATTCCTACATGGGCCAATCCTCAGATTGTTGGGGGGGGTGGGGGGGGGGGAAGAAAAAGAAAAAGGAAAAGAAAAAAAAAAGTTATTGAGAGTACTTACCTTATGCTCAGTCCCTAAAATATAACAGTAAATAACATTTTTGTTACTCTTAGTGTTGGGATACTATGTATTTATTTATCATTGCCCTAAATAAGTTGTTATCATACAAATAGTCAATTGCTACAAAATTTCATTCAAAGCTGTCACGTAGGAATACAGTAGCTGTGCACAGGAAACTAGACAGGTGCATTAAGGAGATTTGTTTCTTTGAGACTTTTTAGTGCTTTAGCACCAGTGGAAAAAAGAGCATGAAACTGAGTTAAGATAGGGAGAATGACACAGGATTCCCAAAGGCCATTTAGCTCAGGCATGCTGCAAGTGTTTAAAGGATGCCCTTCATGCAAAATAGTCTATATTATTTAACTTTATGAAAAGAATTGCCAGTATGGACAATTTCGGGTCTGTTATTTTTTTGTTGTAACACCGGCATTGCCGGACAGATACATAAGATGATCACAAACAGGATTTTCACTTTTTTATTCCTTGGCATCAACAGTGTCATAATATATTTCATTTTCTGGGCATACCAATTGAAAAATTTAACTGGCAGGCTCTCAGCAGGAACCTGCGTGGGTCTGTCTGCTGGTTTGGGGCATCAGAGAGCATCTCTCAGGTCCCAGAGTGCCATGAAGAGCCAAGACAGTTTGAAGAGCCTACAAAGAGTCTGTCCAGCAGGACTGCTCAGCTTTCCCATCCTCACCTGGAAATCATAGGGACACCAGGGTGAAGCCTTGTAGGACATATTTGCATCCCACTAGCATAGAAAGGCTCATTACAGAGTCACAGTACACTAAGTACTAAATACTAAATACTAAGTACTAGGTACTAAGTACTAAAACTAATCCAACAGGTAGAAAATTGGTCCAACCCAGTTCTAAATTTGCATTGCCTTATCAAGACATCTGGTCTGTAACCACTCTCCTTGTGGAGAATTCCACAGGAATTCTGTTTATGTATAATTTCCCTGGAGAAGAGTTTTCAGCAGATGTCTCATTTTCCAACCCAAATCCTGCCCAGAAGGGTGATATGTTACGTCAAGCGCGTGTTACTGGTTGTCAAAAATGAATTTGCACTTTCTTGTACTTGCATTTTATGTCTCCCTGAGGCCCAAAAAGGGTTAATAATTCTGGCAGCACTGATCTCTGTAACCTGAAGACCCAACCAGAAGGATGTGCTGTAGGAAAGATCCCTGTGTTGCCAAGGACATCCTGGGGAGGAGTGACATAAGGGAATCTTGCCTTTTTTTTTTTCCTTTTGCTCTCAGTGGCTCACATGGAATGGGAGCTCAGGCACCGAGGCCTCAGAAGTAGAGATCTGAATGTAATAAAGCTGTCTGGAGGGGGAGGGAGACAGAAAAAAGATCATGGAGATAAGAGAGGCAGAGATAGGAAGAGAGGAAGAGAAAGAACATTACAGCTGACCTGTGATGGCTGTGCCCTTTCAGACTCAAGTGGGCAGAAATGAAATATTTGTTTAAGAGGTGGGATAAGAAACAAAAAAGAATATTTTATGGTTAGAACATATACTTCCATGCCACTGTAATGACGATAGGCAAAAGGCAAGGAAAGGGAAGGAAAATGGCAAGGTGCTGCAAGGCAATTAATATAGCTTCTTGATTTCTCTGCAATTTGGGGGAGTATTGGAGTGAACCATTAGATTTGGTGTAGCTACACTGACAGTATGCAAGCAGAATTAAGCCCCTGCTTAGGAAAATAACTTCTTTGAAGGTAATAATAAATTCCACAGATTAGAAAAATTACAGGGTCTTTTTGCTTCATCTCTTCTGCAACTTTTCTCCCATTTCTGCTTGGAGAATAAATGTTAATTGAGGGACAACAGGGAGGAGGAGGCTCATCTAATCCCCTTTGACATCGACAGCCCTCTCAGCCAGGGTACCAAGTTGACTTCTTTAGAGAGAGCAATTGGACTGCCAAAGCTCCCATCTAGAGATGTCTTTTTTCTTTTCTTTTCTTTTCCTTTCCATAAGATTCTGTTTGTTAAAAAAAGAAAAAAAGAAAAACAAAAAACAAACAAACAAAAAAACCCCCCAAAAAAACCCAACAAAAAAAAAACACCAGAGGGAAAATAAATGCAGATACATTTTTAATGCATACATTTCATTTTCAGAACATGGTGGGCACTTCAGTGCTGGGAGCTGGAACTGCAAGGGGGAATTTATCTAATCAGTCCTTCATGTCCCTGCTTCATTGACATAATGTGGTCCTGCCGATTAAAGCACTGGAATCATAGCACTGCATTTTCCTTCTCTTTCATACTAAAAATATTGATGTGCTTTGTAGGATGTGTAATTGCCATTATTGTATATGTGCCTAGAGCATGTGCAGAGCTGAAATTGAAATAAATAAGCAATCCGATAGAAAGTCTGTGATGGTATGGTGGGGTTGGTGCCGTGGCCTCATGAGCTGAAAATAGGATTTGATACTGCTGTGACCGGTTTTGACAGAAAGAGATTCGATAAGACTGGAAGAAAGGCTGCTGTGATCCTCTAGTCTGACCTCCTCTTTTTATATAGCACAGACCCTCAGTAAGCACCTAAATCAAAGTACCTCTTTTAGCATCCAGAGTCCAAGCTTCACCATCCAGAGACTTTATCGGAATAGTCCTGATTTGCTTCACCTGAGGATCTTGCCCAGTATCATACACTCTCCTTTGCTCCCTCTCACTCGCTCTCATACACACGCAGTAGATTTTTTCTTTACATTTAATTTATGCAAGTGAGGCACAGAATACATTTCAGTAATGCCAATTAGATACGCACTAATTTCTTCTCTGTGAAATAGCAGTAAGTAATTAATCAGAATTTTGATCACAACTCAGTTGGCAATTCTAATTGCACTTGCCATTTCCACAGCAAATACGGAATCATTATCTTTTTTGCCTAGTCCTCTCTTCCTAATCATCCAGGGTGCTAGAAGCAAAACATTTCCAAGAACTAGATATTGTCTATATCAACCGGCAGCCTTAATACCTTTGGACTGAGGGTTAGTGGGTTCAGTCCATGGCTGTGTTTTATTTCAAGCTTCATCATAATTTTAAAGCGAATAGCTAGTGGCAGGCTGGCTGCTTGCCTGAGGGAGGGGGGATTCTGCCTCATAAAATTATGAGAAAGGATAAAAGCTAGCAGCTCCCTCCATTAAAAACCTTCTGGGAGAGCACTAAAGACACCTGACCTTTGCACAAGCATCCAGCAGGCATCTAAGGGGCATATGGACTTTGATCAGATCTGTATCATCAAAGCCTGCACTGCATCTCTGAGGCACCACAACCACGTTTTAACTCCAGGCATTATCAGCCATCTTGGTAGTAAATAGGATGATCAGGGAAGATCAGAGCACCATGGTTAACCATAACAGTGTTTACATCACCGTTTAGTGATCATTCCGCTGGTCTGTACAAACTGACAAGGCCAGATTGGAGCAAGAACAGATTAAGATTATCTGCCTGGAAAGTGTTATGGCCAAGGACCTATGGAGAAAGGAAGCCCCCCTTTGATATGTTCCAAAAAAGCTGACAGTGAGACACTGCTCAGATAGCTTAGAGTTGAAAGAGAGCAGGAAAAGAAAGAGCGCTTTACTTTTTAGGAACTGAGTCCTATGGGGAGCTAAGGATGTACTTACACAAGGTCCAGCCTTCATATCCAGCCTGATGCTTCACCTTCTCCTGTTGCTGGGAACAAAGGTTTCCCGGAATCTGCCAGCTACATTCTAGTTTAATTTTCAGATTCTTCATGTAATTCAAGCTCAGATGGTCAGTATTTTAACAGGTAATCCAAATCATACACAGTAAATTTGGGAATAAACACCAAAACTTAGTTATCAATTCTGTCCACTTAATAACTAGTGAAAAGGGGTTTACAAGAATCATAGAATGATTCGGGTTAGAAGGGACCTTAAAGATCATCTAGTTACACCCCCCTGCTCTGGGCAGGGACACCTCCCTCTAGACCAGGTTGCTCGAAGCCCAATCCAACATGGCCTTGAACATTTGGAGAGACGGATGCAAGAAGTCTCTGCATACAATATGTTGTGAACAGGAATAGTTCTGGTTCTACCTTTACATAAAATTTGAGCAAGTAGCATCAATGAAAACTACTTCTTTGAAGACTGCCCAAGCATCTCCAGTACTCCCCAAATCTGTCTTCTCCCTGCCTTAACCAACAGAACCAACACTGTAAGAGTGGGAAGACATCACTTCGCCCTTTGCTTCGCTTCCGCAGGTGCTTTTTTAATTAATGCTCTTGCTTTTATTCCATATCTGAGAGACCAATACAAAGGATTTGAGGGAAACTGTAACCTTTCCGAGTCCTCCTACTCCCAGGCACCAAATGTCTCCTATAGGAGGGGGGAAATCACTCTCAACACTAGTAATGCCAATGAGGACTGAGGAGGGACAAAACATCTCAGAACCTAGCTATGAACACTGCAGCCAGCAACAACAAAACCTGAGATTCTGGTGGGCTGAATTTCTTTCTTGCACAGAAGACAGAAAAATACAAGCAGAATAAATGTCTGAACCGCCACAGAGACATTTCTTCATCTAGGGTTGGAGTAGGGACGGCATGTTAGACATGCTGCCCGTGCTGAAAAATCTCAAAAGCTTAAACCATACATTTTCCAGGCTCAACTCTGCCTTCTGGGACACAGTGGGACACAGAAATTTTCCATCAGCCCTAAAAAGAGATACACTGAGGCTATGTCTACACTTATGCCTTAGCCCCGGTACTCAGTCACACATAGTTTACATTCCTAGAACAACGCTTGGCATGTTTTTTTGTCTAGGTCAACTAACACTGACCAAAAAAGTGTCTAGAAGCTGTCTGAGGGTTAGCGTGATCTGCGACCTTTTCAGTTTGGATGCAACCAGGCTGGTCTGGAGGATAAAGGAGCTTAATAATTATGTATGTGGCCACACTGAAAGTCAACCCAAAGGACATAAAATTGGCTCTGGTGCTTAGTAATTTACCAGCACAAAGGTAGTCAGAAGGTCTGAGATCTTTGCAGCCACATCTGGTACTGCAGAGCAGTACCACCACGCTCCCCACTGTTCTTATGAGACATATCCTGCTCCAAGCAGCTCAGGAGCATGGAGGCACTCATAGAGTTAAAAATGAAGTGGACATCAGCAGATTTTTCCTACCCAGCTATCCTTACCTGTACAGAGTCAGCAATGACTGTGCTGACTATCTAAAATATCAGAGAGTAACTAAAAAGGTAGAAAAGAACAAAAAACTGTTCAAAAAATTTAACACATAGGCTGAAAAAGAGAAAGGATGCCTTTTAATTGACTATAATCAGGGCTGCTTAATCCTCTCAGAGTGGGAAAAAAACCCCAAAACATCAGCTCTTGGAATCTGAGCATCTTTGAAGACTGAGTAAACCGACACAGTGCAGATTTATGAAGACAGCAGATCACATCCCAGATCAGCTATGGCAGCCAAAAGAAAAAATAAGAGCTTTAAAACCAGAGGCAGTGGGATACAATCAGACTAGTGCAAAAAAAAAAATCGACTTCAACACAGATATATAAGTAATGAATGGTCCTGAAGAGACATTCTGGCTACATCTTCACTAGTAAATTAAATGTGCCCAGGAGTATTCCCAGACACTGAGGCCAACTGACATGGTCTGGCTGCATTCATCTATTAAACTCTCTCAGCTTTCAAAATAGGATGGATTCATCCAACAGACCAACTGGGAATGTTCCTTGGCCCACTTTAACTCCCAAACTGCACCCAAGAATTGTTTGCGAGAGCCTTAATTGGCCCAGGACAAAAGCATGCCAGGGGCTATTGTAAGCATTTTTGCAGAGCAGAGGATTGTGTTTCCATGTCCGTGGTCTGCCACCACTTTATTTAT
Organism: Larus michahellis; assembly: GCF_964199755.1. Classification (NCBI taxonomy): domain Eukaryota; kingdom Metazoa; phylum Chordata; class Aves; order Charadriiformes; family Laridae; genus Larus; species Larus michahellis. Next base: position 127,490,751 of record NC_133898.1, read on the forward strand.
TTTAGCATGGGCATAGCCCCAATCCACCTTAACTTCTGCCCCTGGAGAGCACTGCTGGGACCACAAAATTACCTACAAAATTTAACAGAGGGCACAGGCCACGTCAGTTAAAGAGGTAGCTCAAGCTGAAGGAAATGAACAGGGAAACCTGCAGCCAGTATTAATTCTGGGCACTCCAAGACAACAGTTCATACCCAGAGGCAAAGACCAAGCAGACATTGTTTGAAATATTTGGCCATCTCCTGGCATTGATGGAGGTTGCTGGATTTTCTTACGCTAAGATGTTTTTAATTCATTGCGTATGTGTTGCAAACAAACTATAACTGTTCACTCAGCAGTTTACAAGGATGGAGCTGATGTTTTCTTGCAGTAGAAAAATATTTAAGTGGAGCAAAACCAATTTGAGGTAATTATTAAAACCATTATTAGTGAGGCAGGAAACAAAGCTGTTGCTGTGTGCCTTCTGTTTGTTGCAAAAGCAGGCTTCAAACTGGAGTGGAAGAGAAGGAAGGGACAATCTAGTCACCTCCTAGCTGTTATCTCCCTGCTGGAAATGAGCAATAGATTGACAGCAGCTGAAGAGAGACATGCCTACCCACTGCAGCTTAATTAATACAAGGAGGATGGGTTTGGGCGGTTTGGAGTCATCAGAGGAGCAAATCTGGGAATAATTTCCTGTCTCTACTCAGCTAGTGTCTCTCTGGGTTGATGCAGCTGCACCCAACTCTGGTCTTCAATAGTCAGTCATAATCTCTGAGTTCAGTGAGGTTATGGCCTCATGTAACTGTGGGAAACAGTCTGATGTATGATGACATCAAGTAAGCCCCCTCCTCAACTCATCATGCATGGGCATCCCTCTAATCAAGATGCTCTGAGAAACAGTGGGTGAAACGTGAGTGCATAAAGCCTCACAAAAACAAGCTAGCTGTAGAAATCCTTCTTACAGACACGCTGAGCAAATACAAGAGGAAAAGTGGGATGAGATGAGGAGTGGCTACACCACCAGGACTCTGCCAACTGTGATTTTTGGAGAGAACAATCTGTTATCTGCCTTTGACTTGACTGAGAACTGTGAACCTCAGTAAAAACCCTTGCTGTTTCTTTAACAATATGGCAAGGTGTGCACAGAAACATTTACTCTGAGCACAAGCTCACGGACAGACACAGTTGATCCACAGCAGTCATCAATGCCAGCAGGAGTCAGAAGCATGGGCCAAGTCTGTGTTCTTGCAGAGAGCAAGAATAGCAGGAGCATGAGGTCAGCCCTCTCGGCAGGACCCCAAGCAGGTCCAGTGTCAGGAGCATCACCTCAGCCAACATACATCTGTGCACAAGGACAGAAGGGACAGGGCGGAACACATCTCCCAGCCAAGGTGGAGGCAGAACTGATGAGAGAGACAGGGACTGCTGCCCAGCCTGAGAGCTGCCCTCACAAGGACCATGGACACATCTTGGACACATCAGTCTCCCTCCCTCTTTAGGTGCTCCACCAGTGTCTCTGCTGCTGTGGACAGGATTCCATTGTGCCTCTACAACAAAGAAGACTGAAATTATTTTGGCCTTTCATTTGAGCCTTCTGTTGCATCTTCTCTCTGCTCTGTTTCATGGCACTCATGCTACCGTTTGGATTTTCTATGGAAAGCCACCTAAATCAGGGTCATTGTCATCCTTTGCCAGGTGACTTGGGAGCAATGTGCACACCTGAAAAGTGAGTATAGGGTTGAGCTGGTGCTTCCTGGCCTGAAGACATGGAGACATGCAGGAGCATAGCCAGCATCAGCCTGAGTGACTCCAGAATGCGGTGCCATTACAAATAGCACTTTGCCTGGAGGCCCATCCAGTTGCATTAGAAAAAAAAAGAACCATTAATTAACTTGACTTAAGAGAGGGCTGATGCAGGGCAATGTGACCTTTTCTCTATGTCACATGCCACACGGATTTTAGCCTCCCCCTGATGCTTTGTCACCGCCAGTCCTTGTTTTTTAGATCACTGGATTGCAGGGGGGGTGATGGTGACCAAAGGGTTTGGGACAGCAGGAGAAAAGAAAGAGATGTCTTCACTATTTCGGTGGTCTGCACACCAAAGACAGCAGAATCCCATTATCCATCTACCACTTTTCAATGTAAATATATATATATATGTGTATGCATGCTTTATTCAGATATTACAAACACATGCCACACCACAGTTAATACACACACTTAAGGCAGTTTTGGCAATATTTTGCAGAAAAACTAAGAACGGTTTCAGTTTACAAAATGGAGGGCAGAATTATTTAATGCTGAACACCTTTTGCATTAATGTGGTGGCAAAAGAAGGAGCTTTCTTCAGTTCAACCAGTCAACCCAATGCATTGCTGCAATAGCCCAATCTACTTAAAATTTATCATTTAATTAGCCTACCTCAGTGATGGGAGGGAAACTCCAGTTAGTAGCCTCAGTGCAAGCTGATGAGAATAAAGAGACTTTGGGTGAATAAAATAAAGACTTGCAGCAAGGAGCCTCCTCTCCCTTTGGCTGCAGGACATATACACACTCCCTGATACAGATGATTTCTGTTTGGGAGATTCAGGAAGACATAAGTGAACGTGCATGCCTTGAACCCACTGTGAGGTTTCCCTCTGATATTCCAGGGGTCAAGACAGACATATGGCTAGGTCTGCTAGTCTCTCTGTGGTTGGGAACAGGTTGAAAAACAGATCTTCCAAGGATTCCTCAGATGAAAAGTCACCTCATTTTGGAGCGTAGTCATACCTGAGTTCTAATAAAACATGTAATTTCAGCTTGGTAAAACAGGAGGAAGGACAGCGCTGGGGTTAAGAGCACATGTAGGTCAGGGATGACATGTCAGTCCTTCAAAAACACCGGCACATATTTATGTCAGGATATGATGAGGTCTGTTATTTTAAAATGGGTAATGTGAATCTTAAAGTATTTGTATTGAAATCTTTTTTTTTTTTCTTTTAGTTGAAGATGAATCTTTTTACTGGATTTCTTGTGGAAGCAAGACTTGTGCAGTCACACCATGGATGTGTTCCTCCACCTCTGCCTTCATGTATCCTAGAATTTTAATTCACTTATTATTTTCACTTAATGGGGTTAGAGAAGATGTCTTAGAAACATCTTTTGATAGCAAAACCCCTTCCATCCTCAAGTTCTTAAGCTGAAGGAAAAGATGCCTTCAGAGCTTTCAATTTCTTCAACGTCAATCAGTCACAAAAGAAAAAAACACAGGAAATGACAGTTCCCAAGTGCTCACGCTCACAGGACCATCTCCTAGTTTGGAAAATCAAACGATTTCATGTCAATATTCAATTTTCTGATTTTTTAACAAAATAAGTATTTTAAAATCATCAGTTGTATCTAATTTCAAACACTATTTGTGGGACTACTATCTTGGTCTTCCTTTTACTATTACTTTCAATAAAAAAAAAAGAATGATAAGGGAAATAAATAAAGATAAAAAAGTTCCTTTAAACACAAAAGTGAAAAATCAAGTTTGCACGTGAAATCAAAATAGACGGTCTTCTCACAATAAAAATGGATAAAGTTAAATTTTATCTCAGAAGCTTGAAAAAAATTAAAAAAAAAAACCACTAAAATTACACAAATTCTAGGTATTGACATACTACACAAAACATAGAGGCCACATAATGTTTGAGGCAAAAACTCAGAACCACAACTATATTGCTGATATATTTTTATTTTCACATTCACCACTACATCCAACACACCACTAGATCAGAGATCTAACAGTGAGTCTGTCAAAATTTCAATGTTAGCTACCCACTATCAGGAAATTTTAGTCAGAGGGAGTGAATGTCTCTTCTGCATCTCACTAAAAAACCCAACATTAATGACCTGTCAGCCTGACCTTGATACCAGGAAAGATCATGGAGAGCATCATCTTGAGTGAGATCTCACAGCAAGTGCAGGGCAGCCAAGGGATCAGGGCCAGCCAGCATGGGTTTAGGAAGGGGAGGTCCTGCTTAACCAACCTGATCTCTTTCTATGACCATGTGAACCACCTTCTGGATGCGGGGAAGGCTGTGGACATTGTCTATCTGGACTTTGATAAGACCTTTGACACCGTCCCCCACAGCATTCTCCTGGAGAAGCTGGCGAATCATGGCATAGACAAGTGTACACTTCGCTGGGTAAAAAACTGGCTGGATGGCTGTGCCCAGAGAGTTGTGGTTAAGGGGGTGAAATGGTCTTGGCGGCCGGTCACCAGTGGTGTCCCTCAGGGCTCAGTTTTGGGGCCAGTTTTGTTTAATATATTTATCAATGATCTGGATCAGGGGATTGAGTGCACCCTCAGTAGGTTTGCAGATGACACCAAACTAGGTGGGAGTGTTGATCTGCTTGAGGGTAGGAAGGCTCTACAGAGGGACCCAGACAGGCTGGATCGATGGGCCAAGGCCAACTGTATGAGGTTTAATAAGGCCAAGTGCCGGGTCCTGCATTTCGGTCACAACAACCCCAAGCAACGCTACAGGCTTGGGGAAGAGTGGCTGGAAAGCTGCCCAGCAGAAAAGGACCTGGGGGTGCTGGTGGACAGACAGCTTAACATGAGCCAGCAGTGTGCCCAGGTGGCCAAGAAGGCCAACAGCATTCTGGCTTGTATCAGGAATAGCATGGCCAGCAGGAGCAGGGAAGTGATGGTGCCTCTGTACTCAGCACTGGTGAGGCCTCACCTTCAGTACTGTGTTCAGTTCTGGGCCCCTCTGTACAAGAGGGACAGTGAAGTGCTGGAGCGTGTCCAGAGGAGAGCTACCAGGCTGGTGAGGGGTCTGGAGACCAGGGCATATGAGGACAGGCTGAGGGAGCTGGGCATCTTTAGCCTGGAGAAGAGGAAGCTGAGGGGAGACCTCATTGCCTGCTACAACTACCTACAACTAAAAGGAGGGTGGAGAGAGGTGGGTGTTGGCCTCTTCTCCCAGGTGAATAATGACAGGACCAGAGGAAATGGTCTGAAGTTGCATCAGGGGAGGTTTAGATTAGATATGAGGAAGAATTGCTTTACTGAAAGAGTGGTCAGGCACTGGAACAGCCTGCCCAGGGAGGTGGTTGAGTGACCATCCCTAGAGGTGTTTAAGAAACGTCTAGATGTGGCACTTCAGGGCATGCTCTAGTGGCAGAGATTGTAGTTTTTTTCTGTTTTGTTTTTTTTTTGTGTGTGTGTTTGTATGGTTGGACTCGATGATCTCAAAGGCCCTTTCCAACCATGAAGATTCTATGTTTCTATGATTCTATGACTAGTTCCATCCTCAGAAGGCCGTGGTTTTGCATTACGATATTTTCATCAACCAAATTACGATGGAGTCTTACAAAACCAGTTCAGAGAACATCTCCATTGACCACATGGGAAATAGTCTCCATGCAATTCTTTCTTTGTGAAAGTTCCCTACGTCTGGCTTCTTATCTAACTTACATGTTTAAACATTTAAACACAAGCACTTAAGTCTGAGCTTGGCTCCTTCAGCTGAGAGAAATCAACACCTTGCAAGGGAAATTTATGCATCTTAGACAACAATTTTAAGGTGAGATAAATAATTTCAGTTAGGCAAGATGAATCTTTTGAGTAGAACTCGAATTTGTCTTTGAAAATACAAGCTTATCTAACCCTAACCCTGACATTCAGGATACACCTATACCTTCTCCTTAGGACACCACAAGGTATCCCTCAGGACCTGACCCACAGCTCACAGCAACAATAAACTAGCAATGAAAGAGAACAAGGGAAAACCAACTTTCAGAGCGTATGTGATGAGGTGAGCCTCAGCCTGCCTGAAAGCTTTGTAGATGGTGAGGCACACCTAGACTGCCTGTCCATGGGAGCCTGCAGGTATTTCTACCCTGCCATCATCTGCCTCTGTGGTCTTTGTGGGGGTGAAAGTTGGATAGATCGAGGAGATCACCAAGCCCTGAGTTTCTCCACAGAACCCTCTTTGAGGGTTGTGTCAACACAGACTTTGAGTTCATAGGTGCAGGGTTTCATCCTTTAAATTAGAGATTTTTTTGACCACACGTTGAAAAAGAAAATACAAAGAAAAAACACTTCTCAAATTCCAGTGGATAACATTGGCAAAGAAAGACATGTCAATATTCTACCCACATATATCTATGTAGAGCAAGAAACTTCAGAATAGCTTTAAAAATACTTGTCCATGTCCCATTAAATCACTGCGGCTTAAAGTATTGGAGGTTGTTTTTGAAACTTCTCTCAATAAAATCTATGCTTTTATCTCAGTGAAAACACTCCCATCTTACTAAACAAACATGGTGTGATCAGCGGTGGACCTCAGAAAATCCTCTCACATCTCATTATCCCACAGTTTAGATTAGGGCTTTTATAGCTTGACTTCGTAATTCAACCACAGGATCAGCTCTGTTCCCCTCTGCCTGAGCCTCTGCAGTGCTAATATATTATTTCTGTAACATGAAGAGTAAAGAAAGGGAATAGAACATGTTCTTGCGGCAACAACTTAATTTGGATTTAACCTTCCAGTGCTTGACATTGCGGGCACTAACACTTTGGTTGTTTAAAGAGAAACACCAAGTAAGCAAGCAATAAACCCTTACTCAAGCAAAAAACTTCCCAAAGGTGCTGGCTCCATTGTTTCCTGCAATACAAACTGTTCCCTTGTTAGTCCTGTTGGCAAGACAGGGTTATGACCTTGCCTGCCAAGATGGACCTGTTGGACCTTCTAACCACAAACCAGCTAACCAGTGAAAAAGGGGATGAAGCTGAATTATAAGGACTTTCTCCCTCAGAGCACTGGAGGGTGGAGAGGAAAACTGAGACTGGAACAGCCACGGTAAGGCTTCTGGCTCTGCCATGGACTTACTCAAAACCCACACACCTGGCTGTGCCTCATTTTCCCCTCCTGCCCTTTGTTTTCTCCATTTAGAGCTGTAAATTCCTCACAGCAGGAATATTTCTGGCTCACTCCCATTTGCTGCAGTATGATAGCTCTTAAACCACTGCAAACACACAGAGACTGAGGCACTGCTGAGGAGTAGCATAAAAGGAGTTGCATGATGGACTTTTGCTCTTGCAGTTCAAGAAATCCAGCATTAAAATTGCTCAGCTGATGGTACAATCCACTTTTATTTCTCACTTCAAAACATCTTTTTCTCCTAGGTCCTCCATCACATGTCTGTTAATATGGTCAGGTTCTTGGACATGTCTAACTGGTGGGAAGAACCTTCACCAGACACTCCAAGTCACAGACTGAGGTTTCCAGAGTGACACAAAGAATTGGGTGTCTGGTCTCCAACTCCTAATGAAGTTATTTAAGATTTAGACGTATCCTTTACCAGGGAACATTCATACCGTTTTTCACCAACAGACCCAAGGTCACCCCAATGTCACTTCTAGAGGATCACAGCTGAAGCAGCTGAGTTTAGGCTGGCACTGAGTCCAAGTGAATAGGTCACATTGAGGTAAAGACATCAAACAGCTGAGGAAACGTGGCCCCGTGCTCACTCTACACTGGGAGCACAGGCAAAACCACCATGTGCTCCTCGTAAAGGGTCACACAGACAACTTTGAGGAAGGATCTGGGTTGGCTTTGAGTTAGGGCTGCTGGCTTGTTTTGGGTTTCTTCTTCTTCTTCTTTTTTTTTTTTTTTTTTTTTTTTTTTTTTTTTGCTTAGCCCACAAACTGTAGCCTAAAACTTTCAAAGAAAAGCACCTGAAAAAAGAGACTTTGCTTTTTGAAAGACCTTCAACACAACTGCCTCCCACTGGAGCTAAGTGAAAAGAAATATTATTTTCCTAAGCAGCCCCCAAACTGTGAATATAAAAGCATACAAATTCAACACCCTCAAAAAAAAAAAAAAAGGAATAAGATAATAACCCTGGACAATGAGAAAATTACACAAGTTCACTTTCCATGTCAGTATGCATTTCCCTTTAAGAATTTCCATTTCCCTTTAAGCAATTCTATTATTCACACATAGCATTTCTAATCATTCTTTCAAGTGTTTCTATGTAACTTATCAGGGTTTAATGAATGCCAGAATAAGCACTAGAGGGAAAATCCACATAACTGGACAGTAACCCAAAGGTTTTAACAAGACCTCTACATTTTTCTTTTTTAATATAATCTTTATTCAAGCATTTTCTGCTTTGATCAGAAAGATGGCTTTTTTATTGGTATTATTATTGACTTTTTCCCACCCACCCTCTTCTATAATCTACCATCCCATAACTTGTGAGCCCTTCAGGGTTGCAGTGAAGAGTTATTAGTTACAAAGGGCTTCTTTGGAAACATAATCTACAAGTAAAATTGGTCAAAGTAAACAAGCTAGCTTCTATACTGCCTTCTACTGAAACAGGCCCCACACTCACATTGCGGGGAGAAGAGTAAAAAAATCCCCTGCAAATATCCAACATTGGTACACGAATATGTTAGAGAATAAGCATGACTTGTTTAGTTTGCCATACATGGAGGTATTGTTCCCTATTAATAATAATTCCTAAGGACGATCTTGTGCCCAGAAGTTGTCAGTCACACAAATTCCAGGAAGCCTTGTCACTGGAGGTTAGAATGGCTAAAAGAGCGGGTGAGACAAGATACATCAACAAATAGCCCAGGAATTGGCTCAACTTTCAGGTCAAACTGTTCTTGAAAGGCTGCTTTGGAAGGCACAGCTATGAGAAAAAAAGTCAGTCTATAGATCCTCGGTATTCTTTCCAAAGCAACCACTGCCTTCAACAAGTCACTAGAAACATGATCAACCTTGACCCTGATTTTTAAGCCGATGTTGGAGTTGTGTAGGGTTTGACTCCTGTTTGTGGGCAGCACCGCACTTGTACTTAAACTCTGGCCACTTTTGGTTTCTTTTCTCTGTAGACCTGTAGAGGCATACAAAGAATCACATCCTTTCTCCAGAGAGCCTCAGGGATGTTTTCCTGAGGGAAAGGGATCCCAAGAGCAAGGTAAGTTTTCAGTTCTGTGTGGTCACTGACTTCCATGGGGCTTCCTTCTTACTTCAGACACAAGTTTGAGTGACTGAGGAAGTTTGTCTCCTTGGGTCCTAGAGAGGCAGAGGAGAAAGCAGGTTTCCCTCACTGCACAATGGTCCAAACCAGCCACCTGAAGTGTGCTGCACAGGGAGATGGACAAAACAGTTTCTCTAAAGATGACTTAGATCATAGGATCATACAATGCGTTGGGTTAGAAGGGACCTTTAAAGGTCATCTAGTCCAACCCCCCTGCAGTAAGCAGGGACATCTCTGGGTGTCTTACACTGTGGTTTCGAACAGCGAGGGGGAGATCATATAATTTTTCTGCAATGCAAATATGACTTTCATTGGTTCTACTTACACCTTTAATAATTTAGGATAATAACATGTAGCATTTAGAGTCAGAGGGCTGAAAAAGCCCTCAAGAAGAGGCATAGACTATTCCTCTACCCCACAGCAAGCTATACTCTACCAGGTTTCATTCCTGACAGGTCCTGCTATTGCTTTTTTTCTTGTCTCCCTCTCCAGAGATGGAAAGAAGGCAGTTGTGCCCATCTCCAAAGACACAGGGACCAGAGACTTTACAGCCCAGCCCTGCTCCAATGTGAGCTCTGCTTTTACTGTGGCCACACTTCACAGTAAGACATGGACAGAAAGTTGAAGTAATTTGTCACGAGGTGCACAAAATCAGTAGCAGAGGTCCAAGAAGAGTCAAGGACTCTCCTCAGCTATCACAGAATCACAGAATGACACAATGATAGGAGTTGGAAGGGACCTCTGGAGATCATCTAGTCCAACCCCCGGCCAGACCAGGGTCACCCAGAGCAGGTTGCACAGGAATGCGTCCAGGCTGGTTTGGAATGTCTTCTGATACAGAGACTCTACCACCTCTCTGGGCAGCCTGTGCCAGGGCTCTGCCACCCTCACAGGAAAGAAGTTCCTCCTCATGTTGAGACAGAACTTCCTATGTTCAAGTTTGTGCCTGTTACCTCTTGCCCTGTCACTGGGCACCACTGAAAAGAGCCTGGCCCCATCCTCCTGACACCCACCCTTTAAGTATTTATAAGCGTTGATAAGATCCCCCCTCAGCCTTCTTTTTTCCAGACTAAAAAGAACCAAGTCCCTCAGCCTTTCTTCAGAAGAGACATGTTCTAGTCCCCTAATCATTAATCCCCTAATAATTTCCTAACCTATTAGGAAAATTGTTTTTCTCAAATATTTTCTTCAACTGAGCATGTACCCAATAGAGCTGTACCCTCTATTTCCTTCATATTTACTTTTGGTACAAACCTGAACCCAGTGAGTGCCTTTGATCAGCTAATGCTACAATCTCCTATCAATCTCACAGGGGGAAAAAAAATAGTGTGCTTGCAATATAGACCTCATAGGGATGAAACTTCATTTTCAGTCTGGTAACAGTTGTGTCCTAGTGAGCATGGGAAGAAAACAGTGAGGCAGACTTATTCCAGTTTTGCAATCTGCTTATTAATTTCAGAAAAAACACCACAGGAACAAAGTTTATTAGTGAGTAGGAGGATATTTCAGGAACAGAGCCCAACTGAAAATAATCAGCTCCCTTTAATTAATTACATACAGTTTTATTGCATAACCAATGGTTTTAAACCTTGGCCAATTAGCTTGTCAAACACAGAAGTTAAATTCTCTATTGGTCTCTCAAGTAAGGTCTATGCCAAAGTTTTAATTCATCTCGCCTTACCCAAGCAACCAGAAAATAGAGCCTCTTGAAACTGAAATTAGTGGGCAGTTACCCAGAACTGTAAAAAAAAAAAAAAAGAAAAGAAAAGATAAAGAAATAAAGCAAAGACACAGAAGTCCCAAGCGGGACCAATATCTGACTCAGGTCGGTGACCCCCATTCAGAGATAGATTACAGTTGCAAGGTTGCCCCATCTGGACAACCTGTTTTCTTAGGCAGGTTGAGGTACTGTTGCCAATTAAACGTGCTTACAATACAGGAGAAAAAAGGAAAAAAAAAACACCACCTTTTCTTTGAAAAGAAAAGAAGTACCGGAACAGCTTACGACGTTTTAGCGTGATAGCTGCTTCACTAGCTTTGTGTATCTTTTTCCAGCAACTGGAGAATGGAGGATGATTTTATAATCTTTTGTATTTTTATGTGTGTATATTAAAATGCATATAAAGTTTTATATAGTAAGTTAATAACTATATTTTTGGCATGATCTTAGTATGAGTATTCAATGTAATTACGCAAGGTGCAAATATTTATTTTCGAGTTTCTTAAACGCAATGCTAGTGAAGTGACTATTTTTCCAAAGCACTGATCTGTTTCTCCATAAATACACTATGAAATTCATATGTTCTTTTCAACCAATTATCTTAACTAATAATTACATTAATACTCATGCCACATATCCTGAGCATACCAAGGTGCTCATGGTGTCAACCACATGTGCTTTGAACTTGATAAAGCGATAACATCCATTCAAAGATATTCCTTACAAATTAAGATCTTGCACGTTTTGTTTTGGTAATAATAACATGAAAAGTTGCTTTTGGGGTGTACCAAGCTTAGACAACATTTACAGTTTCATTAGCTAAAATGCCCTGTTAAGTCCCTGTCCTGGGTGCACTATGGCTGAATCTGAGATAGATGTTTTCTGCACTTACTGCTTTTTTTTGGGTGTGCATATCACCCAGACTGCTTCTACACCAGTAACCAAATAGTGTTAGCATGTGATCTCACGCATTGGCTCATGATTACCCACACACTTTAACCATTACTGCGTTCCCCAGCGCAGTTTTTGTCCCTGCCACTAGCATTCTCCAGCACCATGCTCAGGCATGGCTGCATCTAGGCAAGAGTTGAAATGCTATGGGGACATGGATGCGGTCGTGGGCAAATGGTTTGGTTTGAAAGACTTGTTTAATGTTGCTGTATTACTCACATGGCTTTCAGTGACCACGTGTACTGCAAGACCTTCCTTTCTTCTCCTCCAGTCCTTATTCGTCCCACATGTTTCAGTTTCTCCAGGAGATAAGGCAGAGCTCTTGTATACAAACATGTGGTACTACACAGCCCTGAGCCATCTCCAGAACAATCACTTTTTGGACCAAATGAGTCCAAACTGCCTGCTTGTTACTGTGACTGTGTAATGCAAGACTGTGTCAAAACCTCAAAGCACAAATAGGAGAGCAAGGCAAGCTAAGGTCATCCAGGCAGACATCTAAGTGCTTGCCTGCTTTAGTAATGCCACATGGACACTGTTAATTACTGGTATGGAATTTTTCCCAGTGTTTCATAGGAGCCTTGAACTAGTTTGGGATCACATCATACCAGATGCTTCATAGACAGTTCTTTAGTTCCAACACTGAAATGTCAAGAGCCATCACAAACCAGTATGTGGAGGGAAAAAACAAAACAAAACAAAACAAAACAAAACAGAATTAACCTCATTTCACAGGATAATGAAGTGACTTCTTCAAAGTCACAGGAGAAGGCTTTAGCAGAGTTCTGCAATGAACTCAGACCTGCTAAGTGATTCTGCAGCAGAAGCCTGTCACTCTCACAATAAATCACTGCTCGCATGCTGATGGCTGAACCTGCTGGCTCCTGTGATGTAAATCTGCCAGCAGTGAAACCTCTAGCATGGCATGTTGTAAACTAGGAGGACACTAGGTGTCCCTGCCCAGGGCAGACGGGTTGGAACTAGATGATCGTTAAGGTTGCTTCCAACTCTAACCATTTTATGATTCTATGACACTCAAACTGACCTTTAGAGGCAGACCTGAGATTGCCCTTCCCACAGTTTGAACTAGAAGGACCATGCCCAACTTGAAGTGGAAGCTGTGTAATCACATTAACATGGAATCGTGGCCACCCTAGCCAGTCCTGCCCTTCTTTGTCTGTGTGACACAGCTTCTAGTTCAGAGCTGGCTCATGTCCTCTCAGCCTGGACCACAGACAGGCAAGTGTGTTTGCTGGGAAGAGATCATGTCAACATGGCCAAGGTGCGATGGTCCCCACGAGAACTTGCCCTTCAGTTCTGCATTCACATCACTGTCTTCAAGCCACAAAGCCATATTTTTGCTGCTTTTCTCATGGTTCTTTTACAGCACTGAACCAGGGTAGAAAAATTAAAGATGCTTTATCTGAAACATCCACGAAGGAAATCCTGTGTCTCTGATGAACCTGACTTCCTCAATTTCCTGTTTGCTACACAGCTGTCTGCATTGGATGGGTCTCAGGGACATTTTTTTGGACATATTTGTCTACCTCAGTTGGAAGCCAGTCTCCTTGACTTAGAACATAAGGGTCTATAATCTTAAAAAAAAAAAAAATCGCAGTGCAAACAGAAAGAATGAAAAGAAAACAAACCAATAAAGAATCTATCCTGTCATAACATTTGAGGTTCTGGTATTTGCTGGCCTTGGAGTAGGTTCAAAATAAATGAAGGAAATGTGTATTTCATTAAATACTAATATTTGGAAGATAAGAGGGAAAAAATGATGAAATGCTTCCAAGCACAGTTGTGAGGACAGTGCCTGCGTGTTTGTGTATAAACACACATGCTTGCATACACTCAAACATACAGTTGTGATTCTCTCTGATTCAGAATACTGCTATGTAGGAAGAATTTCAGGGTAAGGAAGAAAAAAGGACTTAGTTTCCCAGGCCATTTCTCTCCGTGTGCATGTCAAGGGCTTTTGCACTTCTCGTTCTCCATCTCTTTTCAGAATTGCAACTGAATCCGTCCATAAGGATTTTTTTTTTTTTTTTTTGTAAATGAGACTTGTTCTTATAAGTAAACAGTCACTGAGACATAGATATGCATATATTAAAAAAATTTCAATCCTACAAAAAAGGTAAACTGTGCTAGGTGCCTTACTAATATGGCTGGTTAATCAAAATCTAACCAGCACATTTGCAGTTGATGGCATACTTGTTGATGGCTAAACTTTGAGATCTCTTCTCCCTTCCACCGCAGATGACTCTGCGTAACCCCTTGGCTCCCATCGACCTGATCTGTAAAGTTAGAACATAACACAATGTTTGCCTCTTAGGGACACAGCACCTTGGGCAGCAGTAAGGGTCATGAAGTGCCCAGAATTCTTTTGTTAACTAGCAGACGAAATGCAAGGGAACTAGAACATGGGATTTAAGGCTCCAAATACTCAGGTATTTTGGAGACAGCTGAAAGGAGGAGAGCATTTGATGTCTGTGTTTCAAACCAGACAGCAGAGCAGGAACTGAAATTTTCACAAGCAATAGTCAAAGCTTAGATCTTTCACAGGATATCAGAAGATAATGAATCTCTGCAGTTTATTTTCACAAATAGTTCTGGACAGAGTTTCTTTGCAGGGACAGTGGATAGCAAACATTTCACTGACCTCAGAGTTGTTTCCCTGCTAACTTTCAATCCTTTACTGCAAGCCCATAGGTTCTAGAGTTTAGAGATTTTTTTTCTACCATACACTAAAAAAAGCTCTGTTTTGTTCTTTGCAGCTGAACCATTTCTGAGCAAACTTACAGACAAAATCTTACCCCAGGCATAAACCTAGCACAGGAAAAGAGAGGCATCAAGTGTAGCAAATAACACAAAAGTATAGAGTATTAAAAAAAAATAAAATAGAAGCAACTGAAAAACAGGGATGATGATGGAAAACATTACAATATAGGCTGTCAAACTGTGGTTTGCATGAAATTCAGGGGTACTCTTGGATAAAAGCCACTGATCCACGGTAATCTCCTTTTACGTGAGCAAAACCTGCTGAGGAACTGATTGAATGCCACGGTCTAGGTTTCAGGTAAGGCTATGAGGCAGCAAGAAGACAGTTTGGTTGCTGCTTGGGAAGGTTCTGGAGGTTAAGAGGTTTGGCGTTAAACCCCTGATTTGTGGAGAATGTGTTAAGTCATAGCAGAAAGGAAGAAAGAAGTGACACAGATTCAGAGTTTTGGTTTGGAGACAGGAGGATCTTGGGGGTCCTGTGAGATAGAGGACGTAAGGGGTCCTGGACAGAAACGTGTGTTGGGGCTGGGGATCTCGGACAGGTCAGGCAGAATGAAAGAGCAGAAAAGGAAGGGAGACAAGGTTGGGCGTCCTGGGGGCCACTGATGAATGTGAAGGCTAACCTAACGTCAGAGGATTTGGACTTTCTTGTGCTAGACTTTGGGCTTCATCAGAACTGTCCCCACTTCTACCCTCTCCAGATCTCCTCTCCTTTTGTGTAGCATGTAACACACCACTCAACATGCAGATGTGCTGAATTTGAGGAGATTTTATCAGCATGTTTTGTGAAACAAGCATTACCAAAGCCCTCTCAGCGACATCTGCAACACAACATCCCACCCAAGCGTTTCCTCTTATACTGAAGATTATAAATCAGTTGATCCCTCACATTCAGAAATATTATTTGTCCAGTAACAACATCTCATAGATGAATGGAAAATGTTATAATCCAGGTTTTATAATTTCAGACAGAATGGGGGACTACCAGTTTTATGTCAGTATAACTGAGGAACAATTTGTCCTAAATATTTCTGAATTATTCACAGTGATTAAAGCTAACTGAAAATTTATTCTGGAAGTTGGGCTTCTGTGCTGTTATTGAAAGAAAACTGGGTTTTGACTAACATCAGGTCACATTCCTCTGCCCTCCCCCCCCAAAAAAAAGGAGGAAATGAAAAATTATTTTGTCTGAAATATTTTAAGGGTTAAACACTTCTTTTTTTTTTTTCATGGAAAACTCTCAGGAAACTCTAGTAGGAAAACAGTTTCTGCCTGCTTTTATTCACCAATGTTTTCCAGAAGAAAAACATTTCTATCTCATCATTAAGATGGCTTACTGGTTTTCTTCCTCATGTTAGAGCTCTGATTAAGGGGAAAAAAATTCTTGGGTTTTTGTTTTTTGATCTAGTATCATCAGATAAAATCTGAACATCTTAAATGTTCCAGTTTTATATTTCCACGTTTTTTGTAGTTACTCAATAATATGCTACAACAGAGAAGAGTCAGGAATTAAAGAAAACCAGTTTCATGCAAGTGGAAATAGTGCTGTGACTGGATTCCCTGGCACGTACCGATGTGCAAAAGTTTTTCCTTTAGTCAGGGCACAAAACTGGAGTTTCTCTCCAGAGAGCATTTCTTGGTATCCAAGCGATATCCCCTTTTGAGGGGACAGAAGGGTTCACTGATAGTGATTTTCTTCCCAGACCCAATTTTTTTTTTAACCTATAGGAGTCTATTATCTTTGAGAACTTATCCATCTACTACTTTTGATTGAAACTGAAAATGGGTTAAAAATTACTGGGTGGGAAATGGCATGCACCTACATATGCACATACACTGCATGATCACATAAAACTCACTCTTAAGGAAGCCGGACTGAAAAAGAGAGAAAAACATGTTGTATTGACACTGTTTGCCAAGTTAGCTGATATTCTCTTCTGCAAAACTCAGGAATGCGATCCACTGGGCACCAATCTAGTAGATCTCTGCAGTGCTCACCCAGAAATGTGGCCCCCACAAGTTGCCCAACGCCCTCTAAAATGGATAAGAAAGCTTCTTTGCCATCCACATGCCTTGATCTGTCCCTCAAAGAGAGGAAAAGAGGAAAAGAAAGAGATATCCCTTGGTGTTTGTGCCTGCTTCTCTTTCAAATGGAATTAATGGTGGTTTAATGGGGTATGAAAGGATGTTTTACTGGAAACAATGAGGAACAATTGTCTAGCTCACGTTTCATTTCACAGGTCATTATTGCATTAAGAAGTAAATCGACCAAGTCCGGTAAATAACAGTCTGTGTTTTGCCCAGAGCTTCAAACCAACAATCTTAGCAGTCACCAACTAATATCTTTGTCATTTTTAACCCTTGCAGGGATCTGCTGGGGGCTAAACAATTATAGTCTTCACCCACCCCTAGCAGGTAAGCATTACTCATTTTATTTCTCATCCCTTCTTCCTGCAAACCCCACGAGGCTGGGTTTTTGCATTGTTGTTTTGTTTATTAGCCAACCTAGCCAACTGTGTGTCTGGTGGCCTTGAAAAACAACACATATTTTAGTGACTGCTGCAGGCGTCTTTAAACAGGCTGCTTCCTCTGCAAAATTAATTGTTGCAAAATGCAGTGCTTCCCCTGTAAAGCTCCGCGACCTAACACTCAGAAGTTTGGTTGGATTATAGATATGCCTCTAAGATCTGAGGAAAATAATATAGTTATACTTGCAGGATGCAATTCCCATTTCTTTTTTTTTAATTGCATAAACACAGGCATCTAGTCTCCTTAAAGGTAAAAGCCATCAAGCCTAGGAAGACTGTAGGATGTAGGCTGCTGTCCTCAGCTGTGTCCCTGACTCATTTCTCCACTTTCCTCTCTTTCTCCTGAAGCCTTCTGGATTGACTATTGATATCAGCAGCTTCTTCCAGAAGGTGTCAGAAAATTTTCTGGATGTTATCTAATAGTAATAAAACACAGCTACTGACTCGGATCTGTGAGCATCACTAAAGTAGAAATGATACATAAGAATGAAACAGTGCCTCAGGAGAAAAGGCTTGATGTCTGAGCTACTGAGCTTTGAGGAGAGGTCCCAGATAAGGAACTTACCTCAGTTTTGGTTCCCTGGTGCTGTAAACTCCTCTCAGTCTGTGAGTCCATGGGACTAATTCTACACCTACATGTTGCACAACCTTTCGAGTGCATTAGCATTCCACAAGAACAAGCAGACTGGCTGAGAGGGGCCAAGCCATGGGTTGTGAGAGAATCTCTCTGCATTAATTACATCCCTTGAAGTCACTCTTTGTCTTCATCAGCGGTATTTAGAAAGTCCTAATTACCAGACCTTCCCACTACAATATGGGCCTTTGGACCCATAAATCACTGTCAGACATCAAGTGATCCTTCAGACCACTGAGCAACCTTGCAGAATTTTTAAAATAGAAAAGGCCTTCTGAAGTTCTTTGATCCATTCTCTCCCCCAGCTCAGGAAAAGATCATGTCTATCTGGATCATCTAAGGATGTTTGCATAACTTCCGCAGGACTCCACAACCCACTCAGAAAAGCTATTCCAATGTTTTGCTGTCTTTATTTTAACATTTCCTCCCCACCACCTGAAATTATCTTTGGTGAAATTTCAGGCCATTATTTCTGATTCTATAGACTTGGGGAGCAAATTATGTCTTTCTACTCCACAGGACTCTTCCATATTTTTGAAGGCAGTTCTTAAATTTCTCATCCATTTCTCCTCAAGACCGAGCCACCCAGTTTTGCCAGACATTCTTCATACCTTCTGTTCTCCAGATGCCTAATGATTCTTTTCGACATTAACTGACAGGCTACTAAATTAATCCATCGGTGATGTGTGCATCAGTTACTCAGGTTTCATGGACCACCAATGCTTTATAAATCACAATTCAAGAAGCACTACTCTGAAATGTAGCCGCATCATGCCAATGATAAAAAAGTTTATGGTCAAGTCACAGACAACATTTATATACAGAAAGGTAGAGAGGTGGATATCAAATCCAGAGCTAGACTTCTAAATGAAGGTGATATGTTGTTTTGGGGGCAGTGAGCTATTTTTTACCTCCAGGGAAAAAAATGCTCTCTCCAAGATTCCACAAGCTCTAAAAATGGTGTCCTTTTTCTAAATAGCTTCTTAAATATGGGAGTTCAGATTTGAAAATGACAAACCTGGTGTTTTATTCTCAGAGATTAAGGCAAAAAGGAGAAGCCAAGAATTTCTGATAGCAATTGTAGGCATAAACTATTTGCTAGTGCGTCTTCAAAAACGATTGCTATCCTAAGGGCCAAGGTTATCTCCCATAGTCAGGGACCTGACTTTGCAATCACTTTTTCCAAATTTCATTATTTCTAATATGCATAGGTACACATATTTTACATTTTATGCAGATAAACACCAGTGCATGACTGTTTAAAAGTACAGGAAGAATTTAGAAAATAAGTAGAAAGGGTGGTACAAAAAGCTAAACTCCATTTACAGCAATGAATGTGCAAAATGGATGGGTTTGACCAAGGTTCTCTGGATTCATCACGAGAGAAGCATTTGATGTTTTCCAAGGGAACAAGATGATAAAGTTTGATAGGCTTATATGTTTGCACTTGTGATATACACCTATGTTTATATATGCATTTCTCTGTATTGATCACATGGACAATGAATAATGCCATTCATCTTATATCCTAGCTTCAGAATTAAGGAAATAACCCTGGAAAAGGAAAATAGGTATTTATTACAGGCTGAGATACAGATAAGTTTGAGGGAAAATAATTTATACTATTTCAAAATGGAAACATCATATGGCCACATCAGCCCCAATACTGACCTACTTTGCTCCTTCCAGATCCCAAACTCTGGTTTATTCTCCATAATTTACGAAAACAAACTATGGAGAGGAGTGTTTTGCCTGGTAGAGCTATCCCCTGAGGCACAGTCTCATGGTGGCATCCAGATGAACTCTGGGCCTTCTTTCCCAGCTGGTGGATTCACCACCCAAAGATGTCCCTCACTCTGCCATGCTGCCCTCAGTGAGCAGAGCTGATCCTTTAGTTCAGCAGGTTGAGCCATCTCACACCTGATGAGCCACCACACAGGTATCAAATATACAAAAATAACTTATTTTCCCTTTGTCTTATTTCAAACCTTGTTCTCCCATGAACATCAAAAAAATACTCCCAACTTTGTTCTTGACTTTGGTCTCACCTTAATTAAGGTCTGCTGAAATCTTTACCAGGGATGTGTTTTCAGGAAAATTAAGTAAAAGTTACAGGCATTTTCTGATCATATTAGGTTTGGGTTTTATAAAACAATAACTTGTTAACAGCTCTTTTAATCTCCTCCATTGCTACGTTCAACCCATTTTTCATGGGCCATTTATTGCAGAAAAAACAAATTTCAAATAAAAAAGCTTCAGACGAAAACAATAAAAGTTTCAGGCCAATATTGCATCTGTTTCATTCCTTGCAAATCTACCAAACCTGCATTCTCTTCTCAAACATCTTTAATTACTACACATGATTATGCATAGCAGGTGTAGCTAATCATAGTCCTTGGAATATTAAATATATGCGGTGCAACATTTTCACACAGCTTTAGCCCTAGATTATACTGGCAGCCTGTGTGCCAAAATGATATACTTCCTCAATTATTACTTGAGAATTTTATTCAATAATAAAAAGTACTGAAAGAAGGAAGATCGTACAAAAGTCCTTGATCCACATCCACAAGAATTTTGGGCTGTTTACATCTAGATCTGGTATTTTATCATATTTTTGATGAAACCTAGCAAACTTCTGCATATTCATATATGACGTTTAGCCTCAATATTATGCAATCTTTCAGAGAGTTTTTTACAATAGCAGTTGACAAAATCAATACTTTAAATGTCTGTGAAGTTGCTTCAGATAAACATTTATATATGCAATACCTACCCTTTTATGATCTGGAAAATGAACTGATTGCCTCTAGAGAGTAAGCAAGGCTTCTATAGGAATTTTTACAGCTTTAGATGTGTCCAGATTGAAAATAATATGGGAAAATGCAGTCTCAGTTATCAGTTGGTCAGATAAAAATATCCATTGTCCACAAGACACTAATCCTCCTACCAACAGATTCCCACTAAAGCCAAATCATTTTTTTTTTCAATAAAACACTTCAGCATTTTAAATGTTAATTAAAATAAAAAAAAAGTTGGGGAATTTTTTTTGTTTAAAACCACAGTCAGAATGTAAGTGTTCAGTAAAGTTCAAAAAAATGCTCCAGGCATGTTTTTTAATAAAAAAGTAGAAGGTAAAATAAATTTTTGGATGGTTCTAGTTAATGCAACCATACTTTTCAACCTGTCTAAGCAGGGTGGGGTGGTTTTAGATTAAGAGTCTGGCTGTCAGGGTTTTGGAAGGATATGCATCAGTTCAATGACTGACCTTGGTCAAGTCACAAATTCTGTCCTCTGTCTGGGAAGCTGGTGTCAAAATACATGCCTATCCCACAGGGGTATGACAGACCTAAATTTCACTGTCGCTTCTACTGTATCCAGAGAACTGACAAGGAGGTGACAGGTAGAAAATAAATGCAATTATTTACAATAAATAAAAGGAGAATGTATTAAAAAAAGGAAGAAGAAGTTGCATGATAGCTAAATCCTACAGCCCAGAACTTCCTTACCTTGCAGTACTTCAGAATTACTCCATTGAGTAAAAGTAAGCAGAGCAGGGACTCTACCAGTTACACTATCATAAAATAGAATACACAGAGAAATTGCTTTCATGCAAACCTAAGACTCTGAATTATAATTAACAATTTCATGAGACACAGAAAGGTTATTCTTCTGGCCAAATTTAAAGCCACGCTAACAGGGAAGAATAAGAATGAGAACTCGCTTTTGACTTTGCTAGCAGACACAGAGACATGATCATCCCAGTCTACTGAGTGTTTGTCAGGCTGCACCTGGAGGACGGTGTCCAATTCTGGTACCCGCGATTCAGAAAGATGTGGACAGACTGGAGAAGGTTCAAAGGAGGGCCACAAAAATGATCAAATGGCTGGAGAACTTGCCTTATAAGGAAAGATTGAAGAAGTTAGGTCTTTTCTGCCTGGAGAATAGAAGGCTCAGGGGACATCACCACAGTATTCTAGTACTTAGAGGTAGGCTGCAAAGGGGACAGAGGCTCTCTCTTCACAAGGAGCCACATGGAGAAGACAATTTGCACTAGGAGAGGTCTCATCTTGCTATAAGAAATATTTTTTTATACAGTGAGAACAATCATTCACTGGAGCAGCCTCCCCCAGGATGTGGTAGAGTCTTCATCACTGGAGGTTTTCAAGATGTGATTGGACCATGTGCTAGATAATCTCCTCTAGGCTCCCTTTCAATGAAAGTTTGGACCAGATGACCTTTGAGGTCCTTTCCAACCTAGGCTGTTCTATGACTCTATGATTATTCAACCAAATTGCTTTAAAAAAATGCCTAGAACGTGTCGCCAGCAGAGGAAAATATGTGCTTTTAGGCTCTAGATTAAAACTTGAAACGCTTGGGTTCATCTCTCAAACATCCATGTCTTCCACCTAACTTCTGCCCTTAAGGTCTGAATGTCTCTCTGTTCACCAGAGAGAACGTTGGAGGCAATGGAAGTAGGATTAGATGAATCTTCTACCAGCCTCTGGTCCACAGCTACATTTCCACCAAGGGAAGAAAACAAACTTCACTGTCTCTGGGAGTTGGCTATTGTTGATTACAGACATTGTCATGAGGCAGTACGATAACAGAGTCCTATAATTATTGCAGGTTGAAACTTTAACTACAGGACAATGGTTGTATCAGAAATCCTTCATGGAACAGAGGTTTTAACCTGGACACAGAAATCAGTGTTCACTTATCCTTCATTTCTCAGCTAGACACACTCGTATTTATAGCTGATTCCACTGTGGAGCTTGTGATTCTGGTATTTCCTGTATCGTGGTATCATTTAGTGCTCCAGGCCTGGCCTCAAGCTCTTTTGTAAGAGGTTTAGTATAGAGAGGAGTTTTGGGAGAAAAACATTTTGTCATCCAAAAATGGCAGCTCAAAGAGATTAAAATAATTACAAATTCATGTTAAACTCATTAAATTGTTTTGAATAATTTGAAAAATGATACTGTGAAAGTTCACAAATGATTTAGGGGCGAGGGGTGTTGGAAAACGTTACATTCTAAACTTTTGCAGCATTATATTTAAAAGAAAAAAAAAAGAGCAAAAAGTACTCTTTGATTAAAAAAAAAATTTACTTTGTTTGACTCAAAATCACTTTTGTTGTTGCTCCTTTTTCTTTTAGTAGAAATAATAACAAAAATCTTGGATCTGTTTCCCTCTTTGGGTTTGTTTTTTTGTGAGTTTTTTTTTTTTTTCTGAATTCTGCGGTTTATCCAGAAAACTAAAACTTCAGTTTTATGTGAACAACTCTGCTTCTACAGAAAGCCACAATAAAAAGACCTGGTCTATGACCCAAAGAGCAAACACAGGAGGTAAAAGATCAGGCACACAGGAAGACAAAAGAAAAAAAAGTGCGTATATTATTAAATATACATTGCATGGCTTGCTACTGCCCAACTGCAGTGGGCAGGACTCAGGAAGCCAAGCAGTCCCTCCTTGCCTATTGCATACCTGCACACACATATATATACAAAAATAATATAGTACTTATATTCTATATTGATCGTGTCTTCAATAAAAGACGTCATATGAATTCAGGAACATTAATATCAGACTGAATGATCCACTGTGCCCCAGTTATGCCTCTGACCAGCCCTATGGTATTCTTCTGGGAAAACATCTTCTTGGCCTTTGTATCCCTGAAGTACATTGAGTTTTTCATTTGCTCGCCCGTGAGTGATCAGAATATCTAAAAATGGCTAAGGGCCAATAACTTCAAGCTTATTGTCCAAGCTGGAAGCTTAAAGGGAATAGATATATGCATCTGGATGAAGGCGTAATTAAGAGGATGTGGAAAGCCAGAGCTTTCGAGTCTCAAAGAAACTTGTGTACCTGAACTCTGGAAGTGGCAAGGATGTTGTGTAGCTACCTGAAAAGACTATCTCCTCTCTCTGTGCTTAGTCAGGGTAGCAGAGCACTGACCACTGTATTGTAGTGCTCTGATGAAGCTGCTAGAGGTGGTCATAATTACTCTGGTTTAACAGGGTACCAGGTGGATGAGCAGATGAGAGGATCAGTAGGTGGGTCCTGACCACCCAGATAACATAAGTACCAAATGCTCATCTGGACTGAGGACTCCAAGGGCCAAATTCTGCTCAATGGCATCATAACATCACCATCGTCACTGGCCTTGAAACACCGTCAGTTCAAGGGGGAATGTGGCCCCACAGAAGATCTGTGAGAGCAGGAAAGGTGAGTATTTTCTCCTGTTTATCTAGCATGGGAGGCTGCATTGTACTATGCAAAATGCTTAGTGCTACAACTTTCAAGAGAGAGAAGAAGGGAGGAGAGAGGGGAAGAAGGTGACCATGAATTCACCTTAGCACAAGCTGTGCCTTTCCAAATGTCACCCTCAAGATGAAAGGAGCTGCAGGTCAGAATGAGAAATGCAGAAAAATTAAACACACAATTCTGAAGGGAGTGGGGAAAAAAATCCCCATTCATATTTGGGCAGCAAGAAGAAAACACAGCAATTTTTTTATAGCCTCAGAGGCAGGCAGCATTTACCATATGCTGTCGCCTCCATTACACAAGGAGATAAACCCTGCGGAGTGCAGGTTGCACTGTCAGTGCAGTTTAGATGGTGGGCTTCCTGACATGCATACGACTGTGTGCCAGGGTGTGCTAAAAATGGTGCGA
Source organism: Larus michahellis (assembly GCF_964199755.1). NCBI lineage: Eukaryota > Metazoa > Chordata > Aves > Charadriiformes > Laridae > Larus > Larus michahellis. Next base: position 127,515,049 of record NC_133898.1, read on the forward strand.
ATCTAAATAAAATCCAGGTTCTGTATGCAAAAGTATGTGGGCATTAATATGCAGGTGCTAAGTGGTAGCACTGCTAGGATATTAGCTCTTGCGTGCGATTCATAATCAGGGCAGAAAAGGTAGAGTGAAAACCAGTGTGTTTGCATCTAGACAACACATTAATCAGCCCTGTAAGCAGCCAGTTAGAGCGGGATCCTTAGAGGAAAAGCCTTTACTGGATACACATTAAACATTTTGTTTAAAGATTAAAGTTCTTCTCGTGTTTAATCAGTTTTAGAGTGGGATGGAAAAAAGGATTAATTACAGTCCCTTCCATCAGTCTCCCATACCGCTGGAGTCACAAACGATGCGCCTTTTCAGCAAAATGGCCGCCATCAGCAGCAGGCGCAGGAAACGCTAATTGTAATTAAAGAGTTTATTTGGAATCAGAGAGCAGAGTTTTAATCAGGATGAGAACGGAGCCTTGCTGTGTGAACCTTCAGAAAGTGGTTACCGAGCAGAATGGGCCTTTTTAAACAAGAGAGAGGGGTCTTTAAACTTCTGGAGTGGGTTTTCAGCTTGATTATCTCCTCAGTGGGATATGAATAAAAATCCTCGCTGGGCCAATTATTGCTATTATTTTGCACTTGTGTAGCATTTACGTGGCATGTCTTACTTAAAGCTCTCAGAGGACTTGTAGTAGGCCCCTCAATACAAGAACGACACTGAGGTGCTGGAGCATGTCCAGAGAAGGGTAACGGAGCTGGTGAGGGATCTGGAGCACAAGTCATGTGAGGAGAGGATGAGGGAGCTGGGGGCTTTCGGCCTGGAGAAAAGGAAGTTGAGAAGGAAGTTGAGGGGAGACCTTCTCTCTCTCTACACCTACCTGAAAGGAGGGTGTAGCGAGGTGGGGGTTAGCCTCTTCTCCCAAGTAACATGCAATAGGACAAGAAGAAATGACCTCAAGTTGTGCCAGGGGACAGTTAGATTGGATATTATGAAAAAATTATTCACCGAAAGGGTTATCAAGCATTGGAACAGGCTGCCCAGGGAAGTGGTGCAATCACCGTCCCTGGAGATATTTAAAAGATGTGGTGCCGAGGGACGTGGTTTAGTGGTAACTTGGCAGTGTTAAGTTAACAGTTGGACTTGAGGATCTTAAAGGCCTCTTCCAACCATAATGACTCTGTGACTCTATTATGTTGCAAAGGGTGTGTATGTTCTGATCAGGTTATAAAATGAATGAATTAAACTCTAAAGGGGCTAAGGATGCCAGGTGACATGATTCTGCAAGAAGGAAGAGAGACACTGGTGGACGCAGAACTGTACAATGAGGCCTCACAGACTTCTACACCGTAACTCACTACCTCCATCCTGGAAAGGCATCACACAATCTGGTACCACCATCATCTCGACCTCAGTTGTAGGTATCAGTAAAAAGCTAGGGTAAAACCATACCTCACGGGTCAAATGTGCACATGACTTTGCAAGCACTCCAGATAGCACAGGTACTTACCAGCTTGCAGGTAGAACTGTGTCCATTCAAATTCTGACTTTGGGAAAACAGAAACAGGTGGTTCCAGGTCCAGGACACCTCCATCCAAATCCTTGAAAAGGCCCTTCCTTGAGCTTTCGCATCTCTTTTCAGGGAACATAGTGTCTTCAGAGGTCTGTACACTGAGAGGTAGGAGACATAATGTTAATATGAAGAAGAGAGCAAAGGAAAGATATTGTGCTGGCAACAAACATTTTTGCACATACATACAACGTCTTGACATTTACTGGGTGAACTCACATGCCCAAGAAAGAAAAAAATAGAAAATAAGAGAAAAATGAATGAAAACTAAACATTTCAGTCGATGTTTGGCATGTTCTGCAAAGAAATTCTGTAGTAATATTTATATTTTGGCATGTTTGTATCCAAACTGTCAAAAAAAACCCCAAATCGACATCCTCTCTCTCCAAATGTTGGCTGGAAAAACATCGTCTTTCCAGTATAACTTCTGTCCCCCAAATCTCCTCTTCCCTGGAGTTTGTATTGGCCAGTGTGGACTGTCATGGTCCTTAGAGCCTGCTATAAAGTTGCAGGTTGAATACCTCTGGTTCCCTTTTGGGTCTCCTGATTTGAGGAACTGCAGTGATGCATCAATATCCATATGCCATTAATTTTTGACCTATGGCAGATGAAGCCTGTAGCTGCTGAGTGAAGGGGAAATGTGTATTGGCCACTATCATACCAAGTGACCAGAAATATCTCTGCTGCAGTGTTCTTCCAGATTGGTGTGTGTTGTCCATAGTATTTTGTTAAAAAGCATTGATTGCCCAGCAGTACCTGTTTGCCTTGTTCTGACCACTGCACTCTGGAATGGGGGAGTTTCTGAGGGCTCCAAAAATTGCATATTCCCATGAGCAGCTAAGCTGATGCAGGAGAAAGCATGAAGGAAGGTGAAATGGCAAAAAGCATGAGAGAAGGAGCCAGCAGGCAGTACACATCTTAAATAAAGAAACTTCTGGTAGGAATTCAGAGAAATTTGTTGCAGGTCAAAGAGACACTTGGCAGTTCTAGAGTAGAAGGCAACTTGAAAAAGAAAATCCACTCTAATTGGACACAGTGCATAAGGATTAATGTGTTTATAAACCTGTTTTGTTTGTTGTTGTTTTTTCTGTCATAACTAAGTGTTTGGAACTGCATCTGAAAAGATTATTGTCCTAATTTATGTTCTAATAGAAAAGAAAAACTGGGTTTGGAGCTTCAATGTAATTTTGGTGGATTTGATGCACTTTAACTGAGGTGTACATGGATCTCACCTCAAAGCTATATCTTTGAAAGCCAGGGTTTCATTACCCTATCACACATATCTACATCATAAAATGAATAGCTATTTCTCTTTCTAATGACAGACTCAGGTCCTAAGAATAGAATTAAACCATACTTTGAAAACCATACCGACAAGGTAAGAGAGTTTCAGAGCATTATTCCAAAGTAGAACAAAGCTCATTTTGGATAGCACAATAATGTATCTCAGCAAACTACATCTAATTTTCAAATAGGCTTATGCAATTTTTCCATCAGTATACTCTCAGGAGGAAATTATAAGTTTAGTGGCTTGAAACAGCCAGAAAAACCTATAAATTTCTGTGTAGATCATTAAAAACTGGCTTCCACAGAGAGAGGAGGACAACAGGAGAGGTTTACTGGGGGGAACTCACCTCATTTGAGACATATATAGGGCATTGCTAGACATTTTCCCTGTTGACTACAGAATGAGTTTAGTGTCTCCTTTAGATTACATGCCTAAATTTTGGATCACTGAAGTGCAGTGAGCCGAATCACATGCTGAGGGCTGTTGGGGGCGGCTAGCAGAAAAGTACAAGTATGCAAGAAATTCGAGGGTATGCCGACCTTGCAGACCTGAGACAAATAAATCTGAGGAGCCAGGGAACAACTGGCCTTGCAGGTCTGAGATAAATAACCTTGAAGAAGTAGGGAGTAGGCAACAAGTTATCACTGTAGCTTTTAGCACATTCCAAAACTGTAGCTTCTAGCACATTCCAAAACTGTAGCTTCTAGCATGTAGCGAAACCGCAGGTAGGAGGGATTATTGTAATGAAACATTTAGAGCTAAGCCAATCAGAAATGATAGAATTTGTGTAATTTATGTAACTGTTAAGTTGCTGTATAAAAAGCTTTCCGACGCGTCTAATAAACTGACATCTTGCTTGCATCAAGCAGCGTCCCGTCTCTCAATCGCGGCAGAGGGCCTTAAGTGTTTTAGCTGCATTTTGGCTAAAGTTTTAACACAGCTTAAAGGAACTACCCAACTGGCCATATCTCTCCTATAGAAAATACAATGATCTGTAATCCAGGAAAGCCCATGGAAATCTATACATTGCTACATGGATACAAATTAAGTCTTGAAGAAAACTTTGAATTCCTTGGGCTCAAGTTGGAAAAACCCAATTATTGACATTTAGAATGTGACAAACAGATGTAGGCAGAGATTTACAGTAAGGGGAGAGAAACAAATGGGTCAATGCCCCCAATCTACACAGGTCAAAAGAGGTGGAGGACAAAGACAGCTCCTCTGATCCGGACAGCTAATTCAGTTCTTGAAGATCTCTCAGAAGATCCAGCATTTCAACTGGCTAGGTCTACCAGTGGGACAAACAATGTATTTAATGGTCTTGCCATATTCCCTGATGTTTCTATTTCTTCTCTTGCTCTAAGGCAATGCTCACCTTCTCTTTGACAGGACATATCCATCAAGATGTCCCTTCAGGATGCTGAAGCAGAACAATGCAGCCACAGCTTGGATCAAGCTCAGCAGTTGCAAAGGTGGATTAAATAAATGCATGCAGATAATGCACAAGGAGCACTGAGAGATGTAATCTCCCTCAGAGGTTTACCAGACTACTGAGAAAGCATTCAGTAATCCACAGGCATTCATCATGTTTGAAAATCACCAGCTCTTGCAGTGGACTGCGTGTTCAGCAGCTCACTAATAGCATAATATTGTGGTATGGATACAAGAGTGAAACATAATGAGAGCTGACAAGCTGGACAGGTCTCAGAAATCTACACGCAAACTAATGCCCAGAGCAAAAAGCAAAAATATAGAATAAAATAAAAATTCTGGCAGAAAGCTGGAGGGACTCTAAACATAGCAGTGTGGGACACCTCCAATTATTTTTGACTGGCAAGTGGAGTCTGTGCTGGATTTTTTTGCTACTTCAAGGCTTTTCTGACATAGCCTCTGTATTGTGTTCACTGGTCATAATAAATAAACAGGCATGTGGTTTCCATTGGATGTGGTATGTTTAAACTGCTGCAACCAGCAATGACTTAAGGTTACAGATGAAGCTCTCCCCTCCATCCTCCATGTTCCTCCACACGCAGACGATATTCTCCCTGGGCAGGAGCAGTTCTGGCAATCATTTGACATCTCACAGCCTGCCTGGTACAGATCAACATTTCTGATGTGGTCTTGCAGGCAAAAATCAAGCTCTGCTTCCCTGACCAAAAGGACATTCCCTGTCTCAGGGTTTTTTGCTGGAGGTGCCGACATTTTCTGAAGCCTGAGGCTGAGAAGTCAGAGATGCTCAGAGATGGAGTTTTAAGAAATGGGATATATGAAGTTTATTTTGCTATACAAATGTCAGTAAAAGGGGAAATCCAAGAGGATTGGTCTGGACAAGCACCTTGATGGAATCTGAACATAAAATTTTAAAAAATTGCCCTAAAATAAAGTTCTTTTTTCTTTTTTTTTCTGGGTTCGAGTTTTTATGTGTGTGTTTGTTTGATGTCTAAGCTTGTTCATTTTTGCCAGGCAGGAGCAGTACAAGAGCAGAGACAAAGACAAAGCATGGGACTGCTCTGATGCTCAACAATCAGTCTAAACCAATTGCTTAAACTCTTTCTAAGACAATGCAAAAAGACAGCTGCTACAAACCGAGGTGAAGATAGTCCCAAAACTGTAGGGGCTTTTTTTTTTTTTTGCACAAACCATTGAAAAAAGAAAAAGGTTCAAAATAAAGCATGTTACCTTGTTGGGTTAAAGTAGAACTTGTCCTTCTCATTGATGTTTAGCATCCTTGATCTCTCCGCTGTGATAAGAGGCAAGATGCCTAAATGGTCAGCATTTGACATGATGCAGACATCTCTGTCTTCACTGTAGCAGTTCTTTGTAAAACCAGTAAAGGTGACTTCTGCCAGGGATGAAGAGAAGATCAAGAAAAGTGGTTAGAGGAGTGCCAGAACTAAAGAGAAAATGGCTCTGTACTATGACATTTTCCATGTTAAATCGCTCCCATATATATATATATATACACACACAAATAACTTTTAAATCAGACTAATGGCATTGATCACAGGTCTTCAGTTGGCTTTAGAATATTCCATACCTGAGTTATATCTTAAGTTGACACAAACCAAGTCATGCCCTTAGGAAATGAAATCAAAGGAAATCGTTGAGAAAGAAATAAAAGCAAGAGTGATTAATAAATTTTCATTTGAATCAGTAAGAAACTGTTCAATGACAACCTTCTTAGGATGGTTTATCCACTTGCCAGATGTTAATATAAGATGAGCTGGGTCTGGTGACATGTACTGGGCTCTGACACTGAACTCTTGTCCAGCTACAAAACCCATGCTTTGCCCCAAATCTTCTGTGAGACCCTGGGCAAGTCTATTTGTCTTTTTCTGTCTCCCTTATTCTTCAATAAAAAGACGATAATGTGCTTTCTTACAAAAGTGGGTAGCAGTGAGGGATAAAGACATGAAAAACAGTGAGGTATTTAGATCCCACCACAGAAACCAGCTATTGAGGTTCTGCTATATGCAAATATTACTCTGGGGACTATAAAATTAATTTGAACCAAAGATGCAGGATATATAACTGACTTTTATCCCTCTTGTGCAATTCCTCATAACAATAAAAGCCCTAACTGTTTCTCTGCAGCTGTAGTCGTTATGTTCTACGCAAATTCTATACAAAGTGTGCTATTCACTTCTCAAACTTGGTACCTTTATTTAGCCAGAAGTAACTGTAGAAGAGAGAGATGAATGAAGTGGAAAAATAGATAGCACAGAAGGCAGGCATGTTTGAGGTAAAATATATACATTAGCACATGACATAATTAACTGCAGTGGATTCAGGAAGTGAAATACACAAAATAATATTTTTTTTAATTGAACTGTATTGAACTGAAGAAGAATTCCGTTATTAATTCCACTGAGTCTCAGATTTCCCCACCATGTCCATTTGTGGGTGTGGAAGGCTGCAATTTCAACTGGAAAAATGTAACTAGTGAAGAAAAACTGTGACAGAATAGTCTAGCCAGTGGACATCGAAGACCAACCTTTCAGCTTCATGAGTCCCAGGACTTTTGGACAATGCCCAGTTTCATGCCATGGGTTATCTGGCCTTTGGCTGGGAACCAAGGAAAACGTAGGCCATAAAATCCCAACACGACCTCTTAAAGGGTAGTATGGTGGTCGATCTTTGGCTGTTAGATCAGCTGAATGAGGCTTGATCCTGTCTCTGATGCAGTCAAAAGCTGAGCTTGTTGCGACAATGGTGGAGTTTTTAAGTTCTATGAATCTTTTCCCCGTGTGGCATTGCTTGGCATAGAGACAGTACACTACTGGCATGAGACCCACAGTGTTGTCCACCAGCACCATATTGTCCATGATGACGCTGCTTCCAAGGTGGAACATGACACCGTAGTCATAATTCTTATAGGATAGAAAACCTGTGATTCTAGTGCAGGTCTGAAATCCATCTCCCTGGTACAGATGAATACCATGGAGACTTGAATGGGCCACGTTTTCACTGCAATACTCTCCATCTAGCGAACAGTCTTGGCCCCCGATATGGAAGCCAATTCGCTCAGATCCTGCCACAGCATTGCCACAGAGGGAGACACCAATGACCAGGTTCACCTTGATGCCAGCAATCCAGTTTAATAAGCCTTCTGGCTGCCTGCTCAGAATAACGAGGTTCCTGATGAGAGAATGATTTTGCCCTTCCAAATCGATGCCAGGTCCGACAGTGTTGAACACCAAGTTATCATGCAACAAGATCCAGCTGCTCATGACTGCTTTAATTCCAACTCCGCAGCTACCATTAATACTGGATGACACCACCGAGGACCCTTGGGATATATTCGTGAATTCAATGGCAGAAAGCTGAGGAGGCCCAAAGTTCAAAAATTCAATATTTGAGAGTTGAAGGACACCTGCAACAAGATAACTATAGTGAAACAAAAGCTTACAAAATTACCTAAGAACTGGTAAGAATGACAGCCATTTAAACAGCACTCAGGTATAGAATAGCGGGCAATATTTGTCGGTGTACCACCAGTGATAGGCACTTGTTCACAAATATATGTAAAGTTATAGTAAAAACCAACTAACCACACAGCAGCTCCTCATAAAATACATTCCATTATTTATGAAATATTACTAGTCATCATGTTGCATACATGTCACACGGTCACAGTTTGCTTAGAATTGCATAGCACATGTGAATGTATACATCTGTTTTAGACAGTCCTTTCTTGTGCAGAACTGGTCTGGTCGATGAGACAGGTGAATCTCAACTACCTTCAAACTCTGTCCCACTTGAGCCTGTAAAATGTCCCACCAGCATCCTCCCAGCACAAGCCACATCAGACTTGATCTGTACATTGCGCGTTAGGAGTCCAACCTCTGCAGCCAAAGGGATGCGTCTACCGTCTTCTGTGTCATGGGAATGCCCTGGGGAGTTTCAAGACAGAAAATGTGATAAGTGTCTATCACACCTATAAACCGGTGCTTTGAGGGACATCAAGCCTGACAGCTTATGCACCCCTTCTCTGCAGAATCGGCACTGACATTCAGGTGTGTTTTTTCCTCCAGCACAATCTACACGCATCAACACAAAACCAGAAAGGCCACCTGCCCATCAAATATTCACCATGCACTTATATTTTACCAACGTATTTCATTTTTAGAAAAAGAAGGTGCTAAATCTTTTCCCTGCGGTGTGCAGATGCCAAATCAATGAAGAGATTCACACTTCATTTTTTCTAAGCTGTATGTGCTGGGGTTATTCTTCAGTACACTGCAGAGTTGATCTCCACGAATTCTTGTTAGGATCAGACCAATGACAATGCTAAAAAACCAATTTTCTACATTCTTGGTGGCTTTCTAAAAAGAAGTCTTTCTAAATGGGACTTTTGAGAGAGTTTATGCAGGTGTCTATCTTCAAATTCATCTCAGCTGACTTTAGATATTTACAGATAAGATTTAGTAATCCAAACTGTTTTCATGTATGCTGGAGAGCAATAGGCAATTCTAAAGTGTAATTTTTTATCTATTTTATACGTCTGCTTTAGGGGGAGATGAAATACAAGTGAGCAGTAAGTATTTTTCTGCTTTGATTATCAAGGGAGCAGAGAGTGACTACCTCATGTGTGAATATTTATTGTAGATATCTACATTTTCCCAGGTGAATCCCAGTAATTTTACTTCTTCCATCAGTCCTTTTTTTTTCAGCTATATCTAACAACTGCTGCAGTACTCGATGTGTATGTAATCATTTCATCTCAGGATACACTTATTATATATACATTAGCTAAGAAAATAAGTCAAGAACCATTCTCTGGCCCCAAGACTGATTGGCACGTTTCTTCCTTTCCTCGTAAAAAAAGAAAGGCCATGCATAAACTACTGGAAATAAGGTCTAGATTTGCTATAATTTGAACTACGCTTAAAAAAAATAAATGCAATTGTGATACAAAACTGTGCCCAGGGGGGCTACTATCAATTAACACTATGGATAATTGCAGAACAGGGCTCAGTTCCAAGTGAAGGTGTGTTTACTAGCACAGCCACAGCCATTCAAAACACATGTTTCTGAACCATTTTATACATCATACTAACTTCTGTGCCTACTAGACTGAGTAAAGACTAAATTAAAAAAATATTGCTATGCACTGGAAAAATTCTGGTTTTGGAGCTTCAGAATTAGACCTGTTAATAACAAGTCTTTTGTTTTTGTTAAATAGATGGTAATAAATTTACTTTATGGGCTGACATAAAATTAAATAAATTATCAACGATGCATCTCTTTTTCCACTTAAATACAGATCCCATGTAATCTACACAGGAAATAGAGCTATATACACGTTTCATGTTTATTTACCTATTAGATTACAAATACGTTAGTTTCATCCCATTGTGTTGATAAAATTTTGCACTTGAAATTCCATGAGTCTAATTATTTTGCAATTTGAAAAAAAGGATTTTTTTACATTTTTCAGTTTTTGGCACATGATAGAAATTGTGTAAATGGCCTAAAAAATAATCTACATTTAGTTATTTCCCTTAAAATTTCAGTTACTTTCTCTCTGTGTTAACCAGTTCTACTTAAAGCATGAAACACCAGGAAGTTTTCCAAAAGTATTTAACACTGAATTCATTCTGTGCCCAGAAATTCTTGTTAGAATCAGCTATTCTGTGCAATGTTGAACATCACATTTTCAATATTAAAACAGTAAGGAAAAAGCATATGGAAAAAGAATTGAAGATACCTCAATAAAGTAGAATTGATCTTGGTGAGATCTGAAATGGAAAGTCAATGCTTCAGAAGAAAACTCTCTCCAGTGGAAAGACAGATTCCTTACCAGTATGCCTATACAGAAGGCGTTCATTAATTCTTATGTTATGACCATTGACTTTTTTAAGTGTAACTACTTCAGCTTGGTGGGCTTCGTAGGAGGAAGAGCTGATCACAATATGATCACCATGATTCCAATCCACTTCATCTTCCACAAAAATCCTGTAATGCCAAGATATTAAGATAACGTCATTACATCTATGAGAGTTATGCTTACAGATTTCCTAAAAAATGAAGAACAGTTTTGCCTTGGGAGAGCTCAGAAAGAATCCACAGGCTAAGCTCTAGGAAAAGCACCTTTAGGGCTTTCTGCGAAAACAGATGTCTAAAATATGTGGGAGGAATTTCATCGTGAAACATCTATTATACCACTGATTAATGAGGTATACAGTTCCAGTGCAGAATTACAGGGCTTAAGTAAAAGTTGCCTATTGAAGACATGTTAGACCAGTTTTGGTGCCAGGAATACCCTACAGAGCTGAAAGTCAACTTTAGACTTAGACACCAAAATGTAGTTGTCCATGTGTGGGGGTATGTGTGTGTGCACTTGACATTAAGCTTCACCTACAGTTGGTCAGTACTGTCAGAAGTGTGTGGAAGGCAATTCAGCGCTCTGAATTGGGCACATAAAGCAGGACTTGATTGTCTGAACAAGGGCATCTGTTGATATCTGAGATGTCACAGGATATCTAAGACATGAGCTGGTAGATATGATAAGACTTGTTCATGGAGCATTCCTGGAGACACAGGTGGAAGCCACGGAGGGGATTCAAAGGCATCTTAGATAAAACAAAAGGCACCTCAGATGAAACCAAAACCTATGTTTATGTACCTGAATCCTGACCTTGGTGGCTGAATAGCCCTCTAAGCTCCAGCATCTACAATTCCACTGACTTGAATAAGAGCTCAAGAACCTTTTGCAACATTCCACACAGAGACCTACGTTTATCTGGTTTAATCTTGAACTGAAGATCCCCCTTTGCATTCAAAGTTAAATTTGTAGCTCAGGGTTTTTTTTTAGTTTCACATACAGACAATAGAAGCATTTAGTGAAAGCAAAATGGATAATGATGGGTGTTTATATATATTTGATAATCACCCAAAGGGTCCTATTACAGGGTGACTGGTGCTGTCCAGGTGATCATCTATACTCCTCAGGTAATTGTTGAGAAAATAGACCACTGAATGAATTCAGTAAGTGCCTCATCATGCACTAAAAAGTGACAGAAGTGCAGAAAGAAAAGGAAGTCCTAAAGGGATGTAACTAACAATCTGTGTTCCCAAGTTTTCCTAGTGTCGTATCTCACAGGTTTTTTCAAAGATGAGTAGGCTCAAGATGAGTAGGCTCAAGATGAGTACTTCCAGTTTTCAGCACCTGTGAACATTCAGTACAGAAGTCTACCATTTTGTAAGATACTAATCAATCAAAATACTAATTAAAGTTTCCATTGCAAGTAAATACGTACTTTTTTTTTTTTCCTCCTTCTTTTTGAAAGCATAAGTCCTTCCTTAACTTATGTGCTGATTCATGCTGGAAAATGTATATAGCAGCTTCTCTTGGTCGATAAAAAAGCCACTTCCTTCAGCTTTCATATTCTGGCACTGACTTGCCTATTTCCTATATCTAACTACATTAACTCTAGTTGGCTATTAGTGAAGTTTTCAGGATAAATATTTTGTTTGTTTGTTTGTTTTATTCTTTTTCTTTCTTTTAACAATGGAAACAACCATTTGTGCCATATTTAATGTGGATGAATGAACTCCAAATACTTGTATCTTAGCAGCTCATGATATTTCATATGAAACGTCTGGGCAGCAGACCAATACTAGTCTGGATCCATTTCATCCAAGTATTTGACTGGCATGCTTCACTCAGGAATCTGCTTACTCTGAATTCCCATCCTAATCAGGGAAAAAGAATAATTTCCAGAGGGTGTTTCTTATGTAGCATGATTTGAATCAGCATCTGGAAGTATCTGTCTCTCCAATGGCCATACAGCAATCTTAAACAATCAATCTCCACTAGACACTCAACTGTGTGAGAACTACCACGGAATCTCGGAATTTTCAGAGTTGGAAGGGACCTCTAGAGATCATCTAGTCCAACCCACTTGCCAGAGCAGGGTTACCCAGAGCAGGTTACACAGGAACGCATCCAGGGGGGTTTTGAATGTCTCCAGAGATGGAGACTCCACCACCTCTCTGGGCAGCCTGTGCCAGTGCTCTGCCACCCTCAAAGGAAAGAAGTTTCTCCTAATGTTTAGATGGAACTTCCTGTGTTCAAGTTTGTACCCATTACCTCTTGTCCTGTCACTGGGCACCACTGAAAATAATCTGTCTCCATCCTCCTTAAACCCACCCTTCAGATACTTGTAAATGTTAATAAGGTCTCCCCTCAGCTTTCTTTTCTCCAGGCTAAAGAGTCCCAGCTCTCTCAGCCTTTCCTCATAAAGGAGGTGCTCCAGTCCCTCAATTATTTTTGTTGCCCTACGCTGGACTCTCTCCAGTAGTTCCCTGTCTCTCTTGAACTGGGGAGCCCAGAACTGGACACAGTATGCCAGTTGTGGCCTCACCAGTGCAGAGTAGAGGAGGAGAATGGCCTCACTTGACCTGCTGGCCACACTCTTCTTGATGCAGCCCAGGATTCCATTGGCCTCTTTGGCAACAAGGGCACATTGCTTGCTCATGGATAATTTACGGTCTACCAAGACCCCCAGATCCTTTTCTTCAGAATTATATTCCAGCAGCTCCATCCTTAAGCTATACTGGTGCCTGACATTCTTCCTCCCCACGTGCAGGACCCTACACTTGCCTTTGTTGAACCTCATTAGATTCTTCTCTGCCCAGCTCTCCAGCCTGTCTAGGTCACGCTGGATGGCAGCACGGCCCTCTGGGGCGTCAGCCACCCCACCCAGTTTGGTATCATCAGTGAACTTGCTGAGCATACACTCTGTCCCCTCGTCCAGGTTGTTGATGAATACATCAAACAATACTGGTCCAAGTATTGACCCCTGGGGGACACCACTGGTTACAGGCCTCCAACTCGACCCTGCCCCATTAATCACAACCCTCTGAGTCCTGTCACACAGCCAGCTCTCAGTTCACCTCACTGTCCTCTCTTCTAGTCCACACTTCCTCAGTTTCCTAAGGAGGATGTTACGAGAGACGGTGTCAAAAGCCTTGCTGAAGTCAAGGTAGATGACATCTGCTGCTTTGCCCTCATCCAGCCAACCAGTTATAACATCATGGAAGGCTATGAGTTTGGTCAAGCATGATTTACCCTTGGTAAATCCATGTTGACCACTTCCAATAACTTCCTGCTCCTGAATGTGCTTGGACATGACATCCAGAATGAGTTGCTCCTTCAAGAGACAAATCCTACTTGTGAGGTCTTTGTGCTTCTGTTGCCCATCTCTACAATGAGTTTCCAAATAATTCCTTCACTAAATGATGATATTTCACCTCTACCCAGATGGGAACTCTTCTAGTGAGTTTTTATTAGGCCTGACCGATAGAATTTTTTTTATTTTTTTTTTTAATACACTTATTTCAGTTAAAAACAATGCACTTGGAAGAATTATAGCAAAAGACATTGAAAATTCTGTGCAAGGCAGAGTCAGGAATAAGAGCTCCAGAGACAGCTAGTAGGTGCCCACCCACACCAACTAATGGTCAATGCACTTCCAGAGGACATCCTTATGCAGACACATTCTCTATTGCAGGTAAAAGGTTTGAACTTCTGGCCATAGACACCTATCTACTTCCCAAGCATCTATGCCATCTCCACTTAACCTGGACAGTTTTGGCTAAGCCTTCAGACTAACTTCACGGGTAAGTGATGATGAGGATAAGTCAGCTGCAGGAACTGTAAAAGCTTATGGATGGGCAGCAGTAGGTAAGAGAGAAGGTAGAGTTTCAAAGCTATTTTTGCCAAGGTTAAGTGAAAAAGCCTTGGAAGACTTAAATCTCAGACAGAAATCTTACTCTTCAGGCTATACAGGCTATACTCCAGGTACCGCTTCGAAAAGGACTGATCTAAGATGTAGAAGAACACAGTTCATACCCCAGTTTTGCTTAATTCAAAGATGAGATTTTAATGTAGGTCTCTGAAACCAAAATGAACATCCTAATCACCAAGATATCAGCCATTTTTGAGCATATCTCTTCCTTCTAAAAAGAAAGGGAAAGGCAGAGACTAAAATGGATAAAGGGAAGGAGGAAGGAAGAAGGACAGAAGCAAGCAAAGAAGGAAGGACAGAAGGAAAGAAGAAAAATCTCAGTTTCATTCTTCTTTAGAATTAAAATTAATCTAAAAATTGTGTCATTTTCTTGCACAAAGTAACATAGTTCTCCTTCTTCTGCCTAGACATATTTTAAACAGAGCCTATCACAAAGGAATAGAGGAATATAAATCATAGGAACATTAATACAAGCCATAGGAATAGGAGCCCAAATAATTTTGGAGGCATATTGGGGGAAAATACCACCTTTCATTGCCAGGAGCAACATCAGTTCCCAGATGTGTCCAAGACGTCTTAGGATAAGCGCTATAAATTTGTACCTTTCCATAAACCCCTGGAAAAAAACAGAAGAATGAGATCAAAAGTTAGGGGAAAGAGAAGAGACTAAGAAGAACTGAACCAATGACCAATACACAGAAATCTTTAAATTTATTAAAACCTGTTTCTATATTTTATAAAATCTCCGCAGAAAATACAGGAATTGATTTGGTGAAAGTTAAAAATTTTAGCTCAAAAAGTGCGTGTACCTTTGTTGTTTTCCTGTAAGACATAGTAACAGACAACAGCAGTAGATTTGGCTATTGCTTAAGATTGCTTAAAATCTATGATTTGCCTATGAAAAGGCAAATTTGGGTGTCATACCAATACTCCCTGGGTGGCCATTTATTTCCTCCAGACGATCACAGTAAATCCCTTCAGATGCCCGAAGAAGGACCAGCAGCTTTAAACCTCTTTCTAGAGGATGTTGAAGAGAACCTGCAACACAGACGAAAGAGCAACAACCCACCACAGAGGTATCAATGGCTTTTGTAATGCTGAAACTGGGGTGCATGAGTCCAAAAGTAAAGGTCTAAAAGGCTGAATTAGCATTTCCCTCCTCAGCTCATTTTTGCCTTTCTTCTCTTTTCCAGTTTCACTGGTTCCCAGGTCATCTTGAGTTCTGCAGCCAGGATGGGTAAAATGGTCTTTCAGACCAATGGAAAAGACCAGGAAAAAGAGCAAGGGAAAAGAAAATGCCCAAGAAGTTTTGGTGTTTGCGATGTTGTTCTTATCTTGTGGTGCTAAGTCTCTACAGTAAACTGTATTCCAACTGTGACTTCATTTATTTCACCAAGGGTAGTTTACAGTTTCAGAAGAAAATGGCCCAGCACTAAACAGATACTGAGGAGGAAAAAGTAGGACAGTTTTTGCCCTGGAGAAATGTATGCGGAGTCCAGTAAAAGAGTTCAGTGTTCCTTTAAAATTCAAGATTAAATCAATTATGCAACAGAAAACTGCAGCAGATGTAGAACTAAAAAATATATACATATCTGTACAAAATTAGCTGCCCTGTCATGTTCTTTTAATATTTAAAAATTACTAGTTTGGAAAAGAGAGCTGATTTTGTATCCTAAAGAAACATTCTTCTTTATGAGCATTTTTTAATTAAGTGAAATCAATAAATAAATTTATTGTTCCCCACCAATGTCTGACTGATATCTGTGCATATTCTCTGTACAGATTATAAATGGGTAAAAGACAAATAGTACAAGATTTGCATGCTTCCCATCTAATATATCTCACACCGGTGAGCTCTTATCTTCTCTGGGGAAGTGGATTGGATTCAACCTTACAGTGTCCATCATCCAACCAAACCACCTCTGACTTTCTTGTTTAAACTTCCATAACTGTGGTCTGAACAAAAGAAAACCAGGAATTGGACTGTAACAAAATATCATTTTGAGAAAGTAAAACTAGTGATAAATGCTTTCATAACTGATGCACTAGGTTAAATAAATATCCACCTAGAGCCGCAGAAGAGTTATGGAGACACTTGTGTCTATTTTTGTATGCAGAGTGATTGTTTTCCTGCTTTACCCTCACAGCAAGTTGTGATTTAAAACACTCAGCCTGAACATACCTTTCTCAATCCTCAGGTCAACCTTACCCCCCAGGATACAGTTATTAGCTACACTGAAGACCAAAGAAAGACTCAACAAAAATGTTTGGAGACCTTTATATTGATCTTACAATGTCATTCACAATTACCATTTCCTAATCATGATCATGTCCCCTGAAAGTGGGGGTTTATTATTAATTTTCATTATGCATTACTGTTGGTGTTATTATTGACATTATTATTTTACTGCTGGTTGCAAAGCATTTATTATTTCTTCTAGTTAATTCAGTTAAAAATAGCTATGTGATATATCCAGTCCTCAGCTCAATTTTAAAACCATTTTTTTGTAGGCATCCAGGCTTAACAATCACAGACAAATGCTTGGAAATGTGAATTCTAAAGACCTGAACTGGAATTTCTCACTCCTTTAAAAGAATTACATCTACGTTTAGCTAAAATCCATTATTTTTAATCCTAACAAGCATAACAGTAGGTTAAGGAATGTTACTCTTGTTAAAGAAAAAATGAACACACAAAACAAAAATATAATCAGAGTGAGAAACAAAAAAGTTATAATAAAACTATTTATAATAGCTTATCACTATATTAAATCCTTAGAAAAGAAATGAAAAAAACAGGAAGATAATGTTCACAGAAATGCTTCAGTGGCTGGAAACTGTAAATGGTATATGACACAAAAGAACACAGGAGATACGTATTGGTAGAAAAATTAGACTTCTTTTAAGTGTATTTAGAACAAAAATAATCTTAATGCTTATTTCCGTTAATAGTTCCATGGTTTTAAACCAATGGATTTCAGTAACTTGAATGCAAGTGCTACAGAAGAGTTGGCAACAGAAACTTGTTGGACTATTAAGGCAGACTTTTCGGTAAGTTTGGGATCACTCATGATGTTTCAGAGCACTTGAAGAAAGCTAATATTGTGCCAATATTTCAAACAAAGATAAAAGTAAGAGCCCCAGGTAATTACAGGCCTGTCAACTTGACACTGATTCTAGGGGAAAAATAAATAAAAATGGAATGTCCAACTCTGAACACAATTAATAAATCATTAAAGGTGGATGATATAATTAATGCCAATCAACCTAGTTTTATAGAAGAAAGGTCCTGTGAAACTTCCTAGTTATCATCTTCTAATGAGATTACAGGTTTAGTTGATACAGATAATAGCTTTGATATAATATAATTGGCTTCTCCGAGGCGCTTGGCTTAGTAGCACAAAACTTTCTGATTAACTACACTGGTACAACATGACTATGGCACACATTAATTTACAGGCTGGCTGACTAGAATAGGGGCATTGACTCAAACAGGTCTGGTCTTGGAAGCCCTGTGATAAGCAACATTTTGTCAATGGCCCAAAGTAGTGTGAAGACACTGAAAATAAGCAAATAATCTGACACAAATGGGCAAAAAAGAATTAAAGAGATGGGCCAGCAAAGTCAGGAATAATTTGGAAATGAAGAATTAGGAAAGAAAGTGAAGAATGTTCAAAATATAAGACCACAAGTCTTGAAAAGCAATGCTTTGTGAATGGATGGAGAACAAAGTAAAACAAAGGGAAAAGCTGAGTAAGGTCTGAGATTTAAATACAGCCCTGCAGAACGGTTCATGAAAGTGAAGCTATGGAAATGACAGCTAGCTCAGCTTACTTCTAGGGAAATCCTAAATAGTTAATGCATACAGGTCACTGGGGCTGGATAAGTTTGACGACCTTGCGAAGTAACTGGCATATGAGATCACAGCTCTGGTAATAAGCAGTTTTGTTAAAACTACCAAGTTGCCATAATCACTGGAATCATTCTGCAACAGTTAAATGAATAATGTGGGCTTTAAGTGCCTGTCTTTGAACTTTGGATGTGAAAACTTCAAGTTACTTGCCCCACTTTATTGTGGTGAACACGTCCTGCATGAGATCACATTGAACTGTCGAATTACCCATCCTGCACATAAGACATGCAGAAACGGATCCCTTTCAGTAGGATCATATTCCTACTACAACTGGAAGGCATATAAATTTGATGAGCAACCTGGTGGATCATGAGGTGAGATAACAAGGCGCTGCTGGCAGAGAACAAGAAAAAAGGTAGCTGCAACCAGAAACCAGTAGAAAAGTTTGGTGAGATGTGCAAAAATGGTCAGGAGGGACTAAAGACAGCATACACAGAGGATAGGCAGGGCTTCCTCAAACATACCTTGTAGCAACTGTAAAGTTTATCTGGAATTTGAAGGGTTTGCTCATGTGTCCAGAAGTGACACGTGTCTGCCAGCCTGAGCAGTGCTTGTAGGCAGTGGTTTGTCCACTCTGGGTGTCTCAGGTATTGTCTCAGAGTGCAGACAAAGGTCAATCTCTTAGTGTGTAGGCAGCAACCGTGCAACTTCCAACGAGCTGGGCTTTCTACAGAGGCACTGTACAGTCGTTTTGTGCCTTCATTGTCTGTCTGCTGATAGATGTCACATTAAATGGCCTCACTGCCAGTGTGTGACCTTCTACAAGGGGTATCTAAAGCTCTTGTTCTGCCAGGGAGTGCTGACACCACAATGCATGCACTACACAGTGCAAAAACAACCTCATATATGATAATCCTATGTGTAAGAAACAACCTATGCTGCTAATAAAGTTACCACTGCTTACATGTTTTCCTGGAGAAATGTGAGGTCCAGATGCCTGGATTGCCACATAGATCTGTTAGCTCAATGGTTCAGCTGATTCATAATCCTTCATCAGGTCTAACCTCTGGAGAGGATAAAACTCTACTATGCAAAAATAGAAAACTGAAAAAGGGAGAACAGAGAAAGAGGTGAGTTTTTTCTACACAGATTTTAACTTATTCTGGACTGCAGTCTGGATCTAGTTTGCTGTTGAGATTCAAAAGCCTTTTCCATTGTTTTCGTATTTCAGTTTTATTCCAGATGTTCTTCCTGACAGTTTTTTGTTGTCTTTTCTTCTTTTTCCACAGCAAAACACGTTCAATTCTTTCCTAGAATAGGGGGTGTTTCCACCCTTCCAGCCTTTCCTTTCTTTACAACTTAACACTCTGCAACAGCTGTTGTGTATGAGAGCAAGGAAACGTCTGAGATAAGATCCCCTCCCTTCCATTGGCAAATAGAGTTTGCTAAGTATCTTGCTGTGACCGTCTCCGATATCAGCTCTATGTTTCCTGAATTCAGAACTTCTTGGACTCTACCTGCGCAGCTATTTTGAACACTGTGGTATATTGTCACAAGAAAGTCTGAGGAGTTTTATTCATGGTCAATGCACAGCTGGATAGTTATCCAGTGTTGGTTGTCCAACCTGAGCTTTTCCTTCAGGTGTCCAGACTGCACTCTGCAGAAGCCTGTAAAAGCAGCCTGTGAACAAGGAGACATCGCATGGGTTGTATCTTACAGGTGGTGCTGCCAAATAGACAGAAGAAATGAGAGACAGACAGCTGTGGAGTAGGAACCAGCAGCCAGAACTGAGAGATGAATGTCCAAGGAACAAGAAGTGTGACACATAGGATAAGATTCAGCCACCTACATACAGATGTCTACTGCTGCCTGAGAGTCCTAGCACCCAAATCCAAATCCACTATGTGAGGTTGTCAGATACAAGACAGCAATCAATGAATGAACAATGAGTTTTTAAACAGAAGCTGGAGGCTAGATGGAGCACCTGAGGGTGCCCAAAGTGACACAAAATCCTATAGTCAGGCAACTGAACCATGTTTCCAAGGAGATTCATACAACCATATTTAGGTTTCTTAATGCAGATGTTTCCATGTTCCCTGTGTGTCTGGGATAACAAAGATCAGACAACGCAGCATAGACTGTAATTTGCTCTAGATACCTGTATTGGCCCATTCCACAGACTGCAGTGGCTCCACTGACTGTATTGACTGGATCTCTACTGAAACAGCCAGGTGTTGTCCACATGGTGATGTCCACATGTTATGCTTAAATTTGTGTGTCTTAAGCATGTGAATCAAATCCCTTCCCTAGATGATACTATCAGTTAAAAGAAAACAAGTGGCTTGAAAGAGGGTAAAGACCAAACAGATGGAGGCTGAGAGATGAATTGAAGGGGATGCAGATGGTGCAATGAACTTTTCAAACCACTCTTTCCGTGATCTGGAACAGGCTGCCCAGAGAGGTGGTGGAGTCTCCATCTCTGGAGACATTCAGAACCCCCCTGGATGCGTTCCTGTGCAATCTGCTCTGGGTGACCCTGCTCTGGCAAGGGGGTTGGACTAGATGATCTCCAGAGGTCCCTTCCAACCCCTGCCATTCTGTAATTCTTTGATTCTGTGATCAGGGCTGAAAAATTGCTCTCAGTACGTCCACAGTATTCCATCTTCATACAAGCTGAATAGCTGTGCAGGAACGTTATGTGACTGCAAGATGGGACTCAGCTCACAGCTAAAGAAGAGGGGACCCACACAACAGAGATACTGGAGAAATCAGAAAAGAAAAGTCAGTTGGTGAAACTCCCTTGTGTCCTGATAGCTGTTGTAAAGCTGAGCATTTATCATCACTAACACATGGCCATTCCATGAAGTACAGTGATTTAGCCTTTGGGTAGTCAATATGGGGGTTCTTACTAGTACTGAAAAGGAGGGGAATGAACATATTAGAGCTCTCTTACCACAAACAAGATAAAAGACATCTGAAATGTCTGGGGTTTCATCTCCAGACGATCAAGCCATGAGCTAATGATGACCTTAGGCTTCTTGCTTCAAATGAGTGACATGACTGACAAGCAGCTATCACGAGATATGCAAAAAGAAAGAACGTGACAAGTTGAGAGTAAAAAGAGAAATCCTATCTGGATAATTACTTAGCAAGTTCTACTATAAAAAGCAAAAATAGCCTGCCAGCAAAGAGCAGCCGAGTACAGTGGATTTCAGGATGAGACCAATGGATCAATTTGTGCAAAATGAACTTCAGCATTTTTTGCAGCCGTATCAGGAGCTGAGAGCTTTGTTCCACCGTGGAACAGGGCATTTTCTGCACACATCATCTGTGCTTTAATGTGGACTTATGAGTTAAAATGAATGGAACCACCTAGCAAAGAACCGAAAAAAAACCCAATTCTGAGATGTTGAGCTCAACATCTCCTTACTCATTCTGATATATGATATATCTAATGATATTTAGCAAATCACTTCATTCTCTGAACATAAAACTCTCCTTCTGTAAACTGGAAAAACAGCTAATTTTTTTACAGCATGACAACACAGGGAGGTAGAAATAAATGGTGTTTCTAAAATGCTATTGTGAATATCACCATGAATAAAGAGACTATGAAAGTTTAAGTGAAAGAGAGAAGCTCCCTATCCATGAGCTAGGACTACTAGAGAAGAAGTAATCAGAAAATCCTCCTGGATCCAACAGCACTGAAGGGCTAGGAACACCTGGAGAAATTACTGCATGGATAGATCCATACATTTTACTTCTGGCTTGTCTGAAGGCTCTGACGGAGTTCTTGAAGCCCTTTACAGAGATTTAATCATCTCACATCTTCCAATGATCCTGTTGATTATAATTCACACTGTATTGTGATCATACATTGAAAAAGAAAGTGATGGCAAACCCTCCAAGAACAAAGGTCCTCCAAGAATTCTGGTCTTCCTCACTGTATTTTCTCGTCCCACTTTCCCTGCAAATTATTGTTTTAATAAAATTAATTAGGTTCTGGTTGATGTTTCATAAACTGCAAATTTACACTGATTTTTTTTTCCCTGTGTTACATATTTCTCATCATCACTCAGTTCCTATGTACATTAGTTTTGTTTCAATCATCTGACTTTATTTTTTCCCTGCAGATAAGATTTCAGGTACTCTGAGGGGCACCAAAGTCCAAGATTTGTTTGTAGAACTTATCATCGTTCTCTAGCAGTTTAAGCGAACAAAATACTCAGCCTCTACCAAAAAGTCTTTTGGCTGAGGCCACTGAATTAGAAGCAACGGCACGTGACCGAAGATTGCGATGCTGAAAAAAGGGCATGAAGAAATTACACAACAGGGAGGAACTGGGGATTTGGCTCACGTGATGTCATCCTCAGATCCTGCTCAGGCAATGCTGAATGCTGATGTCCACATCTATTAAATCTGTTTACTAAACTGTCTCATTATCTATTTTGTGTCAGGATTTCTTTAGGGTGTGGTAGAATTGGACAGATGGGTTTCAAAACCTTCCTTCAGGCATGGAACAGTCAGGATTGGACAGATGGGCTCCAAGAAGTTACCTTTAGGCTTCGAACACATGGGAAGAGAAAGAGGAAGGGGGAAAAAAAAGCAAGCATAGAAGCCAGTATAAGATGTGGGAAACTTGCAGAGCCTCTACCCACCTATCATCTCACAGCTGAAAATAGAGCAGGGATACCTCTCCAGAAGATGCTGGACTACGATTCAACAGCTGCAAATACCTGTTTGGCTTTTAATATCATTACTACTCGCAGATGTGCTGGAGGGGTGTTTGTGCAGCAAAGAAGTGCCTCAATGTTTTTTAATAAGTGTTTTTAGCAACGAACACATGCTTTTTCTTAAAGCCAATATGGAACCATATTTAAACTACAAAAGTAAGAAATGATTGAGACTCTTATAAGTATATATATTAACCTCCCAGATTAGGCTTTCAAACCCCTTCTTCCAAATAAAAACACAAGGCAGCAAAATAACTCTTTTGGCCAGTACTGTATTAACTAAACAGTCCCTTGAGATTGACAACAAACAAATATTGGAGCAGACTTCCTCAGGAGGTGATTACACAAACAAATTCTCTTTTTAAAGTTCATGAAACCAATCTTGAGAAAGGTCAAGTGGTGATCAACAATGTGATCCCAGCATCCTAAGGATTCCTGTAAGTAAATACAATGCCTGGCTTTAGGAACCTTGATATTTAAAAGGAATTATGTGAGTAATTACTTCTGTGTGGAAAAACACCAATCCTATCCATTGCAAATAATGTGGAACAGCCCCAGTGACATTGGGGACTCTGAAACCACTAGAGGTAGGGGGAAGGTGGTACCTCACTGAAGTCCTGGTGCTCATCTGGGAAGAGGAATGAGAGGAAAAAATGTGCTGAATCCAGCTGTGCCAGTTTCATGCCCCTGCAGGATTTCCAGGCACTCTGGGGATTCTCCATGACTCTGTTTATGTTGGCTTTAAATACTTCTATGCTACCTAGAAAGTGCCTTGCTAATGCCCACAGACACCAGGCACTGCCTGAACTCTAAGGTAGATCCTGCCCTGAGGAATTACCACCTCATAAAACCCCACATGAAGTAGGGAGGATTTTGACACATATCAGTTAAAGTCTCAGCCACAATGAAATCAAGAGTTTTGCCACTGACTTGAGTGGGATGAGGGTAGCAGTGTTTGTAATATATTGCTATTAAATGAATGGGTAATTAGCTGCAGTGGATAATCATTGGGCTTAACATGGATCCTGGGTGTCCACATTGCAGATACCCAGATAGCTATGTGGCATTACAATGGCCAGCATGTTTACAGTAACACTATACAGTCTTTTTTCCCACTTTCTCTGTCAAAAGCAGAAATAAACCCCAGGCATCCAGAAGACAGGCTGCTCGCTTACCCACTTTCAGCGTACCCCCCATCACCACGATACAGGCTGCACTCAGGACGTTGCTGGAGTTGCTGGGGAACTCGAGGGTCCCCAGGATGTAGAGACCTCGCAGAGGGGGAAGCGCCATGTCCACCAGGATGGTCCTGTCTGAGAAACAAAGCAGAGGGTTGTTCAGAGTGATAGCAGCCTACCAACTCTACATGCGAAAATATGTATAAAACTGGGAGGCATGGCTGACACACCGGAAGGCTGTGCTGCCATTCAGTGAGACCTGGACAGGTTGGAGAGTTGGGCGGAGAGAAACCTTATGAAATTCAATAAGGGCAAGTGTCGGGTGCAGCATGTGGGGAGGAATAACCACAGGCACCAGGACAGGCTGGGGGCCGACCTGCTGGAGAGCAGCTCTGTGGAAAGAGACCTGAGAGTCCTGGTGGACAACAGGATGACCATGAGCCAGCAATGTGCCCTTGTGGCCAAGAAGGCCAATGGCATCCTGGGGTGCATCAAGAAGAGTGTGGCCAGCAGGTCGAGGGAGTCATCCTCCCCCTCTACTCTGCCTTGGTGAGGCCTCACCAGGAGTACTGTGTCCAGTTCTGGGCTCCCCAGTTCAAGAAGGACAGGGAACTGCTGGAGAAGGTACAGAAAAGGGCTACAAAGACGATTAGAGGAGTGGAACATCTCTCTTATGAAGAAAGGCTGAGGGACTTGGGTCTTTTTAGTCTGGAAAATAGACAGCTGAGGGGGGATCTTATCAACGCTGCCAAATCCTACACAGAGATTTGCTGTGACTTTTGTTGATCTGATATGCATTTATTGCAAGGCGCAGACATACAAAACATGAGAGATTAAGGAGCAAAAATACTTTCCAATGGATTTTGACAGAGTGGTGAGAATGCTTGAAACATGAGACATGAAACTTGAACAGTTTTGCTGTGGAACATAGGAAGAACCATGAAGAGTCTTGGGAACTGGATCAGGTATTTCACAGTTTTGTTTCTGCCTATAGCCATTGGCAACTGCTTTCAATGAAGACACAAATGGTCATGCAATAAGTAGCACAGGGAGTGTCCCAAAAACAGGGGACAAAGAATTCTTAAACCTTTGTGCTAAATGGCTTGAGTCAGACAATTCTTCCAAATCATGTTTGCAGGAAATGTAATCAAAAACTACACAAAGTACTCTTGGGAGTGGACTGAAAAAAATATGAATAGACTTCCTTAATATTAGCATTTCATTAGCTTTTGACTCCTTGGTTTTGCAGTCCTGAAGTTTCACAGCCTCAAGGGAGAAAAAACTTCTACATACATGTTCCTACTCTATCCCTGTAACTCAATCTTCCCACTTCTTCCTTTCCCATTTTTTATTTTTTTTATTTCTTTTTATTTCTTTCTCTCTGGATGTCAGCAAGGGACACACCGAAAGCCCAGAACCTCTGTTCTCAAGGACCATACCAAGTACTGCAGCAACCCAAGGTTACTCTGAACACCCCATCTCAAAAGAAATTCTCTGCATCCTCAGGCTGAAGCGTCTTTCAAGCATGCAAAATTTTCACAGCATTCAGATGTAATAAGTCTCTACAGAGCAAGTGAAATCTTTTTTTCTTTTTTCCCCTAAATCTCATACTGTTAGTACTTGATACATTTTTACAGGCATGAAGAAACTCCTGTCTATAATCTCTTTACAGGACAGGTATAGTCCTATGCCCTGCAGAGCTGAGAAGTGAAGGCACAGTATGTGAGGATATGAAACAGAAAGAAGAGAATAAGGGGGAAGATGTTGTTAAAATGATATCTCTCAGACAGAAGGAGAATCTAGTTTGTGAAATCACAGCTCAAGAATGTGGCAAAAAGCTGCAGTTGACAAAGGCCATAAGTATATTCATCAAACACAGACCGAAACATTTTTACAAGGAAAAGAAGAAGTGCTCCTAGGCATACCATTTATATGTCAAGTTTCAGTCTAGAACAGATATTTTTGCTGAGTTGCACGTCTTTCTAAAAAAGGTTTTATAGAGAAAATGCTGACTGCTCTGTAACTGTAGCATCACGTATGTGAGCTTTGAAACACAAGAGTGAGAAATTCCCCCATTCAGAGATATTTCTGCAAACCTATAGTTTCCTCAGTTTAAAAGAATATCACTCTGGGGTGTGATGATTGGAGTGTGAAGTCCTCAGAGGGTGAAATGTTGCTCTATAGAAACAACAGAACGCTCCTTTGAGGAAAAAAGTCCTTCCACACTTGAGGAGAAAAGCAAACAGATTCAAAGGAGACCTCTTTACACGGTTCTTACAGAATACACTCATTTATGTAGTAGAGGGAGATGATGACTAAGGGGTTAAAATCATAAACTTTAGGTCACTGAGCTCAAGGGATTTACCTTCAGAGAAAGACAAACTGCAGTTGTTTTTGTCCCATTAAAACATTCATATAATAACAAGCAACCACTTCCAGCAAACCATAGTTCGAGCCTGAAAACAGGGCTATGTTTCATTATACATATACTTTCCTCAGACAAAAGCTCACAGGTATGCCACAGTCTTAATGTTCAGATGTACAATGCTGAGAAGTCGCTAATGACTCCAGCAATGACACAAAATGCCTTTGATCAACCACATTGCTATATAAAACACCATAGCATGCCATTGAATGGAAATCAGGCACAACAGAAGAGCTATTATATGAGATACAGTGCTCCAGCATTCATCTCTTCAAACAGAAAAAGTTCAAAGAAAATCAAAATCAGAAAATGAATAACAGAGTGAATTCCACCACTGGAAAAAAAAAAAAAAAAAGGAGAAAAAAAAAAGAGAAAAGAGAGAAATTGCCAGAGGCTACATGATATCATATCAATACCCTTCAAAACAGCATTCCATCGCCCGGAATTATAACATGTTCTTCTTCCACCCAGAGCAGGCTGTGTCAGGATCGTGTCACACTGAAAGCCATAAAGCAAAGCCCTGAAAATCTGCGGGCTTGAGAAGCTAATGCCACTGCTGGCCGCCAGAATGTCATGACTAAACTCACCAGACTTGTTTTACAAGGTGGTGTCATTGCTGAAGCCTGACGAATATGACAGGTCCTTGTGGGATGGTTGTGGCTCTGGAAGACGAACCTCCAGAGATAAAAGCACAAGTTGTTGTGGCCTGAGCTAAATCTTTCCAGCTGGGGTTGGAAAACACATATCTACTAGGGACTCATAGCATTTTAACGTGAGGGATCCACCGCTGTTGCAAGGGAAATTCACCCTTGCACAAAGAAGTCTATGAACTCCTGAAGTCTCACTAACGCTTTCAAAACAGGGCCAAAAAATGGAATAACTTAGTACACAATGCGAATTTCCAAGCCCTCCTAAAAGCATGTTCTGAATGTGAAGCAAACACCAAGCAGCGGCACAAAATCCTGGGTTTTTTTTTAATATGAACACTTTGCTAATAGAGTTTTCTAGCTTTTCTAGCTTTCCAGAGTTTTCTAGCTTTTCAGAGTTTCCTGAGTGCAGCCCTTGAGGCAGCCCTAGTGATGTAATTTTGCTTAATTTTTTAGCTCAGTTTAGGCAGTGCCCAAGCTCTTCGGTGAACTCTGGGAATCCACATTCATTCAGAGATTTCAACACAGCGTCAAGCTCAGACCAAAGTCCTCCCCTGCACTTCTTCACTCTAGAAATGAGCACTAAACATCTATTATTTGTTTTTATAAGACTCTAAAACTGTTCGTTGGGGGCTGAAAGGACTTACCCAGTAATGCACAACATAAAGAAGCAGGCCCGTGGCTTGGCTTTCAATCTGAAAATCATTATGGATGGCTCCCAGAAGAGAATTATAAGCGACTAAAAGGCAGTGGAGAGCGAGACAGAGATGCAGACATGCATCACAAAAACTTATTTTGGGGTGTACAGCAGCACAAAGTTTGGGTGGTTTGCAGAATGTTTGTTCTCATGAGAACAGTCTCACTTTTCTTTAGCTACCTGGAGTCATTCTGAGTTTAGCAGGATGTGCACAAGCCAGTGCAAATGGGAAGGGAAACATCCATAAAATGCCACGATAAAACATAAATTTTGAAACCGTCAATTTTATTTCAGATTTTGGACCCAAGCAAGGGGTTGACTTTCTTGCAACTGGAAACTCACGTATACGCTTGTGGCAGCAAAGCAAGGTATGACAAATGGACTGAAAATTCGTCTTGCCTAACTACATTAGGTGGCTTAATTTGAGCAGAACACCCAGGGCCCTTATTACACCAATGATGCCTATGACTCCAATTTAAGACCCTGCACTCTGTTAACTCCCACTGCTAATAAGTGTTTCAACACCTCCAAGAGAGCAAGAATGAAGAGGGAGGGTAAAAAGAAAGTAGAGGGAGTACGATCAGAAAAGACAGGCATGCAATAGAGCAGTTCTCTCTCAAAATAGATTAGGTGATGGACAGTTTGTGTTCATGCTTGTGTTCATGTTCTTGCGCTAAAATTGAAGGATAGTTCCAGAAAAGCACTGGGCAGGAGAATAGTTTCTGCTCACCAACTAAATACACGTCTCGTCTCTAGTGATGGGAGCTAAGAGATCTTTATTGCTAAGAGATAGGAACAAGACAGTCACAGAGTATGGCTCTCTACCCGTCCAAGCAGGTAGTGCATTTTCACATAGCATTTGCCTCTTCCATTTTTCTTTCAACCATTAAGTATTTCGTTGTGGTTTTGCTGTTCAGTAAAGCTCCTCTGAAGAGCTCTGAGCAGCTGAACACGGTGATTCAGAACTGGGAACTCCCAGGGTCTCATCCTGCTCACGCAACAACTTGCATTCTGGTTTTGGGCAACCTTTATTGTCCTGGCCACTCAGTTCCTCAGAGAATATTCCTGTCCATGGTAAAACACAGATCATGGCTAATAGCCCAACCCTTATCCTGTTGCCTCCCAACCCGTAGGCACCAGTATGCTAGAGAGAAACCCTATACCACATTCTTCAGCACAGTGCAGACATTCCCTGGTTAAACTGACCAAACCATCACTGCTCTAAATTTGGGAGATGTTAGTTCTGACCCCAAAGGCTATGCGGTCATGCTGCACAGCACCAGGCCTGAGCTAATGAGCTTTGCCTCTCCGGAGAGCTAATTAGTTCTGGTATACCAGCATGCTGATGCAGCGGTATTGTTTCCAGTCCCAGAACTAGATCAGTTGGGCTGGGTTGGGGGCAGCAACGTGCAACGCTTCAGGCATAGCTTAGTCATGAAGGGCCTTGTGCTATGTGACAAAGGCCATGGTCAATATCTCACATTGCAGCTAAAATAAATTATTTAATCAAGAGGATTACACTCACCTTTGCAGGGAGCACAGAGGAGTTGTATGCATAGGTGAGTTTGCAATGCACCAAAGGACCATCACAGCCCTCATCATCCAGTTTCCACTCTTTCATCTAAATAACAAAAGTCCAAATCCTTAGCCAAGTGTGTTATTTAAAAAAATACATATATTTCTTATTTTCTGCTTCTGTGTAGATTGTAAGATTCTGAGCATACTCCACATAATTAACACACTGTCAGTGCATGGGCCCTAGCTACCAGCGGCACCCTTGTGCCTCTTCATATCTGCATCTGACGTATCATTTTGAAGACTGAAAAGATTTGGTCTTTTGACAACCACAGTCTGATATTGGTGAAATGGTTATAATGTGATACACAAGAAATTGAAACAGATGATCTGGTGTTGTCTCTGGCCTGGTTCTCAAAGAGCTATGAAGGACAAAATACACAATGGCATAAAAAATCCAGCAATAGCAAAATGATATGAAAGAGAGCAAAGCACATGAGAAATGCCCCAGTGTTTAATGCCTGAATAAGGGGTCAGATCACAGAATCACAGAATGGTTGGAAAGGACCCTTAAGATCACCGAGTCCAACCAAACAACCTACAATCTCTGCCACTAGACCATGCCCTGAAGTGCCACATCTAGACCTTTCTTAAATACCTCTAGGGATGGTCACTCAACCACCTCCCTGGGCAGGCTGTGCCAGTGCCTGACCACTCTTTCAGTAAAGGAATTCTTCCTCATATCTAATCTAAACCTCCCCTGCCCGCAGCTTCAGACCTTTTCCTCTGGTCCTGTCATTATTCCCCTGGGAGAAAAGGTCAACACCCACCTCTCTCCACCCTTCTTTCAGGGAGTTGTAGCGGGCAATGAGGCCTCCCCTCAGCCTCCTCTTCTCCAAGCTAAACATGCCCAGCTCCCTCAGCCTCTCCTCATATGACCTGGTCTCCAGACCCCTCACCAGCCTGGTAGCTCTCCTCTGGACATGCTCCAGCACTTCACTGTCCCTCTTGTACAGAGGGGCCCAGACCTGAACACAGCACTCGAGGTGAGGCCTCACCAGTGCCGAGTACAGAGGCACCATCACTTCCCTATTCCTGCTGGCCCATGCTATTCCTGATACAAGCCAGAATGCTGTTGGCCTTCTTGGCCACCTGGGCACACTGCTGGCTCATGTTAAGCTGGTCGTCCACCAGCACCCCCAGGTCCTTAATGGATATAATGGAGGTGAGAGTGCAGTAGGAACCAGGGAACACAGGCTAGAAAGGACACTTGTTTCTGAATGGTTAGCAGACACATGTTCAACATGAAATACCAGTGGCACGGCTCGAGTAATTTGTTGGAAGGGGAAAGCAAGTCCATTGTTCTGGGTGCTGCACGTGGACTTTGGAGACTGGAGCTCAATCTCTTGTTATGGTACAGCTTCCCACTGCCAAGATATTTACATGGATGTTAGTGGTACTTACACTGTCAAGGGAAATAGATGTAAACCTTCACATCATAGTTCAGACAACATGCATTAAGTGCAAGTTAGGTTCATATCTCAGGTGATCCTGAATGTTGTCTGGAGAAAAGAAGTTCAGGCCTCAATTTATGGCACCTGAGCTGAGCTATCCGAAGGGAGTTAGGTGTGTAAGCTTCCACTGTAGTAAATTCATTTAGGCCTTTAGTACAATCTGAAATGCCCTTGGATATTTGAGACCTCACACCGGACTGGCAAATATAACATAGGGGATACCTGTGACCATCTAGGTTTCACCTGGCTAGGCAGGATGCTCCTGGAGTGCTTCAAACAACAATAGATATCTTTATATAAGCAAGTGACTTAAGCCCTGGAGCTCTACATAATACCAACAGTGAAGAACAACTCAATTCACATCAGATACGCACATTTGGTCAGCTTAGTAACTCTTCCAGCTCTGCTAACTGTAATGACGAGGAACAGGTTAAGATGTCTAAACATATGTGATTACTATTACCTTAGATGCACAGAGGACACAGAACCTACAGGAGATAAGCAGATGTCTGGAGGGACATTTCTGTACCTTCTTTGGCTTCTGAACTTACAAACTTTTAAACACATTTATGCATTATAGCTAGTGAGACGGCAGAACTGAAAAAAACCCCACATTGTGCCTGTTTGATAGGAAATAGGGACCTTATCAGAAAATGGAAATTATATACTCTTAATTTTAATCTAAGTTCAACCCAAAAAGTGAAGCAAAATATTATTTCATACTACATGGGTTTTGTTAACATTAGTCAGAAAACAGAAGATTAAAGTGAATATTCACTGAAAGTTGAACGTAATTCTTAATGTAACCTGAAATTTTATATATATATATATACACATATATATGTATATATTTAACTTTTAATAACACAGGATAGAGAAATCTTAACCATGACTGAGGCTGCATGGCCAAACGCCAACACAAAGCAACAGAAACTTCCTTCCACAAAGACTTCATAAAGCAAAACCAGGACCTTTTGAGGCATGGAACAGTGTTATCCCCACATCCAGAAGTTGAGCTGTGGTAACCAAAGAGACTTATCTGAAGAGGATTCAGCACCAGGTCCCAGATTATATCAAATACATACTGCAGAGTATTCATGAGGTCATACAATAATTATGGCTGGAAGGGACCTCAGGAGATCATCTAGTCCAACTTCCTGATCAGAGCTGGGTCAGCTATTAGGTAAAAAGGTTATCACAAGTTTTTTTCTCCAGATTTAATTGCAAGTTGACTAATATTTTTACTGGAATTCAGAAGATTGTTCATGCAATAATGTTGTAAACTGAGCTGGGATTTAAATATAACTCTAGTCTGAGGTTGCAATACAGACAGGCTAAAACTTCTAGGGGGGATCCATGGCAAATGAAGGGAATGGAATAGAATAGAATAGAATAGAATAGAATAGAATAGAATAGAATAGAATAGAATAGAATAGAATAGAATAGTATAGTTTGAGTGGGAAAGGACCTTTAAAGGTCATCTAGTCCAGCCACCTGCCATGGACAGGAACATCTTCAACTAGATCAGTTTGCTCAGAGCCCCGTACAACCTCACCTGGAATGTTTCCAGGGATGGGGCAATGACCACCTCTCTGCGCACCTGGGCCAGGGTTTCACCACCCTCAGTGTAAAATATTTCTTCCTCATGTCTAGTCTAAATCTTTCCTCTTTTAGTTTAAAGCCATTACCCCTCGTCCGATCACAACAGGCCCTGCTAAAAAGTTTATCCCCATCTTTCCTGCAGGCCCCGTTTAAGTACTGAAAGATCACAATGAGAACAGGCTATTTCAGTTGGAAAGGACCCACAAATGGATTGAGAGATTATCACTGAAAATGGGAATCACAACAGAAAAATAAAATGGAAGGTGGTATAATGGTGGAAAAGTAAAACATGATCCCTGCACAAAACACAGAGATGGGTTATGAGATGAGCTCTCTGTGAGCTGTGATTTTGGGTCTTCCAAATTCTCTGCTCTGGAAATAAAGTCCCTGAATATAATTAAGCTTGAATATTAGTATGGGTTAATATGTGTGTGTGTGTTTGTGTGCATGTGTAAATGGAAAAAAATGATCATTTTTTTCCAAAAAAATCACACTTCTGTACTATAACTAAGATTTTAATGTGACAAGGAACAAATGTGGTGTCCTGCACACACTAGAATGGACACTAGTGCCAAGGAGCCTGTGTTGCAACACAAATACATATTGTAATGCAGACAGACTCCAGCACCCCTACAGAAATTAAACACCTTTCCTTCCTTTTCCTTACTAGGTAAGATGATGACGTCTTCCCCAGGGCCTGGGATGCTGTGGCTGGATCCACCCCAGCCTTTTTCCACACCATTCCATGTCTCTGGGTGCGACCATTTCAAGACAGCATCAGAAGGAACTACAAAACAGGACATACAAAGGCAGAATTATCATTTTCAGTAGCTGGGAGAATTACCATTTCTTTGATAGTCAAGCATCTGTGGCATTAACATCCTCCTTTTGTCACTGATGAAGCAACACCAACTGCTCTTTGTTATCTTCCATGCTATAAGGAGGTTGCCCAATGGGAAAAAGAGATCTCTCCCAGGACCATGTTTTCAAAGTTAAAGGGCAGGGAGATAACTGAAAAAACAGATTCAAATTCTTTAGGATCCATCAAAAGCAAAGCAAATCTTGAGGTTTGTCATGCTTAGCTTATGTTACGCCTTGTGAATATGCTTCACAAGCAACTACTTCATTATTTTTATTTACACCACACAAAGCTTTGAGCACTTTGAATACAAAATTAAGAAGAACAAATGAAAATACAAGCCAGTCACCTGTGCTTGGTGGCAAAATCAGATGATCAAAATGGTAACTAACCCTACCAGGAAGTGCCAACTCTTCTCACGCAGTTTTTCTCCCGCAGTGCTCTGGGAAGCAGCCCAAATTCCAAAGGTATGGGAATTTCCATACTTTCCCAAAAGTATGAAAGATTTTAAAAAAGGAGTCATCAACTCTCACAAGCCTCCTGATAGCCCTCAGAAAAGCAGGAGACATCCCATTGCAAGGGGTAATTAAGACCTGCCTTGGAAAAGCAGCTTGATTGAGATATGTGGCCACTCCTGCTCACTCCCCAAAGATTTATTTTTCAGCTCAATCCAAAAGGAAACTTTTGAGCCTTAGGAAAATACCAGGAGGAATTAAATTCACAAAATGTAGGTGCTTAACTTGCGCTTGTATTTTAGACAGCTAATGAGCCAGTCTTCATAAATTAATTGCCTAAGTTTGCTCTGC
The DNA here is from genome assembly GCF_964199755.1 of Larus michahellis. Classification (NCBI taxonomy): domain Eukaryota; kingdom Metazoa; phylum Chordata; class Aves; order Charadriiformes; family Laridae; genus Larus; species Larus michahellis. The sequence continues at coordinate 127,548,976 of NC_133898.1, forward strand.
CACCAAGAGAGGCAGGAAAGTGTCTGGGGGAAATCCAGTCCACTAAGCTTAGTAAGCCCTGAACTAATGCAGGCAGGGCCTCCCTCTGGAGGCCTCTAAGAGCACCTACCTCTGTCCTACCACTCTAAAGGAAATTCTGGCATTTATTTTCTTTAGGAGGGCTTCATTAGGTATTGAAAAAAAGGGCAAGCTCATGCCTAAGTTTGGGGGGCTAGACCCTGCCTCAGAAACACTGTGGAGTAGAAAAACCCTCCGTTACCAGCACAGGGAAATGCAGAGAAATGAAACCCAGGTGGAGTTCCTTAAGTCTGGGTCTGTCTTTACATTACTTGTTTATTCAGGGGGAATCACTCTGCAAAAAGGTCTCTAAACCCTATTGCCACATAAATGATTATTGTTGTTAACACGCAGCAAGGCAGCTATGTAACTAAGACCAAACTTTGGATGTCTGCCTTGTCTCTGATATATTTTTCTGTCTGATTCGACATGTAACTGCGCAGTAATATCACACTATTACACTAAGATCACTGTGGAGCACTAAAATACACTGTAGTCTTACATTCCCCGTGACCTTTCTGATCTGCTATGGTATTTCTTAACAAAAGTTTATAGTCTTCTGTGCTGTGGAATCACACATTTATCATGAGCAATGGTAGATATGGCTCAATGAAACGCTTAAATGAATGCCAAGAATGCCTGTTGGGTTGATAGATGTAAAAAATATTGAAGTGAAAAATAGTAATCTGTTTCTGAAAAAGTAGTAAAAAAGAAATGGTGTGACGCACCTGGGGTAGGTAAAGCCACTCTTTCCTTCTCTCTCAGAGTGACCTGAATTAAGTCAGATCCTGCAACTGAACAGAGAGAGTTACAGGGAGTTATAGCAAGACCTTTCAAATTAACTACAACAACAAAAAAATCGTAGTCAATCAATTGCTATATGTGATTTTCTGACAACATTTTACATTTCTAACAAAAAAAAAAGGAGCAACTATACATACTTTCTAAACATTTTTGTCTTTTTCGTACTTTGAGAAAGGATTAAACAAACACATTTTAATTTACAGATGCGGAGGGTCTCAAGATAACTCATTAGAAACAGCTAAAAGAAAACATTCCACAATCAGAAATTCTAGGCTGGAACATGAATCTAATTTATCCCACTATAAATCCACAGCAGTTCCACTAACACAAGCGATATTACACCATTGAATGCATAATGTATTAACTGGCTCAAACAGCAAATTAAAGCTTTTGTTTTGCAGTTTGGTTTTGATTTTTTTCTCCCCCTTGAATCTGGTATCTCAAAGAGGTGCTTTAATTAGTCAGACTTTATAGACTGAAGACAGGGACCCTGTGTTCTCTGCTGTGAAAAGAGGTCAGAAGCAATTATCACAGTTGTAACCTTTGTGCCAGTATATTGTCAGCAGGAGAAGGGCCAGGATAATGCAAATCAAACTAAGAGGAGCAGGAGAAAATGCTTCAGACCCAGCTAAAAGACTACCTCCTCTTCATCTCCAGTGGCATATAAAGGCACTTCCTTTCAGTCACTAGACTGGAACAACCCTAGGTTAAAATAGAAACACTCTGACAAACATAAATCTCCTGTCCACTGCCCAACAACCCCTTATGTTGACCCTAAAATGTCATCGGAAGATTTTTTTGGTGGTAGGAGAATTGTATAAATGAAGCCATTGTCAGAACTTTCCTCAGTTCCAGAACATGCCGAGAACTTTCCTACGTGTGTATCAAGCCACCGATGGGATTTCATGCCATATTGTAATTTACTTATTTTATCTTTAAACAAGTCTCTGTACTTTTAAATTGTGAGAACCGTCTTTCCTACCTCCCTCCTTTTCTCCCAGTGCAACAGAGCAAATTTAAAATAACTGAGGTTCATTAATTTTAAGTGTTCAATAAATTAGTATGAATAATCAAAAAACTTGATTCTTTCTGATAATTACTATTTGATGTCAGTTGAAAGCACTCGATTGAGTTACTAGCATATGCTCCTATGCCAAATGAGGCTTCCATAATTAAATAGAAACTGATTCCATGAGGTTTTTCTCATATCTGATTAATTAGTAATCAGGTGCCTCAGTCCTGTTCTTCAGTGACACCTTGTCTCCCAACGGTAGCTGTGATCTCATCCATATATCAGTCAAACCGATCTGCCCCAAATCATCACATAGAGCTCAAACTGAACAGCATTGTGCCTGTGGGAGGCCACAGGTGAGCCTCTGAGGAGAAAGAATGACCTGAAGCTGCCAATTTAAAGTCTTTGACACAGAGTTCATGTGGCTTTTAGATAATACTCTTCTATGGACACTTTCATGTTTATGGTGGCCTTCCTTCTCCTCTCATAACAGGGCAAATCAGAGTCAAAGGTGCTACATCAGTCTTAAGAAAAATGGGAGAACCAAGCCCTGACAGTACCCGTTTTTCAATAAATATATATTGTCAGATTTGTTGGGTTTTAGCTTAATTTTGCAGGCACTACTGTGCAATTGTTTAATTAAGGGTGTTTGTATTGTTCAGAGAAAAGCTGTTCTGATTAAATCCTGAGGGAACATAAAACTTGATCAATATGCTATATAGGCCTCATAAAGGGGTTTAGTCCCCTTACACAGTGAAGAAAGGAACCATTAACACTTAGTACAGTCATGTCCTGATTCAGGGCAAGGATAAAGTTTCTCAGATTTGAATTGACATCCAGCCACAGAGCATGACAATCTAACCCATTATAAGTCATTTATACCTTCCACACGAATGCAGGAATCGGGGGCTGAATTCTCCATAGCCTTGCAACTTGCACATTTATTTATGTCAATGGGGTGTAAAGTGCAACAGTCATGAATCAATAGTATTTTGTTGCCATTTCCCACAAATATGCCTAAAACCCTGATCAAGACAGGAGAGATATGGGCCTTGGGAATAATCAAGACTACAGTGACGTAGTCCTTCTGGTTGTTTGGTTTTGCTGCAGAGTAAGTTATCATTGTTTCTGTACAGGACAGGAAGAGATATAGGCAATACAGACGAAGGACGTCATTACTAAACATTGAATTAAGGTGACTCTTCCCTAAATGTAGTTATAAGGCTCCAGGGTTTAGTTGTATAAAACCTTTATAAGGCTCATCAATTTTCTGTCTTATTACAGCTCTTCCTGGATGTTTGGGCTGTGAATCATAAATATAGGCCTTCATGACAATACTCTTGGTAACTTTCTTCTGGTTCAGGGCTCCTTGAGTGAACATGAAGGAGGAGCAACTTAGTCTTTTATCAGCTTTGCAGTGACGGGGAATTTTGCCTGTGGATATTAGGAAGGGCTGAAACTAGGATAAATGGCTCCAATAGCCTGACTTACAAATAACAAGAAACTCCATGCTATTTAACATCAATTGGGCTAACATACATCACAGGAAAATCAAAACTTTTAGACAGCGCAATCAACAAGACGGTGAGACACACCTCTAGAAACTGGATAACCTGGGATAGAATATTTTCTCATCCTCTACCAGGATCTGTTACAGAAGGCACCCAGAAATATGATATCATGGAGATATGGCAGTGAGGAAATGTAAAATAACAAATAAAAAAAAAAATGGGGCTAATGGACACAGATTATTGCTTACAGCAGATTAACATTTGCAGAGAGAGAGGTGAAGGCATGAAAATCCTCCTGCAGAGATCACATAGTCAAAAGACCATCTCTGACAGGATTTTAAGGGCATTTCATCATCTTATTTCTGTAACTGCTACATTTTCTGGCCTCTCTGCTGCCGTGCCAGAAGGACAGGAGCTCATCTGCCAGGAAAAGGTTAATTTTTCTTTTTGTGGCCATCACAAAGGGCACCTCTCTGCTAAGAACCGACATTTCGTTGCATGGAGGCCACTGAGCAGTCCACGTCTGGTCAACTGACCTTCTGCAAAAACTGATAGAGGGTCAATTTTATCTAGATGGAAGAAAAGGCATGCCTGTACAACCAGTCCTCTGCAACAAATTAACTCCATTCTTTCGGTCTTTCACCTAGGATTCTCCTTTACCCCTAAGCAATAAGGCTGCAGAAAATATCTTTGTCTATTTATTTTCTATATTTTAAAATTAGAAACAAACATTCTCAAGAGCCTTTTTTTTTCTCCTATGCAAAGCAATTAGAGAAACCCACAGAGTGTAATGGAAGTGAGATCATTTCTTAGGAATTTAGAAAAGACAATAAGTGTAATCAAATTATTTTTTTGAAGAACTATGGAAACTCTAAACCTGCTTCTGACACAGCAGTAATATGAGGTTGAGCCTCAGGCCGTCCTAACAACTCACACATGAGTAGCTTGAGCAAAGTCAGCAGGATGACCCATCTCCACAAAAGTTGTGTCTACTGAAAAATGTATTTGGGGTAAGTAAAAGGTTTGATAATCCTTTCAGTGATGTTTTCAATAATGTTTGTGTCCAGCACTTCAATTTTAGAAAAAAGCCAAGAGAAGTCTGGAGATGAAGCAAGCCAACGCTTTGTTTCATTCCAAAAGAAAATGGTTTAAACGTTTCAAAAGTGAACAAAAAAGAAACAACATCTCTCTAGTTTTTAGCCCATTCCAGTATTGCCCAGAGACCTTAACCAAGGAGCAGTGCCACGCTGTGGCACCATATGCTCGTATTTGTAACAGACTTAAAAAGCTCATAATGTTATTATCGTAATTTACAGAGGATATTTCTCCTAAAAATATCCCAGATGTCGCAGTGTGACGTTTCTTTCCACTTCCCTTCTTAAGATAAGCTTTTTTTGATTCAGCGTGGTCACATCATGTTAAGACCAGATTCCTGAAACATGGTTGAGCCCCAACCCACCAGTGTTTCAGGGACCCACACAGCAATTTCAAAAATCGGTGACCTCTGAGGAACCCTTCTCTCAAGATGTCGGGTTAGCCAGAGAAAATCAGGATGATGCTACTAAGACCTAATAATGTCAAAACAAAGCTGCTGATGTAGAAATGACTGGCACTGGATGCTTGAAGCTTCCTTATCTCCCCTTCACCCAACATCCAGCCAGGACATAGGGTTATCTGTCCTTCAATACCGATTCCTTTAAAATGGTCTGAAAAGATTATTTTCAAAGGGACTTATGGGTTAGTTAACTGGGTTTCATGTAGGTAGATAGCAGCAAGTACCTTTGTTAACAGGATCATCGCGTAGGCAGCCCACATAGCAGAAGCATTCTTTATTACAATTATTTCTCTCCATTCAGCATCCCCTGCATTGTCCCATGCCCAAGCCTAATTTACAAAACTGCTAGCATGCAAAGCATCAGGGCAACTTAACTCCTTTAATCCCCTCCATACGGTATATTTTCTTGCCTTTGTGTTAGACAGGCCTTTTTTCTCCCCCAAAGATAAACAAACACTTGCATGACGCCAGGCATTTTTGGATGGAAGGGGGCATGGAGAAAGCCTGAGCCTGATGCAAACTGCTGGCCAAGGTGGCTTCATTCAGCTGCCCTCTTCTTTTGAATAACAATATCTTCTCAGTCGTGGGGTTTTCCCTCCCCTTCTCCCTGCTTTCCCCGCTATGCAGGCCCGAGCAAAAGGCTGTGTGAATTCAGGAGCCTGCTTGTGAATGAGCTGGCATCTGATACTTATTTACCGACGTTAATTTTGGATGTAATGCACCCCTGCCACTTCCCCACCGTTTGCCCTAAAAGGCTTTCTGATGGGCACAAAAGCAGAGGGTCAAAAGTAAGTTGACCCCTGCCAGAATGTACAATTATTGGAAAGAGGCGGTACACCAGCAGCTGTCGAAACCCCACCGGCGCGGCAAAGTGCTTCCAAAAGTCGGAGGATGACTAATACGCTCGAGCTCTCCCCTCCGCCCTGCAAGAGCCGGCGACTTTCTGCAGGAAGAATTATGGCCCTCCCGAGCAGCTGCAATAATTGTCTTCCCATTGTCCCCCAGCCCTCCCTCCGCCACCCCCTACAAGTGCCCATTGTCAGCACGGAGTCAAGTGATTATATGCTTGGGCTGATGCTGTTTGCGCCCAGCTGCCCGACTGCTGACACACGAGCACCGAGAGAGGGGGACCCGCGTCTGCGAGACGGGACTCCGACATACCAGACCTTTTACATAAGTCAAACAGGAACAAATGACTCTTTATCAGCCCCTTCTCCCTTTGAAGTGGCGGCTGCTTATAGGCCCTTACAGCTTTTCCTCCTTAGCCCGAGCAAACATCCTCCTTTTGATATGTTACATGCTCATTATCTCTGCCCCATTTAATGATTTTTGATTGAAGGGTGGCAGCGCAGTTGCCAAGAGGGTAGTTAAAGAGGCTCCACGCAGTCAGGACGACAAGAAAGGCTTTCCTTGTGCAGCAGCCTAAATTTGGAGTTTCTTAACAGTGTGTTCTTGTTCTTAGCAGCAGATAAGGGCTGAGCGTGAAATTCTTAATTAAGCAGTAAATAGAGAGTGGGGTGTCAGCAGATGCAGCCTGTAGCCATGGAGACCAAGTCAGATGAAGGAGGAAGCTGAGACTCAACGCCGGCCCCGGGCTCAGGCATGACTGACAGCTGAAGAATCCGACAAAGCTTGTAAATGGGATTAATTAGTTGGCTAATTATTTCATATAGTTAAATGTAAATAAACAATAAATAAATAAAAAAAAAACCAGCTTGCAGACTTAGGCGGGAACGCTTTCTGAAGGCCAGACCTTCAAGAGTTGTCCTCTCCGGATTGGTACATGGACTGGTGGGTTTTTAGGGCCAGAAGGGACTATTGTGGCAGCCTTCTCTGACCTCCTACAGAGCGTGAATCTCGCCTCATGAGGTTTCTAATAGCTTCTCGTAGAGCTGGAGCATATTTCTCTGAAAAGACGGCCAAGCATCATCTAAGGACTCTGAGTGATGGAAAGTCCACCCCATGCCATGAGTCTGCTCTGATGGCTAATTATCCTCACCCTTTCAGCCTGCACAGTGGAGATTAGGGGAGAAATTAAATGGCACACCAGGGCTAGGAATCTGCTTGCTTTGTTTCAGACTTTTACCCTACCAACAGCATTAGATATTAGGTACCTGACACTGAATTATTGATCTCGCTGCTATAAATGTCCTTGCTGAAAATGTTCACAGCATGAATTATACATGTTAGGTGTTTTCATAAATTTCCCCTCATGTACTCTGGATGATTATTTCTCTCTGTATTAAAATGAGAAACAACAATGAGCTCTTCATATAATAAAAATGAGGATGAAAGGAAGACAAGAGAAGGACAAGAAAGTATCTATGATGCAAGAGTGAGATAGGCCAGCCAGATCACTTGGTCCCAGCCTTCCCAACACTGTCGTCTCCTCTATTTTCAATAACAGTAAAAGGCCAAGATATAGGTGTCATCTTCTGAGATTTCCCATGCTGTCCTATTTATGAAAGTGCAATTCAGGATGTGCGAATTGAAAATCAGTTGACTTTTATATTTGAAAGAACAAATTTACACTGTTAGTAAACTGAAATAATAAAAACATATTTCTTCTTTCAGTAGATACCTGGCATAATCTTGGGCAAGGCTTAGACTCAACCAGCCAATCTATAACTATACTATATCTAAAAAGAGCCAGGAAATGGAACTAAGAGCTGGACCCCAAAAATCTACATGGCTAGATCACTGGCTGAGTTCCTGGCACAGCTTTTGCTCAGACCAATGTTCTCTCCCAGGTGGCGACCATTACGGTTTGTGAGTTAGTACAGGACAGGGATCTTTCCTAATTTGAAGCCTGGGTGCATCCAGCCTGTTTTGAGAGGTAAAATGTTAAGTTGTGTGGACACAAGCTGTGCAATGCCAGTTGGCCGCAGGACCAGAGGTGGATGCAGCAAGCGTGGTCCTCAGACTGAGTTTAAGGTATGGGTTTCCCCATTTCTCCTCAAATGTACATTGGATGGTTTTCATTGCTGTCAGACTAAGCTCAGTGGATTACCTGCCCTCATTCCAGATGTGTTTTCCTCTCTACTGTTCCACTGTTTTTTCTAGTTGTTCATTCCATTATGTCATCTCATCAATACAAATCAAAAGAAATTCATTAAAACTGATGGACAAAATTTTCTGTTACTGTGAAAATCGGCATCTTTATACTTTAGCTTCCCTACTATTAATAATGGCAACAATCATTACTTTCCTTTTTACATATAGAACTTAGACCCGTATAAAATCATTTGCTTGAGAATGGGAATTGCGGAAAATGTCCCAAATTTAAAAGAATAAATGAAGCTTGAATAATTATCAGTAAATGTCTGAATTTCTTTTAAAAATGACTGCCACACTTCATGACCTAGTGTACAAAGCCAATGTACTCAAATGTCTATGACATCCAAGTACTCAATGTCTATGACATCCAAGGAGACCTTCTAGTGGCCTACCAGTATCTTAAGGGGGCCTACAAGAAAGCTGGTGAGGGACTTTTTAGGATGTCAGGTAATGGTAGGGCTAGAGGGAATGGATTAAAACTAGAGATGGGGTGATTCAGACTGGACGTTAGGAAGGAGTTCTTCACCATGAGGGTGGGGAGACACTGGAACAGGTTGTCCAGAGAGGTGGTGGAAGCCCCATCCCTGGAAGTTTTTAAGGCCAGGCTGGACAGGGCTTGGAGCAACCTGATCTAGTGGGAGGTGTCCCTGCCCATGGCAGGGGGGTTGGAACTAGATGATCTTTAAGGTCCCTTCCAACCCGAACCATTATATGATTGTATGATTCTATCCCTGGAAGTTTACAGTCATAGGAAAAAATCTTGCCCAGTAGTCTTACTGTCTTCAGTGGGTTCAGCCCTGATAGATTGCACATGATTTATTAATGATACATATGATATGGGACCAGCTGACAACAGAGATCATTAGTGGAGTTTAATGCCTTTTTCTCTCCAAAACACCAATTCAAATTCAACTGATGTGACATCACCCACTATTTATGACACATTTTTTCTGTTGATAGGTCAGGTATCAGATAGATCTGATAGAGAGGGATCCAATGTGCGTGCATTTACCTATTTGATCTTTTTGAAGGACCTTTCACTTACTGAAAGGCTGTTGGAATATAGCCTTGTGTCTAAGGCCTTATGTAGTTTGGGTGTTTAAATTAAAAAGACATCAGGTCTGCCACCATTCTTGAACAAAAAGGTACTTTGCGTCCCTCGTATCGCACTTACCCAAGTACGTTAGCTTCCTCAGTCTGCTGTCAAGATACCAGTCACAGCTCCTATGATGTCCATATGAAGGCAGCGATTGAAGTGACTGTCCAGTCCTTGTCCCGCAGGACACCACAACCTCAGGATGGGCAGGAATATCCTTGTGTTCCACCAGCAAGTAATTCCCAGTTGTGAAGCTGGTAAATGTCACTGAATACTAGAGAAGAGGGAACCAAAATAAATGTGCTTGTGTCTGTGATTAGAGCTCCACGGAGTGCAGTATAAAGGGATAAAGAAGGTGGTGCTCCTCACGGGCAACATATTCTTTTGCAAAATGTGTATTGGAAACATGGAAGAGAGATGTAAAATTGAGCAGAAGGCAATGGTGAATGCAGACAAAATCAACTCCCCTCATCACCTTTAAAAAGTGCAGAGAGACAATGTCTTCCGAAAACCATGCTTCAGTATGTCTTAAGGTAGTACAAATTTTGTTGATTCCTAAGCACCACACTGAACTTTCTTCTAGGATGCCCAAAATCATCTTCCTGCTCCAAGTTACTATTGAGAGCTTCAGGGACTAGGTCATCATATCTAAGCCTTGCCTATAAATACACAGATATTTTCTCAGTGCACTTAACACTATTTTTCCTCTCTGTGCTCTCCCAGAAAGATGAAAGCATGATTATCTCTTCCAAATATAATTTTGAAATTATAAAAAATTCCCGTGTTACCTGGAGCTGTTTGCTGACCAAAGGGTTGTCAAATGTCAACGTATGAGTCTCTTTATCCAAGAGGAGAACCATCCAGCCATACAGGTTTGATAAGGTATCAGGGACGTAATTGACTGTGGATGTCTTATTCCTACTGTCAGTCACAGTTAAATTATAGGGAATGTCTGGAGCATCTTTTCTGGAGGAAAAAAAAATGATCATTTTTTTTCACTGAACTCTGTCATTTTGCAACCTTCACAGTTCTGGTTTTATTTGAATTACAATAGTATATGCTGTCTCTCTCTCAGAATGTGACTTCTTTTGTGTAGTTCTTCACAAATATGGTAAGAAACAATATCTGTCTGAAGTGCCGTAAAAAAAGAAAGAAAGGAAGAAAGGCAAATAAAAGCACAGAGGAACAAAGCTTGTGCCAAAGCAGAGCAATGGTAAGAGCGAGGGTACCAACTTCTTCACTCTCAGGCTATTTCCCCATCCACCAGACTCGTGAGCTTCAGAGTCAACTTTTAGGATCTTCCTCTTCACTAAATGGTTTGGTAGAGTTTTCTGAGTTTTTCTCACTCACATTTGAGCAGTGAAATATTTCATCAAGGCTGAAGGTGCGAAAATCCTGTGTAACTCAAAAAGCTGCTCGGTACCCAGGTCAGCATGCAGTATGAACCCGGGGGTGCTGCAGACTGATGAAAGCCTTCGCAAAATGGGTGAACTTTTAGTGCAACAGTTCCTCTGAGCATCCAAATAAGAACTTAAACCCCTTTTTCTCTAGAACGTTGCACTCCCAATTTCTGTCCGATCTAGCCAGACTAAAAAAACCCACTGAACAGATAGGTAGTAATGATATCATGAGTGGGCATGAACTCTTTAGATTTAAGGCCTCTGGAGACTTTCCTCTACTAAAACTAGGAAATAAAACAGTGAAGCTGGGATGAAGGGGGTATAACCATCCACCTTGACTTCCTCTCCAGGGGCAGGCTTTGTTTTTTCCTGCACATAGACTTGTTTCAAATTACACTAAACTGATCTTGATTATTTGGGCATCTGTCCAGAATAACCTCTTACTGCTATGATTGTCAGTTTACCCAATGTGGAAGGCTGTGTAAGGTAAAGTCCAGAGACACAGAGTACTCTGATTTCAGGAACTGCTTTGTTGAAGGCAACAAACGACATGAAGGAAAAGATAAAGCTGAAATGCAGATAACCCTTCTGATGTTCAACCATTGAACGTCCATTGTCTCTTCATGTCTGATTGATCAGGGACACCTGACCATAAGCCGCCTCTTCAAAACAAAGACCTTACCTCCAGTCCTCAGCATCTTGCATTCCTACAACAGGTCTTGAAACTGATGGAAATCATACTTGAAACTATCCTCTGGTCAGCTACACTGTGTTACTGCTTTACTTCTGAAACAAGACTGGGGAGGTCTCCTCTCCTAGAGGCAACAAGGAATATCAAGCTCCTCCAGAGGATGTCAGGTGTGAGGTGGGCTAAAATATTCCCTGGAGGTGATGTTTCTCCATGACCAGAATGAATTTGGGTGACAAGACTTCCACATTAGAAATTGCATTTTGGTATCAAAACTCAGTAAGAATAAATCATAGCCTAAGAATCTCCTCCCTGTCCCCTTACTGCACACCCATGCATGGACTGCCTAAGCTTGCCTGAGAATGTGATGCATCTCGTTGTGGCACTCCTTTCCGTAGCAACTGGTAGATATAATTCCCCACCCTGAGGATGATCCCTATTGTCTTGCAAAGGGATTGATGTAGGGCTAGCTATGTCACTAAAGATACAGGAGGAGCTCCGATGGACACATCCAAAACCTCCATCACCACATCAAGCATCTCCCATCCTTGGCCAGGCCAACACTGGGCATGCTTGTAAGAAAATTGGGGTTGCAGCTACACAACTGCAAATGAACAAGTTTTTTCCTGCTTCTTGCATTCTTCACATTATGCATAGGGAATTGCTAGGGATACACGTCCCAGGACTGCAACTCTCATTCCCAGCTGAAGAGAAGCCTTGCTGGCTTGCCAAGGTACCCTGGGGCCATGATTCTGCCACAAAGATGAATGCAGCAGATTTATACGTGAATCAAGTGCTGCTGCAGGATCAAGGCAAGTTGGCAGTTTCACCTTTAGCCCACTTAGTCAGTTTTGGCATTTGAGCTGACGCTAAGCTTAAAAAAAAACACAAACCCACTTTTAAGCATATCTCAAATGGTATTACCCTACAACTAAACAACTCAACGTATTACCCAGCCCTCCAGACTGGATATGGTTTACTTATCCAAGACAGATAGTGCTAAAACTCATGTCATCCTGCAATTTGCCTGTTTGTATTTGCAATTTGTGTTTGTTTTTTCCCCTTGTCGCTTTGGAGACAATACATAATTACAATAGCACTCATCTTGGAGGAGGGTTGCCTGCAGATATTTCTTTTTCTGTTTTAAAATCAGTTGGGGTTTTTTTGTTGTTGTTCTGATGGCTGTCACTTTGGCAAAGGATTTTCTGGTTACTCAGAAACATTCAGCTGAGAAACAGCAGTGGGAAACAGGAGAAGTGTGAATCAGCAAAGAATCACTCAACCAGAAGATATTGGCAGACCAATGAAACTGACTGGAAGGAGTTTATAAGGCTTAAACAGCTTTCGTACTACTAATAAACCTCCTCTTATAGGCATTAACTGGACCAGGATATTAGGCTGCTAATTAAGCAAGTAAACGACAACAAGCACATTATTTCCACAGTTATCAGCACCTGCGCAGGTATTCAGGACAACATTTCTAGCAGCAGAAGCACACCACACATAATATGGTGCGACATTAAACTCTCTTGCACATCAAAAATTGCCTTATTGAGTTACAAAGATGCATAATGCCATAGCAAGCGACGTAAATGCACGTGGTTTTGCTCTTTACTCATTTTACTGTTTGTCACTGGAGAAGTCTGATGAGACAGCTTGAATTACTTTTCCCAGAGACTTCTCCCCGGTACTTCCAAGAAGCTTTAGAGACAGAAAAGAAAACCTGGAAAGGGCAATCCTGCTGGGATATTGGGAGGGATATATGCCATCTGATAGATCTGTCAGAAAGTTAGGTGACAATTCCATACTAACCATGTACATTCATTAGCTAGTGAATGTGAATGTGAATTCACTAGCTAGTGAATGAAGTGTGAATACAACTCTGTTGCACACCAATCTTCATGAGATTTTACAAAGGCACCTCAAATAAATATCCTAAACTAGACAACTAACTTTCAGATTGCTACAGTTAAGTGAAATACATCTTTTCCAGTATGCCTACTTCTAACAGACGAATCCCCTCTCCCTACACTTTAAAGCTGGATAGATTTTTGCCTGCTTCAGACAGTACCAACTTCCTTTTTCAGTTAATTGTTCTCAGTCTTTGGAACAGAGAGATAGGGGGCCTTCACTGGAGAATTTTTTTGTTTGAAAATCCCATTTTTTTAATGCCAGAAAACCTTTCTGAGGACCTTCACCTGGAAGTTTATTCATGACCCAGGAAGGACAGGAAGCAGGAGACATCTTATGGCCTGAAATCCCTGGGATTTCATTGAGGTGGATGCTGTGTCCTTGCCTTTTACACACCTTGCTTGAGGTGTTGCCACCCACAAACACATATCCTACTCCTGAGGGAGTGCCAGCACACCAAAATGAAAATTTGGGAAACCTGAAAAACTTTGCAGCTCAATGAAGAAATTAACTGGTACAAGGCAACAATCAATGAGCCTGAGATGACATTCCCCTTGAAAGGATGTCAGTGTGCTTGTGTTTTTTCACCTATACACCAAACAGACACCAAAATGGAAGTACCCTACTAATGGAATTACCAGCCACAATTAGCACCATTTCCATTTGCCCTAAATAGCCAGTGATTTCACTGTGCCCTAAATAGCCACCAATCTACCTCTCCTTAATGTTAATGAAGCAGAGGAGTGCTCGCACACACGGGTATTTCTAATTCAGAGGATCCGAGGGAGCCTGCATGCCTCATTAACATGGAGAGCTTCATTATCAGAGGAAAGAGCCTTCCCTTCAACTTCCCCTGGCTTTATTTGAAAGAAACTAGGAGGCAATGGTCTTAATGCAAAATTAACCCTCACTTTAAACTGCTGGAAGCCTTTACAAACTGTAAGAGGAAAAAAAAAAAAAAAGAAAAGAAAAGGATGACTCACTGAAAAGGCTGTATTTTTATATTGAAGCAGGTTTTAATTAAGGAGCAATTTGCTTTAGAAATATGGCAGGATTACTGAATAGGACTTTACAGTCTGAGCCACAATTTACCAATTGTGATTGTATGAACTATTATGTAATTTAGCTCAAGAGCATTGTGCAGAACGGCTCAACAAATATGGGCCACAAAGGATTTGTTAAACCAATCAACAACATCAAGTAGAACAAATATTAACTCTCCTGTTTATGTTTACCATTAACTTACTTATCCTAAGGGTCCATATCTGTGTGTATGAAGGCAGACGCTGTGTTTAGCCCTAAATGCTTTCTGTTTGATACATTTGCGTAATAATCCATTCTGATTATCCCTCTCCAAAACAGGAAACAATATAGCATTGAACTTCAAATGGGACACCAAATGTTTATATCAACAGTCCAATTTCTTGTTGGCCAAATGGAGGCTAATTCCAAATTATGACCATACCAAACACTTTCCAGGTTTGATGCTGGGCCCAAACACAGTTCATTTTATTTTAAATGCCAATAATTAAGAATTTTCAGCTGTTTTCAGTAAATGTGTGTGTGTTTATTGAGAGACCAAGGTCATGATTCAAATCTGCCTTATATCGTTAACACATACCATCAGTGAGTTTTTGCATCTACAGGTCTTTGAAAACAACATCTTTGTCCCTCACCCTGAGTAGCCACTATGGGATAGGTTTTCTGAATCTGAAGTAAAAGAATAATTGAGATGGTCTCCCAGTAGCAGAGATGGTTGTGATTGATTGACAAGCTAAGATGGCTTCATTTAAGGTAGTTTTTGAGTTTGCTACCCCTGACCTCCTAACCCATTTCTGTTGTTAAATCAGTTCCCCAATAGTTTGCAGTCTGGTATTTTAAGGAAAAGTAAAATCAGATACAAATTCTGAGTTGGAAAGTGGCTGGTATGCAAACATCTCTGCAGTGTAAGCATAGCAAAGACTTGTGGAGGACCACTTTGTCCCTCCGCTTATCCCATGTCAGGAAGAGCTCTGAAGCTTCCAAAATGTATCTTAAAATCTGGACACTGGTACTTTGGGCATGTTTTTCCTGCACCTCCATTGCCTACGTGCAGTCCTCTACCAATTAGTACGTTAGGACTAATAATCCATTTGTTATGACAATGAGTCCCAGCTGGCATACCTGGATCTTTCCAAACCTCAAGAAGCATCTAACAGACTTGCCAGCCTTTTCCTTGTAAGCAAAGAAACTATAGGGCTAGCAATTGCTGCCTCAATGCTAAATATGTCTCCTTCAACCCAGAAATATTCCAGACAATGGTCAGGCTGGGGGATAGACCTGGGCAAACATTTTCTCTTGCATACTCATAAGCTTGTGCAGGATCTGGCTTTGCTGCCAATACCCCAGGCTACAGGGAAAATGGAAAGGGGTCCTACACTGGGAATAAAAATTCTCGTCTGCTTTGGTGGGATGGACAAGATGCCAGAAATATAGTGCAGTAAGAGCTGAACCTCTGACGTTTTGCTGATGTGTTGGTTAACTGAGCAGTCAACAGCCAACAATTTAATATTTGCCTTCCAAGTTATGCCACGGGAGCCCTGAGAGGGCTAAGTTGTGAGGCCAAGTGAGCATATGAGCTGCCCCAAGTGTGGATACAGTCATGTACCCAGGGAGCTTGCATGACCAGAGAGCAACTGAGCATGCACACATTGAGAGAAGAAGAGTGATTGTAAGGGTGTTTCCCAGCAGGTGGGTGTTCATCTGAAGGCACCACACTAAGTAAATATCAAAGGAAAAGCAAAACTGGAGTAACCATTTGAACTCTCTTCAAGACTCAAAGACATGGAGGTAGGGGGTATGCTATTCCTTTCACACTAACCCATCAGCAGCGGCTGGGTTTGCAGCAACTGAATACATGCACTACAGGAGAGGATATTAGACCAGATTTAAGAATTAAGGCTATAAAGAAGAAAGTTAATCTTTTCCTCTGGAGCAGACTAAGAAGAGGGAAGCAATAAAAAGCTTGAACTACAAGACTGGTGCTGAGCAAGTCCCAGGTTTCCCCAGTGAGGAGGGGAAAGCAAATGAAAGGGAACAAGAGGCAAACTTCCTTCTGGTGTGCGTAGCCGCAAAGTGTTTGGAGTCCCCTTTGCCGCAAGGTGCTGCCTGGCTGCCGATTATTCTAATGCTCTCCTCTTGTAAAAATTATGCATAATGTGAAGAAACTTTTAAAGTCACTTAATCATGTTATGACAATTTTTTAATGAAAATTTGTTTTAATATTAATAGAGACTCATATTTTCATGATAATATTGGGAGCGGTGGCATTTGGAGCAGCCGTATCTAGCCTGCAGCCATGCTGTGCTGTGCCATGGCATAAGCTGTTCTTCAGACTACTCAATAACTTTCTCACATATAAATTTATAAAGACTTTTATAAGCTTCAATTACATTTTTAAAAGACATAAAAACCCTCTTTAAAGGTTGCTTAAGTGACACATTAGTTTAACTTTCAACTGGACTTCATGAAGAGGGCTTTTGTTACAGCAATGCAAGTTTGGAAATGGATCCCCGTTGCCCTGGAAGTTGTTGGGTGAAGCAGTTCAGGTCAAAGAGCCAAGAAATGCTCAAGATACTTGTTTTCATTTTTAAAAAAAGGCTTTTAGGGTTTTTGTCTCACAAAAAAACTTTTTTTTTTCCCCAAACATATGTTTGAGGGGAAAAAAGGTGCCAATATACTACATACATTTTGGGAAATTAAACAGCACAAAGATAAAGAGTCAGTCACTTGAATTCAGTTGCCCACATTGTAACTTAAATAATTCGAATGGTCCCAGACGCGCTTTTAACTTGCATGGACCATCTCTGTCCCAGACAGCTCCCAGGCAGGGGATCTTTCCTAAAAGGTAGCACTGGTGGAACTTCCCTCATGTTTTGGAGGTTAAGTAGATTAATAACATGGCCATGGCCAAGCCTTGCCAGCTGCCCTCAGGGTCAGGTAATGAGATCGAGGTTGCTGGGATAGAGGTTGCCATACTCTCAAAATCCTTTACTTGCCTCAGTTTTTAAGATTTTGGGATCTGGAGTCCATCCCTGAAACTCAAGAGAAGCAAAAACCCCACAGTCTCAAGCCCCTCGAGCTTTTTATTGAGGAGCCCATAGAAGGCGCCACTCTAGACCAAGAGAGAGCTACTGAGCACAGGGGATAAGACTGTTTTACTGCTATTGCTTGAAACCTTCTCCTTGTACAGCGTGACTTCATGCCAAAAAGAGGATGCTCTTGTGCTATTACTCCGTCCTGATGATTAGCAAAAGTGAGTTCAGTGCTTAAGGCTTGGGCTCAGCAGCTTGTAATCTGTTTTTTACCTCTGGTTTTGATAGCATCCCTGTTTTACTGACTCCAGGGCTTACCACGAGGAGTAAGTACAACTAGCAAGTTGCAGATCTGACAGGTCGCATATTCCAGGGCCTGGTAGAACACAACAGAAAGATTTCTTCCAGAGTGATTTTTAATTCTTTGCTCATGAGAAACTAAAGAAAGCCAAGTAACAATATTTTCATCTTTTTACTGAAATTAGATGAATCCAAGAGACTTCACTGTTAGGAAATTTTTCCTGTCACCCACCTGTCTTTATTTTCCCTACTCAACCTCTGCCAATTCTTCCTAGTCATGTTTTGTTGCCTTAATCCTAAACTATTCCCTTTTTATTGTGAACACTCTTCAAATACATCTGGACAAAATTCACCCTTTCTGTTTCTCCCTCCACCCCCTCATTCTCTGGTCATGCTGTGGATACTTTATTAATTGACTTTCTTCCTTCATCCTCTCCAGCTCCTTTCATTCCCTACCCTGTTCCTCTATCAGGTCCATTTTGGAGCTCTGTCCGTGTGACTGAAGCCTCCCTGACTCTTTGCTTTGAATGCAGGCTGTTGCCTGCTCTGCTTGGCTTCATGCTGACAGTCTTTCAACTGCACATGACGGTGATTTGGCTGGTAGGACCTACCTAGGGGAGAAGATCTGGAAGAAACACAAGAGGATGGTCTTAGTGTCTTGGGTTACTCAAGGGACAGGCTAACAGCTGGCTTCTGCTACTCAGACTGCCAAGGATCTTTGATGTAAGTTGACTCCCAGCTTGTGTAGATGAAGAACAAAGAAGGGAAAGAAAGACAACTTGCTTGAAATAAAAGGTTGATTGAGAAGCACCTGGTCATTGATATGACTAATCTAAAATTCTTAAGCAATTTACTGGGGAAGACAAAGTTTAGGTCAGGGCTCTAGCTTTTCCAGAGTTCAACAGCAATGGTGAAGCTGAACTCCTGTTTGTAGTCACTCCTTAAATACCTTTTGATGCAAGGAGGAATAAGGTGTACTGAATACATTAGCTAGCATGAATTATTAACATTTACATTGTGGCAGTATCCAAAAGGACTCAAATCAAACTACAGGCAATGTTGTGAGAAGCTCCATCCACCTGCACAGCATTGATCCAAAGGGCTGGTAGTCCATATAGTCAAGGTAAACACAGATTAGAAAGGGAATTGATTTTCCTAAGAACTCGTGTCTAAATGGTCCAGAAAGAGAACTAGCACAGTTGTATTTTGTCTTCTACCCAGTACCCTTTTTGTTAAATAAGAATGATTCCCAACTCTTAATTTACTGCAGACTTTTGTCTTTGTTATGAGAAAGAGTGATAACATGCAAAGCCTGCAGGTAGCTGAAGGTCATAGTTTTCCCCTTCAATGGAACAAGTGATTATTTTTTTTTTCCTATTTGGGAAGGGAGTTTTTTTCCTCCTTCTTCTAAAACACAAATTATAAGACAGATGTGAATTATTAATTGCCTTCTGACAGAGCACTTCAGGATTTCTGCCTGTGTACCACTAATCTGAAACTGCAAAAATGGATAATGGTTCAGGCTTGTACTTCAAAAAAAGAAGAAAAGTGAAATGTTGAGCAGGGAAGGGAAGATGAGCATGGGAAGAAAAGTAGGAGTCGTGTTTAGATCACTAAAAGCCTTTTCCACCCCCTTTCTTTTTATGCCAGGAATTCCCAAATGTCTGCCTAAGACATGAAATCTACCCTATTCATGACCACTTATTCTTTGGGAGCATTTGAGGAAATCTCTCACAATGAGCATAAAAGGAAACACTCTCAGAACTTGACTTAAAATTTAATTAAATTCAAACTCTTTAAAATTTTTTTTTAAGACTACATCTTATTAACAACTGAGGTGTTTCTCTCATGACCTGGAAGCATTTTATATATCAGAGTTTGGAAAATCTTCCAAAGTTTGCAATTTTCCCACTAAATCTCTTCTGTCTGGGGTTGGCCATCAATCTCATTTTAAACATCCATGCCCACCTTGAGCTGGATTATTATTTCTACAAAGGCCAGTTTATGCCCCTCTGCTAATTTGAAGAGTGACAAAATAGCAATACATCACAGCCTCCACTTAAAGGCCCACTTAACACTGCCAGAATTGCCTCTGGACAGGAATCAAGACTACAGATAGGATACTAAGATAAGAAAGATAAGCAGCTTGCAGAGAACATCAGAAAAAAACATGAAATTGGGCAGGCCATATCTAAATTAGTAAAGAAATAAATCAAAGACTGACCTCTGGCCTGGAGGCCAACTTGCATACATAATTCTCATAGCTGTCCATGCAACAAAGCTCCCTCCCAAAACCATGATGACTACATCCAAAATCCCAGTTGGGAACGGTCCTTCTGCTCTCTCTCTCAAACCATGCCTGAGAACTATCTGGGCGAAGACAAGTAGCTAGAACAAAACTAATTCCAGAGATCACATGGATAACAACACCGACTAATGTATGCCAGCGCTCAGGCTTTTGACCTAGTTTAGGACCCAGCAGGGAAGAGTTCTGGGACTCCAGTTCAGAACCAGAAGCTCTCTCAATATAAAACATAGCAAGCAACATCCATGCCGATTTTTCAGAAGTGGAATGTTTACTTACAAATGAAGAGACATACGGTGGAAAACAATGTCGCTGCCACAAACACTGACACTAGAAGCTTGGCTGAAGTTTGCACTGGTTGTGCAAGATACTGCCAGGATATCTGTGGAAGGGACGAGTCGACTTCCTTTCTGCCCTGTGATAGAGCCGTCAAGATCCTCCAGGATGGCAGAGTGAGGAAAAGGGAAGGACACTTGGAAAGGTGAGTTGATGAAGGTCAGACGTTCCGTTCTCACTGTAAACCCACCTGGGGGAAACAAACAGCATTTCAGAAACAGATTGACCTCTTCAAGTAATAGGCCTGAAGACGTCTCTGGAGAAAAGGAGACTAGCTTCATTTCATCTTTGCTTTGGAAAAACATCTGCCTAGTCAAGAAGGGGAGATTCAGGAACATAAATAAATAAACAGAGATGGTTGTAGGAATTGCCACTGCCATGCTATGGCCAGGTCCCACCTGTCCAGTGCCCTGTTGTGAAAGAACTTGTGGTTACAGACTCCTTTGATCCAGGTGCTGCTCCTGGCCCTACCGGCATCTCCTCAGTGACTCCAAATGCTTATTCGCAAGTCCCACTGCCAAAAGTTGCAGTCCCCAAATCAGCAATTCTTATAGATCCTTTCTGCCTTGTTTATAAGATAAATTCTTTAGAGATAAGGACTGTTTATGTTTGTGTAAATATACCTGTGTGCATGTGTACAGCACCTGGCACAATAAAGCCTTGGCTGAAAAGTGTGGCTGGAGGATCTTTCCACTACTGTGATGCAGATAGCTACAAAAGGAGGAATATTCACGCAGAATAGAGGAAGTTTTTGAACACATTAATATTTCCATAAGTGTCAGAAAATCATTGCCCCATGGACCATAACAAGGCAGCTTTGGCATGGGCATCCATGCACCACATTTGGTTACTATTTGAATATCATATTGTCAGTTGTAGCCTCTCTGAGTCAGATTTTATTATTCCCCCTGTCCTTTGATCTCACCTCCTGAAGTCTTTTTCTCTGTTATGTTATTGTAGGGCAGTATAAGTTTATATATAAATATATTTAAGAGGTAATTGCAGTTGGAACATTCTTCAAAGAGCCTTTGGGTACCTCTTCAAAGCTCAAAAGGATGCTTAATTTACACGTTATCTTAGGCAAATTCACCTAAGGTTTAGGCTGGCCTGAGGTAGGAGCTTGGTGAAATTCTGCGAGGTTCTGTCATAGCTATTAAACAAATCATCACTCTTGAAATTTTACCTCCTAAAATGAAGTAGCAGTAACAAGTCTGTGTATAAAAAACCCTTACACTGAGAAAATGAAATCAGTGCAAAAATAAGGCTACCTTAGTCCTAAAAATGTGTGTGGTATGTGGCTTCAACTAAGCGATGAAGCTATTTCCAAGGGAGATTGGAGAGAACCTGCAACCTCAGCCCATGCAGAGCAAAGCAGCTAAAGGCTCTGGTTCAGCCCTCCAGCAGTGTCAGCAAAATGTACAGGCTAAAGACAGTGAGTATTGTTGAGGACTGGTTGTTATGGATATCTCTATAATCCCAGTTCAGGGATTTTCTCCGTTCATCTGAGCTGCACTTCACACACAGTATTTATCTTGCATCTACGTATCGTCATCTCATGCCCCACCTCCCTGTGAATGGGGAAGAGCTATTATCCTTCTGTCACAGTTGGGGAAGTGAAACAGAGTGACACTTTTGAAAACTACTTAGTGCAGTGAAACCTAAGGAGAGCAAGTACGCAAATACCTCAAAACCTATCCCTTGATACTGCACCTACTGCAAACACAGTGACAAGATTAGAGAAGAAAAACTGGGGCCAGTAACTCTTCATCATTATAAGGTGCTTTTTGTGGGCTTCAGCTGAAATATCTATCAATGGTTGTCAGTGGATAATATGAACTTCTAAACAGATGAATTTGAGATGGGAGGAAGCCAGGGACTGTGTAAACCCCGATAAATAAGCGTAAATCTGACTTACCCTGTCCTTGGTAACAGCCAGAACAAGTCCTCATCGCTGCGCAAGTGTTCACATCAAAGTTCCTGAAAGCTGTGTTGGAGATGAATAGCTGGTATCTTTTGGGAGTTTTCAGTCCTGCTGACATGCAGGTCCTATCCTGCAATAAAGAAATGAAGAGCACTGGGAAACATATCCCTGTGTGAATCTCCAAGTTTAATGAATCCAGGATGCAGCAGCTGGACACACGGATGTGATTGCACTCAAGCTCACGGTTGTGGGGCAATGTACGCTGTTTGAAGGACAGATCTAAGCTATCGCTTTGCAAATTCTGACAGGTAACATCTGTTTAATTCACCTTTTACAGTATGTGATAGTATTACATTCAGGGCAGTGATTGCCTTTTTTGCTTTGTCCAGGTTTTTGCATATTAGTAAAGGTTGGACATTCAAAGGAAAAGGAAATTGCACATTCCCTGGGAAGAAAGAATCCACCTGGAAGGAACAGTGAGCAGATTTGCTTACAGTGCCTTTTACTTTAACTTGTCTTGTCCAGCAGGCAGGAAATTTCACTACTCTACGAAGTTAATCATCCTAATTTAAGTTCTAAGAAAAACCTGATTGCTGAGACACAAAGCCCTTGTGTGTGGCTGAGGGTGGGGGAAAGCACTTAAGCTGGGCTCTCTTCAAAGCCCTGGTTGACATCAGGGTCCATCAGAACAACAAGAAGTTAAGTATATCAGTGAGACACAGGAGAAAACATAAGACATGAAAAGGAAAAGCAAAACCCACAAGTGATGGGAAACACATTGGACAAACTAGATTTTGTGGTGATTGATTGTAGGCCATGACACAGGGGAAGTGCACATCTCTGCCAACTTCTCTCGGAGACAGGCTGGGAAGAAGGATGTGCTCAGAGCTAGTGGGTAGGCTGGAGGGGAAAGGGCTGGCAGGAATGCGTGATGCTCTTTCTGAAGCCAATAAACCCTTTTGTGTAACAACTTTCAAAAGTGTCAGTAGAGAACCAATCAAGAAATGCACCCTCTGTGGAAACATCCTCTTTAAATGAAAATCGAGAAAGAAATGGACTCTTATAAATAGTTTATCACTTCAACGAGATGGTGCTATCTTCAGTCTCATTAAGAGACAGTAGATCCATCACCTTTTTTAGCCTGAGGCCAAAACACCCAAGGTGATGGTCCTAGTTCTTGGACGATCTTCTTCCAAGTCACCGCTAAGCAGAAGTAAAAAGCTTCTGGTAACAAGTTGGCCAGAAAGACTCTATCAGTTTTTAGCTTACATTTGCCTGTTCTTCCATCCCACTCCCATTTCTATCTTTGTTTTTTGTTTTTTTTAGTTATTTTATTTTATTTAAGTAGACAGCAAATAGAAGAAGGATGTGAGATGGCAATTGCTCCCTAGTTTGTGTCACCTGTCTCAGACCTCTTGGTTTTTCAGGAAGAAATGTTTTTCCTCAAAGGGCTCCATAAGGCCGATGAGTTGCTTTATGAAAGAATGGAAGAGACTTGCTGAATGCCTAGGAAGCTAACGAAAGTCTTTCCCTTGGCTTTTACAGGCTCTAGATTTAGCCCTGCCACTAATGTTTTAATTGATCAAAGCCCCAGTTTTTAAATGCCCTGATAGTTCCAGAAAACAATCTTGTTTAAAAGCACTTTCAAAAACTGGAAGGGCTAGCAGAGAGGAATATCCAAGGTTCCCATTAAATTAATGTCATAAAGTTTTAATTGATATTAAAGAGACTTCATTATTAAAGGGAGAATTACATAAATTAAGATGTAAATTATGACAAGGAGGCTCTTATCATGAGATAATCAAAGATAATCACCCCCCTGGGGTACTGCAAGAAACAAGGCACAGCTGAGCGCCTCTAAATCTCTTAACAAGTACAACATCGGAGTCTTTCCATGGATCCTGCAAATCGAAAACAAAGACATCCACCCTTTAGTGTCCAAAAGAAATTCAACGTGTCATTGGGATTCTGCAAGGTTGGACTGGTGAGGCCATGCTGATATCTGAGCTATATACTTTCAATAGACCCACTACAAAGAATTCTTTCTGTGAGCTTCCGAAGAAAACTCATTTAAAACTATTTTTCTGCCAGTCAGAGAGAAAATTAATTTCATAAACAACAGTAGAAAACTGAGCAAAGGAGAAAAAACCCATCTAAATCATGAACAAGCAGCTGTGGCCAGTTGTAACACAAATTCCATTGTTCTCCATGTTCTTAATCTGTTAACAACCTGGTAACACCCAAAGGACTTTGTCCATTTGCCTAAAGAAATAATGGAAGAAGATCATATTTACTGCATAAATAAAATTGTTACATTTTGAGGGCTTTTTTCATTCTCAAGTTAAAAAACAGCATTCTCTGTTCCAGATGGACCAATGATGCTATGAGAGAGCAGAGGAAACCAAAGTGTTAACTAGGATAGAAATCAAATCTCTTGTTCCCCCTCATTATTCTCAAATCACTAAACTAAACCCTGTTGTGTATGGTTAAATGGTGTCTGTTTATTACAGCAAAAGGTATGTAGGAATTTGTTAGAAAAGGCTGTTTAAACAAAAATTATGATTTCTCTCAAAAATTCAGGTTCTGTGAAATTCTAAGTTTTTTTCTGAGACTATGTCATTCTTGGAAAAAAACACGAGTAGGGAAAAAATTAACACTTATCTCACTAAAATCCTTCGGCTTGTAAGTTGAACAGAACTGTGATTTTGGTTTTACTTTTGAATGTTGTTTTATAAAGAATGTACATGAATATGCATTAATACTTTTACATTTAATACTTCCAAATTCAAACAGAAAAATCAGAAGTCTTGTTTCAAATTTGTTTCAAAAAAAATCTTCAAAACTTCTGTACTGAAATAAAAAGATGTTTGGAAAAAATACTGAATTTTCCTGAAGAACGCGATCTCCGCTTTCTCAACAGCTGATGTCTACTCAGCTCTATCATCATCTGGTATGAATGGAGCACCCAAAAAATTATGCAGGGTCCAGCTGATCAAGTGCTATTTCTCTTCTGCTGCTTCCATCAGAAGCAACAAAATCCTTGGTTCCAGCAGGCTGGGAGAGTGGTACTGATGCTCCAGGTTTCTCCGCGTTATCACCAAATCAATGTCCCTTGTAGGTGCTAGTACTGAAGGCATCATCTTTCCAAGGAGTGGAACACAGTTAGAGGACTAAGCAAACACAACAGTACCCAAATTCATCCTGAAGTTGTATGACATATATATTTAAAATCCCAAGTTTTGCCCAAGCTGCCGTGGAGCAACAGCTGTTCTTCTGGTTACGTTCTTAGTTCTCCTAATTCCTGTTTGAAGTGTAGCTGTGTAACTCAAGAGACATTGAAATGATTCCTGAAGTGCTTACCTTTTGCCCAATGTGTCCAATTAAAACGCTACCAGCTACAGAAGTGTTTCCCAGGCTTTCTACGATCTCAATGCCAAAGTCTTTGCAAGCACAAACCCAGAAATGTTGGATTTCAAGGTTGCTGCTTCTAAAAATCTATATAAAAAGGGAATAATAAAAAAAAAACAAAAATTGATTTATAACTCTGCTTTCCTTACAATACAATAGAAAGGGGAACAGCAAAAACACATAAAAATTTTGAATGTATATTTAATATTTGAGAATCTCCCCTTAATATCCAGTTTCTGTTTTTAATTAGTAATACAAAAATCTTTACATTCTGTTAACTTATTTTCATGTAAAAAGAAAAAAGAACAGTATGAAAGAAAATCAGAACTGAGAATCACTTATAGACAGGGTAGAAGTGCTCTAAATTTTTGGGATAGGGTAAAGAAATTAATGTTTGTAGCAGAAAGATGCTACATTGAAAATAACCAGACGTATTGCTTACAGTCACCTAACAGCAAGAAGACTGTTCCTAGAGGGAGCCCATGGAAGAAGCAGAATAAACTTAGTTATTAATGTGTGCTAGGTCAGTAACATACAAAGAAATTACAAGTTAGCAGAGATGATAACCACAAAACCAATACTGCAAAACATCCTTTTCAGTGATCATAGAATTGCCCAGGTTGAAGGGACCTTTCAGATCATTGAGTCCAACCATCAACCTAACTGACAAAAACCATCACTAAACTATATCTCTAAGCACTATGTCTACCTGTCTCTTAAATACCTCCAGGGATGGGGACTCAACCACTTCCCTGGGCAGCCTGTTCCAATGCTTAATAACTCTTTCAGTGTAAAAATTTTTCCTAATATCCAGTCTAAACCTCCCCTGGTGCAACTTGAGGCTGTTTCCTCTTGTCCTTTTGTTTTATTTCTTTTCATACAAATAAGCTTTTCCAGAAAGAGAATGCACTAGTCTGAAAAAACACGCTGAAATATTGGATGGCTTCAAAGGAAGAGCCATAGGATGGGTTAGACTAGAAAACAGGCCTTAGAGAGAAACACATACAACTTGTTCAGGTCATCAGATGGGGATGTCAAGAGGATCACAGCCTCTAAGCACCAGTACGGGCAGAAAGTACCAGATAATAAAGGGTGGCGTGGGTTTTTAAATCAGATTAAGTAATAGGGAGCTACAATAGCTAGAAAGTGAAGTGGTCTAGTTGAAGATGTCCCTGCTCATTGCAGGGAGGTTGGACTAGATGGTCTTTAAAGGTCCCTTCCAACACAAACCGTTGTATGATTCTATTTTATGATTCTACGATCACTTTATTTTGTATATTCTTTTACCATTTTTATTGGTTTTCTCTTCCATTACTGTTGGATTAAACTGTCTTTATATCAATTCACAAGTTTTTCTTCTCCTTTTGCTCCCTCTTCTCCCCTCCCTACTTGGGGGGGAGCAGGGAAGTGAGTGAACGGCTGCATGGTCCTAGTTACTGGCTGGGGTTAAACCATGACAACATCACACAGGATCGTCACAACAAACTTACCTGTGCTCCACCTTGGCTGCTCCAAGCGGTGAAGCTGTTGAACTGAACAGGTCTGTTTGGGCTGTCTGGCAAATATTCGGGGTACACCAGCAACCCATACCTGTTTAGGAAAGAAAGCAAAGGAGACTGTTTCTTTCCAGTGCATGAATTCACAAGCAGATTTTCCCAGCCATCATTTTGATATCTAAAATCTTAAATCCGTAACAGTTCTCTGCGTGAGACTTTATCGATAATTTAATCCATGGTGGATAACAAATATTCATTTTGGGCATCGAATCATGCCAGAGATCATACTTAAAATTTCTTTTTTCAAGTATTTTCAGAATTAGCCACACCAGGGCTAACAACCATTGTACAGAACCACTTATAGGTTCTCGCTGCAAAACACCCTCACCATGCTTAGGAGCTTTCAACCTCTGTTGGCTTCAGATGAGCCCAACATGAATCTGGACAGATAAGGCTTTTCTAGATCCTGGATTCAGCCAACTTGGAGTACATTCCAAATTATTCCGGTTCACAACACAAATGTACATGTTCCTGAATGCAGCCCTTGGTTTGACCTTCTCAGGGATTTTAAATCCAGATTCATACCCAGATTTCCTCAAAATTACAGTGACTTCGTCCACTGACTTTTAGCACGACGTCATTTTTTACTATCACCACTATTTTAAGGAAGTACTGGCAAAAGCTCTAGTGAATATCTGTTCCTGGACGTTCTATGTAATGTCTGACGCGCATACAGCCCCTTTTATCCCGTCGGACTACAAAGTGCTTAGTCTCTACTTCAATCCACTTAATCAGAAGCCGAACTCTAAAAGTTGAGTGTTCATGCTGCTATGATATGAAGCATCTAGAGGTCAGAAACACCACTCCAGATTGCCTAAGCCAGTATCATGTCTCTAATGGTGGCCTGCAGGAGATGTTAAAGGAGGAGAGTAAGAAAGAAATCATGTACCTGTTCTCCTGCACACCCTCTTCTGCTCAAAACGTCTGGTACGCTTTGAAAATGAGCTTTAAATCTAACACATGAGCGCGTGCTTCAGTACTTTGCTGTTAAATGGTTGGTGAGGAAATATGTTAAATATGGCACCTTAAACTACATCTGGATCATTTAAACAAGGGGGTAAATTGAAGGAGCTTGTTAAAATCACTGGAAATGCTGCAAGTTCACAAATCAGGCTTGTAAACAAGGAAGAAAGGACTGCATTGAAACTCTTAAGGAAAGCATTTAGGATCAGGCCCTGAAAAACACGTACAACCACATCGCTGATTGCTGTCAAACGCTGATTCTGCTCTGCTGTGGAGAACTCTGCTTAAAGAGAGGATGCCCTAAAAGGGTGCAAAATTGGAAAAAAAAATCCTGAAAGGAGGAGCAAAGCCTTTTCTGCTCACCACTGCAATTATAGTTAGCACTACCACGCACTGAAGGAAAATCTCTTTAACAAAAAGTCCCCAAGTACCTTGCGCAGGAATGAGCTATGTTCTCACTGAAGGACAGGAGAGGCGTTTTGGATGGTCCCTCAGGGGAGAGATGAAAGAAATAGCCATACCCAGCAGCGTACACTGTGTTACCCTGCAGAGAAACATATGTGACTGTGAAGAAAAGGTTACCATAGGTTTCTGGAAATTAAAATAAGCTTAAGAAAAATGCAAACTGAAATCTCAACTGAGGTCCATTCAAATTCTGGTAATTCTGTCTGGCAGAAGCTGGTTCCTTGTTTCTGTGTCCTTGATTTCATCCTGTTTTCACTCTGTCCTTGGACCACTCTTAAAAATCCCAAAACTGTTCTCAAGCCAGGCAACAAGGGTTGGCCAAGCAATAGAAACAAATGACAGAAAAATGGTATTGCCATAATTCTTCAAGAAGTAGTAAGTGTGTGGAAAACTTCTTAACCCTATAAAATCCTTTCTAAGTAGGAAGGCCGTGTCATGAAAGAAAGGTAAATCACAAACTACTCAGAGTATTGATTTACTTCTCAATCTGTATCTTTCTCATATCTCCCAACACAAATACAGTAAAAGGAAATAGCATTGCCACTGCAATGTGAGACCCCTAAAAATCAAGAGAAAGCAGAGAACTACGTCTTTGGGATATGTCAGTGGCTGAACAACTAAACTTAGATGTGTGGTAAATTACTTGATTTGGATTCTTTTTAACAGGGTAAGTGAATAACCATGGGAAGATGTGCTGTAAGTTGTCATTTAGTATAGCTTAATGAGTCACAGAACCATAGAATGGTTTTGCTTCAAAGAGACCTTTAAGATCATCAAGTCCAACTGTTATTATTGCAAGAGGTGGGGAAAAAAAGTGAACATAATATCTGCTTGGCCTTAAAATTAGGAGTTTGGTAGCAAGTCTGTAGCAAGTGGGTCATGTGGGCTATATACAATGGGTTAGAAGCTTTTCTACTCTAGGGAAAAAGCCTGATTTTACCTGCTTCATTCGGACAGCAGCCAAACCGAGATGGCTTTGGATGGTGTCTATCAGCAATGTTTTCATGCGCACACCTGGGCATGGTCCCTTTCACCTACCTTAGATGTGTAAAAAATTGATGCTGAAGTCCAGGCTGGTAAGTCCTAGGCTCCCTTTCCAGGAGAAAATAAGGCATAGGCATGTCTAGAGGGCAATTCTTCAGGTCTATCCTTAGATAAGATTAATTGCTCTCTGGAGGTAACTAGTTCTCTAAAGGCAGTCTATGATCAGCTATAAGAAGAGCTTGTTCTCTAAGATTGGGACTGACACCCACCACTACTATTCATAGGTCACCGGACACTGTTAAAACACTAATGACTTTTTGGTCCCTGGTGGTCCAAATCAAAGCCAAGCCTGGTGACCTAGAGGTGAAAGCCTCCATATACCAATTACTTTCTCCTGACCCATCCAACTGTGTTCCCTGCAGTTGTGATCTCTGACACCTGTCAAGCAACAAAGAAGTATCGATACCCAAAGCACTGCTTTCTCTATCCCCGGGTAAAACTGCTGCTTTTTCCGAAAGTGCAGACACAGACCATTTTCCTTTAACAAAATACTTCTGCAGTCCAGTCACATTATTTCCAGGATCTTTTACTTGTGACTCCAATCATGCGTTCTACAGATGATTCATAAGGAAAAAAACCCGCATATTTATTCAGCCAGCTAGAGGCTGGAGGGCAGGGGTTTTAGGCAAGCAGGGAATTTTGTGTGGAAATCAATTCTTTGTGGAAGTCAGTATATTACGAATGTCCATGCAACCAAAATTCCAGAGAGAAATTATCTCCCTGAGCATGCCAGATACCTGGAGGTATGCATTGCAAGTCAGTAAAATAAAGTGGCTGACGTTTTAAGTGTCTCTTAACCGTACAACATTGCTAATGTAAATATTTCATAACTTCCTTTTAGATAGCCGGGGCTCAAACTGTTGACCTTAAAGATGACATTAAAGCTCTGCAGAGTGTGCCCAGCACCACTCCCCCAGTTTCAGAACCTGGCAGGATGCAGCCCCACTGGGCTCACTTCAACATATGCTCACTTGCAGAAGGTTTTAGAAAAGATCTCAGTAGGGAAGAAATGGTGGGAAACAATCGATGCCAAACAGATTCAGCCTCACCCCTTTGGTACTGTGAAGAACGGTTGGGTTGGGTGATATTGGGAAACAAATTCATTTATCAACAACATGACCATCAATAACTTCTCTGACACGGAAACATGGGCTGATCTCCACCCCATTCATTCATTTAAGCAGTTTCACAGTCCTCAACATCATGGCAAGAAAGGAAAAGGAAGATGCTTGTTAAATATCTCAAATCCATGCTGTATGTTGTTATGCATGAGCACTGCATGCTGGCTCCGGGATTTAAGACCATTGAATGTTTATGAATAGGAAGTCACTACAAAAGGTCCAAGACCCACTGCGCCCAAGAGAACCAAGAGAAAAAGATAAAAAACTACTTTTTGGTTTTTTTCCATGCACACAAAAAGAAAACCAGGGACTTAGGGCGTCCATTTCAGCAACAAAAGAGCCAATATCAGAGGTGCATCTTCAGTTCCTCATGCTGATAGCATTTAAAAGGCAAGAAACCAGCCTGCTAATGAAATTGTCTTATCACACTAAGAAGTGATAACCAGGACTTCCATATTTTATTAAAAACACCAAACCTTGTAATAATCATTTTGCACTTATTCTTTATGGGCCTAAAATTTTACCTAACACCCCAACTCACAAATTCACTTAAAAGCTTAAGTCAAATGGAAACCAGTGGGAATTTGGTCTCTGAACGTCTTTGTAGGTTGAGGTTTGAGTGACTGCTGTGTCCCAATTTCAACACCGTTTAGGAGACCACTGATTTTCAAGGAAATTTAAGCTCTTCAGTCACCGATGCAAATTTAGGCTCTCAAGTAAATTCAGTAGTTATGAAAATATTATTGCAGGTCTCGCTGTGGAAAGTTTAACCCATCATGAACAGAAGATATAACACAGTCTGGACCTAGAGGTCTCTGTCTATCTTAGCTGTAACCCTTGCCTTAAAGACTGCAGCCTGTGAATTTAAAACCAGTAATTGAAAGATGGCAATTTAAAAACATAAAACATACAAGCACAAAAACCAACAAGGACCTAACATTAAAATCTAGACAGGTAGTTTCCTAATCCGTGTCATGGCCTGGAAGCCAGACAGTGGAACGATGAGTCTTTCCTGTTACAGTCTTCAAAACTCCCTATTAAATTAAGATTATAAATACCTAAAAAGCAATATCCAGTTCTTGAGCCATTTGATCAGATAAAAGGTGCTGAAACTGTAACATTATGATGCTGATGCTGGACCAGCATCCCTCACATTTACTGCTTATTATTGTACTGAGAAAAAGTTCACAAGACACAGGTGTTTTGCTTAGAAAAACTGTGATTTTTTCTCTTAATATCCATGTCCTTTCATGTCTTCTGCTGAGCACTGCTTGGTACTGCAGAACAGTAAGTGCAGCTAATAACAATTTTAAGCTAAGGAACTTCTTCCTATTTTCCTGTTGCTGCTGAAACATCTCAAATAGCCTCCTCCAAAAGACTGCCGACAATGAGGTTTATCAGCAACCCTCCAAGGGCCATCTGCTATTCTGCCTTGAGTAGCACATCTCTGAAGTGCAGACTTAACCCTGATGTTCGGGTACACAGCCACAGATGCATCTTTGGGTATAGCGACAAAGACATGTCAACTGAGAGAGTTAAACAAATGTGCTGAAAACCGACCACAGTCAGTTGACATGGGCCCGTAGAGATAATTGCAGCAAACCTTCTGAAAAGCTGAGCCACTGGCGATCGAGTAGACAGCTCCAGGGTAAGTCAGTGCATGATAGTACAAAACTCTGTGTTTAGTGGAGCTGAAATTCATGTGATTCAGCCTGGTTGTTGGATGTTTTAACCATATTTGACGGTCTTAAAAATGATAAATATGCCCTTGAGGGAACTGCAGAAAAGTCCTCTCCTTCTTCCTGTCTTCATACTAACATAGGAATTGCGTTGGTCTTTTTTTCACCTTTAAATTTAGGTGCAATTCTTTCCTCATGGAATAGAAGCCCAAGGGGCGATTAGGACTTCACGTACACTTAATAAGTGGTTTGGGTTCTGTGAGTTAGCAATAGAACAGGTCAGGATTTTTTTTTTTATGAAAATGTGCATTTGTCACAACTGAAGCTGTGGTAAGAAAGGTCAGTGTCAATGGAATTCCAGACTTAAAATAGTTGGGAAGGAAAAAATTATTTGAAATCGTTGGAAATCTTTCTTTTTTCCCCATGAAGCACTTAAAAGTGACGCTTTATTCTCAAAAATGACTTGAATAAGACAAAAAAATGTATGAACTAAAACAAAGCATCAGAGAATTAGTGAATACAAAGATTTTTACTGAGCTCAACTTTTTGATGTGAGGGTTGTTAGTCCATTAGCTTTTTAAGAGTCCAACATTTTATCACTATTTAGAATAGAGAAGCTTGGTTTCTTTTAAAGTCAATGTCATTTTCATAGAGCAGGGAGAGCATTCTCCTTTCCACCCTGGAATGCAAATCTTGGAC
The DNA here is from genome assembly GCF_964199755.1 of Larus michahellis. Lineage (NCBI taxonomy): Eukaryota > Metazoa > Chordata > Aves > Charadriiformes > Laridae > Larus > Larus michahellis. The sequence continues at coordinate 127,581,937 of NC_133898.1, forward strand.
TGTATGTAGGTTGTCATTTTAAATCCAGACAGAGATGGATTTGATATTGCTGAATTGTAGTGTGTTTTTCATCAGTCCATTAAAATTGAGACTTTTTTTTATATAATGACAAAAGTGGGAAAACATTCTGTAGAAGCTGAGCCTAAATTTTTTTCCAGTTTTTTTTTTAATCCATGAGTATTAGAAAATAAAACAATTTTTTAAAGCATCACAGGATAAAGGATCTCATTTTAATATTTCATCCGAACCAAGTGCAGTAAAATTTTCAGTAACAATAAATTTGCCCATGAATACAATTTATTTTGAATATGAACTCATTTTAATATCCCAGCACAAGTACAGTTTCTGGCAGCTCAGTCAAGAGGCAAATGTTGTGTATATGATCTCCCAAATAAATGAGGTTCCATATATTTCTGATCTTTGATTAGAAAGGAAATGTTACATTTTATACCTGAACTGCTTACCTTGATGTGGTTGGCAGGAGCCCTGACATAGATCCCTGCTGGTGACAACGTCTCAATGTTGGATAAACTGTCTGTTCCAGAAAGGCCAATCACTATGTTTTTACAGACTCTGTTCCCCTTTTCCAGTCCCTCTCCTTTAAAAAAAAAAAAATATATATATAAAGGAAAAAGAAACACAAATATAAATATAGCTGGAAACCCTCTGTTATGCAAGTCACAGAATTTGCTGGGTTTTTCCCTGCCTGTTTGCTGCTATGGCCCACGTGGGAATTAGCTTTCCCTGCTAACTATCCCTGGGTAAATCACTCTTTGAAAAGCACTTAGAAACCTGTCTTTAACACATGGCAGAAGATGGTTATGAGATGGTCAGACTGCCATGACTGCTCAACACAGTGGTGCACAGCATGGAAAAGGAAGGGCTATACCCTTCAGAAATGTCAGGAGGCCACAAGCATGATCTGATCATATATGATAAAAACAGTTTCTGCCACAAAGACCTTACACTCTAATGAGATAAACACAATCAGGGAAAGGAATACTACAATAAATATTCTACAAAGAGGCAATAGAGACCATGATTCTGCAGTTCAATATGCACAAGACTCTCTAATATGTGTTACTTATGAATATAACACCATCCATACTGTACCGCAAGTTTATGGAAAAAACAAATAAAGGGAATATTATAAAGCACATTTACAGTTGGAAAAAGAGAGGTTTAGAGTGGGGAAGTGGCTCACCTATGCACACCCAGGCATGCTTCTGGCAGTATGAGAATTCAAAGTCCTGTCTATCTTCTGTGTCTCCATCCACTGCCCTACTTACATGTAAGAAAATTTCTAAATAGTCTTAAAAACACCTGGTGCAACTGCAGAAAAGTCGGGGGGTTGCCCCTCTAAGCAATGAAGTATGAGAAGGAAAAGGAAAAATCAATCAACCAATTGATCACACAACTCAGAGTCATGGGGTGCCCTGGATCTAGTAACTGTATTGAAGTATGAAGAAAAAAAAATAATCTTTTTAATCTACACCATGAAGAAACGTTCCACCCAATGGCAAAAAGTGGACAGTCCCATACAAGTCAAATCCAAATAAGGACACATTGGCATATGTCCCCCTGCTCTGATGTTTTGGAAGCAGAACACAAAGTGGATCATGTCTGTTTGGTCCACACCAGGAGCAAATGAAAACTATTTAGTTTTGTTTCTCAATCATAAATTATTATCTTCAACTGTATCTGCTCAAGTTCTATTCCAAATATAAATCCCTTCCCCAATCACTACTACCCCAAAAGTAAGCCACTTCACAGAGAAAACCTGTGTCCTTTGGTTTAGGGATGCCAGTAATTATTTATTAGCCTTCCTCTTAGTCTTTTGAGTCTTTCTTCATTTTTGGAACAAGATCTATACTGGAAATATTTCCTTTCCAGGCTGTATTTACTACAAACAATTCCCCCTACCAGAGCATGAATGGGGTCCTAAAGCAGACCTTTTGACAGCCATATAGGTTTTCGAGGTGGCATAAAAGGACTTGGCTTCCAAGCTGAGACCTGGTGTGTCAATTAATTTTAAGCCCAGAGCGACTTTTTATGGCTATCTTGCAAACCCCCTGAAAATAAAGGTTTTAGATGAAATCACTGAGGGAGTCCAATTCTGGAGCTGCAAATAGCCAGCTATAATAAATATTCCTTCACAGGCAACAAAATGATATATAAATTCATCCATCAGACCCTCTGGAGCTGCTGACAGTGAAGCCATTAAAGAGATCTTGCGGATACGGTGTATTCAGGCAGCGACTTCAGTGGAAATGTTCAGCTCAGTCCAGAGTCCTTTGACTCTGACACATGTCCTAGCAAGAGTGAGCCAAGGCATGCTGGCAGGTTGAAGATCTTGTTCTGCTTCCCCACAGCCACAAGGACTCTGTGGCATCACCTTGGGCAAGTCGTTGCATCTCTCTGAGCCATCTCTCTTTGTCTGCAAGATGTGTACAGTCGCTCTTCTTTTATAGGTCTCCTCTGTTTAAATCGTCATCCATCTCTTCTCATTATGTTTATGTACAGGACCTAGTGTAGGGACTTGCTCTGTGTGTGGAACTGCAGGATCAGGACTGAAGCCTTTCCTCCATCCCCTATGTTTATCTTAAAATTGGTCATTTTTATCCCATGTCCGATGGAAAACAAAAATCGAGCTATATCTTTAGGTACTCAGGCAACATGAGATCCCAGCAGAAGATGCTGCAAGTCAGTCTCCTGATGGTTAGTTAGGAGAAATATTTTGTTGTTTAACATTTTTGTAGCTCCAAGCTCCAATTTATTTAAGTACTAAATCCTCTGTTTAACTTTTAACATATGCTCTCACTCCATTATCTTCCATGTCAAATGACTGAAGTTAAAGGTAAGTATGCTCTTAAATGCCTAGCTGAACTGGGGTCTTAAATATTGCATAATGGTGCTCTTCCAAAGACAGATAAATTAATCCCCTAGAAAAATCTTCCACTTGTACACTGAAAAAAAGGATCCAGATTGAATGAAGACTGACCTGAAGAAACAGGGAGTATATGGTCTAATGGAAATAGCTCTAGGAGTTGCATGTGGAATCCTGGGAGCTTTATTCCAGATTCACTGATACAAGAAAATGCGGAAGATGTGATTAAAGTTCTCAGGGTGCAGTTAAGGATCTGCTATTCTTTATTCCAAAGGCATTTTCATGCAAATGGTAAGCAGCACATGTAGCTGTTACATCTAGGATAGCTATTTTCCTGCTTCACTTACCCAGTAGAAGCCCATGGCCTGAAATGTTGTAGAAAACATTACTGTCCACGCTAAAGTTTGAGATCCCAGTCAGACGGAGTCCTTGGCCAAAGGAGTCCAAAACACAACAGCCACGTATGTAAGAGTCTGGAAAGAAATGAATGTTGTGAGCAAAAAGCACACTGCAGCTTGAAGTTTGGGAGAGTTTTATATTAGCTCCTCATCTTTTGATGCTGTGCAATTAATCCTTTTGGCTCCCTGAGATTGCTCGGTTGCAGCTGCCCACCTTTACTCACCTGGTAGATCTTTGCCAACAGGCGGGTTTTGCTAAGATGGCCACAGTGGAGAAGAGGGGCCCTGAGCATATAAATGGGTGAATGTAGGTGCTCTATCATGAGGAAGGAGGAGGAGATCCAGTGAAAGGGTAGGGTAGGATCCCAAAAGCAAAGATCTCAGGCAGTTGGATGATTGAAGTGGCATTAAAGGAGAGAAGCAATGTTCCAGAAGAGCAGTAAGGACACGGTAGAACCTTCACACCTTGTCTAGCCAGATATGGTAACCTGCCCACTGTGCTCTGGGATTGTGGCCACTGCTGCCTTCTGCCACCAGAAAGCCTAGATCCTCACTCAGTGTCGAAGACGGCATAAGAAAGGCATAAGTGTGGGTTAGCTGGTGGGGAAAGTCCCATCCGGTACCCTTAAAATATTATTTGAGCCCACCTAACTTGATCTTATTACCACCAGTCTTCAGAGCCCTCTTTGACACTTCTACAGAGATGACAAAGTCAGAAGAACTTATCAGTGACAAAGTAAAAAGAACTTAATATGTTCCTTAACCTTCAGGTTTATTATTTATTATTAGAATTACACTCTGGCCTATGCTCCTGCACAGCCCTGAGCCTGCTCTTGGCTCCCTTACAGTATATTAATGCTTTAATTTCCAGAGCTAGAAGTAGCATGTCAACTCAGAGGTGTGCCATAAAAATGAAATATTATTTTAGGAAGATGCTGTCCAGAGATGCAAAGGAACTAAAGCAGCTTAAAGCACTCCATCAAGTTTCACCTGGGCTTAGACTACAGCTTTTTACCAATCCGCTTTGTCAACTGACTCAAGAGCTGAGTGGGTTTTGAGGACATCTGCCCCAACTTCGGGTAGGAAAAGGTGGACATTTGAGATCATTCGAGCCCATCTCCAGTGCAGCCATCTCACCTGCCATCCATGCGTTGCCAGCAACAGTCAGGGCACTGTAGTGCTGCCGAAATGCCTGGCCCACGTGGCGGAATTGAACTCCCTCCATCTGGAGTCCACTCGCCTCTCCATGGAAGGCCTCCACAACCACGATGGCCCCCAGGTCCCGAGACCCCAGCTGCCTCTCGCTTTGCTTGTACAGACACCTGGAGCCACCTAGAATACAATCCGGAGGGAGCTGTCAGTGTTACTTCTCCATGGTGACCGTGGGATGTGCAGAGTGCCCCAAGAAACATCATGAGACCCATCACATTGACTCCATCTCCAGGAGCAACCTTAAACATGGGCCCAAAGACAAATAGCCACAGGCAAGCATATTTGATACTCCCTCTAAATACTCTCATGGTTCCTTCCCTAAGAGTCTGGACATTTTTTGAGGAATATATATTAAAACCAGCAGGAAGCTGTGGCAGTTTTATGCCTTGGAAAGTTCCTTGTGTTCAATTTTAAATAGTCCTATGCATGAGGAAGATGGATTTGACATTGATTTACCTTGGGTGAGGTTCGTGAAAAGGGGATTGGGCATGGCTAAACTGAAATGAGAACATTTTGAAATTTATTTAAAACTCTTCCTCTCCCTACTGTCCCTGCAGATGGGTGAGGAACTGTTACTACCCACAGTCTAAAGACAAGGAAAGTAAATCATAGGGCTGAGGAAGGCATAGACATTCCTGAAAGACAACGTTCCATAGGTCTGTGCTTAGGATATTTTGGTACGAGGGGATTCAGGCTACGAATGTGCAGCTTGGGCTTGTTCAGTGGAGGTGCAGAGGGGATTTCAAATTCCAGCACTGCCTGCTTATGCTCAGTAATTCTCAATTTTCTTTAAAAGAAGGTAAATTAACCACAAACAACACTGCCTACTCATCTTCTGGTGACTCCTCTGAGAAATCCTCCTATCCTTTAACTCAAATAAAAACCTCAAACGGTTAGCACATTTCAGAGACTATATTTATGAGTTCCATAGAAAATGGACCATAAATCTATGAGTAATATAAGCAGTTGGCTGCGGGATATCAAATGAAGTCTTGTGTCACAGCCTGAAAGCCCAAGGCATTTTATTTTTAAAGGAAAACTTACACCTGGGTTGCCAGATAACTTAACTCTCCTCAAATTATAATCACTGTGTCTGATTCTGCTTCCTTACCAGCTGGTGTAAATCAGGAAGCCACCTGTCAAACTTTATGGTGTTTCACACAGGTAAAACTGAGATATATTTCACCAGTGTTACTATATGCTACAAGAAACCGTCACCTGTTTTTTTTCTTAGTATCCCTAAACACTAAACAATGTCTTAATATTTTACACTAAAGAGTACAAACAGCATTGGGCTGTTTCATTTTTCCTTCTTCTTAAAGTGACTAAATAGTAAACACAATTAAAAATTTAATATATTATGTACACTGAAATATGTTTTCAGAAGATACTTTCTTTTCTACACCCTTAGGCTCAGGCAAAACTAAAGGATCTTTCCCAAGACGGCTTGAAACAACAATGTGAAAATAGTACATCTGAGATATTACAATGAAATGCAGCTCAACTCCCAAGACTTCACACTTCAATGTCAAACAATGTTTGGAAAGATAAACTCACTTTCCTGGTGCTGGTATGTCTCAAAGTTACCCTGTTAGAAAGATCTTTAATACAGAAAGATACCACAACGTGACTTCAATAGAGCAATTTTCCTCCTCAGTACGTTTCAATGAGAAAAGAGCTCCTCACCTTTTGTAAAGCCTGCTTTTGCACATTGTCTGAGGTGGGACATCCTCTCCATCGTGACATTTCCTTGAACAACAACCATTCTGCTAATCAGTGCCACCACAGCACTCAAAGGCGGGCTTTGGCCGGTCACCCATCCCTCTCCAACAATGTGGGAGTACCTAGGGAAAGACATAAAAAAGGTACAAAAGTACCTGCCAGATGGCAAGAATGATGTTTACCCTAAGCTTATGACTCCAACTACCCAAACTCAGAGCTGTTTTCAGTCCTGTCTCATCACGGACAGTGGCATATCCAGTGCGTCTGCATATATAGCCTAGGTATATTTTTCCTTGGCTCATGTTTTTTTTCATCTTTTTGTCTCTCAAGCTCACAAATTTTCCTTAGATTATGTAATTTTACACCAAAATAGTTCAGCCTTTGAACTTCCTTCATCTTCCTAAAACATATTTTGGTGAAAACCATTAGTACCTTCCTTCCTCAAGCCCCAGACACTTCTGAAAATGATACCATTAATCTTTCTGGGCGTTGGAGTTGGGTTGCCTCCCAAACAGATAACATTTTTCAATGCTGGGGTTTCAGGTTACGATGATAAGAAGCACAGTTTGACCAAGATCTCCGAGCACAGAAGGCAAGGAGAGCGTAAGGCAGTGAAACTACAGCTCATTGAAAACACAGAATCAGTATTTCCAAACTGAAGTAATTCACACTGGATGTGTTGTTAATCAGATTAAGTAAATCAGCCAAGAAGGGAGGCTTTTTATTTATTTATTTTTATAGAAGTCAGACACTTTTTGTAAAAAAAAAATGCACTTTCTCAAGAAATTAAGTATGCAGGAAAATTCTTTGTCAACCCTGTGCTGAGGCCACTGGACTGTACTGGCCATCAGTGTTTTCTGCTTCAAAGGTTTTCTGAGTTCATGGTTTTGATACAGAATTTAGACATAGTCAGAAACATTCAGGATTGAATGTCTGCTGGCTTTAGGGGGAGCGAGGAACTGAAATAGCTCTGACCACCTTTATTAAAGGGATTTATATAGTTATTATATCCCACAGGAAACTGTAAATCCTCACTTTGACCATATTTTCCCCTGCTTTAGCTCTCTGCTATAGAAATCCCTTTGACCCTTGAAAGGATACCTAAGCGGTGATCTAAGGTACAGCTCTGTGTTGTTCACAGACTCAATAACAGCCATTTCTTCTTGCTGCTGTGTATCTCCAAGGCCTGTCTTTCCCACCAGGATTTCATCACCAGGTTGCCAGTCAACAGGTTCCTGGAGCAGTAATCGTCTGTCATTAGCATGAGCTGATGAATTCAAGAGTGTGAAAGCTACTTTGGGCATCCAGCCTGAAAAAAGATAAATAAAAAAAATTAAAAAAGCAAGTCAATCAATATAAAAAACAGGAGCAGCTTGCTTAGAGAACATTGCCTCGCTTGGATCATCCCACAGTCACTCATTGCTTTTTGATGCTGTGTAGCAGAGACGGAATTAATGCTACAAAAGAGGATTTGTGCGCATCTGCTTGCATTAAAAATGCAACCCTTTCCAAACAACATCTTCGTTTCAAATCTTTTGCCTTTATTGGTCCCCAGAAGTTGAAAAAACACGCTGGAGAGAAGTTTTCTCAACAGGCAGTGGGAGCTGAAGTTCAGTTTCTTTCTTGCAAACTGAATTCCCTATATGAGAAACACCCTCTTCTTAATCACCCTTTATAACTGAAGGAGAAAAGCACTATCTGCAGGGACCATCATCCTTCTCAGAGTGCAAAAAGCAGTTTGAATTAGCAGATTCCCCAGGCAAGTGTCCAAAAACAACATGCAGTGAACCTAGGCCGACAAGTAACTTGCATTCACAAAACCACGTTTCTATTAGTAACATTTCAGTGACATAACGGTAAGGCAAATATTACCAGTTTCAAAAGCTTTTAAAAGTGACTACAATCTCAGCTCGCAACATGAGGTCATCTCAAAACTGTCTCCAATGGAGGATCCAAAATGAGGGGTCCTTTTTTGAAATCTTTGTTTAAGTGGTTTAAACTTTTCACATGAAAAGAATTTGCTTCAGCCTTTTGCATCCAGAAGTAGAAATGAAATGCCATACTATTTTAAATGTTGTAACTTTGGGGATTTTTTTCCGTAAAACTCCAATCTCAGCACATACTGCTGGAACATATTCTTGGTGAGGCCTTAGGCTTGAAAATATATTTTCAACTTTATGGTTCAGTTGACGTGAAGGTCCTGTAACATCCCTGGGGACGGGGATGGGTTACAAGTTTGGCAAGAAGTGTGAACACACGGGTAAGCACAACTGCAAGGTGAGGAAAAGCCCTTGCATCAGCAACCTTGGGGCACCACTGGAAGGCAATAGCAAGGTTGCAACTGCAGATTCCCAAATTCCCTCCTCTTCAGTGGACATACTACCAAGTCTGTGTGCAACAAGCCCCAGCAATGAAACATCTTACCATTTCACCCTGCCTTCTCCGCTTCACGAAGTTTGCTTTAACTCTTGATATTTCTTTTTCCCTAGCAGGCTTTGGAACAGATTGGTCCAGTGAGATCCAACACACTGAACACCATCAGGGGAGAGCATGTACTTCACCCACCCACCTTTAGTATATTTTTCCTGCCCTCCTTTGCAATAGATCATAATTTACCTTTAGCCCACAGCAAGTTACTGTCCTCCCTGGCTGTACTATAGAAAAGTAATAACACCAGAAATATCTGAGAGTAGAGGTTGCATCCAATAAATCATTTTCAAATTATTTTAAGCAAGCTTCTCTCTCTCCATATGCTGTTTCACTTTCTCATTGCTTACACTCTAGTGTCACAATTCTTTCCCTAATGAAGATGGAAGTAAGGAGTAGCACCTCTGTCCTGGCTTGAGGTAAAAGAGAACCAACTTTCTGTTCAGTAATTTTATTTCTTAGCTAGGCTTCTTCTAACTTTCTGAAATTAACATCTTGTTGTGTCTAAAGCGGTTCATTCAGAGTGATAAGACAGTTTGTGCCAAGGAATGGTATGCAGAGAGGCTCTTGATTATACTTATTGCTATAACAACCAAGGTCAGCTAATTTTGTTATTTGACCTGTTGGAGGGTCAGAAATGGAAAAACATAGAAGGGTCCCACCTGCAGGGAGGAGCGGACAGGACAGGTGACCCAAAATTGACCAACAGGGGTATTCCATCCCATCTGCCCCATGCTCAGTATAAAAGCTGAGGGATCAAAGCGTCAGTTTCTTCCTTCAACGGCTGACGTCCGAGGAGGACCCTGTCTGTCCATCTGCCTTTGATCCCGATCGGTGTGTTCCTGACTCCAACCCTGGAACCCAGTTCCCACTCGTCGCTGAGTCCAGCCTGGGACTTCCCCAGGGCCTGCTGGTGACATCATCCTGGGAGCTTAATATAGTTTTGTATATACTTTATCTATTTCATTATTTTCCTTTTTATCTTATTATTAATATTTCAGTAAAGTAGTTTAGTTTCTTCTAAACTCTTAAATCTCTTTATCTCTCTTCCTTCTGTCCATGCATGAGAGGCTGGGGGGGAGCATCTGTTGCTGGCCATTGGCCAATTTGGCCAAAAACATGACAACCTCCAAGTCACTAAATTCACAGCAGAAGAAGAGAAGGAAGAATCAAGTCTTTATACGCTGTCATCTTGAAGTATATTTGAACACCTGCTCTTTGTGTCAACGATGGGCATCTAAACCTATCTAAGATACTTCTGGCTTATTATCTTTTCTTTTTCCTTAAATGAAAGGTGAAATTTCTCTGCTTACAGCTAAGCAAATCTCCCAGACATCCTTCACTTAATGTGCTTCAGTTCATGTCATGGAACTGTTTTGGAATGCATCAAACGGATTTCCTTTAGATGAAACTAACGCAGAAGCTGTAATCCAATAGGACATATAATACTCTTTAGATGCTAATGGAACTAGACTAGAATCACTATAGTAGCCCCCAGAACACATACAGTGTGGACCCTGCATCCTACACCTACATCATTTGCTCTACAGATCTCCTTCTATTGGGCAACACTGTTTTCTAATGTAGATAGAGCCAAAATCCATCTTGCACCATACATGAGCACAGACATCGAAGATTTTCCCTGTGAGACCTCATCCTCAATACGGCTTTAGGCAGCTCAAAAAAACCCGCTCTTCATATCAGCCTATGTGCATTCTTTTACTAGCAGCAGTCTCATCATCTTTATGCATTTACCTTCTTTCATTGAGTGATCCTTGTGAATTTTTAGGACTCGCATAAAAGCGAACGACTGACAGCAGCCATCTGCATGTTGAGCAGCACACAATTTTTCTGCAGCTCTGGACATTTTGTTTATAGTACCGATTTGTGTGCATGTGTTAATGTGTGTTTGCGTGCATCTGTGGCCAGACACACAACTGACTCCCATTGTGAACATCTGTCACACACATACTACAGCAACCATTATAAAAAGACTGCTGGGCAACAACTTTTATCATTAAGAGGTGCTAACCAGCATTCTGCGTTCAAAATAGACTCTGATGGAAAAGGCTTGTTTCAGGCTTTTTTCCACTTCCAGGCTCTGAAATAAAGATTTTTAAGGAAGATATTATCATTTTTTTTTTCTTCTTAAAAAAAAAAAAAAGAGTATTCAATGTATCTGAACACCCCTCCTTTATTTTTTTCCCTTTTTCTTTTTTACTTCTTACTGTGGTGTCCCAGCCTCCCTCTCTGTCTCCCATTCCACAGTTTGTTTTACCTTTATCCTGATGATTTAGAAGAGGTGGGATATGTGTTTGTATGTGTAAGATCTACTTCCAGTTTCCAATATTTTTAGAATATTTTCATTAGAAAAAAAAAAAAAAAGTCTAGCAGATTCCTCTTTCTATGCTTCCCATTTATATTCCCTCATACCACCTGCATTCTGTTTTCAGCTTCCATAGGGTTAATTTTCTTTTGAGTAGGTGCTGTGTTTTGGATTTAGTATGAGAATTATGTTGATCACAGAAACATAGAATCATAGAATGGTTTGGGTCAGAAGGGACCTTAAATATCACCTAGTTCCAACCCCCTGCCCTGGGCAGGGACACCTCCCACTAGACCAGGTTGCTCAAAGCCCCGTCCAACCTGGCCTTGAACCCCTCCAGGGATGGGGCAGCCACAGCTTCTCTGGGCAACCAGGGCCAGTGTCTCACCACTCTCACAGTAAAAAATTTCTTCCTAAATCTGCCCTCTTTTAGTTTGAAACCATTACCCCTCATCCCATTACTACATTCCCTGATGGAGTCCCTCCCCATCTTTCCTGTATGTCTCCTTTAGGTACTGGAAGGCCGCTATAAGGTCCCCCCAGAGCCTTCTCTTCTCCAGACTGTATGTGATAACACATACTGTTTTAGTTGTTGCTAAGTAATACTTATCATAAGTCAAGGGCTTTTTCAGCCTCCAATAGAAGCATAGACAGGACAAACCAGCCAAAGGAATATTCCATACCACAGATGTCATGCCCAGTATATAAATGGGGGTTGGCCAGGAGGCAGGAATCCATGATCGCTGGCCAGGATGGACTGGGGAACAGATCATCCGGTGGTGAGAGTAATTTGTGTTGCATCACTTAATTTTGTATATTCTTTTACCATTATTATTTTTATTACTTTCCCCTTCTGTTACTGTTCTATTAAAATGTCTTTATCTCAACCCACAAAGTTTTCCCTCCCCTCCTTTTTCTCCCTCTTCTCCCTACCTTGCTGTGGGGTGAGGGGAGACGGCACAAGTGGATGGTTGTGTGGTCAAATTTGCCAGCTGCGGTTAAACCATGACAACCTGCAGGTCAGATTTTCTTCTACTCTAAGCAGCATGAGTGACACACAGAATTTGGTCAGTAACTGAGGATTCTTTGCTTTAACTATAACATATTCTTAGCCCTATGGTTTTGATGGGAACCCATCATACACCCACACAGAAATGTACTACACTGTTTCTCAAGCAGTCATCACCCATTGCTGTTTAAAATCACCCTTTCCCCTTTCTAGAAAAAATTTACAGCTAGTAACCCTAAAATTTCGCTTTTTTTTGAAAGTATAACATTGTGGCCTATATCTCACATATTTCCAATTTTAAGAAAACATGCAACCCCCATGTTCTCCAACTTAAGCATCAAAGAGGTTTAAATGAAGATAGCTTGAAAAAGAGCATAACACCCACCAAGCCCCTCAGTCCCTATCACCACTGGTGTCTGCAGTTGACTTGACTTAATTTGGAGACTGTGGGTTGGTTTTAGGTACCTAAACATGCCACTTTGGATGTACAATTGGCCTCTAGCTGCTGTTAGAGGAGGACATTGGTCCCACCTAAGTCCCATGTCCTATCTGCCAGACCCACATAGATACCTTCGATACCACTCCGGGTGCCTGAAATAGACCTTTCTATTGACACTCAGGTAACTGAACAGCCAAACAGCTAGCAGACAGCCAAATCAATTTGCTCCTTCTTAATGAAGTTTCCAGGCCTCTGCTCACCTACCAGGGGTGGGTTTATTGGATAGGATACAGCACTTTTTAGAGGCATTCCAGCTTTTAAATGGGGAGGGGAAATGTGCTGATGAACACCTCAGGAGGGAAAGATCTCCAACTGGGAGACAACTCTCATTTCCCAGAGATCTTCTCCAGCTTTTCTCCTTCAAAGAACCAATGATCTCTCTACAAAGATCATAAATAGCTAAAGGGGGTTCCCTGGAACAAAGACCCTTTTCTCTGCAGTCTGTCTGCAGGACCACCCTTTTGAGGCTCAGAGACCTCTTTCCTGTTTCCCCTTGAAAACAAACTCTATTTCAGATGAAACATGCAGGGTTCATAAAATAATCTTCAGTGACTGATATTGGACCGCGCAACAGGTAAATAAATGACTTCTTTGAGAGTAGAAGGCTTAAAAGACCAACAGCTGTAGTATATTTAAATTACTTCTTCCCCCAAAAGTAGTGCAAGCAGAAACACTCAAAAGTAGTGAAAAATAGATGAATCTGTATAACTCCTCAATTATTGAACTCATTTTTAATAATTAACTAAGCTCAGATTGGAAAATAAACACATTTTGAGATCTAAAGCAGAAGTGCCTTCATGTTAAAGGGACAGGAGAGAGCCTTTAGACTCAAAGTGCTATTGCAGGTAAGTAAGAATTGAACATTTTACTAAACGACTTGACAGAAACACCTTTAAACACTGAGCAGAGCAAAACCATGTTGACAAATGGCAACCCAGAGATGCAAGGGACTTGAAAGCAAATTCCAAAGTGAATTAATCACAAATCGTAGCATAAGGAACATCTTGGCACCAGGACCCTGGTTTATGTTTCCTGTTGGAAGCATGATGGGAAGATGCAGTCTTATATAGACCTGGCAAAACTATTAAGGGGAAGGCAATTCTGATGTGTCCAATGCCATTCTTTTATATGTCAAGTAGAGACAAAGAAAAATAATATAAATTTCATTTTTTACAGCCCCTACCACAAAATATTTTGTAAATCAACTTAGGATGCTGTATGACTTCACTAACTGATTTCACCTAGTTATAAGTTGTTCAACTAGAGAAGAGAATTTGACCTTTACAGAAATGTCTCAGAATCACATCAAAACTCAGCAAACTCAGCAAGGTATGTCAGGGCCTACTTATCTCCAGGGTTACGAGAAAGTCTGTCTACAGTAGGCAAAATGTGGGTTGTACTGAGTGTTGTACATTTGAATAAATTAGGTCATTATTTACAATGCTCTGATTAGAAAAGACATGAATATTATTTCTTCTTCCAGGTGTATATTGGGTACCTCAATGGGTGTTGAAAATTTGAACTGGGTGTTGGATAGTTATCTCTGATCACCCAGCTTTGAAAGCAGAAGCTGCTACAATTGGAAACACTGAAATAGACGGTTTTGAAAAAAATGACTACAGGGCAGGGAGAGGCAGGTCTAAGCTAATTGATTAGGAAACAAGTCCTGTAGTCAATGGGACTTACAGGTCTTCCTGTCAGGTTCTTCTGCATATCTCCCACTTCATGCCTTCTTCTAAGCCTTCCCTCAATCTATTTTTAATGTCTACTGTTTTCCTGTTGGAGAATGTTTTCTCAGCCTCCTGGCTTCTCCTCTTCAATGTCAGCCAAGGCCACTGATACCTCTTCTTTCTTCCTACCAAGTTGTACTTTGGGTGCTGTGTTCCAAGACTGATGTTCAGTCATTTGGTTATGTACACCTTCAAGTTTCTCCCCATGACTTTCCCAATTTCCATCTTTATTTCTTCCCCTTTTCTCCAACTCTCTTTCCAACCCACAGACTGTCTTGGAGTCAGTCTGTATTTGAACAGAACTTGTGTTCACCTCTTCCAAGCATTTGTGATCACCAGCTTCTTGCACATCTACAACACATAAATCCAGTGGCAACCCTTTTAGGGAAAGCCTTTAGGTCTTCTCTGAGGTGGTGCTGTTGTTTTTTACAGCATTTTCAGAGTTACTGGCCATAATCTTTCAACTTTGTTTGTTTCCAGAACATGCTGCTTCAAGATAAAACAGTCCTTCCCTGGACTATATTCAGCACAGTCACTCTTCTGTGTCTAATTTATCCTCTTGCAATCTGTATCCACAGACAACACGTTTGTGTTCTTACTCCAAGTGGCAACCAGAAGGCATTTGAAAACCCATATCTCACTGTCTAATGATTTTTCTAACCATGAGTTTGCTCTGAAAGGAACTCTTGCCTTTCACACATTTCTATTTAGTTAGATGAATTCCACCTTAAACCTATAGGATGCTCCAGATCTACAAATTTTGATGACTAGATAACATGTTGCTTAGATGGAAATCATAAACCCCTGACCTGAAAACAAGACTTTTTGGAGCACATATTGCCACCTAACTTTAGATACCCAGGGAACCTCCTAACCAAGCCTGACAGGAACCAGCGTGAGGCACATCCAGAGTTAGGCAGAGCTGAAGAGTCTGAGTTATGCATGGGAGTTCTGGTAGAAACTGTACTCCTTAAATGGGTTTTAGGAGGACTGGTTCCAGCCCTAAACCTGCCTGGTTTATGGGGACTATTGGTCTTTCTCCCAAACGTTCTTTAAGTGTTTTAAACAATCTTCTTCTGGCATGGGACAGCAGACTTTGAGCCCTTCTCCTCTAACTACATAATACCAGGATCCTGCTGCATCTTATCTTCTCTCCTATTTACCACAAATTAATTAACTAAGGTTACAAACGCACAGTTTATTCCTAGTGTTGACAAACTATAAAGCTCTTTTACACCTTTTGACAGTTTATTGGTGCTTTAAAGTTTAGGTAATGAGATCCCTTTATACCACAAAAGGAATTTACAAGAACTGCAGGCTCAGACACACAATCTATTTACCGTGACTATACAAGTTATACTGCAGATAATCTGTCAATCTGTGGCAGCTACGTTGTAAATCTTTAGTGTAAATGAGAATAAGATCTTTCGAGTTCCATGAACAAAGTGAAAAGAAAAAGCAGTTTACACTCCCCCCAGAAAAAGAAAAGAATTTTGCAAGAGACAGAGTTAAAAATGTAATTCAATGGATTATAGCTATGATTTAAAAAACAACAACAACAAAAAGTCATACCACTGGTGTAAAAGTCTCCAGTAATAAAACACCAAACAATTTACTGCAGCATTTCAGGTGCCAGACTGCCTAAGGAACTCAGCTTCCTCTCCACTGTCATAATCCCTTATTATTCCTTTTTCCCTATCCAAATTACACTGCCTACTCAGACTTAGCTTGGCCATTCCTAAAATTTCCAAATGTCAGAGTGATGAATGGCAATACATGCACTGGAAATAGGTGCTTCAGAAAAGAGACTTTTAAAAATTATATTTTTAAACCCAGAACAGAGACTTTTTGCTGCTGTTACTTCAGTTAATAAAATGAACCATAAAAATCAGACTGTATAAAATTTCTTAAGCGAAAAAGAATAGAAAATCTTTGCCAGAAAGACTCCTTGGTCAGGATAGCACACAGCTGTGCTGCTACGGCTCTCTGTGGTCAAATGGAACTTAATTAAGAACCTGGAGAAGTTGTTACATGAACTTGGATTAGATGAAGACTTCTATTAAAAAATGCCCCAGCTGCCTCAACTCTTGCAGGGACTAGTCCGGTCGCTGGTCATAAAGTGTAGGGAATCAGAAAAGGAAGGATGAGAGCTGCTTCCCTACCTTTTCATGTGTGTTTAAAAGCACCCACCTGAACCATGAGCCCTCAGACCTCTGGACTTGAAGGTTTACAGCTTACTTTTTCTACCAGTTAATTCCAATCCTAGAAATATAGGATAATACCAATCCTAGGTATATTCCCTAAGCATTTGCACAAAGTTTCAAGCTTGTTTTGCAAAGAGAGGAGTCTGGTGTGTTTTTTTTTTTTTTCCCTCTACGCATCTCAGAAAGACAGGGATGTCTCTGCTTTGAAAGTGGGAGATGTCTTTCCACCCCCATACAGTCCTGCAGGATGAACTGGTGTGTGTGGGCAGCTCCTGGGGAGATGCAGACAGCTTTTCTGCTACTTCCTGACACAGCCAGTGCAGAAAGCTTTTCAAGCATGCCCCGAGGTAAAATAGGAGGCCCTTTCTAATTTATAACTGCTCATTAACCCTTGGGACACCCAGGACTTTATCAGCTTTTTGCCTGCTGCACAGGCAACCTGCCGCAGCCTCTGTGCTGGGTGCTCAGGATCACCCTGGGTATTTTAGATTGAATTTGAGTGTGAGTTCAACCCATAGCTCGTCTGATGTCCTCATTTTGTGGGACCAAACCCAGCATCAGGCAGAAGCTTTATGCAAGCAACAAGCAGACTGAGACAGGAAATTTGGACCTGCTTAGTCCTGTCACATGAACCTTAGTAGGTGACAATGCACAAAGCCATCATGTGCCATCTTCCTTGCGGCACAATCACATGCTTGTCTCAAGGCAGACATCCTTCATGGAGAGGCTCTGGTGACAGAATAACAGAATGATAGGGATTGGAAGGGACCTCTGGAGATCATCTAGTCCAACCCCTGTGCCAGAGCAGGGTCACCCAGAGCAGGTGGCACAGGAACACATCCAGCTGGGTCTTGAATGCCTCCAGAGAAGGAGACTCCACCACCTCTCTGGGCAGCCTGTGCCAGGGCTCTGCCACCCTCAAAGGAAAGTAGTTCCTCCTCATATTGAGATGGAATTTCCTATGTTCAAGATTCTGCTCATTGCCCCTTGTCCTGTCACTGGGCACCACTGAAAAGAGTCTGACCCCATCCTCTTGACACCCGCCCTTTAGATATTGATAAACATTGATAAGATCCCCTCTCACTCTTCTCTTTTCCAGGCTAAATAGACCCAGGTCTCTCAGCCTTTCCTCATCAGAGAGATGCTCCAGTACCTTGATCACCTTGGTAACCCTTTGCTGTCCCCTCTCCAGCAGTTCCCCATCCTTCTTGAACCGGGGAGCCCAGAACTGGACACAACACTCCAGGTGCGGCCTCCCCAGGGCAGAGTAGAGGGGGAGGATGACCTCCCTCAACCTGCTGGCCACACTCTTCTTCATGCCCCCCAGGATACCATTGGCCTTCTTGGCCACAAGGGCACATTGCTGCATCCCACCAGGGCAGGGAATTTGTGGTGCAGCTTTGGACTGAGGCTGCCATGTTTCCTAGCAGTTATTTTCTGTCCAAGCACTGTGAATGCACAGAGATGACTCACAGCTCAGCTTTTTAACATCAGCTTTTAACCTGCTTGGTGGCCCACTCATCCAAGCCCCAATGCAGACACAGCTTCAACATCTCTCTGGCTTCTTCCTTCTCTCATGTAAAATAGGGGTGGTGATTCCCCATTATAAGTGGGTTCTGGAAGATGAAATCCAAGTCTACAGCTAGCCAGATGTGATTTTATTCCAAATTCAAATGAGGCCAAAGCTTCACTGTCTTCCACAGAATAAAAATTCCGCAAAAAAAATATTTTTGGAACCATTACACTTTTTTTTTTTGCTTTGTACTAATGTCACTTTGGGGGTTTAGGGGCTTTGATTTTTATTCTGTAAAAACACTGCATTCCACTAGTGTAGAAATGTTGATATGAAATAAATATAATATTAAAAATAATAATATGAAAGTCCAGGTGAAAGCAAAATGCTAGAATTAAACAACTTTTCCTTCTCCCAATGGGGAAAATAAATCTGACACCATCCAAACAAGAGGACAAAGTGAATTGTTTTGATTTTCTCCAGTAGGAAATACCTTTGAAAGTGACCTAGTCTTGCTGAATGTTTCATGAAACTACAGTTTTCATCTTAAAGCATTTCCACCTAGATATTTTTGAACAGCACTTTCAAGAAAGCAAGGAGTATCTGACTGGGGATGGGAATGGCTGTTGTGATCAAACAGATCTATGGAAACTTTCATTGTTTCTCTTTCTTACTACACTAGCCTGCAGAAAATATACTGTCCCTATGTGCTGCCCCATAAATGCAAACATTTCCAAAAATTTCCTTTAATCAGAGATTACCCAGTCACGTTGTCAAGCTACATCAGTCCGGAAAAGAAGGGGAAAAAAATTTCCCAGCTCCTTCAATGCATAAACCAGCAAGCCTGACAAAAAACCCACACTCATGCTGGCAAATAGCTTACAACCAAAGGTGCCACACACACAAAAACCTCTTTAAACTGCCACCAGGAACAAACGGCTCCAAACGCAGCAGCCGACTACCACAGATCCCGTCGCGAGCTGCACACAGCTGTTAACATTTTGCATTATTGCCGATTAATGTCCCGCGCTGTTGCCGCCGAACGAGACGGGGAACGTCTGCCTGCAGGAGCAGGTACACAGGGCAGCACGACCATTTAAATGCTAAGATCATTTCAGTGCATCCCCAGCACATAATGAAAGAGGATTAGACATGCCGGAAAAGTGAAGATGAGCCCAAATGGAGGGTCCCTGCCTGTCTCAGCCTGCAGCCCTCAGAAAACCCAGGTCTGAGTCCAGGCTTCTCAGCTTGCCAGAATTTGTAGTCTCTCTCCCTTCTAGGGTGAAAATTCACAGAATCACAGAATGAAAGCGGTTGGAAGGGACCTCTGGAGATCACCTAGTCCAACCCTCTGCCAGACAAGGGTCACCCAGACCAGGTGGCACAGGAATGCGTCCAGGTGGGGTTTGAATGTCTCCAGAGATGGAGACTCCACCACCTCTCTGGGCAGCCTATGCAAGGGCTCTGCCACCCTCAAAGGAAAGAAGTTCCTCCTCATGTTTAGGTGGAACTTGCCATGTTCAAGTTTGTGCCCATTAGCTCTTGTCCTGTCCCCGGGCACCACTGAGAAGAGCCTGGCCCCATCCTCCTGACACCCACCCTTTCAGTATTTACAAGCATTGATAAGATCCCCCCTCAGCCGTCTTTTTTCCAGACTGAAGAGACCTAAATCCTTCAGCCTTTCTTCATAAGAGAGATGTTCCAGTCCCCTCATCATCTTGGTAGCCCTTTGCTGTCCCCTCTCCAGGAGTTCCCTGTCCTTCTTGAACCGGGGAGCCCAGAACTGGACACAGTGCTCCAGATGTGGCCTCACCAGGGCAGAGCAGAGGGGGAGGATGACCTGATTCTCCCTGATTTTGTTGGTGGTGGCTTCTCCTCCTCCAGCCATTGTCCTGGTTGTAGTTGGGGCCAAAATTGGAAAAGATATTTCAATGTTATATTGCACGGTTTAAGAAGCAACTATTTCACCCCACAAAAAGCCTCCACATCTGTAGTAATCCATACATCTCCCCTTGTCAAGAAACACAAGCTAATATAGTAGCTATATTCTGTATATATTATATTTTTATATCTATATCTATTTTTATATTTATATATTAGCACCCATTTCTCAGTCCTCTTTACATCACATTTTTTCTTCATTCAGATCAGCACCAAAATACAGAACAACTGATTTAAATTTAAATCAAAGTTGATCGATCCATTTCTGTTAGAGAGAAGGGCGAGCTATAAAAGACACAGCAGCTTTCCCTGCATCCAGCTCTCTGGTTTTTTTCCCCCCATCTGCTAGGTCTTTAAAAACTAATGGTCATCTTATATTTGTGAATAAGGAAGTGAAGAAACAAGTCATTGTACATTAGTTACTCCATGGGAAGTGCCTAAGTGCAGTTTCTTACCCCCAGTGAACGCAAGGGGATTCGAGGCAGCTTAGCCTTCTGTTCAAGAGCCATCTGCTTTAATGCATCATGTTTAAGTCAAGGTCTTGAAAGGAAAAATGCTGCCATAGAAGGCAAAAAAGCCTCCTGCAACCACCATACAGAATAACTAACATCTAAGGAAAACCAATCTATGGAAGTGACCCCAGAAAGGGGAAAAGGATCTGAACTCCTGGTGTAACAGGGGTGTGAAAATCAATGGTTTCAGTTACTGGGAAATAACATAAATAGCATATATTCAATCAACGAACACTCAAGTAAGGTAAAAAAGCACATCCTATCTCTAGCAGATCTCTGCACCCTATCTTGAATCCCCCTGCTACAGATATTTTTTTTTTTCATTTTTTTTTCCCCTGGGAAGATTTTCTTTTTAATATGTGAGTAAAGCAGAACAAATTCTCTCATGTTGTCTATGATCGCTTAATCTCAAACTCAGCACAGATACATAACACTGCTTAATGGAGGAAAAGCAAGCAGCATTTGATTAAATGTTTGATCTCTTGAGGAATGCACAGGCTCTGTAGAGCACAGTGCACAGCTCACAAATATTTTGTGTTTTATTATTGATTAGAAGTGATTAAACTTAATAATTGGTTCAACTGATAAAAAATACTTCTTTTCTTGAGCTAACGCTGAAAATGTTTAGGATTGGTTTGGATGCAGGGAAGTCTGGGATAGAAGTAGTGCAGAATTACCTCTAGAATGTCATCTTCCACTCTCAGCGTCCATTGCGAGTTCAGGGACATTCTTTGCAGCAGGACTATCGATGAGTTTAGAGGGCTGAAATGACCACTGACAAGTCTATTTTCAGAGAATCACAGAATGGTCAGGGTTGGAAGGGACTTCTGGAGATCATCTAGTCCAACCACCCTGCCAGAGCAGGGTCACCCAGACCAGGTGGCACAGGAACGCATCCAGGCGGGGTCGGAATGTCTCCAGAGATGGAGACTCCACCACCTCTCTGGGCAGCCTGTGCAAGGGCTCTGCCACCCTCAAAGGAAAGAAGTTCCTCCTCATGTTTAAGTGGAACTTGCCATGTTCAAGTTTGTGCCCGTTACCTCTTCTCCTGTCCCTGGGCACCACTGAGAAGAGGCTGGCCCCATCCTCCTGACACCCACCCTTTCAGTATTTACAAGCATTGATAAGATCCCCCCTCAGCCATCTTTTTTCCAGACTAAAAAGACACAAATCCCTCAGCCTTTCTTCATAAGAGAGATGTTCCAGTCCCCTCATCATCTTGGTAGCCCTTTGCTGTCCCCTCTCCAGCAGTTCCCTGTCCTTCTTGAACCAGGGAACCCAGAACTGGACACAGAACTCCAGACGCGGCCTCACCAAGGCAGAGTAGAGAGGGAGGATGACCTCCCTCCACCTGCTTGCCAAGTTCTTCTTGATGCACCCCAGGATGCCATTGGCCTTCTTGGCCACAAGGGCACATTGCTGACCCATGGTCATCCTGTTGTCCACCAGGACTCCCAGCTCTCTTTCCACTGAGCTGCTCTCCAGCAGGTCAGCCCCCAACCTGTCCTGGTGCATGGGGTTATTCCTCCCCAGGTGATTATAAATAGGTACAGTATTAAAAAAAACTCTCTGGACATTGTTGCTTTCTTTACCACACAGCTTTTAAAGTCTGGGCAAAGTGAATGTAGCATCATAGTAAATCTGTAACATTTTCAATCTAGTTGGAGAGGCATAGGTTATTAGTCAAAATGCAGGGAACAGGCTCATATGTTCATGCCCTGTATCATTGCAGTGTTGCTACTGACAAAATTTCACCTAAATACACAGCAAAACTGCTGGAGTTTTTTTAGGACGAGGCACAATCTGCTTTGAGGGGACACAATGGAATAACGACCTTATCTACACAGGACTGGTAAAAAATGGAACAGAATAGAAAAAGCCTTTAAAATTTTTCTGTCCCTGGTAACAAGAGTGTTGGGACCATGAATTAGGCTGTAGGTGTGCTCGGCTACTGATGCAGCATCTCCTCTTACGCTGCCTCCTCACCCGGTCCCTGCCTTCTGCTCAGCATCTGCTGGTGTCTCCAGTCCGGTTTCCCTGGAAAGGACAAAGGCGCAAGAACAGCCAAGGCCACCATGCTAAACTTCTCTCCCAAGGCTTGTCAGGAGAGTTTCTCAGGGAATAGAGTGCAGCCGGAGCTGGAGACAGTGATAAATTTCCCCTCTCAACAATCAATAAAATTCTCTCAGCCCCGCTCAGGCCCCTACCGCGGATGCGAGGGCCGTAATTACATTGTCAAAAAGTCGAGTTGCCCTGGCTGACTGAAACTCCCTTTAAAACTGACGGGTGATTGACAGGCAGTTTATGGGTGGCATGCTCTGACTGGCAGGGGAGTTGGCTAAAGCCAAAGGCAACAGTGAAATTTCCCAGTCTGCTACAACCACCGGAGCAAAGGACTGCCACTCACCAGGGAATTGTGGGAAACCCTTAGTCATATTAACATATCAAAGCGAGGAGCTGACAGCGCTTACTAAACAAGCTGAATTCAACCATGGCTGCAGAGCATCCCCCAAACTTCCCAGTCTGAAGGAGAAAAGAAATTAAAATGCTCTCAGTCCTGTCTTCACCTAAGACAACTAAGAATTTGGAAGCCTGCTTATTTAAAGATTTTGATCTGAGATAACATATATATGCGTGTGTATATATATGTATCTCACAAATGTATATTGCTGAGCATGTCAGCTTCTTTCATATATATATGAAAGAGCCTGTCATGCTCAACAATTTGTTCTATACCACAGGCCAGACTGGTGTTAAATTGGAGACAGAACAGCATATTTCTCTTTCATGTAAGCAATATGAACCCAGCAAAAGAACACACTCCTTTTGGTCTTGTTTTCTAGCGGGTTTCTACCCGCTAATTGCAGATTATATGGTTTGAAAGAACCTTAATTGCAGCCATGCACTGACACTGTATGTAGTGCGGAGCTTAAAAGTGGCTTCATAGCTAGTCTGGATTTCTTGAATAAGAAATTGATAAGAATTCTTGAATAAGAATTGTTAAGAAATTGAAACCGAGAGATGTTTCCATTGATGGGCCAAGCCACCTTTGGTTCTATGTATTTCCATCCAGATAATGCTTGGGTTGCAGACCTCACCTTCTTGGTTTCCTCAAGGATGAAGAATCACTGGGGATTATGGCACTGAGTAAAACGTATGAAATATCAGTGAGAAATGCCTTGAGGGTACTGACATGGTCACCTGGGTTTACTTCCCTCCATGACATTGCCAAGGTAACATTGTAAGAAGTACCTCTGCCTTGGTTGTCTGCAATTTCGTGGGTTGGTCTGTGAGGATGGAGTCAACAAGGCAGTGATGATAGAGGTTCAGAAGCAGCACAGGAGGCACAGCTGCAACAAATGGTGCTGTTTTTTCCTACATTGCTAGAAAACAAAGCAGCACGAAGAAGATAAGGGTCTTGTTACAAAGCTCCGAGAATATAAGGACAAAATCCTGCCTCACAAAAGTCAAACTGAGAATGGAAGGGTACTTTAAAGTAGCAGAAGATACAGAAAGCGAAACAGCAAAAGCAGTTATCAGGCAAATACAAATCAGACATTTTAATACTTTTCTTAAAAAAAAAAAAAAGGAAAAACATGGATGATTAACCAAATTAATCCTCTGGAACAAGCTTCTGCAGAAAATGCTGGCTTCTGTTTCCCTTGATGTCCTCAAAGACCAAGCTTTTCTGGAAGGCATGCTTTAATCTAACGTGAGTTACCGAACTCAAGGCTGGGATAACTGTATGAAACTCAATGGCCAGTAACGGACAGTCAGTTCAGCCCAGATGATCTAATTGCAGTTCTTCACAGAGCCCCTCTAGGAAGTGGGATAGAAAAGCTCTGCCCTTCTCCAAAGCCAGTTTACTGAAATTATTAAAGCTGTTTGCAAGCACGAAATAATTTAACCTTGCCGATTCTTGACACAGTTGTCAAGAGCACCTGACGTGGCTTTCATGAGTAGTGCAGCCCACCTCCCTTGCCACCGCCAGAAGCACCTTCCCCAGCCTCCTCTGATCTCTCCTGATTCTGAAAAGCATCTGTTCACCAACTCCCCTCCAACAATGGACCTCACCTGACCTTGTTCGGCTCCTTTGAACTGACAGGCGTATTGCACAGCAGTACGGCTTGCTCCTTGTCTGTGCTCAAATTGTACCCCTTAGTGTCTGACATCATTTTTGACTGAGAGCCATACATGTCAGCGATGCTCAGAGAGCAACATTTCTGCCTGTAGGCCAGGAGGGTGGAAGTTCATGCCCTGATGGAGGATATGAATGCCTACCAGTATGAAAGTCGACACACAGGAGGATAAGGGAGGGAGATGAAGCATTCAAATGCATTGGCTTTTCTTTTTCCTCCTCTATGACACACACTGCCTTTAAAAACAACCCGTTAGTTAAGAAATTGACATAGAATCATAGTATGGTTAGAATTGGAAGGGACCTTAAAGATCATCTAGTTCCGACCCCCTGCCATGGGCAGCAACACCTACCACTAGACCAGGTTTCTCAAAGCCTCATCCAGCCTGGCCTTGAACACCTCCAGGGATGGGCCAGCCACAGCTTCTCTGGACAACCTGTTCCAGTGTCTCACCACCCTCACAGGAAAGAATTTCTTCCTAATATCTAATCTAAATCTCCCCTTTTTCAGTTTGAAACTGTTACCCCTCATTCTGTGCATGCATTGCACTAATGGATGCACTCCATCATTTATCTACAATCTTGGTCAACAGGGGAGGTACCAGATGACTGGAGGGTGGCTAATGTGATGCTCATCTACAAGAAGGGTCGGAAGGAGGATCCAGGGAACTACAGGCCTGTCAGCCTGACCTCGATACCAGGAAAGATCATGGAGAGGATCATCTTGAGTGAGCTCTCACGGCAAGTGCAGGGCAGCCAAGGGATCAGGGCCAGCCAGCATGTGTTTAGGAAGGGGAGGTCCTGCTTAACCAACCCAATCTCTTTCTCTGACCATGCGACCCACCTTCTGGATGCAGGGAAGGCTGTGGACGTTGTCTATCTGGACTTTGGTAAGGCCTTTGACACCATCCCCCACAGCATTCTCCTGGAGAAGCTGGCGAATCATGGCATAGACAAGTGTACTCTTTGATGGGTTAAAAACTGGCTGGATGGCTGTGCCCAGAGAGTTGTGATTAATGAGGTGAAATCCTCTTGGCAGCCGGCCACCAATGGTGTCCCTCAGGGCTCAGATTTGGGGCCAGTTTTGTTTAATATCTTTATCGATGATCTCGATGAGGGGATTGAGTGCACCCTCAGTAAGTTTGCAGATGACACCAAACTAGATGGGAGTGTTGATCTGCTTGAGGGTAGGAAGGCACAACAGAGGGACCTGGACAGGCTGGATCGATGGGCCAAGGCCAACTGTATGAGGTTTAATAAGGCCAAGTGCCGGGTCCTGCATTTCGGTCACAACAACCCCAAGCAACGCTCCAGGCTTGGGGAAGAGTGGCTGGAAAGCTGCCCAGCAGAAAAGGACCTGGGGGTGCTGGTGGACGGCCAGCTTCACATGAGCCAGCAGTGTGCCCAGGTGGCCAAGAAGGCCAACAGCATTCTGGCTTGTATCAGGAATAGCATGGTCAGCAGGAATCCCTATTGTGTGTGATGGTGCCTCTGTACTCGGCACTGGTGAGGCCTCACCTCGAGTACTGTGTTCAGTTCTGGGCCCCTCTGTACAAGAGGGACATTGAAGTGCTGGAGCATGTCCAGAGGAGAGCTACCAGGCTGGTGAGGGGTCTGGAGACCAGGTCATATGAGGAGAGGCTGAGGGAGCTGGGCATGTTTAGCTTGGAGAAGAGGAAGCTGAGGGGAGACCTCATTGCCCTCTACAACTCCCTGAAAGGAGGGTGGAGAGAGGTGGGTGTTGGCCTCTTCTCCCAGGTGAATAATGACAGGACCAGAGGAAATGGTCTGAAGTTGCGGCAGGGGAGGTTTAGATTAGATATGAGGAAGAATTCCTTTACTGAAAGAGTGGTCAGGCACTGGAACCATCTGCCCAGGGAGGTGGTTGAGTGACCATCCCTAGAGGTATTTAAGAAACGTCTAGATGTGGCACTTCAGGGCATGCTCTAGTGGCAGAGATTGTAGGTTTTGGGGGGTTTTTTTGGTTGGGGTTTTTTGTGTGTGTGTATGGTTGGACTCGATGATCTTAAGGGTCCTTTCCAACCATGAAGATTCTATGATTCTATGATTCTATAATATTCTGATTCACACTGAGTTTAGACCTGAGTTCCACATGTAATCCACTGCACCAAGAAATGGCCATTTTATACCCGTATTTCAAGCTCTGTATCTAAATTCTTTGCCTCACAACATCTGCACACCTATAGCCAATTTCTGATCTTCAGGTCCCTTGTCTCTTGTACTTGGTAGGAACGTGGAGCTTTGGCCCTGCAGGACTTCCTTTGAGAGAAAAGTCGAATGGTTAGAGCAGAGGACCAGGCATCTTGGAGTGAAATTACTGGCATTGCTACAGATTTTCTGCATAGCCCTTGTCTTGTCATTTATGACAAAAACCTGTGCTGAGCAGGAAAACCGAGAGATGCCATCTGTGCTCCTAGTTGTAGAGACAGACAACTGGGGTTGGGTTGCCAGCACAGCACAAAGAGGAGAAAAAGGGCAAACCACACTGCCAGGAGCACTTTGCTTCTGCTTTGAAGACAAGTATCATCCTCACTGAAGTTGACACAGCATGCTTGGCATTGGCCTTACCATGGGACATATCTGGAAGACCACCATGTCTTTGCAACCCGAAAAGCTATATCCTCGTTGGGAAGGAAATGTCCCAAATGTTATGGAGAGAGATGAGGTGAGAAGGATACCCCTTTCTAGCAGTAGAGCAAACCCACATGATACCCAACAGGGATCTGAGGTCCCATTTCCATGGGATGGGGACTTTCAGTTTTGGACAGGCATGCACAAATTCAACCATCCTTGAGGCGCATAAACCAAGGTTTCATAACTAGATACCATCTATCTTCTTCTTGGGGTCCAGATTTTCAAAATGACTCAGCTCCTGGTATGTGAGCTTTTATGGAGATACACCACTGAGCCTTGGTGCATAAGGTACTGTAGAAATAGGAGTCTGATGGTGAATGCAAAGATACAAAGTTCTGCCCCGCAAACTTGATTTCAGCAAATACTTAACTGCAATTAGAAACCCAAGTTCATGATCGGAGTTGTTTTTTGAGTTGTTTTTTTTTTTTTCCCCCCTGGGCATTTTTTTGCTTTGCTTTGTTTTCTTTTATTCATTTGTGCTTTGCATTTGAAGAGAAAAAGTGTACTCACCATGGATGGAAAGGGTCCCATTCCTCACTGCCAGGAACTTGACCCCATATGGGAATAATGGTGGAGAATGGAGGCTTCCATAGAGATAGATGTGTGCTTTGTGACGGAAAGGGGCCTTCAGGGATCCCACCTGGAGCTCCCCTCCATCAGATATCAGAATGTAATGAGCATGCAGTTCTACAGGTCCTGGACCAGTGAACAAGAGCTTGCCACCTGAAGACAATAGAAGAGCAAAATGCAGTCATAAATCTAATAGTCTTTGTCTCATGGTCAAAGGAGCTATAAAACATGGGGCCAAAAATGTTTTTGCAATAAAATTATCAGATTAAGGGTAAAACAAAATTGTTTCCTGTAAAAATTCTGCCTCGACCTGTACTTGTCCCTGTGGATTTTTCAGCCCTTTACAGATCTTATTAATTCACTCCATTTTCCAATTCTACCATAGGCTACCTTTCCAGACTTGAGCAAGGCCATCCAGCCTGGGCAAACATCTGGGCAAAATTTCTCCAATTCCAGTGCAAGTGAGTTGTTTGAAAAATCACGGTCTTAATGTATTCACTTACTAAATGTTAAAAAGGGGATATTACTACTTAATTTGTATGTTACTTCTTAGATTACAAACTGCTTGTGACAGAGAGTGGAGAAAACATCTTTGCAACATAAGAACTGGCAACCTGTTTAGATCCGCGGTTGATTTAATCCTGCGTACTCTTCCAGCTGCTGTTCAAAACCAGATGCTTCCAAATTCAGTATAAGAAACTTCTCCCTGTTAGCTGGATGTGAGATGATCTCCCCATCTCATGAAAGCCTCATTTTAATCCCCAATTAGAGGTTAGCTTTGCCCCAAAGCATCAGATTTCATCTCCCTGCCAACATTTTCCTTTTACCATCTATTAGTATAACTGGATAAGTTTTGTCAGTAATATAGATCTGATCCTTCACATATTTCTAATAGTTAGTCTCAATGACTTCTTAAAGCAATGAATTCTGTGGTCTAAGTACATAGTTCATGAAAAGGCATTTCCGTCCTTTGGTTTTGACTCTCCAATTCTGTCAAATGCTTCCTTTGTTCTTGCCTTGTGTGAGCTGGCAATCCCAGTCTATCATCTCAGGATGGTTTACTCTTTTATCTCCTTTTATACTTTCTCTCCTATGACGGACACTATTGCTGTCTTTACACTGTATTTGGGCAGAGTGGACTCTCAGACATCTAATCATTCTGCAGATGGGATATGTCTTCCTAGGTCAAGCCATACTTCGCAGGAGCTAGCAGGAGATACCTCAAAGCCTGGCAACCTCAGAACTCCTTACAACGGGTCTATCACCTTCCCAACATTTGCCATTATGCAAGTTGCTAATAACTGTGCCATCTCGTATAATGGCCACGTTTCTACTGCAGTTAGCTTTTAATGGTGACCTTTATACCTACTAAAAGTTTGGCTTTCCTTCCCCAAAAGATACTACCTATCCTATCATGAAGGATTAGGGAGATCAGACCTCTGCTTTAATTTAAGTATTGAGATGAAAAACAGATTACAATCATTGCTTGCCTTTGTTCATATCCTGATGCTTTCAGTGATAAGGGAAACGCACAGCACTTGCGTGCCATTCCCTCCCAGTTGCATCCACTCCAGCTGAACACATTCTGCTTATTCTGATCTCCTTATTCATTCTGGCATTGAGGGGCTTTCATTGTTTCATTGATTTCTTAGCCTTATAACAAATTCCTATAACCTAGTTCTAATTTCTTAGTCTTATAACAAAGCTAATATTTGAATAGGGACTACCCATTAAATACTTTCTTTGCAGATTTCAGTAGATTCCAGATAAGTTTTTACAGATTGTCCTTAATAAATGAAAGAGATAAGTCTTATGTTTTCTTGCTTATAACCACTGGGACCATGGGATCATTCCCACAAATACCAACTCCCCTATGTGTAAATTGTCTCTTTCCCTAGACATACTTTTCTATATACAAATGTATTTCAGTTAAGCTAGCTGCATAGTGTTTTTAAAAATTATACGGAATATACTGCAATAAAACAGCATGAATTTCAGCTTGTTTCATGCAAAACAACAGCAGATATCTGACCTTTATTCTGAGATACATTTGAGACTTCTAGAAAAATCATTTTCTAGAAAGTCATTACATTTCATTTTCTAGAAATCATTACACTTCTAGTGTAATGATAGGACACGGGGCAATGGCCCCAAACTGAAAGAGGGTAGATTTAGGTTAGATATTAAGAAGAAATTTTTACTATAACGGTGGTGAGGTACTGGAACAGGTTGCCCAGGGAAGTTGTCAATGCCCCATCCCTGGGAGTGTTCAAGGCCAGGCTGAATGAGGCTTTGAGAAGCCTGGTCTAGTGGGAGGTGTCCCTGCCCATGGCAAGGGGGTTGGAACTAGATGATCTTTAAGATCCCTTCCAACCCGAAACATTCTGTGATTCTGTGAAAAATGAAACGTTCTTAATACAAAATGTGCTATGCTGAAATTGGAACAATACTTGAAATAGTATTCATTTGCAGACTGAAGGGACCATTGGATCATATCGCCTGACGGTCTGTGCACATCAGGCTATTGAAAAACTGGAGGAATTCAAGTCATCTGTGTTTGCTGCATACCTTCCAGAAAGGCAGACAATCAATTAAGCGACTTGGGGACATCACTGCCATTTTCTATGATCATATTTTCCAACAGCTAATCTCTCTTACCGTTCAAAACTTTTGCTTTATTTCCAATCATAACTTGTCAAGGATGAGCTTTCAGACAGTGGTTCTCTTTGTATCCTCCTGCATTGCGCTGCAGAGAGGTGTAGAAAACAGCACTTTCTGTGAAAGTACTTACAGGTAACATCAAATCTCAGCCCTCATTCAGATTAGTTGACAAGGTTTTTAAGATTCTCCCTGCAAGGAAACATCTCCGATTCATGGAGCAGTGCATCCTCGCCCACAACCCAGTGCTCCTTCTGAAATTGGGAATCCAGGCCTCCTTAGGTCTTCTGCTTCTTTATTGTTCTTGATGTTGCTTATAGAGGCAAAGGTACCTTATCCCCACACTTTGCCTCTTGCTTTTCAAAGTAAAAAACTATACCACCTCCTTTTGCCTCTTCATTACACTGGGAGATCAAGTGGGAATCCTTGGGCCACACTCACTCATGATCCTTTTCATGATCATGGTTCTGTCTGTCAACGCCTCTTACTGTGGGCACTTTCATTCCTAATTGCTCCCTGCCCAGCTCTCTTCCCAGATGTGTAAATCTGCATTTGGCTTGAATGGCATTCACAAAATGTGACCAGTGATGGTTCTCCATTTACCTTCAGATCATTGATGATGTGTCCTGGTATTCAAGCAGACATGAAAATGGTTTCACGCTAAGAATTTACTTCTTGAGTAAATTGTATGTCTACTAGCTGCCCTGACATCTGGGCAGGTGATCTTCAGCTAGTCATCACACTATCACAGGTTTTACAGAATTAACTTTATCAAACAAACTTGTAATTTTCTTAGAAAATATACTAAAGTTTGCTGTCTTTTTTCCTAAAATTTCTATGTTGTCATTCAGTAACACCTACAGTGTGTAATGTATATAACATTATAACATTTAACTTCATACAGTTTTCTCTTTTAACCTGTGGTTGATATCAGACTAAGCAGCCAATATATTTTCCTTTACCTGTCTGGATACTGACACAAGATCAGAACTTCTACAGCCCTCTGTCATTTCCCATGTACTCCAAAACGAGTATTTGTGGGCCGTACAATGCCTCTACAAGCAGTTTTAAAGCTCTTGAATGAGACTGGATCTGTTGATTTAAGAATGTGTTTTCCTGAAAGATATTATTTAAAATCTTCATTATATTAACATTCTTCAGTAATGAATGGACTGCTGGCCCATCTTCCTCTTGTGATACAATTTACCATCCTGTTCCTTCCCATAGTGAGAACAGAAATATTTATTAAATACATTTGCCTTATAGCAGCAGTGGTAATAATTTTATCACCGCAATCTAGAAATGGAACTATAAATCACTGCGATTTATTTTATTCCTAACATAAAAAAAAGAAAAAGACATCTCCCCCAAGGTCTTTATTGACTTCCTATGCTCTGTTCCCACCGAAATATAGTGATTTCTGTTTCCATTCTCTTCATACAATTTTTAATGAGTATTCTAATTGCTACCATGCTGTACCAATGAACCAGGGTGGCTGGTAACCAAATTTGTCCTATCTTTTGATTGTAAAATCATAGTTCTGCCTCAAACAATCTCGTCAAAAGTTTTCCCAAGTTTCAGCCACATTTTGTCCATACAAAATTTCAAGGAATATTTGAAAATCCCCTGTTTTTCAGTAATAGGCTAACTGGATGTCAGTTGTCCTGAACAATCTTTCCCTTTGTTGATTAAAATATTTTCCATATCTTTTGTGGACACCCAGGTGTCTGGCAAGCTTGGCAAGTGGATGCTGGTGACTGCTTGACAGTGGGTGTAAGCATATGCAATAGACCCAATGTGTTTCAGTAGCATCGGGTGTGCAGGCACTGTCTGTGCCATGCCTGGCCTGCAGGTTAGACCCTTCCTGGAGGAAATCCTACACAGAAGCAAGGTTTCCCTTCCCTGGGTGAAGATTTGGATGTGTAGGGATAATAATAATAGGACTTCAAGGTGAGGGTTGTTTCCTGTCACTTGGGTTTCTCTGTCCCAAAGTGTAATGGCAACCCAAGCACGCTTGGCAATGGTGCTGAGATTTGCAAGATCAAAACCATCAAAAGGCATTTGCTGTACCTGAGGTTTTGGCTTTCCGTTAGAAGCAGCAGTCAGACCCAACATGTGATCAGAGGAAACAGATATATCAGCTACACCCACGGTCACAACATAATGCCATTGTCCCCTGGCTATTTGCAAAGCTTCTGAACTCCTCCCAGAACAAAGCCCAAAGGCACTCAGTCTTTGGGAGAAAAGAAAGTGTAAAGAGAAAAGTTCAACTGCTGAAGATAAAAAAAAAGCAGCATCGCAGGAAAGAAAATAAAGCATTAGCAGGGATTCATTTAGCCATTTACCAAGTCTAAGTGTAAAAAAAACCCAAAACCTCTAGCCAAACTTACAAATACTTATGTCAAAAAACTGCATATTGTCCCTCTAACCCTCAGCTCTCTGTATCTCTGTGTTTTTCATTGGGTCAAAATAAATATACAGCTGCTGCTTTACAAGATTGTCTTCCCCTTTTTTTAAAAAGAAAATAAAAGTTATGCTTCCTTCTTTTATTGCACTTGACCTCTTCTCTGAAAGCAGAAAGCAAGAATATTGCTCAACGGAGCCTTTGGCTGTGACCCTCAAATTGTTTGTTATGGCTGCACAGGAAAGAAAAGTCCTACATATGACCTTGAGGGTGATTTTATAAAAATCAATCAACTACTGTTATGATGGCCTCCCCACCAAGCAAAATAAATACAATTAAACCCATAATCACTTCTGTACAGTAATGTGAAAATTGAATGGGTCTCTTTAGGTGGAGTGAGGGAAGAGGGGGGAGAAAATATGTTGAGGCTGTTTGATACTTTGTGAGAAGATCAGAAGCACCATTCTTCTCAATTAACCCAGCAATTAGCCTCCACCTCTCTGCTCAGAAAGAAATCTCTCTTCCTCTGTCTTTACCAAAAAAAAAAAAAAAAAGAGAAAAGCTAAACTGGAGGGAACTCTCTCTGTCCCACAGGAGAAATAGCCAGACCAAATAATGAAAAAAAACAAGGGAATATTAAGGAAAACAAACCTAATAATAAGGGGCAGTTGCAATCTGCTGTGTAAATAACTACAGCAGCATCATACCATTGGCAGAACTGGTTTTGTGAAAAAATATGTATCTTCTGGAGTCCTTGGGAAATGGTGGAGGGCGCACATAAAAGGAAAGGAATTGGAAAGACAATGTATTAACACTTCACTTTGTCAGGTGTCCCAGACTGGCTCATGCAATGTCACAGCCCAGGTATCCAAAACATTCCCTATGGAAAGAGGCTGCATCATGCACTTCTGAAAAAAAGAACAAATAGGGATGGAGTAGAGGCTTGTGAGGGTTGCTGTGGGAAGTTTCTCCTTGCCTCCATCATGAAGATTCACGCTTTCAGACACAGCAGTTTATATCCCTTCTTAAAAACTTCATTTAAAAAAAAAAAATCCTTCTAAAGTAGATGTTCTCATAACGCATAAAAGATATGTTGATATTTCTCATTTAGGTTGTCATTTAGAGCATTCTAGAGATTTCCTGAACTCACAGGGAAGCAAAGTCCATATTCCAAAACGCATATTTTACATGGATGGCTTTTTTATTATCATCTTTTGAGGTCATACTTTAGCATTCACTGTCAATATAAGACCATCCTGAGAAATAGTGTATTTTTTTCTAAAGAACAGCTCATTAGGAAGCTAGGATAAAAGTGCCTATCGTCAGATTTAATTCCACTTCTTTATGTAAAGTTGAAAGAAGCATTAAAGCAAGCAAACTAAAAGAAAGGTGCTGGATAATCTCAGAATATATACATTTTTAATCAATAATAGGAGAGTACCAACAGAGGAAATGTCACTACTGTGTCAGGCCCCCTCAACTAACAGAAAACTGCTGCATGGAAGAGGATTTGCAAGGTTGAAAGGTCATCTCCTCAACTGGACTACTCCTTCCCACCACTGTGCAGGGAAGATCTGCTCCAGTTGTGCTGTGGGCATGTCACGGCCATGTATAACTCATATTCCCACAGCCTTCAGCTTTTCTCTTCCCAGTTCCTCTTGGTATTTCACACGACGAAGCCACAGAACCCCCCATGAGACAGGTTTAAGCTCAGAAGTTATATTCCTGGCAAGCATCCCTGAGTGGCAAAACAGCAGGAGGCAACTGCTGGAGCTGGAATATCTTTGCTGAAGCAACTGATCCTGCGCAACAAGGCTGCAGTGTGCTGGCAGCCCACTTACTGCTCATTCTCCAGCTCCAAGGATGTGCCTGGTGGGGCCTCCAAGCAGGAAAAAGAAAAAAACAACCCAAAACCAAAGGTCTTCTTGTGTACAAGAAGAGGAAGAGAGAGTTTATGAGCCTTAAATAAGAACAGCCGATTATTTCATGGACCTGTTGCCTGCACCCTGTTGACATGCTCACATGACATTCGGATGAGCCGTAAAAGTTGATTGCAGGCTGGACCACTGTGGAGTAAGATGCAAAGAGGAAAAGTTTGTTCTATTGGCTCCATCCCAAAGGCTGCCTGAACCAAGAGTCCAAAACTCATTCTCCACCTCCCTGAATATGTTCCTCCATGTTCATACTATTTAGGTACATATCCCATCTGTGAATTCAAATCCCTGTGTATTTCCACCAGGACATCACTAACATGCTAAAAAGCTAAGCTTGTATTCCAACATTTTGTTGGATGGAGGCCTTAATCTGTCCCTGGGTGAGGAACCGGCAGCTGCTTGAGTGTTCTCAAAAAGAAACTGTCTCCCAAGCCCGGCAAGCCTGTGTTTTCTGGCTTGCTGCGCTCACAGCCATCTGTTCAGATGGCATGTGCTTGTTTGTAAGCTGGTCTTCCTTTAGAGCACAGGAGCCAGGCAAATCACCAGCCCAGGGAACACTGCCATAGGTATATCTCCTTCAAAGAAGACCTTCTACTTCTTCAGCTCTTAGGTAGCCTCCAAGACACTTAGCAACACCTTTGGTGCATTTGCAAGAGGAGAGATAACCTGGTGGGGAGGAAGTGTGGGCATTCCTAGATGGCTTTGACAGCATGTATCAGAGCCCATCATCTAGAATCTAATGAAGGAAGCTTCTAGGTGAGCCTCATGAAGGCAACAGGATAAACATAGAGATATGTGATGAAAAAATTGGTCCTTGGCTTATTATTTCAAGTATACAGGTGACTTCACCCTCAGGAAAAAGGAGGGCACTGGGAAAAGCACAGAAGCACTATTTTATGGAGCAAGATTATGTTTCTCCTCACCTAAAGCCTGCCTAGGAAACCTTTAGAGTGTTTCTATTTGCTACCCCCTCTACTCACAGTTATGTCATTTCAAGCTGATTTCTGCCATTTGAATTTAAAGATATTACAGATAGGACTGCTCTCCTAGTGTCTAGCACCGTGGGTTGGACCTTGGTCTTAGTGACGGCCTGTTCCTACAAAAAATCTATCGTAGTGCATGGCCTGTCAAGCCGCCAGAGGAAAAGGAGATACTTCAAAATAAGAAACCCATGTGCAATCTGGTTACACAGTACACTTCCTCTGCAGTTCAGGGCTCATGATACAGATTCATGCCTTTGAAGATATTTATTTGCATTTAAAAACCTTAAGAAGACCTGGGCCTTGTTCCCAGCCTGCACAGGTTGTGACAGACGTATTTCTGTACCACATAAAAATGTGTGAGGGCAGTTCTACTAATGGTATGAAGCTGCTACTGTAATGAGGGCCTGATTAGTGGCCAGGACAGGTGGAGACAGAGTCAGCAGATCTTCCCATCCCATGGTTAGAGGCAGGATCTGCTTCCCTGAAAGGGGCACATCCCCTCCTTCCAGGCCAAGAAGGAGACGGTGCTGCCTCAGGTTTCCGCCTGGTGTCTGCATGAGCTCTGTGCGGTTCCTTGGCCGGGTTTAGCTTCCACTGACCTGCTTATCCTGCGACACCCCAGAAGGAGCCTCAAGGGCTGCCAAAGTTGTGGAAAATCAATTTCATTGGCAAGCGAAAGCCCTGGGAGTCTAACACACATGCTGTGAGACCAACCTATATAGGATGAGAAACAGAAACCTGCAGCCCATACCCCAAGATGAACCTGGGTTTACAGCTGGGTGAAGAACTGAGAAAAGCCCATCAAATTGCTACAGATCTGGGGCCTTAAAACCCTTCCTCAAGGAACGTCCGGCTCTACAAGTTGGACTCTACTAAATAACACTAAATTCCTGCAAAAAAACTTACTGACAAATTAACCTAAACAAATTAAACTGATGCCTTTCATTTTTTTAACATGAAAACAGCCAGGACTTTAAGGCTCTGAGACTGTAATTATTTCAGACTTTTACACCTCACTGTAAAAAGGTAGGAAAATATCACACAGCGACAGGGAGAAATAGGGCTGACTTTTCTTCTTTTTAAATCTCAATTAAAAAATACATTGGATGAAATTTCCCATTAGCTGGTACTATTTGTACATCCCACGTTCTTTCTTTAATTAAAAAACATGCTTATTGCAATACTGCCAGAATCGCTTTTACGGTATTTTAATTGTAATGTCTCTGCCTGATTAAAAAAAGAAAATATGAACTAGAAACTGCCTGCAAAAAGTATCACAATGCACATCCCAAATGGGTTGAGCAAAATGGCACAGAAAACACCGCACCACAAGCAGTTTCCAACTGAGAAGGGATTTTAAACCGGGTTTAAGGACTGTTTGATGCCATGGACAGGAAAAGAGAAGGAAAGCTTTTTCCTTCTTTCAGTGAACTCAAACCCAGTCTTTATCAGCAGTGACTAAAGCACTAGTTATTTGACTACTTATGCAGGTGTATCAGCTAATATTTGATGCTCTTTGCTAATAGCATCAAAGCCTAAGAAAAAGTCAAGTAAAATCAATATTTGAATTCCTCTCCTCCATAGATCTACTCATAGGCTGTATTCTAGACACAGCCTGGTCTGGGCACAGATTAAAAAAGATCCAAAATATTGATGGATAAGCATTGCTCTTTGAATATGCGTTCAAAATCAGATAATAACTGACAATGTCATGAATATCCTTGTGGCTTGTCAGCTCTTTTTTTTTTTCCCTGGGATCTCACAGTTTGAAAACAAAACAAAACAAAACAAAACAA
This sequence comes from Larus michahellis, assembly GCF_964199755.1. Lineage (NCBI taxonomy): Eukaryota > Metazoa > Chordata > Aves > Charadriiformes > Laridae > Larus > Larus michahellis. The sequence goes on from NC_133898.1 coordinate 127,619,455, forward strand.
CAAAAAACAAACCCATATTAGCTGTGGTATTTTGGAAACTGGGTGCACATTTTTTAGAGGCAGACAAAGCGGGTCAGACCTTTTCAAAACCTCAGCCTGGAGTCTGACCATGGAAGAAGGAACTGGCATGCTGGGTTCAGCAGGACCACAAAGATGCAGCAATGCCTACAAGTGAGAGGAAGAGCTGTGACAAGTGATATCAGGGCTTTTCTAGAGTAGGGGCCAAAGCAATCTTCTCCCTGATGCCTGCAAGGGTGGCCATCTCAAGGCTGCCATTACAAAGACAACGGTCAGTTGAACACCTGGATCTTCAACCCCACCAGAGTATATCCGTAACACCGCTACAAAATTCATCGCCAAGATGCTCCTGAAAGAACAGGAAGGGTTTTGGCCTCCATACCTCCCTAGAGGCTGTTCTACATAGTAATATAAATTCAGACAAAGGCAATAACACGTCTGAGGTATCAAGCCATCAAATGCAAAGGAGTTACTTCAGCGTAAGCTCTGTGCAAAGGAAATTTCCATCTGTCCTGGGTTATCATAAATATTTCCATACTTGTGATGTTGGGATTACAAAAATAACTGCAATCTGCTGAATTTAGAGTTATCTACAATCTGTCTATCTTGTATCTCTTCCCCAATCGGTACTGTCTGAGCAGTTTCACAGTCTGGCTATTAAACTTTCCACTGCTGATAACCACGTGTTCATGCTCTTCTCGTTGAGGGGGAAGTAGAAACTGCTGAGCCCTCATGGCAGTGAGCAGGACCCAGCTGCCTAATCCTATTTCTGTATTGCTTTAACCTCCAAATCTTCTGTCCAGGCAGGCTGGTCACTACCAGAACCACTATATGTATTTGGCTATAAGTTAATAAAAGCAGAGTCACTTTAAGGCTGCATATGTAGTTGACATCCTTTTTATAATACTCTTTGAGCAATATCTACAATGTCAAAATCATCATAAGGAGACACCATAGAGGCAGTATTCAAAATCATTTTGTTGTCCTAAAAAAGGGTAATTTCAAGAAATGGGTCCGTGTTGGATTTGCTGGGTACAGCACCAGAAAATAGGCAATACGGTGTCTTCGCAGAGGAGTGGACAAGGTAGCATTACAGGTTTTTTAATTTGTAAAGTCTGTTATATTTTCAGCTTGTGAATGCACAGACAGCCTGATGCTGAGTCATGAAAGCCAAAGAGAGCAGAACGACAATTTAATCCCATTCTCCAGCTCCAACTAAGAGAAACCCTCCAGATAGAATAGGAATAGGATGCTTCGATCAAAGCCCACATCTACACTCAGCTGCATGTTAGGGGCTTATTGTCATGCCCACCTTGCAGATGGATAAAGTTATCAATTATTTGACAGACCCAGTAGTTGCAACTCTAAGTGGATCACCTAACTGTGCTTCATCTTAAAATGGGTATCTACAATACCTAAGATGAACAAGTCTTTGGTAGTGTGTGTTTCTGTCGCTCAATACAGGAGCCTAAACAACTCCCCTAAGCCGGACAACTTAAAGAAAGGTAAGGTTAGGAAAGATAAATCTCAGTCTCAGATAATCACAGAATCACAGAATGGTAGGGGTTGGAAGGGACCTCTGGAGATTATCTAATCCAACCCCCTGCCAAAGCAGGGTCACCCAAAGCAGGTTCCACAGGAACACGGCCAGGCAGGTCCTGAATGTCTCCAGAGATGGAGACTCCACCACCTCTCTGGGCAGCCTGTGCCAGGGCTCTGCCACCCTCAAAGGAAAGAAGTTCCTCCTCATGTGGAACTTCCTATGCTCAAGTTTGTGCCCATTGCCTCTTGTCCTGTCACTGGGCACCACTGAAAAGAGCCTGACCCCATCCTCCTGACACCCGCCCTTTAAGTATTTATAAGCATTGATAAGAACCCCTCTCAGTTGCCTTTTTTCCAGACTAAAAAGACACAAATCCCTCAGCCTTTCTTCATAAAAGAGGTGTTCCAGTCCCCTAATTATCTTGGTAGCCCTTTGCTGCACCCTCTCCAGCAGTTCCCTGTCCTTCTTGAACCGGGGAACCCAGAACTGGACACAGTACTCCAGATGCGGCCTCACCAGGGCAGAGTAGAGAGGGAGGATAACCTCCCTCGATCTGCTCGCCACACTCTTGTTGATGCACCTCAGGATGCCATTGGTCTCGTGTCAGAGTAGATCTCAACATGTCTTGACTCCAAATCTAACCAAGGCTAAACCAGTAGCAGCACCCAGGTAAGTGGGGGTGGATGCAACAGGGAAACTTTAGCAAAGATGAAGCTCAGACAAACAATTACCATGCTGGTTTCTGCTTCTAAAAATTTTGGTCTCTACATTTGGCACGTAGATATGCAGAAAAAAATAGCATCTAGAATATTTTAATGCTGCTTTCCTAACCTAATCTACATTATAAACCAAGCTTCTTGGAAAATGTGATAAAGGGGAGAAATTATTTGAATGTCAGATGAGCTGAAGCCATAAAGATACTGCTCCAGACTTCATTAAATTCAATCAGACCTCCGTTTGCTTCATGAGTGCTGACTCATAGATCAAATTTGCCTTTGAGTAGGCTCAAAGTTCAAAGGGTTTCTGCTGCTCCAATTCTTCACAAAGTCAGAGAATTAATTCCAAATTCCTCATCCAGTTTTGCAGCCCAAAGACTCAAAAATCTGTGGCTCTGAGCTATCTCCTCTACTGTATGCCATAATCACACAGGGGTTAAGAAGAATCTTGCATCACCCAGATTTAGGGTTTTCATTGGGGAAGAGAGGGAAGAAAATTGTACTAAAACATTTCACACTGGGCAAGTTCAAACTTTTTGGGGAATGTTCTCACAGTAAGGATAAACTTGGAAAGTTTTTTTTCTTTATAGAATGATCATTCAAACTTAGATTAAAATATAATTGTCTAATGCATGTTTTTCATCATCATCACCTCAAAAAAATCTAGTAACTTTAACATTCTTTTAATATAAAATCATTTTTACCAGCAAAGAAGATCCAGGTCCTTAAACATATAAAAACTCTTCTTTCCATTTTTTGAGTTCTATTTCAGCAGAGGCTTACACACAGGCTTAACCTTGAGCAAGCAATTTCACCAGAAGAACTCGTTCACTTAATACCAAGCATGTGCGCATGAGTTTTCACAACCAGGGCCTAATTTCCAGGGAGGAGTATTTCTGGCATTGAATGACAAGTAATTTTAATTCTTACTTTGACACCCACAGACGTATACGTCCTGACACTCATGCTGAGTCTAGCCCCGGGTATGTGAACCCTGCAAACCCAGTGTTTCCCCGATAATTGTGCTCAGTTATTTACTTTCCACTAGCCATGCTCTAGGATCTTGGATTATATATTACATTTGGTAGCTGTGGCCTGTAATTCTGTAACATCATTAATTTTGTAAAGGCTTTTGCAACACATTTGTTTCAAAGATGCCAAACAAAACAGAGTTGATTATTGTTATCAGTGCTGCCATTATCACTGAACACCACTCAGGATGGCAGTGCTTTCAGTAGCTGGGGGAAAGAAAAAGAGAAAAAAAAAGGCTTGCTACTCCTATTGTCATTATGCCTCAAACAGCATAAACGATGCTTTCTGCATACATAATAATTAAACACGTCCCCCATCACCGTCCTGTTGTATCTCCGGAGAGCAGACTCAGCCTCCCTGACCAGGTATCTCCTTCGACGCAGGAACTGGGCAAGGGAAGGGAAGATCGCGGCCATGAAAAACTCCAGCCCTGGAGGAACAAGAACACTGAACCCCCCACACCCCGCTTCTGCAGACCTTTGAGATGCAGCAAGTTCAGTTTGTTGGTGGTGGTCCCCAGCAGCAGGGTCCGGCCGCTTTCTATCGTGACGTTATCGCCATCTCGCGGCCGGTGGCCAGCAGGCCAGCTGGAGTCTTCATCCCACCGGCCACAAAACTGGAGGCCAAACTGGAAAGCAAAAAACACAGAGAGGTTCAAAACTCACCCCTTCCCAACCCTTCAGGAAGCCAGCTTGCCGAAAGCATGGAGAGGAGATGCCAGTGCCACACCGGCTATTTTCTCAGTAGAAGCCCCCGTAGAGCAAAGGGAGGGAGGGACGTTGGGGTTAGAGAGGTTCTTGGCCTTCAGAAAGACCTGTGGCCATGTTGGGGTTGCCCCTTGTCTCATTCTACTGTGGGTAACGAAGGGCTTGCTGCAGGTCTGGCTGCAGAAAATCCGCAGGTTCCCTGGTGTGTGTCTCTCTCTGCCTCCCGAATAGCAGAACTGCAACATAATTCTTGGCAATGTCATAAAAATAGCCTGAAGAGCTTACAATTAAAACATCCTGCTAGATAGACAATAGTCTGCTTTACAGGATTTTTCAAAGTCTCTCCTGCCACCCTTCTACATTTAGAGAGACATTCCTCCCTTCAAATACTGTTTTAGTTTTCTCAGCTTATCCAGTATTATTATCTCTTATCCAGTATTATTATCGCCTCTCCTTTGATAGCGATCGGTTCCAAATAAAGCACTGATTAACTTGAAAACTGCAAACAGCCTGGCTCGTGATGAGCAATGGCAAAATGACGCCTGCCGGTTTCGAGTCATGGTTCCTCCTCACATCTAAACTTTAAGCGTGCACTTTGCAGTGAAGGTTTAACTGATTTCTTGAAGAATGTGTGCACCTTTTTGCATGGGCATGTGTGCACCTTTTTGCATGGGCATGTGTGCATAAGTGTGGACATAGCCATTCATAACATATTCTTTTGGACTCACATGTAAACTAGCAAGAACAGCTTCTACTAATGGGGGGGGGCAGGGACGACCAGACGTGGAAATATTTGTGGTCCTCACTGGGTTGTGCTAATCTGAAACAGCAGTGGAAAGAATAAACTCAATGCAAAATGTACTTACTCCATTTTCAATCACAGCACATCATGTGCATTAAAGATTTTGCTCTGGAGATGCGGTTTAGATGAATCAATACTGGTGGTGTTATGATAGTTACTCTTTCGACTGTGCTATTGTCAATTTTAGCTTTATGTGCATGATGTTTTATACAGCATTTCCCATAGCACCTAGAGCAGTCAGATAACTATTATATGGTGACTACTGTCCTAATTATTTACAGCAGGGAATGGGTGTTGGTTCCCAGGCTAAAAAATACAACTGGTTCATGTCCACCCTGTCTATAGGGTAGGGATGTTGGTATTTTCTCTCCCCTGTCCCATTCTAAAATTTCCATACAAAGGGAATTACTTGGTTTGGTTTAGACTGAAGCCTGGGACTGAATTAACACACACACAGTGAAAACATCTGGGGAGTTAAGTCCCCTGCGTCAGAGGGAACGAACCACTTCATCATTACAGAAGTACAGATAAGCCTTCACATCTGTACACGACTGTTACAGAGAGTACAATTTCTACATCGCTGCTGAGTGTAATAAGACAAGTTTCATCTTCCTTACTCGCAAACTTGTATTTGTATATTTCAGAGATTTAGGACAAAATTCCATCTGAAAGGGTAGATTTCTTTATCTGCTGTCTTTCCAGAGGGGCTGTGAATTACTTTTAGTGCTTGGAAGCAGATTATATGCAATATACAAGGGTATACAATAGATGCACTGAAAAGGGAGATAATTAAACTTGTTTTTAGCTCAGAGCAGCAGACAGAGGAAGGTACAGTTCATGGAAAGGCACATATGTCCCACATACACTGCTTATCAAGCCAACCATAGCACAAAATTACAAAATCCATAAATTCCTGTCTGGCACAACCTCAACCATTGCTGCTGGCAAAACGCTGCATGCCATGGTTGTGAAACGGTGGGATCCATCTGAACATTTTGCTGAGAAAGTTGGTTAAATGCCTTGAAGTCACCCTGACCCTCCCAAGTCACTTAAAAAACTCCCATTGCCTCTAATGCGAAAGCAAGAGCATAAGGAATAAATATATCAGGCTGTTCTTGCCAGCACCAAAAACTTAGTAAACTGTTGGGTAAAAGTCTCAGGAGAGTTAAGAAAAATAAACTCTTCTGAATTTGACTATTTTTTAAGAGGGTTCCCCTTTCTAGCTAGAAAACACCCTAGTTGTTCATTTAAGGTTCTCTCTATATAACATCAGTGTTTAAGTTTTTCATGGTACTTGGTTTTGGCTAGCACCTCTTAGAAGACTCCATACCCATTCAGTTCTACCAACATGCTCTGACTTAAAAGCTAGTAGCTCATACATGCCAGGGTAATAAAGCACAATAAATGGTTGAAACCATCTGGGAAACTAAGAGCTATTAACCTTCTTAAGAATGTAACTCAGAAAAGGTACAAATATGCTGAAACCAAGTGCTCTGTTATTCAGATGATACAGGTGTCCACAGTAAGAGGCAGTCCCTACACCATCGACCTAAACACAGGCAGACGGATGTTATTGCTTAAAAGAAGGTTTACTGCCCAAGAATGATTACATAGAGGCAGAAAATAATTTGGCCAAGGTCATGTTGTTTCACCCAGTCTGTAACGAAAGGTTTCCAGTGAGAAGATGCCCGGCTTAGTCTGCTGCCATGTGCACCACCTGCACACGCAACTTTCAAGGGACTTCTGACTTGTTTTCTTTTTTCTTTTTAATAAAAGCAAACAGATGAACACCAACTAATAACACAGGACCAAGAGATATTTATAATCACTTGTACCATCCCTGCATTATCATGGAGAGAATAAATTGAACTGATGGAGGGAAATGGCATAGCAGAAGATTTTACTTGGTGACTCTTCTTTTGCAGTCCTACATCCTTCCCTGAGATGAAAGACCATCTTTGTAAGACCTTTGAAAGAAGAAACTGTGGTGCAGTTTCCCTGGACCTTGTGAATCCCATATGATTACCCTCTCGCTGTTTCCTGGGAGAAAAGCACAGCGCAATCTCCAACTGTAACGGACTCATTAAGTTCTTTGCTGAATGGTGGTTCTTTTGTCCAGTTCCTAGTAAGCAGCTGTTATGGTTTGAGAAAACTCATAACAGTTTATTGTCGGTTAGACAATTATTCTATCACCCGATGACCCCTCCCCACCTGGAAAGAGGAATTAGGGAAAGCGAGGAAATATGAGGGCTGAAATATAAATAGATTTAACAGGACAAGACTAAATAATTAACAATAATAATAAAGAACCAGTATTAATCCCGATACTAATATAAGATATACAAGAATTATACTCAGCCCATTCCATCAGCAGGAAGCTGTGCACTCCCAGCAGGGGACAGTAAAAGTTGGACACTGAGCGCAATGGCTTTGGGAGGAAGGGAAGGCCTGAGGGGTCCAGCACTGGGGCAAGGAGTTTCTCTAGACTGCCACCATCAAGGGAGAGAGAAACTACTCAACAAACTTTCTAATTTATATCAAATATGACGCTCGTGGTATGAAATAATCCTGTTGGCCAGCCTAGGTCAAATGTCCAGGTCTCGCTCCTCCTCATCCCTGCACCTGTCAAGGCTTGAAAACACTGAGACCTTGAATCCCACATAGCTTAGCTGGCTATAAAGTAAATATTTTCCCAAATTCAGACACTGGAGTCTTCCAACAGTGGAGTTTTCCCCAGCATTAGAAAAGAAATTAGTCCTGTGTCGCTCAACCCAGGACAGCAGCCCACAGTAAAATAACACAATCTAATACACACAGAAACTAATTACACATCCTTCGTCAAGTGGGATGGGTGACAGACTCACAGCTCTAGAAATCCATGCTCTCATCTGGTCCTCCATGTGATCTTGGGGATCCTCTGTGATTGCCATGCCTGTCTCATCTAGCTTCCCTGTTATCAATATGTGACAGGTTGTAGCCCACACTGACCCCACAGACACCAAACACCACCGTCTCTGGATGCCAAGGGTGGCTTGGGGGACTTTGCTGCCCTGCAGGCTGAGCATGCTCTTATGACCACTGGGACAAACCGACTCACTTGAAACTCCAAAGAAAAAAAAGTGAGACACCTATCTTATCTCTCGAAGAGCTGTATGGCCATGTCATAAACATCTTCATCATGCAGAGACTCCATCTCCTTTCCTTCCGTCTGCAACTGATTAGGGTAAGAACATCCCCATCACTGTTTTTTCATGGAAGCCAAACTCTTCCCTTTTCCTTTTTTTCCCCAGCATTTGACCCATGGTGTTTAATTTAAACACTTCTCAGTAAGACTGAAGAGCAGCAGCAGCTGCTAGCACCAGGGTCATGGCTGCGTGCCCATCCCATGCGTGCTTGTTGAATGGACCAGGAGGAATCCACAGAGCCAGGGAAAGCTGCATGTCAGCAGCTGTCGGGGGGCATTTTCCTCCTGCACTACTTCCAGCTTCAGCACAGGGTGAAAAAAATGGCAGGGAGCCTGAAAGTCAGGGTGGGGGAAAGAAGAGTCGGCATAAAACACTTGAATGTGGCCAACTTCAGGTAGGTTTAACAGGAGGAGCGAGAGCACAAAGATGCTGTATTCCTGAAAGTTTAATGAAAATTAGTAGCTAGGCAAAAGGCTCTTCTGTTTTTTTCTCCAAGGACACAAATGTAACATGAACTGAACACTTAAAAATGGTCATTCAGACTCTTGCAGGATATGCCCTTACATCAGACGTCCACAGGAAACCCACTCTGGCAACACTTCCTATTTTGAATCTAGTACAGCAGATGACACTAACTCAGTAGGGAATCAAACCTGCAAAATATGGGCAAAAATCCCAGGTGGGTGGGCAATCACAAGCACTGAGAATCCCCAAGGAGCCAGGTGTTCTTCCTGGGGTACCAAAGAGCACGAGGACCAGGGAGGGGATCTGATATGAAAATTCAACAAGCAGAGTCCTGCAATATCTGCCCACCTCTGACACCCACTCGGTGTGTGTCATGTACAACTAATTTCAAGCCCACACCTTGTGTATCAAGCCCATAGCTTATGTATAACACAGGTTAATTTTGGGGTGGCTTAACTCCCTCCCCATTTAGAACTCCAAAACCATGAATGAATTATGGAAAGATAAAATAGCATACAATAAAAGATGCATAAGCTCCTTGTAATTCAACACATTATCCCCTTCCTCCCTCCTGCACCTTCTTTTTTTTTCCATTTTCAGGCAGATTTCTTTCCATGTTATGTTTTTAGCTGCCGCTGTTGTCAACCAGCCTGGGGTTGCGTTTACGTCAGCCTTTGGGGACACGATCTCTCAGTACCAGTTTCTCAGCTTGTGTCTGTGACTACCAGGGCTCAGAAACAGCAGCAGCAACTGCTACAAATGAATAAACAGCAATATACTTGCGATCCCCACATAGGCTGGCAAACAAGTCACAAATGGAAGGGATTGTAAGTGCCCACTACTTTGATGTTTGGTCTAAATTTTTGCAAATACAATCATTCTGCCAACACAACACATGTTTAACTGGTGATTTTTAACTCCCACTTTCCCAAAAAGCAAGGTGTGGCTTTAAAGGCATTGAGAAACCCCTGTTTAGACACTGTATAGATCATTTGATCTCACTTTGTGGTAACTTTCCAATTTGGTTAGTTAGGTGGGGTTTTTTTAAGAGTACAGGCCCCAAAAAGAGGACTGCAACAACTGTTGCAGACAAAAAGACAAGACTTCTCATCCTCTCATCAGAAAAAGACAGGCATTTTAAAACCAAACCAAGAATCATCAGTGCAGTTAAACGCAGACTCTGCTGCTGTGCTTAACGCTCTCTCTTCTTCTGGGCTGTGGGTTTCAGCTGAGGGTTATCTGCAACAAAGCCATGGAGAGAAATCTGAAGTCAGGAGGGTTTCCCCACCAACTCCACCCTCAACAGCCAGCTTTATCCCTTCCCCCAGACACATCCAATAAGAGCACAGTATCGTTCCTGCACAACAGCATCCTGGCCTGTATCAGGAATGGTGTGGCCAGCAGGACTAGGGCAGTGATTGTCCCTCTGTACCTGGCACCGGTGAGGCCCCACCTCAAGCGCTATGTTCAATTTTGGGCCCCTCCCTACAAGAAAGACATTGAGGTGCTGAAGCGTGTCCAGAGATGGGCAACGAAGCTGTTGAGGGGCCTGGAGCACAAGTCTTGTGAGGAGCGGCTGAGGGAGCTGGGGGTGTTCAGCCTGGAGAAAAGGAGGCTGAGGGGACCCCTTATTGCTCTATAACTACCTGAAAGGAGGGTGTAGTGAGGGGGGTGTCAGTCTCTTCTCCCAAGTAACAAGTGATAGGACAAGAGGAAATGGCCTCGAGCTGCGCCAGGGGCGGTTTTAGGATCAATATTAGGAAAAATTTCTACACTGAAAGGGTTGTCAAGCATTGAAACAGGCTAACCAGGGAAGCGGTTGAGTCGCCATTCCTGGAGGTATTTAAAAGACGTGTAGATGTGGTGCTGAGGGAGATGGTTTAATGGTAACTTGGCAGTGCTATGTTAACAGTTGGACTTGATGATCTTAAAGGCCTCTTCCAACCAAAATGATTCTATGATTCTATTCTATGTTTTCACGTCCCAGAAACTCTCCCAGCTACCTCCTGTGAGCTCTAGCAAGACAAAGGTGCACTCTTCCTTTTGTGCATGGCCACGAACAAGCAAAGGTTTCAAACGCTGCAGACACAGCAGAGATTGACACCCACAAGGCAGCCTTTTCCTTGGTGCTGACAGATTGCCATTTAACCAGCAAGTACGGAGAGCAAGCGTTCCTGTCCTCAGTCACCACGGAGAGACAAGGTTAACATTTTAAGTGATGGAGTACAGCGTATATTTCCCCACGCCGTAGACCCAGGACTCCACACCACATTTGAAAACACTTTAATTTCAGTGATGGATACAGGGAGCTCACTTTCCAGGCTGTGAACTCTTGACAGCTCCTCAGTTTAATACATCAGGAAAAGATTTACACCCCCTCACCCAACCCCCATCCACCTGAAGGGAAGAAAAACGTATATTTGGAGGAGACAAAAGAGGAGGGGAGGTATTTTATTACACTAGATGTCTTTTACAAGGGAAGTATTTTCAGCCATCTGCTCTAATTATTCCTCCTGTATTGGCCACCATCTTCCTGCAACAATAGAAATAATTATCTCCTCAAGGGCAAAAAAAAAAAAATATTTACAGAAACAAACAAAAGTTGATTATTTTTAGCTCCTAGGGAAAAAAGAAACAACAAGCTACTTCTTAATGAAGGAGCAATTAGGAAGGTGGGTAGAACATCTATAATTAAAACAGACAAATTGGTGCAGGCTCCTCCCTCCTACAAATACTTGAAAGGGATGCAAATGCATGTTATTTGCCACAGTCAGTGGAGTTAGCATGCAAAACACTGCCCAGCGCCCGAAGAAGCTGAACCTGTCTGTCAGCATCATTCCCTGCCTCTCCTCCTTGTAGGACCTCTAACCCTTTGCCAAATTAACTAAAAAATGCTCATCACAACTGTAAAGTCATAGAATTTTTCAGTTGGCACGGATCGGTCTTCCTCTGTATAACCAGCATCCCTGAGACAAGCATGATAGGACACTCTTTCATCCTGCTGTTATAAGAACAGTCTCCTGCACACACTTCATCACCCAGGGTAAAAAACGTCCTTTTTTTCTATATAAGCCAAAACCAAAAGAGGACTTATGCAGTTATCTTTTCATTCCTGGCAGCGTATAAGGATTTTGCTAAGAGAGAGAATGAAGGCATATATACAGCTTCACAGGAAAGATGGAGTAGTCATCCCAAAAAGGACAGAAAATACCTTACATTGTGCAAAAAATGAGTATAAACACGAGAAAGAAAAAAAATATTATGTCTACCAACAGCACAGTGCAAGAGCTAATTTTGTAGAAAAATACATGGATTTAGACTTCCACAAAGAAATGAGTAGAATTTAGTTGGCTGTGCTATGAAATCAAAGAATGGCCAAACTGAAGCTGGTCAAGGCTAATAATGAATGCAGAAGCTCCCAAGGCTCCTTCAGGCAGTGTCAGGACAGAGGGTGCCATCTAATGCTCATTACAGGAATGGGGCAAACACTGACTGATGGAAGAGCTGCAAACCAGCACGCTGTGAACGACTGTCTACTCTAAGCAATTTCCCTCCCATTCCAAAAAGACCAATTTTCAGTATGGAAAAGCATAAAAATGACTTTCATTCACATGCACTTCATTACAGTCCTCCAACTTTGCCATTGATTGAGGCATTTCCAAGGAGCTTTCTAATCTGGACTTGAAGGAGAAGAAAGTAACAAAAGGAGAACCTCTGGAGAAGTTTGCGATGGACAATCTACTTCCAGTAAAAACACCACATTCACCTCTATCATTTCTATTTAATCTTGTTCCATTTGGAAAGTCCTTTGAAAGAAGAACATGACAAAAAGGGGAGCGTTTTTCAACTTCTCTGATTTGTCGCAGCCTTCCCTCAAATAAAAGACAGCCTCTTGGCTCCTAGGAGCTCATCAGATTAAGAAATTTCTCACTCAGTTCAATTCCATGTGATGATGATCCTGAAAATAACATGGTCTGACCACTGAGGTCATTCTTCCCTGAATGCAAGTGTTAAGACAGTCCCTGATGCCAGTTCAGCAATAAATAATAGGGTGGTAGTTTTTAGAAGTTGGCACAAAATGCCTTGGTAAAACAGTGAAGAATTTTACTAACAATCCAGAGGCATGAAAGGAAGTTCCCCACTCCGATTCATGTCACGGCAGAGACCACCTGTGGTTAACACAATTGAGCAGACACTAGTAACCAAACTGGGCAACAAAGGTAGATAGATAATGGGACCATCTTCCAGTGTCTGAAAAAAATGATACAACAAGTGGCAGGAATGGTTGTGCTTGAGTCAGAAATCACTAAGGAAGTAGCCTTAAAAACTGGAAAGAAGGAAAGATACCTAGAGCACTATACAATGGGAAAAAATGAATCATTTATGCCAAAAGACAACATTATCCCCAAGAAGACCGGAAGTACTGTAGCTATGAATAAACTAAGACTGGAAATTAGCAGAATGCTTGTGACTATCCATGCATTCAGAGTCTGTAAGAGATTTTCCAAGGTAGTAGGACACCAAACTGGTTTTTCCCTTATGAATTGGTATGCTTGGCATGACTGCCAAGAACAGGCCTGGAACATAATCCAATAAACCCTTTAAAAGGCCATAAGATGATATTTCTATGACTATCTGCATCATATGTTGCTATGTAACATCTCTTTACCCTTTACTTGAGTTATAAAATGTAGCTGGTACTATCCTACCTAAGACAGCTACACAGCAGTTCCTTCGTTAATGACTCCCATAAGCATTGATACAACAAGGATCATTGCTGGGCACATGGCTGGACATGAGGTGTACTACCCAGTACCTTTATTTCTAATTGAGACTGCCTGTACCCTGAATTAAAAAGAAAGAATTACTTTTCCTTCTTTTTTCTTTTCTTTCTTTTTTTTTTTTTATATTTTTTTTTTTTTACTTTTAGCTGTCCTGCAGTAATCTCTCTGACTTCTGCTGAGTTGCACGAGCATAAGAAGGGAAGAATCTGGCTGGGCATGTTCTCTATGGGACTGATGAATTACCCTAGTCTCTCTCCAACTATTACAGGATAAATCTGTTTACACACAAAAAATTGACCTGGGCTGGTGAGGTGGGACTAGAACCAGGAAACTGGCACGTCCCAGAGGTAAAAATGCATTTGCAGCCAACAGCATTAGTAAGTCAAGTCCATAAACAAGCCACACTGTCATTAATTACTCAGACAGGGGCAGCCGCAAAAGCAGTGAGAAGACCCAAAAGCCAACTGTAAATAGTTCATCTAGCTGATTAGTTCAGAAAAAAAATTAGTGGGCAGTTTCAGAGGTCAGAGCCCATGGCACAAGTCAGTCTCAGGCCAATTTGCAACTGGACAATGGCATGAGAAACAGCTTAATTCCTGTTTAAAAAAAAAAAATAAATCCCAAACAACTAAACCAGTGAAACCACTCAAAAAACAACCACCAAAAAAAGAGTTTTCCAGCAGGGGAGTAATCACTGCAATTTCCAAGCACAGAAGGTAAGGCTCTTTGCACCAGAGGTATTTAATTAAGGACATGGAGTATTAGTTAGTTCTAATGGTGTTTTCATAGGGAGGGCACTGAAGAGACACTGCTGTTGTCAGGGGCTGCATGTCCCAGATATAGCAGGAGTCGGCTTCCTATACGCAGGCAACAAAGCTCACCCAAATACAAGGTAAAATACCAAGTAACGGGGATATATGAGCCATATTAAGCCACTCCATAATTAAACAAACCATGAGACCCATGGGAAGGTCCAGGTCTATTTACCACAGTCATGTGAGTCCTGAAGTGTTATTCTTGGGTCTCTTGGGGTCTTTTGGGGGCCATGGTGGGAAATCGATCCTAGAATCAGAAATCGCAACTTCAAAAATGAAAACAGTCTGGAAGCAGAGGAAATGTCTTGGAGCACATGAAAAGCCCTGTTTCACAAAATGCAATTATTCTTTCCAGTAACTCATTGCTAATTCACAAGAATCTTCCTAATGTTCATATTTCAGTGGAAACTAACCCAGTGCAGGGTTTTAATCGCAAGTCCAACTTGCATGAAAATCCTGTGCATGTAAACACATTGGGGAATTCAGTGCAATCTCCCAGTTTAGATACAACACAACTGGTTTTCCCTTTCCAGAGCACAGTTAAAGGGTACACATAATTTACACATCTCTCTAAACTGGTGATTTCTCAAAGGATGAAGGCTTCTGAGACAAATTAAAAATGGCAATTTAATGGTAATGAGAAAATTGTAACATCAAGTTGTTTACACAAGCAGAATAGCCAAGTCTGGTGACTGTGTTGGCCTTTGCAGTATGCACTGTGCAAATACTGTCTCACAATTGAATGACCTTGACTGACTTTAACTAATCTGAGAGCAAATATTGCAAATACAAAGATTAACTTAACAATTTTCCAACCATCTGCAGGAAAAGAAATCAAACTACGTGCCTTTTTGTTAGAAAGAAGGATTTCTGAATGAGCAGTACAGTAAATGGGGTGGGAGGAATGAGGCTGGTTCACCCCAATGGGAGATTTGATGATGATGATGGGGGTTTTGGATCAGGCAGGAGAAAAAAAAAAAAATTGTGAGAGTCCCCAGTCAGCTGTGAGGGTAAACTGGAGGGCAGAGCACTGGTGTGGGATCCAGCCCCTGATTTTGACACAGTTCCTATGGGGACACAGGAAATACAAGTGAACTGGTCCACAAACCGTCACAGAATCACAGACTGGCAGGGGTTGGAAGGGACCTCTGGAGATCATCTAGTCCAACCCCCTGCCAGAGCAGGGTCACCCAGAGCAGGTTCCACAGGAACGCATCCAGGTGGGTCTTGAATGCCTCCAGAGAAGGAGACTCCACCACCTCTCTGGGCAGCCTGTGCCAGGGCTCTGCCACCCTCACAGGAAAGAACTTCCTCCTCGTGTTGAGGTGGAACTTCCTATGTTGAAGTTTGTGTCCATTACCTCTTGTCCTGTCCCTGGGCACCACTGAAAAAAGCCTGGCCCCATCCTCCTGACACCCACCCTTTAAGTATTTATAAGCGTTGATAAGATCTCCCCTCAGTCACCTTTTTTCCAGACTAAAAAGACCCAACCATCTCCACTGCAAACCTGGTTTGCAAGGAGTTTGCAGTGATTTACCAGGCAAAGACTGAAAAGCATTTTGAAGAGGCAAAGTGCTGCATATAAGCTACAAATTGCTATGTTCTACGCATAAAATAATGCATACAGACAGCAAAACCACACAATCCAAAGACAAACACTGGTACTGCTGTATACACATCCACATCTCCTCAGCCAAAGCAGCAGAACCATTTAAGTGACTGTAACTTGCCACTTTTCTTCTATTTGTCAATTTTTTCACTATTTCATTAAGAGGTTAAGGCATATCTTGAAAAATACTTCATTGTCATCACAGTATTGCTCCACTGAAACATCTATTACCACTAAAACACATTTTAAGCAGCACCCAACTGAAAGGTAAGAGCCTTTGTAAATGCTACTCTTGTCTCATCACCTTTATATCCTCTCTCCCAAACAAACAGAATGCTAGGAAAACTGTAAGTTGCCGTCCCTGTTTTGTTGAAGGGAAAACTGATGTGCTTGCTGATACCTTGTGTAGCAGGAGGGCGTTGCTTCATTATCCCATAAGGAAAATTCATGGCTGAATGCACCAGGTTTGATTTCTGCTGAATCACTGCAGCAGCTTCATCAAAATATTTCACCTGATCATTTTCACCTGTTTAAAATGTATTTTTGAACTGAATTCCACTTTTGAGAGAGAGGACCTGGGTGGGCATAAAGAAATTTCTTTGGGCTATACAGCTTTTCTCTCTCTCAGGCTGGGATCTGATGCAGACCAGCCATGTTGAATGTTAATACTCTCCAAAATCTGCACCCTTGCTTGAACGCAGTACCCTGCGAAGAGGTAGGGAAGTTACTGAAGTCTTCACTTTATCTGTCAGAAATGAAGTCCTAAAGAAGGTTAGTGACTAGCACACTTTAATAATAGCCATCACCCTCAACAGTGACAGCCAGGGTGTGCCATCCAGCTACTGGGCACCACCTAAACCAACCTGTCTAACTTCACTGAAACAGTAATGTGTCTTCACAGCAGTGCCATAACGCAAACCAGCTGGTCAGAATCTGTTCCCTAAGGCTACTTCCGCAATGTGGGGATAAGAGCAGGTGTAAGGGGCTTGGACAACAGTGGAGGCACAGTCCACTCTCTAAGTTACATCATTACCCTGCATTTAATTGCTATAGGGGTGCAGGCACTGAGACCACCCTGCTCCTGGAGAAGCGGGTGGCAGCAACCAGCAGTGCGACCGGCAGACTTTTGCGATGGAGACCAAATGAAGGGCAGTACTGGGGAAGCCTGCACTGCCCTTTCAATCCCCTACCTGCCCAGCAGGGAGAAGGTTTCACCCTGCATGCCTGTTATTTCAGTAATGCAAGCTTTTTAAATGGCTCAGCCTAATCTGCGAGCTTTCAGAGTCCGCTTTCAAATGCAATGTCCTGTTTAGCTTTAGCACATCAACAACATGCTGTCTTAGCCTATCTGTATGCATTATCTACTGCTGTAATGTATCATGTACTGAACTACAGCATCATTACAGGTAAGTGCTCAGGTTTAAATGCAAACATAATTGCATAATGTGGTACAGCCAGGAAGAATAATGCAGGAAATAGAGCCAGCTCCATCTGATAGTGCAATCTGACTGGAACGCCGGCCACTCGGATGAAACGCACAGCCCAGATGGGGCAACCAAGAATAAGAGTGCTTTGTGGTATCTTTATTGTCATCATCAAAAACACTTATCTTCCAGAAAGGTAAAAAGGTGAAGATGGGACTCTTACAGAAAAGGTCACATAAGCAATAGGGTAACGCTGGGTTACCATGGCTAGGGAGATGCCTACCTTTGCATCACTTTGAGTTGAATTTTTCAAGTCCTAATGGGAATCTGAACATTAAGTGGCATTTAGACCACTAGGAACACCCATGCTATTTCCCTGCAGTTGAGGTGCCTATTTAATTGCAATAAATCCAAATAAACCCTCAGATCCTACTGTGCAAGGAGCTGCACAAACATAGGAGAACTTGCCTGATGCAAGACGCCTTCCAAATGAGGACATGTCTACAGCAGATATGTACACTTTAATACATTTATTTATATAGCTAAAATTAGAACTGATTCTCAATGGAACAGTGCTTCCATGTATTTAATTTTAATTTTTTTTCAGTAGTTTGAGTTCACAGTGGCACATGATAGAGGCGATTTCAGCAGGGGTGCAGACAGCACCACAACAGAAGCCAGAAGGCAGCTGAAGTTAATTTAATGCACTTTGTACTGAACCACTATGGCATCAATGACTACGCCTCTGCTGAAGAGCAGAATCACACATGCTATGGGACAGTAACCACTCTTGTCATTTCACGAGATTTTAGCCCAAACTTCATTTTAATCAGGCAACAAGATGAGAGGCTAGCGTGAGAGAGAACCTCTTGACCAACACGCTGCCCTCTGAACTGAGGGGCCTTTGAGTTGAAAGCACAAACTGCTGCTGTTCGAGCTATAAAGCCATGCCTCTATCTTGCAGGGCTGTAATAGCTCATCTTTGTTGGGAATGCAGATCCCCTGAAATAATGTACACTCCACGGCTTTCACTAGCTGCCTTCCCACACACACATTTGTCTGCGTGTTAATCGTTTGACAGGACATAAAATCCAGGGTCCCTTTCCCAGGGACCCTTGCTGGCACATCTTTACCCCGGCATCTTGATTACCCCACACTTGGTTTCAGGGAGAGATGGGCACTGTACTAGGGTATATACCCAAATGAGGATGTACATACAGGAGATGGAAGTGCCTTGGTCTGAACCCAAAAAGACCTATCCGCTGCTAGCTATCACCACCTGGAGAAACTCATCCAAAATTATTACCCCATGGTATCTGCCTTCAAGTCCCTCAGGTACCCGTCAATCCAGCAACCGCCTCTCCCAGACCTGAAAATGAACATGGCTTGGGGCCATGCTGGTGACCAGAGGCTGCAGTCCTTTCTGCATGGGAAATCTCAATTTCTGCAGCATTGACTGGGCCAACTCAGCTTTGAAGCCACGATTTATCTCCAGTGGCTCCATTCCCTGATTCACCCTGGTGCTGACACCAGTAGGGCTCCCAAAAAGATGCTGCAGAGCAACAACGACTGCTCATTGACTTCTTCTGCACCGGTTCATTGGGCACAGAGGTGTTCAAGAAAACAATGAGCTAAGTCCAGGAAAACATAGACAGACAGACCTTGACTGAGTCATCTCCAATTAATCCAGAATCACAGAATTGCCTAGGTTGGAAGGCACATTTCAGAACATCGAGTCCTATCATTGACCTAACGCTGACAAAACTGTCATTAAACCATATTGCTAAGCTCTAAGTCTACCCATCTTTTAAAAACCTCCAGGATGGTGACCCAACCACTTCCCTGGGCAGCCTGTTCCAATGTTTAATAACCCTTTCAGTGAAGAAATTTTTCCCAAAATCCAATCTAAACCTCTCCTGGCGCAACTTGAGGCCATTTGCTCTTGTCTTATCACCTGTTACTTGGAAGAAGAGATCGACGTCCCCTCGCTACAACCTCCTTTCAGGTAGCTGTAGAGGGCGAGAATTGTTTCATACCTCTCGACCCAGCTTTGTAGAGTTCAGTCTGGACACATAAAACCATGCTGCCTTGCTGTACATGCCCACGTGGGCTTGCTGGTGAGCTCAGGGAAAAGTTCTCCTCAACACTGAAGGCAAAAACTGCATCTTCCACTCACCAAATACAGTTAAGGCAGGAGGAAAAAAGGCAAATAAATGCGAATTAGAGAGTGAAAGAGCGAGACAATGTGTGTGAAAGAGAGAGAACCGTAATTCCTAAGTGGGTGAAGTTGAGCCTGACCCTTGATCAGAATCACAGACCCAAAGAAGATGTGTGAAAGAAGGAAAATAAATCAATAAGCAAAACGGCAATCTCTTTCCTCAATTTTATTTGAGGAAGTCAAATTTACCAAGCTCCTCACAAACTGTCTTTGGCTAAAATCACCCCTAATGAGCTCTGACATTTGAAATTTAACTGAATATGAGCTAACAGCTCCCAGCCCTGCACCACCCATGGAGTTAACTGGGAATATTTTGTTAAAGCTATAGACGGGCTAAACTGCTGCTTTATTGAGAAGACACAGCATTCACAGGAAAGTGTTTATAACGTCCACTTCACCTGATGCTTCCCTGCCCCGGGATGTCTGCTTTTCTTCACGGGGACCACAGAGAGCTTGGTCCCCTCCGCTCCTTCCCATTGCTATCGTAATTATTTGCTAGTTTTTACGAGGTAGCCTTACGATCCCTTAATCAAGTCCTTTGCTCTGCAGCTATTCACAAGGACAGATTGGAGACCAGGGGCTTCCACTTACAGAGCTGCCAATCAGGAAAAGGTACTCAGCATTTAGCAAGCAGTTGTTAAGCCAGTCTATCACCCGGCTATTACAGACTTATCATGAAAACAGCTTGTTTTTACTGGCAATCACATAAAATTAACCCTTTCCTGAAAGACAGAAGGAAGGCTCTAGTAGATTAATTGTGGCACAGTGCTTGAACGTGCCATTTTTTCCCTCCTTCTGCAGCAATTATTTTTTAAATATTTTTAATAAACCCTTTTCTGAACCGAAAGAGCACAGCAATTCATTTGTCCTCTAACTGTATGCGTAGTTCACACTGTTTAGTCTATGAAAACACTTGTGATAGCACAAACAGTAAACAAAACCAGAAAAAAAATCAAACTTTTAAAAAAACAGCACAACAAATACTACTCATCCTTACTCTACTCCTTACCCTAAAGTCTGTACACAGAATAAATCATGATACAAGATGATTATCTTCCCATCACTACCAGTAGCTTACGACAAAACCAAACTTTTCAGGTTTTTGTTATCCTCAGGTTTACTTGCTTTTTGTCCCTAAATGAAGCAAAATCCAACTGTGTCCTCCATGTACACACTCTATCCAAGGCTTCTTCTCGCTTCTTGTGGATTGGATGGGAATCCTGACCCTGCATTCATGGCTAGAGGCCGGGCTGGGTACCAAACTCAGCTCTTTAGAACTACATCACTGTAGAAGTGGTGAAATCCAGCATTCACCTCACACCAAAGGCGATAAATGACAGAGACGTTACACTGGGCTCCGGTATAGACCACAACCTGGCAGAAACCTGTAGAGACAGAACGAGAAGGAGATCCTGCTCCTCTGCAACCCATGGCTAATGATAACCAGCCCAACCGAGTTATTGGCCCATATACTGCCAGCGCTTAAGCAAATGAGCAAAAGTCTGAGAGAACTCAACAATTTTGTCTACGTGCAGCAAGTTTTTCTCCTGCATAAATATCTGTGAATAAACCACCAGTAATTAGGAGTGATTTGCAGGAACGTGGAGCCACGATGGCACCTGACACATACCAACACTCAGGCGTAGGTTTAGCGTTTTGCAAGGTTAAATCAAATCAATTTTGATTTGGATGAGGGAACCAGGGCATTGAGGAAGAGATTTAAAATGAGTTCAGAACTGGGCATTCATGTGTCAATCGGGGCCTTAGTGTGGATTTAGGTGCCTAAAATGAAACACCCAAAACCCACGAAAATAAAATTAAAAATAAATGTCTCTGATTATTGCTCATGTCTAGAAGGAAACACAGTCTACCTCCAGACCTGGCATTTCAGTGCTTCTCACCAGGGGCTGTCTCCAACACCATGGTCAAACCCAGTTCTCAGTATTGGCCACAGGGTTTTGGTGTTGCTTGAACAGTATGGAGACAGCATCTCCAGTCTGATCCAACCACGCCCAGGGCGCCTCCAACGGTCCCACTTTGGCAATGTCCATGCTGCTAAAATCTTCCATCTTTCAGACCAGGGGACCACATTCCTGGCTCTTGCTTGGTGCCGAACCAAGCCCCAGAAACATTTGGGAAGTGGTTGTAGGTCAGCTAACACCCCTGCTCCACAAAAACATCCTGCGTGGGGCATCAAGTGCACAGTATTTCTCTCTTTGGGATCGGAAAGAGGACACAAAGTCAGATGGTGTTACTGAGTCCCGTGTTAGTGATGCAAGTGTCTGAAAGCATCTTCAGCCCACCTCACACGTAGGACCCTCTTGTATGTTAAGCTATGCTCCAATGCAGAAGAACACCAAGTCTGGTCTATGTGTGTCACCAGACTCAGTCGTTTTCCAATTGAATTCAAGATGGGGAGATGGAGAAAGCTTCCTTCTGGCTTCACCCAGAGCCCAGAGCACAAACCCAGGACTCAAACACACCCAAACAGAGAACTAGAGCCACTCTTTCAACTGCAGACAATCCTTCCCCCTCCAAAACTGCCCAAACACTGGAGTCAATTAGAGTCTCTGTCATAATTAAACAGGAAAGTGGCAGCAAGACTCTGTGCAAAAGCCTGGGAGCTAGCAGAGAGAAAATGTGCCCACAGTCCCCCAGGAAGGCTTCCCCGCACCCTCCTGACCTTAATTCGAGCCTTCTTTGTGCAGGAAGGGAAAGATTTGCTTTCTGTTCCCTGGAGGAGCACCTCCGAAATCACACTTTTCACTCTGAATCTGTGTTTCCTTTAAGGGTGGGGAGCAGGAATAAACAGAGCGGGGATAGAAGGAAAAAGGTTCTCATTAAATTGGGCCATGCTCAGTTCTGATTTCAAATGGGTGTGTTTAAACGCGAGTGGAAAGGCTTTGATGTGCTGTGGATTACAGGGGACTGGCATTCCATCCTTGGAGTAACAGCATCCCATCCTTGGAGTAACAGCATCCCACCCTGGGGGTAACTTCCAACATGCCTCTAGTGCAGCAGTACGAGTGACGGGGAGAAGAGGGCTCCCTGAAAAGGCACACACAATTTAGGAAGCAACCTCCTCAGAGACACTAGAAAGATGGTGGGATTGAAAGAAAACCAAGAGGTTGTTCAAAATGGGGGGAAAAAAAAAGCTACAGTGCAGCCCTTGATTTTTGATCCGACATCAGGAGAGGAAAGAGTTAAACCCCAAATCAGGAAGCAAAAAGTTAAAGAAAAAAATATCACACCACAAGCACATCTCCTAAATTTCTCATTGCAGCCCAAGGCTGATCCCATTAAAAAAAAAAAAAGAAAGAAAAAAGAAAGAAAGAAAGAGACAGAAAGAAAGAAAAAAAACAAGAAAGAAAAAAAAAGAAAAACAGAGAAAGAAAGAGAAGCAATTTTGCTTATCCTTTTCTCACACACCTAGCAGCCACTTTTTTTTATTATTTATTTACCTCCCCCTTTCAGAGCAAGGCCCTTATTTTCTCATTTAGTCCAACAGAGATTGTCCTCCTGGAATGACCTTTTTTTCTTTCTCTCTCTCCTCCTTTCCTTCTTCCTCCCCCCTCCTCCTCGCTGCCTCCAGGCCATTGCCCTCGTGCCAGTAACTAGATAACACACTCTATCAGAGATTTTTTAAAAAATCATTGCAAAGGCACTAGGGCTGATAGTGGCATCAATCCTAGCCTGACACGGGCTCGGGTCAACCATTTATCTCTTCACATTGCCTGTGGTTACTGTGGAGGCCATCTTGGTTCTCTACATCTTAACAACCTTGCAGATGGTCCCTCTCTCTGCTCTGATAGCATCCGCACCCCAAGACTGGCTTTGTGCTTTTATTTTTATTAGATTGTTATGGACTCCACCATTTCCTTTCTGTGAGGCTTGCAAATCTGGGTTGGCTTTGTTGCATTCTCTGCCCCCCGCTGAATATAATACCGTCACCAAGCAAGGAGGTTAAGAAATAAGGAACGTGGAGATGCAAGAGGGGGATTTTCAGGCTGTTAAAAGTGCATATTTATGAAAAAATACACACATTATTTTAGAAGAATTTAATCTAGTCCTACTCCTGACATCCCATCTTGTGTAACATGGTTATTTTTGGCTATTTGCACTGCCAAAGCACCCAGGGGCCCTACTCAAAGCCCAAGACACCATAATGTAAGACCCTCTCAGGATGCTCCCTAATAAGCTGTAGTCAAAGAACACTGTTCCCCAGCCTCTGTGAGATGTGATCACTATGGCCAAATAGCTCCCTTTCTCAGCTTGAGGAATGAAATATCATATTTTATTATAATTATCCCTCAAGCTGAGAAAGGGAGCTACAAACAAGCTACATATTGAGCTGGAATCTGCTCTGTTGCTTCCCCTGTAAACTTTTTAAGATAAGAAGGGTGAGGAGGAAACACTGCTCTGAAGCACCTTTTAGCATCCATTTCCACAATACAGCAATGCAGGTCAGGCGGCACTGCTTCCCTCGCATCAAGGGGGAGGAAGCACAAACCTGATGGCTCCATCTTGTAAGGCATAGAATCATGGAATCATTTTGGTTGGAAGAGGCCTTTAAGATCATCAAGTCCAACCGCTAACCTAGAACTGCTAAGTTACCACTAAACCATATCCCTCAGCGCCACATCTACATGTCTTTTAAATACCTTAAGGGATGGGGACTCAACCAGTTCCCTGGGGACCCTGTTCCAACGCTTGACAGCCATTTCAGTGAAGAAATCTCTAGTACCTCTACTACCACACAATGTCAAAGCTCATTCACGGGCTCCCACTCTAACCAGAATACGTCCATCCTCGCAGGCAGCACGTTTCATCCATACCCTGCTTAACCAGTCTCAAATTGGTGCAGTGTTTTTTCTCACCGGCCTTACAGCAAAGCGGAGCACTGGAGAAGGGAGAGAGAGGATTGTTTGCCCTTTCTGGCACCTTTTGCTGCTCCAGGAAAAAAAGGACAGCACAGGAGATGGAGGGCAATTGGAGGTAGGTGGCCAAAGGTTACCAAAGGGAGACAGTATAGGAATTAGAGTATGGCAGGGTTCTGAAGGCAAAGAAGCTGGAAAGAAAATATCCCACCTTCATCCTTAGGCACTGGTGCCCAAATTCCTGGATTATTATTATTCTTTTTTTTTCTAAACAGAAGATACTTATAAGAATATCTGACCATAAACTGGAAGCCCACACATGTCTATAAGCAGGGGCAACCAACCATGAGCACTTCACTCTCAAAAATACACCCATCGAACATCAACGCAACACAAGGGTGGCACTAAAAAGAGTGAAAGAGCATCACACATCTACCATCCAGAGCACAAAGAGCCTGCCTGTCTTACAAGGGAGAATCACCTCCCATCACTTGTAACCCTCACAGATGGACAATGGTCGAGAGATTCAACACCAGCCCTGCTGTGAAAAATAAATTAACAGCCCTTTATATCCAGAGTACTCTGTGCTTCCAGAGAGCCTTTTATGCTCCCCAGAAAGCTATCTAGCATTTGCCACCTCTATAAAGTACCAAAAAATTCCAATGGCAAAATTATCTCATCTCCTTCCTCACCTCCAAATACTGTGGCATCTGGAGAGACAGTAAACGGGGGAAATACGGGCAAAAAAAAAGGAAAGAAAAGAGTGATTCTAAGATCTGTAGAGGAATCCAAGGGATTTGGAGAGCTAGTCCTGATTACATTAAGCGGAAGTTGCACAGCAAGGGTCTCTTAGGTGACTATTCATATCTCAGACACAGCTTTTGTGGGGTTTTTTTCCTTACTTTTTTTTTTTTTTGGCTGAGAAGTGAACAAGGCAGTTATCCCAGTATCAATCACCTTGCTAAGAATTCACAGATCCTCAATACTCTAAACTACTTTTTAAATCTCGAGACCTTCCCTTAATGCCTGATTTAAAAACAAACTAAAGGCAGCACAGTATACCCAGGCTGAGCCAGAATCCAGGATGGCATTTTTATCTAGCAAGTTATTTTTTATTAGCCTCCTATTTCTTAATAGAGACCCCTGGAGGGTTGGGTTGTAGAGAATTCACTAGTATACCAGTTCAGCTTCCCTACGACTGACTTAATATACGTGGCATCTGCCCTCCAATGAGCATTATATCACCCATCTGGGCCAGAGGAGGGGGGCGAGTCAGAGCAGGGAAACACTGCTCAAACAGCGTGCTTGCATGATGATTAGGTCTGGTCCAGTGATCCGGAATAATAATCTGAAGGCTCACTAAGCATAATGGGTTCAGAGACATCCGAGCCTGGTCAAACCTTCCCATGAGCATCCTTTACGTGTGTTATCAGTGTGTTTTGCATGTCTCATCAGTGTCATGGCAGCTGACATCTCATTATGCAGCCAAGGTGTAAGTGGACAGGTACTGAGTGAGCATTAGAACTTTTCTTTTCCCTTTATTATTTAATTCATATCTTCCCATTATCCAGTGTATCGTGAAACTGTGAACTAATTAAGTCCTGTGGGATATACAGTCAGTGCTGGATTTTTTTTCCCTTCCTTCCCCCCTGCCCCCACCTCTTTCAGTAGGTTAAATTGCATTATATACAGATATAAAAATAATTCTGCAATTTTTCCTTAGATAACAATGGAGCAAGTTACAAACACTAATGATGCTAAATGCAACAGTGGGGCAGAGGCTTGCTGCTTGCTTCGTGTGAGCTAATTAAGTCATACAGGGGGGCAAGTACTTCAAATGCAAAGTGAGGCAAGGGCCTAAATCAGTCTCTAAAGAAGTCCATAAAAGCTACTCTCTGGGGGATGACTGGGCACAGACCAGACCCCAGGAAAAGGCCTCAAGTTGGTGAACTCAAACTTCATGAAGTCTGCCATGCAACTCACAGATCTCCAGCCAGCAACTTGAAACTCACAGAAATGTTGGGGGTACTCTAGATTCAGAGCTGAGCCCAGCTCAGACTGTGACCAGGCAAGCAACAGCTGGGAAACCAGATTTGAAGGGACAAAGCTTAGGTGATGGGTGTTGCATCATCTCCCAGAAAATACAACTGTTTTCCCTGGCTGAGGATCCTGCCCAAAAGTTTCCAAATGGGCTCAACCCGGACCATAAATTCAAGTGAGTGACTCAAGGGAGTAGCATACACAACACAAATAGGACAGCCAGCATTTTCAAAAAATGACCTTCTAACTTTCAATGATAACTACAGCCCTTCTTTCAAGCAAAGTTATGTTGAAATCAGAGGTGGAAGAGTTCTCTTCCCTGCAGAATTAAGCTTAGCTATCTCATGCAGATCATACAAAAATTAAGGTATCGAGGGTTAAGCTCTTAATTTGCATTAAAATAGATCTTTATGTGTATTTATCATAGGAAAAAAAGGTGTTAAAGAAATGGAAGAAAAAAAAAATGCACCTGTGAGGAGTTTGTATCTAGGTACAATGATCTTTTAGTACTTGGAGTTTCTGTATATCTAAGACAGTAAAAGAAGTTCAAAGGACAATCACCTCATTAACTCACTGAGAAAGAGTGCTTGTGGTGTTTGCTAATCTCATCAGACAATTTTGGTGTCCTTGGTATACACACGCACTTGCAATTCAGACAGTGAGAGAAAACCATGGGAATGCATATATATACACACACATATATATATAAAAAAAAATATATATAAGTGTATACATATATAATATATATCCTGGCTGTGACCAGAAACATGGAGGAATGGGTCTGGCAATATGTTATTCAAAGCCCAACTAGCATGGCTAAGGTCTGATTCCTAGATATGTTACAATAGGCATTTAATCCAATTTTTAGTAAGTCTGACACAAAGATCCAGGGTAAATTCACTGTCTGGATACTGTTCTGCAGAGTTAGGCAAGAGAAAAATGGACTATTTCCAGTGCAAGGCTCCTGCTGGTCAAAAAGGCAGATCAAGATGATGGACATGTCTCTGCCACTCGCTGTAGAGCAAGATCCTTATGCATGGATTCCTCTTCAATGTCACTAGGCTGTGTGTGTGAGCTATTGGTAACGGGGCTACAGGAAGGATGAGAAGGGACTCTTTTATCAGGGAGTGTAATGATAGGACATGGGGTAATGGCCTCAAACTGAAAGAGGGGAGATTTAGATTGGATATGAGGAAGAAATTCTTTACTGTGAGGGTGGTGAGGCACCAGAACAGGTTGCCCAGGGAAGTTGTGGCTGCCCCATCCCTGGAGGTGTTCAAGGCCAGGCTGGATGAGGCTTTGAGCAACCTGGTCTAGTGGGAGGTGTCCCTGCCCATGGCAGGGGGTTGGAACTAGATGATTTTTAAGGTCCTTTCCAACCTGAACCATTCTGTGATTCTGTGTGTGATTCTGTAGGGCTGCTAAAAGCATCATAGAAACACAGACCTGGAAGAGATCAGCATGGAGTTCAGTTTCCTGCTACTGGAGTTATTGTACACCTCTCCCATACACCCACCAGGGTCCTTCCCAGGCATCTCTGGAGCCTTCTGCCCAGCATTTTCCTAAAAGGAGATTGCTGCAAAACCCTGTCACATTCACAGTCTACGTTCGCCTCATTTCCAACCTACCAAATCCCAACTAATCACATTATTCTCTTCCTTATTATTTTAAGGATTATGGACAGGTCCTATCAGGTGTCTTATAAAGACTGAAGAAAAGAACGACTTTACCCTAAAGCTTGCATCCTTTAGACTCAAGTTCATAGAACCAGTCTTCTGATGTTTGTGTTTTTTTAATTTTCTGCTCTGAACCAAGGTTGTTCTCTCTTCTTGCCAATGTCCATTCATTTCATGCTCTTGACAAGCCTTTGTCAGCCTTTGTGCCATGCCTCTTCTTATTTCCAATATCATTCTGGAGCTAATCCTGGTTCCATCATCATCTAATCATCTCTAACCCCAACCCTCCCACAAAGCCCAGCTGTGCTAAAACACCACTGAGTTATCAGCCTGCCCAGGCATCGTTCAGCTGGCAGAAAACAAAAATGCTGAGCAGTGTAGCTATGCTGAAAAGCACTAAGATCAGGCCCATTTTTTATGAAGTGCTTTGAGATCCTTGCATGAGAGTGCAACAGAAGTGCCAGATGTTATTATAAAGAGATGCAGCCCCATTACTTGTACACAGAGTTGTGCTGCCTGCTAATAGCACCATTATCCTAAGGCACGTGGTGCTATTAATGCATTTCACTGCTTGGTGCTGAACCTGGGGACCATTATTTCCACTGGAAAGGTAAGGCCAGTTCACATGACATGATTTAAACCTCTACAGTGAAGCATGCATATGCTGCACCAGGTCATAAATCTTAACAGGATGCTGTCAGCTAGAAAGGGACCAAAATTGAAACCATTTATCTGAACTCCCCACCCATCCACCTCTGCTAACCCAGGCCAGTTTTGGGAAGGGGGATAAAATGATTCCAAATGCCCTCTGGGTTCATTAAGCAGCAGCAAATCCCAGATCTAAAAGCGCTGCTGGTTTCACCCAGCACTCCCTGAATGAATTCATTCATTCAGGACACTTAGGACTTCCTCAATTTTCCCCTCTCTGAGCAGGAAAAACCATAGCAGGGACAAAACTCACTACTTCTTCCTATTCTTCCCCCAACATGAGTCAAATGACAACCTGTCATCATCTCGTTATTGAGACTACAGGACCCATGACACAGCCAAGCTCTTCAGATCACAGCCAACAGCAGGTAACAACTCCTCTACCCTGCAGCCCTGGCTTTTGGGCAGTAGAGATGCCCTTCTCACATTTGGGAAGGAAAATATGAATGAAAGGGACAATTACCATTTGATCTGATGCTCGCCTCATCACTGCCCTTTGCTGGCCTCCTACAGTTGCTAACTAGAAATTTTTAATATTTTTTTTTGTTTGGTTTTCTCCTTACCTTGGCATATTTCTAGTAGCATAACTAACAAATGAAAACTAACAGGAAAAAGGCTACACGTGACATTCCTTCACAGACCAAGGACAGACTTAAAACAACAGAATAAAGGAAAGCAATTGTATTTTACGATACTCATGTGCAATAGTATCATACATGTAAAGTAGATTTGCAGGGCAAATATCCAGGGACTTTTAGTAAAAGATCTAGAACCTGCTGTTAGATTCTACACAGCAAAATTACTCCGCTGAGACACAGTAGCTACTTCTGCGGTGGTGGAGACGGTAAAGAAAATTTCATTGCAAACAGAGTTAAAAATTAGCATCATAGCTTTAATATCAAGCCTGAAAAAACAAACTTCAGTTTCCTAGGCCTCAACCATATTAAGACAACTGTATGACAACTTGTTTTATGAGGTAAAACCCAGCATTTTTTCTGATAAGTCAGATGTGCAACTCTTCCCACTACCACTATATACTAGGCCTCCATCACTTCTCAGGAGCTGCTCTTTAAGGAAAGGATGATGACAAAGGGATATTTGTTGTTCCCCAAATATACAGCCCCTCTAAATTTCTTCTCACAGGTGGCACAACCTGGTATTCAGCTCAAAACCCCCAAAAAACACCTCTACTCATTGCAGTGGGCTTGGACTAGATGACCTTTAAAAGTCCCTTCCAACACAAACTATTCTATGATACTATGATAAAAACTCTGCAAACACCCCGAGGACTCTAAAAGGACATTTTAGGTGTGCAATGAACATTTTTAGATAGAGAGCCTTACAATGGTGTTCATTCAGAGCCATAGTTTTTGTAATGAACACTTTGTGGATGTCTTTCTTCTCGCTGTACCCACACATAGCACGGGGAAGACCGACCCATTTTCCTTCAGATACTGAAGAGGAGCAAAAACCAAATATAAGCAGAGCTGCCCAAATGCTTAATGCTAAGTCTCTGCCAGAAAGCAGAAACTCTGTATCTCATGGCTGAAATTTCTCCTCAAGTAACAGAAAATAACACTTTTAGAACAGACTTGGAATTTATGTAAAAAATGGAGAGTGTTAAAAAAGATATACATAGCCCAGAAAATAAGGTAAAGCTCATTTATGTCTCATAAAATACATGATTAACCATAGTTAGGCATTAATTCAGCTGCACGGCATTAGAACTGCTATTCAAAGTTGGAAAGCATTTAATATTATATATTGCTACGGCTCAGCCTAAATTGTTTTTTTTTCCTCCCCTTTAAATGTACACAATATTACAAATTTAATTTTAAGCTGTTTGAATCAGTCTGTAAAAAAGATTTGATTATACCTGAGTGTTCTGGCCCCAGTTTTTCCATATCTCAGTAATCTTGGCGGTAATTGGCTGATTAGCTCCCTCACACTCCATCTCTGCCTCAGTTTCCATGGTAATGTTACAGGAGCTATTATAGATGAGAACTTCATCTCTTTCCACTTTAGGGCTGAAACGAGAAGGGAGGTTAAATGGGGTGTCATCAATCTTAATGAAATGCAATTATTTTTACTCTTATTAATCATTGCAAGCCATTAGCTTGTGGCAACTCCTGGCCACCATTTGTCAAACTTTGCAAATTTCTGTAATTTTGTTTCCATTCTTTTATTGTTTATTTGTTTTTCCCCCCTTTATCTGCACACACTCAGGATGAAAATACATGCAGTAAATATCTCTCAGTGATGCCTTTTCTGCTCCCCCAAACTATTACAAATAGGAGCAAATGCCATTCGAGGACCAAGGCAGGAAGATAAGTGCAGAGAACAGCGAGGGAATCAGCAGTGTTAGGATCAAAGATGGACTCCTACATGGAGTAGGGTTTGTTCATGTCTCCCCCCTCCCCATCTTACTCACACTTAGCAATAGGGAATGAATAACTTGCAACTCCCTTAGGGCAAGTGGAGAAATTGGAAAAACCACACAACTGGCTAACTGGTCCCTAATTCCAACTGTGAAAAAATGAGCTCATTTAGGGGTTCCAATTCCTGCTACCCAGCTGATTGCAATGACGCTTTGTTGCTAGCATTGGAACATTAACTTAGTAAATTAATTAAACTTACTTAACAGCCCAGACTAAGCAGATTCGATATATGTGCCAGTTATACTAACAGACATTTGCTCTAAAGCCTCTCCTTGCATAGGGGGAAGAAGTAATAAAAAAAAAGGTGTTGGGGAAGAAACATTTTTTTCCTTCGTCTTGCTGTTGACAGCTGCTGACTTTGGTTGCACTTCGTTATGGGGAGCTATAGGATGCAACAACCCTCAAAATGAGGGGGAAACTTCCCAATTTACTTCTACAGGCTTCAGATCAGGACGGGGTAATGCAATGTCATTTTTTATTCCTTCCTTGGCCATTGCTCCTTCATCCTCCCCTCCCTACCCCACCGTCAGATGCACCCACACTTGCAACTTGTGGGACGGAGATGAGTTATAACAACATCAACATAGCTCAGAAATTATGCCACTTTTCTGAACAGCTAAGAAAGGACAGAGTTCATAATTTGATTTACCCAACAAAATAGAGGAATGGGTAAGTACGACCAGGATTTTTAGAGGTCTTCAGGTTCCCTGAAAGCCCCTTCTAACAGAAATTTCTGAAGTGTCAAAGTTAGGAGCCTAAGCTCTACCAAAATCAACACAGTTGGAAAGCCAACACTCAGAGCTTTGTTGGGAGGATGACAATCAGGATGACTTGATGAACATGAAGTTTTCAAACCATGCTGGATGTGGCAGCCCACTGTACAAGCAAAGAGCTGCTCTGACAGTGCATTTAGGGGGTATTTGTTTTGTTGCCCTTTTTCAGTGTTAAAGTGTTAAGGGAAGCAGCCACAGTAGAAACTACAAAAAAAAAAAAAGCCTTCTGCAAGTAGCTGAACCTTTTTAACCGTGAATTTTTATTTCTATATTTAAATGAACCTTTCCCTCTGCTGTATCAATAATCAAAAGCCAGCCGTAGGGAACTACACTTGCTTTTGATAGCAACACTTTGAGAACTGCTCTTGTCCTGTAAAATAATTCAACCGAGCGGGCTATCGCTATCTTTCAAGACTGTACAGTACTTCTTTTTAATGCTACAAGAAAAAGCTGCACCTTTTAAATAGCCAACTATTTTAAAAGCTGAAGAGGGTTGTTGTTGGCTAAATGCAGGGTATGATCCCAATTTGCCAGGCACTGAAGTCAATACAAGGACCTCTGAGTGGTTGTTCACATCTTTTTACAAAAAGTTAACCAGCTTTGCTTGTAGGCGAAGAGCAAATTCCTCCCTGTCCTCTAGTAACTGCATCCTGAAACCTGGATGCTGGAAAACCGTTAACAAATTGCAGTGTTTAAAGGAAAAGCAAGAAAAGAAGGCGCGATTTGTGGCAGGGAATTCAGGGATATATCTTGGTAACCATGGATGTTAATGGCAAAGCTTGCACCTCTTCTAAGGAACATGCATTTGCCACTATGTGTATACTTTATATATAGTGTATATGTGTATACATATATATATATATATAAGGGCTGTAGTACAGATTAGATTAGAAGTTTTTTTCAAACCATTGTAAAACTAATAAGAAAGAACGGGAGAGATTTAATATGCAGTTAAGCCAGGAACAATTTAAGTAGTTTTGTCCCCATCCTGGGATGAATGTCTTTTAACTCTTGAACATTTGCTCAGAACTCAAATCCATATATTTTTTATTATTGTTATTGTTAGTTACTATTATTAATTACAGCAATCATTGTGCATTATTTCAGGAATCAATGGACCAGTTCATTTCTGCTTTGAACATTTTCATTTTCTAACACTTTGCTACAAATTCCATTAATATTTTGAAATTAAACATTTTTCTGAACCAAAATTTGAAAAAAAAAATGTTTGAAAAAAATGTTTGGAAAAAAAAATGTTTTCAAAATCTCTAAAATCAGTAATTTGAATGACTTCAAGCTCTCTCTTCCTCTACTTCTTCCCCGATTTTTCAGATCAAGAAACTCATCTGAAATCAAACAGTCGTCTTTGCCCTGCTCTCTTCAGCGAGACCAGTTTAGAAATACAGTTACCAGAAAAAAATACAGTACTCTGCTAAATTCCTCAGCAGCCCAAGAATTTCATAATTCTTAAGATGTCCATCCCTTATGAAACCCAGGTCAATTTAATCAGAGCTCAAAAGCTGGTGGGGAGGAAACGACAGACTGACAGGCAGATGCTGTCAGTTTATTTTTAAAAAAAAATTTTAGTTTCAGTTTATTTTAAAAAAAAAAAAGCTTATTTTTTATTAAAAAAAAAAAAAAAAAGAAAATGCAACTCATGCCTTGTTGTCTTTGTTCAGAAAATGCCAGTTGGCTTTCTTCCCTTAACACAGGGCATCCGGAACTCCCTGTGGTGACTCACAACACCAGCTGTGACATAAGGACCAGATAAGGATGAGGAGCAAATCTCTGCAGCTCCATTAAAATACCTGGGCAGTAGCATCATGCACCAACCAGGAATGGGTTCACTACGTACAGCAAACCACGGGCAAAGTATTGCAGTGATATTTTAATTCTCTATTTGTTTAATTTCGTTTAGTAAGTTTTTTTCATCTGTTTATTCCTTAATTCAGACCTCCCTCTTACTCGTAGGAGTAAATGCTCTGCAGGTATCAATCCCCACCACCCATTAAAGACAATGGTACCAATTTATATTCCTGGACAACCCGGCCTTGGATTTGCAAAGACCGAGCCTTGAGTAAGTGCCTGAGCATCCTTGCTGAGTAAATATCGCACAGCCTGCTGAATTTTCTCTGCGACTTTTTACTCATGAAACTGCTTGAAGAGAGGAAGGGGGGGAAAAAAAGGCGGGGGAAAAAAAAAAAAAGACTTCTGCTTTTCATAATGCCTAATCTTTTTTCCCCATTGGCATCCACCAGATGTTCCTTTGGATCAGAAGATAAATATTAAAACCTAAGAAGGAACAAAGCAGGCTGTTTATGAGATGGATTTTCTGATGTCTCTCAAACACTTTAAAAAGATGGGAGGGAAGGAGGGGGGACTAAAGATGCTTTGATAGACTCAGGGAATGAATTTCACAACCCAGCGGAGCTCTCTAGTGGTCTCAAGGCTAAATTGCTCTGTTGGCATCGACCTAAGAATTAGAAATTTGCTCCTTCAGTCTTTCAGGGACCAATTCTGCAAAAGGTGGAATACCTTCTGAGGGATGTTAAAACATGTGCAGATGTGGTGCTGAGGGACATGGTTTAGTAGTAACTTGGCAGTGCTAGGTTAACGGTTGGATTTGATGATTCTAAAGGTCTCTTCCAACCATAAAGATTCTATGATTCTGCATTGTTCATGGATGGGACCAATCATGGGCACTAACCTGGCAAAGAGTCCAGCAAAACGCCTCCGGGGTGGGTTGATGTCCCTCCACTGCCACTGAGGTGGGCTGTCCTCACAGACATACAGGTAAGACACAGATCGTCTCTGGCGATAGGAGCCCACTGTGACTTGGACATCACAGTCAATGAAGGTGGCTCTGTCTTCTTGGCAGTCAACAGAAGAATGTGTCAGACCACAGAGAATGGCCAATGACGCTGCAAAGACAAGAGGGGGAAAAAATAACACAAAGCAGCCTACACATCACTGATATTAAGCAGATTTTAGCAACTGACAGTTGTCATTGTGAATTCCTGATGTGCATGTCCCAACCTCCTTTTTGGTGCATCCTTTTTGAGGACAGATGGGTCTCCATGCAACTCCTTCAGCCTCTTTTGCTTTGTGTGAGCAAGCATATAACCTACACTGTGCATCAAGATCAGGATGATCTTTAGGATCAAATTGCTCCATCCAGGAGGAGGTGAGAGAAGTGATTAAATAAAAGCATGGGCATTTCTTCTGGGGAAAGTGGACCACAGTTTACAGATCAGGAGTGAGGCACAAACCTTTTACCAGAGGGGTATGACAACTTTGAAATCCAGAAATAGGTTTAGTGAAAGCATTGCCACAGCTTGGAGGGCTTCTAGGGAACTTGTGTGAACTGGGATCTCCCAGTTCACCTTGCTTTGTAGTACCTGAGTGTGACTAGAGACTTGATCTGAGTTTGACTCCATGGATGCGGTAGAAAGTGAGCACCTGCTTTGTTTTGAGGTGTATTTAAGGAACAAGCAGTGTGAACAGAAATTGTTCTTTTTTTTTTATTCTAGACCCAGACAAAAATGTTTAATAAAAAATATGAACCATCTCTGAAGTTCAGATCAGTTGAAATGTTTGGTTTTAATAATTTTTAAAAAAAGGAATTCTTTAAGCATTAAGCCATGTCAGAGATCAAAACTGTTTCTCTCAAAACCCTGGGCATGTAAAGATTTTTGGAAAATTTTCATTAATCCTGAACTAATAAAACAGTTGTAATGAACTTGTCTGTGGACAATATTACACTCTGCATTGTAGTATCTAAGTGTGTTCCTCATGTATCAGAAGTGCAATCAGTGGGAATTTATCAAGAAAGGATTTTTTTGTTGTTGTTTTCTTTTTTAAATTCTGGTTTGTTCAAAAGCCATCTTTGTTTGCTGGGAAAGCATCATTGTCAATGAATGTCACAGGTCCTAAGAAATTCTGAAAATTATTTTTGAAATGGTAAAAACATGAAACTGCTATATTTCCTATGTTAAAAGATTTACACGTTTTCCTAAAAGTCATTATTTCATATGGAGTATTTTTGAAAAGTTTATAGCTGTTTAATGTTTAAGGTATTTTTTGAAATATTAAAACCTAGCATTTCATCTGCTCTGAACTTCAGGGAGAGAGTTGTTCACTATTTTTGTGTATTTTTCTTCTCTGGATTTAGAATAAGGAAAAAAGGTTACCACATCTTCACGTATTTTGCAATATGCTTAATCTCTTTCCTTCCCCACATCCAGTGACATTTCTCTTGCTCGGCACCCATTCAAACGCAGCCAAACACTATCGCTGCCTCAAAGACCTATATATAAACATGAGAGATACAAGTAATAGACAGAGAATCCTAAAGGAATGATGGTGTCATTCCTATATTTTGCTTTTATTGTCCTGAATAGAGCCACCTGTGGCATCCTATGCAGAAGCTTCGTGTCTTCCTGGAAGCCAGGCTGCCTTTCCAAGGCCATTTTAAGTGGCACTATATATCTGTGTTTTGGCAAATTAATATCATTGAAGAGGATAAAATACTACCAAGAACTTGCCTTTGCAAAAACTTGCAGAAGAACCAATTCATTACAGAAATTTCTCCAAAAGAGTTGGCACGTATACTTTTTTTTTTTCATCCAGGGGGAGGCTGAGAACTTCTCAAAACGTTAAACTACAACACTAGCAAAGCTGAAGGACATCCAAGCAGTGATGGCACTGCCCTTTCCTTCCTTCACAAACCCACAACTTTCCTGTGGACAGAAGAATTTGTTCCCCTTTTCTAATAGGGTTCAACAGTTCCTTCTGCTTTACTATTGTATTCTGCTTGTGACACGAAAGGTTGTGATAAGCTCAGATTTGGTAATGGAGAATGTACAGCTACCTTAGATGAATACGCAACTAGAGCAACATTAGGGAGTGGAATATTTTCAGTTGGAAGAAACCTATCACAATCATCTAGTCCAACTGTCTGACCACTTCTGGACTGACCAAAAATTAAAGCATGTTATTAAGGGAATTGTCCAAATGCCTCTTAACCACTGACAGACATGGGACATGAACCACTTCTCTAGGAAGCCTGTCCAGTGTTTGATCACCCTCTGAAAGTGAGTGATCAAAGGCAGGTTAAATTCACATTCCAAAGTTTGAGAAAAAACAACAGGTTGCTGAGCTAATCAAAAGGAGCTTTGGTTTTCTACTACGCTCTTAAAAGGAAGACGGCGGAGTTTTTCTGGGTGGAAAAAGACTATTTTAGGACTAAAAAGTTAGAAATGACCCACAGGATCTCAAGATATAAATATTTTCCTCAATACTTTGCTGCTGTCAAAGAACTTGCCTGGCTAATGCAGGTCACCAGAAGATATTTCCTGCACAGCCCTCAGAGATCAGCAGAAGGGTCGTCACTCTTTGGGTACTCCCAAAATGTTATGTGGAAATTAGGCATTTCTGCTGTGCTCCAGTGCCCTTATCTCAATGTTATCACGCTTGTAGAAATGTAAGGTCTTGTATTCTGCCAACTGCTGAAATAATTTTTAACTCAAACCAGGAAAACAATAGTATTAATTTATAAAATCTAAGCTAAAGAGCAAGGTTACAAGGGCTTGTAAAGAGACCGGTGGAAGGAAAATCCAAGAAATCCC
The DNA here is from genome assembly GCF_964199755.1 of Larus michahellis. NCBI lineage: Eukaryota > Metazoa > Chordata > Aves > Charadriiformes > Laridae > Larus > Larus michahellis. The sequence goes on from NC_133898.1 coordinate 127,656,912, forward strand.
TGCTTAATCTATACACCCCAGAATCAAACTTAGGACTGCTTTCTCCATCTCAGGTGGAAGGAGGGAGGGATCTCGTCTCCACATCCTACAGCTCCTGTCCACCTGATGGAGACACCACTCTCTGACATGTCCAATTCTCATTCCTTCTTTGGGGATCTCTGCGGTCCTCCTATTCCCCTGCTCCTAGAGGATTTAATACTTTTCTCAGTTAGGAGGAAATCTTGCCCTTTTATCCCCCTTCCTCTAAATGTTAAACACAAATATCTCTTGGTATTATTGGTGCCATTATCTCCTGCCACAACAATAGCAAAAAATATCAACTAAAGATTGCAACACGCTTAGTATGTCCTAAAAGGGTAGTCTATCCGTTCTCAGGCACAATTCTTCTCCCTGCTTAATTAGTTAGTGTTCAAACCTCAGAATTCTTTATGCTTTCTATTCCCTACAAAGATAAAACCTGGTAATCACGTGTAATACAAATTCATCACTGAGATGAATGCATTCATCCTATTACGGTTTCTCTTTTGAGATCAGACACAATGGCAGCCAAGTCTCTGTATGTTGGTAATGGGTTAGGGACCGACTGCCCCCAACCCTGTCTTTGGGGGATACTCTGGTTTAAGCCAGGATCCTGGGATGCTCAGCACAAGGGCTTTGTTCTGGGTCACTGTTTAATAACAACTGCCAGACATGTGATGAGGCTAAAACCTACAGGACTTCCAAGGGCAGCTGCAGATTGATTGAACAACTGCCCACGGAGTCCCAGTGCCAAACCACACATCCCCAGTTATCCACTGCTCACAAAACGGACTGCAGAGCATAACATTAACATGTGCTTAGCAGAGAAGACAAATTAAAAAAAAAATAAATAAAAGAAAGAAAGAAAAAAAAGAAAAGGAAAAAGACCTGTTAAGGCCATCAAGTCCAACCTCTGCCTATGAAGAATTGCTCCCTAGAAGACATTCATTTTGCACAGACGAGTTTCAGAAGTCCCAAGAGGTCACTTTGCAAGCATCTATTCCACCGCCTGATAGATCTCACTGTCAGAACATTCTTGTCGTGTAATCAATATGCATTTTTTTCCTCTTTCTAAATTTCATTTGTGGATTTGAAAAACAGAAGGGTCTTTGGTTTGATCTGCACAATAAACATCAGAGGCCCTGGCTTCTTTTGAGGTCTCAGTTGCCACAACTTGCCCTCTTCATATCTTCTGCATTTACTCATACTAATCACCATATTTCCCTGGCTATAGTTCCCCCTTGGTCTTAGCTCAGTACATCTCCTTGTTACATCTGCTCTGCTGCAACCAAAACTCATTGCTCTCTCTCCTCTTGCCCCATACGAAGAGCTGCACCAAGCCAAGTCTCTCTTCCTTTTAAACCAGCCTCATTTCATTTCTAGCCTTTAATCTAAATCCTCTTCCCTATACATCCACTTTTACCAATGTAATCTGGCTAATAGTAGGTCCAGGACTCTCTAAAAAAGATCCCAACACCTGCTACATCAAAGTCCTAAAGCCAGACCTGTTATTCCAAGCACACTGATGTAACCAGGCAAATCAGACTCAGCTTTTTCCCTGATGGATCTTATCAGTTCAACTCCTTTTAAAGGTGCCTTCTTTACCCCAATGTCAAACATACGATCTTGGGTACTGGCTTACTGCAAAGTTTATATATGGTTCTTACCCTAATATCACTTAACATGAATATTCAGTTATTTTCTCGTCTGCCTTAAACTTCCTGCCACTATTCCCATCTTTCATGGGAGCACAATTCAATCCCACAGACATTAACCATGTGTTCTGTAAATTTAACCTGAGCTGAACAGAATCCACAGATGTATTTGCACTCATCAACAGCGCTGCAACACGAGTAACAAAGCAAGAACAAGAGAAGGGGAGAGCTCTCGGGATCAAGCCAGTTATCTCTTTACCAGACCTTTAAAGACTTGTGGGTTAGTTTGGGTTTTTTGGTTTTGGTTTTGTTTTCCTTGAAGGGAGTATGGGGTTTTTTTAAATTTTATTTAATTTTGTTAATTTTCTTAAGCTTTAAGGGTGAAGCTCGAATTTTAGCTCTATTCTAATTTGATTTTTCTGCAGCTTGAAAAAGACAACAACTTTTATGAAAGACTCTAGGCTAACGTTCCTATTCCTCGTGCTCTGGATCGAGCGTGTTTCAGTATTTAGCATGCCCAGCTCTTGTCAACGATCAAACCAAAACCTTGGTGCCACACCGCTCCACACCCATTCCTAAGGAAGACTCCATGGGGCAGGCTTATGGATGGATCCTGCTGAGCCCAGTTGTTCCTCATGTCTTAGAAAAGCGTCTGTTAAGTGGAGAAAAAAGTCACATTTCCTAGCTGCAGAGCCTTGCCCTGTGGATTTGATCACATGAGTAGGCTAGATGGACCAGTTGTGGATTCCCACGTGAACTTCTCTAATCTTAAGGAGGCCAGACACAACATGACCTAGCGCCGAAACCCCAGGGAGGCGAGCTGCCACCTGACATCCCCCAGTGCCAGAGGGGAGGTGTTTCTGCTTCACAGCACCCTGTAACAGAAGAAATGCAGCTTGAACTCTTCACTTCTCATCACCTGGTTCACGAGCAACGCCAGGAAATGTCAGACAAGCATCCAACCTGGCCACACCAGCCTCTGCACCGAAGGAGCCCTGGGGCACCACAGACCTATCCCTCCCATCTCCTTCATGGCTTATGGTCCTGCATCCCCGAAGTCACTTCACCACCTCTCCCGTGTGGCCGAGGCTGTGAAAGAAAGATCTGAACACTGGATGTGCGAGTGCCAAGTAGCGAATTTCCCCAGGCAAACAGCAGCATGTAAACCACGAGGTGAGATTGGACTAACTGCTCCTAATAAATCCACTCACGCCCTAAACAGCGGGGGTTTGTAATCCCTTAAATATTAGGAGGGATGCTGTCTGGAAATCATCTTGCTCGATATACAGATTCACGGATGCCACATGTGGATGGGCAAAGGGTGAATACGACTGTCTCAGGGAGTACAAGTAACCTGGCAAACACTCAGATTTAAGCAGTCTCCAATTTAAATGCAAAAAATTTAATTTTTTTCTGCAAATACTTCATCGACAGAGAAACATTTTTGCAACTCGACTGGTGAGATTTGAAGGCTGCACACTGCAAATTCCAGGGCAGGGGAGAAAGTCTGGTAACTGGCCTCAAAGCAATAGCGCCTGTGTCCCTTCGGTTAGTGAGGCAACGAGTCCTTTGCATCTTCTCTCCATGAAAGGCAACCAGCAAGCGGGCAGCAATCAGCGTTCACTTGCTGACATCTAGTGTCAGCAGTAAGTATTGTGATCCTGCCTGTAAAACGGTTTTCCCCAGGCTCCCTCTGCCGTCTACCACTCAGTGAATTTTGAACACAGCTATTAGTATTTTCACAGTTTGGATCAATTTGATTACATTTCATTCTGCTATTCTTCCTGCAATAACCAGACTTCCCTGTTTTGTGCTCTGATTATTTTTCTTTTCAGCACTCCAGCACCATATCTTTTTTCTTGTTTAAATAATAATAATAATAATTAATAATAATTTTAATAATAATAATTAATAATAATAAGCAGTTCTACAGACTGTGTCTGTATCTTGTTTAAAGCAAAGAAAATTGAGCCCTTGAAAGCTCTTGGTGACTTCTTTTGAGTATTTGTGGTTGGGTTTAAAGCCCTTTTTTTTCCACTTTCCATTTTTCTTAGCATTCTTCATGGATGAGGAAAGGAACCATTCAAAATGACAAGAGCAAATTTAGAATTTTGGAATAAGTGAGGCTGAAGAGGACCCCTGGATGCCTCTTGTCCCAACCCTTGCTCAAAAGAACATTAAATTTCACACTGGAGTGGCTTCTTAGCAGCTAATCTAGTCAACTTCTGCCTATTTTGGAGGATGGAGATTCCACATACGTTTGAGCAAAACCCTGGCCATTTGCCCTGATGGACATTCCTACTGCCACCTTTCTTCCAGGTCCACAAAGAATAAGTGGCCATGGATCTTTGGTCACCTGGATGATGGATCGCTGAATGGCCACCAAATAGCAAATATTTCTGTAGATCTCAGGATGTTCTCCCAGCATCAGAGCTAAGAAGGGGATGAAGCGTTATGCTACCACGTGTTGCAATGCTGCAGTACCAAGGCAGATGCTCTGTGCTTAGCGCTTGCAGAATGGCATATGTCTCAGAGTGAGATTTAAAAGTCTTAAATCACGCTTTTTGCATATCTTAGGAGCCTAATTCTGTGCTGCCAGTATGAGAGGGAGGAAATGCATCTTGTCCCAGAAAATGCCCATTTTTAAGCGTTTCCTCCAAAATTGAGGCAGGTTTATTTCTGTCTTTGATAGAGCCAGAGATCATGGCATCATTCTCAGCTGTCTCTCTCCAGTTACGGAGGATGCTCTGGCTATGGGATGATCCCATCTTCCTCTCAAGGAATTCAAATCCTCATCTCCAGCTTCACAAAGGTATGAACTCGCCATAGTACATCATTTATTCACCCTCCCAGTCACTCACCCTTTTTCTTCCACCCCCTTACCCCACTGAAGCTGTCCCCCCATGCAGCCAAAATAGAAAACGTATGGGGCCACGCTAAAAAAGGCTTTTAAGGGAGTTCATCTCATTAAGATGATCATGATGGCCAAGAGGCGCTTGGGTACCCAACCCTACAGACCTCACGTACATTTTATATGAGAGAGTTTTCCCAAAGAAATAGCTGCCACAAGGAATTGCTGACGTTATGCACACTTCATACACACCCACAAAGCATATGTGGCCACAGGCGCACAGTGGATCTAGTCCAAAGCCCATGGCCATTGACACAAAAACTCCCTCTGACAACAATTTTCTTTGGACTGAGCTCAAAAACCAGAAGTCAATGCTATGTTGGTTCCTCTCCAGGGTTGCTGCTGCTCTCTGTTCCCCTGGGATGAGATACACTGGGACCCCCCACTTTTAGGTCGAGATAGGTTTTTAGGGTATGTTTTTAACACAGTGCGAGGTTTTGTGTCATAGCTGACCGTGTAGGTGTGGGGCAAGGCAGGTCAGGTCAGTCATCGTTGTGTTGCCCAACATTTCACAGGGGGTGCCACAGACTGTAACCAAAGTCTTCCTTGGGGAAAACCCAGTTCCACGCAGGTAAACTGCTCCTCCATGCAAGCCACCTTGGAAAAGGACAAAAAATGATATTTAAGACAGAGCCTAACAGCCAACTCTCAACAAGGATTTTTTTTTAATTCATCATTTTTGCTTTCATACCAAAAAAATAATCCCAGTCACCACAGTCCCTCAGATTGCATCCCATGGAGAAGCTACAATAAGTCTTCACTTACCCCAGTTGTGACTTACCCCAGTTGTGATGCACAGCTGTCACCATCAGCTGAGAGATGAACATCAGGTTGGAGGAAGTCCAGCCCCTTGGGACATCCAGGCCCAGCACAGGGTACTCACCAACAGGGACCAGAGGAGCTGAGCACTGCAAAGTGGAGCGAGTGATGGTGACACCACTACAAGCAAAGTCTCCAACAAATACATAGATGGTGTCCCTCTCTGTGATCTGTGATACGGTCATCGTTAAAAGGCGACCAGTTGCAACAAGCGAAAGGAAAACTGGGGTGAACTCCTTGCTGTAACTTATTCTTCCGAGGTAATAGGAGATGCCATCTACTTTTAGACTCAAAGCCTTAGTCCCATTACCTGGAGGCACCGTGCACTGGATAGCTACACAGGTGACACTGATAACAAGGCAAGGCTGATGATCAATGAGAACAGAAGTCATTCTCTTTCCTTTCAGTGCCAAGCCTGCTAAGGTAAGCAGGCCTCCACCATTGGTACTGAAGTTTTGTGGGTAAAACCGATACACCTGAGGCAGGACGGTGAGAATGCTGGACGCCTTTCTGAAGCAAGCTTGCCCACTTTTCCTGGTGGATATGGAAATGTTGTGCTCCCCTGGGGCAATGCAGTTTGTCCGGCACTTGATGCTAGTCTCGTTCCAAAAAGTTACCTTGCAGACAGCCTGGTTATTCACGTGTACCACGGGGCTGTCACTTGGCCATGCCAACCTCTGTCCTTTGATCATCACATAGGTGAATGTCCCATTAGTTTCCCAGGTCACCAGATCTACAACAGGGGTCCACTGCTCATGAAGGTGGAGTGTACAGTCTCCAAGGCAGACGCTGCTGATGCCATTGACAATCACTGTGACATTGAGAGCCCAAGATGCCTCAGCCAACCACTGATAATGCAAAGGATGGGCCCCTGGAAAGACAATGCAACTAATGGCATCATTATCAGAGTTCTGGATCTCACAGGAATAATTACTCTCCAGGCTGACCTGTACCAAATTCCTCCTGGATTTTAAAGCAATACCAGATATAGTGAGTAACATCCCACCACAGATTGATCCTTGTGATGGGAATATGGAGGTTATCCGAGGAGTTACAGTAAGGGCCTGCAGCCTTGCTGTCACATGAGCATATCCTAGCTGCCTCTGGATAACCTGGATGGGGTAAGTTCCAGGTTCCAGGCTGCTCAGTGGCAAAGAGCACTGGTAGAACGTTGCAGACTTATTGTCATGTTGAAACTCAAGTTCACATTCACCATGACCAAGCTTAGCCACAGATCCAGTGATGTTTACCCCCTGGATGCTCAAGACCAGGCTGCTATCTGTGATTTCCATTTCAACAACAGTAACAAGAGGAGTCAAAGCTCTCTGGTAATTAAAGGTTGTGGTCCTTTTTGCAAAGAGAACATGTTGAAATGACCTACTGCTGATGACTACGTTTACTCTAACAGAGATGTCTTGTGAATCTTCATTAGACAAATTAGCAGCTGGCGGGGTCAGGCACCAAACTGTCTCTTCTTCCAAGTGAGTAACCATACAGGTTTGCCTGTTCAGTGAAACAGAAACCACGGCAGGATTCTGGCTAAAGCCCACTCCAGAGATCGTGAGCAGTGTTCCACCTAGAAGTAAAACAAAATAAGGAAGAAGGACATTATGTACAGTAAAGGAATTAACAACTCTGTGAACAATCACAAACCATGATAAAGCTGATAAACATGGCAGACAGTCTTAGTTAGGTTGAATGGAAAAGGAAATTCAAGTCCTTTTTTTGGAACAAGACAGATAAAGGTAATAGTAGGCATGTATCAGGATAATCCTACGTGGACAAGAGGCTAAGGTATCACATACCCACGGACCTTAGTGACAGTAAATGACAGTAGAAAGCCACCACAGAACTGGAGGAAGCTGCTGTGAGAGGACCCCTGAAAGTAAACAGGGACTGAACTCTTCAGGGAATGGGACTGTCTGTACAGACAGGGGGGGACATGGTAGAGATGGTTTGGTCCTGCTGCATAGAGTACAGAACACAGTATGACTGCTTTCAAACAAAAAGCCAGAACCACAGATCTTCCTTCAATCTTCAGTTCTGCCTGGCTGCTCAGGCAGAGTGCCAGATTTGCCATGAACTAATGGTCACTTGCCCTTGAGGAGCTCACTGACCAGAAAAGCCGATACGTTGATGAATACTTCCGGCTTCAAGCCCTCCCCTACTTATATGCTCTCAGTCTGCACCATTTAAGATGGGTAGAACACGAAGAGCAGTTCCCCCTCCACTGTCAGAAGCAACTCTGACCGGGGCTTCCTATCCATGGACTGGAGGGAGGCAGGCTGTTTCCTTTCTCCTCTGGTTTCTTGGAGGTTTTTGTTCCCTGGGCATCTACTTAAGACCACAGAAGACAGCAAATGGGAAAACAGACTCTTAGTGTGAACGAAGAAGGTTTTTCATGTGGAAAAGCACTTCAGGAAGGGTTAGACACAAAGGTATGACCTTCAGCTGGAGCTGTCTGTGTGTCTAGTGTTGGAAGCTGTAAGACTATTGCAGAGAAGCATCATCATACACTGCTCCACTCATCTTCCTAAGGCATCCTATTTTTGGGTCACTCTGGGAGACTGGCTATCTTTAGTCTGAGCCATACAGTTGTTTTAAGACATGGCACTGGAGTGTCCCTCTCCACAATGACAAGAGCAGCAGCCTTGGGAGGCTCTGCTACCACCCTGGCCACTGAGAGCAGGTGCTAATTATCTGGAATAAGTGTGAATCCTGGTGTCTGGATGTACATAACATTGCAAAGCCATGGTACCTGCACTCCCTCCCACGGTGCTGAGAATAAGGGCAGCACTGAAGAAGCAGCAGCTCGTATTTTAGGAACCGATAATCATAAAAATGCAAACCCTCCAGCATTCTCAGGCTAATCTCATGCTTCCAAGCCCAGAGCCCAGCTGAAGCCTCCCTCCATCTTCTTTTAGTCTGCAGTAATGGCACTCCTGGTGCCCTACCTTGCTTCACCCTCTTTATCCATTAAGCCCATGCCCTTCTTTTTCCCACAATCTGGCAGAAAAATAAGGTGGTTTATAATGGGGTTCCTTTGGAGTCAGCTCAAATCCTTCATCCAGATGACCATGCAAGTGGTTAGAGACAACAAAAGACTAGAGATAAGGCAGGAGAAAGACTGGTGCCTTTTGCAGCGACGAGATTTTAAGTCAGCTTAAGCCATTCATAAATCTACAGTCAAAGAGTTAATCAGTTCTTATTTAAATTTCAATTTACCCTTAAATATGAAAAGAAGTGTACAGTAATTATTTTTTTTAGTACAGCTTAATTGTCGAAACTGATAGCCTTTGCTCTTCAAGCTCTATCCGCATTCACATCTTTCTAGGCTTGAGCACCTCACAAACTGTTGAAATAATCACGTAACCACAAAGCCTCTGAGTTTTTGTATCTTTAAATGTGTTGTGAGCCTGAAAGAGCAATCTGTGGAGGACTTGAGATTGCATCAGAAGAATTTCTCTGTCTTCTATAAAAGTGTTTCTAAAGGCCCATGTAAAATTCACTATAGGGATTCAATTTTCCCCCACCCCCAGCAAAATGACAAAATAAATCAACCACCCCATATCTGTTTTTTAAGATTAAAAGTAAAACTTTTCTCTTTAATTCAGTGATGTTTTGCTCTGAAACACACTTATTTCCATTGTTTAAAAGCTTGGGATGGGATTAATAAATATTTCACTTTTGATTAAAATTAACATCGAAAAAGGGGTTTTTTTTGTCTTTTCAACTTAACAGAAATGAACGTCCCCTTTGGGATCACTTGAAATTGCTTGCTTCAAACCACAATTGTACCCTGCTTTCCACCTAACTTTCATACAGAAAGCCTTGAAACATGGAGGCGTAATGACTGAAAGAAACAGCACGGATGAGTCAGGTGTGGGCGTGCTTTGTTTTCCCAATGGGAACATGCAAGGATACACGAGCAAACACTTGGGGAAATCAAATTCAAAGCACAGGGACCCCTGAGCCAGCCAACCAGATTGAGGGATGCTCACTACAATCTCACTTTTCCAGACTGCTGCTGTCTGCCAGTTGATGTCTGCATAATAAAGGGTCACAGATTTTAAACACCCTCATTTAAACTGATGTAAAATGGGATGCCCTTTCCATTCCTGCAGGAAAACTCTGCCCTTGATCCCTTTAACCTTCATAAGTGGCTGCAGATGTACCGACGCTGTTTACCCAGAAAGGAGCCACAACACGGCTCTATGCTGAAGATCTCGGAGAGGTACTGGATTAACGGCTCGACCCTGCAAAACACAAGAAACACAGAAAGGAGGTCTGGGTTTCTATTTATATTTTTATTTCCTGCTGTAGCTCTATGCTCTCTTACAACTCCTTCTAGGTTGGAAGGCCAAAGAGCCACTTGGCACTTCCCCTTTGTTCAATGCCACAGTGACAAGACTGCCCCACATCCCAAATTTTTGCATGTGATTTGAGCTACATCTGTTGTGAACACTGACTTATCAAGTGGCAACCTGTGAGCCAAATTTAGTCCCTGAGGTGCAACTGAATTGCCCATCAAATGAAGCAAGAATGAGGGGAGTTTTGCCAATCAGATCCCACTGTAGCCATGCCCACAGACAGGAGATGCAAGTGTCCCACCTGCCTTCCCTCTTTACATCCTCCCACCTGGCAGCAGAGGTAACTGCAGCAAGAGAAAACCCAGACACAGCCTCCTGAAGCCCACTCAGATAAGGCAGTAGCTCTGCTTCTGTCCCACCTACATCTATTTTTCCTCATCACCCTCCTTTCAAAAACAACCCTGGCCCTAAAAAGACATATTGGAGAAGTAGACCTTCCCAAGCCTGCAATCCAGCCCACCAGAGATCAGAGTTGTCTCCTGGGATGACCCATCTCCCTCCACTCTCTGGAGACAAAGTGGTGGTATTGCTAACAGACTCAAGTATCAGATAGGATGAATCCCTGAGTGTCATCCCACCAATTGCAGGCTTTCTCCTTCTGAAGTTCATTAATGCAACAAGCAGCTTAGGGTGGTTTGTGAGCAATAAAAGTTTCTTCCTTCTCCCCACTATAATTGTTTCAGGTCATTTCTAGCATCTGCCACAGATGAGACCTGCATGTCCAAGGAACAAATCTGTGTTGCTTGTTGTATCCCAGTTTCAGGTTGGTTTTCCCCCACATTTTAATTCATTTACACTACATTTATCTAGGCGTGAAGTTGAAGTGTCACCTTAAAAGATGGAAATAGCATCATTTAAAAATTCTCCAAACAAAGCATTTTTTATTTTTCAAACTAGCTTTTGTTTTTCTCGTGAAAAGTGTTTCTTTTCTTCTGCTGTTTTCCTACAGCAGGATTTATCTGCATTTGACCTGAATCCGTGAATACCTTTGATTGCCTGAATATGCATTTTTCATCAAATCAACTGTTTTTTCTAAAAATGTTTCTCTCCTGCCTCCTACTGATCCAAGGGGAGTTAATTGACTAGCATTAGCAGTTTGCTGACTTGGGTTCCACAGATCAATAAATGCCTTGATAATTATTCATAATTTTATACCACACTGCAGATTTCACCTTTAGGTAAAGAATTTGTGAAAACTCTTACCTTCCTTCTCAGATTAACCCTAAGATACCAAATAGGACAGAGAAAATAATTTATATTTAAAGGAAAGTACATGTATTCACATACCTGTTTGAAGCCACAGCAATACCATTGATGATGACAGAAACATTGTACCATCCCGCAGCCAGGGCTGGAAGTGTCACATTAACACCATGGTCCATCTGCGCCTGAATCTGTGCCCACGAGCCCCCAATTTGCACCTTGATATCTGATCCTCGGTAGCTGGCAAACTGGGATATTCCAATCTGAAGCTCATGGCCCCCTGCAGAGGGGAATGGATGAAAATATTTCAGTGTTTCTGGAAACAGTTATCTTAGCACATGTAATGATTGCCTGAGGAAGAGCTTGGAGTCCCATCATGGCAGAACAGGTCCAGTTATGTCCATCAGCCCAAAAGAAAAAACTGAAGACCACAGTGGCTCCATATCCTACCCATTCCTTGACATCCCAGATAAGGTCACCAGCCACCAGGGTTGTCCTGAGACGTTAGTACACTGAACTTGGCTATGACAATCTACAGCCACTGATCAGCCTTCTGGTACACACTCAGAATAGGATCCATGCCCCTGTGCCATAAATATCTATCCTATAAATATCTGCAGCTGATAAAAGCCAAATCCAGTCTTTCTGAAGCTCGCATAAACTCGAGCAGAGGAGTTCTGTGATTTTTCCTAAACCCCTGACAAATAATCCAGACCACATTTTTCAGCACTATAGACCTATCTAACTTTCACAGCAGCCTCCTACAGCCAAATGAAAATTTCCTGGGGTATCTAAGGTCAGATGCCCACATATGCTCCAAAGCACCTTGTTTGCAGGAAACACAGCACTCTCCCATTAAAGCTCTGTTGTGAGCCAAATTATATTTAGACGATAGAGGATACTTTCCTATATTTCTGCATACTGCAGTGATAGAAGAGGACAAGAGCAACAGAGAAGGGAATTTCAGAACCTAAACTCCTCTTGAAATATCAAAAAAAGTTAGAGTGGTATGCATCAGTCGAGTTTTCACTGAGTGCTATATCTGTAGCCAGTGAAGAGAAACAGAGCCTTTATGGCATGATTCATCTTATTGTAAGGAAGACATACAAAAGAGCTGTGGTGAATCCCACCACAGAATTGCATATTTCTCTTCAGTGACTTTGCAAGACGTCCAAGAAACAAGCACAGACAGAGACATGTTTAGGGGGTGAATCTCATCCTTCTGTCTCCTCCGAAGGTTGTGGGTTCAACTGCACAGAAGCAAAAATAAACAGGACAAGAAGGGGTCTTCAAGTCCAACTCCCTGCTGTCATAGACCACTATGTTACACAAATCTCTTTCCTAAATTCATTGAGCAAAAGGTATTAATATCTCTTTACCTTCCCCTTGAGACAGACAGCCCAAAACACTTGTCTACCCACAGAGTTGCTCCAGAACAACTGGTGAAGATCAGCTGTCCCAAAGCAGCTTCATTTTTGCCCATTCCTCCTCTTCTTCACTGAGCTCATTATATTTTTAAAGCAATGCTGCACATGGCACTGTTATCCCAGCCACACAGGACAGTAGACTAGAGGCACTCTTCTGCTTTACACTCTCACCTTCTCTTAATCAAAATGAACTTTTATAGGTTGATGCATCCTTACTACAGATTCAGATCTGAGTAGCAATTCTGTCTCCCAAGCAGAGGCCAGCGTCTCTTGCCTTTAGCATAGCCTCCGCAGCAGGCACAGTCACCGTTACCATTCAGCTCCACAGCCTCAGTTTTGGAGAAGTCTCTTCCTTTCACAAAGCAGGAGAGTCTGTATAAAGCTCACCTCGTCTACCAGCTCCTCTAAGCAGGTCTTGAAGGCAGTACTTTTCAATTCTCTATGTGCAAAGAGTCAAATAAAGTTTGAAAGTTTGAAAGCCTGTGAAGCTGAATGTATTAATAACGCGAACTCTTTGGACTCTTGGTCAATTGTCATCTTAATCCTAGATGCCTGGAAGGCATCGGTGTAATTTATTTATTCTTTTTATTATATAGGAGGAAAACGATATTAAAAGCCGACACCGTGGAGGTTCTGAATAGAAGATTGAACTCAGCCACACCACCATTCACGAGACACTATAACATTAAGGAATTCCTTACACCTGGGCTGCCTGCAGCTAGGAAAATCTCCCCTTGGTGCTACGGTATATGAATAATATTCAGATGATAAAGGACGTTTTCTCTTATTTATGCATTCTGGAGTAATAGAAAATGACAAGGGCATTTGGGGAAAGGAATAGAAATGCCAGGCGTGCAGCAAGAAGTGCATCTCATCACTGGCAGTCACCTATCTCCTTGCTTCCCCACCAAGTCCAGCCAAACTGCTGAGCTGGAGGGAGCTTTATTAAGATGCACACTGGAGAGGCTGTAAAAAGAGAGAAGAAAATAATTTTTTTTTAAAAAATCAGATGATTGCATCCTTGGAGGAATGGGAGTGGGGTGGGTAGGAAAGCAGGAATATTTCTGTCTTCTTCCTATCTTCCTTGCTCCCTGTCTCGAATACTAGGAATGTGGGGTCTGGTTGCCACGCATAAATGTAGTAAACCTTCTTCCTAAAGGACTTGTCTGTAAGTGGCCACCATTCAGCATTAATGCCTTCTATTCCCAACGCCCAGACAAAATCTTGTGGGGAAAAAAAAAAAAAAAAGGAAATAAGCAAAAAAACCCAATCCCACATAGAAACTTTCAAAAGTTGGGAATGATAAATGCTACATGAGATCTACTCGGGATTTTGCCCCCACAAAGTCCGTGAAGTCTACGCTTATGTTCTGAAGTAATGGATCACAAGGTCAAACTGGAGAAACAGTTTGGCTTGGAAATGGGAACTAGCAAGACAAGTGTTGCCTCTTCTGCTTTCAGGAATCCAAAATGTACATGATGCAAAGCATAATCAATCCTTTGGGATCCTGGAGAAGGACACCCTCTAGAGCTCATTTCTCTTGCCATGGCTGAACCTGTTACCAAGAATGAATAGGTGGGCTAATTTCAGAGCAGAGTTAGAGAAACGCGACACAAAAGGCGCACTATACCACACCAGACATCCTGTGGACATCATCCACACTGGCCTAGGGCAGGCAACTCTATCTCACATATGCTAAAGTAAAACCAACATAAAACAACAAGTGCTGATCAGGACCAGCAGGAAACGCAGGGACTACAAGTTAAATGAACACAACAAAAAGACAGTGTCAGATCACCAAACTCCAAAAGACCTAAATTCCCTCTGCCTCACGACCATCAGCAATAACACTTCTAGAGACAATGCCAAAAACCTGTCTTTTCACCTGCTATGCCACTTCTGTTTCTGCTCAGTGATACAACAGCAGGGTTTAGGGAAGGATCATAGTGGAACAAGTTGGTTACTGTTGTTGACTGGTACCCAGAAATCAGTGTCACATGGACAGCAGCATCTTCTGTCCCCTAGAAACAGAAATGAAGAAAATGTCATGGATAAGAATGCACCAACAAAAAAATTTATTCCCTATTTTCCTGCCTCTCCCATACTTAAGTCACATGGGCACTGACAAAATTTGCATACACATCAGACTCTACTTAAATGTGTACAGATACATTGACTTTAAAAGGATATCTAGGAGAGTTAGGAGGAAGAGAGTTAGAAACCTTAAAACAATCCCAGACTACACAGATTTCCATTTACTATATGCGTACTAGTAAATTAAACATTAGAAGTTGTACGCATAGACAGTTATCCCCCCACTTAAACTATTAGCATCATCCCAGGTATAATTTTGCCATGCAGCAAAGAGCACTGCTGCTGCCAATGCCTAGGCGTGTTTTTGCACAACACACGGATAATGTCCAAAGGAGGTCTGGATGTAAATTAGAAGATCTGGAGCTGAAGAGGGTTCAACAATGTGAGCGAGAGCAATGGTGCCAGGCATGTTTAATCTACCAGTAGACAACTGAAAGTGGAGATGAGCCAATTTGCTGGAGTTCAAAGCCCCAGCTTTGTTTATGTGAGGCTCAGCTAATGACATTGAAATCTGAATTTTTTCCAGACTGTTTCACTGGTTTTCATAAATTACCATCAGACTATTGTTATTTTAGCTGGTCAAACTGTAGGTAGAGTCTGTTAAACTGTCCTACAATCAAGACTTGGCTGATGGGCTGGTTAGTTTGCCCTTCCCCCAGTATAGCTCAGGCCACAAAAACACAGAAAGACCTGTAGGCTGCTGACTGTTCCCAAAAAAATTGTGGTTTCTTACCCGAGAGGGAACTTTACATTCAATTCTTGTTGAATTTCGGTCATTCTCGAAGATTGGGCAGGCATGAGAGCCAAACAACACCAAGTTTACCCCTTCCAGATCGGTTCCCCTGAGAGCCACTCTCCGCCCTCCTACAAAACCAATTATTCCATTACATTCAAGACGTAGAATGATATTTTTACATGCAAAGGATTCTTTAATAGGTGACTACAAAAGGTGGTGATGTCTCTCAATTGATCTGACAATGATCTGCTTCAGCCTTGCTGTGCCTATCTTCCTCTCTTTCACCAGAGATCCTTCTTGCCTATTATTTGAATTCTTGTCCATGATACAGGGGGACTGGGTTTCTTTCTTGATTTATTTTTTAACGACATACTTATTTAAGCCAGTAAGGTCTGGCCTGTGATCTCACCCTTAGAAAGACCCCCAGCCCAAGAATGAAATAAGGAAGGAAGGAAGAAGCACTAAGAATGGAAAATGAGCTTAACACAGCAGGTGCTTTCACAGTTCAAATAGCTGCCAAGCACCCTGCTGTCAAAAAAGCCTGTAGCATGTGTCTAGGAAACTTAGGTTAGAAAGGGGACTTGGCAGGGCTTGTGAGTTAGCAGAGTTGTGAGGAAAGTCACGGAGGGTTTAATTCTGTGAAGCACTAAGCAACCTCAGCTCCCCTTTGTGCCAGCCAGAGCTGAGCCTCTTCAATCACATGCAGGACCATCCCCAACATGTCAGACTTGAGCTTGATCGTTCTGCCGCATGTAATTCAAATGTAAGTAGTCAAGGTTCCCCTCCGCTTTTGCAAGTAACTGGAAGACTCAGGGACATTTCAAAGAGAAACAGGAAAGATAACAGAAATGGACATTAATGGCAATTCCAACCAGTACTTTGTTCTTTGGTGCGGTTCAGAGACAAATTAAAAAAAAAATTACTTGAAACTTACAGCTGTTTGTTCTAGTTATCAGCACTGCAGAGTTTTAAGACGATGGCTGGACAGACAGACTGTTCAGACACGAACTTTATTAAGGCAGTGTTTATATATATGTGTTCGTATGTCTATATTACAAACCAGATGAACTTTTATGATGCTTTTCACGTGTGATGTAAGTAAACTTCTATGGTAAAGTCATTATATATTGGTGGCAGAGTTCCTAGCACCTTTTCCTCACTGCTTCATTTCCTCCTAATTCTTTAAGGCAACAGAGAAGTCTAGAAATTTAATCTAGATTTTCTCTGGCTGGCAGCAAAACCAGACAAACAGCAGCCATCAGATACATTAACAGCAAGCTCCTTCCATCTGCAGGAGCACAATAGTATCTTTAGAAAAGCATCCCATGCATAGAGAGTTAGGTCACAGGGAACTCCCAGCACGGTACTACTGAGACTGGTAGTATTTCAACAAGAGGGACCTGGTGTAGCAAAGTATGCGATGCTTCCTGGCTTCCTCTCCTGTAACATTAAGTTTGTAGAGCCAGAAACAGCAAGAACTCAAAACTGAAACCATTTGTATAATGTGATAGTTGTCAGATAAGGAGTCGCAGATTTAGAGTACAAAATCCAAGTGTGTTGTGTAAAGACTAAGGCTCTTAAGTTCTGATATCTACACTTATATCCGTATGCAATGAAATACTGCATATGTGCACTTTACGATAAGATTGAAGAGAGGTATTTGAAATGGAAGAAATTAAAAACACAGATGGAAGCTGTAATTCTTTCCAATTATAAATGTTCAAGGCATATGTAATGTAAGATAGCATTATACTTGCTTTCTTTTTAATGTGTGACAGATCACTGTAATTGGGAGAAGAACTGGATTGTCAGCGAAGGAAATGAGAAGCAAGGCCCAAGCACTAAAACTTGCCATTGCTGGCTTTGTTCTTTCAGGGTTTTTTTAATGAATTAAAGCAGTGAGTATCAACCTTATGTACCGTACGACCCTCCCACTGGAGAGGAAAAAAAAAAAAAAAAAGAGGAAAGAAAAGAGTTAGAATCTCTTTCTTGCCATGCACCCCAAGAAAACATAAAGAAGTGGCCATAACTTCTTGCTTTTCAGCTTAGGAATCCCACTTTCTCCCAAGACCATCCCATGGCTCATCCACATAAATGTTCACAGACCGTCATTCCTTGCCTCTGCCTGCTCCAAGGTGGCTGAGCATGGCACAGTCAGGCCTCCAAGCCACACGCCTGAGCTAGCTTCGTGCTGCACCTAGGCCAGTACTCCTGCTCTCAGTGATGTTTGTTACCATGAACCCAAAGCACCTTAATAATGAAAATAGCAGATTTCCAGACAAAATCTGGACAACTTTCACTGTCAGAGTAGACCTGGGTCATGTTGTTCCTAGACGCATTCCTAGCTGCTTGAAAACAAGTCATACAGGGAGACCATTGGTCCTTACTGCACCACCCAGGTGCGTCAAGAGTGTTCTCCACATTTCTCATTGGGTTGGGGAGACTCCTCCCTCTCCCAAAAAAAGAAATGGTGCCTTTTACAGCATTTGGTTTGGCTTAGCTACAGTTGGCTAGGCACCTTGCTGGAAATTCCAGGTGAAGTCCTCTCATCTGTGTCACATACAGGGCAGATAAGTCATAATGATCCTTTGGCCCCAGAGTCCTGTGGAAAATCTTCCAAGCTCTTGTCTTCAGGGATGGAATATATCACCCTTTCTTTGCTCTTCTGTTTCAAGGAGAGGAGGGGTAATGGAAATGGAAGAAGCTTCAGTTCAGTTTGAGCTTCTCTAGGTTTCTCAGTTTCATATGTAAACACAAATGAGTTTTCCACTTTATTACTCAGAATATGAATTCACTTTAATGGGACTGGGATGAACCAAAACTTAACCATTTCACAATTAGGCCAGATTAATTCAAATACTACAAAGCTTTGTGTCAAATAGATATGGGAAGATGAGCCATGAAACACTAACACCCATCTGGGTTGCTGGAATGGACATACCTGCACTTGAACTTGCTATTCCCAAACAAAACTAGTCGGGAAACTGGTTGCCTCCACAAAGAACCAAGGAAAGTCTGTCACTCTAAGAAACTTGTCCCAGTGCTTTGGGGTATGCACAATTTGCACAGCCATATTATGCCTTTTTCGTCAGGTGAAGACTTTGGTAGTGAAAGTACAGAATAAACAAGACACCATGAAAAGCACAAAGCAGAAAGCAGATGTCCTCTTAGAGCTCGTCTGGCATTCGGACCTACCAATCTCTGAAGCTGTAGGAGGTTCGATAGCTATCAGCTTTGGCTCAACTCTTAGGAAGATGCCTTCTCCTGTGCTGGCATTGAGTGCGAAGCCATAAGGTCTCACCAGTAGTGTCACCTGGTAGACTCCGACTGGCAACCTCTCCCTCTGGCAAACCACTTGTGTTTGATTCAACGTTATGATGTGGCAGGTCGTGTTGTTCACCTCTACTTGCAGGGCTGGCTCATCTTCAGTGAAGCCAGCTCCCCTGATAACTACCGTGGCCTGGGACCCACCATCTGAAGGAATATAATCAACAAGATAATTCATTAATTTTGGTGTAGCAATACCCAGGATTTACTTTCAACCAACAGTTAAAAGGTTTTACCAGCTTCATCAGGATATCCTAAATAGTACACCACCAATCATTTCTCATTGTCCTTCATACATAATGCCTATTTCTGCCTGTCTCTGTTCAGCTAGTATATTTTTTCTTAAATTTTTGTTAAAAGTAATTTGAGACAAGTGCCACCTTCGGCTTTAAGCACTAAGCTTATCACTGTTTATCTCCTCTTTGTGCCTTTACCATCTTGTCAGTGTCAAAACATGTCTGTGCTACGTATTTTAAGACTGGAGCTGATCAGAAGTGCCCTACCAGCAAGTGCCATGAAAACCAGAAATTTCCAAAAGAACACACACAAAAAATCATCAGCATCTGGCAGATCTTTTTCACTTAACATTTTTTTTCCATTTTGTTCAGAAATGAAGCCCTGTTACCTGATGAATACTGCACATCACTGACTAAGGGTGTCAGTTCCTGGCTGATCTGGAAAGAGCATGAACCAGAACAGTTTGCAAGGATGTCATTCACCGCCACCACCACCTGGAGACAGAGAAGAAGGTTACCCTAAAGCTGGGAAGGGAACAAAAGTGTTTTCTAGAGCCACATACACCTCATAGACCTGCAGAGCGACGCTGGTAGCCACACTGAGCTACGGAGAGCACTCTGTGCCAGCACTGAGCACTGTCAGACAGCTGTTTATCCTGCTGCAGTCTCATTACAAATTTAATTGCAAGGCTTGCAAGGGCTCAATCTTAGGAAAAGAGGAGCACAGCTTTGAAAGCTGTATCACCAGCCTTTCTCAGTGTCTGCAGGATTCTATGATGTCCCATCTTGCTGAGACCCACAGCTCCTCTTAACTCCTATTCTTCTAGTCAGCTGCTGAAGACCCTGCTTGCCACATACCCAGCCCAGTTCTTCACACCCTGCCTTGGGAATAAGTTTATTATGTTTAAAGCACCCTGTAAGACTAATTAGAATGAATCTCATAATGTGTCTTTTCAGCATGCAGCCCTCAATTATTTTTTTCCCCTTGTTCATGCTGGAATAAGAAAGCTGGGCTGTGACCTTGATATCTAGCAAGAGATATCAAGAGATATCTCTTTGAGATCTTCATATTTCAGAATAGGAAACCGGCAAAGCGGAGGTCATAGGAGAGGCCCTCTTCATCTCTCTCCCAGGTGTTAAGGGTGTGCCAGGAGGGTACACCAATGTCTGCAAAAAGCAAAAGCAGACTGTCTCCAAGAAACACAACGAGCACAGGGTTTCAAAGTACTCTGCTTAAATAGAGACACAATAATTACAGGAACATTTTTACATCTGTTTCTAGCAGCAAGACAGAACAAAGCTTCAAAAATGAAGAGGAGATCTGATTGCTGCTGCTGTTCTTGTTTCATTTGGTCTATTTGATGGTATGTCTGTGCCACAGATGGCAGAGATATCATCGGTGGCTGAGCCACTGGAAACGAGGCTGTCCTCAAATCTAGGGAACAGAATTGCCAAAAAAGCAGGATGACCTAGCCCCAAGTGCTGCACAGCTGGGCTTCGAGCACATCCAGCATCACCCTGTGTCCCTACAGTGCCCACAGTCTTCACTGGCAGCAAAGCCAGCAATGTGCACTGCTCTGCAACATCTGAGAGCAGAGTTTGCAACACGTTTGTCCATCCATCAGACTCATTCATCCAGGAAGCCCTCCTTGCTCCCTTTTCACACACGGAGAATTGAGATCCACAGAGGCAGAGGGACTTGCCTAATTCACAGACTAGTACCACAGCCACCATCTCATTTATTTTGCCACCTAGGACTCTGCAGATGAATAAATTGCATTCCCAAGTTTGGTGGCCAACACCATAGGACTCAGCAAGGATGGAAGTGAAGAGACGACATCAGCCCTTGGGCACAGCCTCAAAAGAAATCTTCCAGCACCCATGATGACCATTCTCCCCACCTGCAATACCTCTTGGAGGAAAGTCCTGCTCCACAAACCAGGGAGCAGAATCTGACCAATTTAGGGCAAAGCACGGACCAATAGACTCCTGAAAGGATTTAGTGGTAGAAGTAGGTACCTGAATACCTGTGAGACTCCTGGATCTGCATGACTCAGGTGAATCAATAAGAGGCCTGACAGCACATCTCACCTGTGTTTTGTTATTGATGGTAGCAAGCATGTCCCCAAATATTGGCCCAATAAACACACCTCCATCATAAACCACACGACTAGAAACAGTTGGCTTCAGACCAGTGAGGTTTTCAGCAGAGACCTGTCAAAGAGCAAAGAATTTAAGTTTCTCATCCTTTTCCGTCACATGATTTTAAACTAAAACCATTCCCCAGAGTTCATACAGAGTCTTTACAAGGCCAAAAATAACTCCTGGAAACCTATTCTCAAGCTTCTTCCATGACTCCTATCTCTAGGTCTAAATCTTCATTGCTTTTTTAATCATCTAATCTGGAATTTGCTTAAGCTGCTACTCCTAGTAGGAAGACATTTAGCTTAAGGTCCCATGGGTGTCTGTGTTAAAATGAATGCTGGGAGAATGAATCAACCAAGGCCAAAGACATTGAATGGACTTCAAAGTGGGTGTTAGTGAAAGAGATTACCATACATTGATAAAATTGGGCAAGTCCCCAGTTTTTGTTTTCCAAGTCAGCGTCCAGATGCTTTCATAGCAAGAGTTTGATTCTTTGGTCACAATGAAGTCACTGGTGTTGAAGTACGGGGCTGTAGAGTTATCCAAGTTGTCTTGCAAAAGCTTGCAGAGGTGGTGGGAGGAGATGTGCACTGAAACATCTGCAAAAGACATAAGAAAAAAAAGTGGATATCCTCATCCCTAGGAGAGCACATCTACCTGCACCTAGAAAAAAAAGATTAGTGAGAGGCTGTTGTGGTTCGAACATCTGTAACTGTCAAAAAGCAGCAGAGGGAAATTTACTGGGTCCCAAACACCAAAAGATCTACACTATTTAATAGCTTAGAAAACCTAGAAACATCTCTCCAGTTGGGACCATCAGAAATTTTATCTAAGTAATACTTTTTGTTACATGCAGCCTACGTTTTTGGGAGACATGAAATTTCAGTGTGCAAGTCATGTTCCTTCAAAATAGAAAGGTCAGAAACTTCCTAGATGAGAGGGGTAGCGGGGGGAGTCAGGCTCTCAAGAAGACTTTGTAGAGTTCAATCACAAATAAATGCAAATCATAGTTTCTTTCTTTTGACATAAAAACCCGTAGCCATTCAAAGCTGCAGGTACAATAAATCTCTCTAAACCAATTCATGAGAAACAGGGGAAAACACAAGACTTGGGAACAGGGCAAGACGAACATTTTCAAAAGATGATGTTCAAATTCAATTTCCAGCAATTCAGCCATTGCAGGAAAATCTTAAGTGACAATACAGAGGGAAGAGTTCCTTTACAAATATTCTAAGGCTGCATTTTCCTATATTATTATTTGACTTTATAGTTTAGTCACCAGTTCGTCAGTTAAGGATTTTATGGTTGGCCTTGTTCAGATTAACCTGCTCACTTTCATTCTAAGCCTCTGATTATTTAAACCGAACATAAGAAAACCTAGCACATCTCAAGGGTGCCTAATTCAAGTCAAGCAATTCTATGCACAAAAGCTTTTGTGGCTTCTGCAAACAAATTATCAATCCTGGTAACTGTAGAAGAGAACGAATCTCCTGGTAACCTGCAAGGGCCTCATCATACAAGGCGATGAGAAGTACACATGCTGGAGAAACACCAACATAATGAAACCTTGGGATGCAAAATCCCAATTCAGGATCCGATCCTAAGTTCTTAATAGCAGGGCAAATATTTCACAGTGGTTGTATGCGTTGTGGAACAACCCTATACCCAAACATATAGAAATACTGTCCTGCCTATAATCCTTAACTCCTGTCTTGAAGGACAGCGAATGCAAAAATCTAGCAACTACCAGTGTGGATTTAACCTGACAGCCTGTACCCTGAGCATTTCCAAGGTTCAATATTGTCTCTTCTCTGCTTGGCTTCCTGCAAAGGAAACCCAGGACCTGTACTTGCATCTTCTCTTACCTGATATCACTCTGTTGGCCAAGTGGATGCGGAAGGTTCCTCCAATAGGTGGGGATGACTTTTGCAGTCTCTGAATGGTGAGGCTGACTCTCACATCCTCCGTGGAGACGTAGAGGTGGCCATACTCCTTAGAGCCCTCCCCAAGCAAAGCACCTCTGTGTGACAGAGAGGGTTCATAGTGATACAGTAGCTGGTGATACAGTAGCCTTGAACAGCACAAAACGCTGGGGTGGAGGGCCCCTCCGCCCTTACTGATACCAGGTTAAAAAGAGCATGTGGTTCCCTCCTTACTGGAACAATGTAGCTAAGTTTGAAATACTTTGTAAGCGGATGGGTTAAACACCTGCTAGGTTTAGTTTGATAAAAGGAAGCCGTGAGACGCTGTATCCTTGAGTAGAATAGATACGGAGAGATGCTAGAATAAGCTAGTTTTGTGAAAACAAGAGTTGCAAACTAGACCAAAAGATGAATTGACTATGCATGATGAACTGACTATGCGCGAAGACCGAGTTCAATCTGCAGACACGGTGAGGAAGGCTATCAATGACCACCAGAGGACCCTTGAAAACCACCAGTGGACAAGAATGCACATGTGTCAAGGACATTTACATATATTAATGAGTCCTAGGTGATAATATGAGTATGTTAATCATTTCTGAGAAATGTAATTAATATGTATATTCTGATTGCTTATAACCTTTGTAGTTGAGCAACTCAGCACGCACACTGGGTGGAGTGATCCCCTGTGTGCCCAGCGCTGCAATAAAGAATGCCTGCTTTCTAACTCTCCAAGACTGAGTCTTAGAGAGTCCTTAATTGACGGCTTATGGTATCAATATGAAGGCATTATCAGCCAAGACCCCCAATCCTGACACCCCCACGTCACCAGCAGCAGAGGGACACCCATGGAAACAACAGTCTTGAACGACCTAAGGAGAACATGTTCAGAGCTCAAAAAGAATTAAGTACTCCCAACTTAAACCTACGTGATGTAGGCAATGCACACAACAGAAAACAATGGAAAAAACATATTCTTTCAACTATGGTAGAAGAAATAGTTCATACAGCACCAAGCATTAGCAAGTCCTACCCCAGTACTGGTGTTTTTAAAGGACCAACTCAATGCAGTCTGGACAGCAACTACAACATCAAGACAAAAAGCTTTCCTACTTCATCCTGTAGTCTCCTCCAGTCTATCATAATCTTAACTCCCCTGATTACACTATATTTCATGTTAGAGTTCACCGAATTTCTAAAACTTAAAATATTTTCTCCCTTGCTTTAAAAATTCTCCTTTTTAAAGGAGATACTCTTCGTGATACAATGATGCCACCATGTGGTTAAGTGTCTGGATAACAGCTGAAGACTCAGAGCTCAGCCGTGGCTTCTGCAGAGCAAACTTCAAGGATCTAAAACCAAAAGGATCACTGAGCCTTCTTGTCTGACTTACAGCTTTTTAGCTAATATCCCTGCCTCGACCGCAGCAAGTTGTTAGAACATAGCACAGCATGTGCTCAGTTAAGAGAAAGAGCCAGGTATATTTAGAACGTACCCAAAGACATGAACCAGCCCACCCATTTTTAAAGCATACGCTGATTTCTGATTTCAGTCTTCCTGGCTTCAGCATCTGGTGAGGCAGTGGAACAGGTTGCCCAGGGAGGTTGTGTATGCCCCATCCCTCGAGGTGTTCAAGGCCAGGTTGGACGGGGCTTTGAGCAACCTCGTCTGGTGGGAGGTGTCCCTGCCCAGGGCAGGGAGTTGGAACTGGATGATCTTTAAGGTCCCTTCCAACCTGAACCGTTCTATGATTACACACTGGTTTCTCTTATGTCTTCCTCTGCAAGATGGAACAGTCCACCAGTGCTAAGCACCTTTTTTTTTCTTTTTTCTTTTTTTTCCCCACTTATGGTTAGAGGTATTGTGGTTAATCCATCTCTTAATCATTTTTTTGATAAACTAAACAGCCAGAGCTTCTTAAATCTTTCTCTCCAAGGCATTGTCACATAATTCTTTTCCTTTGTACTGACTAGGATTATGTCTCTGAACACAAACAGGTGAGTGATGAATTCACCAAAGCCTTGGATTTCATGAGGAAATATAGAAACTTGGCTGCTCCAGAAACCAGATCAAACAGGCTAATTTTGTTCAAATTTTAGCTACCTCTTAAATGAGAATCTATTTTTTCTTTAGAGTACTCAAGACTAATGACACATCACATTGCTTTTTCTCAAAGGAGAAGAGACTCCAAGGTAAGAAACCAAATTAAGTTACAGCAGACTGACATTCACCTTCTTCTGAAAGGAGGTTTCCTGTGAACACCTGGGCAAGTCACTTTGAGTGAAGTAACTGAGCCAAACTAACAGCTGTCTGCTGCAGAGAAGAGGCTGCACCATTCCAGCTTCTGCCTTGCCTAGGTCTATTCCCATCAGGTTCTTGCTGTCTTAACTGGATAAAATCCAACATTTACAGGACTTATCTTCTGCCAGTATGGCCCTTTAATGTTGTTCTGTCTGGTCTGGTTAGCCTATGGTTCTGTCTCGTCTTCTACTGTTGGGACTTCCAGAATAGAAACAATCTCAGTAAACAAGGACACATAAGGTGGACTTCTATTGTCTAGCATGGCAACTGGTGTCATTATAGGTGTTTGGGAGCATCTCTGGCTGATCTCCATCCACTGTTCCAGGAGGACTTAGATCTCCTTCTAGTCCTACAACCTATCTTGGTGGCCCATGCGTATCTTACATACCCCAGATTAGCTGAAACATCTTAAGCACTTCTGGTTCAGCAACTGAATCCCACTCATACAATGGAACTTCAAGAATGAGAGGATCTGATTCATGCTAGAATCAGACACCTTCACTAAGGTGTCTACAATATATACTCAAGATCCTGTATGGTGAGCAAAGCTCAAAACACTTGTGCTGAGCATGAAATTATCTTAATTTAGAACTGAAGCCCATCTACAGAGTACAGGTATCTGTAAAGGATTCAGTAGTGTAAACAGCCTGAACACAGGTCATTTGAAATGCCTAGAGGAGAAGACGCAGAAGAAAGTATAGTCTTATCCTCCACTGTCTCTCATGTCCTGTCTTAGATGATAACCTGCTCCAGACATGTCAGGGCAAACTGCAAGATGTGTTACAGGTTATTGAGATAATCTACTTGCTGTCCCTACCTTAGAGAGAGAAGGGGCAGACTTGCACCACAGCCAGACACCATCCAGGACACATTGTAAATGGGAGAAGACCCCACCACAGATACTGCTTCAACTACCCTCCCATGTGGCTGAGGTGGTTTTGGATGTCTCTGAGAAACTGAAAGAAAGCACAAGCGTTCATTGAAACAAGGAGAACAGCTGTCACTATGTCTAGGTTATTTTCATTTCCTAGCCGGAAACAAATCTACTTGGGATTTTTTTGTTTGTCTTTGTCTGGGCAAGACAATTCAAGAATTACATTTGTAGAAACAGGTTTTCAAATAAACCAAGAATATCAATATTTGGCAATTCCTTCATGATTGTTTTCATGAAAAATATAAATTCAAGAAAACAAAATTATTTTTGTGCCTGTTGTGAAATGCCCTTCCCCTTTGAAAAAGTTTCAACCAGCCCTATGTTTAAAGATTTTAATGGAATATCCTGGCAAGATGGTAACATCAAGAGAAAAGAAAAACCAGATTCCTTTACCAGTCACAGCTCTGTCTGCGATGATGACTTCATCAAGGTAAAATGACCCAGATGTTTCCCTTTGCAGCACAGGGCTATGCAAGTCTATCTGATGCACAAACACCGGGGAATTGGTTGGGAGGTCCTTGAGAAGCGTGGAGTGATTCATACACCCCTTCCAGAGGTCAGTGCAGGTAAATGTCCAGCTGAAAGATACCAAGGTTGTGCGATGTCTCTTTTGCTCTGAGGTAGTTCCAATAACTGACTTTTGAAGTGTTTTGTGAAGCTTCCAAGTAATATCAGGTACTGATATTATTGCCATTATTATTACTTATACACAAGACGCTTGGTCAATGTCTTGTTATCACTCTCTACATGTCTCTGTTTGGTTCCCCATAGTGAGAATCAAAGCTTTAGATCTCTGCTTCGGTGTCCTCCTCTGCATCACAAGAGTGGGATGTGGGAGTGACTACTGCTGCTCTATTTTTGGCAAAAACATACGTTAGCATCAGTGATCTCAACAGGCATCAATCCAGGGTTAAGACCCCTTGGGAATACCAGATGATCCTTCAGGGCTCCCAGCTCTCTCCACCTGTAGTAATTTAATCCCACCCTGCTCTTCCCCTTCCAGGCATGCACACACACCCCTCACACAACTTTAGAGATACCCAAGCTGCCAACTTCACTTCCTAAAGTTCTTCAGAGACTCATGATTTTTTATCTGCCTGCCCCTAACTTTACTCCCAACACCAAAGGTTTTTCCACCCACGTGTTCTAAATGAGAAAGAAAATCAAAGACTGCACCAACTTTCAAAACTTTGCGTACCGGTGACCTCATAAGTTTCCTGGAAAAAAAAAAAATCAGTTCATCTCTCTGCCTCACTGCAGAAAATCCACTGACTGTGGACAAAGAAACCATGAAACCAAAGTCCTCAAAAACCTTCCGGTGTGCTTACCAGAGAGAGAACAAATTCTCCATCTGTGCGTTACTAGAGTAAGATGGTGCATATAACAAGTAACACGCAGATTTACTCAGCAAGTCCTCAAAAAGAATGGAAGCACGTTTCAGGAATGCCCTTGCAGGTCCAGAGGATGTGTCAGCTTACCCCATCTGACAATTTATTCCATACAAGAAAAGAACTTAGTTCTCGCAGTTTTCCTAGTACACCTTCTTACTACAGAAAGTGACATCTCTGGAAACTATAAGTATCTGGATACCTTTTAGAGTTGGTTTCATTGAAATCCCATATGCAGGTGAGGTTCCTCTTCACTGAGCATAAAGAGACATTTGTGTAGGACACTAAGATATGAAGGATGTTGCTCATATGGCCTTTATGAGCAAAACACACCTGCAAAAATGGGGGGAATCACTAGTCAAACCACAGGTAATTTATATGTAATGTCTGTAGAAGATATTATATTCTGTTTCAATCCCAGTTTGACATTAGTAGGGAAATATGTTGTTCAAGGTCAGCAATAAAACCCACTGCTTAAGGCCAAATTGTCTTGAATAGCACCTATAGAAGACAGCACGTGGCATCCAGGTGACCTGTGCGCCACGACATAGAGTCAAACTGACCCCTTCAGCTTCAGCAAGGTTTTGGGGCAAAACATAGCTGGGAGGTACCAACGGGGATTTCAAATATCTGGGAGGGAGGAGAAGAGACTGGAAGAGTTGGTTTGATTTGCAAGGTTTGGGACTGGTGTCAGGTGAAAAACTAGATGCGGAAGAGGTCTGCGAAGGGGAATTGGAAGGAGTCTGGAAGGACTGCAGAAGGCTTTGGGGACAAGACTTTCCCTCCCGCCTCCTTCCTTTCAACCCTAACTATTTGCCTTCTCCTCGGTGGCAAAGAAAGGGTGACAGAGTTGAAATCAAGACTTTATTCTTATTAAAAGTATATGTAGAAGGTAAGCAGAAAAGCGAGTGAAAGTGGACCCCCAGATAACAAGGGGTTTTTTTTTCCCTTTTGTCAAGAACTGGTTGTCCCTGCATGTTCCATCTTTTCCCAACACCATCCCACCTTTTCTTTTCCCTCAGCAACGGTTGTATCCCCAGGAGCAGATAGCAGCCAGGTGTGTTAAACAGTATCTACATCTCGGGGATCTTAAACTATCCACCCAGTCAATAAAAGCCACTCTGCTCTGTCCACAAGCATAGTCTAAACACATGAATCTTTGTGGGTATAGAAATTTAAACAGAATAGCTGATTTGGCTCCAAATATTCACTCCTCAGTGCAACCTACTCATCAAGAGCAGCCACTTACATGTGTGTATTCAGTAAGATTGTATCCTGGTAGAGTTGATGGGGAAGTTTTCACCAGCTGGCTTGGTCTGTGAATGCTGAACCTCCCACAGAAAGGCTCCATACCACTGACAATGTGTCCTGTGGTAATGAAGCCCTTCATATCTGACAGAGATTAAAAAAAAAAGGGGATAAGCGGCTTGAAAATTATTCAAAAGACACCAGTATGGTCAAGAGATTCATGGCAATACAGGAAGTGGGTATCCAAAATTTGTCAAACAGTCCCGCTCTTAAATATTGTCCTGCCCAAATAAATGGTGAACATCTGCAGGGCAATTGCTCCCCAGCTTAAGGGTGCTGAAAGACAGGAGCACAAGTTTTTCTCTTTTTTGTTGGCTGAATCATAGAGTTGGGATCACATTAAGAATGTCCAGTTGCAGTTTTCATTTTTCTGCATAAATCTTCCCTCCCTCCCCAATTCAGGTTAATTGCTTTTCTCTAAGTGGAGGAATCAATCACCTAATATTACTGGCTGAGACTTTTTCTCTCTCTCCACACCAAATATAAGAACGTGATACAAGGTCTCCAGGCAATAATCTACCTTTTGGCGTAGGATAAGTATACTATTAGTACTGTCAGGTATAGAATCATGGAATAGTTTGGGTGGGAAGCGACCTTTATAGGCCATTTAGTCCGACCCCCCCTGCCATGAGCAGGGACATCTTCAACTAGATCAAGTTGCTGAGAGCCACATTCAACCCGACCTTGAATGTTTCACAGACGGGGCTTATACAACATCTCTGGGCAACCTGGGCCAGTGTTACTGGAGTTACTTTATACTAGAGTAGCTTTCTGATATGCACAATACCTTCACTGTTAGAAAACTATTATATGCCCAAAGAAGCTGTGGATGCCCCATATCTGGAAGTGTTCAAGACCAGGTTGGAGCAACCTGGTGTAGTGGGAGGTGTGCCTGCCCATAGCAGGGAGGTTGGAACTAGGTGATCTTTAAGGTCCCTTCTCACCCAAACTATTCTGTGATTCTATGATTTATTTTTCACAAAAGCAATTTGTTTTGCACCTTGCCTGGCCAGTCAAGTATACCACAAATATTTGCACTGTTTCACTTCCAGTCATCAAGAAACACTGAAAGAGAAGACCTCCAGAGTCAATCAGCTGTTTCCAGAGTCTGAGCTGTAGCTATGGGCTACACCAGATTTGCTTCCCCAGCAGACATATTGAAACATCAGTAATTTCACATGCCCCAGAACTTGCATTTTTCGTCTCTATTCCTAATTTTTCTAACAACCAAAACATATCAACTGCTTTGATAAGTGTGTTGTAATATGACTGAGTCATGCAACATATTGCATAAAGAATCTCTTATTATTGCATTAATCATTTTGGTTTAAATATGATTTCCATAAACTCCCCTGTGAGAATACATACAAACAATGAATAGCTGAGAAACATAAATGTATGTACTTAAACCCATTAAAAGTGTAAATTTACTATCATTAAAAGTTTAAAGTACATTTATTTCATAAAAGGAAATCAGCTTTCACAGTAAACAATGCTTATTTGTCACAGAAGATCACTACCTTCTTTCTCAAAGCCATTGCGGAAAAGGATTTTAGCAGAAGTTGGCCCAGTTTCACATCCTATTGAGAGAAGTTCCTCTATTGCTGTTTGCACCTTTAAAAAAAAAAAAAAAAAAAAAAAAAAAAAAGAAAAGCAGTAAAAAAATTTAAAAAGAGGATCAGTTTAGCAGAGATCTTCAACACAAAAGTCATCACGCCATTTCATCACCTAGGGACCAGTGGCAAGGCAGCTCTGGCTGAAGAAGGTTGCCAGACGGCAGAGGATACAATTCAGCTCATCACAGAAAATAAAATTCCAGGTCTAATACCCTTCAGGGGTGAGGCATCCTTTAGGTGTCTAGCAGCCTCCTCAGAAAGGTGAAGATTCCTTCCATGAGCTATATCACAGCCTGGGCATCTGCGTGCTCCTCCAGGCTCCACCAGCTGTGTTGACTCAATGTCTAATGACTGCCATGGAGTTATCGCCCAGGGTAGTTTTGACACAGACCAACTACTGCATCAAGAGACTATGGGATTTTGAAGAAGCCAGATCAGATCTCCTGCCTGAAACAAGAGCCATACACTACATATTTGGGCTTAGAGGTGTAGTCCAAAGGTCTTGTATCCGAAGATACCACGTTCTTCATTGCAGAAGATGTGACAGACCAAGATCATATGCTGTGACATGCTTAGAATATACCAGGGTGTCAGCCCCCCCCCCAAAATCCCACTCTGAGACACTCCCAGTAACAAAAATCACCCCTATATCATGTAAAATTTATTTCAGCTTCTGGGCCAAACACTTAATTCCTGTAAAGTACCAGAGATCCCTCAATTACACCCCAGCAGAGGACTGGGTGTCTGCATTTAATAGTGCCTACCTGGAGAGCTGTCGCATTTGTGGGGATAATTCTGCGTGATATGTTATTCCAGGAGATACTGAAACACCCTGTACCGGACACAGTCAACATCTGGCAAGCAAAGAAGCAAATAAATAAATGAAAACAGCTACAAAGTGCATGAAACAGACGTACTTCAAACCTAGTATCTTCTACCGAGGAGGTTTTTACAGACAGCATGTTGCCTTTTTAAGCCTCTGTAAATCAAGAGTCCCTTCAGCTACTCTTAAGATGTTCTTGTCCTCCATGGTCTCTCCTGATACAAGCTTTGGGCTCCTCCTCTTAGATTAGCAGGACCACAAGGGGTACATGACCTGTGCAGACACACTGACAGGCACAAATGGTCCCTAAAGCTCCTGGCCAGCAGGTCTGAGGTTTAACCACCAGGACAAACTTCTCTCATGGCTGAGCACTTCACCAAGTTGGAAGCTTCTACCAACTCATTGCGATACAGGGTTCACCAGATAACACACGCTTTGAGTGTGCTGTCGCTAAGGTTGGGAAATAAAAACTATTCCAAACTTGTATTAATTAGCGTTAGTTAACACGATGAGGTGTTAATGAGTAAGAGAAAAGCTGGGGGGATTGCTTACCTTTACTTTTAAAGTGTAAGCAAGTCAGCATTGCTTACACTTTAACACATGGAGCAGATTTTAGAATCATATATAGAATCAATCGATGAGTACTGCATTATAATGCCACCACAGGGTTTACATGCACCCACCAATCTGTGTAAAATCCACGAACACCTTCAGCTCATGATGCTATTGGCATCAACTATCTCAGCAGGTTAAAAGCAAGGTGGGATCACACTTTCATGTCTAGCACTGACAATGCCTTTAGGAGTCATATTGGCTGTCATCCATGTCAACTGAATCAGGGCTAGTCCAGCTCCCAGGGCCAAGCACACAGCACTGACCTGCACTTCTGGAAGACGTAAGGCACGAGCCCGAATTTCGTGTCTCTCTATGTAGTAGTTGTTCACCACATGGGGATTCAGCCACGTGTTGTGTATCTGGACTCCAACTCTCATCCCATTGCTGGGTGCCTTTCCATGATGCAGAGCTTCCAAGTAGTACCTCGAACCAGCAGTTAGCTCAAATTTCTGGGATTTTTGCTGCCAATGCTCACTCCAGCTCTTCACCCAGTTCTCAGACCACTCTGAATTGCCCGCAGGGAGAGAAGCTATTCTCACCTGTGTCCA
The DNA here is from genome assembly GCF_964199755.1 of Larus michahellis. Classification (NCBI taxonomy): domain Eukaryota; kingdom Metazoa; phylum Chordata; class Aves; order Charadriiformes; family Laridae; genus Larus; species Larus michahellis. The sequence continues at coordinate 127,689,308 of NC_133898.1, forward strand.
GATCAACCAAATCAATCAGTTACAGAGACACTTCTCCAGCCCCAAAGGACACTTTGTCCAATACCACAGATCCAAAAAAACAGACTTGTCCTTATAGCTGATAGCAGTGAGTTGATGGATGACACATTCCTTCCTCATACACAGAAAAGCCATCATCTCAAAGAGCTTCTGTTTAGGATTCAGTACCATAAAGAAGATAATTCTGCTGGCTTACACAAGACCTAATAACAGTCCCCCATGCAACTTTTCATGGATGACTTCAGTTCTACATCTCATATCCTCCAAAGACAAAAGAAAGAACTATGTTTACAGCCTTAGGAGATGTAGTACGTTACCATTAGTAAGACCAGCAATGCTACTTTTTTACTTTTATTTTTTTTTTATAAATAAGTCTTTTACATTTCTTCTGCCCCTATTCAGTTTCTTGGCTTCAGAAGACCCCAGACAAATGGATCACCTTCATTTATAGCATCATCACAGCTTTACAAAGTGAAGGACCAGTGTTTTCAGAGGGCAAAATTTCAACATTCAAAAAAGAAGTTAAACTGAGGAAGTCAGACAGCAAACCTCCAGGTCCCCTTGCACAGATTGTTAGTGATGGTGGTGTGCTGAACTAACAAAAAGGTCTCTGGAAAAGGCAAAGACTCTGGTTGCAACAGTGAGTTTTTCATGAGCTGAGCGGCTGATAGGGCCAATGTAAAACATCAAATATGATCATACAGATTTCACTCTGCAACAGATTCATAATAAGAGCCAATAAGACAATTCACTCGGGGGGAATTCCCACTTATCATGACCTTAATTAAAACCTTTTCCTATCCTGATCTCATTTTTTCTCTGCCAAGAGTATTACCTTACGTTCTGGATCTTGGGACAAACTTAAGTAGAGAGATGCCTGACCATCTGCTTGAATCCAGAAGGTGTAATTGTTGGTCTGAGGAGCCACAAAAAATCCACGAAGCCTGGAGCTAAGCAAAAGTAGAACATCCATAATACACAGAAGAGTTACTGCAAAAAAAAAACAACCAGCCCCACACCCCACCTTCACACGTACACTGAGTAACAATGAAAGACTCTGAGACCAGATTATAACAAAACAAACTCAGAGATTTTAAAACTGAAGTAACCTCAGAATGACCCGTTTTCACCTTAAATGTTATTTATGCTTTACAGAGGTTTTCAAAAAGGTAAAAAAAAAAAAAACCAGCTCCATGGAAATAGAATAGAATATTTCAGTTGGAAGGGACCTACAATGACCATCTAGTCCAACTGCCTGACCACTTCAGGGTTGACCAAAAAATGAAGCATGTTGTTACAGTTATTGTCCAAATGCCTCTTAAACACTGACAGGCTTGGGGCATCGACCACCCCTCTATGAAGCCTATTGCAGTGTTTGATCACCCTCTCAGTAAATAAATGCTTCCTAATATCCAATCTAAACCTCCCCTGGTGCAGCTTTGAACCATTTCCATGTGTCCTGTCACTGGATCTCGGGGAGAAATAAGTACGTTTTTGCTGTTGGTCACTTTTTTGTGCATTTCTTCTCAAGCAAAGTCTTAACCCTGAATAGGCAGGAAAAGGCTCAAAACTACACACAAGATCAACTGAGGGGGGGGAAAAAAAAGAGAGAAGTAATACAAAAATGAAAACATTCATGCATATTGCACAGTTTTAGAAGGATGTATCTGAAGAGGCAGTGGGCGCTGACACAGCTCAGATATTTTTGCAGCCTGGGGCAAATCCATTTATTTCCATTAACTCCACCTGCACTGCAGCTGCCAACATCAGCTGAGGATCTGGCCCTCCACATCTCACCAGAGCTCCAACCCAAGACAGCCTCAAGTTGGAGCTCCTTCTACCTCTGTAGCAATTTCTTTCATGGTATTTCAGCACATGTAGGCCAGGTAGAGGAGAAATACTGAGTGAAAGAAAAAGGAGGAAAAATAAAACACTTCACTGCATATTTTGAGCTTCAAAAGGACCTTGGAGCAGAGGGTTTGCTTTGATTTACAGGAACTATGAAGTAAGGCTCTGCTATAAAGAGCTGTCAGGTGTTATTTCTACACCTTACACTGCTAAAAGGTGATTGCCATGGCTTCACCTCTTTTTAAGATCACTGGGTACCTGAAGGACTCCTTTGCCCCAGACAGAAATCCTACTGGGGAACTGGCATTAGGTACAAACTGCCATCTATAACCAGGACCTGCTTCTGTCAGATCAGAGGCATCATCCCAGACTTCAAAGAGAAGCCCTCTGTTTCCTAGAAAGTTAAAATAAAAGTGTTGTCAGTAGTAGCCAACAAAAATCCCAGAGCACATGCTAGAATCAGTAGTGTAAGGAGGCAGGCCAGAACAGAAGAAATTTTAATAATAAATTGGCTCTGTTTGTGGGTCTTTTTTGCAGTCCAAGGCAGAACACAGATGTTCCTCTAGGGAATTTGTTCTACCTTGAAATCTTCCACCAGGAAGAATGAAACTCTGCAGAATGCAGAGCATCCAACCAAGCTCACATGTTTGTTCTTGCATGAAAAATTACTGAGATGACCCACAGTCAAAATGAGATAAGCCTCATTTTATGCACAAAAATTTCCTACTGCAATGCTCCACTCAAACAGTGTCCCCAGAAGCCACTGCAGTAGCTCCAGTTCAGTTATCCTTCCTCTAAATGTTATCCATATTTTTTTTCTCCTCCTTTTCCACAACCCTACACACCAGGCTGATCTTCCTCCCACCATCGCCCATTGTCAAGTGGTAGACTGAGCTCTCCACCTTGCCTTTCCTTGCTATAGAATCATAGAATAGTTTGGGCTGGAAGGGACCTTTAAAGCCCATCTAGTCCAACCCCCCCTGCCATGAGCAGGGACATCTTCAACTAGATCAGGTTGCTCAGAGCCCCATCCAGCCTGACCTTGGATGTTTCCAGGGATGGGACATCTACCACCTCTCTAGGCAACCTGGGCCAGGGTTTCACCACCCTCAGTGTAAAAAAATTCTTTCTTATATCTAGTCTAAATCTTCCCTCTTTTAGTTTAAAATGATTACCGCTTGTCTTGTTGCAACAGGCCATGCCAAAAAGTTTGTCCCTATCTTTCTTTTAATCCCCCTTTAGTACTGAAAGGCCACAATAAGGTCTCCCTGGAGCCTTCTCTTCTGCAGCTGAACACCCCCAACTCTCTCAGCCTGTCCTTACAGCAGAGGGGCTTCAGCCTTTGCAGCATCTTCATGGCCCTCCTCTCTATCAAACCTAAGAGAAACTGTATGGAAGTTGAAGCAGACAGTGTTTGCTTCTGTGAAGCAGACAGCCATTTCTTGATGGCATTCATCACCAAACAATTTCTGCCCTTTGGTTATATATTTGTGTTTGCTTGTTGGGACCTTCAGTTATTTGAATACTGTACCCGGCTGGGAAGAAACAAGCCTCCTGCTCTTGCCAACGGGTTCAGTGGTGCATCTGATTTGCTGGGGAGAGACGTGCTTGACTTTACAGGGGACACCTGGCAGCAGGAAAAGGAGACAAATGTGCCACATGAGACTTGGAAAACACAGCTGAGCTGCAGCATGAACCAATCTTGTTTCCAAAAGGGGTCAACATTTCGCTAAAAAATTGTACTATCAAGCGAGCAACACAGTTCATACCTGCAATCAGAATAACTGGACCTTCCTGATGGTAAGTCCTACAACCGCCACACTGGTATCCATCAACATAGAATCATAGAATTGCCCAGGTTGGAAGGGACTTTTCAGATTATCTAGTCCAACCGTCAACCTAACTCTGACAAAAATCATCACTAAACCATATCTCTAAGCACTATGTCTACCCATCTTTTAAATACCTCCAGGGATGGTGCCTCAACCACTTCACTGGGCAGCCTGTTCCAATGCTGAATAACCCTTTCATTATAAAAATTTTTCCTAATATCCAATCAGTTGGGTTTTGTGGTCAGGGCCATGACCACTGTATTAAAATGAAACCATTTAACACATTTCTTCTCTTACCTGCAGCAGTGACCTGCACCGGCTCCTCAAAGAAATCCCCCGTGACAGTGAGATCGGTGCCTCCTCCGAGACTCCCACCAGCTGGGAACACGGAGGCTATTTCTACAGAAGAAGGAAAAGGGGGGGGGTCTGAAAACGAGCATTGGAAAGGTTAATCCCAGCCCTATTTCTGTCCGAGCCAGCAGTGCACTTGCACTCTTTCCAGCCGGAGCAGGCTCCTGTGAATGAAACAGGAATCCCACTGATCCTTCTTGGGGGTTTTGGCAGCCGCTGGGATTACACCAGGAATGAACAACATGGATAACTTGGACGCTTGACAGGAGAAATACTGTAAAGCTTGCACTGTTACTTAGCGGTGGCTGCATCTGTCATGCTCAGGTTGCAAACTGGTATATTCTGCGCTATTGAGCAGCCCTACAAAAAAAAAGGTGGAATTAAAACTGTTTTAATCCTTTTGACCTGTCTGACTCCCTTCTCAATTTAGACTGTAAGTTTAAATGTTATCACGCTTTCCAATTGTCCCTTAGGCTTCAGGGACAAATGGAAGGAGCTGAACATCTGAGTGTCCACACCACGACCAAGAGAATCTTTTGGGATTTTACCTCTGTTACAGTCATGCCCTTCCACACTGGAAACCTATTTTTCTCTTTGATGACATTTACTCACTTTGAACTCAGATGCCTTTGTTTAACCACCCAATTGTACTTGTACAGTTCTGAAAAAAGACTAATATGAGGCAAGTTTGTCCAGATTTGCATTGTTTTCTTAATTTATCTCACATTTAAATAATATTTTATAGTCTTGACTACTGTCCAGTGCAGTACTGTCTACTGGATGGATCTGGCAGATCTTGTTTCTGCTGGTGCTCTGCCAAGTCCATTCAGGGTTATTTCATTTTACTCACCTCAATTTGTAAATAAAATTTGATATAAAATTACCCTCCTTTACAAAAGAATTTGAATTTATAGGTGAAACAAGCTGTATGCTATAATTAACATACAAAACACAGACATGTATTGGCTATGTTAATAAAAAAAAAAACAGAACAAAAAAAAATGCTTGTTATCTCTTGAACCAAACTTCTCAGATACAACCCATAAGGAACTAGTGCATTCTTTATATTAATTTCAGCCAACTTAATGTCAAAAACTTGATGGGATCTTGCTAGAGACCTGTGTAGGTGAACCAAGTGGTCTTTTAGCTTGACTAAGGTCAAAGGCTGCCCAGTGCTCTGCGGTCCCTGATACCCTACTACTGCTTTGGCTGTTGGGGACATGGCATTGCTGAATCTTGGACACTAATTGCCCATGACCATAATCTTGAGCGGGTGCTCAGGATTTCATTGTCTCCTCTTCTACACTATGGCTGGAAATGTCACATGGAGGTTATTATTGTTCATGTACCTTAATTTATTTTTTTTAAAACTAATGGTGCAGTAATCTCCCATTCAGCATTTATCCAGAACTCAGTCCTTGCAGTGGCTGAACATCATCTCCTCCTTGTAGCTGATGTGAGACCTACTTCATCCTAAGCTCTGCGTTTCTAGAATCTCAACATTACCAAATACAGTGTGATTTAAAGGGGAAAGGCTTCTCTAGATGCAACATCTCAAGCCTACAACTGATCTGACGGGAAAAGGAAGAATGATAAAGCAACATCATCCCAAACTTTGTCATACTGCCGTTCTCTGGCTGACTGTGTCAGCTTAGGCAGTCCAAAATAGAGTTCAAAAATATCCCTGTCTGAGAGGAACACTAAATGACTGGGGATGTGATCTGTAACCCATGGCAGCACACCCAACCTTAGCACAGAAATCTGCTCCTCCTGAAATTTTTGATCCGCAGATTTTTGTGTGACCAAGCCCATAGCAGGGGACTAGCACACTCAAAATGAGGACACAACAGGATTACACCCTTGGGAAAAGCAGCAATGAGAGGTCCTTTCTTAGACCATGCTGGGACTACCAAGAGACAGTGCAGGCAACGAGGTGGATACGTGCAATACCTGAATGTGTTTGATACAAGAAAAGCTCCTGTTTGGCACTGATGAGCCAAGCACCTTTGTGTACTGCTGACCTGCAAGAGAGAGAAAATGCCTGAGAGATCCTTGGCCATTTAAGTTAAAGTAGACCTTCTTTTGGCAGAGCTGAACACTCACTCTCTAGAGGAACAGTGAAACATTTCTACAATCATAGAATCACAGAATTGTTAGGGTTAGAAGGGACTTTAAAGATCATCTAGTTCCAACCCCCCTGCCATAGGCAGGGACATCTCCCACTAGATCAGGTTGCAAGGACCAACACCACCTTTCACCAGGACATTGAGGCATTGATTCAAGAGATTCCACCGCATGGCTGAAAGTCTGTATTGGAAGTACTGTCCCATTGTAAAGTATGGGTTGTTTGACAGTTTGACAGTGTCAAAACCCATTTTTACCCTTTTTATGGCTAAATTCTTTCCCATTTGGATGAAGAGTTAAAAGTGAGGTGAAAGGATTTTATTCAGCTAGGCTTAACAGATAACTTATACTTTGGGCACTGAAGTTAAAATATTAAAATCCCAAAGCAGAGATGCTTTGAGGGAGGAACTTTCTCCCTTTTCATTCCCAATCCAATGATTGTCTTCTAAATATAGCAAAACCTCATTTCCAAACAATGAAAGACAAGATTCAGTACAAATACTACACGCTTATCCTGGACTCAAACGCAGCTGTGTCCCCATGTGAAAACACAAAAAAAGAGATAAAAAGACTCTTTTACTCACTTCCCTTTGTTGAACACTGAGAAGCTAACATTGTGGGACCCTGGAGGAGAGAAAAGTAACTTGTTTTATGGCAGAAGAGTGGAGGGCTCCATGAAGAGTGCATCCTACCAACACCTTGTCCAGGTGTCCTGGGCCTGATTTTTTCTTCCTCACACTTACCTTACAACACTATAACTGCATTGATTTCAGCAGTGTGTGCAGGAATTGAACTGGATATCTGCTTAGGGAGCTTAGAACCTTGGGTTGTAGGTAAACACTGTACTGGAGATACCTACAGTTATATATCTGAACCTGCAAGTTCAACCTCGGGGGCAGGATTTGGTTGCCTAAGCATAAGTGCTTTGTGTCATCTTAGACCATGTGGATCCTATCTGACCTCACTTACCGTGCTAGGAAGGAGTGGACCTCCTTCAAGACCTTCATTATCTGTAACACCCCACTGGAGAGATCCCAGATATTCCAAGATATCTCATCAGTCTCTACATGAGAGCTAGACATTAATTTCTAATTTATATATTTAACACAGATCATCTTTCCCAAGCTGGAAGCTTGCTGCTCAGACAAAGTTTTGGGAAGAAATCAGAATTTTTTTCAGAGTACTTGGAAGAGAGGAAAAATGAATTGGATCCAACCTGTTACCAGAGACACTGTGAATAGAAGGGAACATCCAATTTATTCCTCTAATAAAGCAGTAAAGGGAAGGTCCACCACATATAAGAAGGATTAAAATAAAAGTAGTAAACTGACAAAGACCCCAAATCACATTGTTGCTGTCAGCAATGTCCACATCAGTCATGGTTTCACTTGAGCACTGCACTTCATTTTCTCCAAGGCTGTGCAGAGGATGCAAATCATGGCAGTGGTTATACTGAAGACTGGTAAGCCTTGATCTGAAGCAGGTTGTGTGGGCTCAACCCTGAGCCACCTTCCTAACTTTGGAGACACGGCAGGAACTCTCATGATTGACACCCTCTCTGTACCCTCTGGAATTGCAGGAATAAGAGAAACCCATGATTTTTCCCCCTTTTCACCAACCTATGTGGTTCCCTTCCACTCGGCACTGCAGGGTCCCCAGTCCATCTTCTACCTGAATAGGGTAGCTGTGGAGAGACAAAAGACTTTGCTGAGCCTTGGGAGCAAAAATTGCAAAATACAAAATCAAACCAAGAAGAGAAGGGGACTTACACAACTAAGCTAGTCATGCTTGTCTCCCTTTAGAAACAGGGGAAAGAAACAGGTGAGTTGAGAGAGGAACAACCCATGTCCCCACTAATCATAGAATGGTTCGGTTTAGAAGGGACCTTAAAGATCATCTAGTTCCAACCGCCTGCCCTGGGCAGGGACACCTCCCACCAGACCGGGTTGCTCAAAGCCCCGTCCATCCTGGCCTTGAACACCTCCAGGGATGGGGCAGCCACAACTTCCTTGGGCAACCTGGGCCAGTGCCTCGTGACCCTCACAGAAAGAATTTCTTCCTAATATCTAATCTAAATCTCCCCTCTCTCAGTTTAAAACCATTACCCCTCATCCTATCACTACACTCCCCAATAAAGAGTCCTTCCCCTCTGATGGTCAAGAGTTCAGCAGCTTAGGAGGATGCCTCCCAGCAACACACAGTGCTCCAGCTTGACCCCTTTACTCTTCTTTCCAGAAGCTGATCCTGTTGGTGACCTTCAAAACCCCCATTTGAAATAAAAGCTGAGGGGCGACAATTCTGGGCGCATGGTGAGGGTGAATAGGAGGACAAAAGTGTTTCACCTCTTCTTGCTCCTCTGCATGTCCCTAAACTATAAGAAGGAGCAGGTAACAATTAAACCAGATAGGCTGGCATTAGATCAGTTTTCTGGAGCCATGGAATGAAGCAAGTCCCATCATCAACTCACATTTGCATACAAGTCCCCCTCTTGGGAGCCAGAAGGAATTTTATTGTGCAATAAGAGCGCCTGCTGAGGACCCCAGGAATAGCACTGAATAGCACTGAATTCTGTCGGAGTAGGTTTTTCCCCTTATTCCCTGTAAAAGCAGCCTCTCTTTCCCAGGGCTCATAGGCTCTGTGAGAAGTGCATCATTCATAAAGGAAACGCTGCTGCCAAATCCATGTTTTTTTCTGTAATCCAAGATGGTGCAAGAGCCAACAGTCTAAAGGGTCTCCTGTAACTTACAGAAGACAAGGATACATTAATACTAATAAATGAACAGTGTCGGGGCCTAGACATTGGAGCCTATCTCCCATAGGAAATTTTTAGAGCTTTCCCTGCCCAGTTTGGGCCCAGGTCAGTTAACCCACCTTTCAAATTAGTTTCCATATATGACTGAAGACATTGCATCGACCAGGGTCAACAGGCAGTTCAAAAACAGCTACCCTATTTTGGAGTCTAAAGAGTTGACCAGAACAGATGTGGCCAGGGCATAGTGTATCATCTCCAGGCAGAGGACAGCCCCTGGCCCATCCTGGTTATGGCTACAGCCACCGAGAGACAGCAGCCCTCACCCACCCCTGTCACAGACTATATGGTAAACTCCCCACGGTCCCCCTCCATTTTAAGCAAAAGCAGAAAAGCTTCTTCAAAGGACAATAATTATTATTTTTTTTTTTGTGCACAAGCTGTGCTGAGCCCTTGCACCCACACAAACCAAAGGTAAGTCAAGAACTGACATCTTCCCAGCTCGCCTGTCAGCAAAAGAGCAGAGGCTGGTCCATCCATCTCCTTCTGAAACAAGGACAGCTGGCCTGGGCAAAAAAACAAACAGGGAAGGTGAGATAAGATAGAACAACATTTCTTGCATGAAATCCTGATGCTGTTAAAATCAGCGGACAATATTTTCAAATGGGACAGGAATTTCCCCTCACTTGTATCTAGCATTTACTAAACCCCTAGAAAACTGTAAACCCTAATCTCTTATCTCTTCGTCTGCAAAGTATATTCCCCAAATACTGTGGGAACTGCACCTCCATAAAGATTGTGACAGGACCATCTCTGAGACACCCAATGCTGGGTCTGAATGACCTGGTACCTCCTCCCTGTAAGGAAAGGTTGGTAGTCTGAGCTCCAGAAGGACTACCCCAACCCTTACCTTCCAGAAGCAGCAGGCAGCGCAAGTGCAGTATCGTGCTCGTACAGCCACACTGCTTCGAGATGCAGCTCACTCCTTTATTTATTCATTGAGGAAAAACACTACAACCAACCGCTGCTAGAAATCATCCAAGCTCCTAATAGCAAATTCAAGTATCCTCACCTTAAAAAACCAATATGGCAAGGGACAACTTCCACTGGAGAGGAGGAATCAGGTGGGAGCAATAAATTCACAGCAATTAGCATAATAAGCAAAGGTGGGTAATGATTCTTTGAGAATTAACAGGCAATGAAGGAAAATATGCAATTAAAACCTGTAGTGCAAACACTTTGCTATGACCCATGCTTCAGTGTGTAGTTTTGTGAGGTTTTATTAAGGGTTTGCTTTTATTAATATAGCTTGCTGATAATGAGATGCCTTTCCTTATAAGGATAAATAGGAAAAAAAATTCAGAGCTGCAAAATGTTTGGTTCAGCATCACTGGATCATTTCATCCCATACAAAGCATGGAAAAGGGTGCAGAACACACTTGGAAGTATAAAAACTGCCCTCTTTTTTGCTTGAAATCCTAAATCAGTGCAAGTGACAGAATGCTTTGGTCAAGTCCACGTCTCCACCTGGTACTTATTTACTAACACACCAAAAATGAGCAAATTATTCATGTGAAGCTACGATGTGAATCTGTTTGGTATGTTAAGATTTTGAGGCCATTTCCTTTTTGGCTATCATGAGGTTAAGCTGTAAATGAGTAATCTAGCAACAGAGCACACAGGCACGTCCAACCTGCAATCAGACAGACCAGCCTTTCTTCCCACAGATCAAAGGTTCCACAGTTCCACTAGAGATAGGTAAAACAATAATTAATATCGAACAAAGGATGCTAATGTACATCCAGTGAGCAAAGACATAGGGCTGATAAATGGGTGCAGCTTCTATGGCAGGAATCCGCACTGGACTTTCATTCATGCTAACAAATAATTTAGTTACCTAGCTAGGGACATTTCCTTTCAGCCTGAAGAGTAGTTAAAAAACATCTAGTGGTCAAATATAGAATCATAGAATCGTAGAACCGCCTAGGTTGGAAGGGACCTTTCAGATCATCTAGTCCAACCATCAACCTAACTCTGACAAAAAACATCACTAAACCATATCTGTAAGCACTATGTCTACCTGTCTTTTAAATACTTCCAGGGATGGTGCCTCCACCACTTCCCTGGGCAGCCTGTTCCAATGCTTAATATAACCCTTATAACCCAATGTTTAATATCTGCTGCTGCAAGTAAAATTTCTAGCTAAAGAGAATAAACGCTTTACCTTGCTCCTGAAATGATCCATAAAATGACAATGCTAACTATAGATTAAGAGTTTTATACCCTTTTTGGCTTAGTTCTTCCCTGCCATTGGCACAAGTGCAAGGAAATCATAACTCAGCAGTATCTGAGAACACTTCCATACATATGGAAATACATATGACAGACAGCAGGTCAGCGTTGATGCTCGTTTTGCATTCACTGTGCTTAAAGTGCTGCTGACCCAAAGTAAATTTTTAAAATCTACCTGCTTTGTTCTGTTGCATGTAACCATAGAAGCAGCAGAAAATAAAAATCAAACCTTCCTTGAGAACAAGGAAGTGACCAGAGAGGGTTTGAAGCAGTGAAAAACAAAGCCTTTTGTCTCAAAATAATTCTGCTTTGTCTTCTGACTCACCAGAGCATCTGTTTCAAACTAATAGTTTTTTCTAAAAATGCAAATGGAAGGGAAAATTTATTTAACTTTTAGATTCTGACATTATTTTAATTAGTTAAATTTTAATTTGCTAGCCAAAATAAAATCTACAGCAACCAGACGCAATTACAGTACAATTCACACTGAGTTGTGATTGACTGTGCTGCCAGTAAACAAACCAACTAGCTTAATGGACCAGTTGCAATTAGATTAACAAAGTTTGCTGGAGCCCAACTCATGAGCTGCAATAAACCACAAAGGAAGTAAATGGCAATTCTGGGCCAACTGGTTGCAATTTATTGCTGTCAAGGAGGCTGATGGAAGAAATGCCAGTTTACAGGGGCCGGGTCAGATAGCAGCCTATATATAATTACCCATCAATATAATCCACATCAAAGTCCAGGGTCTCATATCTTCCAGTAATTGTCTTCCCATGGATCTCTATTAAATTTCCTGTTTAAAAGGAAATAGAAATTGAAGAGAGCCTTTTAAAAGCAGAGAATTTGTATTTGCAGATTTTGTGAGCTGAACAAAAGAAATTCTTGATCTTTGCAAAGTTTGCAGGGAGATGCCCAGCTGGCTGCAGTGACGTCTACTCTCAGCTTCTACCCTAGTTCAAGGTGACTGTGCACTTAATTCACTTTTCCCAAAACACGCGTCTTTGTTTCCCACAAAAAAGTCCATTCCTGATTTTTTTTTTAGTAGATCTTTAGTATTTGTACTGAGAAGGCATTTAACTCTTTTGTTATTTAACCCCCCCATTCTAACCAAATTCCACTGTAGAACCTCTCAAGGCAACAAAAATCTCATATAGCACTAGACACTTAGTGCTACTCTCACGTTCTTCACCAACTACACTGAGAGGTCAAACATCCAGCTAAAACATAGAAACCTCCATAGAGACACCCTAAAGCAAGGCATGAGAATCTGGAGCTGAACTGCACACAAAAATAATTACAAATGAGGCACAGGCTTAGATTTAGGAGTATCTGTGTGATTTAATCATCCAGATACCTCTCTGCAATCTTGAGAGCCCAAAATGGTTGGATTCATCTTGACTTTGGAAATAAGCATTTCAATTTTTTTCTTAAGAAGGCTGCAAATACAAACAGAATAGAAACAGGGGAAAAAATTGTTCCATACACCAGTTAACCGTTCAGACCAAAACCAGTGACTGTCTTCACATGTAACTTTAGTCTGATCTGAAGCCCCATTAACACAAAGGTCGGTATGGCATTACAATATCATCACCTAATAGCTAATTCTTCTTAAAACTATTACTGAATAGGGTCAGATGACTCAAGAGGTGAGGCTGACTAGATCTATCCATATTCTGAACAATATCTCTCTACTCAGGCAGAGTTGGGCTGCAGAAGGTAAGTACCAAATAAACTGGACACTCTGCATTATCCATTTCTCTTGTACCCAGTGCTGCAGACTCTCTCCCCTTGTGCAAACCCATTTTCCTGTTCAGCATGAGCTCGGACATTAAGTTCTGGAGGTGCCCATTTCAATCCCCAGCAAGACAGACCCCTCATAAGGAGAAAGACAGTATGGAACATCAAATAATAATTAAAGTGGGCTCCAGCTTAAAGAAAGGTCCCATACCTGGGATGCCAGATGGAGGACTAATTTGGTAAACCACAGGTGTCTGCACAGCAGAGAACTGCAAAGAGAAATTTGTAGTTAAATGGCAGTCATTTTCGCAGCAGCCCAACAAGATCTGATTAGACATTGCTCACAACACAGTTGGCAACTGCATTTCAGAGACTCGCGCCTTAGGTTTTGATCTTTGAAGCGGAGTCCTGCTCTGAGAAGGGATGGAATACAATGTCCCTTTCTTGCTCCCTCCGCATTCGGATTATGGCTTACTGCTACTTTTGCACCCTCTTTCTGCCAAAATTGTCCACCCTGGCTTGAGTCAATTCCAAAAGGTATGGTTTAATTCACTATAAAACTTCTAAGCCATGCTTTATCTGAAGTCAAGATCTCCATTTTATCTGCCATTATGGCACCTTTTTTCTTCCCAGTAATATACTCTTAAAAACTATTCCTACATCATAGAAGTGAGATACCCCATCTAGCCTTTAGCAAGCTCCTTGGGTACCCTAAGGCAGTGTAGCAAAGAAAATGCTTGTATTGGTCCATCTTAATGCAGTATAGTACATCAGATGTATCTTTGGGAAAACACTACCTTGCACTCTGAGGAAACAGCAAGGAAATATCAGAAATCTGCTATGGAGTACTATTTTTGACTTCGACAGAGTCCAAGAAGGAGTATAGAGAGATTTTGCTCTGAGACAAGCCTCCCAGAAGACGGGGAACACTCAGGGATGCCTTCCAAGTTGGGGAAGGTCATCACCAGCCTTCCAAAGTAGCTGAGAGACATGGATACCTGACCTGACATATGTTTTGGGCTGCATTTTCAACAAGTAGAGCAGCCCTTTTCCCCTCTTTTCTCCAGTTGACTCTAAAATATGTGAGACTTTTTCTTTAACCAAAAATACTCTAGAAATTTTTCACCTAGGCTGACACCAGTCTTATTCAAATGGTGTCGTGTCAAGGAGCACTACTCATCAGTTGAGTGGCCAGAGGCTCGCTTGATCCTCCACATGCTGTTAACTCACATGGAACCATTATTATCTGTAAATGCCTCTATCCCTGCCTGGAAGATGGCGAACCAAACAGGACAAATAAACGGATAGCTTCAGCAGCTAAAAACTGCCATATGTCCCAAATGAGTATCTGGATCCCAGTACTCATTCTCCCATTCTCATTACAAAGAAATAAAACAGCAGTCGAAACTCTTTGTATGTCTTTAAAATATTCCTGCTCCGGATAGGAGTTGTCACCAGCAGACTAGGTATTTCCAGTGCTGGGTTAGCTAAATATTATCTTGTAACAGGCTGATGTAGCTGAGACACCGTTGTCTGGTGTCAGTGGGGAATGTACGTGGGCAGACAATGAGAAAGAGCTGGATATCTTGGGAAAGCCACAAGGAGAGTTATGGAAGGGGGAGGTGGTCTCTTGTACTACGGTTATAAGAGTAAATAAAATAACTTGGAACATATTTTTTGGCACTGGGAACAGCACAGCTTATATCCACATAGGGAAACTCTTCCCCTACACCAAAAAGAAGGTGGCCTGACCCATGCTTCCTAATGGGAGCAGACTTGCCATCACCCAAAGGAGAAAAAACTGCACCAAGGAGCAGCTGCTACTTGACCCCAGGCAGCGCTGGAGCCCACGTCCTGACCCTGCCTTGCTCGCTAATACAGGCACAGCCTCACATTTTATAGGGATACCTTGGTAAAAACCACTTCACTACTTTATTCCTCATAGTGCCCTGAAAAATAAGAGTAATGTCATCTTCTTTCCCCAGTGCAGCTTTTGGCATCATGGAAATGAAAATAATTATGTGAAAAGCAAGGGGCAGATCCATCAAGGTATTTAGGGGGTCTTGGGCTTAAAGCCATGTATAGAGGCACCTGGCTTGTCCAGATTTTGTAAAACCCATTTGTCTCTCTGCTTTCTCAGGTGCTATGAATACCTCCAGAAATCTGGCCTGCAGTCCTTCTAGGTGGCTAAAACCTGTTGCCATCTAGGTCATTAGCTGCTCGATTTCGTTAACCTTACAGAAAAAGTACATTTCCGATGTGTCCCTATTTCCCATACCACCCAATTCTCAGAGCCGTCTCCACATATCTCCATCCCCCCCACCTTCTTTTTGAGCCCTCTGCTGTCCTCACTTGTTTTTACTGATGCTGTTGTCAGCCTAATAAATAACAAACTCGATTGCTGAATCAAACCAAAGACACCATTGCCTATTTGGGGTTTTTTTTTTGAGCTTTCCTTGATCCCCATTCCCTTTCAAAACTCAGCCTTTGCCTTCCCTCCTCCTCATGGTCATGTTAAATGAGGGAGTAGCTACAGACTCAGTGACGGCTACTTCTGAGAAGCAAAGGCAACATCATACCACAGCCTGGGCTGGAGCCGATGCAGAGAAAGAAGTGAAAACAGCACGAAAGCTAGGGCCACTAGCTGACACAAGTCTTCCAAGCTGTTCAGACTTGTTGCTGCCTGCAGCGGGCTTTTTCAATCTACTGCGGAGGCAAAATTAATTTTTAATACGCATAGCTCCCAGGTCCCAGTCCCAAAACAAAGAGACGCATTGTGTTTTATTTAGCTTGGAATGTGCCTCATTAACAGCATCCCCTGGTGATTTTTCATCAACTCTCTAAGCTAGCTGAACCACCCAATGACTCTTCAGCTTTAATGTGCAATTTACTGAAAACACTGGGCTTTCTTTCTTGATACTCAAAGTTTGCACAGAAGTGGGACGTGACTTCCGAATACACCAGGCCTCATCCTGAAACACGCAGCCATGATTAAGGATTCTGCTCTGCAAGTGAATCTGACACCATCATCATTAACTGGTCTATCACCACCATACCCCACAACCTCCTGAGACAATGTGCTTTGACATTGAATGCCAAAGGGAAAATACTGGTCTGAGGGGGAGTAGCAAGCTCTCAAAATAACTGAGCAACAGCTATGCATTCACAACTGAGATCTGAGTTTGTCAAATCTTGCTCATCTTAGGTGTGGAGAGCCATCCTAGACCTGGAGAAATGTCCCTTCCTGGAACCAGCGTGCCTATGGGAGATACTCTTGCCCATAGGAGGTATTCTTGCCCATGGTTACCTGCCAGTGCAGACGGTTAGCTTCCACCCTGCAGGTTGGAGGGTAACACCAGAAGAAGCTGGCATAGGGTCTTCTGGCACAATAGTGTCTTCTGACTGCATGGTTTAAGTGCAGAGACAGATTAACTTGGACCAAGATTTTTGATTTGGAAAGACCTCTTATGTCACCCAGTCTATCCAGTGCCAGTTTGATGAGTACCTCGATGCACCTAGTTTTAAGGGACAGAAGGAGCGTCCTAACTTCTTGTCCTCACTTGGAATCAGACATGCAGCATGAAAGATAATATTCCAACATATTTTCTGTAAGACTAAGTCTGAAGTTTGACTCCCTTCAATACCTTCAATTATTTATCACTTCTATTCTTGCAGGTTACCTTGAAAGTATAGATTTCTTTTGCCACTTCAGTCAGGTTGTTAATTACATGTCCTTTAAACATCACCTCCACATAGTACAAACCCTCTTGGGGTGAAGACCTAGGTAGAAGAAAATGTGTTATATTATTTTGATACAGATTGAGTTTATTTTTTTAGGAAATGCCAGATCCTTCACAGTGTCTCCATTCTTAACAGGTCCACTGAGGCTTCAATAGAGTGAAAAAAACATTTGCACTGTGAACCCAAACTTTACACATAGGAACCCAAACTGTAAAACTACAATTTAAAAGAAACATGGAAGGAAGAAACTACAGTTAAATGCAGAAGGTGACGACTACACCAGAACTCAATCCAAATTGTACATTAATGCAAAACACAGACATGCTTATTAGTGTTCATTAATACTAATGATCAACTGTTATTCATTAGTATTAAAATAACCCAGGGCTGCCTGGATTTACAGGGCATCTTGATCCTGGGTTGTAAATTAATGCTGCATCCTTAATGCACACAGTTTCGCAGCACCACGTTCAGCAGAATTAACTCCCAACTGAATCATAGCAACAAGGGATGGAAGAACCCCATTAGAGTCACTCTTATAGCCTCTTGCGACATCCCTAGTCTTCAAGTCAAAGAATCATCTTTAAAGTTACAACAGGATGGAAAACAGGGAGCTTAGATTGTCCAGCTGGTGCTTGAAACCATGTTTGTTTCCCACTCTACCTGTAACATCTCTCTATCATCTTGGACAGGTCAAAGATACCAGAAGCTGATAAAATTTCCCCCAGAATTTTCTTGGGAGTTTTGCATCTAAGAATTAGATATCTACAAAGCTTTGAGGATCTGAGTTTAGCCTGTCCAAGGAGCCCCACCAACTCTCATGCTAGCTAGCCTAGTGCTTCATTAGGTTGAAACAAGGATAAATGCCACATAAATTAGGAGGTGCTCTGGTGCAGCCACAGTAGCAGCCACAGAAATTCCTTTGAATTCCCAAACTGCCAGTAGAGACACTGAAAGAAAAGGAGGATCATACCAGAAAAATGGCAAAGTCTCACCCACACTGTAGTCATGGATCATACCTTGTTCTGCATCTTATGGTGGATAAATCAAAATACACAGGCGAGACATCACACGGCAACCTTGGCAGATATGGATTCACCAGGGACACCTCCAGCTGGGACCCACTGGCTGAAGAGACATGTTCTAACTGGTGTGATGTTGAGCCTAAGTAATCGAAGTCAACCAGAAGTGCTCTGTGAGGACAGGATCACTCACATTCAGTCACATATGACACAAACGTTTTTGAATGTGCAACCCAGCTTCTCTTGAGGAGCAACACTTAGACCCTCTAATCAGGCTTTTTAAATTCAGGTTTGTGTAGTTGCATATTGAGACCGAGTTCATCCCACCATGCAGCTGCATGGCGGGTTTTTTTTTTTGCCTCTAATACAATACTTAGTCTCTTCCACACGTGTTCAACTGCAGAGACAGAGCCACCTCAGCCATCGACACTGGAAAAAACAACATACCCATACATACTTAAAGTACCTGCACAATTAGTACCATTTGACATGGTCTTGGCAGTTGCTGATGTCTTGCACAATTTTACTGACAGGACCTTACGTCGGGTTTTGCTGTAAAGTGGACCTGCTTATCCCATTTCTTTAGAGTGGGCTGTCCAAAGGTTCAAAGGCTTTTAATCTTCAGCAAGTTGAGCTTTATCTGAACATAAACTAGCCCAAACCATGACAATGGTTAACTTCTGTAGTATAACCAAACACAACTAGAAATGAAGGTGGTTTACAAACAACTCTCCCTTTCTTCATGATCTTCACAGGTGGTTCCCAGCCTACAGGCTCACTTTGAATGGTGAGGAGGGACCGACATCAGCGGTTTCTCCATTTGCAGCACACTGCACATTTCCTCCTGGCCCCAGGAAGGTTTTTTTCCCCTTCTCCCAAGGTTTGACTGCTTCCCTCACGAAAAAAGACCCCACTCTGCTTGAACAGAGTTCCCAGCTGTGACTATCTCTGCCTGCCACACAGTGCTGTGGGGGAAACATCTCCCTTGAAGACATGAGCTCTCTCTCTTCCCTCCATCTCATCATTATTATGGGAACGCACAATAATCAGACAAATAAGGCTGACACCGTTCATCATAGTTATAAATGGCAGTGCCAGAACTTAAGCAGCTAAACCAAACATACATCCGGCCCAGTAACCAACTCTCTTCCCAATAAATCAATGTTCAGCACTGCAGAAAATCAAGCCTAGCTATGTACAGCTGGTTTTGGGCCCAAATGAGCATGGAATATCAATTTCTGTTGTTTTTTACTCAGATGTCATATTTATCATCAGTGCTTTTAAAGTTCCAGAACCACAGAACCTATGGACACAGAAGACTTTCAGCTTTTCTTCAGTAAAAGTGTGGCAGGGAGGAAATTTCTGGCCCTACATCTACAAAAATAGGGTAGAAATCTGATTTCCCTTGCTTAGAAAGAACTTAAAAACACGCAACCGTCAGCAATAACTTAGGAAGTAATAATTTGAAGCCAATTTCATTCTCTGGGTGCCACAGCCCATGTATCTGTTGCTTAGGGTCTGTCATTCCAACAACAAATCTCAGAATGGAGCTGATTCTCTGTTACTTTGACACATGCTTCATAAAAGTTTAAAACTCACCATCCAGGGTAATAGTAATCCATGTTCCTCCAGCAACGCTGCCCTCTCGGGGTTTAATGAGCAGTCCTGTGGCTGTCACTGCAAAAAACAACCCAGCTACATCAGGTTGAAGTGTAATACAAACATCTAAAAGATCTCATTCAGGGCAAGACATAGTAGTCTGACAGCTGTCCACCTGTGATCCCACCCTTCATGTCATTTCTCCTTCTCAGGCATCCAAATTAGTCATATTGCTCATCTTTTTTACCCCACACTGTGTCCCTTGTGTATTAGTCCTGCTTCCCCACAGCGGGGTTTTGATACCTTCAGGACTTCGTGAAACAAGCTACAGTCTGAGCCTCCTGTCTTCCTCAAGAATTAAAAGAAAGACAATAAGCTTCATGTTTATTTCTCCATCTCTCAAAGAAATGTTTGCTGACTTCTGTACATTCTCCCAAACTTAGGGCTGCCCACAGAATATGACTTCTTCTGGCTCCTAGACAGCCTGTCCAGCTTTTTCTTGACAAAGTCCTTTTGTAAAGAAATACAGGCCTGGAAAGGAACTCTTGCTTCATGTAATTAAGTCACATGTAAATCGCTATACAATGCCTTTCAAAAAGGCACCAAATTCTTCAGATAATTTAAGATTTATTTGGGGGACATGCATCCTCTGAAGCTAATAAAGATGGACCGGTGGCTGGCTTCTTTTTTTGTAGCCAAATATCAGAACTTTCCGGAAGTCCTTTTATAGGGATAACCAGTTTCCTGTTTAGCATTTCAGGAGATTCCAACTTCTTAGTCGTGCGTGAATGCAATATCACCAAACTTTGGTGTTGATCATTGAAGCCAAGTATTGGACAAACTTGCATCATGAACCCTTAATATCAACATGCAAAAGTGATATT
The DNA here is from genome assembly GCF_964199755.1 of Larus michahellis. NCBI lineage: Eukaryota > Metazoa > Chordata > Aves > Charadriiformes > Laridae > Larus > Larus michahellis. The sequence continues at coordinate 127,709,508 of NC_133898.1, forward strand.
ACTATCATCAAGTGAATGAAAAACTACAGGCATGAGACGAGCCCAGGTAGAACAGGGAAATTTTACGATGAACCCCGAAATCTCCACTGGCTATGGAAATAATGTCATGAAAAGACACTGATAAGGTTGGACAATGTCCAGTATGCGTCAGTCAATATCCCATAACATTCAACACCTTTTAGAGATGCTTCCTCATGTTTCTCACTCACAATCAGTCTGTATCCAAGCCTGTGGCACTGGAATTTGCTGCTGTTTTATGATCAGTGTGGTTGGAGACAACACCTCTCTATCACCCACCTGCAAGGAATATCAGCTCAGCGCTCAGAAAGGATGATCTCCAAGGGTTCATCTTGAACTTTGGGTGGGGATTTCACAAAATACTGGCACCAGGATCATGGCTTGGGGTCTTAGCACCATCCTGTAACTTTAAAACAAACCCCATCTGTATTCTTTCTTCACGCCGCGGACCTGTGGGAGCAATGGTCCGTGTTATAGCAGACAGGAGGGACTGCAATGTGGAATCACAGGGAAAACACCGATTCACCTCTCACACAGTGTAAAGGATCAATATATTGCAAACCATACTCTTTTTCCTCCCACTCAACAGCTCTAAATAGAACTTATTCTGCTCAAAGCAGACCACTTTCCAGCCAAGCTCAGGATGAGCTTTCCTCCACTGGGGCCACATTTCAAGGAGGCTTACTCTCATTAAGTGGTAGGCACAGGTGAATTAGTGAAAGCAATAACAGGATTTAGAGCAGATGATGTTAAACTCTCCTAGCTCTGTGCTGCTTTGTGCAAAATTGTTATATCTATTACATTAAACTAAATCATGCCATAGTCATTCTCCAGCTCTGAAAACAAATGACTTTACTATGCTATTAAACTCCAGCCTTCCACAGCTAGTTCCAAACTACGAACGGCCCATGCTGGCTCCCGTAGGTGTGTATAGGTATTTCTTGGAACAGCACTGGTAGACTTGGTCACAACAGTGTTGGGAATTGTTCTAAGAATATAAACATCTGAACCCCTGTAGCCTGGGAAGTTCCTTGGTCTTACTTGCTATCTTAGCCAGCCATATCAAAAATTCCCTTTGTAAAGTCTATGCCAGGAACTGTTCTAAGATTTAAAAATATAGACCATCAACTTTACTGCCTTCATCTTGGCTTTTGTACTAGTATTGAAATAACCATGGCTCCATTAATTTAACCATATTTTAAGTGAGCAAGAACCTCAAATTCTCACCAGTGAGCACAGAGACTGGGACACCCTTACCCAGAACATCCCTTACTTGTTAAAGCTCAGTCCAAACAACAAAAGCCCCAGGCATAAAGATAAAATCAAATGGCAAAAATACGATTTAGGATTTCAGATTTTTTTTATAGTAGGATCTAAAGGGCAAAAATTCACAATCACTGTATGAGGCACGGTATAAATGGCAATTCTCAAAGGGAGAATCCATGTCCCCCACACAGAAGAACAAATCCACGCAAAAAGACAACCTTTCACAGTCCTGTTCCACCAGTCAGTTGGTGAAAAAAGCAGAAGAACAGACCTCAATTCTCTTAAGGCCCAGTTCCTATGCAGGATGATGGTACCAAAAGCTCATGTGTTCTTCCATGTAGTGGTCTTGCTCCATTCACTACATACACTGCACTGATTCAAGCCCTCTTCTACGTTGGTAAGTGCCCATCAGGCCACCTGAGAAAGCCTAAACAACTATCCATAGCACTGTTTGCTTTGCTGGCTTCTGTAAGACCTGCCAAAATGAAGCCAGTTGAATTGATTAACACCTACACTGAAAAAAACCCAAACCAAAACTCACTATTCAAAGACTAATATAAAATAAAAAAAAAGGAACAGAGCACCCAGGGCTGGTTCTTTATTTGTTACTGCTACAGTGATTCATAACTGATGATGCTTTAAGAAATTTTTAAAAGGACTGAAATACACAAAGAAATGATCTACAGTCTATAGGCACAGTATGCTCTTGGATATTGATTAGAAGATGTGGTCAACTTGTGTCCAAGGGCACTGAGTATTGCACTTTCCATACTTAAAAGAAAAGTGGAAGGAAAGGAATTTGCTTCTCCTGTTTCCTTCCGTCCAGTCTCTGTCAGATAGTGCAGTACGGAGTTTCAAGACAAAATCCAGAACAAAGCCACATCCACATTGGTTACGAAACCCAATAGAAGCCGAACTCCAGAGCAAAATGACCAGTGCCAAAGACCCAGCATCCACACTGCAAGCATTTAGATGTGTTACACACTGCACTAGCTCTAGCCTAATGCCAGAGGCTGAACATCCATTAATGGCTGGGGTGTTGTTTGGCGCATATCTTCATTTGAATTTATCCAGAAGGATAAACAACAGTTCACTGAGGCAGTTCTCTGGTGTGAAACAAATCACCTTATCTGGAGATGTGACCTGCTTCAAAAATGCACTCCTGGTCTAAAGGAGATACTGTGCAGCCTCTAAAGCACCTCTCCCTCAGTTAGGAGTGGGGACTTTTTTGGAAGGTTAGAGTGGAATGTGGTGCATCCATAGTGGGTGTTCAAGAAACCAAGTCTGCTTGTTGGTCTTCTTGGAAAGGCAAACCTTGTAGCAAAACTGATCCTTTTTCTCATGCTTCCTCCCCTGTTGCTACTACCATAAACACAGTTTTGGAATCATCCGAATACTACACATCACGGTCACAAATTCTCAAACAAAAAGCCTCCTCAGAGCTGCTGGGTAAAAGCAGAGATATACAGGGCTGCACGGTGGAAGAAGTGCGGGTTAACAGCCAAGAAAAGATTCAATCAAAGAGCAACAGTCTTAGAGGTGAGAGTTGGGCAGAAGCTGTGGTTACCCCATAACTATGGCACTCTATCCCCATAAACCCAACTTCTAAGATTGTGTTTGCTGCTTCTACCACAAGACCTACTGTAACCATTCTCCCTATATTTCTTGCACATTTTAACATAACTGCAATTTGTAGGGGTCAGAGTCCAGAGCCCTGGTGCATGTGAACCTTGCATTTCAAAGCAGGTGCACAGAATATCATTTAGGTTTACATTTATTATTCTTACTATGACTTTTTCTGGTATTACTTACCTTATTCAATTTCTTCTTCCCATTCCCCTCATAAGCAAAGTGCAGAGGGTCCAATACCAGCATAACTGCCCCATCCCTTCAAGGTCAGCTCTGCTGCAATTTTCAGTCTGAGGTCATATTAGGCACCCAGCTCAGTCCCTGCATGGGTAACTGAGTCACCTTGTGCTGAAACCCACCAGACTAGTTTCTTAAAAGTCTGTCACAGACAGCGCAGGGCTGTCTATTGGGCATGCTTAATTATTAACCTAAGCTACTTGCTGCTATTAACTGTTTTGTTCCAAGTTGTTAATGACCATTAGGGAGTAACCAGGAATTGTTCTTCTATTGTTGTACCACTAGATCCTCCAACAGGAGGACAATGAATCCATTTTGTCCTCTTTTTCCCACACAACATGACAGAAAAACTGATGGAATGGTTTCTTAATATGCTGATATCTAATCTGGGAGTGACTTTCACAGCAAGTGAACCACATCCTGGGCTGCATCCCCAGCAGCGTGGGCAGCAGGGCGAGGGGGGGAGTCTGCCCCTCTGCTGCGCTCAGGGGAGACCCACCTGCAGTGCTGCCTCCAGCGCTGGGGCCTCGGCACAGGAGAGACACGGAGCTGTTGGAGCGGGGCCAGAGGAGGTCCCGGAGATGCTGGGCGGGCTGGAGCCCCTCTGCTGGGAGGACAGGCTGAGAGAGCTGGGGGGGTTCAGCCTGGAGAAGAGAAAGCTTCGCGGAGACCTTCCAGCCCCTGCCAGTCCCTAAAGGGGCTCCAGGAAAGCTGGGGAGGGACTCTGGACCACAGAGGGGAGCAACTGGATGAGGGGGAATGGTTTGAAACTGAAGGAGAGGAGATTTAGGCTAGACATTAGGAAGAAATTTTTTACTGCGAGCATGGTGAGCCCCTGTCCCAGGTTGCCCAGAGAAGCTGTGGATGCCCCATCCCTGGAGGTGTTCAAGGCCAGGTTGGATGGGGCTTGGAGCAACCTGGGCTGGTGGGAGGTGTCCTGGCCCAGGGCAGGGGGGTGGAACTGGATGATCTTTAAGGTCCCTTCCAATTCTAACCATTCTACAATGATCATTCTAAGTGCATGTCAAGGTTTCCTTATACACTCTTCATTCAGTTTTTCTGTAACTTTCCCAACAGTGCCTGCATTTGGCAGGAACTCCCTCCAAAGTGTGTTCAGACCACCTACTACATCCCAAGTACCTACACTCCTGCAGGTCCTTATACAGTCAGTGGTGGAAGAGAGTGCAGTGGCCTTACACAGTGCTGTCATTCACCTAATGGAGAACCATGTGCCTTCACTGGCTGAAGGGAAGACCCATTTCAGCCTGCACCAGATGCTGAACAACTGTGTGAACATCACCCCTATTCCCACCTCTGCACCCATCTATTTGAAGACCAGATGGTTTTTGATGGAGCCACCAGAAACATGATGGGTTGCTGAGTGCCCGTACTAGTATGGATGTCTTCATGGAAGTTTCTGCTGAAATTCAGAGGTAGCTCTCAGACACCACAGCAGAACTACAGTTTAATGAATTACCATGCACCAGTCAAACAGCAGCAGTATGTATGCATGTTCTTACCCCAGGCCCAGAGGGAGGTGAAACTGGCTTGCTTATTCTTCCTCAGCCTCAATTTAGAGACACAGTGGCACAAAGTCACAGGCAATCAACTTCAGGGAACTTCTGGAGCTCTGCCCAGCAGTAGAACCAGTTGTGTTTGGTTTGTTCTCAGGCCAAGCCTCAATGTCTCAACTGCATATAGCCAATGATTACAGGAGCTCAATGGAAGTTAACCCTATCCCGCTCAGTAGTCTACACTCAGTTTACTTATTAGCCACAGTTACACCGGAAACATAGTCAGAAGAAAGAGAAAACTTGAAGGAATTCTCAAAAGAAAAAAAAATTATTGCCAAAGAAAAGACAGTTCAAAGATGATAATTTGAACACAGCAGGAAGAGACAGACGCTGGTAACAGAGTCCATTTACAGCCCTAAATGAGGAGGTGGACCAGGTTCGGGGTCCCCTCAGGAACAAGAGGAGACAGGGCTGGATGCTCAACTACAACTTGGACCCACCATCCAGCTAGAAGGCATGACTAGAGGTGAGACTGAAGACCAGTACTCCCACATCATAACTCAGGGAGGAGCTGCAGGCCCAAAGCTGAGATTAAATAGGGCTCCTGACCCATGGGCAGGGTGTGGTTGGGGTCCCAGGTGAGGCTGATGAGGACCATTAAGGCTTATTGGTGCCCTCAGAACCCTGATGTTTCTGCTCCTGACATACTCCATCACTCAAACTCTCTAGATCACAGTGCAGAAAAAAATGAGTTACCGCCTTTGTCATTCTGTACAGCGTTTTGTGATCCAATCCTAAGGAAATGCTTTATATAGGAAAAACTCAACAAAATGTCCAAGGTTTGCAGATCTAAAGGATTTGACTGGGATGAGGAGTTTATTCTTTGCAAAAAGTCACAGATTAGGTAAGACACTGCATGGGGAACCATCCCTCTGAAGGAGCTGAAATATGAAAAGAAAGAGAGAAGGTGGTGAAGAATATTGTCCTTAATGACCAGAAAAAGAGACCCATAATTCAGAGAAGGAGACGAATGGACAAGTCACAAAGGGATCTTGGTGAATGAAGTGTAAATACTCTCCCACTACAAGCTGATGACCATGTTTAGGTATGATTACCCACCGAAGAGGAAAGCAGTATAGTCTGATGAGTAACTGTACCTTTGTGTTATCTGTGCAAGCAATTTTTTTTCCTCCTGAAGGAAAGTTCTGCTCAAAAACATCGCCCAGGGCCATCTGGTTTTGTTTGTTTATAGTTATTCGCTGGGAGGTTTCAGATTTTCGGCCTATGAGTAGAAATAGCCTTACGGACAGGCTGAGCATCGGGAATCTGAGAAATGTTCCCATGTTACAATCAGAAAGGACACAGAGAAAAGCAGGAGGTGTGAGCTCTTCGTCACTAGGTGGAAGTATGGAGCCGTTGAAGACTTGTCCACCACTTTAAACACAACTGAAAGCCAGCCAAGCTCTCACTGGTCTGTCTGCGCATGTCCAGGACAGGTTTCTGTTAACCCCCTGCACTTGAGCGAAAGAGCACGATCCAGCAGACAGAGCACAGGAAAAGGAGACATGGGACCTATTCCCAGCTTTTTCACTCACTGTCTCATTATTTGGGACAAACAGGTTCATCTTCAGGTCACCTGCATGTAAAACGGGGACAGTGGTGTGCTGCCCGTGAGGCCTTTTGCAAGGCAGGTATTCTCCAAGGGTAGCAGCATATTCTGGAGATACTGTTTCCCCGGGACTTGTAGCATTTCTGGGACGGATTAGCTTTGCAGGAGCCAAGCAAGGGCTCCACTCGTGCTCCCCGCAGCCATTGCACAGTGGCCACCTCGCGAGGGGAACGCGGCTGTTGTTGAACACCACATGGCATCACCCAGTTGAACAGCTGAGGGGAGGATAACGTGGGATAAGGCGAGGTTTAGCAATTTTGTCTGCAACCATTCAGGAGCTCCTGTCTTCCCTTCCAGCCCTGCTGGCCCATGCACCACCCAACGCTAAAGGGCACCAGCCTTTCCTGCGTGCTCCACACCAGTCAGACACCATCATGAGGGAATGGTGTGGGAACTCTGCCTGCACTCACCATCCCCTCATCCACACCTGTAAACAGAGCATAAAGCACCCCAGAAGAAAGCCTAACAGGGCTCATGGCCAGGCCAGCAGCACCATGTTTCTCTTGGATGTGGCTGTTGGTAAGCAGCCATCCTCCAACACAAGTTGTGCCACGCTGGATACATGTGCTGGACACATACTGGTGAAAAACAACATGAAACTGCTTGAACTTAGGGTCTTAGTCCAGACACGGGTCTTGGAGAAAGGTCTGTGCTTTCCAGCTTGGCAATGTTGGTAGTTAGTGTCCTCTTCCAGCCCTTACCTGTTGCATTTCGCATCTCCCCAAGGATCATGCAAACTGTGTGTGCCCAGGAGGAGATGGGTTATCCACTCCCACCACCAGCCCCAGGCTTGGAAAATCTGTGAAGAAGATTTCAGCACAGGACAACCCATGCTGTAAACTTTGTGGATAAATCTGTGCTGTGAGCGAAATAAAAGCACCAAAGGCTTGGACATTGCATCTCCATAGATCACAAATCGCAAACATGGTCCCCTGCATGGTTTTGACCCAGACCAGCTCATGTTAGCTGAAACATTTCCCAAGGATGGTTCAGGAGTCAACAAGGCTGGTGCCTGCTCCCCATGAGCAGTATGGACACTGTAACTTCTTTTTTAAGGCTGTTTTGGAGTTTAATATCATGGGTATGGCTGCAGGAACAGGAAAGGAGCCCTGCAAGGTTGCCTTGCTAGTAGAGATGTAGCCTGGAAGACTACTGGCCATGCCACTTTGGAGCAGAGCTCCCATCAGCTGCTCTTTCTTTCTATTAATACTTCACTTTTTGTGTATTGACACAAATTTCCTAGCAACCAAGGTCACAAAAGAAGGTGCTAAGAAGCCGGACTGATTAATAATAAATCCTGGGGTTTGATGTCTTTTTTCTTGAGAGGCTTGTTAGGCACCAGCAGGCAGGGTGCTGAGCTGGAATTTTCAAGGGAACTTAGGGGATTTGGACACCCCGCTCTGATTGAATTTCCCTCTCTGCATCCCAGCCTTCCTCCTTCTGGCCCGCAGGCTCCAGCTCGGTGAAGCTACCCATGGGAAGGTGAGTTGAGACAGTGCGGTAATGCTAAGCAGGGATCTGGCATCTATCAGCCATGCTGAAAGTTGTCCCCTGGGGTCCACAGGGGTTGGGTTTCTTTCTTTATAATCAGGATTCAATGTTCTCCACAGACCAGGTAGTTACCTCTCACTATTATGGAGTCCCACCATGCACAGTGGACTGCACCTGCTGCCTCCACACTTGCTACAGCCCTGAGCATCCTTCAAATGGGACAGACATCACCGATTTAAATGTCTGCCCTCTCCAAGCCACTGTGTTTGGTCCTGGGTTTGCTGGAACAGGCTGAGCTTCCCACAGTGGTGAGAATCGTACCCTTTCCATCACAATCCTAGCTACAGGAGTAGGGCTGAGAGAGACTGGCTTGAGATTTTAGGTGCATCTTGTATTTTAAAATAACACATAGAAAAGTCTCATCTTTCCTTCTTAGTTTCAATGTGCTTAAGTAACAAATCACTTATTTCTGAATGCTCACAGATAGGGCAAGAAGAATAGTCAGCCAGGGGCGTGCAAAGGGATTTCAAAGCAGTGTCTGGTTTTGCCCCATTCAATCCTGCATTAAACACTTTAGCACAGAAATCTGAGTATGAGAAAGCCAATACGGCTGGTTCATTAACGTTTCCCAAGTGAGGAGAAGAAAGAAGCCCCTGGTAGGTCAGGGATGGCACTCGGATCTCCTTGTCTTTACTCCGGTGTTTTAGGCACCAAGCCATAACCTCCCAGCTGAGCTGCTCTCCTGCCTGCCATGAGCGGCCTGGTCTACAGGGAGGTGTCCCTGCCCATGGCACGGGGGTTGGAACTAGATGATCTTTAAGGTCCCTTCCAACCCAAACCATTCTTTGATTCAATGATTTACACAAGGTGGTGAAGGGAGATAATATTAACATGAACGCCTCATGACCTGATCAAGGGAAGATAATAAGAATTTTCCAAGAGGACTGAAAGTCAACTAAGAAGCTGAAAAGTAAAAAGTACCGTTTGTATTTATCGTGCAGTACCATGTCTTCAAATTTCCCTTTATTCCTGCTCCTTTGACTGAAAAAAACTTTGTGTTTCCTGAAAATCTTAACATTCATATTATTAATTTTCAAATTTTCAAATTTTAAAACATGTTATTACCACTACTTCCGTTTGTATTTGCAGCCCATAACTGAACTGTCTGACTTGCCTGGTTCATTTTTCTAGACAATTTGCAACAGGCTCAACTTCTTCCTTTCAGAGGAAAAATGTTGGTGATTCCAGGATCCTTTCTGCATGTCTGTACAGGGTCACTTTTCAGCGTGATGAAACTCTGTTGAAGTTGTTCCCATAGCTACTCTCTCTGCATGTGAAACAGGCGATGAACTTCTTTAAATACTAAATTTATTGCCAGTGCAGCTGCTTTAATGACAGGTTTGAGGCTTCTTTGGTTTCAAGGTTGAGTGTGTTTCGGCTCGTGTCCCCTGTGGTCGCGCGGGTTGCGGAGGGGATGCGAGTCGCCCAGCCGTCTGCCTGTGGCAGATGCTGGAGCCTGGGGATGCAGAAAGCAACTGGGTAAGGATAAACCAGCACCTTGCAGGGGATTTCTCTGCTGCAGCTTTGGTCCTCTCACAGGAATGCAGAAGGAGCTTCCCTGCTCCTGTGGGATCTGCAAAGCACTCGGGATGGCCAGGGAAAACAAAGGTCAAGGCTGGCTCCTAGACCCATCATAGCATAGGAATCCTCCTGAATAAAAAACACAGCCACAAAGAAAAAAATGCAACTTCAAATAAAGAAGTATTGCCTCTGTATGTGAAAAAACATCCTGATATTGATGTCTTCCTAGGGGTTTTCTCCTTCTGGGCTGCTCATAGACACCATCTCATTCACACTTCCATCAAGCAGGGCTTTCAGTGTGATGGACCATCACTCCTTCAGTCTCTGTGGTCCAGGGCTTTTTATCATGTTAATAGTATTCAAGAAAGGCTACAGCTCCATGGTGTTGGGTGCTCCATAACTCCACAATACCAGATAGCATCCAGCCTAAAAAATCTTTTGATTTAAATAGGAGCAAAGAAACAGTCCACATGACTGTAGGAGAAGATGCAAATTCTGTGGTAACATCCCCACCAGAGATCGGCACAGGTTGGACTGCAGACCCCAGAGGCAGCGTTCCCCGTTAAAATCAAGAGGGGTCGCTTTGATGGAAGAAATCTCCCAGGGAAGTCTGGGCAGGCACTACTGCAGACTGAATCCATGGCATTTGCTTAAATAAACAGCTGGTAGCAGATTGTGTTTCCAAATCAAACTGCAACCCTGCACCTACTGAGCTTCATCCATCATTAGTCTTTCATTAGGAAACTTGTTCTTGGCCTTGTCCACTGTTCTCAGAGGGATTCAAACAAATACCAACCCCACCGCTGTGTCTGGCAGTCTTTTTTTTTCTTCTGCCCATCCTTGTGGCAAGGCGAATGCCCACTAATTTCTCTTTTTAATATGAAATTCCTTCTGTTCGATGAGTTTTCATTTTTAAAAGCTGCCACTGCCCCATCCCCTCCATCCCTGCTACCCATGTCTAAGCAGAGGGAACAGGTGGGACAGCTGACCCTGGTGAATGAAAGGAGAGCACAGTTTCACTCGCTTCACCCCTTTCTCACAGCCTGCCACTGCTGTCAGTGATCCCCGAGCCCCCGGGGGCTGGGGATTTGTGTGTATTAGTCACATGAAAGGCAAGAGCCTGCAGCAGGCTGCTCCCGGGCTTTGCTTCACCTCCAGGCAAGGGGATGCCTTGCCGCTGTATTCCTCAGGGCTGGAATCAAGTGACACATTATTATTATTATTATTATTATTATTATTATTATTATTATTATTATTATTATTATCATCATCATCATCATCATCATCATCATCATCATCACAAATATTCTTCTATGCAAGATGTGCCATGGCCCTGATATTAAAAAAAAAAGAAAAAAAAAAGAAAAAAGAAAAAAGAAAAATATTAAAAAAGAAAGGAAAAAGAAAAGAAGGAAAAAAAGAAAACAAAAAGAAAAAATAACAACTTGCAATGACCCGCATTGTGCAGAAAAATGTGTAAAGCCATCCACTTAATAGAAAATGAGATCTTTTTCTGCCATCAAATCTTTGGGATGCGATTTTGGTCTCACTCATTCACCTTGCGTGAAGCTCCACAGCCCACCATCACACAGTGGGTTTGAGCAGAGCATTAATGGTCTCTCTCAGTCCTAAATCTATCAATCCAAAGTCAAACACAACATACTCCCAGATGCACCCCTACTAAGGTGGACTCACGTTTGTGTACCAGTCAGTGAGATGCTTCTCAGGGATATTGTCCTTCTCTCAGGAATAAATGCCACCGACTCACACAAGTCACACAACTGGCCACCAAACCTATTATACCACAAGAAAGCAATGCAGGTACAACCTTAAATCTGCTCTGTATTGCCAAGGTCAAAGAATAGGTTTCACCATAGGCTTGATTAACCTTGTTTTTTATGGACATAGTAATTGTCTGCCCTAAAACCAGCAGGTAGGAGCAGTATTTCCACCACTCACAGCTATCTCTGGTTACTGGAAGCCTCAGAGCCTCCACATTAGCTCAACAGCAGCAGTTCCACTGCAAGCAAACAGTTTTATACTGCATCCAGCAGGAGCAAAGCCTTTTTCTCAGGAGCTTGCACACACAACGAGGGATGCTTGTGTATCAGCTTGGCCATTCTATTCATGAACTTCAGGCAGAAAAACAGGTCTGTGAAAGCACAGGGAAGGATTCAGTCCCACCAGGCTGGGACAACAATACGCCTGGGTGGATGAGACACTAAGGAAAAAAATGCCTTGACTGTTAGCACAAGTGTCTTGACCATTGGTACAACTATGGAACAGATGTGGTAATTGGGTATTGTTTTTCTCTTAAATGAAGGTGTCAGTGATGTTGGTTGGTCATTGCCCATCACATCTGCTATTATTACCGCTACGAGTCATTTGTTTTCCCACTCAAAACAACTTCTTTCACTTTTCCTTCTGTTTTTCTCCTTAGAATCATAGAATCATAAAATGTGTTGGGTTGGAAGGGACCTTTAAAGGCCATCTAGTCCAACCCCCCTGCAGTGAGCAGCGACATCTTCAACTAGATCAGGTTGCTCAGAGCCTCATCCAGCCTGGCCTTGAATGTCTCCAGGGATGGAGCCTCCACCACCTCTCTGGGCAACCTGGGACAGTGTTTCACCACCCTCGCTGTAAAGAACTCCTTCCTAATGGCTAATCTAACCCTGCCCTGCTCTAGTTTAAACCATTGCCCCTCGTTCTATCGCTACATGCCCTTGCAAACAGCCCCTCCCCAGCTTTCTTGTAGGGCCCCTTCAGGTTCCTTGTGTTCACAGGGTCTTCATAAACTGCCTGAATCCAGCTAGAAACCATTTCCTCCCCAGTCTTAAAAAAAATACTTCAGTTAAACCACAGCAAGATTTTTTTTCCTCCAGCTTTTCTGTGCTGCCAGAGACCTGAGTAACTGGTTGCTCACCCAGCTCTAATCAAGATATCCTTTTGCCTGCTGCTGCACTGGCCCATCCACCCCACAATGAAGCAAAAAATAGATGAAGAGACCACAAAAGCGCACAGGTGGGATGAGGAAAGGAGCCTTGATCACAGGCTGCTCGCTTAAGTGCACACGTTAATGCTTTAATTTAGAAGTTTTGCATGGGTTAAAATGCAAATTGAATGAATATTCAACCCCCAAAAGCCAGTCGATCCCATTGTTTTTGGGAAGGGGAGTTCCTTCAGTCCAGTCAGATGCCTGTCAGACATTTGAGTCTCGCCTTTTCCAGTGCCGTGTGTGCATGTATGGAGAGCGGGGGAGGGCCATTAAAAAATAAAAAGTGCCAGTGTTCCCGCTGTCAGCCCTTTACCCACCTGTTCCTCTTTTAGCCCAAACGTGTCCACCTCTGACCCCGCGGCGGGACCCAGGCGCTCGGGAGGCTGCGTCCTCCACCCCTTGCTCCCCCGTTCCCCGTGGCAGCTGTGTAAACCTCAAGGGCAACAGCTGGGGACCGTGGCAACCACGTCTCCAGCTCCCGGGTGGAGGTGCAGCCAAGGGTGGAGGGACATCTGCAAAGGCACCAAATCACAGGCCGGATGGTGGGGACTCTATTTATTGAAGTCATACAAAGTTTGGCACTACCCGCATTGGAACCCCGTGCCCATAAATCCAGCTCAGTTAGCTCTCAAGACACGTTCTCGGAGCAGGGTGCTAATTTGGTAATTGCCTGCCCTGAGGGACTCCGAGTTGGGGTTTTGGGTTTGGTGTGACCATGGTGTGACCCCAAGAAGCTCCCAAGGAACCCTGGCCACTTGCTCTTCACAGCCGCAAGGATGTGGAAGGGAGAAAAAGATGAGATAAACTCTTCCCTTGAGCTCTGGATAGAGCCCTGAAATTACCTGGAACCTGCAGGAAGGACTTTTCCATTCTCTGTCAGTCAGAGACAGTAAATTTCACACTTCAGAAAGACAAAGATGCACAGGTTGATGCAACCAGTGCATGTGCCTGCCTGTCTGCGGGCTATTTTCCAAAAGCCTGACGTGGAATTGGGCCTTGCTGAGATCCTCCTTAATCTGCTTAATTGTAAAAACACCAGTGGGATGAGATTGAAACATTATCCTAAGGCATCACTTTTTTTATCCCATCTCAATACCTGCTGGAACAAAACAATGTTTCTCCAGTATCCTTTTTCCTGCCTTGAAGGCAGATGGGGCTGTCCTGCATGGAAAGACATCCCTGTTTAAAGGAGAAGGCAGCAGGGATTCACTGTTCCTATTCTAATGTTAATAAATTAAAATAGTCACAAGCTGTCCAACTAAACGAGTGAGTGGGACAGTGACTTTCTGGCTTGGGTAATGGCTAGAAAAAGCAGTCCTGCTGCTGCAGGGAGTCCTTGGCCATGCATCAGGGCAGCCTCCTTGGTGCTCCTGACCTTCATCAGGCAAGAAGAGCAAAGAAATGAAGACTGTTGCCTTCCCAGAAGTCTCATCTGACCCGCCTTTACTACTGGATGGCCTCAGAAATCGCTCTCCTCTCTTCCTAGATTTCAGAAAGTATCTGGAGATCTAAAGTCAAAATTCCATAATTGAGACTGGATATCCTAAAAGGTGGATCTACCTGGAGCCCAGGTTCACTTGCCAGCTATGTCCTAGATTTACAGGGGACCCTGGGTAATTCACTTAAGGCCTTTTTACCTATCACTAAGGATAACAGCAGGAATAATATGAGATTGATGACATCTTGGATCCTCAGACAATGAGTTTGTGAAGGTAAGAAATGTCTCATTAGCCATTTTCCTCTGATTAGTCCAACACCAAAAGCAGATAACATCCTCATGTTCTATATTATTATTAATTTTGTCCTGTTCCTTTACCACATCTGTGCCCACAGATGGACAGCACTATGCTGTTTGCATAACTCGTTGTAGTCTTTGTATGTTTAAACCTTGATTTCACAAGAACTAAGTGGGCCAAAATAATGATATCCCATAATGGAATATCAACCTGATGAAGCAGGGAATAATACTTCACATCCCTTAGACCAGGGGAACCCCCAATACAGGAACCAAGGACCACTTGCCACACAAGTTACTGGCATTGCTGGGAGGAGCTGAGGGCCTCTGTAGTCTTTGCATTGTTCAAGACCATTCGGTGGAGTCCTACTCAGATACTTTCAAACCAAACATGTTGCCAAACCAAACTGAACGACAGCCAGTTTAGAAAACGCTGAGGTTCAGGAGGCTTTATTAGGAGATTCATTGAATATTGGGTGCAAACTAGGCTACTTCTTGGCCTTTTTCTTGAGATTATTGTCTCCTCCCATGCTTGCTGTCCCTTAGTAATGGTGCAAGGCACTGTTGAAGCTGAAGCTCTGCTTGCTGGAATTCAGCTGATGATATCTGCTGGCAGTCGCCCTATCAGGCCAAGTCTGAAGAGGTCAACAACCTAATCTTCCCATCAACTATTCCAGAAAAGACACTCAAAATCAAACAGAGACTCTAAGACTGGGTGTCTCCCAAGGGGAGAAGACTTAATTTCTGCATCCAGGCTGTAAGCGTTCCAGGTTCAAACAGCCTTTTTCATTCTGAAGTCTACACCAACTTTCCACCTCCCTTCCCCATCACGTTCTCTCCCAGGCAGCGTGCAGGCACACTCCCCCACCCAAACCCTATCCAGCTCAATCAGCTGTCACAGGCCCCGCATTCCTGCAGGACTCCCAGAATTGGCAGTTCTGGACATCTGCTCTTTTCCACCCCCGCAAAAATGCAAGCAGGTGTGAGGCACCACAACTTTCCTTGTTCCTAGCCACTTTTACCCAGGCAGCGTGAATGAAGGCACAGCCAGAAGGGCAGATGATCTGTTCTCCTCCATCCTCTTCGCATCCCTCCAGGGAATGCACAGAAACAAAAATCAATCCCTTCACCACCACTGAAGCACCCAGAAAAGGTGAATCTTACATGTCTGAATATAATTCCTCTCTACCTCACTCTAACAGGGACATCACACCAATGGCAAAAATGAGGAAAGTCCACAGCTCTTGGAAAAAGTCTCTCTTGAAAAGTCCACCGCAGCACACGGTTACAAAAGAATATTTGGAGCATGTGCTACTTAGGTCAGCAAAGCTACGGAATACTGTGCAAAATAAATGGCATCTGTATTACACTCACACTTAAAGGCACCTCAATGAAGGCATTCTGAAGAATAAAAGTTGCTAGTGAAGACCAAGATGGAAAACCAAGAAAAAAACAATCACTTTTCTCCAACCAGCCAAGCTATAAGGTGACGGTAGGTATCACAGGGTTACAATGGCAAAGAAAACAAAGTGGCAAAGCAAAATTACCTTATTTGCATCAGCTACGAATCATAGAATCATAGATTTGTCTATGTTGGAAGGGACATTTCAGATCATCAAGTCCAACCATCAACCTAACACTGACAAAAACTACCACTAAACCATGTCCCTTAGCACTACATCTACCTGTCTTTTGAATACCTCCAGGGACAACAATTCCACTGCTTCCCTGGGCAGCCTGTCCCAATGCTTGATAACCTTTTTGGTGTAAAACTTTTTCCTAATATCCAGTCTAAACCTCCTGTGGTGTAACTTGAGGCCATTTCGTCTTGTCCTATCGCCTGTTACTTGGGAGAACAGACTGACCCCGCCTCGCTACACTTTCCTTTCAGGGAGCTGTAAAGAGCGAGAAGGTCTCCCCTCAGCCTCCTTTTCTCAAGGCTGAACACCCCCAGCTCCCTCAGCCGCTCCTCACAAGACTTGTGCTCCAGACCCCTCACCAGCTCCATTACCCTAAATTTGTTCTGTAATACCAGAACTACCGTACAAAATTGCAGGAGATCCAGGTTTTAGACGTCCGTCATCAGCTCAGAGGGAATCAGGCTGACCCGTCTCCCCAGTCGCCTCATCCAACCTGTGGCAGCGGGGATGCTGTCCTCTCCCACTTAGGAGAAAGCATGGCGTCACTCTGCTCAGTTTGTCAGATCATAGAATCATAGAATCTTCATGGTTGGAAAGGACATTTCACTCTTTCCCAAGCCTGTAGCGTTGCTTGGGATTATTGCAGGACCCGGCACTTGGCCTTATTAAACCTCATACAATTGGCCTTGGCCTTGTATGAATCATACAATGTGTTGGGTTGGAAGGGACCCTTAAAGGCCATCTAGTCCAACCCCCCTGCAGTGAGCAGGGACATCTTTAACTAGATCAGGTTACTCAGAGCCTCATCAAGCCTGGCCTTGAATGTCTCTGGGGATGGGACCTCCGCCACCTCTCTGGGCAATCTGTTCCAATGCCTCACCACCCTCAGTGTGGTGATCAAGCAGACATATCACAGAAGACTTTCACTCTAAGCATCTATTCATTTACCTGCCACAGCAGAAGTTGACATCACTGCAACTTTTCATCTCTCATAGTCTGTACTTGCCTTCCCATCCCAACTCCTCCATCTGAACACTTGTGAAAAGCTGCAATATTTATAAACCCTTCCACTGATCAGATTTGTGCTGCCAACAATCTAATACTGAATAAATGTCCTACACTGGGAGAAGAACTCTAAAGAAGAGGTGTTTGGCCATTAAAGAAACAATTACGTGCAATCCCCATACAGAAGGTTTAGGTAGGTCTTTTGTATTAATTATACAAAATGTCTTTCTATAGTGATGGTTACGCTTTTCTCATTCCTATTGAGACTGGTCACCTTATGCAGAAATTAGTCTCTTCTTGGTTAATGTTACAGTGGTTCAGACGCCACCTGGCAAGTTTATAGTTCTCCATCATATCAATTATTTCATGAATGATAATCAGCATGGAGCACTGTGGGGGACTGGTTTTACCCAAACTCCAATGAATCTTTAAGTGTTGAATTAAAGAAACAAAAAAATCAAGTTAACATAGTTTGGTCAGTTTATGCCCTACTTGGTTATTACTTAGGACTTCAAAAAACAAAAAAATATCAGTACATTCAACTTTTTTCTTTCAAATAAATGGGATTTTAACAAAAAAAACCAACACAAAAAAAAACCAAAACAAAAACAAAAAACCCAAGACCATCCATTTTGCACTGAAAGTTTCATCTCACAAGTGTGTGCAAGGTAGTGGGTTTAGAAGAACAACCACCTTTCTTTCCATAAGGAAGGGGCTGATAACCTTACAGAAAATTCAGGCCAGCCAGGGTTAATCTGATGACCCCATGGACCATGAGGGGTTCCTGAGCTAAACTGCTGCTCTCGATATCACTACAAGGTGTATCAGTAGCTCTAAATAGAAAACCTCCACTTTTTACAGCTTCCACGTGGCTGCAGAAGAAGTCAGATGCCCAGTTTGTGCCCAGCTGCTGTCCCCACATCCTCGTGAAACCCGGCACTGCCTCCAGGCACCGGCACGTTCCAGCGACACCAAACCCCACTCTCAGTCTGAAATCAACCCAGCGTCTACCCAGGGTGTTCCAGGAGAGCGTCAGCCCCCAGCCGCCCAAATGGAATCTTTCCATGGCAAGATTAATGCAGATTCAGGACAAACTAAAAGCAGGCAATGGAAAGTCAACAGTATCATTATCCCTCTTTTGCAGGTGGGTAAATTGAGGCATGAGGGTCTCCTCTCACTCTCATGTCCTCCTTCCTTCAACCTCATATTGCTGGCATGCATAAGATGTGTTGTTGTTTTCTGTTTTCCTTCGTTACCATGCTGGCCTTGTACCCGTGTTCCCATCAACCTGATTCAGCTACAGCTTTCGGAGAAAGGGAGGGCAGAGCAGCACTGTCTCCAGCACCCTGGTAAGACCATCACACTTTTCCAGCTGTGCTTTCCAGGAGCAAGTTGTCTATGTCATAGCACTAACGCCACTACAGCCACGTTTCAAACACTTGAGTGGAAAAATCATAGAATTATAGAATGGTTTGGGCTGGAAGGGACCTTTAAAGGCCATCTAGTCCAACCCACCCTGCCATAAGCAGGGACATCTTCAACTAGATCAGGTTGCTCAGAGCCCCGTCCAACCTGACCTTGGATGTTTCCAGAGATGGGGCATCTACCACCTCTCTAGACAACCTGGGCCAGGGTCTCACCACCCTCACAGCAAAGAATTTCTCCCTTTTATCTAGTCTGAATCTGCCTTCTTTTAGTTTAAAACCATTACGCCTTGTCCTATCGCAACAGACCCTGCTAAAAAGTCCCTCTACATCTTTCATGTAGGCCCCCTTTAAGGGCCCTTCAAAGAAGGGGCTCAAAGGTTTCCCCAGAGCCTTCTCTTCTCCAGGCTGAACCCCCCCAGCTCTCTCAGCCTGTCCTCCCAGCAGAGGGGCTCCAGCCCTCCCAGCATCTCCGGGGCCTCCTCTGGCCCTGCTCCAACAGCTCCGTGTCTCTCCTGTGCCGAGGCCCCAGCGCTGGAGGCAGCACTGCAGGGGGGTCTCCCCCGAGTGCAGCAGAGGGGCAGAATCCCCCCCTCGCCCTGCTGCCCACGCTGCTGCGGATGCAGCCCAGGATGCTGAGTCTGTGTGAAAGGCAACACCAGGAGCTCTGCTACACTCCAAATATGAGGTGCTCATATTCATTCTCCCATTTCTTTTCATCCCACTTCTGCCCCTTTTGAGCCCAGACGGCTTTTGCGGGAGGCTCGCAGGCAGAGGGATGTGTGTGCAGCACCCTCGTCCCCCTGGCTCACACCGCGGGGGGCACCCACCTGTCGTGCAAAGCACGTCAGCTATGAAAGCTGTTCTGGGGGGGGTCGCCTCTGCGCTGCACCCTCCCAGGCTTGAACTCTGCTTCAGAGGAGCAAGCGCTCATAGGGAAGCACCCTGGGCACTATCCATGTAATATCATGGAGAAGAAACACCAGGAACACTTTGCATTGAATGGCAGAAGCCTTTGGGTTTTCAGTAGTTTATTCGTATTGCTTGGGGCGGGGGTGTGTGTGTGAAATGCTCCTTCCCAGTCTATTATCCTTCACAGTGCTGATCAAATAAGCATTTTTTCCCTACTATCCAAAAAAATCTGAACACTAGAAAAATGTTTAAAAAAACCCATATTTTTTTCAAGTTGCATAGTTAGATATGATTGTGAATTCAGTTAAAAGAAATAAAAAAAAAACAGGTTAGATCCTTTTTTTAATTAATATTATTGTTATTTACCATGGAACAACACGCCAGGGTTGTAGCAGACATGACGGGACCAGTACAATCCATCTCCCTAAGTGACTTATTTTAGTCTCACATTTTTTCCCCTTTTTTCTTTTTTTCCATTATATCAGGATTTGGAAACGTCCTTAACTTTCTCAGAGTTAAATAAGCAAATTGAAAAGGAAAACCATCACTCTTCTCCTTAGCAGACTCCTACGAGACCTAAACCAAAGTACCTTTTAAAGCCATATATCATTCTTTTTCCCCCATTTTCTGCCAAAAAGTCAATGTTTAATGACATTTTTCTTCTGTGGGGAAAAATACTTTTGCATCTTTTTTAGCAGGGAAACTTTTTCACATTAAAAGCAGAGTGACCATATAAGCCTGCAGTCACTTCCACAGGTTTGAACGCCCCCCTAAGATAAAGGGAGTAGTAGGATGGTATAGGATGCTCATCAGAGAGCATCCTCTAGGGTGAAAAACAGCTTGTAATAAGACTGTCTGTGAGCAGAATTAAATGAAACAGGACCAGGTAACACCGCTGGGTGCAGGAACTCGATTGTCCTCACTGCGGGAACATCTTCGGCATGGTTTTGGTTGAGGCAGCTCCTCTCTCCCAGCATTTTCCAGGCACAGCCCAGGAATTTGCATGGGACAAGACAAGTCCTGACAGGCAGCTGGGTGCAGAAACCCTGTTTTGGAGGCTAAAAGTCTTTAGTAATACCCATGTGGGCCATTTGGCATCAGCACCGGGGAACTGTGCCAGTTATATTTAATATAGTAGTTTAGACGCCGAGTAAAGGGTGTGATTTTTTAAGTACTTGCTGTGCCCTAAACTTATCCCAAGAACTTGGGCATATCACCCTGTGCCTCAGTTTCCCAACCATAAACAACATTTTGATAACACTTCCCTCTCCCAGGGTGGGATGAGGACCTAAGGGTGGGACAAGGACCAAAGAGGCACTCTGAGGCACTCACACACCCCACAAATACTATCTGCTGGACAGGAGCTTGGTCAAAACTTGTCTGCAAACATCCACCCATGCAAATGGATTCATTTCCAGACTCCCAGGGATGCTATTTTTCAAACAGCTCTGATGGAGAAAAAAAGGCAATTGTAGTTAGTGGTGTACTTCTAAAGACACCGGGGTGGGAGGACCCAGGGCATGGTTGTTATTCCTGGCTGTACTGGTGTGACTGGTGGAGCTGGTTGGGCTCAACCCATGTTGTTTGACCCCAATGCTTGCAAAAGCTCAGCTCCTTCTGTCCTGCCCCACCACCTCTGCTAACCAAAAACCCCCACCAGAATTCCAGACCAGCTCCAGCTCCCTGCTCCTCCTCCTCCTGCCGCAGCCCTCTGGCCATTAAAATATTAAACCCATGTACTCGCAATAAAAGCCTCTATTCTCAGAAATTTTTGGTGGCTTTTGTTGGTTCTTTTGTTTGTTTTTTGTTTTTTGTTTTTTTTGACAGGACTGAGCTGCAGCATCGGAAAAAGGGATAAAATGAAGACGTGTCCCAGCATGGGACAGCTGAAGCGGTGTCACTCAATGTGCCGCTGTCAGCGGGGTGATTGAGGTGGACAGGAGGGACGGGAATGGTCACAGGCTGTAAAGGACACAGGCAGGTGGGGGGACGGGGCGATGGGGTGGGCTGGCCTGGGAGGGTAGGCGATACAAAAGGGACCGTGACAGCCTGCCAGGGCAGGGACCATGCGGGGATGGCAGGCGAGCATCTTAGGGGTAAAGCAAGGCAAGAGAGGGGAAGAGAGGTGAGGAAGATGCGTTTGAAGAGCCAACGGGCAACCTGGTGCCAGGGTTGCAGAAGGCTGGTCTGCCCAGAGCGGGATGAGACAGAAATACTGGTGGAAAACCCTTAGCAAATAGATGTGGAAAGGGAGTTAAGAGGATGCTAATGCAACGTGGGGGAAAACGGTAGAAAACTGAGTGAGGGGAGGGGATTTTAACATTAATGTTGCTAGGGAGAAGGAAAAAATGGAGGCAGTGGTGTAGAGGAGAGGGAGAGGGGGGGAAATGCCACACTCGCACGCACATGAAGGGGTCAGTAGTATAAGCTCCTTGAGGTGCTTTTTTAGCCTCAGCCTTTGCTAAGAGAGTCTTTGGCACCCCCAGGCGTAGGCTGCTTGCTGGACAGCATTTGTCACCACACCAGCTCCTGTTTCCTTGGGGAAACCTTGAAGAGGAGGAAAACACCCCTGGCTGAAGATGCCAGCCCAGATAACACCCCTGGGGGGCTATGAAGCGACAAAGGACTCAGGAGAGGAGGACGAAGAGACCAGCTGCTTCTTTGCTGGAGGTAATATCTGAGATTTACTTTTTTTTTTTTTTTAATGCAAGATCTCCTGCGGCATGAGAATTGCTGGTGTTTATGGACAAGCCTAGAGAAAACGGCAAGAGCCAGCGTCACGCATCCAGGGTTGTGTGAAGCATAGTAAGGGTACATAAGGAACTCTGGGCAGGGCAAGAGATGCCAAGAATGGAAA
The DNA here is from genome assembly GCF_964199755.1 of Larus michahellis. Lineage (NCBI taxonomy): Eukaryota > Metazoa > Chordata > Aves > Charadriiformes > Laridae > Larus > Larus michahellis. Next base: position 127,731,481 of record NC_133898.1, read on the forward strand.
TGAAAAGGGTGGTGAGGTAGTGCCCTTATGGTCAAAACAGGACCCCAGACTCACTACCAAGTTGCCAGGGACCAGACAACACCACCTGGATGTGGCCAATGACCATGAGGCATCCCTTCAATGTGCATGTGTTCAGGCTCATAGCTATGGACGGACAAAACCAAAGGATGTGTTTGATTTTCAGGAGCATCTTCAGAAAAAGGGTTCGGTTCACAAGGGTGAAATAGTTGTTGTGTGGAGTCCTGTTGGCCAGATCTCTCAGCTCACAAGGCTGTGACCCAGGGGGTAGAGGGACGGTTGAGGAGGGTCGGTGGGATGTCAGCCAGTCTGCGTAGCCTTGAAGGGCCAGTGTCATCTCCTGGGAAACTCTGCAATCTCAGATTGCTCCCAAGGAGCCTCCTTTGACTGCAAGTTGTGCCCAGATGTGACTAAAGACTTCCAGGGGAAGTAACCTTCTGATTTTAATTCCCACCTTAAAATAAGTGGTCACCAGCAAGTTTCCACTAGTGCCTCCCTGTCCACCAAAGCCAGCTGTTAGACCATGTCATCTCCACATTGATTTTGATATGTTTATCACTCCAGAATCTTTCTTAGGCAATGAAGTGCTTTCTCCATTTCACGGATGAAAAGCAGGGGTACAGGCATGCATAGGTCCAAATTCATCCCTGTTACCCTTAGACCCTTGAGGAGTCTAAGTGAAGAGCACAGTCAACCCTGGCCCCTGGAGTCAACAGGGAGAGATGGCCTCCTCTTGACACACTCCTGGGCCCTCTCTGTGGGTCCTTGCCCTCCATGGGTGGCCATTCCTGTATTTCCAGCGTGTTAGCAGTATTGGTTATTTTAATTGGGAATGCATGACTGAAGCTGTCAAGAGCCCAGCGTGGGTTTGTCCTCCTCCTGGCTCAGTACATCCCTCCAGCTCCCTACACTTTGGACCACATGGGGAGGAACTAACTAAAAAAGAAACTAGAGGAAAAGGACACTGTCCTCCTCCCCGAGGCTGTACCCTTCGCACCCACTCTCATATCATTAGGCCCCCTGGCCTCCAGGAAAAAGATCCAAGCAGGGGAAGGTTTCCTGATATGAGGTGATCCAAAAATCCCCAGGTAAACAGTCTTAGATGCAGAGAGGAGACAAGGGAGATTCCCCACCTTTTCAAGCCAGTGGCAAAAATCCTACCAGCTTCTCAAGGGACAGTTATCCTCAACGTCACTATTCTCTAATTTCACTTGCATTCAAGGTATAGAAAAAAAGGGAAAGCTAAGGGGCAAGGGAGACCATGCTGAACCTGTATGGGGATTGCTACAGGCTCTCCAGTTTGTCCCAGGCAAAGAATTTCACCTCTGTGCCTCCGTTTCCCCACCGCTCCATAATCTGGGAATACTGGTGAGCAGGCTTTGCTCGAGGGCAGTTATTCTGCTCTGGCACAAAGGATCAGACTAGCTAAATAAAATATGATGGGACGAAACCAGAGCCAAGATGTCAATTTAAAAGCACCATATATTAGACCAGATAAAGCAGAAAATATAATTTAAAGAGCCATAATGTGAATATCTTTTTATATCGAGTTGGAAGTGGTGGAAAATCAAACAAGGAGACTAGTGGGATGGACAGGCGTATTGCCAGGACTGCTGGTGATTCTGACACAGCCTTTCCAAATAACTTCGGGCAATTTATTTATTTTCTCCAGTTTGGTACTCAGTTTAGTGCCTTGCTTTTTCAAGACATTAAATATCAGCACACTAGAAGTGGATGTTTCAGAGGTGATCACCGAGGCCTTACTCCCACTGACTTCAGGCAGAGAGCTCATTCCCATGGTTTATGGAGCAAACTCAATAAGCTCTGAGACCCCACCAGACCTCATGAAACCCCATCAGAGTTTGAAAAATCCAGCAATACAAAACACCTCCAAAACCCAAGTGCCCAAATATAGTCTCTGGCTAGATATAGGCAATATTTTGCAGACAGCTGCAAACTTGCTTTGCTGAGTTTTAAGCTTCCTGGAAGCTGTGGTTAGGACAGCATTTAGAAGAAACTAATTAGCCCTGCTGCACAAATATACCCTTAGACAACTAATTTGGCTCCCAAGGCTAAGATGTTAACCTAACTGATTTGCCCATGGTCACACAGAAAAATTGCAAGAGAGGCAAGAAAAGGCTCTACATGAGTTTTTTGCTCATGCAAAGTGCCTTTAGAAGTAGGTAGGGAAACAATGACGTGGTAAATTCCAACCATGCAAAAGTTTAGGCTCAAATCCTTCCTGCAGAGAGGGGCGGAGAATTGGAAGGATGAGGGAGAAAAATCAAAACACCTTTTAGCTCCCAGGTTGGGGGGGGGTTCCCCCCTTTTAAATTAATGGGATGACTCTTATTTACCCATTCCCTTGTTTGCACTGCTGTCACATCAGTGCATCTCACTACGCATGTGCGTGTAGCCAGGAAAGGGAAAGGCGAAGCTGCCTCCATGTTTCCAGTAACAACTGCTCCTAGGAAAGCATTCGTCTTACAATCCAGGGTGGAAAACGAAACTTGACAGTGAGACCAGATGAGTGAATGCCTGAATGCCAGGCGTATTAGAGACCCCCTTTCGGGAGTATCACCTCCCATCTCGTCCTCGGTGGCAACCCATCCCAATGACAACAACCCTTGGAGGACAGCTGCCCCATTCTTTCCTCCTTCTCTTCCTCATGCCAGGCAGGGACAGATGTGGCCTTGGATATCCCTCAGATGATTGGGTTACTCTCACAGGCTCAAAAAGGCATGATCTGTTGGCTCTTAGTTTGCATATCTGCTGTTCACAATGAATATAATGCTCTTGGGTAGCCAAAATGAAAGACACTGGCTCTAAATGGATGCCTTTATACCCTATTTGCTTCCTTCTTTGCAGGCTTTTATTGCCATGCTTGTCAATCTTTTACACCCCAGCTTGTGTCCCATTCAGCTCCTTAACTTCTAGTAGCTTAGCTATAATATCCCAACCCATGTTTCTTCATTCTACTTGTTTTGGGTTTTCTAAATCTTGGAACAGTGTCGTCTGAAAAGTCAACCTAAAGTGAGCCTTTACTGCAACAGTCCCTGTCCATTAAGTCATTGATTTTAATATAAATCTTGCTCAAGTTAAGTTTTAGCATCATCAGTAAATTCCCATTTATACCTAAATTAGTTTTTAAAATCCCAGTCCACTAATTGTACCAGAATAGTGTACATACGTAAGAAATATTTGCCTACCTACATGCTTGGGATCAAGGATCTTCCAAGTAACTAAATCTGTTTCTTCACTAATCACCCTGAACCCACTGTCTGGTCCCAAAACTTGTACAATACTTTGATACACGCCTATGAGAAATTTAAGAAGATGCTGCCAGTAAATGGCTATAAACATCCCGTGCAGTTTGTTGAAGGACAATATATTTTCCATATGTATTAAACGAGTCTAGAAATGCATCTATGTAAAACATCTTTGCTCTAGAACTCTTCAGCTTATTTCAGAAAAAAAAAAAAAAACAGCAAGGGAAACCTTCAGAAAATAGTAATCTTGGATTAAGGGCTGTTAGTCTTTCTTGTAAGGACACAGGAGTTTCGACGGTTTAGCAAAAGTCAGGAACGAAAATGAAAAGTTTGTTAAAGAGGACTGATGCTCATGACTGAATGAGAATTTTCCTCCCTTATATTAATCCTATTTTTTTTAATGCTGTTTTTTTAGCCTCCTCCACCATTAGGCAGATTTTTTAATGAAACCCAGGAATTTTGTTGATGCTATTATTTCCTTCCCTATTTTCTAGATAGCAAAATTCCATTTTTCCTATTAGAGGGTTGGGACTCCTCTCTCCTGCCCTCAGTATCTTCTAGGTTAAGCTTCTGGCCTCCCACTGCCAGTCTGTGATGGCATGTGTCCCTGTCAAAGCTGCCAACAGCCCAGCCCCTAGTGAGGTGGGACATGTATAACACCAAATGAGGTGAATCTCACCTCCTTGTGCTCCTCTGGCATGCTTAATAGCCGTGTGCATGAAGATATAGTAATGTGCTTGATCCTGGATTCTGGAGTCCTGGTGCTGGTCCCATCTGTCCACTTCCTTTTGCTGTGCCTCAGTTTCCCCTCCTGACACCTACTGGGACAGGTTTGCAATCAAAACCTTTTGTGCAACTGGAATGAGAAGCAAGAAATCTGGGGTCAAAGCCTTGGGAGCCACGTTGCAACCCTAAATTGAATTTCATTAACAAAAGTACCTTTTTTCCTTAATGGAGAAAATCTACAAATACATGGCTGTTGCAGAGCTCCTATTCCAATCTTGCTCGTGGCCCCAAGTATTGCACAAAGATGAAACAGGGTTGGTCCTACCTACCTGATTAAGTGCTTATAATCACGAGTAATAAAAATCGTGAGGGTTAACCAGGCTAAGAAGAAACATACAGTCATTCATTATTGTTGATTACTCACATAACCAGATTTCTGCACCCAAAAGAGTGGGAACCCACAGACTGAGTCATGGCTCTGCTGAAATCTCTCGGAGTTTTACCCTGATGTCAACAAGACTCAGCTTCCTCACCTCTTCTGAGTCAAAAGCCTTCATGTAACTGGGAAATAAATATTACACTGAGTTCTTAATCTCAAATCAAAGTGTAGTAAATGCTCCTATGATACTGGCCTGTCTTACATTTTAAAAAATAAAGAACAGGAATGTTTTCCTGGGGGTCTTTTCAACACTTCTGTTGCAGTTGGTGTAAAAATCTCTATATAATGCAAATGCAGCCACCACTCCTGACCCTGTGGATTTTTAAGCAATATCCTTTACTGGCTCACTGCGTGACTCATCTTTCTCTAAAATTTGCATTAATTTGTTATATCAGTCACTGACATTAATAAAGTAATGACTATGTGAAATTCCCTGCCATGAATTCTAGAAATCACAAAGGAAGGTCTTTATCTTGCTTTAAAACAAACAAGCAACTCCCCCCAACAGCCATTCATCTCTTCACTGCAGCCAATAAGTCTTTTTATACGAGCAAAATTACTTAGAGCAGCATGTATAATACCAGAATCACAAAGTTTTTAAGCGGAAATAAATTTGAGCCATTTCTGGACTCAACAGCCTCTAAATCCATGGGAACAAGAAGCTGCTAATATTGTACAAACTATGAGTTTATATTTGTGGGAAACCACAAGTTTTCCCAGTTCTGCTTGCAGAAATCGGCTGGATTGCTGCTACTTAAAGGGATGCAGCTGGTACCTGTCCCAAGATGTTCCGTGCCAAATGCAGTGATAACTGAGGCTTGAAATACCGCTCGAGCAAAGTACCAGTAGAATAATTTCTATTACAAATATCAGTAGCTGCTTTGGTTGCTTCTCCACTGTTGGCAGATACAGAAGGAGGGTCCAAGCTGAGGCTCAGGAGAGAATTATGACTCTTCTGCTGAGAGCTTCCCATGCACCACGGGCCAGTCATGTATATCTCAACGCCGCTTTTGTCTACTGACACGAACAGAGCATACGAATCCCTTTCTGTGCCTTGTCATAGCCACAAGCTATTTGGTCCTTTGAGTTTGGCTGTAACTAAAAACGTATGTTAGTGACCTGTTCAGCCCCAACTGAGCATTATAATGAGCAATGCCATGGGATGGACTTCCATCCTAAAGCCTTTTGTAGACATACATCATGTAATGAGTAAAAAAAGTAGGGGCAGAAAAACCAAGATACTCGCATGTGAGATGTGAAAAATCAGTAATGTCAGATATTGGGGGACATTGCAAAAGAGATATTTTCTGAAGTAGCCTTGTGCAGGGGAACACCTCTGCAAAAGAGAAGGCTGGAGAACCCCATGGGCACGGTGAGCAACTCTGACCCACCTTCTTGTACGCACCATGAAATGCTTGGAGAGTGATGACAAAGCTGGGGAGAGGTCTCCATGCTCCAGAGAGACCTGCAGCCTCTGAGGAGCGTACATAGTGCTCTGCAGTTCTGTTCTGCAGGCTGGAGTCTGTGCCTGACCAGCAACCTCCCACTAGGGTCTGCATTCAAAGAAGAGCCTTTGTATTCCTGTCAAAGCTTGGGGTTATTCCCACCTTTTCATCAACTGAGATCATTCTTCAGTGTTTTGGTTCTTTTGGAAGAGAAGACATGGGAGAAAAGCTTATTTTCTTTTCCTGCCCTATATATCTGTGTGGACTAGCTGTGTAACCTTGATTACTTCCCTCCCCTTCCCCATCCTCAGAGATGCTTTCACTTAGAAATTAATCATCTTTGTGAATCTGGTACCTGGACAAATTGATTCCAATCAGCTGTTTCCCAAACATGGCCATAACTCCCTTTGAGCATGTCCAGTATCCCCAAGCGTGCCTGCCCCACCAAGGACAAGAGTGAGCAATAGCCCCAAATCAAGAACTTAGCACTGGAGTGGACACCAGGGTACCCTGCATTTCACTTCTGCTGGTCATTTCTATCCTCAAATACAGAAATTCATCCATATGTCCTGACCTCCGTGTCCTGACAGACTCCTCTCAAAGGTGCACCAGGACATGACACCAGTTGGAACACAGGAAATTCCAAATAGATATTGGCAAACTGTTTTTTTGCCATGAGAGTGGTCAACATCTGGGACAAAGACCCAAAGAGGGTGAAGCATCTCCATTCTTGGAGAAATTCAAACTCATTTAGACACAGTGCTGAGCAACCTGACCTAAGCTGGCCCTGCTTTGGGACAGGAGATGCACAAGGGGCCTCCAGGTGTCCCTTATAACCTAAATGACTCTGTGACTCTACAACTTAAAAGCTGGCTTCTGAACAACCAGGTGGGGCTCCAGTGAGCTGATGTCTGGTGTTGAATGTGTTGCCTACTTGGCAACAGGCAGGGAGACCAGGCAGGTCTCCAGGGCAGGGACTATCTTCTTGTGTATATGTGAGCAGCTCCTCAGCGAGATCCTCAAGGCCCTGCCTCAATACCAATAATAATAATAAAGTGAAAGGAAAGAACACTATCTATCACCTCTCACTCATGTTGCTTGTTTTTTTACAGCAAACTCTAATTTTTCAGGATTTCAGGGCTATCGAAATAAGTCCAAGACATGCCCCAACGTGCACTTGCATGCAAGCACATGAGATTCCAGCCTTCAGCAATGTGCAATGGCAAACACGGGGGTGCTGGAAAATCTGAACCACCTGAAAATATACCTCCAAAACATCCCACATAATGAAATTACCAAAGTTTGTGCTTTTCCAAGGAGGAAGCAGACCACCATGTCTGAGGAGCAGCACTACCTCTTCAGGAGTGGAGGATGGACAGCTGTCCTGCTGCCCAGAGGTCACAATCCAGACTTCTCTTATGAGATGACATGCTTCTTTATATCCCCATATGGATTAGGCTGCTATGGAATGTAAGGAAGTGTGTGGTTTCAGGGAGACATCACCAGTGTCCTCTACTTCCAGCTACTGCAAGGAGTCAAATGTTTTTCTGTAACAGCATTTTATTTGAATTTGGCTTTGTCAAATGTGGTCAGGCAGCTTATATAATCATTCTACAATGCCCTTGGCACCCATGGAAAGCACAAAGTTATCTGCAAATCTAAAAAGGTTACAAACTGCTGAATCCATCTAAATTTGATAACAAGGATACATTCTGCACATCTGGAATTTCTGGAAAAATTACCCGACTGTAGGCTCCGCCTAAACAAAATAATATTTACAGTGTCCTAAAAGTGCTTTTTAAGGGCATTCTGAAAATCACTGCGTCTCAGATAGCCTCAATAATTATAATCCATTCTCAGCTGGTGGAAAATGGTTTGGAGTTAGTGATATGGTGAAAGAATTAAACAGCACTGGGTAGGAGTGACTTGCAAGGAGCAAGACTGGATATAATCTAGGTCTCACATGGGTTACAAAACTCTCCTCTGTACTCACAGTAATTCGTTACAAGATCTTCTTTAACAGGATTAAAATGAATGCTACAGATACAGGAATTGCTGTAGTGGATTGATCAAGACAAATCCAATTCACTGTCGCAGTACGGTAAGAGAACTGGCTGCAGAAAGTTGCCTCGCCTTTAATGTGTCGCTATGGAGCAAAGCAGACACACAGACTTTTCAAAAATTACAGGCTTTTTTCCCTAAATCTGTATTATCATAACTCAGATAGTCTTGCTGTGTACACTAATGTCCCTTCCTCTTCTCAGCACTGCTTAATTCTCTCCTCTAATAACACTGTCTAGCAATGAATTCACTATATTTTTTTGCAAACTGCAAGAGAGTGGACCAGTTGCCTTTTTACTGACCTAGGACAGCCCGGAGATATCCTGGATATCTCCAGGATATCCTGAATATCCCGTTCCACAGACCTGAAGAGCTAAAACCGTTTCTTGTACATTGTCTTCTTCCACTGTAGGCTAAATATTCAAAACTTTAGGCAGTTTTCTACCAGTCTTCATTTGTTTTAAGAAAGCATTTAGGAAATCTTTTGAAGCTCTGTAGCGATGGGGACTGTCGTTTGCATTATGGCCTAGGTTCTGAGATGTTTTCAGACCCTCATTTCCCATGGGAAATTGTAGGAATTTTGCCCCAAAACACCCTCAACACACTTGATCTAGTTAGATCTTAAGGACATGTCTATGCTGCAGTGATTACTGTTCACATCTTAATTTTAACCTGGCTATGAGAGCTACTGCTAGCAGGTAGGCCTCATAATTCAGCAAATTCCTACCCATGTATTTGTCCAGCCTCCTGGGTGGTTGTGTAGTTCATGCTGGCCATGCTCTGCTGGAGGCAATGCTGGAGCCAGCTGGCTTTTATCACAGTATCTTGTATTACTTGGCCTCATACTCCAAAGAGGCTTTGGCATCCAGGAGTCCAAGTTTCACTCTCTACACCACTATTAGTTCACTAGTTTACCCTCAAACCAATGGGCAAAAAATGACGATTCAGGTCTCTCACCTTCTTAAACAGATGGTCATCTTCAAACTCCCTACTGGGAATTGTCTTTGACCTGCCCTAATTCCCAAGCTGAGCTTGGGAATTGTTAGGATCAGTGCTAGTTGACACAGCTCAAAACTGTGCCAGCAACTGTGCTAAACACAGCAGAAACCACTGAGTTCCTGTGCTTGCACCTCAGCACTATTTAATGTACCAATTTAGACCTTGAAACCAGTGACATTTATGTTCCTCAGTCACTAAGGTTCTTTGCCAAATTTCGGTCTGAATCAAAACCAAGGCTTTTGCATCTGACCCAAGCCCTGTGGTCTCCTAGATGTAATTCAAGAAGGTGCTTGTCAAACATTGTTTCATCCTGTCCTTCTTCTACAGATCTAACTCTTCGGTTATGAAGACTAATTCAAAATAGGAGTAGAGGAAAATGATCCTTTTCTATTTAATCGTAACAACTGCACAAGGTAAAAGGGCACTCAATGGAAAGAGCAGGCAGGGGTGTGAATCCTGACCCCTGTTCTGTCCCTGGCTTTGCTGATCAACCCATTGCCGTGTCTCAAACACCACTCCTCCTTTTTGCACCTGGTGGTCTCTTCATCTCTAAAATGCTGAAGATGTTGTAGTCTGTGGAGATCTGGACTTTATTTAGCTGCTTAAAAAGATGCTCCTAGTAACTTTAGAGATACCCTAAGAACAGTCCACTGGCTTTTAGCTGTTCTGCAGGTATGTCCTATGCCACACCTGCATGTCTCAAACACCCTGTGGCTCCTCAGATGGTGCCAGACGGTGCTTATGTGTTGGAAAATGAAGCCAACCTTTCTGGCTGGTCAGATGAACCTGTCCCTACTCTTGACTGACTGTATAAATTTGGGTTTTATATCTGGAGTGGAATCCCATCCCTCATTTACCCTCTGCAGCTGTCTCCAGCCTGCGTACGCCTGTTCCCTGGAGCCTGCCATCGACTTTAACTCTTGCTGCACAGCATGAAACAGGATTAAGTTACAGGCACACACTCGCAAGGACACACGAGAAGAAATAATGCAGACTAGTCATGCAGGCACAGAGCTAAGGTTTAGGAAAACTTACAGCCTGGCTGGGGTTCAAGGCCACTGTTTTAACTCTGTTCCTCCCTCCATCCTCTGTTTGGGCCATTCAGACCCTGACTGAAGGTAAAATTATTAAATAACTTAAGGACAGGTCTAAGTTTTCCCCACTTCCATCAAGGCTGCAACAGTCTAGTGCTGACGGGAGAGTGAACGAAGTGAATGTTGTGGCTGAATGCTTGCCTGAGCTGTTCTTTTGGCAGCAAGGTGGATGTTTCCATTGGGAATAGGGAGTTCATGTTGCTGATGCTTTCCTTGCTAATGAATAGCCCTGACGAAGCAAAGAGAAAACAAGAAGGAAGCAGAGGAGCCCTCTGGTTAATATTCCATGGTTAATAACCTGAGGTTACTCAGGTTAATATTCCTTCCAAGGATGAGCACTGAGAGGGCAAAGGGAGGGAAAAATAAAGAGAGAAAAAACCTAAAAAAACGTATTTCGGAGAAAAATATATCAGGTCCCTGAAAAACGACATGGAATGGAAAGGGGCCTATGCACAGGGTTGGACAAATGATGCTTTTGTCCTGTTGGGAAGCTGCCCTGTGCCCTGCTGCTCATGGTCTCTGGCAGCTGTCTCCTTGCTGAGGCTCCCAGGTACAGCTGGAGGGCTCGGGCCGCTCTCTGAAAAGTGATGCCTGACTGACAACTGGCAGGTGACTTCCCTTCAATTAACAAAGGAGGTGTCTTTCCTCCCTGCCTCCCTCCCGCTTCTCCTTCGTTTTATTATTTAAAAATTAAAAAAAAAAAAAAAAAGGAGAGAGGAAAAATAAGGAGAGAGAAAGCAGCAGGAAGAAAACAACTGTATGATGAGAAATCTTCAGACACATGCTGCTGTGGCTCTGGATGGGCAAACATGAATCCTCCAAGCTTCAGAAGACATTCCGCATTACCCATGTCCAGGCTCATGAGCTGGAGCTAAATTCCAAAACAAGCCCAGACTCTATGAAACATCTAGACAGAGACCCAGAATTTGTATCCTGAGGCTTATCCCCCTCCTTAGATACTGTTGGCTTATGGATTTGTGAGAAATTCACCCTAGTCCAGACAAACACCCAGGAATCATATGGACCCTGTGCACGGACCAGTTCTCAGACAAAATGGATGTACCAGAAGTCATCTAAGATGGAAAGTGGTGATGTCTCCTAAGCTGGTGTCCTAAGTGCTGCACCACCTTTCTCCCTCTAAGCAGCGGTTGGCACCAGTGCTCCTGTCTAACTTATCGAATTCCCCTTGCAGGTGAGGCGTAGCGAAGCCAAGTGAGTTACGTGGCCAGGAGCTATGCTCTGCTCTGGCTGGTCAAACGGAACCAAGCCCGTCTTCCTTGGAGGTTTGGTCCCCTTCAACCAGCTATAGCAGTGTTGAAAACATCAAACTGGGAAGGTGCGCCTCCCTCCGCCTCAGTTTGACCCCACCAGCCCTTCCTCCTGGATGGATCTGCTACCCCTCTGAACATCTCCAGAGGAACATCTGAGGATGAGCCACCCGAAAAGGTTTGGGATAGGTTTTTGGTTTTAATAAGCGTCATTTAAAGGGTGCTTGCCCCTGCAAGGGCACATGTACGTGCCTGCTCCTCCAGCATTACCACAAGACCAAAATATCACATATACCGCTTGCTGGGTCTGCAACACTCAGCAGGTTTCTAAGTCAATGTAGATCTGCAGGGCCCTAACATACAACCTTCTTTATTTCCCTGCCCTACCAAACACACATCCACACCCCTGCTTTTGCTGAGCACTGCCAGTCCAAGTAATTTGCATTTAAAATTGGAAAAAAAAAATCATAAAGAAGAAGGGTAACATATCCTTGAAAATGCACTGTGTCCATATGTCTTTTCTTATTTATTTAATGCAAAAATGAGCCATAAGTAACTGTAGTCTGTAGTCTACAGGGTAAAGCTTTGTGACCCACAGGAAACAACGTTATCTGTTATCCCATAGACGCTTAGCCCACAACACACACTTCGCCTCACACAGCTTCGTGCAAGGTATCTTCTGAATCTCCCCATCCACACCACACTGCAGTAAATGAAGAAACCCAGCCAAATAACTTGAAAATGACTTTGCTGATGGGGCCTGACCTGTTCTCTAAGCCAAGCAATGAATTTAGACGTCTAGCTTTAGACATCCAACTCAGCAAGTTGTTCCCTGCCCTCACCCCACAAAAAAAAGTGCAAAGCTATCAATAAGTAAATGAACGAATGCATATCAACATAAGTTTATTATGTTCATCATCCACGATGCCCTTATTTTTTTGCTGGATGGATGGAGAGGAGAATGCAAACTGTACAGAACAAGGACTGGCATCAGCGTGTCCCAAGCACCTTGGGTCTATGCTACAGGACAGCATTGCTCCATGGAGTGCCACGTGCTCCCAGTCCCTGCATTTTCCCCATGGGGATGCATGGGATCACAGCTTAATTTCTGCCAAGTCTCCATGGCCAAAGTCCTTTGGAAGAGCCAGACACACGGCGGCAACAGTGCAGGGGGGGGACAGTCTGGCCAGGATCACGTGTGGGTGATAAACAGAGCAAAGGTCACCAGCTTTTTAAGTCCCCATCATACATCGTGGGGGTCTTCTGAGAGGCGAGAAGGAGTATGCACATTCATAGAATCATAGAATGGTTTAGGTTGGAAGGGACCTTAAAGATCATCATATGGGTTTGCTGGCACTACTGAATCTAAAAGATTTAGTAAATTCAGGTCAAAAGACAAATTTTTCCAAGATACCCAGGTCTCCCTCTCATGCCACGTACAGAATTCATCATGAACAAGGACTGTGTCATCACTGACAGCTCATGAATCTTAATCACCCTGCGGGCAGAAACACCACTTTTCACAGTCCTAAATCCCTGGAGTTCTCTTACCGCTTCAGGCAAACTTCTCCCGGTTTGAAACAGTTCCTGGCGATGAGTCAAAAGGGGATTTTTTTAACATCTCATATCTCACTGCACCTCCACTCTACACAACTTGGGTTTGCTCAGCCTCGGCGTTGCCCTGCAGTAACACCATGTCCATTTATGGAGGGTTTTCTTGCAGGGTACAGCACTGGGTTATGCAGTAGAGGGCCAGAGCACTCCAACACAGTGGGCAAAGCAAGCATTAGGCTGTGCAATCGTCAGCTTTTCAGGCTGTATTTTCCATGCCAGGAAATACTGTCTGGAAATGTGGTCCCATCCAAAATAAAACCCAACCATAACAGAATATCCAGCAGTTCCAGCACAGTAGGTAGAAGGTGTGTTTCTGCTAAGGAAGTGGTGCTAGGGTCCACTCCTTGTCCCTGAGACCTGCTGGACCCACCTGGTCATGTCCACACTCAGCCACCACCACATCACTGCATTCAAACTACTTCCCAGGACAAAGCTGGGTACCAATCCATCTCCCAGATAGTTGATAGAGAGGAGGTGATGGGTCTCTCCCAGCCTCTTGCCAAGCCAGCCTTGTGGCAGCAGTGGTGGGCAGGCAGTGCTGATGGTCAACTCTTCTCAGCTCTGACACCTCCAGCAGGCATCAGTCACAGACCAAGTTCTTGATGGGATATCCAGGGCATCCCTTAGGCATGAACGAGGAGCGAGCCCTACCGCACTGTCAGCGACTGCAAAGCAGAGACACAGCAGGCTCGTGGCAGCTCACGTTCAACCAGCACCTATTGTACCCTAAAACCTTCTTGCCATGCAAGGAGCTGGCTTTTGGGATTATCCACGAGCATGTCCTTATCTGTAAACCCTTCTCTCATGTTCATCTCTCCAGGACCAGCACCAGTCTGTGGAGGATGCAGACCCACCTTTGGGGCAGAGCTGTGTGGGATGGGGAAGGGTTCACAACAGACTGGGGCCAAGCGCTCAGCAGCGACTCAAGCTTCAACAGGGAAAACACCAACAGGGGTCAAAATCCTCAATGAAAGAAACAAGGGCAGGATGCTCCAGGGAACCCCATGGCCACCCTGTTCCTTCATGACCGGTGTCTGTTGGGCCAGCAAGAGCTCTACAAACACCTGTCAGGGGTAACTAAGATAATAAGTAGGAGCTTGGCCAATCCATCTTGATCCAGAGGCACTCTGTGGCAGAGGCAGCACCTCTGAGGGCAGCCATGGGCACCCCACCCTGGGGCAGGGACCCCTGAAGGACTCACCAAAGGCATTGGGAAGACTGAGCACAATGTGTGGTGACAACAAGGGGATTGGAAATGAGGAAGGGGGAGGAGAAGTGTTGGGCTGAAGCTGAGCCTGGGGAAAGAGAGGAAGGTTTTTCCCCAAGTGTCTGCTTAATAATTTTCCTTCTTTATTTCTCAATACCCAAGTCAGTAATTAAAAGTTTGTTAGGGAGGGGTTATTTGTTGCTATTAACTTAAATTAACTGAATTTCCCTTAGCTGAGACTATTTTGTGTGCCATAGCGTGGGTTTGAACGCTTTCCCCTGCAATGGCATTGCCAGCCCGGTGCTACTTCAGGGTATGGCATGGCGTGTCCCAGCACATCCCTCCATTGCATCCCTCCCACCAGACCATGTTGCTCAAAGCCCCGTCCAACCTGGTCTTGAACACCTCCAGGGATGGGGCAGCCACAGCTTCTGTGGGCAACCTGGGCCAGCATCTCATCACCCTCAGAGTGAAAAATTTCTTCTTAATATCTAACCTAAATCATCCCTCTTTCAGTTTGAAGTCATTACTTCTCACCCTATGACTGCATGCCCTTGTAAAAAGTCCCTCACCAGCTTCCCTGGAGCCCCTTTAGGGACTGGAAGGGGCTCAAAGCTCTCCCTGGAGCCTTCTCTTCTCCAGACTGAACTCCCTCAACTCTCTCAGCCTGTCCTCCCAGCAGAGGTGCTCCAGCCCTCCCATCACCTTTGTGGCCTCCTCTGGACCCGCTCCAACAGGTCCATGTCCTTCTTGTGCTGAGGACTCCAGAGTTGCACACAGTACTCCAGGTGGGGTCTCACCGGAGTGGAGTAGAGGGGCAGAATCACCTCCCTCAACCTACTTTTGATTCTTTTGATGTAGATATGTCTCCTTGTTCCACAATGTGAGGAAAATAAAATGTTCAAAACAAGACAGAAAAGAATATTTATCTCCTTGATGCAATGTTCCCTCTCAGTAAACATCCTTTGTGTTGAAATAGCTGGGCAAAACATATCCATCCCATACTTGTGTTCCTCCTACATTTCAGCAGTTAATATACCCAGAGCTTCAACCAAGAGATTTCCTACCACTACCATAAATCAAAACTAACAAAAAATACCAACAACTATTAAAAGGAAAGGCCTTTTTGAATACTCAGATGTCATAGTTTTGTTTTATGATGATCTGGAACAAAATATCTTGCTTCATTAAGGATCAAAAATCCAGTTTCTTTCCATGTTAAATTGTCATATAAAAAGAAAGAAAAATGTTTTGAATCATTTTGCTTTCCAGTGAATTTGTGAGTCATTTTGGTCCCCCTGGGAATCTTTTGGATAGCAAGAAATAACATTGGACATTGAACTGAACGTGGTTGGGCTTTCTCTGCCATGGTGTAAGCACGGCAGGACAATATCTCACTCCTGTCTCTGCTGAGCTCTGTAAGACCAGAGCATCCTTCACGCTCAGTCCTGGCATGGCAGGAATGAAGGGGCCAGCAGCATTTTCACACATATGTCATACACGTGATTTGACTGTCACCACGTTTCATTTCGCTTCATCACTGCTAATATGATTTTTTCCACTTACTTAAGTGAAACGACATACTCTTCCATTGCATTTTATTAGCCAAGCAATTATGAGATAACAAGGAGCAACGATGAGTAAATTCAGAATATAAATAATTCTTAGAAATTACCGAGTTCCCTTGTCTTCAGAAAGTACAAAAGTGACAAAATTTGCATTCCCTGCAGCCACTTTAAAGTCCAAACCACTTTAGAAACAGCCTTCAGTAATTCTGCATTAAGCAAACACCCTGTTCACAAAAAATGACAAAGGTGGTGTAAATCCACCTTGAGAATATTCTGCAAAATATTTATAGACGTAAAATAAAATGCAATTTTTATTGGGCATTATTTGCCACAACTGTGAATTTTCAGGAAGTGTTGCATTCATCCCAAAACACCATTTTTCAGAGGAAATATATATGTCTATATTTTTTCTCTACATATATGTGTGTCTAAAATTCAAAACAGAAGCCTTCTGTAAGCCTGATGTAATCCCCTTCATTATCTCAGTCTTTCAAAATCAGGCACTTATCACGCAAAATGTTTTGAGCACCATTGTCAAGGAGGACCACCATTGGTGTTTGCTTTCTAAGAGCACCACCGTTCTCCTCTTTCTCCTCATCATTCTCTCATGAGAAGAAGGACCTAGACCCACTTATTGATGAACTACCATTTATCTGCTCTTTCCTCAGCCACGTCCAGATTCTGCCAGGGCATGAGACCATTTAATCTAGTTTAAAATGTCCTTTTCTCTGCCCTGGAGGAACAAAGGTCACCTGCCCATGTTCAAAAAACCTCCTTCATTAAGAAGAAAGAAAGAAAATAAGACAGACAAGCAATCACCCCACCATCTGATTAACATTTTTACTTTGCCCAATGCAACTTTATATGGTAAAACCCCACTTGAATCCTTTGCAAACAAACTTCAGACTGGCATGATGAGACATTTGGGTACTTTGCCTGCTTGTCTCCTTCCGCTTGTCTTGTATAAGCTTCTTATCAGTCATCAGCTCTTGCGCACCACAGAAGTCTTGTGATATCTGGCATCTCCTGCACAGCTGCTCTAAGAGCTAAATCCCAGAAAGCCGTGAGAAACCTCCCGAGCATCAGGGGAGGTGAAGGCAGTGGGGAGGTGTCTCTGCAGCGGTGTGCAGAAAGAAGCTTTGCGAGGCGGTAGAAAGCAGCAAGAGGATTTCACTCCTCAGACCAAAGCGTAGGCACCTTTCAGTTTAATATTTCAGCCTTCACAATAGCAAAAATAAAAGGAGAAATGGAAAAAAAAAAAAAAGAGAGAGCAAAATCAGCTACTATTTTGGAAGAGCTTTTAGCAAATCCTTAGCTGATTATTTCACGTAAACCACAGTTTCCTTACAGTGCATGCACCTCTGGTATATTGATACAACCTTCTCACTGCTCTGCACAGTGTGGCTTATACAGGCAACGTGAAGGGCAATCAGAAAATCCACCTTTAATCATCCATAACTTTTATTTTCTCTCCTCCAAGAGATCATTACTCCTACCCCATTCGGCTTGGTCCCTCTAATGCGGTGGCTTCCTCTGTTCCTCAATGTGTGTATCTTATTTCAAGGCTTGGTGTGTCCATAGAGACTTAATTTCAAGCATTGGTACTTTTAAAAGGGTACAGATTTTCTGAAGTGAAGGTTGGGTGCAAAGATGACTGTTACTATGACAATCATGTGGTCTTAATTACATAAATAACCTCATTAGTTCACAGATGATAATTTCATAGTTTCTTCTACTTGTGGGGTAGTTACAGATGGATAAAACTGGCGTTTTAATTCTGTGACAAGGAACTGTGTCCAAATAAATGCACAACCAGCCTGCACAATCAAAACCGCTATTACAGCTTACAAATGGAAAGTAAAAATAATACACAGATTCATCTTATGATATTTATGAAACCAAAAAGTGTGTTTAGATTCTAGCGTGGTATTAGTAATTAAAACTTTTTATATATCATTTCTTTAGTTCAGTTTGTGGTCCTTGTTATCTATTTCTCTCCAAAGACTAAGTCCAAAAATTCTCACCTGGTTGATTGCCAAGTTATTTTATAAAATCAGGAATCCAATTTCTCTTAGGCTCTTAAGTACATTGAAGAAGGAAAATTCAATCTGTATTTAAAAGGACACCAGTTCAAAAGTGAAAATGATTAAAGTAATTCTCTTGAAAATCAGTTTCAAACCAGAATGCTTCTATTGCTTTTGAGATGGAGAACAGGCTCCTGTATGAATGTCTAGCACCTGGGCACGTAAGGGAAAATGCATTTGGAAGCACAGAAGTCAAAATGCAAAGAAATACCTTTATATGTCGGGTACTGATATCCCTAGTCTGGAATCACAAGGGAGCAGCTACTCCACTGTGAGCTCATGGGTCCCATGAGAGATCCTCATGCACTGTCCTGCCCAAATGTTTCCACCTATGCCAATAATCCATTACCATTTCCCAAAGCTTCTCTGGTGGAGAAAACAGGCATTTCTTAATTCTCAGAGGAGCAACAGAGAAGCAAAGACCAAAATACAGCTATTGCAATCCCTCTGTGGTCCACCTCTGTCTGTGCACTGCTTCATAACCTCTTCTACCAAATTAGACTGGCCCGTTAGCAACAAGGATGGTTTATAAGCAACATTCATGAGAATCGTGGCCATACAGCTCTTTGGCTGGGAGGCTTACGAGCTGCAGCTACAAATAAAGCTCACTCTGACAGAGCTACTTGAATTCTCTTTTTGCAAAGAAATTATCTGATGAAACAAGTAAGTTATCTGATCAAGTCTTCTGCAAGCAAATAATTTACATCCTAATTTGCTCGTGTGACTATCTGCCATGGATATGGCTTGGACGAACTACTGTCAGTTAAGGTTTTGTCCATGTCTTCCTATGTTGATATGGTATGGATCCACTGAGCATCTGTGTCTCATGCTCCCACCCACTGCTCCCTTACTAGATGTGCAAGAGTTTGGCCACAGAAATATTTAGAGTCATGAGCATCGAAGACCTGACTCTTTCACATGGTGTGGGCTGCTGTCACTATGGGATCCCATGTTCATGTCCTGCAGTGGGTGGGAGCATGACACACAGATGCTCAGTGGATTTGGGGGCTGTGGGTGGTGTCCCTTAAGGGACAGGACTGTGCAAACAAGGTTGATCATATAATCTCATGCTCACAAAGTCAGAGAGTAAACTTCAGTGCTCTTCACAAAAATGTCTGAACTCTCACCCGGGATGTGGTGACCTGGCCATGGTTATATCCTGGGATCACAGACTCTTCATTCCCCCAGGCCATTGGTTCTTTTTGCTGGTCTGGAATGATGCATGTTCTTGTGGTCCCATCAACTTTGGTCTCAAGGGGGACTGAAGAAAGGAAAGCCCCTGACCCTTATGGTTTGCTGAGCTTTGATACTGGCCCTTCTCATCCCTGTATCCATTTTGGTGCTAACTTCTTGGCTGTCATTCCTTGCCTACTCTTTGCAATGGAAAATTAAAAGAGTAAGCCCTGCAAACGAGCACTAGGGAATGGATGATGGCCTCCAGCATCAATGGAGAAGCTGTTACAGAAGGAATAAATGATCATACAGGATTGCACTGTGGTTGAAATACAGGCAGGACCACAATTGCTTTTTCTAGCCCTAGTTGAGTTCAGCACAATCAGTTCAGCCAGAATAAAGAGCTGTTAAAAGCAGCAGCGATGGTCCATTTCAACAGAGAAATTGCTCAAGAGCTCTGCCTGGCATACGCCTATTTGTTTTGCTCTTGCAGCCATGGCTTCAGCACAGAAAGGATCAGGTCTGGTTAAGAGGCATCACTGAGGTTAAAATAGGACAGCGGGCTTCTGTCGCCCACCCATCGCCCCCACCCCACCGCTGCAAGGCCACACATCTCAGAGGAGGAGACCTTCAGCAGTGGTTATTCTCTGAAATCTCTGCCTGGGATAGTTCTGAAAACTGCATTTTGTACTGTGGTCAGAATTTGCATATATTTGGAAAAATGATTAATTTCCTTTTCTAATTTAGAAAAAAAAAAAAAAAAAGTCAACTCAAACCCCAGCAAAGTGAAAGGGCTCAAAAACTGGGATCCCCATTGCGCATTTACAACCCTCATCAAAACCACTCTGAGTCACTTACTCCCTAATGCTTTTGAATTCTGACACTTTCTTGAGCACAAAATGTGGCTAGGAGTCATTTCTCTGTGAGAAAAAAAAAAAAAAAAAAGGATCTTGATTTCTTAAAATGAGATGATGAATGACCGAGTTTTTCAGATTTGGCCCAGCAGCAGGCAAATGGCCACAGGGAAATTACTTTATTTCTGCAGCCTGCTTTATTAAACCTGCCTAGCAGCCCTGAGTATAAGCCCTGGGGTATAGGTACAGTGAATGCATCGGTCATAAAACTAGTTTTCTGAACCTAATTTGGTTTGAAAGCAGTGGGTGGTGGAGCACAAGCTGGTGGCCGAGCTAAGGGCTGGCGTCTCGGCACGTAGCACCGACCTCTCGGTCCTCCACACGAGTTTCTTTCCTACAACGTCACCTCGCACCACCACCCAAACCACGAGCTGGTTTTACGGGCGCTGCCTGGCGCCCTGCACGGCGAGGACGAGCTTCCCCTCCACCGAGGAGGCAGATCCCAAACCTCATCCCAAACCTCCTGGGCATCATCGCAGCCCGGGGCTGCAGGGAGAGCCTCTTGCAGATGAGAGCTGAGATTGCAGGAAGGTTGCTCCTATTTAATGGTGCTGCCTCATCTTCCTTCTGCTTTGGTTCCCACCTAGTTGAACATTTCAGGGTCAGATTCTCATTTGTAATGTACTTTCTGTAAGCCTTCACAAAGAATTACACTTCATCTGACTGAGGACAAAGCTACAGGGATAAATTTCATCCTCATGAAGCACCTGAGAGCATGAAGTGAAGAATTTCAGCATCCCTTATTTTGGCATCAGCCAGGAGAGCATACACAACTGCACAGACAACCTCATGCACTGCTGCATCCCTCCTTTTGTTGTCCTGTTGAAGGCAGGGGTGACACACAAATGTAAAATTACAAGCTGTGGTCGTGCATGAGAAATTTGTATTTGCAAATTTTAACAACTGGAACGGATAAAACTACACAAGGAGAAATTATCTTTCTTTTTTTCCCCAACGGATGGTACAAAGAACTGACTCTCAGATGTTCTCCAGACAAGTCTGTGACATGTTTTTCTCCCCGTTTGACACTGATTTTCAGTTTGGGAAACTCTGAGCACTCCTGCAGCTACTCCTAATTTACTGCAGAAAAAGTACGTGGAGGTGAAAGAGGCTGATAAATCTGCAGCTGGCAACTGGTTGTGAGATAAGAACAAATACACGGAGGACTTCCTGGCAACCTTCGGAATTTACTTCATTTCAGATAAATTTTAATTACAGTGGTCCCAAAAAGGAAGAATAAATATTTTCCAAAGGGTAGGACACAGACTGCCTGGGAATCTGACACAGATTTTGTGCAAACAGGGGAGTTTCCCAGTGCTGCAATTGTGAAGAGGTACCACGTACCAGCTCCCTGCCTCTCTGGGGGTCTGTGAGCACCAGGACACAGAAACGCTACACCAATGATTTGTCTTGAGCTTGGACCATCACTCTGCAAGGGATGGGTGGGTCAAGTGGAGATCATCCCAACAAAACAAGGGGAAAAAAACTGTGCAAAGGTCTTGAAATCATGACCCAGGAAGGAAGGGGGACAGGAACAACTTGTCCCTGTACCCACTGGGAATAGGAAATAAGTGTCTCAACCTGCAGCAAGTGAGATTTCAGGTGGACATTTGGAAGGTTCTTCCAGGAGCTGCTGGGTGGCAGGGGCAGCTTGGGGCAGACCCCCAAGTCCTTCTCCCCCTGCTTCCTGCCATTCGCTGGGACCGAGGTGTGGGCGAGACACAGGATGTGAGCTGATAGCACAGCAAAGAGAGAATTTCAAAATGAGTTAATCGCTTGTATAAACCATTCCACCAGCTTGAACGTGAGCCAGTTTTATGCACAAAGGGTTTCTACTCGTACAGTTTATAACTGGCCGTGAAATGTATTGCCATAGGATGTCTTTGAAGCCATGAAAATAAAGCATTGACAGGGAGATCTTTAACTGATAATAAAATTATTTGAGCATTAGCATCATTAATAACCACAAAAACAAATAAATGAGGAGACACCTTAAATCTTCTGTGCTCAAGGGAGACCTTTACCACCTCTGGTGATCTAGTTCCAGCCTAGATCCCCTCTTGTCAGCCAGTCCTTGCATTTCTCAAACTTTCCTTTACAAAGAATCATAGAATCATAGAATCGCCTAGGTTGGAAGGGACCTTTCAGATCATCGAGTCCAAACATCAACCTAACTCTGACAAAAACCATCACTAAACTATATCTCTAAGCACCATTTCTACTCATCTTTTAAATACCTCCAGGGATGGGGACTCAACCATTTCCCTGGGCAGCCTGTTCCAATGCTTGATAACCCTTTCAATGCAGAATTTTTTCCTAATATCCATCCTAAACTTCCCCTGGTGCAACTTGAGGCTGTTTCCTCTTGTCCCATCGCCTTTTCCTTGGCAGAAGAGCCTGACTCGCCCTGGCTACCCCCTCCTTTCAGGGAGTTGCAGAGAGCAAGAAGGTCTCCCCTCAGCCTGCTTTTCTCCAGGCTGAACAACTCCAGCTCCTTCAGCTGCTCCTCACAAGACTTGTTCTCCCACTAGCAGACTCCTCACCAGCTCCGTTGCCCTTCTCTGGAAACACTCCAGCACCTCAATATCTTTTTGTGGAGACAAGCACCTTGTGTCGGACAGGAGATATTGCCCCTTCCATTAGGTGCTGGGTGTTAATTTGGATCGGCTTTACAATGAACCCTTGGGCACTACAATAACACCAGTAGTGTAATACTGCTGCTGCTCAGGATCTCAGCAGTCATGTCCTGCACCCACCTGTTGGTGGCACAAAGCCCCCCTCCACTTACGAGGACTACATTACAGTTGATTATTAATCATCTATTAATTACCACAGAGCAGGCACAAAATCCCTGCTACTCCTTAAGTCCAGCTCACACATCTGAACGCCCTCTTTTTTCCCCTGTCCCTCCAAGAAGCAATCAAAACAATTAATTGAGTGCTCTACTTCCTTTATGTTGGCTTCCCAGCTACTGAGTATCTATTAGATATTAGTCATGCAAGAGATGTGTCAACCACTGACAGTGACCACAGCTGATGAGTAACTGTGATATCGATTTGGCTGTGTTTGGAAAATTTAGGCGTGCAGTAGGAACCATCATTTCTGCTGGGGAGGAAAAGTAGAGCTGTTTAATAGAGGAAAAAGGTTACTTTACCTTTTCTGTCATGTCTCCTGTACAAAGATCAAAGGGTGGGAGATAGGTGCAGTGGTTTGACCAGTTTGGAGGGGACCTCTCATGCCTCTGATCCACCTGTCTTCTCAGATCAGGATTAAATGAAATTAAACTAAAATTAAACTTCAGTGTTTAATCGGCGTGCTCCGAGCCTTGCCCCTCAAGTTCTGAGTTTCTCTCAGATAACCAGAGCCCTCAGGCTCAGTCTAATCATTGATCTCCTAGAAATGACCTCCACCAATCCAGCAGGTCATGCAATGCTTGTACGTGAAAAGAGTGTTGCCTTGGTTTATATTCCAAAAGTATTATTCCAAAAGTAGCATAAACTTAACTGATAGTGATCAAAAAACAATGTTTTAAGTATGTGGAGATATCTGCCATTTCTCTTTTTATTTACAGCAAGCTCATTCAGGGCACCAGAGCTCTGGCATTGACTCACACTGTAACTTTGAGGGGAGAAAGTGTCATCAAGGCCAACATACTCAGATATGGGTGCCAGAAGGATCTCAGCTGGGTAAAGTACTTAAGTATCAACTTAATCCCAAGAAAGCTTTTGTCAGAGCCAAGAGAAGGCATAGGTTTGATTTCAAAAGGCTTTAAATAATCTTTAATCCTTTTGTGTCAGTAAGCTTCTGTTAGTGTCCCGGTTTTCAGATCTCTAGTTAAGAGAGGGTTAAGTGTCAGAATAGAACAAATGCCATGGGGTAAAATCTAATGTCATGGAAAAAAATCATGTTCAATTTTTGTTTCAACTTCAGACCAGGAAGTATTGGAAAATAATTATTTGGGATTCAGAAAAATCTTGGAACCAGAAATGTGAGAGTTTTGTTTCTGTAATTCAGACCTGGTGGAAGCATTTCAAGGGGTATATTTTCTCCTGAGACTCTCTCATTTTGCCTATCACAATAGCAACCTAATGCGTTCATGGCTGAAAATAAACCATGGAAAGTTTTTTGGTCGTTTTTTTTTTTTTTTTCACCATTGCAATGTTGCGTTACATTAGCCATGTTTGAATGGTTAACTATTCACCTTTCAAGTACTGAGGTAACCCAAACCACTGACACATTTAGAGTAAACAAGCCTGGATTTAGGGTTAGCCTGGTTGAACCTGATCTTCCACTACCTTGCAAGCTTTTGAAATATTTTTTGCTTCTAAAATTGGAAATTTAACTGACCCACTTTGAATGGATATTTCAGTAAATGGCATTAGAGAAAAACCCTTCTGAGGGAACAATTTCCTTTAACCTGCACATCTCTAACTCTAAGAGGGAAACTGAATTATGCATTTAACTTTTCAATCATCAGCATCTTTCAAACAAGCTGATATAGGTCATGGCTATCCCAGAAACTGCAAACTAAATTCTACCCTTATTTACATCCTCCTTTGGATGTCACAAGGTGAGTAAAATTTGGACTTACACATAAATATTAAGCAAGTGTAAAAAACACACCTTATTTGCATCATGTTCACCTGAAGACATCACCGAAATTAGACCTGAGAAAAGGCATGCATCAGCAGATCAAGGCTGTTACGCTGAGCGTTACTTCATGGTGCACATCCTAGCTACTTGTAACCCGCTGTCAGAGCAAAGTGATTAGAGTAATTTCCTAAGAAAGAAATGTTAGAGAAGGATAAATTCAACATTCACCCCCTCCTTTCTAAAACATAAGCCCCTTTGTCAAGAATCTCTCTGAAATTCAGCCTACACACTGCATCAACACCTTTGTGCATGTCCATCGTCCACCCACTTTCCAGGAACCTCATCAGAGGAGATGGTAGTAGCTGGTTTATTATATCTCATAGTTCATTGTGATCAGCATCATTACCTGGGAAGCTGCAGCCTAAGAGATTTGAGCCTGCCCTTCTCTCTACGTGCTAGGTTTTGTAGCACTCTTGGTGGAGGGTCTTTCCTTGGGAGACATTGAGTTGTCCTAATTAGCTATGCCATGAAGCATTTGCCAGGGAGAAGAAGGCAGTGTAGGCTAGCGGTTGGGATATTTGCCTGGGAGAGGCAGCAGGTTTCTAGTTGCTGGTCCAGTATCTGCTTTATCCAAAATTTTCACATCCCTACACATTCAGCCTACGTTGAATGGCATAACTGCAGAGCTCTGGGCTCTCAACAAAGGATATTGGATGATGATGCCGCAGAAGCAGTATGTCCCAGAGCATCCCACACATCCCAGTGACCAAAATACTTACTAGAGGGCTGTTGATTCAAATCCCTGAAAGCAGATGAGAGGAATAAATATAGATATCCCTCCTTGCAGGCAAGGTCTCTTTCAGAGCCAAGCCCACAGCTTTTAATGAGCATCCAGGGCTCAGCAAGACATCTGCCTAATAAGAACCAAAAACCAAGGCAGTTGCTATCAGCCAGAGCAACAGTGATGACCCACAACCCACTTCCAATACTTCAGTGAAAATCTAGAAAAATCCCCCTGAACGGGAGAAAGGGATCCTGACTGTCACCATGTCCAATAGAGTCTGTCCACTTGAACACGTGGATTTAAATATTGCATGTTCAAATACTAACACGGCAGGGTGCATCACAGCTGCTGTATACTGGTCTTACAAGGATGGAGAGACATAAGGGTGGGATCAGGAACCACAGAAGATCATTGATCACTGTCACTCAGGACACTGGGCTGGGACACAAGGAGTTATAATGCCTTGAGGTTACACAGTGCAAGGTTATTTTAGATCCCTATATTTTCAAATGCAGCATGCTATTACCTATATACCATGGATGAGGTGCCTGCAGCTCCTTCCAGATTTTCCTGCCTATGAGAGGAGTCATTTTGCACCTCTCAGCCTTCACAAGCTTTCTCTCAGATCCCTCTGTCCTCTCCCTAACTTAGGAATAGAAGGTTTAACCACATCCATCACACTTCCCAGACCCCTTTCCTTAGGATCACAGCCCTGTCTCATAGCACAAGAGCCTAAAGTAAACAGAAAAGGTGGCAAGATCAAAATGAATGTTCATGTTTTGGGGTTGTTGGGTTTGGGGTTTTTTTCCCCAGATGGAGAATGGCTGAATTTGGGAATGCTCTATCACAAAGTATTCTGGTCAAAAATGACATATCACAACCAATGTGTAGACATGAATAAAAATAGCTTGATCCAGACTAGGAAATTTGACAAAGGAATGGGAGCTTGAGGAGGAACTTGAGTCCCTAGGCACCAACACAAGTGACAGCACATGGCAAGTATGCAAAGCCATTGGATGGGGACCAGCTGCCCAACACCTGCCCAATTCAGGACGAAAAAGACATCAGATGGACCTAGAAGCAAACGGACACAACCTGACAGTGCCAGTGACACTTCAAAACAGTGGTTTTGATACCTACAGCACCCCAAGTGAAGACCGTGAAGCACATCAACTTCTGTTTGACTAGATGGTGATTCTAGTCCCAATTTCAAAATTGCGCACTTTGCACCCGCTTACTGCGGTGTGTGCCAATTTTTTTGCTGGTTTTCTAATATCATCATTGAGTTTTGTTACTAGTTGAGTGACATGGCTAAAGTAATGACATCATCTGCAGATCTAAGAAAGGGTGAGCCCATATCCTGTCTTCCACCTGCGTTAATGGAATATATATACATAACCTTTTTTAATTTAAGTTATGGTCAGAAACCACAGTTAAGGTTGGGAAAAAAACACCTACTCCACATTAACTAGGACAGCACAGAAGCCCTTATAAAAAGTCCACCAGCAAATGTGCCCAGACACCTTCAGCTCGACAGAGCTCAGCACAAGCATCAGCCACAGCAAGAGAAGGAAAGATGTCGTCTCCGATCCCTTGCACTTCTCTGGTGAGAACTTGCTTTCCGGGTTTTTTTCCCCCAACTTGACAGAGACATATTTAAATTCTAATAGATGAATGTCAGGAATGGGGAGCTGCACCCACCTTGAAAATGTTATTTCAACCATTATTAATAGAAAATACATAAAACGGGAGACTGCTGAATAGCACCAGCATGGGGCAGCAACGAGACTGTACCGGTCTATTAGCAAATGGGGATACTGCAACATACTCTGAAGTTAAGAAATCCATTGAAAACTCAACCCTAGAGTGTCTTTTTGCTGTTATATCCTTTCTGCTATCTCCTGTATTATATTACTTTATATGATTGAATTTTTTTTAATCAACAAATTACAACTGAGCATATACCGTACCTGTCAGCACTGTAAGAATCAATTAATGAAAGCAAGCGTGGATGTGATATAGGACACATTTTTCCATAATTACCCCAACCTGCAGTATAGACTTGAACTACTAGCTAGGCTGGCTGTGGATGAATTTCCCAGCCCCAGGGAAGAGTCGTTAGGCGTTCTGTGTTATAGCAGCTGTAGCTGCATCGTGTCCTAAATGCTCCAATTTTCTTCAGTTCAGACCACTGTTCTTCATGCTGCTGGCTGTGCTGTCAGCCAGCAGTTGTGCCTACGGGAAGGTGATACAGCCTGGACTCAAGCCGGAGAGCCTCTTCAAGCAAGCATATGCTGGATGCCTGACCCAAAAAGACTCCAAATTCCCTCAAACTGTGAGAGTCAACATAAGCATCAGCAGCATCAACCAGGACACCAAAACGACTCTTGATATCAGCAGCCGCTCTCTGGCTCCGTGGGATTACAGGTACCATCTCTGTCCTTATGGTCTAGAAATATACTGGCTGCGATGGTCAAGAATAACGCAGAGGCTGTACCCACATCTTTGTTATCAGTGCTTCACTGTTGAGAGACTTGGGAAATATGAGGGTATTCACAGTCCATATAATCTTCTTTGAAAGATAACCAATACAGAAAGGAGCATAGAGCAAAAACCAGAGAACCATAGAATCGTCTATGTTGGAAGGGACCTTGGCAAAACAAGTTACTTTTGTAATTTAATAAATTTATTTGTATATTGGTGCAAGTTTCTCCTTCAAAAGAATTTTTGACCTTAAAGATCATCAGAGGCCTAACCTTTGCACCAAATTCAATGGTGGTTTAATAATGTCAGCATCAGATCCTAAGAATGTTTCATGTTTTGGAGAGGAGCTGAAGGTCTTTGGGTCCGTTAGTCAGTCTGACAGGTTGGGAAGCTCATACTATTTCTAGTTGGTCTTTCAAAGTCAGTGCCTATTTGAAGCAAGTCCTTCACAAAGGCAGTTGGGTGCAGTCCTGTCGTGCTTGTCTTACACTTAAAAACCTGCATTATTTACTTACTTACACTTAAAAACCTAGAGTAGAGAAGGGTCTACAACCCCTTCATAGGCAATCTCCTGGGAGGTACAGGTCTGGGAGCCCATAGTGAACCAGACTATCATGATTCTAGAAACGCAGCAGCATTTCCATTTCAAACAGTTCTCTATTCTTTCATGTCATCTTACAGGATCGATGAGGACCACAACCGCTTCCCCCAGGTGATCGCTGATGCTAAGTGCCGCCTCTCCAGGTGTGTGAATTTGGACGGGCAGCTGGACCACAGCGTCAACTCCGTCCCCATCAAACAGGAGATCCTCGTCCTCCGGAGGGAGCAGAAGGGCTGCCACCAAACATATCGGTTGGAGAAGAAAATCATCACCGTGGGCTGCACGTGTGTCACCCCCTTGATCCGACACCAGGCTTAAAGGAAGCCTGTAGTGTAAGAGCAGGGAGCCACAGAGGAGAGCTTCCTTGCCTTACAGCGATGAAATGAAGGGGCCTGACTCAATCTCTGCCAGACTGAATCAAGCCATAATGATTAGCTAGAATCTATCAAAGTATATTAACAATGAAGAAGTCTCAGTTTAAAAAAAAAAAAAAAAATTATATTCCCCCAAAATCTTGAACTCTATGAATTTGGAATCCGGACACCTTCATGTGCTGGGTCGAAAAAGTAATGGGAACTCTTTATACATCTTTAGTTTACACTTTGAAATGTCTATTTATGTAATTCTATTTATGCTGGTGGAAAACTTAGTAATAATGTATCTGCTTATTTATCTTTGTTTAATAAAAAAATAGTAAATTATACTGTGTCATTCTCCTTTTTTTTTCTGAAGAAGCCTTTTTGATAAGGCAAGAAATCACTTAATTCAGTTAATTCAGTTATAAGAGATTTACATGATGCTAAAACCTAAAATTCTCTTGAAAACGTCTAGCTCTGCTGCAGCAGAATGTAAAGCCTGTAGAAAATCTAGGGCTTGTGTCATTGACATCATTTTACTGATACAGAAACGAAGATACCTGGAGGAAAATGATTTACCAAGTGACACCCAATAGATTCATATTAAAGACAGAGTAGCGGAAAAAGCAATGAGTAACTACCCAGTTATCCACCCAATTATCTGATTGGGAAGGAATTTGTTAAGATAAGTTCAACACAACACTTTGAGTGCTTCTTTGGGGGGAAAGAAACTCCCTCCCCTAAAATGGTGAGTGCATTTTCACTGCTGAGTTTTAACTTTGGCCCGATGATATCTGTGAATTCCAGTCCAACCCATTTCAACATATTTTCCATGGAACAGGTTCACTACCTGAGTACACAAGGAAAAGAACCAGATGGATAACTGAAGCAATTAACCACATATTGCGAACTGCCATCGTAATTTTCTCCACGCTCGTGTCTTTCCAACACGTTCGCTGCCAGCAGTTAGTGCTTCAAATGTAGGGCACACTGACACAGCACTTCTACCACCATTGCAATGGGACTTGCGTAGGTGGATGTCTAGCACTGCAGGTGGGTTTATTTAAAGCGCACTTGGGTTAAAAGTGCTCAGATGAAATCGTTCCGTGTTTCAAAAGGCGGGCTGGTTTGCGAAGATGCGGATGTTTTGCTGCTGTCTCGGGGAGGTGTGACCCTTCTCGGGCACTGGCAAAATGCCATTGGCAAATGCAACAGCAAATACAGAATTTGCAGAGATGCAGAGCACAGGGGTGCAAGTCCCTAAGGAGAGGCAAGGTCCTCTCAGGTGACAGCATCTTCTCCCAATCCAGCTGGGCTAACTGGAGATGTGATCATTCCAACTTTTGCTGCTAGGGGTTATTCCCTCCAGCTGTGCCAGTGAGCCTAAACCCTCCCTAATCTACTCCAGGCAAAATCAGGTGGGTCAGCCTGTAACCTAAACTCATGGCACAGACACAAGTTTCATACCATCCCTTGACCTAGCAGATATACATTGGTCCAAGGACACATTCATTAATTCGGAGTGATCACAGTATCTGCAATCACAACAATGAACTCCTGTCCATGCCTTTAGTTACCTTCAAACACTGATATAACTTTGCCCATAAGTTGGTATTTAGCACTATATGTGATCGTAACTTAGCTTGTTTCCTACCTTGTATCCAGCTTTTCTTCCTCACGGTCTCCTGTAGGTCCTGAAGTTCACCCAGCTGGTGTGAAGAATATTAAGCATGGGAACTGACTGCCAAAAAAAACCACCATTGAGGAACACTCATCCTTTTAGGTTTTCAAGGAGTTAAATAAATATCTGTTCGGGAAGACTGAAATAGGGCTGACTGCCTTGTTCGTTAGTTAATCTCTCAGTGTCCTACCACTTGCTATAGAAGGAGCCTTGGCAAATTGCAGCAGCCCAACAGTTCTAACAGTTAAAATTACGGTAAGTCCCACCCTTTGTTACCTGGTAGTGATGTGCAGTTAGCTGGAGTTGGCACATGAGTAATGGAGACTAGTTAGCAATGCTGAGAGCGAGCTACTATGTGGAAAAAGACAGAACCAGGTCAGCAAGAGATGACGCAGTTGAAGTACCAAAACGCCAACTGCTTTCTGCAGTTGGGCTGCAAAGACACTCCGGTTCCCCTTCCAGCAGCATCATCTTCCCTCGGATGAGAGGAGGGCCATGAACATACACTGAGGGCTGGAGAACATCTCCTGTTAGGCTGAGAGAGTTGGGGGTGTTCAGCCTGGAGAAGAGAAGGCTCCAGGGAGACCTTATAGCGACCTTCCAGTCCCTAAAGCAGCCCTACAGGAAAGCTGGGGAGGGACTCTGGATCAGGGAGAGGAGTGACAGGGTGAGGGGGAACGGTTTTAAACTGAAAGAGGGGAGATTTAGATGAGATATTAGGAAGAACTTCTTGACTGTGAAGGTGGTGAGCCCCTGTCCCAGGTTGCCCAGAGAAGCTGTGGCTGCCCCATCCCTGGAGGGGTTCAAGGCCAGGTTGGACGGGGCTTGGAGCAACCTGGGCTGGTGGGAGGTGTCCCTGCCCGGGGCAGGGGTTTGGAACTAGATGATCTTTAAGGTCCCTTCCAACCCAAATCATTCTATGATTCTATGATTTGCCAACCCAATTAAATCCTTGCCTTAGGACACAGCCTTTTTTTTTATTTACTTGGCCTCAAGCCAACTTCATGCTCACCTCTGCAAAGCTGCGTGGGTGTTGTACATGCTCCCATGGAAGCGTTTAATAGCATGATTGCCTTGATTTGTTTGGCCTGAGGACCCTTTGCTTTCCTACTGTAAGTTCTCCTTTAACTCCTGTCTTCATGAGCTAAGAGTTCTTCTTTCACATTGCTGTGTTTGGTTGTAAAAGTGCAGAATCATTCCAAATCAATGCATCCTGACATGAGGTCACCTAATAAATGCCTTTGTTTCTCTGGACAAATGTTCATGACCACAGTCGGTAAGGATCACGATAGGTATCCAAAGAAAGCAGGACCATTCTTTGCCTGCTGCACAGCTCTCATCAGTTTGAGATTCAACAGGTAAAGCTTGTTCTTTCTTGGCTTGGAGAGTTTCAGTGTAAATCCCTGCTTATTTGATGTTCTTTAATGATATCATCATGGGTGAAAAGGATAATTGCTGCAAAATCCTCTTCAACGTGAAGGTTTCCACTCCAGTGCTGCTCACTGTCTCAGTTTCAAGTCAGTTTGTAAAATCTGAGCAGCAGTGGCTTAGCAGCCAGGTTGCTTGGCAACTTGTGAGTAAAACCCAGCAGAAATGGAAGTTTGAGATTGTATTTGTGTAGCAAATCATCAGATAGCCATGCTCATCATTGCCAGTTATGAAAACCAGCTGGTCTGTTACCTTCTGCTTGTAAAAGGTGGTGTAGATCTAACTGCCAAGCCTTATGGGGCGAAGGAGTATGGATTTCAGAAGTCTGGGGAAAAAAAACAACCCCAAGAATTTATAAGGGCAAGTTAGAGAAAGGATAAACCAACTCTATGCATTTACTGGAATAGGGAACCTTGATTGTGTTACAAACATACGGTGCTTACTAAGAATGTAGATAAAGCAGAAACATGACACTTTGTACTGGTAAAACCACTAAAACTCATTCATTGAAAGCCATGCCCAAAAAACCGTATTTTGGGTAGCGCCTACTTAGTTCACAACCCCCAAAGAGCATCAAACATATTTTTAACCTCTTGTTGAAGTGACAGAAAAAGGCGGAAAAACTGAGCTAGCGTTCCGAGAGAATCATAGAATGCCTTCTCTTCTCCAGGCTCACCCCCAACTCTCTCAGACTGTCCTCATAGCAGAGGTGCTCCAGCTCTCTGGTCATCTTGGTGGCCCTCCGCTGGACCCGTTTTCCAACTGGAAAAATAAATAGATAAAAGGAAAAGAAATGTTACACAGAAAGCAGGAATGGCTTTATCTGAAGACATGAGGACTTGAAGCTGTTACTACTATCCAGCCCTGGAAGTATATGGAGAATAATTAGCAAAGACGGAAAATGTTTGTGTGAGTGGCAAACATGGAAAGCGTGGTTTGTTTCTAGTGCAGAGTCTGGCTGGTATCTTCTCAGCTCCTGAAAGACAGCACCAGCACACAGTCTCCCCAACAACAGCTCTGAGCCTGCCAAGAGGTATCAGCTAATCACAGACATTTTAAGTAGATTTTTTTTTTGTCAACACCTTGAAACAGTGCTGTAGAAGATGTGGATTTGGCCCACACACCCAGACTTCTCTTAAGCATAAGGTTAAAAATTATACTGGAGAGCAGAGGAAGAAGGGGAAGGAGACGAGGGAAGGAGATCACGGCAAGCCTCATATTTTACCCCG
The DNA here is from genome assembly GCF_964199755.1 of Larus michahellis. NCBI lineage: Eukaryota > Metazoa > Chordata > Aves > Charadriiformes > Laridae > Larus > Larus michahellis. The sequence continues at coordinate 127,764,516 of NC_133898.1, forward strand.
AGATGGTGACATGAGAGCAGGTTTCTGCTCTGATCTGCCAGGCCATCTCCCAGGACAGCCAGAGCCCACAGCTGACGTGGAATCTCACTCCATCACCTATACTCATCATGCTGGCACCAAACCACAGATCCCCACAGGACTGACAAGCAAATTGATCATCCCCTTAAAATTTTGTCTGTTAGGTCTAACTCTCAAAAAGCCACGTCAACTTCTGGATTTTCAAGCCATTGCTCCTCTGGCTTACCAAACACAAACACAAACAGTTCTTGGGTTGTTCCAACCTTTGCCTTTTTTATGTATTTCATTTCTGTGCACTTTTAAAAGCAATGATTTTGTGGAAGAGGCTGTAGTCCCTTTGACCACCCCCAGGTGCATCTGCCTGTTGTCAAGGGTCCAGAGAAGCCTGACTCATGCCCACAGGCCAACACATCCACAGGTCAAAGCACAGGTCTGGGAGGAGGCATCTACCCAGGATCAAATCACTGCTGTGCCTCCCAGCCCATGGTAATCATAGAATCATAGAATCATAGGGTTGGAAGGGACCTCTGGAGATCATCTAGTCCAACCCCCCTGCCAGAGCAGGGTCACCTAGAGCAGGTTACACAGGAACATGTCCAGGCGGGTTTTGAATGTCTCCAGAGTTGGAGACTCCACCACCTCTCTGGGCAGCCTGTTCCAGTGCTCTGTCACCCTCAGGGTAAAGAAGTTCCTCCTCATGTTTATTAGATGCAGGAGTCTCTGCAGTGTGTTCCCTCCAACATCCCAGGAGAGCTGCTACACAACGGGATCCCTGCTCGAGCTGCCAGAACAGGCATAGACAATGTGAGGAACGAGCAAGGGGACACAAAAAGGAGGTCAGTGAGAGGCAAGCAGAAGAGGGAAGGAATAGGAAAGGTGTCAAGGCTTGGATACCAACCTAGGACCATAGGTTGCTTAGCCTAGCAGGTTACAAGAAGACACTGCGGGACTGCTACACCTACAGCTGTGTCTTCTTCTGGTAAAACAACCGAGTCCCCAAAGGTTGCCCTAAGCTGCACTTCAGAACCAGAGATGCTCAGCTGAGCACCCAGGGTCTGGGACTGTTGCTGCAAGGGGAACAAAAGCAAGCAAAGCCTTTCGCAAAGGCTGGTCTTCAGCTGTGAACTGTGCTTGCTCTTGGTGGTGATATGACTGTGCTGTTTACAAGAAGCATAAAAACTCGTCTGCCGTGTTCTTAGATTGCTGGAAATGAAAGCCAACCGCCTACCTCATCATATAAGCCAGCCCCTAAAAAATAACCAGACTCATATTTACAACCAAATGCACTCTAAGAATGATGCCATTAGAAGGAAATAACCCTTCTTGATGGTTTTATTTAGAAAGAATCCCCATGTAGAAGCGCATGCCTTCCTGAGAGTGGTGTGGTTTACACTTGGTAGCACTGGCTGCAAAACCTCATGACCCATGGGTGAGACGTCCTTAATTACCTGCCTTTGCATTTTCTTGATTAATTACTTCATAATTTATCCAGTTAGAACAATTCTTAGGGTAATATGATGAGTTTTTAAGAGCATCAGCATAGGAACTTACACCCGTTCAGCTGCGATGAACCCAATGCCTGAATAATTATGACTGGAGAGAAAAAGGCTAGTTTTCTCCCCACAAAACAAGTGAGGACAACCCCACAGGCTGGGTTTATCGAGAGGGAGAGAAATAGGTCAGGAGTAAGAACCGGGGTGTGCAGCGTGCGATTTCCTGGTCAGCGGTTACTGTAAGAGGAGAGCTGGTGTTACGCAAGAGCGCGCAGAAGACGCCTCCATGGGTTTGCACTCCACCACATGAAGAGCTTGGTGGTCATAATGAAACAGCTGCTGCCACAAATGAGTACAAATGCTTGTAACTGAATGAGATGGTTTCCCCACCCCAATGGTTGTTGAACTGACTCCCAGTGACCCAAGAGGCAGGGAATACACCCAGCTCAACAAACAAGCACCAAAGGAGCCATATAGACCTAACGACACAGTGAAAGAAACCCAGGGTCTACCTGCACCAGGTGTATCTAATTTAAAGTAGCATCTGTGCAGCCAAAATGAAAACCGAGAATGCTTGCACACAGGCTTACCCTGGTTTAAATTCAGATGACCAAGTAAATACAGGCTTAAAACCTCCACCAGCAGAAACTAACATCAGTGAATCTGGCTGAGCTCTGGATGAAAGTTGAGTAATGTTAAAAAAACCCCAAACTACAGCAATCAGATAAAATAATTAATAGTGTCTTGCTAGGCTGCGTTCCTTGTGTAGCTAAGAGAGATAAAGGGCAATTCCTCCTTTGGTAACTAGGACACCTCAGCAGCCCTGCCCTGGAGGTGTTTATTCCTTGTCCCCTTGTTGTGGAGGGATCCTCATCCAACACTTCAACCCCAACACCTAATATTTGGCTGGTTAAAGACTGGTGAGATGAAGCCATCTTTGCACATTTCCCTGCATTCCTGCTCAGCCAGCCATCCAACTGGTGGAGAACAGGGGGGCTTATAAGGATGACACCTTGTTTGGAAGAGGATAGGACTTTCCCAGCTCACGTGATTCAGGCTAGACCCCCATCCCAAATTTCAGCTGCAGCCCTACCATACGATGTCTCCCACCTTTTTCCTCACCATCCGTAGACCATCCCCAAGGTCTGGAGACACTGACTCCACCAGCATTGCCTGCATAACCTCAATTCACCACTTTCAGGCCTTTTTCTTTTGCTTCTATTTAGGTTGCGAGTTCTCTTGTGCTCCCACTCACTCATATCACTGCACCAGAAAAAAAATTATCATCTTAGCTGAAATCTCTTAGTGCTACTGCAGCACAAGCCCATTTTCTGTCCGCTTGCATTTTGAGCTACCATAAAACAACATTCTTTTAAAAAAAATACCAATTTTATTCAGTGGATAAGTTATTGAATAAATACAGATAAACATTTACCATTTTTTGGGTACTCTGAGCAAATATAAAGCCATAAATATAGTCATAAATAGAACATATAAATAGTAATACAAACACTCCCCATGGAGCAGCAGTGACACAAAATCAGAATGTGATGAGAATCAGGCCTGGTGGCACTTACGTCAGATTTACACTAGAAATACGCTAGTGAGAAGTGATGGCCAGATAAGGAAAAGGGGATAGGGGATGAGGGAAGGAGGGAGAAGGTGCAGGAGGAGGGATATTTTGTGGCAGTGCTGGCTGGCATGTATACATTAGGGAAATTTACTGCTGAGAACAGCTTTTGAAACAGTAATTCATTTGATTCACCAAACTGATATAAACCGCAACGGAAAAAAAAAAAAAAAAAAAAAAAAGCACTACTTTACCCCCTCCCTGCTTGGAGTCACAAACAAAACTCAAAACTTTTCCTCCGTCCCTCTCTCTGCCCTCCATCACCAGCCACCAGTGATTCCCATTCTAAAATCCATAAATGGACAACAGCAAAAATCAGTATTTCCAGGAGGTGATTTGCTCCAATTTGCAAAGGAAAAGTCATGTTGAATTCCTGGGATGCAAGGTGGACATCTGTGGGATTTCTCCAGAGGGATGTTCATAGGAGACATTTCTTCTTCCCAGTGCTGCCTCCTCTACTAATACATTCTAGGACTGGTAGTGGACAACTGGAGTGACACACGTGCAGCCCACGGTGATGACTTTCTTCTCCAGGCGATAGGTGGGCAGGCAGCCCCGCTGCTCCCGCCGGAGGACAAGGATCTCCCGTTGGATGGGGACGGAGTTGAGACTGTGGTCCTCCTGCCCCATTGCGTTCACGCAGCCAGTGAGGCGGCACTTGGCATCAGCGATCACCTGGGGGAAGCGGTTGGGGTCCTCGTCAAGCCTGGGGATGGGGACACAAAAGGGGTTTACGCACTTGCACAACATGGTTTGGTAGGATCTTCTTGTTTATCTCCATGAAAGGCCCACACTATTTACCTCTGTATCCTCATTATGAGACAAGGCCAAAGAATTTCCCTATCTTCAACATTTTTAGGATGATTTCCTAGAAACGGAATCAGTTTGGGGAAGGTAATACTGCCATATCATTCTTTAGGAGATGATGGAGTGGAGCTGGGTGAAATAAGGAAGTAATCACAAGTGGACTATTCATTTTTGTTTGGTTTTGTTTTAATTTCAGCATTCAAAAATGTCTTTCAGCTAAAAAAATACAAAATTACGATGTACTGACATTTTTCTCCTCCTGGAGTAATAATTCTTTGACAAACGTTGGTAAGATGATTAGAAAATGCCCCAATGATGTCCCATTGCACTGCAAACAGTTTCTATGTCACCCAACATCAAAATGTGTATGTCAAGAAGTGTTTGCAATATTCACAGGACTCCAGGCATACCCTGAGAACCAGATATTGTTCACCACAAAAAAAAAAAAAAAAAAAGGCTGTGCAGCACAGCTATTGTAATTTAGATAACAACTAAATGGTTACCTGTAGTCCCAAGGAGCGAGAGAGCGGTTCCTGACATCGTGGACCATCCTAAACCCATGATCTGAATTGCTGATACGAATGTCAACTTTCACCGTGGTAGGGAATTTGAGATCTTTTTGGTTCAGGCAACCTTCTCGAAGCCTCTCAGAGCCACCGTCCCTGCTAGGTCGAGGATGAGTTGCCCTCCCATGGGGTGAGCTCCTTACGGTGAGTGCTAGAACCAGCACCAAAAGCAGAGATCGGAACTGAGAGAGAGAAAGGCGTCATTAGCTGTGCTCAGTCAAGAAAGAGAGTGCACAAAGAGACAAGTCTTGACTAGACTGGACCATCAATGGACCTTCTTCATACTGATATTAGGGAGAGATGAGCTGGCATGAGCTAATAGCACAACGATGGCAATAATAACTCATCACAACAGATGCTAAACTCTGATTCAAATTCTGATTCATAGATGGCTCTGCACCAAGACGAGCATCTCTCCATCAAGCATCTCTCCTCCTCTGCAGTCAAACAGCAATGTCTTATGATCTACAAGGTTGGGTAAGGACTCAGCTGACCCCATGCCTAAGCTTAGAAACCTAGTAAGCCATATCCTTTCTAAGAACAGGAAAGGTTGGCCACCTAGCAGCCATCTGCTGGAAATAACCTTTTTCTCGATGAAATCTGAGATTCTTGGGCCATTTCCAGGAGCTAGGGTTTTAGGAAAAGAAGACAGATAAATGCATAGTTTTTTAAGAAAACTGCGAGAGTTGACAGTGCTGCAAATACTACCCAGGCTGAAATGTAAATAACCTTCACAATGACATTTCAGCATTTTTGTTAGCATGTTGCCTGAGAAAAGGACTGTCTCTCCCAGTCCCACATCAGCAGTTCTGCCCTTACAAATAAATAATGGATAGTCCATTGCCTCCTTGTCACTCAAGCACCAAACCCACTTGGAAAAATTCAGGACAGAAAGCTGTACCAGACAGACCGAGCAACCCATTCGGCTCCCACTAAGACCAACAAGAATTGCTCCTAGATAACAGCATCATGGGATCTGCGTTCTGATTTTTCTCTTGCAGCAAATATTTCTTAATGCTTATACAAAATATAAGTACGTACCACCGCAGCACAGTTGGCAAAAGCCATGGCAACTTCTCTGCTGCTTTAGGAGGATGCACGCAGTGACAGAGCGCAAGAGTTCTCCTTCTCCGAGACCTCTTCCACTCTCTGTGTGTCTCAAAGCCAGATGTGGTCTCCTTTTTATAGTGAAGTTCAACCATGACCATCCTTTCCATTGCAGCATATAGCCACCTTACCTGACCTGAGGTTAGGAGCTGATATTTCATTTTCTAGCCCACTTCCTTCCGTCTACCTCCAGAAAGGGGAGGGCAGATACTATGTCATCAGAATCCCAAATCAGCCAATACAGTTTATTCAGGCAGATAAAGAGATAAGGGAAGAAAAGGAGAAAAAAAATTGTTTATGCAGCTTTTTTTTCCCCCCTTTCTACCCCCTCTTTCTAATATTAGTGTTCTCTCGCCACTAACACATCTGTGGATGCACTTCCACATTCCCCCCACAAACCAAATGGCAGAGATCAGCAAGTTGCAAAGTCAGGCACCCAACAAGGGTTTCAAAATGAGGACAGGGCATGGAACTTCACAGTTTAACCTCCCTTTGCTTTAATTAATTGCACAATCCACCCCTGTCTCATCCCAGGGATCCTTGTGTTCTGCGGTGACCAGGCAGGGAAAGAGTAGGTGCCCAAGGAATGTCCTCCTGGGGGACCTCAGGGTACCAGGAGCCGGGATGCTTTCCCCACTCATTGCTGAGATCCCATCTTGACATGTTCTGGAGAGCTCTTTGAAAAACTCATGCATGCCCTGTAAGGGCCCTGAGGGCACTAATTGGCCTTACTGGCCTTGACCAGCATCACCATGGATTTCCCTCCACAGCCCATCACCAGGAGCCCTATTTTAGTTCAGCTTTGGGCCCCCAGGCCCTGCCTGAGCTACACTGTAGGAGTGCTGGTTTCCTGCCCCTTCTCTGGCCTTGTCTCCTGGATGGACCTGGGAGTAGCATTTCTCCTGGACCCCCTACAGTAGCACTGGAGCAAACTCACATGGAGTCAGTATCCTGGCAAGCAACAGGGAATGTCTTTTGATGATCCCGTGAAAAATCCCACCAAACTTGATTAAATCGCAAATGTTTATAAAGCTTTGGCATGCACAATGTAAGGGCTGGGCAGAATTTAGCAGCTAAAGTCTGGATGGGATTAATTGCTCCTTAAGGATTTTCACAATGTGCTTTTTCCTCTTCTGTGTCAGTCTATCACATATGTTCAGTAAAGTATTCATTTAAGCCCTTAGAGCAAGGAGAAGGTAACGTTGTCATTGTTCGGAGCTGCCAAATCCAGTAGCCCCAAATTCAAACCCACTAGAGGCGAGGATGCCACTACTCTATGCTCCCATGTCCCTCCAGTAGCGAGGCTGAGCACAGATTCCTGATAGGCACGTACACACACATGTATGCAACACAGGTATAACATACATACATATGCAGATGTCCAGACCCGTGGATCAACACAGGCAAAAAATATCACTCAAGCAAACACAAACAGGACTGATGGCCTCATCTTCTTCCCCTCTCTGGCTGATCAGGATGAAAGCGTGGAAAATAGGTGTATATGTACACATCCATCCATCCATACAAGACGGATCTCTCCAGTTATTGGCCTTCAACCATCTCTCCAGTAGCTGCCCCTGGATCCTCCAGTCCCCCCATTGCTTCATGCACAGGCACAAACACAACCAGCAGTTGCTCCAGATTTATGACCTTTCCAGTAGCCAACCCCCAGATCCCACAATCTTTCTAGTAGCTGGTCTAGACCTCCCAGTATCCCCAGTAGCCAATTTTCAGACCCTCTGGTCTCTCCAGTGTCCTTCCCAGACTTGTGGCTGCTCCAGTACCTGGAGATAGTCCAACTGGATGTCTTTAGTGTTTCCACACTGATGGCTTTAGCGTACCCATACAATGTGCACGCGCACCAGTCTCTCCAGTTGCCGGCTCATAGACAGAGCAGCACTTGCACTGGGGATAGAGAGTGAAATTACAAGAGGAGAGGATAGGAGAGGATTTAATAAGAAGACAGGGCACCCTGGGGTGATTAGGAACACAGCTCAGCCAGACAAGCGTACTGACCACCATCCCACTTACATGTGATCAGCCCCTGTCATCCCTCCTCCCATTTTCCTCTTTGTCCCTCCCTGATCCACCCTGATCCTCTCCTTTGACAACTTTGCCCCTTCCCCTATACATCCCATAATAAGTCTTGCACAATCCCAAAATTCTCTTCCCAGCATCCCGTAATGAGTCCCATACCCTTGTAGCCAGCGAGGTGATGTGGGGAAAGCCTCCCCCATTGATTCATTTGGTGGGTCTCACATCTGGACTTGGGTTGACCATCCTCCTTGGACAACCCTGAAAGAGCAGGGTCAAAGGCTCTGTTGACACTACGTGATTTGGGTTTCTCCACGTGGCACCGTTCCTCTGCTCCCTTGTGTTCATGGAAGATAATGGCTCTTAATCCCACAACGTAACAATCTCCCATTTTATAATTGGGGATGAGAGGTGTGAAAATAAAAGGGGAAGCAGGAGCTAGGACTCTACTGTTCCAGCAGGGATCAGCCACAACCTGGAGGGAAAAGACCAGTGCATGTGCTGTTTCCTCAGAAGGACCAGCAACTCTTGGGTGCCTGGTGGGATTTGTGAGTAAAACCTATTTTTATTGCAGAAAAAGACTGTGACCAGTTTTATCAGCTTCTCTGTGGAGAAGAGTCCCAAGAGAAGCCTCTCCCAAAGTCATGTACCCAAGCTGGAAGACAAGGATTGAAGTGTAGGACTCTTCCCAGAAATTCATCATCAGTCCTCCAAAAAATCTATGGATTCGTGGCATTTTTAGCCCTCCAGAAAATCAGGAGCCTCTTACAGATTCATGACATTTTCAAATGAGAAGGGACTAATCCAGTCCCGGCTTTATCACCTCTCTTGAATAATGCCAGAAGAAATCTCCATCGACTGATGCTTTATGTCATTGCGGGATGTTAAGATTTTGTGGTTTGATTCAACTGACGGTTCAGAGACCAGCAACTCATCTCACATAATTTTTTTCATATTTCATGTTACTAAGTTCACATGAAGTAACACCAATTTTGTGACACACGTTCCTATTCTGACTGTTCGCACCTATACAACAACGAACCCATCTACAGAGACGCAGAGTGTCGAAGACCAAGAGAGGGTAGAATTACCAGAAATCCACTTTTCTAGCCCAGAAACTGACCCCCTTTTTTTCCCCTGAGCCCTTGCAGTGAAAGGGAAAGGGCATTGCCATGAAAATGAGTTGGATTTTGCAGGTATGGGGTTAAGCGGAAATTGTTACGTGTGATGAAGTAATGACATCATCGCGCCGAGTACTGGGTTATTAGCCCTGACTGCCACTTTCCACTCACATCTTCTGCCTTCCGTGGCTTATAACTTCAGGAAAGATTCCTTCTTTGACCCGAAATTTCCTACGATTGAACTTTTCTTCAGTTGAACTTCGCCGAAAATTTGATCTAAAAGAGGTCACCTAATATGAATCATGACAAGGGAGGAAATACACTCACTTTCTCAAAAAGCTCTTCACTCCCGTGTTGCGAGGGTTTAGAGCAGGGATGGGGACTTGGATGTAAGAGAGATTTTTCATTTCACCTACAAGAACTCTTCTACACTTGAGGTACTATAACGAAAACCACTGTTTGCACTGCAGGATTTGTTACACGCTTAGGTTAAGGTTTTCATTGCACTGCAGAGGCATAAGACACGCCTCATTTCAGGTCAGGCTTGGACACCACATCCTTCTAAGCTCCTCTGAACATTTCCGCATTCCTACCTCCCAGGAGGCACTGGTACCACCTCCAAGAAAACGTGGAATTAAGACTCTAGAGCAGACAGAAACCAAAACTACCCAAATGTCTTTGAACCCAGAGGAACGAACACCAGGGACTGAATCGTGACCCGCATTTCACCAATTTCGCTACTGGGCAGAGCAAGGGCTGTTTCTCAGCTGCATCTCTGCAAATACCTATAGCTGGAAGTCACCACTTCCATGACGTGATCATTTTCTTCTTTGGAAGCAGGTGCCTGGCTAGGCGGGAGGGACTAGGGAGACTAAATATGGCTGGAATCCTAATAAATTAACAAGATATATCTGGAAGTAGTGTTTCTCTAGAACCGTCTACCCCACAACCACCCTGTCCCATGGATGGAGTCCAGTGGACCCACTCTCAGTGTTTGCATCCCACCAAGCCACCAGGGAGCTGCTACGAGAACAGGCAGCATTTTGGGGGCAGGTGTCTCAGCCAGCTCAGATGAAGAGCATCAGAGGACCTTCTGTAGCCCACAGCAGCAAATGAGACAACGGGGCTGAAATTGCAACCCCTGAAACCTCTGGATACCAGGGACAAATAAATATTTCAGAGCTGAGCTCAGCAGGTCAGCCAAAGCACCTCCAGCAGCTCTCTCCTGCCTCGTTGGCCACACCAGGTTTTCCCCTTTGTGCTATGTGGCACCATAAAGTCACCTACCTTCTGATACAGCGAGCTGACTGCACGCACCCACGCTTATCCCCCACTGGGGTTTGCTGACGACGCTTTATCACGCTGACAAGACTCGTGACCAAGTTGCAGACCGCAGCTAAGTGATGTGAACTGGAAAGACCGAATTTTGAGGGGAAATGTAGCTGGCCGAGCGTGCCACAGATATGGGCAGCAGAAACCTCCACAGGGGGCTGTCAGCATGCTCTGCTCCAGAACGACAGAGACCACAGCTCGGTGTCACCGTTGGTGGCCCTCGGAGGGGACCAGCAGCACCTCCAAGCTCCCTCTACCGATGGGCAAACCTAATTTTTGGCTGTCACCCCTGTCTTGGCTTCACACTTTGGCCAAGCTGTGGGTTGAGTGGGAGGCAGGGATTAGTTGGTAGTGATGGTGCTGGCCTGGTGCTCGCCCATCCCGCAGTAGGCAGGTAAGTAGGGCGTTTAATTTCTATCACCAATAGCCCTGCAGAGAGAGCAGGGACTAAGGGCTTAAGAAATATAATGCTAAAATGCAATGTGTTAAATAAGGCACCAGGGAAACCTCTGGGTGCATGACTTGCCACTGCAGTTGTGCCTCTGGTGCACAGCCAAGTCCTGGTCACGGGCTGAGTGGTGGGTGATGCACGAGGGCACTGGTAGACAAACTTTCTGTATCATAGATTCATAGAATGGTTTGGGTTGGAAGGGACCTTAAAGACCATCCAGTGCCACTCCCCTGCCCTGGGCAGGGACACCTCCCACCAGCCCAGGTTGCTCCAAGCCCCGCCCAACCTGGCCTTGAACCCTTCCAGGGATGGGGCAGCCACAGCTTCTCTGGGCAACCTGGGCCAGGGGCTCACCACCCTCACAGTAAAAAATTTCTTCACAATATCTCATCTAAATCTCCCCTCTTTCAGTGTAAGACCCCTTGTCCCATGGCTCCCCTCCCTGCTCCAGAGTCCCTCCCCAGCTTTCCTGGAGCCCCTGGAGGGACTGGCAGGGGCTGGAAGGTCTCCGCGGAGCCTTCTCTTCTCCAGGCTGAACCCCCCTAGCTCTCTCAGCCTGTCCTCCCAGCAGAGGGGCTCCAGCCCTCCCAGCATCTCCGGGGCCTCCTCTGGCCCCGCTCCAACAGCTCCGTGTCTCTCCTGTGCCGAGGCCCCAGCGCTGGAGGCAGCACTGAAGGGGGGTCTCCCCCGAGCGCAGCAGAGGGGCAGAATCCCCCCCTCGCCCTGCTGCCCACGCTCCTGGGGATGCAGCCCAGGATGCAGGGGGTTCTGGGCTGCCAGCACACATTGACCACTCATGTCCAGCTTTTCACCCACCAGTACCCCCAAGTCCTTCTCAGCAGGGTGTCATCTGCAAACTTGCTGAGGGTGCATTTGACCCCACTGTCTGTATCATTGATGAAGATACCAAACAGTACTGGTCCCAGTATGGACCCCTGAGGGACACAACTTGTCACCGATCTCCATCTGAACACTGGGCCGTTAACCGTCTGGATGTGACCACGCAACCAATTCCTCATCCACAGTCCCCACACCAACCGTCCCACAAGCTATGGACCATCCACAAACCTACCAGCCAAGTCAACTTCTTTCAGAGCCATTTGCTGTATCCTGCCATCCCAGGCTATAGGACAGTAAAATAAACTAGAGCTTTACCTACCCTGGAGCTCCTCCTGGTGTCTTGTCATGGAAAATACAGTATCAGCAGTTCCCAGCTGCAAAGACAGGGAAAACACAAAGGCCTCGGCACAATAGGAGATGGCTCGAAAAGCCACTCTGGCCAAATGCTCTCGCTGCTCCCTGCTGTGGTCTGCAAAGAGGAACAGCCCCTGAAAGTCAGGGAGAAGTGAGGAGAGAAGAAGGTGATGATGATATCCTCACTCCTACAAGGCAATGTTGGAGCAGCAGAAACCACTGGGGAACTTTTTGCAAGCGCCCGGGCACCTTTCCAGAAGAAAAAGGTTGGTTCCTTTGCCCATGAACGAGTCAGTAAGAAAACATCACCTACACCTTGAAAAAGGCACCTGGGTACATTTGGCCCATCGCTCCTGCCCAGGAGCTTTGCAGCATGGAGCGACCACAGCGGTGGCCATGCAGGAGCGGAGCATAGAATCATTTAGGTTGGAAAAGGCCCTTGGGATCATTGAGTCCAACCATCAACCCCACTCTACAAAGATCTCACTTACACCATATCCCTTAACACCACATCTAAACGAGTCTTAAACACATGCAGGGATGGTGACTCCACCACCTGCCTGGGCAGCCTATTCCAGTGTCTCACCACTCTTTCTGGGAAGAAGTTTTTCCTGATGTCCTTGAATCCATTCCCTCTTGTTCTATCGCTGATTACCTGGGAGAAGAGACCAGCACCAACCTCTCTACAGTGTCCTTTCAAGTAGTTGTAGACAGCAGTGAGGTCTCCCCTCAGCCTCCTCTTCCTCAAACTAAACAGTCCCAGCTCCTTCAATCGCTCCTCATCAGATTTATTCTCCAGACCCTTCACCAGCTTCGTTGCCCTCCTCTGCCCTCGCTCCAGCACCTCGATATCTCTCTCATATTGAGGTGCCCAGAACTGGACACAATACTCAAGGTGTGGCTTCACCAGTGCTGAGTACAGGGGGACAATCACCTCCCTCCTTCTGCTGGTCACACCATTTCTAATACAAGCCAGGATGCCATTGGCTTTCTTGGCCACCTGGGCACACTGCTGGCTCATGTTCAGCTGCTTGTCGATTAGAACCCCCAGGTCCTTTTCTGCCAGGCAGCTCTCCAGCCACACTGCCCCAAGCCTGTAGTGATGCATGGGGTTGTTGTGGCCCAAGAGCAGGACCCGGCACTTGGCCTTGTTGAAGCACATTCCATTAGCATTGGTCCATTGGTCCAATCTATCCAAGTCTCTCTGTAGAGCCTCCCTATCCTCATGTAGATCAAGCATGTTGGCTCAGCTTCCCTCCCAGCCCCACAAAGCTCAGGACCAGAGCTGTGCAATAAATCTGAGACAGAACAACTCTGACCATCTGTGTGTTCAACTCACCTTCACCGATCTTCGCAGTTTTACGAGCCAGGCACTGGCCGTAGGTCTGAGGTCACCCTGCGGAAGTGCAATGCATACAACCAGAGATCTTTAGGAGGCTGCAAACAGGCAAAACTCCCTCCAAACCTGAAAATCTGCTGTTGCAGCTGTGTTGGACGAAGGGGAACTCAGAAATCAGGCTTTTCTAATTCAGCAGGTCTATTTGCAGAAGAAAAATGGGGGCTTCCCCCCCCACCCCCGTGCAATGAGATGCTACCAAGTCCTCTTAGCCACCAGGATGTATAGCTCCAGGTAGGCAAGAGGCCACATAGCTGCGGTGGGAGAGGCGGGAGCTGCCCACATTTATTACCCACCCAACCCAAGGGCATTTCTGCAAGTCCCTGGTCCACCAAGGCAAAGGCACCACGGTGGAAGGTCGTGCCCAACACTGTCCCTGATCCCAAAGGGATGGGCAGCTGCCTGAGGGCTTCCCGTAGCAGCGCCCGTCCCCAGAAGGCTGCAGAGCTGCACCCCAAGAGGTGGGAACAGTTTAAAGCCAAGTAAGCAGCCAGTCATGGGAGAAATAATATTTAGACATTTTTATTATTCAAAGCCGTATTTATGGCATCCAGAAACAAGGGCACCTGAACTGTGCAGGTGCCCAGAGCCAGACAGGGGCAACAGCCAACAGCCTTTGCTGATTAGGGTCTTCTCCGAAGCTTAACCTCAAACTTGTCAGGACCAAAAAAAACCAAAACAAACAAAAAAAAAAGAAATCCCAAACCTTCAGCAGCTCTGGCATCACGAGCAGCAAAGACAGGTCTGACTGCACGTTCAGCTTTTCTTGAAAACCATCCCAAACCATCCCAAACCACGGGATCTTGCTGGTTTCTAGGAACAGACGCGGTCACCTATGTGTTCCTAGAAAGCAAGATGGTTCAACAAACCCCCCAAGAGCAAGGGAAGGCTTTTACAATCTCAGTAGCTGGTGGTTACCTTCCACAGGATGCAGGAAGATTTGCTCAGCCAGCAGGACGTACAGGGGATGCAGGATCCCAGGTCGCCATAGCTTTGACCTTTCTTTGCTACAGGTTTCCTCCCATTTGTGGTGGCCCCATTCTATTAATAAAAGCACAATCCCCAATTGGAGGCAGGAGCAGCTGCAGACCAAACCCATCTGCACCAGGGACGTGTCCCCTGGGCAATTCTGAGCATCCCAGGTCCTTCCCACCCACCTGGGGCCAAAACTCCCATAGCAGGGCTGTGAAATCTAGAAATCAAGATGACCCATGGGTGATGGAGCAGGGCAGACTACACGTGCCCCCACATCAGAGAAATTGTCTTCCTGGAAGTGGGTAGGAAAAAAAAAAAAAAAAAAAAAGAGGCTGGTCACAGCCAACAGGAGAGGCATCAGGCACCTTTACTTGCAAGACAAGCAAATCTAGGCTATGTAATTGGGAAAAAATGGGAAAAAAGAGGGAAAAATAAAAGCTTCACTACTAACAGTGGAGCTCCCATATTGCTTCTTACCACCACCGCTATTGAACGTTGCATTGATTCCTAAATCCAGGTATTTTTATTAAAAGGCTACAACTATTAACCAGCAAAGTTAAAAACAATACATTAAGAATGTAGATAATTTGCACTTAAGTTTTTCCTTTCGGTCCCTTGCAGAAAGAAACCTCCTCCCAAGTACTCCAGTTTAGAGGCAGCAACGGTAAGAGAGCTTCCAGAGCTCCTGGCTTTTTTTGGTGCCAGCAACGCGCAGTGAGGAAGGACTGTAAAGTGCTCAGACTTGAGCTCCCTAAAGTTCAGCTCAGCCCGATGAAGAGGCCAGGAGAGAGTTGAAGGCAAACACAAAGAGTCTCCAGACTGAGGGTCCACGAGAACTTGGGCTCTTCCACCCAGAGGCTCAGATTAAGAAGATAATATCATCAGACACCATGATCTGGTTGTCATCTTGCATGTGGGCCAACGCCACCTTCACTTCTGCCAGTGAGAAGGGCTCAGGGTTGTCGCGGTTGATGGACTCCATCACGCTCTTCAGACCCACGGACTGGGCATGGGAAGATTTGAAGACGTCCAGGAGGGCAGCCTTGAACGCTTTCAACCTGGTCAGACAAGGCGAGAAGTGATGCCCCTCAGAGACCACACACACAAGTCCTTCCTCTCCCTTCCCAGCCCAGGATCCCCCAGCCCTTCCCTGTTCCAGAAGCGGCACCCAGCAGGAAAGCTGAAAGCAGAGCTGGGATCACCCACCACAGATGCATCACCAGCATCGGACAACAGCTTGGACCCACCAGGGTGGGGTGGGACATGCAGGGGCAGACACCTCCTCCAGCCCCTACTCAGAGAATCACAGAACGGTTCAGGTTGGAAGGGACCTTCAAGATCATCTAGTTCCAACCCCCTGCCCTGGGCAGGGACACCTCCCACCAGACCAGGTTGCTCCAAGCCCCGGCCAACCTGGCCTTGAACCCCTCCAGGGATGGGGCAGCCACAGCTTCTCTGGGCAGCCTGGGCCAGGGGCTCACCACCCTCAGAGTGAAAAATTTCTTCCTAATACTAATCTAAATGTACCCTCCTTCAGTTTGACACTGTTCCCCCTCGTCCTATCATTACAACCCCTGATCAAGAGTCCCTCCCCAGCTTTCCCGTAGGCCCCCTTCAGGTACTGGAAGGTCACTATAAGGTCTCCTCGGAGCCTTCTCTTCTCCAGGCTGAACTATCCCAACTCTCCCAGCCTACTTACCTTGGCTCAGACAATTCCGGCTTCTTCGCTTCGCCAGTGGCCGAGGCTTCAGGTGTCTTGGGAGTGTGTGCCTGGACTGGAGCAGAAGGAAGAGTTACCTTCAACCCACCTGGTGTCCAAGCACCCAGAAAGCAAAAGCACTTAGCCCTAGGACGGGGTGGGCGACACCAAACTCCCTCCCACCGCTGTTACTTCTGCAGCAGTTTGGAAGCAGACAGAAAAAAATACAAGCAGCGATACTAATTCTCCTGTCCCGCATGGACATGGGGGGTTCAACACAAAATTCATCTTGATTTAGTGGTGCCACACCACACCAGGGACCCCAGGTGACCCCTCTGGAGCAGCACGGCTGCTCTGCAGGGTGTGCAGACCCACCAGGGGAGAAGGCAGCAGCACCCTCAGGAGCCGGGTACCAGCAAAAGCCCAGGGACTCACCCTCCGGCATCTCCTCCTCGGCGTCACTGAAGTCATATGGGTCGTAGGAGTCCCCCTCGCCTCCTGTGCGCGCCTTCTTTCTCCTGGGGGGGCAAGAAGAGGTCACCCCTGCTCCAGCCAAACTGCAGACCTCAGGACCCACCCCAAACCCCAAGCTCCTGGAGACACCTGGCCAAGACCATACAGGGTACCTGCGGCTCACAGCTAAGCCACCCTCCAGCCACAAACCACTGCCCATGGTTCGGGACCCAAGCCAGCACCAGCCCCAAGGGTTGTGGGCTTTCAAGGATCACAGAAGGGTTTGGGTTGGATCATCTAGCCCTGCAATGAGCAGGGACATCTTCAACTAGATCAGGTTGCTCAAAGCCCCATCCAACATGGCCTTTAATGTTTTCAGGGCATCTACCGCCTCTCTGGGCGTCCTATTTCCGTGTCTCATCACCCTCATTGTCAAACATTTCTTCTTTACGTCCAATCTAAGTCTACCCTCCAGCTAGGGTCTCACGAGAGTGGAGTAGAGGGAGAGAATCCCCTCCTTCTACCTACTGGCCACACTTCTTTTGATGCAGCCCAGATACGGTTGGCTTTCTGGGCTGCTGAGCACACATTGCTGGCTCACGTCCAGTTTTGCATCCACCAGTAGCTCCAAATCCTCCACCAGGTTGCTCTCAACCCATTCATTCCTCAGCCCATGCTGATACTGGGGATTGCTCTGACCCAGGTGCAGGACATCGCGTTTGGTTTTGGTCAACTTCCTGGGCCTGCTCCTCAAATTTGTCAAGGTCCCTCTGGATGGCATCCCATCCCTAAAGCGTATCAACCACTCCACTCAGCTTGGTGTCATCTGCAAACTTGCTAAGGGTGCACAAGATCCCCACTGTCTATGTCGTTAATAAAGATATTAAATAGTGTTGGTGCCAGGACAGACCCCTGAGGGACATCACCTGTTACTGATCTCCATTTGGACATTGAGCTGTTGACTGCAACTCTTTGGACGTGGCCAACCAGCCAATTCTTTATCCATCAAATAAAGGTGTCCCCATATTACAGATCTGGGGAGGATGATCCACTAGGTTGAGCAAAACACGGAGTCTTTCCCCAAGGCCAGCACTGCCTGACACAACCTCAGAAGAGGCTGGTGGCCCTTGTGTGACATCACCCCCCTCTCTTGCCCTGGCACCTACCTCCTGGTGCTGCGCTCCTCCTTGGGCTGCGACTCCTGGTCCTCCTCCTTCTCGGTCTCCGAGTCGTCCTCCACCTGCTTTCTCCGCTTCTTTTCCTTCTCCAGCACCTGGGTGGCAAAGGCAGGATGGACTCGGCCCCCTTTTCCAATCAAGCTGCTTTTCAGGGGTCAAGATGGACTTGAGGGACCCAGATCCCACCACTGCCCCACCCCTACACGGTCACCAGGAAAGGACCCCACCAGGAGCCCAGGGTGCTCAGCCCGCACCAACTGACACTTTCACCCCACCTTTTTGAAGTAGGCGAACTGTACCAGCTCCAACGCCGCCTCAGCATCCTGCAGATCAACTGTCTTGTTCATCCTGGCCTTGGCGTGGGCTGTGGAGAGGCGGATCAGGGTCTCCAGGGTACGGGCCGTGACGGGGGAGGTCTGGTGGGGACAGAGAGGTGTCTTTGCAAGGCTGACCCCCACCGCAGCATCCCACCAAGGTTGAAAAAAAACCCTAAGGGGAGAGAGGAGGCTGTGCCTCAGTTTCCCTTCTCCCGGTGTGAGAGGGAGCTGCTCCCAGGGCTCACCCTGGCGATGTCCGAGTTCATCTGGCTCTGGTTGCGCAGGCGGGAATACTCCTCCGCTATGTAGCTTGCCGACTCCTGGGTCAAGACGGGCTTAATCATCTTCGCCACGTGGATGTACTTCCTCATGAACTCCATGCTGACGATCTTCTCTCTGCGGGGGACATGTGCACACTTGTGTCCTCCAAGGTGGGGACGGCCAAAGGGTCTTTGCAGAAGTGGTGCTGCACCCAGAAATAGCGGGATGCCCCTTCACAGGCACCCAGGAATGGGGGGAATTCAGCTTGAGGAGACGTTTGCCACCTCCCTGGCATGAGAGACGAAGCCCACGGCAGGGCTCCCTTGGCATCCTGACCACGTACCTCCCCGTGGACCACCTGGAGCACTGCTGGCACCAGCAATCAGCCACCGCCTGGATGCTCAAGCCAAACCCATCAATTCACAGTGCTAGAAACCCCCAGGGAGCTCCAGGGGATGTGGGATGGGGGACTCACTTGCGGCGGTTGGGCCCATGCAGGAGGTCATCGTGTTTCTCATACACTTGGAGCTCCTGTTCCTCTTCCTGCACAAAGTCGGGGTCCTCCGTAGCCAGGATCTCCACAGCACTGCCCAAGGGCATGGCTGGAGAGGGGAGGGTCACAGAGATCAGGCTTTTAGCCTCTTGCAGCATTGCTGGAGTGACTTCCAAAAGCCACCAAAAGGAGCTCTCAACAAAGCCAGGGTTGCTAAACCCAATGAGCTGTCACAAAGAGGTGACAACCCACCAAGGAAGGATGGGACCAAGCAACAAGGCAGCTGCACAATTACAGGCGACTCACCATCCCCATCCTGCTCGTTGGGGTTGCGGTAGCGGTGCATCCGCAGGACGTGGTCCGAGATCTCCCTGTCCTGCTCGGGGTCCATCTGGTCCAGCACGATGAAGAGCAGGTCGAAGCGGGAGAGCAAGGAGTCCTGCAGGCCAATGTTCTCCATGGGCGTCTTGTACTGGTCGTACTGCAAGAGGACGAAACAGGGCGTTACAGGACACCCTCACAGGCCTGTCTTGGCTGACAGGGAGGCTGGGAGGACCTCCTAGAGCCAGCCTTAAAAAGATGGATGTCCGGGCAACTTGACACCACACTAAACCTAGCCTGCTGCAGTAATAAGGCCTCTTTTCCCCATCCTGGAAGGTGGAAGTAGCTCTCATTTGCAAGGAAAACACATATTTTTTGTGATCCCAGATAAGACACTAAGACTGAGGTTCGTCACCGGGATGAGAGTCCACTGGGCTTCCCCAGGACACCCAGGCAGAATCAAGCCAGGGTGAGAAACCCCATGAGCCCCTCTCTCCTCCAGGATGGCCATGAGCAGCAACGGAGATCAAACCAACCAGGTCTTCACTGCCCCATAGATCCCAGTCCCAGCAAGAACCAAGTCACTGTTTTTTGGGGATCTTTTGGGTTTTACCAGCTATCTCCTCCACCAAGACAGCTCCCAGTATCCCTGGGAGGGGACCAGCAAACACCAGCACTTACCCTGCCGTAGACAGGGTTGGCCGCCGCCAGGACACTGCAGCGGGAGTTGAGACGGGCATGGATGCCGGCCTTGGCAATGGTGACGCGGCCCTGCTCCATCACCTCATGGATGGCCGTGCGGTCAATGTCGGACATCTTGTCAAACTCGTCAATGCACACCACCCCCCGGTCAGCCAACACCATGGCCCCTGCTTCCAGGCGCCGTTCGCCTGGGATGTCGTGGGAGAAAAAAAAGAGGGTCAACGACCATTCAGCAGCTCCACGCATCTTCCACCCTGCCATCCTCTTCCACCACAGCACCACCACCCCTGTGACTAGGCTAAGCCTCAAAGAGCAGCAGCACCCTTCAGGGCTGCACATCTCCTACCCAACTGGACAGCAGAAGGAGGACACTCAGGACGAGGAGCAAGCCCATGAGGAAGACAAGATCCAGGCTGCTGCTAGCCCTCACAGGGGGTGCACCAAGTAGAAGAAGAGCGGAGAACACCACCACCTAACAGAGGTGGAAAAAATACCCCTAAACACCATTATTGTTGCCATAAAGCTTCTGGATGGAGCAAGTCCTGCAGAAGGAACAGCAGCCCTGGATCTTGCAGAGTCCCTCCCGGGGGTTAACAAGCATCCGTCAGCCAGTTCCCACCTGGAACCAGCCTGCTCCTCACCAGTTTCTTGGTCCGTGGTGACGGCAGCTGTCAGGCCAACGCCGGAGGAACCTCTGCCAGTGGTGGGGATGGCGCGGGGTGCGGTGCTGAGGACGTACCGCAGCAGCTGAGACTTGGCCACAGAAGGGTCTCCTGAAATGGAGAAGACTGCATTTAATAATCACACGTCACCTGGATGATGTGTCTAATTTGGGGCTTCTCAGTGGGGGAAAAAGAAGGGGAGAAAGAAGTGGGTTTGTTCAGCCTTCGGAAAGGAAGGCGATCAGACGATGTCCCTGCCTTTCTCAATGACACAATGGAAGGAAATAAAGATGGAGTCACAGTTTTGAGATGCACATGGTGATGGGACCAGAAGCAACGAGGACAACTTGGAACACAGGAAATCCCAATTGGATGGCAGAAGAAAAAGACAGCTCCTTGAGGGCAGTCACATTGGGATAGTGGCCCACAGAGGCTGTGAGATCCCATCCCTGGACATGTTCAAATCCAACCGGACAAGTCCCAGAGCAACGAACCTGTTCTACCAGTGACACTGGCTCTGCCCCATGCACACGCTTGGACCAGAGGCCTCCAGAGATCCCATCTAACCTCAACTAATCTATGAAACTAAGTCCAGGAAAATGCTTCTTCATCTCACCCCCCGGCAACAACCGAGGGTGCCTCTGCCCAGCCTTTCCAGACCTATCAGCAAGATGTTGATGTCTCCTCGGATGCGGCTCCCATTCTCCAGGACCTTCTCCACCCCTCCAAGCAGCATGCAGAGAAGGGCCTTCTTGATGTACTCGTGCCCATGGATGCTGGGAGCCAGGGATCTTGCCAGCTGGTCAAAGATATCCTAAGGCAGAAGAGACAAAGTACAGCCCATCAGATGGACTGCAGCAAATAACAACAAGGAGCAATGCTCCAAAAGTCCATTTCAGAACAAAAAATGAGCTTATTCTTATCACAGAACCACATGGATGACAAGTATTTAGAAAGGAGAAGACCACATTTGCTAGTTTTCTTTCAATGGGGCTCTGAAGTCCTAGACCATCCTGACTGTCATGGTCACCCAAGCAAGCACTGGAAGCAGCAACCCCTGTGAGAGCAAGGCTTTCTCCTTTCCACGCTACGAGTCAAAGGTGTGAGCATAGGACCAGGCTGGGGCAGACACCCTTTCCCTCCGTATCTCAGCCTGGTTTGGCGTTTGAAGAGTTAGAGGGAGGTGTTTCTCCTGCAGAGGAACTTCTCTGGCAACCGGCTGGCAGGGTCAGGACACACACAACACAGACCGATGTCTGCACAGCACGGCTGCCACCAGGCAGGCAGAACGATCTGCGAGCTGTACAGAAGCAGCAACAAAAAAAAAAAAAAAAAACAAAAAAACAGGACCCGATCAAAGCCTAAGTAGAAAACACAAAGTGAGTGGAAAAATCCAGCAACATCGCTAAGAGGGTTGAAGAGTTACTTGCAACCCAACAAGACATCTCCACAGCCACATGCCAAGCCTTAAAGCTGCTCTAGCTGAAACCTCATGCTCGGATACAAGCCTGCCTTAGAGAAGTAAGTCTCAAATACCTTGGAGCGACTCTTGCTGAATCTCTTGATCTTGGCCACATCAGCAGCAGAGTAGAGAGGCCGGACGTCTTTGCTCATCTGCTTCACATGGCAAGCGATGAGGATAGTCCTGGAGAAGGGACACAGCTATGATCAGGTCTGCAAACCCCACAGAGCCTACGGGTCACAGCAAAAACGCAGCAGAAACTTCCACAGGGTCAGTGTTTGCTCTAGGAAGTCCTGAGGTGTGACTGGAAAGCTTCAAGAGCTGTAGCCCCCTCTATCTGACTGCACTGGGCCATCAATGGAGCATCTTTAAGAGCACCCAACCCCCTCTGTGCACAGCTGGAGCTCACAGCTACACACTGATGCTAAGGAGCAAGGTGCAAAACCACCTCAGAGTGATTTAAGGCAATGTTCGGCCCAGCTCTGTGATGGCCACCTGCCTGCCCTAGATAGAACCATAGAATTGTCTAGGTTGGAAGGGACCTTTCAGATCATCGACTCCAACCATCAGCCTAACACTGACAAAAAACTACCACTAAACCATGTCCCTCATCACCACGTCTACCCAGCTTTTAAATTCCTCCAGGGATGGGGACTCCAACACTACCCTGGGCAGCCTGTTCCAATGCTTGACAACCCTTTCAGTGAAGAAATTTTTCCTAATATCCATCCTAAACCTCCCCTGGGGCAAATTGAGGCCGTTTCCTTTTGTCCTATTGATTGTTACTTGGCAGAAGAGCCCAACCCCCCCGTCTACCCCCTCCTTTCAGGGAGCTGTAGAGAGCGAGAAGGTCTCCCCTCAGCCTCCTCTTCTCCAGGCTGAACACCCCCAGCTCCCTCAGCCGCTCCTCACAAGGCTTGTACTCCAGACCCCTCACCAGCTCTGTTGCCCTTCTCTGGACACGCTCCAGAACCTCAATGTATTTCTTGAGGGGTTCAAAATCTCATTCCCTCAGACCTCAGCTTCCAGAGATGTGACCTAACTAAAAAGGGTGGGAGGGCTGAAGTCAAGCCAAAAGAAAGCTCACCTGAAAGTCCCTGAAGTGTAACCCCCTTTCTTTCCTGGCAGGCAGCGGTACGTTCCCACCACCTGGATGCGGTCCCCAGGCTTCACCTTGTCCACCAGGTCATCATCCAGAATGACATCCACCGAGCGTGGCAGCTGCCCTGCTGGTGCCTTCTCAGGCATCTCCTGGATGGTGATGGTCTGATGGTCCTTGTAGACAGAGAGGCCAAACTCTGTCTCCAGGGGGTTATTCTCTTCATCCTAGAGGAGGAACCCCAATAAAAAGACTAGCACCATTTTTCAGGAGCACAGGGAGAAGAGATGGGTCAGCTGAGCACTGGGAAGACAGGTTGCATCACCCAACACACACGAGACTGCTGCGAAGGGTTGTTTCATCAGGACTTGTGGAGGCTGGGGTTCACCAGCTCCACAGCCCCCCCGAGTCTGAAGCTGCCAACACCCATCACTGCTGGTACATTAGGTCTCTCCAAGCCTTGGCCCTACTATAGACAGTGGTGACATGCCATCCATGCAGAAGGCTGTGTTCACAATGGAGAGAAAGCTCAGGTTAACCTTCTTCCGTTCCCAAATACAGGGAAAACACTCCAGGACAGTACAGGCCTACATTGACCTGGGTCCCAGGAGCAACAAGACTGGCTGACAAACCCACAAGAAACCACGTTCCAGCAGAATCAACATCATAACTAACATCTGAACTAGTGGGTCTGGTGGCCTTGTGTCCAACAAAGACTTTCTTTGCACATTCCTAGTAGCTATCTGGGACTGTCATATGTGTGATGTGCCCTCTCTCCCTCTCCAATGTTGGCAGAGGGAGAAGGGATGCACAGGGATGGGAGATCCTGAGCTCGAAGCTGGCACGTTCTCCCCAGAGGAACCTGCTGATGCTTTCTACAAGGGTGCTCCACCTCACCTTTGTAGGGTAGACGGAGCTGGATGGGAATGCATCCAGGGAGGTCATGTCTGTGTATCGGCGCTCAATAGTCTTCTTGGTAGCTGGGCAATAATGGACGCTCCGGACGATCTTTGGACGAACCAGAGAGCCTGGGGTAAGAAGAAAGAGGAGTCAGAGGCAGGGATGTCCCACCCCTTTGTCAGCAGACAATCCCCAACAGGGTCTCCACTGATAAACTGCACTTGGGACACAACCCGCTGTCAACCATGGCCAGGATTTGCTGAGCTTAAAGACCATCCCAACACTCAAGACCTTCTGCCAAGCCCCCTGTTCCCTTAACCCAAGTTGCCAGGATGTACCATGGCTCCTGGTGGGCTCCAGCCCCTCCGCAGCCAACACCTGCACCCACCACCCCCCAAAGCCCTTGGATCTTCCCCCAGGCTCACATTTCGTCACGATGCCCTCCACACAGACAATGCAGCTGAGGAAACAGGCCGTCAGCGTCCGCGGCGACACGTGCTTGGAGCCGAAGCTGCCCTCCAGCCCAATGTAGAAGTCCTCGTACTGCTTGGCATAGGTGGCATCAACAGAGGCGACAAAATCCTTCAGGGCTCGCTGGAAGGCGATCAGCTCCTCAAAGGCATTGCTCAAGAGCCTGCAAGAGAGGGAGGTGATGATGAGGATCGATCAGCAGCCCCTTCTGCCTCCCTCCTCAACACCTCCCTATACCTCCACGTGCTCTGAGAGTTTACTTGGAGCAAGAGGCAAAAAAACCCAAAGCCCATCATAGCTCTGCGTCAGGTCCACTGCCACCAACAGACGGGAGCTGAAGAAACCCAACCACATCTGGAAAACCTCACGTGTCCCTGAGCAGATTGGCAAGCCAGGTCCAAAATACCCCCAAGCATCTTAAAAAAAAAGGAGATGATTTATATTGTGTCCAATCAACCCCAGGTTGCTGCCAAAGGTTCTTGCCAAATCAAGCTTGGAAGGGATGGGTGTCATGGGGGAAAAGAGCACGTCCAGCTTTTACATGGGATCTGCTGCGCAGGACAAGGTTTGGCCCTTCCTTGCCACAAAGGACCAGCAAAACCAGGGCTGGACCTCTGAGAACCCGCCTAGGGCTCGGTGCGAACCCCGCCGCCCCGCACCAACCGGTTGGCCCTCTTCTCGTTCTTCCGCCGCAGGTCGTTGATGCTGACGAGGAGGCGGTACTGGTTGTCGCTGATCATGTCCCGGACTTTGCTGTGATAAATCCCTTGATCTTCCTGCAAGAAAGGGGAGGAACCCCAAAAAACCCTGTTCACACTTTGCACGTCTGAGACATCCCTCCCCCAGGAGCTGATCCCTGCAGAGCTCGGTTCCCTTCAGCCCCACCGACCAAGCACGGCGGCGCGGGCAGGGGGGGGGCGGGGGGGGGACGGACACTGGGACCAGAAGTTCCCGACCCCTGGGGACACTGTGGGGGGATGCTGCACGTCTCCCAGCGCAGCCCCGCTCCCGGCCTCACCTCATCGTCCAGAAAATCGAGGTAGTCGCGCTGCGCCTCCCGCAGCTCCGCGTCCTCCAGCCCGCCCGCCGGCGCCGCCATGCTGCCTGCCGCTCGGGGAGGCCGGGAAGGGGGGTCGGGCCGCGGAGGTGCCGCCGCCGCTGCTGTAAGGGGGAAGGCGGTGGGAGCCGAGGGGAGCCGGCCCGGTCCCGGCAGCGCCCGCGATCCAACACACAGTGATCCACTTCCCCCCCCGACCCCGGCGCTGCCGCTTGGCGCCAAAACCCGCCGCCTTTCCCGCCACCGAGCGGCCGCTCCGCCTCCCTCCCGCCCCGCGGCGCTCCTCATTGGTCGGCACCGCCCCGCGCCCGCCAATGGGGCGGCTAGAGAGTGATGCGCAAGAGGTCCAGCCAATCAGAGTGCGGGGGGGGCGGGGGGCAGCCCGGGGGGGGACCCGTGCTCCCCTGCGCCCGCGTGGGCTGCGGCGGGCGGGGCCGGGGGGAAGGGGATCAGTCCCGAGGTGTCGGGGGTGCGGAGATCGGTTCCGGCTGTCCCGGAGTCCTGCGGGCTCCGAGGGTCCCGGGATCGGCCCCGGGCTCCCGGTGGTCACGGAGTTCCGGGAGCCCCAGGGGTCCTGGGATCGGCCCCGGGCTCCCGGAGGTTCAGGGCTCCCGGGATCGGTCCCGGTGGTCCCAGGAGTCCCGGGGTCGGTCCCGAAGGTTCCGGGGCTCCCAGCATCGATCCCGGGGGTCTCAGGGGTCCTGGGGATCCCGGAATCGGCCCCAGGGCTCCGGGGGTCCCGGGATCGGTCTCAGGGGTCCCAGCGATCCCGGGATCGGCCCCGGGCTTCCGACGGTTACGGAGATTTGGGGATCCCGGGATTGGCCCCAGGGTCCCAGCAGTCCAGAGATCAGTCCTGAGGGTCCCAGGGGTCCTGTGATCAGGCCCAGGGTGCTGAGGGTCCCGGGGATCCCGCGATAGGTCCCAGGGTTCCCAGGATTCCAGGGTTCCAGCAGTGCCAGGATTGGCCCCGGGGTCCTTGCCTGGCTCCCAGGTCCAGCACTTGAAAGTCACCGACGGGCTGAATATACCGTTCTACTTCCAAAAAAAAACCCCAACAACAAACACTCATTTTTTATTTTCCTATTGCATTACAGGGAGCTCCGTTTCTGGGTGGTTTTGCCCCAAAGCACACAGGCTGGGGCGTTGCTTTTCCCTTTTACATGTCCTGGGCCGAGTCCAGGAGTGTGGGGCTGAAGACACAAAAGCACCAGGTTCTGCCGTGAGGTTTCGCAATGACAAGGATGATTTTGGATGTGTCTTCGGAAAGGCGAAATCACAGGAAAGCGGGGACAGCCGAGCCACGCCGTACGGGAAAACTGACTGTTCCCCCTTAAAAAATATTTTTGGTACCCCTTAAAAAGCTAGGCAAAACTATTTCAATCCGCAAGGCATAGTGGACATCCAAACTTGGCTGTGTCCCCTGGATGATATTAGAGCTAAAAAGCAGTTTTTTCCAGGATTGGTAGGAAATATTCACCCGGGTTCTGTGCAAAATTCCGAGGCACAAGCGTTCCCGCTGCCCGATCTCGCCAGAGGGAGCAACTTCGACTCGTGTCTCGGAAGAGGAGCAGGAAACAGCCCCTGCCCTGTTTCCCATTTTTCCATTTGTGTGCCTGGACCAAATCCCTGAAAAATCATCGGAAATGTTGCTGGTAACCTCTGTGGCCTGTTTAGGATATAGGTAGCCCAAGTCCTGAGTATTTGTCCCGCTTCTGCAAGATTTTCTCATGTCCTTCTGCATCAAAGTAAAAGTTCAGATTTGCCTTCTCAGGCTTTTGGGCCCTCCTCTGGAATAATTTGATTGAGTAGTAAATTTGGCAGGCTGGCAGGAATGAAGGATCTTGTGCTCTGTTGCCATTTTCTTTCTTCTTTTTTTTTTTTCTTCTTTTTTCCTTTCTTTTATTTTTCTTCTTTTTTCTTTTTTCTTTTTTTTCTTCTTTTTTCTTTATTTTTCTTTTTTCTTCTTTTTTCTTTTTTCCTTCTTTTTTCTTTTTTCCTTCTTTTTTTCTTCTTTTCTTTTCTCCCTTTCCTTTCCTTTTTCCTTTCCTTTCCTTTCCTTTCCTTTCCTTTCCTTTCCTTTCCTTTCCTTTCCTTTCCTTTCCTTTCCTTTCCTTTCCTTTCCTTTCCTTTCCTTTCCTTTCCTTTCCTTTCCTTTCCTTTCCTTTCCTTTCCTTTCCTTTCCTTTCCTTCCCTTTCCTTCCCTTTCCTTCCCTTTCCTTCCCTTTCCTTCCCTTTCCTTTCCTTTTTCCTTTCCTTTCCTTTTTCCTTTCCTTTCCTTTTTCCTTTCCTTTCCTTTTTCCTTTCCTTTCCTTTCCTTTCCTTTCCTTTCCTTTCCTTTCCTTTCCTTTCCTTTCCTTTCCTTTCCTTTCCTTCCCTTTCCTTTCCTTCCCTTTCCTTCCCTTTTTCCTTTCCTTTCCTCTCTTTTTTTTTTTATTTTTTTTTTTAACTCCAGGCTACCTCCAGAGATACTCTCTGCAGCCAGAATAGCCTCCCTGCCTCTGCACACTCAGCAGCACCCATTTCCCTTCACGTGCTCCTCAAATCTCCCCTTTTCCCTGATTTTCTGGAGTTTTCCTGCTTTCATTGCAGCCGGCGTGAGCCAGGGATCATGAGGAGGAGTGAGCAGAGAAAGCCTTTGGTGTGACCATGCCACACTCATTGGTCACGGCAAGATACTAAAGTGGACACCACATGAGCTGTGAGGATATAAACTGGCTGGAGGAATCAATCTATGTATGTCCCCAAAGGAAATATAATGTATCCTACATAAATTTTCAGAACCTGACATGAAATTTCACCTCTGAGACAGTTTTTCTCTTTCTGCAGTTGACAGACGATTAAATCCAGCAATGAACACAGTCTGCGTGCTTTGTTGCAGATAAAATCAGGATGGAAAAGGTAAAATATGGACGGAAAAAATAAAATATGGAGGGGAAAAAAATAAAACACGGATGCAAAGCCACCCATGAGTACAGCTGGCAGTGCACAGAGTGGGACCAGGGTGGGATTCAGACACGTATATCTAGATCACGCATAGATTTCATCTATATTTAGGTGGTCAAAACGAATCCCAGCCCATAAAGACATTGTAAATCGTTGTGGCACTCCTCCTGCCGAAGCCGGCGGGCTCTGTGTGAAGGGAGCTGGCGGGGACGCATCCCTCCTGACCGCGAGGTAACAGGAGTTAGGGATAAAAATAGCCGCCTGTTGTTATTCGTGACGGTGCCCTATAGCAACCGCTGGCTCCTGCCTGAATAATTAATTGGTCAGGCCAGGGAGGACAAAGGGACGGAGAGAGATGGATAAGGGTGGGATAACAGACGCCTTCCCTTTTAGGACTCCCTTGGATGCTGCCCAGGATCTCCAGGGATTCACCTCCCTGCCACATCCCAGCGGTTACGGGCTGGAGAGTGCGGCACAGGCTCGCAGAGACGTGTAGCACTTCTTATCCACTGGAAACAAAAAATAAACAAACAAAAAAACAACAGGAATTAAGCACCAAAATACACGGAGGGGCTGCAGAGCTCACAGGGAAACAGAAGAATCGCGGGTGGGCGCAGGAGTAATTTCCATGGGTGATTTGCACAGGAGGGGTGCTGGCAGGAGCACCCCGACGCTCCCTGATCCTCCCTTCCTCACATCTCCGTGCATCGCCACCCATGCACTAGGCTTCTGAGATCATGCTATTTAGAAATAAATAACTAGGGTCATTTTTAATTAGGGAGGGAAAAAAGATCCTTTTATGGGTACCCTTTGATCTCTCCCAGACTCTGTTTTTCCCCTTAATTCTATTAAAAGTCAATTTTCAAGCCACAAGTCAATTTTCAAGTCGCCATCGCTCAGCTTTCCCTTCTGCTGAGCAACTTTGTCTCACCCACAGAAGGGAAAGGAGCAGCTTGTGGCTCCTTCACATCTCCAAAAATGGGGGGAGAGCAGCCCAAACTCAACGGGGTGTCACCTCATCATCGAGCGACACGTTGGAGCTGACGTTTCAAATATACTTATAATAAAATGGGAGGATAATAACATGGAACAAAATGTTTTGAATGGAAAAAAAAAAAAATCACTTTTTTGTAATTGGGAGAATATGGAGAAGGGAGAGCACCTCTGAGATGTTTTTGTCAGTGCGAATTTTACTTCCTTCCAAGGGATAAAAAGGGTTGGTCCTTGCTGGTGGCTCCTGCAGCTGCACTCGCGGGAGCTGAACCCCAGTCGGGGAATTCACTCTCGCAGGAGGAGAGTCCTCCTGACCACGTGTGGAAGACACGTAATTTAACGCCGGAGGAACCATTCTTAATCCTCTGTTCCGCCCTTTTCCCTAACACAGGCTGGAGAATTTCACCCGATCGCATCTGCACCCAGCTCAGGCATTCCTGACATCGCTTTCTTGAAGTATTTGCTATTCCCATGCACTCTGGTAAATCTTTAAACTGATCTACCTCTTTTTTTTTTTACCTAGTCCCGGGGAAGAAAAACATGAAAAACAACTATCGGTCAATATTAATGGAATTTCTTTACTTAAATGCACGGGGAGCTGCCAGTATCTCACCAGTAGAGCACAGTAAAGTGGGTAAGAAGTTAAGGCTCTGACCTTCAGCATGTTGGGATGGATGGTAGCCACCTTCTTCCTTCCCACAGCAGGAGCCTGGTGTATTTGGGGCTGTTTTTCCTCCCATACGCCACCGGTATGGTCTTAGCACGGCGATGGGAGCATAAAATCTTGTTGCGGTCCTGCTTCTGATGCACCAGATCCGGTGGGTGATTCATTCTCTTCTCCTACCGAGCAGAACACACAGCAGTTAATAAGAACCAAACAACAAAACGAACCCATGCGGGCCATGCCTCCGGGCACAATGAAAAAATCAATTTGCCCGGCAAACGAAACCAGAGGAGTGGCTGAATCAACAAAGCCGCGGGGAGCGCGGCCGGGAGCGTGTCTGTGTAATGTTGGCAACCCGACCACATTTCCAGGGAAGTCCGAAAGACCCAGATATAGATCGCCCGAGGTTGGGTGTTGCTATTTCGGTCTGCTGATCCACTCTCATGGGTTCTGGCCGTTACTAAAGACAGTGACAGCTGGTTTCTTTTTTTTTTTTTTTCTTTTTGCCTTTTCCATTCATTTTCTCCACCCCCAAGCCTGGAAATCACCCATCTGTATGCAAAGCATCATCGTCTCTGCACCGGGATCTCTAGGATGTGCTTTCAGCCACGGGGCAGGATCCACTGGTCACTTCAGCGAGCGATGTCCAGCTTTGGAAGAGGTGAAGCTGCAGCAATTCGTGTAAGCCATGTTAGCAATCATCATCTGACTGTCACGATGGGCTCCCTGCTCCCTGCAAACCACAAAGAGGCAGGGAAGTCCTTACCCCAAATTGCCGCATGCCCCTTGTGCAACATGGGGGGAGCAGCCGAGGGTGGAAAAATTAACACGGCAGCGAGAACAGGAGCCCCAGTTCTGGCCCTGACCCTTGTTTTGGGTTGGGTGATGCATCCCCAGCAGCGTGGGCAGCAGGGCGAGGGGGGGATTCTGCCCCTCTGCTGCGCTCGGGGGAGACCCCCCTGCAGTGCTGCCTCCAGCGCTGGGGCCTCGGCACAGGAGAGACACGGAGCTGTTGGAGCGGGGCCAGAGGAGGCCCCGGAGATGCTGGGAGGGCTGGAGCCCCTCTGCTGGGAGGACAGGCTGAGAGAGCTGGGGGGGTTCAGCCTGGAGAAGAGAAGGCTCCGCGGAGACCTTCCAGCCCCTTCCAGTCCCTCAAGGGGCTCCAGGAAAGCTGGGGAGGGACTCTGGAGCAGGGAGGGGAGCCATAGGATCATAGAATGTGTTGGGTTGGAAGGGACCTCTAAAGGCCATCTAGCCCAACCCCCCTGCAGTAAGCAGGGACATCTTCAACTAGATCAGGTTGCTCAGAGCCTCATCCAGCCTGGCCTTGAATGTCTCCAGGGATGGGGCCTCCACCACCTCTCTGGGCAACCTGGGCCAGGGTCTCACCACCCTCAGTGTAAAGAACTTCTTCCTAATGTCTAATCTAAACCCACCCTGCTCTAGTTTAAAACCATTGCCCCTCATCCTGTCGCTACATACCCTTGCAAACAGCCCCTCCCCAGCTTTCCTGTAGGCCCCTTCAGGTACTGGAAGGCTGCTTCCAGTAGGATGAGGGGGAACAGATTTAAAGTGGAAGAGGGGAGATTTAGATGAGGTATTAGGAGGAAGTTCTTTGCTGTGAGGGTGGTGAGCCCCTGCCCCGGGTTGCCCAGAGAAGCTGTGGCTGCCTCATCCCTGGAGGGGTTCAAGGCCAGGTTGGACAGGGCTTGGAGCAACCTGGGCTGGTGGGAGGTGTCCCTGCCCAGGGCAGGGGGGTGGAACAAGATGATCTTTAAGGTCTTTTCCAACCCAAACCGTTCTATGATTCTATGATTTTAAGTGCTTCTCTCTGATTGCAGGGGCCAGACTTGGTAAGCCAGGGATCTTAGGGTTGTTTTTTTTCTGAATTATTGAAGAAAGCATGTAAGCAGGATTCAAAAGAACTGCAAGGAATTCAAGTAGCCCATCACCCTGAGACCTGCTGGTGTGGGTTATTACAGAGGAAGATAAAAGAAACCCCCATAGAAGAGCTGTGGATCACAAAGAAATTTCCCTCCTGAGCCTTGTTAGCTGAAGATTTTGTCTTGAAGCAAGGAGGTTTACACCCTCTCCAAAACTACCATTATTTTTTTTTTTGCCGTCCTCAATATTATGCATCTGCAAGATCTTTTCTAAAACCTGCCAAAACACGAGCATCAATTCTTCTCCAGTGGAAAGGATTTCAATAGACAGTGATGCATAGGGCAGAAAGATTCTCTTTTATCTGGTTATGATAGCAACAGGCCAATATTCCTTATTAGAGGCAAATACAGGGAAAAGGTGACTTGTCCTGATTTCTGTATCCCATTCGGTGTTTTGGATATCTCAGTTGTCTTTGGTGCAAAGCTGCTGCTAAGCAGCCCAGCCTGGACGTTGTGGCTTTGGATGCATCTTGAAGAAGATCCCGATCCCCAAAACAAGCCTCTCTTTTTGGGTGATAATTCAAAGCACCCAAACTAGAATCACAGAATGGTTTAGGTGCGAAGGGACCTTAAAGATCATCTAGTTCCAAATCCCCTGCCATGGGCAGGGACACCTCCCACCAGACCAGGTTGCTCAAAGCCCCATAATGGGACAACCAGTTTGCAGCCTGCAAGAACAGGGTTTGTGTTGTATGACAGGG
Source organism: Larus michahellis (assembly GCF_964199755.1). Classification (NCBI taxonomy): domain Eukaryota; kingdom Metazoa; phylum Chordata; class Aves; order Charadriiformes; family Laridae; genus Larus; species Larus michahellis. The sequence continues at coordinate 127,796,962 of NC_133898.1, forward strand.
CGGGTGCAGGTATATTTGGGTGGAGACGAAGGTGTGCAGGGGCTGGTTGAGGGTGCAAAGCCTGCTTGGATCGTATCAGATGACTGTGAAGGGCAGGGAGAGCCCAGCCTTGTACAACCCTGGTACAGGTCTTAACTGCCTGCTGTGAGCAACCTCCTGGGCAAACACAACCACACCTGGGCTATGCCTTGAAAGGAACTGGGTGATTCATTTCAGGGTGTAAAATGTCAAAGATAGGGAGTAACAAGGAGTACAGCGCAGTAGGATAAGGCTGAGATGAACTACAGGGCAGGTAGTTGGTGCTGGCAGGCACTGGCAGGTACCAGTCACCTGAGAGCAGGTCACGGAACCAGCGATCAAAAAGGTCTTGCTGGGCAGCCTCCACCAAGCTTGGTGTGCAAAACAAGCTGTCAGCACCCACCCAGGAGAGCAGTTATCCCCACACGGAGCTGCCCTTTGCCTTTCTCAAGTCTGCCCCAGGGCGTTCCATGAACGTAAATGGGAGAAAAACCTTTAATCGCAGCAGAAAAGAAGGGCAGGCCACCCAGCAGCATTGCTTTGTACACGTTGCAGCAGGGATGTCCCACCCCACCATCCCCTTCTGTTGGGGTTGTATTTTTCTTCCCACCTTGTCTTCAGCCTTGACGTGGCCATTACCAGCACTCAGCTGAGTGTTTCCACTTCTCCCACGTGAGCCATGATGGAAAGACACATGGAAAAGGAAAAGCCATGCCATGACCTCCATCTCCCAGCCACAGAGCATCCCTAGAACCATAGAATCATAGAATGGTTAGAGTTGGAAGAGACCTTGAAGATCACCTAGTTCCAACCCCCTGCCCTGGGCAGGGACACCTCCCACCAGACCAGGTTGCTCCAAGCCCCGGCCAACCTGGCCTTGAACCCCTCCAGGGATGGGGCAGCCACAGCTTCTCTGGGCAACCTGGGACAGGGGCTCACCACCCTCACACCAAGGAATTTCCTCCTAATATCTAATCTAAATCTCCCTTCTTTCAGTTGAAAACCATTCCCTCTCATCCTGTGGCTCCCCTCCCTGCTCCAGAGTCCCTCCCCAGCTTTCCTGGAGCCTCTTTAGGGACTGGCAGGGGCTCTCAGGTCTCCCCAGAGCCTTCTCTTCTCCAGGCTGAACGCCCATAACTCTCTCAGCCTGTCCGCACAGCAGAGTGGCTCCAGCCCTCGGATAACTTCTGTGGCCTCCTCTGGACCTGCTCCAACAGCTCCATGTCCTTCTGATGTTGGGGACCCCAGAGCTGAAGACAGTACTCCAGGTGGGATCTCACCAGAGCGGAGTAGAGGAGAAGAATCACCTCCCAATTTAAGGAATGGAGCAGGATAGAGCTGTATTATGGGTGTTACAGGGGGAGATGTCTTAGAGGGGTGGAAAATGAGTGCAAGATGTCACTGATGGGGTTGGGATCTGCCAGTCGTATCCCATCCCATCCCTGAGCAAGAGGAGAGGGGAAAATGGAGGTCCCCTGCCCACCTTCTTCATCCTGGAGGTTTCCCCTCCTCACTTTGGGAGCACTGGCTCTCCTGTGTGCTGGCAGATGCGTGCCGGGATGTGCCGAAGCTTCACCCAGGCTGGAGTGGTCTTATCGGAGTTGGAAAGTCCCGATTCTGGGCTTCCTCTCCTGCGATCCTCTCCCTGCAGAACCAGCGGTCCTTCTGTTTCCCTCATAAACCCATCGAAAAACAACAGTCCTGACAGGCTGGAGAAGCAAAACCCAAATAAACAAGCTGACGTGGAGACAGAACAGGGGAAACAGGTCCTCCATATTCATAAATTAATCCATTCCTGGGATTGTGGTGACTGAACTGATCACTGTGGTTTTGGCACAGTTTGGTCCCAGTCATTCCCCAGGCATAGTTCAAGGGCCCAGAGACCGCTCCTGAAAGGCCGTTTGGGTGCAAATCCCTCATTTCTGGCGCCCAAAGACTTTGGTGCTGTTTTTATGGCGTAAACCTCACTGCCCCGGTGGTTGGCTCAAGGCCATACTCTCTTGAGGCTGCAAATCCTGGGGAAAAGTCATCCTCTCCGCCATGCTTGCACGTCCAGGGCAGCAAAATGAGGGGGTTTGCCCCAACTAGGAGCCCAGAAAACGGGCAGTTGGCAGCAGAACTTTTATTTTTCCTCCCATTTCCCTCATTTTTACCTTCACCAAGGGCAGCTCAGGGCCAGCATAAAAACAGCTCTCAGGACTAGGAATTTTTTTATTTGACACCTAACAGTCACAGCTGGAAACCATGAGCTGTGGCAATGACCACCCATGGCTGCATGGAGCCCTGCCTGGCCTCTCTGCTGCGTTGTGCGGGTCTTCAGCTCAGAATCACAAGATGGTTGCGGTGGGAAGGGACTTCTAGAGGTCATCTGGTCCAAATCCCTGCTCAAGCAGGGCCACCTAGAGCCTGGTTGCCCAGAACCATGTCCAGATGGCTTTTGAAGATCACCAAGGATGGAGACCACCACCTCCCTGAGCAACCTGTGCCAGTGCTCAGTCGCCCTCACAGTAAAAATGTTTTTCCTGATGTTCGGAGGAGGCTCCTGTGTTTCAGTGTGTGCCTGTGGCCTCTGGTCCTGTCTTGTTTGCTGTGAGGATCTCCATCCTTGAGAGAGATCTCCATCTGTGAATCTCCATCCATGTGATCTCTATCCTTGGAGATCTTCAAAACCCACCTGGATGTGATCCCGGACAACCAGCTCTGAGCCACCACTAGATATAAAGAAGAAATTGTTTACACTGAGGGTGGTGAGATCCTGGCCCAGGTTGCCCTGAGAGGTGGTAGACATCCCATCCCCGGAATCATTACAGGTCAGGTTGGATGGGGCTCTGAGAAAACTGATCTAGTTGAATATGTCCCCGTTCATGGCACAGGGTTTGTATTAGATGGCCTTTAAAGGTCCCTTCCAACCCAAACTATTCTATGATTCTGTAATTCTGTTAGTCTGATTCTGTGGCTTTTGAAGATCACCAAGGATGGAGAATCCACCACCTCCCTGAGCAACCTGTGCCAGTGCTCGGTCACCCTCACAGTAAAAAAGTGTTTCCCAATGTTCAGAGGGACGTCCTGTGTTTCAGCATATGCCCATGGCCTCTGGCCCTGTCTTGGCACTGTGAGGATCTCCATCCTTGGGAGAGAGCTCCATCCATGTGATCTCCATCCTTGGAGATCTTCATAACCCACCTGGACAGGGTCCTGGACAACCAGCTTTGAGCCACCACTAGATATAAAGAAGAAATTGTTTACACTGAGGGTGGCAAGACACTGGGTCCGGTTGCCCAGAGAGGTGGTGGATGCCCCGTCCCTGGAAGCATCCAAGGTCAGGTCGGACGGGGCTCTGAGCAACCTGATCTGGTGGAAGATGTCCCTGTCCATGCCAGGGGGGTTGGACTAGGTGGCCTTTAAACGTCCCTTGCTACCCAAACCACGCTGACTTAACGACTCTCCAGCTCCGACCGCCTGGCCTCGGCAGGGGCCACCCCGGGGCGGGCCGCGCATGCGCGGAGGCGCCGGTTGGCGGCGGCGCTGCCGGAGGCGGCGGCCGCGGGAGTCGGCGGCTGCGGGGCGATCGCGGGCGAGCGGTGAGTGCGGGCGCAGCCGCCGGTCCCCTCCCCGCCGGCAGCTCCTCTCCCAGCCCTCCGGGGGTGGTGGCGGGGGGAGACGCCCCGCCGTGGGGGATGCGGCACGGCTCTTTCTATCCCCCGGGGAGCCAGCTCTGGCGTCCCCGCCCGGGTACCGCACCGCGCCGCATCCCCGCCGCGGCGAGGAGCATCCCTTCCCCGCGGGGAGCCGGGTCACGCAGGGGCAAAGCGAACACCCCCGCGGCCACCCCCAGGGTGGGTCCCCCGCGGGGGTAAAACACGCATTGGACCTCGAAATGCTGGGGCGGGGAGGGATGCGTGATCTTCACCCCCGCCGAGAACAACCGGGGTCCGTCGAGGCGGGGTGGGTCCTGCAGCGGGGTGGGCGCTGGGGAAAGAGCGGGAGGAGAAACTCATTTTTGCCATAAAATTCCCCCCTGACCCGTATCTCAAGGGCTTCATGGAGGAGAGAGGTGGGCAGTGGTTGTCCTCCGTGTTTGTTTGTAATAGCTGCGGGTGGCTTTTCCTTGCCTGACTTTGACCCTTGGGCTGTTGTGGAGGCTGTGGCGAGGAGCCATGGCGTAGTTTAGCCCTGAGCTGGGTGAAGAACCAGCTCCTGCCGTTTGCTTCTGAGCTGGTACCTGCCCGCTTGGCTTGACGCACCCCAGCGCATGTCTCGGAAGGGTCAATTAAAGGTTTTTCCCTGCTTGTCTTCTCCAGGACGCTTTGGGGATTGTTGGTCGTATTCCCCTAATTTCCCATCTGGATTTTTCCTGAAAACACCATGAGCATTTCACTTTTTTTGGGGGGGGGTAAAAAAATTGCGGACAGTCTTGAACCATTCTGGTTTTCATTGAGAAAAAAAAAAATATAAATAAGTTTGGGCAAACACGGAAGTTGTTTGCTTAGTGTCAAACCGACTCATCCCTGGCATGAGCAGGGTTGAGTACGGAACCTCCCGGTCGCTGTGCCAGGGCGGGAAATGCTGCGGATCAACCGGCGCTGGGTACGCAGGACCACTAGTCCCGCATCCGCTGCTCGTTTAATAACTGGGTAGCTCCAGCCCTTCATCGCCAGGCTGCTTTGGCTGGAGCACGTGGCTTTTTACTGCGCCGCGGGATGGAGATGCGTGGTTGTCATCAGATGCTGCGGGATCATCGGGAAATGCCCCAGCATGCTTTAGGTGCCGTGAGCTGGGGTGAGGTGGGGGGAATTGCCAACCACGGGGTCAGGAGGAAGATGTGTGTGATGCCACCCCAGCAACGGTCGTTGAAAAAGAGTGAAATCATGAAAAGGTGATGAAAAAAGATGAAGCCCGTAGGCAGGAGTGAAATCCAGCGGGTCTAAAGCCTGTTTTTGCGCTCTGCCAGGGCAGGGAGGGGTGAGCAGCCCTGAATTATACCGTCAGACCGTGTTCCTGCCTTCACGTTGGGGTGTGTGTGTTGGGGGGGTGATATGTGTTGCAAACAATTCCTAGAAACCCTCCATGGGGCTCTTCGGGCCAAACCACAAGCCGTTACACGCTTCCTCCCGCTCTGCCGGTGAAGGTGTGGGTTAACATCCCCGCTCGCTGCGGCATTTTCTGTTTTCTGGGCATCACTGCTGTTATTTATTGACGCTGAAGCCGTGGCCAGAACCTACGGGCGAGAAGAGGGTTGTGTCCCTCCGGACTCAGGGAGGGAGCTGCCATCATCGGGTCACGTGATAGCACTTGCCGCTACTTGCGCTTCTTGAGTCATGCACCAGCTTAATTTTTAGCTGCCGGTGTACGTGATAACCCCCGCTGTCGGGGTCAGGCGAGCGGTCTTTCCATTGCAGTATCCATTTATGCTCAAGAAATTCCTCCAGAGGAACAAATTCCCAGAAGGCTCCTGGAGGCTGCGCGTTTGGTCTGCAGGTCGCCATACCTTGTGTCCTCCATCCTTCAAGAGCGACCAAGTGTAAGCTTGGTCCCGGTTGCTTTTTTATTCCCCAGTGGATCCTCGGGACCGAGTAGAGATGTATTCATGTGGATGCAGCACAACCCACAGCCCTTGTTTGGGAGGGAATCTGCCATCTGGTCCTTGCTGGGAGCTTTGTAGCCCCCCGGAAGGGCAGCACTGCTGTCATTGCAAACCTCGAAGCTTGCTGGGAGAGGCCACGGGATTAAATAGGAGGAGGTCCCGGATGGGGACAGACTTTTAGTGCAGGGAAGAGAAGAGCTCGCAGCTCCGGGGGGTTGGCACAGAGCTGCAGTCTCTCCCCGGCAGCCTGCTCTCTGCCCGCAGCAGCGGCAGTGGTGTGCATGATTTATATACATTTTTTTCTAATGACCGAAGCTCTAAAATCTGCAACCTTAAAAAAAAAAAAAAAAAAAAAAAAAGATGTTTTTGTGCAACAGGCTTTTGTGGAGGACTGCAAAGCTAAGCAGTCTCAGCTTGTAGGCTCTGGGACACCTTTTGGCAACGGTTCGGATCCCCAAAGAGCGCACGGCCAGTTTGGTTTGGTGGCTCTGCCTGCAGGCAGACCGCTCCTGGGTTGTCCCATCAGCGGATAGATCTGAGCAGGGAGGGATTTGCTGGCTCGTTGCGGTCTCCCTGCGCTAGCAGGAGTTCCCGTCTCCAGCAGATCTGTGCTGAAAGATTTGTCCCATGGGTGGATGCTGGTCTGGTGGCTTTAGGAAAGGCTCACGGCAGTGACCTCTTGCTCGCAGGGTGTGCATGCAGAGACTTGGTGGTTGAAGGGACGGGTACCGTATCCCACAGACCTTGCAGGAGGAAATTTTTAAGGTGAAAGCAGGATGCAGCTGAAAAAAAAATAATCCAGGCTTCTTTTTCAGTCAATGGGGGGAAAAAAAACCCAGGCACAATTCCAGCGTTGGCATATGAAGTGGGTCAGTCATCCCACTCCAGCGGTGGTCCCGGCACGACTGAATGCAGAAGGCAGGGACCGGTGTGGGCGGCTGGAGCAAAACTGTGCCTGGGAGTGCGCTAACACTTCAACCACCCGATGGTCGCAGGTCACTGATCGGGACCGTGCCCTTGTCTTTGATTACTCGGTCCCACCCGGGGATCTCGCACCCATCTGAAATCGAGCCCCAAAGCATTGGGGGCTGGGTTAGTTGTGTGTGGGAAAAGGAAGTGGTGAGCTGCTCTGGAAAGTGCAAACAGCACAGGTTTCGTGAGATCAGGAGGAAAAGCTGCGGAATATTGCCGTGATCTGGGGGAGCTGGGGGTGTTCAGCCTGGAGAAGAGGAGGCTGAGGGGAGACCTTCTCGCTTTCTACAGCTCCCTGAAAGGAGGGGGTAGACGGGGGGGGGTCGGTCTCTTCTCCTGAGGAACAGGCGATGGGACAAGAGGAAACGGCCTCAAGTTGTGCCAGGGGAGGTTTAGATGGGATATTAGGAAAAAATTTTACACTGAAAGGGTTATCGAGCATTGGAACAGGCTGCCCAGGGAAGTGGTTGAGGCACCATCCCTGGAGGGATTTAAAAGACGGGTAGAGATGGTGCTGAGAGATATAGTTTAGTGACGGTTTTTGTCAGAGTTGGGTTGATGGTTGGACTAGATGATCTGAAAGGTCCCTTCCAACCTAGGCGATTCTATGATTCTGTGATTCTGTCTGAGCAATTTTTGATAGGGGAGGGATAGATTTGCCAGACGAGATAATTCTCACCCAGGGTCTATGGGTAGAAATAACGAATATTACCATTTTTGCAGCTGGTGCTGCAGATGGTTTCCTTTTTCACACATTGAGTGTAGTGGCTGTGTATCAGTAGCCTCGCCAGGTTGTAACCCTGGTTAGGCATGAAGAAACTGCAGCTGTGTTTATTGCGGCAAAACAGAAATGTGCCGTGGTGACCCACACCATTCCCCAGCATGGTTTGGGCGTTAGCACAGTCCAGAAGTTCTTCCCAGCAGACAGTTTGCATCTGGCCACCCATTTCACGGGTGTTGCAGCATGGGAGCATCCATGCCAGCCCAGCTGGCCTCAGAAACAAGGGCTTGGTGATGTCTAGCTCAAGGTTTGGATTCTCGCTGTAAAGCCAGACGCCTTGTCAAGTCTTTGGTTTCCTAACTTTGGATTTCCACTGCCCTGCTGTGACGACACCAAATTGGGTGGGAGTGTTGGTCTGCTTGAGGATAGAAAGCTCTACAGAGGGATCTGGACAGGCTCAATTGATGGGTCAAGGCCAACGGTATGAGGTTCAACAGGGTCAAGTGCCGGGTCCTGCATTGGGTCATAACAACCCCATGCACCATTACAAGCTTGGGGCAGAGTGGCTGGAGAGCTGCCCGGCAGAAAAGGACCTGGGGGTGCTGGTCAACAGCTGGCTGAATATGAGCCAGCAGTGTGCCCAGGTGGCCAAGAAGGCCAACAGCATTCTGGCTTGTATCAGGAATGGTGTGGCCAGCAGGACTGGGGCAGTGATCATCCCCCTGTACTCAGGACTGGTGAGGGCCCACCTCCAATACTGTGTCCAGTTTTGGGCCCCTCACCACAAGAAAGACATTGAGGTGCTGGAGCGTGTCCAGAGAAGGGCAACGGAGCTGGTGAGGGGTCTGGAGCACAAGTCTTGTGAGGAGCGGCTGAGGGAGCTGGGGGTGTTCAGCCTGGAGAAGAGGAGGCTGAGGGGAGACCTTCTCGCTCTCTACAGCTCCCTGAACGGAGGGGGTAGACAGATGGGTGTCAGTCTCTTCTCCCAAGTACTAAGTGATAGGACAAGAGGAAATGACCTCAAGTTGTGCCAAGGGAAGGTCTAGGATGGATATTAGGAAAAATTTCTTCACTGAAAGGGTTGTCAAGCATTGGAACAGGCTGCTCAGGAAGGTGGTGGAATCACCATCCCTGGAGGTATTTAAAACCTGGGTAGACGTGGTGATGAGGGACATGGTTTAGTGGTGCTTTTGTCAGTGTTAGGCTGATGGTTGGACTCGATGATCTGAAAGGTCCCTTCCAACCTAGACGAGTCTATGATTCTATGCTTCGCTCCCTCAAACAGCTGCAGGACCTTGGGGGCTCCTCCTTGGTGGGATGCTGTTGACCCCCCTCGGCTTTGCTGCAGGGATGAGGTAGTTGCCAGCAGCTTTGTTTTGCTCTGTCCCCTCCGAGCACAGCGTTCATCGCTCCGTCTCCGCTGCTCTCATCCCCTGGACCCATCCCAACGCGCAGGCAACGCCGAACCCATGTCAAGAGGCACTTGCTGCTCAGCACGGCTGAGCTGGCTGCCGGCCCGGCATTGCTTCCAGGCCAGAAATTGCAGGGGAGCTGACACTGCCATGGCTTCCGTGGGGGATCCTGCCACCTCCCGCCGGCTTTAATGGCTCATCTCCCAGCATCACGGGACGTTGGTTTCCTGATTAATACATGCTTGGATAAACCCGGCTTCAGCTACACGCTCTGTGTGTGTGTATATGTGTATATAGAAAGGTAGAATTTGAGCCATATTATTTTATTTGAAATTTTCTACAAGGTGGCTTTGACCCTTTTTCTTAGAACGTAAGGTTATTTTCAAGCGTGTTCTTCCAGGTCGCCAGTAAATCACATCACATCACCTTTTACCTTCCAGAGCATCCTAACCCATGCAGAGTCCCTGTTGGATGAGCGCTTGTAATACACCCATTGGGCTGATGTAGATGTGACTGGGTACGTAATTGAGTCAAGAGAAATAAAATATTCTGTGTAATGTGCTGTTAAGTAGTCCCAGCGCTGCCTGGTGCATTACAGCAGTGCATTAAGAGCCCCATATCTAGTTCTCATTATGCAGATGAGGACTGGTATCCCCATTTAATCGATGGGGAGGTGGAAGCCCAACTTACACAAGTCCTGAGCATCTGGCCCCTCTCTGGTTGTGGGGATTTCCACTTCTCCGATGCTGGAGTGTAAATCCGTCCTTCATACCCTGCTGCCTGCTCAGGCAGGGCTCATCCCTGGCACAAACCACCAAATGCCACCTCTTCCAGTTTCTGGCCTCTGTGACACCCACCTAAATCCCAGTAACTCCCTGCAGAGGGGATCTGAGCGCCGTGTGAGTCTGTCGCAGTCAGGAGGAAGGTTAATGCTGGCAGGTTGAGGTGCAGCAGGAGAAGGAAGCAGGAGTCCGCAGGAATTGCTGCGATGAGCCGGTCCCTGGTCTCTTAGTTCCTCATCCCTGGTGGAGCCTTTCCAAAACACCACTTGTGCTCAAGTAGAACCAGCCTGCAGGCAGCAGGCTTTGGGATGGGGCTTATCCACCGCATCTCAGCTGGGTGCAGCCTTGGTGAAGCTTCTCCCAGCCCTGGAGAGGCGAGCTGAGCTGCTCTCTGCCATCCTGGTGCTTGTAGGAGCTGCGACACCAAAGTTAACCCCATGTAGGAAGGGGTCAGAATAAAACCCCAGGCTTCAAAATGACCTGGAGTCTCTCCAGGGAGTTTTGCTCCACTCCCAGAAGAGAAGGCATTCAGGAATTAATCACCTGCATCTCTCAAAACTGGCCTGTTGCCCACTGCTGCACGATCACTGCTGTTATTTCCATGCTATTCACAACCACTTGTTTGTTTTTTTTTTAAATGCAATGCATTTATTAAAGACTTCCCCACAGGCTGAGTTCCCGGGTCCTCTCTGCTTTGTTTACCAGGGATTACTGCCTTTTTGGAAGCCTGTGTTAACCTCCCATGCCTGAATACTATTCTGGAAGCAAATATATCACGTTGGTACTGTCTCAGTCCCAGCCAGTTAACGCTGAGGTCAGACCGGTGGGAAAATCAGCCGTACCCTGTAGGAAATTTTCTCATTCAAACCCTTCCATCAGCCTGTGACCAAAACAAGCACAAGAGCTGGGAAAAGCTCGGGTTTCCAATTACTCGCTTCAAAAGGGAGAGGGAAAAATTGGAACGGGATCGTTCTCCTCCTGTGCGGCGGTTCTTATTGTGGCTGTCATGATACAGCCTGGCCATCATCCACCCCCTCCTTCTTGCCTTGCAGCTCCCTCCCCGAACAAACGATACTTGGTTGCCGTTAATTGGGAACAGCCAAAATAACTGAATCCCCCGGAGATGGAGGGCGGGGGGGGCGGGGGGTGAGGACAGAATCTCAACGAGACACCCTGCGGATGAATGTGGCTTTCAGCCGCTCCTACGCCCCCGTGAAGGGAAAAGAATAGGGGCTCTGTGAAAGTGAAACAGCCAGTGCTGACCTTGGGTTTCTGGGTTGGGTTTTTGTTGTTGGGTTTTTTTGTTTTTGTTTTTTTTTTTTCTTCCCCTTTCTCTTTTTCTAACGTTAATTGCTCGTCGCTTTGTCCATCACATGATCGCTGGAAATTGCCAACTTGTTCTCAACTCGTTAATGTCACAAGTTCGGTTTAAAATAAGCGCTCTACCAGGTTCGTGATTTAGCACTGTTTATCCCAGTATCAGATGTGTTTCTTGTGATTTCGGACTATTATTTTGAAAATCTCTGACTCTCCCTCAGCTTGTTAAAAAGTGGCATTTTCCAGCTATGAAAGCCTGCCTGGAAGAATCTCTCCCAACTGCTGGTGTCAGGGAGACCTGCAGTGTCTAACCTCTCCCTAACTCTGCCCAAAGGCGACGCTCGCTCTATACACGGAGCTCTCGGGGTGCGAGACAGTGGCAGAATCCTGGCGCTAGCCCACACCGTGCAAGCCGGAGCCAGGCTGTGCCTGGTACAGAAGCTGCCTGTCTCTCTCGTGTCCTTGTCAGCATGCAAAGCAGGCAGGCCACGGATGGTGGAAGGGGCGACGTGCCCCTCGCATTGCCATGCTTCCATACGCCCAGGCTTGACTGCCATCTTCCCAGGTGTCTTCTTGGTTGCCTTTGCTCTTTATGGGCAGGTTTCAGCGTATTTCTGCCTCTCTGCAGGAGATGAGTGCTCCAGCCCTGCTCCTGTGCAGTTCACCTGCCCAGTCTGTGCTGTATATGAGCTGGTTTTTGGTTCCTGATGACCTGGGATCCACGCTGCATTAGCCTGTGTTCTCCAAGAGGTGGGGAGCTGCAGCATGCCCTTTCTTCTTGTACCTTGCCACCATGATCCCCATCTTCACCATCAGTGTCTAAAAACCTTTTTGGAGGGTTTTCCAGCATCCTCCTGGGATGAACTGGGATGAAGATTCAGCACTGAGCCCCCTGTAGTGGGCCCAGATCCTTGGACCACATTTAGTTAAGGGGAAGCTGGGAGATGGTGAGCGTGGGTCTAAGCCCTCTTGCTTGGGTTGTATCGGAGCAAATGCTGGCAGAAGTGTAAAACACATTAACAGGTTAACAGACAGGGCAGAGGAGCTTAGGACACATAAAACGTTTCAGAGTCTGTACTCACACCTCTGCACAGGGCAAAACCTGTGCATAAGGCCTGGAGATCATCAGCTGGAGACGGCAGATGTCTTGGCATTGCAGTGAAGGAGGTGCAGTTCGACTTGGGCAGGGAGCTCTTGCCTGTTTATCTAGATCAGGAAATCAAACACTGTCTTAGTACAGACACGTCCATGAAACTTCCCTGTCTTTCCCACCCCAACGTGCGCAGCTTCCAACCAAGTTCTGGCCAGATCATCCAAAGGAGATATAGGGCAACAGAGGGTGAGTATTACATTGCTGCGTGGCCGAGGATGGTCTCTTTGCTTGGGCTTTGCCTTATCCTGAAGCTGAGGTCTAGAGTAAGTTGGATGAATGAGCCTTTCTTTCTCCGTTGGCTATATGGAGCCAGAATAGACTGGCTGTTGCCCCTTTTTCACAACATCTCCTCCTAGGAGTGCCCCAGCGTCAAAATTTGCCTCGCCTTCCTAAATTTTGGCATGTGTCCCCAAAGATACACAAGCTGCTGAATGAACTGCGTTTCCCCATCACAGATCTGGACCCCGCAGACCCTTAGGAGAGAGAAACAAAGTCTTTGTGAACGCGCGCAATGTCAGCTTCCCCTGCAAGAGTGCTATCTTCAGTCTCATGCATCTGCAAAACTAAAATACCATTTGCAGAGACCATCTTCCGCCTTTTGTGGCTAAGGCAGCTCCATCAAACTCAGCAGGCAGATTCCCCTGTGGTAAACAAGGAAAAAAAACCCAGCCCTGAGAGGTGCTAAGGGAGAAAGCCTGGAAAGCGCAGGGCGAGAGAGAACTGGCTGGAAAATGTCACTCTTCGTTATGACAACTGCCATCTGCTAAAATACGGAAGCAACGTGAAAAATATTTTGTCTGTTATCAGTGGCTTTGGGTTGCGAGAGGAAGTGGGACTTGCAACCTGGTTCAGAGTCTGCTCTGACTTTGCTCTTTGTGCTTTCTCACCCTGGGACTGTTTGATAGGTCCCATCTCTGCTTTCACTCTCAGTGTTTAACACCTTCCCATCCCCTATACCTCCAGATGGGTCTCCCATCATGTGCCCATGCAAACTATTCCTTTGTCTCACCTCTGGCAGCAGTTGGTATCTGATGCAACGGAAGAAAAAGAAGCCATTTGCCACACTTGGGCAAAATACTCATTTGCATGTACTTATTTTTGGCCAGCTTCATCTACTGCAGCTCTGGTTGGGTGCATATAAGCACAGGAGGCAGGCTCCAGTCCTGCAAACATGTATGTGTTGGCTGCACGGGGGTAACCACAGCCTTACAGAGTCTGGTGGGGCTCCGTCAGCATCAAATTCAATTCAAGCACAGGCATCTGTGCGATGAGCTCTCCTCTTTTTTTGTGCCATAGCAGGGAAAAGAAATATCTAGGGTAGAAGGGGAAACAGAGGGTATTGGGAGTGAATGCGATGCTGTGAGGGAGCCTCCAGACGTTAGGATCCTGCTGTGCCCTGAAGCTGAATCTTTCCAGCCAGAGCTTAGCAACTCCGGAGGTTGCCAAGGTGCAGAGCAGAGCAGGCAGAGGAGTGCCCAGCGCTGGGCTTTGGCTGCTCTGAGCATCCAGGCACATCTCGTCCGGCAGCCCCTCAGCACGGCTCCGTGGATGCTCCCAAGGCTTCGATGCTATACCCAAACTGCGGCCAGCTCTTATGCGGAGCCTCTCCTTTCTCCGTCACCTCCCAGTCCCGCTGCTTTTTACACGTGAAGGAGGCTGCAGGTTTGGAACTGTGGGCTTCTCCCCTCCTCCCTCTGCCCCACTCACCTGCTACCCGCGTGCAGGTTGTGTGGCAGGGGAGCCGAGCTTATTCGCAGCCTCCATGGTTTGGTTGGGACCCTCTTCACTCAGGTGCAGAAAGGCAGGTTATCCCTTAGATGAGTAATTACCCCTTCAGTTTTGTCCCTGAGCAGTTTGTTCTGGGGAAAGGGGTGAAAAATCCCCCCCGCAAATCATCAGGTGCTTTCTTGACATCTGACTTCTTCTTGCAGCCCCTTATTGGCAGCTCCTGGCTGCTCCTGAACATGCTCCAAGCTGAATGCCTGAGGAAGTGGGGAAGAAGGGCAGGCTTGTGACATTGCAGTGCCCATCGGAGTGCAGGGACAGGGCTGTGCCATCTTTCTCCATGCTGAATTTGGGTCTGCCGAGTCAAGAAAAGCCCCTTTTCCCTAAAAGCAGGGCCAGCATCTCTATAGTGCCATGGCTCATCCCACCCAGGAATATGGCTGCACGCTCTCCTCCCTGGTGCATCACTTTTAACATTTCTTCTTTCTCCTTCCTTGCAGGGCACAAAGACGACATTCCCCAGAGCCGGGCTCACGGCCATCGTACGCAACAAGATGACAGCCATCCTGGAGCGGATCAGCACGCTGTCCCTCAGTGGGCAGCATCTCAGCCGTCTTCCCAGGCTGCTGGAGGATGGCTTCCCCAAGATGCCTTGCACGGTCAAAGAGTGCGAGGTGCCGCAGCTCTTCCGTGAGCCATACATCCACACTGGCTACCGTCCCACTGGCCAGGACTGGCGGTACTACTTCCTTAGCCTCTTCCAGAAGCACAATGAGGTGGTCAATGTGTGGACTCATCTCCTGGCAGCGCTGGCTGTGCTGCTGAGATTCAAGACGTTTGTGGAGGCTGAGCAGTTACCCGTGGATGCGTGGTCCTTGCCTTTGCTCATCTTTGTCCTCTCCTCTGTCACTTACCTGACCTGCAGCCTCTTGGCTCACCTACTGCAGTCCAAATCGGAGCTGTACCATTACACCTTCTACTTCGTGGACTATGTTGGAGTTGGCATCTACCAGTATGGTAGTGCCCTGGCTCATTTCTACTATAGCTCTGACCAAGCCTGGTATGACAAGTTCTGGCTTTTCTTTCTGCCGGCAGCTGCTTTCTGTGGCTGGTTGTCTTGTGCCGGCTGCTGCTATGCGAAATATCGGTACCGACGGCCTTACCCCATCATGAGGAAGATGTGCCAGGTGATCCCAGCCGGGCTGGCCTTCATCTTGGATATCAGTCCTGTCGCTCACCGGGTGGTTGTGTGTCATCTGGGGGGCTGTGAGGAAGATGCAGCTTGGTACCACACGTACCAGATACTGTTTTTCCTTATCAGTGCTTATTTCTTCTCCTGCCCAGTCCCTGAGAAGTACTTCCCTGGCTCCTGCGATATCGTTGGCCATGCCCATCAGATCTTCCACACCTTCCTGGCCATCTGCACCCTATCACAGCTGGAGGCCATTCTTTTGGATTACAAGAACAGGCAGGAGATTTTCCTGAAGAGACATGGACCTTTCTCCGTTTATCTCTCTTGCATCTCTTTTTTTGGCCTGGTGGCTTGTAGTGCCGTCACAGCTTACATCCTGCGATGCAGGATCAAGGCCAGCCTGGCTAAAAAGGACTCCTGAGAGTCGTGAACGTGGCAGGCATGACATCACCAGGGTGGTGAAAATCAAGAAAAAGGGCATAACATATTAGAGACTGTCTTACTTGCCTAACACACTGTGACTAACCGGGACCCTGGACTCGGGTGGAGGGCTGGAGACTTCATGCTGGATGCATTTTCACAGCAGGGAGTGCCTTTTGCCGTCCGGGGGGACATGGGGTGTTTTAAGCCAGAACAATTCATTTAACCAAGGATGCTGGAATAGGCAGAGGTTTCTTGTTCATTCTGGTAAACCTGTGGGTGATATCTTGCTGAATGTCAGGGAGGGCTGTGGGACTCTAGAAGGGTCTGCGAGGGCTCACAACGCAGTGGAGAACGCACCATGAGGACCACAGCTGGATGTGGTGACCTCTCTGGGTTTTGCCATCTCTGCCGTCAGTGGGAAATGTGTTATTATCAAAGGCAGTAGCAAGGTTTCAGGAGAAGTCTGCATTTCTAGGGTTCAGCTGCAAGGACATGTGTGACACAGTGACTGGTATAATCCTTCTCCTGCTCCACCTGGGCTAAGCCCGGTTCTCTCTACAGTCCCCTTGTCAAGTATCTCAACAGCAGGTTGCTGAGGTGCCTTTGGCAAAGCATGTTTGGAGACTTAGACCTGACCTAGGGTCCTCTGGGGCGAACTGGGTCTGAACCTGAGCCCTCTGTCTGCCAGTGACTGGTGTGGGTCCAGCACAGGTGGAGATGCTAGGTCAGCTCCATCTTCTATTTCTGTCTGACTGCGCCATTTGCAGCGGAGCTGCTCATCAAAACCAAGGAGTCAGTGTCTTTGGGGTCACTGGGGTCTTTCACAGAAGTTTGAATCTGACCTAAGGTAGTGGCAGTGCTGATAGCTGTTTGATAGCCTGTAAGACAGGTCTTCGAAGGCTCTTCATTTCCATTTTAAGTGCTCCGTTGCCTTTGAGGAGCTAGGCCTGGGTCAGGTTGGAGATGGTTTTGAGCCTTCCTCAGTAGCAGTGGCAGAGGTTGAGCACCCCTGAGGCCATCCTGGCCCCAGGAGGGGACATGCTTTTGATGCTGGGTGTATTGTTTTGGCTGCTTGTGTGATGGGTTCACGCATGCCTTCATGGACTGGCTCTGTGTCGTCTGTCTAGGAAGTCTGACTGACCTCCAACATTGTCCATGCAGTGTTAGAGTAACTTGGGTGTGACCTGTCTGATACGGAAAAGGCTCTGGGCCTCCCATGGCCTACTGTGGTCATGGCCAAAAGGGTATGAAAGTGAAAGGGTGTGAAAGGGTATGAAAGTATGAAAGTCTTTATTCCCCTCTTAATGGTGCTTCCAGGACACCAAGCAGTCCTTGGTGGGCCTCGTAGGAAAGCTGACCTTGAAGCTGCAGGGCCGCTTTTCTCTGACCAATGGGGTTGTGAATCTGGCATGTTTTTATCAGCATTAGATGAAGGTAGAACAGCAAAAGGCAAGAGCAGGGTGAGAGTATCAGGGTCCTGTGCAATCTTGGGATGGGTTTGTCCTTGAGACTTGGTGGTTCTTGTGTGGAGTAGCAAAGATAGTGATCAGGGACACCTAATGTTCATGGGTCAGTCCTGTCCAAGCTATAGAAAAGGTTGGTTTACTGCATCCCCCACTAGATGAGTCTCTTCTGTGCTTGCATGGCGGGAACATCAGACATGGAGCCACACTGTTGCACTGAAGTTGGCACCACTTGCAGGAGAGGATGCTCAGAGCCAACGCAGAGATACGGTCCCATGCAGCCAAGATACCTTCTGCTTGACCCACTGCTTGCTTTCCACAGTAAATCCTGGCACGGCTCCTCCCAGCTATACACCATGCAAGACCCACAGCCTCAAAGGCCTTGACATCTGGCAAATTCCTAGGAGGTATAAATCTTTGCTGAAAGCAAGGAAGTCATGGGATCTATTCCAGCCACAGATTTGTCTCACTGAATCCAAGGGCAGGCAAATGAATTGTGATTGCGGGGTCTGAGCAGGCAGAGTTTAGGGTTGGGGATATGATTTGTCACGACAAGCACTGATTTCTGTACTTGATCTGTTTTTTAACTATTGAGATGCGTGTGTGTTTGTGTGTGTGTGCGCGCGCATGATTTATTATACAGAAAGGCTTTGCCTCTGGCTTTTCCTTCTGCAGAGCCTCCTAGTTGGGTCAAGATTAGCCTGAAGGAGACAGTGCTATGCTGCTGGAGGAGCAAGGTGGGCCAGACAGCGGCATCTCTGATAATAGGTGCTTTGCTGTGTCCTGTGTTTTGCGGACAAATTTGAAACTCATGACCCTGTTAACAAATATTAAATACAAAGGGGGAGGGAAGTAAGTTTTGAGTACAGGAGAAGAAATCACTGGAATGCCTTCAGGAAGTCATCTAGTCCACCCTTTCTCATCACTCTAGGCCTCCTGGTTTACATCCAGTCCAGCTTAGAAATTAATTACTTCATTTCCTACGGTGTGTTCTGACGGTGTAGCCATGCTGACCTAACAGCAAATTTGCCTCAGGGGAGTGGCAAGTGGGGATGGTCCCACTTACACCTCGTCATTCCCCTTCCCTTGCACAGAAGCTCATCTCGCCACAGAGCGAGCCGGTGCCGGGCGACGGACCAGGGGAAAACCAAGCCTACTGAAAAAATGTCAGTAATTTTCTGCTGGTTTTAATTTTCAGCCAGCTTGGACAACACTGCTGCCTGCAGGGAAGGGCCGGAGAGGAGGCCAGCAGCAGTTCCTTCTTGCACAGCAGCTGGTTGCTCAAGTAGCTGAACTCCACTGATGGATGGCTCCCCCCATGATCTCCGTGGCTTTGCTTGTGGGTCTTCCACCCAGTTTGGGGAAAGACTTCCAGTGGGAGCAGTGCTTTTCCGCACAGCCTAATTTGCCTTTTAGGTAAAGCAGAATAAGGCACAGAGCGTGGATCTGGCTGGATGGTATCAGTGGGCTCCTGTGCAGGAAGGGGAGTAAACCAGGCTGGTCCAGGGCTCTTTTCTGGAATAAAACTGAGAGGGAGTGGGCACTGCTGCTAATAGCAAACCCTGCTCTGCTGCTACCTAGAGTTACACTGGCACCAAAGGAAGGGATCACCCAGCTGTTTCCTTTTCCAAGGGTTTGAAAATAGATGACATGTCCTGCCCTTGTCAAAGGAGCATGAGTACAGTAAGGCCATCTAGTTCAGGGACAGGGAGAGGAGGTGTCCACATGGCTCTTCTGAGGTATTTCTGGTCATACGTCTTCTCCTCCCTGGTCTGGCAGAAGTGAAACTTCTCCTAGAGCAGTTGTGTGATAGTGGTGGTGTTTTTACATATTCTCATGTTGCCCCTCAGGTAAAGCCACTCACGTCCCCGTGTGGCCCTGCACTCAGGCCTGGAGCTGACCTCCTGGTTACTATGATGGGTTGATTTAGCAGGGAATTTCAATACAGATAACTGCTGCTGTGAGGATGCACCCTTGTGTCACAAGGGGCTCACCAACACTGGAGCTTTCTTCATCCCCGTCTCCATCCTCCTCCTCTTCCTCCAACGAGCTTATTTCTTTCCCTCATCCCCGAACTTCATCCTTGTGCCTTATGCACCTGGCTGCCTAACTGGGCAGACTCCACATGCCGTGCAGTCTGCTGCACCTCAACTGGACCAGGGACTGGAAAAGTGGCTGCCAGTGCCCTCCTGAAAGCCCCACCGTTGATCTAGGGGAGACCAGGGCTGGGTCCGGAGAGAGTAAAAGTGCCGCTGTGATAAATGCTCAGCTTGTCTGAGAGCCTCTCAGGGCCTTCTCCTTGGCTCACTGCTTGGAGCACACCTCCTTCCATCCCGGCGTTCCTCTAAGGAGGCACGGCTTGGTAGGGGTGTACCAGTGGCAGGGCTGGTGAAGAGCTGACCACCAAAGGTTGAGCATATCCGAGATCCTGAAGGGACTGAGGTCCTAACCCTCTCCCCTAGGAATCTCTGGTCCTGAGATAGTATTTTTGCAGATCTTGCAACCTGGATCTGCACAGGACAACTCCAGAGAATTCATCCCAATGTGCCTTATGCTATTTCTTTTTGGGATTCATCCTGAAGGAACCTGAGGCTCAGAGGCAGCCTCTTTGCAACCTGCTGGTCAATGGTTGCTCTTAACAGCCGATACCCACTGACAGGACTTTCTGGGTGTATGGAGCAGAAGGGGAGGATGGAGAGAGGTGCCTTAAACTTGTATTTATGCCTAATGATTTGTGTTAACAAGGCAAGGATGGGTTCCTCATGTGCCTTGCAATTTACGTCTTTTACTGACAAGATGATTTTTAAGCACTGTTTGTTACTAAACAGAAATACAAAAGAGTTTGTATTTTTTTTTCCCTGGGAAACAGGGAAGGGTATGAGTGTTACATATTAACTCTCCCCTTCCCAACTCCCATCTGCTGACTTTGTATTGTTGAAAACATTGACAACATTTTAAGCTTTGTACTGTACTGATCATTATTTAAAAACTTTAGTAAAAAAAAAAAAAAATCTGTAAAACCAAAACGACTGGTGTAGTGTGAAATTCCCAAATGCACAACTACAGAAGGTTATGAGTCATTAGGAAGAAAAGTGGATAATAATTATAGAGCGGATATATTAGAGTGGATAATAATGATATAACAATAATGAACAATAGGGTGTGGGTTTATCTGTGCATCTCAAAGGACTTCCCAGGTTTCACAGTAGCTGTGATTTTCATTCCCTTTTCACAAGGGAGGTGCAGAATGGCTGCCCTGACACTGATTAGAGGGATTTAAGTTCATCATCTACAAAAATATTTCAGTGTCCAGTTTTCCTTAGTTTCTGTCAGAGGTGAGTACATGGTGGTTTGGTGGCCTGGCCCAAAGCATCGCAGCTTCAGTAGCCAAGTTGTGAACAGAGGTGCCTGTTCAAACAAATCATTTGAGCGTGTGCTTAAAATTAAGCCGAAGAGACACAACCATTGATCGGCAGAAGAAGGATATCAATCAGTTAGACGTGAGCCTACATGAAATAAGGCCAGAGCTTCTGTTCTTTTGTGGTGTAGAGTCGCAGAATTGTTGTGGTTGGAGGGGACCTCTGGAGGTCATCTAGTCCAAACCCCCTGCTCAAGCAGGGCCACCTAGAGCCCGGTTGCCCAGGACCATGTCCAGGTGGCTTTTGAGTATCTCCAAGGACGGAGACTCCACAACCTCCCCAGGAAACCTGTGCCAGTGCTCAGTTGCCCGCACAGTAAAGTCTTTCCTGATGTTCTGAGGTGGCCTCCTGTGTTTCGGTGTGTGCCCATGGCCTCTGGTTCTGGCACTGGGCACCAGTGAACAGAGTCTGGCTCCATCCTCTTTGCCCTCTCCCTTCAGGTATGTATGTATGTTGATGAGATCCCTCCTGAGCCTTCTCTTATCCAGGAAAATCAGTTCCAGCTCTCAGTTTTTTCTCATAGGAGAAATGCTCCAGTCCCTTCATTGTCTTCATGGCCTTTCGTTGGACTCTATCCAGTATGCCCATGTCTCTCTTGGACTCCTGAAGGCTGGTCTTGCTAGTAAAGACTGAGGTGAAGAAGGCATTCAGTACGTCAGCCTTTTCCATGTTCTGTGTAACCAGCTCCCACATCTTGCTGAGCAACGGGCCCACATTTTCCCTAGTCTTCCTTTTGTCACCTATGTACCTATAGAAGCCCATCTTGTTGTCTTTGACATCCCTGGCCAGATTCAATTCCAGTTGGGCTCTGGCTTTCCTAACCTCATCCCTGTGTGCCTGGATAATGTCTCTGTGTTCCTCACTATCCGTGTCCTTGGTTTCACCCTCTCTATGCTGTTTCTTAAATTTTGCCAGTAGCTCCTCGTTCATCCATGCAGGCCTCCTGGGATTTTTGCCTAACTTCCTGATCATTGGGATGGACCGCTCTTGAGCTTGGAGGAGGTGATTCTTCAGTACCAGCCAGCTTTCTAGGGCCCTGTTTCTCCCCAAGCCTTATCCCATGGGACTCTACCAAGCAGGTGGAGGTCTTTGAAGAGGCCAAAGTCTGCTCTCCTGGAGTCCAAGGTTGTGAGCTTTCTACCCTCCTCCCTCCCCCTGGGATTCTGAACTCTGTCATCTCATGGTCACTGCAGCCAAGGCTGTCTTTGACCTTCACATCCCCAATGAACCATTGTTGGTAAGTACAGCGTCCAGCAAAGCACATCTCCTTGTTGGCTCCTCTGTCACTTGGAGGAGGAAGTTATCACTGCACTCCAGGAAATTCCTGGCTTGCTTATGCCCTGCTATGTTCTTCCTCCAGCAGATGCCAGGGTGGCTCAAGTCCCCCATGAGGACCAGGGCCTGCAAACATAAGACCGCTCCTATCTGCCTGGAGAAGACCTCATCCACTTGTTCTTCCTGGTTAGGCAGCCTGTAGCAGACACCCACTACAATGTCACCCATATTGGTCTTCTCTTTAATCCTTATCCATAAGATCTCAGTTGGATCATCATCCAGGCAGACCTCCATGCACTCCAGCTGTTCTCTCACATAAAGGGCAGCTCCCCATCGTATCTTCCTGACCTGTCCTTCTTAAAGAGCCTGTATCCCTCCACTGCAACACTCCGGTCATGGGAGCCATCCCACCACATTCTCCCTGATCCGAGCAAGATGATAGTCCCACAGATCTCTAACTCATCATGTGTAGTTCTCATGCAGCATGCATTCGTCTACACGCGCTTCAAAGACGCATCTCAGCACACTGATTTCCCAGAAGGGATTTTGAGTATTTCTCCATAATGGTGCCTTGTAGGCACTTCCTTGCTTGCATGCAATTGCTGGAGGTGACCTCGCTTAAACCCTGTTTTGTTGATTTTGTGATCCCTTTCGTCACATCACTCCAGGCCCTCTGCTTATCAGCCTTGTCCATCACTCCCTGACAGGGCTGCTGGTAACTGTTCCTCTCCAGTCAACTAGTTTAAAGCCCTCTTTACCGGGAGGATCATGTGCGATCATGTACATACACTCGGTGTGAATTTCAGTCCTCTAAAAAATCTGCTCTTTTTCCTGCTACTACCACCACACTCATTATTTTAATTATTATTTCTTAATATGTAGACGAAGGCTTCCATACCGTTGTGGTTTTACCCACCAGAGGGCGAGATGTCTTCATCTGCGGCCGCAGAGAGGCCTCCAGTGCCACGAAAGCAGAGCCTTCAGCGCTAGCTCTCCAGACAGGCTTAGGAAAAACTGCTCCCACTCAAGCAGGCATGCGGCCAACTCTGCAAAGAGATGCATTTCTGAGCGAGGGATGTGCTCTGCTGACGTCTCGCCATCCGTGTAAGTGACAGGGATTTCACCAGACGAGTTAGGCCAAAGTTTTAAGTTTCCGTGAAGTAAAAACTGGAGAGGAATGGGAGAAAATACCAAAAGAGAAAACCAGGGCTGTTAAACTTTTTTAACTAGACACAAAAACAGAGACTTGTGGTGTGCTAAGAAGAAACTGCTTGGTGATAGTGTTTTAGGGGACATATTTACTACATGCCCGTTGTTATCCGATATTACACACACAGATCCTTGATGCGTGAAAAAACAGAGATGGTTATTAGCAAAAAAGGGAACTGGCCTATCCAAAGCACATGAAGCCAAATGCAAGTAAAAGCGCTTCCAGGTGAGAGGCATTTTGTTTTGGTCATTTTGTGTGTCACCAGCCACAGAGGAGAGAATGCGAGAGAAGGTAATGATTTTTACTTCAAGCACCAGATATTGCAGCAGCTAGTCGCATCAGAAGAGGTTCTTTTACCCAACGGCAACCTTTATCTGGTCTTATCCTTGCAGCTCACTGATAACGTGGGCTAAGAGGCAGAGCACTACCAAACAGCTCTAAGTGAGATAGTTCCTTCTTTGTTCTGTTAACCAGCTGTTGACGATGGTCTCAGAGACTGGGTCAGGGGAAGAATTACTTCCCAGTGCTGCTCCTGTCAACTTCAGAGAGAGAAGTGGAGCCTTAAGAGCCCTGGAAAAAAAAAACCTGAACTGCCCAAAGTTTATGGCATTAAGCTGCCTGCTGTCTTAAATTCTGCAGCTGTTCCCAGTGATGGCTTATACTTTATCCTGTAGTTCTTTGCTTTGTTCTGGCTGAAGGTAAGACCTACTCTCAGTCCAAAGCAGTTCCTCTTGCTACGAAGTGAAGAGCACTAAACCCATTCCTTTGCAGTATCCCTTCTAACACACCTGAAACAAGCATTTGTCCCTTGGGGGCCAACAGGTGGGGTGGAAGAAAGGAAAAAATCCAAGCTCGTATCGCGTCAGAGAATCACAGAATGGTTCGGGTTGGAAGGGACCTTAAAGATCATCTAGTTCCAACCCCCCTGCCCTGGGCAGGGACACCTCCCACTAGACCAGGTTGCTCAAAGCCTCATCCAGCCTGGTCTTGAACACTTCCAGGGATGGGGTATTGACAACTTCCCTGAGCAACCTGTTCCAGTGCCTCACCACCCTTACCATAAAGAATTTCTTCCTGATATCCAACGTAAATCTACCGTCTTTCAGTTTGAGGTCGTTACCCCGTTACCTTCATCAAGGTGTCTGTTGGTCAGTTGGACAGATGCTGGCTACAATGACAAAGCAGTGTAGAAAGTGGTGTGGGAGAGCAGTCTGATCTCCGAATCCCTGAATATTTCACTAGATGTGTGGATGCTCGGGTAGCAATTTCAGCCTACTGCCAACAACCCTGGGCCTCTGAGTGTGTTTTAAGAGACCCATTGGAAGTAGCCCTTGGATCTCTCAGACCACAGATGGGGCATATTGAAACAACCATTCCTCTTGCATGAGGAGTCACAGGTTGGACTTTTATTGCTGCGTATTACAGTAGTGTATACACACATAATAGCACAGTCTTTCCTCTAAAATGCATAAGCTTTAAACAGATAAGAGATAGGAAATCTTGATAAACAGACTTCCTTTTCTCTTTCACAAATACAGAGTAGAGATGCAGGAAGCTAAAGAGGCTCGTCTTAACCTTGGCAAGTTGGACTTGCCTGTACAGAATTTGATGTCAAAGATGATGCTGAATCCAGATGTTCTGAGTTCCACTTCAATCCTTATTCCCCATTTCTCCTCTCTCCTGCTTTATGGTCACTATTCCTAAGAAAGCACCAGCTTCTGCTATGCCTCTCCTTAATCTTCCTTTCTTTATTCCCATCTCCCTTAAAACACCCAGGAGGAATGCACAGGGGCCACAGTCTTCTGATCCTGTCCCTGCGCATATCCAGAGCCTAAGATACTATTTTATGACCCTGGATAAATCCCCTGGCTCTAATTCCCCACTCACGCAAAGAGCAAGACAGCAGCACTCCTGCCCCACTGCAAGCTATGCACAGGGGCACTCTGCCGCACAGCCTTATTAAAAAGTTGTTGTCACTCTCCTAGAGGATGACCCATGGCCCATGGAGGCAAGTTTCTTTCTCTGAGGAAGGCTCTGGTTCTCGCTAAGTTCAAGAAACTTGCTAAACAGTGCTTGGATATCACAGCAGGAGAAATCAAAGAGAGTGCTTCGATCCCAGCACCTGCATCTGAGTCAGCAGCCATATTAGCAGCTCACTGTCTTTCAGATCCAGCTCTTTCAGCCTGGCTTGGCCTTCAATCTATTATTTTCCTTTCTAAGCTCATCAGACTCATTCTTTATCTCCCACCGGCTGGCTTTCTTCTCTCTCCCACACTGTGCTTAGACAGACAGTCTGGCTGCATTTCGCTCTGCTTGACTTCTGCTTACAAAACTCTCAGATCCTGCTGCCTGCCCTTGAATCGCAGCCTGGCATGTCTTGTGTACTCTTGATAAAGAGACCAAGGGAAAGACATACAAACCCCTGTTTTCTCCGTGGCGATTGGCTTGGCTTCCTTTTATCTCTTACATTTGGGAGTGACTTTTGCACAACCACCTTTTCCTTGATGGCCCTGCTGCTGCTTCTTTTTTTTTTCTGTTTCCTTCAGGAAGGGATAAAAATGGCATTTAAAAGAAATGAACTGTGGCAGTGCTACATATGAAAGAACGCTCTATTCACAGCTAATATACATAGTATATACATAATAAACCGTAACTCCGGTTAAAATGTTCTGAGCACTCCAGCTATGGATTTGGTCCTCCATGGCTACTCCTCTCCCTAGGCACAGCTGCAGGCACGACTCACAAAAGGCGGCCCAGATGCCACGACCCGTTTTGGAGATTTTAACAGGACAGACACAGCCCAGCTGTGCCTAGGGAGTGAGGGCCTGCCAGAGGCACTACCGAGTTGACGCTGTGGGATGCTGAAAGGCCTCGGATGGGCGTGAGGGGGAGGAGGAACATGGCGGCGGGCTGCCTTGGAGCAGGCGGAAACGCGCTTAAATCCGTAAGAAAGCAGGATTAACGCTTCCCACCCCTCCCGAGACTGCTTCCTTTCCACACTGCGGGAACGAGGGCATCCTAGGCCCTCCCTTCCCAGCCTGCCGGGGGCGTCCCGGCCGCCCCGGCCCCCGCCCCGCGGCCCGGACAGGCCCCACCAGCCGCGCTCCCACCCTCAAGTTGCCACGGCAACAGCTCCCCGTCGCTCCCCGCGCCTGCGCGGATCCGCGCCCTGCCCCAGTGCGCATGCGGAGCCCGCCTTCGAGCGCCTGCGCACCGGGCGAGCCGGCGGTTGCCCTGGAGACGGCGTCGCCGGGGCCCGCGGAGGGAGCGCCTCCGCCGCCATGAGCTCGGAGCCGTGGCCGGGCCTGCCCTTCCTCCCAGGCTGCGCCTTCAGGGATCTCATGGTGAGCGTAGCCGTCCTCCCGAGGACTCCCTGCCCCCATTTCCCCCGGGACACCCCCCAGCCCCGGCCTGACCTGGCCTAGCACAAACCCCCCTGAGAATCCCCCCTCTACACCCGCCACCTGCTCTAGGGTCCTGTCAGTGACATGCGACCTGTCCGGCTCCCCCCTTGAACGAACCGCCAGGGAACGTGGTTCTCCCTCAGACCCTCCCCTAACTCCCCAGGAGACCTAGTACCCCGAAACTCACATAATATTCCCCCAGGGGACATGTTACCCCACGAACCCATCCCGAGGGAACAAACGATTCCCTCAGACCACTCTCTCATTCCCCCAAGAGGTCTGTTACCTCCCAAATTCACCTAATATCCCTGAGGCGACTTGATATCCTGGGAACCCATGTCCTCAGAACCCACATCCTGGGAACCTTCAAACCCTTTAAACTCACCAAACACCCTTCAGGGGACCTGGTGCCCTTTGAAGTGACCCCCAAGGGACCTGGTGCCCTGTAAACTCACTTGATGCTCCCCAGCAGATCTAATTCACACTGAACTCTCCCCCAGGGGACTTGGTGTTTCCCAATGCCAACAAATATCTGCTGAACTCATTTCTGGAGACCTGAACTCTCTGCACCCACCTGGTACCCCCTGACCCCACCCACAGCAGACCTGGCACTCCCTAAGTTCTCCCAATGTAATTTAAAGTCTGTTCCCAGGGGACCAGGTATCCCTGAGCCCAGCCTTCAGGGGACTTGGTACTCTTAATCTTGTCCCCAAGGAACTCATTGCAACCACCTGATAACCCCTGAAATTGTCATGATAGCTTTGGAGAGTTAGGTTCCCCCAGCCTCATTTGAGACACCAAAAGCTTTCCCTATAACTGCAGAACTACTATCTGCAAACCCATCCCATGAAGATCCAGTACCCCTGAATCCATCCAATAGTTCCCCTGCCAGTTCATGTGGTACCTCAAGGGAAGAAATATCCCCATATTCACTTTGCAGTCTTGAAACCTGATTCCCCCAGGGAAACTCCTGTTTCTCTGAACCATCTCAGTTTTCCCAAAGAGATGTGTTCTCAACCTCTACTCATTCTGATACTGCCCTGAACCAGGACCCTTAAGCACACCTGATATCCCCTCAACTGACTTGATATACTCAGGAGAACCAACACTGTCCTGGACCCACCCACCACCCTTAGTGGGACAGTTACACCCTGAAGTCACCAATCTCCTGAATACTCTCCTGATACCTCCTCCTGCAAAGCTCTGATAGTTCCACAGATGGTCTCCCAATATTGCAGGGAGAAATGAATCCTTGATAGTCCATACGGAACTAATGGTCTGGAACCTGAGAACATGAAAGTCTTCAGAGAACTGGTATCCTTCCACAGAACTGATACCCCCACAGCCTCCAGGTTCCTGCCAAGGAAGAGAGACACTCTCAGCTTCTCCCAGGTTCCTTGGAAGAAGTAGTGTCGTCCTCATCCTCCACACTTGAATTGATACCTAGATGAGGAAGCAAGCTGTCCTTTTCCCCATTCCCAATGGCCCCCACATTGAGGATCTGGTAACACCAAGTCCTTGCAATAT
The DNA here is from genome assembly GCF_964199755.1 of Larus michahellis. Classification (NCBI taxonomy): domain Eukaryota; kingdom Metazoa; phylum Chordata; class Aves; order Charadriiformes; family Laridae; genus Larus; species Larus michahellis. Next base: position 127,824,559 of record NC_133898.1, read on the forward strand.
CATCTTGAGGAAGCAGTACCACAGATGAGAACTGATACCCGCTGAGTTCCTTCCAGTACTGTTTCAGAGCAGCTGACAGCTCCGCCCTTCCTTCTCCCTGGGGAACTAATATCTTGGGTCTTGACACCATTGCTCAACTTCAACTCAATGCTACTAGTGTCAATTAGAGAACCCAGTACCCTGACTGCTTCCCTCAGAAGCAACGCTCCCAGACTTTTGTAGCGAACAGGTAGTCCAGGGCATGCCTTATATTTCCCTGAAGCTTAGTATCTTTAAGAACAGGCTCCTCAGTTTCCATAAGGCTCCGTATTCTGAATGAGGTCCCTTCTTCCACCTGCTCCCTGCCAGTACATCCAAGTTGCCTGGTCATCGGGCAAACAGGGCCCCGGTATGCTCTGGTATTGTAGGATAAAGAATCTCATGTACTTGCATGTGAACATTTGTCACGGGACATGTTCTACTGCAAAAGAAAGACATACCTTGGGACAGTACTCCTTGTCCTTGATATTCCCATTGAAAACTGACACCTGCAGTACAAGCACCTCTCTGTCTTCCTGATATGTCCCCTAGATTGTACAGAAAAGACAACCTCTTACCAGTACGGTCTACCCTTTGGCAAATCTTCTCAAGTGATGGTAAGCCCTGCTGCAGGTCAGCCCACTCTGCTCTTCCCATATCACTCACAGAGCCTCTTAACTTCCTGGGACACAGACTTCATACTTATTTGACGTTTCAATGGAAATGCTTATTCTCCCAAATGAGGAAAGCTTCCCTTTCATCTCCTGCCACCACAATGCTCATGATATTTTGAGAGGAGTCTAGAGTACTTCCTAGATACCCTTGTGATAGAAATTTCTATAGCTCTTGTTTGCTCCTCAGATGGAGTGGGGAAGAACCTCTAAAGGATTTTAACAACACTGAAGGGATCTAGTGCTCCCTTAGGAAGATACTGTCCTATGTTTCTTAAACCAGTGGTGGTATTGTCACTAATTCCTGTTGGACAGACTTGTTCTTGACATGATGTGCTCTTGACAAGGACTGTGTCATGATGGGCTTTGGTAAACCCAGTCCGGATCATTCTGGATGCTTTTTTGAGAGCCCAGTTTTCTCTGTTTTCCTAAATAGGACCCTCTCTTTTCCTTATTCTGCTTTTGTGTGGATTAGGATTACCCAAGGATAAATTGTCACTGTAGCAGTTTTAGTGGTGTCTTCCAGCATGAACAGTCAAACTGTTTTCTAAGTCAGTGACAACTGAGTTCTTCAACAGGAAGTAGAGTCATTTACTCATAACGAATGCTCCTAATCATGCAGTAATAAAAGTTATCTCAGAATTATTTTAACAATAGTATTTCCTCAATATAATTTATAACATCTTGGAAATCTGCAATGCAAATTTCTGCCCCTAGCAAAATATTATTCCCTCTATCAGTAAAATCCTGCCTGCTTTAGTCAAGTGAATGCTTGTACTGACTTCAGCAGTGCTGTGTGTATGTAAGAAACACCCACGGGACTTAGCAAAGCAGATCGTTATTTTAGAGTAACTTGAAGTGTTGGTAATGTTTTAAGGAGATGTGGACTCCAGAATTGGTTTTGCAGTGTTCCTCAGGATGAGCCCTAGTGGGTGCCAGCAACCCACTTTGCCTCAATTTTCCAGTCTATAAAATGGGCATCAGGATACTTGTTTCTCAAGTGAATGCTAAGGAGTGCTGAAGAAAATCTCTGTGTTCAAATAAGATAGTATTGTCATTGCTTAGTGTTCAAGTGACAGAGGAACAGAGCCACTGGGAGGGGGAATGGCGTTTGTATGAAGAGGTATAGGCTTGGCAAAAAGAAAGACTTAATTCAGTGGAACTTCTTCAGATATGGACTGGCAGCAACTGAGATTAGGAGTCTACTTTCTGGGTTTTCCCTTTTAAATTTACATTAGTCACCTGATACTGTGAGATGTTATTGGCATCCATGCTCACTTGGGAGACCCTATCAACTTTGGGAGTCTTATGAATTTATGAGGTGTTTTCTTTAGGCAACGGTGGTCCCTTAAAAGCCTGTGCACTTCTGACAAACACTGATATTGCCCAATTTAAAGACAAACTTCCTGGTTCTCCTTGAATATTTTTCCCACAGCTTTCCCTTGGTATTTATTTAACAGAAGGAAATGGCAGTTCTGTGGCAGGGCTAATGTTTATAAGACATTCCATTAACATGTCTCCAGTAAGCTCTCTTGTTTTCACCTGAACCTGTTTTCCTAACTGCTCCGTCCACAGCATTGCAAGATCTGTAGTACCAGTTTAAAGAGAAAACAGGCAACTATGTGAAATTCAAGTGGGGCCTTGAAGGTATAAATAAGATTAGAGGCTTAACCATGAGGGGTGAAGGAGGGGGTGGAGACGTGGTTCATATGCTTGATGTTGGACAGATTGCAAGTCTGGGTCTGTAAAAGGAGATGAAGCTTGTTCCTTCAGCGCTAGAAATGCGTACAACTCTGTTTTACTTGGCAAAAGTCAAGGTAAAGTCAGGGATTTTATTATCAGGGACTCACCATTTCTCCTGCTTTCTACGGAGCATTAAGTGTTGAAAGCCCAGTGGGAGCAGCCAGGCACGTGTTATTTCAAATGCTTTCAGGGTTGCAGGCTGGGTACCAGGCGTGATGGATTGAACAGCAAGTTGAGTAGCTTGGTGTCACTCAAGTCTGATCCTAATCTTCAGTAGTGAAGAACGGGACTGGGCTGACAGAGATCAGGTCCTTTTCACTGACATTTTCTTGTTGTGTGTCCTTAAGCAAAGCAAGGACCTTCCTGTGCCATCTGGATAATTATTTAGCTTGAAGAATGGCTCAGTAGCTGGCATCAAGCAGACAGCAAAGATAGATGAAAGGCTCCAAGAAGCTCAAAACCAAGGTTAAACCAACAAAAGAAAAAATAGCAGGCGAATCCTATAGCCAACAGTATACAGTACTCCCACAAATAGAATTCTTCTTGTCTTATAAGGTCTTACACTGTGGTAGAATAGAATAGAATAGAATAGAATAGAATAGAATAGAATAGAATAGAATAGAATAGAATAGAATAGAATAGAATAGAATAGAATAGAATAGAATAGAATAGAATAGAATAGAATATTTCAGCTGGAAGGGACTTACAATGACCATCTAGTCCAACTGCCTGCGTGACCCTTGCATAGACTGTGGAGAGAGATGATGAAACAGCTAATGTCCTTTGATACGTTTCATAACTGCAGTGCTGTGAGCATGACACACCTTGATTTAGCTCAGCGAAGAAAACCCTGTGGATATCATCCCCAGGAGAGGGTTAACAAAATAAATAGTGATGGAAAACACAGAAGGTGTACAAGGTGTAATAGTCAAGGGAGGACTGTAAGGCAAGGACAGGTCCCATGGTGCTCTGTACTGTCATAACACAGAGTAGGGAACAAAGAGTTTGTCAGATAAATACTAGGGCAGATAAAGTGCTGTCACCCCATTCTGGGCACTGAGAATGGTGGCAATAGGGAAAGTAAGCCATTTATGCTCTTGGGGAATCTCTGTCAGCGCTAGGATTTGAGTTCACTCTGATGCTTTCTTCCTCCAGCCACTCACTGTTTTTTCAGCCTTCTTGATCTAAAGTAAAATCTGTAAAATCAGTAAAATTTGATTGTAAATAACTACTGCAGTAGGTTCTAATAAAATGCTGGGGGGGGCGGGGATTCTGGATATTACTCCTTTTTACTGTTTTTCTGTGCTTTCAGTAGCCGTATCTACTAAGTGCATGCAGTATTTTAACAGCTGGATTTCCTTCCACAGAAAACATCTTTTCATCGGTCCCAGACACTGGGCTACAAAAATGGATTTGCCTTTTCTCGGCTGCCAACAGTGGGGATTGGCGGGGAGCGACTGTATGTGAATCAGCTTTCTCAAGCTGAATTAGATGAATTATCCAACGTGAGACCCACGCTGACCTATGGGCAAGCCAAGCAGGCTCCACCTTCAGGCTTCATTCCAGCACACGTGGCTTTTGACAAAAAGGTATAAAGAAGCTTATTCCAGGAATATCGCTGGCCAAGTTCGGAGACATAAACAGTCAGCTCCAGGGTTCATGGGACAGCGTACAGCAGTTTTCAGATGCCATAGCCCTTAGTCAGAGACAGCTGAACCCCAGACTGAAAGAGGCTTTCTTTACTCGGGAGGAGGATTATAATACGTAAACGATGTAAGACATTCCCCACAAGTTACACTAGAGCATTTCCAGCAGGCGCTGGAAAAGAGGTTTGATTAACTCTGAAAAGCTTCAGTTTATAACCATTGCCCTGTAAACCACAGCCTGGCCTTCTGTGTTTCCAAAACTATATTGAGATTGTAACTGAGTTTAAACTGTAAAGGACAGTCTGCAATGGGGACCTTGTGGTCTATCTATTTGTGCTTGTGTTTGTCATCACAGCGTGTTACAGCCTGTGTTGCTCCATTAGTGCTTTCTGCGTTATATCTTGGTGATTGTATCAGACTAGAAGGTGGCTGTGTGTCCGCTTGGAGCAGCCCTGAGTTGACCCTTGATTTTTCCATGTGCCAGCGGCAGAGGCTGGAAGCTGGCGAGTGCAGCCGCAGCCGCGGACAGAGCAGTCGCTGTGGAGCGTGCGAGGCTCAGCAGATCTGAGCACATGCAGGGGTTTGGAAAGGCAGCCAACCCTCACCCCATCTGTGAGACAGTCTGGGGAACAGATGTGCCATGTTAATTACTGAGGCTATTCCTTCGGAGTAATGTAGATGTTGCTGTTTAATCTGCCAGATACTTCTCTGCCCCTTCATTCAAGCCAGAGTAGCAGCAGGAGCCCCAGTGCTGCTGGGGGAAATCATGGACCCTTTTGAAGCACTTTTGCTGGATAGTAGGGACTTGCTGCCTTTATCATCACTTGATTACCTAGGCCTGTGGGCTGATGTAGGCTGGGCATGCAAGGCCTGATTGGTCTGCAAAGCTGACGATAGTAAAGTCATGTACATCAGAAAACTAGATTATTGTCAGTAACCAAGCCCTTGGCAGTAGGTGAAATAGCGGGTGATCAAGGAGGAGCAGGGAAAAGGCTGTATTTTTTCCCCCGTCTCAAGACTACCAAATTTGTAAAAGGCAGGTTTTGATAAAAGCCCTCACGATGCCTCTGCCATCGGTCACAGATTAGGCTGCAGCTGGCTTTGATGATTTTATAGATTATAATCCCGTAATTTTGCATTGCCAAAGCATATAACAAATAAATTATTTGTCTTAGTAAACTAATGATGGTGTTCAAATTGTTCCTCTCTTTCTCCCTTTGGGATATTGCCCCTTCGGCAGATTTTGAAGTTTGATGCCTATTTCCAGGAAGATGTTCCTCTTTCCGCAGAAGAGCATTACCGGATCCGCCAAGTGTGTATCTATTACTATTTGGAAGATGACAGCATGTCTGTCATAGAGCCTGTTGTGCAGAACTCTGGTCTTCCTCAAGGCAAACTTATCAGACGCCACCGGGTGCCCAAGAATGACCATGGGGATCATTACCACTGGAAAGATCTGAATCGGGGCATGAACATCACCATGTATGGCAGGACGTACCGCATAGTCGACTGTGACCCCTTCACACAGGTGTGTTGCTTTTATGGACAACACTGACACAAAGAATCCCAGGAGTTATAGGGGGACAGACTTCTTAGAGTCCAGTAGTCTGCATCTGTAGCTTTCACAATATGGTTGCTCGAAATCTTTCATTTTGCTTCTTGTGAAGGCTTCTTTCTTCAGATTAACGGGGAGTTCAAGGTATGATATTTGCTGTGGGCATATAAATTGCTCAGTATTTTTGCCGCAGGACTGCTGGGATCCCATCCTTTGTCATCAGGACTTCTCCTTACAATGCAAATTCTAAGTTCATTTCCGTGTATACAACAGTTTAATTGCTTAGAGTCCAGATGAAACATTGTGCATGCATAAGAGGAAAATTACTGATCCTAAGTCTATTCTGATTTCATACTTCTCTGTTAAGAATAGGGGAAGGGAATGCAGTCAGTAACTCTGCACCCATCTACAGCCAAGCCACAGGAGCAGTCATGATCTGTGGGTTGAGAATCGTGGTATGAACTGACCTTTCTAAGAGAGTTTACTCATTGCCTGCTTTTCTATTTCTGGCTATTTCTGTACCAGTAAATGAAATAATAACAACCCAATAACAAATAATAAAAAATACTAGTATAATGGTATCCTGTTAGGTTGTCCCCGGTATAATCTCAGCCTTGGTTGACTACTATTCTTCCAAGCAATTCCCAGGAGCAGTTCAGCAGATAGAATGCTCCAGGGACCATTCCAGATAGGTGAGTTATGTGCAGCCAATCTGTCCTGGAGGCTGAGAGAGTTTAGATGCAGGCGGTTCCTTGCCAATTGTCCTGAACGCCCAGGAATGTTCCCAAGCATGTGTAATATATTGGTATATATGTGGGTGTTGAGAACGTGTGGGGCCAGCTCTGCTGGTCAGTCAGTTGACATCAAATAAAGAGCTGGTTCTCATGTTAATTTTGGTTGGTTGACGGAAAACATGAAATGAGCTACATGGGTCTACATCTCAAGGCCATCATTAACTGGCATCCTCCAGACAAGAAAATAGTGAGTCTGGAAATGTGAACCTGCCTTGTGAGTCTTCAGGGTGATCTCACATGCCTGGTGGAGGTGTTTGCATAGGTTCTTCCTGGGCTGAATGTTTTCACGGGCCACTTCCCAAGGCCAAAAAGGGAAGAAGTCCATTGACTGAGAATTTTGGGTCACTGATGTGAGTACACAAGTAATACCCTAGAGTTTGTTGATGCATCCGAGGTAAGCAAAAAATCTCTTTATAAACAAACAGATTGTCCTCTTTCTGTGGGAAAAGTACTCCTCCTGAAAGACAGACTGAAGGTGCCACTCTGGCACATATCCTCATGGCCTGAAGGGCCTTGGTAGGCGTGTTATGGGTAACACTAACTTCCACAGTCTGACATAATGGGGTCTGACATATAGGTCTCTTGCAAAATCAGACTGACTACATCCACAGTTATGCACTAATCTAATCTTTTTTGTTCACGCGAAAGAGGCCAACAGTTATCCTCTATTTAAGGCCAAGGAAAACTGTGCTCAAGTAAAGTCTGAGTTAAGATTCTGAGGACAGGACTGCGCTAAGTGATTAAAGGGTGAACAAAGTTTAAACAGAAACATCTTGGTCATCTTCTGTTGTATTTCCTATTGCAGTAGAACTAATACTCCTGCAGCCTGGTGGTCTGTGAGGAATGAATTGCAGTGTTCTGTCAACGCTCATCTCAGCTCACCTGTAATCTCTAATTATCTCTTACCTTCAGAACTCACGGCAGCATTAATACCTTAGATGACCTTCCTAGGTGTTCCTGGAGAGCCAAGGAATTGAACTGAACCCTCCAGAGGAAATGGTTTTTGATCCTTACACTGAACTGCATCGGATGCCTGCGCGCAAGTACGTCACACCATCAGATTTTGACCAACTCAAACAGTTTCTGACTTACGACAAGCAGGTGAGAGAACTGGTAGTGATGACCCACGTTACAGACTATAAGTGTTATTGAAACCCGAGTTTTGTGATTCTAAAAAATCTCAGTCCACTGAACAAAGTCCTATTTTTCTCCTTTCTTGGCTTTTGTAAGAAACAAAATCTTTTATCTTTTTACTGGGCTTTATGCCTTGTGAGCAGCTTCTCTTTGGATTGCAGAGCCTATGCTCTAGATCCTCCATCTTTCTCTTGCTTTCTGTTGGGGTGAGATAAGCCACCTGCCGCAGGAAGTTAGCAGATAGGGCCAGATGCAGTTCTAATACGAACGGACATGGTGCATCCACTCCTCTCTTCCCCCAAAACATTGATGCCAGGTGCCAGAGTGGACAATTTCAGACAAACACAAATGCCACTTGCTCTGACTGAATTCTCCCTGTGCACACAGTTGACTAACACTCTCCTGCCTGCTCCTCTGGATCCTCTTCATCTAGCAACAATGTAAGAAACCATATAGTCTACATCTATACTAGAAAATAAAACAGTCCCAGGACATGACCTGAGTTCTGCATATTGTTCCTGGCCATCAGCTAGGTGTTAGTTAGCACAGGTCAGGATCGTATCCAGTTGCCATTTTGGATATGGTCCCCCGTTTAGAGGGGAGGAGACGGTTTTGCTGTGTGGATGCAAGCTGGGCCATTCCTGCCATTTTACCGCCAGTTTAGCCTTGGTGACTCAACTCTGCACTGGGCCAACTCTGCCTGCAACAGCCATTGGGCTGCCTGTTTCGGAGCTGTACCTTGGGGAACTCTTATAGAAACATAGAATGGCTTGGGTTGGAAGGGGACCTTAAAGAACATCTAATTTCAACAGCCCTGCCCTGGGCAGGGACACCTCCCACTAGACCAGTTTGCTCTTAAGCATTGCAGTGTGAAGAGTTTTATTTCTGTGGCATTACAAGATAATATTTCCACTCGGCAGAAATAAGATGGGGTCTGCAGTGAATGCAGCCTACCCAGGACTTCCGAGTGCTTTCCCCTCTGCCTTCCTCAGCATGAGAGTAGTAACAAATTGGCCGTGAAACCTCTAAGAGGTTTAAAAGTCAAAACAAGATTCTGTCTTGCTGTGTTAAATTTAATTTTAAAAATCACTTCCCTTTGGAATACTTCTCTACTTATTCCTGGGCAATTGTTTTCTGCTACTTTTTCTTCATTCCCTCCCCCATTTTTCCTCATGCTTCCTGAACTAAGTATCATGCCTTAGCATAGAATCATAGAATCATAGGGTTGGAAGGGACCTCTGGAGATCATCTAGTCCAACCCCCCTGCCAGAGCAGGGTCACCTAGAGCAGGTTACACAGGAACATGTCCAGGCGGGTTTTGAATGTCTCCAGAGTTGGAGACTCCACCACCTCTCTGGGCAGCCTGTTCCAGTGCTCTGCCACCCTCAGGGTAAAGAAGTTCCTCCTCATGTTTAGGCGGAACTTCCTATGTTCAAGTTTGTGCCCATTGCCTCTTGTCCTGTCCCCGGGCACCACTGAAAAGAGCCTGGCCCCATCCTCCTGACACCCACCCTTTAAGTATTTATAAGTGTTGATAAGGTCACCCCTCAGACGTCTTTTTTCCAGACTGAAGAGACCCAAATCCCTCGGCCTTTCCTCATAAGAGAGGTGTTCCAGTCCCCTAATCATCTTTGTAGCCCTCTGCTGCACCCTTTCCAGCAGTTCCCTGTCCCTCTTGAACCGGGGAGCCCAGAACTGGACACAGTACTCCAGGTGCGGCCTCACCAAGGCAGAGTAGAGGGGGAGGATGACCTCCCTTGACCTGCTGGCCACGCTCTTCTTGATGCACCCCAGGATGCCATTGGCCTTCTTGGCCACAAGGGCACATTGCTGACTCATGGTCATCCTGTTGTCCACCAGGACTCCCAGGTCTCTTTCCACAGAGCTGCTCTCCAGCAGGTCAGCACCCAACCTGTACTGGTGCTAGGGGTTGTTCCTTCCCAGGTGCAGCACCCTACACTTGCCCTTGTTGAACTTCATAAGGTTTCTCTCTGCCCAGATCTCCAACCTGTCCAGGTCTCTCTGTATGGCGGCACAGCCTTCCGGTGTGTCAGCCACCCCACCCAGCTTGGTGTCATCAGCAAACTTGCTGAGGGTGCACTCTATCCCCTCATCCAGGTCATTGATGAATATGTTGAAGAGGACTGGACCCAGTACTGACCCCTGGGGAACACCACTCGTCACTGGTCTCCAACTAGACTCTGTGCCCCTAATCACAACCCTCTGAGCTCTATCTTTCAACCAGTTTTCTATCCACCCCACTGTCCATTCATCTAACCCACACTTCCTAAGCTTCCCTATGAGGATGCTGTGGGAGACCGTGTCAAACGCCTTGCTTAAGTCAAGGTAGACCACATCTACCGCCCTCCCCTCATCTATCCATCTAGTCATGCCATCGTAGAAGGCTATCAGATTAGTCAGACATGATTTCCCCTTGGTGAATCCATGCTGAGTACTTCTGATAGCTTTCCTTTCCTCCACGTGCCTCGAGATGACACCCAGAACGAGCTGTTCCATCATCTTTCCAGGGATGGAGGTGAGGCTGACCGGCCTGTAGTTCCCCGGCTCCTCCTTCTTGCCTTTCTTGAAGACTGGAGTGACATTGGCTTTCCTCCAGTCCCCAGGCACCTCGCCTGTTCTCCAGGACTTTTCAAAGATGATGGAGAGCGGCCCAGCAATGACTTCTGCCAGCTCCCTCAGCACTCTCGGGTGCATCCCATCAGGGCCCATGGACTTGTGAATATCTAGATGATCTAATTGGTCCCTCACTCGCTCCTCCTCAACCCAAGGGAAGTCGTCTTCTTTCCCTGTTACTTTATTCAATGCCTGGGACTCCTGAGGGCTGGGCCGAGCAGAAAAGACCGAAGCAAAGAAGGCATTCAGTAACTCTGCCTTCTCCACATCCTCCGTCACCATGACTCCTGCCTCATTCAGCAGTGGGCCTACAACTTCTCTGGTCTTCCTTTTGCTTCCAATATACTTGTAGAAGCTCTTTTTGTTGTGCTTGAACAGCATAAGCTGTTCTCTCTCATTTGCTGCTTTCAAGGTAAGCCAGGCCTGTCCAGCTCTCCAGACCCCTGCTGCCCTTCACACTGCTGCCTCAGTAGCCCATTCCTTCCAGTACCCACAGTACAAAGGCTTGGTTCTTCTGTCGCTGGCAGAGAAGTTTGCTGAGATGCCTCCAATCACCCAACCCATTTCAACCCACTTTGTTTGGCCAAAGCATTAGTAATTCTAATCCATGGTTTGTTTTCTCTGTCTCTTTTTTTCTCCACTCTAGGTCCTCCGCTTCTATGCCATGTGGGATGACACTGACAACATGTTTGGTGAGAATCGGCCTTATATCATCCATTACTACTTGGCAGATGACACAGTGGAGGTTCGGGAAGTCTACAAGCAAAATGATGGTAGAGACCCCTTCCCAATACTGATAAAACGCCAACGCTTGCCCAAAACCTTCATGGAGAAGAAAAGTAAGTTTAGATTGGCCAGCAAATCTGACTATGCTAAAGTACCTTGGTGGGTAGACACATATGTGGTGGCTGTCTCAGAGGTATCACTGAGTCTGGAGAATTTTTGCTGAGAACAACGACTCCCCAAGTGTCGTTGGTTTCTGGCCAAAGAAAAGTTCTTTAAATGATCACTAAATTCTTTATCTTTTGGGAAACAGTGGCAGTACTGCAGTGCCAACAGCTTGCTATAGTATCCCTTTTCACCAGGAAATGCTAACATCTACCTGATTGATTTATTTTTCGTTTTGCTCTCTTGTCCTTAGAGACCTTCCCAAGCTGTGTGCTGGAGATCTCTGATCAGGAGGTGCTTGAGTGGTACACAGCTAAGGATTTTGCTGTCGGCAAATCTACCACCCTCCTTGGACGCACCTTCTTCATCTATGATTGCGATGAGTTCACACGAAACTTCTATCGTGACAAATTTGGCATCACAGACTTCCAGCCAGTGGAAATAAAGAAGAAACCACTTGAGGAAGTTCCACAGGTACTGCAAACAATTTCTCAAAGAGGGGGATGAAAGGATACAGTAGGTATACGCTTTTAGAGTAAAGTATAGTTTCAGCTCAGTAAGAACCTATAGTAAACAAGTTCAGCTTAAAGAAAAGAGCAAATAACTTGAAAAAGACAAGGCAAGAATGGTCATAATCGATATTAAAGTGAAAGTCCTCTGAAACTGTTGATTTCTGATGCTGTAAAGGCCAAAGCACTTGTTAATAGTGATAGAAAGATCTCTGGTTATGTCTATAGTAGAAAATTAAACAGTGTCAGGGTTTGGTTTTGGCTCGGAAGCCAACAGGCACAGTCTGGCTGCACTCATACTACTAGTCTCCCTCACCCTCCAAAACAGGGTTGCCAGGCCCAAACTGCCTACTGGGGATGGTCACAGCCCTTGTTACCTCCCAAACTGAGCGTAGGAATGGTTTGAAGAGCTAGCTGGCCTGGACCACAAAAGCAATGGATATTAGGTTAACAGTGTAACCATATAGATTGTTGAGTTTCTGTTTACAGGAAGGTTTAGTTATTAGCATAGCCATAGTCTCTTTATTCCAAGAAATTACTTGGCTTTCTGAATTTCAGATTTTCTTAATTCTCTTAATTATTTTCTATAAATGAGGGGTCCAACACATAGCCAGGCTAGTAGCATCTCTGCTGGGCAGGATTTCACAGCTATTGCTATCTGGTGACAGAAGATTTCTGATAAGCTGTCTTGCAAACATTGTCTTGTTCTTAGTTTCAGCTGCTTATGCTTGATATCTCCTCTGCACGCAGGTAATTCCTCCCTATAATGGTTTTGGCTTCCTTGAAGACTCTCTTCAAAACTGCTTTTCTCTGCTTCCGAAGCCTCCCCGGAAAGATATAATTAAGATGCTAGAGAATCACCACAAGGTGCTGCGATACCAGGTGGCCCTGGTAAGTGCTTTCCTTGATAGTATAGTGCCAGTTCATGTTGTCGAGTCAGGATGGGAGGAACAGCCTGCTCAGACAAGGCTGTTAGCAAATTCTCCTCTGTGCTGGTGAGAAAAGAGAGTTCCCCAACCCAACACGAGTGCCCCTCGGGGGATGCCGTTGGGTTATTGCGTACTTGCTGTGACAATTAGTAGCACACAAAGGTAGGAAAAAAAAAACCACAAAAAAAAAACAAGGCCAGAAAGTACAAACCAGACATGCTATAAAACCACAGCCATTTATGGAAAAACTCCCACTGACATCAGCACGTGACAGATGGCCCTAACTGAAACAGCATTGCAACTGGGCACTGCGCCTCTGCCTGCCTTCAACCGCCGCCACAAGCGTCAGCTTGCTTTCTCTCTGCTGCCGGCTCCCAGCACCTTGTCCTTCTCCAGGCTAGTCCTGGCCACAGCAGCCAGCCAGGGGCTGTGCTAGCAGAGCAGCCACGTGCCAGCGGAGAAGCCAGGGAGTCCACGGGGATGGTGCTTTCCACCCACGGCAACGGCATTCAGGCCCTGGCCTTTGTGCCAGCTTTACAGTTGGTTTATGCAAGGAGCCGCTGGCACGTCCAGCCGTAGCGATGGCATTTCCTGTGCTGCCTGGTGCCTGCCCTCTCCAAACACTCAGGGTGAATAAGGGCTGATTTCTTTTTCCTATTGTGCAGGAGTTCCTAAAGGTCACAGCTGACGAGTTCAGATCCACTTAATTTTAAACTAAGCAAGTAAAGCCACTGATGTGTCAGGGGAGTGTCTTCCTGTGACTAAGAGCTGGCATGCTCTCAGGCACCCATTATAATGAAAAATATAACTTTAATACTAAATTTTACAGCCAGTCTCTCTCTGTGATGAATCATTCCATATAGGATATTCCTTTCTCTTGGGTTACTCAGCCTGTGGAAACATTGAATATGTTTGGCCACTGCAGCCCAGATTCTGCTTCTGTTAGCCTGGCGAGAGCAAGTAACCTTTGAAATTCAGATACTTAACGCTGTCTAGGGCTTTGTTACGCTACGTCAGCGTATCTGTAGCTTTTGGCCTACATCAAGCGCTTTGTTTAGTCAGTTCTAAAGAAAGCTATGAACTCTGAGGTGCTTATGAGTGGGTTACTAGGTGCTCCTAAGCACCCCAGGAAAGAAAAACCTGGTTGAAATGTTCTTTTCCAAAGCCACTCCCTTTCCTCCAGGAATCACCAAACCCCGAGGACAGAAAACGTCGTTTCATCCTCTCTTATTTCCTCTCCAATGACATGATCAGCATCTATGAACCCCCAGTCCGTAACTCTGGCATCATTGGAGGCAAATACTTGGGAAAGACAAGAGTTGCCAAACCAGGCTCTACTGCAGACAATGCCATGTACTATGAGCCCTCTGACCTCACCATCGGTTCTACAATTGAAGGTAAAATCCAGCCTGGATTGATAATACTCTCTGAGCGTTGGTTTTCAGTGCCTGCTCTGGTATGTCATTTATTGCACGGACAGTGCATGTACTTTTCTTCCCTTGAAAGATCTGTTCCTTCTGGCTCTCATCACATTTGAGTTTCCAGACCACCAGCTGGTGTACATTGATATAACTCTGTTATTGTCACGTTTGGACCCTTGACATAATTAGGAGAAGAGCTAAGTTTTCCATCGTATGTGTTCAGTTTACATTTTCAGACCAGCCAGGATTCAGAGGCTTAAAGCTATGCCAGATGACTACCAGCAGCAAAGGCCATAAATCTACCCTGTAAGGAAAATAAATGTAATACTGAAATATTTAGAAACACACCAGTGCTAATGGGGGAGTCGTAGGCCCAAGCATGGGGCTTTTGCTCTCAGCAGCTGCTTTTCTTGCAGCAAAACTCCCTTTGAGTCAGTGAAACTATTCTCAAGGACGGAAACAAATAGCAGAGCTCGCACAAACTTGAGCCCAGCCAGAAGAGAGAATCTGTGGTCTCTCTTGGATGATGAAGTGACTTACCCATGCTGAAAAGCAAGTAACTCTGCTTTCTTTAATGCCTCTTCCCCAGTGTTTGGCCACAGGTTTGTTATCACTGATGCTGATGAGTATGTGCTTAATTATATGGAGAGCAACGCGGAGAGTTTCCCTGCGGCCACACTGCAGTCCCTGAGGGATCATTTTCGCCCACGGCAGGTGGTAAAGGAGACTGCCAACAGGTAGGCTTCAAAGAATGGTGTTGTGGAGCTAAATAAGACTCAGGGTTGACATCTAAGGGCGTTTCCAGCAGCCTCCATGGGCTCCAGCCCATACCTAATGCCTGCTCAGCTGGTTATTCAGCTCCAAGAGCCTGTGTTTGGACACATACAGAGGGGGTCAACAGTGTACAATGTAATGTACGGCTGCTGATGATCCAAAACCCTTGTGGGACAGCTCTGGCTCAGCAGCAGAGATACTTTTGGCTAGAAGTCATCTTTTCCCAAAAGACAGCAGTTAACTGTAACAGATGCTGCTAACAGTATCTGTGTGAGCCACTTCAGAGTCGTAGGCTCAGGTTGGTGGAGCCTTTTTTTTTTTTTTCCATTTGCTCTGGCTGTGCTTATCAGCCCATCAGAACCCAGACCAATTCCTCTTTTTTAGCTGTCTGGACCTGTTTTGTGTGACCCAGTAACAACCCTATTACCTCTCATGACACTTTAGAGTCAGATAGTATCATGGTAGTTCAGGGGCTCTGGTTGAAATTGGAGTTGCATACAGTTCCTGGGACTGTATGGAGCGCACAAGGAAACGCTCCTTGTTCCAGAGCACTTGCAGACAAAAGGGGCATGGGGGAAATGTCCTGCAAAGGGAAAATAGTTTACCTAATGCTCCAAGATGAAGACTGAGCTTCACCTCCAAGTTCAAGCAGGGACGAGCTTGCCATAAATACCAAGCACCCCAGAAGCCTGCTGCCTATTCAGAAATACAGTCTGGTTAGCCATGGTGGGCAGCCAGTACCCAAGTGTCACAGTAAAGCTGCCAGAAGTAGCTTTTACATGGAGTCCCGTTCTTCCTTTCTTCTACAGTGACATCGCCACGATTGGGACCAGCAAGCAGGGACTGGATGAATTAATTAGGCAGGTTCAGGAAGAACTGAAGCTCCATAAGTCCTTGAACAACAAGAACATTCGTGAGGCGTTTCTTCAGTGCAACAAGGATGGTTCTGGCATGCTGGACAAAGCCAAATTTTTAGCCCTTTGTGACAGCTTGGGTGTGCCAACCAAAGCCTTTCTGGTTAACAAGGTCAGAAGGAAGGGGTGCTCTGCATATTGAATTCCTCTCTTATAGTTCTTCCAAAAGATTTCTTCTAGAAACCAACCCTAGCCAGGCGAGAACGAAAGCTGCTCTACCCTACAAAGGGGAACAGCTTCAAGAAAAGGGCAAGAGAGCCCCAATTCAGAAAGGCCTCTGAGCTGTTGGACTGACCCCGTGTCTTAAAGGAGGAGATAATAATTGCTGTCCTCTAAGTAAAGGGAAGAAATGTTACCCAGGTTGCCCCCAAAATGAGCAGCCTAGTGTTTGGCTACGCTGTTATGCGGAATCTGAAAATGCCTGCTGGCCCAGGGCTGAGAGATGAGCAGAAGAGGTTGTATATCATGATAGAGACCAGGCATAGGCTACTGCAGAGCTATGGAGTATCTGTCATGACTTAAGCACACCTGGGCTTGAGTCGAGATGACACTGAGGTGCTTTAGGGGTCAGCCTTAGGAAAGCTTAGACACATTCTGGATTTAACAGCAACTGAATTGAAGATTTGAGAACTAAGTATTGTACCAAAAAATAATAATCACATAGAAATCAGAGTCATAACCACTTGGTTAACACAACTAAAACGTAGGCTTGCTGGGCACTCTGAGCATTAGCACATGGAGATCACAGTCTGCATAGCAGAGAACGTGAGGGAAACTGAAGAGGAAAAAACTCCTGAAATGGGGATGGAGGATCCTTTCAGGAATATGACTGGCAAGGATGCTTTCTTAGCATAATGTGATACGCAGTAGATTAGTGGCCAATAAAGGCAGACTCAGAGTTTAAAGAAATCTAGAAACCAGAGGGAGTATTTCCCCTGCTAAAAAAAAACCAAAACCCACAACATGAGCACCGATATAGGCTGGGCAGTGACTGGCTTGAGAGCAGCCCTGAAGAAAAGGACTTGGGGGTGCTGGTGGACGAGAGGCTCCACATGAGCTGTCAGTGTGCACTAGCAGCCCAGAAAGCCAATCGTATCCTGGGCTGCATCAGGAGAAGCGTGGCCAGCAGGTCAAGGGAGGTGATTCTCCCCCTCTACTCCACTCTCGTGAGACCCCACCTGGAGTACTGCGTCCAATTCTGGAGCCCCTATTACAAGAAAGATATGGGCGTGCTGGAATGTGTCCAGAGAAGGGCCACGAGGATGATCAGAGGATTGGAGCACCTCTCCTATGAGGACAGACTGAGAGAGTTGGGGTTGTTCAGTCTGGAGGCTCCGAGGAGACCTTCTAGTGGCCTACCAGTATCTTAAGGGGGCCTACAAGAAAGCTGGTGAGGGACTTTCTAGGACGTCGGGTAACGGTAGGACTAGAGGGAATGGATCAAAACTAGAGATGGGTCGATTCAGACTGGACGTTAGGAAGAAGTTCTTCACCATGAGGGTGGTGAGACACTGGAACAGGTTGCCCAGAGGGGTGGTGGAAGCCCCATCCCTGGAAGTTTTTAAGGCCAGGCTGGACAGGACTCTGAGCAACCTGATCTAGTGGGAGGTGTCCCTGCCCATGGCAGGGGGGTTGGAACTAGATGATCTTTAAGGTCCCTTCCAACCCTAACAATTCTATGATTCTATGATTTTCTAAACCAGCCAACAGTAAGCATCACAGCTGTGGTTAGAAAGGTGCACAGGCAGGCTATTTATGTCTCTGAATGTGCGCTGAAAAAAGGCCTTTGATGGGCACCCAGGGATTATGCTGTATTAGAGTTCATCGGAGACCACTCTGCCCTGAGGAATTTACAACATGGTGACAGTCCTTCCTGTTCCTGCGCCGAGAATGGGAGATGAAGTGACGTGCCCAAGAGCATGTGGGGAACCTGTGGCAATTGAGGCTGAACCCCCGTGTTTGAATCCCCACCTACTCACTAAAAGCATCCCTTTTCTCTCTTTAAATCTTAATAATAGTTTGCTTGGAGCCCTCAGAATTGTGGCAGTGCTATTTATGAAACATATGGCAGATGATAGTTAACTACTGTCTGGATTGGCGAGGAGCACAGCTGTCAGTCACACAAGAGCAACCCTAGTAAATCTGTCTCCAAGCGACAAGGGGAAGAAGAATCCTTTCAAAGAACTGTGATATTAGACCTTTTCCATCTCCCTGGGTGTCAGAAGGAGATTAGTTATGCAATTAAAGAAACAAAACCCCTCTTTCTTCCCCTTAAACATACAAAGGCTATAGCTCTGTAACACAACGCAGGGTCAGGCACGGATACCACAGCCGGCTCATTAGCATGGCTGCGGCTGAGCTCGATTATCTGTGCCTCCACTTTATGCCATGTGCACACACCAAAGTGACACCACTGACCGGTAACTGTTCAGATACGCTGCCCCCGTCCCACTTTTGGCAGGGATTTCTCTGGGGTTTCTGAAAGATTTGCCGTGGCTTATGTCAGTCTGTGGCCATGCTTCGGGTTTTTTGTGGATCTATTGCCACTGTGGTGATACTCAGAAAGCAATCAGGATTAAACTCAAACACTTTAATTCTTCTCCTTGCATAGATTAGTGTCACCTATAAGCATTCAAGCTTATCTGTGATTCAGGGCTACTGACGTGGTAGGCTCTTCCACACATGGGAATCAGATCTCCTCTGTCACACAAGGAGTACTTCTGGGCACTTTCCCCTAAAAAAAAATATTTGTAGCTTCTTCCAACTCTTTATGGTGTTTGTTTGTTGTTTTTTTCCCCCAGCTGATTGACCTGTGTTCTTGTGAAGACAAGATAAACTACCACGACTTCCTTAGAGCCTTCCCCTCGTGATCTTCACCCAGAAGTTGAAGCACGAGACCAGCAATAAAATTCTTAGCTGAGTTGACTTGAAGACATTGTACCTCAAAAAGGATGCTCTAGTTTTCACCTTTGCTTCATTCGTTCTCTCCCTCCCTTCCTTCCCAGCTAATTTCGTGCTCACTTCTGTTAACCTTTATTCCTTCCTAACCTCTACCTGCCCTTTTAGTCATCACCAAACTCAACCTCACAACTGCCGGATATTGAAATGAAACTCCCGGCAATAAAAAATGCAGAGAACCAAAGCCAAGTTCTCCTGTTGATCTCTCAACTTTTTAATGCACTACAGCAAGCCTTGCTAGAGCTAAAGCCCTCTAAAGCCTGGAGTGATAACCACTTTAGATTTCTCTTACAGAGTCGAAAGCCACCTTTCACCTTCAAGCAGCGAAGACTGCCACTTTAAATTGTTATTTGCATTGCGAGAAGATCTAAGAGCCCTGCCACGGACCACGATAAACTCACGCTTGCTAGTCTGAATGTAAGCAAGTCATGCATGGCTGCTATAAAAGTGTTAATAAATCTGCTTTAAAGAGAAGTACTTCGATGTCTGGAATAGCCATGGATTAAACTAAGGGGAAAAAACCCCACAAAACTGTGATTCTGGGTTTACTTGAAAGGGAGTGGTGAGTTTAGCTGTCGCATAGCTATGGAGATAGCAGGGGTCTGTACACAAATTGCTGGCAGCAGCTATACATTTTTTAATCAAAAAGGTTGGGAGGATGGTTTTAGGGCTGAGATATTATCTAAACCCATCTTATGCAACCTGTCACCTTACCAGACAGGTCCAGTGAAAAGGGAAAACTAGCGATTGGCGCAGCAATAGAGTTAGGACACTCGGGCTCTACTTAGAATTACATTTCTCATCTCTGCATGAAGGTAAAGGTGGCAGGGACCTTCTCACCCCAGATAACACCTGCCAGGTGTTGCCATTGAGCACGCATGAAAGGCAGCTACCATGCACGCAGCAGAGAACAAAGCTCTTTGGAAGAAAACGCTGATTTAAATCAGCTTTTGTGCTGTGGATTCCCACTTCCCCTCAGAGAGCTGAGAGTCTCCACATGACAGCTCCCTCCTGCCTGCTCCGAAAGGTCACCACTGTTCTTCCCCTCTGGGCCCGTTTTGTGCTGCTGCTCACTCCGACCAAGAATCGTTACGGCTCTCTCTGGTCCACCTGGGATCTCAAAGCATGGCTTGGCACTGCACAAGGTGCCTTCCATGCAGCTGCTGACAAAGGCGAACTTCTAAAGGCCACCGTAATCAGCTTTTCCAGAGCCCCAGAACTTAAGAGATGAAATTACTGGAGCTGTAGGCTGTGGAAAAGAAAGTCAGAAACTGTTTTCTGCACATGCCTCGAAACTGTAACCTAATACTCATCCGAATGATGTAGCATGCCTGGGGCCAGCTGCAGAAAGTATACAGTTTGGCTCACCATAAAGTATGCACCTAAACCACATCAGACAAATCATATCCTACAAATGCCCTCATCCTCCCCTCCCAACGATGAAAGCAGCCACAGATAACTAACTCAGAAGCAGCTGCCCGTGCTGTAGACATGGGAAACGCGAGAAGATGAACCCCAGCTGTGGGGAATCCGAGGACACCGGATTTAGAGGCTGCACCGAAGGGAACAGACTGGTCTGGTGTGACAAGACGGAGACAAGTCCAACCCATCACAGCCTCCTTTGGAAACTCATAGAGCTTAGCAGGGTGATAAAGCATCAGCGGACAGCGGCAGTGGAAGAATCTAGGCCTTTTATTCATTTATTTCAGAAAAATACTTTTGTTGAGTTTATCACAAAAGTCATTTAACAACAAACAACAAACAAACAAAATCCGTACAAAACTTGAAGTGACAGGAAGAATGAAATGAACGGGATAACATATCAGAGACTGTTACTTCCCCCCACCCCCTCCAAAATTAGGAAATTTGCACTAAAGTATAAATATGGAAGAACAGAAATTTTCCTCGAGTTCCTTTGCCGAAGTTTGGTCCATCGAGTTCAACATATTCAAAGAAAAATGACGTGCCTCCGCCTGGCTTCGACAACAACCATTCTTCCCCGCTGCCAGCAAAACCCTGCACGCAGACGCAAGGCGAAGTAACATACTTCACAGTTTGAGTACAAAACCCGCCAAACCATCTATTACACACTCATGAAGTTGACCAGGAGGCTGCAAATCAAACCCCATAATCTCCATCTACTGTTGACGCAAGTCGGGGTCCATCTAGCAAGACTTTAGCTAAGGCAAGAGGGAGAGGCTGCTGTAAACCCCCATGCGCTGCAGTAAAGGCAGGGTATCTACAGGCTTCAAGAGTCACTTGGAGGCAAGGGGGAGGCATCCTAGAGTAGTCGTTCTTCCCTCCAACCAGGAAGCCTACCAAAAATACATTTTCAAATGGTGAATTAAAAGTAAAGGAGACCTACAGGGCAACTGGAACTTGTCTTCTTGACTACCAACCCAAACACGATGAGGAAAAAGAAAGAATCCTAAACAAAAAAAACCCAAACAACCAAACAACCGCAACTGTAATGCCCCATAACACAAGAGTCACTCAAAAATTATATGTGAAATGCTACATCTGTTCTTCCTCTGCCCCTTTCTCTTCCCAAGCCCATTCCCCAACTAAGACAAAAAGAGAGAACTACTGCTCGTATTCCACAGCTCTTCTAGGCTAGGGCAGGAAAACGCTATGTTTCACACCAAAAATCACAGACTACTTGATCCCCGACCTTCTCAGGTTGGATAATGGACACAGACTACAAAAGCAGCCTCAAGCCCATGGGAAGGGTACAAGCAATAGCGTTACACTGAAAGTAAAGGCTTACACAGTCTAACACTTGCTGCACTGTGCTGGACAAGAGCTCCTGGTTGGGGTTGGATCTTTTTGGCAGAAGACACAGGGCTTGAGAAGATGGGGCACTAGAAGAGCATCCACTCAAAGAAAGTGGACTTACGGCATCTTTGTACGCAGAGCGGTCAAGGAAAGACTGACCACTAAAGGCTTGCTATGAAAATACTCTGTTTGGGAAAGAAAAAGCTCTTTGGGCTGAAGAGAAGTCTCGGTCTGCTGAGAAATGACGTGGACGTAGAAGCAGCCAAGGGATGACGAGAAGACAGACAGAAGCAGCCCGTGGCAACCCCTCCAACGGAGGGTGGATTGCAGACCTCTGGGATGACAGCGCATATTGCCTTGCAGCAAAGGCTCAGCTCAAAAAATAAAAACCAAAAAACCTGCCACATTTGGGCACAACAGGAGAAGGATGGGGATTTCTGAGGACTAAAGACAGGAGAGGGCAAAAAAAGCCCCACCATCTACAGGTTAAAATAAAAAATTAAAAAAAAAAAAAAAAAGAACACATGGAAACGCTTCCAAAACAAACTGTCCCTTTTACTGATAGCTCTATCACAAAGAAAACAAAAACAACACATAAATGTAGCATACGTTGTACATACGTCGTAAAGAGGGAGAGCATTCAGCTACTGATATAGTACATGGATCAAGCGTACGAGAGACTACACGGCAACATAAGGCACTTGGGATACAAAGCATAATTAGCTACTTTATGAAGACGCAAGGATTGTGCAAGTGGAAAAAACTGCCTGAAGCGAAGCAGGCAGGAGGAGGAATCATTCAGCAGCCAGTTTTTTTGGGGGACTGTATGTGTCACGTGTTAACAGAGTCAATATCTCAGCTGCTGCCAGGCACCGGCTTTGCAGAACGGACCGGCTGAGGCTCTGGAGAGATGCCGGCCAGCAGTCGCTCTCGGAGGGCACGTGGCAGTGGATGGCTGGGGATGGGAAGAGGCAGCAGAAAGGAAAAAAAACCTCTCACACTGGACCTTTTCCATGTCCTCCCTAACTTAAAGCTCTTTTCCCCTCGCTTCTCATCACGTTGCACTGCAGGTACTGTCGCTTCCTCTGAGCCAAAATGTGTATTATCGACCCAGCAAGGGCGACAAGGAGCAATGGAAGATACCACCAAGGACTCTGCTCCAAAGTCTCCTTCCTCAGTTCCCCTGAAAAAGGGGTAATCCCTCTCCTGGAGTCCTGCTGACATCTCTCCTTTGGGACTCAGAGGTCGTGGGGATGGAGGAACAAGTAGAGTTTGACCAACTGTCCCTCGTGTCCCTGCACATTTTCTCCCCAGCGTTAGCTGGGGCTCAACAAGGAGAGGGGGAGGAAGGGAGAGAAGACACCTATAGAAGGAGGAAAAAAACCTGACCCAACTCAAAGAGGGGCAGAAAAATCAACTGTCACCCGTTCCTCAAAACACAAATGATGCGAAGGACGACTGCGCCAGCCTCAAGCTAGAATTGCACTAAGAGAGCCAGAGTTCAGCTGCCCAAAGGGCTGAGCAAGAGGGACACGAAGGACCACGTGCTCCCCTCACCTGCAAGGAAGGTGGACCTCAATCCTGGCTTGCATATCGAAGAGTACCCGAGCTCCCCATAACCCTGCGCCCCCTCTTCTCGCCCAGCCAAGGGAGAACACCACTCGCCTGCTCCTGCCATGGCAAAGAACAAAAGCTATAGCCGGCTTTGCTGCACAAGAGGCACCAACAGCAAAGCCCAGCTACAGAAACTGCCCCGGAGGAGAGCTGTGGGGTGAGAGGTGCCCACCTACTGCACGCCTACCAAATCTAGATGGGTGCATGGCACCCCGAAGAAGCTCGGCGAGCTGGCACTGACCCACAAAGCCCTGGACAGGAGATGCTGCTCCCCAGCAAAGAGGCAGCAGGGGACTGAGCTGGCGGGATCTGGGGTTCCCACCAATCTCTTGCCACCACGTACAGGTGGCAGTGGGCAGGAGCAAGAGGGGAAAGTGGTCTGCAGCAACAGATGGCCTCTGAGGTAGATTTGAGACAACTCCATCTGCCAACAGCTATGCGTCACAGGTCAGGCTTTTCCTAATATGCAAGCTGCTCCTTGCAGCCCCGGCTTCCTTCCCCTTCCCTGTCATCTTGTTCACAGCTCAGAAAAGGATGAAGGGGCTAGGTTTTTTGGAAGAAACCCTGCATTTGATAGCACCTTGGGTGGATACAAGCTCTGTATCCTTTGGAAACAAAGAGTGAAGCTGGTGGCTGCCGATGACACGGCTGGACTGGTACAGTAGGGATGAGGAAGGCTGAGGTGACAGCCTGAAGGGCACAGTCCCATTGATGCAAAAGCCTTTGCAGCAGCCAGTTTGTCATCTGGACGTGGTCGCAAGTCATGAGAAGACCAGGTCCACGAGGCACAAGAAAGCTGGCAAAGGGCCTGGGCAGACAGGCGACAGGCCAGCGCTCAGGGCGGGGTGGGACTCAAGGTTTCACGTGGACCTGAGGATCCTGCTGCCCCACGACAAGGCACTGCGAGCTGCAGAGCCCTGAGCCCAGCTCTTGGGGCTGGGAGGTCCAGAACAACTACGGGGCAGCCCACCTCCCGCAGCCAAGAGGGACCCAGTTGTACCAGAAGAGCTGGGGCAAGCAGAAGCTAGGACATGGGTCCTATATGAAAAGGGAAATTCTCTCCCTTCTCTGCTGCCCAGCTCTCCAAAATTAGCTCAAAACCAAGGGTCAGAAAAACCCCACTTAACCAGAGGTCCACCATGAGACAAGACGCGGTTGAGGTTCCTCCCTCAGACCCTGGTCTCTATTTGCAGCATCACCATCCTGCAGCACTTGCCAAGCACTGGCCAGACTGTGCCCCAGGAGAGACAACCCTCGCCCAAGAGCACCCCTGAGCCTCAGGGTCAGAGAGCCCCAGCGCATTCCCCCAGGAGCCTGTTCCCATAACAGACACGTGGTGCCTTCAAGCTGCCATAGCCCTGACCCCGGGGCTCAGGGAAGCACCACGGAGAGAGGGGAGGAACATGCTGTAGAAGAAAAAAAAAAAAAAAAAAAAAAAAAAGGATTGTTTGGAACCATCTATGATGCATTTGTAACAATAACCCAAAATAACGAAACACTAAAATAGAAAAGAAAAAAATTGCACACTGATTTACAATGAAAGAGAAGAAGGCAAGATCAGGAGGGATGGGAAAGGCTCCTACAAGGGGAAGGGAGCAAGGGAAAGGGACCTTTTTGGTTTTATTGCAAATGGTTCAAGAAAGCAAGAAAGGAAGGGAAGAAAGCGAGAGACACCTTGGGAAGATGACCGGTTTCCAAGCCGTTCAAGACGACGCTCGTGTGGACCGGGAGGAGGGGCCGCTTCTTAGTCCCGGTATCTCGCCCTCCTCCCCAGGAGACAAGCCTTGGCTTCTACGGTGATTTCAGTTTCTTGGTTCGCGGCGAGGTGCCATTCTCCGCTTTCACCACTCCGTTTTCATGGTAACCTGGGGATGGAGAGAGAAAACATCGTCCCTTGCACAGGCCAAAACCTTAACCCTCCTGGGGCTGGCCCATAGATATGGGGAAATACCCCACCATGGCACGACCCAAGGCCAGGTTGGACGGGACTTCGAGCAACCTGGTCTAGTGGAAGGTGTCCCTGCCCATGGCAGGGGGTTGGAACTAGATGATCTTTAAGGTCCCTTCCAACCCGAACCGTTCTATGATTCTATGACCCTGCTGGGGATCCCCTGGGCTCAGTGTAGAGCAGGAGGCACCACCGCAGCATCGCCTGTATGGGCAGCAGCCTGCCCGAGGGGATGCCGAACCACAGGATTGATGCCTCCCATGGTGGCACCCCATGGCACGCCAGCCCTGGCACTCACCCGAGTCCCTCTTGAGCGGCTTGGCTTGCTGCTTAGCGCCGGTAGCAGCTCGCTTCCGACTGCTCTGCTCGTTCCAGTACTCCCGCCAGCGCCGCAGCTGGAAGTGGATGAAGCGCCACATCACCGAGGCCTGGAAGAGGCACACCAACAGCAGCACACTCATTCTGGTAGGGGCGGAGAAGAGGCAGGCTGAGAACAGAGGAGCGAAGCCACCACCAGCCCAGCCTTCCACCCACACCAGGGCTGGTGGCCAAGGTCTCCCTGGGTGGGAGGTGCCGTCCCTCCAGCCACTATCTCTGCTTTCTGCCATCTCCTGAGCTCAGGGCAGCCACTTCCCTTTCCCTCCTCACTACAAAGCTCTCAGGTGCTCAGGGCATTCCTGGCTCCTAAGACTTTAGGGCAAGAATGGATGAATAGGATCATCCCAAGCAGCACTGCCCAAACCACAGTCTGCATGATCAAGGTAAGATGTCCCCAGCTGCTCTGTACAACTAAAAGGTGGATGTGGTTGGAAGTGAGCTAAGGAAGTCCCCCAAATCCTCAGGTGCGCCCATAGTCCATAGCTCCAAAAAGCTTGGGAATGACCAGGCACCTGTCCTAGAAACTTCTGGACTGAACCTACAGCTGCTGTATGGGTGAGAAAGGCTCCCACTCTTGACAGACAGACTGCAAGGCATGAGGAATCCATCCCGTCCCGTCTCCCATGTCAACAGGCAGCAAAACACACCCAAGCAGAAGGGAAAACGCCTTTTCATTGGCTGCATCCCTGTAAGCGCAGTTATGGGTGCAGAACAGAAAGCCTGTAAGCCTTTCTCTAAGACAGGCTCATGCTTTATAACTTCACTCAGTGTGCAACTCATTTGCTGGCTTTGCCCTCCTGTCGTGGCTCCACAGCCTTTAACCCTTCCTCGCTCCCTCCACACCCTCCCAGCTCACAAGGACCTTCCCTGAAGAGAACCTAGATCAGAACCCCACTGGCATTTCCAAACTCAGCAAAAGCCACCTTGGGATAGCACAACCAAGGAACATGCCAAGGGAGGAGATTTCCACAATTCAGCCTTCATGTGAAAGGGTGCATTAAAAAAAAAAAAAAAAAAAAAGGTGGTAGATATGATAGGGAATATTCCTACCTGAAGAGGATATTGTTGAAGAGAAAGCTGAGGAAGTTCCCTCTCTCGGGGTCGAGGGCCTGGTTCTCCACCCGTGGCAGCCCGAAGCCGATGACCAGGATGTACAAGGTGAGGGTGAACAGCCTGGTGACCACGAACACGACGGCCCAGACATTAAACCTGCAGGAGGGCAAGCAGAGGTGTCGGCAGGAGCAGCCTCCAGAGCTGAGCTGGAAGGTGAGAGCAAGCTGCCATCATGCCGACAGCTCTCCTCGGCACCGAAGGATGGAAGCCATAGCCAGCTCGCCTGCTTACAGCTTCTCGTTGTTCTCATCCGTGAAGTAGACCAGCCGGGCCACGTGGAAGAAGAATTCGGCTAAGTACTGCAACAGCAAGAGGATCAGCCCCAAGCGGGTTAAGCTAGGAGGTAAGAGAAGAAAAAAACATCACTGGGCTGGGTCAAGATTGGTCCTTCATATCCAGCAACAGCATCTCCCCTGCTATCCCTGAGCTGCAACAAGCACCAGCCCAAAGCCGGACCTCTCTGCAGCAGCAGGAGTGGGATTGTGATGGGGGAATCCCTGTCCCAAAAACATCATAGAATCACAGAATGGTTTGGGTTGGAAGGGAACTTAAAGATCATCCAGTTCCAACCCCCTGCCCTGGGCAGGGACACCTCCCACCAGCCCAGGTTGCTCCAAGCCCCGGCCAACCTGGCCTTGAACCCCTCCAGGGATGGGGCAGCCACAGCTTCTCTGGGCAACCTGGGACAGGGGCTCACCACCCTCACACCAAAGAATTTCTTCACAGTATCTCATCTAACTCTCCCCTCCTTCAATTTTAAACTGTTCCCCCTTGTCCCATGGCTCCCCTCCCTGCTCCAGAGTCCCTCCCCAGCTTTCCTGGAGCCCCTTGAGGGACTGGCAGGGGCTGGAAGGTCTCCGCGGAGCCTTCTCTTCTCCAGGCTGAACCCCCCCAGCTCTCTCAGCCTGTCCTCCCAGCAGAGGGGCTCCAGCCCTCCCAGCATCTCCGGGACCTCCTCTGGCCCCGCTCCAACAGGTCCAAGTCCTTCCTGTGCTGGAAGCAGCCCAAACCAGTAGCAGAGCTGCGATGGGTCTGACACAAAGCCCTAACCGCTGGCATTGCTGCTCTGTGCAGAGGAAGGATATGAGCTTGCTTACCCATGCTGTGCTGGGAGAGCACCCCAGGGTGCTTCCCACAGCCAGGGGAGATGCACCCATCAGCCTGGCTCCCTGGTTAACGTTTGCTTTGCAGCGCCTTGTGAACAGAGACCGCCCATGCACTCGTGTAACATCGCTGAACTCCTTCAACACTCAGCTCTGTGGGCCTGGGCAAACTGTTTGACTATCACCCCGCAGTCGGAGGCTCAACTTTGAGACCATCTGCTTTTTACACACTTGCCTTTATCCCCCCTTTAAGCCCCCCACTCGGGTGACTGGCCCTGCAAAAGGACCCGCTCAGCCCCATCCGCGGCGCGGGACAGGATGCCAAAGCAGCCGACTCACTTGAGGAGGTAGGCACCGGCGATGTGTACCAGGTAGAGCGCGATGCACCGCAGCTGGCGGGGAATCTCCTCCTGGATGGGCCAGAAAGCCGCGTTAACCCCTCGCCCCTCTTCGCCCACCCTCTCCCAAAGCTTGCTTTCCCCAAAGCCCAGCAGGCAAACCGCCTCAAGCATCCCCAAGGCACACGGGAGCACCCACCCGGCTCTCACCTTGCGAACTTTTTGGAAGTAGAGCTCCGGCAGGGCGTGCAGCCAGTATGCCAGCTGGCACAGGTAGAAAAACTTCACCTGGAACCTGAAACGCAGGGACGAGCCGTGTGAGCCAGCCCAGGGCATGGCAGGACCCCGGGGATCCCGACACCAGGGAAAATGCCCAGCCGCACAGCGCCAGGCAATCCCTCCGCCACTTTGAAGCCACGGGATTTAGGAGGCATCATTTCAGGGCTGAAATTATACATTGAGCCAAGCTAGACATGCCTGGAATTTACCCAGATGCTTGCGCTGCGGTCTCCGTGCTCTCAGCAAACCTCACTCGTGCAAAAACCCAAGAAGGGTGGCTTATCCCCCACTTCGTTTCTACTATGAAAAACGAACAGCAAAGCGACTTGCCCAAGGTGATGCGGGCAGGAAGCATCCAGGAGGAGGAACCATGCCCACAGGACCCTCCTCATGGAGGAAACCCTCCGGGAACACCCTCCCCGGCGCCACAAACGAGATGTCCAGCGTCCCCTGGGATCTCACTGCGGTGTCCTTGCAGCAGGGTGCTGCGTGCAAAAGGGTGCTGCGCTGTCAGCACCCTGCTCCCAGCCACAAGGAAAACCATAGAGAGGAAGGAAGTGGTCAGCCCGAGAACAAAATGCCCTTGCGAGTGCTTACGGAAGATAAACATGAGGGTAGTTTTCCCACAAACTCCGAGGGTTTGATATGTATCCTTCCTGCAAAGAGAAAAAAGATGCAAGCCTTCAGCAAAAGGAAGAGGCAGCGCATGGTTACGACGGGGCAGGTTAATGCTACAGTGAAACAAGGAACTGGGGATGACACCCCGAGTCCTTTCGGCCTGCAGTAAAAAACTGCGTGCCCTGCACAAGCCAGGGCTGAGGTCTCCAAAGCCCAGCCACATTCACGGCTCTCTACCGCCCCGCTCAAGT
The DNA here is from genome assembly GCF_964199755.1 of Larus michahellis. Classification (NCBI taxonomy): domain Eukaryota; kingdom Metazoa; phylum Chordata; class Aves; order Charadriiformes; family Laridae; genus Larus; species Larus michahellis. Next base: position 127,853,564 of record NC_133898.1, read on the forward strand.
TTCATGTCTGGGGGTTGCTTGGTTGCACAGAGGGCCCCAAGTTGAGGATGGGATGTTTTGGGGTCCAGCCAATGCAAGAAGGATGCTCTGGAGGCGTGGGGGCAAGATGCCAGCATCACAGCTACAAGCAACCACGTACATGGTCCAGGGGTGCTTCTTCCCCACCGGCATTTCCAACCCAAGTATCACTTAAGCAAAAAGAAGTCCTTCTGAAGAGAAATGGGAACAGAAAACGCCTACAAAAATAATTTAATATGCACCACGTAGTTTAATTTTGCACCTGCCTGCATTCCCCTACAGCCTCTTGCCTTACGCTCACGGGGCAGGTTACAGGATGGGGCTCCCTTCTCGTTCCACCCCTGCCACAGAGGTGCTGCACTGGGCTTCACAAAGAGACGTTGGCATGGAAAACTCATCCTGCCCAGGACCTATCTGTCACCATCGCCCATCCTCTGTCTGCCCTAAGCCCTTTTTTTGTCCGGGGAGCCCCAGGGAAGTACAAGCGCTGCAAAGAGTGACCTACTTTGCACATGTGGAGCATTTGTGGAGCTCTCGGTGGCAACGTGGCTTTGCACAGGAGGCTGCAGCCTCAGAGCCAAGAGGGATGGATCTGACACTGGGCAACAGCAGCCCAAAACCAGTGGCACTGACTTTTTTGCCAAAGCTTCCCTCTCCGCAGCCCTACGGGACTAGGAGCAGTGCCAGCAGATTCCCAGAAATGCTGGCCTGGAGGGAGTAGCAACCCTCTACAGAGGGCTGGCAGGACACCCGAGCAACAGGGAGGGGACCTGCCCCTGAGCATCCATCGCCAGTGCCACCAGGAACCACAGAGGGACCTCAAAGGCCACCGGTAGCAAAGCATCAGCATCCCTTCACACTGCCAAAATAGTTGTATCTCTCCACTGCTGCCTGTTCTTCCCTCCTCATTCCTCCCCAAAATGAAACATTTCCACTTCCAATTTTCCTCCCAGAGGTTACAGGTTGAAACACCCTCAACACAACCCAAGGCACGGCATGGTTTCCCTGCTCTCAGTGTTCCCCTCACCGCCAGCTCACCAAGAGAGGGATCACAGAGAGAAGGATCACAAACATCTGCCCGTTCACCCCACACCCCTGTAAAGGGCATCCAAAAACCCCAAGGCACTGAACTCAAATAAGGAGGAAAATAAGGCTGAGAAAGAAGGCAGGTCCCGGATGGAGATGACGGGGTCAGGCAGGATTTCTGGGGTCCAGCTCCGAAAATTTTTTACAGCCCATTTGTTTGTTCCTTGCATGAAGCAGGAGAAGGATGTCCTGAAACTGCCCTCACTCCATGGCTGGAAAGACCCACCACACTTGTAAACTAAATTTGCTGAAGTGTGCCCCATCTTGGACCAGGGACTGGCTGGGCACTCCCCGCTGCTGTTGGGGTTTTGCGCTTCAGAAACCCCAAATCCCACCCAGGGAACCCAAATCGCAGCCAACCCCGTGCCTTACCGTCACCACGACGTACAAGCACCAAACCATGGAGGTGAGGTGGAAGGCAACCAGCTGTCCCGATTCATTGAACTTGCTGTGTTTGACCTTGGAGAGATGGAGACGCCTGTTGATTTTCTGGGAAGGAGCAGAGGGAGAGAAAATGAAGAAGAAAACATGAGCCACTGGATCAACAATCCTCCCTCCTCCTCCTCCCCATCCCAAGCAAGCCCCAGAGATGAAGGCTAACTTATCACCCAATGGCCCCTAGAGATGAAGGCTCACTCATCACCACCTCAACCTCCACACCACCCCCGGAGCAGCGTTAAATTGCAGCAGGACCAGGTCCCCCCAGGGTATTTGAGATATTTTGGCAACTCGAGATGCTAAACAGCACTCACGTCCAGGGCATACTCCTGCACCACTGCATGCAGGATGATGGCGATGAAGATGTAGAAGAGGATGGTGACCAGATCTTTCAGCCCGTAGTGATACTGGACCAGCTCCCCGTCTGCAAAGAGACCAAACGGTGGGTCAAATCCCCGTGACCCAAACAATTTCCAGTCAAGGGCTTAAGGGTTAATGGAAGTTCAGCGGGGGCTATTCCCAACATGCAGCTTGGATGGGGCCACCAGAGACGTAGAGGGAGAAACAGATCGTGACTGTGCCAGTGGCTGCAGGGCTGGGAAAGAGGTCTCCATCCTGGGTCAGATAATTGGCAGAGGGTGGATGGTTCCGCCTCTAATAGTTACACACCTCAAGGGAGGTGACAATCAGGACGCTTCAAGCTTCTCCTGCCAGACGTGAGGGGCTGGGGACAGCCTGGCTGCGGAGATGGGAATTTATCAGGGACAAAGATACGGAGGCAGCGCTGAAGCAAGTGATGGGCAGGAAGAGCTTGCTGTCACCTTCGGGGACACCCTGCTGTGACCACTAGGGCTTGGGATGGGATTTCCATCGCCCTCAGATATCATCCAACACCCTTCTCTCCCACTCAGCCCCGAGAGCTGCCGGAGCAGGATTCAGCTGCCTAAATGCGGATGCCTTGTGCTATTAAGAGATCCGAGACAGCAGCACGGGGCTGGCGGATGAGAAATAGGACCCATGGGAGGTCCTACTCTTTCAGAGCAACAGGAGACCCAACAGCACCCAAAATACCCCAGACATCTGCATTTAGGCAACTCTTTGCAGCCCCGCAGTTTACGGGGAAGAAGCAGAGTCGGGAGAGCTGCTGCCCTTGTGGCACACTGCAGAAAGCATCGTGACGCGAAGCTCAGCCCACCCCCCAGCTGCTGCTCTCCTTTACCCTCATCCCGGCCATCCCCTCCTAATATCAATGCTGGGAAGTGACTGGTCTGTCACCGACCCCGTTTACCCTCTAAGATTCGAGAGGCACGAATGAGGTTTGAATAGGATTTATGGAAACACCTGGCATAAGGATGTGAAAACGCTTGGTCCTTAGGAGCCCCTCGGCTGGGCGCTGTGAAAACCCAGAGGTAAAAACGTTGCCTGTATCACAGAGCTCATAACCCCTGTATAAAAGAATTACAAGGCTAAAGGAAATAACACCATGCTGTGTGCGGCTGCCCTGCCTCCTCTCCTCTCTCTAGGGCATTTCAGAAGCTGCTCTAGCAGGAGCTGTGCGTGCGCTGAGCACGGGAGACGAGAGCGAGATCTGCCGACTGCCAGGCAATGGCATCCTTGTTGCGAGGGATGTGAAACAAGCCTTTTTTCAGGTGAGCTTTTTCAGGAAAAAATTCAGGTGAGCGATAACCCTTCCCACGAGCAAGCTCGCTGCACCAAGGTCTCTCTCCCCACGGCCTCAGTTAGCTCATGCCCTGTATCGATATCCCAATACCTGACCCTGGTGAGGCGGTTATGAGCCCCCCCCCCCCAGAGATGTGTGGTAGCAGGAAAGAATAAATCACTTAACACAAAAGCAGCGGAAGCTGTCTGGACTGTGCCATAGGGCAGCGTGGACCACAATTTAATCTGGGTGATTTCTTCAACCATGACATTGATAAGGGCGGACCTTTTATCTTCCTCCTAGGATGTCTGCCTCATCCTAGTTTCACTAATCCCGACAACCCCGGCTCTTCCCTTGGATGATTACTCAAACAATTCTAATTAACTGCAGTTTTCTGCCACCAAGCCAAGCTCCGTTCCCTGGGCGTTTGGCTCATCCTCAGCCCAGGGCTTTATCCAAACCACCTCCTGCTGCCCTCACACCGGTGCTCAGATCGCCGCCAGCCCCGCACGGGCTCTCAGCCAGGAAGGTGACAACTAGCAGCCAAAATACAAACAGGGACCGAGCCTCCAGCTGCCTCCTGGCTGGGAGCTGAGGAACATCTCCTGGTCCACGGGGCTCGGACCTACGCCAGCTCAGAGCCTCCTTGAATTACTCCCCATGGGTGCCAGGACCATAAACTGCCCGGTGCAGGGATGCTGTCGCACCATGTGCATCTCTGCACCCTCACCTTGCCCCATCCCAATAAATAATGCGAGACGGGAATTATCTGCGCAGCCCCTGCTGCTCAGCAAAGAGCTAAATCCCTCCTGCTCCTGGGCAGGGCACAGAGCTGCTCTGGGCACGCAATCAGGCAATTTGATCTTGCCTGACCAGCCTTGGAGGTGGATCCTCACCCTGCAGAGCACACAAAGCAGCCTGACCACGGCAGGAACAGGAGAGGAAGCCCTAAAACCTCTGGAAAGCATTTCTTCCCAACCCCAGCCAGCGGCAAGAGGGCTGGCAGACAGGATCAGTGTGCTCTGAGCCACCCAAACTTTGTTTTTTCCCCCACGTTTCTTATTTTTCAAGTCTCCTTTAGTACCAGACCAGGGCCTGTACAGTGTGCGTCAGCAGAGGGCGAGTCCAGGCCAGCTGGCAGCGAGGGTTTGGGGCAGACCACGACTCGACCCTCCCTTTGGGGTGCCCACAGCAGAAACATCTCTTACCTGCTGTAGGGACGCTGACGTTATACTGAGGTAAGATAAACAGGAAGGCAGTCTTGGCTGTAACCTGTCAAAGAGACACAGGGGGGGGGAAAAAAAAGCAAATCAGTTGTTGAATCTATTCCTGTGGCACCATTAACTCCCCTTTCCTACAGCACTGGGAAAGGCAAATCGTCCAGGGAGATGTGCAGGCACCAGCTTCACTGGCAGAAAAGCCTTTCAGCAAGGAGATTGCTAGGGAAGAGGTTTGTCAACAGGGACTTGGGATTTGGGAAGGGGAAAGGGGTGGACAAAAGAGGGAGAAACCTGAAAAAGGAATGCAGCTGCAAAAGCCACCAGCCAGCCTGACGGGGGAAGCTCCCCGCTTCCCCTCCAGGATGAGCATCCCTCCAGTAGCATGGGCCACCGTCACCTGCGACTGGCTGCTCAAGGGACCCCAGGAGCCTGACCCAGTGGGCTGTTAACTAAAATCATCCCTCATTCCCATCCGCTCCAGGCAGCCACACAGGGAGCCTGGCCGAGGTAGGGATGGCAGCACCCAGCATCCGAGCAAGCTCAGAGGCTGCAAAGCACCCAGGGCTCCGCATGGATTTAACCCCTGCATCTTTGTGGAGACTTTTCTAGTAACATCAGCCATGGGACCAGTGAGGCTGGACCCCTTTAGAGACCACTCAGGTGCTCAGGAGGGTCCCACGGGGCAGGCGAAAAGCAGCTTTGGCAAAAGTGCTGAACCTTATGCTGGCCACACAAGAGATCCCAGATGCATGTCCAGCATCGCAGGCTGGTCCATAAAGTGAAAAAAAAAAAAAAGCCTGGGATGAGACACCAGCCCCCCTCCAAATCAGGGCTGTGCTGCTCGCCCTTCATTTATTGCTTTGAAGTCAAGGGGACGATCCTCCCCAGCAGTGAAGCAGGAGGCTTTGTGGGGATGGGGCAGAGCATCCCATCCCATCCCATCCCATCCCATCCCATCCCATCCCATCCCATCCCATCCCATCCCATCCCAGTGCGTCTGCAGGACGCCTCAAAGCAGCATCTCTGAGACCAACGCACCCTCGAGCTGGGGCCACAGATGCCTGACACCAAAAATGCCTTCATCCCATCCAACCCCACACCAGCAGCAGGTCACCAGAGACTTTTACCTTTCCGATGGCTCCTCAGCCACCCTTCCAAATGCTTTGCAAGTGCCCAGCCTCATACGCAACCAGACCCAAAAAAATCCCGTGCCCGTCCAACACCGATGAAGATGAGCCGTGTTTCACACAGACATAGCTGCAACCGTTTCAGAGCTGCAGGCTATTAAAAACCCGTCTGGAAATATTGCTTCACGTCTTGTGGGATGTAGCTGTGGGGGGGATGGATGCACGGGGGCTTTGCCAAGCGTTCCCATCCCGCCCCCACGAGCATTGAGCAACCGGCCAGCGGCTCCGCTCTGCCGGCGCAGGCAGCGCTGCCCATCCTCCTGCAGCCTCGGCTGAGGGAAAGTAAACTCCACGGCGTGTTTTCATGATGTTTGGGGATTATCTTTTTTTTTTTCCCCCCACACTTAAAAAAAAGGAATCCCACATGTTGTGCTCTGCTTGTGGAGGAGTAGAGGCGAGAAGCACTATGCCGAGAGAGACCACGGGCAGAGTTTGGGGTGGTAATGGAAAAAGCGCGTCGCCTGGCCTCATGCTGGCTTAAGGAGACACTTCTGGCTCTTGGAAACCTTGCTGGCTAGGAAAGCAAAGTTGCTTCATCCCAGAGCGGTACGGCACAACCAGGACCTGGACTTTATATCCAAACCTCATCACAAGCTGGCGCAGGGCATGAAACAAATGCACGCACCCAGTGGGGGCCGTGATGCTGCAGGGATGGGTGGCCGTGCCATGGATGTGCTGATGGCAGCAAGCCCTGAAGGTTTTACATCCTACCCGAGTACCCGGCTGATATCCAGAGGTGTAAACAGCTGGAAACAAGGCATCACCTCCAGATGAAGTCTCTTAACCTGATGGAGGGGCCATAAGCCAAACTTGTGGGTCTGAGAAAACCTGGAGCATCTCCAGGCTGGGGAGCAACGCCCACACGGTGCTCAGCCCCAACGTGGTTTGCAAGGACGCTCCTAATCTTCTTTTCTAGAGGGCCTGGTAGGAAACCTAGAGGTTTCCTCCATCCACTCAAGGATCAATCAATGCTTTGTCCCATCTCCACACTTGTCTTTGCTTCCCGTGGGCCAGAGGACCACCAACAGCTTCAGGGGCCACCTCTGCGCTCGTTCACCCCTCCACCTTTCACTACAGAGAGGTAGCGGGTTGTTTGCTAAAGCCTGCATAAAATGTTTTACATCCTAAGATAAATGTAACCTCCTGGGTGTAGGCATGCTCCAGACAGACTGACTTCCAAAGACAAACTGCCTCTCTTCTCCACCTGATGGATGGGGAGGCCCAGGCACGCACCTGCCGCCACTCACTGAAGGCTACGACAGCAGCTCCGGGGGCCAAATTTGAACCTCCGGGCACCCGACCTCCCTGTCCACCTCTGGACATCTCACAGACCTTATGTGGAGGGAAGGTCTCCTCTTGGGCATCAAAGGCATTCCTTTCTCCTGCAAGCGGTCGGGAAGTGTTCACACTCACCACAGAAACGCCTGAACACATGCAGCATTTCACCCTTCGCCCTGGCGCAGACCCCAGACACGCTCTCCTGTGGGCACCAGCAGGACTTTAATGGCCAAGGCAGCATTTTCAGAGGTGGGTCCCTGGCCTTTCCAAGGGCTCAAAAGACTGGTCGCATCTCATTTTGTGAGCACTTGCGCCTCCGTGCTTTCCTTGCTGCAGTTCCACAAGAAACCCAGAACAACGCACTTATCATCCAGCTTAGCTCTGTCCTCTGGGACTCACCACCTGAGAAAGCCACCAGGGTCCTGATCGCATCGCGCACCCTTGGCTGGGTCACCTCCATCTCCTTGCCACCACTGCGAGGACATCTCAGTACAGATAGAAAAAGAGCTGTGGTTTCCAGCAGCCGAGGCAGATGGAGCATGAAATACATGGGACGAACCACCTTGAGCAGGACACTGGTGTTATCCCTCCAGCCTTGAAGGTGAAGGACACCCTGAACGTCTATGGAGGGACCTGCGTCTTTTTGCCATTGCGCACAACACGCTCCTTACTGGCAGGCATGGAGGGATAGGTGACTTGACCGAGGTTGTAACTGAGCTCCATCAAGTGAGCACCAGGCTCCAAAATCCCACACTGTAGCCATAAAGCTCCCACAGCATGTCCTCCACCACATCAACTGGGATCACCCATGGTGCACCCACTGCTACACAGCCCTGCGTAGCACAGAGAGACAGAAACTCCACCGAGCAGCTTAAGCCTCCAAGAAAATGGGGAACACTTGAACCACGACCTCCAGCAAGGCCACCTCCAGCTCCCCTGCAAGGCAGAAACCAGGTTTCCCCCGCTCGGGAAGGAGCGACGAGCACCAGCGATGGCAAAGCTTTAGAGCTCACATCGAGCATTTCGCAGGCAGCCAGAGAAAGGAGAAGTTTATAACGGGAAGAGCAACGTGAGCGTTATTCAGAGGCACAAGATGCTCGCTCTCTGTTTGCTCTGAGACAAGATGTTGGTACGGGAAAGGAAGCACGAGGCACCCTCCTGTCTCGAGTAGAGCCGGAGCTGCCACAAAACTGCCGCAGGTAGGGGCGGAATTGGGCCTCTCCAAGTATTATTATATTTTTTTGGTTATGCTGTGAGGCCAGCTCCTCAACCTGCTTCTTTGCTTTTCCCTTCTTATCTCCAGCCAGCCAGCAGCCCAAATCCTACAGAGCATCACCGTGACTCGGGGAGGGATTTTTATAGGGTGGGAGAGGGATTTGTATCCATGGGACCATATAGGAAAGGCTGTGTTTTCCTCATTCGCTCCCTGCCCTGCATTAAGGGCACCTCTGTGCAACCCGCCGCTGCCCCAGGGGGTGATGGGGATGCTCCTCATCCAGGCCTCATCCTGCCTGGCATGACAGATGTGCCTGAACCAGCTAAATTTGGGAAGCAGTTCTCCTGAGGGCTCCCTACAGCCACGCAGAGGGAACAGCATCTTCAGCAGCGAATGGGTTTCTGGTGATTTATGACATTAACCTGAGGACCAAAGGGCAGCCGGACGGCGAAGAGGCAAAACCCGACGCATCCATCAGGACCACGGTTTCCCGCGATGCTCAGAGCAGCCGGGACAGGGTTCGGGCTGTGTCTCATGGAGCAACGCCAAATCAGCGCATCCCCCTCGCAGCCCTCGATGACGGGACGACGGAGAAAGCCCAAACAATCCCACCAAGCTAATGCACCTGTTCCCCGATAACGCAGCGCCTGGAAAAATCCACACACCCCCGCTAGCCCGGAGTTTGCTGCCTAATACAAAGCAGCAAAGCTCCCCCCACCCTTTTTAGAAGACGCTGGGTTTTTTTCCCCACCACGAAACACTCTTAAGAGTCCGAACCAAAAATCCCAGTCACGCTTTCGCAGGCACGTGAGTGGCTTTTAGTAAATTCATCATCCGAGCACGGGCATCCCGACAGCTTAGCACCTCTCCCAAAATCCACCCGCTGCCACACTCAATCCCTGACATTTTCCGGAGCGACGGGTAATTTTTGAGCATCCTTCGCTGAGAGGTACCAGGTCACCTCTCCGAACAAAAGCCTCAGCTGGGTGGGATTTGCGGGGTCTGGTGCCGTCTTCACCCGAACCGGGATCCCCCAGACACGGCGTCATCCCCACGGTCCTGCCTGGGTTAAAACAGCTTCGGAGGAAGGAAACGGCTCCAAATCTCTGGCGGGGGAGGCTGGGGGAGTTTCTGCAGGCTGAGCTGGGAAAATATTTCCAGGGCTTGAAAAACAACTCGAACTAATTAAAGATAAAATGCTGTCCGAAGGCTTTTCTCACAACTTTGGGGTTGTTTTTTTTCCTCCCCTGGCAGCCCGAGTGCTTATTGAAAGAAAAACTTGTTGATCCACGGTATGGATTGACACAAGCCCTATATGTAAACTCAAGAACAAACTTTGGACCAAAGCCTTTAAAAGTAAACAACCAGCTTCGACAAAAAAACCTTCCCGAGGGCGGCACAGCCCCCCTGCTCCCACAGACACGCTGGTCCCCCAGCACGACACCACTATCATTGCCTTGTTTATTCCCTTTTTTACAAAACAGACCTAAATTTTACTCCCCGCCCCCCCCCACCCTCCCCCCCCAACTATTCAGCCTTTACGCCGCCCGCGTGCCTCAGTTCCCACATCTGGCAGAGACCGGGAGAGGCAGAAACACGGTTTGTTTTCCTTCGTTAACGACGGGAAGGCCTTAATTTTTGCAGAGTACTACGGAGGGGACCGGGGAGGGGAAAGTATATTTAGCAGGAAGCCTGGAAATAGCAGCTCATTCGTCAGCTGCCTTCGTTTGACGGTGTCACAACCCGGTGTTTGGGAGACCGTGACTCACTGCCGTGGCTCTGCACACAGGGGGAAGCCCGGCAAGGGCATGGCATCTCTTATAACATAACGTTTTATAAATTTTATTACCGTCACCCCATGTATAAGCATCGGGACCTGTCCCTCTGCTTTGTCCCTGAGCTCATGGCAGCCACTTTGGGGCATAAAGGAGAAATAAGATTAAGCCTGTTTCCCCCATCTTAAAGAGATGATGACAGCAGCCACCGCCTAATATAGAAATCCCCCAAACCAGCAAGGTTTGCCCCAAACTCAACCCCCATGGAGGCTGATGGACCCCACACCGTCCCAGACGGGACACAGGTCACCAGGCAGCTGCAGGTTAAACCCAGCCTGGCCTTGGCTTCATTTTTCTGCAAAGCAGGGTGGAAAGAGATATGCAAAGCAATTTCTGCCCGAGGATGGAGAGCACCTGTTTCGCGTTGCTATACCCGGTCACTTAAAATGGGTTTTAACCAAAAAAAAAAAAAAAAAAAAAAAGAGGGGGGAGGGATTTTTCTTTCCGGGCTCCAGCTCGCTTGTGGATGAAGCAGCTGCACACACGCGGCAAAATCCCTGCCTGGCCACCACGCAAACTTGCACCGGGAGTGTTTTTACACCCTGAAGGCTTAGGGCTGGCTGGCAAGGCAGAAAACCCTGCGGCGCCCAGCTCAGGACAGCTGTTTTTGGGGGGGGACCTCCTCCAAACCCTGGGCTTCCCTCCCTGACCAATGCTATTATCACCTTAAAAAGTCCACAAGACTCGAATCATCAAGTCCAACACGCCCGTGCCACTGGCGAGCAGCACACCTGGATACCCACCCACATCTGCACACACCTACTGCGCACATCTGGATGTCTGCCCATATCTGCACCCACCTACCACGCACATCCAGAGACCCACCCACATCTGCACACACCTACTGCGCACATCTGGATGCCCATTCACATCTGCATCTCCCAAATCCCCTTTCTGGAGCCGAGACGGTGCTAGCGGCGCAGCCGGGCATCAAGCAAGACGCAAACGCTATCTCCATCATGACTGATACCCGCTCCCCGCTGCGGACAAAATACCGGGCTGGCAGAACCCATTGATCCATTTGGATGGGGAAGAGGTTGCGCATCCAAAAGGATGCTCAAGGCGTATCTCGCGCCGCACTTTGGGATGGGGAGACCCCCAGCAGCCCTCAAGTATCACCAGGAGCACAGTACCGGAGCAAGCAAGCACTCAACTCCCGGGGGCCGCTTGGGAAAAGGTTAAAAATCCCGGCTGTGCTCCCCCAAAGAAACCTCCCCTGCAGGAAACGGCCTATTGTGAGCAGGATTCGGCTGTTTCCGCTGAGCCTGAGCTCGGCCGTGGCCACTGGCATCGGGGAAGGTGGGAGCCCAGCAGTGAGCGGGGTGGGAAACAGGGTGGTGAGGAGGAGGAGGAGAAGGGATGATGACATGTCCTGCCCACCATCAGCGCTGAAAAGGCGTCAAAAGGCAGAAATATCTTGAGCTGCCACCAAAATTCCCTGTAGAGGTGGTGCAAATGGGCAGGGATGGTTTGAAGAGCTGGAGAAGAGCAGAGCCTGTTTTCTCCATCAGGGGAAAAGCACCACAGGGACCAAAAGAGTTGTCCCAAACCTCATGCCGAGGGGAAGATGAGGGCAGATGCTACAGATGGATGGCGCAGAGGGAGAAGCGCCGAAAGCCACCCCGGTACGAAAAGCATCGTGTCCCTGAGGTCTGCCGGGAGAGCGGTGGCACCAGCAGGAAAGTGCTGCCTCTCAATCAGGGGAGATTTAATTAAAAGCCATTAAAAAAAAAAAAAAAAAAAAAAAAAAAAAAAAAAAATCACAAAAGCCACAAAAGTCTCCCTGCCACCACCTCCACGGGGAGGATTTCACCCCATCGCATTTCAAAACCGCCCTCGGAGCATCGTGTCAACCGAAAGCCCTCGCACCAGCGAGTCCAGGTACCACCTCTCCGGGACGGGATTCCCGACACACAACCGCGGGCGCCAGCACCCCGAAAAGGACAGCTGTAGGGAGAAACCCTGACAGAGATGCAACCTCAGTGACTTTTTGGGTGTTTTTTTTTTTTGTTGTTTTTAAAGAACAACTACGAAACTTGCAGCCCAACTTCGCAGCATTTGCATGCGGTTCTGGAATCCAGCTGGCTCTCTCGGGTGAGTTTTGAAAACTCCCCGATCCTTAAACAAACATATATATATATATATATGGGCACAAACACATCGAAAGGTTTTGTGCACTAGAAGCGACTCGCTCATTCAATCCGAAAAAAGAAAAAAAAAAAGAAAAAAGGGGAGAGGGGAGAAAAGAAAAAAGAAGGGGGCTGTCACCGGGAGGGTATTAAGGAAATGGATTTCCTCCTCTTGCGATTTGCTACAGAAGGAGCCTTTCCTCCTCCGCCAGGCCCCCCGGCCACCCCTTTCCCATCCGGATTTGCTTTGAAACGTGGCACTTGCGCCGAAGGGGAGGGTTTGCGCGGGGGAAGCAGGGAGCGGGGGGTCCGATCCGGCTGAGCCGATGACCACGGCTCGTCGTCGTAGCCGCCCGAGGTGCTTCGGCGTAGGGTGCCGGGAGCCGAGCGAAGCTGCAGGGTGGTGGTGGCCTCCGAGCCCTTCCCCGTCTCCTCCCCGAAAGAGGAGAGGAGGAAAAAGAAAAAAAAGGCAAGCTGGGAGGGAAAGGAGAGGGAGCAGGGAGAAAGCGGCATTCCCGGCATGGCTTTGCACGGCGGTGGGGCGGCAGCGGCCTTCCCGGGGGGGCTCCAGCCATCCGGGCTGGGCAAAGGTTTCCCATGGAGGAGCCGGGATGCCTTCTCATGGCCCGGGATGGCCGAGATGGGGAAAAGCTGGGGAGACGCTGGCATCCGCAGGAGGCCCAGAAGCCTCCGGTGTTTGTCCCACGGCGTGGGGGTCAGCAGACTGCAGAGAAAACACCTGGAAAAGGGCTAACGTTGAATTAAAAAAAAAAAAGGCAAAAAAATACTACCCCCATTTCCAGTTGTTGGAAATATCAGCGAGGGTTTGACTACTCCCTTTCCCGGCACCCCTCCGTGCAGGGGAAGCTGTGCGGGACAGGGATCGTCCCCAGCAGCGGTGGTGGGATTGCGGGAGATGGGGGTTCAACCCCCCCCGTGCTCCCCCTTCCGCAGCCGGGGACCCCCGGACAGGGCTGGGGGTGGCAGAGGGATGCGCCACCCCCAAACCCAGCACAGGGCTGGGTCCCCACTGAGATTTTGGCGGGGGGCGGGGGGGAGAAGAGAGACGGGGAATGAATGGGGCGGCACTTGGCACCCCCAGGGACGGGGACGGGGCGGGGGGGTGTCCCGCACCCCCAGCGGGATGGGGTCACCTCGCCGGGGCGCAGCACCCCGGGGCATGGCGGGGGGAAAGGAGGGTGGGGAAGCGAAGGGATGCCCCGTCCGCGTCGGGGGTGCACAGGGGTGGGGGGGACACACAGAGAGCCGGTCCCGGGTGAGGGGAGGGGGGGGGGGGGGGGGGGGGGGGGGGCGTCCTCCGGTGGGATGGCGGAAGAGGGCGGGGGGGGGGGGAGGGGGTGGGGAGGGAATGTCTCACCTCGAACATGAGGGCGATGAGGACGCCGAGCACCAGGCAGAAGCCGATGTCGGCGTGGTTGTGGATGAGGAACTCCTGGCTGAAGAGCGGGTGGCTCTTGGCCCGCCGGCGGAAGGCCATGGCCGCTCCGGGAGGGCAGCGGGAGCCGCCGCCGCTGCCGCCGCTCCGCCGTTCCGCCGCCGCAAAAACTTCCCCGGGCCCCCGCGCAACTTCACGGAGCTCCGCCGCGGCCCCGCGCAGGCGCCGCCTGACCCCTCCCCGCCGCCCGCCCCGGCCCCCGCCTCCCCCGGCCGCCCACGGTTTCCCCCCCCCACAACCCCGGCCCCGCGGCCGCGGCCGCTGCCCCCACAGCTCTGCACCGTCCTGCCCTCCGCCGGGGTGGACGGGGGGGGGCAACCCCCGGCCTCGGCACCCGCAGCCCGTGTGCGTCCAGACAACACCCCCCCCCCCGCCAAACCATGCTTGTGCCCCACCTTACTGTGCACATCTGGGCACCCACTCACATCTTCACCCCCCTACCGTGCGTGTCCAGGCACCCACCCATGTCTACACCCAGCTGAAGTGCGTGTCTGGACGCCCACCCCCATCTGCACCCACCTACTGTGCGCCCCTGGATGCCCACCTGCATCTGCACCCCACCTACTGTGCACGTCTGGATGCTCACCCACATCTACACCCACCTACCATGCACCTCTGGATGCCCACCTGCACCTGCACCCCACCTACTGTGCACGTCTGGACGCCCACCCACATCTACACCCACCTACCATGCACCTCTGGATGCCCACCTGCACCTGCACCCCACCTACTGTGCACGTCTGGACGCCCACCCACATCTACACCCACCTACCATGCACATCTGGATGCCCACCTGCACCTGCACCCCACCTACTGTGCATGTCTGGACGCCCACCCACATCTACACCCACCTACCATGCACCTCTGGATGCCCACCTGCACCTGCACCCCACCTACTGTGCACGTCTGGACGCCCACCCACATCTACACCCACCTACCATGCACATCTGGATGCCCACCTGCACCTGCACCCCACCTACTGTGCATGTCTGGACGCCCACCCACATCTACACCCACCTACCATGCACCTCTGGATGCCCACCTGCACCTGCACCCCACCTACTGTGCACGTCTGGACGCCCACCCACATCTACACCCACCTACCATGCACATCTGGATGCCCACCTGCACCTGCACCCCACCTACTGTGCACGTCTGGATGCTCACCCACATCTACACCCACCTACCATGCACATCTGGATGCCCACCTGCACCTGCACCCCACCTACTGTGCACGTCTGGATGCTCACCCACATCTACACCCACCTACGTGCACATCTAGATGCTTACCTGTATCTGCACCCACCTACCATGCACATCTGGACACCCACCCACATCTGTGCCCAACTACTGTGCACATCTGGATGACCGCCCGCATCTGCACCCACATACCATGCACATCTGGGCACCCACACACACCTGCACCCACCTCTCCACGCCATGACTGCACTCATCGCCCATCCGCGGCCCAGCACCTGCCTCCCTATGGGCACCTTGACACCCCCCCACCCCTCCCCCCACCCCTCCCCGAGCCCACTGAACCCCAAATCTCCATCCTCATTAACCATGGGGAGAGGCATGGGGTGCCCTCCCCATCCCATCCCACCCATTCCATCCATCCCATCCTGTACCATCCCATCCCACCTGTCCCGTCCCATCCCATCCATCCCATCCTGTACCATCCCATCCCATCCCACCTATCCCATCCCGTCCCGTCCCGTCCCATCCTTCCCATCCTGTACCATCCCATCCTGTACCATCCCATCCCATCCCATCCCATCCCATCCCATCCCATCCCAGCTGGGGCTGGCGTACAGCGGCTGCCAGATGCTTCGCAGCATGGATGGAGAGACGATTGAGCCGAGACTCCGGGGCAGAGCAGTGGCACGTTCGCTGTTATTTATTGTAGCCAGCCCCTAAAAAAGCCCCCCAGCCCCGACAGGGAGCCCGAGGGACATTAAGGGGACCGGGCAGGGCCCTTCGGTGGCTTTGCTTAGCAAAAAGCAAGGCGTGAAAAAGCCTTTTTGTTTTAAATATCTCCCTTCAAACAAAACAAGCTCTGGATCCTTCAGTTTGCGGGATGGAGCTCGGCTCCTCCAGCATCCCTGGATCCTCACGGGTCCCTCGGAGCCGCAGATCCCCGTCCCGTGGCTATCGAGGAGGAGCGTTTGAGGGAACCGAGCCGTCTCAAACACGGTGCTGAGAGCACAAAGCGTTTTCCTCCAGCCAGATCCAGCACAGGAAGCGCAGTCCCTGGGTTCTCATTAAGTGTTCGCTCCTATTAGGCGAGTCCTGATTAGCCGTGTTTACCCTCCGCGACGCCTCTACCCCCCGCCCCGTGTTATTGTTTAGCCTCAGAGCGACGGGCACGGACATGCAGCCGTTTACAGAAACCGGGAAGACACCAAAAAGGGATCTGAGACAAATCAAAACTGCTTAATTGCGGGGCGGGGGGAAAGAAAATGTCCAAAGTTTCATCTTGGAAAAATCCAAGCAAATAACGACCACCCCAGGGCAAATACTTACATTTTCTGTAATGTCCAAGTATTGCGCTTCGATATTTTTGGAAGTGAAAAGATGTTTTTCTGGGTAAACCTTTCCTGGGTTAGTTCGAGGCCGGGGGGGTGGTGGGGTGGTGTTTACATCACCTGGGAGCCGGAGGGAATGTTTTTCACCGTGCCTTGAGTAAAAACGACCCCGAAACGTGGCACCGGCACTCAGAAAAGGGGCTGCAGAGGGAGGCGGAAAATGACGATGCTGCCAACCCTCGTGCCCTGTCGGTACCTTTCCAACCCACTTTATTTTATTCACCTCGAAAGAGGGACGAGAGTGACCCGCTAAAATCAACAAGGCAAGGGGACGGTGCCAGCAGGCCGGACGGCCATGTCCCCAAGCCCAGGCGCTCGCCCGGGTATTGTTTAATTTATCAGGGACGTAGCCTCCGTTCCTGCCTGTTTGCTCCTTTTTTCCAGATCGCCGGCGAGCGGCACAGCCAGTTCTCCCCGGGAGCCCGTGGGACACTCCCTGCATTGTCAAAATTCACCGATGATTCCCGCTCTCTGCTCCCTTGCTGCCCTTTCGCAGCCCATGAGAGGTCCTCTCACCGGTGGCCCTGACCTCTCCTGTGCTGGGACATGTTCTTCTCTCTCTGTCAAGCACTGGAGAGGGTTTCCTTAACAAAATAAAACAAACAAAAAAGGTCCAGAGGAGGCAAATGAGCAGAAATCTTCCATTCTAGGATAGGTGAGAGCGCAGGATGATCTGGCCAAGTGTGGTGGGATGGGGACATCCCCCACTCCAGACCTTCTGTGGGTGGCTGAAACCCAAAGGTTGGTGATGAGCATCCCACAAGGCTGGGCAGATCCTAAGGTCTAGCTCAAGATAACGTATCTCATCTGAAAAGAGCTTCACAGGAAATGCTGAAGAAGTAGCAGAGGGTCTGGTTGGGTGTCCTCAAGCCTTTGGGACACAGGGAGGAAACATCATCTGGTTCCCCTGAGCAGCTGGTTCATCACTGCTCTGTCACGCTTTCCCCCAGCTGCAATTTCTCATGGAGCTTCACATCCTGGGTTTGGACTGGGCCCAGGACAACATTACTCCACATAGAGCAAGAATCTGGGCTTTGTGGGACCTCTGCTGCCCACGGGTTGATGTGAAGACGGACCAGAGCGGGGAGTGACCATGTCACCCGTCCAGGCGCATGTGCCGTGCTCCACGCATATAACATGGAATATCGGGACTCACCACCATGGTGGCAACAGCTGGAGCCGGTTCTACCAAACCAGCAGGTTCCCACGTCGCATCCAATGTGGTCGGTGGCACCCCCTTGCACACCCACCTTCGGACTTGAAGTCACCATGGGATATTTGCATATGGATATCACCCTTCCCGACCCTCAATACTACCTTGGTGAGACCTTGGTGGAGGCTCCCAGACTTTACCTGTGGCCTGGTGGTGTCTGCAGAGGTGGAAGCAGCCTGCTGCAATTATAGCCAAGTTCCTCCAGACACCATATCGGCCACCTCCAGTATCCCAGAGCCCTCCATTTCACTCCCATCTGCGATGCCACAGCCGCATCGGTCCTGTGCATCCCTCTTTTCCCATAACCCGGACGCTGGATGGGAACGCAGCCTCTGGAACAAGGCATCTGCTTTTGTGGCCTTGAGCAGCATCTCCCTCTGGTGGCTGAAGAACAAGAAGCTACGGGGAAAAACACCTCCCCAGCGCGACTCCTTCGCTCTGGCAGTGCTGGATGTGTACCAGGTCATTGGGGCATCTTGAGTTCCGCCCCCTCCCAGAGATGGGAAGGGTGGGGAGAGGTATCTGGAGCTGTGATTTGCAGCTGGATAGTCCTCCTACTCCAAACAGGGCTTTAGATTTAACTAAATATAAGACCTTCTTATAGGTGGAGACCTGTGGTTTGGTGCTGGGGTGGTACCCAGCATGCAGGACTTGGACCCTGCATGCAACAGGGCTCTCAAGCAGGCTGGATGTCTTTGAGGACAGATAATCCACATTATTTTACCTCATTTTAGAAGATGACAAGATGAGAAGATTCAGAAGATGAGAAGATGAGGGGCAGCACAGCAGGATCTCACCAGTGACCATCTCCCATCACGGGTGACCAAAGCCATGGAAGTACCCCCACCTACACCCCCATCTGTACCCCAGCCATTATGCCCCCTCTAGTGCTGTCTTCAGCATCCTCCCCTCTCTTGGCCACACCTAGATCCATCTGAGTTTTCCACAACCAACTTCTCCGGGGGCAGAGGTGTCAGCTCATGGTGCACCTCCCGGCTCTCTGTGCATCGTGGATGTGCTCTGAGTAATGAAACTCCTTGAGTTTCATTAATGAAACTCCTGTGCCCAAAAGTATTTCTCTACTCTCTTAAAATTGTCTGTTTGGCCATATTTTCTTTTCTGACTGGTCCATGGGGTAGTCTCACGACGGTTGCTCAGTGCTGTCAGACCTTTACCATCTACAGTTAGCCCATGCCACCACGAAGCTAGCATTAAGCTGTAGGATATATCCCTCCCAACCATTTAATGACCCTTATCAACTGTTGCAGACCCATGGTGGTTCAAGGCAGAACCTGGTAAGCCCAAGTTTAGTCAGCACAAAGCCTTCTGTTAGCAGCAGGAACCCTGTATTTATTGGGTGAAAAACACTTAAATTGCTCACAAGTGCAGCAAGGATGGTGTAGATCCTTCTGTGTCTCAAGGTCCTGGACTCGGACAGAACAACAAACCTTCAGCGCATTGGCTTTTCCCGCCTGATTGTGCCTTGTGATAACCAGCACAAGTCTGAGGGCAGCCCATAATTTGGATAATCATCGCTTGACCTACTAAGCATTTGAATTTTGTAGTCGATGCAAGCTACCACAGCACGTAGGGTTGCAACCACCAGGCGTAGAGCCAAGGTCAAAACATCTGCAGCTGGAGGGCATCAAGAAGAGATTCACACCAAGCACAAAATGCCATGCACTGGGATCCTTGAGTTGGTGGCTTGTTTTCCAACCCGCCGGACTAACAGATGTTAGGGTTGGATGCTCTTTCCATCTACAGCAAATGCTCAAAATCTACTCCAAATATTACCAGTCTTAATGTAGTGTACAATTTCAACAATTCTTGTCGTGTTAATGTTTCTTCTTCAGGTTGCATGTAACTAAGATCAGATCTCTTGGTCCAAGTTAGGACACAGCCCCTTTCATGGGGCCCCTCCAACCTAAAGGGAAGGCTCTGGGTTAGGAAGAGAATGATCCTGCTCAGGGAGGGAAAGGATTTCCTCGCCCTAGACCTAGTTTGGTCCTGGTTTAGGGAATGGGGTGAGCAAGCACCACTGCCTGGTTCAGCATCACCCACCCTGCTCTGGCTCAGGGGGTGGGGGACAGGGACAGCCACCCCTAGCCACCCCCTAGTGAACCTGGGTTCCCACCTTGGCAAGAGGAACGGGACAGGGAAGATATAACCAGTCCTCCCAACAACCATTACCTGGTAGAGAATTTTACCAGTAGAAGTCTGCATCCCCATCTGTCATGGGCACCATCCCAAATGTCTACCATCATCCCAGCTTGCCATCTCCACTCCTCCTGAGCCGTTACTCAACCAATCTCACCCAACCCACTGCTACCTGCATGCCACATCGCAGTGCCCAGGTCTCCCAGACTGAGGTAGCCCCAGATAGAAAGCTGCTGGGTGCAGACCCTTCTTCATCCTCCTGCTGCAAATCATAGAACGGTTTAGGTTGGAAGGGACCTTAAACATCATCCAGTGCCACCCCCCTGCCCTGGGCAGGGACACCTCCCACCAGACCAGGTTGCTCCAAGCCCCGCCCAACCTGGCCTTGAACCCCTCCAGGGATGGGACACCCACAGCTTCTCTGGGCAACCTGGGACAGGGGGTCACCACCCTCACACCAAAGAATTTCTTCCTCATATCTCACCTAAATCTCCCCTCTTTCAGTTTAAGAGCATTCCCCCTCGTCCCATGGCTCCCCTCCCTGCTCCAGAGTCCCTCCCCATCTTTCCTGGAGCCCCTTGAGGGACTGGCAGGGGCTGGAAGGTCTCCGCGGAGCCTTCTCTTCTCCAGGCTGAACCCCCCCAGCTCTCTCAGCCTGTCCTCCCAGCAGAGGGGCTCCAGCCCTCCCAGCATCTCCGGGACCTCCTCTGGCCCCGCTCCAACAGGTCCAAGTCCTTTCTGTGCTGGAAGCAGCCCAAACCAGTAGCAGAGCTGCGATGGGTCTGACACAAAGCCCTAACCGCTGGCATTGCTGCTCTGTGCAGGGGAAGGATATGAGCTTGCTTACCCATGCTGTGCTGGGAGAGCACCCCAGGGTGCTTCCCACAGCCAGGGGAGATGCACCCATCAGCCTGGCTCCCTGGTTAACATTTGCTTTGCAGCGCCTTGTGAACAGAGACCGCCCATGCACTCGTGTAACATCACTGAACTCCTTCAACACTCAGCTCTGTGGGTCTGGGAAAACTCTTTGACTAACGGCCTGCGGTTGGAGAGTCAACTTGATATCTAATCTAAACCTCCCCTTTTTTAGTTTAAAACTGTTCCCCCTTGTCCTATGGCTCCTCTCCCTGATCCAGAGTCCCTCCCCATCTTTCCTGTAAGTCCCCTTTAAGTACTGGAATCCCAACAGCCAGTTCTCCTTGGGCAAAGTGGGAAAGAGAGAAAGTAGGGGATGTGGACTCTCATGCCGGCGAAGGAGAAAAACCCTGCTCAATTAAACAAACTACTTGACTGGGGGCGGGTAGAACTGGAATGGGTGGAAAATCTAAGAAAACAGGAAAGTAGAATTGAAAAGGAGAGGGGAAGAGGCAATGTCACATCCAGCCAGGAAGCCAGGCGGCGCTTCGCTTGGAAAGCAGCAGGAGATCAAGCTCCAACATCCCCTACAGCAAGGTCCAGAGGACCTCTCCGTGCAGCCCTAACACGAGACACAGACACAGCCAAGGCTGGTTTGTTTTTCAAAGCGTCATTATGTATTATCAAAGGTAGAAAAACAAACGAGATAAAAATTTCCATAATGCCACGGCAGCTCTGCTGCCTTCTGGGTGATGCAGGTAGTGAGGAGGGCTCCGGAAAAGCTGCTGCAACTGGTTTCTCCCCGCAGAGAAGAGCTGAGAACAGAGGAGCTGGGCTCTGAATGGAGACACGGAGCCTTCAACACGTCGGAAAGTGGCTTCACTCCGAAACCGGCACCAACTGAGTGTTCACTGGTGAAGAAGCTTGAAGGAACATCTGGCTGGGTCGATCCTGCGCAGTGAAAGCTACATGGAAGCTTTTTTTTTTTTAATAATTCATGGCATGCCTGGCCTTCCTGCTGTCTTTCCTGCCCTGTGGCGCCACCGGAGTCCTGCCCGCAGATGTGCGCCAGCTGGCACCCACGAGCTCGCTGGTGAACCCAGCTTGACCAGAACTCAATCAACATGTCAAGCCACATCCTGGGCACAAACCCACCTCCAGCCAGCCCAGCTGGAAGCATTAACTATTCCCTGAGACTACGGTATTGAGGCTTTTGGTTTCTGCTATAAAGAAACCCTGTCTGCACGGGGGATTTTAGGGTGTCAGGAGTATGTAGATCTGTTTTGAGATTTGGCTTGAGGTTAAATTTAGGAGGGAGCATCCAGTCAGATCTGGATTATCTGCAATTGGGTGGAAGAGGGCAAGGAAGAGGCTGGGCAGAAAAGGCCGCTTGAGGAAGCAGGGTGGTGGGCAAGCGAGAAGGACATGGCTTTTGTCTACAACTCAGAGTCCTGAAGTTGTGGTCTGCTGTATGAAGAGGGTCTGGGCTCCTATGTGGCCCCAGCAAATGGAGTTGGAAGTTCTCAAGATGAACCCAGTGGGGGAAAAATAAATCAAGCACCGCTGAGCCTTGCTTCAGGGCTTATTCTGCCCAGAAGGAAGGGCATCTGAGAGTAAAACTCATTATTTTTCCAGTTTAGGCACTTATTTGTCCTGAGAAGACTCCTGCTTGGCCAGCGTTGCAGCTCCTGGAGACAGCAGCCAGATCTTCATGTTGGGACAGGCCTGCAGCTTGTAGAGACACTTGTTAAAGGACGTGCTTCAAGGCATTATCAGAAATATGTCAAAGGCAGCATGCTCCAGCTGCCTGGCAGGACTGTTACATAAATAAGTTTAAAAAACACTTAAATCTGGACTTTTAAGGCTTTTTAAGACTTTTGAGGCTCTCCAAAACTGCAAGCAGAAGATGCACCAGGAGAGAAGGTGATGTCCTAGTGATGGAGTACCATGTCCACCCAGCGGGAGGGTCACCATGGGGACAGTCTTCATGGCCAGCATTAACATCTCACCACCTCCTGCCGTATCCTTCCAATGAGGCAGTCACCCCAAGGCTGACCCAAAGTGACGGCGCAGCAATTTCAGGGTCACTCCAGCCACCCAGAGAGGTCTGTCCCCTCTCCCAGCTCCCCCAGTCCTTGCTGTGGGTATCTAGAGTCACCTTTGGGGGTGGAGGTGAAGCACGGTGGCCTCAGCTTGCTCGTCACTACAGTCTCTTGTGTGCCACAAGGGTGGGTGTCCTGAGGGTGATGCCACCCCACAAGGGCACCCTCTGGCCCCACAGGCTCTTTGGGGGGACCCGTCACCCCACAGACGCTCATGCTTCCGAGGCAAGAGCTGCTCTGCAGATCCTTGTGGGCACAAACGCCCAGGATTGGGCTGATGCTCGCCATCCCAAGGGATAAATCCCTTCCTCCCAGGCAGCCGGGGGGAGGCTGGGTTTCTTTGTCCCTTTGCACCAGGGCCACGCATGTAGCCATGGCTGTCCCCACACCAGGAGAGGTGATTCCTCCCGCGGTCGCGCTGAAATACACAGAGGAGCCCTCGGCTGGATCCGGGGAGAAGCTGCTGGGAACGGATACGGCCGAGTGAAAGCCAGGCTCCTGCCCTGCTCCGTCCTCCTGTGCCGTTCTCGCAGTGCCAGTGATGGGTTGGCCGCCTCCTCTGGTCCCCACCGCCTCCAGTTTCTCATCAGTCAGAGCAGGTTCAACACCCTGAAGACCAGTTTCCCTCGTGGGGAGGGAAAGGTGGGCCCCAGGCTCAATGCTGGCATGTTTCTCCATCATCCATCCTCCAGGGTAAACCTCTCCCATGCCACCGTCTCCAAAAGCTGCATTGATGGTGGACGTATCTCCTGTCTTCAAGGCCAGCTTCACCAGCAGCCAGTGGTGATGGTTTGTCCAGCTGTCCTCCAAACACTCTCTGAATTGTAGGATCAATGAACTGTTCCTGGTTTTGGGATCTGCCGTGGTCCCTTCCCCTGCCAAGGACCCACTGTGTCCCGAAATTTCCAAGCTCTGCCCTGCTTGGGAGCCATCTCCAGCCACCTCGTCACCACCCACAACCGCAGCACTGCAGGTTGTCTCCAGGAAGCCCTGCCAGATCTCTGTGGATTTGGGATGGAGCAGACTGTAATACACCACCAGAGCTGTGGCACCTGGAAAAGAGCAGAAAGGTGTCAATGGAAGAGTTCCCAACAGCGTTCCAGCGAGATGTGCCATCTCCAGATCAACACGCGCTCTGCAGAGATGCTGCTGGGCATCAGGTGTCCAAGCAAGATGTCTTTCAAACATTTTTAGGGATGCAAAAATTCCACCTGAGCAGCCTTAGGGAAAGTGCTGAGCACACTCTCAAGACCGAATTTAATCTGGATTGATTTGCAGACTGACGGATGGACAGCGAGGCAGCCGCTGACCCCGGCAGACAGGGAATGGGGCAGGGAGGAGATGTGTGATGCAGGAATCCTTCCCATCTTGCAGCATCCCAGTCCTCTAGCCATTACGTGCAGCAGGATTTTAAGACACCTTCCTACTTCTATCCTAAACTCATTGAAGGCCAGAGGAATTGCTCCTTTTCCACCCCAAATGTGCCCTTTCTCCAAGCCCCCTGCAGCCTGGGCTGCATCCCCAGCAGCGTGGGCAGCAGGGTGAGGGGGGGGATTCTTCGCTGTGAGGGTGGTGACCCCCTGCCCCGGGTTGCCCAGAGAAGCTGTGGCTGCCCCATCCCTGGAGGGGTTCACGGCCAGGTTGGCCGGGGCTTGGAGCAACCTGGTCTGGTGGGAGGTGTCCCTGCCCAGGGCAGGGGGTGGCACTGGATGATCTTTAAGGTCCCTTCCAACCCAAACCATTCTGTGATTCTATGGCTGATCTGCATGCAGCCCATCTGGGGAGATGCACAAAGCGCAGCATGTGGATGTTACAGCTTCCCTCTACCCCCATTCCACTGGGAAAACACGAGCCTGGTGGGGACCTCACCCAGCAAAAAGCAACTCCCATCCTTGCCCAGTGCCCGTTTTGCAAATAGAGGTGCCGATGGGGTGTTTGCAAGCATCATACAACCTCTCCCCTCCTTCAGCGGAGTTGTGCATTAAAGTTTTAGGGAATTAAATGCACCAGCTGGTGATAGCTGCTGCCCGCTTTATGGCAGAGCATGGAATAAGGCAGGGCATGGGCAAGGTGTGGAGTACCTTCTCCATCACATACCAAAGATTCCTCCCCACGAACACAAAAAGCTTTTCCATTTATGGAAGCAGCACCAATCTTTGAAAGAAAACAGTGCTGAAGAAAGCTGCTGTAGTTCTGCATGGTCCCACACCAGCGTATTTCCAAAACACATGCAGTGATGGGTGATCAATCACGAGCCACCTTCAGAAAACATCAATATATCCTCAAACACTTCCCATCCCTGGAGGTGTTCAAGGCCAGGTTGGACGGGGCTTGGAGCAACCTGGTCTGGTGGGAGGTGTCCCTGCCCAGGGCAGGGGGGTTGGAACTAGATGATCTTTAAGGTCCCTTCCAACCCAAACCATTCTGTGATTTTAAATGAAAACGTTTCCCTGCAGTGATTCCCTGGGTTACACCACTGCCTGCACTGATTGCCAACCACCAAGATCCCAGAAAGCACCAACAGACGTGCTTCAAAATTGCATATATTGTATTTGGCGGCGGCACCTGAGCCATTTGGTGACGTCTTGATCGTTTCCGCAAGCCCTCTTCTTCAGGGATGGGCTTTTAAGACGTGCTGAAGAAATGAAACGCAAGGTGGGTTTACATATTATCAAATAGATCCAGACGCTTAAGCTGGAAGGAATAAAGCAAACAGTCTGACGCAACTGAAATAACTCATGATGCTCATTTACCCTCCAAACATGCAATCCAGGCCCTAAAAACCAGACCTTACCTATCACAGACCCTGACATGACGGCCCCGGTCACGCACAGGCTGCTCCTCAGCTCTGCCTGCAGGAAGCGGGTGGCCAAGAGCAGCAGGAGGGTGTTTTCCATCAGCATTATCTGCAGAGCAGAGGGAAGAGAGTTGTCACTTTTGCCCTTCTGATGGTTTTAGCCGTGCTTCTGATGGCAGAGAACACCCACTTTCTAGATTTTGCTGATTTATTTTGCGCCTGAAGTTATCACTTACAACATAAGGGTTGCTGAACTGAACTTTCTGCGAAGTCTTGACCTTTTCTTACCATGAAAAATGACTCTGTCAGAGCCGCGCAGCCACTCTGGTGTTCTTGAGACGTTTTATGGCTCCTGCTAAGAACATGAGGCCAGTGCAGAAGGCTAGTGACCACGGGGCTTTGTCAGGGCAAGGGAAATGCTGGATTTTTATCAATTGGTGATATGAGAGATGAGAACAGAAGGTCTGAGCTCCCACTACTCCCCAGCAGCTGCATCCATGTGGAATATTGAGTATCCTGGGTACTTACTGCATAAAACACGGCCACCCTGTGCTTGGAGGGACCGGGCCGGACATTAACGTAGCAGAAGATGTACACGGCTCCCACCACGCAATTGAACAGCCTCCAGCGGCAGGGCTGGGCCACGATGTCCGTCTGCTGGGCCACCAGCCAGAAGGCCATGAGCAGCCAGTGGACACCTGCAAGGAGACGGGATCAAAAAGGCAAAGCCATTCCTGGAGGAGGCTGGAAAGCCCTCCAGAACCAGGAGCATCCCCGCGGCTGACCAGCAGGATGGGACATGGAGAAGATGATCACGGGTCTTACCTGCCACGGCAAAAACCCAGAAGGAGTACAGCCTGGTAAAGAGCACCAGGGCCAGGACCCTGGTCCCCAGCATCCCCGTCCTCCAGAGCAGCAGGCAGAGGATGGCCGCGGCTGGCGGGCAGAGGTGACCAGGTTTCAGCAGGCAGGAGAAGCGGCTGTAGGAGACCAAAGCCCAAGCAAGGGAGAGCAGAGACAGCCCAGCGCTGACACCTGCACAGGGACAAGGGATGTCAGGAGCTCTGAAGGACACCCAACTGCCTTGTAGGACCACATCTCAATGCTAAGGAGCTGTTGGTAGCATGGCACCCCGTCACAAGCCAGACACCCTGGTGTCCTGTCAACTGTAGTATTTCATAGAATCATAGAATGCTCTAGGTTGGAATCATAGAATCATAAGGTTGGAAGGGCCCTCTGGAGATCATCTAGTCCAACCCCCTGCCAGAACAGAGTCACCCAGAGCAGGTTGCACAGGAATGCATCCAGGGGGGTTTTGAATGTCTCCAGAGATGGAGACTCCACCACCTCTCTGCACAGCCTGTGCCAGGGCTCTGCCACCCTCACAGGAAAGAAGTTCCTCCTCATGTTAAAATGGAACTTCCTATGCTTGAGTTTGTGCCCGTTACCTCTTGTCCTGTCACTGGGCACCACTGAAAAGAGCCTGGCCCCATCCTCCTGACACCCACCCTTTCAGTATTTATAAGTGTTGATAAGGTCCCCCCTCAGCCGTCTTTTTTCCAGACTGAAGAGACCCAAGTTCCTCAACCTTTCTTCATAAGAGAGATGTTCCAGTCCCCTCATCATCTTGGTAGCCCTTTACTGTTCCATCTCCAGCAGTTCCCTGTCCTTCTTGAAGTGGGAAGCCCAGAACTGGACATGGCACTCCAGGTGTGGCCTCCCCAAGGCAGAGCAGAGAGGGAGGATGACTTCCCTCCACCTGCTGGACCTTTCAGATCATCAAGTCCAACCACCAACCCAACACTGACAAAACCACCACTAAACCATGTCCCTCAGCACCATGTCTGCCTGTCTTTTAAACACCTCCAGGGATGGTGCCTCAACCACTTCCCTGGGCAGCCTGTTCCAATGCTTGATAACCCCTTCAGTGTAAAATTTTTTCTTAATATCCATCCTAAACCTCCCTTGGTGCAAATTGAGGTCATTTCCGCTTGTCCTTTCGCCTGTTCCTTGAGAGAAGAGACCAACCCCCCTCTGGCTACCCCCTCCTTTCAGGGAGCTGTAGAGAGCGAGAAGGTCTCCCCTCAGCCTCCTCTTCTCCAGGCTGAACACCCCCAGCTCCCTCAGCCGCTCCTCACAAGGCTTGTGCTCCAGACCCCTCACCAGCTCCGTTGCCCTTCTCTGGACACACTCCAGCACCTCAATGTCTTTCTTGCGGTGAGGGGTCCAAAACTGGGCACAGCCCTCGAGGTGGGGCCTCAACAGTGCTGACCAGTTCCTGATGAGTCTGGTCTCCTTTGCACACTTGGCATCTCCCTGCTTGAATCCTCCGAGTGCTTGCTGCCATGTGCAGAGCTCTCTGCCAGGGCAGGTCCCTCTCTGGTCACTGCGCTCAGACCAGAGGCTGACACCGATTTGAGTGAGACCTTGCGCACACCGTGACTCCACACATGCCAACTTCTCCCTCTGCACACCTGAAAGTTCACGTTTTCTTTACAAAGCAGCCCCCAACCCCTAAATGCTCAGCATTGCTCTGTGATTAGGGCTGGACCAGCAATAGGAACATGTGTTGGATTCGAACCCATGCAAGCCACTGTCTGGCCATGGAGGTGCCCTCTATGGGGGACTGACTGTACTGGCCAGGAGAAGCCATGGATAGCTCAGAGGCGTCGGGTTCAGCCACTGACCTTTAAGCCCCCTTTGTTCACACACATGAGATTCAACCAGGCCAAGTGCAAGGTCCTGCGCCTGGGTCAGGGCAACCCCAAGCACAAATCCATGCTGGGAGGAGAATGGATGGAGAGCAGCCCTGAGGAGAAGGACTTGAGGGTGTTGGTGGGTGAGAACCTCCACACGAGCCAGCAATGTGCACTGGCAGCCCAGAAATCCCCCGCAGCCTGGGCTGCATCCCCAGCAGCGTGGGCAGCAGGGCGAGGGGGGGATTCTGCCCCTCTGCTGCGCTCGGGGGAGACCCCCCTGCAGTGCTGCCTCCAGCGCTGGGGCCTCGGCACAGGAGAGACACGGAGCTGTTGGAGCGGGGCCAGAGGAGGCCCCGGAGATGCTGGGAGGGCTGGAGCCCCTCTGCTGGGAGGACAGGCTGAGAGAGCTGGGGGGGTTCAGCCTGGAGAAGAGAAGGCTCCACGGAGACCTTCCAGCCCCTGCCAGTCCCTAAAGGGGCTCCAGGAAAGCTGGGGAGAGACTCTGGATCACGGAGGGGGCTTGGAGCAACCTGGTCTAGTGGGAGGTGTCCCTGCCCAGGGCAGGGTGTTGGAACTGAATGATCTTTAACCAACCCAAACCGTTCTATGATTCTATGATTTGTCCCCTCTACTTTGCCTTGGGGTTTCCCAGCCCCTTTGCAGCATAGTCCTCCAACCAGAGCCTGCCCTGTCCCCTGCCAGGTGGACACATACATCCCCCAACCAAATACACCACCCCTCTGCATCTCGCAGCAGCATCCTGGGACCTCTCTACTCACCGGGGATGAAGCCCGCTGGCTCGACAGCCACGACAACATAGGCCTGCAGCAGGAGGTGAGGCAGGGTCTGCAGCAGAGCTTCCAGGAGCCGCAGCACACTCACGTCCCCATGCTGTGTCAGCACCTCCCCGGCACAGTCACTGCCACCTGTCTTCGCTGCCATCCACAAAACATCCCAGTACCTGCAAGAGTCCCCGTGATAGGATGCCCATCCTGATTTGGGCAGGTTTGGGACTGACAACCAGGTTGGGGGGACAGGGGGGCTGGATGGACCGTGAGGAACATCTCTCACCGCTTCCAGAGGCCCAGCTGCAGGAGGTGGAGCACCAGGAGCCAGCAGCCAGGCGGGTGGCCATCTGCTCTGAACCAGAGGATGCTGAGGAACTGCGCGGCATAGCCGGGCACCACGCAGGCGATGGTCAGCCCCAACCAGCCCAGTTGCCCACGGACAAGGTAGTGGATGATGGCGCAGAGCCCTGGAAAACGGCAGAGAAGGACCACTGAGGGATGTCACAGCCAGACACTGAAAGGTACTACCCACAACCCAACCCCAAATTCACCTCCCAGCCACCGAGGGGGGGTTCGCAGCCCTTGTCCCCCATTGTCCCCCATCTTATCTCCAGCTGCCGGCTCCCGGTGGCTTGTCAGCTGTGGCACAGCCATCACCACCGAGGGGCCTGGCCCAAAGAAGGGCTCTCTGATAACAAGCACTCGCACTCAAAATAAATAAATAAATAAGAAAATAAGTAAGTAAGTAAATAAATAATTTTTTTAAAAAAATTAATTTTTCAAATTAAAAAAGAAAAAAAGAAAGAAAAGGACCAGGGTGTGCATGGATGAAGAAAACCCGTGCTGCTGTCCATAAGTCCCGCTCACGCTCCAAATAAACAAACAAACAAACAAATAAATAAATATATTTTTTTTTAAAATAGTCATTTTTTCAAATAAAAAAAAAAAAGAGGAAAGAAAAAGGCTGGGGTGTGCGCGGATGCGGAAAAGCCGCGCTGCCGTTCATGAGTCCCGGGGGCAGAACCGCGCAGCCTCCGCGGGGGGCGCAGGGACGGACACCCCCCCCCACCCTGGCTGCAGGGGGGGGTGTGGGGGTGTGGGGGTGTGTTACAGCCGCCCCCGCGCCGCTCCCCCCCACCATCTCCGCGGGTGCGCAACCCCACTCCCCCCGGTCCTCCCCCCGCCCCCGCGCATCCTGCGCGCTCACTCACGCGCCGCGCGCTCCGCCGCCAGCAGCGCCAGGCAGAGCCCCGGGAAAGCCCCGCGCATCCTGCGCCCTCCTTCTGCGGCGGTGCCGCGCAGGAGGAGGAGGAGGAGGAGGAGGACGAGGAGGAAGAGGAGGAGGAGAAGGAAGGAGGCGCCGGTCCCTCCCCGCCCGCCCCGGCCCGGCCCCACCGGGCACCTCCCCTCCAGAGCCTTCCCCCGCCCCGCCGCCGCGCGTCTCTCCCGCCGCGCGATGTGACGTCACGCTGTTTGCGTCACGATCGGGCTCCTCGGCTTCCTGCGGCCACACAGGTGGCACCAGCCCGAGACCGCCCCCCCCCCTCCCCGGGTTGTTGTGGCCCTGCATAAACCTATCCCGGTGTCCCCCAAGCTGTTGTCTACTTGCACAAGTCCATCCTGATGGTCCCCAGGCTCTCCTGCACTCGCACAAGCCCGATCTGATGTCCCTCAGGTTGTTGTGCCCCTGCACGAGCCCGTCCTGATGTTCCCCAAGCTGTTGTCTACTTGCACAAGACCATTCTGATAGTCCCCAGGTTGTTGTGCACTTGCACAAGCCCGTCCCGATGTCCCTCAGGTTGTTGTGCCCCTGCATAAGCCTGTCCTGATGTCCCCTGGTTGTTGTGGCCCTGCACAAGTCTGTCCCGATGTTCCCCAGGTTGTTGTGCGCCTGCACAAACCCGTCCCAATGTCCCCCAAGCTGTTGTCTACTTGCACAAGTCCATCCTGATGGCCCCTAGGTTCTTGTGCATTTGCACAAGCCCGTCCCGATGTCCTCCATGTTGTTATGCACTTGCACAAGTCTGTCCTGATGTTCCCCAGTTTCTTGCGCACTTGCACACGCCTGTCCCGATGTCCCTGGGTTCTTGTGCACCTGCATAAGCGTGTCTTGATGTCCCCCAGGTTGTTGTGCACCTGCACAAGCCCATCCAGATGTCCCCTTGTGCAATGCCCAAGTGATGCGTGCATCCATCACGGGCCTGAGCACTAGGTGGCAGCCGGGACATGATGCACACGGAGCCGTACGTTAATTCAGTTGCTATTTTCCCCCCACCCAGAAGACGAAACCTTTGCGAAGTGTGACCCCAACTGCTGGTGGCTGGAGAGACGTGTCCTATCTCTTTTTTTTTCCCAGTCTCCAGTGCCGCAGACTCTGTCCCCTGAGAAGCAAGTGCTTTTTAGAAAATAAATCCTCGGCAAGTCACTACACAAAAGCCACAGAGGGGTTTTTAAATTAAGTCCAAATATCATCTAGGGTTTTGTCACTGCTTTTGCAAAACCATGCAGGAATCCCCCAAAGCTCTGTACACCCGCCAGGCTGTCGGGATGTGTGTGTGTTTGGGGGCTTTCACGCATTTGCTCTTGTTTTTTGAAATTTTAACGAGCTTCTTTGCAACCATGGGAACAAAATCTGCTGCTGAACAGGAGCAATGTTTCACCCATCCAGCGGGGACTTTGTGAAATACGAGCACTCAGTTTCCAGGGTTCTCTGTAGGTCCCCATTACGTTAAGTCTGTCCCCACCATGCTCTGTAACACCCCTCCTCGACATTTGCATGTGAACAATGAACGAAACATCCCGCCTGTGCTCAGAGATGTCATTGCCTGATTGTCCCTCCTCAAGGGACCCTCACCAGTGACTCCGCTTGGTCTCCAGCACTGGTTTTCACCAGGCATGTAAGAACTTCGCATCTTTGCAACCCCAAATCCAGTGTTTGAATTTGGTGGCCAGTGGGTTAAAGAAGTCATGGCTGGGAGGGATCTTCTACTTCTCTTGTCCTGCTGCCATGACCCTATTTGGCAAAGTGTTTCATTGACTAACGATGTTGAGCTGTTGGGCGCAGCTCCAGCAAAGCATTTTAATAAAATTAGGGGTGTAAACAGGGCTCTGGAACCAAGTGAAGCTCAGTCTTGGCTGTCTCCAAGCCACGTCCTTGACAGTTGATGATAGTGCAACAAACACCACCGCTGCCAAACGGCCCATTGCTGGAAAACCCAACTTTTTGCATGCAAAGCACAACGAAGCCTCTGATGGGCACCAAAGCCTCTTCCAAAGCTGAGGGTGGGTTGTTGAAGAACTGTCTTTGCTCACAAATCCAGCAGTGAGGAAGTTGCAAGGATTCGTGCAAGTTGCAATGCGGCGTGCCCCTTCTTGTCACCCACAGAAGACGCGTGAACCTCATGGTCTCATCCCCCCTGCCCTCCATCGTCATCATTCCCAAGAAGGTGCCACCCTGCGGTGCCTTAATGGCCTTTTCTCAGTCTCAAAGTGACTGATGACAAAATTGGTCCCTCCTCCTGCCCAAAGGCTTTCTTCCCAGCCAGGAATAAATTCCCATGCCACATGAGACGTGCCATTACCACCCCGAAACATGGCTAAGCAAAGAAGGAGACAGCCAGAAAGCCTTCCAGAAGATATTCCCAGAGCTAGCCACCCTCCCCAGTTTCACCGCCAGCTCCCAGTTGCTCTGGCTGCCATCCAACCACTGGTTTGGCTGCACTTTTCTCTGCTGGATTTCAGCGCCCAGGAGCCTCTCTTGCCGAAAAAAACCAAACCCTTCAGGTCTCCAAAGAAGTTACATACAGAGGATGGGGAAGTCACCTCTCCAGGTTTTATTTAGTGAGCTTAGGAAATGAAGGTTCTCCATCTCCTCCATGCCAAGCTGTTTCTCCATCCTTCAAGGGATTTTTTTGGGGACTCTTTGCTGGACTTCCTTGTATTTTCACCCCTTCTTGAAGTGGGAGCACAAGGAGTTACAGAGACCTGCTGCTGGAGCTGCACACGGAGAGGTAGAACATCTTGGTGGGGCTCATTCTGGATTCAGTCTCTATGTGGCTTTGGGCGATCTTTTTTTGGGGGTCTGACATGGGAAGAAATATTCCTTTCTGTGCGGAGTCTGGATTTCTGGAGGCAAAGATGCATCTTGTTGAGATTTGAGTGTGCAAGCACCTGGAAGTGAACGGGCCCCTGTGCTGATGGTCATTGCTCTGAGTAAATGGTTGCTGAAATATCTGCCTGTCTCTGCTATTCGTGGAGAAGACGGTGCTTTGGATCAGGACGTGGGAGCCAGCAGGTGTTGGTGTTAAGAGGATGACTCCTCTGGGGGCGGGGAGGCGTGGTGGTACCCATAGAAGAGTTTGTGATTAGAGGTTACAATGTTGATCCTTTAAATATATTCTTTGTATCCAAATACCATTGCTAAATCCCTGCACTCATCAAAGCCTTATAAATACAGGTTAACTGCTTCCTCTTGCAGTGTCCCTTGCTCTCAGCAGCTTCGTGGTGGAGCTCCACAATGTCAACAAAAGCCATGAAGATACTCTTCCTGCTTCTTCTTCTCCTCCCCGTGGTGTCCCAGGCTGCTGCGGGTAAGTGTAAATACAACCAATGGGCATTTTTGTGTTGGGGGAACAGGGAGCGATTCCGTAAATGAGGAACGGACTTGTGATACGTGCGCAGTTGATGTGATACCTGACATTGAACCTGCCTAGCGCCGAGTAAACTCCAGTTAGCTTTTTCAGTGCCAAGGGGAGAGAGCACCACAGTTTGCAGAACTCACGAACGCTTTCATGAGTTGCTCTGGAACAGGCTGCCCAGAGGGGCTGTCCTCTGGAGATATTCAAAACCCACCTGGACGTGTTCCTGTCCAGTCCACTCCAGGTGAACCTGCTCTGGCAGGGGGTTGGAATAGATGATCTCCAGATGACCCTTCCAACCCTGACCGTTCAGTGATTCTGTGTGATTCAGACATCGCAGCAAAACTCAACGGCAGGTTGACGATCTCCCCAAGATGCCACTTGCGTTATAGAATCATAGAATGTGTTGGGCTGGAAGGGACCTTTAAAGGTCATCTAGTCCACCCCCCCTGCAGAGAGCAGGGACATCTTCAACTAGTTCTTTATACTACTACTACTACTACTACTACTTTAACTACATCTTTATCTACAGCTCAAGCTGTTGCAAACATAGGGACAGGCTTTTTTCATCTGTACAAACCCAAAGAAAGTTGCTTACCAGCTTTTTTTTTTCTCAATTATAGTGTCAGACACTGTGACGTGTCGGAAGACCAAGGGCAAGTGTTCATTCCTACTCTGTCCCTTGTTTAAGAAAGCCACTGGTACCTGCTACAATGGACTGGCAAAGTGCTGCAGGCCTTTATGGTGATCCTCCACCGTCCACACAAGGGTGGTAGCATCGGTAGCATCCTTAGCAGTGGCAGCAGTAGCATGGTATTGTCCTTCTTTATGTGGGTATCTGTTGGGTTTGGTGTCTTTCTTCAGAGCTGGTGGAAGTTACTTTTGCTTGTGGTCATGTGTCTGCTCTTGGGTATCCACACCTGGGAAACCATTGTGTGGCACCTCCTCATCCACTGGACCCTGTCCCTCCACTGTCACCGAGGCAGGGTTGAACTGGTAGCCTGAAACTGGGAAGCTTCTCTCCTCTCCCTGCCAAGCATGGTTTGTAGTGGGAATCAGGCAGATTTCCTCCTCGTGGTGGGGGAGAGTGTGATGTGTCCCATGTGATGCTGTGATACCAAAGACCTCACCCTTCCCACATGGTCTCCTGTGGTAGCCACCCATGAAGCCCTGATGGCTTCAGTTGCCACTCTGGTGTCCCAAGGGGAGAGCACAAGGCTAATTTCCAGCCACTGAAGAAGTTTAGTTGGGAAGTGGCTCCTTGTTATGGCCCTGCTGCTTCACTTTGGTCAATCCCATGGAGGGGTGAGGTGTGGAGGGCTGGTCCTAGGCAAGGCTCAGAGCTGACAATGCAACACCCTGAGACCTTCCTCCACTTCTCGTACTTCTCCATTGCCCTTTCCAGCCACCACATGCCAAAGGGACGCGGGGCAGCGACACCACTGCTTTCTCTCCTCACGTCTCTCCCCCCTTGTCCCTGCCTGTGATTTGTCTCTCTGCCTTCATCCTCACCAGCCAGGTGAGGTCCCAGCTCCTCTGGCCAGACCTCATATCTCTCCCCAGGGGCACCGAGTTGCTTCTGCCAATGTAATATTTAGATGTAATATTTAGAAATATCTTGGTTAACGTCTGTTAACGTGTCCACCTTCTCCGTGCAGAATGGCTCTCTTTCCTGAATAGATGGATAAATGTGAAATATAACCCTCGTTTTCTCACCTTCTCTGTAGGACCCCTTTTCTCTTCCATAAGACTATTTATTTCCAATATCCCCTTGTAACCATCTCAAGAGAAGGTCTTTTATCTTCCGCCTTTCCCATCCCGTATCCTCAGAAGATGCTGTCCTGGCTCGGTCATCTGTCCAGCTTCTCAGAGGACATCTGGCTGATTCAGATCTGGTTCTAGAGGGGAGGTCAACTCTCATTTGACCTCTATCATGATACAACAAGGGCCGGAAACCGAAGTCTTCAGGGATGTTCTGCTGCTCTTTTGCAGGCTCTGCAAAAAATCTCAGCCTTCCAGAACTGACGTGATCTGTGTAGTTTTTCTCTCCCCCAAAACACATTCGCTGTGTCTAAAGAGACTGTGGTTTGCAAATTCTTTGAGATGTGTAAATATCTAATAAAGCATGAGTAATAACAAAAAGCCCTTTAAACAGTTTATTGGGGAGGAGTGTTTTGATCCCTCCAGTTTCTGAGTACTAGGGCCTAGGTCCTGTGGATCTTCCATCCAGCCACTTCTCATCGGCAGGCACCTCCAAAACCTGGGAAAGGTTTTCTAGATCATCTCCTACCCAAGCCCAACGCAAGAGGAGGTTTGATTACGTCCACAGTCAGGGAGCTCAGATTTGTTCAGCCCAGGAAGGTGGATTAAAAAAAATCTCATGAGACATCTGTGCTGCTTTTGGTGTAGCAGCTTCTCCAGGAATGGCTACTCCTGCAGCTGACATTATTGCACAGCGTGTTGCCACGGCCAAAGAAAAAAAAATCATTAATAATAATCAAGCTCTCCAAGCAAATGGTGCTATTTGAACCTTAATCACTCCTTCCATCTAGCGATTTGGAAGCCTTTTGTAGTCATGAACTGAGTCTTGCACTACCCGTAAGAGGTAGCCAAGCAAACAGAAGGTACCTGCTGTTGTAATTAAGCCACATTCTTCCATCCAGGATTAATTTTAACCCTTTTAGTTCAGGAATCAGAAACAATAATAGCAAAAAGCAGATATTTGGTGGTATGCCAAAAAGTTGCAGTGACTCTGCAGAGGGCTGGCTTTCAGGAATAATTAGTGAGACTCCTCACTCATATAATCATTGCAATTAGGAAATCAAGAGCTTTGCAGAGGATGCAAAGTTCGCTACTCACGTAGCACTGATGAAGAAACTGGGGCACAGAACAAGGAAGTGTTAGCAAAGACGTTGCCTTCTGGTCACTCACAGCCAGGAGCAGGAGAAAGATCCCAGGAATTGTGCTCTGATCTCCTAAATTGTTTATCCCCTTTGAAAAAAAAAATGCAGGCATCATTAATGAAATAGCATGCGAAATTGTTCTTAATCATGGACAGCAACTGTGGACAATTGATCCTTTGGTGTAGAACACGATTGCTGACCACCACATCCCAGAAATCTGAATAGCCATGTCATGGCTATAGTGGGTCAGGCATGGAAACACCTCTTCTTCACCGAACTTGGGAAGATTCACTCCATGGGAAAGATGTCTAATGTAAGAGTTGGGGCTATACTGAGCTGGAAATGCCTTCCATTTTTGAAGGGGGTTCACAATCTGAGGCTCAGAGAAGGCCAACAAGGCTGGGGAGCCGGACAGCCCGTGCTTTACTCATGCAGTGGACAGGAACAATGAGAAACATCAAAACCACCTGCACAACCATGTTCCCCAACTAGCATAGCCCCCGTGGGTAGGAGAGGAGGTAGCGAAGGCAAAGGGAGTCTTGGCTTGCCTACAGATGATGTTGGATGGATGAATCTGGCCCTCATGTGTTGAGTGAGCTATCTGTGTGCACCAGTTTCAACCCATATTTTGCTACCCACGCTAGCTGCAAATATTTCTCAACACCTCAGAGAAGGGTTTAAACAACAGTCCCTCCCTGATGGACTCAGGTCACCTCTTTTGCAGATCATTCACCTGCTTGAGGTGATGCAGCAGAGTGGTTGTGAGGGATGATGGTGGGTGATATTAGGAGATGCAGAGCTCAAATTTTTGTTGCAGTAAAAGGGTGATTCTTAGAACATCTAATCCTGGCACCCACCAGAAGAGTTGCCTTCCTGGATTTGGCTGTGAGTAGTGCGAAGGACCTAACTCAAAAGTTGTTTGTGAAAGAGCTGCTCTGTAAAAGTGATAACAGTACAATTAGGCTTAACCATGTTGTGAGACCAAATAGAAGCATAGAATGGTTTGGGTTGGAAGGCATCTTAAAGATCATCCAGTTCCAACCCCCTGCCCTGGGCAGGGACACCTCCCACCAGACCAGGTTGCTCCAAGCCCCATCCAACCTGGCCTTGAACCCCTCCAGGGATGGGGCAGCCACAGTTGCTCTGGGCAACCTGGGCCAGGGGCTCACCACCCTCACACCAAAGAATTTCTTCCTAATACCTCATCTAAATCTCCCCTCTTTCAGTTTAAAACTGTGACCCCTTGTCTTATTGCTACGGTCCCTGATAAAGAGTCCCTCTCCACCTTTTCTGCAGGCCCCCTTTAAATACAATCAACATGTGAATGTTTAATTTCAAAAAAAGCAAAAATGCGGAAAGAAAAGCACCAGCAGCAGCAGTCCAGAGGAGCGAGAAGACTGCAGGCAGCCTGAAAGATGTTAAAAAGGCTGTGCTAGAAACCTCAACAAAATATTTGCTTTGACTGGGAAAGAAAACAGAGAGGTCTAAGAAAAATCCCCGCAGGGCATGAAGGGCAAGTCAAGGGAGGCTCTCGAAGGGAAGAGCTCAGTGGTAAACAAACGGCTGACAGAGGAGAACGGCAACTCCCATAAAACGTGGCAGGGCAGATTCAGGTAGGAAAGAGGGCTAAAAAGGAAAGTGAAGATACCTTTGCAACAGACAACCTGAGCTGATAGTAGAAATACCAGTAACTGCATGGAAAGCGGGAAGCCGTTGGGGGAGTTCTTGGTGAGAAAGAAGTAGGAGGGCTCTTAGGGGTGGTATGCTGTAGCTCATCACACTCTTCTGTCTATGGCAGGATAGTAAAGCCTATAATAAAAATGAAATTGCCGAGCATGGGCAGTGCGTTTCTGGACATTGCTGGCCGTCGCAGGCGGAGTGATTAACTTCACTCGTAAGAGAGAAGTAGTGAAATATTTATTAATATAAAACAGTGATTTAACAAAGTTAGTAGTGAACGTGACAGTATTTTATGAGATTTGGTGGAAAGGTACACTTGATTATTTACTGCATAGAGGCTAGGGTCAAACAGAGCTGTCAGGGAGACCCTCCCGTTGAGTCATGATGTTCAGAAAGGACCCCCTTTCTTTCTAAACTCCTTCTCAGAGGGGAATCTAGGTGCAGCTGGATCCAATCCTAGTCCTAGACTTGGTCAATGGTTTATGTCTAAAGGATTATACATGCACAATCCATCCTTTACATCACTTAGCTAAGATTTCAAAGTTTAGCGTGCTATTAACCACTTACCGAGAATCTGTTGCAGCAAGGAATCTCTCAGCCTCAAGGAGTAGAACCTTAAGTGAGTGTCCCCACTGATGGGGAGATGCTGGCGTGCAGCCCGCTGCCGTGCAGGAGAGCTCAAAGGGCTCTTGGGCTGTCCACTATTCATAGAGCAAGATAATAGACCTATAGTCGTATTCGCATGGGAACAAAATATCTGGGTCCCCACTCCAGACAGTGTTTCGACTGTGTTGCCAGCCATCCCCCAAAGTTCAAGTGCAACTCATAACAACTCCCACTGATGGTTGTGGCTTGAGCAGGAGCTGGGGGCAGGGGGGAAAGGGGGAAAAGGGGAGAGCACACAGTCACACTGGCACAGGAGGCTGTGGAGGCAGAAAATGCCAGCAGGCCCAAAAAGGATTAGGCAAATTCCTGGACAGCAGGTCCTTACATGGGTATTGAAAGGACGGGCGAGGATGCCCCTTGCAACATCCCTGCTTTTGCAGTTACAGATGCTGGGGCAAAAGGGGAGGACTTAAGAAAGCCAATGGCGTCCTGGCTTGTATTAGAAATAGTGTGACCAGCAGAAGGAGGGGGGTGATTGTCCCCCTGTACTCAGCACTGGTGAGGCCACCCCTTGAGTATTGCGTCCAGTTCTGGGCACCTCAATATGAGAGAGATCTCAAGGTGCTGGAGCGAGGGCAGAGGAGGGCAACGAAGCTGGTGAAGGGCCTGGAGAATAAATCTTATAAGGAGCAATTGAAGGAGCTGGCACTGTTTAGTTTGAGGAAGAGGAGGCTGAGGGGAGACCTCATCACTCTCTACAACTACTTGAAAGGACATTGAGGAGAGGTTGGTGCTGGTCTCTTCTCACAGGTAATTAGCGATAGAACAAGAGGGAATGGGTTCAAGGACATTAGGAAAAACTTCTTCCCAGAAAGAGTGGTGAGACACTGGAATAGGCTGCCCAGGGAGGTGGTGGAGTCACCATCTCTGAATGTGTTTAAGACTCATTTAGATGTAGTGTTAAGGGATATGGTGTAAGGGAGAACTTTGTAGAGTGGAGATGATGGTTGGACTCAATGATCCCAAGGGTCTTTTCCAACCTAAATGATTCTATGATTCTATGACTTGCCCACAGATAACACCCAGGCTCACGTGTTTCCCCTGAACAACAGGGAAGAGAAGGCAAAGAGAAGCACAGAGAAGGCATAGAAAAGATTTGCAAAGAAGGAAAACCAGCATCCAGAGACAGGCAAGGGACAGTGAGCGGTGTCTGGAGCCAGGCCAGAAGCAATATCCTGCTGACTGCGGTGTTTGATTGCAAGCAATGAATCTGTAAACCATTTTTCTCCTCAGTTATGAGCTGCAAATCAAAATGCGTAGCCCTTGGAAAAGCCCGTGGCCTGTCCTGCTTGATGGCAATTCCCGTACAAAGGTGGCAGCAGGGACTTCAGCTGCTGAGAGCTTTCTCATGGAGAAGCCTCTGGGAAACACCCTGGTGAGTGTTTCCCAACTTTTATGGGTTGGGTGTCCATCGATGCAAGCCTCCATGGGCTTTGGCTTTGGTTGAGAGGCTGAAATCCTTTCCATACTCAAATCATTAACTATTTAATTAATTCAGATGCTCTCTGGAGCACCTCTCATCACATGGCTTTGCTTTGCAGAGCTGTGATCCCAGTAAGTCCCTGTTTTGCCAACAATGACACCTGAGAGTTGATAGACTCATCA
Source organism: Larus michahellis (assembly GCF_964199755.1). NCBI lineage: Eukaryota > Metazoa > Chordata > Aves > Charadriiformes > Laridae > Larus > Larus michahellis. The sequence continues at coordinate 127,893,777 of NC_133898.1, forward strand.
CTCACAAGACCTAAGTTACTGCTTCATGCTCTTGGAGGTGCAGAAACTGCAGTGAGCTCAGGGCAGGCAGTGAAGAAAGTTTCAACCACAACTAGGTTAACCCTGAGGTCTGTAAAAACCTCTGCAGAGAGATCAGGAGTAAATACATTGAAGCTAAAATGGCAAACGTAACCAGAGCAATGTCTTCTGCATTTTAAGATCATACTCTGCTCCTCACTGTGCTGAGAGGTGTAAATCAGAAGAAACTCTGCTGAAATCATTGCACCAAATACTGACATCATGAAGGTCAAAATCCAGCCATGGCTGATCATGGAAAGACTCACCAAAAGAAACAGTGGGGATCTTCCAGCCACCTTCTTCTTCATAGCCCATTGCCAAAAGGTCCCAGGGTCTAATCCTGCTCGACACCTGAAAATTCAGGCAGAAGGAGGCTTTCCCCTCTTTTCTACCCGAGAGGGACACTGAAAAACCTGCCACAGTTTTGTCGAGGCAGAGATTGCTTTCTCCTCAACTCTGGCAATATGGCAGGTGTCCAGGAGACTGTGCTGTAAGACAGAAGGGATGAACTTATCATCTACTCTAACGAAGGCTTGCACAACTTATATATCTGCCCCTGAGCTTGTGGCCAAGCTCAGCCTACGGGGCATCACAAAGCATAGAAGATGCTTTTGCACCACCATGTCAGGCACACACTTTGGGGTCCTGTGAGACACCCAAAACTGCCTTTCTTTGTCTTTTGCCCCTCTGTCCCAGCCTGGTGATACCACCCTGCTCAAGCACAGATGATAAGCAGCATTGTCTGACCCCTCAAATTAATTGAGAAAAGCTGGAAAAGCCTTGCAGTTCCTTTCCAGGTGTATGGTATTTGGAGCATCCAAGCACATGACAGTCTTTATGCATAATCCTTGAAATATGGAAGACAGCAGTTGTTTCTCCAGTGTCTCCTTGAGAGACACTGCACAAGCTACAGAGGAATAAATGCAAACTCCTGCCCATGTCTGACAGCTTCACCCAGCATCGGTTTCTTGTCCAAGCTGGCCAGGGCTCATTCCAAAGAGGAAGGTCCCTGAAAAAACAGAGTAAGGGAAAATGAAAAAGAGATTTAAAATATCCCATTGCTGGGGTGGTTCCAGTAATGATTTTCATAAATAGGTGTGGCTAAAAAAGTCTTACATACAGTGCAGGTAGCGCTAAAAATTTTTTAGTGCAAAAGTTTAAAAATAACCAAACCATCTTTTCTTTTTTTTTTTCTTTTTTACTCATAACTATTAGATTTCTGTTTTACTCCTTCACTTTTTTCCCTGCCATTCCCCCTTGCAGACCTTTTTTCTTGTTCTTAATCAAAACAGAGAGAACTCTCCAAACTTCCCCTCCCAACAGCAGAAATAAGGTAATATTAATGACAGCTCATCAATCCTCCTTCTGAATTTCCAAAGAAGCACTAACTTCCCATTTAATGCAGTTCTTTTTAACCTAATTCCAGCTGATGATTATTTTTCTTTTTATGGTGACATATTTTTCACATTTTTAAAGGAATGAATACCAAACCTCTGAAAACAGATGGAGAAGGTGCTTCCCCACTAGAGAGTTGTGGGCATTTAAAGAGAAATTCCTGCTGGGATTTATTTGGTCAAAAAAATAAATGTCTGGTTTATTAATAACACTCAGATACACATGACTCCCCTCATCAAAACCCGAAGCGCATTGCTGCAAAAGGCAAAACTAATACCTAGAGCAAGAAATCATTGCATATCCCTCAAATGACTGGATGGCATTATATTAAAATCTACTTTTTTCTTCTCTTTTTGTTTCAAGTTACAAGAGCAAAGGCAAGGCTCCGTACCTTTCCATAATTTAACTGTAGAGCTGCCCCGGCACAATCTCGGCTCTTGCGCTCTCCCTGCAGTTTCCGGATGCAGTCTCAAAGCTGGCGGAAACCAGGGACCATTCCCAGCAGGCAATTTAGGTGAAGCCAATCCATGCTGGAGGCTGAGTTTAATGGTACGGACATGGCTAGACTCTGCCTTTTGGCCTGGAGATAAACCTGGTGCGGGTTAGCTCCCTAGCAGAGATATGACCATCAGGTAGCAAATGTACTCAAAGAGCAGTTAAATTGAGTAACAGCAACTAGTGCTGCTCGTGCCAACCATGAAGCCTACCCGAACCGAACAGCTTCAAGACAGCGTCAGGTTTATGATTTTCTTCCATGCCACAGGGACTCAAAGTTGTGAAAGAGGGTCACGGCTTTGTAAAGTACCTGCTCTGTGGGCATCTGAGTGGGCATCTGCTGGGTAAATCCCACCAGACCCCACTGTGTACCATTTCATAGAATCATAGAATCATAGAAGGCTTTAGGTTGGAAGGAACCTTAAATATCACCTAGTTCCAACCCCCTGCCCTGGGCAGGGACACCTCCCACTAGACCAGGTTGCTCAAAGCCCCGACCAACCTGGCCTTGAACCCCTCCAGGGATGGGGCAGCCACAGCTTCTCTGGGCAACCTGGGACACCGTCTCACCTCCCTCAGAGTGAAAAATTTCTTCCTAATATCTCATCTAAATCTCCACTTTTTCATTTTAAAACCATTCGCCCTCATCCCGTGGCTCCCCTCCCTGCTCCAGAGTCCCTCCCCAGCTTTCCTGGAGCCCCTTTAGGCACTGGAAGGGGCTGGAAGGTCTCCCCGAAGCCTTCTCTTCTGCAGGCTGAACCCCCCCAGCTCTCTCAGCCTGTCCTCCCAGCAGAGGGGCTCCAGCCCTCTGATCATCTTCATGGCCTCCTCTGGACCTTCTCACATAGGTCCATGTCCTTCTTGTGCTTGTGATTCCCTGAGGGATCCCATCACATAGCATCAGCTTCCAAATGATCTGCACAGAATGACCATCCATGAGCACAGCAGCCTGTATAGCTTTTTTTATCGCGGTGTAGAGTGACTGCCACCAAGCCTCAGCAGGCAAGCACAGGACATATGACACAGAAACGTTGATCGAGCTGCTGTGGCCGAACACGTTGCACAAATGGAGGTGTCCCAAGGCGGTTTGCTTGCAGCTCAGCACATTTCCCAAAGCGATGCTGCAATATTTTGAAAGCGATACCTCAGTTCCTTATAGGAGGATGGTAACGAAGAGGATTCATAGGACCTCCCCAACGCTCTCCAAAGCTGTGGGGACTGTCTGATTCGCCAACAGAAGGCTGTGAAGACCAAGCGTCCTTCACCACCCTCCAGAAACAGTATAAAACCAAGCTCTGCTCTTTCATCTTAATGCATCTGAACGGCTGACACAGATCCAAGGACTGTTCCAACCTAGAGCTTCCTCTTACCTGGTAATGACTGAAATCTTCTCATTATTCATCCTCTCTAAAGAAGTTCTGTCCTTCTTAAATGGGCTGGAGACTTTATATTTTTCATGTATTTCACTGTTACAGCCCTAACTGTGCAGTGACTCTGGTCTACAAAGGGTCATTTCTAGAGATTTCAAATATCAATAAGGGAGAAGAGTTTTTGTTGGCTGAGGGAAGAGAGCTGAGAGGAAATGCAAACACACAGAAATTTATCTTGGAAATCATGTAATTCTTGAGGTGAAAGAAATGCAACAGCCTCTAAGCAAGAATGGAGAGAAGCTGGATTTTAATGGTGAAGGAGCTTTTTATGCCTTTTTTTTTATTAGAAAAGTTTGATAATGCACATTGGGTTGTTTTTTTGTATAAATATAGTAAAAATTGTCTTATTTTTCTTACTGAATTAACAGCTTTATCTTCCATAAGTCAAATCAATTTTATTGCAATGTATTACAAAGGATCAACTGATCTAGGATAAATGTGTGGTTAATTAACATGGTAATTAAAAGGGGATTTTCTGCCAGAAGTTTCATGCTGTGACACAATCTTATGTACGCTCCAGGGAACCCTCAGGACAATAGACATTATTAAAGAGAAAGTGCATAATAACTCTTGTAAATAACACTTGGTCTTGAAGAACATTTCTGTATGTCACTTCTCAGCCCACTGGGACTGTGGAGGGACAACCCCCTCACTAATGTCTTGGTCTTCTTTCTCTGTAGTGACGGGAGTTCCCAATCCACCCTCTGCCATGAAAATCTTTTGCTTTCTCTTTGCTCTCCTCTTGGTGATATTTCACGGAGCTGCAGGTAAGGTGTAAATGAAGATGAGGGGCTATAGAGAAGGAGAGACTGGTGTCTTATAAAGGTCTCCTATCTCCTTTGGGAAGCGGCCAAGCTGCTTCTGGCAAAGAAACTTCGCATACATCACCAAAACTTGGTGGCAGGTTACTGATGATACATGAAATTAGCATGTAAACGTTCCAATCATCAATTCAGAGCATTTGCCACCCCTCTGAAAAACCAGTCTAAGTTGAAAGCACTAAGAGCAAGCCCAAAATACCATTCAGCACCAGCATTTTCCCCATTAAAGCTTGCCAACTCTTGTACTTAAATCACTTACATTGTCTCTGGGTCACCCTACAACAAACCACTCATAATCAAAGAGTCTTAAGCCACACAGAAAAAAAGCAATCTGTCTCTCTGCTCTCCAAAAATCCTTTGCTTCAGGACCTTTTTCTGGGGTGGGGAGGCAGAAGATCATGAGTTAAAATTGAAATGCTTGCTGGTAGCTTCTGCTCAGTGGAGAAACCAGTGCAACCATAAATGATAAGTGTAAGGCTGTGCCTGTTGAGGGGATGCAAGGGGGTCTGGAACTCAAAATCCACCTTATTGTCCAGCAAAAGGGACCGTGTTTAAACACCACCCCTGAAAACTGCACAAGTACAGTGCAGGGCACTGTTTGCACAAACAAGTGCCAGGGGATGTTTGAGGTTGATCTCTGTGGGAATAGGACGGGAAGTGCCCTCTGGGGAGTAAGGATGGAAAAAGACTGTGATGAATTGCAGAAGACCAGAACCATGAAAGAACTGTCATATATACTTGCCTGATCTTATTCTTACCCGGCCCTCTATTTATAGCTGTTCTCATAGAAAAGACACTGGGCAAAGCGTTCCTTTGGTCTAGACCAGAATAGTTGCTTCATGTCCTTATTTAATATATGCACGGTGGACATTTGGGCTGTTTTCCATAAGACCTATCTTCTGGGTATGGTAAAGCAAAAAATTTATCTGGAAGAAAGTGTTTCTGAGAGCTGAGGCTGCTCACAATCATCTCTGCAATGTCCCACAGATAGTTTGGGACCAGAAGTGCTTTATTCAGCCTTCCCAATGTTCCTTTAACTGATGCCTGGGATTTTCTGGGTACTGCTGTGTGTGAATGCACCACAAAACTCATGCGCTGCGAATCTAACACACCAGGGATGCAGTGGATCTCCTCTACACGCGTAATATTCATGGTCTGTTTGCTGAAATAAGCTCTCCACTTTCTGGATACTCTGGGCTTAGTGCTGTTGCGTGGGCAACCTGTGAAACTGGAGTTAACTGGTTCATGTGGAGTCAATCAGGTGCATCCAGAACGCATCAGCCTCCCAGGCTACATCCAAATCAACCAAACAGGGACAGGCAACATGCTGCCTAATTGGTAGTCTCCTCCCTAAGGTAATTTTGACCCCTGACAACTAGCACTTTCATGGATAAAAACTGTTCTGGGAATAACACAAGGTGGTGGCCATTCCCAAAAGGCAGTTTGTATGTGGATATGTTATTTTCATGGGTAAGAAAGTTTATCCATGTGGTTAAGAGCAATGCCACGCTGCCTGGCCTCAGACCCAAAGGGCAATGCCTGGAGTGCTGTATTTCCTAGCATGGAAGTGGTCGTTCTGCATGCATTTTTGAGTTTATCCATGTATGATGGCCATCTATATGGACTGCTAGACACCAGGACCTGTTTTGAGGCCTGGGTGGAATTTATACGGAGAGAAATAGGCCAAATCTATGGAAATCCAGATGCACAGAAATCCTCATCTTTCTGCTTCTGGAAGTGGCAGCCCCTCAGCTGAGCTGGTGCATCTCTCCTTAATTGTGACCTGCAAGACTTTAGGAGCTGTGAAGTGTCCACATAACCAGGTCTCTGGTGCCTGTCCCTGAAATCCAAGTTCCTAAGGGAGTCCTGGGCTTGGAGACGGAGTTCTTACATCTGAAGAAAGGATTAGAGCATTTGCTTGACTGTTCTGCCTGTAGACATCCTCCCTGAGGGTTGCATTAGGACCTTCATGACTTCAGGCACCGGTATGACATGGTGTCAGCGACCAGGAATGTAGAAAAATGCAAAACCCTGCCAGAAACAACAGAAACAACTCTCTCCTGCATTTTTTGTTTGTTTGTTTGTTTATTTGTTTGTTTTTCTTTTAAGGCACAGGCTTTGCACGACCTCGAAGACCTTTTTTGAGATGTGGGTATCGTGGGACTTTTTGCATCCCTGGGATGTGCCCTCATGGCAACGCTTATCTGGGGGTGTGCCGTTCAGGTTATTCTTGCTGTAAATGGTAAGTTTATGATTCAATCAGGGCAAAGAAGACTTTCTAAATTTTCGGTAAAGTTCTGTGTGTGTGGATTTTCCCCATCAACATAAGCCTGAAAACCCTGAAATATTCTTTCCTTTGTGTAGGTTGTAGAGTGGCTAATTACACAGGATCTCCAGGGATCTGGGGATGGTGGCTTCTCACGTCATTGGATTCAGAGAACCGTTGTACCAGTCATCAAAGATTTGTCATTCTTCTTTCAATAAATGCAAGATCTGGGGAGGTTGTATGACTGCTGTGTGTGGTAGTGTCATTCTTCTCTCTAGAAGTGTTATTTCCCTTTAGAAGTTTGAACAAGAATTCTGAAATCGAGTTAAACCTACCAGGAATGCTTAGTTCACCAAAATATTTTCCCCTCCTGGGCTGCTGGTCGAATGAGCGCTGGCATGTTCTCCACCCATGCTTGCTAGGAATCTTCTCCCATGACCAAAGCTGGGGTCAGTCACTTTTTCCATAGGGAGTATGAAATTCCTCTCTGGTGTGATTCTTCATAGCACCTCTGCTCTGAAAACTTTCCCACCTCCTGGTCTAGAGTTCCCAGACCTGGGAACAGCCTCCTGGTTTGTTATGGGAAATAAGAAGGATACACTGAGAAGAACAAAAGGAGGCAGATTGACCCCCTTTTAAGATTTGAAACCTGGTTTTACTTTTAGTTGTTTTGGCTGACATAAATTTGGAGTTAATCTGCAAAATTCTTATCAGCTGCAGTAGCAAATCAGGAGATAGGAGTTAGACCTACATAATTTCTTGAGACAATGTCAGCATGTATGAAAGGCCAAAACTCCTGCTACTTTAATCAGTCCTCTTGCAAGAGTGTTCTCCTGTCCTGCCCTGAACCCTGATAGAGAACTGAGAACGTGCAGGTTGCTCAGTGAGCTCCTGTCTCTTGAATGGTCAGGAGCTTCCTTGTGCAGACGAATCACCCTTCAGATTAGCACTTGGTGCCTGCAGGCAGTAGATAGTTTTCTGCCCTGAGACCAGGTAGCTGGGCAGAGTTCCTGAATGTGCAGCCAAACTCAGCCTCCAAAGCAGGACAACCTCAGCCTGTCCACAACCACCCTGTGCTCATGCTGTCCCTTGTTGGAGTGGGGCCAGAGGAAGCCCCGGAGATGCTGGGAGGGCTGGAGCCCCTCTGCTGGGAGGACAGGCTGAGAGAGCTGGGGGGGTTCAGCCTGGAGAAGAGAAGGCTCTGGGGAAACCTTTGAGCCCCTTCTAGTCCCTCAAGGGTCTCCAGGAAAGCTGGGGAGGGACTCGTGATCAGGGGATGGAGTGATAGGATGAGGGGGAGTTTTAAACAGAAAAAGGGAAGATTTAGATGTGATATGAGGAAGAAATTCTTTGGTGTGAGGGGGGTGAGCTCCTGTCCCAGGTTGCCCAGAGAAGCTGTGGCTGCCCCATCCCTGGAGGGGTTCAAGGCCAGGTTGGACGGGGCTTGGAGCAACCTGGTCTGGTGGGAGGTGTCCCTGCCCAGGGCAGGGGGTTGGAACTAGATGATCTTTAAGGTCACTTCCCACCTAAACCATTCTATGATTTTATGAGTCCTGCCCAGTTTACCAGGGACTGAGCCCAGGCCAATGAGCCCTGTGCAAGAATAACTCCAGGGCTAAGCACAAGGCAAGGACCTTTTCAAAACAGCAATATGGATGTAGCCTCCCTTCTCCAAGCAGAGGGAATTTAATAACAAACATGGCCTGTGTGAAGGGCAGCACTCGTAGATGCTCAGCAGATGCAGGAGCAGTAATGGTTGCCTTTTTAAGGGAAACAACCAACACGTGCACCTACATGCAAAGGTCTGGCTCAAAGCCCCGAGCTCGCCATTTGTTGCAGAGCCTTTGGCCTCCCTTCAAAGCAGATGTTTCCCCAAATGACTCTGCCACCATTGAAACCACACCCTTGTGAAGGGCAGGAAACTGGGCCAACGGCCACCTCGCAGGGATTCCCCTGGATGGAAACCTGAGGAAGTTGCCAAATGGAACCAAACCAGCAATTTACAGTTTATGTCCTAAGAAGTTTTGCACAATCTGCAGTAGGTGAGTGATTCTTTCACAAGCTGGAATGGCACAAGATGTTTTGCTCAAGGACCGAGGACTTTGCAGAGAGGGTTCAGCCCTTGTTATTTTAGATTCAGCTCTGGTGATGGTGCAGTATCTGTAGCCAGCATCACGCAGAGTACTGTATCATCAAGCTTTTTTAACTCATTGCCACAAATAGCTGCCCTTGCATTTAGCACTGGGGAATGGCTTCGAGAGCCAACTTAGAGTGAAAAACAGGCTGAAACCTCACTCCGTTGGATGGGTGCTGCACGTCCCCCCCCGCTTCTTACCCCAGTTCCACCTCCCCAGCATTCTGGGTGTGTTTGAATTCATCTCACAGCTTTTCCCAGGAGGTAGGGATGCTGCCGAGGATGGAATAGAAAATACTAGACAGATAGCAGCAGAGCTGGTGGAGTGGGACCTCCCACGCTAAATGCAAGGGTGGGCAGCACCTAAAGCTTATTTCAAATACACGTCAAGCCCTTGGTGGAATGGCTGGTCATGCAAAATCACAGTTTGTGCCACCAGGACTGTACTACATCCCCCAACGGTGCTGCTGTCACTCTTTTAGCACTACTCCTCTTTATCTGCTCAGGTCTGAGAGAGGACTTTTTTTCATGGCACAGAGGCATGAAGAATAGGAAATCTGCGCACTCCAGTGCCCCAGCAGCCCTCTGCATGTGAAGCTTCACTGGAGAAGACAGATGCTCCCAGCACCTCACTGGAGGCACAGAAGTGCAGGCAGCACTTTCTGGGTCTCTCTTTTCCATGGTATTTTTGCTTGGTCACAGCTGCTTGGTGTGGACTCACATCCATCTAGAGGTGATGAACGTGGACCAGGATGTGGAGTTGTGAGCTCAGCCTGACCTCAGTGTTCAGGGAGGGCTTGGGTGTGTACCAGTCCCCATAAACAGCTTGGATGCAACTCCCAGGATTAAGACTGAGGTGGCTGGCCTCAGGAACCGGCTGGTTTAGTGTTTGTTTGCACGAGTCCGAAATATCATGGGAGGTGACTAACTTTCAGTGTCTTTCTTGTAATCTCAGTACACAGAAATAACATTTTCTTAGAAGCAGGCTGCTGAATTAGCAGTTTTCTCATTTCAGGAGGGATGGTGAATAGATGGGAAGTCTGTACAGAGCAGCCACTGTCATTTGGGGTGGTTTCATCTGTACTTAACATTAGACGACAATGACATCTGTATAAGAGTTGGTCATGCTAAGTTCCTTTTATAGACTATGGCAGAGAAACTGGAGTTTTTTAAGTGGGATTTGCCAGACCTATTTGGGACATCACCATGAAGATGACGTGACTTGTGCTCCATCTGCTATGGAAGGAGTGGGAGGTGAAGAGTGCAGCCCAACTGCTTCATCAGTGCAAAAATCCTCATGTGGCCAGCTGAGTCCTTCCCCTGGTATGTGTTGACAAGTGCTCTTGTTTCAGCTGTGTCACCTCCATCCCCTTGCACACAGCAGCCGGCATTGGCAAGCTGCTCTGCTAAGCAGGATGGTACTTCGGAAGAGCAAAGGCTGGTAGGCTCCTCCTGCACCCTCCACGGCTCCCAACCTTGTGTCACAGGTGGGTCACTGCAAGAGGACATCTGTCTCCTGGCAAAGTCCTGGACCAACCTGCTGGGTCCATGGCTCCTCTGCTTCTTCCAAACATGCAGCAGCTGTCTCCCACCATTTCTGCAGTGACTGGATTATATAGGCAGTTGGCATCTTGACAAGGTGGGAGAAGGAAAAACCCAGCTGCTGATCTCCACTGCTGAAATCCCCAGCCCCTGGTAGCCGGGAGGATCATGAGTACTCTTCCAAACATCAGAAGAGGCAACCCAAAACTCAGGCATGAAGCACAGCTCTCTCCAGACAGGCAAGGACTGTCACTTGTCCTGGTGGCATGCTGATCCTACAGCTATAGCTGGAAAAAGGGAAAAGGCCTTGGCCCAGATTTTTTTTGTCTGCTGACCTCTTGTGGCACCAGAACTGGGAGCAGCTGCATCTGGTGGTCAAGCTTCGTTAAGGCGGCAATTAACTACCTCTTTGCAGTGTTGCTCTTCAACACATGCAGTAGGTCAGTTTTGGGGTGGTGGAGGAAATGAGAAGCCCTCTTGAGCTCCCTGCTCCTGACCACCATGGCAGATTAGCGTTGCCTGCCAAGAGATCCCCCCCAGAGTCAGACCCTAAAGTACTTTGTGCAATTTCCCTCACTGGGGAGAGAAATTGAGGCAGGAAAGAGCAATGAAATATGGTGAGGCATTGGGATAAAAGGTATATTCATGTAACTACTCAGCAAATATACTTTATGTAGGAGTATGTTTTTTACATATATATACACACATACATATACTTGATGAATATTCAACAAGGCTGAAAAAATATACAAAGATGGCACCATCAGTATGTTGAGAACCAATAAAGGGTTACACACAGCAAACTCTTAACAAAGTCACAATTAAAGCCTGTCTTTCATGGGACTGCCAGTTGGACGGAGATGTCATCCCGTGTGGCGTCTTCCCCAGTTATTTTCAAGTGAAGCATAGAGAGCACGCTTCACTTGGGGGGAAGAACACAGAGCTCCTTTGTGTTGCAAAAGCCGATTGCTTGCCAAGGTCTAAGGAACAGGGATGCAGTGTGTCCCAAGACGTGTCCAGCAAACCACAGCGCCGAGTGGCCCTTACGCAAATCAAGATGACACAAGAACCCGGGCTGGAGGTCTGGGAATCCTTCTCAGAGGCGTCAGAAGGGGAAAGCGATGCTTCTTTTTCTCTGGCAGGGGGAGAAGCAGGAAAAGAAGCTTTTGGGCTGGAAACTTTGAGCTGTCAGTGATCCCAAGGGACACTTTGCCACGTGGAGAGACCAGCTGTCTGGGACCAAACTGCTGCTGTCACCGCCGGGAAGCAAGAAGCTGCGGGAGGCTCCTACCCCTTGGCTTTTGAGTGTGTCATCCCACTGGTGACTGGTCTCATCTCCTCCTGGATGGGCTGTCCCCTCTCCTCAGTCCTGTCCCTGTGCAGATACTACATGACACGCAGGCAGGGACCCTCTCATTCATCTCTGCCTCCTTCTCTTCTCCCCAGAGCTGCCGGCGACTCCCAGCCATGCAGATCCTGCCTCTCCTCTGTGCTTTCCTCGTCCTGATGCTCCAGGGAGCAGCAGGTAAGAAATGGTGGGGGGGAACATGGAGGATTTGTCCTTAGTCAATTACTTGTAGGGAGGATTTGCCATCTGTGATGATGAGTCACATGTGACTTCTCCTGTTTGCTGTGGCATTTCCCCTGGGGTACCTCACACCCCATAACTTTGAGAAAAGGCTCCTGGCTGCAGATTCTGCAGCTGGGACCTTGTAACAAAGCTCTTGCACTCCACAGATGAGGTTTTGCTAGATTCTCTGTGCCTCCTGGCCCCTGCCTGTCCAAGTCAGCAGCACAGGGCACAGCAGCCCTGCAGGAGAGGAGGAGGAGGGAGGAAGGCAGATCCTACTTCCACCTTTGAATCCTCCTTTGTGCCATGTGGGACCCAGTAAATGTGTTGGAGACCCTCTCCCAGAGGCTACTGAGGGATGGTAGAGAGTCTCCCATCCAAGTGCCGCAAACGTCATGGCTGATTTCTGCTGCAGACACCTGCCTGGGCATTCGTGGCAGGGGATAGACATGGGTTGGGCTAATGCTGGCCATGCCAGCACCAGGGTCTGCTCTCAGAATCTCGGCAGGGCCATGCTGGAGGTCTCCCCTTTCTATGCTCTGCAGGGCTGTCCCGAGCTCGAGGATCACCCCAGGACTGTGAGCGCCGCGGGGGCTTCTGCTCTCACGGCTCGTGCCCTCCAGGGATCGGTCGCATTGGCATTTGCTCCAAGCAAGACTTCTGCTGTCGGAGGTAGGTTCAGGGCTGCCTGAAGGGCTGGGGTTGCTGCCTGTTGGGGTTGGAGGTGAGGCTGATGGAGAAAGAGAGGATAATATGCAGCTTAAGGGCATGGGGACAGCCCTGAGCCCTCACTGCTGCCCTGGTTGGGACAGGCACTGCCAGATGTTTTCTCCTGCAGCCGATGGTATCCCTGATGGCCTCCTGGGTCCCTGGCACCGACCTCTGAGCAGCCCTCTGAGAACACCCTGAGCCCTGCAGTGTGGTCAGGATGATGCTGCACGAAGGCACTAAACACTGCCAGGAGCGGCAGCAACCTCGGGCAGCCAGACCATGGTCCAGTGGGAATCCTGTACCCCAACATCCCCAATACAAGGTGGTGGTTTGCATTCCTGCCAAGATGTGTGGGTTTTTTTCCCAGGGAGCAGTGTGTGCGTGTGTACGTCTCTTTTTTCCCATGTGGGGGGAAGGGCAGAGAAGATGGGGTGAATTCCTGGTAGGCACAGACCAACACACACCCCTCCGCCCTCACCTACCCTCTCTCCAAGTTGTCCCCGAGCCACAGCAGCATCCCCACCATTGTTTGTGTGGGACCTACAGGGACCTCAACACCAGCCTCCCCTCTCAGCAAGGACATCCCTGCCCCGCACACTGAGGGTCAGGGATGGGGGTGCTGCTGTGAACCCCCGAACTTCAGTGGGTACCTGCTAGTTCCCATTGGGTCTCATACTTGGTCAGGAGTCCCTGTGGGGCTGTTTCAAAGGACATGGTGCTCTGGTGGCCTTGGGTCCATACCCAGCTCTGGTGCATGGCACCAGGGGGTGTTGTGAGGGTTCAGGGGTAGCTGGGGGGTAGGGGAAGTCATCCTTCCCCTGAGGAAATAGGGGATGGTGGCTGGATCAGGGGGCCACTCAGGAACTTGGGATTGAGTTGGGGGTCAGCGCTGTATGTAGAGGTTCAAGACCTGGGGTTTGGCTGAGGGGGGTCACTTAGGAGCCCAGGACCGTGCTGGGGGTCAGCATTGCTGGCAAGCTTAGGGGCAGACTGATGATGCTCAGATCAGGAAGGCCATGATGGTGTTCACTGCATTGCCATGGGGCAATCATCATGGGGACTGGCAGGGCAGTGGGACTGGGACTGCCTGGGGCATTGGGCACCTCCATGGGCACGGACCAAGGCCAGGCTGGGAAGTCAGCCATGGGTCAAGGACCAGGTCTAGATCAGCAGGGCCAAGCTACAGCTCTGGTAGGGTCCAGCACAAGATCTCCAGCTCAAAGCAACTCCCCTGGGCAGGGGCTGGCCCCAGCCATGGTCTCTGTGCAGAGTGGGCTGGAAGCCCTCTCCACACCATAATCTGCAGCCCTTGGCTGTTCTGGCCCTGGACTCGTCCTGAACCTGGTACCACACCTCCAGGAGTGAGGACGCTCCCAGGACCCTTACACCTACAAAGACACCACCACGGATACCTATTCCTTCTTCTATGGATTGCTGCTCATATTCCCATTGCACATCTCTCTGGTAGGTGGCACCAAATCCCTGGTCTCTGATGTATCCAACCTCAAGACCCTTTATCTCTTCAGGATCCAACTCCCACAGCTTTGGTCTCTCTGGCCAAGGCACCAGCGCTCTTGGTACTCTCTCCTATACCTAGTACTACAGCGCAAAGTTTTCTAGAGGACTGCACAGCCATGTAGACACACCATAGACAGATGGTTTGTACAGAAAATCATTAGAAATAAAGTTCCCTAGGAATATAGGACAGATTATGGTGATCAGATGTAAAGCATGTCCAGAGAAGCAAATTGACCATCAGCCTGCTTACATGAGCTTAGCCCCTTTCATCCCTGGCTTCTCGGTTTCTCATGACCCATTCCTCCATAGAATCATAGAATCATAGGGTTGGAAGGGACCTCTGGAGATCATCCCGTCCAACCCCCCTGCCAGAGCAGGGTCACCTAGAGCAGGTTACACAGGCACACGTCCAGGCGGGTTTTGAATGTCTCCAGAGTTGGAGACTCCACCACCTCCCTGGGCAGCCTGTGCCAGGGCTCTGCCACCCTCAAAGGAAAGAAGTTCCTCCTCATGTTTAGGTGGAACTTCCTGTCCTCAAGTTTGTGCCCATTACCTCTTGAGCTGTCACTGGGCACCACTGAAAAGAGCCTGGCCCCATCCTCCTGACACCCACCCTTTCAGTATTTATAAGTGTTGATAAGGTCCCCCCTCAGCCGTCTTTTTTCCAGACTGAAGAGACCTAAATCCCTCAACCTTTCTTCATAAGGGAGATGTTCCAGTCCCCTCATCATCTTGGTAGCCCTTTGCTGTCCCCTCTCCAGCAGTTCCCTGTCCTTCTTGAACTGGGGAGCCCAGAACTGGACCCAGTACTCCAGGTGAGGCCTCACCAAGGCAGAGTAGAGGGGGAGGACGACCTCTCTCGACCTGCTGGCCACACTTTTCTTGACGCACCCCAGGATGCCATTGGCCTTCTTGGCCACAAGGGCACATTGCTGACCCATGGTCATCCTGTTGTCCACCAGGACTCCCAGGTCTCTCTCCACCGAGCTGCTCTCCAGCAGGTCAGCCCCCAGCCTGTACTGGTGCGTGGGGTTATTCCTCCCCAGGTGCAGCACCCTACACTTGCCCTTATTGAATTTCATAAGGTTCCTCTTTGCCCGAATCTCCAGCCTGTCCAGGTCTCTCTGGATGGCGGCAAAGCCATACAGAACCCCCCCCAGCTTTGTGTCATTGGCGAACTTGCTGAGGGTGCACTCTATCCCCTTGTCCAGGTCATTGATGAATATATTGAAAAGGACTGGACACAGTACTGACCCCTGGGGAACACCACTTGTCACTGACTTCCACCTAGACTCTGTGCCCCTGATCACGACCCTCTGAGCTCTGTCTTTCAACCAGTTATCTATCCACCTTACTGTCCATTCATCAAGCCCTCTCTTCCTAAGCTTCCCTATGAGGATGCTGTGGGAGACCGTGTCGAACACCTTGCTTAAGTCAAGGTAGACCACATCTACCGCCCTCCCTCATCTATCCATCCAGTCATGCCATCATAGAAGGCTATCATAGAATCATAGACATATAGAATTTTCATGGTTGGAAAGGACCTTTGAGATTATCGAGTCTAACCATTTTCCTCATGTTTAGATGGAATTTCCTGTATTACAGTTTGAGCCTGTTGCCCCTTGTCCTGTCTCTGGGCACCACTGAGAAGAGTCTGGCCCCATCTTCTTGCCATGTGCCCTTTAGATATTTATAAGCATTGATGAGATGCCCTCTCAGTCTTCTCTTCTCCAGGCTGAACAGCCCCAGGCCTCAGCCTTTCCTCACAAGAGAGGTGGTCCAGTCCCTTGATCATCTTTGTAGGCCTTTGCTGCACACTCTCCAGCAGTTCCCTGTTCTTCTTGAATCGAGAAGCCCAGAATTGGACAGAGAACTCCAGATGTGGCCTCACCAGGGCAGAGCAGAGGGGGAGGTTGACCTCCCAAAACCAGCTGGCCATGCTTTTTTTAATGCACCCCAGGTGACCATTGGCCTCCTTGGCCACTAGGGCACATTGCTGGCTCATGGTCATCCTGTTGTCCACCAGGACGCCCAGATTCCTCTCTGCAGAGCTGCTTTCCGACCTTTCAGGGCAATTGAAGCCCTAACCTGTACTGGTGCATGTGCTAATTGCTCCCAAGGTGCAGGATCCTGAACAAAAATCCACAAACTGTCTTGATCAAGTTCACATCTCCAAGGCGTATTAAGTCCTATACACCTTCATTCAATAGTCTCCCTTAGTTTGCATACCTTTGCAAAGAGGTGTTTTTCTATTGAACCAAATTTGTGAGTTTAGTACAGTTTTAAGAGCAGTGAATTCAAATGGTATTAGGTGAGCTGTGATCTCCCCTGATTGCTCTTCCTCTATTCACTGTTTCTTGATCTGAGCAGTCATCCGAAAAGTACCATTATGCTTGTAACTTCCTGGAATGTTGAATGCAAATCACCTTGGCAAGGATGAAGCTCTTCTTGTAATGTTAAAAGAGGAGAAAACTAAAATATTTTGCATGATCCTCCATGTCACTCACCACTTCCTTACCAAGGAAACTGATGGGAAAGGAAGAAAGAAATATTTTATCCTTTCATGGCCCTGCTTGCTACTGGTGTCTCCCCCAACCACTCTGCATTGTCCATCCCAGGCAGTTCCTGCCAAGGCGCCGCAGCACGTGTGCCCGCTGTGAGGTGGGGTGTCACAAGAGCTGTTGCATGAGGATAACGGTGAAGATTGCAACAGCCCCCAGGAGGCACCTCAGCCTCTCCCATTGCTTCAGAGAGGGATCGTCCCCACACAGCTGGGTCGCTTTCTCATTGGCCAAGGGGAGATGGGTCAGCAGGAATAAGCGCACGTCCCACCCCCCAGCAATGGTATAAAACCCAGGCGTTTGAGCCAAAACAGTACTCCTTGCACCCCAGGGCAGCTGGACGCCAGCGATTCCTGTTGGGTTCTTACTGCCTGAACAGCAAGACCTTCATCAGGTAGGTAATTGCTGGCTCTCTTTCTGGAAAAGTGACCATTCAGCTCCTCTGTTCAATTCCCATCACTCGAGACTCATCTGCATGGCCAACTGCTGGAAGTATCCATGCATGTAATTAGGCCACCAGAGATGTCTGGGAAAAAAGAATCATTGCAAGACATGCAGAGTGGTACGGAGCTCAGAATTGTTCTTAAGCCAAAGGTAGAGGGAACACCATCTGCTTGAGTTGGAGGTAGGCTCTCTGCAGTTTAGTATCCTGGGCAGAGTGCCCAGGCTTCTGCACCACCTGGGTCCTCCATGTCCTTATTGCCGCGGTGTCCCCCTCCGCAGCCCCGTCCAGACCCGGGACAGGTGTCAGCCATGAAGATCCTGTACCTGCTCTTCTCCATCTTCCTCCTGTTGATCCAGGGTGCTGCAGGTGAGAGGGAAAGAAGGGAGGTGGGGGAGGGGTGAGTGCCCATCAGAGGGGTTTCCCGTGTGCCGCAAAGTCTCCACGTCACTTGCAGTGATGCAAAGGTTAGCGGGGATGGAGAAGGCATTTTCCACATGCCCTTCCAAGAGCACATGGTAGAGCGAGCTCTTGGCAACAGAACTCTGGCTTCTTCTGTGCGTCAGGAAGGGGTTTCCTTTCAGGTTCCAGCCCTGCACCCAGCTGTTCCTCTTTGGGTGTCCCTGGAGGATCTTTTGAGCTGTGCAGGGATGGGAGAGCCCCAGGGGGTTGTTGGCTCTGTGGGTTGCCGGCGGCACAAAGCGGTCCCTTCTGGTCTAGTGCCGTCTCAGCAGCGTGTCCCAACACCTCATTGCCCCAAGGCATGATCCCTGCAAGGGCTGGGCAAGGACTTTCCATCAGAGGTGACTCCAAGGCAAGGGTGCAGCCAGGACAGGGAATTGGGCCGCAGGCAGTGCTCTGCTTGCCAGCTCTGCTGGTCCAGGCAGTGGTGGACATGAAGCTGGGGAGCCACCATGGCTCTTCCTCGACCTCATGCTGTTCTTCCCCACGGTCTGTCCTTGTGTGCACCCACGCTGGTGTGAACGAGTCCTTCTGGGTGAGACATGTTGCCATTGAAGCTGTGGCTATGGTGAGCTTGAAGCTGAGCCCATTTATTGGCCTGAAATGCATGGGGGGGTGTGAGCATTTCTGCAACCACGTGCTGCTAGACCAGATTATCCCTTTAATGTTTTGTGTGTAGCATTCCCCATGGAAACAAGAAGCACAATTCAATGCAGAATAAGAGGGGGACAGTGCACTTATGGGCGTTGCCAATACCCTTCAAGACCTTTTGGGAGATGTTCTGGATTTCAACGCTGCTGCAAAGGGTAAGGTCCTGAGTAGGGAAAGAGTTTCCTCCTTTCTCCAAACAAATATCCGTTACAAATATCTTTCTAGCCAATGCCTGGTAAATTCTCTCCTGCATTTCTGCTTTGTGGGAGAGGCCCAAGAAGGAAGGGAAAAGCCCTTGAAGGTCTGGTCCTGCCTGCTGTGGGACTGCATGAACCCTGGCACACCCAGCACCCGCCAACGCTCCTTCAGTGCCGCGACACTCATTCAGGCTTTGCAGAGGGCTCTCCCAAGCCAGCCAAGAGCAAAGCACGCACTGTCCTTGGACAGTATCGAGCACACGATCCTGCTTTTGCTGCATCTGGATAGGCTTGGAGTCAGGGCTGCCAGCACTAAGACAACACAGGTCCAAAGTGTGTGCAATAAGGACGGAACCTCACCTCCGTGGAGCCTGATGCTCTTGCACCATAGACCTGTCTTGTCCTTGCAGGGGAGGTGTGAGAGGGTGCGAGGAAGGGAAAAGTAAGTTACAAGAGGTAACGTGCTCATCTCCTTTCTTCATACAGCATCTGGGGTTGAGACCCTGAACTCTGCAAGCAGGACGTCCCCCTCGCTTCTGGCTCCTGGACCCATCTCCTGATGTCCTCTCCCCTCCCTGCCTCTGCCGTCCCCAGGTGCTGTGACAGCAGGAGTGGAAGCGCTGCTCCTGCTTGATGCCCGGGTGCTCGTGGGCCAGAGCCATCCCGTCACAGACCTGGTGCTGTTGGGGCAGAGGCTGCTTTTCCCGGCTTGAATAAAGATGAGCAGTTTGGCATTGCAGCGTGTGGGACGTGTGGCTATTCTGTTGTGGTGGAGGGTGTTTTGTGCCTGCTGGCTCTGGTGGTGGTGGTGGGTTGGTGTCAGGAGAAGCACCGGGACTTGCTGGGGGTCACAAGCATGGCTGTCCCTGGGGTGCTCTTAACTGGCAGTGGCGTGTTGACACTGATCCTGCCAGTCCCTGCTGGGCCAAGGGCTTTGCTGTGGGTGTGATGGAGGTGCTCTACGGATGGTCCCTCCTGGGAAGTGGGAGGCCTGTCCTGCTCCTGCCGGTCACGGCTGTCCCTTGCCCCTGACAGCCATGGGAATCCCTCACAGGATTCATGTGCAGGGCTGTGCTGGGTGGTGTGTCCCTTGGTTGGGCATGGCCAGGGACGCCCTCCCAACCAGCCCTAGAGGCCCTGATGTTCCCCCTTGTCCTGCTCCAGCATGCTGCAGCCCTCCTGGCTGTGGGCCATGTGGGAGATGCGTTGCACCACTACTTGTCTCAGCAGGCAGGAGGAGGAGGAGGAGGAGGAGGTCATGCAGGTCCGGCTCCAGGTGACCTGTGAACTGTGTCCTATTCACTATGGCCCTGAAATGTCCAAATTTGTAGTCCCACAGGGAGTAAGCAGGTTGACTTCTTCTCTCTGCCCGGCTGGAGGCAATCTGCGATGACAATGCTCTTCTCCATCATAGGCTCTGCTCCATCAAAGGCAGTGACCTCTACCTGTCTGCAGAAGCAAACCTCACGCTTTAGGTTCCCTGCGTGGTTCCATACCTACTTGTGTCTACACACTCGTGTGTGTGTGAGCAACTACTGAACTATCTCATGTTATGGACTATCACATAACTCCTATAAAACCACAAACTCTCTTGATCAAGTCCACACCTCCAAGGCCTAGTAAGTCCCCTAGTCCCACTTCATTTGCATAGTCTCTGTTCACTGTTTGTATCTCTGAGCAGCCATCAGGAAGGTAGCCTTATGCTTGTCACTTCTTGCCATGCCAAATGCAAGGATGAAGCTGTTCTTTTACGTAAACTATTTTGTACAATCCTCCATGGCACTCACCACTTCCTTACCAAGGAAACTGATGGGAAAGGAAGAAAGAAATATTTCATCCTTTCATGGCCCTGCTTGCTACTGGTGTCTCCCCCAACCACTCTGCATTGTCCATCCCAGGCAGTTCCTGCCAAGGCGCCGCAGCACGTGTGCCCGCTGTGAGGTGGGGGTGTCACAAGAGCTGTTGCATGAGGATAACGGTGAAGATTGCAACAGCCCCCAGGAGGCACCTCAGCCTCTCCCATTGCTTCAGAGAGGGATCGTCCCCACACAGCTGGGTCGCTTTCTCATTGGCCAAGGGGAGATGGGTCAGCAGGAATAAGCGCACGTCCCACCCCCCAGCAATGGTATAAAACCCAGGCGTTTGAGCCAAAACAGTACTCCTTGCACCCCAGGGCAGCTGGACGTCAGCGATTCCTGTTGGGTTCTTACTGCCTGAACAGCAAGACCTTCATCAGGTAGGTAATTGCTGGCTCTCTTTCTGGAAAAGTGACCATTCAGCTCCTCTGTTCAATTCCCATCACTCGAGACTCATCTGCATGGCCAACTGCTGGAAGTATCCATGCATGTAATTAGGCCACCAGAGATGTCTGGGAAAAAAGAATCATTGCAAGACATGCAGAGCGGTACGGAGCTCAGAATTGTTCTTAAGCCAAAGGTAGAGGGAACACCATCTGCTTGAGTTGGAGGTAGGCTCTCTGCAGTTTAGTATCCTGGGCAGAGTGCCCAGGCTTCTGCACCACCTGGGTCCTCCATGTCCTTATTGCCGCGGTGTCCCCCTCCGCAGCCCCATCCAGACCCGGGACAGGTGTCAGCCATGAAGATCCTGTACCTGCTCTTCTCCATCTTCCTCCTGTTGATCCAGGGTGCTGCAGGTGAGAGGGAAAGAAGGGAGGTGGGGGAGGGGTGAGTGCCCATCAGAGGGGTTTCCCGTGTG
The DNA here is from genome assembly GCF_964199755.1 of Larus michahellis. NCBI lineage: Eukaryota > Metazoa > Chordata > Aves > Charadriiformes > Laridae > Larus > Larus michahellis. The sequence continues at coordinate 127,914,744 of NC_133898.1, forward strand.
CCGCAAAGTCTCCACGTCACTTGCAGTGATGCAAAGGTTAGCGGGGATGGAGGAGAAGGCATTTTCCACATGCCCTTCCAAGAGCACGTGGTAGAGCGAGCTCTTGGCAACAGAACCCTGGCTTCTTCTGTGCGTCAGCAAGGGGTTTCCTTTCAGGTTCCAGCCCTGCACCCAGCTGTTCCTCTTTGGGTGTCCCTGGAGGATCTTTTGAGCTGTGCAGGGATGGGAGAGCCCCAGGGGGTTGTTGGCTCTGTGGGTTGCCCACGGCACAGAGCGGTCCCTTCTGGTCTAGTGCTGCCTCAGCAGCGTGTCCCAACACCTCATTGCCCCAAGGCACGATCCCTGCAAGGGCTGGGCAAGGACTTTCCATCAGAGGTGACTCCAAGGCAAGGGTGCAGCCAGGACAGGGAATTGGGCTGCAGGCAGTGCTCTGCTTGCCAGCTCTGCTGGTCCAGGCAGTGGTGGACATAAAGCTGGGGAGCCACCATGGCTCTTCCTCGACCTCATGACCTCATGCTGTTCCTCCCCACGGTCTGTCCTTGTGTGCACCCACGCTGGTGTGAACGAGTCCTTCTGGGTGAGCCATGTTGCCATTGAAGCTGTGGCTATGGTGAGCTTGAAGCTGAGCCCATTTATTGGCCTGAAAAGCATGGGGCGTGTGAGCATTTCTGCAACCACGTGCTGCTGGACCAGATTATCCCTTTAATGTTTTGTGTGTAGCATTCCCCATGGAAACAAGATTATCTGAATGCAGGCGAAGAGGGGGATACTGCACTTATGGGCCCTGCCTTTCTGCTGGAAGGCACTTTGGGAGATGTCCTCTATTTCAACACTGCTGCAAACGGTAAGGTACTGAGTAAGGAAAGAGATTCTGCCTTTCTCCACAGAAATATCCGTTAGAAATTTCTTTCCAGCCAGTGCCTGGTAAATTCTCTCCTGCATTTCTGCTTTGTGGGAGAGGCCCAAGAAGAAAGGGAAAAGCCCTTGAAGGTCTGGTCCTGCCTGCTGTGGGACTGCATGAACCCTGGCACACCCAGCACCCGCCAACGCTCCTTCAGTGCCGCGACACTCATTCAGGCTTTGCAGAGGGCTCTCCCAAGCCAGCCAAGAGCAAAGCACGCACTGTCCTTGGACAGTATCGAGCACACGATCCTGCTTTTGCTGCATCTGGATAGACGTGGAGTCAGGGCTGCCAGCACTAAGACAACACAGGTCCAAAGTGTGTGCAATAAGGACGGAACCTCACCTCCGTGGAGCCTGATGCTCTTGCACCGTGGACCTGTCTTGTCCTTGCAGGGGAGGTGTGAAAGGGTGGGAGGAAGGGAAAAGTAAGTTACAAGAGGTGACGTGCTCATCTCCTTTCTTCATACAGCATCTGGGGTTGAGACCCTGAACTCTGCAAGCAGGACGTCCCCCTTGCTTCTGGCTCCTGGACCCATCTCCTGATGTCCTCTCCCCTCCCTGCCTCTGCCGTCCCCAGGTGCTGTGACAGCAGGAGTGGAAGCGCTGCTCCTGCTTGATGCCCGGGTGCTCATGGGCCAGAGCCATCCCATCACAGACCTGGTGCTGTTGGGGCAGAGGCTGCTTTTCCCGGCTTGAATAAAGATGAGCAGTTTGGCATTGCAGCGTGTGGGACGTGTGGCTATTCTGTTGTGGTGGAGGGTGTTTTGTGCCTGCTGGCTCTGGTGGTGGTGGTGGGTTGGTGTCAGGAGAAGCACCGGACATGCTGGGGGTCACAAGCATGGCTGTCCCTGGGGTGCTCTTAACTGGCAGTGGCGTGTTGACACTGATCCTGCCAGTCCCTGCTGGGCCAAGGGCTTTGCTGTGGGTGTGATGGAGGTGCTCTACGGATGGTCCCTCCTGGGAAGTGGGAGGCCTGTCCTGCTCCTGCCGGTCACGGCTGTCCCTTGCCCCTGACAGCCATGGGAATCCCTCACAGGATTCATGTGCAGGGCTGTGCTGGGTGGTGCGTCCCTTGGTTGGGCATGGCCAGGGACGCCCTCCCAACCAGCCCTAGAGGCCCTGAAGTTCCTCCTTGTCCTGCTCCAGCATGCTGCAGCCCTCCTGGCTGTGGGCCATGTGGGAGATGCGCTGCACCACTACTTGTCTCAGCAGGCAGGAGGAGGAGGAGGAGGTCATGCAGGTCCGGCTCCAGGTGACCTGTGAACTGTGTCCTATTCACTATGGCCCTGAAATGTCCAAATTTATAGTCCCACAGGGAGTAAGCAGGTTGACTTCTTCTCTCTGCCCGGCTGGAGGCAATCTGCGATGACAATGCTCTTCTCCATCAAAGGCTCTGCTCCATCATAGGCTCTGCTCCATCAAAGGCAGTGACCTCTACCTGTCTGCAGAAGCAAACCTCACGCTTTAGGTTCCCTGCGTGGTTCCATACCCGCCTGTGTCTACACACTCGTGTGTGTGTGAGCAACTACTGAACTATCTCATGTTATGGACTATCACATAACTCCTATAAAGCCACAAACTCTCTTGATCAAATCCACACCTCCAAGGCCTAGTAAGTCCCCTAGTCCCACTTCATTTGCATAGTCTCTGTTCACTGTTTGTATCTCTGAGCAGCCATCAGGAAGGTAGCCTTATGCTTGTCACTTCTTGCCATGCCAAATGCAAGGATGAAGCTGTTCTTTTACGTAAACTATTTTGTACAATCCTCCATGGCACTCACCACTTCCTTACCAAGGAAACTGATGGGAAAGGAAGAAAGAAATATTTTATCCTTTCATGGCCCTGCTTGCTACTGGTGTCTCCCCCAACCACTCTGCATTGTCCATCCCAGGCAGTTCCTGCCAAGGCGCCGCAGCACGTGTGCCCGCTGTGAGGTGGGGTGTCACAAGAGCTGTTGCATGAGGATAACGGTGAAGATTGCAACAGCCCCCAGGAGGCACCTCAGCCTCTCCCATTGCTTCAGAGAGGGATCGTCCCCACACAGCTGGGTCGCTTTCTCATTGGCCAAGGGGAGATGGGTCAGCAGGAATAAGCGCACGTCCCACCCCCCAGCAATGGTATAAAACCCAGGCGTTTGAGCCAAAACAGTACTCCTTGCACCCCAGGGCAGCTGGACGCCAGCGATTCCTGTTGGGTTCTTACTGCCTGAACAGCAAGACCTTCATCAGGTAGGTAATTGCTGGCTCTCTTTCTGGAAAAGTGACCATTCAGCTCCTCTGTTCAATTCCCATCACTCGAGACTCATCTGCATGGCCAACTGCTGGAAGTATCCATGCATGTAATTAGGCCACCAGAGATGTCTGGGAAAAAAGAATCATTGCAAGACATGCAGAGTGGTACGGAGCTCAGAATTGTTCTTAAGCCAAAGGTAGAGGGAACACCATCTGCTTGAGTTGGAGGTAGGCTCTCTGCAGTTTAGTATCCTGGGCAGAGTGCCCAGGCTTCTGCACCACCTGGGTCTTCCATGTCCTTATCGCCGTGGTGTCCCTCTCCGCAGCCCCATCCAGACCCGGGACAGGTGTCAGCCATGAAGATCCTGTACCTGCTCTTCTCCATCTTCCTCCTGTTGATCCAGGGTGCTGCAGGTGAGAGGGAAAGAAGGGAGGTGGGGGAGGGGTGAGTGCCCATCAGAGGGGTTTCCCGTGTGCCGCAAAGTCTCCATGTCACTTGCAGTGATGCAAAGGTTAGCGGGGATGGAGGAGAAGGCATTTTCCACATGCCCTTCCAAGAGCACATGGTAGAGCGAGCTCTTGGCAACAGAACCCTGGCTTCTTCTGTGTGTCAGCAAGGGGTTTCCTTTCAGGTTCCAGCCCTGCACCCAGCTGTTCCTCTTTGGGTGTCCCTGGAGGATCTTTTGAGCTGTGCAGGGATGGGAGAGCCCCAGGGGGTTGTTGGCTCTGTGGGTTGCCCACGGCACAGAGCGGTCCCTTCTGGTCTAGTGCCGTCTCAGCAGCGTGTCCCAACACCTGATTGCCCCAAGGCACGATCCCTGCAAGGGCTGGGCAAGGACTTTCCATCAGAGGTGCCTCCAAGGCAAGGGTGCAGCCAGGACAGGGAATTGGGCCGCAGGCAGTGCTCTGCTTGCCAGCTCTGCTGGTCCAGGCAGTGGTGGACATGAAGCTGGGGAGCCACCATGGCTCTTCCTCGACCTCATGACCTCATGCTGTTCCTCCCCACGGTCTGTTCTTGTGTGCACCCACGCTGGTGTGAACGAGTCCTTCTGGGTGAGACATGTTGCCATTGAAGCTGTGGCTATGGTGAGCTTGAAGCTGAGCCCATTTATTGGCCTGAAATGCATGGGGGGGTGAGCATTTCTGCAACCACGTGCTGCTAGACCAGATTATCCCTTTAATGTTTTGTGTGTAGCATTCCCCATGGAAACAGGAACCTTCCTTGGATGCAGAATAAGAGGGGGACAGTGCAGTTTTAGGCCCTGCGGCTATGGTTTATCAAGTATTGGGAGATGTCCACCATTTCAATACTGCTGCAAACGGTAAGGTCCTGAGTAAGAACGAGTTTCCTCCTTTCTCCAAACAAATATCCGTTACAAATGTCTTTCTAGCCAATGCCTGGTAAATTCCCTCCTGCATTTCTGCTTTGTGGGAGAGGCCCAAGAAGGAAGGGAAAAGCCCTTGAAGGTCTGGTCCTGCCTGCTGTGGGACTGCATGAGCCCTGGCACACCCAGCACCCGCCAACGCTCCTTCAGTGCTGCGACACTCATTCAGGCTTTGCAGAGGGCTCTCCCAAGCCAGCCAAGAGCAAAGCACGCACTGTCCTTGAACAGTATCGAGCACACGATCCTGCTTTTGCTGCATCTGGATAGACGTGGAGTCAGGGCTGCCAGCACTAAGACAACACAGGTCCAAAGTGTGTGCAATAAGGACGGAACCTCACCTCCGTGGAGCCTGATGCTCTTGCACCGTGGACCTGTCTTGTCCTTGCAGGGGAGGTGTGAAAGGGTGCGAGGAAGGGAAAAGTAGAGTTACAAGAGGTGACGTGCTCATCTCCTTTCTTCATACAGCATCTGGGGTTGAGACCCTGAACTCTGCAAGCAGGACGTCCCCCTCGCTTCTGGCTCCTGGACCCATCTCCTGATGTCCTCTCCCCTCCCTGCCTCTGCCGTCCCCAGGTGCTGTGACAGCAGGAGTGGAAGCGCTGCTCCTGCTTGATGCCCGGGTGCTCGTGGGCCAGAGCCATCCCATCACAGACCTGGTGCTGTTGGGGCAGAGGCTGCTTTTCCCGGCTTGAATAAAGATGAGCAGTTTGGCATTGCAGTGTGTGGGACGTGTGGCTATTCTGTTGTGGTGGAGGGTGTTTTGTGCCTGCTGGCTCTGGTGGTGGTGGTGGGTTGGTGTCAGGAGAAGCACCGGGACATGCTGGGGGTCACAAGCATGGCTGTCCCTGGGGTGCTCTTAACTGGCAGTGGCATGTTGACACTGATCCTGCCAGTCCCTGCTGGGCCAAGGGCTTTGCTGCGGGTGTGATGGAGGTGCTCTACAGATGGTCCCTCCTGGGAAGTGGGAGGCCTGTCCTGCTCCTGCCGGTCACGGCTGTCCCTTGCCCCTGACAGCCATGGGAATCCCTCACAGGATTCATGTGCAGGGCTGTGCTGGGTGGTGTGTCCCTTGGTTGGGCATGGCCAGGGACGCCCTCCCAACCAGCCCTAGAGGCCCTGATGTTCCTCCTTGTCCTGCTCCAGCATGCTGCAGCCCTCCTGGCTGTGGGCCATGTGGGAGATGCGCTGCACCACTACTTGTCTCAGCAGGCGGGAGGAAGAGGAGGAGGTCATGCAGGTCCGGCTCCAGGTGACCTGTGAACTGTGTCCTATTCACTATGGCCCTGAAATGTCCAAATTTATAGTCCCACAGGGAGTAAGCAGGTTGACTTCTTCTCTCTGCCCGGCTGGAGGCAATCTGCGATGACAATGCTCTTCTCCATCAAAGGCTCTGCTCCATCAAAGGCAGTGACCTCTACCTGTCTGCAGAAGCAAACCTCACGCTTTAGGTTCCCTGGGTGGTTCCATACCCGCCTGTGTCTACACACTCATGCGTGTGTGAGCAACTACTCACCTTGAGTGTTTGGTGGTGCCTTTCCCTGCCAAGAAGGCAAAACCTTCTCTGCCATTCTTTTTCTGATCGGGCAATGTGGTGAGGCATGTTCAGGTCATCCCTGCCTGCCATGGCCTTTCCTCCCCCTGTGCTCACCTCTCATTATATCGAGCCAGCAGCATTCCCCTTGAGCACCTTTCACTTCTGTAGGGAGAACTTGTTCCACTCCCGCAGGAACTTCTTGGCCCACAACGTCTCAAACAGAGGAAGACTGTCTTTTATCTACAATACATGGCCTTTTCTGTTGTCTGTCATGCGTCGGATGACTGATTGTCTGGGTGAGTCAGTGGTTGTCAGAGCCCAGAACATGCTGAAAGTGAAACTGGGTTTCCTGACTGCAAGAAGGATTGGAAATGTGTCTTGAAACATGAGGAAGGTTCCTGAGACCTCATGTTGTGGTGTGCATGGGGACTGTCCTGGACAAAGCAGGGAGATGCGATTCAAGCAGCAGTGCAGAGATTTCCCAGCCTTTCAGGCTTACACTCACTTGGAAGGTGGCTTTGTACTGACCGTACTGGTCAGCAGGGGCCTCCCTCACCAAGTGCCGGGCACCCCCCGGTACATACATTTCCCTCAACTCCAGAACCTGGGTCAGTCCTTGACCCCGGTTTGACTATTGGCATTGCGTTGAGTGTTGGCACGAAGACCTCCTGATGTGTAAACCTTCTCTGCTTTAGCCCTTGGGTAAGGAGAGGCGGAAGTGCAAAACCAAATGCACTAGCAATGCGTAACTGCCTCTGAAAGTCCATCTTGTCTCCCCTTTTTCTCTGTCTCTCCAGAAGTGTAGCTCTCCTCAAGAGTTGAGTCTTGGATGCAAAAGGCCTGAGGGATGACTCCTTCCGAGGGAAGATATTCTGTTTGCATTCTCCACATGTCTTTGAAGGTTGCTTTGCTTAATTGTGCAGTAGTCAGGCATTACTTCTCCCATGTGTCCTCTAAGAAAATACAAAGAGAAAAGTGAGAAATAAGACGACGGAAAAACATCAACTGGATTGCCACACAGGCCAATGCTTCCCCAGCTGCTCCCAGGATATCCAAAAGGTGCGTATCTGACAGACATCCTTAGGAACAGGCCACAGAAGACATCACCCTCCGTTACTTGAGATAGCCCCTCTGCAGTTTGGAATATTACTGTGTGCTGTCATCCCCAGGAGATTTAGTCTATCCTTGTCTGCAGCCCTGTGAAGACCCAGGCCAGGTGTCAGCCATGAAGATCCTGTCCCTGCTCTTCCCATTCTTCCTCGTGTTGATCCAGGGTGCTGCAGGTGAGAGGGCGAGAAGGGAGATGGCGTGAGGTGTGAGTCCCCATCAGTAGGAACCTCCTTGTCCTGGGAAGTGAACACTTTTGCCAAAGACAAGGAGGAGAACGTTTCTGCAGTTGTCTCAGAGCTCCTATGTAATGGCATACATCTGGGTGTGGTTACGGCTGTTACCATTTGCAGTGCGTATAGAGGAATCCAGCCCAAAGAAAGGACTTTGTTTCTTCTGAGGTTTAGGGAGGGAATCAGCCCTGGGCTCCAACTCCCGAGATTTGCTGCCGCTCTGGGAGGTGTCTCTGGATGAGCTACTCCTGAAGTCACTGTAGGCACAGGCTACACAGACCATCCTAGGTGTCCAAAATGTGGGCACTCCGGGGCAGAGTTTTCTGAGCGTGATATGCAGTACAGTTTGAGGGCCCTTTGACCTCTTAGACCTCCAATCCATCCCGGTACTGTGTGACTTAGCTGAGAATTTCTGGTGGAGGTTAACAACTTAGAGGGTGGCTGGAGGCCACGGCACAGCCTTCTGCAGCCCTACGGCCAGAGACAGCTAGACACCAGGTCTTTAGCTTAGAACTCTCCAGGATACACTGCTCATGCTGTCCAGTAGCATTGAACCTGAGTGTCCCAAAGCACTATTGTCCCGAGCCATGACCCCTGCAAGGGCTGGGCAAGGGCTTTCCGTCAGAAGTCAGTCAAAGGTGGGGTACTGCCAGGACGGGGATGTCGAATGGGAGAAGTGCCCCGCTTGCCAACTCTGCTGCTCAAGGCAGCGGTGGACACAAAGCTGGGGAGTCAGCGTGACTCTTACTCAGCCTCAGTTTGGTCCTTCCCACGGTCTGTTCTTGTGTGCACCCACTTGAGAGTGAGAGAGTCCTTCTGGGTGAGACACGTTGCCATTGAAGCTGTGGTTATGGTGAGGTTGAAGCTGAGCCCATTTATTGGCCTGAAATGCACGGGGAGTGTCAGACTTTCTGCAACCACATGCCGCTAGACCAGATCAATGTTCTAATAGTTTCTCTGTTCATGACCTTCCATGGCACCAGGAAGTGCAAAATGATGCAGACGACAAGGGGGATTCTGTGTTTTTGGGGGATGCCGTTTCCCCTATAGATTCGTGGGAGTTTGTTCAACATTCAGGCACTGCTGCAAAAGGTAAGTTCTGGAAACAGTTTGCCTCTATTTATATAGTTATTATTGTCTTTCAAGCCAGCTCCTGGTTGGCAGCTTTGTGCATTCATGCCCAGAGGGAAAAGCCAGGGAAAGAAGGGAAAAGTCCTTGTGGGTTTGGACCTGTCTGCTGTTGGTGCTGAAGGAGCCCAAGGTCAGCCAGTGCCTCCCCGCCCTCTTTCAGCCCCATGGAGGCTTGCCCACTGACAATACAGAAAGCTCAGCCTTGTTGTCCAAATGAGAAGGCTGTCCCTTGGGTAGTGTGAGGCACAGGACTCTCCTCTTGATGTCTCTAAAGAGCCTTGGAGCCAAGGCTGCCTACACTACGGAGAGCACAGGGCAAGCCAACTGGAATGGCTGGAGTTTACATCTGTGAGGTTGTCTTATCCCCCTGCACTTGTTTGTCACAGGAGAGGAGGTGGGAGAGAGTGGGAGGAAGGGAAAAGTGAGTTACAACAGGTGACGTGCTCATCTCCTTTCTTCATACAGCATCTGGGGTTGAGACCCTGAACTCTGCAAGCAGGACGTCCCCCTCGCTTCTGGCTCCTGGACCCATCTCGTGATGTCCTCCCCCCTCCCTCCTCTCCCCGTTTGTGATTGGGCTGCCGTGCCCAGTACTGCTGACTCAGAAAGGCAAGAGCCAGGAGGTACGGAGAAGGTAGCAAATCCTTATTTGTGGAGCACAAGAGCTTTGTTACAAGGTCCCAGCTCTGGTCCCAGTTGCAGAACCCACCGCAGGAACATTTCCTTAAAGAAATGGGGTGTGAGAGACCCCGGGGGGATGCCACAGCAACCAGGAGAAGTCACACGTGACTCATGATCTCACTGGAGGAAAATAAATATCTGTACCCAAAAGTCTGGTTTCTGCCTTCCTTCATCTGCATCATGTCTATAGGGAAACCTCATTATCTACTGGGCAGCTTCACTGTAGTATCAGATAAATCCTCCATTTTTACAGACACTTAATTCATTCAGATCTTACCTTCTGCTCCCTGGAGCATGAGGAGGACGAGGACACAGAGGCCAGGCTGGAGTTGCTGGTACCTCAAAATGTCCATCTCAAAAGCTCCTTTTCCTGCTTCTCCCCCTGCCAGAGAAAAAGAAGCATTGCTTCCCTGTTCTGACACCTCTGAGAAGGCTTCCCAGGCCTTCAGCCATGGGTCTTGTGTCATCTTGCCTTGTGTAAGAACCGCTTGGTGCTGTGGTTTGCTGGACGCTTCTTGGGACACACGCACACACACATGCACTGCATCCCTGTTCATTAGTAACCAGCACCAGGCTGCTGCTCTGCCACAAAACGGAACTTCTCCTGCTTCTCTTCAAGAAGCTCTCCCAGTAAAATCCAAGACCAGCCTTCTGGCACTGGGCCCTCTTCTTCTGCTAAGCATGCAGAAGCCATCTTCCACTTTTTTCATGATCGTTATCTTGACACCGTGTCTTGAAATCTCAATGGCGTGTGAGGGGAAAAGGCTGAGAGGCCAGGCTCCACAGGCAAAATCCCCAGCAGGTAACCCCTTGGAGTTGGGGCGACCAGATTGCTCTTCCATACACCTTGGGAGGCAGTTGCCAAGTTGGGCATGCAGCACAGAGCCCTCCTGCCCAAAAAGAGCAGCCACTTTACATAAAATCATAGAATCATAGGATCATAGGGTTGGAAGGGACCTCTGGAGATCATCCCGTCCAACCCCCTGCCAGAGCAGGGTCACCTTAGAGCAGGTGGCACAGGAACGCGTCCAGGCGGGGTTGGAATGTCTCCAGAGACAGAGACTCCACCACCTCTCTGGGCAGCCTGTGCCAGTGCTCCGCCACCCTCACAGGAAAGAAGTTCCACCTCATGTTGAGATGGAACTTCCTATGGTCAAGTTGTGCCCATTACCCCTTGTCCTGTCCCTGGGCACCACTGAAAAGAGCCTGGCCCCATCCTCCTGACACCCACCCTTTCAGTATTTATAAGTGTTGATAAGGTCCCGCCTCGGCCGTCTTTTTTCCAGACTGAAGAGACCCAAATCCTTCAGCCTTTCTTCATAAGAGAGATGTTCCAGTCCCCTCATCATCTTGGTAGCCCTTTGCTGTCCCCTCTCCAGCAGTTCCCTGTCCCTCTTGAACCGGGGAGCCCAGAAGAACTGGACCCAGCACTCCAGGTGTGGCCTCACCAAGGCGGAGTACAGGGGGAGGATGACTCCCTCAACCTGATGGCCACACTCTTCTTGATGCCCCCCAGCATCCATTGGCCTTCTTGGCCACAAGGGCACATTGCTGACCCATGGTCATCCTGTTGTCCACCAGGACTCCCAGGTCTCTTTCCACTGAGCTGCTCTCCAGCAGGTCAGCCCCCCAGCCTGTACTGGTGCGTGGGGTTATTCCTCCCCAGGTGCAGCACCCTACACTTGCCCTTTTCTCGATTGCAAGAAGGGCATCAAACGCATTGGCTTCACAAGCGATGGCTACGTCCATCTTATATTTCTTCACCGTGCATGGCTTTAGGAGGAGACACAGATTTGTTGGATCACCTGGTTTACAGACCTTAACGAGTACCCTGGTGTTCCTCTCACTTTCTCTGAAGAGACAGCAGGGAGATAGTGTCATGGTCAGGTGCACAGACATCTTGTTCCAGAAGAAAGGGTTCTAGCAGTGTCTAGAGGTGGGAAGATTTTCAATATTTCACATGTTCTTGCACATCACATGCTAGCTGAGTATTCAATCTGATGAGAAGAGACAAAGAAGGACTCCTTTCTTTTGGGACCAGGCTAGTGCTGGTTGGTGTTTGCACCAACCAGTTACTTTGTGCATCCCAAAGATTTTTCAGCAAGCCACCACAGCCCGTGTGCCTGCTGTGAGGTGGGGTGTCACAAGAGGTGTTGCATGAGGATAACGGTGAAGATTGCAACAGCCCCCAGGAGGCACCTCAGCCTCTCCCATTGCTTCAGAGAGGGATCGTCCCCACACAGCTGGGTCGCTTTCTCATTGGCCAAGGGGAGATGGGTCAGCAGGAATAAGCGCATGTCCCACCCCCCAGCAATGGTATAAAACCCAGGCGTTTGAGCCAAAACAGTACTCCTTGCACCCCAGGGCAGCTGGACGCCAGCGATTCCTGTTGGGTTCTTACTGCCTGAACAGCAAGACCTTCATCAGGTAGGTAATTGCTGGCTCTCTTTCTGGAAAAGTGACCATTCAGCTCCTCTGTTCAATTCCCATCACTCGAGACTCATCTGCATGGCCAACTGCTGGAAGTATCCATGCATGTAATTAGGCCACCAGAGATGTCTGGGAATAAAGAATCATTGCAAGACATGCAGAGTGGTACGGAGCTCAGAATTGTTCTTAAGCCAAAGGTAGAGGGAACACCATCTGCTTGAGTTGGAGGTAGGCTCTCTGCAGTTCAGTATCCTGGGCAGAGTGCCCAGGCTTCTGCACCACCTGGGTCCTCCATGTCCTTATTGCCGTGGTGTCCCCCTCCGCAGCCCCGTCCAGACCCGGGACAGGTGTCAGCCATGAAGATCCTGTACCTGCTCTTCTCCATCTTCCTCCTGTTGATCCAGGGTGCTGCAGGTGAGAGGGAAAGAAGGGAGGTGGGGGAGGGGTGAGTGCCCATCAGAGGGGTTTCCCGTGTGCCGCAAAGTCTCCACGTCACTTGCAGTGATGCAAAGGTTAGCGGAGATGGAGGAGAAGGCATTTTCCACATGCCCTTCCAAGAGCACATGGTAGAGCGAGCTCTTGGCAACAGAATCCTGGCTTCTTCTGTGTGTCAGCAAGGGGTTTCCTTTCAGGTTCCAGCCCTGCACCCAGCTGTTCCTCTTTGGGTGTCCCTGGAGGATCTTTTGAGCTGTGCAGGGATGGGAGAGCCCCAGGGGGTTGTTGGCTCTGTGGGTTGCCCGCGGCACAAAGCGGTCCCTTCTGGTCTAGTGCCGCCTCAGCAGCATGTCCCAACACCTCATTGCCCCAAGGCATGATCCCTGCAAGGGCTGGGCAAGGACTTTCCATCAGAGGTGCCTCCAAGGCAAGGGTGCAGCCAGGACAGGGAATTGGGCCGCAGGCAGTGCTCTGCTTGCCAGCTCTGCTGGTCCAGGCAGTGGTGGACATGAAGCTGGGGAGCCAGCATGGCTCTTCCTTGACCTCATGACCTCATGCTGTTCTTCCCCATGGTCTGTCCTTGTGTGCATCCACACTGGTGTGAACGAGTCCTTCTGGGTGAGACAGGTTGCCATTGAAGCTGTGGCTATGGTGAGCTTGAAGCTGAGCCCATTTATTGGCCTGAAATGCATGGGGAAGGTAAGCATTTCTGCAACCACGTGCTGCTAGACCAGATTATCCCTTTAATGTTTTGTGTGTAGCATTCCCCATGGAAACAGGAAACCAATTCGGATGCATACAAAGAGGCGGATACTGTACCTTGGGGCGCTGCCGCCGCCCTCATACGTCTTTGGGAAGATGTTCGATATTTTACGCATGCTGCAGAAGGTAAGGTCTTTATTCGTGGCTAAGGAAAGAGTTTCCTCCTTTCTCTAAAAAAATATCTGTTAAAAATGTCTTTCCAGCCAATGCCTGGTAAATTCTCTCCTGCATTTCTGCTTTGTGGGAGAGGCCCAAGAAGGAAGGGAAAAGCCCTTGAAGGTCTGGTCCTGCCTGCTGTGGGACTGCATGAACCCTGGCACACCCAGCACCCGCCAACGCTCCTTCAGTGCCGCGACACTCATTCAGGCTTTGCAGAGGGCTCTCCCAAGCCAGCCAAGAGCAAAGCACGCACTGTCCTTGGACAGTATCGAGCACACGATCCTGCTTTTGCTGCATCTGGATAGGCTTGGAGTCAGGGCTGCCAGCACTAAGACAACACAGGTCCAAAGTGTGTGCAATAAGGACGGAACCTCACCTCCGTGGAGCCTGATGCTCTTGCACCGTGGACCTGTCTTGTCCTTGCAGGGGAGGTGTGAAAGGGTGCGAGGAAGGGAAAAGTAAGTTACAAGAGGTGACGTGCTCATCTCCTTTCTTCATACAGCATCTGGGGTTGAGACCCTGAACTCTGCAAGCAGGACGTCCCCCTCGCTTCTGGCTCCTGGACCCATCTCCTGATGTCCTCTCCCCTCCCTGCCTCTGCCGTCCCCAGGTGCTGTGACAGCAGGAGTGGAAGCGCTGCTCCTGCTTGATGCCCGGGTGCTCGTGGGCCAGAGCCATCCCGTCACAGACCTGGTGCTGTTGGGGCAGAGGCTGCTTTTCCCGGCTTGAATAAAGATGAGCAGTTTGGCATTGCAGCGTGTGGGACGTGTGGCTATTCTGTTGTGGTGGAGGGTGTTTTGTGCCTGCTGGCTCTGGTGGTGGTGGTGGGTTGGTGTCAGGAGAAGCACCGGACATGCTGGGGGTCACAAGCATGGCCGTCCCTGGGGTGCTCTTAACTGGCAGTGGCGTGTTGACACTGATCCTGCCAGTCCCTGCTGGGCCAAGGGCTTTGCTGTGGGTGTGATGGAGGTGCTCTACGGATGGTCCCTCCTGGGAAGTGGGAGGCCTGTCCTGCTCCTGCCGGTCACAGCTGTCCCTTGCCCCTGACAGCCATGGGAATCCCTCCCAGGATTCATGTGCAGGGCTGTGCTGGGTGGTGCGTCCCTTGGTTGGGCATGGCCAGGGCCGCCCTCCCAACCAGCCCTAGAGGCCCTGAAGTTCCTCCTTGTCCTGCTCCAGCATGCTGCAGCCCTCCTGGCTGTGGGCCATGTGGGAGATGCGCTGCACCACTACTTGTCTCAGCAGGCAGGAGGAGGAGGAGGAGGTCATGCAGGTCCGGCTCCAGGTGACCTGTGAACTGTGTCCTATTCACTATGGCCCTGAAATGTCCAAATCTGTAGTCCCACAGGGAGTAAGCAGGTTGACTTCTTCTCTCTGCCCAGCTGGAGGCAATCTGCGATGACAATGCTTTTCTCCATCAAAGGCTCTGCTCCATCAAAGGCAGTGACCTCTACCTGTCTGCAGAAGCAAACCTCACGCTTTAGGTTCCCTGGGTGGTTCCATACCCGCCTGTGTCTACACACTCATGCGTGTGTGAGCAACTACTCACCTTGAGTGTTTGGTGGTGCCTTTCCCTGCCAAGAAGGCAAAACCTTCTCTGCCATTGTTTTTCTGATCGGGCAATGTGGTGAGGAATGTTCAGGTTATCCCTGCCTGCCATGGCCTTTCCTCCCCCTGTGCTCACCTCTCATTATATCGAGCCAGCAGCATTCCCCTTGAGCACCTTTCACCTCTGTAGGGAGAACTTGTTCCACTCCCGCAGGAACTTCTTGGCCCACAACGTCTCAAACAGAGAAAGACTGTCTTTTATCTACAATACGTGGCCTTTTCTGTTGTCTGTCATGCGTCGGATGACTGATTGTCTGGGTGAGTCAGTGGTTGTCAGAGCCCAGAACATGCTGAAAGTGAAACTGGGTTTCCTGACTACAAGAAGGATTGGAAATGTGTCTTGAAACATGAGGAAGGTTCCTGAGACCTCATGTTGTGGTGTGCATGGGGACTGTCCTGGACAAAGCAGGGAGATGCGATTCAAGCAGCAGTGCAGAGATTTCCCAGCCTTTCAGGCTTACACTCACTTGGAAGGTGGCTTTGTACTGACCGTACTGGTCAGCAGGGGCCTCCCTCACCAAGTGCCGGGCACCCCCCGGTACATACATTTCCCTCAACTCCAGAACCTGGGTCAGTCCTTGACCCCGGTTTGACTATTGGCATTGCGTTGAGTGTTGGCACGAAGACCTCCTGATGTGTAAACCTTCTCTGCTTTAGCCCTTGGGTAAGGGGAGGCGGAAGTGCAAAACCAAATGCACTAGCAATGCGTAACTGCCTCTGAAAGTCCATCTTGTCTCCCCTTTTTCTCTGTCTCTCCAGAAGTGTAGCTCTCCTCAAGAGTTGAGTCTTGGATGCAAAAGGCCTGAGGGATGACTCCTTCCGAGGGAAGATATTCTGTTTGCATTCTCCACGTGTCTTTGAAGGTTGCTTTGCTTAATTGTGCAGTAGTCAGGCATTACTTCTCCCATGTGTCCTCTAAGAAAATACAAAGAGAAAAGTGAGAAATAAGACGACGGAAAAACATCAACTGGATTGCCACACAGGCCAATGCTTCCCCAGCTGCTCCCAGGATATCCAAAAGGTGCGTATCTGACAGACATCCTTAGGAACAGGCCACAGAAGACATCACCCTCCGTTACTTGAGATAGCCCCTCTGCAGTTTGGAATATTACTGTGTGCTGTCATCCCCAGGAGATTTAGTCTATCCTTGTCTGCAGCCCTGTGAAGACCCAGGCCAGGTGTCAGCCATGAAGATCCTGTCCCTGCTCTTCCCATTCTTCCTCGTGTTGATCCAGGGTGCTGCAGGTGAGAGGGCGAGAAGGGAGATGGCGTGAGGTGTGAGTCCCCATCAGTAGGAACCTCCTTGTCCTGGGAAGTGAACACTTTTGCCAAAGACAAGGAGGGGAACGTTTTTGCAGTTGTCTCAGAGCTCCTATGTAATGGCATACATCTGGGTGTGGTTATGGCTGTTACCATTTGCAGTGCGTATAGAGGAATCCAGCCCAAAGAAAGGACTTTGTTTCTTCTGAGGTTTAGGGAGGGAATCAGCCCTGGGCTCCAATTCCCGAGATTTGCTGCCGCTCTGGGAGGTGTCTCTGGATGAGCTACTCCTGAAGTCACTGTAGGCACAGGCTACACAGACCATCCTAGGTGTCCAAAATGTGGGCACTCCGGGGCAGAGTTTTCTGAGCGTGATATGCAGTACAGTTTGAGGGCCCTTTGACCTCTTAGACCTCCAATCCATCCCGGTACTGTGTGACTTAGCTGAGAATTTCTGGTGGAGGTTAACAACTTAGTGGGGTGGCTGGAGGCCATGGCACAGCCTTCTGCAGCCCTACGGCCAGAGACAGCTAGACACCAGGCCTTTAGCTTAGAACTCTCCAGGATACACTGCTCATGCTGTCCAGTAGCATTGAACCTGAGTGTCCCAAAGCACTATTGTCCCGAGCCATGACCCCTGCAAGGGCTGGGCAAGGGCTTTCCATCAGAAGCCAGTCAAAGGTGGGGTACTGCCAGGACGGGGATGTCGAATGGGAGAAGTGCCCCGCTTGCCAACTCTGCTGCTCAAGGCAGCGGTGGACACAAAGCTGGGGAGTCAGCGTGACTCTTACTCAGCCTCAGTTTGGTCCTTCCCACGGTCTGTTCTTGTGTGCACCCACTTGAGAGTGAGAGAGTCCTTCTGGGTGAGACACGTTGCCATTGAAGCTGTGGTTATGGTGAGGTTGAAGCTGAGCCCATTTATTGGCCTGAAATGCACGGGGAGTGTCAGACTTTCTGCAACCACATGCCGCTAGACCAGATCAATGTTCTAATAGTTTCTCTGTTCATGACCTTCCATGGCACCAGGAAGTGCAAAATGATGCAGACGACAAGGGGGATTCTGTGTTTTTGGGGGATGCCGTTTCCCCTATAGATTCGTGGGAGTTTGTTCAACATTCAGGCACTGCTGCAAAAGGTAAGTTCTGGAAACAGTTTGCCTCTATTTATATAGTTATTATTGTCTTTCAAGCCAGCTCCTGCTTGGCAGCTTTGTGCATTCATGCCCAGAGGGAAAAGCCAGGGAAAGAAGGGAAAAGTCCTTGTGGGTTTGGACCTGTCTGCTGTTGGTGCTGAAGGAGCCCAAGGTCAGCCAGTGCCTCCCCGCCCTCTTTCAGCCCCATGGAGGCTTGCCCACTGACAATACAGAAAGCTCAGCCTTGTTGTCCAAATGAGAAGGCTGTCCCTTGGGTAGTGTGAGGCACAGGACTCTCCTCTTGATGTCTCTAAAGAGCCTTGGAGCCAAGGCTGCCAACACTACGGAGAGCACAGGGCAAACCAACTGGAATGGCTGGAGTTTACATCTGTGAGGTTGTCTTATCCCCCTGCACTTGTTTGTCACAGGAGAGGAGGTGGGAGAGAGTGGGAGGAAGGGAAAAGTGAGTTACAACAGGTGACGTGCTCATCTCCTTTCTTCATACAGCGTCTGGGGTTGAGACCCTGAACTCTGCAAGCAGGACGTCCCCCTCGCTTCTGGCTCCTGGACCCATCTCGTGATGTCCTCCCCCCTCCCTCCTCTCCCCGTTTGTGATTGGGCTGCCGTGCCCAGTACTACTGACTCAGAAAGGCAAGAGCCAGGAGGTACGGAGAAGGTAGCAAATCCTTATTTGTGGAGCACAAGAGCTTTGTTACAAGGTCCCAGCTCTGGTCCCAGTTGCAGAACCCACCGCAGGAACATTTCTTTAAAGAAATGGGGTGTGAGAGACCCCGGGGGGATGCCACAGCAACCAGGAGAAGTCACACGTGACTCATGATCTCACTGGAGGAAAATAAATATCTGTACCCAAAAGTCTGGTTTCTGCCTTCCTTCATCTGCATCATGTCTATAGGGAAACCTCATTATCTACTGGGCAGCTTCACTGTAGTATCAGATAAATCCTCCATTTTTACAGACACTTAATTCATTCAGATCTTACCTTCTGCTCCCTGGAGCATGAGGAGGACGAGGACACAGAGGCCAGGCTGGAGTTGCTGGTACCTCAAAATGTCCATCTCAAAAGCTCCTTTTCCTGCTTCTCCCCCTGCCAGAGAAAAAGAAGCATTGCTTCCCTGTTCTGACACCTCTGAGAAGGCTTCCCAGGCCTTCAGCCATGGGTCTTGTGTCATCTTGCCTTGTGTAAGAACCGCTTGGTGCTGTGGTTTGCTGGACGCTTCTTGGGACACACGCACACACACATGCACTGCATCCCTGTTCATTAGTAACCAGCACCAGGCTGCTGCTCTGCCACAAAACGGAACTTCTCCTGCTTCTCTTCAAGAAGCTCTCCCAGTAAAATCCAAGACCAGCCTTCTGGCACTGGGCCCTCTTCTTCTGCTAAGCATGCAGAAGCCATCTTCCACTTTTTTCATGATCGTTATCTTGACACCGTGTCTTGAAATCTCAATGGCGTGTGAGGGGAAAAGGCTGAGAGGCCAGGCTCCACAGCCAAAATCCCCAGCAGGTAACCCCTTGGAGTTGGGGCGACCAGATTGCTCTTCCATACACCCTGGGAGTCAGTTGCCAAGTTGGGCATGCAGCACAGAGCCCTCCTGCCCAAAAAGAGCAGCCACTTTACATAAAATCATAGAATCATAGGATCATAGGGTTGGAAGGGACCTCTGGAGATCATCCCGTCCAACCCCCTGCCAGAGCAGGGTCACCTTAGAGCAGGTGGCACAGGAACGCGTCCAGGTGGGGTCGGAATATCTCCAGAGACAGAGACTCCACCACCTCTCTGGGCAGCCTGTGCCAGTGCTCCGCCACCCTCACAGGAAAGAAGTTCCTCCTCATGTTGAGATGGAACTTCCTGTGGTCAAGTTTGTGCCCGTTACCCCTTGTCCTGTCCCTGGGCACCACTGAGAAGAGCCTGGCCCCATCCTCCTGACACCCACCCTTTCAGTATTTATAAGTGTTGATAAGGTCCCGCCTCGGCCGTCTTTTTTCCAGACTGAAGAGACCCAAATCCCTCAGCCTTTCTTCATAAGAGAGATGTTCCAGTCCCCTCATCATCTTGGTAGCCCTTTGCTGACCCCTCTCCAGCAGTTCCCTGTCCCTCTTGAACCGGGGAGCCCAGAAGAACTGGACCCAGCACTCCAGGTGTGGCCTCACCAAGGCGGAGTACAGGGGGAGGATGACTCCCTCGACCTGATGGCCACACTCTTCTTGATGCCCCCCAGCATCCATTGGCCTTCTTGGCCACAAGGGCACATTGCTGACCCATGGTCATCCTGTTGTCCACCAGGACTCCCAGGTCTCTTTCCACTGAGCTGCTCTCCAGCAGGTCAGCCCCCCAGCCTGTACTGGTGCGTGGGGTTATTCCTCCCCAGGTGCAGCACCCTACACTTGCCCTTTTCTCGATTGCAAGAAGGGCATCAAACGCATTGGCTTCACAAGCGATGGCTACGTCCATCTTATATTTCTTCACCTTGCATTGCTTTAGGAGGAGACACAGATTTGTTGGATCACCTGGTTTACAGACCTTAACGAGTACCCTGGTGTTCCTCTCACTTTCTCTGAACAGACAGCAGGGAGATAGTGTCATGGTCAGGTGCACAGACATCTTGTTCCAGAAGAAAGGGTTCTAGCAGTGTCTAGAGGTGGGAAGATTTTCAATATTTCACATGTTCTTGCACATCACATGCTAGCTGAGTATTCAATCTGATGAGAAGAGACAAAGAAGGACTCCTTTCTTTTGGGACCAGGCTAGTGCTGGTTGGTGTTTGCACCAACCAGTTACTTTGTGCATCCCAAAGATTTTTCAGCAAGCCACCACAGCCCGTGTGCCTGCTGTGAGGTGGGGTGTCACAAGAGGTGTTGCATGAGGATAACGGTGAAGATTGCAACAGCCCCCAGGAGGCACCTCAGCCTCTCCCATTGCTTCAGAGAGGGATCGTCCCCACACAGCTGGGTCGCTTTCTCATTGGCCAAGGGGAGATGGGTCAGCAGGAATAAGCGCACGTCCCACCCCCCAGCAATGGTATAAAACCCAGGCGTTTGAGCCAAAACAGTACTCCTTGCACCCCAGGGCAGCTGGACGTCAGCGATTCCTGTTGGGTTCTTACTGCCTGAACAGCAAGACCTTCATCAGGTAGGTAATTGCTGGCTCTCTTTCTGGAAAATGACCATTCAGCTCCTCTGTTCAATTCCCATCACTCGAGACTCATCTGCATGGCCAACTGCTGGAAGTATCCATGCATGTAATTAGGCCACCAGAGATGTCTGGGAAAAAAGAATCATTGCAAGACATGCAGAGTGGTACGGAGCTCAGAATTGTTCTTAAGCCAAAGGTAGAGGGAACACCATCTGCTTGAGTTGGAGGTAGGCTCTCTGCAGTTTAGTATCCTGGGCAGAGTGCCCAGGCTTCTGCACCACCTGGGTCCTCCATGTCCTTATTGCCGTGGTGTCCCCCTCCGCAGCCCCATCCAGACCCAGGACAGGTGTCAGCCATGAAGATCCTGTACCTGCTCTTCTCCATCTTCCTCCTGTTGATCCAGGGTGCTGCAGGTGAGAGGGAAAGAAGGGAGGTGGGGGAGGGGTGAGTGCCCATCAGAGGGGTTTCCCGTGTGCCGCAAAGTCTCCACGTCACTTGCAGTGATGCAAAGGTTAGCGGGGATGGAGGAGAAGGCATTTTCCACATGCCCTTCCAAGAGCACATGGTAGAGCGAGCTCTTGGCAACGGAACCCTGGCTTCTTCTGTGCGTCAGCAAGGGGTTTCCTTTCAGGTTCCAGCCCTGCACCCAGCTGTTCCTCTTTGGGTGTCCCTGGAGGATCTTTTGAGCTGTGCAGGGATGGGAGAGCCCCAGGGGGTTGTTGGCTCTGTGGGTTGCCCGCGGCACAGAGCGGTCCCTTCTGGTCTAGTGCCGCCTCAGCAGCGTGTCCCAACACCTCATTGCCCCAAGGCACGATCCCTGCAAGGGCTGGGCAAGGACTTTCCATCAGAGGTGCCTCCAAGGCAAGGGTGCAGCCAGGACAGGGAATTGGGCCGCAGGCAGTGCTCTGCTTGCCAGCTCTGCTGGTCCAGACAGTGGTGGACATGAAGCTGGGGAGCCACCATGGCTCTTCCTCGACCTCATGCTGTTCCTCCCCACGGTCTGTCCTTGTGTGCACCCACGCTGGTGTGAACGAGTCCTTCTGGGTGAGACATGTTGCCATTGAAGCTGTGGCTATGGTGAGCTTGAAGCTGAGCCCATTTATTGGCCTGAAATGCATGGGGGGGTGTGAGCATTTCTGCAACCACGTGCTGCTAGACCAGATTATCCCTTTAATGTTTTGTGTGTAGCATTCCCCATGGAAACAAGATTATCTGAATGCAGGCGAAGAGGGGGATACTGCACTTATGCGCCCTGCCTTCCTGGTGGAAGGCACTTTGGGAGATGTCCACCATTTCAACACTGCTGCAGACGGTAAGGTACTGAGTAAGGAAAGAGATTCTGCCTTTCTCCACAGAAATATCCGTTAGAAATTTCTTTCCAGCCAGTGCCTGGTAAATTCTCTCCTGCATTTCTGCTTTGTGGGAGAGGCCCAAGAAGGAAGGGAAAAGCCCTTGAAGGTCTGGTCCTGCCTGCTGTGGGACTGCATGAACCCTGGCACACCCAGCACCCGCCAACGCTCCTTCAGTGCCGCGACACTCATTCAGGCTTTGCAGAGGGCTCTCCCAAGCCAGCCAAGAGCAAAGCACGCACTGTCCTTGGACAGTATCGAGCACACGATCCTGCTTTTGCTGCATCTGGATAGGCTTGGAGTCAGGGCTGCCAGCACTAAGACAACACAGGTCCAAAGTGTGTGCAATAAGGACGGAACCTCACCTCCGTGGAGCCTGATGCTCTTGCACCATAGACCTGTCTTGTCCTTGCAGGGGAGGTGTGAAAGGGTGGGAGGAAGGGAAAAGTAAGTTACAAGAGGTGACGTGCTCATCTCCTTTCTTCATACAGCATCTGGGGTTGAGACCCTGAACTCTGCAAGCAGGACGTCCCCCTCGCTTCTGGCTCCTGGACCCATCTCCTGATGTCCTCTCCCCTCCCTGCCTCTGCCGTCCCCAGGTGCTGTGACAGCAGGAGTGGAAGCGCTGCTCCTGCTTGATGCCCGGGTGCTCGTGGGCCAGAGCCATCCCGTCACAGACCTGGTGCTGTTGGGGCAGAGGCTGCTTTTCCCGGCTTGAATAAAGATGAGCAGTTTGGCATTGCAGCGTGTGGGACGTGTGGCTATTCTGTTGTGGTGGAGGGTGTTTTGTGCCTGCTGGCTCTGGTGGTGGTGGTGGGTTGGTGTCAGGAGAAGCACCGGACATGCTGGGGGTCACAAGCATGGCCGTCCCTGGGGTGCTCTTAACTGGCAGTGGCGTGTTGACACTGATCCTGCCAGTCCCTGCTGGGCCAAGGGCTTTGCTGTGGGTGTGATGGAGGTGCTCTACGGATGGTCCCTCCTGGGAAGTGGGAGGCCTGTCCTGCTCCTGCCGGTCACAGCTGTCCCTTGCCCCTGACAGCCATGGGAATCCCTCACAGGATTCATGTGCAGGGCTGTGCTGGGTGGTGCGTCCCTTGGTTGGGCAAGGGACCCCCCCCCCAGGGCCGCCCTCCCAACCAGCCCTAGAGGCCCTGAAGTTCCTCCTTGTCCTGCTCCAGCATGCTGCAGCCCTCCTGGCTGTGGGCCATGTGGGAGATGCGCTGCACCACTACTTGTCTCAGCAGGCAGGAGGAGGAGGAGGAGGTCATGCAGGTCCGGCTCCAGGTGACCTGTGAACTGTGTCCTATTCACTATGGCCCTGAAATGTCCAAATCTGTAGTCCCACAGGGAGTAAGCAGGTTGACTTCTTCTCTCTGCCCGGCTGGAGGCAATCTGCGATGACAATGCTCTTCTCCATCAAAGGCTCTGCTCCATCAAAGGCAGTGACCTCTACCTGTCTGCAGAAGCAAACCTCACGCTTTAGGTTCCCTGGGTGGTTCCATACCCGCCTGTGTCTACACACTCATGCGTGTGTGAGCAACTACTCACCTTGAGTGTTTGGTGGTGCCTTTCCCTGCCAAGAAGGCAAAACCTTCTCTGCCATTGTTTTTCTGATCGGGCAATGTGGTGAGGAATGTTCAGGTCATCCCTGCCTGCCATGGCCTTTCCTCCCCCTGTGCTCACCTCTCATTATATCGAGCCAGCAGCATTCCCCTTGAGCACCTTTCACCTCTGTAGGGAGAACTTGTTCCACTCCCGCAGGAACTTCTTGGCCCACAACGTCTCAAACAGAGAAAGACTGTCTTTTATCTACAATACGTGGCCTTTTCTGTTGTCTGTCATGCGTCGGATGACTGATTGTCTGGGTGAGTCAGTGGTTGTCAGAGCCCAGAACATGCTGAAAGTGAAACTGGGTTTCCTGACTACAAGAAGGATTGGAAATGTGTCTTGAAACATGAGGAAGGTTCCTGAGACCTCATGTTGTGGTGTGCATGGGGACTGTCCTGGACAAAGCAGGGAGATGCGATTCAAGCAGCAGTGCAGAGATTTCCCAGCCTTTCAGGCTTACACTCACTTGGAAGGTGGCTTTGTACTGACCGTACTGGTCAGCAGGGGCCTCCCTCACCAAGTGCCGGGCACCCCCCGGTACATACATTTCCCTCAACTCCAGAACCTGGGTCAGTCCTTGACCCCGGTTTGACTATTGGCATTGCGTTGAGTGTTGGCACGAAGACCTCCTGATGTGTAAACCTTCTCTGCTTTAGCCCTTGGGTAAGGGGAGGCGGAAGTGCAAAACCAAATGCACTAGCAATGCGTAACTGCCTCTGAAAGTCCATCTTGTCTCCCCTTTTTCTCTGTCTCTCCAGAAGTGTAGCTCTCCTCAAGAGTTGAGTCTTGGATGCAAAAGGCCTGAGGGATGACTCCTTCCGAGGGAAGATATTCTGTTTGCATTCTCCACGTGTCTTTGAAGGTTGCTTTGCTTAATTGTGCAGTAGTCAGGCATTACTTCTCCCATGTGTCCTCTAAGAAAATACAAAGAGAAAAGTGAGAAATAAGACGACGGAAAAACATCAACTGGATTGCCACACAGGCCAATGCTTCCCCAGCTGCTCCCAGGATATCCAAAAGGTGCGTATCTGACAGACATCCTTAGGAACAGGCCACAGAAGACATCACCCTCCGTTACTTGAGATAGCCCCTCTGCAGTTTGGAATATTACTGTGTGCTGTCATCCCCAGGAGATTTAGTCTATCCTTGTCTGCAGCCCTGTGAAGACCCAGGCCAGGTGTCAGCCATGAAGATCCTGTCCCTGCTCTTCCCATTCTTCCTCGTGTTGATCCAGGGTGCTGCAGGTGAGAGGGCGAGAAGGGAGATGGCGTGAGGTGTGAGTCCCCATCAGTAGGAACCTCCTTGTCCTGGGAAGTGAACACTTTTGCCAAAGACAAGGAGGGGAACGTTTTTGCAGTTGTCTCAGAGCTCCTATGTAATGGCATACATCTGGGTGTGGTTATGGCTGTTACCATTTGCAGTGCGTATAGAGGAATCCAGCCCAAAGAAAGGACTTTGTTTCTTCTGAGGTTTAGGGAGGGAATCAGCCCTGGGCTCCAACTCCCGAGATTTGCTGCCGCTCTGGGAGGTGTCTCTGGATGAGCTACTCCTGAAGTCACTGTAGGCACAGGCTACACAGACCATCCTAGGTGTCCAAAATGTGGGCACTCCGGGGCAGAGTTTTCTGAGCGTGATATGCAGTACAGTTTGAGGGCCCTTTGACCTCTTAGACCTCCAATCCATCCCGGTACTGTGTGACTTAGCTGAGAATTTCTGGTGGAGGTTAACAACTTAGTGGGGTGGCTGGAGGCCACGGCACAGCCTTCTGCAGCCCTACGGCCGGAGACAGCTAGACACCAGGCCTTTAGCTTAGAACTCTCCAGGATACACTGCTCATGCTGTCCAGTAGCATTGAACCTGAGTGTCCCAAAGCACTATTGTCCCGAGCCATGACCCCTGCAAGGGCTGGGCAAGGGCTTTCCGTCAGAAGCCAGTCAAAGGTGGGGTACTGCCAGGACGGGGATGTCGAATGGGAGAAGTGCCCCGCTTGCCAACTCTGCTGCTCAAGGCAGCGGTGGACACAAAGCTGGGGAGTCAGCGTGACTCTTACTCAGCCTCAGTTTGGTCCTTCCCACGGTCTGTTCTTGTGTGCACCCACTTGAGAGTGAGAGAGTCCTTCTGGGTGAGACACGTTGCCATTGAAGCTGTGGTTATGGTGAGGTTGAAGCTGAGCCCATTTATTGGCCTGAAATGCACGGGGAGTGTCAGACTTTCTGCAACCACATGCCGCTAGACCAGATCAATGTTCTAATAGTTTCTCTGTTCATGACCTTCCATGGCACCAGGAAGTGCAAAATGATGCAGACGACAAGGGGGATTCTGTGTTTTTGGGGGATGCCGTTTCCCCTATAGATTCGTGGGAGTTTGTTCAACATTCAGGCACTGCTGCAAAAGGTAAGTTCTGGAAACAGTTTGCCTCTATTTATATAGTTATTATTGTCTTTCAAGCCAGCTCCTGCTTGGCAGCTTTGTGCATTCATGCCCAGAGGGAAAAGCCAGGGAAAGAAGGGAAAAGTCCTTGTGGGTTTGGACCTGTCTGCTGTTGGTGCTGAAGGAGCCCAAGGTCAGCCAGTGCCTCCCCGCCCTCTTTCAGCCCCATGGAGGCTTGCCCACTGACAATACAGAAAGCTCAGCCTTGTTGTCCAAATGAGAAGGCTGTCCCTTGGGTAGTGTGAGGCACAGGACTCTCCTCTTGATGTCTCTAAAGAGCCTTGGAGCCAAGGCTGCCAACACTACGGAGAGCACAGGGCAAGCCAACTGGAATGGCTGGAGTTTACATCTGTGAGGTTGTCTTATCCCCCTGCACTTGTTTGTCACAGGAGAGGAGGTGGGAGAGAGTGGGAGGAAGGGAAAAGTGAGTTACAACAGGTGACGTGCTCATCTCCTTTCTTCATACAGCGTCTGGGGTTGAGACCCTGAACTCTGCAAGCAGGACGTCCCCCTCGCTTCTGGCTCCTGGACCCATCTCGTGATGTCCTCCCCCCTCCCTCCTCTCCCCGTTTGTGATTGGGCTGCCGTGCCCAGTACTACTGACTCAGAAAGGCAAGAGCCAGGAGGTTCGGAGAAGGTAGCAAATCCTTATTTGTGGAGCACAAGAGCTTTGTTACAAGGTCCCAGCTCTGGTCCCAGTTGCAGAACCCACCGCAGGAACATTTCTTTAAAGAAATGGGGTGTGAGAGACCCCGGGGGGATGCCACAGCAACCAGGAGAAGTCACACGTGACTCATGATCTCACTGGAGGAAAATAAATATCTGTACCCAAAAGTCTGGTTTCTGCCTTCCTTCATCTGCATCATGTCTATAGGGAAACCTCATTATCTACTGGGCAGCTTCACTGTAGTATCAGATAAATCCTCCATTTTTACAGACACTTAATTTATTCAGATCTTACCTTCTGCTCCCTGGAGCATGAGGAGGACGAGGACACAGAGGCCAGGCTGGAGTTGCTGGTACCTCAAAATGTCCATCTCAAAAGCTCCTTTTCCTGCTTCTCCCCCTGCCAGAGAAAAAGAAGCATTGCTTCCCTGTTCTGACACCTCTGAGAAGGCTTCCCAGGCCTTCAGCCATGGGTCTTGTGTCATCTTGCCTTGTGTAAGAACCGCTTGGTGCTGTGGTTTGCTGGACGCTTCTTGGGACACACGCACACACACATGCACTGCATCCCTGTTCATTAGTAACCAGCACCAGGCTGCTGCTCTGCCACAAAACGGAACTTCTCCTGCTTCTCTTCAAGAAGCTCTCCCAGTAAAATCCAAGACCAGCCTTCTGGCACTGGGCCCTCTTCTTCTGCTAAGCATGCAGAAGCCATCTTCCACTTTTTTCATGATCGTTATCTTGACACCGTGTCTTGAAATCTCAATGGCGTGTGAGGGGAAAAGGCTGAGAGGCCAGGCTCCACAGCCAAAATCCCCAGCAGGTAACCCCTTGGAGTTGGGGCGACCAGATTGCTCTTCCATACACCTTGGGAGGCAGTTGCCAAGTTGGGCATGCAGCACAGAGCCCTCCTGCCCAAAAAGAGCAGCCACTTTACATAAAATCATAGAATCATAGGATCATAGGGTTGGAAGGGACCTCTGGAGATCATCCCGTCCAACCCCCTGCCAGAGCAGGGTCACCTTAGAGCAGGTGGCACAGGAACGCGTCCAGGTGGGGTCGGAATATCTCCAGAGACAGAGACTCCACCACCTCTCTGGGCAGCCTGTGCCAGTGCTCCGCCACCCTCACAGGAAAGAAGTTCCTCCTCATGTTGAGATGGAACTTCCTGTGGTCAAGTTTGTGCCCATTACCCCTTGTCCTGTCACTGGGCACCACTGAGAAGAGCCTGGCCCCATCCTCCTGACACCCACCCTTTCAGTATTTATAAGTGTTGATAAGGTCCCGCCTCGGCCGTCTTTTTTCCAGACTGAAGAGACCCAAATCCCTCAGCCTTTCTTCATAAGAGAGATGTTCCAGTCCCCTCATCATCTTGGTAGCCCTTTGCTGACCCCTCTCCAGCAGTTCCCTGTCCCTCTTGAACCGGGGAGCCCAGAAGAACTGGACCCAGCACTCCAGGTGTGGCCTCACCAAGGCGGAGTACAGGGGGAGGATGACTCCCTCGACCTGATGGCCACACTCTTCTTGATGCCCCCCAGCATCCATTGGCCTTCTTGGCCACAAGGGCACATTGCTGACCCATGGTCATCCTGTTGTCCACCAGGACTCCCAGGTCTCTTTCCACTGAGCTGCTCTCCAGCAGGTCAGCCCCCCAGCCTGTACTGGTGCGTGGGGTTATTCCTCCCCAGGTGCAGCACCCTACACTTGCCCTTTTCTCGATTGCAAGAAGGGCATCAAACGCATTGGCTTCACAAGCGATGGCTACGTCCATCTTATATTTCTTCACCTTGCATGGCTTTAGGAGGAGACACAGATTTGTTGGATCACCTGGTTTACAGACCTTAACGAGTACCCTGGTGTTCCTCTCACTTTCTCTGAAGAGACAGCAGGGAGATAGTGTCATGGTCAGGTGCACAGACATCTTGTTCCAGAAGAAAGGGTTCTAGCAGTGTCTAGAGGTGGGAAGATTTTCAATATTTCACATGTTCTTGCACATCACATGCTAGCTGAGTATTCAATCTGATGAGAAGAGACAAAGAAGGACTCCTTTCTTTTGGGACCAGGCTAGTGCTGGTTGGTGTTTGCACCAACCAGTTACTTTGTGCATCCCAAAGATTTTTCAGCAAGCCACCACAGCCCGTGTGCCTGCTGTGAGGTGGGGTGTCACAAGAGGTGTTGCATGAGGATCTGCGATGACAATGCTCTTCTCCATCAAAGGCTCTGCTCCATCATAGGCTCTGCTCCATCAAAGGCAGTGACCTCTACCTGTCTGCAGAAGCAAACCTCACGCTTTAGGTTCCCTGCGTGGTTCCATACCCGCCTGTGTCTACACACTCGTGTGTGTGTGAGCAACTACTGAACTATCTCATGTTATGGACTATCACATAACTCCTATAAAGCCACAAACTCTCTTGATCAAATCCACACCTCCAAGGCCTAGTAAGTCCCCTAGTCCCACTTCATTTGCATAGTCTCTGTTCACTGTTTGTATCTCTGAGCAGCCATCAGGAAGGTAGCCTTATGCTTGTCACTTCTTGCCATGCCAAATGCAAGGATGAAGCTGTTCTTTTACGTAAACTATTTTGTACAATCCTCCATGGCACTCACCACTTCCTTACCAAGGAAACTGATGGGAAAGGAAGAAAGAAATATTTTATCCTTTCATGGCCCTGCTTGCTACTGGTGTCTCCCCCAACCACTCTGCATTGTCCATCCCAGGCAGTTCCTGCCAAGGCGCCGCAGCACGTGTGCCCGCTGTGAGGTGGGGTGTCACAAGAGGTGTTCCATGAGGATAACGGTGAAGATTGCAACAGCCCCCAGGAGGCACCTCAGCCTCTCCCATTGCTTCAGAGAGGGATCGTCCCCACACAGCTGGGTCGCTTTCTCATTGGCCAAGGGGAGATGGGTCAGCAGGAATAAGCGCACGTCCCACCCCCCAGCAATGGTATAAAACCCAGGCGTTTGAGCCAAAACAGTACTCCTTGCACCCCAGGGCAGCTGGACGCCAGCGATTCCTGTTGGGTTCTTACTGCCTGAACAGCAAGGCCTTCATCAGGTAGGTAATTGCTGGCTCTCTTTCTGGAAAAGTGACCATTCAGCTCCTCTGTTCAATTCCCATCACTCGAGACTCATCTGCATGGCCAACTGCTGGAAGTATCCATGCATGTAATTAGGCCACCAGAGATGTCTGGGAAAAAAGAATCATTGCAAGACATGCAGAGCGGTACGGAGCTCAGAATTGTTCTTAAGCCAAAGGTAGAGGGAACACCATCTGCTTGAGTTGGAGGTAGGCTCTCTGCAGTTTAGTATCCTGGGCAGAGTGCCCAGGCTTCTGCACCACCTGGGTCTTCCATGTCCTTATTGCCGCGGTGTCCCCCTCCGCAGCCCCATCCAGACCCAGGACAGGTGTCAGCCATGAAGATCCTGTACCTGCTCTTCTCCATCTTCCTCCTGTTGATCCAGGGTGCTGCAGGTGAGAGGGAAAGAAGGGAGGTGGGGGAGGGGTGAGTGCCCATCAGAGGGGTTTCCCGTGTGCCGCAAAGTCTCCACGTCACTTGCAGTGATGCAAAGGTTAGCGGGGATGGAGGAGAAGGCATTTTCCACATGCCCTTCCAAGAGCACGTGGTAGAGCGAGCTCTTGGCAACAGAACCCTGGCTTCTTCTGTGCGTCAGCAAGGGGTTTCCTTTCAGGTTCCAGCCCTGCACCCAGCTGTTCCTCTTTGGGTGTCCCTGGAGGATCTTTTGAGCTGTGCAGGGATGGGAGAGCCCCAGGGGGTTGTTGGCTCTGTGGGTTGCCCGCGGCACAGAGCGGTCCCTTCTGGTCTAGTGCCTCCTCAGCAGCGTGTCCCAACACCTCATTGCCCCAAGGCACGATCCCTGCAAGGGCTGGGCAAGGACTTTCCATCAGAGGTGCCTCCAAGGCAAGGGTGCAGCCAGGACAGGGAATTGGGCCGCAGGCAGTGCTCTGCTTGCCAGCTCTGCTGGTCCAGGCAGTGGTGGACATAAAGCTGGGGAGCCACCATGGCTCTTCCTCGACCTCATGACCTCATGCTGTTCCTCCCCACGGTCTGTCCTTGTGTGCACCCACGCTGGTGTGAACGAGTCCTTCTGGGTGAGACATGTTGCCATTGAAGCTGTGGCTATGGTGAGCTTGAAGCTGAGCCCATTTATTGGCCTGAAAAGCATGGGGCGTGTGAGCATTTCTGCAACCACATGCTGCTGGACCAGATTATCCCTTTAATGTTTTGTGTGTAGCATTCCCCATGGAAACAAGATTATCTGAATGCAGGCGAAGAGGGGGATACTGCACTTATGGGCCCTGCCTTTCTGCTGGAAGGCACTTTGGGAGATGTCCTCTATTTCAACACTGCTGCAAACGGTAAGGTACTGAGTAAGGAAAGAGATTCTGCCTTTCTCCACAGAAATATCCGTTAGAAATTTCTTTCCAGCCAGTGCCTGGTAAATTCTCTCCTGCATTTCTGCTTTGTGGGAGAGGCCCAAGAAGGAAGGGAAAAGCCCTTGAAGGTCTGGTCCTGCCTGCTGTGGGACTGCATGAACCCTGGCACACCCAGCACCCGCCAACGCTCCTTCAGTGCCGCGACACTCATTCAGGCTTTGCAGAGGGCTCTCCCAAGCCAGCCAAGAGCAAAGCACGCACTGTCCTTGGACAGTATCAAGCACACGATCCTGCTTTTGCTGCATCTGGATAGACGTGGAGTCAGGGCTGCCAGCACTAAGACAACACAGGTCCAAAGTGTGTGCAATAAGGACGGAACCTCACCTCCGTGGAGCCTGATGCTCTTGCACCGTGGACCTGTCTTGTCCTTGCAGGGGAGGTGTGAAAGGGTGGGAGGAAGGGAAGAGTAAGTTACAAGAGGTGACGTGCTCATCTCCTTTCTTCATACAGCATCTGGGGTTGAGACCCTGAACTCTGCAAGCAGGACGTCCCCCTTGCTTCTGGCTCCTGGACCCATCTCCTGATGTCCTCTCCCCTCCCTGCCTCTGCCGTCCCCAGGTGCTGTGACAGCAGGAGTGGAAGCGCTGCTCCTGCTTGATGCCCGGGTGCTCATGGGCCAGAGCCATCCCATCACAGACCTGGTGCTGTTGGGGCAGAGGCTGCTTTTCCCGGCTTGAATAAAGATGAGCAGTTTGGCATTGCAGCGTGTGGGACGTGTGGCTATTCTGTTGTGGTGGAGGGTGTTTTGTGCCTGCTGGCTCTGGTGGTGGTGGTGGGTTGGTGTCAGGAGAAGCACCGGACATGCTGGGGGTCACAAGCATGGCCGTCCCTGGGGTGCTCTTAACTGGCAGTGGCGTGTTGACACTGATCCTGCCAGTCCCTGCTGGGCCAAGGGCTTTGCTGTGGGTGTGATGGAGGTGCTCTACGGATGGTCCCTCCTGGGAAGTGGGAGGCCTGTCCTGCTCCTGCCGGTCACGGCTGTCCCTTGCCCCTGACAGCCATGGGAATCCCTCACAGGATTCATGTGCAGGGCTGTGCTGGGTGGTGCGTCCCTTGGTTGGGCATGGCCAGGGCCGCCCTCCCAACCAGCCCTAGAGGCCCTGAAGTTCCTCCTTGTCCTGCTCCAGCATGCTGCAGCCCTCCTGGCTGTGGGCCATGTGGGAGATGCGCTGCACCACTACTTGTCTCAGCAGGCAGGAGGAGGAGGAGGAGGTCATGCAGGTCCGGCTCCAGGTGACCTGTGAACTGTGTCCTATTCACTATGGCCCTGAAATGTCCAAATTTATAGTCCCACAGGGAGTAAGCAGGTTGACTTCTTCTCTCTGCCCAGCTGGAGGCAATCTGCGATGACAATGCTCTTCTCCATCAAAGGCTCTGCTCCATCATAGGCTCTGCTCCATCAAAGGCAGTGACCTCTACCTGTCTGCAGAAGCAAACCTCACGCTTTAGGTTCCCTGCGTGGTTCCATACCTGCCTGTGTCTACACACTCGTGTGTGTGTGAGCAACTACTGAACTATCTCATGTTATGGACTATCACATAACTCCTATAAAGCCACAAACTCTCTTGATCAAATCCACACCTCCAAGGCCTAGTAAGTCCCCTAGTCCCACTTCATTTGCATAGTCTCTGTTCACTGTTTGTATCTCTGAGCAGCCATCAGGAAGGTAGCCTTATGCTTGTCACTTCTTGCCATGCCAAATGCAAGGATGAAGCTGTTCTTTTACGTAAACTATTTTGTACAATCCTCCATGGCACTCACCACTTCCTTACCAAGGAAACTGATGGGAAAGGAAGAAAGAAATATTTTATCCTTTCATGGCCCTGCTTGCTACTGGTGTCTCCCCCAACCACTCTGCATTGTCCATCCCAGGCAGTTCCTGCCAAGGCGCCGCAGCACGTGTGCCCGCTGTGAGGTGGGGTGTCACAAGAGCTGTTGCATGAGGATAACGGTGAAGATTGCAACAGCCCCCAGGAGGCACCTCAGCCTCTCCCATTGCTTCAGAGAGGGATCGTCCCCACACAGCTGGGTCGCTTTCTCATTGGCCAAGGGGAGGTGGGTCAGCAGGAATAAGCGCACATCCCACCCCCCAGCAATGGTATAAAACCCAGGCGTTTGAGCCAAAACAGTACTCCTTGCACCCCAGGGCAGCTGGACGCCAGCGATTCCTGTTGGGTTCTTACTGCCTGAACAGCAAGACCTTCATCAGGTAGGTAATTGCTGGCTCTCTTTCTGGAAAAGTGACCATTCAGCTCCTCTGTTCAATTCCCATCACTCGAGACTCATCTGCATGGCCAGCTGCTGGAAGTATCCATGCATGTAATTAGGCCACCAGAGATGTCTGGGAAAAAAGAATCATTGCAAGACATGCAGAGTGGTACGGAGCTCAGAATTGTTCTTAAGCCAAAGGTAGAGGGAACACCATCTGCTTGAGTTGGAGGTAGGCTCTCTGCAGTTTAGTATCCTGGGCAGAGTGCCCAGGCTTCTGCACCACCTGGGTCTTCCATGTCCTTATCGCCGTGGTGTCCCTCTCCGCAGCCCCGTCCAGACCCGGGACAGGTGTCAGCCATGAAGATCCTGTACCTGCTCTTCTCCATCTTCCTCCTGTTGATCCAGGGTGCTGCAGGTGAGAGGGAAAGAAGGGAGGTGGGGGAGGGGTGAGTGCCCATCAGAGGGGTTTCCCGTGTGCCGCAAAGTCTCCACGTCACTTGCAGTGATGCAAAGGTTAGCGGGGATGGAGGAGAAGGCATTTTCCACATGCCCTTCCAAGAGCACATGGTAGAGCGAGCTCTTGGCAACAGAATCCTGGCTTCTTCTGTGCGTCAGCAAGGGGTTTCCTTTCAGGTTCCAGCCCTGCACCCAGCTGTTCCTCTTTGGGTGTCCCTGGAGGATCTTTTGAGCTGTGCAGGGATGGGAGAGCCCCAGGGGGTTGTTGGCTCTGTGGGTTGCCCGCGGCACAGAGCGGTCCCTTCTGGTCTAGTGCCTCCTCAGCAGCGTGTCCCAACACCTCATTGCCCCAAGGCACGATCCCTGCAAGGGCTGGGCAAGGACTTTCCATCAGAGGTGCCTCCAAGGCAAGGGTGCAGCCAGGACAGGGAATTGGGCTGCAGGCAGTGCTCTGCTTGCCAGCTCTGCTGGTCCAGGCAGTGGTGGACATGAAGCTGGGGAGCCACCATGGCTCTTCCTCGACCTCATGACCTCATGCTGTTCCTCCCCACGGTCTGTTCTTGTGTGCACCCACGCTGGTGTGAACGAGTCCTTCTGGGTGAGACATGTTGCCATTGAAGCTGTGGCTATGGTGAGCTTGAAGCTGAGCCCATTTATTGGCCTGAAATGCATGGGGCGGTGAGCATTTCTGCAACCACGTGCTGCTAGACCAGATTATCCCTTTAATGTTTTGTGTGTAGCATTCCCCATGGAAACAGGAACCTTCCTTGGATGCAGAATAAGAGGGGGACAGTGCAGTTTTAGGCCCTGCGGCTATGGTTTATCAAGTATTGGGAGATGTCCACCATTTCAATACTGCTGCAAACGGTAAGGTCCTGAGTAAGAACGAGTTTCCTCCTTTCTCCAAACAAATATCCGTTACAAATGTCTTTCTAGCCAATGCCTGGTAAATTCCCTCCTGCATTTCTGCTTTGTGGGAGAGGCCCAAGAAGGAAGGGAAAAGCCCTTGAAGGTCTGGTCCTGCCTGCTGTGGGACTGCATGAACCCTGGCACACCCAGCACCCGCCAACGCTCCTTCAGTGCCGCGACACTCATTCAGGCTTTGCAGAGGGCTCTCCCAAGCCAGCCAAGAGCAAAGCACGCACTGTCCTTGGACAGTATCGAGCACACGATCCTGCTTTTGCTGCATCTGGATAGACGTGGAGTCAGGGCTGCCAGCACTAAGACAACACAGGTCCAAAGTGTGTGCAATAAGGACGGAACCTCACCTCCGTGGAGCCTGATGCTCTTGCACCATAGACCTGTCTTGTCCTTGCAGGGGAGGTGTGAAAGGGTGGGAGGAAGGGAAAAGTAGAGTTACAAGAGGTGACGTGCTCATCTCCTTTCTTCATACAGCATCTGGGGTTGAGACCCTGAACTCTGCAAGCAGGACGTCCCCCTCGCTTCTGGCTCCTGGACCCATCTCCTGATGTCCTCTCCCCTCCCTGCCTCTGCCGTCCCCAGGTGCTGTGACAGCAGGAGTGGAAGCGCTGCTCCTGCTTGATGCCCGGGTGCTCGTGGGCCAGAGCCATCCCGTCACAGACCTGGTGCTGTTGGGGCAGAGGCTGCTTTTCCCGGCTTGAATAAAGATGAGCAGTTTGGCATTGCAGTGTGTGGGACGTGTGGCTATTCTGTTGTGGTGGAGGGTGTTTTGTGCCTGCTGGCTCTGGTGGTGGTGGTGGGTTGGTGTCAGGAGAAGCACCGGGACATGCTGGGGGTCACAAGCATGGCTGTCCCTGGGGTGCTCTTAACTGGCAGTGGCATGTTGACACTGATCCTGCCAGTCCCTGCTGGGCCAAGGGCTTTGCTGTGGGTGTGATGGAGGTGCTCTACAGATGGTCCCTCCTGGGAAGTGGGAGGCCTGTCCTGCTCCTGCCGGTCACGGCTGTCCCTTGCCCCTGACAGCCATGGGAATCCCTCCCAGGATTCATGTGCAGGGCTGTGCTGGGTGGTGTGTCCCTTGGTTGGGCATGGCCAGGGACGCCCTCCCAACCAGCCCTAGAGGCCCTGATGTTCCTCCTTGTCCTGCTCCAGCATGCTGCAGCCCTCCTGGCTGTGGGCCATGTGGGAGATGCGCTGCACCACTACTTGTCTCAGCAGGCGGGAGGAGGAGGAGGAGGTCATGCAGGTCCGGCTCCAGGTGACCTGTGAACTGTGTCCTATTCACTATGGCCCTGAAATGTCCAAATTTATAGTCCCACAGGGAGTAAGCAGGTTGACTTCTTCTCTCTGCCCGGCTGGAGGCAATCTGCGATGACAATGCTCTTCTCTATCAAAGGCTCTGCTCCATCAAAGGCTCTGCTCCATCAAAGGCAGTGACCTCTACCTGTCTGCAGAAGCAAACCTCACGCTTTAGGTTCCCTGCGTGGTTCCATACCCGCCTGTGTCTACACACTCATGCGTGTGTGAGCAACTACTCACCTTGAGTGTTTGGTGGTGCCTTTCCCTGCCAAGAAGGCAAAACCTTCTCTGCCATTCTTTTTCTGATCGGGCAATGTGGTGAGGCATGTTCAGGTCATCCCTGCCTGCCATGGCCTTTCCTCCCCCTGTGCTCACCTCTCATTATATCGAGCCAGCAGCATTCCCCTTGAGCACCTTTCACTTCTGTAGGGAGAACTTGTTCCACTCCCGCAGGAACTTCTTGGCCCACAACGTCTCAAACAGAGGAAGACTGTCTTTTATCTACAATACATGGCCTTTTCTGTTGTCTGTCATGCGTCGGATGACTGATTGTCTGGGTGAGTCAGTGGTTGTCAGAGCCCAGAACATGCTGAAAGTGAAACTGGGTTTCCTGACTACAAGAAGGATTGGAAATGTGTCTTGAAACATGAGGAAGGTTCCTGAGACCTCATGTTGTGGTGTGCATGGGGACTGTCCTGGACAAAGCAGGGAGATGCGATTCAAGCAGCAGTGCAGAGATTTCCCAGCCTTTCAGGCTTACACTCACTTGGAAGGTGGCTTTGTACTGACCGTACTGGTCACCAGGGGCCTCCCTCACCAAGTGCCGGGCACCCCCCGGTACATACATTTCCCTCAACTCCAGAACCTGGGTCAGTCCTTGACCCCGGTTTGACTATTGGCATTGCGTTGAGTGTTGGCACGAAGACCTCCTGATGTGTAAACCTTCTCTGCTTTAGCCCTTGGGTAAGGAGAGGCGGAAGTGCAAAACCAAATGCACTAGCAATGCGTAACTGCCTCTGAAAGTCCATCTTGTCTCCCCTTTTTCTCTGTCTCTCCAGAAGTGTAGCTCTCCTCAAGAGTTGAGTCTTGGATGCAAAAGGCCTGAGGGATGACTCCTTCCGAGGGAAGATATTCTGTTTGCATTCTCCACGTGTCTTTGAAGGTTGCTTTGCTTAATTGTGCAGTAGTCAGGCATTACTTCTCCCATGTGTCCTCTAAGAAAATACAAAGAGAAAAGTGAGAAATAAGACGACGGAAAAACATCAACTGGATTGCCACACAGGCCAATGCTTCCCCAGCTGCTCCCAGGATATCCAAAAGGTGCGTATCTGACAGACATCCTTAGGAACAGGCCACAGAAGACATCACCCTCCGTTACTTGAGATAGCCCCTCTGCAGTTTGGAATATTACTGTGTGCTGTCATCCCCAGGAGATTTAGTCTATCCTTGTCTGCAGCCCTGTGAAGACCCAGGCCAGGTGTCAGCCATGAAGATCCTGTCCCTGCTCTTCCCATTCTTCCTCGTGTTGATCCAGGGTGCTGCAGGTGAGAGGGCGAGAAGGGAGATGGCGTGAGGTGTGAGTCCCCATCAGTAGGAACCTCCTTGTCCTGGGAAGTGAACACTTTTGCCAAAGACAAGGAGGGGAACGTTTCTGCAGTTGTCTCAGAGCTCCTATGTAATGGCATACATCTGGGTGTGGTTACGGCTGTTACCATTTGCAGTGCGTATAGAGGAATCCAGCCCAAAGAAAGGACTTTGTTTCTTCTGAGGTTTAGGGAGGGAATCAGCCCTGGGCTCCAACTCCCGAGATTTGCTGCCGCTCTGGGAGGTGTCTCTGGATGAGCTACTCCTGAAGTCACTGTAGGCACAGGCTACACAGACCATCCTAGGTGTCCAAAATGTGGGCACTCCGGGGCAGAGTTTTCTGAGCGTGATATGCAGTACAGTTTGAGGGCCCTTTGACCTCTTAGACCTCCAATCCATCCCGGTACTGTGTGACTTAGCTGAGAATTTCTGGTGGAGGTTAACAACTTAGTGGGGTGGCTGGAGGCCACGGCACAGCCTTCTGCAGCCCTACGGCCAGAGACAGCTAGACACCAGGCCTTTAGCTTAGAACTCTCCAGGATACACTGCTCATGCTGTCCAGTAGCATTGAACCTGAGTGTCCCAAAGCACTATTGTCCCGAGCCATGACCCCTGCAAGGGCTGGGCAAGGGCTTTCCGTCAGAAGTCAGCCAAAGGTGGGGTACTGCCAGGACGGGGATGTCGAATGGGAGAAGTGCCCCGCTTGCCAACTCTGCTGCTCAAGGCAGCGGTGGACACAAAGCTGGGGAGTCAGCGTGACTCTTACTCAGCCTCAGTTTGGTCCTTCCCACGGTCTGTTCTTGTGTGCACCCACTTGAGAGTGAGAGAGTCCTTCTGGGTGAGA
Organism: Larus michahellis; assembly: GCF_964199755.1. Taxonomy (NCBI): domain Eukaryota; kingdom Metazoa; phylum Chordata; class Aves; order Charadriiformes; family Laridae; genus Larus; species Larus michahellis. The sequence goes on from NC_133898.1 coordinate 127,952,710, forward strand.
CACGTTGCCATTGAAGCTGTGGTTATGGTGAGGTTGAAGCTGAGCCCATTTATTGGCCTGAAATGCACGGGGAGTGTCAGACTTTCTGCAACCACATGCCGCTAGACCAGATCAATGTTCTAATAGTTTCTCTGTTCATGACCTTCCATGGCACCAGGAAGTGCAAAATGATGCAGACGACAAGGGGGATTCTGTGTTTTTGGGGGATGCCGTTTCCCCTATAGATTCGTGGGAGTTTGTTCAACATTCAGGCACTGCTGCAAAAGGTAAGTTCTGGAAACAGTTTGCCTCTATTTATATAGTTATTATTGTCTTTCAAGCCAGCTCCTGCTTGGCAGCTTTGTGCATTCATGCCCAGAGGGAAAAGCCAGGGAAAGAAGGGAAAAGTCCTTGTGGGTTTGGACCTGTCTGCTGTTGGTGCCGAAGGAGCCCAAGGTCAGCCAGTGCCTCCCCGCCCTCTTTCAGCCCCATGGAGGCTTGCCCACTGACAATACAGAAAGCTCAGCCTTGTTGTCCAAATGAGAAGGCTGTCCCTTGGGTAGTGTGAGGCACAGGACTCTCCTCTTGATGTCTCTAAAGAGCCTTGGAGCCAAGGCTGCCAACACTACGGAGAGCACAGGGCAAGCCAACTGGAATGGCTGGAGTTTACATCTGTGAGGTTGTCTTATCCCCCTGCACTTGTTTGTCACAGGAGAGGAGGTGGGAGAGAGTGGGAGGAAGGGAAAAGTGAGTTACAACAGGTGACGTGCTCATCTCCTTTCTTCATACAGCGTCTGGGGTTGAGACCCTGAACTCTGCAAGCTGGACGTCCCCCTCGCTTCTGGCTCCTGGACCCATCTCGTGATGTCCTCCCCCCTCCCTCCTCTCCCCGTTTGTGATTGGGCTGCCGTGCCCAGTACTGCTGACTCAGAAAGGCAAGAGCCAGGAGGTTCGGAGAAGGTAGCAAATCCTTATTTGTGGAGCACAAGAGCTTTGTTACAAGGTCCCAGCTCTGGTCCCAGTTGCAGAACCCACCGCAGGAACATTTCCTTAAAGAAACGGGGTGTGAGAGACCCCGGGGGGATGCCACAGCAACCAGGAGAAGTCACACGTGACTCATGATCTCACTGGAGGAAAATAAATATCTGTACCCAAAAGTCTGGTTTCTGCCTTCCTTCATCTGCATCATGTCTATAGGGAAACCTCATTATCTACTGGGCAGCTTCACTGTAGTATCAGATAAATCCTCCATTTTTACAGACACTTAATTCATTCAGATCTTACCTTCTGCTCCCTGGAGCATGAGGAGGACGAGGACACAGAGGCCAGGCTGGAGTTGCTGGTACCTCAAAATGTCCATCTCAAAAGCTCCTTTTCCTGCTTCTCCCCCTGCCAGAGAAAAAGAAGCATCGCTTCCCTGTTCTGACACCTCTGAGAAGGCTTCCCAGGCCTTCAGCCATGGGTCTTGTGTCATCTTGCCTTGTGTAAGAACCGCTTGGTGCTGTGGTTTGCTGGACGCTTCTTGGGACACACGCACACACACATGCACTGCATCCCTGTTCATTAGTAACCAGCACCAGGCTGCTGCTCTGCCACAAAACGGAACTTCTCCTGCTTCTCTTCAAGAAGCTCTCCCAGTAAAATCCAAGACCAGCCTTCTGGCACTGGGCCCTCTTCTTCTGCTAAGCATGCAGAAGCCATCTTCCACTTTTTTCATGATCGTTATCTTGACACCGTGTCTTGAAATCTCAATGGTGTGTGAGGGGAAAAGGCTGAGAGGCCAGGCTCCACAGCCAAAATCCCCAGCAGGTAACCCCTTGGAGTTGTGGCGACCAGATTGCTCTTCCATACACCTTGGGAGGCAGTTGCCAAGTTGGGCATGCAGCACAGAGCCCTCCTGCCCAAAAAGAGCAGCCACTTTACATAAAATCATAGAATCATAGGATCATAGGGTTGGAAGGGACCTCTGGAGATCATCCCGTCCAACCCCCTGCCAGAGCAGGGTCACCTTAGAGCAGGTGGCACAGGAACGCGTCCAGGCGGGGTTGGAATGTCTCCAGAGACGGAGACTCCACCACCTCTCTGGGCAGGCTGTGCCAGTGCTCCGCCACCCTCACAGGAAAGAAGTTCCACCTCATGTTGAGATGGAACTTCTTATGGTCAAGTCTGTGCCCGTTACCCCTTGTCCTGTCCCTGGGCACCACTGAAAAGAGCCTGGCCCCATCCTCCTGACACCCACCCTTTCAGTATTTATAAGTGTAGATAAGGTCCCGCCTCGGCCGTCTTTTTTCCAGACTGAAGAGACCCAAATCCCTCAGCCTTTCTTCATAGGGGAGATGTTCCAGTCCCCTCATCATCTTGGTAGCCCTTTGCTGTCCCCTCTCCAGCAGTTCCCTGTCCCTCTTGAACCGGGGAGCCCAGAAGAACTGGACCCAGCACTCCAGGTGTGGCCTCACCAAGGCGGAGTACAGGGGGAGGATGACTCCCTCGACCTGATGGCCACACTCTTCTTGATGCCCCCCAGCATCCATTGGCCTTCTTGGCCACAAGGGCACATTGCTGACCCATGGTCATCCTGTTGTCCACCAGGACTCCCAGGTCTCTTTCCACTGAGCTGCTCTCCAGCAGGTCAGCCCCCCAGCCTGTACTGGTGCGTGGGGTTATTCCTCCCCAGGTGCAGCACCCTACACTTGCCCTTTTCTCGATTGCAAGAAGGGCATCAAACGCATTGGCTTCACAAGCGATGGCTACGTCCATCTTATATTTCTTCACCTTGCATTGCTTTAGGAGGAGACACAGATTTGTTGGATCACCTGGTTTACAGACCTTAACGTGTACCCTGGTGTTCCTCTCACTTTCTCTGAACAGACAGCAGGGAGATAGTGTCATGGTCAGGTGCACAGACATCTTGTTCCAGAAGAAAAGGTTCTTGCAGTGTCTAGAGGTGGGAAGATTTTCAATATTTCACATGTTCTTGCACATCACATGCTAGCTGAGTATTTAATCTGATGAGAAGAGACAAAGAAGGACTCCTTTCTTTTGGGACCAGGCTAGTGCTGGTTGGTGTTTGCACCAACCAGTTACTTTGTGCATCCCAAAGATTTTTCAGCAAGCCACCACAGCCCGTGTGCCTGCTGTGAGGTGGGGTGTCACAAGAGCTGTTGCATGAGGATAACGGTGAAGATTGCAACAGCCCCCAGGAGGCACCTCAGCCTCTCCCATTGCTTCAGAGAGGGATCGTCCCCACACAGCTGGGTCGCTTTCTCATTGGCCAAGGGGAGGTGGGTCAGCAGGAATAAGCGCACGTCCCACCCCCCAGCAATGGTATAAAACCCAGGCGTTTGAGCCAAAACAGTACTCCTTGCACCCCAGGGCAGCTGGACGCCAGCGATTCCTGTTGGGTTCTTACTGCCTGAACAGCAAGACCTTCATCAGGTAGGTAATTGCTGGCTCTCTTTCTGGAAAAGTGACCATTCAGCTCCTCTGTTCAATTCCCATCACTCGAGACTCATCTGCATGGCCAACTGCTGGAAGTATCCATGCATGTAATTAGGCCACCAGAGATGTCTGGGAAAAAAGAATCATTGCAAGACATGCAGAGTGGTACGGAGCTCAGAATTGTTCTTAAGCCAAAGGTAGAGGGAACACCATCTGCTTGAGTTGGAGGAAGGCTCTCTGCAGTTTAGTATCTTGGGCAGAGTGCCCAGGCTTCTGCACCACCTGGGTCCTCCATGTCTTTATAGCCGTGGTGTCCCTCTCCGCAGCCCTGTCCAGACCCGGGACAGGCGTCAGCCATGAAGATCCTGTACCTGCTCTTCTCCATCTTCCTCCTGTTGATCCAGGGTGCTGCAGGTGAGAGGGAAAGAAGGGAGGTAGGGGAGGGGTGAGTCCCCATCAGAGGGGTTTCCCATGTGCCGCAAAGTCTCCACGTCACTTGCAGTGATGCAAAGGTTAGCGGGGATGGAGGAGAAGGCATTTTCCACATGCCCTTCCAAGAGCACATGGTAGAGCGAGCTCTTGGCAACAGAACCCTGGCTTCTTCTGTACGTCAGCAAGGGGTTTCCTTTCAGGTTCCAGCCCTGCACCCAGCTGTTCCTCTTTGGGTGTCCCTGGAGGATCTTTTGAGCTGTGCAGGGATGGGAGAGCCCCAGGGGGTTGTTGGCTCTGTGGGTTGCCCGCGGCACAAAGTGGTCCCTTCTGGTCTAGTGCCGTCTCAGCAGCGTGTCCCAACACCTGATTGCCCCAAGGCACGATCCCTGCAAGGGCTGGGCAAGGACTTTCCATCAGAAGTGACTCCAAAGCAAGGGTGCAGCCAGGACAGGGAATTGGGCCGCAGGCAGTGCTCTGCTTGCCAGCTCTGCTGGTCCAGGCAGTGGTGGACATGAAGCTGGGGAGCCAGCATGGCTCTTCCTTGACCTCATGACCTCATGCTGTTCTTCCCCATGGTCTGTCCTTGTGTGCATCCACACTGGTGTGAACGAGTCCTTCTGGGTGAGACAGGTTGCCATTGAAGCTGTGGCTATGGTGAGCTTGAAGCTGAGCCCATTTATTGGCCTGAAATGCATGGGGAAGGTGAGCATTTCTGCAACCACGTGCTGCTAGACCAGATTATCCCTTTAATGTTTTGTGTGTAGCATTCCCCATGGAAACAGGAAACCAATTCGGATGCATACAAAGAGGCGGATACTGTACCTTGGGGCGCTGCCGCCGCCCTCATACGTCTTTGGGAAGATGTTCGATATTTTACGCATGCTGCAGAAGGTAAGGTCTTTATTCGTGGCTAAGGAAAGAGTTTCCTCCTTTCTCTAAAAAAATATCTGTTAAAAATGTCTTTCCAGCCAATGCCTGGTAAATTCTCTCCTGCATTTCTGCTTTGTGGGAGAGGCCCAAGAAGGAAGGGAAAAGCCCTTGAAGGTCTGGTCCTGCCTGCTGTGGGACTGCATGAACCCTGGCACACCCAGCACCCGCCAACGCTCCTTCAGTGCCGCGACACTCATTCAGGCTTTGCAGAGGGCTCTCCCAAGCCAGCCAAGAGCAAAGCACGCACTGTCCTTGGACAGTATCGAGCACACGATCCTGCTTTTGCTGCATCTGGATAGGCGTGGAGTCAGGGCTGCCAGCACTAAGACAACACAGGTCCAAAGTGTGTGCAATAAGGACGGAACCTCACCTCCGTGGAGCCTGATGCTCTTGCACCGTGGACCTGTCTTGTCCTTGCAGGGGAGGTGTGAAAGGGTGCGAGGAAGGGAAAAGTAAGTTACAAGAGGTGACGTGCTCATCTCCTTTCTTCATACAGCATCTGGGGTTGAGACCCTGAACTCTGCAAGCAGGACGTCCCCCTCGCTTCTGGCTCCTGGACCCATCTCCTGATGTCCTCTCCCCTCCCTGCCTCTGCCGTCCCCAGGTGCTGTGACAGCAGGAGTGGAAGCGCTGCTCCTGCTTGATGCCCGGGTGCTCGTGGGTCAGAGCCATCCCGTCACAGACCTGGTGCTGTTGGGGCAGAGGCTGCTTTTCCCGGCTTGAATAAAGATGAGCAGTTTGGCATTGCAGCGTGTGGGACGTGTGGCTCTTCTGTGTGGTGGAGGGTGTTTTGTGCCTGCTGGCTCTGGTGGTGGTGGTGGGTTGGTGTCAGGAGAAGCACCGGGACATGCTGGGATCACAAGCATGGCTGTCCCTGGGGTGCTCTTAACTGGCAGTGGCACGTTGACACTGATCCTGCCAGTCCCTGCTGGGCCAAGGGCTTTGCTGTGGGTGTGATGGAGGTGCTTTACGGATGGTCCCTCCTGGGAAGTGGGAGGCCTGTCCTGCTCCTGCCGGTCACGGCTGTCCCTTGCCCCTGACAGCCATGGGAATCCCTCACAGGATTCATGTGCAGGGCTGTGCTGGGTGGTGCGTCCCTTGGTTGGGCATGGCCAGGGACGCCCTCCCAACCAGCCCTAGAGGCCCTGAAGTTCCTCCTTGTCCTGCTCCAGCATGCTGCAGCCCTCCTGGCTGTGGGCCATGTGGGAGATGCGCTGCACCACTACTTGTCTCAGCAGGCAGGAGGAGGAGGAGGAGGAGGTCATGCAGGTCCGGCTCCAGGTGACCTGTGAACTGTGTCCTATTCACTATGGCCCTGAAATGTCCAAATTTATAGTCCCACAGGGAGTAAGCAGGTTGACTTCTTCTCTCTGCCCGGCTGGAGGCAATCTGCGATGACAATGCTTTTCTCCATCAAAGGCTCTGCTCCATCAAAGGCAGTGACCTCTACCTGTCTGCAGAAGCAAACCTCACGCTTTAGGTTCCCTGCGTGGTTCCATACCCGCCTGTGTCTACACACTCATGCGTGTGTGAGCAACTACTCACCTTGAGTGTTTGGTGGTGCCTTTCCCTGCCAAGAAGGCAAAACCTTCTCTGCCATTCTTTTTCTGATCGGGCAATGTGGTGAGGCATGTTCAGGTCATCCCTGCCTGCCATGGCCTTTCTTCCCCCTGTGCTCACCTCTCATTATATCGAGCCAGCAGCATTCCCCTTGAGCACCTTTCACCTCTGTAGGAGAACTTATTCCACTCCCGCAGGAACTTCTTGGCCCACAACGTCTCAAACAGAGAAAGACTGTCTTTTATCTACAATACATGGCCTTTTCTGTTGTCTGTCATGCGTCGGATGACTGATTGTCTGGGTGAGTCAGTGGTTGTCAGAGCCCAGAACATGCTGAAAGTGAAACTGGGTTTCCTGACTACAAGAAGGATTGGAAATGTGTCTTGAAACATGAGGAAGGTTCCTGAGACCTCATGTTGTGGTGTGCATGGGGACTGTCCTGGACAAAGCAGGGAGATGCGATTCAAGCAGCAGTGCAGAGATTTCCCAGCCTTTCAGGCTTACACTCACTTGGAAGGTGGCTTTGTACTGACCGTACTGGTCACCAGGGGCCTCCCTCACCAAGTGCCGGGCACCCCCCGGTACATACATTTCCCTCAACTCCAGAACCTGGGTCAGTCCTTGACCCCGGTTTGACTATTGGCATTGCGTTGAGTGTTGGCACGAAGACCTCCTGATGTGTAAACCTTCTCTGCTTTAGCCCTTGGGTAAGGAGAGGCGGAAGTGCAAAACCAAATGCACTAGCAATGCGTAACTGCCTCTGAAAGTCCATCTTGTCTCCCCTTTTTCTCTGTCTCTCCAGAAGTGTAGCTCTCCTCAAGAGTTGAGTCTTGGATGCAAAAGGCCTGAGGGATGACTCCTTCCGAGGGAAGATATTCTGTTTGCCTTCTCCACGTGTCTTTGAAGGTTGCTTTGCTTAATTGTGCAGTAGTCAGGCATTACTTCTCCCATGTGTCCTCTAAGAAAATACAAAGAGAAAAGTGAGAAATAAGACGACGGAAAAACATCAACTGGATTGCCACACAGGCCAATGCTTCCCCAGCTGCTCCCAGGATATCCAAAAGGTGCGTATCTGACAGACATCCTTAGGAACAGGCCACAGAAGACATCACCCTCCGTTACTTGAGATAGCCCCTCTGCAGTTTGGAATATTACTGTGTGCTGTCATCCCCAGGAGATTTAGTCTATCCTTGTCTGCAGCCCTGTGAAGACCCAGGCCAGGTGCCAGCCATGAAGATCCTGTCCCTGCTCTTCCCATTCTTCCTCATGTTGATCCAGGGTGCTGCAGGTGAGAGGGCGAGAAGGGAGATGGCGTGAGGTGTGAGTCCCCATCAGTAGGAACCTCCTTGTCCTGGGAAGTGAACACTTTTGCCAAAGACAAGGAGGGGAACGTTTCTGCAGTTGTCTCAGAGCTCCTATGTAATGGCATACATCTGGGTGTGGTTACGGCTGTTACCATTTGCAGTGCGTATAGAGGAATCCAGCCCAAAGAAAGGACTTTGTTTCTTCTGAGGTTTAGGGAGGGAATCAGCCCTGGGCTCCAACTCCCGAGATTTGCTGCCGCTCTGGGAGGTGTCTCTGGATGAGCTACTCCTGAAGTCACTGTAGGCACAGGCTACACAGACCATCCTAGGTGTCCAAAATGTGGGCACTCCGGGGCAGAGTTTTCTGAGCGTGATATGCAGTACAGTTTGAGGGCCCTTTGACCTCTTAGACCTCCAATCCATCCCGGTACTGTGTGACTTAGCTGAGAATTTCTGGTGGAGGTTAACAACTTAGTGGGGTGGCTGGAGGCCACGGCACAGCCTTCTGCAGCCCTACGGCCAGAGACAGCTAGACACCAGGCCTTTAGCTTAGAACTCTCCAGGATACACTGCTCATGCTGTCCAGTAGCATTGAACCTGAGTGTCCCAAAGCACTATTGTCCCGAGCCATGACCCCTGCAAGGGCTGGGCAAGGGCTTTCCGTCAGAAGTCAGCCAAAGGTGGGGTACTGCCAGGACGGGGATGTCGAATGGGAGAAGTGCCCCGCTTGCCAACTCTGCTGCTCAAGGCAGCGGTGGACACAAAGCTGGGGAGTCAGCGTGACTCTTACTCAGCCTCAGTTTGGTCCTTCCCACGGTCTGTTCTTGTGTGCACCCACTTGAGAGTGAGAGAGTCCTTCTGGGTGAGACACGTTGCCATTGAAGCTGTGGTTATGGTGAGGTTGAAGCTGAGCCCATTTATTGGCCTGAAATGCACGGGGAGTGTCAGACTTTCTGCAACCACATGCCGCTAGACCAGATCAATGTTCTAATAGTTTCTCTGTTCATGACCTTCCATGGCACCAGGAAGTGCAAAATGATGCAGACGACAAGGGGGATTCTGTGTTTTTGGGGGATGCCGTTTCCCCTATAGATTCGTGGGAGTTTGTTCAACATTCAGGCACTGCTGCAAAAGGTAAGTTCTGGAAACAGTTTGCCTCTATTTATATAGTTATTATTGTCTTTCAAGCCAGCTCCTGCTTGGCAGCTTTGTGCATTCATGCCCAGAGGGAAAAGCCAGGGAAAGAAGGGAAAAGTCCTTGTGGGTTTGGACCTGTCTGCTGTTGGTGCTGAAGGAGCCCAAGGTCAGCCAGTGCCTCCCCGCCCTCTTTCAGCCCCATGGAGGCTTGCCCACTGACAATACAGAAAGCTCAGCCTTGTTGTCCAAATGAGAAGGCTGTCCCTTGGGTAGTGTGAGGCACAGGACTCTCCTCTTGATGTCTCTAAAGAGCCTTGGAGCCAAGGCTGCCAACACTACGGAGAGCACAGGGCAAGCCAACTGGAATGGCTGGAGTTTACATCTGTGAGGTTGTCTTATCCCCCTGCACTTGTTTGTCACAGGAGAGGAGGTGGGAGAGAGTGGGAGGAAGGGAAAAGTGAGTTACAACAGGTGACGTGCTCATCTCCTTTCTTCATACAGCGTCTGGGGTTGAGACCCTGAACTCTGCAAGCAGGACGTCCCCCTCGCTTCTGGCTCCTGGACCCATCTCGTGATGTCCTCCCCCCTCCCTCCTCTCCCCGTTTGTGATTGGGCTGCCGTGCCCAGTACTGCTGACTCAGAAAGGCAAGAGCCAGGAGGTTCGGAGAAGGCAGCAAATCCTTATTTGTGGAGCACAAGAGCTTTGTTACAAGGTCCCAGCTCTGGTCCCAGTTGCAGAACCCACCGCAGGAACATTTCCTTAAAGAAACGGGGTGTGAGAGACCCCGGGGGGATGCCACAGCAACCAGGAGAAGTCACACGTGACTCATGATCTCGCTGGAGGAAAATAAATATCTGTACCCAAAAGTCGGGTTTCTGCCTTCCTTCATCTGCATTATGTCTATAGGGAAACCTCATTATCTACTGGGCAGCTTCACTGTAGTATCAGATAAATCCTCCATTTTTACAGACACTTAATTCATTCAGATCTTACCTTCTGCTCCCTGGAGCATGAGGAGGACGAGGACACAGAGGCCAGGCTGGAGTTGCTGGTACCTCAAAATGTCCATCTCAAAAGCTCCTTTTCCTGCTTCTCCCCCTGCCAGAGAAAAAGAAGCATCGCTTCCCTGTTCTGACACCTCTGAGAAGGCTTCCCAGGCCTTCAGCCATGGGTCTTGTGTCATCTTGCCTTGTGTAAGAACCGCTTGGTGCTGTGGTTTGCTGGACGCTTCTTGGGACACACGCACACACACATGCACTGCATCCCTGTTCATTAGTAACCAGCACCAGGCTGCTGCTCTGCCACAAAACGGAACTTCTCCTGCTTCTCTTCAAGAAGCTCTCCCAGTAAAATCCAAGACCAGCCTTCTGGCACTGGGCCCTCTTCTTCTGCTAAGCATGCAGAAGCCATCTTCCACTTTTTTCATGATCGTTATCTTGACACCGTGTCTTGAAATCTCAATGGCGTGTGAGGGGAAAAGGCTGAGAGGCCAGGCTCCACAGCCAAAATCCCCAGCAGGTAACCCCTTGGAGTTGGGGCGACCAGATTGCTCTTCCATACACCTTGGGAGGCAGTTGCCAAGTTGGGCATGCAGCACAGAGCCCTCCTGCCCAAAAAGAGCAGCCACTTTACATAAAATCATAGAATCATAGGATCATAGGGTTGGAAGGGACCTCTGGAGATCATCCCGTCCAACCCCCTGCCAGAGCAGGGTCACCTTAGAGCAGGTGGCACAGGAACGCGTCCAGGCGGGGTTGGAATGTCTCCAGAGACGGAGACTCCACCACCTCTCTGGGCAGGCTGTGCCAGTGCTCCGCCACCCTCACAGGAAAGAAGTTCCACCTCATGTTGAGATGGAACTTCCTATGGTCAAGTCTGTGCCCATTACCCCTTGTCCTGTCCCTGGGCACCACTGAAAAGAGCCTGGCCCCATCCTCCTGACACCCACCCTTTCAGTATTTACAAGTGTTGATAAGGTCCTGCCTCGGCCGTCTTTTTTCCAGACTGAAGAGACCCAAATCCTTCAGCCTTTCTTCATCAGAGAGATGTTCCAGTCCCCTCATCATCTTGGTAGCCCTTTGCTGTCCCCTCTCCAGCAGTTCCCTGTCCCTCTTGAACCGGGGAGCCCAGAAGAACTGGACCAACCACTCCAGGTGTGGCCTCATCAAGGCGGAGTACAGGGGGAGGATGACTCCCTCGACCTGATGGCCACACTCTTCTTGATGCCCCCCAGCATCCATTGGCCTTCTTGGCCACAAGGGCACCTTGCTGACCCATGGTCATCCTGTTGTCCACCAGGACTCCCAGGTCTCTTTCCACTGAGCTGCTCTCCAGCAGGTCAGCCCCCCAGCCTGTACTGGTGCGTGGGGTTATTCCTCCCCAGGTGCAGCACCCTACACTTGCCCTTTTCTCGATTGCAAGAAGGGCATCAAACGCATTGGCTTCACAAGCGATGGCTACGTCCATCTTATATTACTTCACCTTGCATTGCTTTAGGAGGAGACACAGATTTGTTGGATCACCTGGTTTACAGACCTTAACGAGTACCCTGGTGTTCCTCTCACTTTCTCTGAAGAGACAGCAGGGAGATAGTGTCATGGTCAGGTGCACAGACATCTTGTTCCAGAAGAAAGGGTTCTAGCAGTGTCTAGAGGTGGGAAGATTTTCAATATTTCACATGTTCTTGCACATCACATGCTAGCTGAGTATTCAATCTGATGAGAAGAGACAAAGAAGGACTCCTTTCTTTTGGGACCAGGCTAGTGCTGGTTGGTGTTTGCACCAACCAGTTACTTTGTGCATCCCAAAGATTTTTCAGCAAGCCACCACAGCCCGTGTGCCTGCTGTGAGGTGGGGTGTCACAAGAGCTGTTGCATGAGGATAACGGTGAAGATTGCAACAGCCCCCAGGAGGCACCTCAGCCTCTCCCATTGCTTCAGAGAGGGATCGTCCCCACACAGCTGGGTCGCTTTCTCATTGGCCAAGGGGAGATGGGTCAGCAGGAATAAGCGCATGTCCCACCCCCCAGCAATGGTATAAAACCCAGGCGTTTGAGCCAAAACAGTACTCCTTGCACCCCAGGGCAGCTGGACGCCAGCGATTCCTGTTGGGTTCTTACTGCCTGAACAGCAAGACCTTCATCAGGTAGGTAATTGCTGGCTCTCTTTCTGGAAAATGACCATTCAGCTCCTCTGTTCAATTCCCATCACTCGAGACTCATCTGCATGGCCAACTGCTGGAAGTATCCATGCATGTAATTAGGCCACCAGAGATGTCTGGGAAAAAAGAATCATTGCAAGATATGCAGAGCGGTACGGAGCTCAGAATTGTTCTTAAGCCAAAGGTAGAGGGAACACCATCTGCTTGAGTTGGAGGTAGGCTCTCTGCAGTTTAGTATCCTGGGCAGAGTGCCCAGGCTTCTGCACCACCTGGGTCCTCCATGTCCTTATTGCCGCGGTGTCCCCCTCCGCAGCCCCGTCCAGACCCGGGACAGGTGTCAGCCATGAAGATCCTGTACCTGCTCTTCTCCATCTTCCTCCTGTTGATCCAGGGTGCTGCAGGTGAGAGGGAAAGAAGGGAGGTGGGGGAGGGGTGAGTGCCCATCAGAGGGGTTTCCCGTGTGCCGCAAAGTCTCCACGTCACTTGCAGTGATGCAAAGGTTAGCGGGGATGGAGGAGAAGGCATTTTCCACATGCGCTTCCAAGAGCACATGGTAGAGCGAGCTCTTGGCAACAGAACCCTGGCTTCTTCTGTGCGTCAGCAAGGGGTTTCCTTTCAGGTTCCAGCCCTGCACCCAGCTGTTCCTCTTTGGGTGTCCCTGGAGGATCTTTTGAGCTGTGCAGGGATGGGAGAGCCCCAGGGGGTTGTTGGCTCTGTGGGTTGCCCGCGGCACAGAGCGGTCCCTTCTGGTCTAGTGCCGCCTCAGCAGCGTGTCCCAACACCTCATTGCCCCAAGGCACGATCCCTGCAAGGGCTGGGCAAGGACTTTCCATCAGAGGTGACTCCAAGGCAAGGGTGCAGCCAGGACAGGGAATTGGGCCGCAGGCAGTGCTCTGCTTGCCAGCTCTGCTGGTCCAGGCAGTGGTGGACATGAAGCTGGGGAGCCACCATGGCTCTTCCTCGACCTCATGCTGTTCCTCCCCACGGTCTGTCCTTGTGTGCACCCACGCTGGTGTGAACGAGTCCTTCTGGGTGAGCCATGTTGCCATTGAAGCTGTGGCTATGGTGAGCTTGAAGCTGAGCCCATTTATTGGCCTGAAATGCATGGGGGGGTGTGAGCATTTCTGCAACCACGTGCTGCTAGACCAGATTATCCCTTTAATGTTTTGTGTGTAGCATTCCCCATGGAAACAAGATTATCTGAATGCAGGCGAAGAGGGGGATACTGCACTTATGCGCCCTGCCTTCCTGGTGGAAGGCACTTTGGGAGATGTCCACCATTTCAACACTGCTGCAGACGGTAAGGTACTGAGTAAGGAAAGAGATTCTGCCTTTCTCCACAGAAATATCCGTTAGAAATTTCTTTCCAGCCAGTGCCTGGTAAATTCTCTCCTGCATTTCTGCTTTGTGGGAGAGGCCCAAGAAGGAAGGGAAAAGCCCTTGAAGGTCTGGTCCTGCCTGCTGTGGGACTGCATGAGCCCTGGCACACCCAGCACCCGCCAACGCTCCTTCAGTGCCGCGACACTCATTCAGGCTTTGCAGAGGGCTCTCCCAAGCCAGCCAAGAGCAAAGCACGCACTGTCCTTGGACAGTATCGAGCACATGACCCTGCTTTTGCTGCATCTGGATAGACGTGGAGTCAGGGCTGCCAGCACTAAGACAACACAGGTTCAAAGTGTGTGCAATAAGGACGGAACCTCACCTCCGTGGAGCCTGAAGCTCTTGCACCATAGACCTGTCTTGTCCTTGCAGGGGAGGTGTGAAAGGGTGCGAGGAAGGGAAAAGTAAGTTACAAGAGGTAACGTGCTCATCTCCTTTCTTCATACAGCATCTGGGGTTGAGACCCTGAACTCTGCAAGCAGGACGTCCCCTTCGCTTCTGGCTCCTGGACCCATCTCCTGATGTCCTCTCCCCTCCCTGCCTCTGCCGTCCCCAGGTGCTGTGACAGCAGGAGTGGAAGCGCTGCTCCTGCTTGATGCCCGGGTGCTCGTGGGCCAGAGCCATCCCATCACAGACCTGGTGCTGTTGGGGCAGAGGCTGCTTTTCCCGGCTTGAATAAAGATGAGCAGTTTGGCATTGCAGCGTGTGGGACGTGTGGCTCTTCTGTTGTGGTGGAGGGTGTTTTGTGCCTGCTGGCTCTGGTGGTGGTGGTGGGTTGGTGTCAGGAGAAGCACCGGGACATGCTGGGGGTCACAAGCATGGCTGTCCCTGGGGTGCTCTTAACTGGCAGTGGCGTGTTGACACTGGTCCTGCCGGTCCCTGCTGGGCCAAGGGCTTTGCTGTGGGTGTGATGGGGGTGCTCTACGGATGGTCCCTCCTGGGAAGTGGGAGGCCTGTCCTGCTCCTGCCAGTCACGGCTGTCCCTTGCCCCTGACAGCCATGGGAATCCCTCCCAGGATTCATGTGCAGGGCTGTGCTGGGTGGTGCGTCCCTTGGTTGGGCATGGCCAGGGACGCCCTCCCAACCAGCCCTAGAGGCCCTGATGTTCCTCCTTGTCCTGCTCCAGCATGCTGCAGCCCTCCTGGCTGTGGGCCATGTGGGAGATGCGCTGCACCACTACTTGTCTCAGCAGGCAGGAGGAGGAGGTCATGCAGGTCCGGCTCCAGGTGACCTGTGAACTGTGTCCTATTCACTATGGCCCTGAAATGTCCAAATTTATAGTCCCACAGGGAGTAAGCAGGTTGACTTCTTCTCTCTGCCCGGCTGGAGGCAATCTGCGATGACAATGCTCTTCTCCATCAAAGGCTCTGCTCCATCATAGGCTCTGCTCCATCAAAGGCAGTGACCTCTACCTGTCTGCAGAAGCAAACCTCACGCTTTAGGTTCCCTGCGTGGTTCCATACCCGCCTGTGTCTACACACTCGTGTGTGTGTGAGCAACTACTGAACTATCTCATGTTATGGACTATCACATAACTCCTATAAAGCCACAAACTCTCTTGATCAAATCCACACCTCCAAGGCCTAGTAAGTCCCCTAGTCCCACTTCATTTGCATAGTCTCTGTTCACTGTTTGTATCTGAGCAGCCATCAGGAAGGTAGCCTTATGCTTGTCACTTCTTGCCATGCCAAATGCAAGGATGAAGCTGTTCTTTTACGTAAACTATTTTGTACAATCCTCCATGGCACTCACCACTTCCTTACCAAGGAAACTGATGGGAAAGGAAGAAAGAAATATTTTATCCTTTCATGGCCCTGCTTGCTACTGGTGTCTCCCCCAACCACTCTGCATTGTCCATCCCAGGCAGTTCCTGCCAAGGCGCTGCAGCACGTGTGCCCGCTGTGAGGTGGGGTGTCACAAGAGGTGTTGCATGAGGATAACGGTGAAGATTGCAACAGCCCCCAGGAGGCACCTCAGCCTCTCCCATTGCTTCAGAGAGGGATCGTCCCCACACAGCTGGGTCGCTTTCTCATTGGCCAAGGGGAGATGGGTCAGCAGGAATAAGCGCACGTCCCACCCCCCAGCAATGGTATAAAACCCAGGCGTTTGAGCCAAAACAGTACTCCTTGCACCCCAGGGCAGCTGGACGCCAGCGATTCCTGTTGGGTTCTTACTGCCTGAACAGCAAGGCCTTCATCAGGTAGGTAATTGCTGGCTCTCTTTCTGGAAAAGTGACCATTCAGCTCCTCTGTTCAGTTCCCATCACTCGAGACTCATCTGCATGGCCAACTGCTGGAAGTATCCATGCATGTAATTAGGCCACCAGAGATGTCTGGGAAAAAAGAATCATTGCAAGACATGCAGAGCGGTACGGAGCTCAGAATTGTTCTTAAGCCAAAGGTAGAGGGAACACCATCTGCTTGAGTTGGAGGTAGGCTCTCTGCAGTTTAGTATCCTGGGCAGAGTGCCCAGGCTTCTGCACCACCTGGGTCCTCCATGTCCTTATTGCCGCGGTGTCCCCCTCCGCAGCCCCGTCCAGACCCGGGACAGGTGTCAGCCATGAAGATCCTGTACCTGCTCTTCTCCATCTTCCTCCTGTTGATCCAGGGTGCTGCAGGTGAGAGGGAAAGAAGGGAGGTGGGGGAGGGGTGAGTGCCCATCAGAGGGGTTTCCCGTGTGCCGCAAAGTCTCCACGTCACTTGCAGTGATGCAAAGGTTAGCGGGGATGGAGGAGAAGGCATTTTCCACATGCCCTTCCAAGAGCACATGGTAGAGCGAGCTCTTGGCAACAGAACCCTGGCTTCTTCTGTGCGTCAGCAAGGGGTTTCCTTTCAGGTTCCAGCCCTGCACCCAGCTGTTCCTCTTTGGGTGTCCCTGGAGGATCTTTTGAGCTGTGCAGGGATGGGAGAGCCCCAGGGGGTTGTTGGCTCTGTGGGTTGCCCGCAGCACAGAGCGGTCCCTTCTGGTCTAGTGCCGCCTCAGCAGCGTGTCCCAACACCTCATTGCCCCAAGGCACGATCCCTGCAAGGGCTGGGCAAGGACTTTCCATCAGAGGTGACTCCAAGGCAAGGGTGCAGCCAGGACAGGGAATTGGGCCGCAGGCAGTGCTCTGCTTGCCAGCTCTGCTGGTCCAGGCAGTGGTGGACATAAAGCTGGGGAGCCACCATGGCTCTTCCTCGACCTCATGACCTCATGCTGTTCCTCCCCACGGTCTGTCCTTGTGTGCACCCACGCTGGTGTGAACGAGTCCTTCTGGGTGAGCCATGTTGCCATTGAAGCTGTGGCTATGGTGAGCTTGAAGCTGAGCCCATTTATTGGCCTGAAATGCATGGGGGGTGTGAGCATTTCTGCAACCACGTGCTGCTGGACCAGATTATCCCTTTAATGTTTTGTGTGTAGCATTCCCCATGGAAACAAGATTATCTGAATGCAGGCGAAGAGGGGGATACTGCACTTATGGGCCCTGCCTTTCTGCTGGAAGGCACTTTGGGAGATGTCCTCTATTTCAACACTGCTGCAAACGGTAAGGTACTGAGTAAGGAAAGAGATTCTGCCTTTCTCCACAGAAATATCCGTTAGAAATTTCTTTCCAGCCAGTGCCTGGTAAATTCTCTCCTGCATTTCTGCTTTGTGGGAGAGGCCCAAGAAGGAAGGGAAAAGCCCTTGAAGGTCTGGTCCTGCCTGCTGTGGGACTGCATGAGCCCTGGCACACCCAGCACCCGCCAACGCTCCTTCAGTGCCGCGACACTCATTCAGGCTTTGCAGAGGGCTCTCCCAAGCCAGCCAAGAGCAAAGCACGCACTGTCCTTGGACAGTATCGAGCACACGATCCTGCTTTTGCTGCATCTGGATAGACGTGGAGTCAGGGCTGCCAGCACTAAGACAACACAGGTTCAAAGTGTGTGCAATAAGGACGGAACCTCACCTCCGTGGAGCCTGATGCTCTTGCACCATAGACCTGTCTTGTCCTTGCAGGGGAGGTGTGAAAGGGTGGGAGGAAGGGAAGAGTAAGTTACAAGAGGTGACGTGCTCATCTCCTTTCTTCATACAGCATCTGGGGTTGAGACCCTGAACTCTGCAAGCAGGACGTCCCCCTTGCTTCCGGCTCCTGGACCCATCTCCTGATGTCCTCTCCCCTCCCTGCCTCTGCCGTCCCCAGGTGCTGTGACAGCAGGAGTGGAAGCGCTGCTCCTGCTTGATGCCCGGGTGCTCATGGGCCAGAGCCATCCCATCACAGACCTGGTGCTATTGGGGCAGAGGCTGCTTTTCCCGGCTTGAATAAAGATGAGCAGTTTGGCATTGCAGCGTGTGGGACGTGTGGCTATTCTGTTGTGGTGGAGGGTGTTTTGTGCCTGCTGGCTCTGGTGGTGGTGGTGGGTTGGTGTCAGGAGAAGCACCGGACATGCTGGGGGTCACAAGCATGGCTGTCCCTGGGGTGCTCTTAACTGGCAGTGGCGTGTTGACACTGGTCCTGCCAGTCCCTGCTGGGCCAAGGGCTTTGCTGTGGGTGTGATGGAGGTGCTCTACGGATGGTCCCTCCTGGGAAGTGGGAGGCCTGTCCTGCTCCTGCCGGTCACAGCTGTCCCTTGCCCCTGACAGCCATGGGAATCCCTCACAGGATTCATGTGCAGGGCTGTGCTGGGTGGTGCGTCCCTTGGTTGGGCATGGCCAGGGCCGCCCTCCCAACCAGCCCTAGAGGCCCTGAAGTTCCTCCTTGTCCTGCTCCAGCATGCTGCAGCCCTCCTGGCTGTGGGCCATGTGGGAGATGCGCTGCACCACTACTTGTCTCAGCAGGCAGGAGGAGGAGGAGGAGGTCATGCAGGTCCGGCTCCAGGTGACCTGTGAACTGTGTCCTATTCACTATGGCCCTGAAATGTCCAAATTTATAGTCCCACAGGGAGTAAGCAGGTTGACTTCTTCTCTCTGCCCAGCTGGAGGCAATCTGCGATGACAATGCTCTTCTCCATCAAAGGCTCTGCTCCATCATAGGCTCTGCTCCATCAAAGGCAGTGACCTCTACCTGTCTGCAGAAGCAAATCTCACGCTTTAGGTTCCCTGCGTGGTTCCATACCTGCCTGTGTCTACACACTCGTGTGTGTGTGAGCAACTACTGAACTATCTCATGTTATGGACTATCACATAACTCCTATAAAACCACAAACTCTCTTGATCAAGTCCACACCTCCAAGGCCTAGTAAGTCCCCTAGTCCCACTTCATTTGCATAGTCTCTGTTCACTGTTTGTATCTCTGAGCAGCCATCAGGAAGGTAGCCTTATGCTTGTCACTTCTTGCCATGCCAAATGCAAGGATGAAGCTGTTCTTTTACGTAAACTATTTTGTACAATCCTCCATGGCACTCACCACTTCCTTACCAAGGAAACTGATGGGAAAGGAAGAAAGAAATATTTTATCCTTTCATGGCCCTGCTTGCTACTGGTGTCTCCCCCAACCACTCTGCATTGTCCATCCCAGGCAGTTCCTGCCAAGGCGCCGCAGCACGTGTGCCCGCTGTGAGGTGGGGTGTCACAAGAGGTGTTGCATGAGGATAACGGTGAAGATTGCAACAGCCCCCAGGAGGCACCTCAGCCTCTCCCATTGCTTCAGAGAGGGATCGTCCCCACACAGCTGGGTCGCTTTCTCATTGGCCAAGGGGAGATGGGTCAGCAGGAATAAGCGCACGTCCCACCCCCCAGCAATGGTATAAAACCCAGGCGTTTGAGCCAAAACAGTACTCCTTGCACCCCAGGGCAGCTGGACGCCAGCGATTCCTGTTGGGTTCTTACTGCCTGAACAGCAAGGCCTTCATCAGGTAGGTAATTGCTGGCTCTCTTTCTGGAAAAGTGACCATTCAGCTCCTCTGTTCAATTCCCATCACTCGAGACTCATCTGCATGGCCAGCTGCTGGAAGTATCCATGCATGTAATTAGGCCACCAGAGATGTCTGGGAAAAAAGAATCATTGCAAGACATGCAGAGTGGTACGGAGCTCAGAATTGTTCTTAAGCCAAAGGTAGAGGGAACACCATCTGCTTGAGTTGGAGGTAGGCTCTCTGCAGTTTAGTATCCTGGGCAGAGTGCCCAGGCTTCTGCACCACCTGGGTCTTCCATGTCCTTATCGCCGTGGTGTCCCTCTCCGCAGCCCCGTCCAGACCCGGGACAGGTGTCAGCCATGAAGATCCTGTACCTGCTCTTCTCCATCTTCCTCCTGTTGATCCAGGGTGCTGCAGGTGAGAGGGAAAGAAGGGAGGTGGGGGAGGGGTGAGTGCCCATCAGAGGGGTTTCCCGTGTGCCGCAAAGTCTCCACGTCACTTGCAGTGATGCAAAGGTTAGCGGGGATGGAGGAGAAGGCATTTTCCACATGCCCTTCCAAGAGCACATGGTAGAGCGAGCTCTTGGCAACAGAATCCTGGCTTCTTCTGTGCGTCAGCAAGGGGTTTCCTTTCAGGTTCCAGCCCTGCACCCAGCTGTTCCTCTTTGGGTGTCCCTGGAGGATCTTTTGAGCTGTGCAGGGATGGGAGAGCCCCAGGGGGTTGTTGGCTCTGTGGGTTGCCCGCGGCACAGAGCGGTCCCTTCTGGTCTAGTGCCGCCTCAGCAGCGTGTCCCAACACCTCATTGCCCCAAGGCACGATCCCTGCAAGGGCTGGGCAAGGACTTTCCATCAGAGGTGACTCCAAGGCAAGGGTGCAGCCAGGACAGGGAATTGGGCCGCAGGCAGTGCTCTGCTTGCCAGCTCTGCTGGTCCAGGCAGTGGTGGACATGAAGCTGGGGAGCCACCATGGCTCTTCCTCGACCTCATGACCTCATGCTGTTCCTCCCCATGGTCTGTTCTTGTGTGCACCCACGCTGGTGTGAACGAGTCCTTCTGGGTGAGACATGTTGCCATTGAAGCTGTGGCTATGGTGAGCTTGAAGCTGAGCCCATTTATTGGCCTGAAATGCATGGGGGGGTGTGAGCATTTCTGCAACCACGTGCTGCTAGACCAGATTATCCCTTTAATGTTTTGTGTGTAGCATTCCCCATGGAAACAGGAACCTTCCTTGGATGCAGAATAAGAGGGGGACAGTGCAGTTTTAGGCCCTGCGGCTATGGTTTATCAAGTATTGGGAGATGTCCACCATTTCAATACTGCTGCAAACGGTAAGGTCCTGAGTAAGAACGAGTTTCCTCCTTTCTCCAAACAAATATCCGTTACAAATGTCTTTCTAGCCAATGCCTGGTAAATTCCCTCCTGCATTTCTGCTTTGTGGGAGAGGCCCAAGAAGGAAGGGAAAAGCCCTTGAAGGTCTGGTCCTGCCTGCTGTGGGACTGCATGAGCCCTGGCACACCCAGCACCCGCCAACGCTCCTTCAGTGCTGCGACACTCATTCAGGCTTTGCAGAGGGCTCTCCCAAGCCAGCCAAGAGCAAAGCATGCACTGTCCTTGGACAGTATCGAGCACACGATCCTGCTTTTGCTGCATCTGGATAGACGTGGAGTCAGGGCTGCCAGCACTAAGACAACACAGGTCCAAAGTGTGTGCAATAAGGACGGAACCTCACCTCCGTGGAGCCTGATGCTCTTGCACCATAGACCTGTCTTGTCCTTGCAGGGGAGGTGTGAAAGGGTGGGAGGAAGGGAAAAGTAGAGTTACAAGAGGTGACGTGCTCATCTCCTTTCTTCATACAGCATCTGGGGTTGAGACCCTGAACTCTGCAAGCAGGACGTCCCCCTCACTTCTGGCTCCTGGACCCATCTCCTGATGTCCTCTCCCCTCCCTGCCTCTGCCGTCCCCAGGTGCTGTGGCAGCAGGAGTGGAAGCGCTGCTCCTGCTTGATGCCCGGGTGCTCGTGGGCCAGAGCCATCCCGTCACAGACCTGGTGCTGTTGGGGCAGAGGCTGCTTTTCCCGGCTTGAATAAAGATGAGCAGTTTGGCATTGCAGCGTGTGGGACGTGTGGCTCTTCTGTTGTGGTGGAGGGTGTTTTGTGCCTGCTGGCTCTGGTGGTGGTGGTGGGTTGGTGTCAGGAGAAGCACCGGGACATGCTGGGGGTCACAAGCATGGCTGTCCCTGGGGTGCTCTTAACTGGCAGTGGCGTGTTGACACTGATCCTGCCAGTCCCTGCTGGGCCAAGGGCTTTGCTGTGGGTGTGATGGAGGTGCTCTACAGATGGTCCCTCCTGGGAAGTGGGAGGCCTGTCCTGCTCCTGCCGGTCACGGCTGTCCCTTGCCCCTGACAGCCATGGGAATCCCTCACAGGATTCATGTGCAGGGCTGTGCTGGGTGGTGTGTCCCTTGGTTGGGCATGGCCAGGGCCGCCCTCCCAACCAGCCCTAGAGGCCCTGAAGTTCCTCCTTGTCCTGCTCCAGCATGCTGCAGCCCTCCTGGCTGTGGGCCATGTGGGAGATGCGCTGCACCACTACTTGTCTCAGCAGGCAGGAGGAGGAGGAGGAGGTCATGCAGGTCCGGCTCCAGGTGACCTGTGAACTGTGTCCTATTCACTATGGCCCTGAAATGTCCAAATTTATAGTCCCACAGGGAGTAAGCAGGTTGACTTCTTCTCTCTGCCCGGCTGGAGGCAATCTGCGATGACAATGCTCTTCTCCATCAAAGGCTCTTCTCCATCAAAGGCTCTGCTCCATCAAAGGCAGTGACCTCTACCTGTCTGCAGAAGCAAACCTCACGCTTTAGGTTCCCTGGGTGGTTCCATACCCGCCTGTGTCTACACACTCATGCGTGTGTGAGCAACTACTCACCTTGAGTGTTTGGTGGTGCCTTTCCCTGCCAAGAAGGCAAAACCTTCTCTGCCATTCTTTTTCTGATCGGGCAATGTGGTGAGGCATGTTCAGGTCATCCCTGCCTGCCATGGCCTTTCCTCCCCCTGTGCTCACCTCTCATTATATCGAGCCAGCAGCATTCCCCTTGAGCACCTTTCACCTCTGTAGGGAGAACTTGTTCCACTCCCGCAGGAACTTCTTGGCCCACAACGTCTCAAACAGAGAAAGACTGTCTTTTATCTACAATACATGGCCTTTTCTGTTGTCTGTCATGCGTCGGATGACTGATTGTCTGGGTGAGTCAGTGGTTGTCAGAGCCCAGAACACGCTGAAAGTGAAACTGGGTTTCCTGACTGCAAGAAGGATTGGAAATGTGTCTTGAAACATGAGGAAGGTTCCCGAGACCTCATGTTGTGGTGTGCATGGGGACTGTCCTGGACAAAGCAGGGAGATGCGATTCAAGCAGCAGTGCAGAGATTTCCCAGCCTTTCAGGCTTACACTCACTTGGAAGGTGGCTTTGTACTGACCGTACTAGTCACCAGGGGCCTCCCTCACCAAGTGCCGGGCACCCCCCGGTACATACATTTCCCTCAACTCCAGAACCTGGGTCAGTCCTTGACCCCGGTTTGACTATTGGCATTGCGTTGAGTGTTGGCACGAAGACCTCCTGATGTGTAAACCTTCTCTGCTTTAGCCCTTGGGTAAGGGGAGGCGGAAGTGCAAAACCAAATGCACTAGCAATGCGTAACTGCCTCTGAAAGTCCATCTTGTCTCCCCTTTTTCTCTGTCTCTCCAGAAGTGTAGCTCTCCTCAAGAGTTGAGTCTTGGATGCAAAAGGCCTGAGGGATGACTCCTTCCGAGGGAAGATATTCTGTTTGCCTTCTCCACGTGTCTTTGAAGGTTGCTTTGCTTAATTGTGCAGTAGTCAGGCATTACTTCTCCCATGTGTCCTCTAAGAAAATACAAAGAGAAAAGTGAGAAATAAGACGACGGAAAAACATCAACTGGATTGCCACACAGGCCAATGCTTCCCCAGCTGCTCCCAGGATATCCAAAAGGTGCGTATCTGACAGACATCCTTAGGAACAGGCCACAGAAGACATCACCCTCCGTTACTTGAGATAGCCCCTCTGCAGTTTGGAATATTACTGTGTGCTGTCATCCCCAGGAGATTTAGTCTATCCTTTTCTGCAGCCCTGTGAAGACCCAGGCCAGGTGTCAGCCATGAAGATCCTGTCCCTGCTCTTCCCATTCTTCCTCGTGTTGATCCAGGGTGCTGCAGGTGAGAGGGCGAGAAGGGAGATGGCGTGAGGTGTGAGTCCCCATCAGTAGGAACCTCCTTGTCCTGGGAAGTGAACACTTTTGCCAAAGACAAGGAGGGGAACGTTTTTGCAGTTGTCTCAGAGCTCCTATGTAATGGCATACATCTGGGTGTGGTTACGGCTGTTACCATTTGCAGTGCGTATAGAGGAATCCAGCCCAAAGAAAGGACTTTGTTTCTTCTGAGGTTTAGGGAGGGAATCAGCCCTGGGCTCCAACTCCCGAGATTTGCTGCTGCTCTGGGAGGTGTCTCTGGATGAGCTACTCCTGAAGTCACTGTAGGCACAGGCTACACAGACCATCCTAGGTGTCCAAAATGTGGGCACTCCGGGGCAGAGTTTTCTGAGCGTGATATGCAGTACAGTTTGAGGGCCCTTTGACCTCTTAGACCTCCAATCCATCCCGGTACTGTGTGACTTAGCTGAGAATTTCTGGTGGAGGTTAACAACTTAGAGGGTGGCTGGAGGCCACGGCACAGCCTTCTGCAGCCCTACGGCCAGAGACAGCTAGACACCAGGCCTTTAGCTTAGAACTCTCCAGGATACACTGCTCATGCTGTCCAGTAGCATTGAACCTGAGTGTCCCAAAGCACTATTGTCCCGAGCCATGACCCCTGCAAGGGCTGGGCAAGGGCTTTCCGTCAGAAGTCAGTCAAAGGTGGGGTACTGCCAGGACGGGGATGTCGAATGGGAGAAGTGCCCCGCTTGCCAACTCTGCTGCTCAAGGCAGCGGTGGACACAAAGCTGGGGAGTCAGCGTGACTCTTACTCAGCCTCAGTTTGGTCCTTCCCACAGTCTGTTCTTGTGTGCACCCACTTGAGAGTGAGAGAGTCCTTCTGGGTGAGACACGTTGCCATTGAAGCTGTGGTTATGGTGAGGTTGAAGCTGAGCCCATTTATTGGCCTGAAATGCACGGGGAGTGTCAGACTTTCTGCAACCACATGCCGCTAGACCAGATCAATGTTCTAATAGTTTCTCTGTTCATGACCTTCCATGGCACCAGGAAGTGCAAAATGATGCAGACGACAAGGGGGATTCTGTGTTTTTGGGGGATGCCGTTTCCCCTATAGATTCGTGGGAGTTTGTTCAACATTCAGGCACTGCTGCAAAAGGTAAGTTCTGGAAACAGTTTGCCTCTATTTATATAGTTATTATTGTCTTTCAAGCCAGCTCCTGGTTGGCAGCTTTGTGCATTCATGCCCAGAGGGAAAAGCCAGGGAAAGAAGGGAAAAGTCCTTGTGGGTTTGGACCTGTCTGCTGTTGGTGCTGAAGGAGCCCAAGGTCAGCCAGTGCCTCCCCGCCCTCTTTCAGCCCCATGGAGGCTTGCCCACTGACAATACAGAAAGCTCAGCCTTGTTGTCCAAATGAGAAGGCTGTCCCTTGGGTAGTGTGAGGCACAGGACTCTCCTCTTGATGTCTCTAAAGAGCCTTGGAGCCAAGGCTGCCAACACTACGGAGAGCACAGGGCAAGCCAACTGGAATGGCTGGAGTTTACATCTGTGAGGTTGTCTTATCCCCCTGCACTTGTTTGTCACAGGAGAGGAGGTGGGAGAGAGTGGGAGGAAGGGAAAAGTGAGTTACAACAGGTGACGTGCTCATCTCCTTTCTTCATACAGCGTCTGGGGTTGAGACCCTGAACTCTGCAAGCAGGACGTCCCCCTCGCTTCTGGCTCCTGGACCCATCTCGTGATGTCCTCCCCCCTCCCTCCTCTCCCCGTTTGTGATTGGGCTGCCGTGCCCAGTACTGCTGACTCAGAAAGGCAAGAGCCAGGAGGTTCGGAGAAGGCAGCAAATCCTTATTTGTGGAGCACAAGAGCTTTGTTACAAGGTCCCAGCTCTGGTCCCAGTTGCAGAACCCACCGCAGGAACATTTCCTTAAAGAAACGGGGTGTGAGAGACCCCGGGGGGATGCCACAGCAACCAGGAGAAGTCACACGTGACTCATGATCTCGCTGGAGGAAAATAAATATCTGTACCCAAAAGTCGGGTTTCTGCCTTCCTTCATCTGCATTATGTCTATAGGGAAACCTCATTATCTACTGGGCAGCTTCACTGTAGTATCAGATAAATCCTCCATTTTTACAGACACTTAATTCATTCAGATCTTACCTTCTGCTCCCTGGAGCATGAGGAGGATGAGGACACAGAGGCCAGGCTGGAGTTGCTGGTACCTCAAAATGTCCATCTCAAAAGCTCCTTTTCCTGCTTCTCCCCCTGCCAGAGAAAAAGAAGCATCGCTTCCCTGTTCTGACACCTCTGAGAAGGCTTCCCAGGCCTTCAGCCATGGGTCTTGTGTCATCTTGCCTTGTGTAAGAACCGCTTGGTGCTGTGGTTTGCTGGACGCTTCTTGGGACACACGCACACACACATGCACTGCATCCCTGTTCATTAGTAACCAGCACCAGGCTGCTGCTCTGCCACAAAACGGAACTTCTCCTGCTTCTCTTCAAGAAGCTCTCCCAGTAAAATCCAAGACCAGCCTTCTGGCACTGGGCCCTCTTCTTCTGCTAAGCATGCAGAAGCCATCTTCCACTATTTTCCATGATCGTTATCTTGACACCGTGTCTTGAAATCTCAATGGCGTGTGAGGGGAAAAGGCTGAGAGGCCAGGCTCCACAGCCAAAATCCCCAGCAGGTAACCCCTTGGAGTTGGGGCGACCAGATTGCTCTTCCATACACCTTGGGAGGCAGTTGCCAAGTTGGGCATGCAGCACAGAGCCCTCCTGCCCAAAAAGAGCAGCCACTTTACATAAAATCATAGAATCATAGGATCATAGGGTTGGAAGGGACCTCTGGAGATCATCCCATCCAACCCCCTGCCAGAGCAGGGTCACCTTAGAGCAGGTGGCACAGGAACGCGTCCAGGCGGGGTTGGAATGTCTCCAGAGACGGAGACTCCACCACCTCTCTGGGCAGGCTGTGCCAGTGCTCCGCCACCCTCACAGGAAAGAAGTTCCACCTCATGTTGAGATGGAACTTCCTATGGTCAAGTCTGTGCCCATTACCCCTTGTCCTGTCCCTGGGCACCACTGAAAAGAGCCTGGCCCCATCCTCCTGACACCCACCCTTTCAGTATTTATAAGTGTTGATAAGGTCCCACCTCGGCCGTCTTTTTTCCAGACTGAAGAGACCCAAATCCTTCAGCCTTTCTTCATAAGAGAGATGTTCCAGTCCCCTCATCATCTTGGTAGCCCTTTGCTGACCCCTCTCCAGCAGTTCCCTGTCCCTCTTGAACCGGGGAGCCCAGAAGAACTGGACCAACCACTCCAGGTGTGGCCTCATCAAGGCGGAGTACAGGGGGAGGATGACTCCCTCGACCTGATGGCCACACTCTTCTTGATGCCCCCCAGCATCCATTGGCCTTCTTGGCCACAAGGGCACATTGCTGACCCATGGTCATCCTGTTGTCCACCAGGACTCCCAGGTCTCTTTCCACAGAGCTGCTCTCCAGCAGGTCAGCCCCCCAGCCTGTACTGGTGCGTGGGGTTATTCCTCCCCAGGTGCAGCACCCTACACTTGCCCTTTTCTCGATTGCAAGAAGGGCATCAAACGCATTGGCTTCACAAGCGATGGCTACGTCCATCTTATATTTCTTCACCTTGCATGGCTTTAGGAGGAGACACAGATTTGTTGGATCACCTGGTTTACAGACCTTAACGAGTACCCTGGTGTTCCTCTCACTTTCTCTGAACAGACAGCAGGGAGATAGTGTCATGGTCAGGTGCACAGACATCTTGTTCCAGAAGAAAAGGTTCTTGCAGTGTCTAGAGGTGGGAAGATTTTCAATATTTCACATGTTCTTGCACATCACATGCTAGCTGAGTATTCAATCTGATGAGAAGAGACAAAGAAGGACTCCTTTCTTTTGGGACCAGGCTAGTGCTGGTTGGTGTTTGCACCAACCAGTTACTTTGTGCATCCCAAAGATTTTTCAGCAAGCCACCACAGCCCGTGTGCCTGCTGTGAGGTGGGGTGTCACAAGAGCTGTTGCATGAGGATAACGGTGAAGATTGCAACAGCCCCCAGGAGGCACCTCAGCCTCTCCCATTGCTTCAGAGAGGGATCGTCCCCACACAGCTGGGTCGCTTTCTCATTGGCCAAGGGGAGATGGGTCAGCAGGAATAAGCGCACGTCCCACCCCCCAGCAATGGTATAAAACCCAGGCGTTTGAGCCAAAACAGTACTCCTTGCACCCCAGGGCAGCTGGACGCCAGCGATTCCTGTTGGGTTCTTACTGCCTGAACAGCAAGACCTTCATCAGGTAGGTAATTGCTGGCTCTCTTTCTGGAAAAGTGACCATTCAGCTCCTCTGTTCAATTCCCATCACTCGAGACTCATCTGCATGGCCAGCTGCTGGAAGTATCCATGCATGTAATTAGGCCACCAGAGATGTCTGGGAAAAAAGAATCATTGCAAGACATGCAGAGTGGTACGGAGCTCAGAATTGTTCTTAAGCCAAAGGTAGAGGGAACACCATCTGCTTGAGTTGGAGGTAGGCTCTCTGCAGTTTAGTATCCTGGGCAGAGTGCCCAGGCTTCTGCACCACCTGGGTCCTCCATGTCCTTATTGCCGCGGTGTCCCCCTCCGCAGCCCCGTCCAGACCCGGGACAGGTGTCAGCCATGAAGATCCTGTACCTGCTCTTCTCCATCTTCCTCCTGTTGATCCAGGGTGCTGCAGGTGAGAGGGAAAGAAGGGAGGTGGGGGAGGGGTGAGTGCCCATCAGAGGGGTTTCCCGTGTGCCGCAAAGTCTCCACGTCACTTGCAGTGATGCAAAGGTTAGCGGGGATGGAGGAGAAGGCATTTTCCACATGCCCTTCCAAGAGCACATGGTAGAGCGAGCTCTTGGCAACAGAATCCTGGCTTCTTCTGTGCGTCAGCAAGGGGTTTCCTTTCAGGTTCCAGCCCTGCACCCAGCTGTTCCTCTTTGGGTGTCCCTGGAGGATCTTTTGAGCTGTGCAGGGATGGGAGAGCCCCAGGGGGTTGTTGGCTCTGTGGGTTGCCCGCGGCACAAAGTGGTCCCTTCTGGTCTAGTGCCGTCTCAGCAGCGTGTCCCAACACCTCATTGCCCCAAGGCACGATCCCTGCAAGGGCTGGGCAAGGACTTTCCATCAGAAGTGACTCCAAGGCAAGGGTGCAGCCAGGACAGGGAATTGGGCCGCAGGCAGTGCTCTGCTTGCCAGCTCTGCTGGTCCAGGCAGTGGTGGACATGAAGCTGGGGAGCCACCATGGCTTTTCCTCGACCTCATGCTGTTCCTCCCCACGGTCTGTCCTTGTGTGCACCCACGCTGGTGTGAACGAGTCCTTCTGGGTGAGCCATGTTGCCATTGAAGCTGTGGCTATGGTGAGCTTGAAGCTGAGCCCATTTATTGGCCTGAAATGCATGGGGGGTGTGAGCATTTCTGCAACCACGTGCTGCTGGACCAGATTATCCCTTTAATGTTTTGTGTAGCATTCCCCATGGAAACAAGAAGCGCAATTCAATGCAGAATAACAGGGGGACAGTGCACTTATGGGCATTGCCCATACCCTTCAAGACCTTTTGGGAGATGTTCCGGATTTCAACGCTGCTGCAAAGGGTAAGGTCCTGAGTAGGGAAAGAGTTTCCTTTTTTCTCCAAAAAAATATCCGTTACAAATGTCTTTCTAGCCAATGCCTGGTAAATTCTCTCCTGCATTTCTGCTTTGTGGGAGAGGCCCAAGAAGGAAGGGAAAAGCCCTTGAAGGTCTGGTCCTGCCTGCTGTGGGACTGCATGAACCGTGGCACACCCAGCACCCCCCAACGCTCCTTCAGTGCCGCGACACTCATTCAGGCTTTGTAGAGGGCTCTCCCAAGCCAGCCAAGAGCAAAGCATGCACTGTCCTTGGACAGTATCGAGCACACGATCCTGCTTTTGCTGCATCTGGATAGACGTGGAGTCAGGGCTGCCAGCACTAAGACAACACAGGTCCAAAGTGTGTGCAATAAGGACGGAACCTCACCTCCGTGGAGCCTGATGCTCTTGCACCATAGACCTGTCTTGTCCTTGCAGGGGAGGTGTGAAAGGGTGCGAGGAAGGGAAAAGTAAGTTACAAGAGGTGATGTGCTCATCTCCTTTCTTCATACAGCTTCTGGGTTTGAGACCCTGAACTCTGCAAGCAGGACGTCCCCTTCGCTTCTGGCTCCTGGACCCATCTCCTGATGTCCTCTCCCCTCCCTGCCTCTGCCGTCCCCAGGTGCTGTGACAGCAGGAGTGGAAGCGCTGCTCCTGCTTGATGCCCGGGTGCTCGTGGGCCAGAGCCATCCCGTCACAGACCTGGTGCTGTTGGGGCAGAGGCTGCTTTTCCCGGCTTGAATAAAGATGAGCAGTTTGGCATTGCAGTGTGTGGGACGTGTGGCTATTCTGTTGTGGTGGAGGGTGTTTTGTGCCTGCTGGCTCTGGTGGTGGTGGTGGGGTGGTGTCAGGAGAAGCACCGGGACTTGTTGGGGGTCACAAGCATGGCTGTCCCTGGGGTGCTCTTAACTGGCAGTGGCGTGTTGACACTGGTCCTGCCAGTCCCTGCTGGGCCAAGGGCTTTGCTGTGGGTGTGATGGAGGTGCTCTACGGATGGTCCCTCCTGGGAAGTGGGAGGCCTGTCCTGCTCCTGCCGGTCACAGCTGTCCCTTGCCCCTGACAGCCATGGGAATCCCTCACAGGATTCATGTGCAGGGCTGTGCTGGGTGGTGCGTCCCTTGGTTGGGCATGGCCAGGGACGCCCTCCCAACCAGCCCTAGAGGCCCTGATGTTCCTCCTTGTCCTGCTCCAGCATGCTGCAGCCCTCCTGGCTGTGGGCCATGTGGGAGATGCGCTGCACCACTACTTGTCTCAGCAGGCAGGAGGAGGAGGAGGAGGTCATGCAGGTCCGGCTCCAGGTGACCTGTGAACTGTGTCCTATTCACTATGGCCCTGAAATGTCCAAATTTATAGTCCCACAGGGAGTAAGCAGGTTGACTTCTTCTCTCTGCCCGGCTGGAGGCAATCTGCGATGACAATGCTCTTCTCCATCAAAGGCTCTGCTCCATCAAAGGCAGTGACCCCTACCTGTCTGCAGAAGCAAACCTCATGCTTTAGGTTCCCTGGGTGGTTCCATACCCGCCTGTGTCTACAAACTCGCGCATGTGGGTGCAACTACTCACCTTGAGTGTTTGGTGGTGCCTTTCCCTGCCAAGAAGGCAAAACCTTCTCTGCCATTGTTTTTCTGATCGGGGCAATGTGGTGAGGCATGTTCAGGTCATCCCTGCCTGCCATGGCCTTTCCTCCCCCTGTGCTCACCTCTCATTATATCGAGCCAGCAGCATTCCCCTTGAGCACCTTTCACTTCTGTAGGGAGAACTTGTTCCACTCCCGCAGGAACTTCTTGGCCCACAATGTCTCAAACAGAGAAAGACTGTCTTTTATCTACAATACATGGCCTTTTCTGTTGTCTGTCATGCGTCAGATGACTGATTGTCTGGGTGAGTCAGTGGTTGTCAGAGCCCAGAACACGCTGAAAGTGAAACTGGGTTTCCTGACTGCAAGAAGGATTGGAAATGTGTCTTGAAACATGAGGAAGGTTCCTGAGACCTCATGTTGTGGTGTGCATGGGGACTGTCCTGGACAAAGCAGGGAGATGCGATTCAAGCAGCAGTGCAGAGATTTCCCAGCCTTTCAGGCTTACACTCACTTGGAAGGTGGCTTTGTACTGACCGTACTGGTCAGCAGGGGCCTCCCTCACCAAGTGCCGGGCACCCCCCGGTACATACATTTCCCTCAACTCCAGAACCTGGGTCAGTCCTTGACCCCGGTTTGACTATTGGCATTGCGTTGAGTGTTGGCACGAAGACCTCCTGATATGTAAACCTTCTCTGCTTTAGCCCTTGGGTAAGGAGAGGCGGAAGTGCAAAACCAAATGCACTAGCAATGCGTAACTGCCTCTGAAAGTCCATCTTGTCTCCCCTTTTTCTCTGTCTCTCCAGAAGTGTAGCTCTCCTCAAGAGTTGAGTCTTGGATGCAAAAGGCCTGAGGGATGACTCCTTCCGAGGGAAGATATTCTGTTTGCCTTCTCCACGTGTCTTTGAAGGTTGCTTTGCTTAATTGTGCAGTAGTCAGGCATTACTTCTCCCATGTGTCCTCTAAGAAAATACAAAGAGAAAAGTGAGAAATAAGACGACGGAAAAACATCAACTGGATTGCCACACAGGCCAATGCTTCCCCAGCTGCTCCCAGGATATCCAAAAGGTGCGTATCTGACAGACATCCTTAGGAACAGGCCACAGAAGACATCACCCTCCGTTACTTGAGATAGCCCCTCTGCAGTTTGGAATATTACTGTGTGCTGTCATCCCCAGGAGATTTAGTCTATCCTTTTCTGCAGCCCTGTGAAGACCCAGGCCAGGTGTCAGCCATGAAGATCCTGTCCCTGCTCTTCCCATTCTTCCTCGTGTTGATCCAGGGTGCTGCAGGTGAGAGGGCGAGAAGGGAGATGGCGTGAGGTGTGAGTCCCCATCAGTAGGAACCTCCTTGTCCTGGGAAGTGAACACTTTTGCCAAAGACAAGGAGGGGAACGTTTTTGCAGTTGTCTCAGAGCTCCTATGTAATGGCATACATCTGGGTGTGGTTATGGCTGTTACCATTTGCAGTGCGTATAGAGGAATCCAGCCCAAAGAAAGGACTTTGTTTCTTCTGAGGTTTAGGGAGGGAATCAGCCCTGGGCTCCAACTCCCGAGATTTGCTGCCGCTCTGGGAGGTGTCTCTGGATGAGCTACTCCTGAAGTCACTGTAGGCACAGGCTACACAGACCATCCTAGGTGTCCAAAATGTGGGCACTCCGGGGCAGAGTTTTCTGAGCGTGATATGCAGTACAGTTTGAGGGCCCTTTGACCTCTTAGACCTCCAATCCATCCCGGTACTGTGTGACTTAGCTGAGAATTTCTGGTGGAGGTTAACAACTTAGAGGGTGGCTGGAGGCCACGGCACAGCCTTCTGCAGCCCTACGGCCAGAGACAGCTAGACACCAGGTCTTTAGCTTAGAACCCTCCAGGATACACTGCTCATGCTGTCCAGTAGCATTGAACCTGAGTGTCCCAAAGCACTATTGTCCCGAGCCATGACCCCTGCAAGGGCTGGGCAAGGGCTTTCCATCAGAAGTCAGTCAAAGGTCGGGTACTGCCAGGACGGGGATGTCGAATGGGAGAAGTGCCCCGCTTGCCAACTCTGCTGCTCAAGGCAGCGGTGGACACAAAGCTGGGGAGTCAGCGTGACTCTTACTCAGCCTCAGTTTGGTCCTTCCCACAGTCTGTTCTTGTGTGCACCCACTTGAGAGTGAGAGAGTCCTTCTGGGTGAGACACGTTGCCATTGAAGCTGTGGTTATGGTGAGGTTGAAGCTGAGCCCATTTATTGGCCTGAAATGCACGGGGAGTGTCAGACTTTCTGCAACCACATGCCGCTAGACCAGATCAATGTTCTAATAGTTTCTCTGTTCATGACCTTCCATGGCACCAGGAAGTGCAAAATGATGCAGACGACAAGGGGGATTCTGTGTTTTTGGGGGATGCCGTTTCCCCTATAGATTCGTGGGAGTTTGTTCAACATTCAGGCACTGCTGCAAAAGGTAAGTTCTGGAAACAGTTTGCCTCTATTTATATAGTTATTATTGTCTTTCAAGCCAGCTCCTGGTTGGCAGCTTTGTGCATTCATGCCCAGAGGGAAAAGCCAGGGAAAGAAGGGAAAAGTCCTTGTGGGTTTGGACCTGTCTGCTGTTGGTGCTGAAGGAGCCCAAGGTCAGCCAGTGCCTCCCCGCCCTCTTTCAGCCCCATGGAGGCTTGCCCACTGACAATACAGAAAGCTCAGCCTTGTTGTCCAAATGAGAAGGCTGTCCCTTGGGTAGTGTGAGGCACAGGACTCTCCTCTTGATGTCTCTAAAGAGCCTTGGAGCCAAGGCTGCCAACACTACGGAGAGCACAGGGCAAGCCAACTGGAATGGCTGGAGTTTACATCTGTGAGGTTGTCTTATCCCCCTGCACTTGTTTGTCACAGGAGAGGAGGTGGGAGAGAGTGGGAGGAAGGGAAAAGTGAGTTACAACAGGTGACGTGCTCATCTCCTTTCTTCATACAGCGTCTGGGGTTGAGACCCTGAACTCTGCAAGCAGGACGTCCCCCTCGCTTCTGGCTCCTGGACCCATCTCGTGATGTCCTCCCCCCTCCCTCCTCTCCCCGTTTGTGATTGGGCTGCCGTGCCCAGTACTGCTGACTCAGAAAGGCAAGAGCCAGGAGGTTCGGAGAAGGTAGCAAATCCTTATTTGTGGAGCACAAGAGCTTTGTTACAAGGTCCCAGCTCTGGTCCCAGTTGCAGAACCCACCGCAGGAACATTTCCTTAAAGAAACGGGGTGTGAGAGACCCCGGGGGGATGCCACAGCAACCAGGAGAAGTCACACGTGACTCATGATCTCACTGGAGGAAAATAAATATCTGTACCCAAAAGTCGGGTTTCTGCCTTCCTTCATCTGCATCATGTCTATAGGGAAACCTCATTATCTACTGGGCAGCTTCACTGTAGTATCAGATAAATCCTCCATTTTTACAGACACTTAATTCATTCAGATCTTACCTTCTGCTCCCTGGAGCATGAGGAGGATGAGGACACAGAGGCCAGGCTGGAGTTGCTGGTACCTCAAAATGTCCATCTCAAAAGCTCCTTTTCCTGCTTCTCCCCCTGCCAGAGAAAAAGAAGCATCGCTTCCCTGTTCTGACACCTCTGAGAAGGCTTCCCAGGCCTTCAGCCATGGGTCTTGTGTCATCTTGCCTTGTGTAAGAACCGCTTGGTGCTGTGGTTTGCTGGACGCTTCTTGGGACACACGCACACACACATGCACTGCATCCCTGTTCATTAGTAACCAGCACCAGGCTGCTGCTCTGCCACAAAACGGAACTTCTCCTGCTTCTCTTCAAGAAGCTCTCCCAGTAAAATCCAAGACCAGCCTTCTGGCACTGGGCCCTCTTCTTCTGCTAAGCATGCAGAAGCCATCTTCCACTTTTTCATGATTGTTGTCTTGCCACCGTGTCTTGAAATCTCAATGGCGTGTGAGGGGAAAAGGCTGAGAGGCCAGGCTCCACAGCCAAAATCCCCAGCAGGTAACCCCTTGGAGTTGGGGCGACCAGATTGCTCTTCCATACACCTTGGGAGGCAGTTGCCAAGTTGGGCATGCAGCACAGAGCCCTCCTGCCCAAAAAGAGCAGCCACTTTACATAAAATCATAGAATCATAGGATCATAGGGTTGGAAGGGACTGCTGGAGATCATCCCGTCCAACCCCCTGCCAGAGCAGGGTCACCTTAGAGCAGGTGGCACAGGAACGCGTCCAGGTGGGGTTGGAATGTCTCCAGAGACGGAGACTCCACCACCTCTCTGGGCAGGCTGTGCCAGTGCTCCGCCACCCTCACAGGAAAGAAGTTCCACCTCATGTTGAGATGGAACTTCTTATGGTCAAGTCTGTGCCCGTTACCCCTTGTCCTGTCCCTGGGCACCACTGAAAAGAGCCTGGCCCCATCCTCCTGACACCCACCCTTTCAGTATTTATAAGTGTTGATAAGGTCCCGCCTCGGCCGTCTTTTTTCCAGACTGAAGAGACCCAAATCCTTCAGCCTTTCTTCATAGGGGAGATGTTCCAGTCCCCTCATCATCTTGGTAGCCCTTTGCTGACCCCTCTCCAGCAGTTCCCTGTCCCTCTTGAACCGGGGAGCCCAGAAGAACTGGACCAACCACTCCAGGTGTGGCCTCACCAAGGCGGAGTACAGGGGGAGGATGACTCCCTCGACCTGATGGTCACGCTCTTCTTGATGCCCCCCAGCATCCATTGGCCTTCTTGGCCACAAGGGCACCTTGCTGACCCATGGTCATCCTGTTGTCCACCAGGACTCCCAGGTCTCTTTCCACTGAGCTGCTCTCCAGCAGGTCAGCCCCCCAGCCTGTACTGGTGCGTGGGGTTATTCCTCCCCAGGTGCAGCACCCTACACTTGCCCTTTTCTCGATTGCAAGAAGGGCATCAAACGCATTGGCTTCACAAGCGATGGCTACGTCCATCTTATATTTCTTCACCTTGCATGGCTTTAGGAGGAGACACAGATTTGTTGGATCACCTGGTTTACAGACCTTAACGAGTACCCTGGTGTTCCTCTCACTTTCTCTGAACAGACAGTAGGGAGATAGTGTCATGCTTATCACCTTTGACATGTCAGGTGCACAGACATCTTGTTCCAGAAGAAAAGGTTCTTGCAGTGTCTAGAGGTGGGAAGATTTTCAATATTTCACATGTTCTTGCACATCACATGCTAGCTGAGTATTCAATCTGATGAGAAGAGACAAAGAAGGACTCCTTTCTTTTGGGACCAGGCTAGTGCTGGTTGGTGTTTGCACCAACCAGTTACTTTGTACATCCCAAAGATTTTTCAGCAAGCCACCACAGCCCGTGTGCCTGCTGTGAGGTGGGGTGTCACAAGAGCTGTTGCATGAGGATAACGGTGAAGATTGCAACAGCCCCCAGGAGGCACCTCAGCCTCTCTCATTGCTTCAGAGAGGGATAAGGTGCAACCCCATTGTCCCCACACAGATGGGTCGCTTTCTCATTGGCCAAGGGGAGATATGGCTTGCAAGAAAAAGCACATGTCCCACCCACTGGAAACAGCGTAAAACTAGGGGGGTTTGAACAAAGGGATACTCCCTATTTCTGCGTGCAAGTGACCCCTGGTTGGGTTGTTACAGCCTGTTGCTGCCTTGGTGCGTTCTGAACCAACACCTTCATCAGGTAGGTGACTGCAGAGCCTCTTCCAGGCTGGCCACCCATTCAGCCTTTCTGTGCAAGCCCATCTTCCTGGAACCGTCAAAATGACAAAATGTTGGGAGTGTCTCTGAATGTAAACAAGCATCAGAGCTGCCTGGGAAAGGGAATAAAAACCTTTGTAGGAGTTTTAAGAGCCCAGAGCATGTGGAAGATGGAACCAGATTTTCCTAAGTACAAGAGAGTCTGTAAAGGTGCCTTAATGCTGCAGCAGATTCTTTGCTGTGAAGCCTGGAAATGGTCTTGAGTTGCAGATGGGCACTCCCAAGTCAAGCTGGGAGACCTCTTCTGAGCCCAGGGAAGCAGAGGGGATTGGGGAGGGTGTTTTGGGCAGCCAGCTTTGCACTGGCTGAGGTGACGGAGAGCACCGGCTGGTCTGGCATGGCATCTCCAGGTACAAGCATTTCCCTAAATTCTTGACCCTGGTTTGGCTATTGCCAGGGCACTGAGTGTTGGCACAAGCATCTCCAGATGTGTAATCCTTCTTTGTTCTGGCATTCGATTAAGAAGAGGCTGAAGGGAATGCCCTACTGGTAAACTAAGCATGAATCCTCCAGTTCATGTTTTGAGGAAACCATCATGAAGACCTGTGAAGAAGACAATGAAATAAACTCCAGATAATCCAACAGGCTGGTGCTTCCTGAAATGCTCCCAGGATACCCATGAAATTGCAATGCTAAGACTCATTATTATCTCTTTTTGTTGGAGATTGAGCTTCTGCATTTTGGCTCACCGTTGTTGTCTCGATGTGTCTTCTCTGCAGCCCTGTGAAGACTTGGGATAGGCATCAGCCATGCGGATCCTGTACCTGCTCTTCCCATTCTTCCTTCTCTTGGTCCAGGGTGCTGCAGGTGAGAGGGGAAGAGGGGAGACAGGGTGAGGTGTGAATCCCCATCAGCAGGATCCTCCATGTCCTGGGAAGGGACCAGATTTGTCAGATATAGATAACATTTGGGAGGGACTGGCTCTGATGAATGGCCAGGCAGCCGAAAAGCCAGCACAGCACCTCCTGGACCTTACACTGGTCTTCCCTGGTGGCTTTCCCCACACCCACACACACTGCTGCAGAAAAGAAAACCTACAGTGGAGAGGTAAAGATGTTTGGTTTGGTGCTCAGTGCACATGGGAGATAGCTTGAGGGGCAGCATTAGCCTCTCTGGAACGAGGCACATTTTTAACAGTTATCCCAACCTCACTTTATTTGACCTCTTTCACTGTGCAGGGTCCTCCCTGGCTCCAGGAAATAAGAAAGAATGTCAACGACAAAAAGGCTTCTGTGGATTTCTGAACTGCCCTTTCCCCTTTATCGTCAATGGGAAATGTTCAAGGTTTTTCTTTTGCTGCAAAAAGTAAGTTTTGGAACTGGAAATGCTACTGTGATGGCAGAAAGTGTTGCTGTTGTGTTTAAGTGCCGATGTTTGGCTAATTACTCAGTACTATACACACTCCAAGGCAGAGGACAGGGGAGGAAAGGAAAGGTCCTTGGAGCTGCCTTGAATGGGGCTGGCGGAGCCCACAATCAGACAGCACCCGCCAACGCTCCTTCAGTGCCGCGACACTCATTCAGGCTTTGCAGAGGGCTCTCCCAAGCCAGCCAAGAGCAAAGCACGCACTGTCCTTGGACAGTATCGAGCACACGATCCTGCTTTTGCTGCATCTGGATAGGCTTGGAGTCAGGGCTGCCAGCACTAAGACAACACAGGTCCAAAGTGTGTGCAATAAGGACGGAACCTCACCTCCGTGGAGCCTGATGCTCTTGCACCATAGACCTGTCTTGTCCTTGCAGGGGAGGTGTGAAAGGGTGGGAGGAAGGGAAAAGTAAGTTACAACAGGTGATGTGCTCGTCTCCTTTCTTCATACAGAATCTGGGGTTGAGACCTTGAACTCTGCAAGCTGGACGTCCCCCTTGCTTCTGGCTCCTGGACCCATCTCCTGATGTCCTCTCCCCTCCCTGCCTCTGCCGTCCCCAGGTGCTGTGGCAGCAGGAGTGGAAGCGCTGCTCCTGCTTGATGCCCGGGTGCTCGTGGGCCAGAGCCATCCCGTCACAGACCTGGTGCTGTTGGGGCAGAGGCTGCTTTTCCCGGCTTGAATAAAGATGAGCAGTTTGGCATTGCAGCGTGTGGGACGTGTGGCTCTTCTGTTGTGGTGGAGGGTGTTTTGTGCCTGCTGGCTCTGGTGGTGGTGGTGGGTTGGTGTCAGGAGAAGCACCGGGACATGCTGGGGGTCACAAGCATGGCTGTCCCTGGGGTGCTCTTAACTGGCAGTGGCGTGTTGACACTGATCCTGCCGGTCCCTGCTGGGCCAAGGGCTTTGCTGTGGGTGTGATGGAGGTGCTCTACGGATGGTCCCTCCTGGGAAGTGGGAGGCCTGTCCTGCTCCTGCCGGTCACAGCTGTCCCTTGCCCCTGACAGCCATGGGAATCCCTCCCAGGATTCGTGTGCAGGGCTGTGCTGGGTGGTGTGTCCCTTGATTGGGCATGGGCAAGGCTGCCCACCCAACCCATCCCAGAGTCCCCAGAGGTTCCACCACATCTCCACCTCCCTCATCTGCAATGGGGCTGTGAGTTGCAGAGCAGTCCCCACTCAGGTCCCTCCACTGCTGGCACAGCACCAACCCCTCCACCTGCCCCACAGCCTCTGTCCCTGACACAGCTCTCTTGGGGGGGCCTGGTCCCACAGAGGGACTCCAGGGAGACCTTTACCGGCCTTGGAGGGAAGTAGGTCTCCCAGACTGG
The DNA here is from genome assembly GCF_964199755.1 of Larus michahellis. Lineage (NCBI taxonomy): Eukaryota > Metazoa > Chordata > Aves > Charadriiformes > Laridae > Larus > Larus michahellis. The sequence continues at coordinate 127,991,665 of NC_133898.1, forward strand.
CTGTCCAGCTCCTCCTCAAGGTGCCCTCTCCAATGGTTCCCATGGACCACAACTAGGAAAAGTCCAGAAGTGTAGCCTAGCAGGGAGAAAGCAGGGTATCTCCTCCTCTTTGCTTTCTCCTCTATGCCTTCTCCTCTCTGCCAAACTGGGATTGCAACGCTGTTATCCGTCAACAATCATTGACCTCAACCCTTCTGCAAGTGCAGACCTCTGCCCTGTATAGTTAAATACACGTGTGTTCCATGCACATATGACTATGTCAGCGACTAGTGACCCTGGCTGTTCTACCGAATTCTTTCTATTCCAAGGAGGCAGATCACCCTCAGCACTCCAACCCTGACTTCCCTACCTTCTGCTTCCCTGCTGAGTGTGCAGCCCCTCTCAGAGCCACAGGGCTGACACCCGCATTTGCTCCCAGGGCATCTCTGCCCCAGTCCCGAAGCTGAAGGTCCCTGCTGGATTCAGAGCAGCTCAGTCTCCTGTGACAAAAATTCCTGTGTGAGGGTTGCAGGAGTGAATGAGGATCTGTACGGCCCCAAGAACTGTGTCTACGTCAGCTAGAGTCTTTCCTCCTGCCCATCAGCATCTCCCACCCTGCTCTCCAGGCCCTGTATCTTGCACAGCGGGTTCCCACTGATTTACCAGCATCATTTCCTTCATGTTCGTTCATGCATCATTGAACCGAACATTTAACAGTCACCACGAACACCCTTTATCTCTATCAGCATGAAGCTGTTCCACTGTGCCATGGACCGCTTTGCCCAGAACATCTTGAACAAGACTGATGGTATTGTGGAAAGTCACCCCATGAGTTTAATATAGTAGAGGTAGAGGAAAAGCAGCAAGAAAAGGAGAAAGGTCAATGGATAAATGATATTTTCTGTTACCCAGGATATGATAAGACTTACATGGAAGCAGTGAACTGGAGATGTTGATACATGACCCGAAAGATCCCTTCCAACCTAGGCAATTCTGTGATTCTATGATTCTATGTGTGCATTTGAACATCAGCTCATAAATGCATGCAGCAATCAATGTTATTTCCAAAACATCTGATAAAACTGCAAATAAAAGCAGATATAAAGCCACTCTTATAATTTCAAAAGGTAAGAAGGTTTATAATACCCCTCATGTTTTTTGTCAAATTGGAGGAGAAAAGGAGGGAAACCTGTTTTTTTCAGACTGGTTGCTGCTGTCTACAGCAGGCAACGTCCAGGCAGTTCCTGCCAAGCCACTGCAGCTCATGTGCCATGGGGTGTCACAAGAGGTGTTGCATGAAGATAACGGTGAAGATTGCAACGGCCCCCAGCAAGCACCTCGGCCTCTCCCATTGCCACAGGGAGGGGTGAGGTGTAACATCACCATCCCCATGTAGATAGGTCACTTTCGGATTGGCCAAGGAGAGATGTGGCCATAGGAATAAGGACGTCTTACCCATCAGCAGTGGTATAAAACCAGGGTGTTTCTGGCAATGCGGTATTCCTTGACCCCAAAGGCATCTGGAAGCAAGTGATTCCTGGTGCGTTTGTTGTTGCCTGAAGACCAAGACCTTTCCTCGTCAGGCAAGTAACTATGGGGTCTCTTTCAGGTTGGCCACCCATTCAGTCCCTCTTTTCAATTCCATCATAGTGGAACCATCTAAATGACAACCTGTTGGGTATATCTGTTCACAAAATGATGTCATCTGAGCTTTCTAGGAACAAAAAAGTAAATTGAAAAGATGAATTCCTTCCTATTAGAGCTTGAGATCTGCTGAAGCTGGATCCAGGGCTTCCCCAGTGCAGGAGAGCCTGGAAAGTTTCTGTGGTGTTTGAAGAACACCAGGATCTTGTATTCTGGGGAAATGGGAATTCTATAACTTAAAGGGAGGAGCCCCATTACATGCAGCAGTACAGATACTTTCCGTTCCTTCAGCCTTCAGTTCACTTGAAAGGTTGCGTTTTCCTGACTTCTTTGGCCACTGAGACACTTGTCTGCCTTCTTTCCTCCCCTGGGGAGCTGCTGCACAGAATCATTTTGTGTCCGTAGCTTTACCATTGCCTTTGCATTCAGCATTGTCACAAACATCTCCAAAACATGCAAACCTTGTCTACTTTGGCCTTTGGTAAGGAGATGAAGAAGCGAGAGAGCACAGACACTAGGCATAACCCTTATCTGATGAGCACACATGAAAGCACACCTAGCCTATCCCTTTGATTCCATCTCCCTAGAAACATATTTAGGTCTGTTTCAGAGACAAGTGTGCCATGGGTAAGGCCCAAGGTACTTCCAAAGGTAAGTTTTCTGACTGCATTCTCTAAAGTAGCACCAGCTGCTTTTTTACTTAAAACAGCATGAACCACCAGACATAAGATCTACAGTCTGTGCTTGGGAGAAAGCATAAGGAAGATAAAATGAAATATGTGTTTAGGTACTGCCTTCCCTGAAATTTCCTGAACTGTTGGCAGGCTGTTCATGAAATTGCACAATAGCCATTGTTCTTGTGAATTGGCTACAGAAAACAACAACATCTTCTTTTTTCAGGATAACACATCTGCAGTTTGATATAACACAGTGACCAGGCTTCTACACCATCTGGGGTTCCCCATGTCCTTGTTGCCTTGGTGTCTCCCTTCTGTATCCCTGTGAAGACCTGGGCCAGGTGTCAGCCATGAAGATCCTGTACCTGCTCTTCCCCTTCTTCCTCCTGTTGGTCCAGGGTGCTGCAGGTGAGAAGGAAAGAGGGGAGATGAGTCAGGTGTGCGCTCCCATTAATGAGGTCTTCCATGTCCCAGGAAGTGACCATATTTTTTACAGATGCTTAAAGGAAAGAATGGTTTTGTAGCTTTGCTCCAGCATGGAAGGTCATGCAATAAGATATTCCAAAGGAGGCTCTCACAATGCCCCTTCCTCTGAGGGTAGAGAAGCTGGTGTAAAGCAAGCCATCCAGGAATAAGAGCTTGGCTTCTTCTGTGGGTTTGTGAGGGACTGAGCTCTGGGCTCCACCCTGGGCATTTAGGTGCTGCTCTGGCGCGTGTCTCTGGATGAACTCCCATTGCAGTCGCTGCAGTCTCAGCCTATGCAGCCTATTCTGCTCACCCAAAAAATGGATGGGCAAGTCTGTTGTCTAATCACAGATATCTGGTACCTTTTGAGGATCCTTAGATGTGTGTGATTCTGAGATGTCAAAGCCCTTTACTCCAGGCTGGAGGAGCTAGCCAAGGCTTTATGGAAGAGCTGCTCCTTCTGCAGGGACAGAGGGAGGATGGAAGTTATCCCTTTGTACCACAAACAGCCAGGGATACGTGTGCCTCCGGGCTTTAGCTGATAGTCCTTCTAGGTAGTTAACTTGATATTGAAGGTCCAATTGTGGTCATTTTAATACTTGGCCCACAAAGTGGGTTGAATTCCTAGTGGAGTGCCAGTCCCTCTGGAATTACAGAATATTCTCCCAAATCTCTTCCTTTCAACTGTTTCTCTGTACAGGTGCATCTCTGGCTCCAGGAAATGAAGGTCAATGTAAGCAAGAAGGGGGATTCTGTAATTTTTTGACATGCTATCACCCTCATCACATCTTTGGAAGGTGTTCAACATTTATGGTTTGCTGCAAAAGGTAAGTTATAAAGTCAAACATTGGGGAATTGACCCTGTGCTTTCTTGGACAAAATAGATCTACTGTTCTTTTTACATCCACACTGCTGGATAACACCCTCCTGAATTCATGTGGAGACGCAGAGGCCAGGGAAGGAGGGTTAAAGTCCCTTGGTAAAGATGCTTGAACCTGGTCTGCGTGGGGCTGAGGAAGCCCAGAATCAGCCAGCATCTTCCCATGAGACCAGACTGGGGCCTCTCATGAAGACTTTCCCATGCTGTTGGAAAGTGAAGTTTGATCTTTGCGTAGTGTGGGGCACAGGACTTTCTCCTTAAGGTTTCTGAAGAGCCTTGGGTTCAAGGCTGCAACTACTAAGGAATGCACAGGTCCAAGTCGTCTGCAATAAGGTATGGAGGTTTTCTGAGGAGGGGTTGTCCAGTAATTCCCTACGGGTCCTTACAATAGCAGTGGCAGAGAGACTGCAGGATGACAAAGAAGGAACATAAGAAATAAATATCAGTGACCACATATTGTGCTTTCTTTATGCAGGAAATGGTGATGAATCCCTGGACTTTCTGAGCAGGACATCCCCCTCGCTTCTGGCTCCTTGAACTGACTGTTGATGTCCTTTCCCATCCCTGCTTCTGCCATCCCCAGGTGATGTGACAGCAGGACTGGAGGCGTTGCTCCTGCTGGGTGCTCATGGGCTGGCGATGTCCTGTCGCGGTACTGGTGGTGTTTGGGAAGACGCTGCTTTTCCCAGCTTCAATAAAGACATGTAGTTTCACAAAATCACAGACTGGGGGGCTGGAGGGGACCTCTGGAGGTCATCTGGTTCTAACCCCCTTCTCAAGCTGGCCACCCAGCGCTGGTTGATGAGAACTGTGTCCAGCTGTCTTTTAAATACCTCCAAGGATGTGTAACCTGCTCTAGGTGACCCTGCTCTGGCAAGGGGGTTGGACTAGATGACCTCCAGAGGTCCCTTCCAACACTATGATTCTATGATTCTATGACTTTATGATGGAGACTCTTGTCACATGGCATCTGGTCCTGGCACTGGCACCACTGAACGGAGCCTGGCTCTGTCCTTTTTACACTCTCCCTTCAGGTATTTGTATATATTGATAATATCCCTGTGGAGCTTTCTCTTCTCCAGGCTGAACAGTCCCAACTCTCTCAGCCTTTCCTCATAGGAGAGATGCTCCCGTTCCTTCATCATCCTGGGCACCCTTTCATAGAATCATAGAATCATAGAATCATAGGGTTGGAAGGGACCTCTGGAGATCATCTAGTCCAACCCCCCTGCCAGAGCAGGGTCACCTAGAGCAGGTTACACAGGAACATGTCCAGGCGGGTTTTGAATGTCTCCAGAGTTGGAGACTCCACCACCTCTCTGGGCAGCCTGTTCCAGTGCTCTGTCACCCTCAGGGTAAAGAAGTTCCTCCTCATGTTTAGGTGGAACTTCCTATGTTCAAGTTTGTGCCCATTGCCTCTTGTCCTGTCCCCGGGCACCACTGAAAAGAGCCTGGCCCCATCCTCCTGACACCCACCCTTTAAGTATTTATAAGCATTGATAAGGTCACCCCTCAGCCGTCTTTTTTCCAGACTGAAAAGACCCAAATCCCTCAGCCTTTCCTCATAAGAGAGGTGTTCCAGTCCCCCAATCATCTTTGTAGCCCTCTGCTGCACCCTTTCCAGCAGTTCCCTGTCCCTCTTGAACCGGGGAGCCCAGAACTGGACACAGTACTCCAGGTGCGGCCTCACCAAGGCAGAGTAGAGGGGGAGGATGACCTCCCTCGACCTGCTGGCCACGCTCTTCTTGATGCATCCCAGGATGCCATTGGCCTTCTTGGCCACAAGGGCACATTGCTGACTCATGGTCATCCTGTTGTCCACCAGGACTCCCAGGTCTCTTTCCACAGAGCTGCTCTCCAGCAGGTCAGCACCCAACCTGTACTGGTGCATGGGGTTGTTCCTTCCCAGGTGCAGCACCCTACACTTGCCCTTGTTGAACTTCATAAGGTTTCTCTCTGCCCAGATCTCCAACCTGTCCAGGTCTCTCTGTATGGCGGCACAGCCTTCCGGTGTGTCAGCCACCCCACCCAGCTTGGTGTCATCAGCAAACTTGCTGAGGGCGCACTCTATCCCCTCATCCAGGTCATTGATGAATATGTTGAAGAGGACTGGACCCAGTACTGACCCCTGGGGAACACCACTCGTCACTGGTCTCCAATTAGACACTGTGCCCCTAATCACAACCCTCTGAGCTCTATCTTTCAACCAGTTTTCTATCCACCCCACTGTCCATTCATCTAACCCACACTTCCTAAGCTTCCCTATGAGGATGCTGTGGGAGACCGTGTCAAACGCCTTGCTTAAGTCAAGGTAGACCACATCTACCGCCCTCCCCTCATCTATCCATCTAGTCATGCCATCGTAGAAGGCTATCAGATTAGTCAGACATGATTTCCCCTTGGTGAATCCATGCTGAGTACTTCTGATAGCTTTCCTTTCCTCCACATGCCTTGAGATGACACCCAGAACGAGCTGTTCCATCATCTTTCCAGGGATGGAGGTGAGGCTGACCGGCCTGTAGTTCCCCGGCTCCTCCTTCTTGCCTTTCTTGAAGACTGGAGTGACATTGGCTTTCCTCCAGTCCCCAGGCACCTCGCCTGTTCTCCAGGACTTTTCAAAGATGATGGAGAGCGGCCCAGCAATGACTTCTGCCAGCTCCCTCAGCACTCTCGGGTGCATCCCATCAGGGCCCATGGACTTGTGAATATCTAGATGATCTAATTGGTCCCTCACTCGCTCCTCCTCAACCCAAGGGAAGTCGTCTTCTTTCCCTGTTACTTTATTCAATGCCTGGGACTCCTGAGGGGTGGGCCGAGCAGAAAAGACCGAAGCAAAGAAGGCATTCAGTAACTCTGCCTTCTCCACATCCTCCGTCACCATGACTCCTGCCTCATTCAGCAGTGGGCCTACAACTTCTCTGGTCTTCCTTTTGCTTCCAATATACTTGTAGAAGCTCTTTTTGTTGTGCTTGATGTCCCTAGCCAGGTCTAATTCCAAGGCGGCCTTGGCTTTCCTTGTTTCATCCCTGCACGCTCTGGTGGCATTCTTGTAATCCTCCCAAGGGGTCAGTCCCTTCTTCCACTTATTATAAACTTCCTTCTTCCACTTGAGCTTTTTCTGAAGCTCCCTGCTCAACCATGCAGGTCTCCTGCGTCCCTTGGCCGATTTCTTTCTCTTAGGGATGCACCGATCCTGAGCTTGGAGGAAGTGGTCTTTGAATATCAACCAGCTTTCTTGAGCCCCTTTGCCTTCCAGAGCCCTAGCCCACGGGATCTCTCCAAGCAGTTTCTTGAAGAGGTCGAAGTTAGCCCTCCTGAAATCCAAGGTTGTAATTTTACTTCTTGTTGTTGTTTTGTGGATAGTACCCATGATCCTGAACTCAATCATTTCATGATCACTACAACCTAGGGTGCCCCCAACCTTAATGTCCTCCACCAATCCCTCTGTGTTTGTCAGTACCAGGTCTAGAAGTGCTCCTCTCCTTGTTGGCTCCTGTACCACCTGTGTCAAAAAGTTGTCATCAATGCACTGGAGGAGCCTCCTGGACTGTGCATGCCTGGCTGTGTGGTCTTCCCAGCAGATATCGGGGTGATTGAAGTCCCCCATGAGAACCAGGGCCTGCGCTTGCGAGGCTACCTTCAGTTGTCTGTAGAAAGCCTCATCAGTCTCCCCATCCTGATCAGGTGGCCTGTAATAAACACCCACAACAGTGTCCCTCATATTTGCCTGTCCCTTAATCCTCACCCATAAGCTCTCAACCCGCTCTTCATCCGCCCCTAGTGAGAGCTCGATGCATTCCAAATGCTCTCTCACATAGAGTGCAATTCCACCACCACGCCTTGCTGGTCTGTCTTTCCTGAAAAGGACATAGCCATCCATGACAGCATTCCAGTCATGCGAGTTGTCCCACCACGTCTCAGTAATTGCAATGAGATCATGGCCCCGCAACCGCACACAGACCTCCAGCTCTTCCTGCTTATTCCCCATGCTGCGTGCATTGGTGTATAAGCATTTCAGAGAGGGAGTTGTGTGTGTAGTTTTGACCCTTGAGATGTGGTGTGCCTTCTGGCTTTCAGAAATACTGGCACACTGGCCCACGAGCGCTGAGCAACTACACCCTGGCACCTCACCAGCAAGCCCAGTACCATCCCCACCCCCCTTCAGATCTAGTTTAAAGCCCTCTCAATGAGCCCCAATAACTCTTGTCCTAGAACCCTTTTTCCCCTGGAGGTCAAGGTATTCCTGCCTGTTACCAGCAGGCCAGGCTTTTTGTAGATCAGGCCATGATCAAAGAACCCAAAGTCCTGCCGGCAGCACCAAGCTCGAAGCCAGGCATTGATCTGCTGGGTCCTTCTATTTAGCCCCTCATCATTCCCCGCAACTGGGGGAATAGACGAGAACACAACTTGCGCTCCCGATCCCTTGACCAGCCGTCCCAGGGTCTTGAAATCTTTCTTCATTGCCCTTGGACTTCTTCTTTGTTGGCCTCTCTCCAGTATGTCCATGTCTCTTTTGGACTGGGGACCCCAGAACTGGACACAGTACTCCAGGTGTGGCCTCACAAGCACTGAGTAGAGAGAAAGGATCACCTCCTTCATCCTTCTGGCAATACTTGGTCTAATGCAGCACAGGATACCTTCAGGATAGCTTTCTTTGCTGCAAGGGCCCATTGCTGGCTTATGTTCAGCTTGGTGTCCACCAGGACACCCAGGTCCTTTTCTCCCAACCTGCTTTTCAGTTGAGTGGCCCCCAACATTTATTGGGGTGTGGGGCTGTTCCTCCCCAGGTGCAGGACATTGCACTTCCCATGTTGAACTTCATGAGGTTCCTGTCAGCCCATTTCCCTATCCTGTTGACATCTCTCTGGGTGGCAACAAAACTCCCTGGTGTATCAACCACTCCTCCCAGTTTGATGTCATCTGCAAGCTTGCTGAGGGTAACCTATATCTTAAAATTTCCTGATTTCTGGGGAAGACATGCCTTCTCCTTTTTTCCCATCTAGAGACCATACGAGACCAGCCCTGCTGCTCTCTGATATCGAGCACTAAGCTCAGCCCTTCTACAAACCAACACGTGAAGCTATGCTGCAGCTGCAGGTGAACATGCATGTTCGTTGGTGCACGGGTCTGTGTGTGACCAAAATATTTGTTGGGGAGCAGTGAGTCCAGGCTGTTCCACCAGGGAAGTCTGGCTTCACAGCAATAAGGCAGCTCCAGGTTTAAACCAGGTAGGCAGATCAGCGAGGTGTACAGCCATTACCCCTCATCCTATCACTGCACTCCCTGACAAAGAGTCCCTCCCCAGCTTTCCTGTAGGTCTTCGTTAAGTACTGAAAGGCTACAATAAGGTCTTCCTGGAGCCTTCTCTTCTCCAGGCTGAACAACCCCAACTCTCAGCCTGTCCTCATAGCAGGGCGGCTCCAGCCCCCAGATCATCTTCGCAGCCTCCTCTGGACTCACTCCAACAGCTCCATGTCCTTCTTATGTTGGGGACCCCAGAGCTGGAGGCAGTACTGTAGGGGGGTCTCACCAGAGCGGAGCAGAGGTGATGATATGTTAGATACTTGGATAAATACACTGCCGTTGTTTCAAATGTGATATTAAGCAGAACATAAATATGAATTATAAGCAGACACAGAGATGCAGTGTGTGGCAAGTCAAAAGGGTATTAATTAAGCACTGGGAAATGGTACATTTGACCCTTTTCTATTCCCACCACCTCCGACCACTGAAGACTGCAGCGTGCACTGTTTTTGCACTGTTTCTCAGTCTGTCTACACCCAGAATTTGTGATGCCCTCAGGGTATTCTGACAAACACCTCCTCCATTTCACTTGATTTCCAGGCTGTTCCATGTTTATCTTATCCTAACTTGGCTGTGAACCTCCTCTACAACACACCTGACTTGCTCGTCATGTGTGGGAGTAAAGCCCTGGAGACACATCGTCCTGCCTGACACACGTCAGTGACTGCTCCACAGCAAAAGCACCAGTCCCGCTGCAGACTGGTTTCCAGTGCCCTGTTCGCACTGCATCCTGTATACTGAAGCCAGAACCCTTTTTCAAGGTGAAGGTCAAGGCCTGAAAAGCATCAACAAGGAATTTCAGCTTTCGGATTGCAGAGAAACCTCAACAGTTGGTGGCCAGCTACCCACTAACTCCTGCCATGTTGAGAAATAATGGTGTTTCCCGTCCTTCACTTCCATGGGGTGCACTTCATTTCCAGATGTAACCATAAAACGTTACTTTGCCAAACGGTGCCACTCAAGGGAGTATTAAGCATTTGGACAAGTTCAGGCAGAACTGCAGAAGGGAAGAGAGGGGCTGAGACAAGAAGAAATATTTCAGAACCAATTATGATGTGACCTGTGAAGTATGTATACCGTATCTTCCACAATATATACTCCATGCAACACATCTGTGGCGATTCAGTTCCTCTGACTAATGTGAGTGACTGCAGACACAGTTGTGGCTAGACAGAGAACTGAAGGAAGTGTGCCACGTGGGAGAGGAGCTAATGAGGAGTGACTAGGATAAGCTATTCCCCACCTACTATCTTTTGTGCATCCTCTCAGAGGAACAGGTGGAAAAAAATAAAAAAAACTTACATCCGTTGCTGTGAAATTACAGGACAAACAACTTATGGAGAGAAAAGAACTGTCATAAATTGCTGCACTGTTTAGATAATTGTGGCACTAGTTACGTTTGTGTGTCAAAACCCAGGTAGGATCATCGCCCTCAGCCCAAGAAACAGACACCCATGTTCCAGTGATGTGAATGCTGAGCAACAATTTATTCAAAAGGAGGGAAAGCAATGCAGAATACATTTGGATTTACTCTACATCATAAAGCTTTTTGCACTGAAAATGAAAGGTGCATGAGGCTTTGTAGCAGGATCCGGTGGTTTTCACAGTAAGGGGATTCAAAGCAAATTCCTAGGTTTAGAAGAAATGTTCATCGCTCTTGAATGGACAATCCATGAAGTTTTTATTGATTCCATGGCCTGTACAAACTAAAATAAAAAAATATTCAGATTCTCTCTGTGCTTGTATTCCTCCCCTACTTACCCTCAGTCCATGCTTATTTTCCTCTTGGGTATAAGTACTTTCCAAAATACCTAGTGTCATGTATAGTCATGCTGGGACAGACCTGTGCATTCATACCTGTGAGTAAGAGGAGTGTTTTCCTATTGCTTCAGGAAAAGCAGGGAATTAAATTTATATAACTTGATTTTGGGGTGAATGCGTTAATTCCTGAGTGAAAACAGAAGTCTACCTTTCACGTGATACTTTCTTTTTACAACACTGGGCCCCTTTTTGCACACATTAGACTACACTCAGAGATCTGTGTTCACCCTCAATGTAATTGAATTCCCCTCTGTTCCCCATACAGCACAGCAGCCCGCTTCTGCCAATACCAAACCCTGATACTTCGCTCTGGCGTAGGAGCTGTAAAGGAGCTGTCAAACAGAGCTGGGACAGCACAAGACATCTCCCACCGTACGTTATCTTTCTTGCTGGGGCAGATCATGGTGCACATCTCAAGAAAAAGACCATCGTGGAGCTCAACCTACTTCAAAGCTTGACTGTCCTCATGGCATAATAGTTTGGTTTTTTTTCTTATATCCAATCTGAACATTCAATAGCACCTTGGGATTAAGGACACAGGCAAAATCAATTTGTCTGCTCATACTGCAGCTAAGCCTTGGTGAACATCAAACTTACGCTTTGCAGCAGGATCGAAATCCAAAACATCTCCCAACTTTAGTCAGAGGGGGGGGACATCTTCCAAAGTAACAGGACCCACTTCTACAGAAAAACATGTCCCGCTGGGGTGAAGACAAACCTGCAACAATAACAACAAAAAAAAATAATTTCCTTCCCTCTCATTCTGCAGGGCAGGACAATGCAGTTGTAATGCTAGCAGGGTTTCCCATTTGTCAAGCTGCCTTCACCACCCACTTGCCTTCAGGATGGTTGCCTGGATTTGGCCGTGTTGAAAGGCCATGTAAGAGGTGAGGTGACAAAGCAGGTCTACACCTTGGAGAGCTGGGACCCTTAGCTCACACTGCATCTAAATGTATGGCCTTAAAGCCCAGGTGGAGAATGATACAGACCTCCTGACTCATTGTCCTTTACCTTACAGAAAAGGGTCACAGGTCCAGAGGCTTTAATACTGGCTCCCATCCCAAAATAGTTGGCCAGGCTTCATTTTCATCTGCATATGCACCACTGAGTGTGTTGTTACCCAGAGATCATGGCCACCACAGATACCATCTCTGGTGCCTAACACCAGAACATTTAGCCCAATCTTTTTAGGAAGACACTAGAATTGAAAAATCACTTTTCTTCAAAAGTCATATCTTCTCCACCTTTGAAAGAGTTTTCATGGGGGAGCACAGGCACTGAGCTATATCACTAACTCCTGCCCAGTTTCTAGCAATTTTAACCAGCAGTAGTTAAAATCTGCTGGGAAGTTTACTTCAGGTGCACAAAAATCGCCTTCTAGCATCTCTTTTCCATCTTACCTGGAGAAACCTGGAGTGCCAAGAAGAGGAGAGAAAAGAGCAGGTAAAGGATCTTCATGACTGCGGATTTGCTGTGCCACTGTGGGAAAAAGGAGCACGAATAACATATGACAGGCAGTCCCTGGGATTTACAGTCTTCTGAACCATACAAATACTGTGTTAATCAAAATGTCATTTATATTGCATTTTTCTTCGAAGTTTCAAAGATAACTAGTAAGACCCATATGACATCACGGCTGCTGTGAGCATTTCTGGGAAAAGTAAATATATAAGGGGCACCATGCTTTCAGGTTATGTGATCGTTAAGTTATTTTAATAGCTTGATTGTTTGGATTTCTTTTACATTTTGCAAATAGTCCTTAGCTAAAATGCAATCATAACTTTATTTTTAGTTAAATGTTTTATCTAATAAATAAACAGCACTAAGCAGAATGAGGTGAATATACAGTCAAACTTACAAACTTCAGGAAAAAAAAATGTTCATTTTGCAATGTTAAAATTTATCCAGAAATAATAGCTAAAATCAACTTGCTCAAAATCTTCAGTCTTAGTCTACAGGCAGCAGTTCTAGAATGGAAATGTACAAGCCAAGTCAGTTCCCAAATTGAAATTTGACAAATGACATTTGAAAAGCAAACATGTAACGCCTTAATTGAAAGAGCTAATAATTGAACTAATATAATCACACGGGGCTAAGACAGCCTAGAAGAGACCTCACGGATAAAGAAGAGGCAGTAAATGTCATATATCTTGGCATTAGGATCTTCTGATCTGTCACAAATTACATTCTTTTAAGCAAGGAAGGGAAATTAGGTTGTGCTGAAACGTCATATTTCTGCAAATGGAATGGTAGAGGGTGGCCCAAAACAGCTTTGAAATTAGTATTAGAAGTTTACACAAATTTCTATATGCTTGAAAATATCAGGAGAAACAAGTAGGCAAATTCAACAGTTCTGAAAATGAAGTAAAGTTATTAACATAGAGACATAGATAAAAAATATATATACTGGTTTCCATCAAAGAGACCACCAATTTCTCTGGACCACAAACCTCTCTCAAGTAACCTGACCCAGTCAGATTTTTTCCTGGGAGTTAGTAAGCAGAGTATTTTTATCAAACTTTTCTAGGTATTAGCACATATTGGAACTACTTATTCAACCTGTGCAATTTCTGGAAAACGTAGGTTAACCTTCTTTAATAACCTACAAATTTACAAATTTAGGTTAATAATGCAGAGGTTTGGGGGTTGTTTTTTTTTTTTGATTGCTTGTTTGTGTGGGGTTTTTTTTGTTTGTTTCTGTTTTTTAAAGAAAAGACAACAGGAGATATTGAAAGAAAGACCGAAAAAAAATGGGGAGTTACCAGGTATCAGGTGAGCCCAGACGCCAAACAAGACCTGCTCTTGGTCCCTTTCCTCCAGATAGTTTTGGCTGTGGGGCTGAGAGCCTCTTTTATAACGTGTTCCTTATGGGGGGGGACAACTTGCTTTCCCTTCTCAGCAAGTACACGTTCAGCCAATCAAAAAATTACCTCTTTTTTTTTTTTTTTTTTGTATGACTTCTAATCCAACTAGAATCAAGTTGCTTTTCATTTCTCAGTGAAAAAGCAGGGTTCCCCTCTGAACCTCTTGAAGCTTTTCTTCTGAAAAATCCCAGGTTATTCATGCAATACCTCTTGTGACACTCCGGTTTGTGTAAGATACGTTAAGCCACTGTGGTATGTGTCAAACATCTTGGGACGTACGTTGAACTTTTCCTGCTTAGGTGCAACATATTCCATTGCAATACAAAACATCTGCGCGCTTCTCTGCACTCCCAGTTACTTTATTTTTGTTCCGTAAATGCAGACTATAAGAACACAGAACCTATATATGAAACTGAAACAAGTGTTCATTGACTTAGTGGCCAGTGGCCACTAAGGATGCCTAAGAGTATAAAATGTACAGAAATAGGGTGGGTGCATTGTGGTTACCTCCCTGTACACCCTTTCAGCTGATGGGAAATACATCAATTTTGGGAAATCCAGTGCCACAGCCAGTCTCTGGACCCTCAGTCTGCAGAGCTCCTTATTGAGCATATTTCTGTGACTCCAGCTGATCTTCTTGCGCTTCTGGCCTCCACAGGAGCTTCAGCTGATAATTCCACAAATATATTTATTACGCCTTAGGTGAGGATTCATGTTCCATTTTCACCCCCCCACATCACTACGGGTGCTGTGGTCTTTTCTTACCCTCCTGCTTGGCTGTCTATTATCCCACAATGAAAAGGGGGATTCTGTCAACCACGTCTGTCAGATAAATCCTCAAATGGACCCAGATATTTCAGTGGATCATTTCTGTGTATATTTATCTTATTTTTTCAGTTCTATTATACCCTTTTGGGAATAGGCTGGCTAGAATTTCATGCAATGTCCAAAAAGCATCTTGGATTTCCATGGTGCCTAATCATACTTACTCTTTTGTTTTCAACTCCCTTTTTTCCCTCTCAATTCCTAAGATTTCCCTTGCCTTTTTGTCCACGGGTGAGCGCAGACATTTCTAGAGTGGTATCCCCTGGTGTTCTCCAGGGGTCAGTACTGGGTCCAGTCCTCTTCAATATATTCATCAATGGCCTGGATGAGGGGATAGAGTGCACCCTCAGCAAGTTCGCCAATGACACAAAGCTGGGGGGGTGGCTGACACACCAGAAGGCTGTGCCGCCATCCAGAGAGACCTGGACAGGCTGGAGAGTTGGGCAAAGAGGAACCTTATGAAATTCAATAAGGGCAAGTGTAGGGTGCTGCACCTGGGGAGGAATAACCCCACTCACCAGTACAGGTTGGGGGCTGACCTGCTGGAGAGCAGCTCAGTGGAGAGAGACCTGGGAGTCCTGGTGGACAACAGGATGACCATGAGCCAGCAATGTGCCGTCATGGCCAAGAAGGCCAATGGCATCCTGGGCTGCATCCAGAAGAGTGTGGCATCAAGAAGAGAAGAGCAGGTCGAGAGAGGTCATCCTCCCCCTCTACTCTGCCTTGGTGAGGCCGCACCTGGAGCACTGTGTCCAAGTCTGGGCTCCCCGGTTCAAGAGGGACAGGGAACTGCTGGAGAGGGGACAGCAAAGGGCTACCAAGATGATGAGGGGACTGGAACACCTCTCTTATGAAGAAAGGTTGAGCGATTTGGGTCTCTTCAGTCTGGAAAAAAGACGGCTGAGGGGGGATCTTATCAACACTTGTAAATACTGAAAGGGTGGGTGTCAGGAGGATGGGGCCAGGCTCTTCTCAGTGGTGCCCAGGGACAGGACAAGGGGTAACGGGCACAAACTTGACCATAGGAAGTTCCACCTAAACATGAGGAGGAACTTCTTTCCTGTGAGGGTGGCGGAGCACTGGCACAGGCTGCCCAGAGAGGTGGTGGAGTCTCCGTCTCTGGAGACATCCCACCTGGACGCGTTCCTGTGCAACCTGCTCTGGGTGACTCTGCTCTGGCAGGGGGTTGGACGGGATGATCTCCAGAGGTCCCTTCCAACCCTATGATTGTATGATTCTATGATCCGGAGCGAAGTCTACAATTGCATTAGTGCAGTTTTGAAGTAACCTCCTGATGGTCCCCTGCTGGTTTGGTTTGTAGAGGGGTTTCCATGTGTGCAAACTAGATTCCGTAGGAGGAAAGTGAACTAGAAGTTTTGCTTTAAAGGTATTCCAGTGCCCAGTGAGGCGTGAACCAATGTATGGGCTACACCACCTGCATAGTGTACTTAACATTTCTTTCTTCTGTAAACCTGGAGAGTTTGGACTGGGGGATCAGCCCTTTGAGGAGAGGCTGAAGGACTCATCTTTGTTCAGCTTGGAGAAGGCATGGCTAAGGGTCATCTAATTGCTGTTCAAAACTACCTAGTCGTAGTTATAGAGAAGATGGAGCCACACTCTTCCCAGAGGTGCACATTGGAGGGATGAAAAATAACAGAAACAAATTACAATGAGAGAAATTCCAATTAGGTATAAGGAAAAAAGCCTTCTCACAATGAGGGTCATCAAACACTGGCATGAGGGCCCAGAGAATTTATAGAATCTCCATCCCCATATAGATATTCAAACCCAGCTGGAAAAAGTTCTAGGCAACCTGATCTGCCTTTAAAACTGGCTCTGTCTGGAGGAATGGATGGACCAGATGGTCTCCAAACACCCATTCCAACTTACATTGTTTTGTGGTCTATTCAATAGTAAAATCCAAATCAAACTGGATTCATATAATGAAGAACTGAGGAGCCTCAGCATAATCTCTAAGGTCTAGTGATCTTTTCCTATCTACTGATCTTGTATTGCACCAAGTCAATTGCTGACATACCCAATAGCTATCCAAAGGCATCAATATTGAATACTTTTTCAGATCATGTTTTACTTTACGCCTCACTTCAGTCAAGAAATAAACATTGTTCATTGTTCATGCAATATTTTAATATGACACCTGAAGTACGTCATAGTAGGTTATATATTTGCTATTTTGAATGAGTAGTATTTCTAATTGACCAAGATCGCTGCAAAGGACACGATGTCCTACAGATCATTTATATCAAAACTAAACTGAAATATTTTAATTGCTTATTGTTCCTCATTTTAGTTACTAGTGATGTGATTTTTTCAATACTCTGATATTAATTTCTTAAGTATACAGAAGTGTGCACATGTGCATACATGCACAGTCACATATAGACATATATGCACATGAAAACATGCCTATAAATGATTTCCCTTAAATGCATACCCTGATAATTGAGATAACTTTTTATTTTCAACATATTTTTTGTAAGTAAAAGTGAATTGTTTTTGCAGTAGGAAAAAATGACAGTTGAATTTCTGGTGTGTCTATGAACATCTGGCCATAAAGCGGAAAAATGGAGGGAATAAAATTACAAATGTTACAGTTACTTCACAAATTGCCAAGAGTTTGCGGTTAGTTTGCCCACCAACTGCTATTGTTACTCAACCTGATTCTTCAAGGAAACAAAGATGCATCATTAATTTTTACCATATCCAAGGTCCTATGTGCAAGTAATGTCAAGGACTTGGCTTTAAAAATGAGCATACTTGACACTGATAATTATAAATTGTACATGGTCACTCCTATCATTACAATCAAAATATCTCTGTCTGAGACAGGAAAGGGAGAAGAAGAGGAGGGATGGAGCACCTTTGATTGTCCAAAGGTCATAGCAATGAGCCAGGCCTTTTAGAGATTTTGCTTTGTGGCTCTCAGGGTGGAAAACCTTTCCATCCTGTTCTGATGAGCAGGAGACAGTCAGTCAGTTTCATACCTCAGGAGGAATGTATCAGTGTTTTGCCCTTCAGGATCTCAGCATTGTTCTTCAGCACTGGTAGACCTTTTGCTGGTAGACCTGACTTACACCAGGATTACAGCAGTATCAGGGTACTACTTCACCCTGGGAACCTGTGTTCACCCAGACCAGCTAAGCCCATGGGATCCAGCCCAGCCCCTAACCACACAGTCATTTGGCTCTTGACATTAGGTAAGTAATCCTCTCTACCCAGAACACCATCTACTTTCTTACTGTTCTCAGTGCAGAGGGAAAGGGAGTCTTCATGGAGAGTTTCCTTCTGCTTAAATAACGTGTTTCTTTTGCTTTCTTTCGCTGAAGTTCAGAAGACGCACCAGTCGTGTTTCCCTCTATCTCCATGGCAAGTCTTCACTCCAACTCCTTCGAGTTGGAGCTCGCCAATGATGCCCCACTCCCCCACTCATTTCAGGTCCAGATCACCCACTCCTCTTTGGAGGAGGACAAATATTATGAGGGGATCAGCATTCTGTGTAATACTATAGTGCTTAGAGCCCTGGTACAAGAACTGGTAGATGGAGCCTGAAGCGCTGCTCTGCCTGATGCAGGTGAGATACACTATTAAGGGAACTGTCTGCACAATGAGGCTGCAGAGTGTCATGAGGAAAAATGGTTTTCACCCTTTTCAAATCAAGATGTTTGGGTAATTGTGCCAAGATCACTTCCCAGAGGGGAAGGAGGATCTTACCTCTGCCTTAGGAGTTTGTATCTAGCACAGCAGATGAGGCATTTAGGAGCAAAAGGGAGAATCTCAAACTCTGCTCCTAACATTTTTCTGGTGCAAAAAAAAAGGCAGCAAATATTAAGGAGGTCTTCTAGTAGTGTCACCCCTATTTAAAATGCTGCTATACAAAATACCTGTCTGCTGTTCCATCCTTCGCCTCCAGGGGACAGTTTGGTCATGGCAAAGAAGGCTCCAAGCACCTGGAAGTCATTGTATGCAGGCATAGCTAGAACATTGGGACCAACAAAAGGCTGAGCCCCTTCAGCTTGCCAAAGAGCAGATGTTTTCATGTGCTCCCAAGAGGAGCTTGGTTGAACAGCAGTGATGGTTGGTGGCCTAGATAACCACAAACTGCTCCTCAGTCATGCGGTAACATCATCCCTTAGCCTATTCGTGTGTGCTGCACCGAATTCTCACCATAAGGCATAATCGATGCACAGGAGATCAAGGTATTTTGATGCCACTCTGGAGTGTATAGTTAGTCTAGAAATTCAGACTCTTCTAGGTTAGCTGAAAAAGCTGTTAACAGCAGTTACACTGCCCAAGTAGATCCACCAAAAGGAGTATAACCAGTATTTAGATGCTGTTCTATAGTCATAAGTGAATTTGCAAGCCATGTACCACATTATAATCAGCAGATAAAGATTTCACCCAAGTATAGATCATCTGAGTCAATAATGAATGGATACACAGTCATAAACTTCTAACAGTATACTAAAAAATATTTAATCAAGCTGAAGTCTTTAATGGTCATGTAGTTATCCTGAGTAACCAAGGAGAAATGATGAGATTAACACCTGTATGAACAAATCTGCCGTTCATCTTATTTTTGACTTGGCAGCTAATTGAAGGTTTCAGGTTACCAGTGCAGAGTCCAGCCTCTTGGTGTAAGGACCACACTGTGACTGACAGGCACGTAGTGCGTGTTCAAAGCCCCTTGGCACAGGCCATGTAGCCTAAAGCTTCTGAAACCCAAAGAATCTCTGTAAATCGAATCATATTTTCTAGAGACAAATAGAAGGAGTGATCTCACCAAACTCTAGATGCCCTAAAGGTAAACATCAAAGTCCAAGCTGTTTTCACTGCTCTTCCTTTATAGTTTATGGAGAGAAATCGTCAAGATTTTTATCTGAAGTACAAACATTTACAATAAGGGTGATAGAATCAATGCAAAAGTAACATAAGGAAATACAAGAAACCCAGAAATGTTGCATTAGGAGATGCTGTGCTACAGCGTCTCCTGCGAGCTCCTGCGAACAGTATAAATGGGAGCTGTGTCTCTATCAAAGCCAAAATTTCCCCTTCAGAGGGTTTTTTACATACATGGCCACCTCTCCAAAGCCACCCAGCAAGCCATTAGGAGACAAAACCATCTTGGTTTGGTAATGTGGCTGGGTGCTGTTCTGTGCACATGTAGCAAGTGCTTGTGGAATAAATACTAAATTGGCTAAAAATACAAAAGTACAGCATTGTTCACACATTAAGGAAAAGTATAAAATCAAGAGGCTTCTGAGGTAGAAAACAGCCACAGTTGGCATGAAGAATCCAACATCTGTGGTTCCTTGATAAGCTACATGAGGTACAGGACAGGATGCAATTATTCTGCGGCTTTACCTTATGATGTATAGTGGATATGGGAATGGGATGATACCAGGAAACAGATAAGCTGCCAATTAGCTGCCTGCTCGATACTCGGAGCCAACATTTTGTCAAATTTTGATGAAATGCTGTCCTTTGTGCGAACTTTGCTCATTATAACGTCATTATAATACCAAAACACACCTCCATCCCAAAGGCTACCCACCTCCAAGGTGCGACCACTCCTTCTTGAGCCTGCGCACTGAATTTCTCGTAAATTACACCTTTAATTGTGAAGCGAGAAAAATTTACACCAATCATAATAAAAGTATGTATGACTAAAGTCACTCAAACTCCACCTTGAAGATAACAAATAGTATAAAAATAGCCCGAGAGAGGGGGGATACCCAGGGAAGACATCATCTCAAAGAATTACATCAGTGACTTCTGGGAGCAGTCGACGGGCTGAGCCTCTCTTCCCCCCCATAGGGACGCCTTTGGGTAAGACTTAGATTATACCTAGTGCTTTCTCGGTAAACTTAGAAATTTCTCTAGAGACTCTCTTTTCTACATTTATAGCCAGGCTGTATCTTTAGAACTTTGTTTCGCGTTTTGTATATGTAACAATACTTTCATTTGCACATGCTTTGCAGACAGTGTATTTATCACCGGCAACCCTAAGAACCTATATATCTGTTGCTTAAATAAACTGCACTTTTTTTAAGTAGCCAGTCATTTTGGTTTCTCACTGAACGTGACCAAAGACTCGAGAGTGGCCGTGCTAGTTCAGGAGCACGACTAGACTGAAGGTGCAGTCCACTATTAGTGTATCCAAATCGTAATAGTTTAATACGTATTAAACGCGATTGGACTGATAGTGCTGGATTGGGCATCACTCAGAATTTAAACCTAGCCACACCTGGCCTCCCACCTCGGTGAGGAGTGTTAGAACGCAAGGGGGTTTATTTTCTGCCAAAAACCGCTTAGCCCCTTTTCACACAACAGTGCTTCTGAGAAGACAATGTCCGAATCATTACGTTGCACATCTATAACTTGGAAATGTGTTTGCTAGTGTCTTTCTCTTTCCCTCTTTGTACCCTTGTTCCCAGTTTGTGTCACTGTCGCAGGTCTGGTGTTATACAAAATGTTCCTGGTTTTCTCTTGCGTGAGGTCCCCTCAGAAGTGAAATTTCTCAGATGCCTCCAGGCCCTCTGAAGGAAACATCTGGAGATATCTTGGCATTTTCTACACTGCTACACCATGATGGCAGGGAAAAAGAGACAGAAAGCCTGAATTCTGTCTCTGACATCTCAGTCAAAAATACCATAATACCTTCAAAAAGCAGCATGGAAACCACCAGAATGTGTATCTGCTGGACCCAAGCACCCATGAAATCATCGTAGAGGGAAGCTAGATTTCACCCCTGACAAAAATACCATGGTAAATGCAGGAGTGTTCCAGGGATATGGCTATTGGGAAGCGGGGGATGAAATGACCTCCCTTTTCCCTTGGGGGGTGATGGGGTGCAAGAGGAGAAATGTCTAGCTGTAAGAGCCACAAGCCCACCCGTGTGTTATTGCCCGTGGTGCAAGAGTTCTGACAAACATCCCCTCCTTCCCTACAAAAAACACCCAAGCTTCAAACATATGAATGTCATTGTAACTGATTTTATTAAAGGGAGGGAAAGAAATATTTTCCATGGTGTTGCCTGGTTTATATTTATGTTTTTGCAGATACTGATGTTTGCTTCACTGCAAAGGAATATTTTTGAGAGCTTTTCGTTGCAGCAGGAACTGGTGCCACCAGGAACAATGGGATCAGGGTAATTCAGAGGCCATTCGGTAGAAGCAGAAAGGATCTCCAAGGAGTATCCAGGCAGCCTTCAGGCACGCCACCCCCTGCACAGTGAAGAAGAGAGAGTCTCAGGTTACCTACCGGTAGCTTTTCTGCAGTGAGGTTCTCTTTATTTCACGGCACCAGAGCGAACGTCCCCTGAGGACCGTCTATGCCAGCAGCTTTGGCATTGGAGATGGAAGACTGGATGGTGTCAGGAACTGTGCCTCTAAGATGTTGCTCTGGACAAAAGCTAAGGAGGCTATCAGTCATTGTGATGGTGATCCCTGCACTTCTACATACCTTCTGCAGCAAGAGAATCCATTAACACATGTTCCAACCCAGTAATATGGCCGCCGACATATCCCTGGGAAACAGCGTCCATTTTGGGCTGCACAAGGATCAAATGGCCTAGGAATGAAGTGCTGACCTGCACAGTGGAAAGAGAATAGTCATTTATCATGAAAGCGATCGAAAGCGGATGCTTTCTCTTTCTCCCCTCTCTAATTCCTCTCTCTACCCCCCTCACACCTTACCTGCAGCCCCTTGGAGCATCATGAAGAGGACAACCAGGAGCTGGTAAAGGATCCTCATGGTCAGAGCTGGGATGTGAATTCCTTACCTGTAATGAGTAGAGACCACAAGACCGAAAGGCACTGGAGGGTTCCCTCCTCACTGGGAGATGCTTAAAACATGCCCAGAGTGACCAAAGCCAAAATCTTATAAAATACAGTGGACTTGAATGAAAAACAGAGTGAAAACTGCATCCTTGGAGATAGTAAAAATTTCACTGAATATACCTTTAATCAACCTGACCTAATTAGCCTTGCTTTGAGCATGGATTCAGACTAGAAACTCTTGGACTCCTTTCCAACCAAAATTATTTTGAGATTCTATTGTGGGTTTGCTTTTTAATATTGGTCTTCTTGCATTGAAAAAAAAAAGATATTCCGGATCTGTTCAACACCAGATGGGTTACTCTGGTACTAATACAGACCCACAGATTATTCACCTTCACTTCAATGTAGTTCACAAAGTGTTCAGAGACTGAACCAACGGTTGTCCTTCAGAAAGTCTAAAAAAGACGTCTGTGTCACTTGAACATCAATTAAGGTGACAACTGCCTCAAAATATTACTGGAATTCAGGCAAGATATGTAGCTCAAAATGCAACTCTGAAGTGCTGGGCTGGCCAGATGCCTGTTTCTGTAGGCAGCTAGACATTTCTTAACCCACAAGCCCTCTCTGATGCCTTGAGTGAAGGTTTCTGGGTTCACTCCTCTTGGAGGTCAGCAAACACAGTTTCCTTCTGCAAGCCCCACAAGTGACCCACGGTTCTGCAGGACACATACAGCCTGGACGCACTGGAGTCATTAGAAGGAAGGGGTTAATGAAAGCAGAATACTCATTAAACTTGAGATTAATGAAAGGAAAAGAAGTGTATAGAGGCGAAAAGGTGAGGGTGCCTGGCCAGAACCAGGCAAGGAATTACCAGTGGAGGAGGTGGAGGATCACCAGTGCTGTCTGTCTCTTCTCCAGCGGCTGCTCCAGACCCAAACACGCCTCTTTATGTAAAGATTTGGGGATGCTGGCAGTCCACTCATGGGCCAATTAAAAAAAGCCTTTTCCAGAAAAATTTGTCCGGTACTTTGGTGTCTTCCAATGAGAAAGGAGGGTCTGCTTTGAGACTGCTTTCACCACAAAGTCCCTGATCTTTGTGCAACCTATCTTAGACCACCCACATTTGTGTAAGATACGTTAGGCCACAGGGTTACGTAAAATACCTGGAAACATGCAATGACTGCTCCTTTTGGTCCCACAGGCTCCTTTTTCTGCCTTTGGTACACAGCTTCATCTTCTAATTTGCAGCAGTAGCGTGGTTGTTTCTTCCCTTCATAACATTTTGTCCTTTACATCCAACCTTCTGGTTGTCTTCCCTCCCCATGTCAGTAAAAGAATAAACATTGCTTACGTCTCAGCTTATTAATTACAAAGTTAATAGTCTAGTGCATAATGAAATTCTGAGGTATGAAATTATAGCAGGAATACAATCTTTCATATAAAATATTATAATAGATCACATTTTCATTTCTACTGCTTCATCTCTGGATTATTCTTGGTTTTTTCCATTGTTTCACTGTCCTTACCGATATCAACTTTTACTCAACCTTTCTCAGGCTGCCCAGCCTCTGGCAGGATAATCAGCACACCTGCCAACCTCATAATCTATTTCCCAAATTTTCTATGAAAGAAAAGCAGTTTATTAAGAAGAAATTTCATTTCTGATCCTTCCAGTTTTGAACGCCAGTCAGAAGTCACAAATTTTCTTTATATACTTGTGCATGTATATTTGTATATACATATTATATACATGGATCAGTATACATATAGGCATTCAAACATTAAATATTTACTTCAAAGGCTGTAAAAATTTTACAGTTTCTGAGCCATAAGCACGTTTGCTTTTACTCAGTTTATGTCCTTTCTGGGACACAGAAGCAGCAATTCCTGCTTCTGAAACCCTTCTGCTCTAAGTATAAACCTTATGAAGAACTGGAGACATCCAAGGCCAGGCTTGATGAGGCTCTGAGCAACCAGATCTAGTTAAAGATGTCCCTTCTCACTGCAGGGGGGTGCACTAGATGGCCTTTAAATGTCCCTTCCAACCCAACACATTCTAGGATTCTATGATTCTATGATTAACTCCACCCTCTGTCAGGACATCTTTATTGACAGTTTATTCCATATAATCCAGGGTAGGGTAGGGAGGATGAGTAGCACATGTGAAAAGCACATGTGAAAAGAGACTGCTGAGGCTCAGTCTCCTCTTCCATGGCAGCGACCGATGTAGCTGGCCATGTGTTTTTAAACCCCTGATGGTCCACAACCACAGCACAGAGAAGGAATTTTCTGCATTTTTTTTTTCACAGGGAACACATTGAAAACAAAAGTCTCTGAATCTCTAACATGGATTTTATCAGTGAACAAAGTCAAATGAGGAGATTTTTGGCATGGAGAAATGCAGACCTCCCTGTCGCCTGCATCTAGTGGTGACCAAACCTTCCCTCCAGGTTTACCTTTAGTCTGGCAAATTTATGTGGTTTTCTGGTTATTACAAACCCCACACAGCCCCTTTCTGCAACAGCAAGAAATGTTCTTTCTTTCCACCTTTCCTTATCCCCATCCTGACAAGATGCCTGGTCCTTCTTCCTTTTAGACCTTCCCCCTCTCCCATGCTACCCCGTCTCCTCTGGATGTGTCTCTCCTTATCCCACTCTCTGCTCCAGTTTTACCCCATAAAAGATATCAACAAATAATTGCCTATGAGCCAACAATTTAAAGTCAAGCCATGCCTTGCAGTAGCAGATTTGTCAACCCATGACATGAGGAGCTCATTTCCATAGTTGGAGGATGGTGGGAAGACCCAGATGCACACAGATGCTCTCAGCTTGGCCGTCAGACACTTGGCTCTGTTGTGTCCCACCAGGCAGAAGGTCTGGATCTGTGGTACCCTCATCCAAAGGTTCCAACTGTTTTCCCTTTTGACAGTTGCAGAACTGTGTCTACTCTATTCCCTTTGGAAAAATGTGTGGCTTGAAAAAAGCAACACAGACTTGCAGGAACGCAGGGTAGAAGGGTAATTTTCTAGGTGGGGCTGGTGCTGGAGATGGGAGCAGAGTGGCACCAGGTTTCATGGACATTAATTGCACTGGTGATGTTGGACTGGAGCAGGAGTGCCCAGGGACTGCTTGGTTATGGCCTCTTTATGTGAAGGAAAAAAAATGTGTTGCCTTAAAAAATGCTGTGATAATTCCTGATTCAGGCAACCCAGTACTGCAGCAGCCCAAAACTTGTATGAGCGGTTGAATTGGGCCATATGTGTAAACATGCTTAAGCCGCCTTGGACTAAAGGAAGAGGAGGAGGAATCTAAAACTTTTGTGAAGTTCTGGAGTCCTGAATTTACACTTTGTAACAACTGTTTCCAGGGACACGTTTATTTTTATTACGGTGCAACAGAATGGACATAGCCAACTTCCCCTGGTGATTCCTGCAGTGCTTTACAGACCTTCTGGATCATGTAACCAGGAGGACCAGAAACCTAGCTGCCCAGGAGGGATGCCACATTTGGGAGAGGAAGGGGACGGAAATGGGCTGTTTCTCTTTGTGGGACTTCATGTGAATGATTTTAAGAAATCTCACTGCTGGAAATAGGAGCCCCCCTTTGATAGGATGAGGGGTAATGTCTTTAAACTGAAAGAGGGGAGATTTAGATGAGATATCAGGAAAAAATTCTTGACTGTGAGCATGGTGAGCCCCTGTCCCAGGTTGCCCAGAGAAGCTGTGGCTGCCCCAGCCCTGGAGGGGTTCAAGGCCAGGTTGGACGGGGCTTGGAGACACCTGGTCTGGTGGGGGGTGTCCCTGCCCAGGGCAGGGGGTGGCACTGGATGGTCTTGAAGGTCCCTTCCAACCCAAACCATTCTATGATTCTGTGAATATCTTCCTCAAGATCAGCTATCAGCTTTATGGTTGTTTGAGTGCCCTGAACAGGAAGGTAGCCGAGATGTCCACTTTCAGATTGTCTAAATCTATGTGTCTGTCCCAGCTGGATAAATTCTCCATCCGGCGTAAAATCTGGATTTGCATTACAGTCAGTGAAGCTCAGACAAATATTACTGTTGCTCTGTAGACGTACAGATGATTTTTCACTCTCTGGTTCCTCAAGAACAACATTTGCCCTCATATTTCAAGGGCTTTGCAATTAGCTGGCAAATCCTGTTTGCTTATGTCTTCTCTGAGCTCGGGGGTCCCTGTGTGGGGAGAGGTGCAGCCCACCCTCTGTGTTCGGAGGGAGCAGGGGGCAGCTCACTCTGTGATTTCCAAGCAGGTTTTGGCCAAGTCAGGTCTGGGCAGGTTTCCACGGGGCTCACCAAGGCCACTGAATGGACAGCAGGGCTGTTCCCTGGCTGGATTTCATGAGGTTGTTTGGTTTTTTTTGTAAATTGTGATGTGCCGCAAGGACAAGCGTTGGGCAATTGTACCAAAGGTCTGTCAACTCTTCCTGTCATTGCACAGAGGACACTGGAGGAAGAGGATGACAAAGGGAAGGTAAAGGATTCTATGGCTTCAGGTTGGCTGAGGACATCCCATCATCAGAGGTAAGCTGCAGCATGACGGAGGTGATAATACAGACACGAAGGGCTTAACCCCGTTGCCTCCACACCAGCATCTAGAGCAATTTGCAGGGCTCTGGACTGTCTGAGACCTCCCCCTGGTGGACATGGGTCAGGAGAGAGGAGACCAAGCCTTGGTGGAGCAGCTGGGAAGGCCAGGTGGAATCTCAGGTGACATTTGTCTGAGTGTGAGAAAAAAAAATGAGACCTGGATATTCACAGAGCACAGGAGTCAGTGGCATACTGAGAGATAAAAAGCCAGAAGAGTCCTTCCACAGGCTCACATTAAGAACATTTTATATATAAATATATAAATATATAAATATATAAATATATAAATATATAAATATATAAATATATATATACATATATATATATATATCAGTGTGCATTTGGTAGGTGGACTGCAGGGAAATGGGAGAGTAAGAAACGCCATCATTATAGTATATGTGTAACTAAATAAATTTACTTAAATTAATATCCTGGCTATTCTTGAGTAAAACTAGGATATTAGAAAATTAGAATATCTGGATTAGTCTTTTCTATTCATGTGTTCTTCAGCTAAGATAAAATATAAAGCAGTTTAGAAAATTCAGCCTTTATTTCTCACAGAATATTTGTATATTATGAATATATGTGTACATATACACAGGCATACTGATACACACACACACATATCTATATATATACATATATGTGCTTGCACTTGTTGTCTCTGTAAGAGAATAACATGATTTTTAGGGCCCCACACAGTATCCTTTGCAGTACCGCAGAGAAAAGAAACTGCATAAGACATAGAGCTGTCAAAATACTTCCAGTATACAATATTAATTAATATGCAATATTCATTCATTTATTATATGTGTTTAATTGCCAAGAAACAGGTTAGGCAAAAGTATACTTTTTGCGAGCTTGAGTAACCAAAACAATATTTAGAACCAATAATAACATTCTGTAATTAGAATAACAGATAATTACCATATTTACGAAATTTAAAGTAAGTTTTACATCAAGTATAACAACAGATATGATTAATTAGTTGAAAACCTTATCCCTCTCTTGATTCATATTCATTATCATATCATATTGCTCTGTTTTGTACCAGTTTGGGCAGCCGGCACAGGCACAAAGAGGGAAAAAGGAGGAAAGAGTAATTTTATCCCATTTCAAGGTCCTTTTCAAGAGGTGACTGATTGCCAGATCCCAAAAGCTCAGTTCAGAGCTCTGCGCCTCCAGGAACCCATTTGTGAATTTAATATTCACAGTATTTATTTCTGCCTCCTTGTATTTCATCATTTGATTAAGTAAGACTTTTTTTCAAAGAAAAAAAAACAAACACAAACAATAAAAACAAATGTGCTTGCCTACTGTAAAGCACAAATGCATGTTCCATCAATTAAATAACATAGGGATGGGATTTGAAATAGCTGTCTCTTTCTGCGCAGTCAAATAATCTGTTTGGATTTTTCCTGTCATATAACTTGGGGCTAAGTAAACAGTATTTGGGGCTCCTGTGACACAGAGACTGATGATTTCTAAAGGAAGCAAATGTGTCCCACCTCCCTAGGCGTTAATT
The DNA here is from genome assembly GCF_964199755.1 of Larus michahellis. Classification (NCBI taxonomy): domain Eukaryota; kingdom Metazoa; phylum Chordata; class Aves; order Charadriiformes; family Laridae; genus Larus; species Larus michahellis. Next base: position 128,020,050 of record NC_133898.1, read on the forward strand.
GTTGGCTGTCTCCAGCTGCTGAGGCAAAAGACATCCCACGGTCCTTCTCCCTGGACCAGCCTCTGTGACCTGTTAGGGTCAGTATGATTTTCAGAGTGAGGACTGGGCTCTTGTCCATTGCAGGAGTCCACAGCAGGCTGCAAAACACTGAGGGCTTTGAGATTGGACTGTCAGAAAGCATAATTCACTAACATACCAACGCCGGGGATCAGAAGACATCAGTATAATTAAGAAGAAAATACATAAAACCCTGCTGTCAGAATAATTTACCTACTCTTGACTGAAGAAGGCTCTTGGAGAGAAATTTCAGTATTAGCTCTTCATTGCCCTCTTCTGGCAGGCAGGTGACTGGGGAGGTGGATGCTGCTTGGATGGCTGATTGGAGTACGAGGATGTTGGGATTTTTTTCCAGACTCTTAGTAGTATGATAATTAAAATGCAACATCGTTTTTCTGGACTCACCTGGGTCCTTCAGGAAGCCTTCAGCAGGGCTGCCATCAGTTTCTCTGGTCCTAATCCTACGGGGGCTCATAGAACCATAGAATCGCCTAGGTTGGAAGGGGCCTTTGAGATTGAGTCCAACCATCAACCTAACTCTGACAAAAATCATCACCAAAAAATATCTCTAAGCACTATGTCTACTCGTCTTTTAAATACCTCCAGGGACGGTGCCTCAAATACTTCCCTGCAGCCTGTTCCAATGCTTGATAACCCTTTCAGCATAAAAAGTTTTCCGAATATCCAATCTAAACCTCCCCTGGCGCAACTTGAGGCCGTTTCCTCTTGTCCTCATGTTTGACCAAAGCATGTTTTGTAGAGGTTGTTTCCTTTGGCCACCTAGAAAGTGGGTGCGTGGAAGTGCGTGCCTCCCTGAAACTTTAATTATTCAAAAAATAGTTATTTCCTCTGCAATGAATAGAATATAGGTGTGGTAAATGCAAGAAAAATGAAAATGTTCTTGGTGCAGATAAGCACAGATAAGCGTGTTCTTCTGTATGATTGAGCTGCTGCAGAAGGGTTGCTTGAGCTAGGCTGGGTGCTCAACCCCTCTTTGCTCTCCAGACATTATCTACAGCACTCAAGACTTATCATGACATTGTGTTTTTTTTAAAGTCTTGTGCAAAAACTGCACTTCCCTAATGTTTAGGGAACATTCACAGCTGTTTAGGTGCTGGGGTAGGTATCTCCAGGCTTCAGAGAGGACCTTTCTGCAATCAGCACCAGGCACCATGGCCATGGGACAGCCCTGAAGAATTAGGTCCTGGCTGGAGCCAAACAAGCAGTTTCCAATGTATGTCCCAGGGCCCTTTTTTTCACAGCCCACCATGGATCAATATGTTGTACACAAACCAGGGGGTGTGGGGGTGTGGTACTTTTTGGAAGAGCCAACTGATGGACCAGAGAAAAGGGAGGGAGTTCACAAATGGTCACCATTTCCCATCGACTGCTGGGAAGTGACATTTCGACTGCTGGGAATCACTGTGAGAAGCCCATGTCCTTGGCCAGCCGGTCTGTGGCAGCTCTGTCATCATCAGGAATATATAAAGACAGTTGTTTTGGAGCAAGACATCGCGCTACGGAACTCCCCATTGAGAGCAACCAGGTAGGACAGACTGGCCACCGTGCCCCCTCTCCTGAAGTCCTCTAGAGTGAGCTGAAGGTGTAGAGTTTCCACACCAGTTTCAACCCATAAGGAGAAAAATACATATCTTTTTGATAATATTCTTTGCTTCTCTAGAAATAAAATAATCATTATAATTGAATTATAATTTTGCAGCTTAATTAAATCCTCATAAACAACTGAAATGTACAATGTTTGCCATTTCAATAATGTGTTTGGCTGATTATTATGGTCAATAATGGTGATTCTGAATGATTATAGTAGTTTGTATTATTTTCAAAAGTTAACTAGAATCTGCAGCAAGAAATGACAGTGAAGAGATACTTTGAGTTTTTCACACATTATAGAGGTGTTATGAGACGGAGGATAAATAGCTCCTTAGCTTTTTCCATAAAGATATTTTCAAGGACTTACTACTGTCTCATATGCTACAAAAATTACTATTATTTGGATAATTAAAGTTTCTGGGTGTTTATTATCCAGAGAAATTGGAATGGCTTAAGTCATTATCTACACATTTCTTACTTTTTTTTTTTTTTTTAAATTATATCATCCAGGTTGATGGAAAGAAAACCACAATATTCATCTAATTCTTTTATGTTTTGTAGGCATAAATGCATTTTCTTGATCTTATGCAACATGCTTTCAAAGATATCTTTCCTCTGAAAGTGGCATTTCAAAAGATTTGTTCTAGAAGATTTACTCTATTGCATAAATGACAATTTTTATTAACAAATTGCAGCTTACATGTCATAAAGAGTGTTTGGATTAGCTAATGACAAATGTAGGAGAAATGCATAACCTCTTTCTGGTTTTTTTCTTAGTGGCTGTTGTATTTGGTGGCACTGAACTCGGACATGAAGATCTTTTCCCTTTTCTTTGCTGTTCTTCTCTTAATGCTCCAAGGCACTTTAGGTAAGAGCTACATAAAATCAAAGGAAATGCAGAGGGAAGATTGTGAATATGGAGAACCTCAAATAGAAATGGAAATAAAATGGGGTTTAGTCCCTTTTGTCCTGGACCAGCTAGCGATGCCAGCGTGTTGGGAAGACTTTAGCAATGAAAAGACGCCAGCTGGGTCCATTGGATGCATTGAACCTTCCCACTTTGGAAAATAAGGGAATTTAATGGTACGGATGGGGCCAGTCTACAGGCAGACTAGAATATTCACAGAATCATAGAATCATAGAATAGTTTGGGTTGGAAGGGACCTTTGAAGGTTATCTAGTCCAAAACCCCTGCAACGAGCCGGGACATCTACAACTAGATCAGGTTGCACAAAGCCCTGACCAACCTGACCTGGAATGCTTCTGGGGATGGGGCATCTCCTACCTCTCTGGGCAACAGGGTTTCACTGTAAAAGTTTCACTGTAAAAGGTTTCACTGTAAAAGTTTCCTCCTTATAGTTAGTCTAAATCTACCCTCTTTTAGTTTAAAATGATTACCCCTTTTTCTATCAAGCCTATCAGGCCCTACCGAAAAGTTTGTTCCCATCTTTCTTATAAGCCCCCTTTAAGGGGGCTGAAAGGCTGCAATAAGGTCTCCCCGGAGACCTCCAGGCTGAACAACCTCAACTCTCTCAGCCTTTCCTCCTGAGAGAGGTGCTCCAGCCCTCCGATCATCTTCTTGGCCTTCCTCTGGAACTGCCCCAACAGGTTCATATCTTTATTGTACTTTCTTGTACTCCAGGTGGGTTCTCACCAGAGCGGAGTAGAGGGTCTGCTCTACTCTGATATTGGTGTCATGCTATAACCCTACTTTGTTCCTAGTCTTCTTTGTGAAAGAAAATCAAGGCTCTGGGATTTTTTTTTTGTGTGCAGGTTTTATGCGTGCACCTAATAATGAAGTGCAATGCAAACAGGCTGGGGGTACCTGTTCCCCCGACCACTGTCCTCTACCCAACACGAGGTCCTTCGGACGCTGCCAGCAAGGGGTCCCTTGCTGTCGGACTGTGGTGAGTTATGGATTGGATGAAGATCAAGTGTTTCTTGGGGGAATGGGTTTATTATTCACTTTCACACATCAAGCCTGCCTTTTAGATGGGAAACACCTCCAGTGAAAGCTGAGAAGGGAGCAGAGACTCTGTACACTCAGATATGGGATTTCCTGAGGATTTCCTCACTAGTTTCCTCATTAATGATGTAGCTCAAGTGCCTCACCGGAAAGATCACAGATCTGGCAGAGATAAATAATTAGCTAGAAATTAACTCTTTTCTACCCTGTTCCCATTAGCTGGCTCAAACTGCTCATGCTGAGTTATACTGGTTTCAAAGGACACGTCTCCCGATGTGCCCACTGTCCAGAGACAGCGTCGGGTTCATAGGAAACCTGAATGTTCCACATTGCACAGTCTGCCAGGTCTCACAGTCAGAAGAACAACCTGAAAGTCATGTTGTTCTGCTAGACGTTTTCTCCAGTTCCATAATTTTCCCCTTTTAGACAAAAAAACCCAACCAAACAAAAAAACAAACCAAACCATAAAGTCTTATTTTTTCTTGAGTTCCATACTAGAATCCTAAAGTTCAGCCCATATCTTTACTCCAACCCAAAACTGCAGAAACAAATATCCACAATGATTCTAATATTTCATTTTCTGCTCCTTCTTTCTGTTAGATGCTCTTATTTAAACTTTGTTCAATATTAATAGAGGAGATGTAAAAAAAAAGCATGACGAGCTGATGTATATAGAGAAATCCCTCTCCAGACCAGAGATTTTAAGATGAGAGGGAAGCTTCAGGTACTGAGACCTGGCAATTCATGATTAAAAAAAATAAAAAGACAATTAATGTTTAAAAGTCATCATCAGCAGGACTATAAATATCCTACTAAGAATTGATGAGTTCTCCAGGAATATCAGCTCTTGATGCTCGTTCAGTTGCTTCTGTGCTTCTTGTTCAAATCTTTACCTGGCTATAAGTACAAAATCTGAAAGTTTCTTTCCTTTTTTGCAGTATGATTAGTGACGTTGGCATCTCAGAGCTTCTGGCAGTTTAGGACATGCATTATCCCATTGAAAAATCTGGAGGTTTGAGCTGAAAATATGCATTTAACACGCATACGTCAAAACACTTACAACAACTGAAAGAAAACTCCTCCACAAACAAAATGACCTGAAGAAACTCCAAAGCAATTCTTGAACCACCCAGGAAAGAACAATATTTCTCTTTTTTCGAAAATGTTTTTTTTTCTGTTGAAACTGCATTGCGGCCACCAACATCTACCCCAGATAGCAGATCACCAACATGCAGAAGTCTGTCCTCATGAGAGGATGCAGGGCAGGTTCTTCCTCTGTCCCTCAGAGCAGACACTCAGTATTTTCTTTTCCTTTTATAGTAATAATGTGATTAGCCCTAGAAGGCAAAGTCTCCAGGAGACAGTGAATGCTCAGCTGGGGTGTTCGTATTTCATAGTCTACATATGTCCATAAATTTTAATAAACTTGCTCTGGAAGACGTGATGTCTGACCCTTACACCTGTGAGGAATTGTCTTGGTGTGTGTTTTTGCTTGAAGATCTGTCTCTCATCTCACCAGGGGTCAGTGTGACATGTGCCTTGTGGTAAACTTTTCCAGGAAGAGGAGAGGAAACCGAATCCACATGCACGGCCTGGTCATCCACGTGGCCATCCACATGGCCTGGTCCTGTTCATCATTAAGTTGACCAGTAACAATCAAGAATAACTCCTCCAAACCCACTGTGATTAGACAAGTAGAAAGCTGGCACAAAGTGACCACGTCCAGGGGCCATGGCAGTCCTAAAACCATCCACAACAGCTCGTGGCATGGAGAGCATGGATACTTTTTGTTATCCCTCATCTCAAATCCTTTTAACCTTCTCGTCAGCGCTCTGGGATGTTAGGGATGGGGAAGGGAAGCAGGGGATGCGTCTATCCCTGGTAACAGGCACTCCAGGCTGATGGACACACAACCTACTGCCACCAGACAGCATAGCGCAGTGATAAATATTTTAGGATCCAGAGGAGTAAATTTCCATTAACATGGTGCTGGTCTAGACTAAATAGAGGCAGCAGGAGCACAATGAGTGAATGTGGTGAGGCATTTTCAAGACCTAAAGAAGTTGGTCTTTGGCCACCCTGGGGTTTCTCTGCATTCCCCTCCCCAGCACTTCAAGTTGGGCAAGCAGATGCAGCCTTGTAGAGGAGCGGTGGAGTTCACCTGTCTCCTGAACCCCGGTGTCTCGGGCTGGGATGGCAGAGGGAATGGGTTCTAGTGCTTCTTGATTTATTAATAAATATGTTGCCACACAAATGGCCGCAACCCAGGCACTCTGCAGGACGATTTAACAGGAGTCAATGACACATGCACTTAAATTAACTTAATTTAGTTAAATAAACTTAATTTACAGGTTGATTTTTATAGACAATAAGAAAAGCAAAAACCACCCTGACATACATAAGCAAATGTCAGCAATGTGGTTTCACAGTGACTTGCTTTTATTAGAATTGAAGCTGCAAATCTCTTTATCAGGGTACAAGAACTCCTCCTCAGATCTTCTTGTGCTCCTAAGGGTCTTCACCTCCATGGGAAAGACTCCCCAGGTTTGCACCGAGGCTGGGACCCATTGATGTCAAAAGATGGGAGATGTCTCAGATGCCCCGAGCTCTTGTCATGTGGCCAGTGAGGCGTCAGTTTTAGGAACTGGGTGTCCTGCAAAGACAAAAAAAAACAGGTGCTTAGCTAGTCCATCTATCTCCATCCAAAAAGTCAATTATACCTTGCCATCTCAGGCTACTGTGGACATAAGGTAACACATGGAGTTAAAGCCTACCAGAGATCCTTGTGATCTGGACCCCTGACCTGAATTTCTGGCCATAAGATAACCCAGATGAAATGGAGGATGTGGATGTTATCACGCAGCACACACCACAGCTACTCATCTGCAGCTGCTGAAGACCCAGAATACCTCCCAGAACATAGTTTAAGAATAAAACTAGTTTAGGAATAAAGACAAAGTGGGTGATCCTCTCACTTGCACCCACGGCCTCCATGACTTTTTTTCAATGAGAAAAGGTGACAAGGCTTCTCACATTTTTGGTTTTTTTTTTTTTTTGCATTCTTCAGCATGAAGTCTCGCAGAAACAAAAAGCAAAATAAAAAAAAAAAAAAAAAAGATGTATGAGGTCCAAAAAGGGGTAGATTTTTTACCTGCCTTTGATATGAAATGCCACCAACTGCAGAGCTGGACCATGGCATATTACGGCATCAATCCACATGGGATATCTCCTATAGATGCAGGTGCTTTCTCACCGGTGCTGATGAAAAAATATTTTATTCCTAGAAGGTGGATAACCTCCCGTGGCACTTTGGTCTAATATCTGGCACTTTGCACCAGATAGAGTCTGGAGAACTGCATCCCTGACATGAGTCCTGGCTTGTTTAATGGTTATTCTGTGCCAGTAACCTTGTTTTTTGGTAATGCAAAGCTCCATACTGCTGCCTGTGTGGACTCAGGGGGAGTCCTCAGATCTGTCTCAAGTCAGGTGCGTCCACCCTGCTTAGTAGAGGCAGAGTTTGAGCATGAGCTGGTTCTGCCCTGGTACCAAACTCATGCTGGAAGAAGTTATTAGCAATATGTGATATGGTGTTAGCGGTATTAGATGTTATTAGGGACATGGAGATTCAAAGGGCATAGGCTTAAGTGTGAGCTCAAACCTGCATTAGTGTCACAGCTGAGGTACGGTATCAGCAAGCCGATGGAGAAAACGGCTCCTCCAGGTCCCTCCCTGCTCATAACCAAATCCTCCCTGTGGTTTCTCGGAGAAAGCAGCCTGGCATTTTTAACACCACAAGGCTCTGCCTTTTTATTACCAGACACAAATCCCAACGATTCAAGTTGGTTTTTGGAGGGTGTGGGAGGCTGGAGAAGGTGGCCTCTTTCATGCCAAAAATGGGGAAAAGCCCATTGTGTTTGCTCTTGGTGCAGCAGCATTCCTCTGGAGGAATTCATCCTTACCATCTGCAGCATTTCAGCTTCCCATCGCGGCAGGTCCCACTCTCAACCATAGGAGCAGAGCATGCAACAAAGGAGCAGAAGCCCCGGCTTTGCCGGCACGCTAAGGTGTCAGAAGATTCTTGGCTGTAAGCTGCAAAAAAAAAACCAAACAAGGGAAAATTCATGTTCATTTGTCAAGGCAGAGGATTGGAGAGTCGAGGCATCAGATTTACCTGGTGCGGTATGTGGTTTGCTGCCATGGTGCCGGGCTTGTGATTGGGGTAACCCGATCACACCTTCTTAAGGTCTGTATGTCCATATGAAATGCAAGCTAACCAGAAGAGCAGGCTGTAATGCCAGCATCTCTCCGTTAGTGACCCAAAGCTAACTGCCAGATTCCTTGGCATCATGCCTGGAGACATTTGCTTGTCATTCCAGTTACACACAGAAATACTACGTTACATGAAAAAGCCATTGGAAACACAGAAAAATGCATTTTTAACGTTAATCTCACATTACTCTCAGAAACAAAAGTGATGATATTCAAATAAAAATGTCCTAACTGAGTTTCTTCAAACTTTCAGTTCACGTTTCAGCAAACATAAAGCATAGTTCTGACTCATAATCTTTATCTCCTGCCCTGAACAGCTTCCTCACAGGGAGCTCTGTGAGGGTGAGCAGAATGCTCACCGGAAGCCTGTGTGCTGTGTTAGCATGGAAAATATGGAATGGCTACCACGGATGGCATAAAACTTCAGAAAAGATAAATTGTAATCGCAGCCAAACCGATGGGACTAACATCTGCCCAACTAAAATGTTTTATAAACTTAAATATACACCATAAAATAGAGTCAGTGACTGTTGTCACTAGTACTGTACAGGGTTTATCTAGATGCTGTGCTGGTTTTACCATGCTGGTATGTTCGGAACTGGAGGGCCAAATGTTCTGGTGGTGGGAAAGATTGTAGCTACATCATCATCATCATCATCATCATCATGGGATCTGCCTGAGCTTATCCCAGCTGAAAAGGCGGCCCCAAGTTGGGGTTCAGAGTATTTACAGGCTGAACATTACTTGTTCCCACTGGGATGTTCAGCTTGAGATTCAGATTGTGTTATTTTTGTATGATTTCAATGGATCTCTTATATCACCTGAAGTCTCGTATATCTGTGCACTTAAGAGGAAGAAGAGGCCCTTACCAGCTGCCTGAATTTCTTGCACAAACCCGATCATCTCACCCAGTACTTTCTGTGCCTAGCTCAGTCCATGCCTGTCATCAAATCGGACTCTATCCTTAATTCGAAAGGCATGCAAGCTTTATTCTAAATTAGACTTGCCACATTTCAACCAATTTGTCCCAGTGGTTCTCAAGTCTTTTCTCTAAATCACATATTCGAGGACTGTGTATTGTTAATTTCTAAAGACATCACTAGACCTCGGTTTCCCTTGCCCCCTAAGTTAAAAAACCCTATAGTGTTATGTACCTTTTTTGTGTGTAAGTCTTTATGAAGAGATATAAAATACTTATTGACCTTTCCCATAGACTCTACTGGAACTGCACCAGCCCTGCAGCCATCTCAGGGGTCACGGGTTGTCTTAAATAGAGAATACTTTTTGTGATGCATAAAAAAGGAAAAGTCCAAGAAAACAATCCAGTGTAGTACAGGCTTTGTCTGAAGCTCCTACAAGTGTCTGCTTTTGGCCTAAGTGGTTCTACATTTCTTCTTTGAACAGGCAGACATTTGCTGGTCTGGGGAAGTAGGTACAAATTTGAGTCTGCTGCAAACCAAAGCAAGGATGGACATAGCTTAAACTTCTCTGAAGTCCCCTAAACAGCCTGAAATGATGCACGTGCTCTAAATATACCCAATGCACATGGACAGTATAGAGCTCAGGCAATGACCCACAATCACAACTACTTTTTTTCCAAAAATATAGGAGATCTACTAATCTAGAATACATGGTCAGGAGGTGTGGGTGTGAATGTGAGAAGAGAAAGCTCTCACATTGCAGGGTTGCATCTCAAGTATCAGCCTAAGAATTGCCTTAATACACAGAAGCATCTTTTTTTCCATCATGTCATCATGCAACTGGAACACAAGATGCAAAGGGCTAGAAAGAGACCATGAGTAACACTATCGAGGACTTCAAATCTATAGTTTAAAGATTAGAATTATGACTCAGGAAGTGGACTTCTAATATGAAAGGCATGGAGTCCAAGAGCACAGAGGTAATCTGAACCCCAGCACTGGGCTCTAATGGACTTCTGTGCACATCCACCCTTTTAGCCTCCATCACATCTATTTTCTGTCTTACCTGGAGCAGCCTGGAAGAGGAAGAAGAGAACAGCAACGAGGAAGAAAAGGATTCTCATGGCTGCCAGCTGGTAGTAGGATAGTCTTTGCAGGTCTGAGGATACTCAACAATGGACAGAAGCTGGTGTTCGAGACAGAAGACGGCTAGTCCCTGTGCTTATAAAGGCTCTGGGATGGAGCAGTGCAGATAGCTAAGGGGGCGGAGAAGCGGTTGTCTGAAGAACAGCGAGTTCATTGCCCTGTTACTGTGGAGACTGGTGATGTATGAAGATGTTGCAACCTAGCACATTAGAAGATGCTTGACCTGAGCAATGGCCAAACCAAGCTAGCTGACCTGAGCAGCCAAATCACTCTGCTCACATGCCCCATGTCAGCTGGTGGGTTGCACCCGGGGAGGAGACATAGGATTGGAGGAGAAGGGAGGTGGGTTCCTGTCATCTGCAATACTGCAAACCACGCAGAACTGCTAATGCCCCATGGCTTTTGGCCACGGTCTTGTGACAGGCTATCCTCCCTCAGCCACCGGGCACAATGAGCGTAGGAAAGTCAGGGAAGCTGGCTTCAAAGCTGTGTGAAACAAGGAGGCAAGAGACCGTCCTCCTTGTGTGCAGGAATGGATCAGACCTTCAGTCCTTGCTTGGATCAGAGCTGTAGGGCTGCAGCTGAGGGAGGCAGAGTAGGGGTGAAAGGGTTGTGGACATTCTCCTTCCTGGCTATGAAATCTGCAGACATGGGAGTAGCTCCTTCTCCCAGACTTTTTTCTAACATGGTTCAGAACTCAATTTCCCTCTGGGTCTTGTACTTGGAACTTGAGCCATGGATGTGTAGCAAATCTTGAAGAAAGTCATTAGATAGAAAGGACTGGACACCACTGTGCGTTGTGCCGCGCTGTCACAGGAGACTGCATCCCAATTCCCATTCAGCAATGAGCTAAGCTCTCTCCTGGAAACAGTGGGGTCATGTGTCTCACTGCTGCTACAGGCACTGCATTCCCTTACTCTGCTCTGACGGTGTGAACTGTCTTCCAACCTCTAGCCTTTGTGGAGAGTCTAAACCTACTCATTCTCTACCCAAAATGACCTCAGTTTAAGAACATTTTCCCTTGCTGCTAGACACCTCCCTGACATGATTATGAAGACAATCACATCTCTCTTTCTGATTTCTTAGATTCAACGTGCTAAATCTGCTTGTGTGTGATGTCTCCACATCTCTTAACACCTTGTAACCTGTCTTGTATCTCAAAAAAAAAAAATATTAAATTTTTACTTCATGCATGTGAAGGACCAGCCATATATAACATCTTGCAGAGCTTTGTAGAGCTTTGAGCAGCACTCTTAATACTTGTACTTGTCTCCAAGAAATGCCACTCCTGAGACACATAAACACTGCAAGTGTGGGGGTTTTTGCAAACGGTATAAACCAAGAATCATTAAAGAAATCAAGTCATAAGGGTGCTTAATTTTTTACTGCTTCAGTGAGAGCAGTAAACTGAAGCGACGGAGCGTAACAGCAGGAGGTGAGCCATGTCTGGATGCAGGGAACAGGGAGGTCTGTGTCTGATAAACTGGCTGCTACAAATTGAGTGTGAGGAATGAAGTCTGGGCTTCAGTTTGTGAAAAAACACATTATCTCACTCTGTCAGGACTAGTATTTCAGAAACAAGCAAAAATCTTCTTTACGGTGGAGGACAGATAAGGAGGTTGAGCAGGGACAAGAGGAGGCAGGTGGCAAAGAAGCCAAATTCTCTTCCTTGCTTCATGAATTGTTGTCTCTAATCAACAGGTTGGGAAACTATGCAATGCTGGCAGGACAGATAGACCTGGTAGCACTGCCATGGCCCCCTGAGGTCCAAGGGAAGGAGGAGCAGCCTCATATCTGTCTGCCTTATGTGATGGGCACAAGATCCAGGAGATGCTTGGGGGTATCAAGCCCACATCTCCCTCCCTTTGCACCTCCCTGACTGCCAGTGGTGGGTTGACCCAATAAGTGATTAAGTTCTTAGGAACGTGATGAGAAAACAGAGCTACAGACCTCTGCCAGGGAGCTGTGAGGACTGGGTTGGGCAGTGGCGGTCTAGGGAAAGGCCATGTATTTTCACACACGTTTTCCAGAGCAGTGGCTGAGGCAGAGACACAGGTTCTTAAGCAGGCTGGTGTCTCCACTGACCCCATCCATGGAGATGAGGGGTACACGAGGTGAAATCATTTACACCTCATTGTGTTCTGTACTGTGTTGCCTCTTTCTTTTGCTTCAGGCAGGGGATGAGGAAGGAATCTTCTGTCCTCTCTCCTGTTTTCCTTCTGAATGAGAGAAAAGAGGCTTTGAGGAGTCTGTCTTTTATGATAAAACGCCATCTGTGTGTGTGCTGGATTTTTTTTTTAAGCAAGCCACCGAGAACATTCACCAGCTCTCTGATTTCTGATCTTTGCACAAGGACAGAGACGCAACCCCACAACCCAAAACACCAGCTCCATTTCTGAAAACAGAGTGTGGCCAAAAAGAGAGTAAGAAAGGGGCAGTCTGTGATCATAAAACATGGCCAGCATTAGGCAAGCCATTAAGGGTGAAGCTGCTTGCAAAAATAACAGGATTTAATGGAGAAGGAAAATGTGCTTGTCTGCTCCTTGCATAATTCTCCCTCTGCCTGTCCCAGGAAGCACAAGGGGCAGGGGTGTTTGTTTTGGGGAGTGAAGCTGCTGAGCAAACCCTGCTGGGGTCGGCCCATGGCGTCACACGTTGTTCAATGTTCTTTGGAACCAAACAACGATGGGGAGAGGAAGGGGGAACAGCCCCATCCTCCTCACCTCCCTCCCCCAGCTCCGGCTGGAGAGCAGCAGCAATGTTTGTGTCAGGTCCAGGCTCCCTCCATGGAAAGAGAAAGACACCTGGGATGATAACAACCCCCTTGAAGGCTTCTTGGCACTGGGGAAAGGGAGCCTGGGCAAGGTGCCCCACTTCTTCCTTCTCCCTGAGCACCAGGAGAAGATGCGAACGGTCACCAGCATGCAGAGAAAGCAGTAGGGCTGTTACTGATGGGAAGCTGTTGATCTTGAGGTGTCTGTTAGAGTTAATACTTGACCTGGCAGCAAAGGAGTGGGTGGGGGATTTTGTATGGGACCTGTCCTTGCGAAGACACAGAAAGAGTAAATGCGACTCTTTGGCTCACTGTTCCTTCAGGGGGCTTGTTGGTTCGTTATTTGCCTTTTCAGCTCGGGAAATTGCCACTTGTTTTCTGGGCTGCTAGGCAAGGAAAGTCTTTGGACCTGAAGGAGAATCCCTGCTTTTAATTACAACTGATGGGCAGCTAATCTGGCAGAACAGAAGGGGAGAATTAATTTAGTGAAAATTTCCTATGGTCTAGGAGTAAACAAACAGGTGTCAGCAAGAAGTGGTGTTGAGTTCCCCTGTCCCAAAGTTAAACACAAGGAAAAAATGACGGTGAGAGGCACAGACCTTCACAGACACATGAAGATGACAGCGGGTGGAAGGTACCCAATGTTCGTTCCCCTTGATGGAACACTTGATAGCGGCTGCTCATGCATGAAACTAGGGAGGGAACTCCAGTCCCAGCAACTGAAGTGCCTGTCCAAGTGCAGCCATGGGACCATCTCCAATCTGTCTCCCTGCCATGGAAGAGAGCTGTGAGGGGAAGAAGTCACTGATCAGCAAATTTTTGGAAAGTCCATACCCCAATCACCATTTTGAAAATTGATCCATTCTTGAGCCGAGCAAGGAGGAGGTTTTCTGAGGTCCCGCATTAGCTTTGAAAGGTGTACATCAGTCAAGAGATTTCTTTTCTCCCATAGCTTGAGTTGCACCATCAAAGAGTTTGGTTCCAGCTGCCTTCCTGCCAGCCCTCCAAGGGGAAAAAAAACAATGGTAGGAGTGAAGTTCTCAATAGACATGACATGAGGAACTTCTTGGGAAGAACTCTTAGTGGTAAGCATGTGAGAGAAGCCAGGAAACTGTCATGAAAGAAGCAGGCCCATATAATGGCATCAACACAGGAGAGCTGTGTGAGCCATCCTGCACGAGGCCAACTCCAGGCTCCACTCAGGGAACATGGGGAGTGCAGAGGTGATATAGACTCAAGGGGCTCCACAGAAATTGGGCAAAAATAGGAGAATGAGCCCGAAGTTACCCATATGTGGCAGTGAGGGTGGCTGCTGGGGTGAAACAAAAGACCTTGATGGACATGAGGTGCAGCATTTAGACGGAAGTGGAAAAAATCCTCTTTGGAGTAATCCCTGTATGGCTTATATATTAGAGATGTGTTTTCTTGGGACAGGAGGGAAATCTGAGGCTCAGTCTGTCCTAAATTTATCCAGACAATGTCAGAGATGTTTTTCAGGAGAAACTTGAGGGATGGAGAACAGATCATCCATGCAGTAGGAAGCAGAACAGGACTAGGCTGTGGGCCGTGAGACGTGTTTGCTAAATGATTAGCGTGCTGTTTAAATGTTATCAAGATCTTTGGGATAGCTTAGGAGTGGGTCAGCTAGATGTTTCCTGAACAAATCCTGGGCATGGTTCAGGGGTTAGCATAGACCAGGAACAATTCTTGTACACATCTTCAATGCAACCATCTTATTTTGGACTCCAAGAGATCTGGTGAGTAGTCTTTCTTTTCACCAGAATACTGTCCCTAGACATTTTAGTTGCTGATATAAATGCAAGATTACTCCAGTCAGGCAGATTACTCGAGGGAGCTTCAAACATGGGTTAATGCTATATCCTCAGGCCTTTTCTGCCCAAGAAACCACAGAAGTAGGTGGAATATGTGGCCCTTGTGTGTCATTTAACACTTACAGAGTATGGTGCTGTTGTAGATGTCAATTCAGAAGAAAGTGATCTAACCTCATTTGACAGAACCAAAAACTGCAGAAGTCAAGAGATTTATTTTTTTCCTTGCTTTTAGTGGGGCAGTTAAGACAAGAAGAAAGAAATAAAATGCTGCACAACCTCTGGGTTAATTTGCCCTTTTTGATTTCTGCATTTCCTTTGTGGTTTTGATTTGGGTTCTTTTCAGACTCTAGATTGAAAAAAAAAAAGGAAAAAAGAATGGCTACAGTTGTGAGGAAGGAGCATCTCTTTTTCTTGCCTTGATACAGCTCCAAACTCAGATACATGGGGATCAATTAAATTACTTAAATACAGGCTCCAGTTGCCATGGGGAAAATAATATATTTTTTTTTCTAATGCATCTGGATGAAATCAGCCCTGTGTTGCCCAAACATCTTTTGAAATAGGTGTAGGAAATTGACTCCAAAAAACGGACTTCTTGCTTCCATGACTAGTCGTGATGGGACAAAAGAAATTGATTGTGCATCTGTAGCTATTGGAGGAAACAATGAAAAACACCTCGGTTTTGCATTATTAGTACTATCGAGCTCGTGGCTACACCAGTCCTGCTGGATGAAACAGGACATTTAATTGACTTTCATGACTGCTATTGAACACAGGTCTTATGTTTTCAAAAACAGTCTATATATCACCCCAAATCTTGTTTCTGAGTAGAGATAGTTCAGACACCATCAGACCCCCCCAGATAGTTCAGATTGTGTTTATGAAGTCAAATGAATATAAATATTTACATACATACATATGTATGTATGTAAATATATATATATAAAAAAAATTATATATGTATATAAAGGTTGCAATACTGGAGGTGTTTATTGATTGCCATTTTTTCATCCAATCACTCGCTATCAAGAGTTGCTTGTATTGTTCTTCACACTCAACTTTCAGTCTCGGCATCCTGAATACTTTAGTATCATCATCAAAACTGGTTGCTGTTTTAGCCATTCCCTTTTCCAAGTCACTTGGGAATATGTGAGACTGCACAGATTTACTAGTGTAAAAAGGTTGCATGACTCAATGAGCCTTGAGTCAAAGGCACAGAGAAAATTACTGTTAGTAAGAATAAAAGACCACAGTTCTTGGTTTGAGAAGACATTTATTTTTGTGTGTGAGTAAAATAATAATATATATATTGCTTCACATCCTCCAAGAGCTGCATGAACCAGAACTGATTGAACATCCAAACTTCCCTGTGAGGTAGGCTGGAATAGGTGGCCAAGGTGCCAAAGTGGCTTGTGTATTAAAAGCAAAAAAGGGAGTGACTTCAGCGAGGAAAAACCTGGATCTCCAGAAGCGGTGTGCTAACAGGACGTGCCTTCTGGAAGCTTCTTTCAATGCTCATTTGCAGGAGGGTTTAGATAGAGGAGGAATCCATCAAAATCACCTCCTCAAGGCAGTGGAAATGTTGCTGGTACAAGGACACTGATCCAGGAAAGCCTTATCTTCTTACTTCGCTGAAATCCTGTAAGGTTAAAAAGGGTCTTGTTATTTTGCTGAAGCGTAATCTAAACTCAGTCTCTAAAAACCTCAATACCTGCTAACTACTTTCAGAATAAATGTACAGGGTGGGTTCTGCCTGCAGGTTTAAAAAACTGTGTTTAGATGCCTCCGTGGAAGGGTTCCCATGTGTGCTGGGTGTCTGGGTCTGCAGACATCCAGTCTGCAAGAACTGTGGTCACTGGAAAACTCATTATATTACCAATAGTAATAACATTTTGATTCAGCTCACCCCAAAATAAAGACTGGGGATTTGATTTAGTTACTGAATCACACACGTCTCGTGCCATTTGAAGAGCTCTGGGGTATCTGCTTGGTCACCAGTCATCTTTTTTGAAAAGCAATGTTTTCCCATAGGTCATGAGCTATCTCAGACAGATATGTATATGTGGTTTAAATATTCCAAGGCATTTCAAATGCCTCTAAACATCTCATTTTAACTTGCTGAATTAAACCCTTTGTGTCTAATTTCAAAGATTTCTTTTCAAGCACCTCACAGGTTGAATCCCCAGCTGGAAGTACCTCAGAATACCATGTTGGTTTCAACTTCTTCTGCAGTATGGATCAACCCAGCTGAAAACCTAACTGCTCAATAGGAAGAGTTTTAAACCTAACATTAGCATCCGTCAATATCACGTATGGGTACACTCTTCTGAGAAAGAGTGTTTCTGTAGAAAAATTACACCTGGAACCAAATGTAAGAGGTCTTGTTCCTTTCCCAGCCCCAATTCTCCTTTGATCAGGCCTAACAGATGTTTATACAGAAACCAGATGTTGGAGATCTGCCATCTGCTCCTAACAGTCTACTTGCTATCAGTAGAAATTGCTTCCTAAAGAGAATGATCACTCACAGAGTCTGAGGGATCACATCATTCCTTTGTAAAATCATCTAATAATAGATTGCTTCTGTACCATTTACTTTCATGAATTCCTAAGTGGATGCTTCCTTAGCATCTTAATCTCCTGACAACAAACATGTCCTAATATTGGGATGACTGTGGTTTCCTGAAACCGCTGTCTGACTGAGGATCCCCAAGTGCTGAACAAATACTATGAAACTTCTTCCCTTGAGCCATCTCATCACATTTTCTTCAGTTCTGGGAACCTTTAAACCCTGGCAATGCTATAAATAACAGAACGAGGAGTTCTGAAAATTTCAGAAAATACAGATCTGAGCTCTCCCTTTGTTTTGAACCGGGTTCTGCCTGCTCTCATCAATGGCTGAGGATCTGACTGAACATCTGTTGCGATGAGTTGTCATCACACCTGTCCTTTTCCCCAAAGGACACAGGAACGTCTCCTAATTTGCTACTAGATTTAGTGTATGCGATAGACAGTTACTGCAGATGGCAATGATCAGCACATGGCAATCAGCTGAACAAAACTGTTGTAAGAATTAAATGGCCGAGGAGAATGTGTTATCGTAAACTGAAATGCATTCCCTCAAAGCATGTTCAAAACCTTAAGGAAAGAAAAAATCTTGCTATCAGGGAAACCCCAGACATTTTTAGAAAGTGGTCTCCAAAGTCAAAAGTGAAATGCACACCCAGCTGTCTGCAGTCACTAAGATATTCATTCTTCTTCACCTTTCTAAGAGCTGAACAGTGGTGGTGGAAGGAAGGAGATATGAGAAGAGAATGAGAAGCAGAATTCTGTGAACATATTTCCCCTTTAAAATTCAATTTTCTAGGTAATTTTGGAAATCGAAAAGAACAGAGGAAGGAATGACACGTTGTTTCCCCTGCTGGGTGAAAATACTGTGCGAAATATTTTTCTAATAATTTCTTGAAAAAACTTCTTTTTTTTCCCCGATCAAAAATTAAAATAAAGTGAAAAATAATGAATTCTGGGAAATTTAGACCCTCCTGAACTTTTACTCTCATACATAACTTCCATCAAATTGAATTGTCTCCTTAGACACAGATCTGTGCTGTACACATGTTCATCTTCCACCTGGACTTTCTCACAAACAACAGCCCTGCAAGCCCCGTGGAGTTGTGCATATTATTCAAAGAAACAATAGATAAAAGGGAAGGACAGAAGTGCCCTCCGAAGGGCGTCCTTCTGTCCTGCGGCACTTACTTTGAACAGCATTTCAGCAGCCCCCCGTGGCACGACCCTGAGACAGCAAAGGTGGGTGGGCATGCCCCGGCACGGCAGAAATTTCCATTGCTCCTGCACTCTGCGGTGTCAGCAAAAAGAGGATCTGCTGAACCTGTGGGAAGACATTAAATTGTCAATTTTCAGTCTAAAATTATGATGGGTAAATATGCAAGAATATGTGGCATTTTTAGGAAGGCAGCCGTCACGGGCACAGATATACTTGGTCCCATCCACTGCAATAGCACCATCCCAACAGCATCAAATTCTGCCTGTTAGTTGGTGGTTGTTTTTTTCCTCCCATGCACACACTTCTGCTTACAAGCCCTTTCTTTCTTTGTAGGATTTACTTTGCTTCTCACCTGGAGCAGCCTGGAAGAGGAGGAAGATGACAGCGAAGAGCAGGTACAGGATCCTCATGGTTGCTAGTCGGTTGTGGACTGCGTGCCCCTGAAGAGCGTCTGGAAGATCGACGAAGGATGCAATTTGTTTGAGGAAGAAGCTAGGAAAGGCAGCTGGTATTTATAGGGCACACGGGATTGTGCAAGTTTGATGGCTGAGTGCTTTGTCAATAAGTAACAGCA
Organism: Larus michahellis; assembly: GCF_964199755.1. NCBI lineage: Eukaryota > Metazoa > Chordata > Aves > Charadriiformes > Laridae > Larus > Larus michahellis. The sequence continues at coordinate 128,038,982 of NC_133898.1, forward strand.
ACCAACCTTCTGGAAAGCAGACTGGTTATCCCCCTTATCGTGGGCTGCAATGAAACACGCAGCGAACATGTTGCAATCCCCAAGGGTGAATTTCCACTGACCGTGCCAGACAGTTGTATAATGTGACCATCAGCCAAGCTCCGCCGAGCCACGCTGATTCCCCTGGTTCTTACAGACCAGTTTCCAACACAGGTGCGGGAATAGGTCAGGCAGAGGACTTGGGAGTCAGCCAGCACTGGAGTCTGTTCCCACTGTTGACCCTGGATCCATCACTCGCTGACAAGTCATGTAACCTTTTGTCTCCCATCTCCCCATCCCTGGCACCAGGTAGATGATGTCAAAGGCAGAGGAAAGCATTGGGAAACATGTGAGACAATGCAACTTTGCTTTGTCACTTTTTCAACAGGTTTCAGGACATCCTCACCCACTGCAGAGGGCTGACACAAAGCTTTTTCCCTCCTTTAATTCTCACATCCCATCTTGAGTGCTTTGCATTTTTACCAACTTTTGATGTCCCCTTTTGTTTCCCCTCATACTGCCCCAAAAGGTTGGGAAGAATGGTCTGATTCCATAAGAATCTCAGCCGACATAACACCTTGAAGTGCAACATCTTCTGGGGCTTCACTTCAGAACATGATCCCCATGGCTGTAAATTTTCCGAGAAGCATTGGTCAAGGGGATCAAAGCACTGAAGGTTCTTCACGACATTCTGGGCTTGTAGGTGTCAAATGGCTGCAAGAGCTTTGCACCCATGGGAATCCTCCCTTTGCCCAAATACCATCACACATAATAAACAGGTTAATCTCTGTCAAAATCCAGGCATTTCTGCAGTTCTAGCTCTGGCATTCTGGTTCAGTGATTTGCTTCCTTATTACCTCGTTTATTATATTTAACTCAGAGTTAATGGTATTTTTGTTCTAAGAATTATTCGTAGGATGAAAACATTACCAATGTTTATGCTTAATCTGCATACTAACGGGCAAGCTTAAGCAGCTGAGAAAGTAGCAACAAGGTGAGTTGAAGTGTGTATGCAGCGAATAGCAGTAAGATAAACACTGATTTCCCTCTTCCACTCATAAAATCTAATTAACCAGGAAATGTCAAGCACTCTAGAATGTCCTTTTTTGTACCCTTGCCTTGGAAATTATCTCCTTTTTTTTTGCCAGCATCTCTACAGCTTTCCCCATTTCTAGTGGAGAGGACAGTTGATTTGTCACTCCTCTCATCCTGGCCTGTATCAGCAATAGTGTGGCCAGCAGGACCAGGGCAGTGATCGTCCCCCTGTACTGGGCACTGGTGAGGCCCCAGCTCGAGTGCTGAGCCCAGTTTTGGGCCCCTCACCACAAAAAGACATTGAGGGGCTGGAGCGTGTCCAGAGAAGGGCAACGGAGCTGGTGAGGGGTCTGGAGCACAAGCCTTGTGAGGAGCGGCTGAGGGAGCTGGGGGTGTTCAGCCTGGAGAAGAGGAGGCTGAGGGGAGACCTTCTTGCTCTCTACAGCTCCCTGAAAGGAGGGGTTAGACAGGGGGGGTCGGGCTTTTCTCCCAAGTAACAGGTGATGGGACAAGAGGAAACGGCCTCAATTTGCCCCAGGGGAGGTTTAGGTTGGGTATTAGGAAAAATTTCTACATTGAAAGGGTTATCAAGCATTGGAACAGGCTGCCCAGGGAAGTGGTTGAGTCCCCATCCCTGGAGGTATTTAAAATACAGGTAGACGTGGTGATTAGAGATATGGTTTAGCGATGGTTTTTGTCAGCGTTGGGTTTGTGGTTGGACTAAATGATCTTAAATGTCTCTTCCAACCAAAACAATTCTATGATTCTTTTCTCTTTCAGTGAGTTGTCAGTGGGACACCCTTACAGAGAGACAGACACCTAACTTGAACAAGAACATGAAGAAACCAGGAAACAAACACCTTTTATTTTTATGGAGGAAGACCCATTGAAATATAAGTTTCCCCCATCTGTCTTTTGTTTAGATAAGACAACAGTGTTGTAATGTTTTGCAAATGAAAGCGTGTTTTTTGAGGACTAATTTATCCGTAAAAAAGTGCATGTTAGAGTAATGTTTTCCCCAAATACAGTCTGAATGTGTCACTAGGGAAGGTGGTGACTACTCTTTGCTATCACATGCAGTATTTGAACAAACTCTGCTCGCTTTCAGGGCTGTACTCTTTTCCACTGGTGGAACAGAATAAATCTGTTATCAGAGTCAAATTGTTTAAATTTCAGTGGTGCAAATTGCCATAGCATTCATAGATTTTGCTGAATAACCTTATTTCTTGCAGAAGGTAAGTAGCCCTCTAGGAAAGTGAGGAACGTTTCAATCCCTGCTAGCACAGGCAGCCTGAAAATGTCATTCAGAGCAATAGGAAAATTCCATGACTTTGACTCCTAGTAACAACAAAGACAGACAGGTGCAAGCTGCTTTCTCAAAACCGGGCCAAACTTGTATAAAACACCTGAGGAGCAGAGCAATTTGTGCAGTACAGTAGTGACCTGGGGCTGGAACATGTGCATGGAGCTGTGTCCCGTGGTAGCAGGGACAGGAAGGAGTCCTGGAGATCTCTGTTGAAACGTTAAGCTCCAGAAATGAGCTGGGAACTCAAAGTTGTAGGTACCTACCCCAAAGAAATTTTTCTAAGCAAATTGGTGTTGGGAGGAGTGCTGGAGATGGTACAGCAAAGGGCTACGAAGAAGATTAGGGGACTAGAACATCTCTCTTATGAAGAAAGGCTGAGGGATTTGGGTCTCTTCAGTCTGGAAAAAAGGCGACTGAGGAGGGATCTTATCAACGCTTATAAATACTGAAAGGGTGGGTGTCAGGAGGATGGGGCCAGGCTCTTCTCAGTGGTGCCCAGTGACAGGACAAGGGGTAACGGGAACAAACTTGAACATGGGAAGTTCCACTTAAACATGAGGAGGAACTTCTTTCCTGTGAGGGTGGCAGAGCCCTGGCACAGGCTGCCCAGAGAGGTGGGGGAGTCTCCGTCTCTGGAGACAATCAAAACCCACCTGGATGCGTTCCTGTGCCACCTGCTCTGGGTGACCCTGCTCTGGCAGAATGTTGGTCTAGATGATCTCCAGAGGTCCCTTCCAACCCCTACCATTCTGTGATTCTGTGATTCTTTGAGTGGCGCCAACCCTTGCAAACACCACCTTATCCTGATAAAGGAGTACCCAGTGACTGAGTAGATCTCTCGGTCTTCTGCAAGGTAGGTGTTTTTTTCCTCTTCTTCCCTTCTTGGTTGACAAACTGCCTCCCATAATAGTTCATAAAGAGCACCATGTCTCGTGTTGATTGCATTTTGCCTCAACATTTTCTCAAAGATGTTCTCTTAAGCACAACAGCTGATGGCTAATAAAGTTGGTTTTTAGAGTCTAAGGTCTATTATACTTTTGAAAATGGTTATTTATAATGGTGTACATGCATTTGGACAATTGTAGGACTTGATTTTGCCATTTTAACTATAAGTATTCCTTTAAAACCCCATAGGCACATGGTTATTTAGGAAAGCATATGCTTATGTGCCATTTAAACCGAGTTCATGTTAGCACATACTTCAGTATTCTCCTGGCTTTCTTATTATGGCACAAATCTTTGCAATACATGAAGAGTGATTTATGTTTGCAGTGCCTCGTCTTCCATTAGTCACCCATTAGTTGATTAATTATGATAATAATATGTTCTTCAATTTTGCCCTTTGACTGACGCTTCCAAGACTTTGCAAACAAGATAAAAGAATATAGACTGAAACCTTAAGTTCATTTTATCATCATCACCATGTACACACAGGGAAATTTGACCAAATGCATTTGGGTTTTCCTGCTTTTGTAGCTGGCTATTCTTCTTTTACACTTTTCTATGTAAGAAATCAACGCCAATCAAATTTACAACTCTCTCCTTTGCAGTGTAAGCAATGGGGTGTTTCTGTCCCTTAGCTGACTGCAGATGGCTGGTGGTAAGAGACATGGACTCTTTGCACCTCTGCCCAGGTAGCTATAGGTGAAGCTGGCATTCAACATGCTTCTCCGTTGCATCTTACATCTCTTGACACATAGGCATATCACTCAAAGTTCAGGGACGGAGGAGCTCAGATCAATCAATCTGCAAATCCATGTGTAGTCACGACCACTGCCACGTCCATTTATTAACATGCCAACCCACAGGATATCCTTTGGGACAGCCTTGCTAAGGGTACAATGAGGATGGGAACATGAGGGCTGATGTTGCTTCATTCATGGACCTATGTTAGTATAAATCCTCTAATACAGAATCATAGAATCTTCATGGTCGAAAAGGACCTTTGAGATCATCGAGTCCAACCATACACACACAAAGGCCACCCCTACAATCTCTGCCACTAGAGCATGCCCTGAAGTGCCAAATCTATACACTTTGCTCTTGTGTAAAATATTCCCACATGGGACTTGCCAGTAGAGAGCTTCATGGCACTTCACATGGTCTAAATGGGCGCACAAGGCTCAAAGCAAAGACCACCAGGCGCATTTTATCTCTGTTCTTCCATCAGTCCTCACTGTGCTTGTGATAACTAGAATGGTCCTCTATTAGAGAAACTTCTTAAACTTTTTAGAGGAAGTACAGCAGTTAAAGAATCTTGAGGTGTGAGAGACTTCCTAGCATCACTGAAAAGGCACAAACCTGAGGTGGGCAGAAGAGGAGGCTGCAGAGTCTCTGTGCATGTAAGCTTCAGGGATGCTGCAATGCTGAAGTCTGGGAACCTAGTCAATTATTATCTACCCTTGGCTGCTTTGATCTCAGTTGCGTGTGTCCTCATGTTGCAATCCGTACAGTGAGTCAACATCAAATAGACCTTTACATGACAACGCTGAAAATCAGCATAGCGAATGTAATGTTCTCTGCCCCTCTAAAGCCCACGCAAAAGGAAGATTCCTCTATAGAGATGTGGGTGAGAAGGAATAATAATCAGTGTTGGAGAAGAAGAGTAGGAGGCAGGATCTCCATTATGGTATGGAGAAAAGACTAGTACTTCTCTGTTTCTGCATGATGAGTTTGCCGATCTGTCACACGTCAATAATGCTGATGGACTGATGCTTTTCCTGGAAGGGATTAAGGAAAGTATCACATGAAATAGCACAGAAGCTTTAATTTTTAAGAATTGCTGTGCAGTTGATGACAAACTAAAACACCAGAAGTGTTTTTATTAGGCAGTGAGCAGTGTCTAAACACATCCCTCTGTGCAGCACCAAAATCATAGAATCATAGAATCGTAGAATCTTCATGGTTGGAAAGGACCTTTGAGATCATCGAGTCCAACCATACACACACACAAGAAAAACCCCTACAATCTCTGCCACTAGAGCATGCCCTGAAGTGCCACATCTAGATGTTTCTTAAATACCTCTAGGGATGGTGACTCAACCACCTCCCTGGGCAGGCTGTTCCAGTGCCTGACCACTCTTTCAGTAAAGTAATTCTTCCTCATATCTAACCTAAACCTCCCCTGCCGCAGCTTCAGACCATTTCCTCTGGTCCTGTCATTATTCACCTGGGAGAAGAGGCCAACCCCCACCTCTCTCCACCCTCCTTTCAGGGAGTTGTAGAGGGCAATGAGGTCTCCCCTCAGCCGCGTCTTCTCCAAGCTAAACATGCCCAGCTCCCTCAGCCTCTCCTCATATGCCCTGGTCTCCAGACCCCTCACCAGCCTGGTAGCTCTCAATGTCTACTCCTATGGTGTGTTGGGTGGGTTTCTGTTGATTTTGGCACCATCATCATCAAAAATAAAACCACTGGACATCCTTTGGCTCCTTTTGCAGCTAATGCTGCAGCCACAAGAACTGGAACCATATATATCAGACAAGTCAGCATGGCATTGACCTTCACCTGCGTATGCATGCTTGTTTCCATGTGTAATAGACAAGTCTGTTGTGTCTGCTACACCCAAAATCTTATTATAACCTATCGAGTTGCAGCTAATACAGTTAGTAGAGCCTGAAGAGTGATTCAGCTGACTTCTCTGTGTCTGTACAAACAGATTAAACACTGCCAGGACATGATCACTGAAACTTGATCATCCATAATATTAAATTGTTAGAACAGCCCTGGCAGTTTTGGCCCCTACTCACTCTCTGCCAAAAATTGCTGGGATGTTTCAATGATTAGGCCTGGCTAGGAACTATTGCAGGAGGCAGTCTGATGTGGTCACCTTGCTTTGGAGGCCAAGCCAGTTGCACAATATGGGTATGGTCACACCGTGCCATAGGACCTCAGGACCTAGGGAAAGGTGCTGTTACTAGTACAGAAGTATAGCTTTCCAGGCTGTATTTGCAACTAATTGTATTACACGTATTCATATTTGTCTGGTTTTGCACCAATTGCGAGTGAGCCTTTAACAAGGTGCTTGAGCAACTGTCCCCCTTCCCCCTCCTCGTAGCTCAGCTGTCTTGGATGCTCCTCTGCCTTGCTGCTAGCAATCTTTCCCGTGCTATAAACAATTTGGGGTTAAGACAACTTTCTTCTACACAGGTCGGTGTCCCGATTAAAGTTTGGAGTTGCACAGGGTTTCCTCACTGTGCCTGTCATGGTGATTAGTGACATCTAAAACCCACGTTGGAAGGCAAGCATTGCAGATCTCTACTTGAACAGATGACACACAGTCAGGGATAATATTAATAGAAAATGCATCACTAGCCTAACAAACCAAATATGTCCATGGAATTATAAAAGATGACTTGAATTGTAACCCTTTAAAGAACAAAGAAAACAAGCCACCTGGAGGACTCCCTTATAATAAATACATAATTATTTCAATTCACTTAGTTACTTAATTTCTAGCCCTCTGGAAAGCAGCTCACATCTTCTGAGGTCAATATCACAGGCAAAACCCAGTTATGTAAACCATGACGTAATCAAGTACATAATCAATTTCCAATGAACTAATCAGTGCATTGTGTAATACACACAGGGGCTGGAGGTGTATGCAGTATTTGCTTTCCACCACCCAGTGGGCTACGTCTGCTGGGGATGGGAAGAAAAGGGACAGAGCCTGGCTGGGGACGAAGAGCTCTTTCCTTGTGTCCTCATCACCAAAATTTTTTCCTCCCAATTTCTAGTTCAAGACAAGTTTCAGTAAATTTTCTTGCAGCAACTGTGCCCTTTTTGCATTGAAAGCACCTCGATATATGACTATACCGTTTCTTAGAGGCCAGGGAGATGACCTTAAGCTTCTCCTTAATATTTGCTGTCTCCATCCCTTAAATATCTCTTTGAGGATAAGGATGGATAAGCATCTATCAGGTGAGCCTCTGGAAGCATCATGTAGATCTGGTAAAGATTTAAAGAAGTGCTTTAAATAAAGAAGTACTTAAAGAAGTGCTGCAGGATATGGAAGATGAAAATCAGTGAGACACAAAGGCCAACAAGAGAACCCATCTCCGACCACCCTTCCCCTTCCCCACAAAAACTCTCAGTGTCACTCTGAGAACCGCCAAAGCTGACTTTTACTTTGGGTCTCAGAATTTAGGTTCCTTCCCTGTTGAGTTTCTTTATTTTTTTTTTTAACACAGTTTATAACTCCGTTAAGAAAGTGCCTCTCTCCTTATTTCATCTCCCCATCTCCCTATCCCCATTCATTTCCCCACCACTCTGGTCCCCATGCTGGGGGATGAAGCTTGATCCAATCTTAGCCGGAAAGAGGACTGATGCTGCAGCACCTGCAGAGGCCAACCTGTAAGAGTCCCTCGAAAGGAAAGGGAAACCATTAAGCTGTTAATTTTTGAACTCCCTTGTTCACAGACACACCTACAAGGCATAAGCCAATCTGATTTTCATCTGCTGAAGTTGGCAAAATGCTCAAGGCAGTTTGCAGGGACCCAACCCCACAGCAGCTGAGAGAGACACTTCCAGCCTTCTGCATAAAGGTCTCCACAGAACCACCCACGGCTAATAGCTCCCGCTCCCCCGTGCATGACTTTGCTGGGAAAACATGCCTGTAACGGCACCACCTCAACCTCCCCCTCCTCGGATGGGATTCCTCCTGGGTAATGAGCCAGACACTGCCAGGCAAATGACCTTTGGAAAGGCCAAGACTTGCTAGAAGCATTAGGGGCTGCATTTCTCAAGAGTCCTCTGCACAGTTTTCACGCCCACGTCTTTGCTGGGGGTGTAGAACACAGTTCCACCCACCCTTCACCTTCAACTCCAGCCCTTCAGAGGGGCACTGTGTTTGGTTTTGCAGGCATTGGTACAAAGAGCATGCATAAAGGTTTGGCTTTGTTAAGGAATTAGAAAAATACAGCAAAAGGTCTTTATCAATGCAAAAATGTGTCACCTCTTCACAAGAAAGCCCCATGGATCACTGCTTTTTAGGCAGGACCTGGAAGGCAGAGTCGTCTGGTCTGCCTAGTCAGATCATCTGAAGCTGATTGCGAATAGGTACATATTTGGCCTTAAAATCTGGGTTTTCTTTTCTGTCTACCTCTTTCCATTGGGTTGGGGCAAAAGGATAGGTGACAAACAGGGAAATTTTGGTCTGGCAAAAGTTATTCTGGTGTATCTTCCTGCATGTTGATGGAGTTTTGTGGTGGCTGAAAGTGGAGCCAGTCCAACAGTGGGTCAGATGGAGGTTGTCAGAGGAAGGACATGAAGGAGAGTGGTGTCAACGATGCAACTAAACATGACAGGGACCATTCCTAAGGCAACTAGGATGGTTGGCCACATCCATACTGTTAAACTCTTTCACCCTCCAGAACAAGGTGGCTGAATTAAAGCTATCTATTGGGAATGGTCCCTGGCCCATGCCAACCCCCAGCTGTGCCCAGGGATAGTTCGGGTCCTGTGACCAGGTTAGCTGGTATTACAGAGCCATGGTCCTGTACCTCTGCCCCTACTCTAGTTGGCTTGCCAACATGGACGTGATGCTGTCACAGGGAATTTTGTTATCATAGAATTATAGAATGGTTTGGGTTGGAAGGGACCTTAAAGATCATCTAGCTCCACCCCCCTGCCTTGGGCAGGGACACCTCCCACCAGACCAGGTTGCTCAAAGCCCCGTCCAGCCTGGGCTTGAACACCTGCAAGGATGTTCTCACAGGAGAGGGTAGATAAAGCCTTTTCCTCGCTCCTTCCCCTGCACTCACTCCTCTTGCCCCAAAACACTCATCAGTTATGCTGGTGTACTATTTGGAACAAAGCTGTTGCAATCACACCACAAATAAGTGAAATCTCTGGCTACTAATAGCAACTAATTGGCCCTTGTGATTACAACATTTCTTTATTTGATCAGCCATTTCACCAATATAAAAGATATAGGTGTTGTGTAGTGATTTAGTTGCAAGAACAGTTTTGAGTACGGGAATATGATTTAAAGCCTTAGAAGCATAAAAGAAGGAAGGAAGGAAGCAATCAAGCAAGCTGTGGGACCAAATCCCATTTGGGAGACATCTCCTGTTCTTACAGAATTGACAAAATCCAAGGGAAAAGTTCATGCAAAGGAAAGAAAATCTGACCTGAAATAATTCCAAACAAATATTCCGCTCTTGTGGATTCTTGTCTGATAATCCATCTCATACCACAACTGGTTTATGGTCTGATTTTAAAATACCAGTGTACTGTCTGAAAGCCCTTCTGTCTCCTGATTACAGCAAAAGATAACTATCAGCCACATGCTATCACCAAAATATACATTAAGAAGGAAATAATCCCCAGCAACTCTCTGCTGGGGCAATTTTGACCTCATGTTTTAACGTAAGAACAGAGCAATGCCTTAGCGGACCATCAATGTCTTGACCTTTTTGACCTTGCTGGTACCATCTGCCTTCACAGCCTTCCTGGCAGCAAGGTTGAGAACTTTGCTGCCTGCAAATGTCAAGATGTCTTTCCTGAGTTGTAACAGCCAGTCCAGTGTCATGGTCTGGGTTATTTTTCCCTAGATGCATTCCACTAGTCTACTTCTGCCATCTGTTTTCCCACTCACTCCATTTTATGAAGTTCCTTGCAATTGGCACAGCTTTTAAATACCTGAAATAAAATTGCAAAGCTGGGGATTTCACTCTTTATTCTTTTTACCATGCCGTTGTTGAAAATACTAACAAAACTTTGTCCCTACATGGAAGATTGTGGCACCCAATGGGTGACTGGCGGTCACAGCCCTGGCAGCGCCATCCTCTCTGCGCTAAGGCAGGGATGAGCCTTAGGTGTAAATAGGGGTAGGGATAAGAACCACAAGGGACAGGCTTGATCAGAGAAAACAAGAGACACAAAGTTTGGGATTTAGATCTTAATAGACTCCTCCATCACCCTCTTCATCAGTGATTCAGATATTGAGGGAAAAGGAGGCTAAAGACATTATTGGCACCAGTGCTTAGGGGTTAGCCTTCCTCCACAAACAGGAGGGTCTTTATTCTTAAAAAAGGTCCAGCAGAATAAAAATGAGCTTACCTTGATCACTAAAGGGGAGATGTGACCTTGTCCTCAGCTTAGACACTGAACCTTGAGTTAACAGGGTGGAGAGAAATGAAAATGAAACTTCAGCTTCCAGTGCAGTCAGGGGATCGTGATAGAAGTGAGCATAGCCCAGCGACACAAGAGTGGCACAAATGCTTAGACATCTGGATGTTATGACAGATGCTCAGGCAGCTGTAAAAAAGTCCTCATTGCCTGGCAATATATTTCAACTTTTTGTAATTGCTTTCACCAAACACAGAAAATCCAGAGTTGGACCCACCCTAGTGTCTGAGCAGGAGTCCCATATCTGGAAAGCTGGGCTTGTGCTCACAGGCTTCATGTCCTCCTCTGGTCAAGCTCATTGTATGTCAATATTTAGAGTAAACTGCTTTGTATAATGGGCCTCAATAGGATAGGTCAACATTTTCTGGATTTTCACTGGAAAATAAAGATTCTCAAAAATCTTTATTTCAAAAATTTCCTTGTTTATGCAAGATAGAGTGTTTTAAATAGAAAAATTCAAAGACCCGCAAGATTATTAAATAATTTGGTTATTAAATAACCTGTGACAACTTTCCTTGCATGGGAGACATCAAGTACTACTGCCTGGTAAACTTTCCCTTTGATTAAACCTCATCAGTAGACAGCTCTTGCCTATATTGTGACTCAAGTCATTCCTGCATTAAAAAAAAAAGACTTTAAAAAGTCTTAAAATTTCAGCCTGTTGAAGAGAGACAATAATTGTAAATCTCAGACATTTTTATGAAAAGTAAGAACTGTTCACATTGGCTGCAGTGAAAATAATACCTCTAACCAGAAGTATACCAGAATAATACTTCTTACCAGATACCAGTCCTCCAAGAGTGTGCTAGCACTCCCAGCAAAAGCATCTAGCAACCTGTACTACATGGGTTTTTTTGGGCTGTGGAAGATCTGCAAAAGGAAGTATCTGAGTTCCTTTCCATTCGGAGAAGTCAAAGGGACAGAAAATCACATTACAGAGACAGGAGTGGTGGCATAGATCTTCCTCCTGGTTCAGCACTCACGGCTCAGTGAATGAACTCAGCGCGTTCAGGGTTTGGCATGTAAAGATTCCAGCTGCAGTGTTTTCCCTATATCACACCTACATGCATTTTGTCCACAGTCAGGAGGCCCTTCCTCTTGCTTATTTGGTCTTTGGGAGAGCTAAGGTCGTAAAACAACAGTGAGGTAGCGACATCTGGAGGACAGCCAGCAACGAAATCCTCTGCTCACTCAACCCATCGGTGACACACCAGAAGTACTGGGACATGGGATAGGGGCCCATACGTCTACGTTCATCAGATAAGTCAGAAGGGGAGTCATGGAAAGACCTACACTTAGTGTTTTGGCACGGGGTTGGGGACAGTCAAAGCACCCTGAAGTGCCTTGCCCTCCTTGGTTCATCAGATTCTTCTGCCTTCTGTCTGTGGCTTTGATTCCCAGGCAGTGTTGGGCTTAGGGCATCCCCAGGGCTGTGATGTCCAGCTATGGGACAGTCTGAGCCCAGGGGTTGTCTATTTCCCCCTCTTTCTCCATCCCCTAAGACACTTGTTGCTGGTGTCAGGCAAGCTACGGGCAGAAAGGAGGTAGGGCTGGGTGGTCAGATAGGACAGACTATGTCCAGATAGATTAAGTCCCTTGCACTTTCAGGTCATCAGCATTGCCAAAGCTGACATGCAATCCCACCACCCATGAATCCATGGAAATGAACTTTTTGAGACACTCCATCTGCCAGATATTCTTAGCTGATCTTCCTCACTGCCTAAATAACATTTGGGTGGCTATGTGACCTTCTGAAGATGGTAATCCAGTACTATGTTCAGCTGTTGTCCAAAACATCAGGAACACACCTGACTTTGTTGGAGGTGTGAGCTCAAGGCTGCCGTGTTAGATGAGTCCCACACTTGTGTTGCTCTCATAGTCTTTTGGATCAATGTTGTCGTCTGTGTGCAGGATGCAGAACTGTGGGACTTTCTGCTAAATGCCTGATTCTGGCACAAGCATAGTTGCCTGGACCTGCTGTGGGAGGGTGCACCACTGGTGTGGGTACAGCTGGAGAAAGTAATTTTTTTTCTTTCCCCACTATTCTTTTCTTGCCTTTCTCATTGCTCCATTGTCTCTTTTCATTATGCCCCTCTTTATGTCTTTTAAAATTCACCTTTAAAATTCCCTTAAAAGAGTTCAAATACTTCTAATGAACTATAACTCATATAAAGTCATTCCCACAGCTTCAAGTCTCCTTTTTTTCTGGCTCTTCATCCTCTGCCCATCTCACCAAGAAATGCATGGGGGACCAGTAAGTAGAGAGTTAAAGATCCTGATGACTATTTCTGAAATCTTGGTTTCAGTTCCCTACAGCCGAGTGTTTCACCAGAATCAACAAAAAGACACCTACATAATGAAGCAAGTCCAGTGATAACCACCAAGGTGGTGGGGGACTTGGGTACTTGAGATGTGAGGAAAGGTGGAAAGAACTTGGTTTATTCAGCCTGAGGAAGAATATGCAAAGGGATCTTATCCCCACCTTCAACCACCTAACAGCAGGATATGGAGTAGATGGACCTAGATATTTCTCAGAGTGCACAGTGGTAAGATCATAGAATCATAGAATGTGTTGGGTTGGAAGGCACCTTTAAAGGTCATCTAGTCCAATCCCCCTGCAGTAAGCAGGGACATCTTTAACTAGATCAAGTTGCTCACAGCCTCATCAAGCCTAACCCTGAATGTCTCCAGGGATGGGGCCTCCACCACCTCTCTGGGCAACTTGTTCCAGTGCTCCAAGATGGGAGCTAAAAATCACAAATAGCAACAAAAGAATATGTTGCCACAAGGTGCCAGGCTTGCAAGGGCTGGTGCTGCAATTGATAATGCGCCCCATTATGGATCAGGAGACTGCCCGCTGGGTTTTTTGTAGAAGTCTTCCTCTGCAGTTAGATGCCCTTGCCTTTCTGGAAAGGGATTGGGACCAGAAGTGGTACCCAGATGTGGAGCCACAGCTGGGATGTACACTAATCCTGTTTCCTTTGTAGACATATGACAAGAGAAGGCTGAAGCTACCCAGTTTCCCAACACTGGTCCAGCAAGGAAAGACCACTCTACCATGGCTCATTTACTGCCCTTCACCAGGACTGTGGGGTAGGGGGTAGGAGGGCAAAAACAACTTGCTGATGAGATGTCCATATCCCAGTGAGATAGGACATCCTGACCCCGGTGTGATTTGAACACACAGCCTTCTGATCTGGAGTCAGACGCGCTACCATTGCGCCACGAGGTCACAGCTGGGAATTATTTTTCCCAAATGTCATCCTGGACTTTATGGACATGGACTGTTCTTTGAGGGAAGGGGGCTTTTCATTCATTGGACAGAGGAGTGGGAGCATCTTTGCCAGCTGCCCTGATAAGCCTGCAAGGAGGGCTCTAAATGAGGTACTTCAGAAGAGGAAGGCCTAAACAGGACCATTGCCCAGAGCAGCCCTACTGGGCCTCTCCCAGGAGAAACAGGCTCCTGAGAGTGGTGTCTCCAGAGGGGTAGCAGGGATGGTGACCACCGCCTCTCTGGGGAGAGAAGCACCACTCTCCTAGCAAATGCACTGCCACCACACCAAGCCCTGTGGCAAGAGGAAGCCTCACATCTTTTGTATGGCCTGTCTAGGGTCACTTTCCTCCCTACAGAAGAATGGAGGTGCTTGGAGTTCACCTGCCCCCACATATCCTGGACCCATGCTGCTGACTCTGCACCTCTGCCACATCTCTTCCTGGGCTTCGACCCTCCAGCCTGGTCACCATGCTGCAGGCAGGACATGGATGCCCTCTCCTCAAGGGGTGGTTCTGTCCTCTCCTCCTCCCGTAAGCCTTCTCTTGGGGAGATCAGATGCCCCTGGGGTGGTCCCTATGGAGAGGCTATGCAATGGCATTGCTATGCTATTGGCTATGCAATGAGCAAGCAAACTGCCTTAATTGTAGCTAGATAACTAAATCCGCTGCAGAGAATAAATGCATTTATTACACTATCATCTGTGCCGTTATTCATTTGGACGCTGCGGTTTTTATTTGCATTTATTCATCATTTTCTCATTTTTATATCCTTGTTTGTCAAGGATTTTCTGAAAGGGATCATTCCCTTAAGAAACGTCTAGATGTGGCACTTCAGGGCATGCTCTAGCGGCAGAGATTGGAGGTTGTTTGGTTGGACTCGATGACCTCAAAGGTCCTTTCCAACCATGAAGATTCTATGATTCTATGATTCTTAACAACAATAAATTCTCCTTCACATTGCAAATTTGTACACTTATATTAAATAGCATATTTTCTTTAAAAGTAAAGAGACATATTAGTAATGTCTCAGAGCTCTGACTCAAAGATTTTTAACATGAGCACTGGCGCAAGCAGGAATTGAGTTCAAAAACGTCAATCTGTGACACTAGGCAGCAGGTAGAGCAGTGGGGAACAATACGGGATGAAATGGAGGTGGAGCAAAGCGAAGGTGGGTTGAGCAGAAAAAAAACATGCTCTGAAAGAGAAAGGGAATGGGACAGATAGAGGTGCAGACACCCTGCCTCTATCCAGTCCTGCAGGAGGTCCAGGTGAAATGGGACATTCGTGAACAAGGTGTAACAACCACTGGTTTTGAGAAAAAAAAAAAAAAAGCCTGATGGACTTCTGATAGAAAAATGTCTTATTGATGGTAGAACACATGACAAAGCAAGGGAATAAGCCAGTACCAGGGCAATACCCAAAGGTGGTTACCCACCACTTCCAGAAGGCCACCAGGGCAGCCTGATTCCCACCACCTCCACCATGGTCAGGCTGTGGGCAGGATTAGGTAGAGTCAGGCAGGATTCAACCCTGCAGTCTCCTGCTGCGTTGTCCATTGCACTACTGGCCATATGGTGCCCCCACTATGTCCCTGCCCCAGCCAGCCTAGTATCCAGCAGACTTGCTCCAGCATGCTGGGGTGGGCATGGAGTTGGAGAGGAAGAAGGAAAGTTTCATCCCCTCTCTGACATCTTTGTCCATGACAACCTTATACTAACCACCCATGGAGAAAGAGCAGCCAGAGCTGGCAGTGAACCTTGCCTGCACTGTTGATGGACCTTGCCTCCACTGGTGAGATGTCTTCCTGCCCTTGCAGAAGGCCCAGCTCTCATTCCCAGTCACAACAGTCACATCATTGTGACATGGACAGTGGGATTGAGTGCACCCTCAGCAAGTTTGCCGGTGACACCAAGCTGCGTGGCACAGTCGACACACTGGAGGGAAGGGATGCCACCCAGAGTGACCCTGACAGGCCTGAGAGGTGGGCCTGTGAGAACCTCATGAAGTTCAACCAGGCCAAGTGCAAGGTCCTGCACCTGGGTCAGAGCAATCCAAGGCACAAATGCAGGTTGAACGGAGAATGGCTTGAGAACAGCCCTGAGCAGAAGGACTTGGGGGTGCTAGTGGATAAGAAGTTCAACATGAGCCGGCAATATGCACTTGCAGCCCAGAAAGCCAACCTCATCCTGGGCTGCACCAAAAGAAGCATGGCCAGCAGGTCGAGGGAGGTGATTCTGCCCCTCTACTCCACTCTGGTGAGACCCCACCTGGAGTACTGCATCCAGCTCTGGAACCCTCAGCACAAGAAGGACATGGACCTGTTGGAATGGGTCCAGCAGAGGGCCACAAAGATGATCAGAGGGCTGGAGCACCTCTGCTATGAGGACAGGCTGAGAGAGTTGGGGTTGTTCAGCCTAGAGAAGAGAAGGCTCTGAGGAGACCTTATAGTGTTCTTCCATTCCCTAAAGGGGGCCTACAGGAAAGACGGGGAGGGACTCTTTATCAGGGAGTGCAATGATAGGACACGGGGTAACGGCTTCAAACTGAAAGAGGGGAGATTCAGATTGGATATCAAGAAGAAATTCTTTACTGTAAGGGTGGTGAGGCACTGGAACAGGTTGCCCAGGGAAGTTGTCAATGCCCCATCCCTGGAGGTGTTCAAGGCCGGTCTGGATGAGGCTTTGAGCAGCCTGGTCTAGTGGGAGGTGTCCCTGCCCAGGGCAGGGGGGTTGGAACTGGATGATCTTTAAGGTCCCTTCCAACCTGAACCATTCTGTGATTCTGTGTAACAGGGTTCAGTTACTTACGTCAGGAGCTATAGTGTCCATCTGTGATGGGGCTGAGCCCATGGGCTGTCTGCTCTTAACACTGTCCACTACCACTTCTGCGTACGTACCCAAAGCTCACCTCAGGGTGTGCTAGTGGAGGGGTCCTGGTCCTGTGTCCTGCCCTGGGCCACCACTCACCCTCACAGCATCCCTGAGCCTGGCTCCTGCCCAAACTGACCCCACAGATCGCCCCATCCCACCCTCCAGTTCATCCTCCAGCCTGGACTCCTCTCTGCAGCCAGACCTTGGGCATCCTCTCCTCAGGTTGCCACTTCCCTTCCATAGCTACAGCCTTGCTGGAGGGTGCCTGGACACCTCTGGGGTGGTCCCCATGGAGAGGACATCCCCATCACCCAGGCCTGGGTCCGTGTCATGGAGCTGCATCCCTCCACCCTGGCCTCGTGGCGCAAGGGCAGCGCGTCTGACTCCAGATCAGAAGGTTGTGTGTTCAAATCACACCGGGGTCAACCTTGGGCCACCACTGGCCACCCTCTGTATTGCCCCTGCTTTTCTCGGGGGCTGCCCTGCCTGAGGGGTGGGGATCTGCAAGGCATTGGCCAGCTCAGCTGTAGAGCAGCACCTCAGGGAACAGCTGGTGGGGAAACACAATGCCCAGACCTTTCCTTTCACCCAGGCCATATGGCTCTCCTTGAGAGGCTATTGGTCATGACCAGAGTGGAGGGTAAACAGGGAGGTGTCTGCCACAGTTTTCCTCATCAAGAAGCTGAAGGAAGTGAAATCTTCCTCACGAAAGTGCAAGAAGATCCATAAGTGCATGCTCAGTCCCTCCTGAGGGACCTGGGCTTAGCCCCAGGCAGGCAATATTTGCCTGAGAGGGTAACACAAGGTGGTACAGTCAGACCAGGGAATTTCAGGAGCGGATCCAGGACAATTATTCAGTGTAGGATTATGGAGATAGGGACAGATTTCTGCTGAACAACGTGAGAAGTTTTATCAAAAAGATTCAGAAGGAGGATCTGGGGAGCTCTAATGTGGTCAGCTCACCTCAGAGCCCAGACGAAGACTATGGAATAATATACCCCTGAAAGTCATGCCCAAATGAAGGAAGGATGCGATGATGATTGGAAAGACGGATTTACCCAACCAGGCCACTCTTGGCCAGCATCATAGATTTCTTTGAGGAGATTACTTTCTTGGTGGTCAAGAGGACAACAAGGAACATCATTTATCTTGACGCGTCACTGTAGCAGGACACAGAGACAAAACACCCAAGCTGAATGCCACGGTAAAGCAAAGTGGCTGGACCAGGGGGCCGAGGGGGTTACGGTCAGCAGCTGGCAGTCCAGTTAACGTTCCTCACTGCTTCATGTTGCACTGGATGTTCTTTGGTGTCCTTGTGATGGGCACAGAGGATGTTCTACAGAACGAAGGACACGGGCAGGCTGACAGGGTCACAGGGATGGTGAGGGGCCAGGGCCAGTGGCGCAATGGACAACGCGCCTGACTACGGATCAGGAGATTGCAGGTTCGACTCCTGCCTGGCTCGACACTTTTAGCCTGGCAATGGCACCTCCTGCTCCCTCCGTGAGGGCCTTTCTTCTCCTGCCCATCGCCGGTGCCCCTGGGCCTTCTGCAGGGCAAAAGTGCTGGGCTGTCTTCTTGCCCTGCAGGATGGAAAAAGTTCCTCCAGACCTTATGGTGGAGCTGGACACTTTATCTCATCACTCTTCTCTGCTCACTACTTATGTCCCTCTACTCGCCCTGCTTGCTCATATTCTACACTGGGAATACTGCATGCAGCTTTGGAGCCCCCAGTATAAGGGCATTGAGCAACTGGAACAAGTCTAGTGGATGGCCATCAAAATGTCCTGGTGTTCTGACACTCACAGTATGAGGAGAAGCCATGGGAACTGGGTTGATTTGACCTTGGGAAGAGAAGGTTTTAATGAAGACCTGATAGCTACCTTCCAGTACCTATGAGGCAGTCATCAAGCCAGGCACTTCATAGCATTTTATGATAAAAGAATGGGAGACAATAGGTATAATTTGAAATGGGAGGTTCTGGCCAATTATGAAGGAAGAGTTATTTTCCTGAATTTTTTGTCATTGATGAAGGTAGGAAGGAGAGAGGGATAAAGGGAAGGAGTGAAGAAAGGAGGGGGCTGTAACCAAGGCATGGTAATAGAGGCTCAGCAGGTAAGTTTTCAGTTGGCGCAAAGAGGTCCCAGTGGGTTCCAGGGACAGTGACTGAGGCAGGGGAAACATCTCACCTGCCCCACAGGAGACTCAGCTGCAATGCCCAGCTTATAAGGGTTGGGTTCAGGCCTGGGTCTCCTGGGGGCTGTAGTGGGCAGCTCTGGGGTAGTCCCCATAGGGACCATGTCCCCACCACCCAGGCTGGGTCCATGCCTGGGGGCTGCATCCCTCCATATTGACCTGGTAGCACAAGGGCAGCATGTCTGACTCCAGATCAGGAGGTTGTCTGGTTGAATCACACCAGGGTAAGAGTTCCCCATTTCCGCAGGGTGCTGCTGGGGTGCTTTCTCCCAAGACTTTGCTTTTGAACTCTCTAAGGTTCGTGAGATCCTATCAGCCCGTTTCTCATGCCTCACAAGGCCCCTCTGAAGAGGAATCCTGCCCTCCAGCACACCAGCTTCTGCCCCCAATTTGATGCTGTCTAGAAACATGCTGTGTGCACCACATCCTATCATGCAGGTCATTAGTGAAGACATTTAAGTGTCAGTATCAGTATCAACACCTTCAAACTCCATTACTAATGAGACACTTGCTACATTTCCAACTGGTGATCCCAACACTGCATCTGGTGGTCCAGATACATTTTCACCCACCTTCTTAACCTCTCCTTCAGTCCATGTCTTTGCAATCTGGCTACAAGAAGACTCTGGGAGACCCTATTTAAAACCTCACCTAAGACAAGATAAACAAGTGTTTCTTTCCCAGGTTCCAGCAAGGTAGGCAGTTGGGTAGGTCAGGTAGGATCTTAGTAAGCCTATGGTGGCAGTTTGCGACTACTTTTGTGTCCTTCATGTGTCCATTTTGCTCAAGTGATTCCTGACTCGATCATCCTCGTCCATGAATAATCCACTGCCATAGGCTCTGTCAGAAGGCAAAGGGACATAAAGATGAGAGCAGACCTCATCAATAAAGATAGAAGCAGAGAAGGCATTGAGTACCTCAGCCTGCTCCATGTCTGTTGCTATTTTCCTCCCTCACTCAGAAGTGGTTCCACACTTTCTTTTAATTTTCTATTGCTGCCAGTGTGATTCTAAAAGCCATTTTGTTGACCTTTTACAGGACTACCAATTTCAACTCCAGCTGAGCTTTGGTTTTCCTGTGTCAGCAGCTAATTCTAACCATCAGATTGAAGGAATGATTATCACCCTGTTTGACATTTGTGGAACCACATCTGGAGTCTGTGTCCACTTTTGGGATCTCCAGGACAAGAAAGACATTTATGGACTGCATTAAGTCCCAGAGATGGTCATCCAGATGAGAAGGTGGTGGACTGCCTGATGAGGAGTGGCCTAGAGAGCTAGGTTTCTATAATACATAGAAGAAGAGGTCAAGGAAGGACTATAATCTTGTTTTATTCTATACGTGCCTGCAGAGGAATTGGAGTCAGGCTTTTCTTGTGGACATAGAGAATGGATCTCAACAAAACCAGATTTTGTCAAAGAAAATCTCTATTAGATGACAGGAAAAATATTTTACACATCAGAGGTCACACATTAGAACAGGGTCCCAGTGAGGTCTTGGATTTCCCACCGTTGGAGACATTCAAAGCTTGACACTAACAAAATGACCTAATGTGAAAGACTTCTGTGCTCTGAGCAGGGGATTAGATCACCTGCCTTCTGGGGATCTCACAAAATCTAATTTTTTCTATAATTCACTAAATCCTCTTGCACCCTCCCCTGCTCCCCTCTCAAAACCCATCCAGTGATGGGAAGCCCCCAGAGCTCCAGGAGGACAAGGGCCAGTGGTGCAATGGACAACATGCCTGACTGTGGATCAGGAGATTGCAGGTTCAACTCCTGCCTGACTCGGCCTAAAACTGCCTGGCTCTTGTGGAGGTGACAAGGGACAGCTGTCTTCATGAGGTCCTTCCTCTTCTGGGTTTTTGGTCCATCTTTCTGGCATCAGCAACACTGGAGCATTATTTTGCGACACCTCGCATCAAAGCTGTGAGCATGTCACCTGCTGTAAGAACCACCACTCCTCAATTCCTTTTTGATCTGGCCTGCTGATTTCCTGGACTGCTGAGCAGCACGATTGCTCCTGAGATCTCTGGGTGCGTGTTCTCCTCATAAGCCCTGTGCAGATCTTCTCTCTGTCTTCCTGGGCACCACTGAGTGAAAGCTACCTGAAGCTTCACTAGTAACCGTCAGTAAGGGGTAAGTGAAAAATGGTCTGGGATATTGGGCTTGAAGGGTTGTGGTCAGGGACTGGAAGTGCAAATGGTGGTTTATTGCTCCTAGTGCTCCTCAGGTGTCAATGCTGACGCTGACACTATTGAACATCTTTGTTGACATAGTAATGGGGTAGGATGAGTCCTGTGTGGGTTCATGGATGACACCAGTGGACAGGGAAGCAGCTAACGCTGGCAGGGACAGCTGTCATTCAGAGTGACTTGGGCAGGGTGAAGGAAGTTCAGCAAAGGCAAACAACACCCTGCAGCACTACAGACTGGGGGTGACTCTCAGAAAAGCAGCTGTGCCGAAAGGGGCATAGAGGGTCTTGGAGAACAGCAACTTGAACAAGAGTGAGCAGTGTGCCCTTGCACCCATGAAGGCCAACCATGTGCTGGGCTGTCCTACCAAGAACATAGCTACCAGCTCAATAAGAGGGATTATTGCCAAGCATCCGGCACTTCTGAGACCATCACTGGGGCACTGTGTCCAAAACTAACCTCCTTGATACAAACCAGACACTGACAACATGAAGTAACTCTACTTTTGTCCTTTTCCCTACTTTTCCATGCCTTTTTGAGCTTCTGCCCTAGTGAATGCTTTTTTAAAGCCCTCCTCAGGGAATTTGCAATTCTGCTGGAAGATGTAATTTTACCCTTTCTTGTCTGATATATCTTGTAGTCTCCTGAGCAATCCTAATTCCTAAAAGAAGGTTGCAAAGTCATAAAAGTGAGGAGTGTGGGATGCCCGGGTGCTGCATCCCTCCACCCTGACCTCATGGGCAGTGTGTTTGCATAGAATCATAGAATATCTCAAGTTGGAAGGGACCCATGAGGATCACCAAGTCCAACTCCCTGCTCCTCACAGGACTTCCTAAAATTAAACCATATGACTAAGAGCATTGTCCACATGCTTCTTGAATGCTGCATCTGCATGACAAGGTTGGGTGTCTGAATCACACTGAGGCCAGGCTTGGGACAGTCCTACACGCAGGTGGCCTGTCCATGCTTTGCGTGGGGCTCATCGATGTTGCATGCAAAACTTTACAAGGCATTGAAAAACATCAGCAAGACCAATGTGAGCCTCAAAGGTGGCTGGGGATGAGGGCACATGGTGTGCCAGAACAGCTTGGGTGCACTGGGTCTCTTCAGCCAGCAGTGTGGCAGTTCAGGAGGCATGTTCATCCTGCTGTGGGATTTGCTGTGGTGCCACTGGCTGTGGTGTGGGCACCGGCTCTGCCCCTTTTGCAGTGTCCAGCTCCACCATAAGGTTTGGAGGAACTATTTCCATCCTGCAGGGCAAGAAGACAGCCCAGCACTTTTGCCCTGCAGAAGGCCCAGGGGCACCGACGATGGGCAGGAGAAGAAAGGCCCTCACGGAGGGAGCAGGAGGTGCCATTGCCAGGCTAAAAGTGTCGAGCCAGGCAGGAGTCGAACCTGCAATCTCCTGATCCGTAGTCAGGCGCGTTGTCCATTGCGCCACTGGCCCTGGCCCCTCACCATCCCTGTGACCCTGTCAGCCTGCCCGTGTCCTTCGTTCTGTAGAACATCCTCTGTGCCCATCACAAGGACACCAAAGAACATCCAGTGCAACATGAAGCAGTGAGGAACGTTAACTGGACTGCCAGCTGCTGACCGTAACCCCCTCGGCCCCCTGGTCCAGCCACTTTGCTTTACCTTGGCATTCAGCTTGGGCGTTTTGTCTCTGTGTCCTGCTACAGTGACGCGTCAAGATAAATGATGTTCCTTGTTGTCCTCTTGACCACCAAGAAAGTAATCTCCTCAAAGAAATCTATGATGCTGGCCAAGAGTGGCCTGGTTTGGGTAAATCCGTCTTTCCAATCATCATCGCATCCCTCCTTCATTTGGGCATGACTTTCAGGGGTATATTATTCCATAGTCTTCGTCTGGGCTCTGAGGTGAGCTGACCACATTAGAGCTCCCCAGATCCTCCTTCTGAATCTTTTTGATAAAACTTCTCACGTTGTTCAGCAGAAATCTGTCCCTATCTCCATAATCCTACACTGAATAATTGTCCTGGATCCGCTCCTGAAATTCCCTGGTCTGACTGTACCACCTTGTGTTACCCTCTCAGGCAAATATTGCCTGCCTGGGGCTAAGCCCAGGTCCCTCAGGAGGGACTGTGCATGCACTTATGGATCTTCTTGCACTTTCGTGAGGAAGATTTCACTTCCTTCAGCTTCTTGATGAGGAAAACTGTGGCAGACACCTCCCTGTTTACCCTCCACTCTGGTCATGACCAATAGCCTCTCAAGGAGAGCCATATGGCCTGGGTGAAAGGAAAGGTCTGGGCATTGTGTTTCCCCACCAGCTGTTCCCTGAGGTGCTGCTCTACAGCTGAGCTGGCCAATGCCTTGCAGATCCCCACCCCTCAGGCAGGGCAGCCCCCGAGAAAAGCAGGGGCAATACAGAGGGTGGCCAGTGGTGGCCCAAGGTTGACCCCGGTGTGATTTGAACACACAACCTTCTGATCTGGAGTCAGACGCGCTGCCCTTGCGCCACGAGGCCAGGGTGGAGGGATGCAGCTCCATGACACAGACCCAGGCCTGGGTGATGGGGATGTCCTCTCCATGGGGACCACCCCAGAGGTGTCCAGGCACCCTCCAGCAAGGCTGTAGCTATGGAAGGGAAGTGGCAACCTGAGGAGAGGATGCCCAAGGTCTGGCTGCAGAGAGGAGTCCAGGCTGGAGGATGAACTGGAGGGTGGGATGGGGCGATCTGTGGGGTCAGTTTGGGCAGGAGCCAGGCTCAGGGATGCTGTGAGGGTGAGTGGTGGCCCAGGGCAGGACACAGGACCAGGTCCCCTCCACTAGCACAGCCTGAGGTGAGCTTTGGGTACGTACGCAGAAGTGGTAGTGGACAGTGTTAAGAGCAGACAGCCCATGGGCTCAGCCCTATCACAGATGGACACTATAGCTCCTGACGTAAGTAACTGAACCCTGTTACACAGAATCACAGAATGGTTCAGGTTGGAAGGGACCTTAAAGATCATCCAGTTCCAACCCCCCTGCCCTGGGCAGGGACACCTCCCACTAGACCAGGCTGCTCAAAGCCTCATCCAGACCGGCCTTGAACACCTCCAGGGATGGGGCATTGACAACTTCCCTGGGCAACCTGTTCCAGTGCCTCACCACCCTTACAGTAAAGAATTTCTTCTTGATATCCAATCTGAAACTCCCCTCTTTCAGTTTGAAGCCGTTACCCCGTGTCCTATCATTGCACTCCCTGATAAAGAGTCCCTCCCCGTCTTTCCTGTAGGCCCCCTTTAGGGAATGGAAGAACACTATAAGGTCTCCTCAGAGCCTTCTCTTCTCCAGGCTGAACAACCCCAACTCTCTCAGCCTGTCCTCATAGCAGAGGTGCTCCAGCCCTCTGATCATCTTTGTGGCCCTCTGCTGGACCCATTCCAACAGGTCCATGTCCTTCTTGTGCTGAGGGTTCCAGAGCTGGATGCAGTACTCCAGGTGGGGTCTCACCAGAGTGGAGTAGAGGGGCAGAATCACCTCCCTCGACCTGCTGGCCATGCTTCTTTTGGTGCAGCCCAGGATGAGGTTGGCTTTCTGGGCTGCAAGTGCATATTGCCGGCTCATGTTGAACTTCTTATCCACTAGCACCCCCAAGTCCTTCTGCTCAGGGCTGTTCTCAAGCCATTCTCCGTTCAACCTGCATTTGTGCCTTGGATGCTCTGACCCAGGTGCAGGACCTTGCACTTGGCCTGGTTGAACTTCATGAGGTTCTCACAGGCCCACCTCTCAGGCCTGTCAGGGTCACTCTGGGTGGCATCCCTTCCCTCCAGTGTGTCGACTGTGCCACGCAGCTTGGTGTCACCGGCAAACTTGCTGAGGGTGCACTCAATCCCACTGTCCATGTCACAGACAATGATGTGACTGTTGTGACTGGGAATGACAGCTGGGCCTTCTGCAAGGGCAGGAAGACATCTCACCAGTGGAGGCAAGGTCCATCAACAGTGCAGGCAAGGTTCACTGCCAGCTCTGGCTGCTCTTTCTCCATGGGTGGTTAGTATAAGGTTGTCATGGACAAAGATGTCAGAGAGGGGATGAAACTTTCCTTCTTCCTCTCCAACTCCATGCCCACCCCAGCATGCTGGAGGAAGTCTGCTGGATACTAGGCTGGCTGGGGCAGGGACATAGTGGGGGCACCATATGGCCAGTAGTGCAATGGACAATGCAGCAGGAGACTGCAGGGTTGAATCCTGCCTGACTCTACCTAATCCTGCCCACAGCCTGACCATGGTGGAGGTGGTGGGAATCAGGCTGCCCTGGTGGCCTTCTGGAAGTGGTGGGTAACCACCTTTGGGTATTGCCCTGGTACTGGCTTATTCCCTTGCTTTGTCATGTGTTCTACCATCAATAAGACATTTTTCTATCAGAAGTCCATCAGGCTTTTTTTTTTTTTTTCTCAAAACCAGTGGTTGTTACACCTTGTTCACGAATGTCCCATTTCACCTGGACCTCCTGCAGGACTGGATAGAGGCAGGGTGTCTGCACCTCTATCTGTCCCATTCCCTTTCTCTTTCAGAGCATGTTTTTTTTCTGCTCAACCCACCTTCGCTTTGCTCCACCTCCATTTCATCCCGTATTGTTCCCCACTGCTCTACCTGCTGCCTAGTGTCACAGATTGACGTTTTTGAACTCAATTCCTGCTTGCGCCAGTGCTCATGTTAAAAATCTTTGAGTCAGAGCTCTGAGACATTACTAATATGTCTCTTTACTTTTAAAGAAAATATGCTATTTAATATAAGTGTACAAATTTGCAATGTGAAGGAGAATTTATTGTTGTTAAGAATCATAGAATCATAGAATCTTCATGGTTGGAAAGGACCTTTGAGGTCATCGAGTCCAACCAAACAACCTCCAATCTCTGCCACTAGAGCATGCCCTGAAGTGCCACATCTAGACGTTTCTTAAGGGAATGATCCCTTTCAGAAAATCCTTGACAAACAAGGATATAAAAATGAGAAAATGATGAATAAATGCAAATAAAAACCGCAGCGTCCAAATGAATAACGGCACAGATGATAGTGTAATAAATGCATTTATTCTCTGCAGCGGATTTAGTTATCTAGCTACAATTAAGGCAGTTTGCTTGCTCATTGCATAGCCAATGAGCTACTTGTCCACCATATGTATACACTGTATACAAATACATGAGGTACACAATATTCATTTGGAGAGAAAAACCGCTGCTGAACTTTATTAGATTTCTATTTATGGATAATTGGTTGGGAGTAAGTCACAACAATCTCACCTGGGCTGGTGGTAGGATATATTTCTACATGGAAACATACTTGCAAAAAACCAAATCTCAGCAGAAGACGTTCTGAAATCCTTCATTTTCAAGCTTTTGAAAACGAGTTTTATTTTTAAAAGAAATAACTGGCATCATGTGGTTACTGATCTCCAACTGTACAAGTAGCATTGATTAGCAAGGCATGAAGTGCTAGGGAAAGGTCTCCTGGGGTGGGATGCAGCTTTAGACACCTGAATGTGTCTGCAAGGAAGATGCCTGCTTGTGCCCCAGGCAGCAGAGCTCCCATTGTTACTACAGTTGTGAAGATTTATAAAGTTATATAAAATTATATGAAGTTAGAAAAAGGTTAACTTTACAGTTATACACTTATCCTGAGTGTGGGCAACTCACTCCAGTCCCTAAAATTTGATGTCTGCAACCAAAACCCATCCCTGCTCTACAGACGTACTAATAACAGTCATATATTTACTCCGTGAATTATCAGTGCTGAAGATGGAGCAAATAAGCAGGCACCCACCTTTCCATCTGAGAAAACCTCGCCCACAGGAAGGGCTTTGCTGTCCCTTCCTCCGCCAGCATGTCCTCCCGCAAGAGGGAGCCATGAACCAGCTCATGAGCTCCACAAGGCAAAGCCAGGCTGGAAATGCATTTTGCTCCGTGAAGAGCTCTCCATCCCTAGGCCAGGCTGGAAATTCAGCTTGTTTCCTCCCTGGAAATGCGGGGAGACCTCATAGCAGCCTTCCAGTCCCTAAAAGGGGCTACAGGAAAGATGGGGAGGGACTGCAGATCAGGGAGTGTAATGACAGGACAAGGGGTAACGGTTTTAAACTGAAAGGGGGGAGATTCAGATTAGATACTAGGAAGAAATTCTTGACTGTGAGGGTGGTGAGGCACTGGAACAGGTTGCCCAGAGAAGCTGTGTCTGCCCAGTCCCTGGAGGTGTTCAAGGCCAGGCTGGATGAGGCTTTGAGCAGCCTGGTCTAGTGGGAGGTGTCCCTGCCCCCTGGGCAGGGGGTTGGATCTAGATGATCTTTAAAGTCCCTTCCAACCCGAACCATTCTATGATTCTGTGATTCTATGATTCTTTCTCCACAGCCTATATTTATTTTTTTTCTATTCGGTCCCACTGGTCTCAGTTAGACTTTCCTCCCCATCAGCCCACAGTTTTCTAAAGTGCAGCTTCACCTGCAGCCTGCTTCCCATTGACCACCTCGCGGTGGCACCTCTCCTCATCTGTCCCACTCTGGTACTTGCTTAATTTCCAACTGCATGACATAACGAAGAGATTCAGCTGCCTAAATTCAGATATCTAGTGTTGTGTTATGGGATACGCTGCCCGGTCTCTGTTCGTCCCTTCAGAAACATCTGAGTATCCCACAGACCTCTGGCCCATGAAGATATCTTGGATGTTCCAGGACATCTGTCATGATATTATGTCCAGACAACTGAATCCTGCCTGACGGTGGGTGTCAGCTCAAAGATTTGGACATTTAAAATAGGTGTCTCCACGCAGGGGTGTATTTGTATGTTAGATGGATGATACACTACTAGGGCCATAAAGTGTCTTGAAGAGATGCAGGAGGTATTTCTGGATGCTTGGCTTTGCTGTGTGTTCATTTTTAATTTTTAAGCAGAATATACTGATGTCTGTATGATAGCAGTTTGAAAGAATACCGAAATTTCTCAGCAGACCACCCATTTTCCCTCCAATATCCCTTTCCAACCTGTCACGATGTTATAACTAAGGTCAGGTTTTCAGCTAGTTTGAGGAGCACTGCACCCCAACTGCAATCAAGTTGTGCTGATTTACATTGCCATAGCACAAATCTGTACTAGTGCTTGGGGGAAGCAGATGTTTCCCATAATTTTAGTATCTCAGATTAATTCAGAGCTAGACCAGGCCCATTGACTGAAAACTTCAAAATAAAAGAGAAATCCTCCCTTCTCACGCATACTGCCTTCCTCACGGTCTCAAATGGATGTGGGTCCTGGGAAAAGTTTCATAATATTCTGAATCTCCTGAAAGGAGAGAACAAACATTTTGCACAATGGCAGAAGCTTGTCCCTCGTTGCTGTCTGCCACACAGATGGTTCTACATCTTCTTCAGCATCTCCCTGCTCCAGGACATGTAGCTACAATGATTTCACCCAACAGACACTTCTCAGGAGCCATCACAGTGATTTCAAAGTGAGAACTGCCTAGTGGAGATGTCTATGGCTGTCAGACCCATGGCTGAGGAGCTTGCTGCAACGCTGGGAGTCTCTCCTATGGCCAGACCCTCTGCAACTATAGGAGAAGTCAATCCATTGGGCCACCTGGTTTTCATCCCGTACTGATGTGTTCTGCATGCTTCCCCACTGATTGCAGCAGGGAAGCAAGCGTCTTCTGGAAATACCTGTAAATACCTACTCATCGCTTCCCACGCTCCCATCAGAAGAGACAACCCTGCTGGTGGGTTTGATATCCATACAATGTACTTTTCAGGCTATGGCTTTTGTTAAATTAGCTAAAGTAACTGGATAAGGTGAGTAGGGACTCTACTATATGGATAGTCTATATTGGCAGGGAAGGCTGGATTAGCAAGATCTACTCCACAGGCAGAAAGATCACTAAAGGGTTTATCTCTGTTCCCCAGATGAAAGAGAAGCAACCATCTTCCAAAGAGTGTTTATCCCACCTGCCTCAGACACATACCTCAGGGCACAGTTGAAGTCTCCTCTGGAAGTCTTTGTATCTCCATTGACTCCAAGAAGAAGAATTCCAAGAACTAGAAGATGATGTTAGATTAGATAGCAGGAATGAGTTTCATCCCACCTCTTTGGGAGGTTGGCAGTACAGATCCCTTCATCTGAAATTATCTTCTGCATTTCCTTCATAGTCAATGAAGAGAAGCAAGCACTGGATGAGTCTGACAGAATATCACACTGTAGAAAGGACGCTGAGTACATGACTGGCTCCAGTACAAGGCTTTAAACTGTAGACATCTCAAGTGAGGTGAGGGGAACCACACTTATAATTTGCATGTATCTAATGTGAGAATTACTCCCCCAAAAGCCACAAAACAGAAGATCCCAAATCATGGGTGATTCATCTTAATAATGCTAATGACTAAAATAGTGATTAAAACAACCCTGTCCAGAATTCTGCAGTTGTTTGCATTTTCATACCCTGCATGGAAAAGCATGAAAAAGTCTCCAGCAGTCTTTACCAGCCTGCTGGTAAACTGGATGAACTGGGAACAGGCCTTTGCCGTGACCATTGTAACACGGAGCATGAGGAAGCTATTGACTGTACGGAGGATTGGTGACTTTCTCCAGCCCCAGCTGTAGGTCAGCTGCAGAACTGGTCATTGGGCAGGAGACAGAGCTTTCCCCTTGTTAAAGTATTTCTTCTGTGATCTATATAAAATGTCTGTCTTACCTGGAATAACCTGGGAGGGGAGGAGGAGAATAAACAAGAGTAAATTGGGTGGCTGACACACCAGAAGGCTGTGCCGCCAGCAAGATCTGGACAGGCTGGAGAGCTGGGTGGAGAGAAACCTTATGAAATTCAATAAGGGCAAGTGTAGGGTGCTGCACCTGGGGAGGAATAACCCCACGCACCAGTACAGGCTGGGGGCTGACCTGCTGGAGAGCAGCTCAGCTGAAAGAGGCCTGGGAGTCCTGGTGGACAACAGGATGACCATGAGCCAGCAATGTGCCCTCGTGGCCAAGAAGGCCAATGGCATCCTGGGGTGCATCAAGAAGAGCGTGGCCAGCAGGTGGAGGGAGGTCATCCTTCCCCTCTGCTCTGCCCTGGTGAGGCGCACCTGGACTACTGGGTTCAGATCTGGGCTCCCCGCTTCAAGAAGGACAGGAAACGGCTGGAGAGGGAACAGCAAAGGGCTACCAAGATGATGAGGGGACTGGAACATCTCTCTTATGAAGAAAGGCTGAGGGAATTGGGTCTCTTCAGTCTGGAAAAAAGACGGCTGAGGGGGGATCTTATCAACACTTGTAAATACTTAAAGGGTGGGTGTCAGGAGGATGGGGCCAGGCTCTTCTCAGTGGTGCCTGGGGACAGGACAAGGGGTAACGGGCACAAACTTGAACACAGGAAGTTCCACCTAAACACGAGGAGGAACTTCTTTCCTTTGAGGGTGTCAAGAGCCCTGGCACAGGCTGCCCAGAGAGGTGGTGGAGTATCCGTCTCTGGAGACATTCCAACCCCACCTGGACGCGTTCCTGTGCCACCTGCTCTGGGTGAACCTGCTCTGGCAAGGGGTTGGACTAGATGATCTCCAGAGGTCCCTTCCAACCCCTACCATTCTGTGATTCTTTGAAATGGAATGCAGAGGCACCAAGGTAGAATGAGATTGCAATTCTTTTCTAGGTGGTGACAGAGTTCCAGTGATTACAGGCCTTCTGGGAGCAAGAAGGTCTGGAAACAGGGTTTTTGCTTTAAAGTATATAGTGCAACCCTTGGCCAAAATTGCTAGTGAACAGCTCTGTGCATCATTTTGCCTGAACAATCACAGGACATCTCCAAGTCAGAAGAGGTGATCCAACCTGCCCCAAGGAACAGGGACTCTGGAGGGAAACCCCTTACCAAAGTGAATTTCACTCCAATTCCAAAAGCTTTTTCCTGAGATAAAACAGAGAAGTTTTGGATGCCCCATCCCTGGAGGGGTTCAAGGCCAGGTTGAATGGGGCTTGGAGCAACCTGGTCTAGTGGGAGGTGGTCCTGCCCAGGGCAGGGGGGTTGGAACTAGATGATCTTTAAGGTCCCTTCCAACCCAAACCATTCTATGATTCTATGATTCTATGATAATTTGAAGGGAATCATGTTCATATAAATGCTTACAGCCTGATGGTGAGAACATTGTCAGTGCAATGGCTGGAAATTATAAGGAAGGATTTTGAATGTAAGATTATTGTACAAGTACTCCTCCTCTACCAGGTTACTGCCACACTTGAGGTGTTGTATTGGTCCTTCACTTCCCATGAAAAAAAGAAGGCAAACATTTCCAGTCCATCATTAAACAGAAATGGTCCACTTTTTGCGATTTTTAAAGTAACTTCACAGAATTAAGAATCTGGGTTCCTTCTCCAGTCTGCCAAAGTACAATGTCGGATCCTGTCTGAGAGCTGAGGTATTCCCCTTGGCTTCAGTGGGAACCTGAGCCAACCGAAGTTTTCTTGTCAAGGTCTTTGTTTCATCCGTTTCCCTGGAGTGCCTGAAAATGGATATAAACAGCTCTCCTGCCGCATGGCTGTCCAGGAGACTCCATGGCGCCTGCAAATTTGGAATGAAAAGCTAGCAAAGAAACCAGAAAGGCAGAGAACAATGCACTTGGACTGAGGGGAAGGTTTATATTGTTGATATCAAGGCCACTGGGTCAGAACAACATCAATAAATATCACATACAGAAACAGGCTCCAGCAAGTGACACTAGTTTCTTCTGCTCTGAAGGAGAACGTGAGCTGTCAGCTCCCATTTCAGTATGAATGTTTGTAGCACAATTCAAATACTGTAAGGACAGATCCATGTGGAAACTGTATCATGAATCTCACTTGCCCTCTGCTCTTCGTACGCCCACAAAACTGAGGGTGCTGCTTGTGACATCTGCAAACTCTGATAATCTGCTTGATGAGGCTCTGAGCAATCTGATCTAGTTAAAGATGTCCCTGCTCACTGCAGGGGGGTTGGACTAGATGACCTTTAAAGGTCCCTTCCAACCCAACACATTCTATGATTCTATGATTGTGTAGACCCTGGTCTATGTCCTGCGATGCAACACTGGTTCCCAAGAGAAAGCAATAAGGAGTAATGGGCATCCCATCCATAGACACAGCAAATAAATCTGTTTTGTTCTGTGAAAGGTGCTTTGAAGGAAAAAAGAAAAAAAAAAAAAAGTCCTTTTTTGTTAGACTGTCCTTGAAAAGCCAAAAAAGTGACAAAGCATTTCCTCAGGACTCCCTGCGGCGGGGAGTGGACAAATACTCGTTTCTAGTTTATGGGCATCCCTAAAGCATTTGATCCTGTTAAGGAGAACAGCATGAGCACTCCGGGGCTGAACAATGGCTTCAAGCAATAGGTGCAGGAACCCACAGTGCTGATCACTGCTAAGACAGCAAGATCTTACTTTTTCATTAGAAAAACGGCCAGTTTAATAATACAGTATGTTCTGTGGAAATGAAGTCCTGGCAGTCCGAGCACAAACCAATACAGTTAATTCCAGACTGCTGTAACACCTGGTTCTTGGGGTAAGGCCCTAGCATTTGAGGAATTGAGGCGTGGGAGAGCCATGGGACTGATTCAGCCCTGGGGAGACTTCCTGGCAAATTCCACACACTTTTACTTACACGCATTATGAAACCAAATGAGCTCCCTATAGAAGTGCACGTTGATGGATTCAGACTGACAGATGTGTTTTCTGTAAGATAACAACCCATTCAAACTGAAACCATGTGAGAAGAACCTTAATTAATCTGCACAGCTTTTCTTAATAACCTGGTAGTTTGTCTCTGAGGTGCAAGTTCTTCTGACTTCTCCAGATTTTCTGCGTGACATAAGAGTGGAGACAGGAAATGACCCGTGGTCTGTGCTGGCTTGACCTGAATGAGTTAAGTAACCATCTGGATATTTTCCAAGGTGTTTGAAAACAAAATGATCAAGTGCAGCATCCTGGCGACATAGTTCCTAGCCACTGACAAGATCTGTACTTTCAGCTGCAGCCTGGAGATCAGGGTCCAATCATAGAATCATAGAATCTGCCACACAGTCCCCTCATGCTTAGAGAACCCACCTGCAAAATGAAAGATCTGGGGTAGGATTATGGTCTCCAGAGATCAATAGCTTGATGTAGGCACCTGTGTGAGATGGCCTAGTGTATCTGAGACATCATCTCAAGGAGGCAGATGGGACAGAGACCCTGTTGGACAGCTGAGGCCTTCTAGATGGGCAGTGGAGCCTGGCAGGGTACCATGGCCCACCTCAAACAGCGCTGTGCTGCCATATGCAGATGTCTCAGTGGAGCTTGGTGGATCTGGAGTGGGTCTGGAGACCTATTCAGCAGCTCACATGTGCACCTCACAGTAAAGGTGAGCTGAATTGACTGTGCTAACTGCCCTGCCTTGCTCTTCCCAGCAGGCTTCATCTGCCTAAACATAGGGATTTGACGCTGTTAGTGAACCCTTGGCTATCCTGGGGTACTCAAGTCATTTGCACAGGGTGAGGAGGTATGGTATTGGTCAAGCCTCATACCCAAGGGTGCCTAAAACACCACTAGATGACTGCCTTGTGGCCACAGAAATCCCCTACCCACTGTTGAAAACTGGAGCTCAGACACCTAGATTATATTGGGACGCCTATGACTAGATGGCTGAAGCCCACCCCTGTTTTCTGGGCCATGCCCTCCACTTCATAGAATCATAGAATAGTTCGGGTTAGAAGGGACCTTAAAGATCATCTAGTTCCACCCCCCTGCCATGGGCAGGGACACGTCCCACCAGACCAGGTTTCTCAAAGCCCCGTCCAACCTGGCCTTGAACACCTCCAGGAATGGGGCATCCACAGCTTCTCTGGGCAGTCTGTTCCAATGCACTTCTATAATGCAGAAGGAACAGCAGGAGACATCATGAGAGGCTTGTTTCAGAAGAGCCTGTTGGCGAAGGCAACGTCAAAAACTAGCAGCAGAAAGTTTTGGATCTAAGCTGCCATGTTCCTGAGAACTACCTCAGGCCATCCTAGAGTAGACTCAGAATCCTTTCTTAGTTAAGAAATAATAGTTTGATGCTTGTATGAAGTTTGCAACAATTTGGCCATGAATTTTTGAGGGCATCCACAAACTGTTTGCAGATATTGGTTACGTCTATTAAATAATTCTGGAGACAGAACCGCAAGTGGAATGTTTCCACTGGAGACGCTGACTGTTCCTCATCTGTTTTCTATATACAAAAGAGAGTTTGGTTCTTTCTGTTGCCTGGATAAAATTAAGGCAGCACCACTTCATGGAGGGATTTCCAAAGACCCAGCTCTTATTTACTTTGTGTCTTACGCCTGCCCAGCACAGCATTTCAATATGAACGGAAATGTCCACGTTCAGTGAAATAATGTGCTTTTTTTTTTTTTTCCCAATGGCAATTTCATAGCAGTAACTTGGAAAAGTCCCGGTTCACTTCAGCCCAAATCAAACCTCTTTCTGTTTTCCAGCTTGGTGCGTCACTCAGAAGCTCAGCTCTGCATGCAACACAGGCTGTAGATTACTTGCAGACAAGCTGACCACAAACCCGTTGATCTGATAACATTTTGTGCCTATCCATTCTCATCAGAGTACAAAATGTTTTCTATGTGTAGGCAGCAGGACTTGGGACGTCTTGGACACTTTCCGGTGTGGTCTAAGAGGAAGCTGCAGACGTTACTGCCATGTAAATGAGTGTCTGATTGGAAGCTGAGTCTATAACAAATGCAGATCCTGTAAGAAACAACCAGGAATATTCTATGTTCCCAAAGAATAAAGAAAGGAAAAAAGAGGTGTGTTAATAGCTTCGAAGGTATCTCTGCTAATTAGCTCAGGCTCATTCACGATTCTTCAATAAAGGGATTTTTCTTCTATTTTTGACATTGAGTACATGAGTTCCCTGTTTTCCTTCTGGAGTCTTTCCTTCTGCATCTTCTCACACCGTTAGATGCAATAACTTGGTTTAAGGGGGAAAATTCCAATTTTATCCCCTGCAGATATAACAAATTAAGACATGTTGTTCTGACAATGTGCCAGATTTCTGTATCTCACACAAAGGAGGAGGATTCATATTTTATTAAGATTGTATTTTATTTTGTTAACTTATTAAGCTTCTGCTGTAACTCATATTTGTCATAACGACTGAGAAAAAACCATATACATATCATTCATGAGATATTCCCAGTTTGTCTGAAGACAATTTTGATTAATATATAAGATTAAGACTTTGGAAAAAAATATCTTCTACACGTGACCTTACCAGAAGTTTCAATGTAGTTTCTCAGGTAAGTATCTCAAAAGGGAAAAAACCTAAACCAGTTGGGTATCTAAATCCAGATGGATTCACATACATGAAACTAGATATCCAAGCATGAAAATTAGGGAAAATTAGGAAAATTCTTTATGCTGTTGTATGTGGTATAAAAAAAAAATAATCATACACCTGCTGGAGTAGGGACAGTACCCCAGGTCTCCTGGCTTGCACAGGGAGTGGTCTAGAGAGCAGAGTGATGTTTTGGGACAGGATTCCCTGCTTTATTTCGTATTAAACTTTTTGATCATTGCATCACAAAGCAGGACCTTACAAAAATTCCATAACCTTCTCTTATTTTATTTTCTTTTTACTACAAAATGTCCACAACCAGAAGATGACAATTAAGAAAAACTTTTAGGAATTGACCCGGTTGCTGACACATAGAGACTACAGCCATTTGAGAGGTCCTGTGACATTAGAAATGTCAATGTCTGCCTGGGGCTGGCAGATATCATTCAGGAGCTATGGGGGATCTGCACCCTCATGGAGCAGCAGCTGGAGGCCAGATGGGATCCCTGAGGCATCTTTAATGACAATAGATGCCCTTAGCTCTGGACTTGGCCAGCTAAATATGAGTATCTATGGTGCAGGTTTCTGCATGTGTGTTGGCTCCTAAGGTCCCACTCTAGCTAAAGATGTGATTTGAGTCCTACAACCACTAATTAAACACCTCATTCCCATGCAGCCACATCCACTGTAGAGGCTTACATCTCAGTATCTGAGTCTAGTGCTGACCACCACTGTTGACCATATGTGACTCTCCAGTGCCATTTAAAATAAGTTAGGCCATACACATGGCCATCTGTTTGCCCCTCTAGTCATATGCAGGTTGTCTGAGAGGTCCTGTGTCTTACTGGGTAGTCCCATGAGATTCTTGGGATACCCTAGGGCAGCCCGCAGGAATTAGACCTGTATATTTGGGCGACTAAATTGAGTCGATAATATCAACCAACTAATATTTCCAGAAAGAAAATTGGTTGTTTAGTTGGTTCAAATTTTATTTTTCAGTTAGGGAAATGATGCAAAAAATCATTTATTTGCATTGATGAATGGAGACTGCAAACACTGCAACAGCACCTTGGACCTTCTTCTATACTCATCACCATCAACAGTCTTCTGGCATTCTCAGGCACTTTCTCTCTCACCAAAGCAACGGCTAATTTTCTGTGGGTCATCCATTACCAACCACCTTCTTTGAATTTAACAAGTAATGAAGCTCTCTGGGTGGGTTGGTATTGAGAAGGAACCTTCCCGGTGGCTAGGTAGGGAGGTATAGTTACCTCTCCGCTTGCTTTTGTGACCCTCTGGCATTGTTCAGGTTTAGCCGTGCGCAGCGGTCAAGCTGTACTCATTGCCTTCCACATTCACCACTGCCAAGGTCCTCCGGACAGGCAGCTCTGTTCCCATAGCCCTATAAATGCCAGAATGCTCCCTCCTTCCCTGCTCAAAGGTTCTGGCATTGTGGCCCTGTCTCCACGCTGCAGCTGAGACCTTCCACCATGAAGCTCTTCTCCTGCCTCATGGCTCTTCTCCTGTTCCTCCTCGAGGCTGTTCCAGGTAAGGGGCAAGACCCACACTGGGGTCTGCCTGTGTAGGAGGTACAATTAGCTTGTGCAGTGGTGCAGACTGTACTCCTCCATGCTCTTCAGCTCCTTTCATTAGAGCCGTTCCCTATT
Organism: Larus michahellis; assembly: GCF_964199755.1. Classification (NCBI taxonomy): domain Eukaryota; kingdom Metazoa; phylum Chordata; class Aves; order Charadriiformes; family Laridae; genus Larus; species Larus michahellis. The sequence goes on from NC_133898.1 coordinate 128,075,963, forward strand.
TCTCAGTTTAGAAGCAGAAGTGAAAAATGAACCTATGGTGACCAAATGCCAAACCAGAACCTCCCCACAGAAGCCACTACTAGGTGTTGGCTCTGTAGGACTCTTTGAAGTCTCTTTCTTCCACTTTGTGGGACTACTGGAAGATGGTACCATGGAAATCATCTGCCTCTTCCTACCCCAGGATCATAAATTGTCTCCTTTGCATACAGCAAAAGAGCGGCAGAGGTGTTCCTTTGTATTACTCAAATTGAACTACGTCGGAGAAGTTTACTTAAGCTCTCTGAATATTCTGGTTCCTCTTCCTGAGCCCTTCTGCTGCACTGACTCATTCACTCATTGTGCTTTTAGCCTTGCTTTTCTTCACGCTTAATGAAACTCGCCACCTTGGAGTAAGTCTTTCAGAGAAAGAAGGAACTGGGCAAACCTCTTGTCCTTGTTAACTGGGGCAGATCCCAGCTTTTGATTTTCTTTTTAAGTCATAGACACATCTCAGGGTCTACGAGCACCATGCTGTCCCCTGCCTGACCAGACTGCAGCATTGCAGTCCCAGAACTTAGAAGCATCTAAAGGCTGGCCAGCCCTAACTACTTCGACATATATGCCCAGGATATGTTCAGAAATTTGCCATCAACAATTACATTTTTAGTCTAGTTGTACAAAGACCTTCCTTAGAGTCCTGTGAGGTTTCATGAGGTTTCTCAAAACTTTTGGAAATGCTGCCTTGGGCTTTGGGCGTATTTGTATCAGACCCCTAATTGGGATTCATGGGGTTTCAGCAGGAAGAAGACCATGAGAAACAGACTGATCGTGCAGCACAGCTGGGAATCCCATTCTTCCTTGTAGGTCTCGGCTTGCCCAAAGACACCTTACGTTGTGTTGGATACCATGGTTTCTGCTTCCATTCAAAATCCTGCCCAGAACCATTTGCCGCGTTTGGAACTTGCTCTCGGCGTCAGAAAACCTGCTGCATAGGTATGTGTGGAAACACTATCCAGGCAGGCAACGTTTGGAGAGGAAGCAAAACACATTCTTACTCTCTTTGTCTCCAAATGGCCCAAACCATCTCCTCCCACCTGCAAAGATGGAGCTGTCTGTTCCTCCATAACATCAGCGTGGAGCACAGGAACAGAATTGCCTTTTTGGCCTGGTCAAATATCACGTAGACCAACGTCCCATCTCCAACAGAACAGATGCCCAGGGAAATAAAATAAAAATTGTGGCCCACACGGAGTCCTCCTTGCTTGATATATCTGTTGGTGGACTGCTGACCGCATCCACACTGCTATGTTTAATAGGTGCCAGATGACCTCTTCCCTGTTAATTGATCTAATCCATTCTGAACTTGCTTATTTTTGGAGTTCCTCAATAGTCAACATGTAAAATTGAGTCAATACATGCTTTATAGACAACTGTGTTAACCAGACCTAAGGTTCATCTGATCCACGTCCTACATCTGTCCATGGCCAGAAGTGGATGTTTCTATACAGTTACTCTCTATGGGTAAAATTACTATTAATGAACACCACAAGCATATAATTACACTTCCTTATATATTCTCCTGGCTTTCATGAATTTGCAGCTCAGGACTTTTAGATTTAGGCACCTTTGTCTTTAAAAGTCCTTACTGGATTTTTCCACCTTACATTTGGAGTTCCTTCTGTTTGTTTTTTTCAAACCTTTTCCCTCATAATTTTATTCAGTACCACCTACTTCTGTACTGCCGATGAAATGGAGTCATTCTGTAACCACTTTCTTCATATCTTTACAATATCCATCCTTCGGTTGTTTCTTTTCCAAGTTGGTGGGTCACAAATTCCTCTTTTTACAGAAGTCCTCCGATGACACCCACAGTCCTTTTTTGTGTCTTTGCTTTTGGAGAGAAAGTAACCAGAACTTCATGACCCTTTCCATGTATGAGTTGGTTCGCATGGTGGTGTAATATTTTCTGTTTTGACTTAAAATCCTTTTCATTGCAGACACGACATCAAACTTCCATACTTGTCAAGACGAGGGGGGTCATTGTGTACCTCCAGAAATCAAATGTCTGCAAGAACAAGTGGGACTTTGCCCTCACAGAGAATGGAAGTGCTGCACAGAACTGTAATTGCAGAAAAACACATAAATGCATGGACAAGAAAACAATTTTTCTTCCTAGTGTTGTATAGAAGATGTCTGGTTTCATTAACATGTGAAGTGTATAATTAACTAGAGGTGAAATGTTTCTTTATATAACAAGGGCAATAAATACTAAATAAACAGGTCTAACAGTCATATATGTATGGAGAGAGGCAGAATGTCTCTCCATTACACCCACACACAGAAATCCACAGAAACTTTCCTGTAACAATCTTGGAATCCACATTCCCTCGTAATCCAAATTACAGCTCCCTCCTTTTTCTGTCTTTCTTTCTCTCTTCGTTCCTTCCTTTCCTTCTTAATAGAAGGAAAGACAACGTGATAGAAAAAAGGGCTGTCCAACTAGCATGGTCAGGGCATGCCTACACTATTCAACTCCCATTCTCCAAAGCAGGATTCCAGTCAACTGCTCTTCCTTGCTTCCCAATTTCTACCAATATACTGTACCCACTTCAGCACAGGTGCCATGTACGGGAAGTCTTCATGCAAGATATTCTGGGCAAATCTACCTAAAACCGTCTGTTTAAAACTATTTTATGCAGTTTGGGCTTCCCTTTGTGGTAAGTTTGAGTTTATTAACTACAGAAGTTTCATTCAAAATGTAGGCAAAAAAAGTGTTTGCTTCTGAGCATCATCTCCATGTGCTCAGCAGCTCCCAGTCACGACAGCTGGCTTTCTGATTTCTCCAGTTGAAGGCTGAGTAGCTGGACATCTCGTAGATGAACATGAGGAGGGGTGGCATTCATCTCCTAGCATCTAAAAATGACCCTTGGAGCATAAGCGTTAGCACCTTCCTTGGATGGAAGGATTTCAAACCTTCCCCATACAGGACAGAAAGCCCCTTGAGGCAGCAAGCTTCCATCATCCTGTTTCTCAGCACCTGAAGTATCCTTTACTCTGGTCTGAACTAATGCAAATGGCTCATTTGTGTCTCCACCACACACTCCAGAAAGGTCATTCTCTAAATCAGTGTGTTAACCATCATCCTAGTCATCCTAAGCTGCTCCTCTGGTCTACAGAGAGGAACAGATCCACTGGCAATGTCATTACACTCATCCCTCACTGACCACAAAGTGAATCCATTCTTAATCAGCCAGCATTTGGACAGGTGAGATGACCTTGGTCTAACACTTTTTTCCTTCATTTTAAAGATGTGTAAAATTATATTGACCTTTGCCAACGGGAAAACTTTATTTCCATTGCAGCATCACCTCTCCATGTGACAGTCTAGGTAACCAACCAAGAGCTTAACACGATTGGAACAAAATGATCTTTAAGGTCCCTTCCAACCCAAAACATTCTATGATTCTATGTCCTGCCCCTTCTATGCAAGCTCTTGTCCCATCATTCAGCCACAAAAGATGTCCGGATGTGCACCCTCTTTAGATTACAAAAGACCCTCCAAGCTCTCTTTGCAAGGCTGACCTGAGCCACACTGTCATGCGCCACAGGGAAGAAAGCTCTTTAAGTTCCAGGGTTGTTTCACTTCCTTACATCCCTAGTGAATGGACCAGGATGTGAGGCAGCATGCGAAGGGTCCTGACCTACCACACACCTTCCAGTCTCAGAGACAGCAAGGAGCAGCAAGCAGTCCTACCACATGTGTCCAGCTCTAGAACCCTCAGCACAAGAAGGACATGGACCTGTTGGAGCAGGGCCAGAGGAGGGCCACAAGGATGATCAGAGGGCTGGAGCCCCTCTGCTACGAAGACAGGATGAGAGAGTTGGGGTTGTTCAGCCTGGAGAAGAGAAGGCTCCGGGTAGACCTTATAGCAGCCTTCCAGTACCTGAAGGGGGCCTACAGGAAAGCTGGGGAGGGGCTGTTTGCAAGGGCATGTAGTGATGGGATGGGGGGCAATGGTTTTAAACTAGAGCAGGGAAGTTTTAGATTGGACATTAGGAAGAAGTTCTTTACAGTGAGGGTGGTGAGACACTGGCCCAGGTTGCCCAGAGAGGTGGTGGAGGCCCCATCCCTGGAGACATTCACGGCCAGGCCGAATGAGGCTCTGAGCAACCTGATCTAGTTGAAGATGTCCCTGCTCACTGCAGGGGGTTGGACTAGATGGCCTTTAAAGGTCCCTTCCAACCCAACACATTCTATGATTCTATGTTCAAGAGAAAGTACATCTCACCCTCACAACAGGGAGATGAGGATACAGCACACAGTGACATGTGGGACAAGCCAAGCTTTGTCATCAGTTATAAGGCACGAAGAGGATGAGGAGAGGGGAGCAATGGTGCTTGGGAGGGGACTAGAGGGAAAAATCAAACCCGCACCCCTCTGTTGGAGTGGAAATGCGCTGAGAAAGCAACACATCAAAAAAAAAATAGCCTGGGCAGAGGAGGTGAAAAAATTCAGTCCTTTGCAAAACCTGAGCAGGCTCATCTAGAAATTATTATCAGAGTGCAGCAGGCTGCTGACTCTGTTGTTCCCCCAAGATCAGTATCTCTCTAGCACAAAATGGTCCACAGATTCAAGCCCTTTTGCCAGACCTGCTTTGCAGGTTTGCCCACCACATAGCCCAGAGGGGCAAGTCCAAACACTACAATGTGCAAACAGTTGTGTAAAGGTCCCAGACCGGCTCCTTGCTGTAGACCCAAGGAAACAATCCCACTCATAAGGGACTTGCTCTCACTCCAAGTTAGTGGTTGGACCTATTTCTGGTCCAACAGGTGACCATGGAGTAATGGGGTAATAAGTGGATGAGGAAAATTAGGGGTTGTCCAGCACTTGACTGCCCTGGAACAGGACTGGTCAGTCTTTGAACAAGATTTTTTAACCCACCTGAGCCTAGAGAAAGAAAAAAAAATTGTCTTTTGCCCTTCTTGGGTTTAAGGCCAGACTCAGTTGCCCACAGCTGGGCATTGATGTTACTTGAGATGACTTAGGGTATCATGCCAGGTTTCCAGAGTGTCTTGTCTGCCACTGTCACTCATGCAAAAATCCCCAATACCTAAGGGTACATAAATCAAGCTTTTCATGCCTTCTGATCCAGGACAGCAAACTTTGACTCTATCAAGTGCCTTTGATCTACATTTTCTTTGGGAGAAGGGAATTTTTAACCACGATCTTTCAACTATCCAGTCTAGGATGTATTCACAGAAGCAGTTATATTAGCACAGCTGAAGGGACAGCAAACAGCAGGACCAGGCAGGGGCAGCAGCCAGGCGAGGGTAGCTGGAACATCACAAGCTGATTTGACATCAAGAGCTGCATATCTATCACATAATTCCCACCAAGTGGTGCATTGCTGAGCTTAACCGGCTACCTCCTCCACCAGTGCTGTGTGCTCATCACGCTCAGGAATGAAGCCTCCCAAATTCCTCGCAAGCCAAAGCTGGAATAGCCTCTTTGGCAGGAAAAAAAAATCACGCCCAGGTTTCAGCCGGAGAAAATATTTGCATGAGCTCAGATCGAAAATGAATCACTCCTAGACTGCACCGTTCTCCTCCTTGCAGCTCCTTGGGAGTCTTTCCTTGCAGGTTGCCACCTTCCCACCCATCAGCTCCCTGGGGACTTTGGTGGCTGCAGGTGAAGGGCAGAGGATCTCCCCGAGGCTCTTTTTCCACCGACCTGCCTGCAACTGGCAATTTACCAGTCCAAAATGCCAACTCCTGGGGAGAGGCATCGGGGAAGAAGATAACCAGCGAATGTGAAGCCAGTCAACATTGCTTGGAGCCGCAGCGCTGGGTCAGAACGACACGGAGGGTTTCTCAGCAGCAAATGTCACTCCCGAGACTGGAATATAATTAACTCCTGCCTATTCCCTCCCTCTTCCCGGATGCCATCCAGCATGCCAGCTGCACGCAGAGGCTTCTGCAAATTCTCACGCTGAGCCCTGTGACTTTCCAGCAGGACCAAAGCAATGGGGATCCTTTGGTTCATTTTAATCCTCATCTCCCTCACCAGTCACGGTAAGAACAGGAAGGCCGAGGGTGGTAAACAGAGGTGTCTGAGCACAGGAGTAATCTTTCCTTACTGTGTAATCAAATCAAAATGTAACAGGTACTGAGGGGGAAAAGCGCCTTCAGGTTTCTGGATGAGATAGTGAGTGAGATACTTTGGCAAAATGCATGATTTAATCCCTTGGGGTAACGCAAAAATGAGCTGAGAAGAAGCTGTGAAAACAGGGCACCTCCTTGGCTTTCTAGGAGCAGACAGGTTGGAGAAGCCCTAGAGGAGATGTCCTGTGCTCTGGGAAAATATTTCTGCCTTTTCTCAGGCTGCAGCTGCCTCCTTGGTGGGGTGAGAACAACCGCTTTGACCTCCCGTGCACACTCGTTGCCAACGTCCTGAACAAACAAACCCGTGATAAAATGCTCCTTGAGTGAGGTTGGCTCTGCAACTTGTTTTTTTTTTAACAGATGTCCGAAGCTGTCCTTTGGGGCAGGGATCGCGGGTGTGCTCTTTGCAGCTGTGCACGCCCAGGCTCTGTGCACACTCACGGTGCTGGCTTGGCTGGCAGGGCACATGGTGCCAGAGGGGATTTTGGGCTGCATCCCCAGCAGCGTGGGCAGCAGGGCGAGGGGGGGATTCTGCCCCTCTGCTGCGCTCGGGGGAGACCCCCCTGCAGTGCTGCCTCCAGCGCTGGGGCCTCGGCACAGGAGAGACACGGAGCTGTTGGAGCGGGGCCAGAGGAGGCCCCGGAGATGCTGGGAGGGCTGGAGCCCCTCTGCTGGGAGGACAGGCTGAGAGAGCTGGGGGGGTTCAGCCTGGAGAGGAGAAGGCTCCGCGGAGACCTTCCAGCCCCTTTCAGTATCTGAAGGGGGCCTACAAGAAAGCTGGAGAGGGACTTTTTACAAGGACATGTAGTGATAGGATGACAGGAATGGCTTCAAACTGGAAGATGGGGGATTTAGATTGGATGTCAGGAAGAAATTTTTCACTGTGAGGCTCATAAGACCCTGTCCCAGGTTGCCCAGAGAAGCTGTGGCTGCCCCATCCCTGGAGGGGTTCAAGGCCAGGTTGGACGGGGCTTGGAGCAACCTGGGCTGGTGGGAGGTGTCCCTGCCCAGGGCAGGGAGGTTGGAACTAGGTGATCTTTAAAGGTCCCTTCCAACCCAAACCATTCTGTGATTCTATGATTTTACCCACTCCGTGCATTTTACCCACCAACTTGTTGCTTCTTTGTACAGGAGACACTCATGGACCAGATAGCTGTAACCATGAAGGGGGCTTGTGCCGAATTGGAAACTGTGTTTCTGGTGAATATCTGGCCAGCTACTGCTTTGAACCCATCATTCTCTGTTGCAAAAGCTTGTCACCCACCACCACAAAGAGCTGAAGATTTCCAAAGGAGGAACATGCAGCACGTGAAGAGCTGCAGGCTCCACTATGAAGGAATGGTCTGCTGTTGGGAAGGAGATGTTGTGCCTTTCTGTGACTTGCTCTCCTGGGAGAACATGGCTGTGGATTGACCAGTGGACTTCTCAACATGTTGCTTTTTGCTTTCACTGTGACTTTCTAGGAAACACTGTGACAAGGAGAAACTGGGGCCACCCAGACTGTGCATTGCCCCTTTTGGCATCTGGTTGTTACCTGTCACGCACAGGTGAGAAATTGCTTTTCCCCTTGCCTGAAAGCAATAAACCTGAAGTTTAACAGAACAGCAAGTGCCCGTCTGTGACTCCTGCTGATGCTCAGCAAAGCTGCTGGTGGTGGGATGCACTCTCTCCCACCGACCAGGAGTGAACATAGCTGCCCACACCTTCCCAGCAGAGCAGCGTGGCTCCGTCTCTTTACTTCCCTCCCCAGAGAAAGCAGCTGCAATGGGGGCAGCCTTTTTCCATCACTTTTGGTGCAAAAGCTACCCGGTTTGACATAAAGGCAAGTGTGGTCTGTGTTTCTCAGGCACCGCCCCCACATCTACTCTTCCCTTCTGGGCTGTGCCAGGTTCTTACAGGTTCTGGGAAGGGCTGGTCAGAGAAATAAGGCACAGAAAAGGAGTAGGGATTCCCCACATGTATACAGGCCCCTTTGCCCATGGGTTCACAGTAGGAATGTGCTGTCCATCAGCCACCGCCTAGACCAGAAAATGGAAAACCCAGCAAGGTCGTACCAGGTTCATCCCTCTTCCACAATGCAGCGAGACCAAGAAAAAGCCCAGTCTTATTACAGAATCACAGAACGGTTTGGGTTGGAAGGGACCTTCAAGATCATCCAGTTCCAACCCCCTGCCCTGGGCAGGGACACCTCCCACCAGCCCTGGCTGCTCCAAGCCCCGTCCAACCTGGCCTTGAACCCCTCCAGGGATGGGGCAGCCACAGCTTCTCTGGGCAACCTGGGCCAGGGGCTCACCACCCTCACACCAAAGAATTTCTTCACAATATCTCATCTCAATCTCCCCTCCTTCAGTTTGGGGAAGATTGCTTGTTTTAAACATGGTGGGGAATGGATCTGAAAGTTGTGTACCATTGCCCTTGACAGGCTTCTCTCCTCATCCACAGACCACGTTTCTGGTGCTCCCCCTTTCCTCTGTAATCACCCAGCAATACTCCCAAAGCAATTATCCTGTTTGCACCTAACAGCTTTCCACCTATGAGCTGCATCAGTCTAAATCCACTAGCTGTCCAGATCCGCTCTCAGCCCTTCTGTGTTTTTTCAGCATGAAATTTTGACACTCCCCTGCCTCTGTCAGTTAGCTCTCGGTCTCCCTTTCCAGGTAAAATATTTCTTTCTGGGTCAATCATTTATGTGAAAGCAAGAAAACAATGATGTAATGAGAGAGCTATGCCAATTAGCCGAGGCAGGGTGGTCGGAGCCAGGGAAAAGTCCTCCCTGGGAGATGAAATTCTTGTTGTGATGAATCAAACAGGAACATTCCCATTGACCTCACCAGGGTCAGGACCCATCGCCAGAGGTCCAACAATTAATTCATCCATTCTCCATTCTCCCCTTAGCAGCCCAGCTATTCTCCTCGGGTCATCATAACACAGTCCGGGACACCAACACACACAGGGAGACACCAGTGCTCCCCTGGAGATCCCCTGCACTTGGATGAGCCATCAGGAGAGCCGGATTACCCAGAGACGGCTGTCAGCTTGGGAACTGCTGCTGGAAACAGAGACGGGGCTGAATCCGGAGCCAAATTCTTTCCCAGATCCAGCCCGCCTCTCCGACGCATGCTGATGTATGAGTACAGCACAGGCAGGCTTTTTTCCAAATCAAACAGTTTATTTCTTGCATTTGTCCACAAAATTCATGATTTGTGCCTCTTATGTGGGGGACGCTCGGCCACCATGTTTATAGCCCGGTTTCCTAAGAAAACGGAACATATGGGCTCATGCAGCTCACCCTGTACATCTCCCTGCCAGCTGCTGGGCCTTCTGCCCCCTATACATTTTTGACCTGTTGGCCAGCCAAATTTCAACCTGGGAAGGTGGAAAAACTCAGGCAGTTTATAGGCAACATTGTCCCTCTGGCAGTAACGTAATACATGATGCTGCTGAAAGGCAAGGTCCCACTCTCCCTTGCTTGCTGATCTGGCTGGGAATAAGCCTAAAAATACCCCAAAACACAACCCAACAAAAAAGGAAAGCACAAAATTCCATCATGATTTCTGCCTGATGAATAAGATGAACTGACTTCCCTTCTAGCTGCCTGGTCTGACACAGAGGGAGGAGAGAAAAAGCACCGAGGACATGGTGGAGAGTGGAGAACAGCACCCTCCAGTCCATGAACCCTTCACAACTGTTTCTTGACGTATTTTTTTGACCCATTAACTCGCCTGGAGCAGAGCACCCCGCCACCAGCACAGCTCTTGAGGAGCTGCTTAAACAGCAGTATGAGATACTTTGGTATAAGGGTGTGATGGGGAATACTGCTCAAATTAATCACCCCCAGGTTGGTGTACCCCATAACCCTCTGAAGAAGGTAGCACTAAACTCCTCTGGCTAAGTGACTGTGTCCATCCCCTCAGCACCGAGATGTTCACCTGTGTGTTTTCATTCACCATGAGACTTCACTCCTACAGGACTCAAACACCATTTTCCAGCCCTTTATATCCAAAAGACAAAAAGTACTCACTGTTTGAGGCCCTCAGTAAAAGTTGCCCCCAGTGTGACCCTTTGCCAGAGGACTTCCACCCGTGACCAGCAGTCCTGCCCAACTGGGACTGTTTCCCAGAGTGCAGACCCACGTGTAGTAAGTGGAGTTCATCTGAATCCAACCTTTTACCTGCAGTATTCCATGGAGGACAAGAAGGGACAGTCGGGCAAGCTAAGGGGGAAACCAGAAGAGCAGAAGAAACGAGAAAGTGAAGTCTACCGTCCCTTAAGAGATGCAGGCTGGTGAGAATTTAAATCAGGCTAGTGGTCCACTCTGAAAAAACAGTAAGCTTTTGCCCTCATGGGAGAAGGCCATATGAGGAAAAAGATTTTTGTGGGAAAGGTTTAGTTGAGCCTGTAGCTCCAGCTACCTGTACCTGACAGAGCTCAGAAGGCTACAAAATAGGGGTTCTTCAGTATTACCCTAGCAGACCCATACCAGCTCCTAAGGGAGACCCAGAAACCATCCAGACACCTTGGGAGGTATATATGGGGACTCTGCAGCCATACGGACAGCCAGGGTAGAGCCCTACCCTCATGCCCAGTCTGTCATCCAGCACAAGCCTCATGAATAACTGGAGATATTAGTTCATTAAAGCATGGCATGAACATCCTCCTCGCTGGAATTTGTTTGCGGTTCCCAGGCAACAGGCCAGTGTTTGTTTGGCAGAGAGAGACAGACGGAGATGAGATCCTCTGCTTCCGCCCTAAAAATGTCATTGTAACAGAGCTGCGTAACCAGGAGCACAATGGTAGGCAGATAGGCTCCTGCTTGGGGAAGGTGGGATCTCATAGCCTTGTGCAAGCTCCTTAGATCCAGATTGTTCCTTACAGCCCCAGCCATCCCATGGAAACCAGCACAACCACCTGCATGCTGGGCTCTCCATTCACCCCCATGCAGGAGAAAGGGGGTCGTATTCAGCCCACTGACATGGCTGCTCCTCCACCTCCTGTGGAGTGAAAGACATCACCACCCTACCACAGCCCAGCTCCGGGGACATGCTAGGAAGATAAAATGGGTCTAATTCAGAGGCTGTATCTACACAAGTAATCAAGTCACGTGAGGCTGAGGCTCAGACACTAGCAGATACCCAGATATCAGCAAATTAGCACTTTGCCAAACTGTTCCTTGGCACAGTTTGGAGGTGGGTATATGCCAGGGACAATCTGTAATAGACGTCTGGATGTGGCCATGTAGCTGGTGGGGAGAGCTTAGCTGTGCAGACACAAGGTATGCTGTGTCCATTTGATGTGGGTCAAAAAACAGCATTTTGAAAAAATAAAAAAGAGGGAGAAAGGAGGAATTCGCAGATTCAGACCACATAAAACGAAGTCTTTTTCCACTAGGACAGCAAGTAATCTACAGCAGGCTTTGAGTCCAGGAGCATAATGAGTTTCACGGGTGGAGTCTCCGGCCCTGGAGACTTTCAAAACCCACCTGCTCTGGGTGATCCTGCTTTGGCAGGGGGGTTGGACTAGATGATCTCCAGAGATCCCTTCCAACCCCTACCATTCTGTGATTCTGTGAGTGGACCATGGTGCAGGAGAAGGCTGGCATGAAGTCTAGCTGCCAATGAAACCAGCATGGTGTGCTTCACACACCAGGTACTAGATGCCTTTTAGATATCCAGCGTATTGGCCCTGACCTCCAGCTGCCACAGCAGAAAGGCGCATAGATCTGGCATCACACCTACCAGTCCAGTGTCTCGGGTACCCCAGAACATCCCAAATGCTAACAGATGCCTGCTTAGGTGACTGACATGAGAGCTAGATCTCCACGAATTTCAGTGAGCACTTGGACATCTCATGAGCCTGAAGATCTCCATGTTTTAAGGGATATGCATGACCCACCAGATGCCTGTAGACCTGAAGACACATAGGGTTTTGGGATTATCCACAAACATCTTTCCTGGGCTCATGGGGGACCTGGAGAGCAGGCAGGAGGCACGACAGAGCTTTCTGGACAGAGGTGAGTCCAGAAGCATCTCTATCAAAGCACGACTGGCAATGGGTGGTTTAGGGGGGATATGGCAGAAGTCTAAAGGATCAGGAAAGTCTGCTGAAACGTGCTGAGGGGTCTGACTGTTCACGGTCTCATCATGCACAAGAACTATTGGGAAACTGGTGGGAGACACATTTAAAACAAACCAAAAAAATTTTCCTTTGTATAACCAATTGCAGACCTATGAAACTCCCTGTTGAAGGATATTGCCATGCACAACTTCTCTCCCCATCCCAGAAAATAGCCTGAGAGCGGGAGAAAATTTGAGATAAATACCACAAATGGGCTTATTCTAATTTAGGCCTCCCCATATGGCTGCTGTTATAGGCAGGAGGTGGATGGTCCCATGAGCTGGTCCATAACGAAAACCTGCCCACAGCCATGGAGGTTTTCTGGTCCAGAGCTGAGCCAGAACTGGCAATTTCTTCCGAAGCTGAACTGCAAGGCAGTATCAGCACTTGCTTGGCTTGAGTTTGGTAGACAGCCACTGGTGAGATGGGGAGGTGGAGGCAGCAGGGCAAACTGGTAAGGGGCACCAGGAGCCTTTCACATCACCGAAAGATTTGCCCCTATTATCACCTGCAGTGCTGTAGGTGTAAATTTATCCCAGGCTCCATTTTATAAATCAGGCTGCTTAGGTTCTGGATCAAAAGCAGATGAAGTCAGTGGAGACGGCCCTCCCATTTGGGGCCATGGGGTGGATGCGGATTGACTTGACCCTTCCCCAGCCTCAAAACCACTGAGATGGCCAAAAGCTAATTTCTGTGCCACGTGTTGCTGAGCACAGATCAGCCTTTGTGCACAGTGGGGTCTGAGAAAAAAAACATCTGGCGGCAAGTTGGGAAGCAGGGAAGGGCGGGAGGCTGATGGACCAGCCCCAGTAGGCTCACCAGAGGCTGAGGCCAACAAAGCGTAGGGACCATGCTGGAGGGAGCAAGCCCATTTGCTGTCAGAGCAATTGCCCAGGGGACAGAGACTTCCTGTCCTGGATTTCTGGGGGAAATCTGGTGTATGTTGATATTGTCTGGTTTTGTCTCTTTTTCCCAAGGCATGTTCTGCAACTCAACCCATGCACCACGGCTGCAGAGCGGGGGCGTGTGGTGGTGTGAGGGACTCATCCTGACCACCTTTGTGCCTGCTCCTGTGGAGCCTGCAGCATTCAAACAGCTCCAGACACAGACCATCCGCTGAGATGGTGCTGCTCCCACTGAGGGAGAGCAGCTGAGCTAGAGATAAAAGATGGCCTTTAGCCATCCATCATTGGGAACACCATGGCCATGTGGTGCTCTGGCTCCGTGCTAAACCTCCTGTCTAGAGTGCATCAAGCCGCCTGCACACACGTGTTCAGGCACATCAGGTCACATACCCAGAGCAGGACGCTCGTATGAGCATCCGCACGCTCCTCCCTGCTCAGCTCAAGAGCTGCAGTCTCATTTCTGCTCGATAAACCGTGCCCCAGCCCCGTTGCACCATCTCTCACATTGGAGATATCCATCCTCAGAAGCACACGGGATGGGTTATGGTCTCCCACCAACTGCACCAAGCAGTACCGCCAGATATCTAAACTAGAGCAGGGCAGGTTTAGATTAGACATTAGGAAGAAGTTCTTTACAGTGAGGGTGGTGAGACACTTGCCCAGGTTGCCCAGAGAGGTGGTGGAGGCCCCATTCCTGGAGACATTCAAGGCCAGGCTTGATGAGGCTCTGAGAAATCTGATCTAGTTGAAGATGTCCCTGCTTACTGCAGGGGGGTTGGACGAGATGGCCTTTAAAGGTCCCTTCCAACCCAACACATTCTATGATTCTATGATATGCAAAGCACCAACACTTCCAGAGAGGCTCTACACACATCCTTGCAACCGTTCCTTCCGCAGATGGGGTCACAAACACATTTTCTTTACCCAGGTTACGTGTGGCCAGTTTGCACGACACCCTGTTTGAATGCTCGGTGTCCTGTGATCCAGAGTCCAGCTGGTGAAGGACCCCACTTATCTGCACTGTTTGATGAAGGTGATCCTTGTTCTTCAGTGTAAAACCAAAGGCCGTCGGTTTTACATTTTCCAGCACTACTTGGCACCCAGCCTGCAAATAAAAAGCCATCAAGGTGACTTATAAAGGGAAAAGGGAAGACTTGGTGATGCCCCCAGCCGCGTTGTTGCTGTAAAAAGAAACCTTTATAGAGTTTCTATTTCCTCTTCCTCTGTTTGTTGTTGGTTGGAGGCGATTTCTGCTCGTTATTTGCTTTATGTTGTTTTCCCAAGTTGAAACTCAGGTCCCACCTCTACTGATTTCCTGGAATGGACCTGGAGAACTAGTACAAATGAGAGGTCCTGCCAGCATTCCTGGGAGAGTTGTAACACACAAGCTTTCCTAATGCTCCTGCTCCTGATAATCACAGGGAGCTATCCCAGCTTTCCCATTTAATAAGTACATAAATGAATAAGATGCTAAATTGCCATTTTTCTTGGCAGTTGTAAACAAAACCTTGGCAAACAGTCTCTTTGCAGCCTAGAAGTTGGGAAATACAAACAGACCTTTGATTTTTAAGGATCCCATGATTTTCAAGCCAATTTTGTGTGCTGGGGACTGCTGAGGAGGAGGATACTCTGGATTTTTTCACGCTTGACTGTGTCCATGCTAAACACAGAGACTGGGAGCTGGAAATAAAAAAAAAAAATAATCTTTGATACTGCAAACACTTGGACGGCATTTTAACATCACATGCTCGAGCCTACAAACACAAGAAGAGCCAGTTTGGGTCAGCCCCAACGTCCTGTCTCCAGCAGCAAGCAGTAGCAGACTCCCCAGTGCTCAGTGCAATTTGTTGACAAAACCCTGCCTTTCTTTTTTCTTTTTTTATTTTTTTTTTTCCTGCTAACGTGGTGTGTTCGAGAGCAGGAACATCCAGGTGCAACTATTTGCTGTCATGTTGAAATGCATCTGAGATTGACAAAGTTCCCCGCACTCCAGGAGCGTTACATAACCCCTGGGCACTATAAATTCAGGATTCCCCGCTTCTACACCTCTTCTCGGCCCTTCACTCCTCCTCGTGGTGAACCCCCACTCACGTTCAGCTATGCGGATGCTCCAGCTGCTCTTTGCAGTCATTGTCATCCTCCTCCTCCAGGACGTTCCCGGTAAGGACAAAATACTTATGGGGGGTTCTGCAGGACTGTGGAGAGAGAAAAGTCGGGTTCCTACCTCAAGGTAGGGAAGAACAAGACAGGACCCTCAAGTCAAACCAAGTGAAGTCAAGGCTGACCTGACTCTTGCTTCCAAAGAACCAATTTCTTCTGAAATGGTCTCCATGAATTTCCTGAATGCAGGTGTCTCTGGTTCGTAGACTGTGCGACCCCTCCTCTCCATTCCCTCAAAAGCCACCCAGAAAAGCTGAGCCTGAGACAGGAGCCTGAGATCTGCTCCTGACCAGCCTCATCCTCCACAAAACAAGGAGAACCCCATGAAATCAAAAAAGCAGCTTCCAGGGGAAAAAGTTGGTGGGGAAGACTGCTGGTTTGGGTTTTTTTTTGTCTGTCTGTTTTCTTCTGGGATCCTGTTTAACAGAAAAATCTTCCTTGGCTGGGCTTTTTCACTGGTTTCTTGTATATATATGTTAGGAACAAGGTCACTATGGCGTTAGTAGGGCTATGACTTTCACAGAAAACAAACCTGATAACCAAGAAGAGGAGATTTACTTGCTTAGCCTGTTTATGCTCTCTTTTATTTAACTGAAGTCCTAAGGATAAAGGGAGGGGAGAGAAGGGCTTGCCCACTCCACTGATGGTGGATACCCCTCAGTGTATCCCTCCAGAAATCCTGAACTTGGTGTTTCTACTGCGTGTAAAGAGAAGCAGCACATACCTTTTTTATCAAAACAGGAAGATTTAAAACAAACAAACCCAAAACCCCAAAACATCAAGAAACCATCAATCACAAAAACAAACAAAAAAACAACTAAACAAACAAACCAGTAGATGAAACACCTGTTACAAAAATACACTTTTCTAACTTTTGAGGTTGCCCAAGGGATCCACCTCACCTGGCTCATCTAACCTAACTTGGCCAACCCAAAGCTTGCCGTCTCACCTAGGCTGGTCGTTAAGAGATTCCCAATGCTTGCTGGATGGAGATGCTCCTCCCAGGCACATCTGACCTTCACCACAAAGCCAACTGAATTTCCCCGTTGCCAAGTACAAGCATTTAATTTCTCAGCCAGTGACACCAGCAGGGCTCCAGGTGGGTTTCCAAGTCCCTTAAGAAGGTCTCCCATCCCCTTTTCCCCTGCAGCAAGAGGCCTTTCAGACAGCCAGCAGTGCAGAAGCAACCACGGCCACTGCCGGAGGCTTTGCTTCCACATGGAGCGCTGGGAAGGGACCTGCAGCAGCGGCCGCCTGCGCTGCTGCCGATGAGAGTGGCCATGCTGGGACGGACCCCGGAACCCCAGGGAGACCAGCCCAGCAACCCTGCAACTACAACTGTACGTAGGATCTGCTCTTGGACACCTCCACGCCCACACCCTCAACTTGGGTTGTCCATCACCAGTAAACCTGTTGGTTTTATATATCCTTCTGAGTCCAGAGTGCAGCTGTTGTTTCCTCTGAGATCGACCTGCCTAACGCTTAGGTTTTGATGCACTTGTCCACATTCAGAGCCACTTGAGATGTACTGGGGTACCCAAAACATCTGCACAAGGCTGTCAGATGTGGCACAAGACCAAGGGGACACCTGTGCCCTTCCAGGGGGGCAGCAAGAGAGGGATCTACTGGGCTTGTTCAAGTGGTTATGAAGCCTCTGCTATAACCCCTGCCTCTATCTCTGTCTCTGTCACAGCCTTTATCAACCTCTACCTCTTGCTCCATCCATCTACAGAAGAGACCAAGGCACGATCCGTCCTCTTCAAGAGGATGGATCCAAGACAGAGGTACGATTTTCCTTCTAGGAGGGCTTCTTCCTCCTCCATAACAACAAGAAGGGGAACCTGGGTGGATGGCTCAGGTTATCCACCCCTGAGACAAGGTAAAGGTGGGTGAGATGGAGAAATCCCACTCCCATGGCAAGGGGAAGGGAAAGGGGAAAGAAAGGGAAGGGGAAGGCAAGGCAAGGCAAAGGAAAATGTTTTGGGAGGTGAAAGAGAATAAACTCTTGTATTTCACACCATATCCCAACATCACAAGAAGGGCATCACCGCCTCGTTTCCTGTATCTGCTGATCTACTGGGTGGAATTACAAGTGGTAATGGGCCAAGGCCATGTTCTTTTACAGCAACAACTCACCAGGGAGTAAATGTTGTTGACTGTGGTGCTAAGACGGAAGGGGAATTTCCCACCATGCTGTGCTCTTGTGCAGGACCCCAGGAGCAGGTCCTCACCTAGGAAAGGAGGTGAGGTAGTGTAAGCAAGAATACGATGTCTTGGAGGTGTGAGGAGAGAGTGAGCATGACAGGATGTGAAAGTGTCCTCAAGAGAAAAGCTGGAAGGTTCACCTCTGAAAAACACCCATCATGGTATCTGAGACATGTAAGCAAGGGAATGGCCAAAACTGCCACCCAAAAGCTTCCTTGGACAGCAAAACCTCCAGCTACACACCTGACTTTAACCTAAACCCACTCCACTATCTACACCAGAGCGACCAGTCTTGTCCTGGAGGAAAGAGAAGGAAACCAGCAAAACTAGTGACTCAAATGTGTCAGTTGGCACCCAGTGGGGATGTGTCCCATCTCTGTCTGGACTCTGAGCAGGGATTCCCCCACTCCTCCTACCACCATGGATTAAACCAGTGAGGGACTGGGTTTCTGTGCACTTCCAGGCTGGGGATACCCGTGTCCTTGCTCCTCTCTCTCTGCAGGCTGCAAACATGGAGGCAATGCCTTCATGCAGTGCTATCTCCCGGATGGTTGTCCTCTCCATTGAGTGACAGTCCGGCTCCTCAGGGGCCTCAGAAAGCTCAGCCAGAGGTTAGCAGCCACTCCGGCTCACATGAGCCATCAGTCCCATCGAGCAGATAAGGCTCCCCTTGATAACAAGACCTGCCAGAAATGAGCCTCCAGTTTTTCCACCTTTTTGAAGTCTGACCGGTGAAGTTTTGCAGAACTTTGTCTTTTTGCCAAAATAACCAACTTCCAGTTCCAACCTTCATCTTCCCTCCTTTTCCCCCACCTCCTCCCCCTCCACCTTCCCTCTTCCTTCTCTCTTCTCCATGCACACGCCTCTCAGTGGGG
Organism: Larus michahellis; assembly: GCF_964199755.1. NCBI lineage: Eukaryota > Metazoa > Chordata > Aves > Charadriiformes > Laridae > Larus > Larus michahellis. Next base: position 128,094,363 of record NC_133898.1, read on the forward strand.
CCGATAGGGATGCTGGGGGGGGACGGGGGACAAGGGGGTGATGTCATCTGTTTTTGGCCACTGCCAGAAGAGGCAAGGGTTAGACGTGTCTGCCTCTAACCTGCCTGGCGCCGGGAGCAACTGGGAGCCTTCGTTTCACAGCCGCCTCTGCGCCTTATCAGGGGCAGGATGACATCTCCGGGACGGGCTGCCGGGAGTTGGAAGGGAAAGGAGGTGGGGAGCCCCTGAATGTGAGCCTTGTGAGAAGCCTGCACGCCTGGGTGTGCGCATGGATGTGTGTGTGTGTGTGTGCTCGTTGGCAGGAGCTGCAGAGGGAAATTTCTCCCAGCAGGATGGAGCCGGCTATCAGCCGCTGCGGAGGAGAAGAAAGCGCCTCTGTGCCACCGCTCAGCCGGAGTAAAGGGCAATGCTGTCGCCCAGCTTTGTTCCTGCTAAGTCCTGGGAGAGTTCAACCTCTCACGTCCCAGGCAGGCAACCTGGAAAATCCTGTGTGACCACCTGGAAAGGGTTAAAAGATTCCCCTTGCCATCAAAGGCAGAGGGAGGGAGGTGAATCCATCTGCCCCTTACCCAAAGCTTGGGGTTGGGAGTGATCTCTAGCAAGGCTGGCTACAAATTTCCGTGGAAATGATATTGAGATGGAGCATTGATCCTCACCTAAATGTTTTTGGCAATTTTTCCCCAACTTCAAATGGAAAACCTTAATGCTCCATAAAACAGCAATAATCCCTAATGCCACCCCGTCTTTTCTTTTCTCCCTCCAGAAAAGTGGTTTAATCAGAAAAGAATTAAATATTTTTGGCTAAACCTACAAACAAACTGTGCTTCCAATCTCCTACAGCACAGCCCTTGGGAGGGAAAAGCCTTGTGGGACATGGGAGCTGCAGCCCAAGGAGAGAAACACTTCCCTACAGCAGTGGTCTTTTAATATTTTTATTTTATTTTATATTATTTATTAACGGTACAAAGAATATTTTCTTCTACCACTCCTATGGATTGACTTGCTTGAAGACAGGAATGACAGCCCCTAAGGCACAGGGCAGTAATATAAACACTGAGTGGTTCTCTTTCTATCTGGAAAATTCATAAAATGCTTGGAAAAACAAGATTTTCTGTAAAAATCGTTCTCACTTGTAATTACAGTGAGAAAATAGACTCTGGAAAACTAGGAGTGCTGTAAAATCAGGGTCACCTTCAGGAAGTCTTTCACACCTAAACCCTGTTTCAGAAGAGCCCCTCTCATCTCAGGCAGAGCCAAGCCTTTGCCTTGGGTAAGTGATTTGAACATCCACAAAGCAAAGATCTCCATCTCCTTGGCCTCCACAGCTCCCTTGAGAGCTGGAGAAACCAGCTCTGTGCAGCAAGAAGTTATGTCTTACAAGGGTTTTCTTATCTCTGTGGATGGCAAAGGGAGCACAAGGTGACCCGCCACCATGGAGACACTTCTGTCGGTCAAATGAACCTCTGCCAGCACTTGGCACTTTTTTCACATGAACAAATTGATGTCCTGTTTGTTCACCCCTACAAGGGGACTAAGAAAAGACACAGCCACCGGGACTGCCCCGTGCTGACCTCAGCTGTCCACGTCAGAATGAAAGCCTGGCAGTTGCTCAGCCCTAATGTCTCAGAGGCTGTGTAATAAAGTACATTTTTTTCTAGGCGTAAATAAATGACTTCACCCTCCTGGCAAGGTGCTCTGGGCTCTTTCGGCAGCCCCATGCGGAAGAACAGCAGTGCTGGAGCAACGCAGCCCCCCTCTCCCCAAGGAGGGAGTGCTGGCCGGTGGGGATGTTCCAAAACAAACACCGTGGCGAGCAGCTGCCGAGCTGCTCCCCATCATGCCGGCAAAGCCACCTGCAGCCAAAAGTTTGTGGCTCTTGGTTTGAAGATGCCCCAGGGATGAGACGTGGTGCTGAATTTGGGGAAAAGCTTTGCATTCCAGATAAAGGGGGATAAAGGGCCCCTTTCCCCTCTCCATCCTCCTCCCCAGGGCCACCGCTTGCAGGACCCGACCCCAAGCCCTGCAAGCATTCAGCCCTTCCTCCAGGACCAGGTCCCCGCGCCTGGGACAGACACGAAAGCTGTCAGGAGGCTTTATTGTCCAGAACTTCGTGCCACTATCAGCAACTCCCACGCACTGGAAGTGAGATATGTGTGACAACATTTTTTCCATTGGTGAGCTTATCATTGCTGAGAAGAGGGGAAGGGGCTGGGGATGGTGATGGGGAGGGTGGGGGAAGGAGGGAAGGTGTATTGTCATGAAAGCCCACCCACTCCATCCTTCACCCACCCCATGCTCCCCTACTCTATGAAAGAAAGAGATGAAAAATGGGGTTTTGGAAGAATGTGTTGGCAAAGCAGTTGTGTCAGACGTACAGGCTCCTGGACTAGTAGAGACAATCCTACATTCCTTGGGTAAGATCCGAACACACTCTTCCTGAAAACATGTCTCTTAATTCATATGGGTGTACATACAAACGGAGAGACCTTCTGCAAGGATGTTGGCTGGGCTAGCAAGACCCCAAGGGGTATGACCCCTCCTTGGTGTCAGACTGATCCTTCCCAGAACTGGGGGAAGGACACTCCAGCCAGCAGGAAAAATATTAATACAGTAAAAAAATCAGCTGTATCAGACACGGACAGAGCAACAGGGACCCAGTCACTGTGGCTGCAGTTGACAACTGAGGGTTGCATCTTGCTGGGTTTTTGCAATGGTCACTTTTATCAAGCCCTGGGAAGGCAAGGTCTTGGCCCACAACCCTGTTTTGCAGAGCAGAACCTGAAACCTGGCTTTCTAGGTCTTTATCGGGAGAAGACAGGGGCAGCAGAAGTAAGGCATGGCTCTTCAAGCCTGGCAGTCCATCCCCAGCCTGAAGGACCTGATTCCATGGTCCTGGGGCACCAGAAAACAGTGAAGTTTGTGCAGCTACAGGAGCTATGGGGAGTAAACCAAACCTGCAGCTGGACGATGGGAAGGCTTTAGGGAACTACGAGACTTGGTGAATCTTCTAATAGAGGTCTGGAGTTGGCACTTGCAATGGCAACGCGTCTCACGTCTGCAGGACAAGGAGCTGAGGATACAGGTGTGATTTTAGGGGGTCTCTACATTTGCTCTGGAAATCACCAGATTTATTCCAGGGTAGGCAAGTTCAAGCATACCACAAGTTTGCCATTAGCCCCTTTCCTCCCAAGCTTTGGATTTATGCAGCTCTTTGAAGCACCCACCTCAAATAAAACATGGTTCCTGGGATGAAAAAAAAAAAAGGTAAAATAATCTCTCCTAACAAGCTGAGAGTTTATTTTCAGCTTTTTACAAGGAAAACCCAAGACAACACTACCCTGGTTTTGCTTCAAGGAGAGAAATTTGGCAATGTTATCTCGGGACCATGGGGAGGTAATTGCCCAAAGGAGCCATCTCTGAAGGCAGAGGTGAAGCTGAGCTGGCATGTGAGCAAGTTTATCTCCCCAAGGAGGAAAGTTATGGATTTGCCCATTAAGTGCATTACGGACTCTCCAGGCTGGTGTTTCCAAGGATTGGGCTGGATGACAATACAATCTTTCAACGTATGGTCCACAGTCAAGGGGCAGCCCTTATCTGTGCACCAGACATCTCTTGACACTGAGCACATGGGAGAGAAAATGCATGGAAGTTCATGGCAGGGGGAAAAATGTGCGTGTTTTGTCTGCTCAATGATGTCCTTACTTCTGGTAGCTGGTGTGGAGAGGTGGCGGCTGTGCTTCTGTGATCGATGGGAGGTTTAACCTTCAGCATTGTCACTTCCAGGCTGTCTGTTCCTTGGGGAGCTGCTATCTGCTGGGAGAGGATGGTCTTCAAGCACAGTTCATTAGCAGAGTCCCCTGGGAGGTGACTGGACGTGGTGGGTTAAGCACAGGCTGGAAAAGGGTCTTTTACATTTAGTGACACAATGGGGGATGAGCCAAGGTCCTGCTGAGTGTAGGCAGAAGCAATTTTGGCTCAAGCTAATCCAGCTGTCAGCCCCCACAACGGCCCTGTCACTCACCAGAGTCACGTGGTGAAAGCCTTCAAAATGCCTTCAGAGACAGGAAGAATCATCCCACCAGCCATTGCCAGTCCCCAAGCCTCCACCCGGACCATCCTGACATAAAACTGAACCTCAAAATATGTGTGGAGACCTTCTGTGACTTAAGCATGGGACAGAGACAAATGGTTTTCTCATGAACAAGTCTGTCTGCAGCAGTAACGCTCTCATGAGGGCAGTGGTCATCCTTAGGCCAATAAATAAGGTTTGTGAAGGAAGGTGGTGTCATAAGGCCAATAAATATCATCCTGTGGAGTGAGGAAGGAGAAGGTGCCTTGGTTTTTTGGACATTCTCTTATCTGTACCTAAGCACAATGTATCCATGTCCATGCTGTGAAGCTCTTGAGAACAGAAGACTTTTCCCAGATTACCCTTTCACCATCCAGGCAACTGAAAGGCTGAAGAGTTTCCCCCAAGCACCCAGAAGGTCTTCCAAACCTGGCTATCCAGCAGATAAGGAGTCCAGCTGGACTGCAGGGGTGACAGCCTAGCAGAGGACAGAAGCACCTCCAGTTCTTTTCTTGCCCCACTGCTACTTGCCCATCTCTTTGGTGTTCTCTGTCTTCACAGCTTGTAGGTCACCCAAGTGGGAAGAATCTGCTCTGGAAGGGTGCTATCTGCACCAGGGAAGGAAGGTGAGCTAATGGTATTCGCAGTAAGGTCCCTCTGGGGACCCTCTGACTGCTGGGGTCATGGGCTTAATAACATAGGTGAAGCATGGACCAAGGCACAATGGCACAAGAAACTTGGAACCAGACAGGAATATGTTGGTCAAGTGTCAGAGGACAGACCGCCACATGCCATCAGGAACAGAACGAAGCCAGTTCTCGTGTATAGCAAAAGAGCAATCCTGGTTTCCTTGAAAAGACTGTATTTTTCAACCTGCCGTGCTCATGTGTCTATGTGAGCTGTCCCCAAGAGTCACATCACCTGAGCTCTTCTCCCTGTGCCTGGGACTGTCCTTTGAGCTCAGGATGTATCAGCAAACAACTGGAGGGCACCAAAAGTGATGGAGGAGGGACTCAGAAGACCTTTCCTCTCTCCTTTCCTTTTCCCCACAGGGCAGCGAGTACACAGATAATCTTGTTTTGAAGGACGTGGTGAAGGTCCTCCTTTAGCTGGGAAAACCTGATGTAACAGATGGTAAAGCCAAGGCATCCATGCACCACAAAGGCTTTTGGGAACCCATTCTTGTGGGCCCATCCTGGGTTGGATCAGGCAACCACCCAGCAAGAGGTTATGAGGCTGCAGACCCAATCCTGCACCATGCAAAATGACCACGAGCAAATCCAAATCCAGGGTTCCCTCTTCCCTCTATAAGAAGGGGTGATGCAGAGATGTGCATGCTTGCGTCATTGCTTTGCCAAAATCACACAGGGCATCACTGGCTGACCCCAGTAATACATTTCTGGAAGGAGAGATCTCCCAAATTAACATTCAACCATGCACTGATTGCCTAGTGAAATAATTTGCATGAGTCGTGGTGGGGTACAGAGGGGAGGAGCAGGCAAACCCCAATGGTTTGTCCTCCTTGAGAAATCCCAGAACTAAAGCAGATCTTCTTCTTTAGCCCTGCCATCGATCAAGACACACAGCAAAACAACTGCCAACAATGACTACTTTCAAGGAGGTCTGGATGAGTGCATGCACCAGTCCAGAAATATCCCTGGTGCCAGATGCTCCTCCCAGACAGTGACAGAAATGCTGAATCAAAAATCAGTTGGGGTTTTTGTTCTGGGCTGAGTCTGCCTGAGCCAGCATCCTGGTAAACAGGAGGTCAGTAAAGGCTTGCTGTGGGAAACAACCTTATTTGAGGTTTGGCATTTGTTCAGCTCCAGGATAGAGTTTTTCCTACAGCATGTGACCAGGCACGTGGACAGCCAGTATCCACTCCTGCCTCTGAGCGTCTTTGTAAGCTTTCCTGCCTCGGTTTACCCATCTTACAGATGGGAGCAAGGACAACTCTCTCTCACAAAGGTGAATGATGGAGAACAGCTCATGAAAACATGGAGTAACTGAGGCTGGGTGGGACCTCAGGAGATTTCTGATCCACCCCCTGCTCCAGCCAAGGCAACCTAGATCAGCTGCTTTCAGGGAAAGCTGAAGGAGGTGTCCCAGAGTACCAAAAAACATTTATTAGATTTTTAAGAAGTATCTTAGAATATTATCTTTACAATATCTTAACAGTAGTAAAGGCTATCTCGGGACACGGGCTGCTAGGGACATCCATACTGAAGAAAGTGATTTTTGACAGGATTAAACCTCCCACAGAAACATCCTGTGACTCTGGTTTGTTTTTTTTTCCCCTTGTGCAAACTGAAAAGCAAAAGCATTCAGCAGGAAAATTCCTTCATATGCTGTCCCAAAAAAAAAAAAAAAAAAAAAGGTTGAAAAAAGTGATTTTTCACTTCCTACCCTAAAACTTTCCTTCTTGGGGGTTACGGAGGGGGTGAACCTGTTTCTCTGCCCACCCTCCCCACCCTGGGGAAGATGGATTGTCTGGAGGTCACGCAGCCCCCACGAGCAGGGCAGCTCAAAGCCATCCATCGGGGTGTCCCCATGGCGAGCCCCCCAGGCTGCCGCCCCCTCAGCCGATCCCCAGGGTGTCCAGCCGTGCCTGAAGAGACCGTGGGAGTTTGGCTACCGCTTCCCGGCTCTTATCGGCACTCATGTGCTGCCTGTCACCGATCCCACTTAGCTCAGCCACCACCAGCCCACCCCGGGGCCAGCCCCGTCTCCAGAGGACCCCCGCTATCTCCGGCACCGGTTGAGACCTTGGTGGGGTCTCGTGGTTTTCTCCTCCAGCAGAGAACCTGCCCTGGCTCCCCACCCTCTCCCATCACGCCGCTCCCCTCCGGCCCCTGCCACTGCCGCGTCTGGCACGGGTTCAGCTGTTTCTTGCCGACCGAAATAGCAGCAGAGATAAGCGACCCAGGCAAGGACCCAGGCAGAGACAAATTTCCATTCAGAAAAGCATCTTCTCCACCCCTTCCGGGAGGACAGCCCAGCCACCGCCAGCTGGTGAGGACCTCTATTCATCTCCCTCTTCGTCCCCTGCAGGCAGGGCAGAAGGGATGCGGTGATGTGACTGAGGTCTCACAGCATGCCCGTGCAAGATCTGGAGGATGATGGGTAACCAAGAACTCTCACAAACCCAACACCATTCATAACAGTGTTGTTGCTGGAGTTTGGCTGTTTTACATATGTATGGAGGAAACGAAGCCGCTGCAAGGAGCAGACCATGCCTCAAGGACTGTCTTCTGCTCTCACTTGTTTCTTTCTGTCTTCCAGTGATGCTGCCCTTTGGGTGGCTTAGCAAAGGAAACAAACCCAGTCCTGGGCCCAGAAATTCCTGGAGAACAGCTCTGGAGCTGACCCAGCCTTGGGCATTGCCACTTTCATGTGTGGAGTTACCCAGACTTTCTTATTGTTGGCATTTTAACACCTAACAAGCCATGAGGGAGCCTACCCTTCCCTCCAAAGGCTTTCTGATCAGGCCTGGAGAAGTTGGTCTGGCCTCCTTGGCCAAGAGACCACAATGCTGGCATGACAATGACTCACTGAACCCACCTTTCTTTCACTAAGTGCAGTTTAGGATCATGGTTCTCCCTTGTCATGGCCCATCTCAGGTACCGCCTTCTCACAGATTACCCTCCATGTCATGCCCATGATGTGATCACATGTCCAACCTCCAGACCCATCTGGAGAGGAGTCATGGTATCCATCTCTAGAGCATGCTTAAGAGACATCCAGATCAGCAGTAGGAGGCTGAGGGACAGATAGCACAGCCCCCTGTGTGCCTTCATTGCTTTCTCCACATGACCTGGCTGGACATCACCACCAAGTGTTTGTGGTCCACACGAGCCCTGCGTCGCTGATGCCAGCTGGAGACCTGCCAGTGGTACCATGAGCACAGGCTCAGCTCCAGCATATCACTGATGTTAGTGGTGGCATGAGATGGACTGTCTCTAGAGAAGGCTTGTGGCCAAGCTCTTACTTTGTCCTCTCTTCTCATGGCTGCCCAAGCCATTCCTGGAAATTCCAGGGGAGTGTGGCTACCATTACCTAACTCTTATCACCACAAGATATCCCACCCTGAACCAGAGAGATGAGGAGCCCAGGGAAAACACAAAGAGAGAAACAGAAGACAAACGATTTAACCCACAGGTATTTCACCTCCATTCCTTTTGGCCCATGTCCCACCTCCTAGGTGTTAGAGGAACTGGTTCTGCCTTTGGTGGACACCAGCCATCTCGTGGCCAAGTCAGTCGATTCCCTGTGTGCTCGTGGTTGTCACTATCAGACTGGGATTTTGGTTTCTATCCCCAGCACCACCAGTGATGGCTTCTGGATCAGGTTACTGAGATGATTTTGCTTGGGCTCATCTGCCCCATCCCTTGCCTGGTAGCGCAGGCAGGTGTGCTGCATCCCATCTCATCACGGGGCATGCAGTCACTCTCTAGATCTTTTCAGCCTCTGGTGCATCTGAAGGATTGACCTCTTCCCTTCTGTGGCTGTCATCTACCAGACCCTCACTGTTGGCAGGGTACCTTGGCAGGACATGGATAATCCCTCCTATCAAGGAGGGAATTAAATAAGTGCCTTTTTCTACACTTTTAAATTACTAGGTCCTTGCTTTTAATGCTGACCAATAAGCACTGAGCTAAACAAGCTCTGGGCCATCACTACATTCCCAACAAGCTCTCCTGGTACAGTCCTGGGAGCCTGTCGGTAGAGAAACGATTCTGAAGTACCACCAGGTTAGATGTCCCTCCATCACACCAACCTGTGTTTTAGGTAGAGTTACACCAAAGGTTACAGCCATAATCAGGATGAAAGATAGTTAGCATCTGGACTGGAGTTTTATCCATCTTCTACACCTGTAGAAGAAAGGCTGTGTCTTGGAAAAACTGTGCAAAAGGACAAGATTTGCAAGTGAGACCTACTCAAAGGTGATACCAAGAGCATATGCCTGAGTGATCAGCAGGAAAGTGGTGGTGTCTACAGAAATCGGTCAGGAAACACGTTTTTTACGCTCTACCGCAGTAAGATTAAGCACCAGGACACCTGCAAAGGGAACCCTGAAGCAGGACAGACCTGGGACATGGACACAAGCACCCATCTCTCTCCCAGCAGGATAGCGCGGTGTTGGGTTTACATCAAGTCCAGTCCCCAGGATACCCCCTCTCTGGGGCTGTCTATGCACAAGGCAGTTACTTGGTCTCGCCACAATGGGAAGCATGCCACTAATACATCAATTAGCAGGGCGTCACAACAGGATAATTAACAGTTTCCCACAGGGTTGTACTTGGAGTGTCCCAGCCAGGTATGACCCTGTGGGTGTGTGACAAACCCCTGCAGACAGATCTCCTGGACCAATCCCAGCTCCCACCTTGCCGTGAGGCTGAGATCTGTTTCCTAACACGATGAGAAAGATTTTTCTGGGCTGCCTTTGTCTCGTCAGCTTCCTCTTGCGGCACAACGTCTGCTGTAGGAAAAGCCATGATCCTCATTTCCCTCCTACCCTCCATTATTCCTCTATATTCCCCTTCCAGGGTCTTTTCCTTATCTGCCACCACCTTCCTGTTTTTCTTCCTCATCCAGCACCCTCCAGCCTCCCTGGCTCCTGGACCATCGGCTCCTGTCGAAGTGCTTCCTCCTCCTCTAGCTGATGTCCTCCCAGTGATAGCCCCGAGCATCCCAGGGGATTGCAGGCATCCCACGGGGGCCCCGCTGGGAGAAGGTGGCGGCGGTGACCCCATACCAAAGGAAACGGCGCTGGGAGGAAATGACAACACTGGACTACCAGAATATCTCCGAAAATGGCTACCCTAGGGATGCAGAGATAAGCAGAAAAAGCCTCATTTGGTGGGGAAGGAGAAGGAGGTCAGGGCTGTTCATCTGAGATGTTTACGTGTCTTCTGGCATAAACACTGGTCTGGGCTTTCCCAGCAGGCGCCAGCATCCTTTTTGGAGTGGGGGAAATGGTTTATACAGCCTCTGCTCACCTTGGGATGTGCAGCTCAGCACCGTGGCAGCAAGGAAGATGCTCAAGGCCATGGGGAGATAATGTTAGGAGGGCCAAGCCCTGACACAGCAGTTGTCAAGAAATGGTCCCCTCTTTTTTTGGTGTTTGTTGCCTTGGGTGGGTGCCAGTTCAGGGTCAGGACCTCACTGTATCTGATGCTGATAAGACTCAGGGCTATCCCTTGCCCCTTTGGTGGGACTTACAGGCACTCGATGCACAGATGGCACCATGGGGACACAGCCCATCCCATGGGACAGCTGCCTGCCTTGTGAGGACTACCATAGATGATGTCCACCATACACCTTAGTGGGCCAGTCTCAGGAGCCCATGGCTTGTGCAAACAACAGCACATAGTATTTTTCAGCTACAAGTTCTTGGAGAGGCTAAGAATGCTCCCTGTACTTGAAGCATGCAGCGAGGTCCCTCTGGGAAGACCCCATGGCATTTTGTAAGCTCTCAAAGGTGGGCAACTGGGTGCTGCCAGAAGCTACCACCACCTCTTTCCCCATCCCACAGGCTCTCCATCCCAGGAACCTCCTGCAGCCAAGTGATGCCCCAGGGTGGGGAACAGGAACGAGGACCTAGGGGACAGGCCCTTGGCCCCCACTTCACAGGCATAGCTGGAGATACAAACGGGCTGTGCACAAGGGCTGTGTGTTGGCACATCTGCCTCCCTTTCCGCAGGTGAAGAAGGCCACCTCTTAGCTAAAGAGTCATAGAATGGTTTGGGTTGAAAGGGACCTTAAAGATCATCCAGTGCCACCCCCTGCCATGGACAGGGACACCTCCCACCAGACCAGGTTGCTCCAAGCCCCGTCCAACCTGGCCTTGAACACCTCCAGGGATGGGGCAGACACAGCTTCCCTGGGCAACCTGGGACAGGGTCTTATGACCCTCACAGTGAAAAATCTCCACGGAGCCTTCTCTTCTCCAGGCTGAACCCCCCCAGCTCTCTCAGCCTGTCCTCACAGCAGAGGGGCTCCAGACCTCTGATCACCTTCATGGCCCTGAAGACACGCTTCAATCTAGCTAGGAAAAAGCCCAGCTGCCAACTTCCTCTCCAAAACTCAAGACTTCTCCAAAGTCCCAGAACAGCATAATTTTACGCTTAGGTCTCAGTTTAAATACATGCACGTGACTCCGTTGCAATGAGTTCGAAGCACGCTCACTGTCTCAGAGCCAGCTCCATCTGCTTTTCCCAAGCTGAACCTGCTGCCTTCCTCCTGCTATATTTATCAGAATGATTTAGTTGGTTGGAAAGTGCCTGGGGAGGCAGCAGGGGTGGAGAGACCTTGGAAATCAGCCATGGGAGAAAACCTGCAGCCGCCTCCATCCTGATGTGGCTGTTGCGAGATGCTCTCACGTCTCCCTCGGGGCCATTCCAGTGTAAAGCTGGGAGGTTGCTCATCGTTCGTTGAATTGCTCATGCTCTACAGATAATTTTTAAGTCTTTATTAGCAGCTTTGTGCGTGGCCAGCTGGGCTTGTTCTCCTTGTCCTAGAGATCTTCTCGTCTCCTAAACCTTCACAATCCTCATCTCCAACTGGAGATTTCCAGGATGAGGTGCCACTTTTCTTCTGCCCAGGAGACGGTCCAAAGCAATTTGTCCTCCCCCTGTCCCTCAGAAACCACAGGGATAGTCAGCCTAAAATGCTTTTGTCAGAGTTAGGTTGATGGTTGGACTCGATGATCTGAAAGGTCCCTTCCAACCTGGGCAATTCTATGATGCTATGAAAATGGGAAGTCTTGCTGATGAAAGCAAGATCAGTGCATTTAGAGTACCTAAAAAAGTTTTGACACCTCTATGCGATCCTGTGGCAGTGAGACCAGAGGAAAATAACACGCGAAACCTCTCCAAAAACCCCACAATGAGAAAGCACAGCGTGCAGCTGCCTTTTGCTCCTCATTTTTTTGCATCCCTTGGCAAAACCTCTTCCCAGCTGGAAGCCCTGCCCGCACCAGCCAGGAGATACTCGCTCATATCTCTGTTTGCAGCTGCCGGAGTTGAGCAAGCTTCGCAAGCGATTTCTGCTGCACACCCCAGCACGTGGACTCCTGTTGGGCAACCAGGCTTGCAGCAACAGAAGCTGAATCCCCTTTGCCGTGGAGATTTTATGGAGCTCAGCTTCCCATTCGTTCCTGCTGCACACCCCCCTTGCATTTCAGTCGCTGATATGTTTTTTTTCTTTCTCTGCCGCGATGAAGGAGGGCTCTGCAGTTGCCTTATTTAGCTGCCAGCAAGCACTTTAAATTCTCCAGTTTCTTCAAGGGTCAATACTTGCTGTGCAACGAGGCTGTTTCCAGCCTGAGCAGGTGACAATGGTATCACCACCGGGCTGGGACTTGATTCAATCTCTCTCCTGTAGACACAGATAAGGGTGCTGCAACTCCACTATCTCCTCATCTCCTGATTTTCCTCACTTCTGAAGCGGATCTGCCTTTGTTTCTTTTAGGGAGGGGACCACTCGAGGCTGCTCAGTGGGGACAGAGGGCAATGACCACATCTGGAGAGGGTTGGGGCTGGAAGTGAGGTGAACCTTCCCTGCTCACCTCTCCCCACTCCCTTGGAGGGATGCTGGGGTGAGGGACATTTCCCCATTGGACCTTAAAATGAGATGGGATGAGATGTCTCAGCTCCCTAAAGGTATTTGAGGTCGCAATTCCCAAACAGACAGGGGTCGATGTGGTAGAAATCATCCTCCAGGAATGACTCCTGTTCAAAGTGATGGGGCCAGGGCCAGCTTTGGCGATGCTCAGGAGCAGGAGCTGGCTGATTCTGCAGTTTTCTGCCTAGCCAAGCAAATGTGCTCCACACACATCCCTTTGTAAAGCCTTCCCGGACCACAAGGTGGCATGAAAAAACAGTGCAGCCTGAACCGGACTGGTTTCCTCTCCGATCTGGCCTCATCCAGCAAACCAAGAGGTCCCGAGTGGGATCCTGCTGGGATGGAAGGCACAGCGTGTCCCTCCTGCCCCTGGGAAACTCCACGTTTCCTCGGCTTCCCCGTCCTGCGCAGCTTTTATAAATAAATTAAAACGAAATAAAACTTATTTCCAGTCCGTCCCCACCCGTACCCAGGACAGGCTCAGGCTGGCTCTTAGGTACCCGTCTCACCCGGTCCATAGTCCCTCATCACTGACCCTCGGAAAACCCTCCCAGCACTTTGCCCTTCCTGCCCCAGCTCCTTACGAATGACCCCGATTTCCAGTTCCACCAGTTGTCCTCCTATTTCCATTTCCCCCCCTGAGGCTCATGTATAAACAAAGCAAAGAACAGGGAAAAACAGGGTTACCAGGAGAAAATGGGTCCCGGGTGGCCAGCGGCGTGTGATGGACCCGCAGACGTCACCAAGAGCCTGGCACGGTGCCTGATGAGATAACCTTTCACTGAAGCACCAAAACCCACCCATTTCCGAGGAATCTTGGGACATTTCCCTTCCTGCCAGGAGCCAGCAACCCTTCTAGCTTTGCGGGCAGGCAAAGGGTGCAGGCAGCATGGCCAAGTGGTTGCAGCAGGGCTTCCCATGGGTCAGGACTGCTCATTTCTCCAACAGGACTCACCACGGGATGGACCCTTTGTGCGTCAGTTTCCCTTCTGCAAAGTGGACACTGATAATGGCTCTGCAGAGAAACAGATATCTCCTTGAACCTGAATTCTACACATACAAGACACAGCCTCCATTCCTATATCGTCTAGCAAACCCAAACACAATAAAGGACAAATATTTTGGCCTAAGGACCCCCCCCAATGTGTGTTTCATGCTGTGAGCAGGAGACATCAAGAGATGGAGATAAATTTGGTGGCACAGATAAGAGTCTGGGCGTCTCTTTGAATAGACAAGGGAAAGTACAGCTTTGTTCCTTGGCCAGACGCTTTGGGAAAGCATCTTCCCAACCCTGTACCATGACGGAAGACTCACTTGAGTGTAGGAGCAAGACCCATCAACCAAGAACTCACTTTGCTCAGGGTCTTGTCTTGGCCTCGGTTAACCTCCGAGCCTGCAGAGAAAGGCCAAAATCATTAACCACTCCCCAAAAAAGCTGTGCCCAGAGCTCTCCCTGTAAAGTCAGGATGTCAAAGTTGCTCTTGATGGAAGGCACTGACATGCTGGTCCTGCAGAAGAGGAAAGGACACGAAGAGAGGTTTTTGCTTTATCGATCCCTCTGTCCAGCACCCCCAGAAAAATGCTCTGGATGCAAATTTTCATGGCGCGTGTCACTGCCCCCATGTCTCTCTCACTTCTTCTTTCCAGTGGATTTCCTCCTCCGAGGCCAGCTGGAGGTTTCTTTTTGAAGCACAAGAGCTGTCCCCATCCTTGGCTTTTCTTACGCAAACCTGTCATCTGAGTGTGGGGTGACCACAGAGGGGCACAGAGGGGAAGTCAGCTCCTGCTTTCTCTCACAAGCCAGGACAGAAAAACAGAGATTGCGGCTCGAAAGCACAACCTCAGCAAGTGACAGAGGGATGAGGTCAGGATCAGGCACCCAGGGAGAGCAGCTGAGATCCCAGTGCTTACCACCACTCTTGAATTTCATGGAGGGTGGGGTATGGTAGTAGCAAGACCAAAGTCAGGCATGTACCACAAAGGGAAATGACGTCACAGCATCTGCCCCAAAGCATCTGAACCCACCTGAAACCTTGGATGGAAAGCACATTGGGAAGGTGCCCTAGAGGTAAGGTGTTTCCCAAGAGGAACATTTTGGTCTACTTGGGACCATAGAAGATGTCCCACCAAGCCCCATGTTGAGGGCGAGGCAGGACTGAGGAGCTGGCCCAGCCCAAAGAGCTGAGGAAGAAGGCCCCTTTATGGGGAACAGGGTAGATGGAAAAAGTTACTGGAAACTGAAAAATCAGACAGAGTTGTGGATCAAAATAATCAGTCCTGGACTGCTAAACACAGAGGTCAGCCTCTGGCTCCAAGAGTGCCACAGTCAAAAATTGCCAGGAGAGCTGGCCAGAGAGGTCTGGCCACACTGAGTTATAATTGAGCAGTAATGTTCACACCATAGAATCATTTATTTTGGAAAAGACCTTTAAGATCATCAAGTCCAACCATTAACCTAGCACTGCCAAGTCCACCACTAAACCATGTCCCTCAGCACCACATCTACATGTCTTTTAAATACCTTCAGGGATGGCAACTCCACCACTTTCCTGGGCAGACCGTTCCAATGCTTAATAACCCTGTCAGTGAGGAAATTTTTCCTAATATCCATCCTAAACCTCCCCTGGGGCAACTTGAGGCCGTTTCCTCTTGTCCCATCGCCTGTTCCTTGGGAGAAGAGACCCACCCCCTCTGGCTACCCCCTCCTTTCAGGGAGAGAGTCGTCTCCCCTCAGCCTCCTCTTCTCCAGGCCGAACACCCCCAGCTCCCTCAGCCGCTCCTCACAAGACTTGTGCTCCAGACCCCTCACCAGCTCCGTTGCCCTTCTCTGGACACGCTCCACCACCTCAGTGTCTTTCTTGTGGTGAGGGGACCAAAACTGGACACAGTATTTGAGGTACAAAGGTCTGTCTCAAATCAGATGTGGGATGAGTTTTGCTCTCAGCCTCTTACATGCCAGACATGAAGAGAGACATTTCCACCTTCAGATGAGAGCAGTTCGGCACTTCCTTGGGCACAGCATAGGCTTAGCACAGCTGATTGTGTTTGCTTGAAGTCAAAGGAGGGGAGACACCCCAGGAAGTTGAGACGGATGAAACAAGGGAACCAAGGAGAGCTTTTCAGTAGAAAATATGGAAGATACTGTTCATATTTAATTTAGAGAAGGATTTTTCCCCTTGTTAGAGCCAAGGATCAGTTTTGTCACTGTGCAAAGTGACAAAAGCACAAGAAGGACATGGAGCTGTTGGAGCGGGGCCAGAGGAGGCCCCGGAGATGCTGGGAGGGCTGGAGCCCCTCTGCTGGGAGGACAGGCTGAGAGAGCTGGGGGGGTTCAGCCTGGAGAGGAGAAGGCTCCGCGGAGACCTTCCAGCCCCTTCCAGTCCCTCCAGGGGCTCCAGGAAAGCTGGGGAGGGACTCTGGAGCAGGGAGGGGAGCCATGGGATGAGGGGGGATGGTTTTAAACTGAAAGAGTGGAGATTTAGATGAGATATTCTGAAGAAATTCTTTGCTGTGGGGGTGGTGAGCCCCTGGCGCAGGTTGCCTAGAGAAGCTGTGGCTGCCCCATCCCTGGAGGGGTTCAAGGCCAGGTTGGACGGGGCTTGGAGCAACCTGGTCTGGTGGGAGGTGTCCCTGCCCAGGGCAAGGGGGTGGCACTGGATGATCTTTAAGATTCCTTCCAACCCAAACCATTCTGCGATTCTATGATGGAGCAAGAGGCTGGACAGGCTGCTTCAGCTGCTAGTTCAGCAAGGGGGCTGCGTGCTCCTGTTGTAGATGAGAGATAAAAAAAACACCGCAATGCCGTGGTGATGACAGTGGAGAAGGTTTATTGAGGGCAGAGCATGTTTTTTTAAGAATTTTCCTTCGCCCTTTGCAGGTTTGTCCCAAAAAGCAACAGCACTCGGCTGTGCCATAATGGCATCAGCAGAGCTAAAGCTGACAACTGAGCCTGGATTTCCATCCATGCAGTAATGTAGGTGGAAACTGGGGGCGTCTTGGTGTTCTCCAACCCCTGTACACCCCTTTTGCCTTACACTGCTGATGGTCCTCAAGAAGCTGAAGGCCCCTTCTAGATCTGGAGGATCTTGCAGCATCCTCGTCCCTATTCCCTGTGAATCCTTGCAAACAGGGAACTCCGGTTATGCAAACCCGTAGTGCCTGGTGACTCAGCCGAGCTCACGAGGAAGCGGGTGACTTTGCTGGGAGGTGACTCAGGAATGGGTGACATAAGCAAAATGCTTCTTCCCACCATTGCTGGGACAAACAGAATCCAGATCTGGGTGAGCAGAGGGATGGTGAGGTCAGAGCCTGCTGACCCTGGCTGGGTTTGGGGTGGCAATGGCAGGGCTATTGTTTGCTCCTGAAAAGTTTCATAGAATCACAGAATGGTTTGGGTTGGAAGGGACCTTCAAGATCATCCAGTTCCAACCCCCTGCCCTGGGCAGGGACACCTCCCACCAGACCAGGTTGCTCCAAGCCCCGGCCAACCTGGCCTTGAACCCCTCCAGGGATGGGGCACCCACAGCTTCTCTGGGCAACCTGGGCCAGGGGCTCACCACCCTCACACCAAAGAATTTCTTCCTGATATCTCATCTAAATCTCCCCTCTTCCAGTGTAAAACCTTTCCTTCTCCTCCCATGGCTCCCCTCCCTGCTCCAGAGTCCCTCCCCAGCTTTCCTGGAGCCCCTTGAGGGACTGGCAGGGGCTGGAAGGTCTCCGTGGAGCCTTCTCTTCTCCAGGCTGAACCCCCCCAGCTCTCTCAGCCTGTCCTCCCAGCAGAGGGGCTCCAGCCCTCCCAGCATCTCCGGGGCCTCCTCTGGCCCCGCTCCAACAGCTCCGTGTCTCTCCTGTGCCGAGGCCCCAGCGCTGGAGGCAGCACTGCAGGGGGGTCTCCCCCGAGCGCAGCAGAGGGGCAGAATCCCCCCGTCGTCCTGCTGCCCACGCTGCTGGGGATGCAGCCCAGGATGCAGGTGGCCTTTGTGGGCAGCAGAGCTCATTTTCTGTCTGGGCAAAAAAATCTCGTCAACATACCCCCATCTGCTACTGAAAAAGCCTAAATCCAGCAGAATTAGCCAATAGCCGGTTTGGTGAGTATGAAAGCATATTTTAGTGAATTTTTTAAAGCCGTGTGCTCCAGCAGTAGCTCTGGCAGCTGTTGAAAGCTTGGAGAGTGAGGATTGGAACTCAGGATGTCCCAGCTCCCATGGAGAGGTGAGAATTATGTCAGTGTCTACCCCTTCCAGCAAGGATTTACCAGGCAGGGTTACGGCTTTATAAAATCCTGCTTACCAGTCGCCCTGGGCAAGTTACTTACTATGGCAGCCGATCATGCCGTAATAACCGTTATTATCCCCATGAAAACCCAACCGATGAGTCACGGGAGATGCTCTGCCGCTGGCGAGGGCACGCAACTCAGCTGCAAATTCTACAGGAGCAATTAGATGGCTGTTAGGGACACAGACATAACTCACATTTGAATAAATTAGTTTGCAAATATGGGCACAAGATGTACACCTGATGTACCCTTTCAAATCACTGAGACAATGCTTTTCTATTTTGCAGATGAAAAACCCAAATATGTTGTCTAAAATGACACGGATGACCAATCTAGACTAGCTAATTGTCAATTTAGAATCATAGAATCTTCATGGTTGGAAGGGACCTTTGAGATCATGGAGTCCAACCATACACACACAAAAAAAAAACCCCTACAATCTCTATTTGTTTCAATTTAAAGGAATAAATGCTGATACCCAGCCTTGAAGTGACATCTTTTAGGCCAAAAATGCATTTTTATTTCATTACTCTCATTAATCCCATTAATTCGTTTATTTAATTTATTTCCCAAGTGGCTCTTGTTGGGTAACCTGCAATATTTTGTAGATTAGGTTGTTCAACGCCCAATGACAAGATGACTGGGAAGTGGAAAACTGTCATTGAGAAGGGCAATGTTGACTTTTGAGAGTGAATTGTGATGCCTGAACAGGGACATGAAGTCAGGAATAAAAATGTGAAGGAAGGAGGAGAGGGCAGGAATATTAAAGACCTGAAAGAGCAAATTCTGTAGTTTGGGAAGGAAAATTTTAGTGTTTAAAAGTGGCTGACAAAGTTGAATTTGGAAAAATCTGGGTGGATACACACAGAAGGAGGTCTGGTGAGCTGGCAATGCGGGCTTTCAGCCCAGAAAACCAAACACATCCTGGGCTGCATCAAAAGAAGCGTGGGCAGCAGGTCGAGAGAGGTGATTCTACCCCTCTACTCCACTCTGGTGAGACCCCACCTGGAGTACTGCGCCCAGCTCTGGAGTCCTCAGCACAAGAAGGACATGGAGCTGTTGGAGCGGGGCCAGAGGAGGCCCCGGAGATGCTGGGAGGGCTGGAGCCCCTCTGCTGGGAGGACAGGCTGAGAGAGCTGGGGGGGTTCAGCCTGGAGAAGAGAAGGCTCCGCGGAGACCTTCCAGCCCCTGCCAGTCCCTAAAGGGGCTCCAGGAAAGCTGGGGAGGGGAGCCATGGGATGAGGGGGAATGTTTTTACACTGAAAGAAGGGAGATCGAGATTAGATATTAGAAAGAGACTCTTCACTGTGAGGGTGGTGAGCCCCTCTCCCAGGTTGCCCAGAGAAGCTGTGGCTGCCCCATCCCTGGAGGGGTTCAAGGCCAGGTTGGATGGGGCTTGGAGCAACCTGGTCTGGTGGGAGGTGTCCCTGCCCAGGGCAGGGGGTTGGAACTAGGTGATCTTTAAGGTCACTTCCAACCCAAACCGTTCTGTGATTCTAACTATGCGGCGCAGGCTTTGGGGTCAGGGAGGAGCGCGCTTCACTCCTATCCTAAGCCAAGCCAAGCTCTTTGCTTATTAAATAAATCTGCATTTCCTCCCCTTGTCCTAAGCAATAATGATTTTAAACCCTGGAGATGAAAAAAAAAAAACACCAACACACCCGCATTATTTAGGACTTTTTTTTTTTTGTGGGAAATGCATAGAAAGTTTTTTTCTTGACCTTAGAGGTGTTGGTCCTGCAGCAGCTTCATCAGGAGCTATTTGCTGCCTAATGTTGAAGCATGAGTCAATCAGCAGTGATTTAACAAGTGATAAGAGAAGGTTGCCTGAGACCTCCTGGCTGTTTTCCTTATCTCGTTTCTGTAGTGGTGGATTTTGCTCCAAAGGCTGAAGCCTGCCATGGTCTGAGCACCATTTATTTATCTGATACACTAAAACAATCCCACAAAGGCAAAAAAAAGGGGGTTGTTTCATGCCTGGTTTGGGCGCCCAAGGGATTTACAGGCTCCCTGGAGAGCATCTCTAACCAGGAAACTCCTGGCTGCAGTCAGCTTTGTACATAAAGCAACTTATCTCAAAAATTAGCATGTTTTCAGCCCAAACCGACTGAGAAAGGGATGGTGACTTCAACACTTCCCCAAAGAGGTCAGAAAGGCCATCAGTCCCTGTAAAGTTTTAATTCATACTTTCAGTTCTTGAAAAGAGACGCGAAATAGATGCAGAAAAACAGTCGGCTGCTCCCCCCGGAACAAACAGCGGAGGAGGTGGGCATATCCGGAAGGATGGGCACCGCAATGCCCCACAACAGACTTAAAGGTGTTTTATAGGAATGCACGAATTTAGAATTGCTAATATGCAACTTGCAGGCTGAAATCTGTTTGGAAATAAGGAGGTGTTGGGGATAAAGAGGAAAATGCAGTAAGTTACGGGGAAAAACGAGCATCATTGATGTCCTGACTCCAGCTCCTCAGCGTAACACACCGTGGCCGCATGGCTAGTGGCGCTGAGGATTTCTAAGCCAGAAAGTACAAAGGGCAGGGCGAAAACTGGGTTATTTTGCCCGTGTTTTATGTCAACAAAACCTCCCAGGCAACAGAGAAAACTACAAAATCAAACAGTAATGGGCAGAGTAAAGAAGTCCTGTGGGAATCAGAGGGATGTTAGGGTTAGTTAGGTTACAAGTGATTTATTTATTTTTTTTATTATTATTTTAGTCACCAAGGCATAAATAAATACATAGTGAAGGGCTTTACTCTTAGCTAGTTGAGAAATATATGTAAAGGTCTATATGTCCAAGAATTTAGACCAAGAATCCAACCAAGGCCAGATTGGCCGGGGCTTGGAGCAACCTGGTCTGGTGGGAGGTGTCCCTGCCCAGGGCAGGGGGTTGGAACTGGATGATCTTTAAGGTCCTTTCCAACCCAAACCATTCTATGATTCCATGATTTTGTGACCTTTGCACACAGTGTATCGAAGCATAAATTCACTTAAACACAGCAACAACATCTCCAATTTTACCGCCTAAATACCGCAGTCTAGTGTATTCAATATTGTTTTTCTGATTTTTTTTTTTTTCCATCACTTCACTAGGAAGGCTTCTAAACCAAAAAAAAAAAAAAAATCAATCTTTAAAATGTGCATGTGACCCCCAAAAATGATTGGATATAAACAGCAGCAGGGAAAAAAAAAAAAACAACTATACTCGCTGATTTTCTGAAGGAAATATATAACAAAGCTTGCAAAAAGTAGAATGCAAACACTAAAGCCTGTGTAAAGGTATGTAAATGAGGCACAATGCTTGTAAAAACCCAACCCAGGGAGAGGGGTCTCACCAGCTGCCAA
Organism: Larus michahellis; assembly: GCF_964199755.1. Lineage (NCBI taxonomy): Eukaryota > Metazoa > Chordata > Aves > Charadriiformes > Laridae > Larus > Larus michahellis. Next base: position 128,115,675 of record NC_133898.1, read on the forward strand.
GGGGTGCGTTTGTTACCTTGCAGAAACGCTCTCAGGTGGCTGGAGAGATGGGGGCAGCCTTGCCCAGGTGCTGCAGACAAAGCTGGGAAGAAATGGGGGCTAATCATCTGGTTTTATTCCATCCCTTTTGGCATCTCCTCGTACCCTGCCAGAAAGTCTGAGCTCCTACAAGGCATCTAAAGCTGCCTGAAAGTCTGGAGAAGCCAGACAGTAGTATTGCATCCCTCTGGCCTTTGGGGACCAAACTTTCTGCTCTATCCCTGAAGCACCATGGACCATCCCTGCTTGTCTCAGTTCCTGCTGACAAGGTCCCAGGGTTCCCCTTTTCAATATCTGAAATAAGTCCCAAGTGATTCCCTTCCCAGACATCGCAAAGCTTTGGTTTTCCACGCCGGCTGCTGGGTTTTAGCAGAATTTTGCTCACTTATTAGAGCTGTTATTTTCTATTCCAGGGCAAACAGTCTGTCCATTTCTGAGGGTGGTGGGGAATGTATTTTATCATAGAATCATAGAACATGTTGGGTTGGAAGGGACCTTTAAAGGCCATCTAGTCCAACCCCCTGCAGTGAGCAGGGACATCTTCAACTAGATCAGGTTGCTCAGAGCCTCATCCAGCCTGGCCTTGAATGTCTCCGGGGATGTGGCCTCCACCACCTCTCTGGGCAACCTGGGCCAGGGTCTCCCCACCCTCACTGTAAAGAACTTCTTCCTAATGTCTAATCTAAACCCACCCTGCTCTAGTTTAAACCATTGCCCCTCGTCCTGTTGCTACATGCCCTTGCAAACAGCCCCTCCCCAGCTTTCTTTTAGGCCCCCTTCAGGTACTGGAAGGGGCTTTAAGGTCTCCCTGGAGCCTTCTCTTCTCCAGGCTGAACAACCCCAACTCTCTCAGCCTGTCCTCATAGCAGAGGGGCTCCAGTGCTCTCATCATCTTTGTGGCCTCCTCTGGATCCACTCCAACAGGTCCATGTCCTTCTTGTGCTGAGGGCTCCAGAGCTGGACGCAGTACTCCAGGTGGGGTCTCACGAGAGCAGAGTAGAGGGGCAGAATCACCTCTCTTGATCTGCTGGCCCCACCTTCTCCCCCAAAGAGGGGTGAGAAAGGAAAAAAATGGATGGTCTTTCTCACTAAAGAGAATCTTTAGCATCATTGCGGTTTAGAACAGGACTTGAAACTGGCTCTTAAGACAACTTTTCTGTGCTGTTCATACTTCTGAAAATCAGCCAAGATGGGGGGAAAAAAAGTCGGTTGACAGGGTAATCACACAGTAAAAACTTGCTGGACTTCCAGATGAAAACTTCAAAGGACACTGGCAGGATGGAGGTGGGATGGGCAGGGGATGGAGATAGGACGGAGGTGGGATGCAGGAGAGAAGCAGGCGGGATGGATGTGGGATGCAGGCAGGAGGGAGGTGGGCAGGATGGAGACAGGATAGTGGAGGGATGCAAGCAGGATGGAGGCAGTTTGGAGGAGGGAAGCAGGTGGGATGGAGGAGAAAAACTAGATGGGATGGAGGAGACTGGAGGAGGGAACCAAGAGGGATGGAGGTGGGATGGAGGCGGGATGGAGAAGGGAAGCAGGTGGGATGCAGGTGTGACTGGGGAGGGATGTAGGCAAGTTGGAGAAGGAAAGCTAGATGAGATTCAGGCGGGCTGCAGGCAGGCTGGAGGAAGGAACCAAGAGGGATGGAGGTGGGATGGAGAAGGGAAGCAGGTGGGACTGAGGAGGGATGCAGGCAGGCTGCAAGCAAGCTGCAGGCAAGCTGGAGGAGGTAATCAAGAGGGATGGAAATGGGATGCAGGTGGGATGGATGCAGGCTGGAGAAAGGAAGCAGGTGGGATTGAAGAGGGATGGAGCTGGGATGCAGGCAGGCTGGAGGAGGGAACCAAGAGGGATGGAGTCAGGATGGAGGTGGGATGCAGGCAGGCTGGAAGAAGGAACCAAGAAGGATGCAGGTGGGATGGAGGCAGGATGGAGGTGGGATGCCGGCAAGCTGAAGGATGGAATCAAGAGGGATGCAGATGGGATAGAGGCAGGATGGAGGTGGGATGCAGGCAGGCTAGAGGAGGGACTCAAGAGGCATGAGGAGGGAAGCAGGTGGGCTGGAGGCGGGAACCAAGAAGGATAGAGATGGGATGCAGGTGTAATGGAGGGAGGATGGAGGAGGGAAGTAGTCAGGCTGGAGGAGGGAATCAAGATGGGATGGAGGCAGGATGGAGAAGGGAAGCAGGTGGGATGTGGGTGGGGTTGAAGAGGGATGGAGGTGGGATAGAGGCAGGCTGGAGGAGGGACTCGAGAGGGATGAGGTGGGAAGCAGGCGGGCTGGAGGGAGGCTGAAGGAGGGAATCAAGAGGGATGCAGGCGGGATGGAGGCAGGATGGATTCAGGCTGGAGTAGGGATGCAGGCAGGGTGGAGGAGGGAACCAAGAGGGATGGAGGTGGGATGGAGGCAGGATGGAGAAGGGAAGCAGGTGGAATGTGGGTGGGATTGAAGAGGGATGGAGTTGGGATGCGAGTGGGACTGAGGAGGGATGGAGTCAGGCTGGAGGAGGGACTCGAGAGGGATGAGGAGCGAAGCCGGCGGGCTGGAGGCGGGCCGGGGGCGGGGAGCCGGCAGGATGCAGTCACGCCGGGGGCGGGCCGGGTCCGGGATGACTCAGCCGCCGGGCGCTGCCCCTTCCGCGGCCGCCGAGGGATCGCGGGGCCGGCGGGGGCTGTGCGGGACCGTGCGGGGCGGTGAGTCCCGGGGTGGGCTGGACCGGGGCCGGCCATAAGGAGCGCAGCGGGGCCGGGTGGGGGGATGCGGGCGCTGCGGCGGGGACAGGTAAGGGACAGGGGATGCTGCGCTGCACCGCCCGGCGTGGGGCGGGGGGGGGGACACGCGGCGGGGTGTGTGGGGGGGTGAGGATGGGACACCCCCTTCCACTGCCACAGCGCGGCCGGGCAGGGACACCCCCCACCCCCCGGCTTTGGGGCAGCGTCTCCCCGACGTCTTCCAGCTGCGGGTTTAGGGTGTTTTTTGGCCGTGGCGGGTCCAGGAGCATTGGCGGGTCCAGGAGGGATGCTCCTGGCGAGGTTTGTTGCGGGGAAGGGGGGGACGGAAACGGTATTTAACCCTCCGTGCGCCTCCAAAACCAGCAAACCTTCCTGCAAGGGGCAGAGGAGGGGGAGAGGAAGCCTTGTTTTCATCATGAAGATGGAGGGGAGAAAAAAAAAAAAAAACAAACCCATATTTCGTCAGCTGACGGTAAGGAGGTGGGTTTGGCACCCGCCGAAGGGCTGCTGGGAACATCCCGTGATGCTCGGCCGAGCATGGGTCTGGCATCACTTCCCTGGGTCTGGCACTCGGACCCCGGCGTGGAGATGGAGCTGGATAGAAGCTGCCTCGCATCATTCTGGTGTGCCATATACCTGTCATCCCTCTATCGCGCTCTCAGGGCTGGGCTGCGGGCGTGATACGGCGAAGGTCGCTCCCTTCTTGTCTTTCCTTCCAGGTTGCAAAGTTGAGGGCGAGGAATTTCCATAGCGCAGGGTGCCTGCGGCGGCGGCGGCTGAGGTCTTGTGCAAGACTCTGGTTTATGGTGCGGTCTGTAAGAGCAAAGGGGGAAAAAAAAAAAAAACAACAAAACAAAATTAAAATCAGTGCAGCTCCATTGTGGGGGAATCTTGCGCTTTCTGTGAATGCAAGCTGTAGGGGCAAGTGTTGCAACTTGTCTCCAGGTGTGTTTATTTTGCCTAAGCTGTGCTAATGGCATGGCTTTCCTGGAAAGGAAGGGATGCCGGAAAGAGTGGCTCGTGTTTACTTCTTACTGTTTTTTTTTAAAAAGACCAAAAAAGTCAAGCTTTGATAATGCAGTAATGGCCGTAATGAAGTCAGCAGGCCATGAGGTTAGGGCACCCAAGCTAACCTGGCGGGCGCAGCAAGCTCAGCTGGATCCCTTTGTTTATACGCCGGCTTTATTGTGGCTGAGAGTCATGCACAAACCCTGGCAGCCAGAACAAAGGACAAAGCTCCGCTTGGGTAAAGGGCAGCTTCGCAGGAGGAGGACACATGACTTGGGCTTTGCTGAGCACCTCTCCCCCCTGAGGCGTGGGGGAGTGTTTTAGCTGTGGGGGTGGAACGGCTTTTATCTTCCTCAAACCCTTGGAAAAGGGGGTGTGGGTGCCTCTGTCTGTGCCTGGAGGGGTTTGGCCCAGACAGCGGAGGAGCTGAGAGGTGCTCCAGGGCTAGGACTTATCTCCTGGCCTGACCTGCCTGAGCTGAGTCATGTGAGCCAGGCTTGGAATAGCCTTTTTGCGGGGTTTTATTGACTGCAGAGAAATGCCCAGTTAAGCGGGACTCATGGGTTTTGATTTCTGGGGTGGTGTGGAGAAGACCTTCATGGGAAGGCTCTGCAGAGGGGTTTGCTGTGGCAGGCACTGTGTGTCTCCATCGGCTGCTGGGAGGAGGCTGTGGGATCCTGCTGATCTCTGGAATAACGTGGTCCAAACAGTCGGAACTGGGGAAAGCAGTCAGGGAAGCGCCTCTGGCTCCAAGATCTCCTGGTGAGGAGGGGTGGAGAAGGCACCTGGGTGATGTCCCCTCCTCCTTGGCTCGCTGCCTGCAGCGCAGAGGGACTGCGGGTGGGTGGTGCAGCAGCAGCCGCAGCCATCTCGCTTCAGATGCTCCTCTGCCCTCGCACGCTGCAGCGAGCAGCTCGTGTGGGAGAGCCTTCGGCCTCGCTGCTTCCTGCTCGCTGGCTGGGAGCCAGGGCTCAAGGGAGCCCAAATTTCCTCTTTTTAAGCAGCCAGCTGGCTGACTTGTGAGAGTCCTGACCAGGGTCAGGTGTGCTGGTGGGTAACAGCTTTCCGGAGTTGTTTCATGCTCATCCTTCAAGAGGTTGAGCAACCTGGTCCAGTGGGAGGTGCTCCCCCATCCCCCTTGGCAGGGGGGTCGGAACTAGATGAGCTTTAAGGTCCCTTCCCACCTAAACCATTCTATGATGTTGCATTACCAGATATTTTGGATCCCAAAGCAGGGGGCAGGGGATTTGTCCTCAGCTCCCAGGTCCGTAGCCCAAGAGGATGTGGAACAGCTCGGGGGGGGCGGTGGGGGGCTCTTTGCAAGCCCCAAACGCCCTCCTGCCATCTGCAGAATATGCCAGGGTGAAGCTGCTGTGTCTTAAGGAGTCCCAGAGCCAAGCTTTGCTTCCGTTTCCCAGCTCATAAGCTGTGGTGGGATGTGGGCTGTGAAGACAGCCTTTGCCAGGGTTGTCCTGAAGCTGTGGGGCACCATGGAGACCTGGGGGGGGGGCGTGAAAAGGGAAGGGGTGTCCTGGGCTTGCTGGAGAATCTCCTCTGGCCTGATCACCCTGCAGAAAGAAGAGCATGTTACCCGTCGGGTGCAGCAGCTGTTTTGCAAGTTTGGTTTTGGTGTTGCTGTTTTGGTGGTGTTTTAAAACAGCTGGGGGGGTTTAGGGGTGGGGGGAAGCGTGTGCGGAGGAGATAGCGTTATCGCTTCCCCCACCACCCCTGCCACGGGAAGTGTCTCACCGCTCGTATCTGCGGGGCGAGAGGCGGGGGGTGATGGTGGAAACCAGCAGCTTGCCGTGGGGTCGGCGGGTCTCCGGCTGCTCGTGACTTGCTGGCGGTGGAAATACATCCAGCGCGTCCCGTGCCTGCGCTCGCTCTATACATAGACCTGCTGTGCATGGGGCTAAAGCCGGGAGCAGAGGCGAGGCGGCGGTGGAGCGCGGGGGCGGGTAGGGAGGAAGAAATCACATGAGCTCGAGGGTTTCCCCTTCCTTCTCCACCCAGGCCTTGGGATATTCCGTGCCGTCCAGCTGAGGATATCAGCTCCCCCTCCCCAAACTTCGTGCCCACAGGAGTCTTCAGAGCATGGTTTGGGTGGGAAGGGACCTTTAAAGGCCATCTAGTCCAACCCTCCCCTACATCTCCCACCAGACCAGGTTGCTCCAAGCCCCGTCCAACCTCCCCTGGAATGTTTCCAGGGATGGGGCAGTCCCAGCTTCCCTGGGCAACCTGGGCCAGGGGCTCACCACCCTCACAGCAAAGAATTTCTTCACAGTATCTCCTCTAAATCTCCCCTCTTTCCCCTTGTCCCATGGCTCCCCTCCCTGCTCCAGAGTCCCTCCCCAGCTTTCCTGGAGCCCCTTTAGGGACTGGAAAGGTCTCTAAGGTCTCCCCAAAGCCTTCTCTTCTCCAGGCTGAACCCCCCCAACTCTCCCATGGCCGGGGGGGGTGGGGGGGTTCATGCCCCTGGGAGACTTGGCAAGAAGTTTCTTTGCTGAAATGACCCACTGGCTCCCCGCTATTTGGGTTGCGCTGGGTGATGTCTTGCTGCTTCTGCTGGGCTTGCTGGCCGTGGGCCACCTCGTGGGGGTGGCTGCAGTGCAGCAGAGCTTAAAACAGGAGCGTTTGTCGGAGGGGAAACCACCTGGTATCTTTTTTCAGTTTGGTTTCGGGTTGCCGGGAGCTCGCAGCCTGCAGCCGGTGTGGTCTGGTAACCGGAGGAGGTGAGATGTCCCGTGTCTGTCCATCAAGAGCCCCGTGCGAGCGGTTGTGTCGATGTGGGAGGCTTTGCGGGGCGGGTTGCAGCGTGTCAGCAAAGTTAGAGGCATCCTGCTGAAAACAAATGTGTATCAGGTAGCTTCTGGCCTCAAAACTGCTGCAGAAAATATAAAGTTGACTGCAGGAAGTACAGAGGTTTGTGGTTAAAAAAAAAAAATATTTTTCATTAGAAAAGGTACTTCAGCTCAGGCTTCTTAGAGCCATGGAATGGTTTGGGTTGGAAGGGACCTTAAAGGTCATCTAGTTCCAACCCTCCTGCCATGGCCAGGGACACTGGCCCAGGTTGCCCAGAGAAGCTGTGGCTGCCCCATCCCTGGAGGGGTTCAAGGCCAGGTTGGACGGGGCTTGGAGCAACCTGGTCTGGTGGGAGGTGTCCCTGCCCAGGGCAGAGGGGTGGAACTGGGTGGGCTTTGAAGGTCCCTTCCAACCCAAACCATTCTATGATACCTTTCACTAGACCAGGTTGCTCAAAGCCCCATCCGACCTGGTCTTCCAATGGCCACGTTGAAGGGGCATAAGGCAGAAAACCACACCAGCCTTAGAAACGGGTATTTGTTTTACTGGGCGTAACCTCCTTCCTGCTGTGCAAGCAAGGGAGCACGGCGGGAACACCAGCAATGCCAGCGAGTCCCTTGCCTGCGAGAAACTCCTAAGCAAGCAAAAACGCATGGAACCCCTTCAGAAAGGGGAGATTTCGGGGTAGGAGGACGCACGTGCTGCTGGAACTCAACTAGCTGTTGGGCTGAGCATCCCGCTGGAAGCACGGGGGGTGGGAAGAAGAATAAATAAATGGTGTAAGGAGGAGGGGGAAAGAAAGTAAGAAAGAAAGAAAGAAAGAAAAGCCCCTTTCTACAGTTAGCTGCAGCCGCCTGGGCTTGTCGCTGGCAGAAAGTAGGGCACTCCTGCTGGGTTTTCTTTCTCTGGAAAACTTGGCGGCGAGTGGGTGGAGGCGGCCTGCATGGAAATGTGTGTGTGTCTCCCCATCCCCATCGCCTGCCCAGGGAGCTCTGCCGCCGCTGGCAAGAGCTGCGCGTCCGGCTGCTCGGGCGTATTTGCCCAGAAGGGTTTAAAGCCCAGGCTCGCAAAGGTGATTACAACCTCAGCTCGTTGAGATGAGTAGGAATTAAAGCCTGAATATCTCCGCTGTTCAGGCTGCCGTGGCATATCCGAGGTCTTGGGTTGCTCACCAGGCTTTTGGTGGTCATCGGGGTGGATGTGGTGTTGGTGGAAGGAGAGCTGTGAGGTTTTGGAGGAGGAGGAGGAGGGTGCTCTGGTGTGTTTGCAGAGGTTGAGCCGCTCGTGGCCTGTCTGAGTCAGGCGTGGGGACGCGGAGCAAGCGGTGGCTGCTGGCATTGGGGGTTAAGTTGGAGTCGGGCAATTTAACGTGAATTAGGCTCAAGGAGGCGGGAGAGCAGAGAAACCAGCGAGCCCTGGAGCATCTTTGGGCTGGGTGATGCTTGTGAGGCTGTGGTCCACTCTTGCCATGCTCCTGGATTTCCCCTGCCTCTCTGTTCCCCAAATCGGGACTTTCCTGGTGCCCAGCACCAAGGAATGTGGTTTCACAACCTCCCTCATGAAAAGCCCTGGTGGCAGCTCGGGTGCATGCGGACCCCCCTCTGCATGGGCAGGGGGTCACCACCCCAGGGCTGTGACCCCAATCAGGGCCCTCAGGGCAATGGGCTGGCCAGAAACGAGGACGTAAAGTCCAAAAATGGGATTTGGAGTGATATCTTCAAAGGGAAGTGCGCTGTACTTAGGGCAGGGGCTAGCAAGTCCCTGGGGCTGCAGTTCGCCGTGGAGGTGGGGTTTTGCTTATTCCTTCTCCTAGTCCTTATTCTCCATTTTTCATGGAAGTAAACACAGCTTTTAATACCCTCCAAATCCCTTGGATCTGCTTCAAAAGGTATTTTCCTGCTGCCCCTAATCCTGCAGTGGTCGACAAACAGGGTTGCCTTGTCTGGTTTCTTCTGAGCTGCAGGAGGGGGGTTGTTAGTCCGCTCCTGCGTCTCTCCTGACCTTTGGGGTAAATCGGGATTGGGAGGGACTTGGTGTAGCCACGTGTTTTATCCTCCCACGTGTTGCTGCGATGGTCCTTCTGCCAAGCCCTCGCTTGTGGTCCAAGCCTGCCATGGGAAGGTTTCCAATGATGCCCATATCTGGCTGCAGGTGGAGTGTCCCGTTCTCTAGCCAAGATGTGGACGTCCGTGGCCATCCTGTGTGTCCTGGTGGCCTTCGCCAATGCTCGCAGCATTCCTTACTACCCTCCTCTCTCCACCGACTTGGTCAACCACATAAACAAGCTCAACACCACCTGGAAGGTGAGTACCAGGTTGGGTTTTGCGGGTTTTTTTTGGTGCATTGCTCAACAGTCTTTGTAGGAGTCAATAGCTAAGCTTTGGGAGCCTCACCACAATGGTTGCATCAAACCAGCCTTGGTCCCAGTTGACTTCTCAACTACTTGAAAGGCCATTGTAGAGAGGTTGGTGCTGGTCTCTTCTCCCAGGTAATTAGCGATAGAACAAGAGGGAATGGGTTCAAGCTGCAGCAGGGTAGGTTTAGGCTGGACATTAGGAAAAACTTCTTCCCAGAAAGAGTGGTGAGACACTGGAATAGGCTGCCCAGGGAGGTGGTGGAGTCACCATGCCTGAATGTGTTTGAGACTTGTTTAGATGTGGTGTTAGGGGATATGTTGTAGGGGAGAACTTTGTAGAGTGGAGTTGATGGTTGGACTCGATGATCCCAAGGGTCTTTTCCAACCTAAATGATTCCATGATTCTATGAGTTGATGCTGTCAGGGATTCCTGCGGTGATGGTAACTGTGCAGCTTCTCCTCTTTGGAGCACAGCACTGATGAATTTGTAGAGTAGGAGGAAACTGTAGGAAGCTGGAAACAAGCAGCAAGTGTCAAGCTGTATCGGTGACCTCCTTGGCCAGGCCGCTGTGGCCAAAGCCTAGAGTTGGATCGTAGCTTACTGGTCATGATGGAAGGGGCTGTGTTCTGTGTCTATAGGTAGCTTGGCTCTTGGCCCCTGGGTTTTATAGCAAATGTCAGACCCTGGTTGGGTGTGAGGGAGATCTGGAGCACCAGGCTGGTCCCAGCAATGCACGTGGTGGCCATGAAGAGTCATGTCCCATTTTTCTGTGTCTCTTCCCAGGCAGGGCACAACTTCCACAATGCTGACATGAGCTATGTGAAGAAGCTCTGTGGCACCTTCCTGGGTGGGCCCAAGCTCCCCGAGAGGTGAGTGCTGGGAGAAGATGAGGGTCCTGAAAAAGCTTGTGTGGATGCTCCTGGTGTGTCTGGAGTGGGTGAGGGTCTCCCCAGAAGGCTGTGAGCAGGTTTCCCCTGGGTGCAGCGTGGTGGACATCTTGCATGGAATTAAGCATGATGGTGGGGGAAACAGCCATCCTCTGTCCTGCCAGATGCTTGACCATTCGCGTAACTTGTACTCCTTGAAACTTAAAACACTGGAGTAACTGCTGACCTGGTGTGAGGACTTTCAGTATTTATTCTCCTTCAGTAAGCAAACAACAAGAGCGCCTGTCCTCCAGGTCGTCTTCAGAGGAGGTTGGAGAGTCCTGTGGTGTTCCTGTAATGAGACTTCCTTCTTCTCGCTTGCAGGGTGGATTTTGCTGCAGACATGGAGCTGCCCGATAACTTTGACTCACGGACTCAGTGGCCTAACTGTCCTACCATCAATGAGATAAGAGACCAGGGCTCTTGCGGCTCTTGCTGGGTAAGAGCATGGACGGTTTAAGGTTGTGTCGATCCAGAGTCTGCTGGACAAAAACCCATGCTGTTGAGTTTGCTGCTGAACTGCATAAATGGGGGGACGTGGAGGATCCTGCAGTATCTGAGCTTCTTGATGGGCTTCTCCCAGCAAAGCTCATGCTTGCTGCACTCATGAGAAGGTTTCTCTCCCATGGCCAGCTCTAATGCTTTTCCCTTGGGTTTTGGGGGCTGCCCACAGGCTTTCGGCGCTGTAGAAGCGATTTCGGACAGGATCTGCGTTCACACGAACGCCAAGGTGAGCGTGGAGGTCTCAGCGGAGGACTTGCTGTCGTGCTGCGGCTTCGAGTGTGGCATGGGGTGAGCTGCTCTTGGTTCTTGGGCACTTAAAAGGTGGGTGGGAGGAGCAGGGACACAACCTGAAGATGCTGATCGTTTCAGCCCTGTCTTCCTAGTCTCCCTGGAGAGCAGGAAGCCCCACCGGTGCTTTGTGCTGTAGATGATGGAGTTAGGTGGGAATGTAAAGGTGACAGCATGGACTGAAGGTCCCTCAGGGCCACATGCTGCCTCCAGTAGGATGATGATGGGTGGTGGAGGGGAGGGCAAGCACATAGCGATGCTTTCCCATACAGAGTTGACAGTCCCTGAGCCAAAGGATCTTTTAATAGCCCCAAAGCCTTGGTTTTCAGGCACAAGCCTTTTGCCTGTGGCTTTTGCGGTTGTTGAGAGCAGGGTGAGGAGTTGGGTCTCCAGGTTGTGTGGCTTCTGCTGCTCCTGGTGGCAGAAGCTGAGCGGGGACCTGGCAAGGAGGCACCACTGCTTTGGGATTTGGAGGCATGGGTGCTCTTAGCTCCTTCTTGCCTTGAGGCTTTGGTGTCTTGAAGCCTAGAAATCCTGGGGAAGGCAGGGACAGACTTAAAAAGGTTCAACGTGCTGAAAGCATCTCTGCAGCCGTTCCAGGCTGGCTCCATTTCCCTCACCTCCCCCCAAAAGAGGGTGTCTCTGAGTAGGCTGGAGCTGGAACTGTTGTCTCTTTCTCCAGGTGCAATGGTGGTTACCCCTCCGGTGCCTGGAGGTACTGGACAGAGAGAGGCCTCGTGTCTGGGGGTCTCTACGATTCCCATGTGGGTAAGTTGTGGCTGTGAAAGCAGAGAGGAGCATCTCTGCTTGGTTACAGGTTCACATCCTTCAGGGTCCTTCAGCATCTTTGTGGCTGCTCCCTCCTTCAGGTCTGGGCTCAAGCACCTCTGCTGTCCCAGCTGGTTGCTCCTGTCCCCACGGTCCCTTCTGGGGACAAGGATCCCCGAGCAGCACCTAGTGGTAGGAGACCCATCCAGGAAGGGTGCACAGTAGCCAGACTTAACAAGCCCACAAGGCTTCTGCTTCCGTAGCAGGAATGAATCGGGCTGTTAATTTTATTGTTGTTGCTGGTTTTGAACTAGTTCAGTACACTTTGGATGAGGGCAGGAGTCTTCCTGACATGTTTCCCCCTCAAGAAGGAACTTTAAAAGGGGTTAGAATCATAGAATCATAGAATGTGTTGGGTCGGAAGGGACCTTTAAAGGCCATCTAGTCCAACCCCCCTGCAGTGAGCAGGAACATCTTCAATAGATCAGGTTGCTCAGAGCCTCATCCAGCCTGGCCTTGAATGTCTCCAGGGATGGGGCCTCCACCACCTCTCTGGGCAACCTGGGCCAGTGTCTCCCCACCCTCAGTGTAAAGAACTTCTTCCTAATGGCTAATCTAACCCTACTCTGCTCTAGTTTAAAGCCATTGCCCCTTGTCCTGTTGCTACATGCCCTTGCAAACAGTTTCCAGACTGGAAACCTCCGCCTCCTCCTAGCATGGCCATGAGTTTTTTCACGTTTCCGTCTTGTCCATCACTTTGTCAAGAGGGAGGTGGTGGGAGGCAGGTCCAGAGGGGAAACCCATCGCTGATGCAGGCATTGCTCATCTGGCAGAGGAAGACCTACTCTTGCTCGCACCCCACTGATCTGTGGGGTTTCTAGGTCAGAAAGGTCTTACCCTTTCTTGGGGCCTTCTCCAGCATGGCTGTTAGGGACAGGGGTGCTTGGGGACAGCCAGTTCATGCCGCCTCTGTCCTCAACAGGCTGCCGTCCCTACTCCATCCCACCCTGTGAGCACCACGTCAACGGCTCCCGGCCACCATGCACCGGGGAGGGGGGTGAAACCCCCAGGTGCAGCCGTCACTGTGAACCCGGCTACTCGCCCTCGTACAAGGAGGACAAGCACTATGGTAAGGGAGGTGGCCTCCCACACTGTTCGATGCGCAGCAGCTCCAGAGCTGCTCCTAGTGGTAACTTGGTGGGGTTGACAGGGTTGGACCTCTTCCTAAGCTCTTTCACGGTGGTTATTTTCTGTGCCCTCAGGGTGGGTGGCCCTGGAGCAAACCATAAGCCTGGCAGACGCGCAGGTTGTATTTGCCGAGACCCAACTGAGGTGGGGGAACTGATCTGAGTCCTCATGGTGCACATGCCTGGGTTGAAGAGCATGGTGCTGAGCCCTGTGGAAGTCTGATGTCAAAGCCACGTCCATCCTACTCCTTGGTGGTAGCCAGACCTATACTTGTAGGAGAGTCTGGCTGCTTCTTGGAGATTTGTCTTAGCCTTGAGTAATTTGGGTTGTTTTGGAAATAAGGGTGTAGAAGGGGAAAACTTCCACCTGAAGGTGTCTGGAATAGGTCTTTGGGTACAGAATAGGACTCAGCTTAAAGCTTTCCCTCTGGAAGACAGATGGTTGGAGCCTGCTTTCCCCGTCTGGCTCTGTTGGTGCTTCTGGAGCAGCTGGGTTTGAATTTAACCTTTAAGTGACGAAGGCCTCTTGCAGGGCCATGCCGAGCAGACACTGTCCAGCTGTCCCAAGACCTGTGTGGTCTGACAATGCTGTACTGATGGTGGGACTCTTTTCCTCCCTAGGCATCACATCCTACGGTGTCCCTCACAGTGAGAAGGAAATCATGGCTGAGATCTACAAGAACGGTCCGGTGGAAGGAGCCTTTATTGTCTATGAGGACTTCCTGATGTACAAGTCTGGTGAGCATCAGTCCTGAAGCTGTAGGGAGCCCTCTTCCCTACTTCATCCATAGGGTCTGTCTTTTGAGGCCCTTGCCCCTCTACTTAAGTCTGAATCATAGAATTGCCTAGGTTGGAAGGGACCTTTCAGATCATTGAGTCCAACCATCAACGTAACTCTGACAAAATCACCACTAAACCATGTCCTTCAGCACCATGTCTGCCCGTCTTTTAAATATCTCCAGGGATGGTGATTCCACCACCTTCCTGGGGAGCCTCTTCCAATGCTTGATAACCCTGTGGGTGAAGAAATTTTTCCTAATATCCCATCTTAACCTCCCCTGGCATAACTTGAAGCCACTTCCTCTTGTCGCATCGCCTGTTCCTTGGGAGAGCGACCTTCCCCTTGCTACACCCTCCTTTCAAGGAGTGGTAGAGAGCGAGGTCTCCTGTCAGGTTCACACTTGAGTATCCAGTGTTACAAGAACATGGGCAGATACCATCTCCTGTATCCATTGGTTTATAGCAAGGGGAGTAGGTGCTTGGGACCAGGTCAGGGAGGAAGCCCCAGTGGGCACCCCCCAGAATCACGGCTAAGAACAGCTAAGATTTTAGGTAAAATCCTGGCAAATGGTTCTCCTGGTGTGGACCCCAATTCCCTGTTCCAAACTGCTTGTGATGTGCCACCTTTGGGACCAAGTGTCTCTGGGTGTCCTGCATGCTGAGCTGATGCTTGGCACCAACTCTTCCTCCAGACTCTACACTGAGCTTCAGGTTTCTACTTAACCAAAAGGAAAAAAAAAAAAATAAGAACACCTCAGCCGGTCTCTGGGCTTTGATATCAAATGTCTCACAAGCTGGTGGGGGTGTGGAGCAGGAGGAGACAAGGCGCCTGTTGACATGTTGGCTTGTTGCCTTGCAGGGGTCTACCAGCACGTGTCCGGTGAGCAGGTTGGAGGTCACGCCATCCGGATCCTGGGCTGGGGGGTGGAAAACGGCACTCCATACTGGCTGGCCGCCAACTCCTGGAACACCGACTGGGGGGACAATGGTGAGGCCACCCCTGGAATGCTGCCTGCGGCGGGGGGGTGGGGGCTGCCGGAGGGAACCCCTTCCCCATTCTTGGCACGATGGGGAGGTTGAGTTTTGCTCTTTGGTGTGCTTCCAGGCTTCTTTAAAATCCTCAGAGGAGAGGACCACTGCGGCATCGAGTCGGAGATCGTGGCTGGCATCCCCAGGCCGGAGCAGTACTGGAAGAGGGTGTAAACCTCTTCATCAAACCACAAATAATGCCGAGTCCCCGATGCTTTTAACTGATAGTGGGTTGGGTGCAGAGCCCCCCCCCCCCCTTCTATGAGACTATAGTTGAGGTTACTTTATTAAAGCTTTTTATCTTTTTTTTTTTTTTTTTTTAATTGTATGGTGGAGCTGGAGGTGGGACTGCTCTCTGCAAGCCCTCTGCTCCTGGTGGGTCGCAGCTGTGGGGCGTTCCCTGCTCAAAGGACTGCTGGAGGGCTCGCTGGCCTCTTGCACCATGGTGTTTGGGGTTAGCCCGGACCCCTTCCAGCCCAGTCTGTTCCTGGGAGGGTAGGAAGCGGTAGCTTTGTGCTGGGACGAGGGACTTAGTGGGGCAGCAGAGGTGGACCCTGCTGGGAAGCCATGGCCAGATGTGATTTCTGCACCCTTGATGGGGTTGGTCTGACTGTTGGCACCCAAAACCAGCAGGGTACATGAGCGTGTGCCTTCAATTGGTTAAACTTAGACCTATTCATGACGAAATACTGATGAACTTGATGTGGGGCTGGCCAGGCCACGTTAAGGCCCCTCCTGCCTGCCACACATCCTTTGTGCATCGCTTGCTCCACTCCATCCCTTCGGCTGCTGTTTTTAAACCACTTGTTCCTCAGCTTTTTTGATGTGTTGGGTGGGTTTGGTGTTTTTTTGTTTGGTTTTTTTTTTTTTTCCTGCTGTAGTCTGGGGTTATTGATCCTTGGGAAGGGCCTGGCCGGAGCTCCACGAGCCTTTGATCAAATGTCCTGCGAGCAGATAGGGAAGAGCAAACCACTTGGCACCATGGGTGGCTGGGCAGCGTGGTGGGTCACGTCTTGGCCGAGGTCCCGTGTCCAAAGCTGGTGTGATGCTGAGCAGAGATGTTCCCTGAGGCTGCGTCTGGGAACTCATGCAAACGCTTGGAGGTATCTCGCTAACTTGCACACAACTGAGGGGTTGGGGTTTTTTTTGAGACACAGGCATTAAGGAAGAAGAAAAAACTTATTTTTGTTACCGGGGGGAGGTGTAATAGCTGTGTAGGAGGAATCATGTGATTTGCCAACACTAATATAGTGAAAGAGCTTCTCCTTTTTTTTTTTTTTTTTTTAAATTTTAAAGCACAAAGTATATTGCTGAGCAGAGGCTACAGGCCTGAAATACGTGAAGCGGGCTCTCCCTTGCACAGTACAATAGCCCCTGACCTCTGCTTACTGGGACACCAGTGAGACAGAGCTGTGGTGTATATGATTGGAACAACTGTGCCAATAAATGATTTCTCCACTGTCTTGTCTCCCGGCCCTTGGTTGCTTCTGCTTGACCTCAGACCACCTCACATAATTCTCCTGTTGCTCTGTGTGTCGTGGAAGCCGGGGGAGACCCTTCTCTCTTCACATAAGTGGGATCGGTTCCAGCCCTGTCTTCTGGCCATAGTGGTGACAGTGTGACTTGTGCTGACTCCTGAGGTCCTGGGCATTGCCTGCTCCTGGTGATGGAGGAGGTGCTTCACCATGGACCAGAGTGCAGCCAGGACCAGCCCCAGCATCTCTGCACACCGGCAGGGAAGAGAATGCACCGAGGCACTGGAGAGAGCTGCCTTCAGGGCAGGTCTGAGCCACCATGCCCACTGCCTGCAGGGCAACAGGCATTACAAGTTAATTTACTGACCCTCAGCTGTCCCTCACCCTGGTTAAAACGTGTCCTTTGGGTCTGGAACACCAGGCTTTACTGCGATGCCCAGGAGTGGCAGCAAGGAAGCATCTCAGCCTGGAGAAGAGAAGGCTCCACGGAGACCTTCCAGTCCCTAAAGGGGCTCCAGGAAAGCTGGGGAGGGACTCTGGAGCAGGGAGGGGAGCCATGAGATGAGGCAGAACAGCTTTAAACTAAAAGCGCAGATTTAGATGAGATTATTGGGAAGAAATTCTTTGGTGTGAGGGTGGTGAGCCCCTGGCCCAGGTTGCCCAGAGCAGCTGTGGCTGCCCCATCCCTGGAGGGGTTCAAGGCCAGGTTGGATGGGGCTTGGAGCAACCTGGTCTGGTGGGAGGTGTCCCTGCCCAGGGCAGGGGGGTGGGACTGGTTGATCTTTAAGGTCCCTTCCAACCCAAACCCTTCTATGATCTGCATTTCATCTGAGCTGAGGGCTTGTAACTTGTGGCATGATGGAGAATTACGCATGGAAACGAAATGATAGCTAAAAAAATTATCAAACAATCTTTTTCCCAAAGAAAACTTTAATTTTAACAAGACAGGAAGCTGCACAAAGAGAGCTATCGCAAGCTTCTTTTGAACAACAGCCTAAAACTATCTACATCGGTACCTGTGGAGTAGAGGTTCTTCTTCTGAGCAACAGTCTGGCCACAGGGGCTTGGCCTTGCAAAGGCCACCAAACTGCACCCAGTAGACAGCTCCGTCCCGTACCGGGACACAGGCTGCCCTTCCTTTCACAAAGGCAAAGCAGCATTTGAGGGGCAGGTGGGTAGGCAACCTGAAAACCGAAATCCACCCTAGGAAAACAGGACTTGCCTCTAAAGCGTTGTTTCCTGTTGAAGCAAGTCCAGCCTGATGTGTTTCAGAACAGCAGTGGAAGCATCTTCCAGCCTCCGCGTCGGTCTAACCCAAAGCATCATCCCAAGCTAGAGCCAAGTGGGACAGGGACACCCGCCCTGGGTCCCCCTCAGTGGCTCAAGCCTTCCCAGCCCATGGCAGGGGTCACTGCTGCCTTTCAGGGTGGCCAACGCACCAAGGTCCCCTAAAAAAACATCCCATGAGGAACCCACGGTGCAAACCCTCGCTCCCCTGCCTTGTTCTGCCACGGTCACCCATCCTCTTGGGCTGAAGAAATGGTTGCAGAGCCCGGACCCCCCCCAGCACTGGAGTCAGGTGGGGGGATAGCAGCTCAGAGCCATGCAGGCAGCTCCCTTCTCATTTTAACCACCCCCCAGCTGCTGAAACACAAAGCTTTGCAAGTGCAGGGCGCCGTCTGCCAGAGGGGAGGGAGCTGCAGTCGATGGCTTTCAGCTGGGGGCACATCGAAGTGGACAGAGCATCCCACCTCCACCGTCAATTAACACTAAAAGGGCTTGTTCCAAGCCTAGCAGCCTCCTTCAGCACAACAACAGAAACTTCAAGATTGCCTCTGCCTGTTTCCAGGCCGCAGGATGTCAACCAGCCTGGGTTGAGGGCCAGAAGGTGGCCAGAGCCTTTTCCCTGAATAAGGAAGCATGTTCCTCTCCTGGCTGAAGCAGCGTCCTTCCACTGCGGAGCAGACACCAGAGGCGACGGGGGAAGAGGCTGCCTAAGAAAGGGAGGCAAAACCCAGAAGGTTTTCCTCAGCTCTGAGCTGGAAAGGTGTCTCAAATCTCAAGCAAGAAAAGAGGCAACTGCAGTTTCTATTGAAAACCATCCTAACCAAAAAAAAAAACCAAAAACAAAAGAAAAAAAAAATATTCAGGTAAACTGTCCAACAGGAAAGAAGGGGAAAAAAAATATTCAACCTCAAACAGTAAGACTCCGATTAGCGTTTGTAACCATCCAAGCAGATGGCAAGGGTGGTGAGGAGCAAAACCACACCGTCGCCCCGGGGCTGCAGCTCACTGGCATCCCATCCTCGTCACCGTCCCCGGCCCGGTGGCACCCCACTGCCTGGCCATCCCCACTGGCAGGGGACGAGGAAGCCTTCTGCCTCCGCTGCCCATCCGCCGACCATCTCTCCCCCTGCCATCCCTGCTGCCCATCAGTTCTCGCCCGCCTGGACATACTCCTCGGTGGCCTTGGTGATGGTGCTCAGGTACTGCCAGCTCAGGGCAGCCAGGAGCATGGCGCACGACAGGTAGATGGGGGAGTAGTGGTGGCGCGATGCCATGGGGCCGCCAGGCAAGCTCATGGCGCGGATGGAGGCGATGACCTGCTGCGTCTTGTTGGATGACGGGTCTGTGCTTGGGATCTTCTGGTAGATCTGGGGAGGGAGGAAGGAGGAGTTATGGTTCCCATCCAAGGTTGAGGAGACAAATGGGACCACTACATGAAAGAGGAAGCCTTAGGGCCACCATGTCCTCAAGAGCAACCTCAGTGGTGGACTGCCATGGAGCAAGAGATGTCTGGATGGGGTCAGGGCCCATTTCCCTTGGGAAGTGCATTAAGCCAAGCAGCCTCTTGAGGGCACCCCATGATGGGAGATGGACCACATGGCCCCAGACACAGTCCCTCAACCCCAAGTGATGTTGCTGGGACCAGTGCTTCTTGCCCAGCAATCCGCAGCCCACCCCAAACCAGTGAAGACACCCTCAGTGTGACCAGCAGCTGGTGTGACTGCCAGGAAATTGCCACTTTCATCAGACAACCCCATGGTCTCTGGGGTTTTCAAACCTGATGGTCTTTGAGATACTTGTCTGCTTGACTCTTACGGAGGCGTGCACAAGCAAAGACCCTCCTCTGGGATAAGGTGCTAAGGTGTCAGTGTCCCTTGCCATAGGGCTGCCCAGCCCACAAAGGGACCTCCCATCACGCATGGTTTGGGGTCTCCCTGGTGCAGATGTAATGTCTTTTTATTTAACAGCCCTCGCTGGATTTGGTTTTGGGGGTTGGAGTGTTGGGTTTTTTCATGAATCCATCCACCAGATGTTCCTCCACATGACCTTTTAACCTCCACAGTACCCTGAAGTTGGGAGTCCCACTGCTTTAACAACCCGTGAAGAGACACTCTCATTTACTGTTGGCCATGGAGCACAAGAGAAGAGCCACCACACCATGCTGCCAGCTGCAACTACGGACACAGTGAAAACAAGACTGCGTGCAGCCTGTGGTGAGATGATGCAACCTGTTCCAAGGTGTGTTGCAAGAAAGGTCCTCTGGGCCTGCTCAGGTCAAGGGAAGTCCTACACTGTGACACCTGGCTCCTCCGGTTCTCCACCAGAAGGACAGCAGGACCTATGTCTCTGCCTCTCAACACAGGCACAGACCAAGAGAACACATCAAGCACCTAGTTTGGTCCAAGCCAAAGCCATATCAGGGTCACCATGCCCTGCCACCATGAACTGACTAAGAGACTCAAGGAAAGGATCAACAGATTCATGGGTTTTCCCAATTCCATACCAGCAATGAGACAGAAAGTACTCAAAGGAAGCTGCTCAACCTACCTCTTCCACATACTGGTACATGATGGCTTTGACAGCTTGTATGTTTGTGGCATCCATCATTAGAGTGACGGCTTGTCCCTTCCGGATCTTCACAACACCCCTGAACACCTGCTTGTTGTTATAGCAGGCAGCCAACGTGGCAATAGCCATCACCTAAGGAGAAACACCAAGAGGCCTTACTGCATTGCAAGGAGCTTGCCAAGGGAGTAACCCTGGCCCAAGTGAAATCGATGGCAAAACACTCAGGAGTGGAGCCACAATCTCACCACCAGCAGAAATGGCAGGTACCGGGCAAAAAGAAAGAGACGGAGAATAAAACAGGCTAATATTGACATGATATATAATGCTCCAATGCCTCCAGCTTCTCATCAGCTGGGCTGCAGACGATGAAGAACCACTTGAAAGCATAACTCACCTGGGGGATAGCACAGAAGTTGAAGACGCTTTGGTTTTTCAGGCGGGATAAGTATGTGAGGACATCAGGGACATGGTGGAGGGCGTTGGTGATGAGCTCATTCAGACACTGGACAGCCATATCGATGTTCTCTGGTTTGGCAAGATCCGAGAGCTTCTTTGCGTATCTGCTCCAAACCTAAACATCAAGATAAGGACTCACAAGTTGGAGGGTACATTCGTGCCGTAAGAGAGACATCAGTCACAGCCTGAGGTTTGGGAAAGCAACAAGAACCACCAGAGACCCATGAAAGCCTTGAAGGAGTAGGGCTTGCTAGGCTAAAGAAAAGAAGGGTGGGCAAGCTGCAAGGACATGACAGTGGCCTTTGCATATAACAAAGGGATTGCAAAGAAGGAGGATGCAACTCATCTCCACATCTTCTCTAGGCAGGGCAAGGAAAAGATGCCTCACACATTGGGCTGACATCAAAAAATGCTCTATGACACAGGTGAGCCACATGGAAAAGGGGGAGAAAAATTCTTGGAGGGCCTGAAGAAGAGCGGACAAGCATCTGTCAGGCTCAGGCAGAGCTGGTCCTGCCTTTGGGAACAGACTAGGTACCCTCCCGAGATCTCACCAAGCCTTATCCTCCCTCATTTCCAGAACCAACATAACAGAGAGGGGAAAAATTGGCACAAGTTCTTGGCAGTGTGGGGAGACATCATTTCATCCCCACATCTGTAGATAGATATGGAACTTGTCACCCAGCCGTCATTAGAAGAACTATTATCAAGAAGATGTACAACCAACAGTAGCGATCTGATGCAGCACAGCTTTACTGTAGGGTCCTGACAAAATTAAAGCAGACTGTCAAGTCTCACCTGTTTTAAAGGGACTTTGATTTAAAGGGACATCAGAGACCCTACAATTTTAGCTGTGCACCTTCCGCTACGCACCCGGTAATGCATTCCCGAGACACGTGTCCTGGGAAGCATGGACAGTTGGCCCCATCTGTTACAGGTCTTGGACAGAAGTATGAAAGACTATCAAGAGACACCAACAAATGGTGGAAAAAATGCTGGCTTTGGGAATTTCGAAGGAAGTTCCATCAGGAACGCTTCCAATGAGAGGATAAAACTCACTGTATCAGAGCAGCAACAACAGTACCTTCAGCCTGAGCACATCTCCCAAAGAGGCACAGCAGAAACGCTCACCCCAAGGCGATGTTTTCATAGAATCACAGAATGGTTTGGGTTGGAAGGGACCTTAAAGATCATCCAGTTCCAACCCCCTGCCCTGGGCAGGGACACCTCCCACCAGACAAGGTTACTCCAAGCCCCATCCAACCTGGCCTTGAACAGAGATGGGGCAGCCACAGCTTTTCTGGGCAACATGTTCCAATGTCTCACCACCCTCAGAGTGAAGAATTTCTTCCTAGTAAAGAATTTCCTTCCCTCACCTCTCTGGGCCAGAACTCCCTTCCCTCCAGCTGGTCCTCCAGATAGTCACGGATGATGTTGGTTTTCTGCAGGAAGAGGCCCATGGAGTTGGCCAGCTCCGTGTCCTGCCCGACGATAGGATCTTCTAGCTCTGATGCAGAGAAGAGACGGGAAAGGCCGATCCCCACCAGCCCAGCAACGTAGTGACAATACTGTGAAGCACCAAGAGAGGAAGGTGCAGAAAAGAAAAAAAAAAAACAAGATAAAAGGAACAGTTAGAAAGAGCGGCCAGTTTGCCACAGTGAGTTTTATGAAAATGATGCTCAGAATTAATTGACAGTATGTTTTCTGCACATTCTCACGGCCCTCCCTGGGACGTCTCAGCTTTGCCATGCCCAGCAAACACCTCACCAAGGATGTCCCACCAAGGTGCCACTCTGCCTCCAGCAGCTGAATGAACCGCCCACAGGGGAACAGCTGATGTGATGGGTCACCCAAAACATGTGCTGGTGGGTGACACCAACAATCCACGCCATCCTGCTGCCACCCACAGGACCAGCAGTCTCTCAAAGCCTTCCCAAGGCCACACAGCCTCCCTCAAACATCTGAGTCCTCTTCCCCCAGGGATGTTCTGTCTCCTCTTCCCCCAGAGACAAGGTGGACCCTACTCATGTTTGGTCTGGTCCTCTTGTCCAGGCTGACTTACCTTATCCCACTCATGCTGAGAGTCAACCTTCTTCTCCAAGAACTCTGCCATCCCGACGCCCATCTTGTGGCAAATATCTGAAATCACCTCCTGGTAAACCTTTGACAAGTTCCTGAACTCCATGGAGATCTGGCAGCACAAACCACCGCGAGGGGAAAAAAAAAAAAGACAGTTTTAGGAAAAAAATAGCAGAGCTCAATGTTTATTAAGAAATCAGAAAAAGACTGTTTACCGGGCGCCTATCCCGCCCTGGCTGGAGATGGAGGACAACTCCTGCAAACGGAGTTGTTTCAAGGCCCCTAAAGCATGTCTCAGTCTGAACAGAACCGTCTCTGGCGGTAGATCAGACACAGCAATATCTTCAAGAAGGCTCTGTGGCCTTCGACTAGTATCATCCGGGACTTGCAGGACAAAACTAGCTACCCTTGGCAGACACAGTTGTGGTTTTTTTTGTAATTTGTGAGAGCATCCCATCACGCCAACCACGGGGAGAGACAAGGGAGCTTTCTGCTGCTCCGTTCTCCTGAACCCTCTCCAGCTCTGGCTCCATAAGGCACGTTTTGCACAACTGGAAAGGCATCAAGCAACCGAGAAAGCACAAAATCCTTCTTCTACATCTCCAATAACATGATTTAATGACTCAGTCGTTCTCACACTGCAAAGAACATCCTCCCCTATTGTGCTGAGTGCTCTTCTCCACCCGTGGGTAACTACAGCCAGCCCAAGGTGTGCATCTGGTAAGGACAACAGTCTGAACAACTACAGCTCGGACATGAACACCACCGCAGATTCAGGCTCTCCTCCTCGCCCTGTGTCTCAGTCTGTCTGTAAAATAAGCATATTGACGCTTCTTCTGTCTCAATGGCTTGACTCCACTATACAGAGAAGCATGACCTGAGAGTACACCTCTACTAGGTATTATTAAAATCATAGAATCACAGAATGGTTTGGGTTGGAAGGGACCTTAAAGATCATCTAGTTCCAATCCCCTGCCCTGGGCAGGGACACCTCCCACCAGCCCAGGTTGCTCCAAGCCCCGGCCAACCTGTCCTTGAACCCCTCCAGGGATGGGGCAGCCACAGCTTCCCTGGGCAACCTGGGCCAGGGGCTCACCCCCCTCACACCAAAGAATTTCTTCCCAATATCTCATCTCAGTCTCCCCTCTTTCAGTGTAAAACCATTCCCCCTTGTCCCATGGCTCCCCTCCCTGCTCCAGAGTCCCTCCCCAGCTTTCCTGGAGCCCCTTGAGGGACTGGAAGGGGCTGGAAGGTCTCCCGGGAGACTTCTCCAGGCTGAACACCTCCAAGTAATCCCCAGGAGGAGCTTGGGAAGTAGCGTGGACCAGAAACCTTTTCTCTTAAGGACAGTCTGGGATGCAACCATGCTGTTCTGGATGCTGAGAGAGCTAAATGGCTTGGACACGGCCAGACATTCTCAATCTGCCTCTAGTCAGAGAACAGGCTCCAATACTGATTTAGCTTGCGAGTGGAGACTTCCTACGGCTTCCTTTTAGAAGGATCCTTAGAGCAACAAGATTTTGGACAACATCGTTCCTAAGAGTGAGGGTGCTTTTTATCTAATACGTATATCAAGTATCTGCAAACAGACTCCTGTAGCTCTAGAGCAGATCCCCAAGGACTGTTGCAAACACTGGGCCATCCATAAGCCAGACGCCAGCCCAGCTTTCCTCTTCTCCATATCTGTTAGGGGTCACAGGACACCCAACCCAGGCAATACAGAGTTGGGCAACAAATCCCAATCGCTCTCCCCAAGGAGACAGTCGCTCTTCCAACGGGAGAGGCAAAGAGCCACTTTTCAGAGCTGGCACGGGTTACCTCTGGCTCGTGTACGGAATTACACAATGTTTGGGTTTCCCACGCCAGCTCTGCATCCAGCCCCACGTGCAGGTGATGTAGCTCTTCCAAAGAGCTACGGGCTCACCAGGGACCAAACGAGCTCGGCAGACACAGACAGGCATAACGTGCAGGGACAACTATCCACAGAAAGGTGACACAAGGCGGCTGAAGCAAGGAGGTGGGTGCCTTACCGTTGGGAAGTCTTCGAGCACCTGCCGGTCCTTCTCCTTGCTCTCCATGTATTTCCACTCGGGTTGATAGAGATAGGAGTGAAACTCGTGCAGCATCGGGACCTTCACATCTAAGCTGATGGACATGTCATCCTCTATAGTGTCCAGGGCACGGAGAACTAGGTAGAATATACAGACGGCGTGTCTGGGGGGAGAGAAAAAAACAATCATCCCTTACTTGGGATTGCTCGTTAGGTGGGACAAACAGCTTCGATTAACCGCACAGCCTTCGGCAGAGGCGATTCCAGCTCCACATGACACATGCTGGCACCACCAGGTTGTTGATGCTTTTGGAAGATCCCAGTGTCTCCTACAGTCTGGAAACCAGCTTTGGTCAAGGGATGCCCACGTCCAATCCCTCCTCCATCGAATCATAGAATGGTTTGGGTTGGAAGGAATCGTTAAAGGTCATCTATAGTCCAACTCCCCTACAACGAGCAGGGACATCTTCAACTAGACCCAAGGTACCAGCTTCCCCAGCCATCGTCTGGGGACAGTGGCTGTCCCTTGCAGTGCAGGAATGTAAAATAAATGTGTTAGAAGTGTGCTCCTCAAATCCCAGGGTCACGGGAGCAGGTTAGGGATGGAAAGCCCCACCAGCAGTGCTTCCCAGTACCTTGATCATCATCTCCTTGAACCCTCACTCTGAGCAGCAGAGGTGCCTCTGCACAAACCCCCCGTGGGCTGATCACCACGAAAGCTGCAGAACGCCTGAGCGGGGTGGGAAACCCAGGTTTTTCCCCTTCGTGCAAAGAACTACGGCATGGGTTTTGGCTTTCTAACATGTCTATCAGGGAAGGGATGGGCCTGTAAAGTCTCCCTTGGTCTGGGCAGGGCAGGGCACCGCGAGGTCCAATCCTGCAGGAAAGACCCAATCCTGCAGGCAAGATCCCAGGTTCTCGACCAACACTCACTAGGACCCGGGAGGACAGAGCCCAAGGTCTGCTCCTGGAAAAACCAAATGGAAAATAAAGAAGGGGAAAAAAAGCAGGTGGATTTTTCCTATTACTTCCCCTTCTCTGCACCCAGCACCCTTTTAGCCTGTTTGGGGGGAGGGGGGGAGGTAATAAGGGGGTCCCTTACTGTGTAACTGGAATGTCAGGACTGGAAAATAGAGCCAAAACACCCTGGATTTGGTATCTCTGCACACAAGATGTGTCACAGCCCACATGTCCCAGCACGCCTGCAGAAAGCTGCTGGAAAGCCACTTTCCCCAACCCGGCCTCCACATTTCCACAGCTGATGCAAAAAAATAAAGTCCCGCTGGTGAGAAATACCGGCTCCGAGTCCAGGATTTAGAGAAAATAATCCCTTAGCTCTAAAGGAGCACAGCGATACTTCAAGGAGATGATGCATTTATTAATTGTTTAACAAATGGAAACTTGCTCAGACTGCTTCAATGCTAATTACTAGGCGGAAGCGTGGCTCTCCTGGGATGACAACGCACGAGCGGTGATTAAGCAGCCAGGGAAAACTGACCGGCTCTTACAGCCAATACTGTTAAATTTGGTATTTTTTTTCCTTAATTGAAGGGTATTTAACACTTCTGTCAAAGCACACATCCGAGCGCTCACGAGCACCTCGCTCGTGCCCTCCCGTTCCTTTGCATGGCTGAGTTTTCCCGTCTCAACCGGGCTGCGAACATTCATCCCGCAGGTTGCAAGTGCCCAGGACTCCCAAGCCCTTTCAGCAAGGACCTCCTCTGGCAGCAACCAAGAAAGGTGGAGCAGAAGCTGAAACACCATCCAAAATGCCATCCCAGGAGGTCCTCTCAAATTTACGCCATGCCAAGAGAAGAACTAGCAATAACTCCACTTATTTAACCCCTTTTCTGCATCCAAGTCTTAACTGCATCCCCAACTCCCATCACACACTGAATTCAGCTCCATGGCAATCTGGGGAAATCAAAAGAAGAAATGTTTTACGCTGAGGGTGGAGAAACCCTGGCCCAGGTTGCCCAGAGACGTGATGTATGCCCCATCCCTGGAAACATTCAAGACCAGGTTGGATGGGGCTTTGAGCAACCTGGTCCAGTTGAAGATGTCCCTGCCCATGGCAGGGGGGTTGGACTAGATGGGCTTTAAAAGTGCCTTCCAACCCAAACTACTCCATGATTCTATGAAATGTAAGATCATAAAAACAATTACACAGTAAGCGTGGTCTGCCTGCAGCTCCCCGTTTCTCTGCAGGGTTCCCAGGAACCGTGGTCCCAGCTGGGCTCCAACCCGAGACCCATGGGGATGACAGCGGCCAACCAAAGCCACTCAGTCTTCCCAACAAACACGCGTGACGTTGCCAGGAGGAGGACACTCCAGCATTACCTCCCCTTTGCACAACTGGAAGCATCCACTTCCAAAGAGCAAGTCCCCATCCCTGGAGGGTTTCAAGGCCAGGTTGGACGGGGCTTTGAGCAACCTGGTCCAGTGGGAGGTGTCCCTGCCCAGGGCAGGAGGGTTGGAACTAGATGATCTTTAAGGTCCCTTCCAATCTAAACCATTCTGTGATTCTAAGCACGATTTCATCTCAGGGCTCAAGCTCCAGCCCTGTCCTAGGCACAGCTTCACGCTTCCCAGGTGAGGAGGTCTCCTTTCTCCTTGCCACCACATGCACAAGGCTGGTCCTCTCCACCAAAGAGCTGAACCTGCAGGAATTGATCCTGAAGGGTCCTACAGACAGGCAGGACCATGGTATCCTGTTGCAGGAGCATCCCTCTTCTCTCCACCACCAGGACAGGAGTTACGATGTTGGCTCCTAACTCCACCACCAAAGAGTTACGATGTTGGCTCAGCTGCTGACGATGCTGCAGTTTGGAGCCTTCCACCTTCCAAGAAAACGCCCTGACCATGGAGCAACGGGCGAGACAGGGCCCTGGCCAGCAAAACACATGGTTTACAGGGCCAAAAAAAATAAAGCAGGAAGAAAGCAAACATTTTAGCTCAACTCCCTGTGCGCCAGCCTAGGGAGCATCGCTCCCAGCACTCAGCCAGAACCTCTCCATCTTCCAGCAGTCCTTGGGGGGACGCATGGAAACTCTCCCGGGAGCAGGGATGCGAACCAGGCAGCAAGAGCTTCACGCTTCCCCAGCCTTCAAACAAGGAGATTTTCATTTCAAAGAAGTGGCAAAGGGAGGGGACCGGGCTGTGGTGTAGGACACAGCGCTCTGGAGCAGGCCCTGGGCTTGAATCCTACACCAGCAGCTCCTTCAACCAGCAGGAAGAGGCAAATATTAAGCAGTCCGTAACTACTGGGGTTCAGTTTAACCCCTTAACGGGGTTAACATCAATGAAAACACTTCTTTGACGCGATCCGGCAAAATTAATTCCTTTGCTAAACTTGCTGCTCCGCCTATTCATATATTCTGCCGATTTGTCATTTCCCTCTTTTGTCCCAAAACTCTTCAGCGGAACAACTGGGCTTTGAAAATTAATTTCTTCTGATTCGCAACAAGCCGGCTGTAATTCAGCCGCAACCCCTGGGCAGCCCCAGGTGGCAAAAATCCAGCAATAGCATTTTTAGGATGCCAGGCAGAAGTTTCTGTGCCCTGAGGGTAGGGAGCGATGGAAGCCAGCACATGGCATGCAGGCACTGCTAAAAGCTTTCAAGGTGTTTTATTGATTGGCTGCCTTTTTTTTTTTTTTTCCTTAATTTCTACATTAGCTAATACACCAAGTGTGGAAAAAAAAAGAAAAATTTATTCTTGGCCCCACTCGTACCTTTCCACGCAACCCCGGCCAAACCGCTGGATTTTTTTTGCCTTTCCTGTAAAACCGGCTGCAGACATCATTTCATAAACGCCAGACGACAGCGATGGGGCACCGTCCAAAACGCCAAACCGGGGCTCAGAAACCCAACAGAAAACCCAGTGTTCAGGCCCGGCGCTGGCAACCGCAGCATTAGACGCGATTGGTGGAATTTATAGGAACAACCCCTAATTTTGACGATTAATCCCAGCTTGGGATTAACTGGAGAGAGATCTATGTGCTGAAATCAGTTATTTCTATATGAATATAATATAGAAATATATAATATACACATGCACAAAGCAGCAGGCCAGCTGAGCTTTGCACCTACCACCATCTGAAACTTCGCCTGGGTCAGGAAAATTTGTACAGCAAAAAAACTGAGCGTCCAGCAATCCCCCTCCCAT
Source organism: Larus michahellis (assembly GCF_964199755.1). Lineage (NCBI taxonomy): Eukaryota > Metazoa > Chordata > Aves > Charadriiformes > Laridae > Larus > Larus michahellis. Next base: position 128,144,180 of record NC_133898.1, read on the forward strand.
GATTTCCTAGGTTTTAAGGCAGCTGCTTCCAAAAGTACCTTCCAGGCTGGGTGCAGACCCTCGGTCAGCCCTGGGATTTTGCTTTCTGGAGGCCAGCGCCAGCCCTTGGCACTGCCAGGACACATTCCCAGGGTGTCACAAACAGCACATGGCCAGGCGCTGCGTTTAACCGTCTGCTGGCCAAGGAGCTGAAGGGTGGATGCGTCACGTCCAGCCAGCTCCGACGTGAAAATCCTCACGTACGGGCTGCATCACGGATTGTCGACAGCCAGCCCAGCCCAGCACCCCGGGGATCTGCTGCACAGGGGGAGGCAGGAAGAGGGAGCATTTCCCAGCGGCTCAGCTAAGGAAATATGGCATTTTGGGGGCATTGCATGGAGCACCTCCCCGGGAGCCCCAGTGACGGGGTGGGGGGCATCGCACCTACCACCTCCCAGACGGCTCAGCCCGGGGTGGGGGGAGGCATTGCACCCACCACCTCCCGAGGACCTTCAGCCTTGGGGGGGCGAGCATTGCACCCACCATCTCCTGAGGACCACCGGTGTCACAGGGACATTGCACCCACCGCCTCCCAAGGAGCCCCAGTGTCTGGGGGGGGTTAGCACCCACCACCTCCCAAGGACCCTCAGCTTTGGGGGGCAGCATTGCACCCACCACCTCCCGAGAAGCCCCAGTGTCGGGGGGACACTGCACCCACCACCTCCTGGGGGATCCCAGTGCCGGGGCGGGGAGGGGTGGGGATTGCACCCACCACCTTACAAGGCATCCCCGTGTCAGGGGGGCATTGCACCCATCACCTCCAGCATGGGTCTGGCATCAGGGACCCTTGTACCCACCATCTCCCAAAGAGCCCCGAGGTGTCAGGGGAGGGCACTGCACCCACCACCTCCTGGGGACCCCCAGTGTCAGCGAGTCACTGCACCCACCACCTCATGGGGACCCCCGACCTCGGGGGAAGGGGAGCACTACACACACCCCCCCTCCCGAGGAACCCCAGCGCTGGGAAGACATTGCACCCACCACCTCCAGGGTACCCCCGATGCCTGCGGGCCGTTGCCCCCGCCACCTCCCGGGGAGCCCCAGCGTTGGGGAAGACCTTGCCCCCGCCACCCCCAGCCCCCCGTCGCCCCCCCCCCTCCCCCCCGCCCCCAGCTCACCGCAGCTCTCCGTCCAGGGCCTGGATAACGGCGGCGAAGCTGCGGCTCGTCTGGTTGAGGTAGCGGTAGCAGGTCCGGAGGCCGCGTCCCAGCGAGTCCTGCGGGCAGAGCGAGGTGCCGGGGGGCGGCTGGAGGCGGGGGGCGGCCGGCGGCGGGGCCGGGGGGGCGGCGGCGACACCCCCCCCACACTGCTGCTGCTGCTGCACCCTCCGCCCGCCGCCCCGCAGCCGCCCCAGCGCCCGGGGGGGACCCCGCGGCGGGGACAAGGCCAGGGTCCGCTTGAAGAGGGACACGGCTTTGGTGCTGGCCGCCATGGGGCGCGGCGGCGGCGGCGGCGGCGGCGGGGGGCTGCGGCCGCTCCGCCCCCACGGGCCGCCCGCCCCCTTAACCCGCGCCGCGCCGCCGGGGCACCGCCGCCCTGCCGGACCGGGGCCGTGCATGGGAAACGCCGGGGCCGTGCGGGGACCGGGGCCGGTGCGATGCATGGGAAGCACCGGGGCCGCGCCCGGTGCCATTGCGATCCCCGGAGCCGTGCACGGAAAGCACCGGGGCCGTGCGATGTCCGGAAAGGACCGAAACCCTGCATCACTCGGAACCGGTGCGATGCCCGGGCAGCATAAAGCCCGTGCAAAGCAGCGGGGCCGTACAATTCCCGGGGCCGGTGCAATGCACGGGAAAAACAAAGCCGATGCAAACCCCCCCGGCCGTGCGATGCCCGGGAAGCACCGGTACCGGGCATCAGCCGGAGCCGGTACGATGCAAGCAGGGTACCGGCCCCGGGCAATGCGCGGAAAGCACGAAGCCGGTGCAAAGCACTGGAACCGTGCGATTCCCAGAGCCGTGTGATGTGTGGAAAGGCCTCACCGGTGCGATGCCCCAGCAGCATAAAGCCGGTGCGATGCCCGGAGCCGGTACCCTGCGTGCATCGCACCGGCTCTGAGTGATGCACAGCACCGGTCCCGCGGCACGGCACTCAACGCACAGAAAGCACGAAGCCGGTGCAAGGCACCGGAGCCGTGCAATGACCGGGAAGCACCGGGAATCGTGCATCACTCCGAGCCGGTGCAATGCACGGGAAGCATAAAGCCGGTGCAAAGCACCGGGACCCGCGCATCGCTCAGAGCCGGTGCGATGCACGCAGGGTACCGGCCCCGGGCAATGCACGGTAAGGCCGGACCCTCTGCAATGAATGCCTGGGGTGCCCGCAGCCGGTGCGATGCCCGGGAAGCAGCCGGTGCCGCCCACCGGTAACACCGGTGCAACGCTCACCCATGGCAACGCCGCAGCCGCGCAGGGAGATGCCACCCCATCCTCCCCATCCTCCTCCTCCTCCCGGCCCCCACATCACCGCGGCATCTTCTCCCCACCCCCGCCCCGGGCACCGGAGACAGCGCAGCGCATCCTCCCTTCCCCCCGCCCTCACCCCCCGCTCCGCTCACCGGGTCCATCCGCGGCATGACGGCCCGGTAGCCGCCCATTTTGAAGCGCAGCAGGTTGTAGATGTCCTCGGGGTGGCCCAGCCATTTCCTCAGCAGCTCCATGGGGGCCGCGCTCATTCCCCCCCTCTTCTGCCGCCGCTGCTGCTGCTGCCGCCGCCGCCGCCGCCGCCACCCCCCCGCCCGCCGCTTAACCGGAGTCGGGGCGGCACCGCCTCTGCCCCGCCCCTCCGCCAATCAGCTGGCTCGCCCCATCGCTCGGTGAAACGGCCAGGCCGCTTATTGGCCGAGGTGCGCTCGCACCAGGGGAGCGCCGGCCAATGGGAAGGCGGCAGGGCTGGTGTGACGGCCGCCGGCCGGCGCTGATTGGGCGGCGGCGCCCGTCGCCACACGCCGGCGGGAGGAGGAAGCGGACGGCCCACGCGTGGCCTCGCCGCCACGGAGCACCCCTGCCTTCAGGCCCGGGGAAGGCACACCACCCTTTAAGCTGTATTGTGTCACCGTCTGTCCCTGTCACCGGTGGCACTGTCACCTCTGGAGCCACCCTTTGCTCAGCGGGATCGACCCGGCCTGCTGGGAGACCTCCCCCGGCTCCCCGCCTCTGGCTCGGCCAGCTCTACCTGACAGACACCCAGCTGCGCTTTCAGGTTTCTTTTCTGTGTGTGTTTTTTTTTTTTTTTTTTTTTTGATTGTTTGTTTTAAAACAGAACTGAAAATAGGGTTTTCCTGCCATTTTCCCCTGCAGGACCCACAGAATGGTTCGGGTTAGAAGGGACCTTCAAGATCATCTAGTTCCACCCCCTGCCCTGGGCAGGGACACCCCCCACCAGCCCAGGTTGCTCCAAGCCCCGGCCAACCTGGCCTTGAACCCCTCCAGGGATGGGGCAGCCACAGCTTCTCTGGGCAACCTGGGACAGGGGCTCACCACCCTCACAGTGAAGAGTCTCTTTCTAATATCTAATCTAAATCTCCCTTCTTTCAGTGTAAAACCATTCCCCCTCCTCCCATGGCTCCCCTCCCCAGCTTTCCTGGAGCCCCTTTAGGGACTGGCAGGGGCTGGAAGGTCTCCGCGGAGCCTTCTCTTCTCCAGGCTGAACCCCTCCAATTCTCTCAGCCTGTCCTCCCAGCAGAGGGGCTCCAACCCTCCCAGCATCTCCGTGTCATCTTCTTCACCACCGTAACCCCACTACTTGGATTATTCAGCAATCCCATAACCTGCAACCAACTCGAGGGCATCGCGGTTCACAGGGGAGAGGCTGTGCAGGTCCTGTTTGGGAAGCAGCCTATCGCTGAGGTCTTTAACTCCAGTGTTCCCTGTTGATTTGCAACCCACATTTAAATCCCGTTCCCATGAAGCGAGTTTTCCTGCTGAGCCACCAATATGCAGCAGAGGAAAGCTGCTGGTAACGATCCTCCAAAGGACAGCACCAAACACAGGAGTTTCCCTGTACACCTCAGTTTTTGACCAAGAAAATACCAGAAAAGACACACTGAACATCACCAGTTCTAACCCCAGTTTTTATTTTTCACTCAAGTCAACAATCTATTATTAAAATAAACCAAGATCCAGAGAGGACAGTGACAGCTTCTTCCTACTGCATAGAGACACACAGCTCAACAAAGGAGGGACCATGTCATCTCTATTCCCAAACCTTTCTGCTTTCAAGTTACCTTGCAGATCATGAATTTTAACGCAACCCCTCTCACAAACATTGTTAGACACACCCCAGATCTGTCAGGCTTGTGACCCTAGGTGTAGCTAGTGACTTGACTGAGCCTCACAGTCTCCCCCATCCTTAGTGGCCACCCCTATAATCTGTTAAACAGAATATATATATATACACACACACACTATTTTTTTTTTTTTTAAACACATGGAGATCTGGAATTGTCAGTTCACCACAAAAATCCAACCTGTGAGGGCAGAGCCCGTGCCAGGCAGGCAGAGATGAGCTCCACTGAGCACTGCTGAGGGTTATTTTCAGCCCTTGGGAGGAGGCAGCCGTTCCTGTAAGAGCTGACAGAGGCAACAGCCACTCACTTTTAACCACACCTAATCGCAGCACACAGGTACTCGGCTACAAGCAGAGGAAGGATTATCCAATATGGAATTAGTGAAGCTGTTTCGGCAGAGGGATATATTCTTTTCTGCTAACTCCACCATAAGCTATTGCACCCATACTAAAGTCAAGGGGGAAGGTCACTTCAGACCACAGTAATCACCTCCTCAATACCCTACGCTTTCCACTCACCGTAGTCTGAACACGGGGACCAATAAACCTCAGAACTCAAACTATTTACACTGTTTTGTCACTGTGACAAAAAAAAAAAAAAAGAGAAAAAAAAGATGTTAGGCGTGTACGACCATTTTCCTTTTTGCATCCAGAGGCACACAGCACTGCAGCCACTCCTGTAACCTCTGCTGAGCACTTAACTCTGCCAACTCACTGTCCCTAAGGAACAGATTCAACAGCCTCAAAGAAACCATGAAGACCTTCTCAGGACAACCGAAAGCCTGGTTCAGAGACCACCTAGACACCCTCCAGGAAAGGAGGAACACAGAAAGTCACTTGGTGACTGGGGAAGGACCCTCATCCCCTGGCAGCACCTCAGGCTGGCAATGAGGACACCACCACGTAAGTCTCTTAAAGCCACCTGGGGGTCCAAGGGTTCCCTTCGTCACTGCATGCCCGAGGGGACACTGCTCCTTCTGGTAGATCCGTGGGTGCAGCCCTTTGCCACACAGCTTGCTGCGCAGCCAGTCAGAGCTGAACTGAACCGCACAGTCAAGCAGATGCTCCAGATCCGAGAGAGCCAAGAGGGAGCCTTGTGTCAACGGGTGGATCTTGGCCAGGTACAAGATCTCATTTTTAATTATGTTCCCTGGAAAGGGTCAGAAATAAGGAGAAAATAAGGGTATTTCTTGTCAGATGCAGACCTATGGCTCCAATCATGGTGACTTTTGCCTCTGATGACAGCTAGCAATGCCATTCCCCATATCAGGGGTGGCATGCAACAACTAGACTTACACCTGGGATTGGACTGGAAGATGTTCTCTTCCCACTACCCTTGAAACAGACCTTCCTCTTTTCCACAAGTACAAGCCAATCCATAGTCACCCACACTAAGACTGTACTCACACAGTGCACTCAAGCATCTGAGGCCTGTGGCTACAGACTGCAAGCCTTGTCCTCAGCAAGATGTCCACAACCCCCCAGCTAGATCAACCAGAAGCCATAAGGGCAAGGAGTAAAACATTCAGACCTGCAGCTCCGGATCTGTAGACATCCCACCCACTTTCCTCCAGTTTTGCTCTGCCCACTACGCCCTGGAACTCACCCAGCCCTGAAAAATATCTTTGGTCTAAGAGCGTGTAGCAGATGGGATCGGGTGAGCGGAGGGCTTCCAGCGCCCGGCCGCGGTGGAACTCCACGGACAGGATGTCAGAAGCAGGATCAGCCCTCGGAGAAGAGCACCAGTGCATTCGGCAGTTGTAGAAAGCAAGGAAGCCTCCACTCTCAAAGTGCAGAACCAACCTGGGAGAAGCAGAGAAGTTGAAGTCTCTTGTCAGAAAGCATTTGTTAGACTCTGCTCTGGCTGAAGTTATGCCAGGGGAAGTTTAGGATGAATATTAGGAAAACTTTCTTCACTGAAAGGGTTATCAAGCATTGGAACAGGCTGCCCAGGGAAGCGGTGGAGTCACCATCCCTGGAGGTATTTAAAAGACGGGTCGACATGATGCTGAGGGACATAGTTTGGTGGTGGTTTTGTCAGAGTTAGGTTGATGGTTGGACTCAATGATCTGAAAAGTCCTTTCCAACCTAGACAATTCTATGATTCTAAGAAACTTGCACAGAAAGAGCCAACAGCAGAGCAATGGGGTGGAAAGCTACCGGAAGGTGAGAAAAGAGCCTGAACATGACATAAGCTTAGGGAGAAGCACACAATGATGCATCAGCCCTCACACGTGCCTACTCATTCTCACAAGAGCCAGGGAGACATCTCAAAGTACCAGCCCCCCAGGCCTGTACCCCAGGGCCACCTATTCCTTTCCTGCACAGTCTTGTGTGCGCAGGGTCACAGCAGGCACTCCAGCACACCAGACCACCATCTTAAAGCATCTTTAATGATTTCAGCCAAGCAACTTGGTTGTGAACCCACACAACTTGTGGACAATTGTTCCTTCTGCTGCCCTGTGGTCCCTGACCAAGAGACAGCAGCAGACAGGGAGCTGCATCAGCATCTTAGCTGTAGGGTCCACAGTCAGGGAAACCGATGGTCAAAGTAGCACACAAAACTGACAATGTCCGAAATTGTTTGTGTAGAAATAAAGCAAAAGCTCGCAGGATGCGGGAGTGGGGAGTGTGTCCCTACATACACAGGGGCCAGAGACCCACCTTGTACATTATTAACCACTCGGGTTAAACAGCTCACAAGAGCAGAGTCCACGCTATCTCCCAGTATTTACCCTTTCCTTGTTCAATACACTCCAGTGGGACTTAGGACGCAGAGTGTAGCCTGTGTTTTCAACACACTGCTGCCTTTAACAGCATCACTCCAATAGTGATTCCAGCTGTCCTAGCTGTATGCTATTTACCCAAGGGGGGTGGTGGTTTTTTTTGTTTGTTTGTTTTTTTAACATGTAATTTGGAGAAACTAGCATTTTTCAGGGCATGATTCAATCTAGCGTCCTACAAGTTCTCTCTTTCAATAAAAATGTTAACCGAGCTGATACTACGATCCCCAGGCTGGCAGGCGACACACATCCCACAAAGTGTGATCGCTTAATTCTCGGATCGCGTAAAACAAAGGAGATGAAACAGACAGCAGAAGGAAAGCATTAGAGAGGATGTGGCCAGAAGGCGTCAGAGTCAAAGGGTAGAAAACCCAGTTTCCAAGGGTAGAAGAACATGCCGTACTAAGATAAGGTATGTCCAAGGAAAACCATGACCAACTGATGCTGTTGGGAAACCTGTAAGACACCTACAAGACAGCAGTACCCCTCTACTCCACTCTGGTGAGACCCCACCTGGAGTACTGCGTCCAGCTCTGGAGTCCTCAGCACAAGAAGGAAATGAACCTGTTGGAATGGGTCCAGCAGAGGGCCACAAACATGATCAGAGGGCTGGAGCCCCTCTGCTATGAGGACAGGCTGAGAGAGTTGGGGTTGTTCAGCCTGGAGAAGAGAAGACTCTGAGGAGACCTTACAGCGTTCTTCCATTCCCTAAAGGGGGCCTACAGGAAAGATGGGGAGGGACTCTTTATCAGGGAGTGCAATGATAGGACACAGGGTAACGGCCTCAAACTGAAAGAGGGGAGATTTAGATTGGATACTAGGAAGAAATTCTTTACTGTGAGGGTGGCGAGGGAGAGGAACAGATTATCCAGGGAGGTTGTGGATGCCCCATCCCTGGGAGTGTTCAAGGCCAGTCTAGATGAGGTTTTGAGCAGCCTGTCTCGTGGAAGGTGTCCCTGCCTATGGCAGGGGGGTTGGATCTTTAAGGTCCCTTCCAATCCAAACCATTCCATCATTTTTTGTGGATTCCCTGGTTGAAGACACCCCATGCTATTTCTCATGCCTACTTATCTTAAGAATTACCAGGGTAAAAAAAGACAGGACTAAGAGCATTCCCACACAAATTTAGTTTGAGACAAAAGAGAGGTGGGAAGAGGGCAGAGTTTGAGGAATCCACCAAATACCTGGGTACAGGGTCTTTCCAGTCTCCCCTCTTATTGGCTTTGTTTGCTCTCGAGAACTCATTTGCCCGAATGCTGCCAAACAAGCCAAAGTGGATGCGCAGCCAGCTGCCCAGAGCCCCTACTGCATCCGTGGCTTCAGGTCTTGAGTGCTGGAGTTCCTGCAGCTCCTCTTCCTGGGGACATGTCTGTGCAGCACAAACCTGTTCTTGCCCTCCCTGGGCAGGAGAACTTGCCCCATTAGCAGCCTCTCTTTGCAGCACAGTCTCTTCTGCAGTTGGTCCTAAGGGACCTTCAGCAGCCACAAATGCCAGGTACAAGTTCTTCCCATGAACCTGAGAAAAAAAGGTGGGATGTACTGAGGATCCACATAACTGCTGCCTGTTTCCATACAAGTGGCTATTTTCTACAAACTCATTTAGATAGAAGGCGCACCACTCCACCCTGCACACAGGATTCATTAGCACCTGAGCCATTCCCATCACAGCCATTCTCTCAGCATCCCTTCTTTGGCTCCATGAAGCACAAAGTACTCAGATGCCACTCCAATGTGAAGTCCTCCCAGAGGCTCCTGTCAGGAGCCACACACCAGGACAGACACTCAGGGTTTCAAAGCCTGTCCTCACCGCTTTTCATTCACCTCCCCACTTTCTGCTGGCCTCAAGCGTTTCAAGCTAGGGTGACCTGGCACCCAACCTTGATGGTCAGACTCAATGATCTGAAAGGTCCCTTCCAACCCAGACAATTCTATGGCCTAACTCAAGGGTGGCTCTGAAGCCACAAGCTAGCCACAAATGTCTGTTGAGATGCTCACACCTGTGCCCCCAGCTGGGACTATCATATAATCAGAGGTGAGGCTGCACTAGCATTTGGTCAGTCAAGTCCAAATCGTCATCTGAAAGAGGTCAGGCAAGTGAAACCCACAGCAGGATTGACCCGATGTGACTATCTCACAACTGGCCACAGCACAGACATTTCCACCTGGCCAGGTGAAACCCTGCCCTTGGGTAAAAGGGAAGCAACTGTGGACATTCACAGCTGAAGGAAACAAGGCTGCTCCTTCTGACATCCACATACTGAAGAAATCAACTCTTACCTTCTAATAGCCCTCACCAGCACCAGCTCCTCATCCCTTGAGAGGCACAGAAACAGTGCCTTAACATGACTGACTCAAAACTGCAAATCTGGGCATCTCCATGTCTAGCCATGTCACTGCCTCTCCTCACAGTAACCTCCATGCCAAGCTTTGTACCACAGAGCAGTACTCCAAAATGAGCATTCACACCTCTTTAGCCACATGAGCCTGTTTTGTGGCCATAAACAAAGCCAACAGTCCACCTCAAACACAAGCTTGGTGTCCTTCTCAGGTTATGCACCTCCTGTGACCCAGAGGCAGGACAATGGTGGTTTGCCTCAGACTTGCCATGGACCAGTAAGTTCATCTTTAGCACACTCACCTGGGAGTCCTGGAGCCTCAGGGCATTCAGGTCATTCACATTGACCTTCCGGCTGCTTCCCCCCACCTTGGCCACCACTTGTCCCACAAAAGGAGAGGTCAGCAGCTGGAACTTCCTCACTGATGGGCCCTCCGGCATCTCCAGCAGCTGTTGAGGGAACAGCAGGTCCTTCTCACACTTGGTGCCCTAGACTTCAAGGGAAGTTGCAACTCAGAAGTACACAAAACCAGTCAGAGGCTGAGCTTGCCACAATCTCCTTATCCCAATTTTCCTCCTAAGTCCCTGTGGCAAAGTCCATGAAGAGAAACAGGTTCCTTTCAGGCCCAGGGAGGTAGGGGAATTTCCATCCTTGGGATATTCATAATCCAATCAAATAAGGCCCTGATCAACCTGCCTTAATGTTAGTTTTCACCCTACAAGCAGGAATTTGGCCTGGGGATTCCCCAGAAGTCCTTTCCTACTGCAGGTTCTCCATAGAGGACCTTAAATTAGACTGATTAGCATCCCTCTCATCACCAGGAACAAGAGCTTACCTAACTCCAACCATTCCCTCAGTCACAGCCCTCATGTCCCAGCACAAAGGAGGAACACAATCTTCCATAGACGTTACTGAACCAGAATCAACACAGGCCATGGTGAGCCGTCCTTTTCCCAATGCAGCCACCAAGGCAAGCGCTGCTCTCTGGTATCTGCACTGGAGTTAGCTCATCCCTTGCCTTGCCTCATGAGCTGCTTGCCCCACTGACTCCAGTGGCATGGGGACAGTTCAGGAGCATTCATACATTCTACTAGCAGCATCTGGGATCAGAAGACTCTGGATGAAGGGGAGATGAAGCAGCACCATCCTACAGCACAGAATCACAGAATGGTTTAGGATTGGAAGGGACCTTAAAGATCATCCAGTTCCAACCCCCCTGCCCTGGGCAGGGACACCTCCCACTAGACCAGGTTGCTCCAAGCCCCGTCCAACCTGGCCTTGAACCCCTCCAGGGATGGGGCAGCCACAGCTTCTCTGGGCAACCTGGGACAGGGGCTCACCACCCTCACAGTGAAGAACTTGCAGTTCTGAGGACTTCTGCCAGTACTTGGTGTACAAGAAAGCAGGCTTCAGGACATGGAAAGCAGTTTGGCTTTCATCCCATGGTGCCAGTACGCCCTGCAGACTAATCCCAGAGACCAGAACTGACCAGAAGCTCAGCTTCAAACTCTGCAGCAGTCAGTACAAGACTCTGAGCCACCTGGCAGGGCTCAGAGAGCTTAATGTGAAAATCAACAGCAACCTTGTGCACGAGCCCCCACCAGAAGAGGCATTCCCACCTCATGCTAGTATCTCAGCTTCTCCACTGTCTGGGATAGCACAGATACAGCAGTCCATTGTTGCATCAGCTCAGAGCAACTGTGAAACCAAAGCCTTCACTGCCACATGCTCCTGCCACAGCAAAGGGACATCCTTTTCCACTGAAGCTCTTAGCCCAGAAGAGGAATTTAAGCCAGCAGCCACCTTCATGCGGACATGAACAGCAGGGAGGTGCGGACATACCCTCAGCAGGAGCAGGCAAGTTAGCATGGCTACAAAAGCTTTCATGTGCTACAGCATAAACCAAATCCCTTTTTTCCAAAGCACAAGAGGAAAACATGTCAGGGAACACTCCCTGGATCCAGGACACAAAGTGAAAGATATTAATTGGTCATACAAACTAACTTTACCAGGAGTGAAAGACTGAGCTTTATTCCTGTGTCTTCCAGTGCATGGAATAATTATTCACAGGTCTGCTCCAGTTTCACCCAAAAAAGGTGCATGTTGTGTTCAGACTTCAGTCACAAGCCAGTTGCAGCTCAAGAGTCAGCTGAAGACATGCTCCTGCTGCCAAGGGCACCAGCAGCAATCTGGATCCCTGGGAGCAGCATTTGGCTGCTGGACATGGGTCATCCAAGGGATCTGCTCATGCCCCAGGTCTCCTGGGTCTTCATCCTGACTATCCAGGCACTGGATTCATCACAGGCAGCCTGGAATGAGCCCCAGGACAGCCCACACAACCCAGAGCTCAGACCCCAAGGAAGCTCATCACCAGCAGAGCCGCGCAGCTCCAATTGCTGCTGATTCAGTTCACAACAGGCTCACTGTGAGAGACTCCAAGTGCTGAGCACTTTGTAAGGTGTTAATGCACACACTCCCCCAGCTGCGGCCACTCTGGACAGCAGAGTAATGCTCCTCTTCAAGAGCCTGCCCCTTCCCCCAGGGCATAAGAGGAACCACCATCTGCTGTCTCTTGCCTCCTCCTTCTCTCCATGGACCTCCTTAGCTCACCTTTTTACTCCAGACCTACTTCAGTCTTCCAAAATGCTCCCCCCCTCCAAGGAGGAAGAGGAGGACACCACCCCTAGCCCTCTGCAGAGTATGATATCCACCTCCCCAAGAGCATCACCGCTGCACCCCAGAGCTCAGGTCCCAGCAAACCACCTGAGCTGGTACCACTACAGGTCTGGGGCCGGGAGCCAGGTTTCCAGAAGAAATCCTCCCCAGGTATGAGCTCATTTTCCATCCTTGTGCTTAGACAGAAGCCAAGCAGCCATACCAGGATGTAACAAGGACATGGCTGCTAGGTTCATCCACCTCAACCCAGCTTTACGTGCACACCCACGCTGCCAGCTCACCCGTATCCAGGGAACACGGCTCCACACCCTGCTGCAGAAGCAGCACTACCATCACTTCACACCCCCACGCAAGGCTCTTGCAGGGATTTCAAGGCACAGCCCCTGCCCCTCCACGCGCAATTAGAGCAGAACAGAGTTCACCATCTTCTCGCACTCATCCAAGCGCCTGCTTGCAGCTCTCTGAGCCCAGAGTTTCTACTCCATTTCCCCCCACGTCTCCCCAAGACAGTGGAGGCACCCACTGCACTCCCCCCAAACCCCACATCCAGCCCTCATGCCAGTGCCCTTCCCAGGTCCACCCTGTACATGCATCTGGAGAGCAGACCACGCAGCCTTTCACCCCTACTTCATTTCTCCCCTGTGCTCCAGAGCCCCTCCTCTGACCCCAGTCTCCCTTCCAACAGCCCCCAACCACCTCCCACAGCCTCTCCAGAACCAACCTACCCCCTCTCAGTAACACATTCTGCACCCAAAACCCACCCACTTTTATAGGGGAGGAGGACCCTCCCCTCCCAAATAGCAGGGGAGCTTCCCAGTTGGCTGGTGGGGCAGGAATGGGTGGGGTTTCAAGTTCTGGCCACACTCAGCCCCTCCAGTTGTACTGGTGTCCAGGGGCTGCTTGGACTGGGAAGGAAGCTGGGCACCCTGGGAGGAAGGTTGGGTGTTTGCAGGAGGGCTATGGTTCTGCAGAGGGTGGTGGTGGCAGAGCTCAGCCCATGCTGGAAATGTGATTTTGGCTTAAGGGTGGAGTCTCTGTGTTCAGCTGGGAATGTCTTGCTGTAATGAGTCTCTACTAAGTGTTTCTAATTTCATTAGCAAAGCAGGCTCTAAATGCCTCCCCTGTCATGGGAAGGAAAGCAGAGCTCAGATGGAACCCAGTAAGTTGTCCCTCTTGCTCGAATGAGATGAGTCTCCTGGAACTGGTAGCACTTTTGTCCTGTGAGTATCCCTTCATCTGTCACTTCTAGTGTTTGTCATGCTACATGGGCCATCCCAGCTTCTACCTCCAAGAAGGGGCTCTGTGTGACTCCTGGGCTTGGAGACAACGTTCAGTCTCCTGCAGTGACTCATTTTTTGGGAGTCCCCAAGTCTGAGCAATTAATTTACCAGTGATTTTGCCTCTTATTAGAATCTAACATCTATTTGGAAAAACATTTCCAGCATGAGGATGATCAACCACTGGAACAGGAACCCAGACAGGTTGTAGGATTTCCATCCTTGGGGATGTTCAACATTTGACTGAACAGGGCCCTGATCTAGTCCCTTCTGCCTTAAATTACTCTGTAATTGTATCGTTACAAGCTCCCTAGGACAGGACCCACTGCACCATTGCTTCCCCAGGTGCACTTCATGTGCGATCATTTGCCCCTAGCCCTCTCCAAGAAGCCCACGAGGGTAGTCAGAGCCAAGCAGCAGCCTTCGGGTTTTATTATCATTGTTTTATTTCCATTAGTTCTAAAGGTGTAGAAGTTACGTGGATTGGTAGCCATACTACTTCATAATATGTATTTTTTTTACATCTTTAAATAATTACAGCTTGTTCAGTTGGTTGGTTTCCCTCTCCCCCCTTACAAATAAGCATCTTGTTTCCAAGGGACCTTCCCAGATGATCTGGGAAGCTTCAGACTTTATACATGGGGGGGGAAAAACGAAACAAAACACCACCCCTGCCATAGTCACAGCTTCAGTGTTATATTAAGAGTTGTTGATCGGTTTTAAAGCTCCCTTACAATATTCCTGAGCTCCTCCTGATTGTGCCCTCTCCAGCCAGCCCAGAAGATTGGAAGTGAAACGTGGATCTCTTCTGATCAATTTAGAAAAGAAGTGGTGAAGTGATTCAAGATATTTCACTTCCACAAAGAGGAAAGACGTTTAGGAATGGTTGAATGACCTTTCTACCCCTCTGGCTCCCTGTCCTGGTTCTCATTTGCTCATTGCATTCTGGTGACCACCGAGCCATCGCAGAGGTCTGGTTTGGCACGACAAAACCTTGTGCTGCAAACCCTTCGACATCAAAAATTGGATGTGTGGTTAATGCGGACCTCTAAGGGAACAAGTCCCGCAAACGGATTTATATACGTGCTTAAGTGTTTTGCAGGACTGGGCCCTTCCCTCTTGCTCCCCAGGGCAGGGATGGTTCTTGGTTCTGCATTTGCATAGGACTTGGCCTGATATGACCCTCACTAGGTTCTCCAGCCACGTTGCAATAAAATAAATTATAGCAATAATAACAGCAATAATTATCTTGCTGTAACGAGTCTCTAATAATTGTATCTAATTATATTAGCAACGCTGGCTCTAAATGCCTCCCCCATCACGGGAAGGAAAGCAGAGCTCAGATGGAACCCTGAGTTTTGTAAGCTGTCCCTCTTGCTAGAATGAGATGAGTCTCCTGGAACTGGTAGCACTTTTGTCCTGTGAGTTCTGGTGTTGGCCATCCCAACTCCTACCTCCAAGAAGGGGCTCTGTGTGACTCCTGGGCTTGGAGACAACGTTCAGTCTCCTGCAGTGACTCATTTTTTGGGAGTCCCCAAGTCTGAGCAATTAATTTACCAGTGATTTTGCCTCTCATTAGAATCTAACATCTATTTGGGAAAACATTTCCAGCATGAGGGTGATCAACCACTGGAACAGGAACCCAGACAGGTTGTAGGATTTCCATCCTTGGGGATGTTCCACATTTGACTGAACAGGGCCCTGAGAAACCTGATCTAGTCCCTTCTGCCTTAAATTACTCTGTAATTCTATTGTTACAAGCTCCTTAGGACAGGACCCATCTACTATGGTGTGTTTGTACAGCACCTGCCATAGTGGTTCTCCATGTGTCTTGATATCAGTGTTGGCCACAATATGGCAAGTGGCCCTGAGCTGAAAATAGCTCTACCACAGTTTCGGGTGATTGAAAAGAAAGACAAACCAGGTGCATCCGAACTTCTACAGCTTGGACTGCAAAAGTGGGGACAAAAGAGCCGATTTCTACCACTAAAGAGAGCCAAGTTGTCCTCACGGCCCCCAGAGCCTCACCTTTTGAAAGCAGACATCTTGTTCTGTTATCAGGATCCTTGTAAATGCTCCTCTCTGTGTTTCTAGAATTATTTTTAAGGCTTGGTGGAAGGCTGAGAACCAGTTAACAGATCTCTACCGTGGTCATTTAGATAACCTGAGGGGGTACAAGGCAGGCTTATATCCTGCAGGGGTTTTCCCCTCTTGCATGGCAAACAGACTCCTTTATGGCATCTCGGAGTGTGTTTTGAAGGCAGGCAAAAAATTCAGCCAGGGAGTTTGGCTTTGAGGGTGGGAGGAGGAGCACAGTAATAAGGCAAGGTGGACAAAGCCCCTGGGAGCTTCTAGATGGAAAGAGAAAGGGGGCGTGTGGTTGGTCTGGACCTTAGCTTCTCTCCAGGAGACCACCCACTTCCCTCCCTCTCAGGTTGTCCAGGGTATCCCGTTAGCCAAGTGGCATCTTTGTGGTGCATGATTCTCTGTCACAGATGGGAATTCACAGCCAGATCCCAAGAGAGCTCAATTGCCATTTACAAAGGAATATAGTTCAAGGAGGAGGATGGGTAACGACCTGCATGCCCAGGGAAAAACACCTTCATGTTTCCAGTCCAAATTCATATTTTTAGGTGCTATTTCTGGCCTCATTTCTGCAGCCTACCAGGCCTGAGCAGAATCACAGAATCTAACCTACTTTTATTCATGTTTCATGAATGTCTTTTCCTTGTCTTTAATAAACACCAATGAGGCTAGACCCTGCATTAGCTCAGCAAGACAGAGTGGAAAAGATGGTGCAAACACCATCCAGCCATTCCCATGGCATCACCGCTATGGTGTTTTTCTCTGGGGAGTGCAGAGGCTCTGCCACCCCTCCAAAACCCTGCAAATCTGCGTTACGCCGAGCACAGGGAATGTGGAAGGGTCCAGGTCTCTCCTGTGACTCCAGTCCCAGTCTTTATCACCACCAGTCCAGTTGAATTCTTCTCCTTAAAGAAGCTTTTCTACCATCAGGAGGAAAAAGGTGAGTTCAAGCAAAGACAACACAATGCCATTCTTTTGCTTCAAACATGTATGTGGCTCCCCTCTTCGCCAAGCCGTGTATCTTGGTGTTTGCGTGGAAACATTCTTTGTGGGAATGTTAAACCGTGGGAGACAGAGGATGGCACATTTGGGAGGGATGCGCAATCCCTCTTCCAGATTTTTACTTGGTAGTTCCGTACTCGAGTTCTGGATGCAGGGAGGAGAGGAGCTGGCAAGGCAAGAAGAGTAACAGAGTTTGGGAGCGGACAGAAACAAGAGTGGAGAATCTTGTAGGACGAGGTCTCACAGAAATTCTCTGCTTGGACAGGCAAAGCTGTCCCTTCTCAGAAATGTTGATGAAAACGTCATGGCAAGCATCTGGTGAAGCACTTAGACTGCACAGGGGAGCTGTGGCGTCTGCAGCGCTGGAGTTTGTTAAGCACATGCTAGAGAAAGAGCAGTCAGGGCTAGGTTAGGTGGACTTGATCCCATTGGGAAAAGGGAACGAGTCAGTGAGCTCTCAGCATCTCTTCCAACTCCGTTTGCTAGGATTCCCTGATTGCCGAGAGCCTTACGGGCAGGAAAAAGCACGAGTCTTGTTTAATACTCGTGTGTGAATGGAGTTATGCTTCTCCTGCAGGCAAGCGAGTCTATGCACATGCTTGGAAAAGAAAACAGCCCCTGCCTACTGTTGGGGGGGGGGCTAACAGTTAGAGGCTGAAGCCTTTGCTTGTCGCAAAAGGTGAAATCCTAAAGGGTTAGATGTGTGAAATGGTCACGAGCCAGCTGTTAGGGGGAGAAGTGGGCACTCACAGCACAGGCAAAAATAAATGACAATCAGATTTCATCAATGACATCAAGACCGACAGGAAAGTATGCAAAATAATTAAATTAACTGTCTCCAAAGCAACGGCACAGCAGCGTTAGAAGAGCATCTTTCACTTGCTGTGCTCTTGAATGATCTCTGAGCCTGTCTTGTAGCTATCCATAAGGCAAGAGCCCAGCAATCTCCTCCAGGATTTGATGACCAATGTGGGTCTCCTCTACCTGCTTCCAGAAGGTTCCTCCTTCCAAAATCTCCCTTGACTTTGGACAGACCTTCTCCAGGCTCGGCCAACAACCTTTTGGAAACACAGTCCCATGATTTTGTAATGATAAATAGGAAAGGAGTTACTATTAAATACGGACATTCATTAGCTTTTCAGACCATTGAGGAAAATGAAGACAATGTTCTAGATGTGTAAGCTGAGGATGTGTGTGTGGGAGGGTCGCTTTGTTTCTCTGCCCTAGATCATATCAAATCCACTAAAGCCACCACAGCACGTCTAGTGAAGTCTGTTCGACAAACTGTTCTGGAACTGGCTCCATTTGGTGGAAGATCACTGAATTTGGGTAATGAGAAGATGGTGGCATTTTCTTCTGGTCAGGAAAAAAACAGATGGTGACAGAAGAAAAAAAAAGTGTCTCTGCTCCACAATTGTCTTGAGTCTTAAATGCCAGATATTTTTAAATAAACTAAACTCAAGAACTGTGTCCATCTTTGTGTTTCTGGCTATTTTGTGGAAGGTGGTGACAATCAAATATAGAGAGGCTCATTTAAAGTGGGGAAAAAAGGCTTCAAATCCATTAGGTACTTTGAGATTTGAGTCTTCTCTGTTCATTTCATAAGAGCTCTCAACACCTCAGGTAAGTCCTCTTTACCTCTTTGCTGGAACATCTCACAAGGGGAGAGAAGGCAGGAGAGCAGAGGAGGTGGGAAACATTGACTTGATGATTACATGGCATCTTCTTCATCTCTCAAGCAGATCAACCTGGAGTCCGTGGGTGGAAGACCAGGTTATGCAGTTATGATGTCCCCATGGTTTTCAGCTAACACCAGGCTGTTCCAGGAGTCCTGTTTGGAGCTGGTTTGTGGAGACTGGCTGATAGCTGACTGGTAAGCCTGCGGGGAAAGCTTCAGAGCTGAAATCGCAGGGTGAATAGATGATCCATGTCCGGACATGGCAGAGACTGAGAATGCCTATGGAAAAAAGGAAAATCCTGTGAACAAAACTTCGAACCATAGAGGACCACAAGAGTCTCTTTATGGGGGGCTGGTGCTATTGTGATAACGTATCTGTGGATTTGCTGTAGAGCTGCAGATGGCAACTTATGCATGATGCTTTGGACACACTCTTTCCTTGTTCTATACCCTGTTCTTTCCTATTGCTGCACATGGGGCATCTTGTTCCCTTCTAAATGTCAGGAATCATAGAATCATAGAATGGTTTGGTTTGGAAGGGACCTTAAAGCTCATCTAGTTCCAACCCGCTGCCCTGGCCAGGACCACCTCCCACTAGACCAGGTTGCTCAAAGCCTCATCCAGACTGGCCTTGAACCCCTCCAGGGATGGGGCATCCACAACCTCCCTGGGCAACCCGTTCCTCTCCCTCACCACCCTCACAGTAAAGAATTTCTTCCTAATATCCAATCTAAATCTACCCTCCTTCAGTTCGAAAACATTACCCCATGTCCTAACATTACACTCCCTGATCAAAAGTCCCTCCCCATCCTTCCTGTAAGCTCCCTTTAGGTACTGGAAGGCCGCTATAAGGTCTCTCAGAACCTTCTCTTATGATCATTTTACCTCCCAAGGCTTGAGATTTCATTGGCCTTGGGCTCTCCTAGCTTTCAAATGGCCTCCTGTGGATTGCAGGACATATTAACAGCGCTGCAAAGTGCTTGAGGTGCAGGATCAGTCCAGCACAACACTCAACCACTTTTTTTTTTTTTTTTTTCCCTCCAGGTATCATCTTGTTTAAACGCTGGAGTTCCCTGTATGAACCCAAAGGTAGAGCAACTCTCATAAATTATATTATATGCTCTGCCTCTTAACTGTGCTGTGCTATAAGGATCATTAACCAAGGCACGGTTATTAAACCTGCGGACACTCAACGCAGATCAGCTCCCAGATCTGTGTGCTGCTCAGCAGGAGACCCACCTTGTGTGGCTGCAGTGCTGGAGCCAAGACATCTAGTGGTGGATGTGGCACAGAGCACACCACTTCTGCTTCCTTGCTTTACCTTCGCAGGGACGCGTCTCACTTAGATTGGGGCTTGTGTGAGTTTATTCTCCTCACACTGCATTTCTCGTATTGCTCGACACGCAGCCAGGCAGTGTGGAGAAAGTAGGGTAATACTGCAAAGTTTTTCCTTGTTCAAGACAAATCAAATAATAAAAACGGAACGGGCATTTTCTTGCTATGGGACCTATATAGCTGCCTCGCTAGAAGGAACTTCATGTTTTCAGCAAAGCTACTACTTTTTGTCCATTCAGAACTGCCATACATCATTAAAAAGCTATATTGTGCTTGTAGACATTGTGACAAGAACACGGGGGTTTTGCCCCATAGAATGATTTGGGTTGGAAGGGAACTTAAAGATCACACAGTTCCAACCCCCCTGCCATGGGCACGGACACCTCCCACTAGACCAGGTTGCTCAAAGCCCCGTCCAACCTGGTCTTAAACACTTCCAGGGATGGGGTGTCCACAGCTCCTCTGGGCATCCATCCCAGAGGATAGATCTTTTACTGCAAGCTCCTAGACCCCTGGGTTGAAAAGGATTTTTCCACAGAGGTTTTGAGGATGTTCTTCTCAACATGTCTACCATCCTAGTTCCCCTCTTTGTCCTACTGCCAGCATCTCCTCTCTGTACCTGAGAAATTGGGCTGGGGTGCCCGTAATGAGATGAGAGCCCAGGTTCTGTTTTTATGGGACGCATTTCCTCAGTGGTCGTGGTGCTGCTGCTGCTGCTGGTGGAGCTGGTGGTCGGGGTAAGACTCTCGCTGCTGGATGGACCTGTGAGAAAGCAGATGGTAAACCGGCTCTTCCCAAAAACATTTCAGTATGGAGATATACCCACCCACCAAGAAGTTAGCGTGGGTAAAAATAAAAAAATAAATAGTGGGAAGGGCTTTGTTACTGCTGAAAGGCATTCAGAGATCCCCCACTTTTGAAGAATCAGCCCATTTTTTGGTTGGGTGTCTGACTTGCAGGACATGATGGTCAGAAACACATATATAGACATACAATAAACTTCCCTATTCATCGCTTACCTGCTGGTGTCTTTGTTTTGTTAAGATTCTTCGGCTTGCGCTTCCTTGTCTGAATGCCCTCTTTTCTCATGGCTAACGGCCTTGGAACCTATGGACCCAAATACAAAAACCTATTGGTTTCTGTATGATGACCATAAGGTCATCTAGGAGAACATGATTCCAGCTCTACCTCATAGGGTCTTGAAAACCACCTGATTTAATTGAAAGCAACAACAAGATGGAGCCCAAAGTCACTGGGTGTGAAGAGATATGTCAAAGCTATAAGATGTGCATCCAAATGGTGTTGGATACCCCACATCTATCGGTGTTTAGGAGGCATTTGGACAATGCCATTAATCATATGCTTTTGGTGAGCCCTGAAGTGGTCAGACAGTTGGACTACATGATCACTGTAGATTCCCTCCAACTAAAATACTCTATTCTATTCTATTCTATTCTATTCTATTCTATTCTATTCTATTCTATTTCTATTTCTATTTCTATACTACTCCATTCCATTCCAAGTAGGAACAGAATAGGCTTTTCACACCATGGATATTGAGTGTTCAAAGGCCAGAAGGGATAAACAGTTCATGTGATTTATTTTCCCATTTAACTCAGAGCAGAAGACATCTTTCTGGCTAATTCCTGCTTTCTGGAAAGGTATCAAGCCTGGGGGGGGGGACCTCCCTTAGGAACTGATCCTGCTGAGGTAGTCACCCTCATGGTCAGAAACACCCTGGGACTTCTAGGAAGCATTTTTTGGGTTAGGTAAGGCTTCCCTTCAGCGACCTTGTCTTCCAGCTTCAACCTGACTTCCATCAATGTTCTTCCATCTGCTCTGAAGCACTGGACATCATTAACAGCATGGATGTGTATAAAAACCCAGCAATGAGAAGTGGAAGGGGGCGTTGCTACTAAGCAATCGCCAGGGTGTTGAAGGCCTCTGTCTCTGCCATGGGGGTGGCTCTGTTGCCATTGACTGGTGGGAGAAGGACTGGTGATTTGCATCTTGAAGGACTCCAACAAGACTCGTCTAGATAAATCAGACATGACATAGATACATGAAGCCCCCACTGACAGGAAGAGACTATCTGGGCACCCGTGCAAGAAAAGTCATTGATTGCTCCCACAACAAGTCTACAACCAAGTCTTAGGTGGGATCTGACACCCCATGTGGAACAGCAAAGCCCTTCTTTGTGCTTCTGACTCAGGTTTTCACTTAAGTGCCTGAATTTAGGCGAGAAGAACCTGGGCCGAGTTTTATTGGGTTTTAAGACTTGGATGCAAAGGGTAGCAAATTAATGTGTGAGAAATGTCCTGTGTCACCCCTCGCCAGTATAAACATGGTGGAGTATCGAGGGGGACTAAGGCCCATAGGGACAGACGGAAAAAGCTCCAGGAGAGCAGAGAATTGTACAACAAAGCCAATCCACAGCTTGCTGCTATCCATACCCTCCCCATAGAGTAAAGATCAATGAAGGCCTTACCCCATGGAGCTTCATGTAGAGTCCGCAGGCATTACAGACGGGCTCTCCCTCAGCGTTCCGGCGCCAGAGCGTGGTCGTCGTTGTCTGGCAGTTGGCACAAGAGAGGCCGACACGGCGAGAAGCCGACTGCGAGAAAATGCAGAGGACGAAAACACATCAGCCCACCATCAGCACCTCAGATCCCAATGAGCTTGCTGCAGCACGCCTCGAGTTTTCCTCTCCTCTTGTCTCTCTTATTTCTCTGTCTTTTCTCGCCTTGCTGCAGTGGATAAACAGCTGCTTTTTACTTCTTCTCTTGCCTTTCCACTGCCTCCTGCCTGCCAGTGCTATGCAGATACCTCAGCTGTGCTGGGGCATCTCAGATGGTGCCAGAGACATCACCTGAATAGAGCTCCAGTGAGTCTAGTAGAAGCTTAGAGACCCACCACATGTGCACACACCTACACTAAAGTGTCTGGATCTCAGACCATCCTGCCCTTTCAGGCTCCCAAGTCCTTCACCTTCCAAGCATCATCCCAAGAAGACGTTATCAATGCCATGAATGTGACATACTTTGCTCATGTGGCTTGAGGGAAAGATAAGAAAAAGAGTGCTTCTCAATCAATCCCCACTAATGAAGCAGTGCAGGGAACAGGCCTTTTGAAGTTCCCTTTCTGGGTGAACTGGTTTAGCCAGGCTCAAAAGGCCACAGGAGGAAGACAATGGGCCTGAAACCGTATAAAATAACAGTTTTGAGCTTGGAAGCAGAGTAGGAGGTGGAGAAAGAAAAAGCCACATCCTCCACTCCTGCCTGACTCTTCCCAGCATCCTTCAAAGTTCAGGTCTTAAGAGGCTGAGGATAAAGTCTGGATGAGCTGGGGTCAAATTCCCTCTTTGCTTGCCGATAAACTGGGGACTGAACAGAAGTGCTAGAGCTGGGTGAAGATGCCGGTTCTCGCAGTGCCTGAAGAGGAGCCTATAGGGAGGAAATCTGGTGGCCTTGGACACCTATCCAGCTCTGCAGACCCTTAGCTAGCAGCTGTGTAATGGGGTGAAAGCCTGGGAGATAAGGACTTGGCAGTTACCAAGGATTTCCTCTGTGATCTTTGCCATAGCCTTCTCTCCATGCCTTCTCCCTCATTATAAACCAGGTTTGGTTAATCTACAGCAGCAGGACAATAAAAAGTTGAAATTCAAGTACTTCTTAAGAACTTCAAAAGCTGGAAGCCCCTTTGGTGCAGAGAAACCAGAGTCTCCTTTAGTTGAAACCTCACCATGTATTAGCTTCAGTCATCGGCCTTTGTAAGTAGACCGAGAGCTTAAAAGAGAGGTTGCATCAAAGGCAAAGATCTCCCCTTGCAGAGCTCTCTCTCTTTTTTCTCTTTTTTCTCTACGAAAAAAGGGGTTACACAGTGACAGATGACGCCCAGTCACTAGTACTGAATATATTTATTTAGGTAGACGAGTTGGCGTTACTTTAACCACACTTCGACATTGCATCCCTAGACATATCCTCCTTTTCTTCATAGAAATTCTCTTACCAAAGAAAAAACAGGAATTTGGCCTTTTTTTGCAAGCTTTCCAGGTTGCCAGCTCCCCAGACACGTGACAAAAACACCTGTAGAGATCTGCACACCTCATGCATTTATATTTCTCATGAGGTTTTCCAAGCCTTACCCCAAGGCTGTGCAGAGTTAAGAACACTCGTTGCTCCTTTCTGTAAAGGACCAAGCCCGGTACCCAACGGGCCATTCCTGACCACACTGATGTGCCCCAGGACAACACGTAGACCAGTAAATGGAAGAGGGCAAGGGCCTGGGTGGCAGGGTAACGACACTGCCTGGCTTAGTGCAGTGTTGAGGAAAGGGTTTTCACAAGAGGGCGCTGGGTGGCTGTGGCTGGTGGCAGCACTCAAGCTGCCAGTGTCATTTTTGACACTTGCAGGGGACGGCTGGATTTGAGCACAGGCAGGTCCGGGCGGTGCAAAGGGCAGGGCAGGTTGGGGACAAAGCCTCATGGAAGACAAGGAGTGGGGAAAGCTACTCCTTGGTGGCTCCTTTTCACCTGGGTTTGTGATGGACCCATGTCCCTGGGGTACAGGCTGCAGATACGTTCCCAAATTCCCTCACCAAAACAGGCAGGGACAGGCAAGGTATCAACACCAAGATGTTCCCATGCGTACCCCATCCTGACCCCACAGACTCTGGGATGACCTGACCTGCCCCACAAGCTCTGCTTCGGCTCACCTTATGGAGCTGGGATCACGGTATCCAAAAAAAGTGGCCAGTTAGCATGAAGCGACCAGGGAATAAGGACCCTCAGGGTAAGAGAAGATGGACTGACGGTGTGGTGGAGCTGGAAAGGGTTTCCATTCGTCCTGATATATCTACAGGGATACTAAAGCAAAGACTGGCTTTTGCTAAACTGACACCAAGGTTCTGTCCCTGTGTCCTACAGCCTTTTCCACTGCCTGGCCTAGGTGTCTGCAGAACCAGTTTGGACAGTACAAGGTCTTGGAGTGTACCAAGTACAAGACAATCTATCTGGTTTATTTTGGAAATCCGGATCAAAACCACCTAAATTGGGCAGAGGAGGAGCAAAGGAGTTGAAAGACCCCTGGCATCTCCACCTTGCCGAGGTCTTTTTTGCCTCATCCTCACACGCAGCCGTGCCCCACATGCATTGTGTGATCTTGACTCACCAGCCTCCTCTGAGGTTTGAACAATGGCCGGTTGATGCCGTTCATCTTGTGGTAGAGCCCGCAGGCGTTGCAGAGGTAGTGCCCCGTGCCGTCTCTCCTCCAGAGCGGGGTGGACATGGCCCCGCAGTTGACACATTCTCGCCCCTCAGAATAATCATCAAAAAATTCTGCTGCCATGATGGGAGAGAAAGGGAAAGACGTGGTTAATTAGGCAGCTGTACATTTAATTTCTGGTCTGGTTCTCAATATTTGAGCCCAGAAGTGGCATTTCGAGAAATCCCAAACATTCAGATTTTACAAGGTGCAAGAAACAGCTCTTCCCTTCTCAAGGAAGCCCCCGGGATTATTGGGAAAGAGGAACCCCTTTCCCTGCCATACAGTGTTGGCTGCAGGACTTCTGTGGCAGCAGGGATGTGCTGGGACACGGATACAAGGAGACAGAAATAGAAACCTCTCCTTCTGCTCTGACGTTATCCAATTTTCAAGACTGGACTTAGCCAGGGCAAACAGATTGGGGCAGGCGAACAGCCGTGTTTACAACCAAGACAAATTGCCTGCGACCACAGACAAACACAATCCCAGACCCACGAAGCAGAACTGCCCAGAGATCAGACGCTACCCAAGCATCTCTCAGTGGGGCTCAAGCCAACATGGACAGGGAAAGCCGTGCCTGTATGCCCTGTTACCCCGCAGGACTTCTCCTCACCCAGCCCATGCCAGCTCCCACCCTCCGTGGAGGGGAATGGCTGCGAAGAGCCAAGGGGGAGAGACATTTGCGTGCCTTTGACCTGTTCTCTGCACAAGAAGCATCTCCACATGGACAATGCTAGGTCAGGCTGTGAGCTAACAGACATCATTGGGGGTTCACAGGTATCACAGTAACTCAGCTTTTGATGCAAATCTCCATCGTGCTTGATGTCACTCTCCAGGGGTTTGTGCGTTCACCCACCACGCTCCTGGTTGACCCTCCACTGAGGCCCAGCAGCAGCTGTACTGTGAGGGTGAGGACAGCTGCCCTGGGCTGGGCCAGCCCAATCCCTCTGTCTCTGACAGGTCCCCATCGTCAGTGCAGAGGTCAACGCAACGCACCTCGACTGCATCATCATTTGGAAAGACACAGGTCAGCTCACCCTTGGACACGATGCCCTCTAGAAGCCAAGAACTTCGCCTAACAGAATACAAGCATCACCTACAGCCTTGCTGAGCTGTAAATATAGCTGCATCCAGCTGGCACGGCCCTTGAAAATACATGTTGCTGAGGGTCATCCCGCCTGGAGAGTATTGAGTTCAGCTGAGGGATGTATTTCTTCTGTTACAAAACCAGTCCTCCCTGCACATGGACATGTTCTGTTGTGGACACCAGAAAGGGAACACTAGATAGTAAAATAATTGGGGAGAAGAAGGAAACAACAAATGACAGCAAAGGGCTCTGTCACTTAACGTAGGCTGGGACTAAACCAAGCTGGTAAAAAAATTCCCAACAAACTGCAGAGCACAGGAGATGTTTGGAGGACGGCAAGAGCTTTGCATCAGGACCCTCAGCCATTAAAGACCACCATAATGTTAATTCTTAAAATGTGATTGTGCATCTTGCTATATTTCTTGCTTGTCCACCTGCGTGTTATACCAGTACCTCAGCTTTCTGATGGAAGATAATAGTTCACCAAAGACCAAACCAACTAAATTTGGCTTCTCCCTGATCTGTGTCTCAGTCCCATGTGAATCCTCTTCTATCTAATACGGGTTATGTTCAAACGTCAGCCCTATTTTCTCTTTTCTCCAGACTATTTTTGGAAAGTCAGCAGGAAACTACATAACCATGAAACAGCCAAAGGATTAAAAAATTACTGAAGTGGTGCTGGTAAACAGAGACACGGAGAAATAAGATTCATGTGAGCCTAATTCTCCCTAGAAAACCAAGGTAAAATTGGCATGAGATTACACCATGTGGCCAGGGGAAATACTAGAAAATAGTAAATGAATGTACCAAAGGGGCTCTGGAACCAGAAAAGAAGCAATCCAGTATCTTCTCATGAGTTTAGGAAAATCTCGTTGCCTTTGAACAATTCTGGTGGTTTAGGAAAGCTGGGAATCCCTCCAGGTGATTTTTGTACACGTGGATTCAGTGATACTGTAACCGCAATGCCTCGCTTTCCCCTTTAAAATCATGATTGAATCACAGCCAAAATCTAGATCAAATAAACTTCCTTTGAAAAGAGAAGGGATTGGAACAGCTGGTCAGGAAAGAACTAATTTCCTTGAAAAATCTCAAGAAAGGAAAACATTTCACTATTTTTTTTTCATCTTAGAAGTTGTTGAGGTTTTTGATTATCATTTTCCAAAATAAAAGCGAAATTATTTTCATAGTGGTTTTTATCCTGCGAGAAAATCCCTTCTTCTTTTAAAATAATTCAGTACGAAGTTGTTGACATAATCCAGGGAGAATTTAGCAGAGCAGAGGTAGTCCAAAGATGACAGTTAAAATTCTTGACTGATTTGAGTTGTGTCTGTGAGTAATTACAAAATATCAGTTCTGGAGATTTTTCCACCATAAAACCAAAATCTGGAAGATTTAATCAAAGAAAAAGGAGAAAATTCCTATCAGTCCCTCAGAAATGTTGAGTTAGACTAACTCTTGAATAAGAATGTCCCTCAAAATGGGTGTGATAGGAAGAAATATCAAGTATGGGTGGGTATACTTCTGCTTTTGGAAAAAAAGAAAAAAGAGGATGTGGAGTTGAAACCAGGCAAACCGTAAATCTCTTTATTTTCTGACAATAAGCAAATTTGCTACTGAATGTTGAGTGTTATTTCCTAAGGGTTTGTGTAACACCCAGCTCCACTGTCCACATTATTTTCACCGTTGGCTTGTAACGAGACATCCAAAATCCCAGTGCAAAGCAGTCTTGAGACTTGCTTCTTTTGCTCTTGTTTTTCATCTGGTTTTGTTTGAGCTGTAATCATCACTGCTTGTTTGGGGTGTTTATTTCAGTTTCCGTGGGATTTGGACCGGAGCGTCTCTCTTGAGGGACTTTCACTGCTTTATTTTAAAAAAAAAAACCCTCTTCTACTTCTGTAGTAATAACATTTGTGTGATTTCCCCCTCTCAGCTGCAGACAAAGGTGATCCTTGTGAACGTTAGTAAACAAGAATTACCGGTGCTTGAGATGGGGAAGGAACAGACTTTGTTCCTGGGGCTCCACGCAATGGGTGGCTCTCCCTACTCACAAGCCCTCGTGGGGTGATATCAGATGGGTGCGTCCCTGGCGTGCACCACCCAGTGCTGAGTCAGAAGATGACATCTGCAGAGTGCAACCTCATTAAACCCATTCCTGGAGCCCCATCAGAGCAGAGGGAGCTCCTTGACCTCAAGAGATCTCACCTGGAGGAGAAATATCCTCTCCTGCTTCAAAGTATGCTTGGAGGTGGCAGTGGATGTTGTCTTGGACACTGCTGGCTGCTGGCTCAGAGAAGATGGCGTAGGCTTAGTGCATGCCCTTTAGTGGACAAAGGGCGTTTGGGCCCCAATGGAGAAGTGGAAGGCAAGGGACTGGATTTCTTTCTAAAACAGATGCTGTAATTTCACAGCATCACTAAAATCAAGGATGAAGTTGCCGAGGGGACCTTTCTGAGCTGACCTTCGGGCCACACAGCTGAGACATCCCAGCTGCTCTGGAAAACCTGAGGGTCTACGAAATAGTGAGAAAGTATTGCCTGAAGAGCTGCAGCCCATGCAGTTTGACGTGGGTGGGTGTCCAAGACCTATGAAACACAAATGCTCAAAATGCTTGTTTCTGAAGATCTGGGCCATGGTCTCTGCCTGCTTCCTTCCCCCAGGAGCATAACTGGGGGCAAGACCACCTCTCCGTGCCTGGGTGCTCACAAGAAGACAGCAATATCTCCAAAGTCCCTGACAAGACAACCCCAGTGCTCAGAGCCCAGAAGAACCGTGATCCACCAGCGAGCTGAGCTATATTGGGCATGGAGGTCACTGGGCTTCAAGTGCACTGATTGTTTAATTTGCCACTGTTATTAATAACGGGGATTAAGGCGCAGCAGACTGGAGGCTCCCCAGGAAAAAGCAGCAAAGCATTTTCTTGGCTTCCGTCTCAGGGCTGGAGCTCTAAATCCTGGCATTATGAGATCCCCTGACACTTATTCCTTGTACTTAGCAGCCGGGAAAGGAAACGTTTATTCAGGCAGCAAATTGCCCGAGCGGCTCCCGGAGGGCCCTGAACAATGCGGGGGGAAGGAAAGGCTCCCCCAGTCGCACTCAGGGCAATAATTTCCGTTTTGTGGCACAGGAGCCGCTGCCTGATAATGGAGATTTATGGGTCCGTCTGGTGACCTCTGTAACAGCCTTTCTGCTGGAGAGATTTACTCCCTCTCCCGAAGCCAGGTATGGGACAGGGTTGAGGAAAGGATAACGTTTGCTGGTTAGGCTGAGAAGGACACAGACCCATGGCTGAAGTAGCCTCATATGTGCTGAGTGGCCTCATCTTCCTCTTTGAACACACAGCTCCCCTGAGTGCCTTTGCCCAGCCTTTGTCTTGGATAATATCAGCCTCGGGATCATTCAGTCCTTTTTGTGGGTTGGGTCCCTGGCCTTGACTAATGCTAATGGCCTTTGATTTAGTCCTTCTACCTTTAGTCCATGGAGAAGCTTCTCACATGAGAGCAGATCATGAAATCTCGCTGAATGACCCAGGCAGTGGAGAGGATGGATTGGGTCCTGTCCCTATCCTGGTCATCAGCTTGCTGTATAAAAGATCTTTTCCCCCTCATACCTACTGTTTATGAGGACTGCAAGGTCCCCAGGGCAGGAAATGTCACTTGTGTGTTGCACAACAGCCTCCTAATCTTGGGTGAGGCCTTGAGCATGCTAATGTCAGAAATACTTTCCACAATGGGACATTCAGTCCCCTGGGAGCCAGGAGCAGCTCCTAAGTGGGTTGCTGGAGTCTGGTAGGGAAAAAAGCATTCTTCGATGTGACCCTTCATGGCTCTTAGTCATTGGGAGTGGTCCTTCACATCCACCACCAGGTCCACAGAGATCAACTGGTATGGACAATGCAGGGCAAAACAAGAAAGCAGATCTGAGCACCACCAGCCGGCCCACACCTACAGACACTTTTTTCCAGCATGGCTAGGACATGACAGCATCTCTGACCAAGGACCCAGCCCACCCAAAGTCTGAGTGCTTTTGTCTTCCCAAGAAGGAGAATCAGATACCCTCTCACAACTAAGCCAGCTGGGGATCAGAGGGAGGTTGCCCAAGGCTCGAGTCCGAAGGGTGGCTTGAAATCCCCTCTCTGGGTCCTTCCACCATCTCTGCAAACCCCAATTCCAACAGCATTCCCATTCCTAGGTCCAGACCTTCTGGGTTTGTTTGGGCTTTTCTTAGCAACCCTGAATCTGTTAACCTTGGAGAGACCATCCTGAACACATAAACCTGAGGGATCGGGACCCAAAAGAATAATAACAGTAAAAGCACCTCCGATAGGGAGATTTTGAATCCTTCAGTTCAAAGCCAACAACCAGTTTATAAGTCTCTGTTCCCAAATCAGCCTCTAGAAGGGGACAAAGAGCCCTCCCTGCCCTGGTTTGGGGTCAGACCCTGCTGCATGAGAAACTTCAACAAAGTTGTCTACCTTCTTCTGCCCTCCAGCCCCCTCCTGCCTTCACCCCCTCTGGGTGAAGAGAAATGGAGAGAGACTTCCATTAATATAGCCCTGGAGTTTTGTTTACAGCTGGAGGGATATTTAATATCAACATTTCCCCCTGCAGAAGTGTCTTCTCAACCCAATGAAGCAACTCAGCAAAGGAGAAGCTGTCCTTCAAACACAGCCAGGCACTTACAGGCTCTAAACAGACCCTGAGAGCAGTTTTTCCCCACAGAGAAGCAGTTTCCTAAAACAATTTGTTATGATAAGAGGTGAGAGCCACGATCCTGTGTATACACGCATCCCAAATGGACTCTCAGGGGAACTCACAGATGAGGCAAAGGACATTGGCCCCTTCGGACACATGGGCACCCTGGGATCCCACCCAAGACACCCTCCCCTTCTCCTTCAAGGGACAGCCATGACAGTACAGCAGGGGGACATGGGATTTGCCATTCCCAGTTCCTTAGGATGGTTTGTCCCAAATCCCAAGTTTGTTGCCATTAATAAGTGACAGTGGGAATCTTTCCTAAGGATTCCCTTCCTGAGCCTTTAGGGGTCCTTTAATAAGTGTTTTGCTGCAACTAGTGGAGCCGAAAGTCACATCTTCTATTTCTTTTGAATGGGTTGAGATGCTCCCATGAATTGCATGACTCCAGAAGCTGAAGTTTCAAGGGGAAAAACCCACCAAAATGGTGGTTTCTGGTCAGATCGCAGCAGTTAAAAGTGCTGGTTGGTCCATTATCGTGGCAGAGCAGGGCTGAACTGGAAAGGAAAGCAGGAGCAAAAACCAAGGAGAGACAAAAGTAGAAGCGACATGGAGCATCTGGAAATAAAGGAGCCCAAATATACGCCTGGGAGGGATCTGTAGCCCAAAGCAAGCTGTCAGTGAGCCTTTCATTTTTTTGGCAGGGACATCCTCAGTTCGACACACAGACTGGGATCAGAAAGCCCATGATAAACTAATGGAGATGAGGATGTTTCTGTAAAAGCAGGTTCTGACCATTGGCTTTTTCCCTCCCTCCCCTCTGACTGACTTTGGGGGAAATTCATCCAGGGCCCCGCTATTTTAGAGACTAATGGGACCTAGACACGGGGAGAGCGGGACAGTGCCTCTTTGAGTAGTGCCTATCAGTGGGTTGGTTGCTGGTGGGAATGTGGCTCCCTGGTCTCCTCTGATCCAGATTATCAAAGAACATCTCCTGTGCGATTGCTGGTCTGCAGGAAACGGAGAAGGGGGTAAATTCATCACTGTTAACCAGAAAGACAGCTTCAAGCAAAATGCATCACTGTGAAGCTTCACAGAAATGGCTCGACGCTGTCCCAGAGCGTTTTGGGGTTTATCTGACGCGTCTACGGTGGAGAAAATGGTTGGTTACTCAGTTGGCTGCCTGACCAAACAGCTTTCTCCCTGCAAACCTAAAGACCCTACTTATTGCTCAGGAAAAATTGAACCTACAGCCTGGCTGAGCCACGTGCTGCTTTTGAAAAGGCAAAGAAATCTGTTTTCTCCTTGCTTTGTCCAACACCACAGCCTGGCTGTTCCTGTGCAGCCCTTCTCAGGCCAAATGTTTCACGTCAAGGCAAAGGGAACATTGCGTCCCTCCCCTGCAAAGCTCCCTCCTCTGCCTGCGGCAAGCCAAGGTCTATGGCACGCACCATTGCCAACAGCCAAGAATACTCCTTTCCTTCGTGGATATGTTTTCCCCGGTTTGAAGGACAGTGGAGGTAGAAGCAGCCAAGGGACCAGCTGAGATCATGTGCAAGAGGGAGACGCTGGGGAGGTTGGTCAAATCCTGGGCCTGGATTTGAGTTCGGTCTTGGCTCTGCAATAGGATTCTCTTGAGCAAGGTTTTTCATCTCCTTGCAACGTGATTCTTCCACCATGACTTCCCTGCCTCACCAGAGGGAGACAACAGGACAGCTTTCAGAGGCCACGGTCATAGATGTGGAGATAAGCAGTGTATGGAAGAAGTGTGGGTGGAAACGGGATGGATTCCTCCAAAGCAGATACAGATAAACTGCCTGTTTTGGGAAGGGGCAGGGGATGGTCCTGCGGGACTGGCCAACCTGGTTTCTTGGAGAAGCATTGACAGCTCTCCAACACACCAGATTGCAAACCATCAAGCCCAATGGCTGTACCAGAGCTGACTGAAGAGACGGTTGACCAGCACACCGAAGTACCGTGAAATGCCCACATCCAACAGGTACACAGTCTGCCCTACAGGAGACTGGCATGCGAACACCCCTGAAGATGTGGGGTGCTTTTGGTGGGAGTAATTGCTGGCCACCCCTTTGATAGCAACCTGGTGTCCTACAGCAACTTCTGCTGACTCTCAAGTTGTGCACGTGTGAAGGTCCAAGGTCTGCTTTCTTTTGCAGGGATGTAAGCCTGATCCCACCCACCAGTGACCTCCCCTTTCTTACTCCTACTTACAGTTCTTACACTTGTAAATATCTGAGGCTCTTCTGATAAACAGGAGATTCCTCGGCTTATCGACTGTCCAAATATTTTTTAACAAATCTTAGATTAGCACGGAGAGCCCGGGGAATGGCCAGGATGGGGCCATCCACAGTCTGGGGTCTGCTTGGCAGGAGGCACCTGGAAATGGTCTTTCTCTTTTTTGACAATGGAAAAAAACTACAGCGTTTTTCTCCTTGAAACGTGTCCCATCTCCAAATGGATGTGCCCTAGCAGAGGCTCTGCTTTGGTAACTGCAAGGGAAGGGATGGTGTGGAAAAAAACGTAGAGGATCAGAAAAGGTTGGGATTTGCAATGCCATGATCCCACCTGAGCAGCCGTTTCTGAGTTGCGCACAGGCAATGGACCATCTCCAACATATGCGGCCGTGTCTGCTGTACCCACAGAGGACCACAAGCAGGTGTGCAGTGGAGACATGCCAAGCTGCTGCTCCGCGGCTGAGCCATGGGAACTGGCCTTATGGCTACTGGGTAACTGGTGAACGCTGACCCTAAGCCCAGCTAGCAGAGTCTGGCCATGTTCAGATGCTCTCAGACCCCAATCTACAGTGGTCACATCTCAACTGCTTCCCAGGAGCTGCACCAGGAGATGCTTGGATCAGGCTGAGGTGCTTGGACCATGCCAGGGGCTGTGCTAACGAATGAAGAGCGTGGTCTGTCGGGTTCCCCATGGCTGGCATCTGGCTCTAATTTGTCATCAAGCATGACACAGCCTTCACGTGCCCTTGGCCCTCTCGACCTCCTACAGAGCAACTGATGATGTGGCACTTAGGGACATGGTTTAGTGGTGGACTTGGCAGTGTTAGGTTTACAGCTGGACTTGATGATCTTAAAGGTCTTTTCCAGCCTAAATGATTCTATGATTCTATGAGCTGAAAATCCTTAAACCATGGGAACCCACTGACTTGTGGCCGTACGCCCCAGTGCAGCATCAGTCTGTCTCATGGTGACCATCTGTCTGTCTGTAGAGGTGACTACCAGCACCCAGGTGGACCAAAGCCAGGGCCAGCTCCGGGCCCAGGGAAACTGGTGCTGTTTGGGATCATTACAAAGACACCAGGGAGCAGCTGGGCAGATGTATGCAGACAACAGAGCCAGTAGTGGGAGAAGGCACAAGGGGACACAGCACAAACCAGAGGCTGGACATTAGGAAAAGGGTTTTCGTTAGGAGCTGGGGGAATCTCCATCCCTGGGCATTTCCAAGCCTCATCCAGGCGGATCCACAGCTGTCCTCAGCTACTGCCAGTGGTTGTCCTGCTTCAAGCAGGAGGCTGGACTAGAGATCCCTCCAACGTGTGTTTCTACAGTCCTGCAACTCCAGAAACTCAAAGTTGATTTGTTTTTCTTTCCCAGACTGGCACAGATCAGAGAAGAAGACATTTATCCAAGTCAAATGGGCAACATCCTGCTTGTAGGAATACAAATAATTGTATTATTGTTATCATGTGTGTGCATGTATTATACTTGTGTATGTAATACGTACGTTTATATAAATTTACGTATTTGTATATAAACACACATACACCATGTCCTTAAGAATGCCGTCGTAGCAAGCTCAGAGTCATCTCTGATCAATTCTCTCTGGTTTTGTGACTAGAATTATTATTCTATGGCTATATAGAACATAGCTGTATAGAACCATGTATGTATATATTTATATATACATACACAAATATAACACACAGACATATATAAACCCCCACCACACTTTATATATATAAAACATATAGATGCCATGTATAGTAATATATGAAATACGTAGGGTATATATTGCTCTGAGCTCCGAACATGACGGCACGAACAAATATTGATTATCATGTGCCTATTCAACCCCCCCCCTCAGCCCCAGTTTTCTTCAGCTCGCTAATTTAGACACAGGCTCTGACTCCAACTGGGAGGTGATAAATACGCTGGCAAATAACCATGCAGAGGAGTTACAGCAAAATAAGCCAGGCCAGATCCTGGCCTCCCTACGGGCCGCCAGCCAGGGACAAACAAAAAGGTGTTTACTACGGTTCATCGCGTTATAGGGGACGGTCAGTTTGCCTAAACCCCTGGCCCTTCGCTTTTCCTCTTTTCTTAGTTATTCCGCACGTTAAGTCAACTCAGCCCCCGAGCGGGGCAGGAGGACGGAGAGATTCTCCCGGCCGCCGATAAAGCATCTGCAAAGGTCAGTTTGCGCAGAAACTGCAGCCCGGACCAATAAACCGGCAGGTACCGGACTTATCAGGGCAACATATAACTTGCAGTTTTTCTAACTCAATTGATTGGACTTTTTATCTAAAATAACAGGCATTATAAGATAGGCGAAAGTCGAGATAAGGAAGAAAATTGAGTAGGTCTCGAATCAAGAGATCAGCTCGGGGACAGGTTCAAACTCCCACAACCTGCCCCGCAGGAATCAATGAAAGTTTCTTGGCGTCGTCCGCTCATTTTGAAAACACTGCTGAAAGTTGAGCGAACTTTGAGACCGCGGCGTTTATTCTGTGATTATAATTAACCTGCTCACCCGTTGTTATTGATTTTGCGCGAAGGGAGGTGACAGAGGCTCACTGGGATGTTGGTTTAGGAGTAGAAATGGTTGGAGAGAGGAGGCAGCGGGGCAGGCAGAGAGCCCTGACGGGGGGAGACCCTGCCCTGGTTGGGGGCAAAAGGAAGGGGGAACAAGGGGGATTGTAGAATCATAGAATGGTTAGAATTGGAAGGAACCTTAAAGCTCATCCAGTTCTAGCCCCCTGCCCTGGGCAGGGACACCTCCCACCAGACCAGGTTGCTCCAAGCCCTGTCCAACCTGGCCTTGAACCCCTCCAGGGATGGGGCAGCCACAGCTTCTCTGGGCAACCTGGGCCAGGGGCTCACCACCCTCTCAGTAAACAATTTCTTCCTGATATCTCATCGAAATCTCCCCTCTTTGCCCCTCCTGCTTGTGGTCCCTCCTGGTGGGATCTGGGCAAACCCTGGAGGAGGTCAGATCTTCACATCCAGAGGGTCAGGGTCAATCAGAGAGCATCAATGATGTGCCCCGTTGAAGCCATGAAGGACCAAACGTGGGAAGCCCCTGGAGAAAAGCCTCGGTGGTGCCCAGGATCCAGAGCATCCTCCCAGCCCTGGGGAGCATGAGGAGGAGACACCTCCCAAGCCAGCTCCCTCTCTCGTGCTCCGCATCACCAAGGCGTGTCCCAACGCAGTGTCCTTCCCAGCAGCCTGTCCCCGGAGCAGCCAGCCCCTGGGGCCAGCGCTCCCTTCCCAAAATAATCTCAGACATCTGGGGGCCAAACATGTCATTCGGAGGAGTCCTGATGTCTGGGGCTTGCCTCCTCGCTGATTTTTTTACAGCTCCAGCGCTGCAAGCCCTGAATATTTAATAATGATGGCTCCCTGGCTTGCGAACCCAAGAACTTGGAAAGGAGTTTAAATAATAAATATTGGATTATTTTTATGTCTCTTCTAGAGTTTTAACAGGTAGGAATCAGGGTTTCCCAGCTTTTCTCTTGTCCAGAAAAGTTTCTCCTTCCCTTCCTGCAAAACCAAAGCCTGTCGTACATGACTTCAGAAGCTGGAGCTTGAAGGAAAAACGGGATGAAATAAATGAAGCACCAGGGCCAGCAAGAGCCGAAAAGCAGACAAGAGGCAGATGCCTCCCAAACTGCTCAGAGATGTTTGCAGAGCCAAAGGAGACTCCCCCGGCCCTCGAGGCCAGAGGACAACCTACGACTTGCCTAAATATTATAGACCGTGCGAGCAGGAGCAGTGAAAAAAAAAAGCAAGAATTGGCAAAACCTTGCTCCGAGGGAGAGGTCTGGTCTCCTTCTCCCCCCTCCAGCCCCGGCTCCATCTTTGTCCACAAATTCTTTTGCTGGGCTCAGGTTTTAATTTTTTAGGAGACCCCGATGGCGTCAGGTGCCCAGCCCTGCTCCGGCACCCCCAAAATACATGAGGCCGCGGCTGGAAGCATCGACCTGAGGAGAACGGCTGAGTTTTGGGAAGGAGAACGAGAGCAGGCAGCGGCATCCCACCGCGGGACGTCTCCTGAAATGCTCCCCCGGCAGACACCGACCATAATTCCGAGGGATTAGGAGGAAAACATTTCCAAGGCGGTGATTTCCTTCTCCCAGATTCAGAAGCTGCCGGTACCAGTCCCTGGTAGAGACGGGAGATCGGCCCCGCTGCGTCCCTCGCCCCACCTCTGCTGGAAAACTCACTTTTCCTTCACTTGCCATGAATTTATTTAATTATTTCCCCCCCCCCTTCACAAACAAAACGAATGTCCGAGTCTCTCCTAAGGCTGGCGTGCGCCGTTCCAGCCCCGCTGGCTGCGATAAGGGCTTCACCGGCTTGACGGGTCACTAAAAATAATTTAAAAAAATAAAAAAAGCACAAATCCCTTCGTTCCGCAACGTATAAACCAAGTGGCTGTTTTCCAGAAAGGAAAAAGAAAAAGTCACACTGTTTTTTGTTTTTTGTTTTTTTTTCTCTGAGAAAAACCTCTAGGTCGCCATATGATTTGCGGGGGGGGGGGGTGGGGCCGGGGGGGCTGCGTTTCTTCCCTATGGAAACTTCTTGCGTGGGCCTGATCCTGCAGCAGCGCCCGGTGAACCTCCTTCTGCTTTAAAACAAGGATGGTTTGAGCTCTGGGGAAGCAAGATGGGGGGGGGGTGGTGGTGTTTGTGGTTTTTTTTTTTTTTCACAGCCCATACTGAATGTCTTTTATAAGGGGGGGCCTGATTCTGCAAGCCTTGCCTGGGGGGAAGCAGCAGGATTGGCCTCGGAAAGGCAGAGAAAGCAGCAGAAAGACGCGGGAAGGACACGACTTTGTCCCCCTTCCAAGCAAAGGGCGCATCCTACATTTAGGTGTCCACCTAGTTAAGCAAAAACGACAAAACACACCGAACCCTCTGCGCCAGCAAATAACTGAGAAAAAAAAAAAAAAATTAGAAAAAAATCACCCAGCAATTCTTGGAAAAGGAAAAAAAAAAAGGATTTTCACTTCCAGCGGCCGCTGTCCCAAACTTTGGCTTTAAAATCCAGCCCTGGCCGAAAAAAAAAAAAACCTGAAAGCTGAAATATTTCAGCGCCGACAGCGGGGTCGGATCGACGTCCAGCTTTGAAAATCTCTGCCCGGGATCTTCTTTCCTGGCGGACCCGGCGCCCGCCCTCCTCCCTGCTCTATTTTTTTTTTTTGGGGGGGGGGTGGGGAAGGGGGGGGAGCTGAGAAAATCCGAAAAAAAAAAAACAGCGGGGAAAAAAAAAAAAAAACCCACCGGTGTTTAAAAGGGTGCGATCGCAGGGGGAAACGCTGCCAACTCCAGCATTGCCCGCAGCAAGTCACCTTCCGAAAAAACTGCAAGGGGAAAAAAAAAGCCAAAAAAACCACCAACGAACACCCCCCGCCCCCATTTCTGCCTTACAACGGCTCGGCGCGGTGCAAACGTGGTTTTGGGGTTTTTTTTTCATTTTCAAAAGAGCCTTTAATACCCCTCGTAGCAGCCGCTGCGAAGGCAGCGCTGATGGAATTGTTTTCAAGCACTGTCACGCACGTGTGGGCACCCGGGTGTAAAGACCTCACTGCTCAGGCACGGCAGATAATTGGGTTTAATTTCTCATTACAGATGTATTTACGGCTTGGACCGGTCACCGCGACCGATGACGTGGGGAAAACTTGTAAAAGCCGGAGAATTTTTAATATTTTGCCGCTGTCACAGCCAGCCGCGAGGTTTTTGCCCCGCAGATGGGACCCAAAAGGTTTTTTTTATTCCCCTAAAAATAAATTTAAAAAAAAAAAAATAAAAAATCAATGCAACCTCATGATGAAATTTGCTTTTACAGTTCGGGTGAGTTTGGGAGGTAAGACCACGTTCTCGGATATTTCCCTGGCTTTTTAAGCGGCTTTTCGCACGCGCACGCCGAAGGCGTATTTACACCTTCCTGCCAGACGGCAGCGTGAATTCGGGATCCCATCGACGAGGTGAATATTTGGCCCTCCCCATCTCCCCTTTTTGCACTCCCACGGGCAGAATTACACACTTTTTTTTTTTTTTTCCCCATTTTTTTCCCCCCCCTGCCCCAAAGCAAACCCTGCCCGTAACAACCCCACCTTGCCGTTGGCAGCGTCATCGCGTTATTCGGGGATCACACCTCCCCGTAACACGGGGCTGGGGCGTCTGTCCCAGCCAAAAAAAGAAAAAAAAAAACCCAAATAAATCTGCGTTTCTGCCTTTTTTTCTCAGCGTGAGCAAAACCGGCTGCTTTAAACCCAAATCTGAGCTCTGGCCACGGCTCCCCGCCTGGTTTCGCAGCCAGGGGTGAGCCCCAAATGGGAGGCAGACGCTTCGTTAAGTCTTTTTATAACAAGGTTGCAAAAGGCTGGAAGGACCCGAGATGTTCGGCTGCATCCCCCCCACCATCCTCCGCCTTGTGGCCCCCCCCAAGGAGCGTCACCGAGACGGGGGAGACCCACAAATATCCCATTTCTGCCCCTCCTTTTCAGCAAGGGAACTGTAAGGGAGGGAAGGACGCAGCAGGTTGGGGTGCCAGGGCAGGGAATTTGGGAAAGAAAACCTCCTTGATACATTATATAGGGGACAGAATATATTTACAATCCCATTTTTCCTACATGCGCCGGGCTCGAGGAGCAAAAATTTCAGCCTGGAGCCCTGCGTCGATGAGAAACAAGGTCTCTGCAGGTTTGAGGACTACTCTAAAAATTTCATTTATATGGGATTTTCCTAAAAATTTTTTCACGTTCTATGATTCTATGAAAAAATTGCATTTTTCCACCTATATTTTAGCAGCTTCAGCCGCAACAGGCTGCCGACCTTCAGGTGCCAAAACTTGCTCATCTCACCACGCTGCCGCTTTTTCACCCGGTTTGGGATTTTATTTGCTGGTTGGCACTTGGCTGGAGGTTTGTTGTTGTGGTTTGTTTTTTTTTTTCCACAAGGCATCCTTAATTTTACACTTGTTGGGAGCAAGATAATTTGCCCCATTAAAAATACCCGGCTGCGTCGGGGATAACCAGCTTTGGGGAGCATTTCTCTGCCTGCCGAGCCAAGGTTTCTCCATCATCAGAGGAGCACGGAGGGAGCAGGATCAGGTCCAGTTTCCCTGGGGAAACACCAGATAAACCCTCATCTATTTCCAAGGGTTTCGCTTCTTTCTCCCCCAAAACCCGATGGAAAGAAATACAGAAAGAGCAAAATGTAAGCTGTCTCTTAAAAAAAAAAAATCACTGTTATCGCTCCAGGGACAAAGACACGCACGTGAATGCGTGTGTGGAGGAGAAAAATAATTAATCCTGGCTTAATAAAGTCTCAGATTCAGGGCCACCATCCACCACATTAAGTTTTACTGCGTGACAAAAATTCATTAGCTTTTATAACATATTGTATACTACGCCATGGCTGTTCTATGCATCATATGCATTTGTATTCGGTAATAAAGTGTTTTCGGTTATTCGGTATTCGGTTATTCGGTAATAAAGCAGTTTTCAATGAAGGAACCATATTGTTAATGAGTGTGATATAGTGCCCACGTTGGGGATATTTTTATTCCTATCTTTGCTGTATTTACAGTTTAAAATACCCTTTTGGGGGATTTGTGCGGGTAATAATCACTTGTGTGCTTGAGCTTGATCTTGCATCCCTTAATTCCGTGGGTTTCATCCCAAGTCCCAGACTGATGGGTGACAATTAAATTAGGCAGGAGAGCAGACGGCGGCTTGAAACCGGCGGGGGGGGGAACAAAGCCCTGGGCCAAGCTTCCCCGCCGGCAGAGACGAGGTGAGAAATGCAAAACGGGGGATGTAGGGTCCTGTGCAAAATACAGACACCTCCTACAGTCCCATCCCTCCATTCTGAGGTCCCATCGCTCCATCCTGCGCTCCCATTCCTTTGTCCTACAGCCCCATTCCTCCATCCTATGGCCCCATCCTTCCATCCTAAGGTCCTATCACTCTATCCTATGGTCCTGTCTCTTTGTCCTGCAGCCCCATCCCTCCGTCCTGCAGCCCCATCACTCCATCCTATGGCCCCATCCCTCCTTCCTAACATCCAGTCCCTCCATCCTCTGGCCCCATCACTCCATCCTATGGCCCCATCATTCCATCCTAAGCTCCCATCACTCTATCCTATGGTCCTGTCTCTTTGTCCTGCAGCCCCATCACACCATCCTATGGCCCCATCCCTCCATCCTACGGTCCCATCCCTTCATCCTACATCTCCATCCCTCCATCCTATGGCACAATCCCTCCATCCTATGGCACAATCCCTCCATCCAACGGCCCCATCCTTCCATCCTAAGGTCCCATCCCTCCATCCTATGGCCCCATCCTTCCATCCTAAGGTCCAATCCCTCCATCCTACAGCCCTATCGCTCCATCCTACGGTCTCATCCCTCCGTCCTGTGGCCCCATCACTCCATCCTACGGCCCCATCCTTCCATCCTACGGTCCCATCACTCTACCCTACGGTCCCATCACTCCATCCCACTGCCCCATCCCTCCATCCTAAGGTCCCACCACTCCATCCTGCAGCCCCATCCCTCCAAGGGCAGGACAGCAGAGGTTCTGGGCTCCCCCCCTCGCCCGCTGCTCTACAGGGAGCGGCCAACTCATCCTTAGGTGCGTGGGGAAGGTCAGGGGCTGCTTGTAGGGCAGAGAGTTGTAACAAATGCTGATGAGTCACCGGGAATGCCCGGCCAGGGGGACGCTACAGGGCAAATCTCTTAGCATCCCTATGGGAAAGCTTAAGATCTGATTCACCATCTCTCCCCCACCAGCAGCAGAGAGGACATTTTCCAACCCAGCAGCGTCTGCTCCGGGCTTTGATCTTCCCAGATGCTGCTGCTGTGTTCAGACGGTGCCTGTCCGGGGAACCCTGACTTCGAGTCAGTCCAAACAAAATGCAGAGCACCCAGCAGAAATGCCCACAGCCCCATCAGCCTCCTCTGTGCCAAGAAAAAAAGAAAAACCCCACTGTTTGGTTTGGGGTTTTTTTTGTGTGAAAAGACAAATTATAGGGGCTGAGGATGGCAAAGCAGGATCTGGCCCTCCATCCCCAGCCTGGAAACATCCAGGAGGCAGTGGGATGGATTCCCCCCAGCTCCCGTGCCGCCCTCGATCCCCGCTCCCCTCCACCCGGGGAAGGGGAAAGGGGCAAACTGCCCATCTGTGC
Source organism: Larus michahellis (assembly GCF_964199755.1). NCBI lineage: Eukaryota > Metazoa > Chordata > Aves > Charadriiformes > Laridae > Larus > Larus michahellis. Next base: position 128,186,160 of record NC_133898.1, read on the forward strand.
TAATTTTGGGACAGATTTCCAGAGGTTTTCGGCTCTGGCCGGGAAGTCTCCTGAAAGGGGGGACTTTGCAGCCGGTCCTTTTCATGCCTCATTAAGTCGGGAATTCACTGTAGCCCCATCCCAGGCGATGCCCGGAGCAAGTTCACGGCCTCAGCCGCAGGGTCTGATCCTGCCCTTCAGGTGAATGAAATCATTCGCCAAAGTTACCCTGAAAAGCCCAAATTTGGCATTTTGAACTCACTCCAGGGAAAGTTTTTCAAATAGGCCCATGTGATTTACGCAGCCGTCCTTCCCAGAGGATGGCTGCCCTCACAGAGCTGCATTGACAGGTTTTAATTCCTCTTAATAAAAAAAAAAAAAAAAAGCAATAAGTTCTTTATTTCTTGAGCAGAAATAAAGAGATTCTTGCTTTTCCCATTTTCTATCACCTTTTTACACAGTTTCACCAAACTTTCCCAAGTGCATTGCTTCACAGCGGGGAAAAAAAATGCCATAGACTGCATATCTGTGTCTGCCTAGCCGGCTACACCTGCAGAGACTTGCTCTTAGTTATTAAATAAATGGTAATAATTAATATTCTAATGATCCCAGGGGCGCTCTGCAATTAGCACTATCCAAAGGTGACAGTTCTCCGGGAAGAAAAATCACTGGAGGGACACCAGAGCGCTGCAAAAATCCCTTGATTTAATAAAGCCTTGCGCAAGGATTGTGTTTCTACCTTGAGATTCCTCATTGTCCAGAGAATAAAAATACCTTTATTGCTAAGGAAAGGCAGAGGAAGGAGCCTGGGCTCCACCGTGCCGGGGACTGAGCTCGGATGTGTTATTGAAGCGGGTCTGTGATGGGTGCAATCCACAGTGGTGTTTCCCTCCTATTAAATCTTTCAGTTTTTCAGCCCATCGGGGCTTTTCACCCTCGCTTATCCAAAAAAAAAAAAAAAACCAACACCTTCTCCCCGCTCAGAAACCACCAGCCGGCTTTTATGTGCTTCATACCACCCTCCTCAATACCCGCAGCCTGGGCAAAGCGTCCCTCCGGCGTCGGGAAGGGACCCGGGGGTGGGGTGGGAGTCCGGCTGCATCCCGGTGCCGAGAAGGGACCCGGTTGGGAACAGCCCGGCCGCGTCCCGACTTCGGGAGAAGAGGGAAAGGGGTAGGTCTGGACTTTCAACCGCTTTTGCCTTCCAAAAAAAAAATTCCATTTTAATCCCCAATTTAAAACTTTTCAGATTTCAGGAATTTTTTTTATTTCTTTTTCTTTTTTTTTTTTTTTACCAAAACCGAACATTTTTTATTTAAACCCAATTTCTGTTTCCACAATTCATTCGAGGCAGAGGCGAAATCAGACCCACCGCTAATAAATCCCCCGGGTTTCTGCCGCGCTGCCCTCGGTGATGCCGGAGGCGACGCCGTGAATCCAGGACCCGGCGCTGGAAGGGAAGGGGCTCCCGGCTCCTTCCTCTTCCATTACAGACCACTAACATTTTCTGGACCGGCTCAACCCATCCCGGCTTCCCGCTGCGACTTAGGAGCCCGGATAAAAAAGCACTTTTTGCCACCAAAAGACAGGCTGCAACCTGCGAAACCGCCGCTTAACTCAGGGCTTGAAAAGCCAAAATCACTACACTCAATCTCCGGCACCTTAAAAGCTGTCGGGTATTTTTGCAACTGCAATTTTTCATCTGCATTATTTTGGTTTTAAGTTATTTTTATTACTAAGAGCCCTTTTGAGACCATCGCAAAAGCAAAAAGGTGGTATTTTTTTTTCCTAAGGAAGAGACGGCATGGTAGTCAAATACGAATGCGCGTATGTCCTTGTTGATAATATTCAGTTATTACTTAATTATTTGATTCATCCTGCCTTTTTTTCTTACGCTTTCTACCTTCACGTGGCTTCCCAAAAACATTGCCTGCTTGGCCAAAACTTTATCCTTAAAGACAATCTGCTCCCCATTTTAAGCAATTTCATAATGCCCAAAGAAAAGCAAAAGGCATCGGCAAGGCCAAGCCTTCACCGATGCCCAACTTTCCTTTCTTTAGCGTCTTAAAATAAAGCTAAAGATAACACAAATCTTGCTGGACTGGAGGGAAAAATTACCCTCCAAAATTCAGGTTAAAGAACGCAAAATTAAAATGCATCTGCAGACAAATTTTCATCACGTTCTTTGTTAACCCCGACCCCGGCAGAAATACCTTCATGGAGAGAAGGCGGGGAAGAAAAAAGAGTTTATGAAATCGCGATGCAGAGATGTGCCCCGCATTTCTCCCCTCCCTTTCTCCCTTTTCCACCATCTAAAATATAAAGTGATATTTTAAGCCATTTCTGGTCGGAGGAGCCAGGGGCGTTTAATGAAATGAAAGGCTCCGAGATCAGGATCGGCAGGAGAGGTCAGGGCTGAGATTTTTTTGGGCAAGGAGACGCCGAAATATAGGGCTGGGTCGATACGATGTGCCTGCGAGTCCCCCCAAAAGCGTGATAATAAATGTGGATGCATTTCTTTTCCTCCTTTTCCATCGTCTCTGCCCCCTCAGCACCAAATTTCCTTTTGCTTGCCCTTTTTCCAGCCTAACCGCCCTTCCCAAAAATTTAAAAAAGACATAACATAAAATAGCCCAAAAGGAAGATCTGGGATTCACGGGCCAAACTCTGATTTCCTCCTTTTCCAAACAAATTTCACCCATTTTACACCTAAAGAAAGCCCAGGAAGGGAGTGCATGCATGCCCATGGAGAATCGTGGTCCTGCACAACCACGATCATCCCCAACGCAGCCCCGGAATCCCTGTGGAACTGATTGTGGAGCCAGCAGGCCCTTACGCGAGAGTTCGGCACATCGCATTTTACTGCTCAGGGCCTAAATTAAATTATACTTCCTTTTTTTTTTTTTTTCTTTTAAAGTGTGGTCCTTGAGGGTCTTTTGAAATGGTGATTTTGTATGTGTGCAACCACACGACGGTGGGGACCCCCAGGTTTTGCAGCCAGAGAGGGCGGCTCTGGCGAATATCCCGAATTTCTCCTTCAAATTTGGGGTCAAACCAAATTGCCCACCAAATTCGGGGTGAAACCCTCCCTCCCCTACCCCCAACCCCGGCTGCTGCGCTCACCTATGTTGGCGTGCCGGGCGGCCGCGGGCGTCCCTCGGCTCTGCAGGTTGTGCAGCATGGGGCTGTCGAAGGGTGAAGAAGTCCAAGTGGTGGCCATTTCTGGGCTCATATAAGCCGGGTAAGGGCTGGAATAGGAGCTGCCGAACCCCCTGGTGTACTGCTCCCTCCCGTTAGCCGAAAGGTTCAAGGAGCTGCTGTAAGCCGCCGCGGCTTCCCGGGAAGAGGTGGCGGGGATGGGGGTGCTGGTGGAGAAGGAGAACCGAGGTGACACAGGAGGGTGAGAAGATCCGGGGTTGTAAGCGACGCTTTCGGCTCCGGGTTGAGTCCAGATGGAGTGGCTGGAGACGGGGCTGCCTTGCTGGGAAGAGCCGCTGCTCTGGAGGTACGGCAGGCTGGGGAGCATGGAGGTGACCCTCGTGGTGGGCACGTAGACGGGGGACGCTGCGGCCGCGCTGTGCATGAAGCCACCTGCCCCCTCGTACGCCGGAGGGCCGGGGTTAGCTGCCATGGCTAAACTCTGGTACATCTCGCGATGGGCCCCCCCAAACCCCAGCCGGGTCCCCGGCCACAATCCGGAGCGATGGGGAGCGGGTGACAAACCCCAGGCTCAGCTTTCCCCTCCGGCGAGCGGTGGCCGGAGCGGTCTCGCGTGGGTACAACCTTCCAGCCAAAACCAAAACACCACCAGCGATGCAATTTTCCTCCAAAACACACCCCCCCCACCCTCCCCTCTTCCCCACCACCACCCTCCTTCCCCACCTTCAGCAGGTCCGGCCGCCGCTTCGAGACCCCCAAGTAAGAAGTCCGGGTCCCTCCGGGAGGAGAGATTTTTAGCTCCCGCCTGGATTTAGCTTCTCCCACCGGGCTCCATCCATCACCTCCCGCCCCCCCCCGGCCCCCCCCAACACGATGGGGATGGGCTGCTTAAAACCCTCGGTCAGTCTCCTCCCCCCTTTTTCTCCTTCTTTCCACCCCCCCCCCCCCGCCCCGTCTAACAGCCCCTCCGGGGGATGCAGGGGGAGATGCGGCCGGGGATGCGGGAGGAGGCGACGGCGCGGGGTGTGTGTGTGTGTGTGTCCCCCCCGGGGCGGAGGAGATAAGGAGGTTAGAGCAGTTCGTGGCGGGGGGCGGGGGGGGGGGGGGGGTTACACAGCCGGGAAGGTGAGAGACAGAGCGATGCTCTCTCCTAGAAAACCTTTGTCCCGCAGGTACGATCGGTGCTTTAAGTTGTTAATGGCCCCCGGGGGCGGCGTTTGATGTGGCGGCGGGGAGGCGACCCGGAGGCTGAAGCTGCGGAGGGCTGGGGGGGGGGTTAAATTAAATTAGGCAGACGGTGGGGAAAGGGGGGGGGGGGGGAGGAGGAGGAGGAGGAGGAGGGAGAGGAAGGCTGGCTGGCTCGACCCTCCCACCCCGCGCCCGCCCCACGCGTGTCCGCAGCCCCCCAACGGCCGGCCACGCGTGGAGGGGCTTAAAAAGGGAGGGGGAGGGGGCATTAACAACTGGACTCCCCCATCAATGCTGCCCAGACCCACTTGTGAGCGGGAAGCAGACCCCAAACAACCCCCACAAACCCCCCCTCCCGGGTGTTTTTAATCGCTTTTCCCACATGGGACACACACGGGGTGACCCACTAGGGACCGGGGACGCCGTGGGTCCGGGGGTGGGGAAGGACACGGGGCAAGGGGGGTGCTTTGTCCCATGTGGGTTTGGTTTCTGATTTGGGGTCCTTTTGGGGGGTGTGGGGGGAATTTTGGGGGGGAAGGGCTGGTTTTCGGGCATGGCGCAGGCCGCGGGATGCCATGGAGGCCTTGCAATCTGGTGGCAATGCCGAGACCCCAAAAAAACAGTTGTGAGGGGGGGTCAGGATGAAATCACCCATCCCAAAGAGGGTCTGGGAAGGGCGTGAAGTGATCTGCAGACGCTGTTTTCTCTGCAGATCGTGGAGGGATCCTAGAAAACCATTTTACACCCGGAAAAAGGCTGGATGAGGGGGAGAATTATGGCACGGGACGGGGGGAATTATGGCCGGAGAAATAACTCTTGGGACTGATTTAGATTTAACTAGCAGATTCCCCAGGCTGAACCCCTCCGCCGGGCTGAATTTAGCAGCAGAAGAGATAACCGGGAGATAAGGACTGATACCCGGGGAGGAGAGCAGGAGACCGGGAGGCGGCGGAGGGAAGGGGGAGAAGCCGGAGGCAGCGTTGGGAAGGGGTAAGGATGGAAGCGAGCCGGGAAAAAAAGGGGGTTTAAAGGAGCTCTGCTCCCCCCAACCCCCCGAAACCCAGGGGATGGAGGAACGTGTGCGTGTAACTGGCCTAGGACGGAGCGTTCCCACGGGACCCCTCCAAAGCAGGATCCACAGGAGGGGAAAAAATGGAGTGAATTCCCGCCTGCCTTAATAATGATGATAATAAAAAAATCAACCCCTCTCCCCCCCAAAAAAAGCAAAATCGAGCCCGAGGGGACAACAGGAGGACGCTTCCAGGGGAGGCCCGTGGGAAGGGGCTCGCCGGGGTCTCGGCGTGACGGGGAGGGGCGAGGGGACAGAGAAGCGCTACCCACCTTCAGTGTTTTGGGGGGGGCAAGGGGTGGTGGGGGGTGAAGCCGTGGGGCAGGACCCCCCCTCACTGCGGGGAAGGCAGAGGGCTATGAGATACCTGGCTCCTGCCCGCTCCTGCTTCGCAGCGCGGGGGTGGTTAGGGGCAGCGGGGGGGGGTCTGTCCGTGTCCCCCCCTTCCCTTGGCTCCCCAGTGTGGCCAGTCTCCCCAGTCCCACTCGCTGACTGGTTTGCCCACGTCACGTGGAAGTGGGCGGCGATGGGGGAGGAAAGAGGTGGGGAAGGGGGGCGGGGGGTGGGGGGTAAAGGAGGCCGGTATCTGTTGCACCATCAGCCGGGCGCCAGGTCTCATTGCCGTGCAAAAAAAAAAAAAAAAAAAAAAAAAAAAAAAGGAAAAAAGGAATAAAATAATAAAATCAAACCACCCCACGGACGGCCCAACGCTGCAGGCAAAGTCCAGCCCCGCTCCGCACCCCCCCACACTGGAGGGACACTCGTGCCCAGAAATTATAAGGCTATTTTTTTTTTTTTTGGGGGGGGGGGGGAGACACCCCACTTCCTCCTCAGCTCCCCAATCCTTTTGGAGGCAACCCCTTTCTTTGGGGGATATTGCACGGGCGTGGGGGGCGGGTGGGGGGGTGGTTCGCCAGGGTCCTGCACCAAATCCTTCACACTCCAAGCAGAGCGAAGAGGTGGCAGCTGCCCTCCCCTCCATCCCAGCCTTTTTGGGGTCGTCCCCCCCCCAAAACTGGACACCCATCTCTTGCTTCCCCGTGCGCTGCAGAGGGTGTAAAGGATAATGGTGCAGCGCAGGGTGGGGGGGTCCCCACAGCCCCCTCCCCGGGAATAACGCTCATATCCTTAATATTTCCTACACCCCACCTGCGGGGTTCCCCTTGGAAATGTGGGGGTGCTACCCGGCCGAGAGGGGGGACTAGAAGCAGCTTTTTAGGGGGGTCTGAAAGAAAAAAAAATAATCTCTGAAGATATTAAAAATCTCCGTTTGAAAGAGGTGGAGGGATGTGGGGGAGAGGAAAGCGATTTATCGAGGGGGGGTAGAAAGCGAAGGGAGCACTTGAAGGTGGGGGGGGGGAGGGCACAGGGATTCTGGGGCTGGGAAACCCCCAAAAAAGTGATCTCCATCCCGGGGTGTGTGTGGAGGGGATGCCTGCGGGCATCGGCAGAGGCTAAAAACGCGGATAAAGTTAAATTCGGGCAAATCCACAAATATAGGTAGGAAGGTGGTTGGGGGGCACGTGTAGAAATAAAATTCCAAGGCGCATAAATACGGCAGGGGGAAATTTCGGCAGCGGTGCCCCTGTGTGTCTCGGAGACATTTATGCTTTAAGCACACGGGGGAAATAGGTTTGTGGTAATAAGTTTGTGGTTATATACGTACAATGCAAATATTGCATATAGACGGGACTTAATGCATATTAGACGCGGGAACGTGTGTTTCGTATAAATATGTATATACTCCCATACCTAAATATAGTGTAATTTATACCACGCGGTGTGTATAGATACGTAAAAATATATCTTATGGACATATAAGTTTACGGACATATAGCTTATGAACACAGGGTTATCGGCACGCAGAGAAAGAAAGGAGAATTAAATATATCGTCTTTTTTTTTTTTTTTCCTTTCCTCAAAGCAGCTGCAAATCCAGATGTGCAGGGTTTTGGACACGCATCTCCCTTTCCACGCCTTGCAAGATCCCGTGTGATTTTCTCTAGCGAAGCAGCGTTTTGCTGAAGCTTCGTTGAATTCCGACTGAATATCAGATATCAGCGCTTTCTTTAAAAAAAAAATAATAATGAAAACGAGGAAAAATCCAGTTAAAACCGATGAAAACTGCCCGAGCAGCTGTACCAGGAGCACAGACGATTTCAAGGACCTGCCTTGGCTTTGGCTTTTCTGTGAAGAAAACACACAAAAAAATTAATTCCCGTGGTGGGTTTTGCGTGTGCGCGGTCGGATCCAGCTTCTTTCAGCGGGGAAATATCAGTCCTTAGCGCCCAGCATCCCGAAAAAATCAGTGCCGTGAGGCGCTGAGCCCAACCCGGTGCAAACTAACAGCAGGGAGGGAGAGGGATGGATTTCAGGGACTTTTTATCCCGAAAAAAAAAAAAAAAAAAAAAAAAAAAGCAGCAGAAGATGGGACACAGCAGAGCGCAGCGAAAAAAATCTCTGCTCCGCACTCGAAGGAGCTTTTTTTCGCCCCCCCTGGAATTTGCTCGCCCGCAAAGCGAAGAATTTAACGAAATCTGGCTGAAAATAACCCTGCGGAACAAATCTCGGCCTTTCCGCTCTCTTTTCCAGCCCCCTCTTGTCCCCCAGGGAGGAAAGAAATCCGTAAAATGCCGGGATTTTATTTTCTTTTGCCCGCATCGAAGTTAATTCCGCGGCGGTTTTAGAGTTAAAAAGTTCCGCGGCTGTTGATAGATGCCCCCGCGAGTGGCAGTGAACAAAAAAACTATTAAAAAAGAAAAAAAAAAACACAACAAAAAAAAATACACATTAGGAATTGTGGATAGGGGTGTGTGTGAGGGGCAAAGTTGATTGAAAAATTTCTCCGCGGGGCCGTGCCGAAAAGTGAATTTTTAAAAAAATGCGGGGGAAAAAAAAAAAGGTTAAAAAATGAAAAAAAAAAAAAAATCGAGCAAGTGTGGTTTTAGCAGAGAGAAAGGGATAAACGCAGCCGGCAGCTTTTAATTTTATTTATTTTTTTAAAATTATTTTAATTATTCCATGCCTTAGCTGCCAGCCGAGAAGGGGTCGGGGCGGGGGGGGCGGAGTACGGGCTGAGGGAGGGGACGGGCCACCCCGGGCCAGCGAGGGCGAGTAACCGGGCTCCAAAATACCGGTGCCCTTGGTTGGGTGGCACCTATGGGCGGTAGATATCTATAGGGCTATCTATAGGGGTATCTATAGGTATATATGTATATATCTATAGGTATAGGTGCTGTGGAGGTGCAGCCGGGGGGGGCCGCACGCTGCTGTCTTGTAGTAGAGCGGCCGGGAAGTGGAATGGGGCGGGGGGGGGGGGGGGAGTGGTGTCCAAAATGGGAGAGCCTGGGCCCGGCTGCACCCCCGGTTTTGGGGTATTTCGAGGCAGGATCAGGCCGGGCGGGGGAGGGGGAGCCCTGTCAGCCCGGAGACATCCCGGGGCGGCACCAAACCCGCCCCCCCGCCCACCTTTGGCGGGGGGTGGGGGGAGTTGAGGATGGAGGGGGGGGGATGCTGCTGACCCCCTACCCCGGAGCAAAGGGGGCGACCCCCCAGCATCAAAGCCCGGTGGAAGGGCTACTAGGGGGAGGGATGGAGCGGTCCCCCCTCCCGGGGGACTGATCCTGGCTCCCCCCGCCCCCCCCCCGGGATTAGCATTGCATTCCTCTCTCCAGGACCATCTTGCACCCCCACGGACCCCCCCTCCCAAAGGACACACGGGGGGGACCAGCGGGGACAACACCCCCCCCAGCCGCAGCCGGGGGAGTGTGTGGGCAGGAAGGTGTCGGAGCCGGGGTGTGGGGGGGCTGCTTTTGGCTGCCAGATTTCCCCCCCGACTTATCAGTGTCCTGTCGTACCTTCAGAGACACTTTCCTAAACAAACCTCACATCTGTTTATAAGGTGACAACGGTCCTAAACTGCCAACCCCCCCCCATCTAAACCCTCCCCCGCCCCCCCCAAAGGCCAGGTATGACCGCTCGGGAGAGGGGTGTCCAAAGAGCATCACGGTTCAGCGATGCTCCGGGGGCGTTTCTAAACCCTTTTTGACGGCCCCCTCCGCCCCCAAACTTCATTTCATTTCATTTCATTTCATTTCATTTCATTTCATTTCATTTCATTTCATTTCTCTTCTCTTCTCTTCTCTTCTCTTCTCTTCTCTTCTCTTCTCTTCTCTTCTCTTCTCTTCTCTTCTCTTCTCTTCCTTTCTCTTCTCTTCCTTTCTCTTCTCTTCCTTTCTCTTCTTTTCTTTTCTCTTCTTTTCTTTTTCTTTTTCTTTTTCTTTTTCTTTTTCTTTTTCTTTTTCTTTTTCTTTTTCTTTTTCTTTTTCTTTTTCTTTTTCTTTTTCTTTTTCTTTTTCTTTTTCTTTTTCTTTTTCTTTTTCTTTTTCTTTTTCTTTTTCTTTTTCTTTTTCTTTTTCTTTTTCTCTTTTTCTTTTTCTTTTTCTTTTTCTTTTTCTTTTTCTTTTTCTTTTTCTTTTTCTTTTTTTTTTTCTTTTTCTTTTTCTTTTTCTTCTTTTTTTTCTTTTTCTTTTATTTTTCACCAATGGAACAGGGGTGTATGGGGCAGCACTTCGTGCTGGGAGGCAGCAGGAGCGGACAGTGGCTGAGCCGGGAGGGTTGGTGCCAGGGGGATTTGGGGGGAGCCAGGAGCTGAAACCCATCCAGGACCAGGAATTTCAGGGAAAACGGGAGCCACAGGATGAGAACGTGCGCACCCTTGCATGATGCCACCCATGTCTGTGCCACTGCGTGTGTGTGGCAGGTCCCTGCTGCCGGGGATGGAGGTGTCCCAGGGTAGACACTGAAGACACGCCATGGATCAATGTGCTCTGGTTTTCCTGCCAAAATCAAGCGAATTCAGCCTAAAATATCAGGGCTCTGCATTTCCCCATCTGGGACCTTCTCGAGTGGTGGGGAGCTGTGAAAGCCAAGCAAAGTGGGAGCTTCCCTGGGGGCAGAGGGGCTGCATGGCCACCACCCCCTAGGATGGACGAATGGCTGCGTGGGCACCTGTGGGCGCACGTCATGGGTGGGTGGATGGGGGGGATCCCCGGGGCCCCCCGGTGCGGGGGTGAATGGGTGGGTGTCACTCATGGGTGAGGGGATGAATGGGGGTGCGTCACTGCTGGGGTGCTGTGGCCCGTTCACAGCACCGTCCACGCGTGTGGTTTTACTGTCATTACCAGGGCGCTGTGAGGTAACGACAGAGAAACGACGCGTGTGGAGCTCACCTGCCACCACCCTGCGGTAAGATCACCTCCCTGGCTGGTGGGTACCCGCCAGTGGCTCAGGTCCGGGCGCAGCCACTCGTGTCCGGCAGCGACGGCGATGGAAAGCCCCTTCCACTGCGGGAGAGGCTGGAAAAGCCTCCTCCATCAGGCAGAGGGCTGAGCTGCCTGGAAATGCTGGAGCATAGCAGTGCAGAACCTCAGCGAGTATCGCTGTCCATCTATCCATTTATCCCTTTATCCATATGTCCACATATCCATATATCCACATATCCACGTATCCATATATCCCTTTGTCTATATATCCACATAGTCACATATCCACGTATCCATATAGCCTTTTATCTATATATCCACAGTCACATACCCACATATCCGTATACCCTCATATCCATATATCCACATATCCTTACATCCATATATCCCTTTATCTATATATCCACATAGTCACATATCCACGTATCCATATACCCTCATATCCACATAACCTCATACCCACATATCCATATAGCCTTTTATCTATATATCCAGTCACATATCCACATATCCATATACCCTCATACCCATATATCCTCATACCCTCATATCCATATATCCCTTTATCTATATATCCACATAGTCACATATCCATATATCCCTTTACCTATATATCCGCATATCCACATATCCATATATCCACATATCCAAGTATCCATATACCCTCATATCCATATAACCCTTTATCTATATATGCACATACTCACATATCCACATAACCTCATACCCACATATCCATATATTTATGTAACTTTCTAGTTGTTCCGATATCTATTTGCCTATTTGTGCCTATCCACCTGCTGAAACGCCTATTTATCTAGACACATCTCTCCATGTCTCTCTCTCTCTCCCTTACGTGTCCGTCTGCCCATGGGTCTGTCCATTGAGCTCTGACCCACACGACTGCCAGGACCGCCTCAGCTATGGGGCTGTGTCCCCCTGACAAGTGGCGCTGCCTGTACCAACCCCGGATCCACGGCTGTCCTGGCTCCTTGGCTTTACCTCTTTCCCAGACCCATAGGGCAGTTTGTACCCCCTGGAAAGTGATGCTGCCGCTACCCCAGACCTATGGGGCTGCCCGCCCCATGCCTTTGGGATTGCCTGGACCCTCTTGACCCATGGGGCTATCTATACCGCTGGACCCACATCCCTGCCTGCATCCCAGACCCACGGGGGTCCCTCCATCCAGACCCACATCCCTGCCTGCACCCAGACCCACGGGGTTCCCTCCATCCAGACCCACATCCCTGCCTGCACCCAGACCCACAGCCCTGCCTGTATCCCAGACCCACAGGGCTCCCACCACCCAGACCCACAGCCCTGCCTGCCCTCTATCCTGAATCCATTGGTCTCCCTACAGCCTGGCCTGATGGGGCTGCCTGCATCTCGGACCTTCTGCCTGCATCCCTGACTTGGGGGGCTGCCCCAGTGGCGTCCCCGACTCCCGGCCGTGCTGAGCCGAGCCGTGCCGAGCCAAGCCGTGCCGTCAGCGGTGCCGTCGGGGCGGCGAGGCCGCGGCTGTCATCCCCTATTGATGAGGTGTGTGTTGACGGCGAGGAGGGACGGCCGCCGGCTCCGCTCCAGACTCCCCGGCGCTGGGGTCAGCGCCCCGGCCAGCCCCGCTGCCGCCGGGAAGGGAAGAGCCGGACACAGAGGGGATGCTCCCGCTCTCCCTCCGGCATCACCCACCAGGCACTCGCCTGTGGGAACTGGTTGGATATGATGAGAAAAAGGCCGATCCTGACCCAAATCGGATGGCAGATGCGGTGTCAGGATGGAGGCTTCATCACCAATTTCCTTCTCGACTGAAAAAAAAGCATTTCTCCCTCCGCACCGACACATCGGGGGGTTGCACGGGTTTAAATTAATCCACCTATTTCTGGAGAGGGGAAAAAAAAAAGAGAAATAAAAGCGAAACCGCAAAGGCAAATGGTGTTTTTTCACACTGATGCTCAGGTGTCCCAGCACTGAAACTCCACGTGCCAAATGCACGCGGAACGCTCTCACACGAGCAAAGGAAAAACAGGGATTCACGCGCTGGGATTTCATGAGCGGTAAATGCAGGGGGTTGGGTTGACCTTAGACTAGATTGCCAGGCAAAAAATAACCCACAAAATATTGACAATTTAAAAAATGGAAAACTTGGGGAAAAAAAAAAAAGAGTAAAAACTTCTCGTCTTTTTGAACAAGGAGAAAAAACCAGTCCCTCTGGCGCAGGGTGAGCGTGTGATCTGAGGTTGGTGGTGTCCTCCAAGGGACACTGGAGGTAGCTGGGAGCTTTCTGGGGATCTCCCTCTCTTCACCTGATCCATCACAGAGGAATTCCCTGAGCTCGGGACGCAGCAGATGCTCACACAGCCCTCCCAAATCCCCCAGCCTCGGCTTTGCAAGGGAAAGGAGGACCCAGACTCCCGCAGGGATCAGGGACCCAAAAGCCTCGGGCATCCCGAGAGGTGGGAGGACAACCACAGGTGGGAAGGACTCAGATCCTTCGGAGATGAGGACGTTTAGGAGCAGAGGGTGGATAAGTGGAGCTGGTGCTATTAAACAGTTGTTAATCTCAATGCGCTGCCAGGGCTCTTTTGGATTAGATCTGATTTCCATGTGATCCACACAACAATTAATCTCTTATGAAGAAAGGCTGAGGGATTTGGGTCTCTTCAGTCTGGAAAAAAGACGACTGAGAGGGGACCTTATCAACGCTTATAAATACTGAAAGGGTGGGTGTCAGGAGGATGGGGCCAGGCTCTTCTCAGTGGTGCCCGGGGACAGGACAAGGGGTAATGGGCACAAACTTGAACATGGGAAGTTCCACCTAGACATGAGGAGGAACTTCTTTCCTGTGAGGGTGGCAGAGCCCTGGCACAGGCTGCCCAGGGAGGTGGTGGAGTCTCCATCTCTGGAGACATTCCGAACCCGCCTGGACGCGTTCCTGTGCCACCTGCTCTGGGTGACCCTGCTCTGGCAGGGGGTTGGACGGGATGATCTCCAGAGGGCCCTGCCAACCCCCACCATTCTGTGATCCTGTGATTTCTGGAGTTGAGGTGACATCATGGGAATTTTTTTTATTTCCTACCTAATATCCATCCATCTTTGGTGGGAAATATCCCACCAAAAACCCACCCAGAGCACCCCTTGGGCTGCTGTTCTCCAGCCGAGCGAATGTCGCAGCCTTCCCTAGATTCCCTCATAGCAGCAGGAATTCGGACTATGCTGCTGAGATTCCTACAGCTCCACAAATAAAGCTTCCAGCTTCCCTTTGCCATCGGGAAGAGTCTGCTGGCTCTCCTGCTTCTCCTCTTTTGGGTTTGTAGTGTAAAGGAAAATACGTCTGGAGTAGTTAATATTGCTGATGCTTTGGCATTGCTGGAGAGCAGCAGAGCTGATGACCCCTTAAATCTGCTGAAACCCAGCTTGGCTTTGGCTTCCAGGCTCAGGACGCAGCTTCACACTGACTTAGGAGTGCTCTCCAGGATGGAAAATTTTGGGTGAATCTTTGTCATCCATGGGGAAAAGCAAGAAAATCCACAGCATGCTGTCATAGAATCATGGAATGGTTTGGGTTGGAAGGGACCTTCAAGACCATGCAGTTCCACCCCCCTGCCATGGGCAGGGACACCTCCCACTAGACCAGGTCACCGTAACATGAAAGTTCATTTTATCACAGAATGATATTGTTATCATTAAGCAAAAAACTCCTGCGCAGTACACCGGGGAAAAAATACTCAGGTGCGTTGGCAAATTTATATCTAATTAGCCCTCATTCTTAGATCATTAATACAGTGTTGATATCATTAATAAGCAGTAATATCTGCTAGGCAATGTGCTTGGGGACGGATGCACCTCTGATTTTTTCATGCGTAAGACAAATCAGGAGGAGCGCTGTGATTTCTGGGGCTGGCAGTGTAGGAGGGGGAACAAGGGGATTCCTGGGCATGGACTGAGTTTTGGAGGTTTTTATTGGAAATTAAAAAAAATAATAAATGCCAGTGAGAGGCAGGAGGAACCTGGACTTGAATGTCTTTGTAGTTCTAGCTATCGTCTGTCAATCAATCCATCAATCCATCAATTAATTTATCTATCGTTCCAGGTGGAAAAAATATAGATTTAGGTAAATATAAATATTTTTTCTATATAGATTTTTTTTCTATATACAAAAAAAATATAGATATAGATTTAGATAAGGTCTGATGTGCTTAAACATGCAGGTACATGAGTTTGTAGCGTACCTATCTGAACAGAGCTCAGGCTTAGCCCCACGTTGTCCTTCCCTCGCCAGGTACCAGGGCCTGGAAGGATGCCGTAAGGAGCGAGGTGGGAGATCCTCATCTGTTGTCATAAAGGAAAATGAAATCTTTCCTTGAGCTGGATAGTATGAACTGCATCTTGCACCTACTCCTGGGGTCTTGCCCCATAACCGGACTGAGATTTCTTTGGCTTAACATTCTTGCTAGTAACATGAAAACAGTAATAAAGGGGGAGCGGGAGTGCAGGGAGAGGGTGTAGCTTTTATTAGACCAGCTGACATCTTTGGGGAAAAATAAGTGTGTTTTTGCCTGGGAGCCATCACCATTTTTTTTAGGCTGAGCAGGGTTCCCTGACCTGTCAGAAGTCCTGGGTAGAGGCAGAGATCTTCCTTTGCTCTCCCATCTGGGTGGCCACTATCTTCATGGTTGACTGTAAGGGGACTATTGCGCTGGTGAAAAGATGCGCTAACAGCAATTCAAGCAAGGGGAACAAAGCAGGCTTTGATTTAGTACATAACAGCAAAGATGAGATATTAGGAAGAAATTCTTTGGTGTGAGGGTGGTGAGCCCCTGGCCCAGGTTGCCCAGAGAAGCTGTGGCTGCCCCATCCCTGGAGGGGTTCAAGGCCAGGTTGGACGGGGCTTGGAGCAACCTGGTCTGGTGGGAGGTGTCCCTGCCCAGGGCAGGGGGTGGCACTGGATGATCTTGAAGGTCCCTTCCAAACCAAACCATTCTGTGGTTCTATGATCTTCAAAGCACCGATCTTCACATGACTGGAAAAACGTATGTCATGCAAGTGTCACCCTTGCTGGTACCCAAGAGGTTAGATGAAGGGGGTGGCTCCTGTGCTCTGCAATGACACCTCCAAGAGAGACGGCTGATCTTGGGCTTCTCTCGATCAGCTCTATCTCCCTGGGAGTCACTCCTTGGCCATCTGAGAGCAAAACCAGGCTGGATCATGTATTTTTCTTTTTTCTTTTCCTTTCCTTTTCTCTTTTACAAAGCATCCCTGGGCACTTTATAAAGATTACCAAGTTAAGCCTGAAAACAACACTGCGGGGTAGGTAGATCTTATTATCTGGGAAGACAAGGGAGAGGAAGATTAAAAGGCTCGAGAGGGACAGCAGATCCAGGACTGGACCCGTCTCTCACAGCACTTAGTCCCGTGCCTTAACACAGGATTATGTATTTTTGGCAGAACAGCTGTGAAATCTCACTGTAATGCCAGCGGGACATCGGAGGCATCCGAGCGTATTCCAGTTGTTAACACCCAAAGATAGGCAAACCACCATGGAGAAATGGCCGCGTGCACCCACGGAGCGCTCCTCTGCAAAATGCATACTTTTGATTTACTGTCTTCTTCTGACGTGCAAAAAGCACAATTTTTTAGCGCCTCTCCACACAGACTGCGGTAGAGCTGTGTGTCTAATGTTCGCTCCAGAAAAACACACACGGCAGAAGGGGAACTGATTAGGAAACGTGTTTTTCAACGTGGTGGAAAATCCTCCCGGAATCAAGAAAAATGGCGTTTGTGTTTTGTCAGGAAGAGGCAGAAATACAAAATCAGGAAACTGGAAGGTTCAATACTTTTTGTTGCTGGCCAAACAAAGCTCCAAAGCATAACAGTCTTATTCAATTTATTATTATTTTTTATTTCATTGAATTTCACTTTCAGGTTTTTGGTTTGGTTTTGGTTGGTTTTTCTTGTTTTAAAAAGATTTGATGCCATTTCTGGATGAACGACTGTTTGAACTCAATAAAAAGCGAAGCGAGACTTGAACTGCTACAAGCAAGAAGTTTAAACGTTTCTGTTTGTTTTCAGCTACGTTTAGGATCGAGGCTTTTTTCTTGAAAGGACAATATAATGGGAGCATGAATTCAGATGGGCTTTACTAGTTATAGGTGAAAAAATTTTGAAGTATTTTCCTTAGTTTGCAGTAAAAATGTGTTCCTTCTTTCCAAAGTCTTCTCTTTTTTGGGGTTCATATAGAGAATACAGGACATTTTTGAAAATTCTTTCCTCTTATTGCATGCCTGCAAGGCTAAAAAGCCTTGGCTGCTAACAGAATGCAGTGGGAAAAACACAGAAGGGGCAAAAGACGTTACATTTTATATTGTTGCAGGCAAAAAGCAAACACAGAAACAAAATAAAACCCAACAGGGACTGTGTTGTTTAACCATTTGTTTCCTGGCTTTTCATCTTCCATGGAAAATGTTATTAAAAATGTGAGAGCCACAGCTCTCTGCCACAAATAGCAGCGTAACAGGAAAGTCTCCGGTGTTTTTTTTTCTCACTCGTTTCCACGGGATGGACATTTCTATCATCCTCCCTTGCCGATGTTTCTTGTACTCACCCGCTCTCTGAGCAAACCTCAGCATCGTAGCTGGGTCACATCGCCACGTCATCCCTGGCCTCGGGGCTGGAGGCGAGATGCACTTTAGGTTTTGCCCTTTGCTCGGCACATCTTCAGACACCATTTGGAATAAATCACAGGGTTTTTTTCGTGGGCACCCTAAAATCTTTAATTTTCCAGTGATCATCTGTTGCGTGACAAGCATCTTTGAGTCTTAGCTGCGCCTGTCTTGGTTCCTGCTTTTTATCTGTCCTTGGGATTTTGGCCCCAAATCAGAGTTAACATGCCCTGCAGGGCTGTTCACGTCTGATGGAGCCTGGGCACTGTGCTGATGGGGGGAGGTGCCTGGAGAATTGCTGCCACCATCTCTACTTTCTTCGGACGTTCAAAAATGTGGGCAAAACTCAGGGATTTTTTGTAATCATGGAAATCTCTCTGATCCTCTCCTTTCCTCTGCTGTCCAAGTACCTCCTATGAGTTGCAAAATGGATGTCCTGCTTGCATCTTCAGCTGAACAGGACCAAATCAAGTCATACCCACACCCCATCTACCGCACTCAGGGGCCGTGGCTGAGGTGCAGCTGGTGAAAGCAAGGGCAGAGTCAGGCCCCTTATCCCCCAGGGTTAGTCCCTTCCCTTTCTGCGGGGCCCATAGACTGAAGTCCCATCAAATGGTGGAGTCCCATCAAATGTGGAGATCAGGAGATGGTGGCAGCGAACAGCTGCGAGTCCACTTTGCTCTGTCATTGACTGGGAGGATGATCTCTCTGCTAAGGGTCTCCTGCCAGATTTCGAGCCAGGATGTCTCCTAGTAGGTTTAGCCACATTGGAGGAAGGGTACTGGACATCAGCCACAGGGGCAACCAAGCAGATGTATCCCAAACTCTGTGTGGGAATGTGCCAGGACCGAGGTGGTTTGGCTGTTGCCACTATGAGCTGGGAGATGGAGTTTAATAGGATGGATGTGGCCACCTGGACAAAAATCAAGCCTGACTCTGTTATAATTTATTTGGCCTAGCTGAGGATTCTGTGGCCAATTCCTTTAGCTCTGCTGCAAGCTGAGCTTTGGGCAAATCACATAAGCTTAATGCCCCTCTGCAGTCACTCCAGAGAGGTAGGTGCTTCTCAGGTGGAGGAACCATCCTTCTCCACCAGTTACTGACAATAATTTAGACACCAGTGAGAAGCATCTGAAGTGGGTCCAGCTGGGCCTCCAGGCCAGGTCGTCCTTCTGTGAAACGGGCTTCGTTTCCTGCCCTTGTATGAAGCTGGACACCAACATTAAACACAAGGTGGAGAGTGAGGACATCTTCTGTTGGTGATGGATTTATTTCTCAGAATTCTTGGTCAATTTCACTCTTTTCATGTTTGGACCAAAAAAAAAAAAAAGGAGGTGAAAATATATGTAGAACTTTTCCCAATTTTTCCTGGTTTCTTTTATTTCATTTATTTTCTCTCTGCTGCTGGTTCAATGCTGAAGACCCAATGCCTTACATTGCTGTTTTTGAAAAAAACAAAAGAGAAGCATTTGAGGGAAAACTCTGCCCTTCAGATTTGGCCTGTTTGGAGCCTGGCTCATCAATGAGCTTTCACTTTTACTTTTTTTCTTTCTTCTTCTCCACCCTATTCTCATCCTATCAATCAGATGAATTCTGATCTCATCAAGATCGCTACATGTGCTTATCTCCATCCCATTGACTGGAAGAGGGTTGCTCGGTAAATAAAGCTAAGCAGATGGTCACGTCTTCAAAAGATATCAGAACTTTAGATGGAAAGGCGTCTCTGGCTGAGGCGCCTGTGTTCTGTAATGTCCTGATTTGACCGATCCTTTACAGCACTGTTGGAGGAGAAGATGTCCTTAAGGCTTGGGAAACCCTAGCTCAATTCTCAATCGTCCTGAGACTTTGGAGAGGCCACTGCACCTCTCTTGGGACCTCAGTTGCCCATCTTCTAGAATAGGGGTAATAAAGCCTCATGGGGCGCAAGAGGTGCATCTTTGACTGCAACGTGCTCTCCACATAGCCAAGCTCTGAGATGGCACGAGTCGAGGGGACGTTCATCCCAACATCCAGCTCACAGACAAGGGAGGGAGGGATCTGACCGTACAAACAGAGATTAAGCCATTGATCAAAACAATCCCGAATGGGCTTATAGATAGGTCTATCAGCAGCTAGAGCTTGGTGCCCTCCCTGCAAAACGTGGAGGGCTGATGGCTCGGCAGTGATAAGATGGTAACACTGACCAGAGGAGTTATCAGGGTCGGGGACAATGTGAGGACATGAGCAAATACTGGGCAGCGGCACTGCAAGAAAGGCTTTGGGAGTTGTTGGGGTGTCGCTATCTCACAAGGCAGACCCTGGGAGCCGCTTTCTCTGCCCAGTGGTGTTGGGAGGGGATCGGCGGCTGCGGCAAGCTTAGGTCGTAAAAGACTGAGGGTACAATGTGATGGAGTTTGGGTGACAGTGCTGGAAAATCAGTGTGCAAAGCAGATGTCTTGGTCTCTCTCACCAAATGCACTGAAATCGTCAGTTCTCAGCCCAGCTTTGTGCAAGTTCAGGTTGGGGAAGGCTGTTGGAGAACAGGCTCAGTGTTATCTCTGTGCCTGTAGCTTCCTTTTTAAAAACAAAACTATGTTGAGTGTGCTGGCTGCACGTTTGCCCAGATAGCATTTAAATTTACTGATTAGTTCAAGCCAGGTTTGGCAGAGGTGTGGAGACCTGCAGGTAGAAGGTACCAGGTATCAGGATTTATAGACTGGCGAGAAGCAATGCTGCACCAGGAGCTGTTTGGAGGTCTAAGCTATGGACAGGCTGCAAGACTGTCTAAAGGTGAAGTAGATGTTCTGGTTTGTGGAAAATCATGCAATTTCCTTTTTTCCCCCCAGACAATAAGATTCTAGCTTTCCCATGCAGACAAACCTGCTTTCTCAAGGTGATGTTTTGAGACAACCGATTTACACACATTTCCACTGGGTCTAGAATTAAAATGAGACCCCAGAGCTGAGAGCTGTCAGCCAGCTCCTGTGAAGTTCACACATTTAAATGTTCCCATCAAAGCAAAAAGAACGTCCAGAAACTTGGCAGTAATTGGATCATGAAGTGCAAGCTCCTGTGATTAGATCAGGAGCGCTCTGCCAGGATTATACTAAATCAAAAGAAATAATCAGACGGATAGAAAAGGGAGCAGCTCTTCATTTAAACTTCATTAATTTCCTGTCCACTTGGCAGAGCCCACGAATTATGCACTTGCAGATGCAGAGGTTACTTCTAGTGAGCAAAGGCCATTGCTGCAGCAAGAAAAACCTTCACAATCCACACAATGTGAAGAAGCAAAGTCCATGCTCCAATTGTCCCTGATATGCCTTGTCTAAAGACAATATTTAGCTGCTTGCTGTATTTTCTGTTCGAGTTGGCAAGTTGATGCTCTGTTTTCCAGGCTTCCTGGGTCGTCTGAGGTCCTCCTCTGCTGGGCCAAGCAGCGGCATCCCCCAAGGGTGAGAGGAGGGAGATAAAGGTATTGACAACAGCTGGTTGGACAGGCTCATGCAGGGTTAGAAGAAATACAGAGAGATGATTGTACTATTTTTTTACAGGATAAGCTAAGGCCACTCAGGAAAGTTTTGGAGGTCTCTGTTTGTGCTCTGCTAGATAGAGGGCTTTCTGCTCTCCCGCTGATGCTCAGGAGGATATTTGTCTAGAGGTAAAGGCACAGGCTTCCTTCTTAAAAAAGAATTTTACTAGCAAATACTGGGCATCCACATGTTTAGCCATGTTTAGCTGTTGCTGAGGTAATTTTTCACCAACGATCATTTGTTTACGTCTTCATCTAAACCAAGCAAGCCCTGATGTTCTCCTGGCAATGGGAAGCTGGACGGCATTAACGTGAGCCAGCCCCTCTGTGCCATGTATCTGTGAAGGCCATCCAGCCAAAAATCTCTGCGAGGCTTGTCTTTGAGATGAATTTACAGCTAACTTGTCTTACCCAGGTGAGTAGCCCCACAGATTCATTTGGGAGGGCTTGAGAGAGTGAAGGATGATGGAGCCAAGACCATTGTCTGGGAGATGTCACCAGGTGGTCCCATTTTTTGGGAGGTATCCCCTGTGGTGCTGTTATATACTCATCTTCTGGCAGTGTGCAAGCAAATGCTCAGTCTTAGGTAAACATATATACCATGACAAGGTTTCTGGTACCAAGTTTTGTGTGTCTTAGAGGCAGAGTTTCCTGGAGCTTGGGTGGCAAACCACGCTTGGGTGACATTGGCCAAGGTACACACCATCTGATTCAGTGTAACTTTAAAAAGGTCCAAGCCCTGATTAGTGCATTGTGTCAGGTAGGTGCAAGGATGATGACCGGGTCCCAGGCACCCTAAAGTTGTCCTTACCATAGCCCGAATTTATGCAGATGTCTGAAGGACTGGGCATCTAAACCTGCCAGAGAAGGAGAGACCAGAAATGTTCTTGGCTGTAACTACTCTATGTGGAGTAACTTCCCCAGAAGGACACTGTGGTTTTAGCCAGAGTTTTTCAGGACAGCAGCTGAACACGCTATGAGGAAGTTGTTGGGTTCTCTTAAGCAGAAAATCCCCTAAAATCCCGTCAATTTTGGTTTGAAAGCAAAAAGTAAGGGAGTTGCTGTCAGCAGAAGGTTCATTCATCTTAAAAGAAAAGAAAGACATTCCAGCCAAATTAAATAATAAAAGAGGCGATAAAACCCACCTGCTTTTCAACTCCAGGTTTCTGTTTCTTTTTAAATCAGGTCAGTGTATTAAAGATATCCAGACCGAGATTTTTTGTGGCATTATTGGGCCAGATCTTTATCTGTTTCAAATGGGAAGAGGCATGTCATTCTGATCACCAGCACTTTGTGATGCTCTGCATCTCTTTTCACTAGCCAATCTCAGAGGAGGCAGATTTCACTCCTGTTTTACAGGAGGGGAAATCAAGGCAGGAAACTTTCCCCAGGAAAAGTTCCCCAGGAGGTGAGGGAGAAGGCTGGGAGGACAAATCCTTTGTGCCTCTTCATTGCTCTGGGCATGATATCATGTTTCAAACCAAGACCTTTTGGCTCCCTCAGAGGTGGATCTGCTGATTTCCACCTCCTGAAATATTGGCCTTCTGGCCTACAGATAAATACTGATGGTGCAAAAGGATGGTGAAAAAAATGAGGAAAGAGACCTGGGAGTCCTGGTGGACAACAGGATGACCATGAGCCAGCAAAGTGCCCTCGTGACCAAGAAGGCCAATGGCACCATGGCGTGCATCCGTAAGAGTGTAGCAAGCAGGTCGAGAGAGGTCATCCTCCCCCTCTACTCTGCCTTGGTGAGGCCACACCTGGAGTGCTGGGTCCAGTTCTGGGCTCCCCGGTTCAAGAGGGACAGGGAACTGCTGGAGAGGGGACAGCAAAGGGCTTACAAAGATGATGAGGGGATTGGAACATCTCTCTAATGAAGAAAGGCTGAGGGATATGGGTCTTTTCAGTCTGGAAAGAAGACGACTGAGGGGGGATCTTATCAACACTTATAAATACTGAAAGGGTGGGTGTCAGGAGGATGGGGCCAGGCTCTTCTCAGTGGTGCCCAGTGACAGGAAAAGGGGTAATGGGCACAAACTTGACCATGGGAAGTTCCATCTCAACATGAGGAGGAACTTCTTTCCTTTGAGGGTGGCAGAGCCCTGGCACAGGCTGCCCAGGGAGGTGGTGGAGTCTCCATCTCTGGAGACATTCCAACCCCACCTGGACGTGTTCCTGTGCCACCTGCTCTAAGGTGACCCTGCTCTGGCCAGGGGTTGGACTAGATGATCTCCAGGGGTCCCTTCCAACCCCTGCCAGTCTGTGCTTCTGTGAAGAGCAGCAACAAAAACCTGGTCCATCAACCCCATCTCAGCCCCCCCTAGCTGTCCCCCAGTGGATGCCCAACCACAACCATGTTTCATCTGTGGCATTACCTATTTAGACGTTTCTGTATAGGTAGAACTTCACAGTGGCATAACTGCAGTTCCTGCTGCCCTCTCTGCTTCTGGAAAACCTTGGAAATAACAGATTGTCCAGAGACCCAGCATCAGTATTGCCTTTGAAGTACTTAGAGTACTCAGGGAGCTGGCGGGAGAGCTCACCAAGCCTCTCTCCATCATTTATCAACAATCCTGGTCAACAGGGCAGGTACCAGATGACTGGAGGGTGGCTAATGTGACACCCATCTACAAGAAGGGTCGGAAGGAGGATCCGGGGAACTACAGGCCTATCAGCCTGACCTCGGTACCAGGAAAGATCATGGAGAGGATCATCTTGAGTGACCTCTCACGGCAAGGGAAGGGCAGCCAAGGGATCAGGGCCAGCCAGCATGGGTTTAGGAAAGGGAGGTCCTGCTTAAACAACCTGATCTCTTTCTATGACCGTGTGACCCACCTTCTGGATGCGGGGAAGGCAGTGGACGTTGTCTATCTGGACTTTGGTAAGGCCTTTGACACTGTCCCCCACAGCATTCTCCTGGAGAAGCTGGCGAATCATGGCACAGACAAGCGTACTCTTCACTGGGTTAAAAACTGGCTGGGTGGCCGTGCCCAGAGAGTTGTGATTAAGGGGGTGAAATCCTTTTGGCGGCCGGTCACCAGTGGTGTCTCTCAGGGCTCAGATTTGGGGCCGGTTTTGTTTAATATCTTTATCAACGATCTGGATGAGGGGATTGAGTGCACCCTCAGTAAGTTTGCAGATGACACCAAACTAGGTGGGAGAGTTGCTCTGCTTGAGGGTAGGAAGGCTCTACAGAGGGACCCAGACAGGCTGGATCCATGGGCCAAGGCCAACTGTATGAGGTTTAATAAGGCCAAGTGCCGGGTCCTGCATTTAGGTCACAACAACCCCAAGCAACGCTACAGGCTTGGGGAAGAGTGGCTGGAAAGCTGCCCAGCAGAAAAGGACCCGGGGGTGCTGGTGGTCGGCCAGCTTAACATGAGCCAGCAGTGTGCCCAGGTGGCCAAGAAGGCCAACAGCATTCTGGCTTGTATCAGGAATAGCGTGGCCAGCAGGAGCAGGGAAGTGATGGTGCCTCTGTACTCGGCACTGGCGAGGCCTCACCTTGAGTATTGTGTTCAGGTCTGTGCCCCGCTGTACAAGAGGGACATTGAAGTGCTGGAGTGTGTCCAGAGGAGAGCTACCAGGCTGGTGAGGGGCCTGGAGACCAGGGCATATGAGGAGAGGCTGAGGGAGCTGGGCATGTTTAGCTTGGAGAAGAGGAGGCTGAGGGGAGACCTCATTGCCCTCTACAACTCCCTGAAAGGAGGCTGGAGAGAGGTGGGTGTTGGCCTCTTCTCCCAGGTGAATAATGACAGGACCAGAGGAAATGGTCTGAAGCTGCGGCAGGGGAGGTTTAGGTTAGATATTAAGAAGAATTACTTTACTGAAAGAGTGGTCAGGCACTGGAACAGCCTGCCCAGGGAGGGGGTTGAGTCACCATCCCTAGAGGTATTTATGAAACGTCCAGATGTGGCACTTCAGGGCATGCTCTAGTGGCAGAGATTGTAGGTTGTTTGGTTGGACTTGATGATCTCAAAGGTCCTTTCCAACCATGAAGATTCTGTGATTCTATGACTGAAATTGAGGCTGCTGCCATTCAACATCACAGAATCATAGAATACAAGGTTGGAAGGGACTTCAAGAATCATCTGGCCCAACCTTTCTTGGTAAAAGCACAGCCTAGACAAGATGGCCCAGCACACTGTCCAACTGAATCTTAAAAGTGTCCAATGATGGGGTATCCACCACTTCCCTGGGGAGATTATTCCAATGGCTGATTGTTCTCATTGTGAAAAATTTTCCTCTTGTGTCTGATCAGAATTTCCTCTGAAGTAACTTGTACCCATTACCCCTCATCTTTTCCATGTGACTCCCTGTAAAAAGGGAGTCTCCATCTTCTTTGTCGCCACCCTTTAAATACTGGAAAGTGGTGATAAGGTCTTCCCTAAGCCTTCTTTTCTCAAGGCTGAACCACCAATTCTCTTAGCCTTTCCTTTGATCATCTTGATAACCCTTTTCTGGACCCTCTCCGTGTGTCCACATCTCTTTTTAATAGCCGGGACCAAAACTGAACACAGTATTCCAGGTATGGCCTGACAAGCACTGGGTAGAGTAGGATAATGACTTCTTTGTCTCTGCTGGTGATGGCCTTGTTGATGCAACCCAGCATCCTGTTGGCTTTCTTTGCCTCAGCAAACCCTGTTTGTTTTTTTTTTTTTGTTTGATGTTGCCAGAGAGAGCAGGATGCTGCAAGGACATGGGCTGCAAGAAGCCTGAATTAAATATCTCTCTGCATGTGAGCAAAATGGAGAGTAGCTAATTTGATTTCAAGGTCTCTAAACACCTCTGTGCCTACCAGCGTATTCTTAATTTAGGGAACAGACATGTAAGAAAATGAGAATGTAAACCTAATAAACCTGGCTTGAGTGAGAAGTGCAGCTCTTGGCAGAGCTAACTCAGTTTGAGAAGTCTGGGACGCGCAAACACGAATCGTGGAAGAGGCTGATGATACCTTGAGACAAGGGAGGACTTGGAGGGAACCTGGAGACAGGTAAGTGAATAACTCTGGGACAAGACACTAATGAAAAATCCGAGGATAAAAGAGGTTTCTTAGTTAAGGGCTACCCAAATTAGGCATGCGTATTGTTCTCACCATGGCATGAAGAGGATCATTTGGAAGTTAGAGTTCCTGTTGTGTTTGGTGCTGGACAAACATATCCTTCTCCCCCAAAACTGGCAACCTTTGTAACCGAGATAGAGATTTTGCTGAAGGGGGAGAAAGAGGTGAAAATAAGTGGAGGGACTTGCCCGGGGCAGAGAAATAAGTCAATGGTGGACTCAGGGAGGGAGCTGAGGTCTCTTGGCTCCTGCTGGTTGCACCAACATGGGTCAAGAGCCAGAAACAAGTAGTGACAGTAAATAGGGAATGGGACTGGTGCTTTTTACTCCTTCCCTTTTCATGACACCCTTGTGGGCTTGCACATGTGACTAGACCTAGACCTTTTAATGGAAAGGATGGTCCCTGCTCCACAGAGGTCATAGTGCCACCACTTCACTGAGGTCTGTAAGAGATTTTGTGAGCCTCCACCCTAAAAAAAAAAAATCAAGATGTTCAGCAAAGTGACGTATTTTGTGGCTTTCCCGTTGCTGTTCCCCCTGTACGGTTGGGTTGAGAGCGACAGGCTGCTTTTTAACAAATCTTCCTGGCATTTGATGCAAGCCCAGGGGAACGGTGGGAAGGCGAGCTGTAAAATGGTATGCGCTGGCTGTCTCTCGGCTCCCAGCCTTTGCCTTGGAGTTAGATAACAGGGAGAGCAGATAAGAGGAAAAGCAGTTCTTTAATTCAGCCAGAATTTCACTTAGTGTGAAGGAAAACGTCTAGTGAGAGAATTAGTCTAAGCCAGGAAATAGCCTCTTAAAGCTGAGCTCTCCTGTGCTAAAAGTATATTTAGCATTTTATATATATACATACCTATATATCTGTCTGTCTCTATACCGCCATAAAATCCTTGTCTTCCAACAGTGTGGTGCTAAAGAAATTCTTTTAAACTCATAAAACCAAGCCAATACAACAAGCTGCCTTTTCAGCTACGTAGGCTGGAGCATTTTTTCAGTTCTCTCCCAATATTCAAATATTCCCAGCCTCTGAGGACTCCTGAGGCCAACAGGGCCATCATCTCTGCTTGCCAGGAGGTGCCCACCCAACCCGTAGGTAGCTCCACAGAGAGGGGCTTCGGCCAAACATCTCCAAGATGGTGTTTTAGGTGGTGCATGACCTACTGCACCCTGGAGCCCAACACTTGGATGAGGCGGCTCAACCAAGACTTTGCATTGAGCAGAAGCTTCTGGGGAGGATGAGGAGGGATCAGGCTTTGAGTCTTACTCTTTGTGAAGACCTGGATCCCACTTCTGGGAGGAAGACTTTATCTATCCTGCTGCTTCTCTTATTTATCCATCCCTGAGTGTTTGCTGGCAGGAAGCAATGTTCCTCCCGCCTGGGCAGTGGTGTAGGTTTAGCGTGTGGGATATCACTGTGGTTTGGGAAGATCTGCTGCAAACAGTCCTTTCATGACAAAGCATTGCTGCACCTTCGCTGCTATCAGGTGGGTTCACGCCAAGTGAAGAATTTAGCCTAATAAAAGACCTTTGGGCATTCCTGTATCATCCCAGCTAGGAGCCAGCAAATCACCCAGATTCACCTTTGATTTTGGGAGGGGAGTACATCCAGACATCCCTTTACAGACCTTGTATGGCATCTTCCCAGTCTGCATCTCACTGACGGATGGTCTCCTGGCCCTTCTACAAGCAGTTCCTGAGATATCCCTGCAGTCTCATGCCGCTGCCCACACCTCTGCTGCTCCAGGGGGTTTCGTAGGGCCCTGGCTTAGTCCAGAGAAATCATGAAATGATCTAGGCTGATATCAAAACTTGGGATGGAAGCAGAAGAGATCGTCTTGCTGCTAATGGCTGACTTCCGTGCTGCTACTCCACTTCAGGTTCCTGGGCTTGGCTCTGCTAAAGATGTCTGGCAGAGAGAGAGCAAACACTGGGCAGCCTCTGGGATATTCCTCGTCCAAAAACGAGCATTTCTGGTTAGTGATTTGTATTTAATTTCTTCAATCCTCTGACCCTCAAAGCCTGCAGGTGGGAAATTCAGGCTGCTCGTGGTGTTTCCTTCTTTATTTTTGGCTTCTAGTTATTCTTATTATGGAAGATCAGGTGCTCTTATTTTTGTTAGAAGTAAAGCAGTTGTCTCCTGGGACACTGGCATCTAATTAAAGGTGGTACAGTCCAAGGCAGGAGTTATGGTCTCTCTTCTGAGAAGTCCTGCTTCATGGCAGTCATCAAATCCTTTACTGGGCTCCTTTTCTGGTTTGTTTTTAGGTTACAAACTTACCAGGCTTTGAGATGTCTTAGTACCCCTGTCATTTAGTGCAAAGAAGCTTTGGCATGCTGAAGGTCAGATTGCTGCTATCATACACACATCAGTAATATTTTTTTTTTTTATACTGTAACATGAAATGCTGCTTGCTAAGATAAATAATTCTATTAGCAATATAAGGATATGGTAGTGCATCCTTGCTAGACCACGCAGTCTGCACCAGTCTGTGGCCAAGGATGGTGCTGAACCTGAAGTGGGGACTTTGGGTTTAACTGGGGCTTTTCCTTCTGTGATTTTTCCCCATCCCTGTTTGACTGAACATTGACTTCTAACAACGTCCTGTGGCCGCTTCTACCTGGCTGAAGCGAAAAGATGCTTTCAAGCAGCTTGTTGCCACACCTGGGGGCCAATGCAAAACCAAGAGACATTCTCTCTGCACCAAGCAAGGAAAGGTGAAGTCGAGCTTGCCTGTGAACTGATGCTGAGATAGCAGTTCAGTATCTAAACAGGTAACACCCAATTACAACAGAACTGTGTTGACTTACACTTTCCCTTATCAGGAGAATCAGGTATTCATGTAAATCACAAAAGAGTTTGATGGATGCCAGTTCGCAGCGAGCCCCACACCAAGGAACAAGAGCCTAGTTAAACAAAATGTATGTTGTTCTTATCTTTAAGCTGTGACTATTGCTATGAAATAAAAAACTATAAAAGAAAGTGCCTTATCACAGGAGTTATAATTCTTTAACGTTCTCCAGGGGCTGTGCCTGTGCTGGAATCACACCCCTGGGACCACTTTCCGAACCCCACAGAAGTAATTTTCTCGCAGACAGATGATTTTTCCTTATCGTGCGTTGTCTTGGCAATAAAAAAGTCTCTTTCTTGAGATGCATGTTTAGACTGAGCCCGGTGGAAAAAAAAAAAAAAAAAGAAAAGGAAAAGAAGGAGCAGCTAAATTGGTCTTAATTCTGATGCTTGCCTAAAAGTAAACAATGAGGTCCAGGGACAATCTTCATTAGACCCTCCTGGGCCTGGAAGCGTGGCATGGAAAGCAGATGTGGTAAGTAGCCTTCAGACAGCTGTGCTGGAGACTAGCTCAGAACCCGGTCTGAACGTCGCGGCTAATCAGGCTCTCTTATCACATTTACTGGGAGATGGGTGATGCCAATAAAACCAAGTCAGGCTGAGTGCACTTAGCGGAGCCAAAAAGCTAATTGTTAATAGATGCCTCCAGCTCAGGGCTTGAGAAAGCCAGCTGGCCCCCTCTGCTCTCCTGCCTTGGTCCTGGTGGGACCTCAGATTTGGGTTATTCATGGATTTCCTCAGGGACACTGCAGATTTCAGGCCCCTCCGGGAGCAATGAGCAGGACACATACAATTTTATTGCTATTTAGCCATATTATGGGGTGCATAGGTGCTCCATTTGAGACCAAGACCTCATTAACGTGACAGTGGTCCAGCCCCTGGGGTCTCCAAGGGTGACACTAAAATCAAGCTGGTGCTTTGCACTAGGGGTATGCTGAGCTCTGATTTTGCCAAACATGGAAAACTGAAATGCATAATTTGTGACAGTGATGGACTGTGTTTATACCTCCTTCCTCCCAACTGTAACTAGAGGCTGTTAGGAGGTATCTGTGGAAAAAGATGAAACCAAGGTGAGCTTGTATTAATTTTCCCCTGGTACGCTCCCCTGCCTCTAGAAAATTGCAGGTGGTGGATATCCAGAATCCAAATGGATATAATTGTGTTTAAAACCTTATCTTCAATTTTATTTTTTTTCCCCCAAGAAACATCTGTGTTTCTAATGCCTTGTCTTCTTCTTCTACATCCCAGTAGTTTAACAAGGATGTTACAACTCACTGCAATGCTCGCCTTCTGTAGGACACAGTCCCATCTTGGAGATCTTACAGCTGAAATGAATTTATGTCATTTTATGATCTGGTATTCTAAGCTAGCTGGATAGATTGATCAATACATAGTTTAATAGATCCTTAAAAACCAGCCCCCAAACTACAGGACCCAGACATGAATGGTAGGTAGAGTTTTCCAGCCACGTGCTCTCCCTGCAGACTCGCAGACTCCAGGGAACACCTCCCACATCTTCACAGCCACCAATTCCTTGCCCTTTCTGGGGAGAGCCTCCCACACCAGGTCCTTTGTCTGGCACCTTTGAGGGTCCTTCTTGTGCCTGTGTGAGTCTGAGCATGCACAACACCTCAGGGTCAGGCTGTGTCCCTCCATACTTTGTATCCAGCAGAGGCAGGAGGTGGGAGAGCCTTTCCTGGTCCAGCTCATGCTCCTTTCGATGGAGGGGCCACGGTGTTAGAGGAGAGCGGACATCTCCATTTTCCAAACACACTTGAGTGCCTGACATGGATATAGGTTAAGGGCTGTGATTTTGAGAAGCAATCACTTTACTCATTCACTAGCTGCCTTCTCCTTGCCTTGCTGATGCCCCCCAGGGCTACTGTCATTTCTGAACCTCTAAACCCTAGTGAAGCCCCTTTATTACAGGGAGCACACAAGGAAGCAGCGGAGACTTTAAAGTGGTTCTTGGAGAAAAATAGCAGGGCTGTCCTTCAGTACAGAAGGAGGCCAGGTGGCCTCTGCAGAGGCTTTGCAGAGCTATATCCCATCTCTGAGGCCCTCGTTTGTTGGAGTGCATGATACTATTCGAACCTCCCTCCCATTTCACTCCATCACTAGATCTGAAATCCAGTAGACAGATGCAGAGACACGGTGAGCTCAAGACATCAACCCTCAGAAAGGGGAACAGGAAAGCAGCTGGTGGAGAAGGTAAGCAGGCCGTGAGTGGGCCCACTTACCTTCTGACCATCCACATGGGAGGGGGCTCGGATGCAGGTGTGCAAATACAGCTCGTCCCTGGCATCTGCTGGGAACACAGCTGAGCAGGGACCCTGCTGCCTTTACCTCTTGACCTCTTGTTCCCTTGCCCTGAGGATCCAAGTGCTGTGGGTCCAAGCACATCCCAGCCAGCCTGGATGGGTCCCACACCACGGGGAATGAGACTCCTCAAGGGATCCCTGCTTGGGAGCACTGTGGTGGGATGTTGCTTCCAAAAAAAACATATTTGCAACCAGCCCCACAGAAGTACAGTCCTCTGGATGCATCTGAACCCATTGCAGGGTCTCCTGCAGCACATCTGCATCATTGGGGCCTACAGGAGAGATGGGGAGGGCCTCTTTATGAGGGAGTGTAGCAATAGGACGAGGGATAATGGTTTTAAACTGAAAGAGGGGGGATTTAGATTAAATATTAGCATGGAGATGCTGGGAGGGCTGGAGCCCCTCTGCTGGGAGGACAGGCTGAGAGAGCTGGGGGGGTTCAGCCTGGAGAAGAGAAGGCTCCACGGAGACCTTCCAGCCCCTGCCAGTCCCTCAAGGGTCTCCAGGAAAGCTGGGGAGGGACTCTGGAGCAGGGAGGGGAGCCATAGGACGAGGGGGGACAATTTTGAACTGAAAGAGGGGAGATTTAGATGAGACATCAGGAAGAAATTCTTGACTGTGAGCATGGTGAGCCCCTGTCCCAGGTTGCCCAGAGAAGCTGTGGCTGCCCCATCCCTGGAGGGGTTCAAGGCCAGGTTGGACGGGGCTTGGAGCAACCTGGTCTGGTGGGAGGTGTCCCTGCCCAGGGCAGAGGGGTGGAACTGTGTGGGCTTTAAGGTCCCTTCCAACCCAAACCATTCAGTGATTCTATGATCTGGGCTCACATCTGCCTGTCAGGATCTGCAAGGGGCAGCTTTCGAAGCTACCGCTCACAAAAGCTAAGCTGCCTTTATTGCAGGTCACACACCCTCTCAAACAGCAATGGATTTAGATGCCGTAAAACCCATGGTCTAACACACCCTGGGAGTCTCCCACCACCCTGGGAGTCTCCTACCACCCCATATGTGTTGCAAAAACATCCTTCATTGTGCTGGCCGAGGCGATCTCATTCAGCATCCTTTGCCAGCAATGCTCCGTGTGTCATTCATCAGCTGAGAAAATCACAGCAGCCCATGGCCCCCACTTGTGCCCTCGCTGCTGTTCACACCCGTCGCTTCTGTGGCTGCCTGGCTTTATTTTTCTGGCAACGGAGGCAAAAATAGCTCGTGTGAAAATTATTTATTTTGTATTAATAGCTCGGAGTCAAAGCCTCAGCAGACACTTGGAATAAACAGGATCACTCAAAATACAGTTGTTTGAAATCAGAGCTTTTCTCTGACCCTGGGGTTTCTAACGAAAGACAGAAAAAATGTAGATATAGAATCCCTTAATTTCCTCCCCTCCCCGTGTTAATCCCCAGTACAACAAGCCTTGTTTGTAGCCAGAGGACTTTGACCAGGATAATTAAGCCAACATTTCATTTAGGTGGTCACACGTGCATTTGTAAAGGTGATTGAGATGTAGAATAATCCTCCCTATCACACTAATAACCCCCTTGCCCTTCCAATCCAATTTGTATTCAAGCACATCCTGCTTCTCCTCAACCATTCCTCTCCTTTCATCATTTCCCCTCTCAAAAATACATTTTTTTAAGTGGGGGCAGCTGTCAGGTGAAAAACTGTATTTTGGAAGAAATTTTCTGGACTTGTTTTCTTAAGAAAGAAAGAAGGAAAAACAGCACTTTCGGGTTTTGTTTTTCCTTCCTCTTTCTTTTGTTTTCTTTTACTCCCTGTCCTGCACAATCTGTTTTCCAGCCAGATAAAGGAAGAAAAAGAGGAAATAAAACAACAAATGGATTTATATTTTTATCTGTCTTCAGCATGGTTTTCCTCTCTTCCCATTTTTTCCAGCAAATAACAGATATATTTCTAACTGAGAATTAGGACACCTCAGCTCATTTAAATTGTTGTGCAATATTGACCACATTCGTTAATGAATGTACCTCTATAACTGTGGTTAGCTTGTGCTACTAGTAGGTTAATTAAGGCACAGAGGGGAAGAATAGTCTATGCGGGGGTTAACGCAGACCTTGAGAAACCAAGGTTCAAGTCCACAAGCTCCTTTAACTGACCCTGAATCATCTGTATGGCTACTTTTGGTCTCCTTTCTTTGTGAAATGGGGGTGGCACTCAGATCCCAGCGGAGCAGTGCATGGGATCCCTCAGGGTGCAGCCTACGGAGTAGGGTTCCCTGGGCTCCCCGGTGCAAGAAGGACAGGGAACTGCTGGAGAGGGGACAGCAAAGGGCTTACAAAGATGATGAGGGGACTGGAACACCTCTCTGATGAAGAAAGTCTGAGGGATTTGGGTCTCTTCAGTCTGGAAAAAAGACGACTGAGGGGGGATCTTATCAATGCTTATAAATACTTAGAGGGTGTCGGGAGGATGGCGCCAGGCTCCTTTCAGTGGTGCCCAGTGACAGGACAAGGGGTAACGGGCACAAACTTGAACATGAGAAGTTCCATCTCAACTTGAGGAAGAACTTCTTTCCTTTGAGGGTGGCAGAGCCCTGGCACAGGCTGCCCAGAGAGATGGTGCAGTCTCCATCTCTGGAGACATTCCAACCCCGCCTGGACGTGTTCCTGTGCCACCTGCTCTGGGTGACCCTGCTCTGGCAGGGGGTTGGACGGGATGATCTCCAGAGGGCCCTTCCAACCCCGGCCAGTCTGGGTTTCTGTGATTCTGTATCTGCAGGCAAAGCAGAGTCAAGCAGACAGGGATCATAGAATGATTTGGGTTGGAAAGGACCTTAAAGACCACCTGGTTCCAACCCCCTGCCATGGGACACCTCCTGCTAGACCAGGTTGCCCAAAGCTCTGTCCAAACTGGCCATGAGGATCCCCCTGGAGCAGCTCTGATAAAGGCACCCCAACATTTTCACTTTGCAAAACTTCATTATTCCACCTTTGGGCCCCAATTAAAAGGCTTTCAAAAGGCAAGAGGTGGCTTTGCCTGACACCCTTCTGCACCCTGTAGTATCCCCAATGAAGAAGGCTCCTGCAGGGCAGGCAGCCAGGCTGATGAGCCTTCACACTTGCTACGGCTCTTGGAAAGCCTCAGCTAGCGGCTTTCCCTATCCCAGCCGGCTGTTATAATCACACATTGTTCCCGGTCGCTGCCTCGTCGTTTAACAGCACTTGGAAAATGTCAAATGTGGGAGTCCGGCAGCCTTAGGTTAGAGTAAAAACTCCCAAACATATTTGGAGGGCTGCCAGCACTTTGCAAACCCTCTGCAAACTCAGATAAGGGGCGACCTTGCAGCCTGCGGGCTAGGCCAGGAGTTTATAAAATCCTCCATTTGCTTGGGTTGAGCTTTCTCAATATTGTGATCATCCCGTCCCATTCCAACGTCGCCCCGTGCTGCGGGGTGGGAAAGCAGCGTGCGAAAGCAGGGGCTGCTGGCGATGGTGACCTTCGCTGGGACGTCTGGTCTTCAAGGTGGAAGAACTCGTTGGAGATGTGACGTCCAGAGCCGGTGGGGACAGAACCCCCTCCACACCATGCATGGAAAGGCAGAGGGTGCCTGGGGCTGGATCTGTCATGGCCAAGTGAGCAAACCCAGTGCCCGATTTTGTTTGAGCTGGAGGTTACAGGCGTTGGCCCAAAAACCCGTTTGGTTTTGCAGCAAACGATGGTCCTAAAAGCACGGATGGGGAAGGATGGCAAACGCTCCTTGGCGAGGAGGGGGAGGAAGGGTTGTGTTTGGGGCTTCATTTTGAAGCGTAACGAAATCTAAACATTTTGAAATTCTTCCCCAAATGACAAATAATGTCAAATACTGAGATAGCACCGGGCTGGATTTGAGCCGCGAGGCACCTTCTTATATTCCTAACTTCTGATAAAAAGGATGGAACAGAGTCAGGAAAACTTTCCTCTCCTTCCCCTCATTATTTTTCTTTTTTTTTTTTTAAAAAAAAAAAAAAATACACAACCTCAGTGAAATCAGCAACGTCTCCTGAAATGTTCCAGTTTGG
This sequence comes from Larus michahellis, assembly GCF_964199755.1. Lineage (NCBI taxonomy): Eukaryota > Metazoa > Chordata > Aves > Charadriiformes > Laridae > Larus > Larus michahellis. Next base: position 128,221,230 of record NC_133898.1, read on the forward strand.
ATGGGAGAGCCTTTCGCAGCAGGAAATGTTTCCCTTTGGGTTTTCCTGGCACGTCCCAGACCCGCTGCCGTGGGGCTGGGGGTTCATCCCGGACACAGCAGCTCAGCTCAGGGCTGGACAAAGACTCCCCAAAAAAGTCACCTCTTCGGGAGCTGGGAACGGGGGTCATTAAGAGAACATTTTTAATTTGTATTTTTCCCTTTTTTCTCCTTTGCTTTTTGACTCATGGCTTTCTGGCAAAACCTTTGCAGGTCAGTTAACCAATATTTATACATTTTTGGTTTGCGAATCATTTACAACCCCTTTCCCCCTATATCCTTTCCCCGATATCCTTACTGCACGGTTGTATGTGGCTGAATTATTTCTCGCCCGTCCATACATCACCCAGTGAATTCAGGCTCTTCTGGGGTCTGTTTGCAGTTTGTTGGCAGATCACAGTTTCTTACTTGCAAACATATTTGTTTTCTCTCCGGGTCAAATAAGTCATGTGAAAATGTCAGTGAATTACCTGTGAACTATTTACCCCCTGCACCCCACCAGGGACCCTCTGAGCTTCCCAATGCACGGCCGGTGACCTGAAACACCACAAAAGGGTTGGGGTAAAGCAGGATAAATGCTTTACAAAAAAGCACCCAGGTAGAGTCTTGTTTGCTTTTACCTTTGCAAGAAAATCACAAGCTATTTTCCTGGATAAACTCCTGGCTCCTAAACCTAATCAATCTCACTACTTTTATGGGCAAAAATACTTGCAACCATTTTTTCGGGCTGTTCGGCAAGCTGGACTTTCCCTAGTTGTCCTTAGCTCCTCTCCGTAGATGAGAGGTTTTTGTTTGGCTCACAACTTTGGAGGAAAATCCTGCTATTATTATGGGGTTTTGCTTCCTCTTTCTTTTTCCACTGCGCCCTGCGGATGGCTCCATGTCTCAACCCTTTCTGAGCAAAGTGCACAACCCGAGCTATGCACGGGGTTACTAACCCGCAGCCTATCGCAACATGGAAACAACCTCTGCCTGCATTTCCTTGGGGAAGGACGAAGAAAAGACCTGTATCCTCTTGTACCATATCCCCAACTGCTCTTATCCTGGGGGAAAGATGATGCAGATTAAGCACTCAAATACCCCAAGTCTGGGTTTTTAATGCCCTCGGGTTAAGATTGTAAAGCCAACCACAGTTTGGGTAAGAATGGAGGGTCTCCAAAAGGAAGAAGAGACCATCTCTGACCAAGACCATGCAGCAGACACCTGCTCCTCCCCTTGTACAAACCAGCCTGCCTTGGCCCCCCTTTAATTTTTCCTCTTTCTCCCCCCTTTTTTCTCGCTTCCCCTCTCTGTGTCCAGCAGTGGAGCATTCAGCAGTTAATATCCTTGTCTCCAATTGTGCTTTAAGAGGTGTAACGTTTGATAAGCCCCATTTAACTTGGCTGTACTACATTGTTTAAATAATTCAAATACAGATTGGCCCTTTAGAAGGATTTCTGCTCTATTGACCCTGCTGGTCATGAGTTACCAGGAAGTCAGGGAGGAGCTTCTAGGGCTGAAAGCCTGAAAAAAATCAATTCCAACTCTTTAGTGCCCCAATCACACCCCATTATTCCCGGGTAATTGCAGACCTGCTTTGCTGTTAACTCTTTGGGAACAATACGGCCTTTGATGGGAAGAAGGAAAGCAAGAAGGGTTTTTTTCTCTGGCAGGGTCCCAATCTGCGTGGACAGTGTCATGTGCTTATCGCTAGGGTTTGTATGAATAATTATTTACAGGTAGAAGTGTCAAGTTGCTTGGTGGGGTTTTATTCCCCTTCCTTTTCTTAGTGCCTGGTTTTCTGGAGGTTGGTTGGACTGCAGCATTCATAATGCATTTTTTTTTTCTGCTCATATCACTTTCTCTCTGTGCATTAATTTATCATGAATAAGGAAGGGGATCCTGTAATATGGTATTTTGGGTCCCTTTACTTTGGGTGCTGCACAGACACGAGGCAAGTCCAATGCAATAGGTTGTGGAAGAACAAGAAGAAAGACTACATCAGTCACTAGGGTGGCCACATACAAGTGGGTCAACACAGCCAACCAGTTGGTCTTGAGCACATGATGTCCACACTGCACACATTTCAGCAGGGGTTTACTCTGGGCCAGCCCTGCTCTGGTCCCGTAGACAAAAAGACCCATTAGCAGCCATAGTGTGTCTTTTGGATTAGTTTTATTCAAAAGGAATCCAGGTTTTTAGGCGCAGTTGGATCTGAGGGGGAATTTTTCAAGACTCAAAAGAGAGGCTGGAGTGTGGTGATGCTTCAGAAATGAACTGATTCAGCACTAAAATATGTGATTGAATCTTTGAAAGCTAGAAGAATGCAACATTCTGCACGCCTTAAAATACCAGCTCATAACTATGTCCTTTGCTTCCATCACTGTCCTTAACAGGTGAAACCTGCCCTGATGAGAACTGGGCTGTTGTCCTGGCACCTTTGGCTTGTGAGGCCCTGGGAGCCAAGCTTGTCAGATTTCATTAATTAGGCTAGGAACCCAAATGCAGGTCAAAATACCCTAAATTCCACCTCTGGGGTGATGCCTTCTGTCTTCATTCAACCTCCATTCTTCAACTCATGCTTCTCCACTTGACATGAGGTAAACAAGACAGGATCCAGGGCTAAAGACTGCTCAAGACATGACGCACAAAATCTGTCCTTCCTTCCTGGTGCAGGAAGGCTAAAAGTCATCCACGCCGTCATCGGCTCTGATCTGGCCTGTGGCAAAAGCCACAGCCTCACCCTGTCACCCAACACGGCTGTTGGTGGTGGCGTTAGGGGAGGAGATGCCAATCTGGGTGGAAAACTTCAGGTGACGGAGAACTGACCACACTTCTTGAGGCTACTCAGTCCCCACCTCTTTTACAAATGGGCACCTTATCGCTGATCACTGTTTATCCAGGAACAGGGGACAGAGGGCAGGGAGGAGCAGCATCAGCCTCCACTCTAGGTCACCACACCAGAAGCTTCTCAGAGTCCATCTGTAGATTGGATGGGCTTCTCATCCCATCTGCTCCTCCTGGAAGGCCATCCCAGAGCTTCGCTCCTCTGTAGAAGCCATCTTCTAATGCCCAGCTAACATTTCCTGGGCTTACGTGTACCTTGAAGCACTGGAGCATCCCTGGTACTTTCCTGAAGGGTCTCTTTGGTGTCTGTGTTTGATTGACTTGTTGATCCAATATGTGGATCAACAACCCTTCTGGATTTTGGGCTGTTAGCAAGGATAAGGTGACATCTCAGGGTACTCAGGGTAACCAATGAAGCAATGTCCATCCTGGCCAGCTTGGAATATTTAATTCAGCAGGTGATGTTTTCCTGAGTTCTCTCTGTTATAAAGGTCTTCCAGGGAATGGTACAGCACAGGAGCCTAACTTTTATGTGCTAAATTGCTCTCAGGAGCTGCTACTGTATCTTCCTTCACCATGGAGGGTCTACAGAGACTCTCTGGCTAATTTAGCTGGCTAAACAACCACTAACCACTCAAAAGCCTGAAAACCTTCCTCAGCCTCATGTTTCAAGGCAAGAACACACTCTGCTGCACACTGCCGAGACTAAAACACTCAACGGCAAGGCAAGAGGGTGGTTGGTCTTGACATGGAGACACCAACTTGGGGCAAATCCTGCCTGCTGTAGGCTGCAGCAGAGTCATTTGCCCGTGATATTTTGTGTCCCCAGGTGAAAGCTGAGGAGAAAGAGCGTGTCTGATTAGCACTGTGCTGTTCAGAGTGTAGATCATCCCATTATGGTTATGTACAGCAGCAGTGGAACCTTTGCCCCAGGCTGCCAGGGGAAGCTGTAGAACAGCCACCATGGTGTGAGTGGAAACAGCACCTGAAATTTGAAACAGGGTGAAGAGGAAGAAAAGTTTGTGATAATTTTTTCAGGGCCTAAGTCAGGGATTTTCAAGGTGTTTTAACGCGGTTAGATGCTTAGCTCCCACTGAAATGGGTTGCCTTCAGATGTAGGTACCAAAATCAATTTCCCAAGCATTTAGAAGGGGGTGGGAGATATAATTTTAAAAAAGCCCTGGATGCAGAGCAGGGGGATGGTATCTTACTCAAAGTTCACAGGTATCTTACTCGAAGTTCACAGGAGACTTACCGCTATCTCTGGTTGCTCTAAAGAGACTCCAGGGGACCATGATTTTAGACAAAGCAGAGCCATGCTCACCTCCTCCCTCCTCCCTGACCTGCAAAGGGTTAAAGGGTGGGGGAGCCGTTTGATTAATAGATGTCGTGTGAACATGCACATTTGCCTGTGACTGCATTCCTGGGGCTTTCGGCTGGGTGATAAGCTGTGACCAAAGTCCTTTGGCTCTGGGCAAGGAGAGCAAACAGGGCCCCAATGGAGCAGTTATTAATTCCAGCCTTGCATCTCCCGGGGCTGTCTCTCAGCAACGGGGCTCCCGGGAGGCCTTTCACACACCAATCAATACAGCTCGCCTCTCCCCTTTCCCCTTCCTCTCTCCATCCTCACCTCTCTTTTTGCATGCTCACCCTGGTCTCCTTCTGTGCCAGGACCTCCAGCTCCAGGATCCTTTCCCATTGGCAGCGCGGGAAGGAGAGGATGATATTACCATAGGGGTGATGGGAACGACCCCCACCACCCAAACTGATGTTGTAGCTGTCCCATCCCACCATGCCCACCGTGTCTTGGTGTGGTGGGGAAGGAATGTGCTGGACCAAAAAAGGGGAATTCAGCAGCAGTGTCTCCAAAGAGCACATCTGCCCTTCCGCACCCATGAAAGGACACACTCTGAGAGTCATTGCTTTTCTTCAAAATACATTCATAAAACCAACACACCTGATTTAGAATTTTTTTGGCTGCAAAATTTCCTTTTCTCCCAGGGCAGGTTCAAATCGATTTGAGCCACAAGTTGTCTTTTCGACTCCAAACTTTGACGTAAAGATGTTGATTGAAAATGAAACTCCTTTCCCTCCCTGAAAAGCAAAACAAACTGAAACAACCTGGACCTTTCAACTTGCTTGCCTTGAGGACATCATCATACTTGCAAACCGGCTTTCGCAAAGGGTTTATTTTTACTGGCAATGATTGCCACGTGGAGGATTTCTGATAGCCTGGCTTGGGTGTACCAGGTCAAAAAGTGGATTTCCGGTTGCTGGTGTCTCTCCTAACACAAAGCTGCTCTCAGGAGGCTGGTAGTGGTGGTGCTCAGGCTGGGAAGTGTCTCCTTCAGGAAAATCAGTTTCTTGAGATGGGCCAAAACTTTCAATAATAGCTTTGTGGAAAGTTGACTCCAGCCACTTCATAGTTTCATCTCAGGGAAGAAGACAAGGTGTTTTTAAGGCATACCAAGCTGATCACCTCCAAAATGAAGTCAGCCTGTTTTCCATAAAGAAGGCAATTCCAGATTTCATAATAAAAAAATATGGAAATCTTCTAGCATTACAGAACATTCTGTATTCACACATATGCAGGCAGAGGTCATGGAAAGGCACCACCTGCAAGTGACAACACCTTTGCTCTGTAGAAGACTTTCCATTGACTTTGAGAGAGACTGGACCAGCTGTCTGAGAATAAGGAAAAGGATGCAGGTGAAAAGAAGCTGACTTCTACCAAGCTGGGGGGAGCACTGCGTAGCTGACGGGTGTCTTAAATGTTCATGTCTGAACCATTTTTAATCCTTGAGGACAGAGGCTGGGGTCACACCACGGTTTGCTCCAGGCCACAGTTGTCTTCTCGTTCCATGGCTCCTCCAGAGGACGTGGTGTTGTACAGCATGCCAGGACCACCGAGATACAAGGGGTGTGGGGGACAGAGCCAAGATACTTTAACCTTTAACATACAGTCATAAGGGGCAAGCCACAACACATCTTGCAGGCAATAGGAAGACTGGAGTCATTCAGTTCCTCTGCCCCCCAGCTGACAGGGAAAAAAGCAAGATGAGAAAAAAACATTATCATCAAGAATGTTGGGATACGAGACCTAATACGAGATGCTGCTTTTTGACTGGGTGTGCATTTCCTTTTAATTTTATTTCAGGACAGGTGAAAAAAAAAGGGTTCATGCCAGCCTCTGAAGTCCTGAGGCCGTTTTTCAGGTGAGAAAACCATTCTCTGGCCATTTATTCGCAAAGCAGCAGACCTTTGTGCCTAGCTCTGGATTGTCATGGAGAAACATTAAAATGAGATGGCCAAAGAATAAAAGCTGATCCCAGTACTGAGAGACTAGGAACTAAATGCCTGATCTGGACTGTAAAGGTCTTCAAACCTATAGGCTGAGAAATGAGATAATTTTAAACAGAAATTCCATCCAACACTGACAGGATTCGCTGAAACAAGTACATTTGCATAGGAGAGAGGAATAATAATAATTTTAAAAAATTAAATAAACTGGCTTTCTCCATTAAAAAAGAAAAGAAAGAGAGTAATTTTGTCCAAAAATTCCCTGCGGGCTCATGTTAGGCCTATATCTGTGGTAGCAGATATGAAAAAGGCATACTGAGGTCATCTAATCCAGGGGCCGGAAACCTTTCAAGGGTTGAATGCCAGACTGTATTTTTCTTCCCCAGCAGAAACTCGGCAGTCTCTGTCTGTCTTGAAAAAGGGTGAGCTGATGGGTGGGATCCTGGCTCTCAGGATCTAAACCAGCTGCACTCTCCAGGGTTTATCTTCATAGCTCCTCTCCCAGCACTTGCATGATTTACATGGTTTGGGAGCTGGCTTCAAAATAAGACCCAGTGGTGTGTTTCTTCCATGTAAACAGACCTACAGTGGGAGGAAGTGATCAGTAGGTCACAATGTAGGTGATGGTCTGAGCTCTTTGGTGGCCTGCAAGCCTTGAACTGATGGGGAAGCATGCTTTGCTGCTACACATAAGTATATCTGGAGGGAAAAGAGGAAAGGGAAGGAGCCAAGCCTTCACTGGATGGAGGTCTATGGTAACAATACTATGTTTAAAATGGGTAGGAGCAACTTTATGCTTAATTTGAGGCCTCCCTGTGCTGGAGGAAGGGGAGGGAGGGAGGGATTCAGCTTGCAGGATCAGACACCTGCACTAGGTAGGTACATTGGAGGGGTCTCCATAGGCTCCAATTGCCTGAACTCCCATAATAGTCTCTGGACATCCATCCATGCAGGCAGAAAACAGATCAATTTGCCATAATCCAGGCACCATGTTTAGGTCAGCCTTGGGATATCCCCACTTAATCACCAATTGCTGGACAGAAGGCCATGAGTCATCTGTATTTACTTTGCTTTCTAGCCCCATGTGGGCATCTTGGCTGCTCTGGTACATCTTCAGTGAGGACAACTACCTTAAGCCCTAAATTTAGGTCTGAATCTTTAAATTCAATCCCACCCAAGATCTGTACAGGAGGATAAACACTATGCGTTTCTCTGCAGCCAAAGAAGATCTCCCCGTGGGTTTTGGCATGTTGAAGGTAGAGGGTTTTTCATGAGAGCACAGTACCCCCACAGTCATACCAGTAAGGAAATCCCATTGGCTTCAAAAAATCTTTAAGGAGCTGGTCTGGAGACTCCTGTGTTTTGTAACAATTTCTACTGAAGCATTTCCAAAACACAGCACTGGGCATCTGCAAGAATTTGAGACCAGACCCAGGCTGTTCTCCTTCCTGAAATCCAGAATCTACCCCACATCTCCTGTCTCTGGGTCTCTGAAGCCTGTTCCCCAGTCCTCAACCATGTCTGCAGCTAACACAACACAGCTTCTACCTTTCAAAGCCAGATCTAAGAACCGATGAGGTCAGAGGAGGGAAACAGCACAGCAATGAGGTCATTTCAACTGTAGTTTGAGCCCTCAGGCAGCTTTGATCATTTCAACAAAGAAACGTGTCACAGGGAAACACCTTCCTCTTCTGGGCTGCAGTTCAGCGCTGTAGAGCCCCTCTTCTTCAACTAGTCTTGAGACAAAGATGGCATGGTTTCTTCTGGAAGAGAGTGGCTGTTTCAGGAATCATTTATTTCCAGAAGGGATGATGCTTTTTAAATAATGTCGAATGGTCCTTTCTTCATGGAAAATTTCCTGCAAAATCTATGGCCATTAAAGCTTTCCCCGTGGGAACAGAGGTTTTAGTCTATTGCCCTGGTGGTGTTCCAGAGTAGATAATTTCTTCTGCAAACATTTCCCCGTATTTTCCATGGAAAGTCAGACTACTTCTCCCGCTTTGTCCTGGAGGTGATCAGTGCTGGAAGACCGCAAGCCCTGATCCATGGCAACGGATGCAGACTGTTTGCCTCAGGGCCATGTTTGCCTCGGTCAATGATAGACAAGAGGTAGGAACCTCTGGGGGATTGGGACCTCCAGGAGGATATTGAGTTTTGAGGGAGCGTGGGTCAACCTCTGAAAGACCATTTCATCTTGATTGACTCCGAAGAAGCCTTTAGCACTTCAGGAGCACCTTCTGGAAAATTGTCTTGGTCCTTCACAAGCAGACCTCTACAAAAAAAAGCAACCACAGCACAAACTGTACCCCCATCACTCCTGATGAGCAGGGGAGCCTCCATCCCTCTTTCTTTCAAGCAGGGAGGAAGTTCTCTCTTTCCTTGTACACCTTAGTACTAATGCCGGGCACTTTGACAAGAAAATACCCTCCTTCCATCTAGCTAGCATCAGAAGCTGGGTTCAGGTTGGGTCTTTCAATACTCACAAGACTTCGCAGTGGGACTGACATGGGGGGCTCCTTCAGTTGGCCAGTGTCTGTTTATTGAAACAAAGAGAGCAGAGGTAGGATCAAGATGCAAGAGTCAGAGCTCCTTACCTGACAAGGTCTCCTCCACAGCCTTCCACCTTCAGCAGCTTTGCCTGGCCATCTTGGCTTCATTACAATCATGTAGATGATGGGCCTCTGCCTTCCTTTTTTTGCATTCTTCAACATTTTTAGTTTTGCTTCTGCCTTTAGATAATGAGGAAATGATCCCCAAGTGTCCAGACTGGTAAGAAAGCCCACAAGTTTGGGGAGAAGAGAAAGGTTTTGATCAGAAATTTTTCAGAAGAAAAATATGTAAGAAAGTTTTGTTGAAAAAAACCATAATTTTTTGTTTGTTTGTTTACTTTTCACTGAAAGTCTCAACTTCGGTGAAACAGAAGGTTGATCTATGAAGATTTTCAGCCAGATCTGATTCTCCATCTCTGGAGTTTCATGTTTTCTACCGCTTTAATGTGCAACAACCTTGTAGCTCTGGTCCACTTCTAAGTACTTGGGTAGGAGGCAGCACCCATTCCCCAGCATAAAATCCATGTTCTGCCCTTACACCAGGGCTTTGGCCAGGGCTGGTCTTGCACCAGCTGGGTTGTGGCAAGCTCTGAACCCCTTGTTATTCCCATAGAGGTGTGAGCAAACGTGAGCATAGGGACCAGGGCATAAGGACCACGACCTGGGTCACATCTTGCTGTCCCAGATTTTCACTGGTCTTTACAGAATCCCCACTGCAGGGTTTCTCTAGGACCTGTCTGGCCAATGACTGTAGCGCTGGCACTAAAAAAAACCTTCTCAACTGAAAGTCAGGCCAGCACGTCCGCTGGAAAAATGACATAACCCTGTCACGTAATCTGGAGTTCCTCCTTTGGGGCAGCCTCGCGGGCCGGGGCGGTTTGAGAGGAGATCAAAGGGCAGCACAGGAAAACGGGAGCGGAGCCCACAGAGGGAAAAACACCCTCACTTGCCGGCCGGGGGACTAATCGCAGCCCTTGGCGGACTTTGGGAGTTCCCGTTCACAGGAGGGATGGAGACAGACATCCTCGTCTGGCTCCGGACACCCAGCTGGGTGCGGGCATGGCGTCTTTCTCCATGCCTCTCCCACCTTATCATTTGGACTGGTGTGAGATGGTGGCTTGAGACAAGAACCGGCCACTGTTGTGCCTGATGCTCTTCAAGCCCCATGGAAGAGAGGATCTTGACCCAAAAGAGCTTGGGAGCCTGCAGTTACCCAGGGCAGTGCCACCAGCATGCCCTCCCCTGCATTTCTGGGGCTGACTTCCCACCCTCCCTGACTCCCGAGTACCCGGGGAAAATACAGGAGATGGGTGAGGGAGGTGAAATAGCAAGGAAAAGCCTCTAAAATCGATGGGTCCCATGCCAGGACTGGTGATTCTGGGGGATCTGCACTGGGTACATCCTTGCACACAGAGCCCGGCTCAGTCTTGCATCGCGGACCCTTGCCATCCTTTATCCTTGCTGCCCATCCCTGCATCTGTGGGGCATTTGCCACCACCTGCACCCCCAACCACATCCTCCCACCCCAGCTCCATCTGCCCACCGGTGCCCACGCCGGGGGGATTTGCATTGCCCAGGGTTTGTGGTTTCTGACCCCTGACTTGCCGGCTGCCACTGGAATTCCCTATCGCTCTGTGACTCAGCTGACAGAAAGGGAGACAATGGCATTTTACATCAGCCCAGGCTATCAGGAGCCTGCCTTATCTGAGCTGTGTTTTTCTATTAGTCTAACACTCCATTGTGCATCCCTTTATCAGCTGCAATGTTGATGTAATGCTGGCTTGGAAGTGGTTTCTGCATCCTAGCACTAAGACAGCTCACTTTTATTTCGGGGGGGTGGGGAGGGAAGGGGAGGGCGCGAGAGGAGGGTTTATCGGGATTCTCAGGAGATAGGAACCCTTCTCCAGCAGGGAGCGGGGAGGGAGGGCTGGCTGGGTGGTGGAGGGGGGCTACCAGCCCGAGCTGAGTGGACTATTTACAGCCAGCAATTTATTGAACATAATTTCTGCTCCCCACCTCCAGAAGGTATTTTTAACTGATGTGCTCACTTGTCAGGATAAATGTCCTCTCTGATTCCTTCTGCAAGCCCCAGAAGGTGCAGACCTGGCTTTCTGCAGCCAGACTGGCCCGGCTGCTGGTGGCAGGGTGAGCTCAGACTTGTCCTGCCATATGGGTCATCCCTAACAGCACCTTCCAGGGCAGCTTTTCACTGGCTGATATACTAGTTAAGCTCCCGCTGTGGCTTTTCCCCAGGTTTTTTTCACTTCTCCAGGCACCTTTTTTCACAAAGCAGATGGTGACTTGGCATCCTTAAGTGGCCAATGGCTTAAAAAAATTCTGGGGTTGGATGGGAAGGACAAATAGAAGCTACCTGCATGAAGTAATAACATGACAAGGTGGCTTCATAGGCTTTTCTTCCCGAGGTTAAAACCCTCAAGACCCATCTCCATTACAGCAACAGGGCCAGAGTCACTTCAGCTGCTACATGGGAAGAGGGAAGCACATTGAATTTATGCTAATAGAGCAACATGAGGTATTCAGGTGGGATTACGTGTGTTATTTTTAGCCTATTCAGCAGTAGCAAGAGCAGCAATGAGGTTGTCAACCCAAGGCATAGGCCATCTGGAGCCATACCTGATCATCATCCCTGAGTACTATGGTTTGATTCCATTCAGCTGTCCCAACACACACGGCCCCGCTGCACGACCATCCTCTGGCCAAAGTCAGCAAGACCAGTATTTTCAAGCCCCCTGTAATTCCCTCTTGGAGCAGTCTCTGGTGTGAGGGAGGTGGACTCCATTAGATGTTGTTTGCATCCTCCTTGATTGGATTTCATGTTTATCCTTTCCTAATGACTCCATGCGCGGAGGTAGGATCAGAAGATGTTTGCAGGCACGTCTGCCAGCTTGGGTTTCCACTGCTTATAATGAACTTGCTTGTTTGCTGTTTTACTTTGCTCAAGCCCAGTAGGCTGGTAAAGAAGCTGCAGCTGGGATATGTCCTCATAAAGTATGTATAGCCACTTGTAGAAGCCATACAATAATTAATGTGCTATTAATAAGAACCTGGTATGACTCAGACTTCAGCTGGTTCACTAGCGCCTGGTTCACAGTGTGACCAAGCAGCAGGCAGCATTGATTTCGGACTTTGGGTTCAACTGCTGGGTGAGTCACCCCAGGCTGTATTGTGGGGCTGTAGATAGGTGTCTGCTGCACATCCATCACCCCAGAGGCTCAGCAGCTCGGTGTCAGCTCAGCAGGCTTATTTGATGTGGAAGGACAAGCAATTACATGTCTTGCTACAGACCCCAAACTCTTTTTTAATAGCTAGAGTCAGGCTCAAGGCTTTTCTGTGACACATAAGAAGAGTTTGTGGAGCTCCAAAAAGCTACTCAGGACTCATTTGCATCCCTTCAGAATTTATCCTCAAGACAAGAAGAACTTACAGTGAACTGCAAATACTAACTCCAGGCAAACTCTCTGCACACGTGTGAGCGTCATCCTCTGGGCCATCGTCTGGGGTGTGATGGACATGGCTCTCCAGCTGCAGGGGTACTCACACACAACATGTTTTCCACAGAGGAGAAGGTGCGTGGTGGCACGTATGTATGCATCTTGCAGCACTTTCCATTGAGGTCTGGTGCTGGAAATTTCCTCATACGTGGTAGTGTGTCCTGTCCACCACTAATTCAGACATGAACAACAGCACTTTTCATCCACATCGAATAGGCTTCAGCCTGGGACTTTTGTATTTGCCTGCCAGTACTTTTGCATTTGTTTTTGCATACCTTGGATAACTACGTTTGCATGTTGACCCCTGGAGATGCGTGAAGACCACAGCATGTTTTACTTGCAATGGAGAAACCAAACCAGGTCTTTCTGAGAAGACATTCAGAGTTTGTTTGATTTATTGCTCCTTTGTACAAGATGGCACCCATCGGATTAGTGGAAATCCCACTGTGATGGGGACTTGACAGACCTGGGTTTAAATAGCCCTTAGGTGGTAGTTCTGAAGTGCTGATGAAGGGAAAGCAAGAGTAGAAACATGAACCACGCTGGGCAGAGTGAGTCATGTAAATGGTTACTGCCCATTCCCACCACATATATGGTTTGAATTTGCTCTTGTGTCCTCAGACCCCCAAATAGAAATGTGGAAGCGCTTATGCATTGGGGTACAGCAGTCCTGGAGGGTCTTAGCTTGCAGATGTCCTACCTGGACCAGCCAGTGAAGCTGTTTTTGCTCTTGCCTCTTCCTCTCTAGCCTCTGGCTGCCCGTGGCAAGGGCCGGCTGCTCTCTCTGCCCGGCGAGTGGCTGCGGTTTCGTCTCAGTCATCATTTCTATTGTTATCTGCCCATTATCTGATCCTCTCCCAGGCCAGGCCAGGAAACATCCTTCTGTCTCTGTCTTCGACGGCGCTCCATCCTCTTCCTCCTTGGAGAAGACAAAAGCAAAACAAGCGCATAATGAATCAGACATTTCCCTTCTCACTTTGCCCCTTACTTCCCCCTCTCATTTTTTATGCAGACCAATTTCTGCCTTTTCCCTCCTGTTTGTTTGGGATGTGGCCTGTGCAGTTCCCCTGTGCTCAGCATCCCGGGGAGTCTGGCCGGCTCCTTTCAGTGTCAGCGGGAGTTCAGCGGCGGGTAAGGCTGATAGGGCTCCTCTGGCCCCCACCGCGTCCTCAAACCTAACGTCTGCAAGAAGTTTGGCCTCATGACACCAGGGCATGGGATCAAACCCAGCAAGCTGAACTCCAGCCCAGCTAGAGGTTCATGTGGGTTCAGAAAAGCAACTGGACAGTTGGGTGGAGGAAAAACAGTCTATCGAGGACCATCAAACATGAGATCAGCTTCATCCAGTTCAGGATGTCACGTGGCAGCAACTTGCTAGAGGTTGGAAGAGGGTGTTGGGGAAGCATTGGTCCATCCTTGCCTTGATTTTGTATTCTTTCATTGGCATTGCTGGACAAGATGTGGGACACCCACTTTTATGCACTCTGTGTGTTTGACTTTGGCTGCAGAACAGGATGTTGCAAAGCTCTGCCCGTGAAACCCAGCACTCCTTGGTCTGTGGTGATTTTTCACATTTGCAGTGTCACAAAACAATGTCAGGTCCTACTTCCAATATTCTGTGGGGTGTGCATTGCTTTAAAACCAGAGTGGTCCTGGTCTGCTTTGGACCTGGATGAGATAGCTGTATTGAAGGCCTGAAAAGAAAGCCATGCTTGTGAGACATTGTGGCTCACCAAGTACATCCACCAGTCCCTATCTGAGCAACTTCTCCCTCTCCTTCACCTTTCTCCACTAGCTATCAATACTGCATTTTGGCTCTTCTGTTAATTAGCCAACTATTCTTGAGGACCAGAGGCAGGGGAAGGTCTGGAGATCCCTGCAGTCCAGGGTCAATGCTGCTGTGGGCAGGCAATCCCTGCTCCTGCAGGTCATGTCTTCCAGGTAGGACTTAGGTCTTGGGAAGCTCAACTGCTTGTTGAGAAGCTCAACTGTTGATTGGTCAAGGGCAAAGGCCACGGTAAAGACTTTGCCAACAATGGTGTGGGTGACTGTGGTCCAGTGACAACGGGTGTTCCTGGCCTTATTTCCTTGACTGGTATAGGTAGGTAGAAAGAAGAAAATCTGCAGGAAATGTTCGCATTTCTGAAACTTTCCCACTCTTTTCAGAAAATGTAGGTGAAAATTAGACACCCCCTCCTCCAGATATAGGGGTTTCTCCAAATGAAGATTCTGTAGTCACATTTTTATGATGACTTTTTGCTGGAAGCAGGAAGGGACAAATGAAAATATCTAAAAGGAAAGATGAAAACATCCTAATTTTTTTACCTTTATAAAACCTCCTGACTCTTTTCCTGTCATGTCTAACCAGGCCACATAGCTTAAACCAGAGAGGCTTTCTCTCTGTGAAGGCAGAGATAGACACTGGGAAAGCCACGCTGCTGCTTTAAAGAAGATACGGAAAAATGAGAAAGGGCATGGAGAAAAGAGCTACAGAAATTATCTGAAGAGTGAAGAGAAAGCCTTAGCATGACAGGCTCAGAAAGCTTGTTCTGGTCAGCTTATCAGAAAAGGAGGTGGAGAGGTGACTGGAGAAGAATTGCTTGGGGTGAAAAATGCCCGATGCGAAAGGTCTCTTTAATCTAACAAAATTGGCCTTCCCATGGCTGCAAAGCAGAGCCAAACCACCCAGGCTTGTGGTTACCGCTGAGGGTAATTAGTCAACAGGCTACCCAGGTTCTTCATCCCTGGATACCTTTAAATTAAGAGCAGATGCCTTTCTGGAAGCAATGTTTTAGCCAAGTGCAAGCTGTTGAGTTATGGGTGGGAGCTACATCTGAATATCATACTAAGAGTGCTGAAATATAATGGGTTGAGCTATACAGGAGGTGAGACCACGGGGACCTTGGGTGCCATGATTAATGAAAAGTGAAGGGGAATTTAGGAAAAGGATGTGGGCAGATTTTTTTTTTTATTTTATTTTTTGTTACCCAGATGATGGATGGGTAACATTCCTGCTGAGGGACACTTGGCACCTACTCCTTGGCCAGTTTGGTAAGCGCTTACACAGAATCACAGAATCCCAGACTGGCAGGGGTTGAAAGGGCCCTCTGGAGATCATCCAGTCCAAAGCCCCCACCAGAGCAGGGTCACCCAGAGCAGGCGGCACAGGAACGCGTCCAGGTGGGTTTGAATGTCTCCAGAGACGGAGACTCCACCACCTCTCTGGGCGGCCTTATGAGACCTTATTCACGGTTATGAAGCTTCTGCTCAAGGTTAAGATTAATGGCTCAGCAAATCAAGGTGATGGAGAAACCAGAGTGAGAATTTTCACCAGGAAAATTTGGAGAATCCAGGAAATGTTTTCTTGTGCTTTTATACCGGTGTTATTACACTCCTGGTCCTGCTGGATATGCAGGTCACAAGCAAACAGAAGGACTGTGTGATTTAATACTGCAGTTCCTCAAAACAGCATCATCCTTTATCACCCATTTTTTTCTTCTTAATTTTTTTTTTTAAAGGCATATTTCACTCCTGGCTGCTTCATTATCAGTGTGCAGTGTTCTCACTGGGCAAGATTTACAGGACAGACTTTTCCCAAAGGTGTTGCTTGGAAAATGCTTTTCCTGAGCTCTACCTGCCTTTCTGAGCAAAGCTCTCGATGGAGCTTCACTGGGAAGAGATACCAGCAGCTAAACAGGGTCTAAACCCACCATTTAGACTATGGGCTGCAAGGTGTGACCATCAGGAGTACAACTTGAGCAAATATTCATCAACAGAGGAATAAAAAGAGAGCAGGACTGAAGGATGTTGTAACAGGTAGGGGCCCTTGAAAAACTCAGCCAGTCCAAACACTCCTCCCTCAGCTGGATTAGACCTCCATAACCTTTCCTCCTTGTTCAGCCTGTTCTTGTAAACCACTGGTGATGGAGACACTGTTCTTCCTCTCTACTCTTGCACTAGACAGGCAAATGAGGTACATATCACATTTACCCTATGTCTTATCTTTGAAAGGAACACTCCATGTCCTTCAACTGCTCCTTTTCTTCTGTGTTTTCCACTCCTCTGCTCATCCCCATGACTGCATTCTGCATTTCCTCTGCTCGCTCCCATATCCTCCTGTGATGCCCCAAAAGCTGGACCCTGTGCTCCAGCACTGAGCAACCTGGACCTCCCATATCCCAGGTTAGGCACCGGTTATGCTTCCCAGCGTGGAGTTAACCTCCTTTGCACCAGCCAACTCATGCTCAGTTTCTGGTCTGCAATGCAGATCCTCTTCTCTTCCTGTTGATCTGTTGCCTTGTGGTTGGCCTCCATCAATCCTAGCTTGTTGCGTGCAGGATCTCTTTACTAAATCCTCCTTTTTCCCATGACCCTTCAATCCATGGAGACTACCCTGTATTCTCATGAATACCCGGCCCCCAATACAGAGTTTCTATACCAAGATGTCGATGGAAATACTGTGCTCTCTTCTTGCTAAGTTCCTCTGACACCCCCAGAACCGGTGGTGACCCAGACCCTCTGGGAGTCAGACTGGCCACCTCCATATGAGATGGAGGTGGGCTCCCAGCCCTGGGGGGCATCAGTATTTCATGCCTTGTGTACACAGGCTTCAGCATGGCAAGGAGGGGCCGTAGCTTCTTGCATATAGTGAGGCCCCGACGCCTTTCATTGCATGGCTGAGGAAAAGAAAGCCCCTCCATTCATTCCTTCTAAGCAGGTTTTCCAGCCCCTCCCGTCTTGACCTCGATTGCTTATCAGCTGGGATATGTTTATCCTAAATCTTTCTTTTCTCCTTCTCGTGTCTCCCCCTCCACCTCTCCCTTTCCTGCTGTTTCTCCCACTGTTTCTCTCTCCTGGCAGCCCACGTGCACACCCCCTTTCCAAGGCCAGGGCTGAGCTTGCAGAGGAGCGGAGCTTCAGACTAAACTTTAATTTGCATGCTCCCTGTTTCAAGGGCACAAGGCGTTTTTTCGGCTGTTGTTTTTCGCCACTGCAGAACTGGAAGGTTCTGGTTTGTGCCACTGTCGATTGAGACAGCACCGGCGTAATTACAGCATGTTCCCTCCCTGTGGAATTTAGCAGAGACCAGCTCCTTTTATAGCCCAGCCAGAGCCCCTCCGAGGGACTGCTCCCGTGCCTCTGATAGTCTTTTACGCTCTCTGTCCCCGGGACTGACGTGAAAGCGCTGCAGTGTTGTCCTCAAGCCCCGCAGGTCCTTTGAGTGGTTCCTAGAAAACCCTCCTGGCACCTTGCCCATGGGGTATAGTCACAGCTCTGCCCTGGGGAGGCTGTGCCAGGCCTTGGCCCCTCTGTCTGCAAAGTCTCTGCTGCTGCAGACATTATGCAGAGACCAGGTCCTTAAAAAATTGACATTACGGAGGATCTAGTGTGACCTCCCCTGTTGTGCACGTGTCCCATCTCCAGGAGCTCTACGTGGTTACCACTTCCCAGATAATTCATGAACCCTTTTCCTTGGTCTTGGTTTTGCCCGAGGAATGTCCATACCACCCCAACCATGGTCCCTGCATGTAAGAATGCAGATCAGGACCTAACCTCCCTGTGACGATCTCCTTCCAAAGCAGTGGTGGAGGGGGGGAAGGCGCAAGCGGTGAGGTGAGGTAGAAGGAGTCTTGCACTGCTGTTTTCTGAGAGATGCTTGTGCTGTGGGAAATCTGGGCCTCTGGCATCCTGGGAGTTAACAGCAGCAGCTGGTTGTGCTGATTAAATAGGAAGAATGAATTTTTCAAACCCAACCAACTTTTCAAACCCAACTCGCAGTTCAAATCAGGTGGAACTAACAAAATGCAAATTAGCTTTTTCTTCTCTTCACGGACCTCTGACTTGTTTTGTATTTTCATCCTTTGTTCCTGCGAGCCCATCCTCTTGCTGTCCCCGTACCTTCTGGTCTGCCGCTGTTTCTCCACATTCCCAACTACTGGACAGCATTAGCATAAAGCCAAATGCGTGCAACTCATTCCCAATAGATGTTTCACAAAGGGGACTGGAAAATTCCCCAGGACCTTTCTATGAAATCTTTTTTCCTTCTTCTGTAAAGACACAGTCTTACTGTGAAAGCAGCCTGTGATGTTTCTTTTAGACTCACGGAAGCAGGATGTTGCAAAGAGCCTAGGAGATTGAGACTGGATGGAAACCAAGGAGTCTAGTTCTCCTGAATCCCTTGGATGTTTTGGCTTTCTTCAGCCCAGAGTCCATGGAATGGGGACAGAGTACCCCAGGGTATCTGCAGTGTGTGTTGGGTCCTGTTCCTGCCTTCCCCAGGAAACCATTTAGCCAAGCGAGACTTATTTAGTTACCGGCTGGGTACAGTGTTAGTTTGGGAAGTGAGATGGGATTTAAACTCCCCTCCTTGCCGTGTCTCATCAGGAAAGGCATGTGTCTCCCCAGCTGTGAAATAAAGACAGTGTAAGAGAGGGATGGAAAGAGCTCAGCGTTATCATAAATAACAAGAACAAGTGGGTTTCTAATCTTGGGAATGAGATGATCTTTTCCGTCACAGGACACAGCTCTACTAACAAATTAAACGGTGCCAAGTACAGATACTGGAACTTGATTGTCTATATTGTCAGCACGATGCTTGGCACAGTTTTGGCCCCAACCAGCTAGTGCCAACCTAATCCATCCGAAATCTGCAGAAGTCAATGTCCTTGTGGTCCAAGCACAGGGACGCTGCTTCACCCAGATGAGGTTCAGGTGGAGCACCCAGTCTTTCGGGGTGCCCCATCTGAGCCCCCACTGGGTGCAGAGAGCATGTGGCCACAGCACAGCTGAGCCTGTTGATGTATCACTCCTCTTGCCCTGCTTCTTAAACCCTTTACATAAACATTTGCTAGTGGCCAGGGTTGGGAAAGAGCGCGTCAGCAGATAGAGCTCTGCTCTGGCTCATGGCGGCTGCTCAGATGTTTTTGCCCTGCTTTTCATGCAGATGAGCTCAGACCCTGGCAGAGGTCAAACCAGCACATGATATCTTTAAAGAGCCCAGCACTGAACCAGACAGTTCTTCCCAAAAGCTTTTCCTGGCAATTTTTAATTTTTTTTTTCCCTTCTGGCCATGCCAGAGTTTCTGTTTGCAGCACGTGGAAAATGCAGCGACTGCATGTCAAAAAATGCAGGGGAAGGAAGAACAACAAAAGAAAAGGGCAGAGAGCGCAGGGTAGTTCTTGTTTATCTCCCACTGGGGCTGGCAAGGTTGCAGAGATCCTCAGGCTGAGCTTGGATGGGGAAGAGGTGTCCATTAGCTCCAATGCCTTCCTTCCCCACGCAAAGCGTTCTCCCTACTTTGCCAGTCCAGTCCCCCCAGCACCGCCCCTGCCCCCCGTCCCATTAGGACCCAGCGGGCTGTCGGAAGCATAATGGAAGAGAGAACTTTCATCCATCATAGGCCTTGAAGAGTTCAGCGAGGCAGAGCCATCACAGAGGAGAAACATTCCTCCGCGAATCCCCTCTTGTCTCTCGGGTGGGAAGGGGGAGGAGGAGGGAGAGATAAGGCCAAACTAATTTGTCTTTTTTAATTGGCTCAGAATACTTGAACGAAAGCTGGTTTGTTATCCTTGGCTTTGCTCTGGCAGGCGTCCAGGATGTAGGGCAGAGACAGAGGCTTCTGAAGAGTTAACCTCTTCTAAATATCCTATTAGGATCCTCTCCATTTAGTGTGAGGACGATGTAAGCAGAGACAGAGTGGGAGGGCCTCTTCATCTTTCTTTTTTCCTTTTTTCTATTAAAAACCCAGCCTTGGAAGGGACACAGGCACATGCAGACCAGCCAAGGCCCAAGGGTGAGAGTCTTCTGGTCAAATTTTGCCATATGTGTTGTAAACATCCAGAGTTGAGCTAATCACCCTCAGCTCCCTTTGTAGTCTCAACGAAGAGAGACAGGCACTTCTGAGGCACAGTTCATCTCAGCCTAAGGCAGGCATCTCAAAGAGGTCAAATGATTCATGCCTGCTTGTCTGCAAGGGTCTGCAGTGACTGGAAAGGAAGCTTAGAGTCATTAGCTTGAACAGATGCATCCATTTAGCTGCGCACACGTAGGCACCTAGTGCCCTCTGAGATGCTCTAGGGTTTATCATAGAACGGTTTGGGTGGGAAGGGACCTTAAAGATCATCTAGTTCCAACCCCAAGACATTTTTTTTTCTGAGACATTTGCATTTATCTGGTGTCGCACAGATATGATGGCAGGTCTGTGGGAGACCTGTGCAGGTCTCGAAGAGCAGATGAATGCTGAGGGCATCCAAAATGTTACTCCATGCCTACTCATGGGTAACCGAATCAAGCTGCTAAAATCAAGGCAGATGACTCGGGCTCTGGATGTCTGGCCCTAGCTGGCCAACTTTTGTGTACAAGGCTGGGAAGAAGTAGCTCCAAAGTCAGGCTCGAGGCCAGATTGACTGGCAATCCATGATTTGTGCTTCCATGCCACAAGAGGCTGTTAAGTGATACATTTGTTCTAGAAAAGACATCACCCATGTTTTAAAACAAACTCAAAGGCATATTTACAAGACTGTTTAGGCACCAACCGCACCATGTGTGTCCTTTGTCAGTCTTTGTGTCATGATGTTTGGCAGACAAAGTGGTCCAACATGCCTCCTTGAAGGGTCCCAACTCTATCTTTCATGAGGACAGATGATGTGTGTAGAGATGAGTTCAGGACTGAATGAGCATGAGCTGGTGGGACTTAGAGCAACCCTGGTCTTTGCCAGGGCTCCTCATACGGCCATCTCAGGTCCATCTAGCAGAAAACCAGTGATGCCGCACACTTTGGTTTCCTCTCATGCTCAGATGGGTGGATCCTATGTTTGCAGATGGTTACAGTCACAGGTCAAGGCCTGTGCCCTCCACATGTCTGGGAGCATCAGATTTGCTTTGGTCTCTGACAGCATTACTGCAAAGTAATTTCTGCGACTCTAGTAGGTGAAGAGGCGAGAGGCAGCGCTCAGCAGCTTGACATACAGTTTGCAAGGTCTAGGGTTAATTCTGCTCTCAGTTATAAATTTCCCTTTGTAGGGTTGGCAGGCCTAATTGATTTAGGAGGCAAATTCCCATTGTTCAAAGAAGACTTATCTGGACTTGTAAAAACTGGAGCTTGCTTTCAACCCCGAAGCAGGAGAGTTAATGTTCCTTCTAGATGGTCTGCCATCTTAAATCATGTTAATTAACAATGTCATTAAATTCATATAAATGTCTGATTCCTTTTTTTTAGGTTGCTTTTTTTTTTTTTGGAAACCCATATTCCTATCAAAACCCATCATGTGGGCAATTTAGTTCCATTCATTTCTCTTATGGAAAGGAGAGTGCAAAATTAAGTTTGCAAGGTTCTGTTTGTGTAAATAAAAGTGAGAAAGGGCTAAATGTCCTGGAGAAATATGACAAAGCCAGGAATAGTACGGCCAGGGTTGTGTTTGCCAAGGCTGGAAATCCCTGCCCCCTGTTTTCATTGACAAAGCCTGTCAGAGTTCACCCAGCGTGACCCAAGTCATGCCATCAAAAGACAGTCCCAGCCCCTGCGTTTTGCTTTTCTCAAGTTTCTTAATCAGCTTGTTTGACAGATACAGGCAGATACAGAGGGTGGCCTTACAGCCAGGCACTGGTGTGGGTGCCCGTGCCGCAGAGATGGGTCTTGTCCCCTGCTCCACCCCAAAAGTCCTGAGACACCTGGGGCAAGTCACATCGCACAGCAGTTGCGGGATTGGAAGGGGCTCCTTGAGGGCATCTCACCCATCCTCCTGCCTCAAGGCAGAGTCAACTATACCTACCTACTTGTCCTTGACAGAAGCTGTTCTGAAGGATGTTGAGTTTCCTGGGTAGTTTCTCCTTCCTTGGCTTCCCTGTCCTTGCCATTAAAAGTCCCTTCTCTCCCTTCCTTCCTCCCTCCCTTCTTTTACCTATTTTGAAGGAATGTCACTCCTCAAGTGTCTCTGCAGGCTAACCAATTTCAGTGCTTCCTCTTTAATTTGTCATCTCCACTCCTTTAGGTATTGTCTTTGCATTTTTTGGGGACTGTCCCCAGTCTGACCCCTTTTTTCCCTGAAGCCCCGGGCCCATGAGGGGGCCCAGCACTCCAGCTGAGACTTTCCCAGCACCAAGGAGATAACTTCATAGATAACTTCAAAGATAATGCCATAACTCTACAGCGTTCCCCAAAGGCTCAGATGTTTCCCAGGGATTGGGAACAGTGGTTCCCATTACAAAAGGAGACTGGGGAGGGTTGTTGGCGGTCTACAGATATAAGACGCTCACATTTCAGTGTCTGCAGGTCAGTCAACCAGCTGGCCAAGCACAAGTCTGTGCTGCTGAGTGGAGCAAGTAGATGTGGTTGCTCCAGTCAATAACAAGGGTGGGATTTGGTTGCCACATGGGTGTCTAAGGTCATTTTGTGCACAGCCAGAGATCCTGCTGCCATTCAGATGGGTGTGAGTCTTGTGACATATCTTCTGACCCTGTGTTGACATCTTAGGTGCTTTCAGACATTCCCAGTGCCTTGTTTGGCCAACTGAATGAATCATGTCTAAGGGTACCATGGGGAATAAAGGGAATATAAAGGGAATTTAGACATCCAGCTTGTAAGGAGACACTGGCCTGGAGAAGTTTATTAGTCTTAATCCACAACTGGGTCCTGACTTGGCATGCCAAGTCTTATGGCCTCCCTCGCTCTGTTTTCACATCTACCTTCTCTATTTCCATCTCTTCTCCCCATGCAAAGAGACTCCCTCAGTGGAGGCATTGCAGGACCCGATCCCATCTACATCCTTGAGTATCCCCTGGGAGCAGGGCACTAAAATGCTTGAGAGGCACCTCAACATGTGGGACTTGAGCCTCGTACAGATGAAAGGGATGGTGAAACACCTTCCCTAAACTCCTCTAGTGCTGTTGAGCCCTGCATGGAGAGGAGCTGCCTCCTCCTGCATGGGGATGTGCTGGAGGCCGAGCAGAGCCCATCACTCTGTGGAAACCTCCCTCCCCTTCCCTGTGTCTCACAGACCCAGGCACCCCCAGCCCTCCGAGGGCTCTGACAGTAACCATGCCGCGGGGGGCTGTCAGTCAACGCAACGTTGGGCAGTGTCAGCCACAGTTCGCTGTAATCTCCCGGGGGGGAAGAGCGGTGCCAGAAGTGACAGCTACCTTTATCCACATCCCAGGGATATAAACAATATCGTGAAATAATGACAGGGGGAGCATAAGCATCAATATCCTTCAGACGCTTCAGCCCCCCTCTCTCCGCCCCAGAGTATGTTCCTGAAAAGCCTCGTTTCCTAATACCTGTCGTTTCTTTGCTTATTAGCCTTATCTGTTGGAGCAAAGTACCTCGGTGAAAGACATTTTTTGGTGCCGTTTTTTGGAATGTTTTTGTAATCCTTGCATTTATAGTCAAAGACAAGGAGATCAAAGCTGCCCAGGGTTTATAAAGCATGTCAGGCTGAAAGTTTGACATCAATTAAAGTGATATACACATTGTCCGGATTTATGAGAAAACACTGATTTCGCCCCATCTCCTGCCCCCAAATTAGCGAGACTCTTTGCAGCGACTTGCATCTCTTTTTTGAGCCTGCTGATGAGTGATCGGGGATCTGAGAGCAACGTGAAGGGGACCTGGCGCCCAGCGGTTCTTCCCAGCTGTGAGTCCTGGCCCTGCGTGCACTGAGTTGGCCTGTCTCAGATGCTTCCATTCGCTCCGCCAGTGGCACTGCAGAAGCAGCAGTCAGAAATTATTTATTTTAAATGTTTTTGGAAGGGAAAAGGGGATACAGGACTGAAAATTCAGTTTTCGTCTTAATCCTTTTTTGGGGGGATTCTTTTTCGTTCTTTTGCAGTAGAAATTCTTTTGTTATCACCAGAAGGAATGACTGAAAACTGTAAAGCCTTCATATTTTGGCTGCAAATGGCCAAATTCCCTCTTTAAAGGCTACTGAGGGATTTCCTAGAAAGAGGGAGTTGGGTCCCCACCCCACTGTGTTCCCAAATACTGTCCCAGAGTGAAATCTCTCTTTGTGACACTGCAGGAAAGGTGCAGGAGAGCCCCCGTGGCTGGGCTGTTTGGGAGAGAAGAAGAGATTTCAGTTCATAGCCCCTCTTAGGCTCAGGAAATTGAGATTGAAATCATCTGTTTCCCAGGAAGGAGCCATGACCTCTTCTCCAGACTTCTTGCTGAAGTTGGCCAACTCGATATCAAAAAAAATAAGTGACTCGCAGACCGTGAAGGTAACCGAGGGGAGGGAAAGCTGGCTAGGCGTTTCATCTTTTGGGTGCTCCCCTGCACAGGTGGACTCTGCTGCTGTCTGTGCATTTGCATTGATGCAGTAGGATGCTGGGAATGGAGGCTGGAATCTCTGATTTATAGACACGGACTCCCTCTCCCTATGGTCTTCCACGATTTGCACCTCTTGTGCAAAGTGATAAAATATAGACTAGCAAAACCCAACCTGCAAAAACACCTTGGAAAATATTTTTGGTGCTCAACTGTGTGTTTTGCAGCTCCTCTGCCTTTGGAAATTTGGTCCATGGAGAATATCTGAAATGTCAGGAGAAAGTCAGCTTTCCTCAATCTGTAGGAAGCCTCTAGACATGGATTTGGAAGCAATGGGACAGCTACCACCTTTTTGAGCAAGCCAAGTGGCAGGGGCTTCTGGGTGAATCTGTGTATGTCCCTGTTGGGCAGATTTCATTCACCTCTGGTTTCTGGCCAGGCAGTAAATCATGCAGGATCATTTTCCTGTGTGTGGCTGGAGTAAATACAAAAACAATGCTGAATATCTGAGAACCTAAAAAAAAAAATAGGTTCTGGATCTAAAAATGGCCAAAGGGAAGGCAAGGGGAGTGTGAGAAGATAATAAATGCAAATTGGATAGTTCAACTCTAAATTAGACCTTGCTTCCATCTCATTTCCCCTGCTGCATTTCAGATATGCTCCGAGTGTTTCCTGGCAATCCCTCTGCATTTTTAACATCATAATTTTGTTGATCTACCCCAGCGTTCACTGCTCTTCCTGTGTCTTGTGACCGACGGTTGATTGCAATGAACGTTATTCCTCAAGAACAAAACAGGAGCTGATTGTCCCTTTAACCCTCCTGGAAACAAACCCATCTGAACCAAGAAATACTCCAAAAGCACCTGTGACAACTAGAAATGGAGCTCACTGGGTGGGTCAGGGTCTGGTTCCTGCTAGAGACATGGTCACATCCCCCATTTCTTGTACTCTTTCTCACCAGCAGTCCTGAGCTGTCCTGAAGTGATGTTGCCCATCACAAATTTGACAGAAATCCACTGTTGGTTCAGCCTTCCTGGGAAGCCCCCTGGTTGCAGCACAAGCTGGTGAGCCTACGCTTTCAGCTTTAAAAGCTGTTAGTTCTCATTTTTGTAGAGAAAATGATAAATTCTTCAGGATGGAGGACGATACTTTAAAATCAGCAACATTTCAAGAAATTTATGGTTTTCATGCTAATCTGATAGCTTCTTCAGGGACTTGAGGTATGGCACATGGGAAGGTGCCACAAAGCCTGGATTTGCCTGTGTGCTCTCAGGTTGCTTTTGCTCAAGCCCAGGATATCTCATGACATCTGAGACAAGCTGACTTTGCATTTCATTTGTGAAGGAACTGCAGATGTGCCACCTGGATTGCACCGGTGACTTGAACAAAAATTGCTCCATGACCACCCGGAGCTGACAGTCTGAAGGGCTGAACTCACCTAAGCGATCACATTTGGAGAAATGACAGAAATGGAAGTGGAGATGCCCTTTGAGGTGTTCTTTTGGTCAATGTCAGCAGCATTTTACAGATGCTTGTGAGCAAACCCATCCAGACGCTAAGGGTCTAGATCCAGGTTTTTTACTCTTTGTGGATGTGTAGGCAGTTCAAGGTTGTCTGGCCCTAGTCATCTCCCCCATGTCTGTGCCCTGTACTGCCAAACCTCCAGTTATGCTGATGACAAAATTTCTGGTGCTGTGCCAGGTCATTGGAGCAAGACACAAGTAAGATGAAAATTAAATAAACATAAAAATAAGAAATAAAATAAATGAAAAAAAAAGAAAAAGAAAAAGAAAAAGAAAAAGAAAAAGAAAAAGAAAAAGAAAAAGAAAAAGAAAAAGAAAAAGAAAAAGAAAAAGAAAAAGAAAAAGAAAAAGAAAAAGAAAAAAGGAAAGGGAAAAAAGGAAAAGGAAAAGAAAAGAAAAAGGAAAAGGAAAAGAAAAGGAAAAGGAAAAGGAAAAGGAAAAGGAAAAGGAAAAGGAAAAGGAAAAGGAAAAAGAAAAGGAAAAGGAAAAAGAAATTAAGCTAAAACTATAAAAATAAAAATAAATAAAAATAAAAATAAAAGGTCTGGTCTCAAAACAATAGGATGAGAGTCTTCACTCCCACTCTGTAGTCTGTATACTGTTCTCTGACCCTCCAAAATCAGCTTTCTCATCAGAGAAATAGTCACTGAACTGCATCCCGAGTCATGGGACAACTTCTTCTCCTGATAGACACACGTATGGTGAAGGCAGCAGGACCTGAGAGGTGGTGCTGGAGACCAGGCTGGAGAGATGGTGCTTTCAGTATCCCCTTGGAGCTGCTGGCTTCCCTAAAATGCCCCAGAAGCCGTGTGGTCCTATTACAAAAAATACGGTCATTGTGACTTAGCTGAAACTGCAACGGGGGGAAGCGATAAGAGAGTTTTAGTTACTTCTCCAACCACAGTGTTTAGGAACCGCAGAAGCGAGTCAGGCGTTGTGAGGATCTGCTCATGGTGGTGCTTGAGGGAACGAGCTGGGAGATCTGTGGTGGTGTGGTTTCTACCTTTGCTCCGAACACAAGAAGAAAAGGGAGCAGAGTGATCTGTGACTCAGGAATTAACATCCACCACGGGAAGCTTGGCTTTTGGTCCCTGTGTTGTCACGAGTCCCTGGGCTGCTATGTGCCCCAATGGCGTAACGAGCATGACAGCTGCCAGCAGCCAACAGGGATTTTCCACTTCCTCCAAGCGAAACCCAGTGCTACAAGGGGCCTCCCAAATTGTAAGACATTGAGCCTCCTCCTACACATTTCAACACCTCCTCTGTATCAGACTCCAGACTAAGGATTATATTTAATCGTTTATTGCCTTTGCATTGAAAAATATGGCAGCAAAGCAGTTTTTCAGCTCCCCTTTGCTGGCAATGGCTGCTTAATGTGCCTTCCCTTTGCAGTCGCAGGAGATATTGCCCAGGCAGTAGGCAGAGCCTGGAGGGATGCAGCTCTTGCTAAAGCAGACACCTGCATCCAGCTCGATTGCCCTCCAGGCTTCACTGACTGCATTGGCTGGGATGAATTTAGATGCCTGAGCACGAGGATCTAGCATTTTGGGGGATCCTTTGGATCTAATGCTGAGACTCACATCCTGGTGACAAGTGATAGGACGAGAGGGAACAGGTTCAAGTTACGTCAGGGGAGGTTTAGATTGGATATTAGGAAACACTTTTTCACTGAAAGGGTTATTAAACATTGGAATAGGCTGGCCAGGGAGGTGGTGGATTCACCATCCCTGGAGGTGTTTAAAAAAAGGGTAGATGGGGCACTTAGGGACATGGTTTAGAAGTGGCTTTTGTCAGGGTAGGTTAAAGGTTGGACTTGATGATCTTAAAGGTCCCTTCCAACCTCAGCAATTCTATGATTCTATGATTCTATGGTGGTGTCATTTATCTGGGAAGGGGAGAAGATGTGCAGTGATATTCGATGAAGTGCTGTGCCTCAAGCCAGGGCATGCAACTCAGCCTGTCTGACCATCGTTTGGAGGAGCTGCACCCTGAAAATGCCTGTAGCACCATGAATTGGTGTGGCAGTTTTTGTGTCTCAGCATCAAGGGATGCTTGAGAATGGAGCAGAATCAATGTTTAGGTACCAAAAAGCTGATGCAAGGGTTTTAAGTACAGCTACCATAGGTTAAAACAAACCAGCAATACCTATGGGAACCCATCTACTGCCCTTTTGCTAATCTCTGGAGCTATTTAGGACCTCAGGGTGTGCAGGCTTTCTTGAAAGTCAAACAGTAGTTTCTTCAGGCACCAGCAGCTCAGCACTTTCCACCTTCAGATTTTACAGCAGAAGCTGATGTTTTATCAGCGAACTGAGCTGAATAATCAAATTTCCTAGGGAAAGAAATAGTAGTTACTGCTTCTACACAAGGGCCATTAGAAGGTTGTCTTTAATTGTGGTGCAACCACATTCTTTACTTCCGATTTTGGGCCAAACCAGAAATGACTTTGCAGGCCCGTTCTGCTCATTTCTCACAAATTTTCGGAGACCTTCAGCTTCTGCAAGCTGCGTTACTCAGTCTGTGCATGCACTTGCTCCTTGTTTACAAAGCCATGGTGAAAAAAAATCAGTCTCAGAAAGGCAGCAGAAATGAGGGTCCCTCTTCCAAAAAGCTACCTGTGAAAAAGGGGTCAACACAACCACTGGAGAGAGGAACGCATGGGAGTTTGATGTTGTCTATACAGCAGTGGGATATGGGGCTCTAGCTTCATCAGTCCTGATTGCAATGATTTTTTCTTATGTTTACAGTGGGAAATAAATGGAAATCAGTGTTTTTACCATCAGAGGTGGAAATAGGCTCCCCATGGAGGCTGTGGGGACAAGAGATGGAGCCAGGTTAGGATGGTGCAGGTGAGTTTCTTGAAGGACTGTGTCGTGGAGCCTGCTGAACTTGTCTCTGTTGTCCCACCAGCCAGTGGTGCCCGTTAGTATGAGGGACCTCATGTCCCCAGCTGGAGGCAAAAATGATGTGTGGTCTTTCTGGCTGACAAAGACCAGGTTACGCTGAGGGCTGTGATCAGTCCCTTCCTCTGTCCTTGGCCATATCATAGTCTTCCGTGACGCAAATGTATGGGACCACAAAGTATCCCTGGTGCCCTCAAGGACCTGGTGGGCCACATGCTATGTGATTACACCACACTCCTGCACTTCAGGGCCAACTTTTTTAGGAACACAGCTCTGCTTTGAGTTGAAAAGACCAGAAAACCAGGCTTTGGAGTAGATATATATTACTCATGCAGCTCTCAGAGGCAGAGGGGACTTGGAGTCAGAGTATGAGGCAGACAGGGGACCAAAGGAGAGGACAACAGTAGCGCACAAAGAAACAAGCTATGGTTGTATGAGCTCCTTCCTTTTGACATAACTATATCTCCTGATGGAGATTTCTCTGCTTTAATGATGTCTGCATCCACGGGACATCTCCTGAAGCTGGAGGTGAAGAGCGGTGGTCCCTGCCTAGAAAAAACTGTGCTGGCAGGAGTCCCAGACCAGCTGCGTTTTATACTGGCACAACTGGACTCTCTTTCACTCAGCCTGTTTTGTTCAGAAGTTCAAGCTGTGGCTTAGCTGATATTTGCGGTTTTGCAGGGCCTGTTTCCCAGTGTTGTGTCCTGGCATCCCCAACGAGGTAAAGGGGATGGTGTAACGGGGAGGAGGGCTTCTGGTTTCTGGGGACAAATCCCTTCCTCCTCCCTCAAAAGAATCCACATCATTCTTTGCACGTGAAAAAGAAATTACACCAAATATTTCATTTTATGTTGGTTTATTATTTAATCTCACAAGAAGTTGAATAAGGGGATCATAGCTTCATTTCAAGGCAAAGCCATTGCACAAGAAAGAAAAGGCAAGAAATTCCATTTTGAAACTCAGGGCAAAATGCTTCGAAGTTTTCTCCATTATTTTTTTTTTTTTTTGGCTGAAACAGCTTGCCAAATTTGGCCTGAACTTACAAAGGGACTTGATCTGCCAAAACCTGCATTTTTCAGTGAATTAATGATGGTCATGAAAAATTTCAGCCAGCTCAGACAAAACCCAGAGCCGTTTCGAAGAGATAAAGTTAAATGGTGCAAAAGTCTTCTCAGACAAGCCTTTATGGTTAGCTTCTTAAAGGAATGCATGTACCTAACTCCCTCTCAAACGACGGAGAGTCAGTACTTAATTCTTGGATGACGTTGGCCCTTCGTGCTTATACGGTGACGACTGTTTTCGGCAGCAGAAGGGGCTGAACCAATGACCACCGAAAGCAAAAAGCAGAGTTCACACTAAGTCCATTCACCCCCGTCCAAGGATTTGCACTATTTTCCTTATAGTTCTAGTTGGGCAGCATTTGGTAGCCCACCACCCGATGTTAACAGATCTGGCCTTTCTCCCTAGGAGCAAATTTCTGCACTTGGCAGGTTTCAAGCCCAGCTTGCTTTAGCTATAAAATGCGCATTCTGCTGAAAAAAACCCAGTGACCAGCTCTGCTCTTTGGCCTTGCTTCATTTTCAAATCAAAGAACAGCCTCAGCATCCTCCCTCATCCTCCCTTTTATTTCCCTCTTGGCAAAAAATAAACCCGTATATTTTTCCTAGGACGCTGGTATCTCTGCCCAGAACATGCCACAATATTATTTTTAACTCTGTTTTCTCTTCCTTGCTTTTCTTTATGGAAAAGCCTTGGAAGCCCTCTTTTTTTTTTAAAAAAAAAATCTGCACCCGCATCTGCTTTGCCCTTTCCTTCCCTTCCTCACTTCTCTTGATAAAAGACCCTGGTCTGATTCCAGCAAACTGCCAAATGTACCATGCACGGAGCTGGGCAGAAATACCTTGGCTGATTAAATCACCCTTTTTAAATAGCCCGAGTAGTTAATGTCAGCTCTCCTTGCCAAGCAGTTTCTTCCCTACCCGTATCTGTTGAGCAGCGTGGCGGCCAGCCTCTCTTGCTCCTGACTTGTGCTGAGAAAAGGTGGCTCACAAGCCAGACAGATATGTAGACATCCCCTGAAACAACAGGAGAAGGTGCGAGCAAACAGAAAGAAGCATTGCTGGGCAGATTGGACCTTGCATTTCACCAAAACGTTGTTGTTTCCTTGCTGTGTGTGTTGTTAAGAACCTTAGAGGAACGACTGCTTAGTTGCAGTGTACCTGGGGGCTGTGGGTGAGTTTGGAGCTTTGCTGTGCTGGGGCTGTTATAGGAGACCTTAAAATCTGGCCTTCTCCATGGTGTCTCCTAAGGAAAGGCAGAGGGAGACTCGATTAGGTGGGAGCTACCTGAAGACCGATGGTGAGGAGCACAGGGCACGGGGCTTAGGTGGAATCAACACTGTCTGGAAAGCCACAGGGCAGTAAGGTGTTTTTAGGGGCTCAGATGTGTCTTGGTGATCCACCAAGGTTCTACCTTGTGTCTGAGGTGTTGCAATTCTTCCTGGTGCCCTGAGTTTTCTTCTCAAGGACATGGGTCAAAGTGGCTGCCCTGCTCACACCTGGCTGAGCTCCCAGAAGATCTGAGACTCCTGTTCATGGAGGGAGGAGGAAGGAGGTGACTGCCTTGAAGACCTTGCAGATGTTACATCCCAGAGAAAAGGCTGAAGGAGAATAACAGGCATGAGGAGGTGACCTGACTTCCTCTGGGCTGGCTGTGGTGAGTGAATGACCAGGGAAGGAGAAGCCTTTGTCCGGCTAAGAACCAGCTTTCTCTTCAGGATGGAAAAATCCTTTTTTATTTCCCCCCCACCCAATCAGTACTGGTGAAGGGTGGGCTTTCTGGACTGCGGCAAAGGCTGACATTGTCCTGTGCATGGTGTGTGCAGGTTCAAGTGCACTTCTGCATCTGATCTCCAGGCATTGCGGGCCCTTAATGTTTCCTTGCCCTCATTCGGGTCCAGGCCATCAGCACTAACAGGTGATTGGGCCGGTGGACCAGGGGAAATCCTTTCCACAAGATGTCACAGGGGCCCAGGTCATGGTGGGTTTACAACCTACGTGAAAACAGAGCGGATGCTTATGTGGATAGAAAGAAAATCCAATTTCATAACAGCAAGACCTTAAATAATACACCGGAGCTTTTTAAGGGATACAAACTCCTGTGTCTGAGGGTATGAGGTAAATGGGGTCTAGAAGAAATATCCCATAGGAGCTGCTCATCCTGCTGCTGAGGGTATCCGGCACCTTCCTTCGATACAATTGCTCCTCTCCCCAGTGAAGCATCACCTTGGAGCCAGCAGCTCGGAGAGGTGACTTGGGACCACAGCATCCTGCACCCAAGCCCCATTATAGCCCGCTTGTCTGCAAGCGCAGCCCCTGCCTGTCCTTCCTGTTCCCAGGCAGAAGTCAAGGTCTCCGCGGCAGGAGAGCCTGACGCAGACAGCTCTCCCCCGTGACGCTCCTGTGCCCGGGTACAGAACATTCCCGTGGGGAGGCGAGCGGTGGGCAGGGGGGGCCAGGGCGCAGATGGGCGCCCACTGTTACCTTGAGTGCTGGGAAGCGGCTCGGGAGTGAGCGGGAATACGGTCAGCTTGTTTTGCAGTCCTACTCCAAGCAAGAGGAGGAGGAGGAGGAGGAGGAGGAGCGAGGCCGCCAGCAGAGATTGCATGGGAGACTGAGTTGGAAATACCCAGCACAGCTGGGCTCTGTCCCGCGGCCTTCACCTCGCTGCTTTGCTAGGGGAAAAAGGAAAAGGGGGGAACTGGCTGGGGAGCCCTTTGATTTCTTCTGCCTTCATACCTCAGTTTCTTCCCAGGTGGAGGCAAACGGGAGCACAGAGGGTACGTTCACTCTCTGGTCCTGCAGGTAAGCAGACCAGCACGGATGGGATCCATCCTATTAAGCTCTCTTCACCTTCAGAAAATGACGGTCACATTCAAAATGGCTATTGGGAGCGGTCCCTGGACCATGATAACGCCCAAACCATGTCTGGGACTCATCTGGGTCAGTGCTAGACCTGTGCCAGACTAAGCAGGATGGACAATTTGGAGATGGAGGTTCAAAGGGGTTTTTCCACGTTTCAGTGTGAGACTGAGCAATGTGGTGGTCACCTTTCCCTCCACCCATACTTGTGTGCTCCTTCTGCTTCAGAGGGGCATGGGTCAGGCATTTGTCCCAAAGTGAACCATCCTGATATCCCGTCCTTCTGCATCCAAGGGGAACAGGGCCGTGGGAAACCCCCTGAGTAAACTACAGCCCATCCCCAGGGCTCAGACCTTCCTTATTCATGTACAAGGAGCTGAGGCTGTGAAACAGGAGGCATGATCAGACCACCAGCCTGGTGGGTGCAACTTTTATCCCAACAAATAGCTTTAGATTTGCAGGTCACATCTTGGGGCCAGCACGTTACAGGTACGTGCTGAAGGCTTTACAGTTTTCCACTGTCCCACTCTTTTGAAACCAAATACATAAGAGAGAAACTAAGGCAAGGGTTTAGAAGCACCTATAAGCGCTTCTCTAGCTCCATGCACACAAAGCTGTGCGTGTAGAGCACACACACACATTGGTGCTCCCACCCCCTCAGCCTTCCCTGATTCCCCAACCCACCGTAGCTGACGCTTAACCACAAGCTGAGCCTCTCAGCAATTCTGGCTCTGAGCATGCCTCTCCCTCAGGCTCCCAAAGCCACAGGAGTGCAAAGAGGGTAGGGGGATCAGGGGGAAGGGTGTACATTGCTCACTGAGGATGCTATCACGTCAAGCCCACTGTTTACAAGCTGCTGCCAGGTTATTGAAGATCAGAGAGTCGCTGGGTCTAAACACAGCTACTCCTGGAGTGCAGCATGTCGAAGCTGGTTGATACATGTCCACCCGCTGCCCTTGGGTTGACCTTTAAGACCTCAGAGTTATCAGAGGGAAGCGACCATGCGGTGGGGCTGGAGGACCACCTACGGTGTGACGTGAGCTGTGTGGCGATGTTGCACAGCTCAAGGAGAGGAGATCTTGAGATACAGTCTACACAGGGGGCTCCTGGCCCATATAGATCCAGGGCAGGGAACCTATATGAGCATCTAAACACCCGGGACAAATAATTGCCAGTTCATAGATGGCAGAGGTGCTTTTACCCCATCTATCCAGTTGGGCTGATTAACCTTCTCTGTGGTGTTGGCCCATGGCATGAGGTGTCTCCTGTCCATCAGATGAAAACCAATGCTGGTGATTTCAGGCAAAATTTAGCTTAGTGGATATATCTGTACTGGTAAATTCAACACAGCCAAAAATTTGATCATCTGCAGTGCTAAATTGTTAACATGCGTCCAGCACCAGCTTGGCCCAGCTTGACTAGCACAGACGCAAACAATCCTTAGGCTGGAGACAGCACACAACAGGCACCATTCCCAAAATGTATTTTGGATATGTCCACCCTGTTCTGGAGGCTTAGAGAATTTAATAGTGTGGACGTGGCCATCCCAGGCCAGCCGGTCTCAGGGTCAGAGGACAGGCCAGGTACTTTTTTTGTTTACCAGCACAGGTGTAATGAGTAGGCTCAAAAGTTTAAGGTACTACAGAGTCAACACCAACTAGAACTGCTCTAGCAGTGTTTGTTCTGCAGAAGGAAGGCCCTTGAGGTCCTTGTTTGAAGATGGCAAAGGCAAAGGTTGTTAGATGACGACAGCAAAGGCAAGGTGCTGGTAGAGAAGGAAGGTCAGAGCACACACTCGCCCTAGGGCAGGGTCCAATTTCAAGTGCAGAAGGGCTTGTTGTGATATTAATTTCTGACCTCCTGGATGGGACAGGCCAGTTGTCCTGAAGGTTTGATCTGGATAAGAAAATGTGGGGCAAAAGCTCTTGCATTTACTTGTTCAGAGCAGCTGAACATGGAATCATAGAATTGTAGAATCGTAGAATCGTAGTATCGTAGAATCATAGAATGTGTTCGGTTGGAAGGGACCTTTAAAGGCCATCTAGTCCAACCCCCCTGCAGTAAGCAGGGACATCTTCAACTAGACCAGGTTGCTCAGAGCCTCATCCAGCCTGGCCTTGATTGTCTCCAGGGATGGGGCCTCCACTACCTCTCTGGGCAACCTGGGCCAGTGCCTCACCACCCTCAGTGTAAAGTACTTCATCCTAATGTTTGGTGCCCGAACAGGGACATCTGCTCTGCCTGCAAGAACATCCCTCTGCTTGCAAGAACACATGCCCCAGTCAAGGCTTATCCCTATGGCTTGAAGGTGCTCTATGTTCAGCCTTTCTTCTTTCCAAGGGGGACATCCTCATAGAAATGGGCACTGTCCCATATAGCTCCAGTCCTGACCCTTCCTACTATACCCCTATCAGTAAGCTGGGGGCCCGGTTGGGACCCCTAGCTTGTGGGGCAGGGGAGAGCAGCAAGCCATGTATGTAGGGCTCACTGGGAAGGCCTGTGGTTGCTCACATCAAGTTGCTAGTGCTTAGCAGAGTGGAATCTGGAGGTCAGGCCAGATCTTTCTTGCAAGGGTTTCTTCCCAAATAAAATAGGTGAGCTCAGCTCTGGGCTGGGTTCCTACATGCTGCTCTCCACTTGGAAATACATTGAAATTCCTGTTCTGGAGTTGTTCCTCTGCTGTTTCCTCAGAGCTCTCCAGCAGACACTTAGATTCCAGGAAAACTCCGAAAACTGACTGCAGTCTCGTTAATGTCATGCACAGAGGCATGCAGATATGTGAGCATCAAATGCCAGTGTAAGCAGATAGGTCCAAACTAGGTGTCCTCATTCCCAGACACCGAAACAGCTATAGCTCCGATTTCTGGCCAAGTAGGTCCACGTGAACGGCCCCACACCTATGTGCACTGAACCTTCTGCAGAGTGTCACCGTCCTTATCATATTTATCACTTTTATCCTTCAAAGACTTCACTACGAGCTGGTAATTGCACCTCACCTTCCTGTCACTGCCTGCTGGCCCTTGATGGAGAAGTGGTGACCACCACAATGTCTAAATCCAAAAGCAATAATGTTTCAGGACCTCATGAGGCAAAAAGAAAGGCATATTGTTAATACCTGAGTTGGGTATCAAAATAAGAGCTAAGCAAGATACCCTGTCCTGAGGTCCATATTGTCCAGGCTTGGCTGCTAAAAGGACTCAGCACCTTGACTTGCTTCTAGCAACCTCCGTTTTGTACCTCACCATGAAGCATTTTCTCAAAAGAGTGGCATCTTTGGGAAGGAAAAGCCATAATGAAAGCTGCAAGACAGGATCAGAGGCTGAAATAAAACTGTTGCTCTCCAAAGCTTTGTAAGGGATCTTTTGCAGAGGCACGTGCTGGTTCAAGGTATAGAGAGAAGACCTAGACAAGTGGTTTTTTTTCCCACTGTCTCAGTATTTTTGAGATTTTGAAAATGTTTTCATGATCCGCCTGAGATCCAATAAATTTTCCATCCAAATTAAGTGTTTTGGGAAATGTGGGTGAATGAGCTGTATTCTCAATGTGGGGTGTCCTTGCAGTTGGATTAGTTGTTTTCTAATAAGATGTGTCCTCTAATCTGAAGCTTTTTCTGCATTCAGGGCATTCATAACATCTCTTTCAGCTTCTCTAATAAGAACTGTGTTCATGCTACAGACTTGCCCTCAGAAAGGACATCCATGGGCTCTCTCTTCTCCTCAGTTCCCCATTTCCTTGAAGCTCACAGGAACATAATAGCTCTGCGATCTTCACCCTTCTGGTCAAGGAATCAGGGCTCAGCAAGAGACACTTTCGACCCTCACCTGGTTGGCCAGAAGCCATGTGCTAAGGGATTCAGCAGGGCTGCCAGAAGGACAAGGGTTTGGAGGAACGATGTCCCCAGATGCTCTCTAGACCCAGATGATGATGCTCTGCTAGTCTTAGCTTCTATTAAACTCATTCCTTCCAGCTCTTCTTTGTGCAGGAGATTTGGACTTTCACCCTAATATCTTTGGGGTGAAATTTGGACTTTCTCCAAGGCACTAATCACTAAGCTGGGTACTTAGTGTCCCAGACACCCTAGTTTTGCCCCAAGAAGTCCACCAAACCCCTACCTTCTGTATGAACCTTTCCTACCCCTCTTCTGTGGTTAACTGTTTGTTGATCCCAGGAGTCTGGCTGACAGCTTCAATTCAAGTGAGCACATTTTCTCTGTGAAAAACTTGGGATTGTCCAGATATTTTCAGGCTGCATGTAATGATAAGGAAAGGCTTGGGTGCTACAGCACTTTCTTTTGGTTTCTTTCTAGTATTGGAAACACCTCTATTTTGAAGAATAACCTCTCTCAAGCAGTGCCACCACAGGGATTTTCATTCGCAGCTGCCCAGTGCAAAGCTAAGGCTGCCATGTTCATTCGTTCCTCCTGGAGAGGTGCACACAATTTCCTTTTTTTCTGCCATCACTCTGTTGCCCACATTGGCTACCCACGGCTCATGCACTGATGTTGGATTTCAGCCTGGAGGAGATGCCCTGGCTGGTACATCAGGGAGACAAGGATGCTTTTCCTCCTTGGGACCAAATTTTGTGTTACTGCTGCACCATGCCAGGGATGTTTCCCTGGGCTGTGCACCAAGCTGGGATCAAGGTCCTGATTCCCCTTACCAGCTGTGTCCTTGCCTGATGGACCAGACATCACCCCCCCAAGCATCCCCAACCCAGGGCAGGGACCGACCACAGCAAAACTCCCATCGCCCTGCCATGGCTGCCTTTCTGCTGTCTCCACCCTGTGGCTTCAGCCTGCCCGGGATAAAAAGGAAAGAAAGATAAGAAGGCCAGGAAGAGGGATGAGGTGAGGACGAGTTAAATATAGATTTGAAAGGCTGGGGGAACTCTCTTGCTATCGCAGGGACAATTATGACCAGTAAAATGTCTGGCTTGGGTACAATGGGGGTGACGTCTGGCATTCAGAGGATGGTGGTGGGAATCAGAGGCTCCAGAGAGATGTTCCTTCCTCCTGCTTTGCTGGCGCAGTTCCAGAGCTCAGATTTAAGGTAAAGAGGGCGAGCTGGCTGCACAAGCTCCCTCACCTCCAAGGGGAGACAGAGCTGGATCCCTTGAAGCCAGCTTCCAGGATTGCGAGCAGGCCAGGGAATTTGGCTGTCCGTTCTCTCCAACGCTGAATAAGCTGCTAATTTTAACTGGGAGTGACCTTGAACAGATTGGTGTGGAAGGAAACTCTTGAGAAAGGAGGTCTGGAAGCGGGCTAGAAAAGGAACACTCATAGCAGGTCTGTGTCCAGTAGTGGGCAACTGCAGATACCATGGGCAGAACAGTGGAAGGGTGCAGCAAGAGCCCTGGGAGAGCAGAACAAGGAAATCAGCAATTTAGAGACTTTCCGAGCCAGAGATGGTGTCGTAACACCTGACTCAAATTTCTGAGGGATGGGCAATCGTCCAGAAACAGCTCCAGCCCTCCTGCCTGCAAGCCAGCAGGACTGAAGGGATTGTCTTTGACACATCACACAAAACTCTCTGGAGCAGCCGTGGGCACTGAGTGCATAAAGAAAATGCTCCCCTTGAGCTTCATTATCCGTGGAGGGTTTTTCTGGCTGCTGGCAGGGATGGGATGTTTCCCTGAGTGGATGCTGAGGATGGAGGGACATTTCCCTGGGCAGATTTGCTGGGGACTCTGTCTCTGCTTCACATCAGTGATGCATTTCTTCTCTCTGCCACCCACACAGCCTGGCTGTGACACATGGCCTCAACCTCTTCTACAGTCAGTGGATGCTGGGGGATGTCTGCCCACAATTTTCAGACCCAGCCTGGAGCTTCACCAGCCCTTGGGGATGCTCTGAACCAAGAGTTCTTCTTGGAGAAGCAAGCCAGATGAAGTCCCCCTTGGCTGCAAGCACTTGGCTAGCTGCTTAGCCAGGGAGGGGACCCTCCTGGCAAAAAAGTAATTGTTCTCTTTGGTGGAGCAGCTTGGAGACCAGAGCTCAGCCTGGCAGGACATCGATGCCCTTGTTTGCTCTACAGTATTTGCCAGGGGATATTTGCTCTGCTGTGTGTGGGTGGAGGTAAACCAGAGCAAGGTGAGGGCTCCTCACCACCTCCCTTCCCTGGTGGCTCTGCCTCACTTTTTGGTGGCAGCGTGGCAAGCTCCAGGCGCCCCGTCCTGCACGCAGCGGGTGGGGGACGCTTGGATCCTCAGGGTGCCAGGCTCTTTATCACCCTGGGAGAGGTCCTAAGCTGCTGGCACATTCCAGCGTGCACTGTTGTTGAGGCTGTGCCTGCCAACGCTGTTTCGCTCAGGACCAAACAAGAGCCAATCATGGGATGGCTTTGAAAAAAGCCCATTTCCGAGGACGTGACTTCAATGCATCACTGCTTTGCTTTTGCTTTACGCCAGCCGACCAAGCTGCAGCTCGAGGGTCCATTTGCAGCGTGTTAAAAGTAGACGCAGACCTCTATCTGCTGGGCAACCTCCTTCCCAAAAGGGTACCAGCTCCCCCATTAGCCAGAGATCTGGAAGTGTAATGGGCTTTTCTTCTTTACCCCTGCCCTGGACAAGCCCTGCACACACAGGGTTGCAAGATGAGCCAGTCAGGCAGATCGGGGTGTTAATATAGCATGGGGAGAAAGAAGAGGGTAAAAGACCCTAACCTGAGAAGCCCTAGGGTTTTATCCCCTGGGTAGGGCCATGCGCTCCCTCCTTTTCCTTGTCCCTGCTCTGTTCTTCCATCTCAGCTGATCTTCTTGTCCTTCTCTGATTTTAACCCAGCTTCTTAAAGACATGCAGGAAAGCCTATAGTGCATGCTATGCTTAACCTTTTATTACACACGAGAAAATCCACATTGCGATGAATGCCTGGGTGACGGGAAAAGCTTCAGTTGGAGATCTCACCTTACTAGACATCAGAGAAGCCACCTGATTTCCTCAGTGCTGCTGCTCCCCGCAGCCCTGCCCTCTGACTGGTTTTCCATGCTTGTCTCACCCCCTGACCCTGGCTCCAAGTTTCCTTAGCACTTTCTGCTAAGATACCCCAGCTGCTGCCTGGAGAAGGTTTTACACCACAGCCACGGGGATATTTCCACTTCTGCTAGGTGGAGAATTGAGAATTACCGCAGAAACCTTCCCTCCAGCCCTTCAAACCACTTTCAAACAGGGTGGTAATGCAGATGAACTCAACGCCAGCAGAAGACCAGACATTACCTGCACAGACGAATTTTCAGACAGAAGATGTGGATGAAGTAACAAGACCAAGGCTGCATGGGAAATATGGAGGTCTGGGTCTTTCTGTCTGAGAATTGGAAAGACCATTCCAGTGGCCTTTGGAAAGACCACCTGGCACCGAATCTTTGTCTAGGCCATTCTGAGAGTTCATATCCTATCTATGGCAGAAATTGCCTTTTATCTTGTAAAACACCTTGCACGGCCCGATGCTTGCAGACAAGAAACAACATGCTCTTCCTGGGTAGTTTCACAGGACCTGTGTAACTGAGCTGTTCGTGCAAGTGATAGAGTCCCTGCTGCAGATCACTCAAGAATCACAAACTGGATGTGAGAGCCTAGGTCACTTTTAACGCCTTTCTCCTGCTCTGAGACTCACCTGTGAGCCTCTGGCTGGAGCTCACCCACGGTGAAGAGACACCTCTTAGGCTGCCAGGTAGGTATGGGGGCTGAAGGGGGTCTCGCAGAGCTTGCTGGAGCCATTGGAGACATCCTGGCCCCCTGGAGTAGCCCAGTTGCCTCCTGGGCTGGAGGTCACAAGAGACATCATCCCACTTCTCACCTGGGTTTTTGATTGAGGTCCCTGATGTACATGTCCAGGATGCAGACTAGGGTGCAGGTCCTTTTCTCTCCAACTGACTGATCCATTTCACGCTGGTTTTGATGG
Organism: Larus michahellis; assembly: GCF_964199755.1. Classification (NCBI taxonomy): domain Eukaryota; kingdom Metazoa; phylum Chordata; class Aves; order Charadriiformes; family Laridae; genus Larus; species Larus michahellis. Next base: position 128,261,953 of record NC_133898.1, read on the forward strand.
CTGTTGTGTAAAACCGTGGCTGCTTATGGGGCTCATGGTCTCCCTTTCATCCCCTGGAGAGACTCCAGTTGGTGGCACAACTCCCAGCCCCACTCCCCTATGCAAAGGAAGAGCTGCCAGTGGCTTCTGCAATGGCTTTGTGGTGGAAGCACACATGACTATGCAGCCAGGCGAGTGTCCACACCCCATGCATTTATCACAGGCATGGCAGGGAACAAAATTCAACAACTGTTTGTGCAGCGTGAACAAAAAAGGCTATGGTGGCCAGTGCAGAGGAAGCACAGCTTACAGTCTCTTTGTTGTGTTCACCCTGGCCTCGGCCACGTGTTGCTATTAGCCATAAAAATATCCATTTCCTTTCTAAATTGAGCTACAATACTTGACTCTTTGGCCTTGGGTGATAACGCAATGTAGAAGTGCTTAGCAGACACCCTGTAACTCTTCTTCCTGGTTTGCTCTAGCACAAATGATCCACAGTTTTCAATTCAATAAAATATTTGCAGCCAAGGCATCATGTATCTTTCTTTTTTATTTATTTGCAGGGTGTCATGTCATTAATAGAAATCTGCTAGTCCTGCGTGGAGTTCCTGGTAAAAGTGAATGACCAAGCTGGAGTTCATGCAGGGATAAAGACTGTTTCTTCAACTCTGGTGAAATTATTGAATAAATGACTAATAATTGCTTCTTGTTTAAAACGGGCTTTGTATAGTTGTAGCACATACACTTTGTCGCTTGGAGCCGTGAAACAAGCTTGATTCATCTTAAATTAGCACGAGGACCTACTGGCACAGCATTCAGGAGCCAGGAACCAGGTTGTAAAGATAGAAAGGGGTGGATGAGGTTTGCTGATGATCTGATGAAGAGATCTGTCTAACCGTGGCCAGGCCCTGGCCACACGGCTACTCCCCAGTTGTTCACACTGAGTTGGAAGATGACTTCTGATGGCTCTCAGAAATGCTTGGGAGGATACTTCACTTTCCTGTACAAGGAGTGAAGCTGTGGGAATCAGATGTGTTATGGGTGGGATAAAAAAAAAGAGCTCTGAGACACTAGAGGTTGATTCACCTCTTGGTTTGGACATTTTGGGGGTGGGGGAATCTCACCTCCCGAACACAGGTGTCTAATGCTCTTTTCCACACCCTGAGGTTTCCCATCCAGCTCCAGCTGAAGTCCTAGAGGGGTGCAGGTGAAAACATTCTGGACATCCTAGGTTGTCTCCACAAGATCTAGGATTTCTGAGGCTCTATCATCTCAACCATTTTCCTTCCTTCTGGTCTGGGGCACCTGTTTTCTGCTATTAAAGCTCCTTTCCCTCCTGAGGATGCACAGAATGACATTTCTAAGCTGTCACCCTTCTAAGGATGCCATCTTTCTAAGATGTCATCCATGTAAGCAAACCAGCCATCTCCAGATACTTTGGCCTCCAGGGAATGCTAAACCAGTCCCTATGTGCTCTTTCCCTCAGTTACGGCTCTGAAAATGAGGGATAAACAGCATTTGAAGTCAGGCAAAGTTCTGGTCACATTGACACAAGCAATGTTGCCTGTCAGGAACACCTGGGAAGTGATGCTGGCATCACAGTGGGGGATTTTGTCTCATCACAAGTGACGGACTCATGGCACTGAAGACCAAGACCTTGGACCGAATGTAGCTGCTGATAGCCCAGTTGTCCCTACAGATTTGCTATGAATCTTCCCACTCCTTTTTCCTTCTAGGATCTCTTGCAGCAGTGGTGTACACAGGTAGCTCTGTGTCATGTGTTGTTGATGGTCAGGTATTTTTTCTTGCATACAGGGGTCATCTCTGCTGTTTCTTTCTCGTGGCATCCTTGTTATGTTATGAGAAGCACCCTCTACAACAGAACTCAAAATCTGGTTGATGGGATAGAAAACATCAGACCAAACACCCCAGAGAGATGCTGCTCCGTGCAATAACCTGAAGGGCAGTCAACCTGGGTCCCAGACTGGTGCTCTCTCCTGAGGTCCTAATACCCCTTCAGTGTGCCATCTGTGCCTTATTTCTTCATCCTCCTCTCCCCAACCCATTGCAAGTGCTGATCAGAGACCACCCTGCAGCCTGATGTGGACATTCACAATGGAGCCATGGGACAGAGATGCACCAGAGAGCAGGGAAAGAGCATCTGAACCCTCCTGGTGCTGGGCACAGAGCGGGACCCGTTGTGGGGCTGCCCCATCCCTGGAGGTTGGACGGGGCTTGGAGCAACCTGGTCTAGTGGGAGGTGTCCCTGCCCAGGGCAGGGTGTGGGACTAGGTGATCTTTAATGTCCCTTCCAACCCAAATCATTCTATGATTCTACGATGCTGCATCAAGAGCTTGTGCCGTGAAGGGCTCAGCAAAGCAGGGAAGGTGTGTATACATATATATATATATATAAAATTATTTTGGCGATATTTTAATATATATATTTTTAATTCCCCCCGCCAAATTCAGATTTGCGGGGGAGGAGGGACATCTCGTGGCCACACCACGAACATCTCTCCTGCCTCCGGGCTCCAGGGCCGCCAGTGCCGGCGGTCGGTGGGTGCACCCCGGGCATCCCCACCTGCCCGCCCCGGGTACCAGCCCAGCATCACCCCGAGCGGCCCTGGGAGCCCCAGAGCCTCTCCCCTTCTCCTCCATGGGCATGGAAAGCACAGGGGCCTGTTCTCACCCTGGCGCAACAATAAATAAATGGAAAATGGTCATATTCAGTTCTTTATTATTGACTTAGGGTGGGAGGGGGGGTGTGGCACCACCTGGAGACATTGCTCCAGAGCTTGGGGGCCTGCTGTGGCCCAAGGAGGTGCAGAGAAGACACATTCCCACCCACGCCCTTGGCATGAAGGGGGTTGTAGTATTGCAGGCAGTGGCATCAGAAGGGGGGGTAGAGAGTGTGTATCCCCCCTATACCACCATCCCAGCCATGGTCCCCTCTTCTTGGGGCTACAGTTGCAGGACTGAGGGGCTTTTCTTTCTCCAGGGGGGTCGCGAAGGAGTCTGCTGTCCTTCGTGGCAGAGGTGATGTCTGCAAAGTGAGTACAGACCTCCAAGGCGGATGGGGAAGGAGCCATGACAGCTCTTAGCCACCTCTTTGGTCTTCATCATAACCACAGAGCTGGCAGCATCCACCTCCTTCATGTCCCTCCTCGTTCCCCATCTCCAAATGCATTGTGGTGGCACACAGGAGAAAGGGAAAGGCCTGAAAGAAACCATCGCAGGGCTGTGTGGGACAGGGGCTTTCTTCCAGTCTGTCCCCAGGTGCTGGTGGGACGGTGGCTTACTGCTGAGGTTCTGGCTCATATTGCTTCTCTGTGGCAGTGTAAAAGTCCTCAAGGACCGACTGCAGGTACTCAAAGGTCGGGCGCTCCTCAGGCTTGTTTCGCCAGCATTTCAGGATGATGTTGTAGAGTTCACCAGGGCACATGTCCGGGCAGGGCATGCGGTAGCCCCGCTCCAGGTTGCGAATCACCTCGGGGTTGGTCATCCCTGGAGGGAAATGCAGACCAACAGGAGTTATTCAGCATCCTGGGGGTGAAGGTCAGTGCTCCCCATAGCTCACATCTAGGCAGGGCTGGAGGGACACAAGGGACCGCGATGCTGAGCCATATCTGGGCACCATCCCTTCCTCAGGGTTGTGCTCCTCCCTCCATCCCTCTGCCCCTTCCCTGACTTTCCTCTATAGGTTTTTTCCTAGAATAGGTATAACTGAGGCTCGGGGGAGCTTAGGAGAGAAAACCCAGCATGAAGAAACAGGGGCGTGTGTCTGGGCACACGCGTACACACTCGGATACGTGTCTCCAAGCATAAAGCAGCTCTAGATGCTTTGAAGCTGATGCTCACTCATCCCGTATTCGCCTCATACCTGGGTAAGGGATCCTGCCGTAGGTTATGATCTCTGTCAGGAGGATCCCGAAAGACCACACGTCAGATTTGATGGTGAAAACTCCAAAGTTAATGGCCTCTGGCGCCGTCCATTTGATCGGGAATTTGGCACCTGTCCAGTGGAAGCAAAGGGAAATAGCAGGTGGAGGCAAAGCATCTCCCTCCGCTCCCACAGGCACGGCCAAGCAGTTCCCCAAAAAACTGAGCCCTGGGTCCCACGGGCTCTTGACTGCAGCAGGGGGTTGCCATGGGACTTATTGAAGGAACTGTGGAAGGCCAGAAATAAGGCCAGAGGAAGAAAATTGCTGCCTGTCTCCTGTTTTTATTAAAAGGTCATTTCTACCTGGCATCTCTTTGGCTTTCTTGATTCTTTTTCCAGGGCAGAAAAGGCTATTTCACCTTAAAAGACTTTTTCACATGTGTATGCTTATAAATATCCATAGATAATGATACACAGAGGCCAAATAATGGAAAAACTTAACGCATTAGGTAACTGATAGCACACATATTAGAAAAAAAAAATCTAGGTAAGCTATTTTACTCATGAAGTCTTACAACACCTTTGCATCTCTTGTGTGTTTAGCGATGGGGATCTCGGGAACGGAGCCAGGAAAGGTAGCACGGATGGATGACCGGTGCCGTGCACGCTGAGGCCATGATGCTGGGATCAAGCATCTCCCAGGAGACACCCATCGCCCTTCAGGTGGCAGCTTGCCACGCGGAACCAATGGGTTTCTGTAGCCCAAACCATGTGTCTGTGCTATTCAAAGCCAATGCCTCGAGTAGCTTTATTAGAGGACAACAGTAGTAGGATTTTATTCTGTATAAAATCACTCAACAGAAAGGGGCTGTTTTTAGCAAAAGTGCATAAACGACACAGCAAATATAAATTCTCTGGTTCTTAAAGCTGCATATATATATTAAAAACAAAAAAAAATCCTATTTTATTTTGTTGTGTTTTGCACGCTGCCAACAGCAATGACCATAAGATTGCAATTTCAGTTTAGCTAAGGCCAAAAAGAGAACAAAACCCCAAAACAGCTTGATATGTAGGAACTGAGTGTATTAAAGACTGCAGAGGAAGCCACACTTTTATTTGTATAGATCCTTTCAGGACTGAAAGCCCAAATGCGGTGTGTGAAATAAGTGCCTTTGTTCTTGCACATCATACTCTGACAAGTAGATTGACGAGGCTCGGAAATTAAATCTATGAAGTGAAAATTGTTCAAAGTAGATAGAGGGGCAGTTGTTATTTCAGATTCAAGCTAGCTGGAAAAATGCTGATAGGAACTGTTTTCCACTGGATATGTAGCTCCTTTGGGTATGTTAACAGAATTATACTCATTGCACCAAAACTTCTCGTAGGATAAAAAGTGCCTTCAAAAATTGCAGCAATCTCGCAGTACCGCTTCATGACATTGCACAAATTACGTTTGCGAGCTTTTACTACTTTGAACTAGTTTTACATGTTGACATGGGTATAATTTGTACATAAAGTATGTTGGGACAGCTAATTGAAAGAAAAGCTTCCTATCTTACAAAAAAAAAAATATTCTATTCAATTTCCTTTCCCCAGAGTATTTTTATGGGGAATTTTAGATTCATCCCAATTCTAGAGGCACAGAGATTTTCAAAATTTGAAAATCTTCTGGCAAGTGACACTTATACCAGACTTAGTTGTTTTATTTCAATCATTTCTGCTTGTTTCCCTGATGCTCTGTAAAGTCTCTTTGCAATCTGAATGACACAATCTCATAATTGACCTTGAAGTGCAGAGAAAAAGCCACCACCAGAGGAATTTCACTTAACCCTGTTGTCAAATGGCTGTAGACCCACCGCTACACCAACCAAACCGGTTGCCACTTCTCATGGCCAAGTTCTCCAGTCCACCACCAGTTCAGATACTCAGCCCCAGCAAGGGGCTTGGCTTCTCAGGTGGAGTCACAAGGAGATTGCACATTAACATAGAACTATAGGATCACAGAATAGTTTGGTTGGAAGGGACCTTAAAGATCATCTAGTTCCAACCCCCTGCCCTGGGCAGGGACACCTCCCACCAGCCCAGGTTGCTCCAAGCCCCGTCCAACCTGGCCTTGAACCCCTCCAGGGATGGGGCAGCCACAGCTTCTCTGGGCAACCTGGGCCAGGGGCTCGCCACCCTTACAGTGAAGTATTTCTTCCTAATATCTCATCTAAATCTCCCCTCTTTCAGTTTAAAATCATTCCCCTTCATCCTATGGCTCCCCTCCCTGATCCAGAGTCCCTCCCCAGCTTTTCTGTAGGCCCCCTTTAGGGACGGGAAGGCTGCTATAAGGTCTCCCCGGAGCCTTCTCTTCTCCAGACTGAACAACCCCAACTCTCTCAGCCTGTCCTCACAGCAGAGGGGCTCCAGCCCTCTGACCATCTTCACAGTCCTCCTCTGGACCCGCTCCAACGGCTACATGTTCTTCTTGTGCTGAGGACTCCAGAGCTGGATGCGGGACTCCAGGTGGGGTCTTACCAGAGCAGAGCAGAGGGGCAGAATCTCCTCCCTCGCCCTGCTGGCCACGCTTCTTTTGATGCAGCCCAGGATGCGGGCTGGGGGGATGGGGGATATTGGGGCTTGTATGCCTTTTTTGGTTTTTTTTGGCATGTATTTTTGTTTTATTTTAGATGCTCAAGGTACTCTGTTCCTATAAAAAACACCTGCCAAGCTGCAAGCCCATTCCCATGTGGGGACCTGATCTGGTCTGGGCTTCGTTTGCCTGGAACATCTGGAAACTGACTTTTGGTCCAGATTTGTGGCTCCAGCTCCCCTCTGCCATCCCACAGTGTGTAGTGACTGAGTTACACAGCTATTTCCTTCCCTTTGGACTGACTCACTGTGAACACGTAGGCACAGACAGCAGGTTTCATTAGTAGAGGTCAAATTTCTCCAGTAGCACAACCTGAGATTCAGCAGGACTCCCCAAACAGTGCCAAAATACTTTTTTCCCCTTTGCCTCTGCAAGCCTCACTTACTCTTTATTGTCCCCAAGCGTTACTCCCTCTCCTAGGACCCCATTTTTGTCTCTCTTGCTTGTTCTGGGTGTTGGTGTGGGGCAGCATTGGGGGATCTGCTCTCATGCCATCAGCAGTGGTGCCTCATTCCTGGTCCCAGCCCAACCCTTGGACACCCCATATCTTGGCTCGTCTGCATGGCAGGAGGACTGGAGATAAGGGAAATGTGTTGGTGAGACAATGCTGGGAATGACACCCACCTTCTTGTGCCAAGTATTCATTCTCAATGATCCTGGCCAAGCCAAAATCAGCAATTTTGCAGCAGAGTGTCTCTGAGACGAGGATGTTGGCGGCTCTCAAGTCACGGTGGATGGAGTTCATGCGCTCAATGTACGCCATTCCCTCTGCCACCTACGAGAGGAGGAAGAGACCGTCTTCATCAGTCACCTGCCCATGACAACAAGCTCGCTTGCCTTCATCTTCACAGAATCACAGAACCACCAAATCACAGAATGATAGGGGTTGGAAGGGACCTCTGGAGATCATCCCGTCCAACCCCCGGCCAGAGCAGGGTCACCCAGAGCAGGTGGCACAGGAACGCGTCCACACAGAACGTCCACCACGTCTCTGGGCAGCCTGTGCCAGGGCTCTGACACCCTCACAGCAAAGAAGTTCCTCCTCATGTTGAGATGGAACTTTCTATGGTCAAGTTTGTGCCCGTTGCCCCTTGTCCTGTCCCTGGGCACCACTGAGAAGAGCCTGGCCCCATCCTCCTGACACCCACCCTCTAAGTATTTATAACCATTGATAAGATCCCCCCTCAGTCGTCTTTTTTCCAGACTGAAGAGACCCAAATCCCTCAGCCTTTCTTCAGAAGAGACATGTTCCAGTCCCCTCATCATCTTTGTAGCCCTTTTTCTTACCCACCTTTACGAAAGCACAGCATGCATACAGGGTTGCTCACATGCCTCCATGTGCATGGACATGCATACATGCTCCATGGATGGATGGACACACAGATCAACAGACAGAGAGATAAACAGGTAGACGGATGCACACATACATAAATAGATATTGCCCATGTACGTGTGCATATGTGCAGCTCTACCATCATGCACTCGGCCTCCAAAAGCTTTAAGTGGCCAAGTCAAGCAGAACAGACGCATCACTCTCTGTTTCGCTCAGAAGTTACAGCTGTGGGTCGTGCCTGTAGCGAGATGCAAAAAGTTGAAGCAAAACCTGGAGCCACATCATTGGATTCCCAGTTTCTGCCACAAGGCTCTCCCCTCTAGTTGGGATTTTAATCACAAACACACCAGATCAAATATGTGAATTAAAAAAAGAAAAAAAAACCACCCGAAGAGCTCATCTGTCCCTCAGCCACAGTAGCAAAGTCCAGATTTAGGGCAACTCGATGTTCTTCAGTAACCTCCTCTGTTCTCCCTCACTGGTCTGCTTTGGGATAGGGAGGAGACCCCTGGAGGTCCCTCCTCAATAAAACTGATATTGGTGTTTTCTTTCCCTCTGATGGATCCAGACAAGGACCCAGGACACAATACAGTTCCCCTCTGATACCTACAGGACACAATAAAGCAGAAGACACAGATATGCATAGAAATATGATGGATAGAGAGGATGTCCCTGGACAAATCCCTTGTCCTGGGCATGTGCTGCCTTCTTCAACCACCTCCAAACTTTACTTTGGGAGGTACTTGCTCCCATTATCATCTTTCGCTGTGTAGCTCCTTGGAGCAGGGAGCAGCCCTGGGGAGGTGCCTGGTGTGTGACGAGCCCCCATAAATGACAGCAGCAATCTGTTAGCGCCGGGTGCTGAGAGGTACAGAAAAAAGAGATGCCAAATTGCTCCATCCGTCAAGTCTCAGATTGGTTAGGATTTTTCAGGAGGTGAGGTGGATGCATGCAACCCCTGCTAATACTGGTTAGTGCATATTAAAGCTTTTCTGTGCCGTGGGTGAGGGCAGAGCAATTTTCCACTCATACAGATTCGCATCAGCATCTCAGCTTACATGTGGTTTTAAACAGGATACTAACACATACTTTCCAATGCTACATTTCTAACCTGTGTCAACACCCCTTCAGCGCAAGTGCTGTTTGCTGCAGTGGAAAATGGAAGAATTGATGTAATTTCCTGTCCTGATGTTAATGAGATAGCACCCGGCGATGGGCCCGTCCAGCCCAGCGTGGCTTTCGAGCATGTACCCTCGAGACTGACCACAGGATTGAGCGCGTCGGCCCAGAGTTTTTCTAATTTTAACTCTGACGGATGCTATTGGATCCAAAATTGTGATCAAAAGGGTTGGGTGCCTGCCTGGCTGTGATGTCATCCTGACACCACAGATGAACAGATAGCAAAAGAGCTCGAGAGACTGCCCTTTCCTCCTCCTCCGGGAGCTACTGTGTTTGAATCCCTGCCCTGAGAAGGTGGGTGGGGTGGGGAGCAAATGAAAGCCGTCTTCCAATTGGCGCCCATGTCTTGAGGGGTGGGCAAAATCCTTCTTATTCAGGGTGCTGCAGGTGGCTTGTGTGGGTTACTACATTGCTGGGCTCTGTCTGCCTTTGACTAATCCTGGTCCTGGAAGGGGCTCTCGTGCAGGATGCTGCAAAGAGCATGGAGGGATGCGAGAAGGGGTGTGCAGGGCAGGTGAGTGCTTCCAGGTGCCCATGGAGAGGTGACGTCCATGTGTGATTGCTCAACCCCAGTGATGGTTCTTACTGTGGGCTCTATTTGACCATTGTAGTGGACGGGCTTCTGGCCAGCTCGGGCTATGTTATGCGATCATATTCAAGACTTCAACCCTGAACTCAGAGAGGAGGTTTGGTTGCATGAGGTTGCCCTGGGATGGGTTTCTCCCAGGGGTTCCTGCAGCCAGTGTGTTGTCCAACCTATACCACCGTCGTGCCTGGGACAGACAAGATCACTGACCTCCCCCCAGAAGCCTACACACCTGCCTGGAGATGCTTCACTATTGCACATGCTCAATGTAAGTCATAATGTTGTGGTAAATAAATGCATTAGTACTCGTAGCTTCTGCTGTCCCTGGCTCAAAGCTGGGTATAGTGTTGGCCAACAGCTTTGCTCCAGGTCACCCCCGTGACTGTAGCTGAGCGCAGATTGCTCTGGCTACGGTGCTTTCCTCTTGCATGGAAATGCAAGGAGCTAATTTCAGGGGTAACACTCACACCAAACCCAAGGGCTCTGTGTACGGACAAATTTGGACCATTCTGCTTATCATTAGGAATTTAAAAACAAGCGCAGGCTGTATACCTTTCAAAAGAAGGAATGAAAGAATGAAAAATGAAGGGAGGGAAGTGGGGAGGTAAAGAGAGAGGAGGGGAAGGAAGGAAGAAAATAAGGGAAAGATATTAAACAGGGAAGATGCTGTTGGCCCCATAACCTTTCACAGACAGCAAAGGTAAAGCTGCAGCTATGGAAAATTTATCAGTAGTGAAGAGAGAAGGCACTGAAACATGTTCCTCTGCACCCTTCATAGGAGCGCAGAGGAAAGCAAAAATGGGTCACTGCTTCAAAATATTTAGATATTTTCATCCTGGTTAAAGCAAAATGGAAAATCTTTCACTACCCTATAAAGTTTGCTCAAATATTAAGATTCTCTAGTTTTTAATACGTTATAAAATAACTCTGTATGACGGCCAGAACCAAGTGGCCAGCCTTTACGTGTTGTTTGCTCAGGCTCACTTTGACCCAGAGAAGATGAGTAATCTTATGAGTAAATCCCAGACCTGCGCATCAAACCAACTGTATTCAGCTGTGACACCGATGCTTCATGACTTTTTTCCAATATTTCCAAAGTTAGCCTAGTTCTGCTGTGAGTGAGCCAAACTCTGTCAACAGCTGGCTAGGACCAAAGTGAAGGGATTTTGCCAGTCTCATCCTTCATGTACAACTTGTTGCTAAGATGCCGCCACTCCGGGTCTCTGTTTACCTAACTTTGACCCGTTTGAATTTAGATTCACTTCTGGATTAAAATGTTATGGTGCAGCTGCAACTACTAACGTTTACAGCCTGGGGATGCTTAGAAGGAAACGACCCTACAGAGGCAAAAGCTTATTCTCATAAGGAGCAATATTCCCAGATTTGAGGGTCAGAACATCCTTTATGCATAATCAAGAGAAGGGAAGAACTGCTGAAAGCCAGCGTGACTCTACATTGAGAGTCCCTTTGTTGAGCTTTTTCTTCCTTTTGGTAAAAAGAGAAACAAACTTATTTCCTGCTCAGTAAGCCAGAAAAACAACACAAAACAAAACAGAACAAACCCAAAACCCAAAACCCAAACCCCAGTTCTCTAGCACTGCACAAGTTCCCCAGAGGCTGTCCTAAGGCCAGCAGAGCATTGCTGAGCCGACATCCACATCAACATGAGAGGGTTGAGAGAGAAACCCTAAGAGAGCACACCAGGAGGTGCTGTTTTTCTCCATGAAATCAACGCTCTGACAGACTTCAGACTTGCAAGAATTTCACTGAGGCAATAACAAATCATGGTCTGGAGTCTGTTTCCCAGAGGATGTTCACCAACCTGAGCAGACATATCAATGAGTTTGGGGAGATTCAGTTGGCTTCCTTCTTCTGTCTTCAAGTAATCCAGCAAACACCCTGCAAAAGAGGAGAGACTGCTGTAACCCTTCTGAATAAGCCTATACATTTGCTTTCCCTGGTGCTTCTCGGAACATATGTGACAAATTTGCCTGCATCCTTGAGAAAATCCGAGGAACTACAATGGGTGTTTGCTGCAGCATCTTCCATTAGGAAAGATCCCAAATACAGCCTGTTTCCCTCCTCTATTTCACACAGACCTTTTGCAAACTGCTGGGCATTCATCACTCAAAGCCTTATAGACAAGAGAGGCAAAATTAAGGACAATTTCACCATGAGGGGAGTAAAAATTTGAAAAAAAATTCTAGTAGGAAGGGTGGTGATGCGACCTTTAAATACTCTTCTAATGAAGCATCACCATCTTGTGAAGTAACTTACAAAATGCAACAGCACAAGAGGCAGGATTTCATCTCCCAGAGAGTCCCTTCCAGTACTAGAAACAAACCTGTGGATCACTTAGTCCTTCTGCTTACAGATTTGGTACAATGCTTTCCTCTCCACCCCCTTTATGATGGGAATACCAGCCATCTCATTGACCTGATTTTGCAGGAACCCAACAAAACACTCAAAGAGGCTTTTTACCATTGGCCATGTACTCTGTCACAATGTAGATAGGCTGCTTTGTGACTACTGCATATAGCCGGACCAGTTTGTTATGTTGGAGCCTCTTCATCAGGTTTGCCTCTGCCAAGAAAGCATCAGGATCCATGCTGCCCTCCTTCATGGTCTTCACAGCCACCTTGATGTTGTTCTTGTAGTAGCCTGCAGAGAGATAATGGTGTGTTGAGGAATTATGGCCTCTCTACAGGCTCTATCAGGCCATGCAATAAAGAGCAGAAGAACTTGTGGATCTGGGAGCAGAAAACCACAGCAACAGCTATCAATGTCCCAAGAAGAAACAAATGGAAAGTCTCAGTACCAGTGGGCTCTGAGCAACCTGTAGAGAAGGGAGAGACATGGCACAGCTGTCAATCCCTGTGGCTTCATCAGGGATCATTCCTGATCTGGGTGGTGGACACCCATGTGCTGAGCCCATCCTCACACAGTCGTCCCAGCCCTGCAAGATTCTTTCTGGGTGAAACCCCTGGGACCTCCCACCAGATAGGTTCTCAAATAATCCAAACGACATCGAAAAAGCCAGGACACTACAGCCAGGATGTTGACTCAGTCTGGTCCTGCCTACAATCTCAATTTCCAAGGCAACAAGGAACCACAAAGAGGACAGCAAAGGAAGCTGAGTTCACCCTATTTCTTCTCCCACTGATTAGCAGTGGGCAGGAAGGTGTAAGGGATTCAGATCTGGGTTATAAAGTGGAACAGGGAAGCAGAAAAAGTGGGATAGTGTCTCCCAGGTACCCTGCTGTCTGTAACTTAGGATCCTACAACCATGCCCAGGATTCCTAGAAAGAGCAAGAGCATGTCTCAGGAGATGAGTATGCAGTTACTTCAACACCTCTCGCATGCATCTAGCCTATGAAATCCATGCTTAACCACTGATCTGTGCAAACACAACCTGTCTGGTCCTTCCCAGGAGTATGGCATCTACTGCTGCATGAGTATCCATAAATAATGTGTTTATACTTTAGGGTCCCCCCAGCTGGACTTCTCCTGTCTCAAAGAAAGAGGGCTTTCCATCTCCTCTGTTTATATATTTACTTACCCATCCACACTTCCCCAAACTGCCCACTGCCAAGTTTCTTCACAAGCTTCAGAGACTCCCGTGGGATCTCCCATTCATCCTGTGCCCAGGGTCTCTGGGGAACCAGGGATATGCAGGGAACTGTGAGCCGCTGGCACAGGCCATCCCCTTTCTCTGTATGAGGACAAAGCACAGGACAGTTCAATGGGATGGCAGAGCTAACCTCCTCCTCCTCCATCTACACAGGCCAGGAAAAAGCCATCAGCCTATGGGAAACCTCCACAACCACACAAGTGTTTCAGCCACAGGGATCAAAGCACCCAGAAGGGACTCAATGCAAGGAAAAAGCTCAAAAGGAGACACAGAGGAGAAAGCTCTCCTGCCCAGCAAGTCCAAACCCTGCTTCTCAAGCATCCCTCCCACATATTCCTTCAACATTCATCTCTTTCCTTTCCTGATGGGAAACACTCCCTGGTTATAGAGCTGTGGGCAGAGCTCACCCTCATGGTGTCCTAGGATGAAAGATAGCCCATGGGTGCCCAGGTTCTGCTTGGAGAAGCACACCTTGCCCATGAGAGTGGATGGAGTGTTGGTGGAGGTTAGTAACCCTGTCCTCCCTCTGTCCACATGCCCACCTTCTGCCAGGAAACAAACACATTAGGGAAGGCAAACAACTTACGGCTATAATGATGGATTAGCTCTGGCAGGCTGGAGAAAGTCATCCTGGGGGAGATGTAATACCCCCCGCCATCTAAGGAGCGGATCCTGTAGTGTTTGATGATGTCCCCATGAGCAGAGTTGCTGTCCCTCACGGACAAGGAATAGGCACCTGGAGAATGAGCAGAAGAGGGAACTGTGAGGACAAGTAGGACCTGACTCAGGGACCAGCTACGTCCTCTTCCCTTGCCTGCATGCAGCTGCAGACACCTCTCCCAGCCCATGCTAATGCCTTCTCAACGCAAGTCCACCAGGCTGCAAAGTTACAAATTTCCCGCTCTCCAAGGCAAGTGGAGAGGATAATGGTTCACGAGAGCTTAACCGGTCCTGTCAAGGCTTGGTTGAGTAAGACCTGCCTATGCCATGGCCAACAGCCTAAGGAAGCAATATGGCAACCAATAGCACATCTCCAGCCAGAGCAATCAGACACTACTTAGGTCATGATGGTCTAACAGGTTCATGTCTCCCATCTGAGCTCTGTCAACCCCACATCTCATCTGGACAAAACAAATGATCGACCGCAGCCTCACCAGTTTGTACAAACACAGGACTGACCAGGAGCTAAATCACCCCGCCAGTGCAACCAGAATTTCACTTAGTAGGAGAGATAAGGTCAAGAGTTACGTGCCCCTTCTCAGCATCATCCAAGGTCCCCATGCCCCTGTTATCCCCTGTAACCCTTGTGCCAAAGTCAGTGGTTCAGCTGGGAGTACAGAAGAGGGGTTCAGGAGAATTGTCTTGTTCAGCCATAAACCTGCGACTGTGGCTAAACCACATCTAGATTCACATCCAGATTCAGGTGCCTTTTGACCTCAAGGGAGCTACTCAACGATCTTCTGCTCCTACCTGCGATTCTCTCCTTATAATGGTTTTGTAATCTGTACCATGCGGCTGTTTTTTTTGCACACAAAAGCATCACTAGATGTTGCTACAGAGCAGTAACTTCCAGCCTATGTCAGTGTAAATCTCAGTACAGCTTAGAAATGTTTTGTTTTTTTTTTTTTTTTTTGTTTTTTTTGCCTTTGTCTGGATCATATTTCCGGAGTAAGTTGTTACAAGCCTGCTGGGCTGTGAAAAGTCTAATACGTCACCCGGGTTGATAGGCTGCCTTTTTTGATGTTTGAAAAGGCAGAGCTAAGTATGTTAAAAAGTAGGAATCTGTCATGTAGGATCATAAGCAGAAGTGGGGCCTTCCACTGTGACTCTGAAAACCTAATCCTGCACGCGAGGGGAATCTACTAACATGTAGCACTTACTGGCTGGTGTTTCTCCATGGCAGCACCAGCAGTTCCCTACACTGGGGCTGGAAACCATTTGCATTTTTAAAAAGTAATAAAAGAAAACCACCTCTGTGCATATCTGCTCTGTTGCAGTGATTATAAGTCTTTACAAGCAGAATTTAGGAGAGTCTAAAATTTTTCTAAGTGCTACTAGTTGTTTTGGGGGGGACTCGCTTTCTGCAGAGACCAGACTATGAGATATGGTGGCATATCTCCTATCAGTAAGAGAAACAAAAGTTGGATGGATAGCAGCTTCTTAAGCCTGTGTCAAGGTGCTGTCACCAAAGCCAGCCACCAATGGGGCTGTGAACTCCTCATATGGGAACCACAAAGCTTTCTGAGTTGTTTCCTGATGCCTGATGCAACTGGTACCTCTGTACATTTAAGATTTCTCCTTCTACGGTGAGCTTGGGAGTCAGATACAAGAGCCGTGTTACACCAGAGTACCTCGGGCATGTTCAAGAATATTTGTTAACAACTACCTCAGCGTTTTATTTCCTGCATAGACACCTAAGAATGTATGAAATAGTCAATCAGAAAACATAATAAAACAGCAGGATGGTTGAACGCTCTCACAATACACTTTGGGGGACTGCTGAAATCCCCTGGGGTTTGATCAGTGCTCCCAGCTCTGCTCCTCAGTAATGTGAGGTGGGAAACAGGAGAAAAAAAATAAAATTATCAGAAAGTAAAACTTTAACTATAGCCTAAAGGGACAAAATACCCCAGAGCTTTGTTTTCCATACAACAAAGTCGGAGCTAAGCAGCCTGGTTGCAATACTAAGGAGGTGTCCACATCGCAAACGTGACCAGAGGTAGCATCTCCCTATGTGGATGCACTTTGTGGGACAGTGATCAGCACATTTCCTAAAAAGCAAGTCCCAGGTGAAATTATTATTTGTTCCAGACAGTGCCCAGTTAGGGCACAGTTAAATAGGGACATGGCGGTGGACTTGGCAGTGCTAAGTTAACGGTCGGACTCTTCAAGGTCTTTTCCAACCTAAATGATTCTATGATTCTATAATGTTCATGGAAGACCTGCTGGTTTAAATGCAGAGCCATGGAACCTCAAGTCTGGAAGCACACAGCATCGGCATGGTGGGCTCCTTCTCAACAGAGGATGCTCTTCTGATACTCTTTCCTTCATCATGAGTGTCAGGCAGAAGAGAGACAGAGAAGCCCTTTTTGGCTCTATCAGTCCTGCCGCTGAACATCTGAGAAACAGCCGTGAAGCATCTTCAATGGGGTAACAAAAGAATCAAGGTAAGGGCAAAGCAATTGCTCATTTTTGTAGTCCATGTCTCAGTGACCAAAAGTGACTACGCAGCTGAGGATGTCTTTCCCAAGGAGTGGTCTTTGGTCCCTGGTGGTTGCAGAGAGGTGCTGCTAGGGCTTGTGTCTACAGTGCTCAGCACAAGTCCTGCTAGAGCTGATCAGCCACATTCCTTAGTGCTCGGAACCAGACCTCCTCTGGCTCCTCTGTCGTACCTATGTGGCTCTAAGTTGCAAATAATAATAATAATAATAATAATAATAATAATAATAATAATAATAACAACAACAACAACAACAACACCCCCCATAATTCATATACACGTGTTAATATTTGTTGTTGTTATTATTATTGTTGTTGAGGGTGATGATTATGTTATTTTAATTTCAAAGTGATTGAAATAATGTGCAGGCCAAGCTGCAGCCCATGAGTGTATGGCCCAAACCCAAGAGGGTGCTTTGCATGCCTGGGACGTGGCTCAGGGTTCGCGTGGGATGTTTTACAATGCAAGGCCTGCCAGAGGAAGGAGCCAAACCTGGTGTGAAACCAGCTGCACTGACGACAGACGGCATTGTGGCAGGGAGTGGAGGAATTTACGACTAACACGTGTGCAAGAGGGTGCTTGGGGGCCGAGAGTCAGTGGAGAAGAGAAGACCTGATGGCACCCAAAATGCCTGATCTCCTGCAGGACCTCTTCTCCAGACTCCACTGACCCTTTAAACCCTCTTGCATCTTTCAAACGTTACAGTAGCTTTCCAGTATCTGAAGGGGGACTACATTAAAGCTGGAGAGGAACCTTTTACAAGGGCATGTGGTGATAGGACAAGGGCTAATGGCTTCAAATTGGAAGAAGGTCGATTTAGATTAGGGATTAGGAAGAAATTTTTCATTGTGAGGATGATGAGCCCCTGGCCCAGGTTGCCCAGAGAAGCTGTGGCTGCCCCATCCCTGGAGGGGTTCAAGGCCAGGTTGGACGGGGCTTGGAGCAACCTGGTGTGGTGGGAGGTGTCCCTGCCCAGGGCAGGGGGTTGGAACCAGATGACCTTTAAGGTCCCTTCCAACCCAAACCATTCTGTGATTCTATGATGTGCAGCATGCAGCAGTGACAGAGGCTCCAGGCACCCTCCAGGCCAATCTATCACCTGTCTAGTACCAGCGTTAATACTTAGAATCAGAATCATAGAATCATTTAGGTTGGAAAAGACCCTTGGGATCATCGAGTCCAACCATCAACCCCACTCTACAAAGTTCTCCCCTACACCATATCCTCCAACACCACATCTAAATGAGTCTTAAACACATTCAGGGATGGTGACTCCACCACCTCCCTGGGCAGCCTATTCCAGCGTCTGACCACTCTTTCTGGGAAGAATTTTTTCCTAACGTCCAGCCTAAACCTACCCTGCTGCAGCTTGAACCCATTCCCTCTTGTTCTATCGCTAATTACCTGGGAGAAGAGACCAGCACCAACCTCTCTGCAATGTCCTTTCAAGTAGTTGTAGAGAGTGATGAGGTCTCCCCTCAGCCTCCTCTTCCTCAAACTAAACAGTCACAGCTCCTTCAATCGCTCCTCATCAGATTTATTCTCCAGGCCCTTCACCAGCTTCGTTGCCCTCCTCTGCCCTCGCTCCAGCACCTCGATATCTCTCTCATATTGAGGTGCCCAGAACTTATCCTGTCATTAGAGCTAATGACTGGATTTCACTCCAAGTCAGAGTCTAGTTTGCTGGAGTGTCAGAGAGCTCTCCTCATCATTCACCATGGCCGGTTACTGTTCCCTTGGGAGCTGCAGTGTAAAGGCAAAGCACTAGGGCAGAAAAGCTTCAATTCTCTCTTCTCCCAGTGACAGCAGCAAATGAAAATTATTAAGTGGAGCCGGGAAGATGTCAGGGCTCTTAATCTCCCCCACTAATAGCCAGGATGGCCGAAAGGAGTTCTTGCTCCTCAAGCACAGGGACATTCGCCCGTCCTACAACCCTGCATCTCATCCCAGCACAGACCTGGGCTGACACACAGAGGTCCACGCCTGCCTTCGACACTGGCTCAGAGCAGTGTGAGCACAACCAGATCTTGCCCTGGGCAGTGATGGGTGTCAGACCCTCCTGTGCTGGGTCTGGGATCCCCAAACCATCCTAAAAGGGTCCTTTCTGTTCAAAGGGTGACAAGTTTTGTATAGGAAAGAGCAATAGAAGGTGCAAAGGGTGGGATTCAACTTCACATTACACCTAGGGCTGATTCAGCTGCATAAACATGAGTGTCTGGTACCACTTAAGATGCCCTGGGACATCTGCATAGGCCTGGTAGATATGGTGCAAAACCACACCTTCTGGTGGAGCACATGGAGATGACTATATGATGTCCAGGGTTTGGTGACCAAATCAAGCCCCACTGGTTACATTGGGAGCTCAGGCAACTGCCACGTGTGATGTCTACATTTTGATGTCTGCATCTCACAGTGAGCCCCACCACATGTGGCATCTCCTGTTCCTATAGGTCTCATCAGGCTCTTAACTCCTTCCTGATGGGAAGCCCAGGAGCTCAGCTGGATACCGCAGCTGAGCTCTTCTGAGGTCCCTCCTGCCGGGAGCATAGACACAGCAGTCTTGCTGTGAGCCAGGAGTTCATGACTCAGAACAGCCGTGTGACTGTATTCCTGCAGGTTTCAGAATGGTTATTACTTTGGGGGAAGATTTGTTTATTTCCAGCAGCTTCGGCAAGGCTAGCTCTCCACCGATGATTTCACTGCTGGTCTGCTTTCTACATTGTCTTGACAAGGACCCATCTTTCAGGGATGTTGACCGTGCTTTTCATGGCCTCTGCAAGATGTTGAGTGAAAGCAAAGCCCCCAGTTTGCAGATCTTCAGTATATTTAACCATTAGCAAAATGAGACACTGCTTACGGTGGGCTGTGAACAGGTGCTGTTCTTAGGCAGGGTGCAGAATGCGTCCTGCTGTGGTTGAGACAACCCAATATGAGACAACCACCCTCCAGTGCATGCAGCTAAGGGGGATACTGCCCTTAGCTTGACTCAGTGCTTGGCCCTGAAGGTCAAATCATAGAATCATGGAATCATAGAATGGTTAGAGTTGGAAGGAACCTTTAAAAACCATCTAGTTCCAACCCCCTGCCCTAGGCAGGGACACCTTCTGCTAGACCAGGTTGCTCCAATCCCCATACAGCCTGGCCTTGAACCCCTCCAGGGATGGGGCAGCCACAGCTTCTCTGGGCAACCTGGGCCAGTGTCTTATCACCCTCATAGTGATGTTGCTGATGATGTGCAAAGTAAATGAAAATATATGTCATGGAAGAGGAAAACAAGAAGAACCTGTAGGGTTCGAAGAGCAGGGTTAATTCCATAGCATTGCTCTGGACATCTCGCGGTGGGTCACATAGTGCTTTACATTAGTGAAGTCAGCTTCACGACACATTTGGGGATGCAGGGTTTTCTCTTTTTCCCTTCTTTTTAGAGAGGAGGAAGCTGTGGTTAAGACATATGAAATGGTGTCACCATGGCCATTCAGGCAGTCTAAAGCACAGGGTATTCAGGTAGAAGCTGATCGCATGGGATGATTCAGAGAATGAGGTGTCTGAAGGAATAACAGCCATATTCTAATACAGAATACTAAATGTCAGAAAAGTCACAGGTGAGACTCACATCTCAGAGCAGAAGCTCATCTCTGACCATTTGGGCCTAAGGCGGGACTTTCATGGAGCGGAACACACCACATCTGCTAATGCAGAATATCACACACCTCCAGCTAAGGCTGCTTCTAGGCAGCAGAGACAGGGCATTAAAGACCAGGCCTAGCCTGGTTATTTCTCCTTGAATCTCAGGATTTCGCCACCTCTGTCCAAGCCATGTGTGACCTAGACCCACCCACACTTCAGAGAACTGCAAAGAATGATTTCATCCTGTGTTTGCAGAAGTAGGAGGCGATTGTCCTGAGCAAGTGTAGGGAAAGGTCTGATCCCATCCATGGCAGGGGAAGGGGATAAACTTAAGATCGGCATGTGGTGACCAGTCCAAGCCTGATCATTTCAAAAGCACCGCAAAGGCAGCAGAGAAACCAATACAGAAGCAGAACAAGTTACTTGTAAAGGGAAATCCTTAGAAACAAGTTGTTTGGGTTTTTTTTCAATGTTTTCTGACCTGAATGTTCCCTAAAAATTCTGAAAACTGCAAACGCACATGGAAAGCGGTGCTTGGCATCAGCTCAGCAGGGACACGTGGAGGTGATCCCAGGCATGGGCCAGGGGGGAAAGTCACAGTAGGCTGCTATAATGCTAACACAGCACTGCTGATGGCTGAGGGAGAGAGCTACAGGAAGATGAGAACCTTGCTGCCCCAGTTAGCACACGAAGTATCACACCAGTTCAAGATCAGCGCTCCAGTTTGACTCTGTCAAATCCTGCTGTTGGAGGTGGCTGAAATGGTCAGGTCTGCAACACAGCCGGGGCTCGGGATACATCTGTGAGCAAACTACACCATGCCAGAGCCTGTTTTCTAGCCCTGGGGTCACATCCACACCATGAAGCTCTCTCAGCCTCCGAAACAGGGTGACGGCTCTCAAATCGACTGTTGGGAATGGTGCCTGGTTGGCGGCTGGACAAAACCTGCACAGAGACTGTGTAGATGACGCAGCTGTCGCATCCAGACTCTGTCACTATTAAATTTACTGGTAATGATGTAGCCATGGAGGAAAGGACAGAGACTGTTGGAGACCTGCCATGTGAATGGGGAAAACAGAGATGAGAAAGGAAGAAGGGGAAGCTAGTGTAGGCAAGAAAAAGATGTAAAATGGAGGATCCAGCTTATTCGTTCTCAGTCCATCTGTTTGGCCCTGGCCTTGTAGAAACATTTGGGAAGCAAGTGAAGGAAAAGAAGGCCCCGTATTACTTCAGGTGGATGCTCCAAGTCTCTACTGATGTATTAGGAAGACACAAACAACCTTTCCCCATGTGGCAAAGAAAGACTCCTGTACCCATTTCACAGGAAAGGAAGCAAAGCACAGCAAGACTGAAGCACTTTCATGAACTACCATGCAGAGCTGGTTCAGAGCAGAACCATGGGACCACTGTGAGCATCATTTCCTCCGTTCTGTAAACAAATCTGCTGGCCCGGAGGATGCAAGGACAGAAAAGTAGGAAAGAAATTATATGAAATTCCCATTGCACAACCTAAACTAGCTTCCAGACTGTCTAAAAATTAACAGTACAGAACAAAGGAATTGCAATTACGCAGTGAAATATCACAGTTAATACTATATCCACTGCCCAAGAAAAGTGACCACAATGCTCTGCCCTTTCCATCCTCATTGGGTCATGTCTTCAAAAACCAGGCTTGTTCATAGGGTAGGAAATTGGATGAAGTTCACCTTTTCTGCTTGCCAGTCTCCTTCTAAAATTTCTGGTTTGCATCAAGCCCCCTTGCTACAGACTATCAGGAAAAACAGGTTTCCTCTGGGAAACTGTTCCACCAAAAGACTTTTTCCAAAATTCCGCAAGTTTCTGCTGCAAGCAGGAGAAATGTTTCTTCAAGACCATGTAGAAGAATCTCCATTTGCCAAAAAAGTAATATTTCCTCGGGGAGAAAAGGAAAAGAAACCCCCTACACATTGTTTTGGAAAGTCTTTGCTACTTATCTGTGTTCCTGCATCTCTGCCACAAAAGCCACCCTTGCCACAGCCTGAACTACGCAACGTCATGAGCGAATCTTTGCCTTCCAAATCCCCACTTCACTTCTACAGCCCTGCTGAGCCTGGCAACTGCTATTTTGCCCAGCCAGATCCAAGAAACGCTGGCACAGCTGAACTTCGAAGCTCATATCTGAAAGGTTTTCCAAGCCGAGGCAATAACGAGAAGGTATCCTTGCTCTGTGGATCTCACCTTTGCTGGTTTCACTCTCTCGGACAAGGAAAGAGCCAACTTTGTTACCGGAAGACAATAGCAGCCGTTCAGCATCTTTTCTGCTCAGAGTTTTAAAATACCACCTGGGAGGCACAGAAAAGGCAAAATCATTGTTTGAAAAGCAAAAGCTCTAAAAAAAAAAAAAAGCAAATTCTTTCCAGTTAGTTCATTTTTTTTTTTTTTTTTTTACCATTATACTCTGAAACCGCAGATTATTTTTATCAGCAAATAGTTTTTTATCTACTGGAAAGTGTCGGTAATAGACTGGTTTTAGTAGATTAACACCAGATTCCTGTCACTTTGGGCTTGTTTCACAGCCTAGCAATTCAGCCAGAGCAGAGAGTAGATGGTACGTGCTGTACCCCATACGCGGGAGAAGTGAAAGCTTAGCCCGAGCACAGCCCCTGAGGCACGGAGGGACCCCCGGCTCACCTGATGAGTGAGTGAGCCCTGAGCAGTGCCCAGGCAGGCTGTGAATAAAGCAGATACGTGGGCTGGAGGCTGAGCGTAGGGTGCCCATAGCCATTTAAATGTACCCTTCGGATACAAAGAGTATTTATGTCTCAACCATATTTCTGTGTGCTGTTAAATATTTACTGATTTTTTTTTTAAATTAATTAAATATTTGCTGAATATTCTGTGATTCTGTGAATTCAGTGATGGTCGGGTCCCCCCGAGAGGAGGCAGCGAGACGGGCTGATCATTTACAGCTGAACGACATAGAGGAGAATAAGTCATGGAAACAGTTTCTTCTGGTTTTGGCTCAAGTCTTTCTTACCATCCTCTTTGCAGGGACCCAAACATGAAGGCTGCATCTGGGATAATGAAATAAACAGCACCAGGCTGTGGGTCTGGGCACTGTCACTCGCTGTCTACCCCATTAAATTGTTAGAGTGGTCCCCGGCACACCCGAGACCTGCATTAATGCACCCTTCCCAAGTGATCCCCAGTCCCCCTTTGGGGACTCTTGGAGGCAGAGGAAGATATACATGTGGGTGGACTGGCCCAGTGGGGCCAGAGGACGGTCCCTGGCACTGCTAATTTACCAGTGCAAATGTAACGTTTATGTTCTTTTTGCCCAAATCCTTGTTTTCCACCATGGGTGCAATCAGTGGGACAGGAGTCTTTGCCTACTTTCCCTGTAGCAATCTCATCCTTCCCTCTCCCCTCCCGCGTGGTCTTTAAAACTTCTCCTGAACTTTTGGGCAGCATTGTTGGGGATGATGGAAGACCTCTTGCCATCCGGCCCAGCACTGACACCTTCCTGCCATCAAGTAAAGCGGTTCCCGTAGCTTGTTAAGAGACTGAGCTCTTTCAGAAAGGAAAGCCCTGCATCAGTGTTCACCATTCATAAGCTTTTGCACTTACTTTTCCTCTTCCAAACTGTCTACTTGTGCGACGAAGTTACTAGGGATGTAACCTTTCCTCCCGCTGCTGAGGGATTTTGCCAGCCACCAGTCCCCCTCGCTGCAAAGCAAGTAGAAGAGAAAGCATGAGTGCTCGGAGGAGCTTTCATTACAAGTTAAGACTGCAGGGACAGCATGGTTTCTGGGGTTTTGAGCACTGCAAATAGGCCAGCACTCCTTAATCCGCTCTACAGCTCCCTCTCGATTTCCTAGGACCACAACTAGTTTGAAGGCTGTCTCTCAGGGACTTCTGGAGGTGACAGTCTCTTTCCATGAATGCAGAAGTTGCACAGAGTAACCACAGACCCAAACCTCTGCTACACTCACCAAGTGAGAGGAGGGAAATCTGGGTCGCCATAGGTTTATTTTGCATCTTGCACAGGAACATGGGAGCTCCTCCTTTCTGCTCCTTCCTTCGTCCATCAGATACCCCACCCCTTTTTTCTCCCTCCATGGACTCGGACAACAGCCATGACCAAAAGCCATCCTCACCCAGGAGTCTCCCTCACCCCATGGGTCACAGCTCATAGAATCTGGGTGAGAAATGTCACCTCTGGAGGACACCTCACAGAGTGGTCAAGGACGGAGGAACCCTACAAAGACAAATGACCAGGGGACCCAGGCCCTGTAACGGACTGGGCAGGTGGACTGTCAGCCTCTTCTCTGGTGGGTTTGAGAAGAACGTGAAAGGAACCCATGCACCTCTCTGGCTTGATTCTGTCCTTTCCTCTGACTACACCCAACCCACATCCTTTGCAAAAGCACGATCAGCACAAAATATGAAAGAGGAGCTAGCTGATTGTTGTTATTTATGCTACTTCTGCGCCCACGCACACCGGCAGTGAAGAAGGTCCCAGTAGTATATCCAGGGAAGGACACTACCTAACCCAGAAGTATCTGTAACCCATGGAAGTGTCACCTTCCCCATCTTGCTGAGAGAAGAGGGTACCCACAGTCACATTCTGGAGCAAAGAAAAGACACAGCCTCAGCTCTGGTGAGCTGTAAATTGGTGCCTGACCACAATGTCCCCCCTTTCCCAGCCTCACCATGCTCATCTTCAAATCCCTTCTGGCAGCAGGTCACTTACTTGGAGAGGACTTGAAGTTTCTCCCCCTTGACCAGCTGCAGGTCACGGTCACTTGAGGCAGGAAAATCATACAGTGCAACCACAATAAAGTTATCTGAAAGAAGAAACACCACCGTTGAATCCAGCCGGTTCCCTGCCAAGGGGATGATGCGTACCTAGGTGTATGGTGAGGCATTTCACCCCCACGCACACAGGGGCTGTGAACCCCCCCGTCCCCCAAAAGCCAAGCTTTCCACCAACGCAGTTTTCCTGCCGACCACAACCTCTGCTCGGGGACTAACGCTGTTTCACCAAAGTGTTTCCTGTGTATGTGTTTTTAAATCACTCCAGACCCCCCTATCCACAAAACACAGTGTGTCAACAAGAAAAAAGGGTTTGTGTGGAATAAGAAGGGTCACAAATAACCTGTCAGTGTTTGGCCTGAGTTTTACATGGCGGTAAATGAAAATTGCTGTAGCAACATTTCCCTGGGATTTGACTGAAAAAGATGAAGCTTTCTTGATTGAAAAAGGTATAAAGTTGTCGCAGTTTCTGTTATTTGAGCCCATCGCTAGGATTCAGCTCTCCCTCCGGATGCTCCCAACTCAGCCTGTATCTTGACATCCCTTTTGTGCGCTATTCCTTGCAGATGTGACAGCACGTTTAAGTCACGCTGCTGCTTTTGACCCAGAACTTGTATAGTGCCTGGCCGCTCCGCTCAGCTGACATTCCCGAGGGGGTGGTGGATGCTCCAGGATCCCCTTCCCTCTCCCTGGCCCCGATGCACTTTAGATGCTCCAGACCACAAACCCGGTGCTCTGTGTCTTGCAACCCACCTGGACCCAGGCTGTGAGCGAGCCTGCATCCCCATCCCCTGCACTACCGCGTTGCTTTTACTCCAGCCATGTTGGTTGAGCCTGAAATTTGTCACAGCAAAATGAACTCTCACTTGGTGAACTTTCTCTGGTGCAGGCGAGCCCTGCTGTATGTGGCAAAGCTGCCGCCTGGTACATGTGCTGCGAGGCTGCTAACCCTCCCCAGGGCAGATCTCTGCTGGCTGGAGCTGAATCGCTACCTTTGCAAGGCCGGGTTGTGCCGTTGCTGCTCTCGGAGAGGTTGTGCAACCGTTCACATGTGCTCTGCAGGCTCGCAGTTACTGAAGCAGAAATGAGCAGCTATTTTGGGGTAGATCGAACTTTGCAAAGAGGATCAGCACATGCACACAAACATAAAGACCAAACCAAAACACAATAGTGAAAAAAAGAGAAAGAAAAAAAATGAAAAAGAAAAAAATTAAAAAGAATAAAAATAATTAAAATAAAATAAAAATAAAAATAAAAATAAAAATAAAAATATAAATAAAAATAAAAATAAAAATAAAAATTAAAATAAAAATTAAAATTAAAATTAAAATTAAAATTAAAAAAAGAAAAAGAAAAAGAAAAAGAAAAAGAAAAAGAAAAAGAAAAAGAAAAAGAAAAAGAAAAAGAAAAAGAAAAAGAAAAAGAAAAAGAAAGAAAAAATGAAAAAGAAAAAAGAAAAGAAAAAAGAAAAAAAAGAAAAAGAAAAAAGAAAAAAAGGAGACCATTTGGTGGAGAAATGTTTTAGCTTGTACAAAACCTAATTAATGCACTGTGAGCGATGGACAGACTATAAATAGCATTTTTCAAAACAGACTGTCAAGCCACAGTCTCTGTGTGACCTTTCCAAAGAATGCCACCAGCAAGAGAGCCAGACTGGCCCTTTGTCATCACAAGATAACGTGTCTCTGGGGCAACTTGGGTTTTGTGTCTGTGCAAGGCCTGGCTGCTGCTCTGCTGGCGATTTATCGGAGAGGAGGGAGGAGAAAGGGTCAGTGTGGGTGGAAAATGTAGCTTTGTAAACCGAAGCCCAGAGCAGTTGCCTTTAGGCTTGCGAGGAGGAACTTGGAGATCCACGAGAAGCTTCAGCAGAGCCTCAGTCTCTCCTACGTATGGGGAAAAGGATGATCGGTAACGAGGGAGAAGGCTTTGAAGTCTTAAAATAGCTTGCACGGTTGGGGGCTTCGCCTTGAGGCATCTCAAAGCGTTTGGCATTAGCAATGCCCCCAAACTCGTGTTGCCTCCTTGACAATAATGTTAACACGCAGCTTCACTGTCATGAAAGGCTTCTGGGCATGTGCCTACTGCAAGGTGTCCGCAATGAATATGTTCATCCACACGTGCCATCCTGCTTCTCTTGGAAGTGAAATAATGCAGTGGTCGGGCTTTCGCTTTGAAAAAGAAAAGCAAAAGTGTAAACATCTTCAAGCACAGAGGGGCTGCGTGTTCCAGCAAAGAAAATTAAAAATGTAGTTTTGATCTTGAAGCGACTGACATAAGTACAAATAAATAAAAAAAAAAAAAAAAAAAAGGGAGAGGGAGAAAGAAAAAGAGCAAATATAGCCAGGACAAAAAGGTTTTATATGCTGAAAAAATATTATGAGCACCTCTTATCCCCTTCTCAACATAAGTGTTGAGGAACGCTGCACACTTAAGTGAGCCAGAAGAAAAGCTCTCTCTGCTCAAGCCAGCAGGACCTGCCATCTCATGATGAAAGCGGCTCTTCCCGTCGCCGGGTCTGTCACGCCACTGAGAAACAGCGCCGATAATACTTTCTTGGCCTATTTGATCAAGTTAGGTCATGAGTGACTCTACAGCACCAGGCGCAGAGAAGCCGTCGGGGCTGCTAGGAACGACTGCGCTACAGATAATGCTAGCAGCCCGGAGACTTTGATTGCCGGCCAAATACGTCTTGGCTCAGATCTGCTGTCAGGGAAGTCAGATACTAGCTCAGTTTGCATAGGCTGAGTGCCAGTTTGATGGCTTAATAGAAATGATGCAAACAGTCTTCCCACCGCTGCCCTGTCGTGAATGGAAGGTCTTTGCAACCATCCCACAGCCACGGAGCCAGGCTGAGACCGCGCCAGGGTCTCCCAGAGGACCACCAACTGGTTTAGAGCCGTGCTGGAATGGTCATGGGGTAAATGACAGCTCGCAGCACGTGTGTTGGCCGGCTGGGTGCGCTGAGCTGTGAGTTACTGCTTCTGAAAACGGGTCCAGCTTTCCGTTTCAGCATGGCACGGGCCGGTTCACCAAAGGTAAATGTGTGCTAGAAGAGCCCGGCTTCAAAACACACAGCTGCTGGTGGCACACCGGCCCCGTTGCTGCTGTCAGCAGGAGAAACACCATTAGATCCCGTTGGTGGAGATGCAGAAGGCTACGGGCTGGGACTGGTGCACCTCCCAGCTGGTCAGCAAACGCAGGCGTGACAGCACGGGGCATGTTTCCTGGGACATCCAGGCTTGCACTGCGAGAGTGCTTTCTGCCAAATACCTTCCTGCCTTGTGTTTTGACACAGTGGATGTTTTTGCAGGTAATTTCTGCTTTCCTCATAAAATCGTATCAGACCCAAACTCGTAACTTTTTTATCAGGAAATCTGAACATTTTGGGCAATTCCTTCTCACCTTCCTTCCCCCTCTTGCTTTTGATTGGAAATGCCCATTTTTTATGAGAAATTTTAATTTCTCATTGAAAAGTCAGCCTTTTTGGTAGAAACAACCCCTCCTATTTCCAATTAAGCTCAAAAGCATGTTTCTGGCAGCGTTCCTTTCAAACTCAAATCCATATTCAGGGAACAACAGTAAAAACGACGAAGGGCTTTGATGCTAATCTTGAGATGCCTCAAAAGACCTCAATTTCCAGAGCGTGCTGAGCTCCCACCCCTGAAAACAAGTCGTATTCATACCATGGTTAGCCAAAAGCGAGTGAAAAGAGCTGTAAGAAGTTGCGGTTCCTCAATCAGGGGAAACGGCCTCTCAGAGAGACCAATTCTTTGTGCAGTTGCAGGTTGTTGTAATGCCTGAGGACAAACACCCGAAACAACCAGCTCTCTCCACCAGTGGTACTTAAATCCAGCTGTGAGCAGGGGTTGTTCTACCTATCTGCTGTGTCTTATCTATCCCATGCAAGCGAACAGCAGCAGCTCTAGCAATGGAGCCATTGTACTTGGGAACCACCATCATGGGCCAAGACTTTGCTGTGCTCCAAGCTTTAGAGGTGCAGAATTAAAGGTAAGTTTTGACCCTACAGAGACATAGAGTCAACCTTAAAAACCTCATGAGTGCTTAGGGAACCAGGGTAAAATGAATGAGAGACTCACACGGCGGAAGAGCCCACTCCAAGTGAAAAGTAGATTGGTGATGCTGCCAACACCGCAGTTGAATCTAGAGGTACATACTCCTTGCCTGCCTTTGTGATACTTTCTAAGCTAAATAAATGTCAGGAGGTATTAAGCTTTTGTTAACAATAAATAAAGAAATTATTTCTGAGACAGTGGTGTGAAAGCTTGAAGCTGTGACACCAGTTGCACAACACTGAGATCAGAAAAAAAAATATAACTCAAAATGCAAGGAATGCAAAAAAACGGAAAAAAAAAAAAATTTTTTATTTTACATTATTTCACGCTTGCACAGTCAATAATTTTGCCTGATTGAACTTGCAGTGCTCCCACAGGATATAGTTCAGCTCTTTGATTTTTTTTATATGATTGAATTGCCTGGATTTTGTGCTTTCTCTATCATTTCACTTAAATTGCCTTCTTTCATGAGAATATCTCAGACATCTCAAACATCTTGCATGGTTGCTGTCAGCCGATTTTGCCACAGAGTCAGACATAGCATCATTTCTGGAAACTCAGGCACCGGTAGAGAAAAATAAGAAGTTCCCCAGACTGTCAGTGTGAATATTCCTCCAAAACTGGAACTGAACCTAACAAACCAAAATATTTTTGCGAGCTGAAAATGGCTAACGTGGTACTCAATGCATTTTTTAGCATCTTTCCACTTCTGCCTTCTGGCATGAAGCAGAAGTAAAAGCTGCCTCCCTGAAGGTAACTTCTGTTGCGCTTCTTACCAGAGTTAGAATGTTGATAAAAACCCTGTGAAAAACTGGCAGTAGCTGCTCGGTTGTGGAGGTAGGAGAGCACGCCCACTTGGAAATGTGCCATGAGAAAAATTTTGCAAAAGAAAGCATGGTTTCTGGGAAAATGGTACTTCCATGGAAATGCACCCTGATTCACATGGTTGAAGAGCTACTCCTCCCACAAATTTGATCTCCATAAAAGATGTCAATTTTGAAGAACATTTTGATGTTGCAGGTGTTCCTTTGTCTGCCCCATGGCAGAGACTCTCCATCGTCATCCGTAAGACTTAAGAAGACCTAGGTCTGCTGTTCCACTCATCCTATTTATTTGTCATCCCACTTTTTCCTTTCTTCATGCCCTGTGTCCCCTAATCCTACACTTTCACCCACATGAGGAGCTTTTGTGTGTTGCTAACTGCTTACTTCCAAGCTTCTTCTGTTTTTTGCCCTCTTCTAATTCTCTCTGTCTCTCTCTCTGTCCTTAATCTGCAAAACTTCTTTGACAGAAATACACACAAGTTGCTGTCAGAGGCTGGGCAGAGGTAGCAGAGGGCTTCCTGCTGAAAGGCAGTCATCTACCAAACGCCATGTGCGACCCTCGGATAATTGCAGAGGTGGATGAAGCCAACAAACAGTCTCCAAGCAGGGGCTCTGTGCGTCTTTATTTTATACTCTTTCCTTTCTTCTCATTCTCTTTGTAGTGTGTCTGGGCTCTCTGATGCCTGCTGCTTCCTCTGAAATTTTCAGCTGGCTGGATATAGCATCCACAAGTTGTCACGCTGCAGACAAGGCAGCAGACGGAGAAATCCTGTGCAGTGGATGTCTCAGATCTCACTTTGCTCAACCGATGAAGAGGGAGTGCTTTTCCCTCTTAATTTCTTTGATGAGCAGGGGAAACTGGCAGCTACAAACAGTTAGTGATGTAAACTGAATCTTCGGAAACACACTGATAAACTCCGCGCCTGGCAATGCTAAAGATACAGAAACCACACGCCTGCGACATGGCGGCTTGTTCTCAAGACCTGCTGTTGGGGGACCACCATCATGCAAACCCCCACGGGAAGGCGAAGAAAACAGCAATTGAGCTAAGAATCTTACCTTGTGCAGAGGCTTGGTTTAGATGAGGGTTGTTGATAAATTGTCTGCCCTTTGGTAGAAATAGAAAGAAAAACGAAGACATTCATTACTTGCTGTGTTTGCACAAAGACCTGGTCTCAGATTCACACATGAGTGGGAGTCTGATCTGGAGCCCACTGTAGTCAGCCAACAGCCCCTGCATCTGGCTCCGTATGTGTCGTGATGGCTTTAGCACATTTTGCCATGATGTGTTCATAGCTGTCTTGGCAGTCAGCTTGAATAATCCTTGGCTCCCCTCTGAATAAAAGCATAAATCTGCTACCCGCTCATTTAGACCCCGGTCTATCTAACTCTTGTTCACAGATGCCAGATTTCGGATCAATGGGGGATGAGACATGAATGGTCCCATTGAGAAATGACAATTGCAATATTATTTTGAAGCAGAAAACCCAAGATACTCTTTGCCATAATCGTCCCAAGGCTCACGAAAAATCCTTTGCTCAGGGATATGTTCAAATAATGAAGGCAGTGACAATATTAGCAAATTAAAGAGCAGCAAAGCACTGCAACTCATCTAGGCACACTTTTAAAACATTGATGTCGTCCCTAGTTTGGTTTGGCCCAGAGCCTGAGAGTGGCCACTTGACCATAGGCCGTTCCTAATCAGCAGCTGGGATGCAACCGCCTTGTTTTGTGGACTGAGAGCTTAACGCTACAGAAATGGCCAGGTGGGATCTGTTGGCCTCTACCCAACTTCAAACGCCAATCCTGTTGTCAGTCCAAGGATCAGTGCCTAGTGATTAAAGTGGGCGTTTGACCCACTGCCAGGGCTATTTATACATTTGCAAAAGGAGTGAACAACAGATCCCAAATTAAAAACATCTAGTGCTTTCTGGCCACACCACCCTTTAACTTCTACTTAGCAGCAGTGTGGGCTGGGAGCGCTGCTCACCCACTGCCATTTCTAATTTAGCTGAAGGAAATATAGACTTCCCCTGATATGTGAGAGCTTAGTGCCCGTGGCAAAAAAAAATGAGTGTCAGAAGGTGATTGATGATACTATATTTACACTGATAACAGCTCCTCTCCAGTGAGCTGGAGAGAAGGAAATTTAAGAAAAGAACATCCTCTTGGTCAATCTGACATCTGCTGTTGTGAAAACTGGACTTTGTAACGATGGGAGAACTCAGAAATGAAACTAAAGGAGTGAAAAACATCTCCACCTCTCATCAGAAGCAATGATAGGCAATTCCTCCCCGCTTCTGAGAGCTTAAGACCCAAGATGATTTTCACGTTGACAGTTGCACCTAGAGTTTTTCTTGTACTAGCTGCTGGATGCAGGGCTGACGAGGGCAGGAAAAGAGAAAATAACTTCATGTCCTCTTTCCAGCAAGAGACAGACAGACAAAGTGATTCTGCAAGTTTAAATAACGTGTCTGTCATTTAAGGTCTCCTAAATCCAGTCTCGGTGTCTTACTGATCTGTGTCCATGTAAGGAAAGGCCGTATGAATTCAAAGGGAGCAGCAGATGCTCAGTGTTCCTGATTCTCAGCCATGGATTAGGTGTAGACCCTCTTTAGTGAACCTGTTGTCCTCCCTGATGGTAAAGTTTCCACTGCGGTTTGCAGCTTTGAATGTGAGCTTGAATCTGACCCATCTTTGTGCCGTTTGCAAGTCAGCAACATCAGCTTGGGCTGCAGAGTGCTGAAGGCAGCAGCCCTGTCTAAGAAATATGGGGATCAGCTCGGAGGACTTGTGCCCTCTGCACCTTCTCTCCCTGTCTCCTGCCCTGCTCTCCAGTCCAGCCCATGCAACTAACACGAGGAGAACCACCATCCCTTGCCCACTCAGAGAATTCACGGCCATAACCTATACCCAAAGAGAAAACGGCATTCTTTTTGACAGGGAAAAACCCTAGAGCAAGAAAGTGTTGACTGAACAGTTCACTCCATATTAAGAATCTCATGGGGGGAAGCCAGGCATAAACGTTTGGTTTTTGCCTCTAAAACAGGATTACCCAATTGGTGACCCAATTTTAGGAACCAGAAGTACTCAAGTTCCTGCTGGCACACACAAGTATTGCCTGCATCACCCCAGACACTGACTGAGCTGTGGAGGACCCCAAAATGACACAAAACTGCAGGCTTACCTTGGGTGGGGCGGCAGGAGGTTTACTCTTGGGTTTTGGGTTGCTTCCAGAAGCATGTTTCTCGTCGGATGCTAGCTGATTTTTGCTCCAGAGCAATCCCATCCTGCAAGGAAGACCAGAAAAGACTCTTTAATGAGACTGCTCTTGGGAAAAGGAGCAGGCACTGAGGGACAAAACAGTCTTCTCATTCATGAAGAACAAGTTGGAGAAGACAAGAATGAAGGACAAGGGGACAGTGGAGAGAAGAGTCTAAAATCATTCCATCTACAGTCCTCCTACTACCTTGGACCTTGTGAACCCCGTAGTTTCTGTTCCCACACAACTCTGGTATTTCACACTTTGCAGATGGGTCTCAGACAGACACTATAAGCCACCAGAAAAAAATGAGCACAGATGATTGGTTTGGATATGTCCCTTGTCCAATGCAGAAATCCCCAGCCAACATTGAGCAGACTTGCTCCAGAGCTGGGTGATGCCGCGTGCAGGCACTACTGGAGGGTCTAAAAGGGGGTCAAAGATCCTGGGGAATATCCCTATGATGAGAAGCTCAGATGTACCAGGGCTTCAAGAGTGTCATACAGGCCCCAGACCAAGACCAAGCCGTACTCATGCTACTCAGTGCCTTCTGTAGGTCATGTCCCTCCCAAGCAGCAAGAGCAGCTCACAGACGTGGTAGCTACCTGCATGATACCAGTCCCACTTTTCCTTGTGCTTAAGGAGCACAGACACACCCTCAGCTTGTCCACGAAGGCATGGGACCTGATGGGACACTTTGGAGGACTGCAAGAGGAGTCAAACATGGTGTGGTTTTGCATCCTTCCCACCTGTAAAGTGTGGGCCTGAGGTTTGACTCAGTTGTCCATATGCAATGCGCCTTTTGATGTGCCCTGGGGTCTCACACACTGCGGGTCTCCCATACATCCTGGATTACATTTCCCAGCCCCATGTGTGTTTCTCAGACCTTCTGAACACCTCAAGGATCACTAGACATAAATGAATCAAACCCTTTCCGTGGGCTATCCTCTGGTCTACCCTTGGGTTTCCACACTTGTGCTTGAGGGTTCGTTTAACTCGCAGCCCAGAAATGTAATTTCAGCTCTGTTCAATAATTATGGCATAATACTGGGTGTGGGTAGCCAAGGTAGCCAAACCGTGACAAACTCAACCTGCTCAGCCCCCTGAAAAAGTTGAAACCGGCATTACTGAAGTGCTGTTGCCATGAGGATGTAAGATATCTACACCTTCCGGCACCAAAGTCTGCCCCTGCTTTGAACGAAAGGCATTGAAAGGTGTCCAGAAAAACCCAACCCCTAAATACTCATAGCTGAGCAAAGATATGTTGGCTTCTACTCTTGCCCAAATACCTCAAGATCTGCAATGAACATGGAGAGTCAGGGACTGGAGTATTGGGGACCAATGTTGTTAGTCACTTCCCCCCAAATGTCAGTCTGGTGCTGGGTTGTGATAGTCAGACTCCAACAGGTGTGTTCAAAAAAGCTTCCAGTAAACCAGTCTTGCAGGAAAAAAATATTCCAGTAAAAGCAACTTTATTTTCCTTTCTAGCACATTTCTAATATTTAAAAATCTGGGACTTTGAAATGAGGTTTCTAACAGAGCCATCCCAATATTTTAAGGTGTTATTTTTTTTAAATATCTTCTCCCTTCTGCCTCATTTTTATTTTCATTAATAAAGTGAGCAAAATGGAAGGAACTGGTGAAATATTTCAGGATAGCCCAATACATATTTTTCCCCCCAATCAAAACTTTTTCAGCATCCAAACTTCTCTCAGCTCTTCTCTGACCTGATTTTACAAATGACCCATCCATCTGTAACCAGGTCTCGGCACCGCTCGGGGCACTGACAACACGGTTGGAGGGGAAGTTTCAGCCACTGAATCAGCCACAGCATTTCCTGCAGCAAGTTCATTTTCATTTGGCAGCCTCCCTTCCAGGTTGCAACCAGGGTTTGCTTTGCTTAGAAGATCTGGTTGTCATGCAATGGCACATGATTTACTAAGCCAGCTTTTCCTGCTCTTCCACTTGCAAATTGCTGGAAGATAACTTTGGGCTGGAATTTCTGATTCCGGAGAGTGTTAGTTGCCAGGATAGTAAGTGAGAGTAGCTGGAGTTCCCTTTTCACCCAGGGAACTGCAAGGTATCATTTTAAGTCAGGGCTGGATGATGAAAAGTTTTAGGTGTCACCCATTATCAACCAAGAAAGGCACAGAGTCTACCTATGCATTGAACATCTATCTATGGTCCTTGTTACTATCTCACTGGAGCATCTTGGGGTCTTTGACACGCTTTGCCCCTGAATGGGAGACACAGACGTAGCCATTGCTCTTTTCAACAGAGTTAGGGGACGTGAGATATGGCACGAGTCAGCAATATGCTTCAACCACCAGTTATGTCACCAGGATGATCTTACGAGAGGATTGATGGACCATCTGCAAGATGGTGGATGCACATTTCGGGGTTTTGAGTTGTTCTCGGTGAGGGCAGTAGTGGGGCAGGGTGGGAAAAGGCATGAAGGAAGGTCAACCTCGGCACAAGGCCCTTGTGGTCATCCCAAGTCCCCCAACAGGGTTTTAGAGGAGTGAGGACCATGCTCTAACCTGTGCATCTTCCCACAGTGCTCCTGTGTCCAGGACACATTGCAACCCTTTCTGCACCACCCTGAGACTGGAGGCACCTCTCTGCATGCTTGCACAAGCTGAGCTTTCTCCTCGCACCCATGTGAGACACATCCGTCCAAAGTGGCACAGAGAAGTGAACAGCGTGTCCCAGCATGGATGGGAAATGGAACCGGCGCAAAGTCTCCCACAAAGGTCACTTGCTCCCTCCCACGCACAAAAGACGTTAGCACAGCTCTGGGTATTCACAGTCCCTACGAAATCCACCGTTTGTGCTCTCCAGGTCGCCTCTGCAGCCTTCGGCAGCCAAGACAACCATCCTCCTTCCCAGCAGGTGCTATACAAAATCCCAAAATAGCGCCGCAGACAAATGTTGCCAGATACGGAGGGCAGCTGGTGGATTCCCAGCCCACAGCTGGTGGAGTGTTCATTTTTTAAAAATTATTTTTTTTTTCCAAAAAAAGGTGGCTGAGTTGAATGTACGTTGTTCCACAGTGTTTCTGCTTCTGATTAATGTTTTTTAAAATTAGTTTCCCAAAAATATCTTGAGAAAAGTAAGTCCTAACCATTTTTATTGGGTTTGGGTGGTTGGTTTTATTTATTTTTTTTTCCCAGTGGAAAAGAGCACTGGGGAGAAAACAGTAACTGAGAAAAGCATGAAAATTTCCTTTCGTGAATGTACAGTTTTTCACATCCAAAAATATTTGTTTATTTTTAATAACTGAGAGTGGGGAAACTCGTTTCCTCAACTTTACTCAAGTTCAAAAAAAGAAGATTTATAAAACAATTTCTTTTTAAAGCAACCAGAAATCAAGATGGGACAAAAAACAAAATTAAGGCAATGCAAAATTTTTCCATGTGCTTGAAAAGTTTCAGCAAAAAATAGTCTAGCTTAGCTGCTGATAAGTTTTGAGTAAAAATATTTGATGCATAATTCTTCCTGGGAGAGTCAAGCAAGCCTTTGCTAAGGAAGTCAATAGAGACCAGGACGGTGAGCTCTGTGTAGCATCCAACTCTGAACACATGTGGGACAGATGTGCAGGTCACAGGAATGCTGGATGCTTCTACAGGACCTCAAGAATAGTGTGCCCCATATAGCAGGATGAGAGGCAGTAATTTTAGTAACTGTCAGAGGGGCAGTTATGGTGTTTTTGCTAGCAAGAGCTGGATGCGGGTACAGATCTTCCCACAGCAGTGGGCCAAGGGGAGGTCTTCTGAAGATCCCACCACAAATTCCTGCTCCAGCAACGCTTCTGATGGCATTTGGACAACATCTTCATGGTGGAAAGGAGAAGATGTGGTTAAATGTCCTATCACTCACTTGTCTTCAAAGAGGGTTGGAGAACATACCCTAGAGGAGCAACCTGTCAAGTTGAACTTGGAAGGGGGACCAGTAGAGGTAGACATAAGTCTTTGTTGACCACAGGGTTTGGAGACCTGCCTTGCCCCTACGATGGGTGTGTTTTAAGTGCCCAGGGTTGGCTAAAGCAAACAGGACAGTGTCGAATTGGACCTGCTGGATGCACTTCTTCCTTTTGTTGCAGCAGATGAGAGGGTGGGAAGGAAGGAACCTGGGCTAAGCCAGGCACTGCAAGCATTTGCCCATCTCATCTTTACGGTAAGAAGCCCTGCACCATGGCCACACCATCTACTGCTGTTGGCTGGTTTCCGCTACCAGAGCAAGAGACCTCAAAAGTTGTTTCTGATGAGAATGCATCAACGCCTTCTGCAGCAGGGATGTGGATGACACAGACAAACGGCCTTGGGATTGCAGGGGCGGGTGCGGGGGAAAAAAAAAGACAGAATCTAGCAGAAAAGCAGAAGTCTCGGCTCATTATTTGCCTCACCCCCATGAAACTGCCATGGAAAAATAGGTTAAGACCCAAGCAAGCCAATAGTGTTTCACTGTGAGGGCAGCTCCAAAAACCCCTCCAAGCCCAGTGAAATCACAAAATGAGCCCCCTTTCCGTTCAGATTCTAGGGCGGACCCAAGAAAGTGTTTTCGTAGTTCACCAAGATTAGATATTTCAATTAATTTTAAAACTTCAGAACGTCTTTTTTAAGAAAACACATGGAAGTGGCATTAAAAACACTAAAAAAAATACTTTGAAAATGCAGATATAGCCAATTATGAAGGGTTTTAATTGCTGAATTTCTCTTTGGAAGTTCTCCCCCTTCCAGCAAGAATTGCTGAAATCAACTCTCTTTGGATGCAATAATTTAAGTATTCCAGATTTGCATTTTTGCATCACTGAGGAGCTAAAAAGTTCAGTAGAAAAAAAATAATTCCCCTAGTTCTAGGAACATCCCAGATGCATTAAATTCTCTTTTTCCTCTTCAATACTTTTCCTGACCTGGCACCCTTGGATTGCTTTGCAAGACACAAAATTGGAGAATTACTGAAGATCTTGGTGAGCTCAGCTACTTAAATAGGAATGAAGATTTGCTACTGAAGCGTTTTCTACTGTGACTGTTTTCTACATTTGCTGGGTTTTGGTCAAGTTCTTTTTATCTTTTTTTTTTTTTAAATGATTAGCGGCTTTGTTGCTAGGAGGTGGTTAGAAGACCGCTATAAACAAGTGTGCTGTGCTATAAACAGCACTGACCATGCAGGTCTTTCTCAGAGGCAGAAGGTGGAGGCAACAGCCA
Organism: Larus michahellis; assembly: GCF_964199755.1. Taxonomy (NCBI): domain Eukaryota; kingdom Metazoa; phylum Chordata; class Aves; order Charadriiformes; family Laridae; genus Larus; species Larus michahellis. The sequence continues at coordinate 128,300,186 of NC_133898.1, forward strand.
CCGTCCTCTAGGACACGGCGGCCAAAGTCTTGCTGAAGACCCCTCACCGCACGTGGGAGGGCAGAGAGACCTTCTGTGATGAGCAACCTGGTCTGGTGGGAGGTGTCCCTGCCCGGGGCTGGGGGGTTGGAACTGGATGATCTTTAAGGTCCCTTCCAACCTAAACCATTCTGTGATTCTATGATTCTATGGTACACCCAGCACTGGGTCTCCAGCTAACATCAGGGGTACACATTGCAGAAATGAGACTGGAGCCCACCGGCTTATTTTGGGACCCCTTGCTGCAATCCTAACCAGTTTGCTGTTTCCATTGCAACCTAAGACTGCCCTGAATCTATCGGCTTTCTTAGGCCGCGTTTTGTGGGTGAACCTGTCCCAAGCAAACGAACCAAGCAGAAAATCTGGCTGTTTCAGGCCTTTCTGAAGAGCTGTCACACCCCATGGGAGAAGGCTGTGTGTGACACTGGTGGGTGGGAGCACACAGATTTCCAGGATCCTGAGTTTAAACAGATGCAAAAAGTTTCTTGACAGGAAAAGGGAAAAAAAAAAATATAATAAAAGCTTCTTGCTCTCTCCACAAGTAGAAAACAGCCGCCTGTTGCCAGAGCGGTTATTCACTAATCAAAACTTCTGTCTGGAGGAAAAAATGCCTGCTTACATTGAGCTTTGTGCCCTCCTGCTGGAACCTGGCAGAAGCTTGGCTGAGCTGGAAGAGGCTGTGGGCCAGGGAGCAGAGACAGGGCTCAGGGTCCCGGGGGAGGGAGGGGAAGAGCAAGAGGGCAGACTGCTTATCCCACCTCCCTTAAACATGCTTTCCTCATGAGTTCACCCCAGGCCTTGCATCAGCCAGGTGGGACGTCTGCTGGGGATGGCTCTGCAGGACCTGCAGCACAGGGAGGTGGGATGCACTGGAGCAGGGAAGGAGGAGGATGGGGCCAGGATAAGCAGGCATATCCCTTTGGGTACACGGAGCATCTCTGAGGTTCTTCGGGTATGAGAGGTTTTATCACAAAATTGCATTGCTTGACGGCAATTTCTGCAGTGGCTGGAATATCAACCCAAATTTCAACTCAAACCTATCTGCCGCCCAATGCAGGTGTGGTCCAGGCTTGTGAATGGGCTGTGGGCAAGCTGGAGCACAGCAGGGAGAAATCCTGTCCAGAGGCCACCCCTAACTGAGGTCTAAGTCCTGTGGAGGTGGGCACAGTCCATGCTTGCTTCGGCCAAAATCCATGATGCTCTGCTTTACAGTGCTCTGTGGGTACATCAGGGTAGTCTGTGGGGATGTGGGGAGATCCTGGCCCTCACAGCCCTGGGGACATGAGGAGATGGACAGGGTGTCCCTCCACACCTCTATGTGTGGCCACCCACATTTCTGGCCTGGGAAAGAACCTTCTGGAGGCCCTTTTCCTAGTAGAATGACAGCATTTTGTAGGAACTGTCAGTCATGTCCCAAGAGGAGCAATGAAGCTGGTGGCAGGCTGGTGCTCAGGCACTCCATCCTGTCAGAGACCCCCTCCTTGGGTCGGGTCTCAGAGGGAATGATGCTCCCTCCCACCATCCTTCAGATGCGGCAAAGGGCTGTAGGGAAAGATGTACATCTCCAGTTTCCCACCTGAACACCTCCAACCGCTTGGAAAGACGTGTCAGAGATAGCTACTGGATGCAGAGCCTCTCCCCTACTCATCACAGTTGTGTCCAGCTCCAGACAGCTTTTCCCACACATAAAACCTCTCGTCCCCTCTTAAGACATTTACTTTTCCCCCTCTCCTTCTGCAGTAAACCCAGGGAACAGCATCCCTGCAAACCATCCCTTGGGGATGGATCCTAGCAGTCGCTGGGTAGTGTCCCCATCACCTCTCTCTCTACCCCACACATCTTGGGGAAGGGAAGCAGCGCAAGGGGGGCATCACGTGAAGGAGGGATGGGAGAGAGGAAAACGATAGACAAAAACCTGCTGGGATTCTCCCCACCCACGAGGGAATCTGGACGGGCATGGGATGTTCCCTACTTGCCTGCTTCCTACGCAGCTGCTCCTGGAGACACGATCTGAGGATGGACGAACCGCTGGTCCGACCCATGACAGATGCTCCATGGGGCTGAAGGCCCGTGCAGAATTTCCGTGTTAGAGACCTCTGGCTCCCACCGCATCCACACCATCCATGGGACCGACCGCTTTGAATGTTACACCCCCAGGTTGCAGGAGCAGCCTGATTTTGCAAATGCTTTTAATGGACTTTCTTTTTTTAATCAGGTCTTTGTGTCAGAAACTGGCTCTTTTCTTCCCCCCAAGGATTCCTTGCTCTATTTTGAACATAAAAATGATCATCTGGGAGGGGGTGGGAGTTGTACTTCCCAGACAATCTGGCCAATGAAAATAGCAGTGAGGAAGGCGAGAAGCCCAAAGAGAATCCAGACACAAAACCCAGCAAAACCCACAGGCTATTAACAGCTGTCATTAAAAACAGCTACAATGACAGCGAGTGGGTTGTGTTTCCACTATGCAAACCACCAAATTTTAGGAAACAGCTGAACAAACTGGCATCGCAATGATCTTTCCTTTCCGTGATTAAAAAAAAGACCTTTTCAGACGAAATGCATCTTGTTCCAATGAGCCCCAACCCTCTATGAACCTACTCAACCATGGCGCTGGGGAGGCAGCGTGGTCTAACGAATGAAGACCTGGACAGGGACTTGTGGGTGACTCTGAGGAAGTGACTTTCTCATTCTGCCTCAGCGTGTTCAACAGGGAGACTGAAACGCCTCTGTCCTGGGAGATAAATGTTGTATAAGAAGCAAGATCTGTTTCTACAGACTCCTGAGGCTTCCCATAAGGTGCATAATGAGTTGGCTTCTCTGCGGTGTTTTGAATGTATTTGTTTAAGCTGTTGACCCCCATAAAAACCACCATGTAAACCTCTGTGGCTAATGGCATTGCATCATTTTTACGTGATATGGGGCAGCAGGAGGGAAGGGACTCTTGGTCTCCGCGACCTCAGGGCTGGAATGACCTCATGTAGTTTGCACTTCAGCTGCTCTCACTGAGAAGGACAAACGCAAGCCGACGTCCACCGAGCGTGAGGCACAACCTAAAGGTCGCCCACACACTGGTGATGTTGTTTACAGGAGATCAAGGCAGACGACCAGCCACAAGACCCAAGGACAAGATGAGGCTGGCTTGAGGACATGATGCTGTGTGAGACGGGAGCAGCTGCTCCAGGATGGATGTGCCTGATGGCCCAACACTGCTCATGGGGCTGTGAAGTGTCCTTGAAATGCATGGCATAGAAATCAGCCTTGGCTCTGAGCTCCTGACAAAGGAAGAAAACCCCGTGGAGGGCTGCAAGGTTGTCTGGGCCATAATCAGGGGTCTGCAAGTGCTCAGGGGTCACACCGTACCTCTTACCCTAGACCGTCAGCACAGGGGGACTTTGAAGACAACCAGGACAGACTCCCACCCCATTGCCCCTCACCTAGGTGTGCTGCAGAATCATGCCTGCTGCTTGCATACCAAGGAGACACAGAAATGAGGAAGCCCTTGCAGATTCGTCAAACTTCTCCCTTGCTGGCTTGCATGTCAATTGTCCTCCAGCTAAGGGCAGGGGAGACAGGAGACAAATGGAGATGGTTGGGTTGGGTCTGGGGAAGGAGAGGACAGCTTCAGGGTTATCTGGAGAGTTTTGAGCTTTAGGGCAGAGGCTCGTCCCTTGGTGGGGAGCACGTCTGAGGTACCTGACTGCTCTTTGCTAGGCGAGCTTCACTTCCTATTCCTATGAAAAGGGAAGTTGCTTTTTTAGAAAGCTGCTTGTCGCCCACCGCTGAGGTAGGAAGGAGGCGCTGCCACGAGGTGCAGCAAAGCCTTAGAAATAAGCCAGTAGCTGCCAAGTCATCTTGGGAAACAGGGTGACAGCACGGCAGCTCCAGACAGAAACCTGCTTCTGATTTGAGACTTTTTCCTGATGCTGACCGTGGGGAAACCCAGCAGCTGCAGCCAGGCTTCTGCGAAGACCCATCCGGCGACCGCCACGGTTCAAGTGGCTCAGAAGCAAGAAGTAAAAATAAAAAGGGTTAGATACAGTGTGGGCTGCTTGTTGCATCCCAGGGAGGTTTTCTGGTGTCTAAGATATCCTGTCTGTGGCCCTGCATGTCTCCTGGGGCACAGGCCTTCACCCCTGTGCCTCCTCTGTTTCCTCCAGGCTGGGCATCTCGGGGACATGAGATGAGCCCCAGATTCAAGAAGGCCAGGCAGGGAGTGCCCTTCTGCAATTTACTTATTCAGAAATCATGAAGCCACGGCTCAGGGATGTCCTTTGAAAGCAGCTGGAGGGACACCACTGAGAAACCACGTTAAAAAAGGCAATAAAAAGAGAGAAAGTCTCTCTTATGTAGCTCCCGGGTCGCTCCAGATGGGTTCCACCTGCCCCAACTTCCCCGACCTGAAAGTGCAGGCTATAATCTCACCCAGCTGAGTAGAGTCTGTCTGGCAATTGTTTCCACCCTGTTTTCATACGTCAGCCCCCAGATGTTCTCCAGCATCTTTGCAGGCCTCTACATGAGTGTGCAATCCCAAGGACAGCTTTTACAGTCCCCTGTAAGAAGTGCATGGAGACCAGAGGTCCAGCCCATGCAATAATCGCTCATGGGCTCTTAGGCTTGCCCCTAAGAAAGTCCTCTAGGACCTACCACCCCACAGGACATGGAGGGGGACCAGAAAATGTGGCGGATTCCCTCCAGATGACCCACAGCCCACTGGATTGACCCCACAGCCAGACACCTACACTGGTGGCCCACTCCATAGACCCTTTCTGCAGCAGTGCCCACTCCCACTGCATTTTATCCAGATCACATCAAACCAAAAATTTTTCCGTTAAGGTGTCTGCTGCAGAGGTGACTCTGGCTTTGATCTGAAACCACCACCAAGGATGGAGGCACCTCTCCTCTTCCAACTGCCCCCCAGGGCTGCTTCCCTGTACTGCTGCTGTGAAAGCTGGGCAGCTCATTCCTTCCAGATGATGTTTTCATGGTCTGGCCATGTTTTTCTCTTCCCTGTTAAAAATGAGTTGTATAATTTGCCATCTGAACCTCCCTGTTTCCATTCTTGTAGCAGATTAAAAGCTTATTTAATGCTCCTGGAAGATGATGACGCAATTTAACCAACCCACCAGCCTCCATTTTGAGCACTTAGACTTTCGGAGCTCTCTGAGGCAGCATCTTGACTAGTAAAATAGGCAATATCTGGGCTCATTCTCCCAAGCTTTAAAATTAGGTGGCTACACCCAAACTCCTCGTAGTCCCCATCCCGTACTAGCTACTGGATTGAGTTTGGGAAAATCGAGCCTGATTGCCGAGGTTGCAGTACCTGCCTGTTGTGTCTCCGCTTTCAAAGAGACAGGCTGTCCCTTTACCCCTGATACACCGTCCTAAACACATCACCGAGTTTGGGATGACACACAGACACAGGCACCTTGTGTAGCCCCAGGTACCAGACCACCCCGAGCACAGGGTGGTGACGGGCTCCCTCCTGCTTCACTGCTGTTATTCATTGCCGAGTCCCGTGGGCATTGCAGGGCTGTCTTGAGGGATTGGCATGAAAAATGTAGCAGTGGCTTTGGCTGATGGTAACTGGGGGACATTCTACTAATAGGGGTGACTAAAGAGATTTTTTTCTCGACGCGTTTAGGAAAAGCCTTTTTGGAGGGAGAAAGTGACTTTTTTTCTTTTTCAACGTCTCACATCCAGATAAGAGAACTAGCGAGGAGAAATGCAAACATTTTAACACAGACACCTTTCTGGTGACCTCATGGAAGTGTGAATTCCCACTCTCCAGAATCAGTACAACCCCTTGCAGAAAACAGTCACCGGAGAAGCACCGAGCACAGCCCTCTGCCCCGAGGCAGGATCAGCCCTCACAAAACCTTGCCAGAGGAGCGTGTGGTCCTTGCTCCCGAGAGCCTGCCCATGCTGGACATGTTGGTGCCGATTCTTCTCTCCTACCTCCACCAGTCCTCCCTTCCAGGCTTTCTCTACACTACTCACACCATCCCTTTTCTTGGCTACCTGCAGCAGCCAAGACCCTGCCTCAATATTATTTTCGTTTTGATGTTAGTTAAAAAAACAAACACCACACTATTTTTTAATCCCTTATTCAAAATGAGAAGATGAGCTTGTCTTTCACAATTAAAGGGATATTCAAACTCCTCTATGGTGCTTGAAGGAGATAGAGACGCAGCAGAACAAAGCCAAACCTCCCAGCTAAGTCTATTGCAGAGGTTATTAACGGCACAGAACTGATGGGCCTGATCTGCTCTCAGGTTACCTCATCTTTGATCTGGTCTAATTCTATTGCATCAGAGCCAGAAGAAATCTTATTTCCTCAATTATTTTTTTTTCCTCAGTGTCTATACTCTCACTCGCATCAGCAGGACAGGTTGATGCCTGTGCACGCGTTGGGTTTACACAGCCAGAATTTCTTCCCACCTGGCTACTCCCTCTCTTGTAAAGAGTCCCGCAGTCTCAGTCCCCTTCTGTGCACTGTTGTTTTTCATTGTCAGCCCACCCAGCACTTCTGCAGAGAACTTTTTCCTACTTTTCCACCGAAATTTCCAGGGAAAAAAGTATTCCATGGGAAATTGCCACCCTTGAAAACTTTCTGTCACTAAAACACCATGCATATTGGCATCTTTCACTGGAAAAGAATAATTTCCCATGCAAGTTTGCTATATAAATGTCTCAAGCAGCGGCAGTCTTCTTCCTGTGCTTCTAAAATGGTGAAGGCCAAATATGTAAGATACAGCCAGGAAAAACTCTTGAGATAAAAGTAGACGTAAAACTTTTATATTGTTTTCTCCATTTGCCTAGCATGACCTTCGTTCTCCCTCCTTCCCTCACGTATTGGAGGTGATGTCTTGATTTTTCCATAGATCAAATTTAACCTCTATTCAGAGTCCACTTCTCAAGCATCATCCTCCCATACAACTATTTTGAAATGTTCTGCCCCAAATTTTCATGGTTCCAAGCCATTCACTGTCAGCAGCTAGTCACATAAATGTGGATGGCATCATGGCTTGGGTGTTGGGCAGGCAACTGGCTGGGCTGAAAGAAGTCCTTCAGCTCCTCTGCCCGCGGCATTTTGTCGAGGTTTTTCTTTCCCACCCCAGGGTTTCATGGACAAGAGGGGTACCTTCTTATGAGGACACCTTGTGTGACCTGATAGTCCTTCACCACTAGCCACCATAACCCGGGGAAACACAGAGGTCTGAGAATAGGGGAGGTTGTCACCTCCTTAGTAAGAGGGTACACCATAAAGTAGTAAAATGGGATCCTGGGGACTAGGGCCGACCGCCTCTTTTGCCTCTTGGCCATAAGTACCCTTACACAGGGAGCACAAAATGTTTTCTCAACCAAACTTCATCCACCAATAGTCTTGCATATTCAACCATCCGTAAGGCAGACCAGACAACCTGGTCAACTGAATAATTTTTCACTCTTCTCCCCTCATTAGGTAGCAAAGGATTCTTTTGTAACCCATGTATTTTCTGTTTCTGCTCTGTCTCCTAAGTGCCCGACGCTCAGTACCCAAGGGGTCCTGCATGCTGCTTTTTGATCAAAAACGCATTTCACGGTTTCCAGAGGAGCAGAAATGATCAGTGAGATTCGGTCAAATTCGGAGAATAATTTCATAAATGCATAAATAAATAAAGAGAGGGAAGTGCAGGAGAGAGACTTTGAAAAGCACATTTCAATTCAGAAGCCACGTGTATTTTGCAGGATGGCAGAAAGGTAGCACTGGCCCCTAGAAGGTCATTAATCTGGCGGAGTTACATTGCATCTGAGACACTACCTAACTTGCACTTCAGAGTTTTTCAATGATGGAAATTCCCACTGCTACTCATCAGTCTATCCCAGTCCTCCAGTTCCTGTAGCCTTAAAATCACTTCCTAACGATCAGCACTAATTTCCTTCACCGAAAGACCTGTAACTGCTTCTCCTGCCCATGGTGGACATGAAGCCTATTCCCTCCTTCTTCGCAGTGGCTCCAGCAAATGAAACAACATAACTTCTTGCAAAAATTCCTCATTGATCACACTTTCCACACCTTTGCTCAACTGTGTCCCTCTCCTTCGGGCATTTATAATTGGGTTTGGAAGTTTGAATAGGCAAGCCCACAATGTTTTCCAAATTAAAACTGACCAGCATTGACAAAGGCAAAATTGCTCCGTAAAACCGCAGAAACATTGTTCTCCCACTCAGTTGCAACATTTTCTTGGAAAAAATTATAATTAGAAACCTATTTTTTATTTCAACACAAGGAGCTGCTGTGTTTTGAGTTTTGGGTTTTTTTGGGAGGGATTTCTTTGGCTGGCCAGTGAAATGAATTCACATGGATTTAACCCCGATATGGAAAACAGAATGACCTGTGAGAAGCACATGGCTTGTCCAGTATGACGTACTGGAGGTCTGGTTTACGTTCGTATTGCATATGTTGCACTTTAGCATTTATTTTAAGCAACAACCATGACTCTGTATATCCTGTTTTGTACGGTGATGTACTTTCTTTTGAGCTTCACAGTGATGTCCAGTGGCGCAGCCACCTCTTCCACAACAAGCGGCAGGACCCTGAGGCTGTAATCTGTTGCCAAGACCACTGCCAAGGCGCAATTGCATCCTTTTTTATCCCCTCAGCTACTTCTAATCTTGCAATGTGGTGCTGACCTAACGAGAAAGCTGACTTGCACCACGTAAAATGAAGTGGTGAATGGAAACTTTGGGGCTGCCGAGGGCTCCAGCAGGATTTAGCCCTCGGTATCTTGCAAAATTGTTGCCCATGATTGAACCCCGTGGGCCTGGAGGAAACGATTGACTAGAGGGGAGCTCACCCACATGGAGTCAACGCTTGGTTGCCTCCAGAGTCTTGTCAACCGTGGAAAAGAAGCAAGGAAACTCCTTTTTTTAACATAGAGAGAATGGAAAGAATGAGGGGAAGGAAGATAAATAATGATGAAGTAATAGTGTGCCCGAGTGCTCCTTCTCTGCTCAACACAGTGTTGTGACTCCCGTGAAATCCACGGTGACCTGTTTCCACACATGAATGAGGCGACAAAAAGCTTTGTCTGCACCTGAATACGGCCTCGAGATGTTTTTGGATTTTGATGCGCCCGTAAAGGTGCCACGGAGGATTAAAGGCTGACAGGTCAGTCAAGAGGAGAAAATAAAAAAAGTAGAAATAAAAGAGCTGAGATCCTGATCTGAAATGGATGCACAGCCCAGATTGTGCAGAAGTGGGAAGCTCAGCCTGGGGTATCATGGGCTTATTTAACAGGGGCTGGGGAGCTGAGACCATCTCAGCTGAGAGCCCAGGGTACAAATGCATGCCAGAGCACCCCACGCTGATGAAGCAGAACACAGAAAGTCATTAGAAAAGCAGATAAAGTAAAATCAGTAGCACCTTTGCAGAAGTTTAACTTAAATATGTCTCGAGTCTTTTTCTCCTCCATCAGAAAATTCAGCCTTTGGCTTTTTAGCCGTAACCCTCAAGGTGCAGTGATAGCCCTATTTTGGCAGGACAAGAGAAGAATGGGCCAGAAGTTTTATTTTGCAGATTTTTGTGCATCAGTGTACCGATAATGCTGCAAGAGGTCTGGGAGGACAAACAAAATGTGGACAAGAAATCATAAGCTCTGCAGCCCTCAAATCTTCTGATAAAAATGACTTAAACCTTGACAAAATGACTAATGGGGCATATTAATGAGGGTGCCTTTGCTGCCCTGCAGCTGTCCTTTTTTCTTCTTTATTTCCATCTGCCTTCTCTTCTCTAGCATGTACCAGAGCAGGGACCACGTGTGCGTGCTCTGCGTGCAGCAGGAGCCCTTGCTGCTGACGGTGTATGCACTTTGTCCTGATTTTGCACTTTTAAAGACCCATAATCAATTAAATATCACAACAGCCCTGCAAGAAAGGCAAGAAATGCCCCCATTTCCCAAGTGGGGTAGCTGAAGCACCTTGAAGAGCGTTGCCTTGCCAGGCATCGCTGGCCACAAAGCCCCGAGTAAACACCTGAGGAGTTTTGAGATGCAAATACCCCACAACAGTGCACCTGCTCTTCCCTCCCAGACGTGGCACAGCAAACAAGATATCTAGGCTCCAACTTAAGAGAGCTGTGGAATTTTGAGTCTGGCCTAAATTTTAATCAAGAATGAAAGTTCCAGACTTAGGGTAGACTTTGCATGTGTGGGGATGGCAACGGGCCAGGAGGTGAAGCAATAAATCCATCCTAACCGTAACTCTGTTGGAGATCTCCAACTCACCAGATAGTTTGTCCACAACCAGCGTTAGCCTGCCACTGGTTTTACCAGCTTGAATGGAGGAGCTGGTGAAAACAAAAAATTACCTCCAAGGAGACCATCCAACCCATGTATGGGGCAAAAGAAAGCAAAGATCCTCAGCCCCGGATGTGCCTCTCTCCGCAGAAGAGGAATTAAAGCCCTTCTCTGCACCGTACGCAGCACCCACGGGTTCAACTCAGCAAAGGTTGCTAGTTGGAGCCTGAGCATCCAAACTACCCTCTCCCCTTGAATTCAGAACTGGGTCCCTGATTTCACTTTCTCCCCACTCTCTCCTCTCCAAGGAATTCAGCTGGAAGAAACTCATTCACCCCTTGCTATTTAAAGGGCTTTCAGCTACTTTTATTTGATGTGTGCCCAAGAGACAAACTGCCGGGTCAGCGTCTAACTTGAAGCGTCAGTCCCACCTCAGAGAGTGCCCTGATTTCAGCAATGAGACCCTGCCAGAAGGAAAGAGAGAGATGCACCATGCCCCGATCCCCGGCAGCAGTGTGGCCCATTGAGCATCCCACTCCCAGTCTTTAAAGGCTTAATTACCACTGGTCCATAGATGGGCCAAATCTTTAATCCCTCTAAAGGGATGCACCCAATGGAGAACTAGGTGATAAATAGGCTGCAGGAATGAAGCAAAACTGATGGAAAATCATTTGCACTTACCTGGCAAGTCCTAGGTTTGGATTAAATCATATCCTGCTCGATCCTAGTTTTCCACCAGAGTTAAAAAATCCCTCGCAGGGTGCGTACTTAAGAACATAAGCTCCTCTTGATAAGTTTTAATCCTTAGAGCATGTAGAAAGAGAAACCCGAATTCTTCTTGGCGCTGTCAGTTGACTGCTGTTAGTGGTTTCCTGTCGACAACAGCTGAATGACAAATCGAACTGGTTTGTTACACTTATAGCAATTAAAGGCTGGTCGTATAACCACACTGCTCATTTAACGCTAATGTTAGAACAGTGTCTACCTTAGAAGAACCGTTACCCGCAAAGGCTCGGTGGGCTATAAAAAGTACCGTCCCGCTACAAGTGATGTCCCGAATCTCTCTCATTCAGGCTGGTGTGAGTTGAAAGTCATCGCCTTAGAGCCACAGGGTGTAAAACTGGTCTGCAGATGGGAGGAGAAATATGGGTCCCGGAGTTTTCTAGATTGGCCCGTTCACAGCTAAGAGCAGTCTGGGCCAATAGCAGGGGTGGTGATATTTATTGCGTGTGCTTAACCTTTGGGAGAGTTTATCTCCACTCAGGTTCTAGTCTGAACAGTTTCCCCTTTTGCAATCATCTAGGTTACGGTGCTGTAATCTTACTCACTTTCCATTTGAGGTTCTGTTTCTGCTTAAAATCTCATCTAAAGAGAGTGGTCGTGTTTCCCCACAGAGGTGGCTGCCTTTTGGCAACGAGTACAAGGCAGCTGATGCCATCTAGGGCACCGGGGGAAGAGAGGTACAGGAGACAGCTGACAGCACATCCTGATATCTCTTTATCGCTCGTATGTAAGATCTTGTAAGATCTGCTTCCCTCTATTTTGTGCAATTAGCTCCCTGCTGTATTGCAAAAAGTTTTGCCTGGGCTGAGCACCCAGCGCCCACCTGGAGCTGTTGTGGGCAGGGATCAGCTCAGATCTCACTACATTTGGGTGTTTCGGTGCCTGCAGTCCTCCAGGGTCTTTGGGCACAGCTTTCTTTCCAACCATGCAATACTGTGAAGCTCCATCGTTCTCATTTTTACCCTCATCCACAGGGTTTCAGACCCACCCACCCATCTGAAGGCCAGGAAACTGATGTTTGTCACCTACCCACCCTTCTGGATTTTGGATGGAGCCTCTGTCACGTCAAGACAAGCAGAAAAGCAAGTCAGCCAAAGCTCCATCAAACAGGACAAGAAGGATCTTCCTGGCTGCGTGGTGGGATTTTACCAACTCTTGAGATGAGGGATGACAACTTTACGTAAGTGAAGGTTGAACCTTGGGTCTTGGCCCTGCGGTTTCAGGTAGCATCGTCGGCTGAGATAACAGCCTCCAGCTGATGGCTGTCTGGGGGATGGGGACAACCTCCCAACTATGAATCTCTCTGGAATAGTGGTCATTGGGAGCATTGCAAATGTTTGATTTTATGGTTCGTTTGCTAGGCTGAAAAAACAGCAAAGCAGAAGAACCTAACAAGCAACATTTTATTTGCTTTCATTTTAATGCCCCCAAAATGGGTCAGTTTGGTCCAGGAACATGTAAAGAAGCAGAAGAATCTAACAAGTAACAACATTTCACTTGTTGCTTTTATTTTAATGCCCCCAAAAGGAGGCAGTTTTATTCATGAACATGAAAAATCAAACTGTTGGGATGAAAAAAAAAAAAAGTTAAAACCAATTATTCATCTTTCATTTTTTACCCTGAGCTGAAGCTATTGTCCAGATTCATAGAATCATAGAATCATAGAATCATGGAATCATTTAGGTTGGAAAAGACCCTTGGGATCATCGAGTCCAACCATCAACCCCACTCTACAAAGTTCTCCCCTACACCATATCCCCCAACACCACATCTAAACGAGTCTTAAACACATCCAGGGATGGTGACTCCACCACCTCCCTGGGCAGCCTATTCCAGTGTCTCACCACTCTTTCTGGGAAGAATTTTTTCCTAATGTCCAGCCTAAACCTACCCTGCTGCAGCTTGAACCCATTCCCTCTTGTTCTATCGCTAATTACCTGGGAGAAGAGACCAGCACCAACCTCTCTACAATGGCCTTTCAAGTAGTTGTAGAGAGTGATGAGGTCTCCCCTCAGCCTCCTCTTCCTCAAACTAAACAGTCACAGCTCCTTCAATCGCTCCTCATCAGATTTATTCTCCAGGCCCTTCACCAGCTTCGTTGCCCTCCTCTGCCCTCGCTCCAGCACCTCAAGATCTCTCTCGTATTGAGGTGCCCAGAACTGGACACAATACTCAAGGGGTGGCCTCACCAGTGCTGAGTACAGGGGGACAATCACCTCCCTCCTTCTGCTGGTCACACTATTTCTAATACAAGCCAGGATGCCATTGGCCCTCTTGGCCACCTGGGCACACTGCTGACTCATGTTCAGCCGCTTGTCAATTAGAACCCCCAGGTCCTTTTCTGCCAGGCAGCTCTCCAGCCACACTGCCCCAAGCCTGTAGCGATGCATGGGGTTGTTGTGGCCCAAGTGCAGGACCCGGCACTTGGCCTTGTTGAAGCACATTCCATTAGCATTGGCCCATCGGTCCAATCTATCCAAGTCTTTCTGTAGAGCCTCCCTATCCTCATGCAGATCAACACTCCCGCTTAGCTTCGTGTCATCTGCAAACTTGCTGATGATACACTCTATGTCCTTATCAAGGTCATCAATAAAGATGTTAAACAGAAATGGTCCCATCACTGAGCCCTGAGGGACACCACTTGTGACCGGCCGCCAGCTGGATTTAACTCCATTGACCACCACTCTTTGGGGCCACCAATCCAGCCAGTGCTTGATCCAGCAGATCGTATGCTCATCCAGGCCATGAACCGCCAGTTTTTCCATGAGAATTCTATGGGGGACAGTGTCAAATGCTTTTCAAAAGTCTAGGTAGACAATGTCCACAGCCTTTCCCTTATCCAATAATCGGGTCATCTTGTCATAGAAGGAGATCAGGTTCGTCAGGCAGGATCTGCCTTTCCTAAACCCATGCTGACTAGGCCTGATCCCCTGCTTGTCCATTATATGACTTGTAATGGCACTCAAGATGATCTGCTCCATGACCTTCCCTGCTACCGAGGTCAGACTGACAGGTCTATAGTTTCCCGGATCCTCCTTTCTGCCTTTTTTGTAGATGGGCGCTACATTTGCTACCCTCCAGTCCTAACTGGGTCCTAACTGGGACCTCCCCAGTTAGCCATGACTTCAGGTAGATCGTGGAAAGTGTCTTGGCGAGCACGTCTGCCAACTCTTTCAGCACTCTTGGATGTAACCCATCCGGTCCCGTAGACTTGTGCGCATCCAAGAGGTGTAGCAGGTCCCTGACCACTTCCTCTTTAATTGTGATGACCTCCTTCAGCTTCCCCTCCCTGTCTCCTAGCTCACGAGTCTGGGTGCCCAGGTAACAGCTAGTTCCACTGCTAAAGACTGAGGCAAAGTAGGCATTGAGCACCTCAGCCTTTTCCTCATCCTTTGTGACTATGTTTCCCTCTGCATCCAGTAAGGGAGAGAGATTTTCCCTAATCCTCCTTTTGTTGTTAATGAATTTATAGAAACAATTTTTGTTACCCTTAACAGCTGTAGCTAGGTTGAGCTCTAGCTGCGCTTTGGCTCTCCTAATTTTCTCCCTGCATAGCTTCGCTATATCCTTATAGTCTTCATGAGAGACCTGCCCCCTCTTCCAGAGGTCATAGACTCTCCTTTTGTTCTTCAGGTCTTGAGATTCAGTTTGTCAAGTCACGAAGGGTTGATGTGAAACTGTATTTTCTGACAGTCAGGTACAAATCCAGGAAATTTCACCCAGCTCTTGCCATGGGAGTGAGTGGAAACTGACTGACACCGAGGGGGGTGGAAAGGACGGGGACGCTGCAGCTTGTCTCTTCATCATTGATTAATCCCAACCTAAAGCAAGTATCTGAGATGGGCTTTCCTTGACTTTCCCTTTCTTGGCTCAGGAAGCCAAGGAAATTAGTTGAGTGTAGACACAGACTTTTAACTGAAGTATGGGGAGATGTTGTCTACCCAAGATGCCTCCACTGCTGTGTTTTTTCAGTGAAGATGCCTTACTGGGTGGCCAGGTATGATTGGAAGGGGAGTTTGAGGTTCACTAGCAGTTCTGGAAAATAATTTACAACAAATATTTTGGGTGAAAGTGGAACTCAAGACCTTTTTCCAGCAAAGTCGAGAGGTGGAAAAAACTACATATCAGTCCCGAGAATTTAAATGCTTTTTGCTTCTATGGGTTGCTGCAATGAATTGGATTAGCAGGTTTCTCAAAGGAAAGTCCTTACGAATGGGCCGCTTTCAACCTTTGGAAAAGGTTTTGAATTTCTTTGGAAATGATTTCTAGTTCTTCAGGGCTTGTGAGCTTTTTTGAAATTGGAGGGAGGAATAATTCGCTAACTCAATGTATATACCTGCAAAGCTAGTTCTGCAGTCACCAAATTGATTCCTTTTTACGAGTGAAAAAAACAGGTGGGCTGGAAATTCGCACGCGATTTCAGTAGGATTTCAAGCACAACTGTCCTTGGATTTTGTTTTTGATGCTGACTTACCCGGAAGAAACCTGTGGAGAAAATATCGCTGATACCCTGAGGCAACACACAATGCAAAAAACATCACGATGTTCCGTGACGGTGAAACTTAATAAATCTGATTTCCTGTTGATGTTTTGGTGTTTAACACCCTGGTGGTGCTAACCATGAAGCTTTTCCTCTAGTGGACTTAGTCTGCTCACTGACCCGCCTCTTTGCATCTTTGAAACATCTCCTCCTTTGCCACACTCAGCTACACTTCGCCAGAAAGTTTACAGGTTATTTGGTAGGAGGGGTTGATGGATGGACCAACAATACAGTTGGTTTGGAAATTCATAGGAAAACAAAATACTGTCCTCCGAAAATACTGAGAAAGAAACCTAATGCCTCACAGGGATGGCATTTGAATAAGGTGGGTCAAAGTTAAGAACTACTCCAATCAGCGGTAAAATTTTACAACCCCTTGCCTTGCTCTTGAAGCACTTCACATACCACCATGTTTCCCCTGCATCCCTACATCACTACTCTACCTGCACTACCTGCAGGATATATGGTCCAAAAACCAGCTTCCCTCTTGCTTTAACCTGTTTTACACTGAAGCCACCCCAGCACCCTCTGTGACATTATTTTAGATTCCCAGGAGTTCGATTCCTCCTCGTCCTATGTCCCGCGAATTGCCACTTAATCTGCATCACACTCCAGGCTGGGCCTGAAGGCAGGGGTGGACAACCCTTCCCGTGGGAAGGGCAATTCCTCAGTCCCAGCATGAACATTATTTCGGCAGGGTGAGGGGTGGATGCTCAGCATCATCCAGAAGCAGAGCAGGGTCAAACACACGGGCGCAGGAGGCTTGTCCTTGGGGTGGGCTATTTCCCCTGTGTTTCTCAGAGACCTTGTGCCAGCCCAGCTGGGAAAAGACATCTCTTAAACAAGCTGACCCCGACTAAACAATGGAGCAATACTGCAAAAGGCCAGTCCCAGATCCCTCCGTGATCCCTGGAGATGAGCAGCCAAGTGACCACAAACTTCTGCAGGTCTTCTGTGCTTGCATCGGTTCCCTTGGGGTGACCAGGGGACAACATTAGCTGGAGACCTGCTGCCCTCTGTAGGTGCCTCTGCCACATTTCCAGGTTGACTGGCTCCCAGGTGGCCCTCCAACAACATCAGAGGATTTTCCTGGTACAAGTCGCGGTGCAGGGAGTGGAAGCTGCACCTGGCGAGGATGGGATGGTGGTGGTTGAGAGCACCACAGTCTTCTCTCCCATCCCAGCCTGGTCACGCTGAACCCCAGGGACTCTGCTGTGGAGGAAAGGCATTTATTTGATGAGTAACTGAGAAGCAACCATTGATGCTCCTATGAGATGATCCCGGCACGTGGTCCAACAGAATAATCACACTTCCATGCTGGGCGGTCCAGCTCCTCCATGCTCTGTTGGCAGGATTCCGCCAAGGAGAAATTCCTCAAAGCTGGGAGCCAGGACAAGAAGCAGATGGTTCAAATCCAAGCTGAGTTGAACCACTGCCATTATGGAAGAGGAACGGCCATTTCTGACCATTTCTGGAGATACAGACACTGCTCAGAAGGTCCAGATGAGATTTAGCTGGCTATAGGGCACGTCTACCCTATAGCATTTGTGGTGCTTAGATGGGCAGAGGAGATTTGGGTTCCCAAGAAAGTCTGGAGGGAATTACCACTGCAGCACACAACTCCTGGCTTGGGCTTTGCTAAACCACATCCCTGCAAGGGACCAGTCTTGTATACAAGTGTTCCCAAGGATTCAAGGGTCCTTTGGAAAAGGTGCCATGCCCAGGGATGCTGTGGGACATAGCTCCAGGAACTGGCAGCTTCTGCAGCTATGAGTGCAATAGAAAGGCCTTGCTTCACCTGAGCAAAAGAAAAAACATAAATCTAAGCCATAGGTACAATAGCGTTAGTGTTGCAGAGGTTTATTTTGACTCATTACACCTAATTTCAGGTGCCCGCTGCAGGTGGTTGAGGTTAAAACCTCACGACCAGGAATGTTTTTTGATAGAAGGAGAAGAGCAGCTCCCCACCACAGGGGTTTTTTTTTTTGGGGTGAAGACAACTTAAATGAGATAAATTCAGGCCAAAAAAACATTCAAAACCCATGAAGAGACTTCAGAGGGACCTGGCTTCAGCCTTTCACTGGTGTCTTATGGCAGCTCATTTGAAATCCATTACACAACTAAATTAAAAATAAACATTTACAGAAGAGGGAGCGGGTGACAGTGTGTGGTCTGTTACTGCGATGAGATAGATGCCCAGCCTTGGTAGTGACACGTCTGCTAGTAAACTAACCCGTGCTAGACCTGGTCTCCAGCCCTGACGCCAACTGACCTCGTCTGGCCACATCCGCGCAACTAAATGCTCTTGGCTATCAAATCTGGGTGTCTGCATCCAACTTGTCTGTCAAGAAGGGGCCCTGGTCTTGTTCGTTCCTGAGCCACGTCCCAGGATTGCTCGTCCCATGCCCAAACCAGACCAGGGGCTGTGTTTCACCAACCCCTTGTGCCCACTCCCTGACACCGCTTGATTCATCGGCACAGCCCCAGTTTTTGTTCCGATGAGACATTGCAGGAAATGTCGAGCCACCCGTTTGCTGCTACGAGCTGAAATGCAGCTGTAGGTCTGTGTCAGATGGTTTTAGCATGAAGGCAACAGCTCGTCCATCTCCGTGGTCCCTCTCCGTCATCAGCAGCCCCGGGAAGGGCAGTGCAAGCCACCGGGTGACTGCTAGCAGCGCAGCCAGAGCTGATCACCAGCCTGAGTTTGCATGTGCACATCTGAAATCTGACCCAAAAAAAAGGGTGTTGGCAAAGCTGCGGGGGAAAAAAAAAAAAGAATAATAAAAAAAAAATTGCATTTGCATCAGAAATGTGAAAATGCTGTTCTTCACTCTTTGGAGTCTGCATTGCTGCGTCTCGCAGGGCGCCCGCTCCCCCTGTGCTCGGTGCTGCACAGACACAGCGTCCAAATCACTGGGGGGGGTGTGGGGCACCCCGTCTCTGGTTGGCATTTGAAGGGAGGAGGGAAATCCCAGTCCTGTGAGGGGGTCTGTAAGGCCTTTGTTGGGATGCCGGACTCAGGAAAGGGCTGTAAATCATGATGCCGGCGGGGGAGAGGAGGAAAGGCTCAGACAGGAGAAGGGAGGGGTAAAAAAAAAAAGGGAGGGGTGAAAAAAAAAAAAAAAAAAAAAAAAAAGGAGCCTGTGAGGGGGTTTCTCTTACAAAAGCTGAGTGCAGAAGGGGCCTGGGTGGTTAGGTGTCAATGGCCAACTCTTAACCCTTTGCACCACCAGGTTCGCGCACACGACCAGTGGTCCTGAGACACCAGAGGTGCAATAGCTGCAGGTGGGGACGGAGGTGTGGGACGCGTTTGAGAGCTGTCCCCAGGCTTTGAGGGGTTAACCTTCAAGTCCCGGAGAAGGAATGAAACCCCCTCTGTCCCCTGCCTTTGCTCCTGGCCCCGAGTTAGCCAGCAGCCAGGGCACGTGCCTTGATCGGTCCCTCTTTGGAAGCAGTTAAAATGGTTTCCAGCCCCGCTGGGGGAGACGTGAGAGCAACAGGCTGTTTCCCAGCACATAAGACAGGCAAAGGCTGGTTCCTGAGCTGGTTTCTGTCTGGGGACGGATGGTGCCAGCAAGCGGGTACTCGCCACGGTGCCCTGAGATACCCACGCCAGGGCTTCCCGGAGATGCTGCTGCAGCCTTGCAAAACTCCCCTCCACACACACACACACACACACACACACACGCCGACCCCCCGGGCGAGAGGTGGCATCTGGAAAACGTTATCCCAAAGCTCTCCCCAGTGCCAGGGGACCCCAGGCTCCGCGGAGAAGGGCTCGCAGCTCTCCGTGGCATGCCAGGAGAACAGTCACGGGGCCACCAGCCCGGTTCATGTCGGGAAGAGCCACGGGATCCTTTGGGAGTAAACCAGCTCCCCGGGCGTCTCCTGCGAGGTTTTTGGGTCCCTGCACGGCATCCCTTCATCCCTGTTAGCCACGCCGAGGGCATCGCCACCCCTCCTCCCTCGTTGGGGTGGCGGAGCCGGAGGATGTTTAGGACCCAGGCTGTGCAGCTCCTCCCTTTCAGGTCTCTCCAGGGTTATTGCTTGGTGGGAGGTAGGTTCAGGGCTTGGTGGTATGAATGAAAGAGAGAGAGGAAATCTGGACTGAAAAGCTCAAACTGGAATAGCTCGCCTGTCTCCAGGCAACAGGCCTGACGCAACCGCTGGAAAAAAAAAAAAAAAAAAAGAAAAAAAAAGTCCCTTAAATAAAAAAAAAACACGCACACACAGAGATTTCTGAAGCGAGGCAGAGAGGAGGATGAGACAGTCTCCTGAAGGCGCTGGTGTCACTGCTCGGCAAATACCGAGTTGGAGACCCGAGGTGGAAGGAGGCAGCCAAGATGTCCGTGCAACCTTCCCTCTGACTCCCTGCACGGTAAGTTTGTTGCTGGCGTTGGCTCGGCTGTGCTGGGGCTGGGGGGGACAACAGCCACCCCGGGGACACCCCACCGTACCCTGGGGACACCCCACTGCCCCCAGGACTGGAGCTGGCTGAGAGACGCCTGGTGCAGGAGGGGACCCCCATCTTTTCTAGCCCCACAGAAAGGGGTAGCAGCAAGGACCAGGTCCCTGGGGAGCGTCGGGGTGGTGGCGATGGGGACCCACCAAGTTCAGCACTGGGGTCTGCCGCTCCAGCTACACCGTGGTGGGGCTGGGGGCTTGTATTGTGTCCTCCCCCCGACGCAACCTCCTGCCTTGCCGAAATCCCCTCGAGATGGCTGGCACGGTGGCTCCCCGGTGATCAGGACAAGTTGGAAGCCAGGGCAGGGTTTGAGTCCTCCTTTACGGTGGGTTTTGTCGTCAGCTGGGAGCGGTGTGGGGGGCTTTACTCACCGCTTTCGGGGGGGGGGGGGATTTTTCTGCACTGTCTGGGGTGTAACGGGGAAGAGTCTGGCCAGGTTTCGGGACAAGCACTTGTTGCTGCCTCTGCCCCCTCCCCGCAATTTGCGAGAGCCCCGGCAAGGTTTTGTCAGCCTTGTGCAGCGCAGACATAATGGGATGGAGCGCGGTGGCCTCGCAGGGCGTAGCTACCTTTGATTTTTTGAAGCAGGCACCGCGTGCCGAGCAGAGCAGGTTTCCACCTGCTCAGGTCTGGCCCTCGCAGCTCACGTTAATGCTGGGGGGGGCGGGGGAAAGAAAAAAAAAAGAGAGAGAATAAAAAAAGAAAAATCATCACCTAGAACTTCTTCAGAGCCCTTTATAACAGCTTGGGGCTAATTGCTAAAATAATACCGTCAAGCCCACACCCTTCCCAGCCCAAGCGCTTGTGCAACCCCAGGCAGAGCTCCCCGGTGCGATGCACAGCCCTGCACCCGCATCGCCCCGGCCCGACAGCCTGCGCCCTCGCCAGCCCACGCAGACCTCTCCCACCTCTCCCACAGCCGGCACCCGCGGGGGGCTACGGAGACCCCTCCCTATTTTCCTGGGATGCTCCCTGTATTATTCGGCATTGCTCAGCCCTTCGGAGCTTTCCTACATGGGGGACCTCAGTGGAAGGGGGGGTAAAAATGGATGAAAACCAAGCGCCTTGTTTCCAGTGTCCAGCTGATTCCCTTGGCTTTGTCTGCGCATTCCCAGTATCCTACAGACACCCCACTTTTCAGGGGGAAAAATCCCGTTTTGGCTGCTATGGGTTTTCTTGCTGCCAGCCATCATGTCAGCACGCTGTTATTTGCATCTCAGACCTCCTCGGCTTTCCAGTGCCCATTGCAGTGGTACCTCTTCACAGGGAGGGGGGGGGGGTCTGTACGACACAAAAAAATAAAGGAGAATGGGGAGGGGAGCCGGCTTCTCCCGGGCTGTGGGCTTGCAATAGCTCCGCAGCCATTCGGTGTTTGCAAAATGTAGCAGAGACACTGCAGGGGGAAAAAAAAAAAAAAAATAAAATAAATAAATAATAATCAGCCTCTGAGGAACGTAGCCTTTTTGGGGGGGAAGGGAGCGGGGGTCTGTTTACAACCAGCTCACCTTCAATAATATTAAATGACCAAGCGGAGCCCAGCACGGGGAGAAGGCAGGTCTGAGTACGGGGCTTATGTGATCATTGCTCGGGCAGCCGCCACGGCGGGTAATTAATTGGATGGGACAGGGAGCATGGAAAAGGGATTAGGGCATCGCCGGGGGGCTGACCCCGCACCCCCCATCACTTTAACATGGAGCCTCGGGGTCTCCTATGGCAGCTGATCCTGGCGCTGGTCTCTGCGGGGGGGGGGGTGAGCTCAGCGCTGGGCAGAATGAAGCCCAGCAAAGCCGGAAAGAGGTTTTGTTGGTTTGGGGTTTTTTGTTGGTTTTTTTGGTGTTTTTTTTTTTCCTGAAAATATACCCTTCTGCCTTCCACGTTGCATTTAGGGAAAAATAACTCCCTGTGCCAGTCTCCTGGGAAGAGAGCATTTCTCAGCCTGACCTGGCGCATTCCCAAGGAGTCCCAGCCCTTCGCGTTACCCCGGTTGCACGGGCACAGAGGTCCCTGCCTGCTCCCTCTGCTCTCCCCTTGCTGAAACACCGCTCTGCTTGGGGTGGCAGCAGGGAAAATAAGGGAAGGAACTCGTTCTGCCAAGCCACAGGTCCTTTGTGGGCAACTCTCAGGACAGGTTAGGCATGCCACCTCCAGGATTATGCCCCAAGACCTGCTAGGACCCTGGGGTAGTGCATGGAGAAGCAATCCTAATCATCATCATCATCATCGTTATCACCATCATCATCCATGGCTCCCTTTGCATCTCAAGAGACCTTACCGGAAGATGACTAGGGTGGATGGGGTGCTTTCACCAAGAGGTTATAAACTTGCCTTTGCTGCTGCTGATTAATCCTTTTTCCTCTAAGAGTAATTATACCTGGTTTTGGCTGATGGGCTGAGAGCATTAACCGCCCCACCTCCAGCTTCCCAGTTTGCAAATGCTTCTGGTGGAAGACGGGTTTGTGGGAATGCCAGACATTTGCCAATGCCCATCTTCATCCAGGATTTCCACCCGACTGCTGGAAATCTGCTGATCGATGGGAGCTGAGCTGGTCTGAAAATGGAGCTGCCAGGGTCCATCTAAAGCAGGCAGCAATCTCCATCCTGCTTCCTTGCAAGGATCCTGCTTGATTTTGGGCAGGGGAGGCAGGAGGGATAAGATGTAGGTAGACGAGAAGGGACAGATGTATTTATTGAAGCAGGTTCTGACTCTACTGGTGATGCTGGGGATCAGCATAGGAGAAATACCTTGGGGCAGGGAGTGCATACTGGTCCCCTGTTATCTCTGCACTTCTGCTCCGCTCCTCTTGGGCTGGTGGATTGGCTGCAGTCACCCACTGCTCTCCCCTCTTCCCTTCACTGCACTGTTTGGGGGTCCATCTGGGGGTTATTCGGGAAGAAGGATGCGCCAGGTGATCCCTTACCCTGCTCCAGGTCATACGTGAATGGAAAGCCCCTCTTCTTTCCCCCATGTATCCGTGTCCGCATCCGAAGGGCTGAAGCAGCAGGAGAGGCTGCTTCCCTACTGCTGCCCTTAGCATCCAAGCTGCCTGGGAGGTCTTCTGGGGATTTGTTCGTGGCAGTAAGTGGACAGGAATACCTAGGTGCCCTCAGGATCCCATTACGCCGGGTCCTGTACACCTACCTCAGCCCACTGCGTGGGGCAACTCTGTGACCACCTCTCCAAACCTCCGCAAGGGCATGGCATTCCGGATCAATCCAGGGACAGAACCTTGGTCTCTTCCCTGGGCTTTTGTCACGTATTAGGCTGGAAGTTGGGGGTTGGGTGTGTGTGAAGGGACAGAATTAATGTGGACAGCCCTGCAAGAAGGTCTTGAAGAGTCACCAGACCTAGACCTGCAGTCATGATGACAGCTTGGTCACTTCAGTGCCATCATCTTGCCCCTAGAAGAAGCTAACAGCCCACATGAGTGTGGCCAGGACGACGGCATGGACACTATGTCCAGTGGGCACTGAGGGCTAGGGGCTCCGCCAGGACCCCTCCAGCCTTGAATGGACAAGACCCCCTTCCATCCTGCACCAACCACACTGAGCAGGCAGAGAGCGTCGGACCGTGACGGCACCAATTTCAGCTGGGGTCTCTGCCCTGGAGAGAGTCCTGGCTTCGGGATCAGGCAGATCTTCAGATTACTGGTGTCTTCTCCTTTCGGGTGGAGAGAGGCTGGATGTCATTTTAGGACAGGTAAAGAAAGCATTTGGGAAGCAGGTCAGTTTTCTGAGGGAGCAGATTTCAGGTGCTACAGAAAGGGATCAAGTGGCCAAATACTGGATAATATAACCCAGGGAGATCAGCTCTGCTCTGAGCTCGTGAGACAGCCGGGGGAGCAATTAAGGCTGAGGGGAGACCTTCTCGCTCTCTGCAACTCCCTGAAAGGAGGGTATAACAAGGCGGGGTCGGTCTCTTCTCCCGAGGAACAGGTGGTGGGACAAGAGGAAACGGCCTCAAGTTGCACCGGGGGAGGTTTAGGTTGGGTATTAGGAAAAATTTTTACACTGAAAGGGTTATTAAGCATTGGAACAGGCTGCCCAGGGAAATGATTGAGGCACCGTCCCTGGAGGTATTTAAAAGATGGGTAGACACAGTGCTTAGAGATATGGTTCAGTGATGGTTTTTGTCAGAGTTAGGTTGATGGTTGGACTTGATGATCTGAAAGATCCCTTCCAACCTGGACAATTCTATGATTCCATGATTCTATCTCTGTAGGAGCCTCGTGCAGAGCAGCGTGCTGCAGCCGTACCACTTGGAGGGGGGAGGCTGTGGTGGGGGACCCCAGGGTGAGGAACAGCCCAAGCTCACCAAAGCCCACGCAGCCCAGCAGCTCCTCATTTTTGGCATGGGGAAAGGCGTTATTGATGTGCAGCCTCCCTGAAAGGGAACCACTGGCTCCAGGGAGCCGTGGTGTTGGCCTGGATGGGTTTTTCCTTTCCTCACCCGCTGCCTTGGTGTCTCCACTGCCCAGAGGATGCTCAGGAGCCTCCATCGACCACCCTGCAGCAGCCGGAGTCCTCCCTTACTTCATTGCTATGGCAACCCCCTTTCACAGGCATCTCCTCCTCGCTGCCCTGCTGCCATCCTGCTGCAGACCTCCGGGGGTGGGTGTGGGGGTGTGTGTGTGTGTGTCAGACACCCCCACCCCATCCCTGCCTTTTTGCTGTGCCGAGAAGGAAAGTAAAATACAGGGCTTTCCGCACGGGGTTTCACACCAGTCACCATCCACCCCACCTCTCGCTCCTCCTCGGTATTTCTTCAGCCCACCGTTTCGGGCTCAGGGTCCTCCTCACCCCCCTGGGACCTGCAAAGCTCGATGATGACATTGTTAGCAGGTGCAGTTCTCTCTAGGGCTTTCTTTTGTAGGAGCAAGGAGTGTTAAGGGTGAACACCGATACAAACCCTCGGAGCAAAATGCCTTGCAAACAGTCAGAGGATCCACGTCCCAAACTCCTTGGATCATAGAGGGTGTCCCTGCACTGATTAGAGTCAGAGCACGGGGACCCAGATGAGGTGGAGAGACCTGAAGATGCCAGAGGTGAATCCCTGCATGACTCTGAAGTTCCTCAGAGCTTTTTTCCTGAAGGCCGGTTACGTGAACTGCCTACTCAGTGAGAGGGAAACTGAGGCATAAAAAGGGCTGAGGTGCTTTTTGAAGGTCATTAACAGGCTGAAACGTTACCTCTGCCCCATTTCACCCACCCCAGAAGTGTCATCCATGGTC
Source organism: Larus michahellis (assembly GCF_964199755.1). NCBI lineage: Eukaryota > Metazoa > Chordata > Aves > Charadriiformes > Laridae > Larus > Larus michahellis. The sequence continues at coordinate 128,325,518 of NC_133898.1, forward strand.
TATGTGGGCACACCTTCACCCTGCAAAAGGACTTCACTTGTCCCAGGCTTTGTCTCATACTGAGGGTCTTTTTTCTTATCAGAGACTAGACGAGCAGAGTAATGCAGACCCTTACAATCGCTGCTGCTCCTCTGTAATAAAAAATGGTATTACAGTAAGGTGAACTCCACCAGGAAGAGTCAAGGGAGCAGAATATTATTCCCCACACCTCTGTCCTGGCTGATATTTTTCTTTATTCTGCTTTTTCCCTCTCATTTCCATCCTGAGTGTTTCTCCCTTCTTTTTTTTTTTAATTTCTTCTCCTAGTCCTCTTGCTCCCCACCGTGTGACCTTCCGAAGCATCGTGTGCCCTTATTTACAGCCATGAATTTAACAGGCTGTACCTGTTCTGCCCTGGTCTAGCACATACCAGCCATAGAATCGTAGAATGGTTTGGGTTGGAAGGGAGCTTAAAGATCATCTTGTTCCAACCCCTCTGCCAATGCTGCTTCGTGAATGCCTCGTGTTCAAAGCTGACCAGGGGGCAGAGAGATGACGGGGAGGGTACAGATGTATAAAACTCCTCGGGCACGTAAAACTCCCGCAAGGTAAAAGGCTGTGCCTGGCATCATTTTGTGCAACCTCCCTCTTGACCGTGAACAGCACGTGAATTTATTGTTTCCCGTCACTGGTGGTGATTAAGCGAAGCTTCTCTCACACCCCTGTACACCTCCCCTTGCCTCCTCGCCCCATCACACCCAGTTTATCAGGGGACAAACCAGGGTAATCAGGGTCTCCTGATCCCCTGCTCTAACGCACAGGCAGGGATGCCTGAAGGTGTGTGATGAGGACGGGTCTTCTGCATCTGCATCAGGGTGGGAGGAATGGCCGCAGTGGGAAGCTGTGGTGGCAGATTGTGCCGCTGGACCTGGTTTCTTGGAGCATAGGACAACCCATGAGCTTCACAAGGTGTGTCTGGCGTGGGAGAGAGCAGGAGTCGCATTGCTGACATGCAACCATGCAAAAGCCAAGCCGCAGGCCATGCCAGCTCCGTGAGTCTTGGCGTGGTAGGACTTCACACCCAACCCAGTTTGACAGTCCTGTTGTTTCTCCATCTTGGTCGTGTGTTTCTGCTAATCCCTTTGCATTACAGCTTGTGGGGTCAGTTAAGCTATCTTCTCTGATGGAAACCTAGCCCAACAAAGAAACTGAAGGCGTTTTTGTTGTCTTGGTGACCTGATGTGTCCTTCAGTATTGATAGGATTCATGCAAGGGAAGGGGGAAACCCCTGAGCAAAGGGTATTAGTGATCTGGGAGCAGACCCTCACTCCAATTTGGTGCTGAGCTCCTGTAACCACTAATTAGGCATGGCATGAACCCCCTGAGACTGGCAGGTGTGATAATGAAGACAAATCAAGGGTTAATCACTTTGATGCCCTTGTGCAGACCAGCTGAGGGGGAAACTGAGCCTGGGGCAGGGGGACTGGGAGATGGAGTCTGTTGGCTTGAGCCAGAGGCCAGGTTTGTTCCTGGGAATTAGGAAACTCAGGCAGCAAACAGGTTTGTATTACAGCCTCGCAAGCAGACTTATTTCACACGCTTACCAATTTCACGTCTCTTTTTCTACAGCAGGTCTTTAACCCAAGTCCCAGATATTGATAGGAAATTAGAGGCGGCTCCTTTCTGTCGTTTTTGAGTTTGGACAGGCTGGGGAACAGACGTGCCTGTTTAGGGGTGTCCCTACAGAGAGAAATGAGAAGTTCCGTGTTGCACCTGGGAGGAGGTGAGGGATGGGTTGGATCGGTGCTGCTTTCAGGATAGAAAAATTAAATCCCTCCACAGTTTCTGGGAGATGGTGGTGAGGAGGGGGAGATGGCAGCGGGATCTTGGCAAAGGGGATGCTCCAAACCGCTGTCGTGCTTTCCAGGTGCGATGCTGGAAACGCCAACTGAGCGGTACCCACTGTGCAAATAGTGAGGGTGTTTTCCACCCTGAGGATTTTATACGTGCTGAAGACACAGGACAAAGGAGTTTGTGCGAGCTCGGCTATGTAGCTGTGGCATTCAGAAAAGTCAGCCTTACAATAAAATAATATCTCTGTTAGGGGTCATCGAACCCAGTAGCCCAGTCCGGAGCTGTAGCAGGCGCTGTTGGGCTGCTGGTTTTGGCAACCCCTAGCAATCTCCATCTCAATGAACACAAGAAAAAGCTTGGAGGTGAGGTCTTTAAAGTTACTACGTGTTTCCCTTTATTGATTTCGGGAGGCTGGAGCTGGAGGCAAGTGAAAATCATCGGCATGCCCTCAGCTCTGCAGAGCATCCATGCAAGTGATGGTGCGGGACCTGACTGAGAGGGCAGCCCTCTGCTTTCCCCTCCATACCATCTATTTTTCAACGGAAGAAGGAAAATCGTTGCTGCCCCAGGCACGAGAGCCGTTGCCTTCAACCTGATGTAGTATCTGTGTTTGCTCCCGCTCACCGTAAAACTCTCATTAACATAAATAAGAGCAGGAACAAGACCGCAACATGACTAATTCTCCACCCCCAGACTGTCTGCGTGTATATTATCAACCCCGGGTTCAGCTCCTGCCTGCACACAATTGTGGGATAAATCTTGCTTTCTGTTGGTGTTTATTTTAAATTGAATCTTCTTACTGAAAAGGTTCGAGAGGCATAATTATGGTCTGGATTTCAGAGTTACACACGTCTTTGTGTGCACAAATAGCAGGGAAAAGAATGGCTGAGTAATTCATATTGCTGTGGTTTAGTGCATCCAGTTAGAGAGCTGCATACGTCCTGGCTGGTCTTTCCGGGCATGTTACCAGGCAGGCAAAAAAGTATTTTGTTTTGTGTTTGACGTGTAGACGAGAGCTCTGGATCTATTCCTAGCTCAGCCGTAGATGAGCATACGACCTTGAGAAAGTCTCTTATCTGATCCTACTGGCAAATGAATGCAGAAGCTGCCTGAGCTTAACTCTTGCAGAGTTGTTTGAGTCCTCTGTCCCTCTAAGTCCCATAGTGTGATTGACCAACTTTGGGCACAGCTTCCCAGACTCCACACGAGGTGGCAAGAGGGGAAGGGGGGAGGAAGCTCCTGGCTCCTCTGTGCTAGTCCTCCAGCAGGATTTTTTCAAGGGGACCACTGGGACCATTCCCAGTGGGCAAGCTGGACGTAGTGGACAGTGGTGGAAACCACAAGTCCAAGTGTCCCTGAGTGCTGGCGTCTGAACCCAGACCAATCTAGCACCCCATCTAGTCCCACACTTGGCTGGGGACCATGCTCTTGCTCTGAATCAGCTGGACAGGAGGGAGATGAATCTTACGGCTGCAGACTGGCATCTTTATCAAACCTAGACCTTTTTTTAGCAAACCTTTTCCCTTTTTTTTTTTGGGGGGGGGGTGGAACTTAACAGCTACTTTTGCCAGCTCTCCTTTTGGCTCAAGCTCTTGGGAGAAGTTTGGTTGTCTTAATTCACATGGTCCTGTTTTGCCTAAGCAGAAAGATGTAGGTTTGCCAGCCAGAAAACCAGCAAAACAGTGCCTGCAGACACCCCGACCCCCATCAACACCCCTTGCTGCCTCCAGAGGACATCGGGTTGTGTGATAAAGCCCCAGAGGGGTCTGTGAACGTGTCCTGGACTCCTTGGCTACCCTTTCACGGCCCCTTGAGTTAAGACCGGAGATGTAGGTAACCAGAGCTTCCCTAAAAGCCAGAGCCTGTCTGTTCCTGCCCCAAAAGCAGTCAGATAGCTGAGGTGAGGTAACACTCCCCAGGAGCACCTTGGCACTGTGCCTCTCCCAAAACCCTCGCTCCCTCCACTGCAGCAAGAGCCGTCTCTCCCTTCTCACTCCCTTTTCCTTCTCAAACTGGAAACCAACCATCTGTTTTTCTTCTAGGTGCTCATCCAGGGCCAGAGAGGTGCTTGAGCAGGGACCACCACCACGACTGTCCTCCGAGGGGCCGCGTTTGTCACGCTACAGGAGCTGGTCCAGCCCTGAGGGTTTCCCACTTCCATCCCTGGCCCTTTCCAGCACACCCTTATGCTGTTTGACTCCCAGAGAGGATGTCTCTACCCAAAATCCAAATAGAAGAGGCTTTGGACAGTGCAGATACTGGCTCTGGAGGTGCCGCTCCTCCTGATGACCACCTGAGGAGCCTCAAGGCTTTGACGGAGAAGCTGAGACTGGAGACCAGGCGCCCATCCTACTTGGAGTGGAAGGCGAAGCTGGAGGAGCAGGCATGGAAGAGCCCTCAGCCAGCAGGAGAGGAGGAGGAGGAGGCGACTGAGGCCAAAAAGGCCATGGGGGAGACTGTTGCCTTGAGGAAGATGCAGCTGCATCTCAATGGGAACCCCGCCCAGGACAAGGTGACTCTTACCTCAGGGAGAATAGGTGGCTTTGAGAGCATCGATGAAGCTTTGACGTGGCTCAGGAAGGAATTGGTAAGTGGTTTCCTGTCCCTATTAAATAGCACACTTTCTCAAGAGGAGAAAAAAAAAAAAAGAATGAGGAAACAAGTGACTCCTTGTTCCTACCTGCTTTCAGCCTCAGGTGAAAAAGCAACAATCAATCATTGCATTTTCTGCGGCTGGTGGCAACAGAAGCAGCCCAGGGAAGGGAAAAGATGAATGCCAGAGCATCCATCACCTCAGAGAAGGAGCTGGGCAAGTCCTAGCATCCCTGCTGGGATCCAGCAGGCTGGGGAAATATGGCTGCTTGCACTGGTTAGAACTTTTTAGCAACTTGCCCCCTCCCCTGCTTCTCTAATTATATCTCAACAGTCAGATGAATGCAGCAGGTATGAATACACCATGAACACGTGGGCACTGCTGGCGCAATAACACTTCTCTGATGAGCATCTCGAAAGGATGCTTTGTCAGGGCTGTAGGAAGGAAGAACGACTAGATCCATCCCCTGGATCTGCCCTTGCAGCTTGTGTCTGTTGGGTCTTTAGGAACTCCCTCAGTGGAAGATTGTATGCTGACCACTGTGCTTAACAGTCATTAGTGTATCTAATGACCAAATGTTTGCCTAATTCCCCTTTTTTTTTTCAACTCATAACTCCTTTTAAGGTCTTGCAATAACCTGCTTCCCCCAGGTCATTTCTCCACGGTGAGAGCAAGTGCTTCCTCTTGTTTCAAACTGTGGTGGAAACCCCTTGTTCTCACCATGTAATATCTAATGAATAAAATTCCTTTTTTTGCTATATGCATAAAGCCAGAACCTTATCTGAGACCCCACCACATCCAGCTCTTACAGGTCCATCGTCTGCTTCATTAGAAGCTGGTCCACATTCCCATCATCCTTGCATCCCAGCCTTGGACTCTATCTTACACATATCTTTATTTCTTTTGGTTATGAACTGGTAGTTTCACAGAGAGGAAGACAAGACAAAAATACTGTATTTATGGTCGGAAAATACACAGAGTCAGGACATGGGTGATGGAAGTTCATCTTTCATATGTTGTGTTGCTATCATGGTCTTTGGTGCAAATTTGGCCTGGGCCAACTAGCGCTGACCCAAGCAGCTCCCAACCCAGTGCAGGAGTCAGCACAACCTGCAGAGAATTCCCAGGAGACAGCATGGATGCAGCACATCTTTTCTGGAGGCCACAGGAGGTCAATAGGATGGACACGACCAGATCAGAGTAGCTGTTATCAGAGCTGGAGAATGGGTCCTGGTGCTCTTTAGGAGCAAGCAGACACCAGTGATCCTTCCCTTCTCCTCACTGGAATGAAAAATCTTTATTATTTGGCTCGCATGACTAGCAACAATTCATGTCTTGTGGCTTTGTTTCTCTTGCCTGATTGGAAGTCTGCCAGTGAGTCCCACCAGCATTTGCAACTTGTAGTGACAGCAGCAATATTTGCAAGAGAGTCCCAGCGGGCTGGGACGTCACTTGTGGTTCAGATGCGCTTGTGAAAATGTTCCTGAGCAAATGCTTTGCTTTGGTAAGCACTGAAAGTCTTTGGGGAAAAATTCTCGTGCACAACAATGGATCAATCTGGGTGCCCCAACATAAGAAGGACGTGGACCTGTTGGAGCGGGGCCAGAGGAGGCCCCGGAGATGCTGGGAGGGCTGGAGCCCCTCTGCTGGGAGGACAGGCTGAGAGAGCTGGGGGGGTTCAGCCTGGAGAAGAGAAGGCTCCGCGGAGACCTTCCAGCCCCTGCCAGTCCCTCAAGGGGCTCCAGGAAAGCTGGGGAGGGACTCTGGAGCAGGGAGGGGAGTCATAGGTTGAGGGGGGACAATTTTAAACTGAAAGAGGGGAGATTTAGATGAGATATAAGAAATTCTTTGGTGTGAGGGTGTTGAGCCCCTGGCCCAGGTTGCCCAGAGAAGCTGTGGCTGCCCCGTCCCTGGAGGGGTTCAAGGCCAGGTTGGACGGGGCTTGGAGCAACCTGGTCTGGTGGGAGGTGTTCCTGCCCAGGGCAGGGGGGTGGCTTAAGGTCCCTTCTAATCCAAACCATTCTGTGGTAATATTTTGGCTTTTTTTTTTTTTTTAATTCTCTGTGACTTTTGCTTCAGATAACATTTATTTGTCACCTTTTTGATGTATTGCTGTATTCGCCCAGCTAGACTGATCTCTAGAGAAGTTATTTACTGATGCTCTTCTGGATGTCAGATTTTTGGAGGATGAGACATTTCTCGGTGCCATGGCTTTCACAAGGCAAGTGCAGTGCTTTCAAGAAACCGGAACTATTACGAAGGGTTTTTGAGCTGGTCTCCTAAAATCACTCAGCGCTCTGGAGAATCTCAACTCCAGATCTGAGACCTCAATCTGGGTCCGTGCTTGCATCTGTGATGCAATCTTAAATTCACAAGTCTCAAGATGTCCAAAGACAGTAAGAAGCAGATTTTCCTTCTCAGAGGCCCAGATTTTAAATGTGTTATTTTTTTTTCTTTTAGTTTCTGCCCATGATGGAAGTATAAATTGTCTCAGGGTCCGGTTCTACCCTTTAGACTAGGGTGTGGTATATAAACCACCATCTGTTGAAAACTAAAAGTTTAAATTAAAGAAGAAAAAAGGGCAAAGCAAACCCTAATTGTTCCTCACTTTCCATTTTCCTGCCTCTTAATTATACCAGTCTTTTCTGGATCTGGACGTGACTCGTGTAATTTAGAACAATTTCCCCAAAAAAGAGAACATGTATTTGACTGACCACACAGCTAAATAGCTATGTCGGAGGCACTACTGTTGGGTAAGAGCTGCCAGCAAACAGTGAGAACACAGTGAGGCCGTCGCATCACAGGGTGCTGGCACAAAAAGATGCATTTCACATTACATCTCAAGGGTGAAACCCAGATTCTTCTCAAATAAAGGAACAAGCTTCCACACATCCTGACACAGGCAGGATTTTCCCTTGTTTATCCCTGTGTTGTGATACTAAAACAGTTGGGAAGGCTTCAGAGCAAGGCATTGTTATGCTTAAGGCTATACATTTACTTAAGGCAGTAGCCAAGGTCAGAGAGGGCAGCATCCCTCAGACCCTGCTTGGGGCGAAGAGGCAAAGGGGAAGAACCTCACGCCTTGGGGAAGGTCACCTTTAGTGGGCACTCAATCCTTCTGGTCTAGTTTATTCTAGGAGATCATAGACCTGGGAGCATCACACAATCCAGCCTTGCCCGAGGCAAGCGTGAGTATGCCGGGCAGCGTTCTGAAGATCATCCAAAAATGATCTAGTAGTCATGGCTGGGATGAAATCTGCCTCCACCACGCTGTCCTCTGCTGCAGGATGAATTCTCCTTCACTCCATGCAGTCCTTCATGAGAAGTCAATTTAGGATATGTAGGGTTCATCTATCCAATGAAAGGGTAAAAGCCCATGTCCTTACTGAGTGAAATGCAACGATGCAGGGCGTGCAGCTCCATCACCCACACTGCAACCCTCATCACAGCTACCAGTGAGTTTAGGCTGGGTTATTTCAATAGCATGGCCCCAGCATGGTCTTGGCTTGTACCAATTAACACCCTGCCAAACTGTTAGAGCTTCAGGAGTTTGCACATGCTGGGGACTGTTCCCAGCAGGCAGTTTGTACGGGACCACCCAATTTTGGAATTAACTCTATCCCAGCCAAAACCGGTAGAGGCAGCGAAGTGAATTTAACAGTATGTGTATGGCCAAACTTCCCCTTGGCCATGGTGCTACAGAACGGGCCATGGCATGGGCTAGTTGCCTGGTGAAGTGATAGTCCAGAAGTGCCCAGCTTTAAGATTAAAGTTACCTGATAAATCTGAAGCATTATTCCCAGTTCATGCAAAAGAGCTCATCCAACACTGCAAGGAAATTGCCTTCATGTCCTGGTTCAGGTTCAGCCAGGTTCTGGCTCCTCATATTCGGAAGTGAAGGACAAACCCAAAGTCTTCCTGTGCATCTGCTCTTCTTGGTCTTTCGCCTCACATGACCTGTCCCACGACCTGATTCTGTGCATCAAGTCCTGGCCCCGGTTTACAGGACTGACATATGCCCACCGAGCTCCAGCCAGCCGCGTCAGCTGGGACCTGCTGAGAATCTGGCCCCGAGAAGCTGATTTTTTCAGACATGCAAACTCCTGCTCTTGTTTTTGCGCTGAGAGAGGCTCTGTGTAGGTGTAGGAGCAAATTGCAGCACTCAGCATGTGCTGAACCGCCCCGGGGCTGGAGCACTTCCCTCCCCAACTCCTCCTGCCTCTTCTTTGCCCTTGTGTTTGCCTTTGCACTGCCAAGTGTGGCTGTTCTTCATCAATGCTGAAAGTGAAGCCGTCAGCAGCCAGGGTATGGTGACAGACCCAAAGACCAGAATGGTCAGACTGTCATTTTCCTTTTTGTTTTTGAAATTTGTCAGGACAAATGTTTACAAAGTTCTAAAACTGAGCCCTCAAAGTCTTCTTCCTCCTAAATGTCATTAAAGAACAAAACTCTGCTATGAACTGGGACATCTTAGGATAGTTATGATTTCGTCCCCATAGGAAAATACATTTTCTGTCTCAAATTCACCAATGGTTGGCACTGAAATTTGAGGTGTGTAAGCCAGAATGCAGGAAAGGCTCTTGAAAAGGGACACAAATGTCTGATGCTCTCTGCTGGGAAATGTTAGAACACCTATGATGTCCTGTTGGTCAGACATTTATTATTAAATATTAACTGTTATTATCTCTCTTTGGGATACTGATATTGGCCGAACCAGTACTTAAGTGAATTTACACAACAATGCAACACCAAAACAGTGTTGGCGTGAGCCTTGTTGGAGATCTCTCTGGGGTTGTTGAGAGGTGGACAGGAGGAGAAGAAGCCTAGATCATGGATATGGTGATGGAGACTGCGCTGGGAGTCCTCTGCTACATAGCAAGTCCAGGAAAGATTTTTCTGTATTTGTATTTAAAGCGATGAAAGAATAAGGGCACAGGCACCAGAGCGAGGTCTTCTGTACTATTAAATTGCTAGAACTGGAGCGCAGTTTGGGAGTTATCACAGAATAGGACCATCCCCAAGGGGCATTTTGGGTGCAACCACCCTGTTTTGGAGGCAGAGGGAGTTTCGTGGGGTGGTTGTGGATATATGTGCATAGTGGAGATGCAATTGTAGAAACATCTGAGAAATGATGTACTCTTCTGTGTAAGCCCACTGAGATGTCCTTCAGTTCACTTCACTCAGATGTTAAGCTGCCAGGCTTTTCCTCTGGCAGTGGGCTTTCTCCTCGGTACAGCATTCCCAATTCTGGAAGCATTTTGGCACGCCTTGATTTGACAAAAAGACAGAGGTAACTACCTCCCTCGGGAAAGATAATATGAAGATTAATTCTGAGGGAGTCAGCACAGACTATACTCAACACTGACGAAGGGTGAGATTTGGGACCCACCAGGCTCTGCGGGTGACAGCTGGCAGAGGTATCCTGGACTTCGGTGGTGTGTGACTCCCAGGCACTGCAGGAGGTGAGATACCTTGTGTGGGGCTGTGGGTTGTGCCCCAATGGCATGAGCATCTAAAATTAGCCACAGCAGAGTGGCATCTGAGCACCTTTGAAGATCAAGCCTCAAACCAATACACAGACTTAACTGACTTCTCTGAAGTGTTTGGCAAAGTTCTAATAACAGGCCTGTGCTTCTCCGTGCTTGAATCCAAGTGGCTGCACAAGGAAAACACCAGTTTAGATTTAAGTTTCTTTTGATATTTTGGAAATAAAAAGGACTAGCCTCATGGGAGCATCTGCTTCTCCACAGACCATCACCCTGAGCTTCATGGACCACAGACCGGGATGCTGTCCATGGGGCACTTCTCTTTTGGGAAGAGGTCCCAGGCAGCTCCACACCTCCATGCCATGAGGTGCTCTTTGCTGATACATCCCCTCATAGCAGGGAGATGGACCACTGGCAATGGGAATGTTATTGGTCTTCCTCTCTGTGACCATATGGCTAAGGCAAACTTGAAGACAAGTCTGGGCTACAACTTGAACTACTTCTATCTATCTGGACTAAGCCACTGGACAACAAGCAAGGATGCATCCAAAACTTTCTCTCCCTTCCCCATATTAAACATCCCTGGGGGGCTCTGAGGCTCAATCTAAACAGAGAAGCCTTCCCATAAGACTATGGGCCTCTGTGGTCCAGCGTTGTGATTCCGTCTAGCAGTTGCAGTAGCTCCTTTGCCAGGAAGGAGATGGGTTTAGTTCCGCCTCCCACCTGGGGATGTTCAAACCAGCAGCCCGTCCATCCCAAGAGGGTGCTCCAACCATGCAGATGAAAGGCAGCTCTTTGCCTGCTGGAGCTGGGTGTGCAGGAAGAGGCAGAGCGTGTTCAAAAGCAGTTTGTGAGAGCAAGGCGTGCCTGAAGCTGTTCCTGTATTTGGCGTGTGAGACTCAAAGGAATAAAAATGCACAGCTTCTGCTGGATGCGCTCCATGGGTTTCACCAGGATATTGCACAGAGTGTGTGGGATCATGCTGTTGTCCCACACAGATGAACTGGTGCATTGAGTTACACTGTGGTGGCTGGCCCTGTGAGTGAACTGTGTAAACTGAAAACCCACGGCTTCCTGCAATGTGGCGTCTGTAATCCCATTATTTCTTTCCAGGAAGCTTTGTGTAGCTCCTTTTAAAAAGAGATTATTCATCATTTCTAGCAATGGTTTGGTCCTCAGTGTGGGATGGATTGAATGTTTCTAGTACTCGTGAGGAGCCTCTGGGAAAGCGGAGAATGATTTCTGTGTTCTGACCCAAATTCTGATGATATTCTGGATGGTTTTGATCATGGTTCAACAGGACAAGTCCATGGAGGGACAGCAAGGTGTTTGCATTTCGAGCCAAGCTGCCATGATGAGTGGGAAGAGTGAGAGGAGCCATGCCCTGCAGAACAGCCCACCCTTCCACCATGCAAAGTGCTCCCAAGCCCTCAGGAAGCCAAGGCAGACTCCCAAGGGGCACAAGCAGTGACAGCCCTCATCCCCTGTGCCATCTCCTCATTGCGCACATCATCCTTTAGTCAACCACTGCCGGGCTTCATTCCTCACCCATTTACCTTTCTTTCCTGGAGGACAGAAGAGGGCTTTATCCCCCCGGGAAAGCTTTGGCTGATGGTGCACATCTCACTGGTCACCCTTGCTTCCCTGTTCAGCCCCAGAGCACAGCCAGGCAGGGCTGGGTCTAAGGTGGTCTCACAGCCTAGGTGGTCAATGAAGATGGGTGGTGGGTTTGCCCCCTGCCATGTTGTCCCCAGCCTACAGGTGGGCCAGTGGGCCATGTGGCTGACTTGGTATACACCAGGGTCAGCGGGTCAACTGCTAGAAGGAAAGAAGGAAAGAAGGAGGAAAGGGTGACTGGAGATCGAGCACCTGAAGGACATGCTTTGGAGAGCTTTGTCTTCAGCTTGCACAAAATCAAGACGCCTTCTTCAAAAGACAAGGAAAGCAAGAACCTGTCAAAACATGGAAAGCTGGCTTACAAGGGAAAAACAGCAATCTCCAACCCACATCCCTCTCCACAATGGCCTCATAATTAATTTTTAAACCCTTTTTCAGTCCCACATTCCTCAAAGCATTTAATGAAAGTATTTGTTGACATTTCTTATGTAGCTTGATAAACTGACAAGAAAGAGCGACCAAGGGTCAGTTCAATAAGGCCCACGATCGCCTTCCTGATAAAATGTCAAGTCACAGCACTTGTTGTGAAACAGGGAAAAAATATCAACAAAATTTTTTTTTTTTCATTGCAACTCACGCAGGAGAAGAAAAACCTGCCGATTGGACTCTGCTGGGGGCACAGGCTACAAGGTCTGCAAGGAAATAGTGTTTTTTTGAAGAAGGTAAATGGTTACAACCCTGCCAACAATTCGAGAGATTTCATGAGAGAGAGATTCACTCTGAGATTCGTACAAAGGTGACTTAATCCTCTCCAGGAAATCAAGCTGGAGTCCGGTTGCTGTCTGAGAGCACCAGGCAAGGTCCTCCAAGGTGCCTCCATGGTGCGGGAGTGGGAAAAGCTTTGCTTGGCTTGATTTAACTTCCATTATACTCATGTCAGCTCTCAGCTTAGGCTCTGGGCATAGCATTGCAAAGGGCTTCCCGACAGCCGGAGAAAACAGCTGGAGCGGAGCCAGGCTTCCTTCTGAGCCCTTCAACCGCCTGAAGTGGCTGCTTTGCCTTGCTGTGAGGCTATTGATGCTGCAAGGGGCAATCCCAACGTCTTTGGAGGCATTGCCTGGAGGAGGAGGAGGAGAGATTGTGCCACAAACTAGAGGAAGCCCGAGGCTGCTCTTGTTGCAGCAGCCCGCGCATCAGGCATCGGAAATTTCTCATGTGGAAATACCAGGGCCACCTGCAGAGCCTCCTGAGGGGAATTTTTCCCTCCTCCCTTCCCTTCTGCAGTTTCATGGATGAGCCACCAGATCAGGAACAAATTTACCCCCCACCCCCAGAACTGCATCTGTACTTGTAAACTAAACAGCTCATTTTCAGGCCTGGAGGCAAACTGGTATGGTCTGTCCACCTCCGTGCTGTTAAAATCCAGACAAAGTGGCTGTATCCCAAATGCCTCCTGAGGATGAATCCCTCTGTGTTAGCCCCTGAAGAGCGCCCACGGGGAATTGCTTAGGACTGGGAGAGCTGGCCCCAGCTCAAAAGATGCCAGGACCTTGCTCGCAGTCAAGTGGAGAGACTTTGTTGCTATGCACTACTTAATGTATTGCTATAGATGTAGCCTGGGTCTGTTTCTCAGCTCCTTCAAACCACAGGGAGCCAAGAAACCCGTGATGCAAATCAAAGGAGCGAGGTGAAGGATGGATTTGGGGCCAGGGCAGTTCCAGGGAGGAGCTGGAGATGAGCTCAGGGCATCGTCTCACGCACTGAGGAGTCGGTGAGGACAGCACATACCCAGGGAGCCATTGGGAGGGGAAAAAAAAAACCCCAAACAAAACAAAATCGGGAGCCTTGGTACTACGGGGCTCATTCCAGTGCCAGTTTGTGTTCTGTGATGGAGGCAACACCAGGGGAAGAGGCAGGACACTGCATCAGGGCAGATGTAGGGCTGTTTTCCAGCCAGTTTTGCTCCCTCCTTGTCGCCAGTAGTTACAGAGAGATTTAAGCCACAAGGTTTGCTAAGAGCTGTTCAGCTTCTCTCCCACCGCTCTCTTTTCTTTGTGGCTTGTGGTTTTTTGCTTTTCTGTGAGGAGGGATGTGGGGTGAGAGGTGGGGGTTGTCTTGGCATCTACTGTTCTAACTCTACCTGCTTCTGTTCCCCAGACAAAGGCCGATTCTTGCACCAAGTATTCACCTCCTTCCTTCACCTTCCCCAATATCCTGTGGCAATAAATTTTCTGCTTAATTACAAGTCGGAATTAATAAAAAAAAACCAAGAAAAAGCTTTTTTCTTTCATCATTTCTGAATCTTCCAGCTTCCAAAGTTAGGTGCCAGGGGAGGAAAAAATTCTCTGAAACACTTAGCTCATTAGCCTGGGGGGATAGTTGTTCTCTCTCCTGTGGGAAAATGTGGAGGTTCCATCCCGAGAGCCACTTCAAATCAGCGAGATAAGCCACGGGGGATGTGGAGGGTCACGTTCACGGCTGTCATGAATCAGGTCTGATTTATGCAGACTGGAAACCCCAGCCAAATATTTGGGGATGGGTCCTCTGAGGTTCTTTTAATTGGTCCTTTCCACCTCTAATTGCTTCTTCTCACCGTGGCTGCTCCCTTATGAACAAAATTAATCTGGGCTTTGCTTAAGGTTGGGATGAAGGCTATGAAGCCTGAGCTATAGGATGGATACCTAAGCCAACAGCTTTGGCGTGGCTGGCTTTAATTCCAGTTTCCTGGTGCTCCTGAAAACTAAAAATTCACCATCCTGAGCTGGTATTTGACTGTGACGCATTGCTGGCTTGTAAGAACCTCATCTCCCTCCCAGTTCTTTGCAATGGAGTAGCATCTCTAGGTGAGTTCCATTTCCAATGATCTGGTGCGTCCTCTAGCAGGGAGCAGCACGATGAGCAAATTCTCTGTGCCCTTGCCAACAGTCTCTTCTTTCCCCACCCTCCGTCTTGTGTTTCAGGCAGAAATGCGCCTGCAGGACCAGCAACTGGCAAGGCAGCTCATGCGCCTCCGCAGCGACATCAACAAGCTGAAGATCGAGCAGACCTGCCACCTGCACCAGCGCATGCTCAACGACGCCACGTACGAGCTGGAGGAGAGGGACGAGCTCTCCGACCTCTTCTGCGACTTCCCCCTCGTGAGCTCCTTCAGCCTCTCCACGCCGCTCAAGCTCATCGGGGTCACCAAGATGAACATCAACTCCCGACGGTTCTCACTGTGCTGAAGGGAGGAAGAAGAGGGAAGGATGGGGGAGAAAGAGAGAGAGGACTGGGCAGCGCCAGGGCTCTCTCTGCCCGACGGCTGGGTGAAAAAGGCCCAAAGAGGAGCAGAGGGAACAGGAACAAACAGGGAACCCACAGCTGGTCTTGGTGTCAGGGTACAGCAGCAGAGCTGGGTGCCGAGATGGCCCAGAAATGCATATCGAGAAGACAGGACCTGCATGGAGGAAGTATGGACAGCATCTGGACCCAACATGTGCACTTAGCCTGCTCCTTTGCAAAGTCCCTCCTTCTCTTCCCCCCACAGTAACTAAGAGGATGCAGATCCAGTGTGGTTGTTTGTACTCAAAAATCAAAGGAGAAGGTCAAAGATCAGCCACAAAGCAAAGCAAAATCCCTTCTCCCTTCCCCTTTACCTCCTCCCAGGCTGGAGCTGTCTGTTCAGATTCACCCTACTCCTTGGATGTCTCCTTGGACGTCTCCTTGGACATCGATCCTCAGCCTCTGCTGGCCCAAGCACAGGGTCCACTGGGCTGTTTCAGGTAGGAAGCTGATTTCCAGTGGAAAGGAGCCCTCCCAGCAGGTGAGGGACCACGGGTTAAATGATGGCCCCAAGGAGTGGTGAGAAGATGTGTTTGTTGACTTGCTCCATTGTGTCCAGTGTGCTCTATCTTAATTTTGCCTGTGGTATAGATTACGGACAGATCACGGACATGTTTTTATAGAGACTCCAGCCAGCCAGAAGTCGCCTGTGTGCCCAAGAAGTTGTACCCAGAGCAATACCGGTTCCTGATCTTGTTGTCAGCAGTGACCACAAGACACCGTGTGGTTACCCCCATGAGCAGTAAGGCAAAGGAGGTAACTTACACCCAAGACATCTCATATCAGAGCAATCACCCCCAGGCTGACATTCACTTAACAGCAGCACCAGCAAATCCTGGATCCTTTGTAGCAACACACATCCACTAGAGAAGGGAACTTCAAGAGGAGAAAAGGGACCTTTGTGTAATGAACATACGGTGTGACTATAGAATTAAAGGGAGAAATATTGCTGTGATGAGCTTTGGACCTCCAGCAAACACAAGGGGTTCCCTCCCTGCTTGTCAGTACGTAAGATGGATGCTGTATTTTCTTGCCTTTTAGTGCACCCAGCTGCACACCTGCCTGTACTTGGCACGGAGGGCAGAGACACCCACGGTGAAGCCCAGCAAGGGCAGGGACACAAGCAGTCTAGCCATGGCAATCTTGGGACACCAGGCACCCAAGATAGTCTGTCTAGAGGGAACGTGGGTGCCTCTGGACTCTCCCTCCTGTGCCGACACCTCTTCTGACCATGTCAGAGTGGTGCAATCTCTCAACCCATTGCCCCAGCACAGCTCTGCTCCCCGCCACATGCCTGAACAGCGAGCACTCTGTGGCTGAGCGGATGGCTCTGCGTCCACGTAGCACCAGCCCAAGCTCTGGGGACGGGCGGGAGATGCAAGCCAGCGCTGGGCTGAAAGCTGTGTGGCTGTGTTGACGTGCCTGTACCTGACTGTGTCTGTAAGCTGTGTGTGTGCATAAGTTGTCGTGTGTGTGCATGTGAGCCTGCAGGATGCCTCTCTCGGGAGGCCGAATGGTGGACCCACGTCTTTGTTCCCAAAAGTGATGTGAACCAGAAGCCAATGAGGCTCTGCCGTGCCTGGGAAGATGCAGTGAGGCTTCAAGACTTGGTATTTCCACAGAGAGCTTAAGTCAACACAGAGAAGCTAAATAATTTGCCTGCCTCCTCAGGTCCCCGTGGAAGGAACAAATTAACATCACAAAGGAGTTCATGGCCACATGGGGCTGGGGACTGGCAGGGGACTCTGGAGCTGAGTTCAGTCCTCTATCTCCCGTAGCAGATAACCCCTCGGTGATGCCTCCCCCTCCACTTCAAAGCTCACTGAGTATCATTTCTTTCTGCTAAGAAAGGAGGTATTTTGGGCACTGGATCTCTATCTATACCAATAAGTTAATCAGTGCCGGGTTTCTGAATCTTGTGCTGCCCAGGCAGTGAAGGTTTAATTGAGTTGTGGCCAGACTGTCAGCTGGCCTCTAGATAAGACAACCAGCCACGATGACGTTTAGTTTACCAATAGAGAAATAGCCTTATTTCCCCATGGACATCTTGAAAAAGAAAAAAAAAAAATCTCATTAAAATTCTTCTTTGTTTACTTTTTTAATAAAAAAAAAAATCAATTCATGTCCCACATGTTGATTTGCAGAGGAATTTTCGATCAACATATGACAACTTTTCAGTGAAAATAATGCCTTGGAAGAGGTTCTCTCTAGGATCAGCTAGAGTCGACTACAGGGTGGACCTGCCTTTGGGCTCTTGTCTGGTAGCCAAATGCAGGAGGTTAGTACAAGCACAGTCTTAGGAGGTGATTATATGTGGCATCAGAAATAGCAGCGGTCTGGGTTCCAGACACGTATTTTCTGCATTAAGTGGAATGGGGGATGGTTAGAACTGCCAGCTGTTAATCAAAATGCACAATTTTTTAATTATAAAATTATGTCTGTATTGATTTCTGCCTCTGGTCTCTCATTGTGTTCAATGGCTCCAGCTCTGCCTGGAGAGCGGTTGGGGAAGCACTAGTCCGGTGTGTTCAAAGTTTACAGGTACACAAGGTTTCCAGTCAGGTTTCTCTACCCATACACATCACTGGGACACACTTACAGCTCCATCACCAATTTCTCCGCCTTGCAGTCTGGAGGACACAGGAAGAAATTAAGGTGGGAGCACTTATTACGTATTTGGGCAAAAATGTATGGGAAAGAAAGCAAAAACAAAATTTACTCCTTTATGTTATGTGCTGTTTTGTTAGTCAGCCACTGAGTCAAAAGTGGGTCCAGGCATCTAAAAATATATCAGGCTAGGGGAGAAAAATAAGTAGAAGTGTGTCTGATTTTTGCTGAACTTTGTTTAAAAAAAGAGAGTCATCCAAAGTTTGGGTAGCCTTTTAGAAACAGGTCACTGCTCCCACCACAAAATTCCCGGAAAGGAGCCTCCAGGCCTCAGCGGTCTGCAATGAGATGAGCTGAGCCATCAAGTGCCAGTTCCTCTCCTCATACAAGTGGCCTAGAACCACGTTCCCTTTTCTAGGTGACCTACGATGCCTGCAGAGAAAGGCTGGTGGCAACCAAAGTTGACGCATCTGGGGTCCATCCTGAAAATACCCTTTAATGCGACCACATGTATGGACCACCAAATCAAGGCCACGGCATCTCCATCTGGCGCACCAGCAGCATCTCAGAGGTAGCTGCTGCTTCATCTGTTTGAAGCAGAGATCTACTGGACATTGATTCAAGGGTTTTCCACAGCCACCCAGCAGTAAGACATGTTCCTCGCTGAAATTAAAGAGCAAGCTTGAGAATAGTCCACGTGAATAATTTTTAATTTAGATGGCTAGACTGGAAGACTAGGGAATTCTCCAGGCTAACTGGCAGATCAAATTTCAGACTACTTTTTCTTGCCCCAAAAAGCTCACGTATACACAAATTTTGAGTGGGGGAGTCGGTCTAACGTTTTAATTGGTTACATTTTGCTTTTACTTAAAACAGTTCTAAAAACCTTAATTTAAAACTGAAACCATGAACACCTCACTGTCATTCAAACATTGTTTTGCAATGAACAGTCAAAAATCTTTTCCCTGGAACGGCCTTAATGAAACTTTTCCACTTTCTCTTTTTCAGTGGGTATCAGCCATTCATCCAGCTAAACCCATTCCCTGAAATTTTAGTCAACCCAAAGCTCAATATATTTTTTAGCACGAAGAAATAAGTTAAAAATGAATTGGCTGAGCTCGATTTCTGACTTCCTTTGGGTCAATTAAGAGGAAGCACAAAGCAATTTTTACACATTTTAAGTTACGGTCAACTGGCCGCTCTCCCTGGCATGGTCTGCCACAACGTACTAATGGAGAAGACCTTGCTCGTCTGTCACAGCTCCAGTGTAGCAACACTGAAAAGGGTCATTGTTCCTGGGAGAGTGTCTCATTTCTCACTCTTTTGGCACTGCAAATTGCTATCGTATAATCAGTGAGTGATTTGTATTTTGACATCTCCCACAATTGCCTCCGTATAACCCTTAATGAAATTCAATAGAGATATTATCGAAGAAATGGCCTGACAGGTCCCACTTACACCAGGAAAGCCAGGGAATGACATGTTTAAGGACTTAAAGACTGAATTTTCAGATTGCTTCTGCTACACAGTATTTCAGCTATCACAGCCTAACCTCTATTTTATATATATGGGGAAAAAAAAAACATCTGAAGTATTCCCAGCACCTTGTGAGTTGTTTTTTTTTCCACAGACTGACGCTGTCTGCTAAGTGGGTTTTCTTTTAGATCAAGGAAGAAAGAAGGAGTGGGAGGGAAAAAAAGGATTGGAAGGAGGAGGCGGCAGGCTACACACCAAAACCAGTCTCAGACTCCGTTCCCTCGCTGCACGTTTTACAACCCAATGCTGTATCTAAGGAGATACACACAAGGGAGTGAGGCATCCCAAAACTTTGGGGAGAAATCGCCCCTTGGGTGTTGCTTGTAGCCCAGCCAGTGTCCAGAGGAGCCGTGCAGTCCCCCAAAGGAAAAGTGGCACCAAAAGATGTGCGAACTGCTCCCAGAAATCCTCACCAGTCTCCATGCTACCCGGGAAACCTGGAAAGCTGAATAACACCAGTACCTCCCTCCCCTCGCCGACCAGAGGACATCCCTGAGCCCCGGGTGGCCACACTCATGTGAAGGTGCAATAATTGGATGTAGATTTTAAGGTAAGTGATGATCAGATTTGGAGAAAACTCTTGATTACAAGGTTTCATCTCTCACCCTTTCAATCTATTTGATGAAGAAGGACCAAGAGACCAGCTCAATGAACCCATCATTCAGAGCAGCCAAGACCTGGTCTTGCCCCACCCTTGGAAGAGGACGGTGGTGCAGAGTCCCTGCAGGCCAAGCCTTGGGTCAGCCAAGTTATCTTGGTCACCGTTGCCTCCAGGATCTCAAAGTGCTGCAAAACACCCTGGGTCAACCACCGCGAGGGTTCTGCGATGTCCCAGCCCTGAGGTGTTGGTGAAAGATGCTCAGTGCTTCACTGCTATCCCTTCCCAGACACCCCATCTCCCTGGTGGCTGTCTCAGCCCCCCCCGCCTGCCTCTCAGAGGAGGGGGAGGAGGAGGACAGGGGGGTTACACAATGTTTTTGTTCCACTGATGACTTCCCTTTGCCAGTTGGAACAGGCTGCTCATAAATTGCAGCTTTCTGGAGGGGTTTCAAGAGCTTTGCATTCTTAGATCATTGTCTCTCCTCCCCGGGAACAATGTGGGTAGGAAGGAGCTGCTCCAAAAATGCCATGTGCTAAGAGGGGATTTCTTTAGGATGGGGATTGCTCGGGGAGGCAGAGGGAGTTTCCCCCAACAGCTTTAGCTTGCAGCCGGGGTAGCTAAAGAGGCAGCTCAACGGGAAGCAGGAACGCTGTTAACGGCGCTCTGTGGACACCTACAAAGGTCAGCTCCTTTCTACCACCCCAGAAAGGTAGTTAGAACAATTATCCTCTGATTATAAGGTGGAAAATGAGATGTGAGATGACCCGTGCTGTGGCTGCTCAGCCTGAGATACAGCCAAGGACCTTCTGGCCTTTCAGGTGTGACCAACTTGGCACACTCGGCGTGTCCTTTGCCACCCTGGAGCCTGCTGGGACTGGCCTTTTAGACAAAAGCCTGTCCTGCAGGTCAATTAAAACTGGAAGTCTGTTGTTAGGCTTCTGACCAAATCAGAGGGATCAAGTTCTTAATGCGATTAAACCTATCCTGTGAAAACAGCAGCTTGTTAGACTGCCCTGTCCCCCTTCCTCCCCTGCCAGTTCCAGCCACAGCTTTGGTGGCTTTGGCAGGTGGCTTGCCAAGGGTTAGCTCTGCCTGCTCGACTGTCAGCATGGTTCCTGACATGGTGTCGGTCCAGTCCAGCTAGAACTGACTCAAAGAGCTAGCAGGTACAGCTCAGGAGTAAGCCAGGGACCATCCTGAATAGACAATCTGGGTGCCACCACCTCTTTTACAGTATGCGGGTTCTGAACCTGTCTGGGACACGCCAGTTGGTCTTGGGGACAGAAGAGGGACCCTGGTACAACATCTGCATGAAGAAACGTAGTCAGGGCAGTTTGCAATAAACTTTTCTAATAAAGCAGCAATCACTAATAGCTCAAGTCTTTCAAAGAAACAGTTCCCTAGTGCACTTTTAAGCCAAGGCTGTAGAGAAAAATTTTTCTTGATTCATGACATACAAACCTCCCACCCAGAGGTAGGGTCACTCATTTGGAGGGAAACACCAAGAGCCACATCTTCACCAGCAACCAGGACCCATTCTCTGACCAAAGGCCAAGTGAACAACCTGGCCAAGTCCTTATTATTAACTACAAAACAGGGCAGCCGCAGCCGAACTACATCTTAGGAATGGTCCTTGCCCCATGCAAGCTCCCAGACCTTGCCTGTGGATTGTTGTCCCATGCCTAAACCATGCCAGGGACTGTGGTGACCATTGAAGAGTTGAACCCCAGCGCCTGGAAATGCTTCTCAGCCATTTGTTTTGCTAGCACAAATATAGCCACAGCACAAAAACTAGCAAAGTCCTGAAGAAGTTGTTCTTCCCTGCTTGGGTCTCTTATAAGCCCATCCAAGATAGGTGGCGGACACCAGCCCTCTCAGATTCCCATGGGAAAACTTGTCCAGCTTATTAAGAAAGGTGACTATAAATTCTTAATTATCTTCATTAGCTGCCAGTCTGCTCTGAGCAGGGGTCCCAGGGATGCCAGGATGCTCCCTAGACATCTTGGTAACAAGATGCAATCGGCAAAAAAAGGGAATTATCTATCAGATGGTTCCTTGTCGTGTAGGAGGAGAGGACAGAGGGAGGATGCTCCAGGGGCCCTATGGGGAGGAGCGGCAGCCTCCAGCACCTCCCCGAAGGATGATGTGTTGCAGCATTCCGGGAAATCCTCCTGCAGGCAAAAACCAACCACCAAAAGGAAACGAAAGACGTCCCACTGTGTGCCCTGGGTGGGATCAGCCAAGATGCCACACGGCAGGGCTGAGCCCCTGCCCTGGACAAAGGGGGAAGCTTCAAGCAAGGGGGCTGGCTACGTATAGGCAGCCACACTGCCTGGGAAAAGCCCTGCGTTGTTTTTTTCGCCATTTTCTTACCCACTATTTTTTCCATTTTCTTAAACAGAGGGAGGAAGGCTCCCCTGAGGTGGGCCTTATTTGAGAGTAACCAGGCCAGAAGGGGCTTGTGATGGTTTGGTGGTCAGGGCAGTCCCCAGGAGAGTGGAAACTCTGGAATTTTCTCTCTGTTTCTGTGCCTTCACCGGTGACTGTTTAATGCAAAATACCAGCTTGAACCAGCCCTAGCAAGCCCAGGTTCCTCAGGGTCTCTTTGTCTTCCTCATGGTTGTCCAGCTATTGCTTTGGGGTGAGCAAGAGCAGGGATGGATCTTGGTGCAAGTAGGCCTCAAGACTTGTCATGTATCACAGTGCAAGGTGAAATATGTCCCACCATTGGTGGTTTCTTCCCCGTTTCAGGGTTCTGGCACAGAAGGAAAGGATTTAGTACCAGGACATCAGTACTAAGGGGTTTCTTCATACCCCTAAAATCCAAGCCTTCTTCCTGGTCTCAATTTAAAGTCATTGCCATCAAAGAAGAAATGCAAATTCCTTTGTGTGGTCTCTCTCACCCTGAAGTCCCACATCTGTTTCTTCAGAGCAGCTTGTACGCCAGTGTCCATATAACAATGAAGTTTGGGGTCCCTGAGTTCCTGTCTTCTTGCTCTTCCTATATCCAGAAATGAATTCCTGGAGGATGTGCTCCATGATCTTTCCAGGGCCCAGGGTGAGGCAGACCTCTATAGCTCTCCACATCCTCCTTTTTTTACTTTCTTAAGATGTGTGTAACGCTTGGAGACACCTGATGGGTGGACACAGGTCAGACACTATGGGTTTTTTGCCTGACAATCACATCAGAGAGCTCTGTCAGAGCACAGATCAGAATCTCATCCAGTCATATGGGTGTAAATACATTTAATTTCACTAAATAGTCCCTAACCTTTTCCTTCTCCCACTGCTGGATGTTCTTTACCTTCCCAAAAACTGTTGCTATGTGCAGAGGCTTGGACCTAGCCTGACCTACAAAAATGGAGGCATAAAAGGCATTCAACCTTTTCCATAATCGTCCATCACTAGGCTATCCCCCTTTCCAGCAATCAACCCACATTTTCAATTAAGTATGCTGTTAAAATACTGGCAAACCCCCTTTTTGTTACTCTTAGCATCCCCGGCCAGTCTCTGCTCCAGCTGGTCTTTAGCCCTTCTGCTTTTATCGCTAAGTACGCACGCAATGCATTTGCACTCTTCTTTCATTTTCTCTCCTTATTTCCATTTTTTGTATGCTCCCTTTTAGTAGCTCGGTTCGCTAAGAAGCGTCTTAATTAGCCAAGCAGGCTTTGTGCTGAAATTCCTGATTTTCATGTGCAAAGGCAGGGTTTGTTCCCAAGCTCTGAATAAGTTTTCTTCAAAAAAATCAGCCAGCTGCCTCAGACACCTTCTCCCATCATAGCAACCTTCCAGATCCCCAAATAAGCTGAAGTCAACTCTCGTGAGTTCCAGAGTACTCAATCCATGGCTTGTCTTCTCAAGCCCCTCTCCAGTTGCAAGTCCAGTCATCTCACAGCTACAAGAGACCAAGCTGCCACCCCTGACCACGATTGCCCTCTGCTCCTCCAAGTTTATGAGCAGCAGGTCAAGCACATTGATGGACATGGACAGGCATTGATCAAGGACAGGTGATGAGCTTAAAAGTTACCAAGAGGGAGGCAAGGATGGTGGTTAAAGACAGACAGTAGAACCTCATGGTGAAATTTTTTTCTTTCCTAGAAATCTGGGTTAGAAATAGGGCCAGTCCTGCTCTCTCTGGACCTGGCCCGGATCCCTTCCGTGTGTCAGCCTCCCCACCTGCTAACCGCCCCCCGCACTTTTTTCCTTCTGGG
The DNA here is from genome assembly GCF_964199755.1 of Larus michahellis. Lineage (NCBI taxonomy): Eukaryota > Metazoa > Chordata > Aves > Charadriiformes > Laridae > Larus > Larus michahellis. Next base: position 128,349,323 of record NC_133898.1, read on the forward strand.
TCCTCCATATGATGACCCAAGCACAGCAGGGCAGGACTGACTTTATGCCTCGGGTTTTCTGCATGATTTATCCACATTAGTTGAAATCTGGATGGGTTCCTCATTCCGGCTCCCCACATGGCTGCACAAATGTGTGTGCCAACGCAGAGGAGATGGGTGGGAAGGAGGGGACAGGGACAGGAGCCTTCAACTCCTCAGCACCAGCTTGTGCTGCTGCTGGAGCTACATGTTGTGTCTATCTAGTCAAGGACAAGCCCCACAACCACCTTCGTGCTTCCTGGCACGTACCAGCAGGTCTTTCCCAAACCACACCTGGGAACTGATGGTAGCATGAGCTGGTCTCCGGCAGCACTCTGATACAGCTGCCCTGCTGGGGGAGGAAGGATATTTAGCTACAGGTATGGATGTCATCATATGCACTACATCATTTACATCATGACACTTGGTTCTTGGGACCAAAGGGTAGTTCCTCACGTGTATAGACGTAGCTACAGAGCCTGAATCCAAGGTCTTGCATTTACCAAAGGTTCTTCTGCAACGTTTCAGCCAACGCTTGTGGCAAGTGGGATTTGCAGATGGCCCCTCCCCAAGCACCAGACCAATCTGTGCTTCCTCGTCTTGGCCAGTCATCCAGGCCAGCATGCCCAAGGTCCTGTAGAGAGCACGGAAACATGCTTTTCCCCTGATATCAACGCTGCCTTCCTCTACCCTTGCTCTAACCGCTGGGAGAGTCTCTCTCAAGCCTGGCTGTCAGCATCTCAGCCCGTAGGAAATAAAGCTTTTGATGAGTTCAAGCCCGGCCGATCTGAGAGATACCATCGTGGCTCGGGGTCCCACCCCTCCCAGCTCAGCTCTCCTTTCTTTCCCAGCAGCGCCCTGCGGAGAGTGTTTGCTCCGGCCTCCCCACTCCCCCCCGGCGCCTCTTTGTTTTCCTTTCACTGCTCAGCGGCTGCAGGGGTTTGATCACCTGCGGCTTATTAATTACGATGTGCAGCTCTCCTCCCTCTCCGCCAAAAGCAAAGAAAGAAAGGTCCCCTTCTTAGCTTCTCCCCGGGGACCTGTTTTGTCTACAGGCCTCCAGTTTCCTCGGAGAGCGGCTCTGCCCCATCGCCTTGTGCATCCCGCTCGTACAAAGCCCTCTTTGTGCTGGCGCTGGGCTCCAGCCAGCCCAGGCTGCGAGCACATGCTTATCTTTAAGCAGAAGCGGCATTACCAGCTTCAGCAAGACCGCTCGCATACTGAGACGAGGAATGCATCGTGCCAGGCATCTGAGTTCCTCCTGCGGCACTCAAGAAATGCCCTGCCCCAACCCTGGCTGCAATGAGTCACCCCTTTTCCATGCTTTTCCCCAGAGCTGCAGCCAGGGTTGTGAAGATGAAGCCCCCAGGCGAGGCGATGCAGAGGGGATGGTGCTCCTGCTGCCATGGTTGTCTGCCATCACCTGCTGGCACCAGCCAGAGGAACACTGGGCTGCTTGGCCAGGCTTTGGGGGGCTCTCGCCAGCACTGGATTCTTTGGGTGCTCATCCTGCTCTCCCAGGGTGATTGCTATGGGGACAGGGGGAAAGTCAGGAGTCTCTGGCAACAGCAGAGTGCCAACACTCCTCCTGGGATCATAGAATCATAGAATGGGTTGGGTTGGAAGGGACCTTAAAGATCACCCAGTTCCACCCCCCTGCCCTGGGCAGGGACACCTCCCACCAGCCCAGGTTGCTCCAAGCCCCGTCCAACCTGGCCTTGAACCCCTCCAGGGAGGGGGCAGCCACAGCTTCTCTGGGCAACCTGGGACAGGGGCTCACCACCCTCCGAGATTCAATTTATCACATCCAGGTACCCAGAGGGTTTTCATACATTGCAGACGAGGGTGTTTTCCCTGGGGGAAGCTGTCGGAGCAGTGCAGGAGATAGCTGGATTCAAGGGCAGCTCTTAAAAGAGGCAACATGGATTTTGAGTCTGGAGCAGGCTCAGCAGGAGGGGATTCGGAGGGGGATTTTTGGGATTCCTTCTGGCTTTTTTTTGCTTGGAAAGGTGGCAAATTCCCCTCTTGCCACTGGTTTGTACTCTGGAGTCTGCGCTTGCAGACTAAGCTTGTTTTGGCAGGGTTACTCACAAGCAAGGGACTGTGGATCCCAGAGGGGAAAACACACCGCTCCAGTGATGCAGAAGTGCCCTTAACCTCAAAAGGGGACCACACCGGTGCGTTATCCTAGGGTCTTTTCTAAGGGGAACCCCAAGTGCTGGGTTGCTGGTGAGAAGATTTTTGCAGTCAAAGCCTAATTTCTTCCACTTGTGTCTTTGCAGGTGTAAATTATCAGCTAGGGGGTGGCAGTCCAGGTTATTTTACCCACCTCCAGAGCAAGCCGTGTAATCCTGATAGCATGAGCTCTTGTCTGGCTTTTTATAGAGGTTTTCCTGGGGTTTTGCTGGCTCATTTCTGCAGGCTCACTTCTGCAGGCTCACGTGCACACCAGCTCTTGCTCGCTCATGCCAGCTTGCTCACAGCGAGCGTCTGTGCATGTCGCTGGTGGGTTTTGTAATGCTGGTGGTGTAGGAAAAGGAGCAAAGGTGTCTCTTCCAGGTAAGTCTTTTGCAGGAGGGGGAAAACCTGTGTTTTCTGTCCTGAGCTGGTGCTGCCTTGGGGGGAAGAGAAGAGCAAAGCTGCTCCCTCTGAAATGCAGAAGGAAAGCAAAAAGCGAGAGCTGGAGGGATGAGCCAGCGTCAGACAAAGGCGCGCCAAGGAGGGGAGGGAGCGAGGAGCGGGCTCGGAGGCTGCTGGCCGGGTTGCCATGGATTTTTGTGCTAATCGGCCCCTTCCTTGCCTGGAAGCAAAGGGAAAAGCGAGGGCGATGAGCATGGAGGAGCTGCCTTCATACCTGAGCTGTCTCCTGTGACCATCTGTCCAGTGGCTGTGCAAGCCTGAAGGGCCAAAATTCTCTGGTACAGGATATTTTGGGAAATAAGGAGGCAATGTCCCTGCACAAGGGACACCATCTCCGTGGCATGCTGCCATGGTCCTGGCTGCAGCTCGGACCCAGCTATGCTCTCCTTGCAGGGCTGTCCGTGTGCTCTGGAACGTGCTGCATTTGCAGTGTGGGTGATGGGAAGGGGAAATTTGCAGGAATAGACAGTGGAGTCAGGATTTTTGGGTGCCCACGTGGGCTGCAGGACATCCCCAGACCTCAGAAAACCTCCAAAGCCCTCTTGTTCCCCTGCAGCGCAGATATTAACGCTCCCTCCAGCATGAAAATGTCCCTCCTTGGATTTCATCTGTCTCCAGGTCCCAGGGTATATGTTGAATCGTGGCAATATGTTGAATCAGGGTATATGGCGAATCATGGCATAGACAAGTGTACTCTTCACTGGGTTAAAAACTGGTTGGATGGCCGTGCCCAGGGAGTCGTGATTAAGGGGGTGAAATCCTCTTGGTGGCCTATCACCAGTGGTGTCCCTCAGGGCTCAGTTTTGGGGCCCGTTTTGTTTAATATCTTTATCAACGATCTGGATGAGGGGATTGAGTGCACCCTCAGTAAGTTTGCAGATGACACCAAACTAGGTGGGAGTGTTGATCTGCTTGAGGGTAGGAAGGCTCTACAGAGGGACCCGGACAGGCTGGATCAATGGGCCAAGGCCAACTGTATGAGGTTTAATAAGGCCAAGTGCCCGGTCCTGCATTTCGGTCACAACAACCCCAAGCAGCGCTACAGGCTTGGGGCAGAGTGGCTGGAAAGCTGCCCAGCAGAAAAGGACCTGGGGGTGCCGGTGGACGGCCAGCTTAACATGAGCCAGCAGTGTGCCCAGGTGGCCAAGAAGGCCAACAGCATTCTGGCTTGTATCAGGAATAGCGTGGCCAGCAGGAGTAGGGAAGTGATGGTGCCTCTGTACTCGGCACTGGTGAGGCCTCACCTCGAGTGCTGTGTTCAGGTCTGGGCCCCTCTGTACAAGAGGGACATTGAGGTGCTGGAGCGTGTCCAGAGGAGAGCTACCAGGCTGGTGAGGGGTCTGGAGACCAGGGCATATGAGGAGAGGCTGAGGGAGCTGGGCATGTTTAGCCTGGAGAAGAGGAGGCTGAGGGGAGACCTCATTGCCCTCTACAACTCCCTGAAAGGAGGGTGGAGAGAGGTGGGGGTTGGCCTCTTCTCCCAGGGGAATAATGACAGGACCAGAGGAAATGGTCTGAAGCTGCGGCAGGGGAGGTTTAGATTACATATTAGGAAGAATCCCTTTACTGAAAGAGTGGTCAGGCACTGGAACAGCCTGCCCAGGGAGGTGGTTGAGTCACCATCCCTAGAGGTGTTTAAGAAAAGTCAAGATTTGGCACTTCAGGGCATGCTCTAGTGACAGAGATTGTAGGTTGTTTGGTTGGACTCGATGATCTTAAGGGTCCTTTCCAACCATGAAGATTCTGTGATTCTGTTCATGAGCACATGAGAAGTTGTGGATGCCCCATCCCTGGAGGGGTTCGAGGCCAGGTTGGATGGGGCTTGGACCAACCTGGGCTGGTGGGAGGTGTCCCTGCCCAGGGCAGGGGTTGGGACTGGATGACCTTTAAGGTTCTTTCCAACCCAAACCATTCTATGATTTCCCACCTTGACGCACCCAGGATGCTGTTGTCTACCTGGACCAGGGAGGATGGTGTGACGTCTGTGCTAAACCTCCCTTCCTCTGAGTCATCACTCTTTATTGAGCCCTGGTTTTGAGACCATCAGGAAAACCACTCCAATAAAGCCAAACAGGATGCTGGCTTCCCTAAGATCACGGCTGCCTTCACCAACCCGGGCAAAGATGCTATAAAGGGATTATAATTTATTAACATGGCTGCTAAAACCCATTAATTAGCCTCAGACACGTAAAGAGATCTCTGTCTGGGGATCGGCTTCTAGAAACATGATGTATCTGCTGGGCGTGAGTGTGCGTGTACACCACAATGAGAATGAGGGTGTATACATCTGCCTGTGCCACGGTGTGTGGATTGGGTGTGCGTGTGTTGCTGTGCATGTGTGTGTTGACACACATCTGTGCACTACAGGTGTGTGCATGCCCATAGACTGTGCCGAACGCGCTCATGTGTGTAACATAGACTTTGTGTGTGTGTGTGTACAGGTAACATGTTCAAAACATGATGAAGTGATAAACAGAGTGTGTGTGTACCACAATGCCTGCGCACATATGTGTATCATTGTGTGTGTTGAGCACAGCAGTGGATGTGGACACCAAGCTGAGTGGTGTCGTTGACATGCCTGAAGGACAGAATACCTCTAGAGAGAGCTGGACAAGCTCGAAAATTGGTCCCATGTGAACTCCATGAGGTCCAACAAGGCAAAGTGCAGGGTCCTGCGCCTGGGTCAGGGCAACCTCTGGTATCAATACAGGCTGGGGGATGGAGGGGTGGAGAGCAGCCCTGAGAAGAAGGACTTGGGGGTGCTGCTGGGTGAGAAGCTCCACAGGAGCTGGCACCATGCGCTGGCAGCCCAGAAACGCCCCGCAGCCTGGGCTGCATCCCCAGCAGCGTGGGCAGCAGGGCGAGGGGGGGATTCTGCCCCTCTGCTGCGCTCGGGGGAGACCCCCCTGCAGTGCTGCCTCCAGCGCTGGGGCCTCGGCACAGGAGAGACACGGAGCTGTTGGAGCGGGGCCAGAGGAGGCCCCGGAGATGCTGGGAGGGCTGGAGCCCCTCTGCTGGGAGGACAGGCTGAGAGAGCTGGGGGGGTTCAGCCTGGAGAAGAGAAGGCTTTGGGGAGACCTTATAGTGGCCTTCCAATAGTTAAAGGAGACATAAGAAAGAGGGGGACAGACTTTTCAGCAGGGCCTGTTGTGATAGAACAAGGGGTGATGGCTCTAAACTAAAAGTGGGGAAATTTAGATTAGATATTAGGAAGAACTATTTTACTCTGAGGGTGGTGAGCCCCTGGCCCAGGTTGCCCAGAGAAGCTGTGGCTGCCCCATCCCTGGAGAAGTTCAAGGCCAGGTTGGACGGGGCTTGGAGCAACCTGGTCTGGTTGAAGATGTTCCTGCTCATGGCAGGGTGGGGTTGGAACTAGGTGGCCTTTAAAGGTGCCTTCCATCCTAAAACCATTCTGTGTGTGAAAACTGTCTACACGTAGTACGTGTAGACCACAAAGCACCTGCACAACATCTACATGCACGTGTGTTTGTACCACTGTACGTGTGTGCGCATGGGGGTATGTTTGCACATCCGTGTGCAAATGTTTGTGTGTGTGTCTCATTGTACGCTTGCATGAGCACAACGTGCATGGGTGCATAGGGCTGGTACTGTGCATGTGGCTCACTGCAATGCCTATTTTAATCTTGATTTTCATGATGTTTCGTGAAGGTTGCTGAGGGGCAGAGCCAGGCTCCAGAGCGGAGTGTGCCAATGCTCCAGCGTGGGGTTACAACCAGTCCTGGGGACAGGTCAGTCTGTGGGCTGTCAGATGGGCTAAGCATGTCCCTGACCTCCAGCCACTTTGTCCCCACCTGCACGGTGCTCCTGTGACCGCATCAGATGCAGAATGGACAGGGGACAACCCTGCTGCTGCTGGTAGCCCTTGCCAGTGCAGGCAGGTTGGAGGGGTGGAGAAGAGCTGTGCTGACCTTCCTTGGAGATAGGAGATGAAATGCATCCCTTTGGTACCTAAGTAGCACCTCCCCAAGTGAGAGCCAAGGTCAGAGGATGGGTCCTTGTGACACATTTCATTCCCAAACCCACCTCTCCTCCTCTGCACCAGCCTCCCAAGTCTGCTCTTTGCAGCACTGTTCTCCAACATGTCTCCCTTCCAACACCCTTTTTCCTCTGAAGTCATAGAAATGCCCTCAGCTGCAGGACTGAGATAAGGGCACATGCTTGAAAATGATGCAGATGTTCTTCATTCAGTCTTGCCCTGGCTGCCAGAACTGCCTTCTCCAGTCCCTCTGATAGACAAAGGATGGTGCCGGTTGCCACAGAAAGCCCTGCTTGAGTGAGGAGCCACTCACTGGTTCGCCTTTTGGTTTCTCCTTCCTCCACATCCCAAACAGTCAAATATTTGCCATTCCCTCTAGCATCATTTTTTTGTAGAAATAGAGAGGTCTCAGCTCACCCAGCCCATCTGTCCTCTGTATCAGTGTAGATCTCATTAAAAGAGAGGACATAATTAAAGAGGAAATAAATAAAAGCTGTGCTGGTCCTGCTTTACTGTTTAGTGATGTTCCCACATATTTCTCTGCTCAGTTGTTGGTGCTCGTCATGCACTGGCTGCATCCAAGGGCATCCCTTCTCCTGGCTGCTGTGGGGTTTGGAGCACTACATACGAGCAAAATTCAAGTCTGCATCAAGCAGGAGCTGATCTTTGCACGGCTCCTCAAGGACTACAAGGGAAGGAGCCCCAGCTGCCCTTTTGGTGCTATGTCCCTTTCTGGGTGGAGCTGGTTCACTGCATCCATCTACCATAGGAGCCAACCAGGCTGGGGCTGCAGCCATGCACGCATTGCCTCCAGAGCTCTTCTGGGCACCACAAAACACTTTTTTCCTTTTTTTTCCTGGGTTTTTCACAGTGACTCTTGAGACCATGGAATCATATAAATGGCTTAGTTTGGAAAGGACCTTCAAGATCATCCAGTGCCACCCCCTGCCCTGGGCAGGGACACCTCCCACCAGCCCAGGTTGCTCCAAGCCCCATCCAACCTGGCCTTGAACACCTCCAGGGATGGGGCAGCCACAGCTTCCCTGAGCAACCTGTTCCAGTGTCTCACCACCCTCGGAGGGCAAAATTTCTTCCTGTTATAGTGAAAGATTTCTTCCTGAATGCTCATCCATCTTCCTAATACTCCTCCAACTCCACTGCTGCAAAATCCAGAGCTAGTAAGCACGTGGGCTGGTCTTAAAACCCACACACCTGAGCTTAGAGGACCTCTGAACTTTTTCAAGCCACTGTAGAAGCTTCCAACATAATCACTTCTCTGGGCAGCTGCTGTATGCTCTGAGGTTGCAGTATTCAGGTACCAAAGCCCACAAACAAGAGGAGTAACTGGTTTGGATCTGCAAGATCCCCTACACAAAATCATGGCTCTCCATCCAGGTCCCACAGGATGGCTGTCATCTCCCCAAGAGCCTTTACTGGCCCATCAGTCCGAGCAGCAGCAGCGGCTATGCTTATCACGGCACAGGCCGAGTGGGCACAGGATTTCTGTGGGAAAGGATGAAGGCACCCTGCCCTCCTTGGCATCTCATCTGGAGGCTGTATCTTCATATTGGCCCCCACTTTTAAGCTTCTGCCATTAGCGTAAGGTTTTCCTGAGTGAGACTATGTTCAAGTGCTAGGGATAGACCAACCCTCCATGAATTTCTCTTATCCCCTCCTTGACTCTGCATACCCCCTGGGCTCCGCAGGGGAGGAATGCATCAGCTCAGGAGTCAGGAGGTTTCTGAGGGCTCCCAAAAGCTTATGCTGGAGTGCAGGATGGGACACGTCTCTGTTGCACGCGCCTGGGACAGCGCTCAGCCGCCACGGCCCAGAGCAGCCATTCCCTGGCGTCATCATGGTTTCAGCTCTGGGGTGAGGTTCATCGCGCTCTCAGTCCTTCCCAAAAGGTGTCTGATATGGTGGGGGTGAGATGTGGGGAAGAACAGGACCACCCTGGCTACTGAAGCTGCAGCATCATTTCTAAAGCGAGCAGCTTCCAGCTCATGCAAAAAAGAACCCCAGATGATCCCCTCCTCCTCCTCCAGCATCCTTCTACCCCAGCAAGGCGACCTCGACCAGGCTTTTTCCTCGGGGGAGCAAAGGGAGGCAGGGAGGGGCGTTGTAACTTGAGATAAAACTGGGTTAATTTGGCATGGAAGGGGTTTTTTTGTCTCCCCGTTTCTCGCTTCTCAGGGGAAGAGTGTGCTCTTTCTCCTTCCCCTCTCTATTCGTATTCCGAGCTCATTTGCTGCAGTGAGAGCTGCGCGGCCGCCAGCCGGGCCGGGAAGCACATCTGCATCGTGATGTAGTCAGAAACTCGGGTCTCCAAATCAATTACTGACCTTCTGCTGCTCCAGAAATTGCTCAGGATGGATTTGCATGTTGGGTGTGGGAAGAGAGATTGTGGGGGGGGGGTTGGTGCTCAGCCACGTTTTCTGCTTCTCTGCCTCTCTGGCTTCCTCAGGGGCAGAGCTGTGATTTATTTGGTGGATGTGATTAATTATATCTCATAAAATTTCCCTGTTTGTCCTGATCTTCCCTCTCTTGGTACCAATTCTGATTGTTGATGCACAAGCTGCTTTTGGAGTGCTTTTTTTCCCTATGATTCTTATGAATGACGCCGATTGTGTATCCCTCTGTTTGTTGTCCACCCCCTCTTCCCTCCAAATGGCTTTTGAACCTCCTGATCCCTGCCAGATTTGGCAGAGCAGCCAACCTCAGAGATGTCACATTCCCACAAATCTTCCTCAAGTGTCTTTCTGTCAGCTTATTTATTGAGCAGATTCATGTCCATACCAGTGAACTAACCAGTGCCTGGACTTATCTTCTGTCCCAGGGCTCCCCTAGCCATATCAAGTGGCCACGAAGGTGGTAGATATGGTAACTGCTGACCCACATTTCACCAAGTCCTGGGGAGCAAATGATGGAACCACCGGGGAATCAATGTGAAACCGATAACACGAATTAGGTCTTGGCACGGTGGGCATCAGAAAGTATCAGGATGCTGGGAAAAGAGCGAGAAATAGTCGTGGGCAGCAGAGCCATAAGTGAATGTTAAAGACTAGGCTGGGGTGTCCTCCCTAGTATCTCTAACACCCCAGGGGTGAGGATGCTGGGGAAGCACCGGAGGACTGGCCCATGGAGAGGTGCTGGGTTCATGAGCTCTCCCTAAAAAGCATCTCTTCGGCCAGCATGGGCTCAAAGGACCGTGCTGTGATCCCTGAAGATATTCCCTATGTCCACTCCTGCTTGTACCACCCAGATCCTCACAGTCCTTCTTGGGACTGATCCCCGCCCCTGCCCAAGGGACTGTGCAGACACCACCCGAGGGAGACCATGGTCCAGCCGGGGAGTGGGGCAGCAGATGGGGCAAGGCAGAGGCATGCACCACAGCGCCCAGAAATCCTGTCAGGATAGAGACTCGGAAAACAGAGGAAATTAGTATCTCAGGAGACAATTTTCCCCTAGGAGCAGTTCTCCATCTCCATCTGCGTCACGTGCAGAGCAGAGCTGGGAGCGCCTGAGAGCCGACCATTGGTGTTTGCTGAGCCGTGAACACGGAGAGGCTGGTATCATTTGTCTCAGTAAACTGGTTATTAATTCTTGCAGCCAGGAGGGCATGCATTCACATTTCCTTGGCAGTATCATGTGCTGGCAGGAAATTAAAAGGCAGAAATGCCGGCTCTTCCCACATTTAGAAAGCACACGGACACCCGGCCAGAGCCAGGCTCTTCTCAACCATCCAGAGAGACACTGAGGCAGTGTCTGAGGTGTGTGCCGTCATTGCCAACACTCTACCTAAATTAGAGGGGTGCATTTGAGCCTTTTCAGGGGGAGGGAAATAACCAACCGGCAAGGAAGTCCAAGCCTGTGTTCATTTAGAAATCCCTACACATACAAACAACCATGCCCACGCAGACAGAGGCAAATAAATAAGTAAACATGGGACAGTTGCTTTAGTTCTCTGAGGGTTTTACCCTCAGATCGCTGCTGGAGATCAGAGCATCTCCGGAATAATGTCAGTACTTGGCTCAAACCCCCGGCAGGCAACGAGGGGGCTCAGGAGTTGCTCCCTTCCTCAGATAAGAGATTAGCTTTGGGATTTGATTGTTTCAGTTAAATCCTCTCCTTCTTTTGGACACTTGGGGCTTACAGGAGAGGGAGCGTGGTGGGAAATGCCCCCATTGCCTGGATGCCAGTAGGGGGAGTTGCAGGCTGGATTTGGAAGAGGGGGACAAATACCACAGGGACTGAAGCATTAAAGGATCCCTGAAGCTTCATTCTAGTCCCATCCCCATCCCTCTGTGCTGGGGAATTCCGTGTCTCGCCAGCATTGCCACACTCAGAGCTCCACTGGTAACCGGGAGAGCTCCAAAGCTCCATTGAGGCCATTCAGATCTCCCCCTGCATTCAGATATCCCCCTGCAACGGTTCCTCCAGGGGATTTGGGGGTATCAGGACTCTCCTGGGGTCATTTGAGCCAGCTCAGGCAAACTGCTGAGCCACAAAGAAATGAGTAAAAAGCAGAGGTGGCCGGTGCCAAAAGTAGACTGGGGAGGGGGATCCTTCCTGGCTTTGCACATAACGTTTTCAAGGATCACAATTTCCACCAGCACCTTTGAAGAAGGGGGCAGAACATCCATTCCCGGAAGAAGATCAGATAAGGCCTCTCTGCCTGCAGAGATGAAGAAAGGCAGAAGGTTCACTAAAAGGGTTTCTGCATCCCCAGCAACCTTTGAAAAATGGTCTTTGATCAGGAAAAAAGGCAAAGAAGCTCCATGTAATGAATGAATCTTTACAGCGCACAGGTTTGTGTCCCACAGCCCCTAGGCTTCTTTCACCCACTCACACCAGACTCCCAGATAATCCCATAACTCTCATTTCTCCTTCCTAAGTCCCCTTGATCTCCCAGGTGCAAAACTCCCACTCCCTTCTCTCCTCCATCCCCCTGTCTCCTGTCCATCCTTGGCTCTCTGGCTGTGGATACACCATGTCCTGGCCTTGTTTGGAGCTGCAGGTGCTGAGCAAGAGGGCAGAGGCACTGCCTGCCTCCTGTGTCTCTGCTCTAGGGGACATAAAACAGTGTGAGGCACTGCCGCCCCTGCACTCCCTTCAGTGCCAACAGTAATGCATCTCCTGTCCTCCAGCCAGTGACCAGTTTTACTAAAAACCTCCGAGAACCGCATATCTTTGAGACCTGCACCCTTAGATCAGACATGGCTGTGATTTGTCATGTATTTCAAGGTGGCTAACCTTGCAGACAAGCATGAGGCATAGATCTGCATGGTCATGTAAGCCCCTTTCTTTAGAAAACCCAACAAAACCACGTTTCAGAGCCTTGAGTTGGCTGATGGCTGTAGTGTGGTTTCATTTCCTCCAAATGTTGCTATGTAAACACTAATCAGTCCAAATTATTCAAATCACAACTGTCGAGCATGGAAGTAGCATTAATGAGGAAAAAAAAGGAACAGATCGGTAGAGCAGAAAGTGTCCTTTGGCTGGAGGTTGGTGGCTCCCATCCAACACATGCAACTCACACCCCTTCCTCTCCCATAGCCCTTGGAAACGTGTCTTGTTGGGAGAGAGCTCTGGGCCAGTTGTCCAGCCCCAGGGTTTCTGGCTGGCAAAACACTAGTGGGTATTTCACTTTTCATGGAGAATATAAACACCCTGGGGTCTCACGCCCAAACTGAGATGTCCCAGAACCTGGAAGGGCTCTGTCCTGCTCTGCTGACAGGTTTCCAACTGATGCAAGACCACCTTGGGTGGCTACTGCAAAACCAGGATGAGTGTGAGTGTAGGGCCCTGTTTTATCCTACCGGTGCCCCTGTGCAGACTCATAATTCACTTCACTCATTTCCAAAGCCAGCTAAGCTTTGAGGCACTCTTAACACCTGTGGCTCCAGCTATGGCCATGGTTGTTCCTGGAGGCAGACTCACCCCAGGTCATGGTGCCTGACGCAGTTTGGGCTCATCTCTGGGAGATGAATTGGTGGTAGAAATGTGTCACAGTGCCAGATGAGCCCTCCATGTGGGTTTGGACCAAGGAAGGCACCAGCCTCCAAAGCCCAGGCCTATGAAGGCCATGGCAAATAACAATTCCCCATACCAAGCTAGGTGAACCATGGCTGCAGGGCTGTATGCATTCATCAGCTCTCCCTGCCTGTCTCCACAGAGCTACGTCAGACTGGGGAGACTACGTCAGGCAAGGGAAAAAGGCTCTCATACAATTGTAGGATGGTTTGGGTTGGAAAGGACCTTAAAGATCATCCAGTTCCAACTCCCTGCCCTGGGCAGGGACACCTCCCACCAGACCAGGTTGCTCCAAGCCCCGGCCAACCTGGCCTTGAACCCCTCCAGGGATGGGGCAGCCACAGCTTCTCTGGGCAACCTGGGCCAGAGGCTCACCACCCTCACACCAAAGAATTCCTTCCTAATATGTCATCTAAATCTCCCCTCTTTCAGTTTAAAAGATTTAAACGGTTTTAAAACTGTTCCCCCTCGTCCCGTGGCTCCCCTCCCTGCTCCAGAGTCCCTCCCCAGCTTTCCTGGAGCCCCTTTAGGGACTGGCAGGGGCTGGAAGGTCTCCGCGGAGCCTTCTCTTCTCCAGGCTGAACCCCCCCAGCTCTCTCAGCCTGTCCTCCCAGCAGAGGGGCTACAGCCCTCCCAGCATCTCCGGGGCCTCCTCTGGCCCCGCTCCAACAGCTCCGTGTCTCTCCTGTGCCGAGGCCCCAGCGCTGGAGGCAGCACTGCAGGGGGGTCTCCCCCGAGCGCAGCAGAGGGGCAGAATCCCCCCCTCGCCCTGCTGCCCACGCTGCTGGGGATGCAGCCCAGGCTGCGGGGGGTTTCTGGGCTGCCAGCGCACAGTGCCGGCTCCTATGGAGCTTCTCACCCACCAACACCTCCAAGTCCTTCCCCTCAGGGCTGCTCTCAATCCATTTTCCACCCAGCTTGTGTTTGTGCTTGGGAATTGACCCAGGGGAGTCCTTGAAGGTTTCTCCAGGCCTTTGCAGACCCGTTAAGGGGTCATGGTGTAAACAACACTCACAGCTCTGGGGCTCATGGTCTTACATCATGCCCACCCAAGTGCTAAGCTCAAACAACCACAGTGTGGACACCACTAGCAAAACCCTCCCAAAGCAGAGGACAAAAGTGCACACCTCCGCCATCCCCTGCCCCAGGCTGCAGATTGGTGCTGCTATGCCAGCCTATGAAAGGAAACTGTATTGGCTTTGCTACAGGGCAGTAACGTCTGGAAAAGGAGTAGAAATAAGTTCCCTGGTGGCATCCCACGGAGTTTGTGGGATCTTCATCCTTGGAGGTATTCAAGACTCAGCTGGTGACCTGATTTAATTAGATCTGCACTGAGCAGGCCGTAGAACTAGATGAGCTCCAGAAGTCCCTTCCAAACTGAATTATTCCATGATTGTACATTGCTGCCGTGCTCTGTAGTAATAAATTAACTGCTACCAGTCACCAGGCCAGGAAAAAGTTTCACCGCTGGGGGCTACATCTGGTGTTTCGTTGTATGGGTTTTTTTTTAAAATAAACTTTTCCAGACAGTTTTTGAACATCGGTGACACCAATACCTGAAATAGATGTGAACCACTCATCCCGAAACGTCACAGCAGAGCCTTGCAGGAGGCTCTTCAAAGATGGGAATGGGCATCTCTTGGAAGCTGTTCAGACTCAGCATACTGGAGCAATTTTCAAAAAAGCAAAGCAGGTGTTACATGTGGAAAGGGGAAAACAGACTCTGAGGAGGGGCAAAATGACATCGTTCCATGGAAAGCTGCTGGTCTATGGAGAAAGCCGGCTAGAAAACACCTGCATCCAGTACGACATCCAACGGCAGCGTATACTAAAGCAGGAAACTGTCAAGTCAGACCTTGAAGCTGGTGTTTAGATTATTTGGAAAACATCCCAGACATTAAACACTTGGAGCTGTTAGAATAAGGTCAGAATAAGAGAAATGATACTTGGGAAAGGAAGGAATGAACCCATCAATCCTCAGGCCTCAGGAAGAGAAATTTTAAAACCTTTAGAGGGAAGAATTTAGAATTTGGCCAGAGCACCATGAAACACTTCACCTAAGGTGTTTGGGTTTCCCTCTTTGCTTTGCTGGCAGTCGTGTTTTCCACCTGTCTGGCCCAGAAACATGGAAAATCCAGGTGTTTTGCTTCGTGGCCCTGCTCCTTTCTCCACTGAGGTATGAAAGGACCTGTTGTCCTCATTTTTGCTTCAAAGGCAGCCACATTTTCAAGGGACAGAAGCCAGTGACCACGACCAGAAGATGGAGGAAGATGTCTGCGTTTCTCAGGGAATGACTGTTACCCTGTTTTCCACCCAGGCTCAATTCAATTTGGAAAGTGCTTAAAGACAGATTCGGTTACCAGAACTGTGGAACTCCTTGCCACAAGAGGTTGTTGCTGTTAAAAGTTGACATGAAGTTCATGGGGGACCAGGTTATTGTGTGACAGCGAAAGTCAGTGTTGCTAAATGAGCAGACGGAAACCACAGATAAATTCAGGAATAACTTGAGGCACAGCGTAATTTGAAAAAATACCTTGGGGAAGGATATTTTAGGTTTGCCTTATCCTTACGGTATTCTCTAGGCATCGGCCTCTGGACACTGTAGCAGAGATGTCGGGAAGATACGCCTAACCCATAAGGGCTGATGTTTGAAAAGAGTTTTGCATGTCTGACCCACCTGGTTTTGTATGTCCCAACCCTACAGAGGTGTTTGTCTCTTTGGTTTCTGAATTCATGCAATTCAGACTCCAGCTCTTTCTGGCTTGTATGGTCTGTTCTTATTAACAAGGCTTGGGGTTTGGTTTTAGAGGGGTAATTTCTCTCACAAACAAGAGGTCTGAATTAGCCTCAGCTGTCCTCAGCTCCTGCTTTCTCCTGGGAAGAGATGAGAGCGGTGGGGTCAGTGCACGCAACTCCAGAGACTCCCAGGTCACCTCCTGGTAGCCCACCATGAAGGAAACCAGCCCCATCTATGCCTTCATCCACCTGATTTCCAGATGTCTATATTCTGCTCGATGTTTGCACTGGAGCTAAACTGAGGTCGGGATTATATTTACACCCCCAAAAATGTCCTCTACTGATGGCCAAATACCTGTGACTAAGAAGGATGCTCAGGTAGGTGCAGACTGCCTTGCCACCAGTCAGACCTTCCAGCAAAGTCAGCGATGTGGGTCAGGGCTGACACAGCCACCAGCACCCAGCAAAGCAACCCCAGACACCACTTTCAGATGCAGGTACCCCGAAATCCTTGCACGGAGTGTTTCCTATGCGCTTTCAGGAATCTTTGGCATTGGAAGCATGAAGGGGTGCAGGGGGGTTAGGTGGAAATTAAGTCACTTGTGCCCTGCTCCTGCATCCCACTTAATACACGGCAAGTTGATTTTCAAAACATCATTGATGCTGTGGATCGGAGCAATGGCAGGTTTATTACCTGCCCCGCAGCTCACTCTGCCTGAAAACAGTTCCAGGGTGACAGAATAAGCATTGCTGATCAATGATGCAGGCAAGATGGAGAAGGAGGAGGAAAAAAAGACCTGTGGGGTTTGCAGCATGGGCCACTCAGGCATTTCACAAGGAGATGGAGAGCAATAGGGTGGGCTGAGCCCCAAAATCACATAAGCAACCTGCTCTGGGCAGGGCCATCCTTGGGACAGACCTGGCTTAGGGCTTATCCTTTGGTAAATCAGTTGGCAGCAGTTTCCACTCCTCTCAGTGAAGGATTTACCCCCAATTTAGCCATCCTCTGCTTTGCTGAGCATCTACTCAGCTTTTTGTAGGATGCTGCTGAAGCTGGGGGATTCACCTAACATTCTACACACAAGCCAGCAGCTGTCCTGAGCCCTGGGTGAGAGCCAAGGGGCGCTTCACAGCACCCACCACCCAAAGCCAAGGGACCTCTGAACTGGCCTCGAGGACCTGCAGTCCTCAAGGGTGTGTTTTAAAGCCCCTTCTCAAGAGCTATGGGGTGGTGTTAAGGTCGGAAGAGGGGCCCCCTTTCAACAGGACTGATTTCAGGAGGGGGTTTGGCCCATCAATCCCCATCTGACCTAAGTCTGTCATGAAGCAGAGACTTACCTGCTCAGAGACACACTTTTCCCACCATGATGCCACAATACAAAGGTGGTTCCAAGAAACCCCGAACTTTGATCAAATTGAGTAAGAAAGAAAGAATAGAGCTAGGGCTGCAATTCTCCATTGCGAGAAGATGTGTCCTAGACCAGGTCCTGGCTTGACCAGCATGCAGACCCCTGGCAGAAGGACCTCCATCTCCCAGAGACCATGCAGTCAAACAGTGTGGAAGAAGTTATTGTTTCCAGTCTCTCCACCATCCTACAAATAACCCCTGCCCTTCCACCTTTGGGGTAGAAATCCATGATTGTACATGCAGTGGGCCAAAACTATGTGAGGGACCATGACAACCCAGTGGAGATGGCCATGGTCCAGTGAGCGGATCCATCCCCCGTCCTGTGGGGACCCTGTTTGCCAGCACAAATACAGATGACAAAGCCCACTTCAGCCATCATCCAGTTGCACAAAGCCTTATATGAGCTTTATATGGGCCTTCACCTCGTATTAACCCCATGTTCTTTCAAGGAAATGTGGCAGAGACCCAGAGTTCCTCAGAGGCCAGGACACAGTTCATTAGTGTGTAATTGCATGAGCAATTACAGCAGAAAGGCTAAAAGAAACCTAAACAGAAGGGCCAGCCCCAGCCCCGAGCCACTAGGTCGTATCCATGTCCTTGCACAGTGCATAAGGAGATGCGAAGGAAAGTTTGATGGCTCCAGGAAGTGTAATTAACTTGCAGTGATGAGTGGGAGACTGGGAACAATATTAATGCAGCATATATCATCTTTTAAACAAGTCCTGTTTACTTATAACAGGCTCCCATGACCTGTGCCCTGAACTTAAACCTCCCCCTTTGCTCTCTTATCCACTCATCTCCGGATTTTTGCGTCGCTGGGTGAAAGGGAAGGTCGGTCTGTTGGTTCGCAAGCTCGCTTGGCCCTTAGGAAATGTAGACGAACAGATCTGGGAAGAGCCTTGAGAGATTGTTCAGATCATTTCCCTGCCCTGTGGGAGGAGAAACTCCACGTAAACCAGTGCTGGCAGTATCTACCTGATGGTCTCACCAAGTATCACACCTACATTGTGCACAACGCCTTGTGTCTCATCTGGGTTTTCTCTGCCAGAGACTGAACGATCCCCTTTGTCCTGGCTCAGTCCCATGGCTCTACATGCCCCAGGGACCCTACTCCATCCCTTTGATTTGCCTTTTCACCCCAGGGTGATGCCCATGACATGGAGAAGCTGGTAGCAGGGTTCTTCATCTCCATCCAAATCCTGGTGGTATCTTCTGGAAAATCCTCCTTTCTCCAAAAAGACCTTTTTTTTTTAAGTTCACCACCCCCATGTGCACATGTACACGGTTCTTTTGGAGTCAGTGGGACTCATCCTGGCCAAACCTGTGCCCACAGCCGAATGAGTGAGTGGGTGCAGAGCATCTGAGCCTGCCTGCAGCTTTATACCGGCTCCGGTACTGCCCTTCCCACACAAATGAAACTAAGTCAACTCTTTAATTATACCAGGTTTCTCAAAAAAGGGACAATTTTCTAGGGAATGTGCTTAAATATATGTTTAACGTCTATCTTGAAGCAAGCCCTGACAGCAAGGCAGGCTGCATGGTGGGGACAGAGAGACCTCCCAGCAGTGAGGGAGGGATCTCCGAGGGGATGGGCCCGGGACAAGATGGGTCCTTGGTGGTGCTGGGAGAAAGGCGATCTGCTCCTTGCTCAGCCTGCCCCATGAATGGGATAAAGGGACAGCCATGGGTCGGGCCCTGCTGTAAATTACACAGATACACTATAAATAGATGCAGTTTCCTGCTGGAGCCCATTTCTTGTTGTTTTAAGGGCCCGAGCTGGGCCCCATGAAGCCAAGGGGAGTGGAGGATGTGCTGTTGCAGAAAAGAGTGGTCTTCGGCACGCTGATGCCCAGCCTGACCCCAGCACCAGCTTTTCTCCAAGGCAGAGCCCCTGTCACCATGCAGTGGCCCGGAAAGTGGATGGACAAGACTTTCTGGGGTTAAAGACAACTCACCTCCTCCCTGTCGATGAGCCAGTTCCTTGCCATGCCTCCCTTTGGTCTGCTGCATCTCCCTGGGAGGAAAGTCCTGTTGAAATGGCAAGTCTCTTGCAGCAGGATTAGAGATTGGGAAAGGGCCTTTCACCAGAGGGCTCATTCAAGAAGGGAAATCATAGAATCATAGAATGGTTAGAGTTGGAAGGGACCTTAAAGATCTTCTAGTTACATCCCCCTGCCCTGGGCAGGGACACCTCCCACCACACCAGGTTCCTCCAAGCCCCCTCCAACTTGGCCTTGAACCCCTCCAGGGATGGGGCAGCCACAGCTGCTCTCGGCAACCTGGGCCAGGGGCTCACCACCCTCACACCAAAGAATTTCTTCCAAACTTCTAACCTAAATCTCCTCTCTTCCAGTTTAAAACCATTACCCCTCGTCCCATGGCTCCCCTCCTTGCTCCACAGTCCCTCCCCAGCTTTCCTGGAGCCCCTTTAGGGACTGGCAGTGGTTGGAAGGTCTCCGCGGAGCCTTCTCTTCTCCAGGCTGAACCCCCCCAGCTCTCTCAGCCTGTTCTCCCAGCAGAGGGGCTCCAGCCCTCAGATCATCTCTGTGGCCCTTGCCTCCATCCATTTTTTAAAGTAGCCCAGAGAAATTCTTGCCAGGATGAGTTTAGGTGGTGTCATACTACCTTGAAGCAAAGGCGCAGGAATGGGAGCTCTCCTGCCAACTCTTCGATCCTGTGATCATCCCCAGACTCAAAACAGCATTGGCAGTAATGTCACAAATCTTACTGTGAGTCCTTCCTGCTGCTGGCCTCAGTCTTAATCCCTACCCCCATGCATGAGATTTTTGCAGGTAGGGCTTGAAGGAAGGTCTGTGCCATGCTCACCTGCAGTGATCACAGGTTCTGGGTCTGCGGGGCCGAGGCGGGGAGTAGCGTCCCCAGACTCAAGTTCATCTTGCAACCAAAAACGTCCTGCCCTCATTTACCTGCTGGTCCTTCCCACTGACACGATGGAGTGGGATTTCCACCAGATGAAAAAAGGGAGAACTCGGGCTGGAAGGACCTTTGGCCTCGAGCAGTCCCTGGCCAAGCTACTGCAGCAATCCCTTCCCATAAACCCAGCTGTGAGGTGTACATGTGAAATGGATTAGTTAACTTCACCCCTACTTCTGATTTGCATCCCACTGTGGAGGTCCCCTTGCTCTCCATGCAGAGACTTGCATCTTCTTTACTTCTTTGCTGTGAGGGTGGCAGAGCCCTGTCACAGGCTGCCCAGAGAGGTGGTGGAGTCTCCGTCTCTGGAGACATTCCAACCCCGCCGGGACGCTTTCCTGTGCCAACTGCTCTGGGTGACCCTGCTCTGGCTGGGGGTTGGACGGGATGATCTCCAGAGGGCCCTTCCAACCCTGGCCAGTCTGCGATCTCCTGCCCACCCAGCTGGTAGCAACCAGCCATGGGTCAGTGCCACTTGCACGAAGGGCTTCCTCCATGGGGAGAGCAAAGCAGGAGAGAGCAGCGGGGCTGTCCTGCCTCCTGCTCTGCCTCTTTTTAAACAAAATGTCTCCAACATAACTATGGAGCCCCTGCGTTAGGGCTGGGGAAGCCAAGACAGTTTGCAGGTACCGCTATTTTCTGCAGCCTAAGCTGACTATTTTCCAGAAAGCAATATACAGAGTTAAACTTGAGGGCTACCGCGTCTGACCTCAAAGCCATAGAGAATTTGTGCTCCTGTTTTGATTAGGACTTACAGTTTCAAGGAATGAGCACTAATGCTCCCAGACCTCCTGGAAATCACTGAAGCCATTTTTAGACTATGAATAATTCTTAAAGGGGAGCCCACTGATACCGAACTGCTCTCTGCTAGCAGGAGAGCCCCTTTGCTGCCGATCTGTGCAGCTAACCCATAATTTTCCATATCCACGCATGTACAAATCCAGCCCTTTTTCTACTTGAGATGAAGTCTGGCTTTCTCTTAGCAGCCAGGGCTCAGTATTTTCCTCCCTCTGCCCTGTAGACCCACCAGCACTGTGGCTGAGGAGGCCCCAAGGAATGAACTGCAGAAGGTCCCTTGGCTTCTCCTGGCTCCTAACACGGCCTCCACAAGCTGGACTGAAGACCCCTCAGGCAGCCTGGGTTCTCTTCAGACCCCTTTCCCTGATGGACTGTAATGAGGGTGGTCACTCTGTTAAACCATCCCATGCATTTGAAGCCATTCTGGTCCTCCCTTGATGCTCCTCACGGTCCCCAGCCATCCCGTGCTCCCCTCCTCTCTTCCAAATCTGCTCAAGTCAGAGCAAAACCACAGAAAGAGAAAGAAAACCTGTTCCCAGCTCCAGCCCAGGGGGAAAAGGTCTGGGGAGCTAATTATAGACCAGTGCATCAGAGCCATCAATAATTCAGGAAGCTCTGAAATTGGAGATGAGATGCAGGATGGTGCTGTCCCGGCGGCTGAAGCACCAAACGCTGCTCTGCCCTTGGAGTCAGGGTGGTCAAACCATGGGTGAAAATGTGGGATGCAGCGCTATCAACTGTCCATTTCAAGGGGCAGACACCAAATTCAGGATCCCCATCCTTTCTCCTGCTTGACCAACAAATGAAGACGGCAGGATCCTGCTTCTCTCAAGGCTTCAAGCCACCAAGCTCCAGCTTGCTGCTAGGCTGTGCCTCCCAAGAAAGACCCAAGTCTCATTTATCACCTCTTCCCACACTCAGCTCTGTGCTTTTCTCTACCCTGAGTAAGGTTTTGAGCTTGCTGGAACAGGATTTTATTTGTGAGGTTGTGGTTAGGGTATCCACACAGCACTGTGCATTCTCTGGCGCTGTAGAAATGCTCCACTCCTGCCATCCTTGAGACGTTGGGATCAGGTCATCACACTTTTCTGAGCATCCCTTAAATTTAGAGGGAAGAGGGAGGAGGAAAACAGGGAGGTGAAAGCCTGAAGCTGAAGTTAACACAACAGCACAGGGGGCTTCTCTTGCTAAATTGGGAATTCAACCCGTCCCTGGATGCATTTCCCACCAGCTGAGCTTCTGAAAGGACACGTGCCCACCCCCATCTCAGCTTCAGCAAAACAGGAGTGATTGCATTTGCTGAAGTAGATGAATCCAAGCAATTATGATGTCAGCACACCCTGAAAACACAGCCCAAGTTTCTCCTACCTGTCTCACAGCTGGATGTGCACACCTGGATGAGCTCTCAAACACCCCCCAGGTTAGTGCACACCTATGTTCAGCCCCATGGACACACCACCATGTGCTGACACACACAGGTGTGCACCAACGTGTTCAGATATGCAGGAAGTATTTAGAAGCAGCTGAATTCAGGTTCCTAACACCACAGAAGAGGGGGCAAGGAGAAATCCCACCCAAAGGGCATCGCACTCATGGTACTCAGTGCAATCAAAATTCAAGGCAAAACTCCCACAGGGCATAAAAACGCTGTCCCACAGGGCACCGGTCCCTTGTGCTGACTGCACCGGGATGTGTCTCCAAAAATTAGGGCCCTGAAGGACGTGAATTACTGGATTTGCTCTGAGCATCGTCAAATGTGGCTGGGACCAGCTCCAAAATGGGGCTGGTGCGTAGTCTGGGATGCTGCTATAGCAGCGAGCATCCCTTCCCGGCAGCTCGGGCAGCTCTCAGCTGAGGCTCTGGCTCCCTCTCCTGACACCTTTTGCTGGCCCAAACGTCTTCCCAAAAGCTGGTGGGGAAGGCACTGGTGTTGCCCATGGCCTGTCAGGTGTTGGCCACAGGCACGAACCAAACCACCGAGTGGCTCAGGCTTCCCTCAAAATCCAGTTTTGGTGATGGTTCACCCACGGAAACATTTGACAGAACAATTGAGTGCAACGTGCAGCAAAGCTTCCTTCAAAAAGCCATATTAATCATGATGAACCAAACCAAAGCAACCCCAGACCCATGCCAAGCATGGCCACTGGCAGTGCGTGTAGGATACACATCTTTCTCCTGGATCTCCAGTGAGCTTCCCCCATGTCCATCTCATTCGAGTCCATCTGAGTTCACACGTGGGAGAGCTCTTCTTGCTTCTCTAAGCCCGCTGGCCAGAGGTTCTCCCAGGGTGGGTTTTACAGACCCCTGACCCCACCAATATCCACGCTGAGGGCCAGGCCACCTCTGGCTCATCCTTGGGATCTCCATGTCAAGGAAAGGTAAACCAGGAGAGCAGCAGCACGGACAAGCTGGAGAAGGGAAGAACCCGGAGCCAAATGCGGGGTCTGAGTGGGGAGGTGGCCTTGGTATCCCTGAGGGAGTTTTAGGAGAGGGGTGATGCTATCACCGGGATGAATGTATTTAAGTGGGTATTAGTAGACCACAGGAGCAAGGAAAGCCTTCTGGAAAGCAAGGATAACGCCACTTGTGAAGCTGTGCTTGGTTCCCTCTTGATCAGGCTGGTCCCCCCCAGGGGTGTCAGCAGCAGCAGCACCGCAGGGACTCAGCATGGGGCTCAGCCCCATACCCCAAACTCCTTCTCCTCGCTGTCCTCTGCCCCTGCTCCATCTCCTCTGCCCGGCTCCCACCAGCAGATGGCAAGACAAGCCCACATTTTGGGGTGAAAGCCACCCTGAGCCCCTAGGAGACAGGCCTGTGCCTGGGAGAGGCTTCTCTAATGTCTAATATGAGGTTCAGTTCACCCTGGGGCATCTCCCTCTCTCTTCTTCCAGCTGCCCCTGTCCCAAAATTTCTACAGACTTGGCATTTTTAATTTCTCTGTTCCTCGGTGCATCTTGGCTGAAATCAATCATGGGACGCAATTATTGCTGGGGGAGCGCTGAGGAGCAGACAGACAAACGGTTGGGCATATAATTCTTCGTTTTCTTAGGAAGCGGATTAAGAAATATCGCTGGTACAGGAGTTTGGGAGCTCGGGAGGAGCAAGGGGGAACGGCCAGATTTCGAGTCCTCTAGAAAAATAACAGAAAAAGCAATGCTGGCCCTCTGCAAATCCCTTTGCAGATCATCTGGCTGTGTTCCCTGCCTGAATTTGGCCGTCTCAGGAGAGATTTGGTTCACATACCCCCACATTCCTATTTTTAATACCCCTGGGATTTATTCCAGGGACCATTTTCCTCTCTATATATAAGCTTCCCATCCTGGCTTCCTGCCTATGGGACCACATGGGTTTCTGAGGCATCGTGCATGGATTAGGGCAGGAAATCTCCTCTCCCCATGGCCAGGGACCACGCTGCCAACCTCTCCTGGCTGCTGGCACAGGCTCAGCGGCAGCAGCGTGGCACTTGCTGTCCCCTAACGATACCTGGAGTCACTTTGGGGGCTCCAAGAGCCACAGCATGGCCAGGGCTCCCCGAGTTATCACCGTGCACTTGGACGTTGTGAGACATCCAAGTTTAACCTCGCCAACATGTGAAAGAGATACAGGGGGAAAAGAAAGTTTAAAGCAAAATGCATCATCTTGCAAAGTAGCTGCGCTGCTCAGGTTCTAGAGTAATGTTTGGATTCACCCTGAAATGCTAATCCACAGCCAGACAGGAAAAAAAGGCAGGGAAAATCGTGATAAAGTCTGCTTTAAAAAGGTTGCTGGGAAGTGGAGGGCCGGTTTCACGTAAACATGTGTCTCCAAGTTGTGTGCAGCCATCCATTTTCCTTAAAAAAAAACCCAAAACACACATGTAAAACCCAGTATTTGGGAAGTTTTGCATCATCAGCCCCTGCAACACATCGTACACAAGGCCTACAAAATCCAGGGCGGAGAGGATGTGGCAATGCAAAGCACCTTTTTTTGGCCTGAGCTCACTCTCTGAGGAGGGAGAATCCCCCACCTCCCCGCTTCTCCAAAATCACTCCTTGAACAGCTTCTCCGTGGTCACAGAAGAAACCTGGGCCAGCTGTACCTCTGACACCAACCTTGGCCATGGAAAAGCCCTTTCCAAAGACTTCTCCTGCTCCAGCAGTGTTGCTTGCCCCACGCACATCCCAAATCGGGGCAATCGCTGCACACCCAAATGTCTCCCACGGCCAGAGGATCATCAGTGCTCACCACCTCCATTTCTGTCTCCCGGCCAACGACAGCTCTAATTAATTAATGGCTTCCGGAGAGACAACAAGTCAAGCCTTAAATTAAACTTTCCACTTCAACAGGCATCTCAGCAGGGATGGAGACCCCTGCCCTGGCCAGATGACAAATAAAGCTGCGACGGGCTCCACGCGTCTCGGAAGAGATGGAGACGCCGCTTCTTGTGGCGATGGGAAAGGATTTGGAACCAAAAACCCATTGTGAAGAAACGTTGGCCAGAGCAATGAGCAGAAACTTCTTGGCAAGGTGTTGGAAGAGCATCCGGGCTTGGAGTTCCCCAAGTGGAGCTTCTGGCAGCATCGCCACCAGTGTCAATGGCCCTCCTCTCACTATGCTTTTATCATTCAAAAGGTTTAAATCAGGACTTTCTTTCAAAAATGCTGCCTGGTCCTGGACTGAGAGGAAGTACTTTTAAGAAAGAAAATAATCCCTGAAATTTTTTACTTATTAAACCCTTGCATTTTTGGTAAATAAAAAAGGATTTTTTTTTTTTAATTTAAATTACAATTTTTAAAGTAAATACATGAAACCAGAAAGCTGAAGAGAAAAAAGAAACAAGCCAACATCGATGTCATAAACCTTTTTTTTCCCTTTTTTGTGGATGAAGAGTGCTGGGAATGGGAAGGAGTTTGGAAAAATCTTCCCAGACAAAGCTGAATCGAACCATGTTGATTTGCATTGCACTCCCAGCAAGGGAGTGAGGGTGAAGGCCACCACCAGTGCCCCAGCAGGAATGTGGGGTGGAGCTGGGTTTTCTGGGAAAGACGTCTGTCAGAGAGCTCTAATCTCTCTGTCCCACTGGTCACCCCAAGTCCCAGAAACCCTCAGGGAAGGTCTCAAATCCTCCTGTTCTCTCTAGACAGCATTTCCAGGGAAATCCAAAATGCCAGGACAGAGGCCAAATGTCATGTCCTCCTCCCACCTCTTTGCCTTCCCCTCTGCTCTCCACTGCACACCCTTTTCGGCTGTGGCCAACTCCAGAACTTCCCAGTGTCTGGGCTACATGGGGCCTTCACACCTTCTCCACCCTTTTAAGTGGTCCTTCACTGAGCATTGTACGGTTTACAGAGAGACACAGGAGAGAAGGAAGAAGATCCCGTAGGGACAAACAATGGGGAGACTGATTCCTGAATTTCTGCCAAAGGAGATGGCAGATGTCCAAGCCCCATCACCTGGGCCAGACAAGGGTGATCCAATGGTCATGGGTCACAGCCTCCTCCTCCTCGGGTTCCAAGCCTGATGATGCTTTTTTCCGCCTTGGGTTCCGAACCTTATGATGCATTTTTTCCTCCTTCGCACAGTGCAACTGCCCTTCCCCACGACAACCCCCTTCACCGCGGTGGCTGTAGTTCTGTTGCAATCTCTGTAGAGTCAAAACCCCTCCAAGCTGCCCTGGACCCTTGCACAGACACACTGTCTGGATCAGGGCACAGTGTGTCCCCAGGGACGAAGGTACAACCGTTCCCATGCAATGTGGATCTTGCTGGCCCCGTTCTCCTGCTGGCGGAGGACCCACAGGGGTCACTGGCAGGGATACGTGCCTGGGGACGGGTGGGAAACGTCATGACCCCTCTCCCAAAGGCTCAGAGTTATCTTGGGCAAACGTGCCAGCCCCTGTTGCCAGGCGGGGTGGCTGGAGGTGGAAAATCTGCTCCTGGCGCTGATCCTGGGACACGCTGCCAACAGAGTAAATACCCCCAGGCAGCCACAGGTCATCGGCAGCTCAAACATCTGCCCTATCATCTACAGCATGTCTTGAGTGAGACCCTGCTGCTCTTGCGCACTGGATGGGGTAGTTTTTCCACCCAGCAAGAAGATCACGAGGCTGAGGGTCAGCAAGATGAAGAAATAAAGGTGTTGCTGTTTTCTTGGAACTCGTCAGCCAGCCGGCAGAGAAAGCAGTTGAGCAAACCTCTGGGTAGATCATGTGCTCTACGTAGATGACGTTCTCTGCTTGGTGTCATCACCAGGCTTTGCAAGTCCTCTGCCATGAATGGAGGAGGCAATATTCATGGACAACTGCTGAAAGAGGTGGTGCCACAGTGCAAATCAAGGGCTGAACCTTGGGCATTGGGCTCGCGGAGCTGATGTCCACAGGGAAGTTTGGGCATGCAGTGCAGTGGAGCGATGGGGCCACAATGAGTCCCTGGTGAGTCCTGTTGCCCCTAGCAAGAGCTCAGATTTTGCCAGAGTCTACTTTCTACCCCCATGCTGGATACTAACCCCTCTGCTCCCCATCAGCACACTCCAGCAGCAGCAGCTCCTCCAGGGAGGCTGCTGCATGGTCTGGTGGGGAAACCAGAAAATCAGCTGTCCTAGGCTTGGATGAGCAGGATCTTCACCACATCGACTCCTCCTCCTCCTCCTGCCCTCAGTACTGGTAAAGATGGCTGTTACCTGATTGGGGATTTTTTTTTTTTTTTGTTATGTATGTCAGGTTTCATACCACCTTCAAGCAGGGAAGAGATTGCAGGAGGAATAGGGGTTATTCCCGGTTTCCAAAGCACATTTGGCTTCAACAGGGATGGCTGTGACACCTATTGGACCCTGGCACAACTTCAAACCTGCTTAACCCACACATAACCATGGCAAAACACCAAGCAGATGTGGAAGGAGGAGAGATGACATAAAAAAGGAGTGATACGAAGAAAGAGAAATTGCTCATTCGTTGACCTTTCCTCCCTTTGCATTTCCCCAAAGGCAAGTGCAATGGGGAATAGCGTGGAGGGACACGTGTGGCTGGCCATGAGGGGGCTGGCCTCAGGCAGAGGAAAAGGGGCATCTATTTGCAAAAGGAATAATTTTTATTTCATTATTAGACACCCACATCAATCAGTTGCAAGACACAAACCCATAGCAAACCAAGTTTCCCTCGTGCTGGAGCTCGATAAACCACTGATTCCATGGAACGGCATCCTTGGGGTGGTGTTTCTCTGTAACTAAACACACTCAGACACTCCGTGATGAGCTCCCGATAACACGCTGTACCGAAAATACCATTTTAGCAGTTTGTCGTCGTTCAGGAAATGTTGGCGAGCCATATCTGAGCAACAACAGCGTAATTCCTGTGCTTACCAAAGGAATGTAAGAATAATGCTGTGGCCATATAGTGGAAAACGGCGAGTCCACTAAGAAAGATAATAAAAATATAAAAAATGATTGTAAATAAAATAGCGATAAAATATTAAAACCTTGCACTTTTCAAAAATTACAGATTTTTGAGCTCATACAGTTCATATCCATTTTCAGAAGGTTATTTTTTCCTTTAAAATTGTAAAGATTCATAAGGTAGGGATTGTTTCTCAAGTCCATGTGACAGTCTCTCAGAATCACAAGACTCGAGGAGCTGGGGCTTTAAAAAAAGCACCAAATCTCATGAATCTTGGGCTTCAGATGTGAAGAACCGGCAGCGCCAGTTGAAGGGGAAGCGGATGGTCAGTGGACGAACTCTGAACTTTGCTTTGTCTCCTCTGACATGTTGCTTTCGCAACAGCTCTGCTGATGGCAGGTCTTTATCCTGGCGTTACGGAAAGGCTGGAGAGATTAAGGACCTCTTGCACCAGACCGGTAAGGCGAGATCATCCCGGCAGCAATGCTCCTTCCTTGCCAAAAAATGATCAGCTCGGTGACGTCCTTGGAGCTGCACACTGACGTCCCTTGCCAAGAACCTCCTCCACTGAGGATTGGTCTAAAGGTCACCCACCCATCCAGAAACACGCTGTCACCTCACTGCAGGAGGAAAACTCCTGGGGATGAGTTGATCCTGCCAGGAGCACAGTCCCAGCCCTTTCCCCTGGACAAGGAGGGGGCTGAGACAAAGGCAGGGCCTTGCTGAGCAACCAGCAGCACTGTGGAGATCACATCTGTTGAACTTAAGAGGGCCAGGGGACACATCTTTTTGTTAGGGGAACATATTTAAGAGCTGCCTCATAGAATCCTTGAATCATAGAATGGTTTGGGTTGGAAGGGACTTTAAAGATCATCCCGTTCCACCCCCCTGCCCTGGGCAGGGACACCTCCCACCAGACCAGGTTGCTCCAAGCCCTGTCCAACCTGGCCTTGAACCCCTCCAGGGATGGGGCAGCCACAGCTTCTCTGGGCAACCTGGGCCAGGGGCTCACCACCCTCACACCAAAGAATTTCTTCACAATATCTCATCTAAATCTTCCAGTTTCAAGCCATTACCCCTCATCCTATCACCAAATGTCCTTGTAAAAAGTCCCTCTCCAGCTTTCTTGTAGGCCCCCATTCAGGTACTGGAAGGCCACAATAAGGTCTCCGCGGAGCCTTCTCTTCTCCAGGCTGAACCCCCCCAGCTCTCTCAGCCTGTCCTCCCAGCAGAGGGGCTCCAGCCCTCCCAGCATCTCCGGGGCCTCCTCTGGCCCCATTCCAACAGGTCCACGTCCTTCTTGTGCTGAGGACTCCAGAGCTGGACGCAGTACTGCTGTTTGCATCATCGCAGCCATCCCCGCGTGATATAAATGAAGCAGCTGCGAAGGGCAGCAACAGTTCTTGTGACATTGCAAGCCAGTGGGTATCTGCAAGCCCACCCCCACACACACCCCCTCAGCCCCATGTGCTCAGACACGTGGCAAATTTAGGATCACGTACAATTATGGTATGAAGCCGAAAATAGCCTGAAGAGCACTCGTCTGGTCCAAGGCTCCAGCAGAATGGCAAAGGTTTTGCAATGCCAGCTAATGTCCGCCTAAAATAGAAACAACCTGCCTTGAGGGTGTCAGGAAAGCCCCCAACTGTGTCTGAAACATGGGATGTCATAAATGGGGCTGCAAGACGGGCATCCCAGCCCCCAGCGCCATGCTCCTGCCCTCTGGCTAACCTCTCCCCACCTCCCCGGCTTGACTTCTCTTCCCTGGAGGCACCGCAGAGCTCCTGACAAATGGTATGTGAGAGCCCGACACCCTCCTGAGGAGCAAAAGGAGGGGTTTTCCAAAAGCACGGAAGTCAATCACCCACAGCCCTGGCGCTCTCTCACCGAGGGAAGACGGTTCCTCTTCTTCTGCACCTCTCCCTGGTGTCTTAATCAGCCAAGAGCAGAAAGCAGCTGCCCCTGCGTGGGCTGAAACAAAGGAATTAAGTTCAACATCTTAGGAATTAATCATTGCAACAGGACCCAGACCCAGGCAGGGTTTGCCTTTCTAGCCCAGGCTTGGGGGGTGACCTCCAGGAGGACAGAAAGAGCCTTTCCCCGGGCTCTGCTTCAAATTCAGCAGTCTGGGAATTAATAGCCCGTTGCCAGAGGTACATCGCTCAGTACTCACTTCAAAACCTAAGGGGAAGCCAAACTTCCATCAGCACTCGCACCTTGAGAAGGAGCGGAGCTCTCTCCTTCAGAGCTTTTTAGCCCACTGATAACCGTGGTGTCAGCATTGCTTCGGCCCCGCGCGTTCCCTCTTACACGGGAACAGCAAAGCCAGGACAAAGCCAGTCACTGACTGCGAAGCAAACCAGCAGGGAGGAGAAGTAAATCTGAGAGTTAAAAAGTTCAGGAGGCTTTTGTTTTTGCTGTGTGATTATAGGGTTGAATATTCTTAAATCTCTGAAGAACAGGTAAAGGGAGAAAAATAGAATAGTCATTTTCAGATTCATAGAATTGCCCGGGTTGGAAGGGACCCTTCAGATCATCGAGTCCAACCATCGACATAACACTGACAAAACCATCATTAAACCAAGTCCCTCAGCACCACATCTGCCCAGCTTTTAAATATCTCCAGGGATGGCGACTCCACCACTGCCCTGGGCAGCCTGTTCCAATGCTTGATAACCCTTTCCGTGAAGAAATTGATCCTAATATCCATCCTAAACCTCCCCTGGCACAACTTGAGGCCATTTCCTCTTGTCCTTTCGCCTGTTCCTTGGGAGAAGAGCCCGACCCCCCTTGGCTACCCCCTCCTTTCAGGGAGCTGTAGAGAGCGAGAAGGTCTCCCCTCAGCCTCCTCTTCTCCAGGCTGAACACCCCCAGCTCCCTCAGCCGCTCCTCACAAGGCTTGAGCTCCAGACACCTCACCAGCTCCGTTGCCCTTCTCTGGACACGCTCCAGCACCTCAGTGTCTTTCTTGGTGTGAGGAGCCCAAAACTGGACGCAGCCTTTGAGGTGGGCCCTCACCAGTGCCCAGTACAGGGGGACGATCATTGCCCTGGTCCTGCTGGCCACACCGTTCCTGTTACAGGCCAGGATGCTGCTGGCTGCCTTGGCCACCTGGGCACACTGCTGGCTCATATTCAGCTGGCTGTTGACCAACACCCCCAGGTCCTTTTCCGACGGGCAGTTTTCGCAGGGCCTGGAGGACCTGAAGGGTAATGGAGATCCTCTCTTCAGCTACAGCAGCTTTGGATGAAGCACCATCACCTGTAGCACCTGAAGCCAGACTGAGCATGTGTGAACAAGAGTCAAACTAATTATCAAAGCGAAGTAGCTGGAAAGAGCGTGGTGCTGTAACACCCTCACCTGTTCTGCAATAAACATAATGCCTGCATTAGTCATTAAACCATGGTCAAGTGGAATGCTTCCTCCAGAAGAAGTTCCCATCATTAGAAAGCCGAGGCGTGGGAGGAGGGAAAGGCCTGGTTTAAGCTGAAAGGGAGTGTTTATTCACCAGTTAATGAGGCAGGGCGGGTCTGTGGGAAATTATCAGGAGCACATTCATCCTCACTCACATCTGCACAAACTTCTCCCGATGACCAACATCACGAGTTGTGCAACACCCGGAGTCAAGACCCGCACAGCCACAGAAATGAGGACCCTACAGCCTTACATTCTTGGCAGGTGTTTTTAAATCTCCTCCCTCAGAACATCATTGATCTTTTCTTGCCTTTTCAAAGCTGCACGGGTGTAAATAGAGACAGAAACATGGCTGAAAGACCAACGGGCTTCTCAACGTGAGAAAGGGCTAAGAAATCTAGAAATGACAGAGGAATATTTGAAACCCAGCACTTTTTGGACATCTGCCATCTACAAGGGAAGTGATTCGACGCCTCTACTCTGCTCTTGTGAGAGCCCGCCTGGAGTACTGCGTCCAGCTTTGGAGTCTTCAGCACAGGAGAGACACGGAGCTGTTGGAGCGGGGCCAGAGGAGGCTCCGGAGATGCTGGGAGGGCTGGAGCCCCTCTGCTGGGAGGACAGGCTGAGAGAGCTGGGGGGGTTCAGCCTGGAGAAGAGAAGGTTCCGCGGAGACCTTTCAGTATCTGAAGGGGGCCCTACAGGAAAGATAGGGAGCAACTCTTCATCAGGGACCGAAGCGATAGGATGAGGGGGAAGGGTTTTACACTGGAAGAGGGGAGATTGAGATGAGATATTGGGAAGAAATTCTTTGGTGTGAGGGGGGTGAGCCCCTGGCCCAGGCTGCCCAGAGAAGCTGTGGCTGCCCCATCCCTGGAGGGGTTCAAGGCCAGGTTGGATGGGGCTTGGAGCAACCTGGGCTGGTGGGAGGTGTCCCTGCCCAGGGCAGGGGGGTGGAACAAGATGATCTTTAAGGTCCCTTCCAACCCAAACCATTCTGTGATTCTACAAGCACAGCCCCTACACGTACCCAGTGGCTCGCTGAAGATTAAAAGGGTAACTGTGCTGTATCTGCTTGGGAGCAACTCTCTGCCACTGGAATAACCAGCAGAAATTTAAACATACAGACAGAAGTTTGGGAGTCACCGCACAGACTGGGGACCAGGGGGTGGCTCCTTCATCCCTGCTCTTGGGTGCTCTAAACAAAGACGACAAAACAGGGATAGGTCTGCATAGGATTTTATTAAAGTAGGTGTCAGCCACAACTTACAATATTTGAAAAAATATTCTTAACACCTTTTTTTTTTTCCTGAATATGTAATTTAACAGCTACAATGCTCAGATGTCACGAGAGAAGTCTCTGCCCAGAAGTCAAACTTCAAACTGATAGCAAAAGTTAGACATTTTGTACCACATCAAGTTGGTTTAATACAGAAAATAGTGTAACATAGTTACAAGAGAAGTTAATGGGGAAGATATGAAAAAAATAAAGTACACGCATCATTGGTCACAGGTTGCAAACCAGAGTTTCAAACAGGACTCAAACCATGTAGACATCTCTGATCACATTCCCTATCGTCACCTTGTTACCTCCAAACAGCTCTCTATTGCAATATAATTTCTTTCAGACTTTGAAAAACAAGTTTCCTAACTGAAGTCAGCAATTTTTGGCAGAACACAACAAAAAAAACCTCCCAACTTTGTTCAAAAAGAGGTCTGAATTTCACCTTCACTGCAGCACCTTCTCCAACCCTTTTGTGCAATGTCACAACCACGGACAGTGTGTCTCAGACGAAAAGAACATTCTTGCTCTTCACTCGTTAATGAACAAGGGTGAGGGGAGCAGATCCCATGACACTGAGTGAAGAAATGGAGTGAGACCCGTCAACAACTCTTTATTTTACACGTCTCATGGAAGAGAGGCAATGAGGAGTCCCCAGTGTCTGAATTAAGAGAGACTGGAATGGACAAGACACTTCAGCTCGTATTAAAGCCCTTGACCCGACGGCTCGGTGTAACAGTTTCCTAGGAGATGATCCAGGTTTTGGGAGGGCAGAGAACAAAACCTGAGCCAGTCTTTCCTTCGAGGGTACGAACGGAGGACCAACTTCGCTGGCCCATTGGGCCAAACATTACACTTGAACAATGTGACAGTTATAACAGCGGCCAAACTTTAAAAACCTGTCTTTGCAGAAACGTAAACAATATAAAAAAATATTTTAATAACAGGCCACAACCTTAGAGGTTTTTGAGCTTAAATACCTGGGAAAGGCATACTCTGCCAACAGATGAAACAGTAAGATACATACAAAACCAAGAGATACAAGTTTAACAAATGTTTAAAATAATTGGGTTTCACCACAGAATCTTCATTTGAAGGTTACTTTTGTGAGAAAACATTCCCTGCAGCAGGTAGACTCCTTCACAAAGTGACAGAAATCTGGTCATGTCAGTTACCCACTTACTGAGGAAACACCGCAGGGTTACAGAGACCCTAACAGACTCGCAGCTACCAAAGCGTCGTCACAGAAAACAGAGCAAACAAGCTGTAGGCAAAAAAAAAAATACTTGAACGTGTTTGCCTACGCATGCAACTGGAGTATACAAGACCAAAAAACAAAGAAAAAAGATGGAGAGCTTCATATAGGGAATTTCCAGTCATTTTGAAAATGAACGATATTTTTTCTTTGAAAAAAAATAAAATCAAAGTTCCCAGATGCTGTTTCTTAAGGCATGCTATAGCTATAGTAGCCGATGGCTCAGATTCACATCCACAGAAACTGATATTTTACCTAAAATGGCTTTCCTGTCTCGCCAGTTTGTCATTTCTCAAAGTCTCCTAAGTGGCTTTTGAGTAGACATATCTTCCTTGCATGCACCTAAGACTCCCTTGTTAATCCCAGAATCTCCTGTGCACGAAACTCAATAAGCAGAACAGCCCTTAACTGTAGCTAGAAGATGGTTTCAGCTTCTGGATCCCTCTCTAAAGGATAAAAGCATACGACAGTTACACATAAACAGCACCTACAAAAAACGCTTACAGTGCACATGGAAAACGTAGTGAACATGAACAGATTTCAAAGGCTGACTTGACTCTACCCTCAGGCTCCATCATCAGCCCACCTTTCAAACTTGCTCCAGGCAGTATACCCTCGCGCTAGAACGGCAAACAACTGGGATAACCAGAAGTAGCGCTAATGAACAATAAACCCATACCTGGGCACTGCCTTCTTGAAATCCACCCCCCATTCACATACACGGTAACAGCTCTTCGCGTTTCAGATCTACCTCCGAGGTTAAACTGAAGCACTTTGAAAGAACAAGCTTAGCTTGTAAACCCTGGGGTTTTTTAAAGCACAATGAGAATTCAAGTCCTATTCCTCTTCACATTTATAGGCATTATAAGAATAATGCTACTTTGTATGCCCTATGTATAGAAAAGTGTATGCTTATACAGCACTATATATATATATATAAATAGGAACTATCAACCAAAGTTTGATTTCAAACTAGAATTGCAACGACCCCTGCGATTTAGAAACAGGAAGTAGCTCTTCTGATCTCTCTTTGGTAAGCAAAGAGTAGAAAGGATCATATCTCACTACGATCTAACATCCTCCACCAGGAAAATGAAAAACCTACCATTAACTTTGCAGGATATGCCCAAAACACCAGGTCTGACAATATTGCCCCGTGTTGTTTGCCAAAGAAGAGGCAGGAATGATTGGAGAGTCATCAGCCAGGAGCAAGTGCTTCTTTTTGTTTGTTTTCTAGCTGCTTAAGTGTGAAAGTTCAAGAATTCTGTGTTTGTCAACAGTGCTGCGCTTGGAGACTGTACCAAATGATGTTGTTTATCTAATAGTACGTTCCAGCTACAGTATGTTTCTGCCCAGCTCTATCGCTACTTATGAAAATTAATAATTGACATGCTCTAAGACTCAGAAGATTATAAACTAATTTAGCCATTTCTTCCTGGTCCTCTGTGGAAATCTGGAAACATCTTACGAAGTATTTCAGTTAGCTTGAGCAATCCTGGAGTCAGACCCAAGGAAGCTGAACATCGTAGTCACCAACTCAGGGAGATCATAATCATGTTTCCAACCCCAATCTCTCCGGGCGTTCCCATCATCAAAGTTCATCGGCCAACTGTCGGCTGCAGTGAAAAGAAAGAAGAAACACGGAGCGTGAGGTTTAAGAATTAAGATGTATCATCATTGGCCATTTGAAGTCCTAAAGCTGAATTTAAGACTTGAACCGTACAGGAGCAATTTGCAAGTGCCTAAAAAGAAAAGAAACTCTGTTTTGCCCTCAACATTTTTTTCATACCAAAGAAGCTGATACTAACCTATGGCCTGCCTGACTTTATCCACGTTGTAGGTCACCTGGAGTTCAGGAACGTGCTTCTGCACCTCTTGGGCCAGCTCCTCAGGAGTGAAGCTCATGGCACTGATGTTGTACGTCCTCATGCTCAGTGCCTCCGCAGGGGCCTCCATAACCTCTAGAGTGGCTTTCAGACAGTCATCAATATACATCATAGGGAGACGAGTGTCTGGCTTTAGGTTGCACTGGAATTTGCCGGTCTTTATGGCATCGTGGAAAATCTGGACAGCATAATCTGCAGAAAGGAACAATGGACGTGTGTACTCATCCGCCTCAATCTGTTGTTCACCTGATGACAGTCAGCAATCCTCAGACCACCCCCAAAGTCTCCTGTCTAGAGTCTAGCAGCAGAACTGTGTATTATTTGTGTTGTACAGCAGGAGTGCAAGTCATTCTGAACTATCCCGATGCTATTCTAGCATTTGCACCTTGCAACAAGACAGCAGAGTTTAAAACACTTTTAAAGGAAATGGTCTCAATGAGTGCAATTGATCCGAAGTCCCTCAGATACTGTTTAAATGTAAAGGCTACAGTATTATGGCCTAGGCTGGAGTGGACAAAAAGTATTGGTGTAACACTGTTAAAACACCAGCTCTACACTGATGCTCTACACGGATTAAATTTCTACAAACACGTTAAAAAGGACTGTACTGGTTTTTTGCTGTTCTTCCCTGCAATCCTGAGAAATACATGCAAGTCACTCACCAGTTGTTCCCCCACCAGGCTGAGAGTCGGCGGATATAATTCCTGGATACCTCAGGCAGCGGAAGTCTAGGCCATACCGGTAATGGTAGTACTACGGAGGGAAGAGAGAAACTTAGCTTTATGCATCAGAAGCAGGCCACACAACTCACTGATTTTTCACAGGACAAATCTGCCACAGGACAAACCTCCATTCCGTAACCGTCCCCTGACAGGGATGAAAGAAAAGGAACTACTGAACAGTCTCCATATTCCCTGCCAGGTAGCTCAGCTCTCTGCTTGCTCTTTTCTAGTTTTCTTCCACATCAGTAGATATGGATTGGTGTCTAATGTATGGTCTAGATCTAGTGTTCAGAAACTGAAAATTCCTAAGTTTGTGAGACATTTCAGGTTAATACAGTCTTCAGACCTGCCTTCATAAATTGGACTTCATTCCAATTCAGACTGTCCTTCATAAATTTCAAGCATGAGCAAACCGTATGTAAAAATATCGGCTTTAACAATGTTATTTTTCTAATAGTTTTTCTAAAAAAACTACAAAGCCAAGACAGAAGTTGTGCATGCACAGACTCCCGCAGCGTTGACTTCAGAGTCTTTTTTTTTTTGGGCAGGGGGCCAAAGTCATCAGTGTCTAGCACGCTTTCGCAAGGCTTTGTACACTGTCATTTATGCAATGCCATTCATACTGGCAGATGAGGCAGAGAGGCCAAAGTCAAATGAACCAGGGAAAGAAATTATATCGAAAGTTAGATGTTTGCCAGCTTCCCATTCTTTGTACTTTTTCCAACAAAACTCAAAAAGATAACCTCGTAACCCGGTTGAGTAACCTGGTCTAATGGGAGGTGTCCCTGCCCATGGAAGGGGGGTTGGAACTAGATGATCTCTAAGGTCCCTTCCAACCATTCCATAGTATTTTTCCTGAAGTGCTGCCTCAGACAACTATTGAGTACTAAAGCCTGAAGGAAAGAAAGAATGGGGAGAACACCACAGCAGTGAGGAATCTTATGAAAGCAATGAAGTTCTCCCAGAACTTTCATGAAATAAATAAGTTAAAGAATTCTCACTTCTCCCATGAGCTCAGCGTGAACCTTGGAGACTCCGTAGATTGTCCTTGGTCTCTGAATGCAGAGATCAGGAGTTGGATCTCGAGGCGAGGTGGGTCCAAAGGCTCCAATAGTGCTTGGAACAAAGAGTCTCAAATTATGCTCAGCTGCAATATCCAGAACATTGTGTAAACCTGGAACAAACAACAGGATTTATCAGAACATACACTGCACTTTCTGAAGTCTCTGCAGGAGCCAGGAACTTGAAATCCTTGTCACATACCGGTAATATTTACAGCTCTGGCCAAAGGGACGTTTGCTTCTCCAACAGCACTGAGCAAAGCGCTGTAGTGGAAGAGCCAAGTTATCCGATTATTCACCACTATCTCACGTAAATTCTTGTAGTCCAAAATATCTGCGTAGATAAAAGGACCTAGAAGAAATGGAACCAGTAGGAAATTGAACGCCAGGAAGAATGGATGTAAAGAAAAGTTCTATATGAAACTCAAATTGCTGCCTCTTGATCACACCTCTATTCAGGATTTGACTGCGTAGCAGAACACACACCTAACAGGAGTGGTCAATAAATTAGTAAATAAGTAGGAAAAATGAAGGGAAACTGCTACCTCTTCCTCAACAACAGTCTGATGCAAGAACTCCTGTTTTATCCAGCCAACAGCATGGAAACAGGGAACATGAACAGCTAGTGTACACTACTGCAATATCTAAATACAACATTAAACAGTAATGATGAAGAAAAACTTATACAAGTCTCTAATAAAAATAAAAGAATCCAAAAAACCTACTCTACATCCATCTTACCATAAAAATTGCCTGAGCACAGAAAAACAAAAATTTAACTTCTAACTTATTCCCTCCAAAAGAATAATGGAGATTTTTTTTTTTTTTTTTTTTTAAAAAAACAGCAGGAGCACAAGAGCCAAGCTCATCTTGACTCAAGTAATTATTCTGGTCAACAAGGTGGCAAAGACAGTGAAAAATACAAAAAAAAAAAATATTTGGAAAAAGGAAATAACTGACAGAAGAAATCAATGTCTTGGCAAGATTTCAAAGCAGGAAGGCATTATCCAGAAGTTTCGAACAGCAACTTGTGCAGTTTAATCCACGTATCAATTAAACAATGGTAATCAGTCTATCAATATCAGAGGTAAAGTCAAGAATTTTTTTCCATATGCCCCCCCAGTCACTTACCGCTATAAAAAACATTATCTGCAGGCTTTCTAATGTCAGACAAGATCACATTGTTCTTTCCAAAGCGTTTCCTGTATAAAAATACCCACACAGTACAGTGAGTCCACAGTCTTCAAGATAATTCTTAAGTCGCTATGCTGCTATTTTGTTTAGCAGGAGCAATATTAGAACAACAATAATTTTCGCAATCAAATCAGTTGCTGCACTAAAAAACCCACCGGTCCCTTAAAAGTCAATGTAGCACCTTAGAAAATTATTAAACTACTTATAGTAACAGTGAAAGACTACATAAGGAGAGAGAAATCTTTTAGAAAATGAAAATACATTGAGATGACCGACCTTCCTACCCTCTTCTTGCTGAAACTTTTACCCAGAGATAATCTACTTCCCTGCATACAACAAAAAGCCACTGGTCTTGCTGTAACTGCAGATACTTTTATATCAAAGTAAATACAACTGAGTAATCTCTACCTTGTGCTTTTCTAATCAGCACAAGGCCATCATAGAGAGCAAGTCTGATGGCACTGGAGTACATTCCAGCCTTCCGTTATTGGGATGACTTTTCAACCTATCACAGAAATGGTACAAAACGGTCAAACTGCAATACGGTGTCGAATGCAGTGAGTCTGCTCATTTTTGGTCATAGTCCAAATCCTCTGCAACAAACACTGTCCGTGTGTAAATGATGCTCTGGAGCTGAGTAGGCGTGGATACAGACAATGATACAGACCAGGGAGAGCTCTCAAAGTATTTGACATTTCTTGAAAATATACCTTGAAAAAAATAAGGTAACTGTGTATGTTAATGTGTATGAGGGAACAGAAAGTAGCCAGAAGAAATTTATTTTCGATTTACACCTTTTGCTCCATCAGTTCATCTTTCACCAAATCATAAAAACTTAAGATCTGGTATCCTAACCTTTATTTTTGTTTGCCCTTTACTAAATATGGCACATTATTCCTGAAGCTACTTAACTGAAATTCTAAGAAAGATAAAAGTCAGCAGTTGCAAAGCCCAACAGCTGGGTAGTTAGCAAAGGACTATGTATTTTTTCAAGTGGATGTTTGCACTTTTTTCTCTTCTGTAATCCTTTGTCTCTCTATTGAGCACTCAATCCAGCCTTATTTGGCGAGACCAAAAAAGAGAAAAGGAAAACTGGACACCGTTGGAGGACTGAGATTCTGAATACTTCCATTTAACTGGACGCAACCTGAACTCAGAGGCTAGTCTCTTAGACAAAATTATGTTATTTTGGGAATTGTGACCAACGTACACACAGAAAGTACATCAGCAAACCTAAACCAAGCACTGGAGTAAAAAAAAAAAAAAAAAATAGAAAAAGACCAAGAGGCATAAAAAGAATCTGCAATTGTCACTAGGAGTCTTTCAAAAACAGCTTTCCTGAAAATTAGTGCTTCTAAAAGTTACAGCTAAAGCTTGAATACGTCACTAGCAGTCAGACAACGAATCATGACATACCTCAGAAGCTTCGCAAGTCCCACTCCAAGCTGACCAAGACCACCTAAAAGGCAACACATAAGCGGCAAAAATCAGAGGAAAAGTGATCTCAAAATACAGATTTCCGTTATATGTATCACACCAGGACCGAGTACTATTTTTTTCAGCGAGTCAGAGAGCTTCTATATTTTTCTCAAGGAAAACCCAACGAACTGGGTTTAGTAAATTTATGGAATAAAAATAGTAGGAAAGTTCACATGGGACTCTGATCTTATCACTACTAAGGGGAAAGTCATCACAATTCCAGAATATATTGAGTATTTTTGCTTCCAGTATTACGCTCAGCGGGGAGGGAGGAGGGGAGTGGGGGACTCGACTGAGAAGCCGGAGCAGGAATACAGTTACGACAGGAATGCTGACCTGTAATTAGCACCCGAGGATGATCAGACTCGGAAAAAGAAACCGAGTGAAAGCTAGCATCGGAGGCCACCTGGCGGGGTGAGACTCCAATACACCGAACAGGCACGATGGAAATCCCACATCCACAACCAGAGCTCTGTAGCAGCTGGCTGACAGCTCTGCTCACGTTTTTGACAATTGGCATCTTCCTCTTTCAAATATCCTGTGAGAACAAGAGAAAAAGATTAGTCATAAATGACTCAACCGCATTAAACAGTTTAAACACTCCCTTAGAAAACTCTGAAGAGTTTCAGAGAAGTGTGATGCAATCCAAGTCCTAGCTGATGTGCCAACTGAGTGCCACGTCTACTAGAAACAGCCCGTGAAGTAACATGAACGGAGGTAATGTATTCACCACAGTGAGCTCAATATCCACAGCCCCCGCACAGACTCCAGTATAACGAACAGTGAGAATCTAGTTCAAGTTTAAGCCTTTTTAAAACAGTCACTAGTAACCACGGTTTCAAGCGCAAAAGACAACAAATACAGAATTCAGCAAGTTCAGCTGCTATGACTTCACAGCGTCACCGCAGCTCCTTCTGAGTGAAAGTTTTGTAGGCTGCCATGAATAAGCAGCCCTTCTTAGTATTTCATCAGCAAGATACAGCTAAGCCAATAGAGGCAGCAGTAAATCTCTTTAGAGCGCTGCTTTGCTCAAACTTAATAAGCATGACGGACAGTACCCAGGAAGTGAACAAAGGAGAAGCAGTATTTACCCAGGACTCGTGAAAATCTCCCAACTACTTCACACACACAAAAAATACATGATTTGCTTATAATAACACATTGCAAAAATATCCCTAAGTTACCCCGAGCTACATGCAACTTTGATTTTCTTTCTCTCCAAATCTTTCACATTGGGGAAGGAAATGGAGAACTCTTAACTTGCAGTCATTTAAATTCTTCCTTATCCCCCTTCAAACAACTTTTAACTCTCTCTCCCAACGTGACAGAATGAGTAGGTTTAAAACACGTTTAAAACTGCTTGAGATTACTCTGTCAATTCCTTTCTCATATGTGTTCTTGTGGCACACATTATAAAAAGGAGACGCAGGAAGAAGGAAGGCCACAACAAGAAATTACATCAGCTAATTGCCACAGATGAATTCCAGCACTACCAATTCTTGCATGCGTAGAAAAGCAAACAAGTAATTAACGTGGGTGTTCTTTTCACCTACAGCAACACATAAGACTGAGAATTTTCTGATACTTCAGGGAGTCCTGCTATTTAAATACAGAAGACTTGCTAAACTACCTATCACCTGCTTAATATGATACCTCCCCCAAAAACGTGCATTATTAAAAAGCACATTTGCATATTTAAACTGCTCAAAGAGCCTTATTCTGAGATGCATCTCTCACTGCCCCCCCCCCTTAGACTTGTTTGCTCACTTGTTTATTGCCTTGAGAAGCACGGTCAATTAGTATCCTGATGAATTAGCCAAGCCTCTGCTGCACCTCACAGCCATAAACCCATTAGAGGGATCAGTCTCCCTGATTACAGGCTTCATCTATTAAAGCTGTATCTCTCCTGTCACAGCGCTAGAGCAAACAAGCTATTCCTTGAGCACTGAAAGGGAAGAAGCCCCATTTCCTGAGGACTCCCCCTCAGAGGTAACTAACTGCTATCTAAGAGGTTATGACATCTCTCTCCTATCTAGATTTTCTAGCGTTGATTAGTACAATCCAGCTTATATCGCTGATGGGCCACGAAGATGATAAAGGGACTGGAGCATCTCTCCTATGAGGAAAGGCTGAGAGAGCTGGGACTGTTCAGCCTGGAGAAAAGGCTCTGGGGGGGGGATATTATCAAAATATAAAAATACCTAAAGGGAGGGTGCAAAAAGGACAGAACAAGGCTCTGTTCAGTGGTGCCCAGGACCAGAGGCCATGGGCACACACTGAAACACAAGAGGTTCCCTCTGAACATCAGGAAACACTTTTTTTGCTGTGAGGGTCACCAAGCGCTGGCACAGGTTACCTAGGGAGACCGTGGAGTCTCCATCCTTGGAGATATTCAAAAGCCATCTGGACATGGTCCTGGGCAACTGTCTCTGGGCAGCCTGCTTGAGCAGGGGGGTTGGACCAGATGACTCAATCACAACCATTCTCTGATGCTCAGCCAAGGCACTAATGAGATTTCTCTCCCCTGCAAGCCCACCTTCACAAAACAGACACGTTCCTGCTATTTTTGAGACTCAGTCCCTGTCAAGCTTACTGGAAATGAGCCAAAAATAGTTAGGGGTGCAGGAGAAGGTGGCAGCGGGCTGACATATCCAGACTGTTCAATCTCTTAAGACACATTTCTCCCTAGGAAACTAACATAAGAGTGTTAAAGAGCAGCATTAGCCCTTTAAAGAGCCATGATAATCCCCTCTTGTTTCAGAATGGGATAATAAACAACACTTACAGCACTAAGAGAGTCTCACTGGTCTCTGTTGCAGAAAATTTCCCCTTAAAGAACCTGAAAAGGCATTTTGAGTTCTATAAACAAAGTACATACTAAAGTTAGTTGCTACTAAAAATGCCACGCTAGGATCAGATTGGTTTCCCACCTACCAGACTGGTTTCTCCAAAACGCACCTGGAGTGAAACCACAGAGCCATAAACTGGGAAATTACTTGCAAGTCTAGGCTGACTCAAAAGAACAGTAAACACACTTTATACCAGACACTGAAAACACCCTGGCTCCCCAAACAGTGCAGCTGCATGCAAAAATCCCACCTACAACATGCATTTATTTCTGTTTCAAACATGAAGGGGGTGGGGGGGGAAATGGTGTAACTAGCTATTAAATTCTAGAAGTTGCCAGCAAGTGCACGGATATATAAAGAAATTAATAGCACCCCTTCAAAACACTTCCCCAACCCAACCATGAGACACAGCTAGCCCCAACACAGTCATTAACTCACAAAAGCAACCTGGACAGTAAAGCTCATTTTGCTAGATCAAATATTCCCATTTTAAATAACTTCAAGGAGTTGCTAACAGCTCTCAACACAAGAAGTATTCATTTAAGTGGCATTAAAAAAAACCCTAATTTTTTTGATAGGTTTCTCTTTCTTACTGTCCCAAAGAGGAATGAATACTCCTGTTCTGTTAGGAACTGGAGAGAAAAGAGAATAAAATATATTTTCAACACCCCCCCCCCCCCCCCATATAAACTTCTGACGTGTTTCTCAGACACTGGTTTAACTCCTTGACCCAAACCGGTATTAGAAACTAGCTCTTTTGTTTTCTAGATCAAGTAAAATAAGGAAGTTTTATCCTGAAACATGGAAGTTGTTTCCCCCACCCCACTGATTTAAATTAACAACCCACGCTAATTTCAAGGATTAAGCAATACACACTCGCATTTCTCCTCTTCTGTACTCACCTGTCCCTCAGTCCCTCAGCTCGGTGACAGAGCAGAAGCAGGGTGGTGTGGCAATTTATAGGACACTGCCTCTTCTGAAAGCCAATCAAAACGTGACAGAAAGTAGGAGTTGTCCCACACCTTAAAAAAAAAAAAAAAAAAAAAAAAAAAAAAAGAGAGAGAGAGAGAAAGCAAGCACTTGAGAGCAGCAGCAGCCAGGGATATCACTTCGTTACCATTTGCTTGCTTTTGAAATGTCTGTAACTTTGTGATAGGCAGAGGACTCCGAAGGTATGCAAGCAGCTCCTTTTACTAACAGAACCACACAACCTAAGGGTCATCTCCAAAGGACAGGTTTTAAACTTAATTGGTTGCAGTGCAAAGGATTAGTGCAAAGCAAACACATGTCCAAATGTAAAGCAATAATCTCCCTCGGATAGCAGGAAATTTCTGAGTTTTGTAAGAAGATTAGAGCGCAGGGGGAGGGGGGGGGAAAAAGAGGTTCATAAAATGACATTTAGCAAATTAACTGCCAGCTGCTGTTGCAAGATTTCCAAAGCGTTATATAAGCAGCAAGCACCTGTTGCTCACATAAAAGACAAAACCACGTTTATAGAACCTAGTAGTTTCTTATGTATTGGTTATTAATAGAACATTGTGGTGATAAGAAAGATAAGA
Source organism: Larus michahellis (assembly GCF_964199755.1). Lineage (NCBI taxonomy): Eukaryota > Metazoa > Chordata > Aves > Charadriiformes > Laridae > Larus > Larus michahellis. Next base: position 128,393,954 of record NC_133898.1, read on the forward strand.
AACTCATGGGTTTGGTCTGGAAAATCCCACAGCAGTAAGCTTCAAAAAAAAAAAAAATGGGGAAAGAGGGAGGGGAAGAGATGTCAGAACCAAACCCTAAACGTCCCCCAGAATTTCTGGGGGCTGCACAGCTGCTAAGCTCCTCCACAGAGCTAACAAAAGTAGCCCAAAACTTGCTTCTTCCAAAGAAAGTTAAGATACTCCCTAGAGCACAGGATCTTGCAGATTCCCAACCACGAGTACTTTCAAAACAGCCAACAGCCTTAGGCACATGGTCCACCCCAAAGCACTAAACTCCAAGCCGTTTTTCTCAACTCACTTTTGTCTCCAAAAATACACAGTTTCTGCTTCAGACCCGAAGGGCTTAGGCATTGGAAAGCTCCTCTACTGTTTTCCAACTGTATCAAGAAGAGCTTGAGTGAAAAGATACTGCCTGCCCTGGGCATCCAGAAGATGAAGCACATGCCACCATGCCTATCCCATGGGAATGTTTTACTCCCTGGTGCCCACGTGCTGCCAACTGGATAATCCATTGGATCACCACATTTGGGAGCGTTCAAGCTGCAATAATTAGGGGGTACGCCCAGCTCAACCAACACTTCACGCAGCCCAGATAGCTGGAAAGACCAAAGCCAACCCTGTTGCGATTTCCTCTGGTTCGGAGAGTCCTGAGGTGGGGTAAGGGGACCCTGCATCCCTCCCTGCATCCCCTGCCCCATGGTGGATGTGCCAGGGCAGGGCAGAGGGGTGGCTGGGCTTGTGCTCTTCTCTCTGGCAGGCAGCTGTTGGCTCACCTCAGTTAAAATAACCTTGACATGCACGGACAACCTCCATGGCGCATTTTTCAGAGGTGACGCACGACGGCAGGACCATGCCGTAACCCCTCGCAAAGCCTGCCAAGAAACGACGTCAGCCTGAAACACAACCAAAAAAAAAAAAAAAAAAAAAAAAGAAATAGTCAGATTACAGTAGCTACTGACCAGCGGCATGCTCTTGGAGCTGGTAAGGAAAGATCTGCTTTACACCGGGCCCCGCCCTAGATGAAGCAAAGAGGATGGTGTGAGTTACGGGTGTGAAGAAAACCAGTGTAAGCCCATTCCAGGTCGCTGGTGAGACAGAAAAGGGCGAAGAAAAGGCCCCTCAAGAGGAAGAGGGCCAAGAAAGGACTTGAAAAGGGCTAGGAACAGGCCTGAAAAGGACCAAGAAAGGGCTTCAAGAGGAAAGGGGCCAAGAACGGGCTTCAAGAGAGCCAAGAACGGGCTTCAAGAGGGCCAAGAACGGGCTTCAAGAGGGCCAAGAACGGGCTTCAAGAGGGCCAAGAACGGGCTTCAAGAGGAAAAGGGCCAAGAAAGGGCCTGAAAAGGGCAAAGAAGGGGCCTGAAAAGGGCAAAGAAGGGGCCTGAAAAGGGCAAAGAAAGGGGCCTGAAAAGGGCAAAGAAAGGGGCCTGAAGAGGAAAAGGCTTTGCCGACCAAAGTGCCGCTCCCTCCCCGGCGCCACAGACGGAGGGTTGGGGCGGGGGACGGACGGACGGCTGCTTCACCTCGCCTCCCCGGCGCTGAGGGGCTGCAGGGCGGGAAGCGCCGCCCGCCTCCCCTCAGGCGAGCGGCCGTTAGGACGCCGCGCCCGCCACTCTCCCTCCCCCAGCTCATTCATTCTGTCACCGGCCGCGGAGCGGAGCGGGGCGGGGCGGCCCCGCAGCGCCACGGCCCGGCCCGACCCCGCGCTCACCCCCGGGCCCCGCCGAGCTGGCCCCGCCGAGCTGGCCCCGCCGCCGGCTCCCGCCTACCGCTCAGCCGGCGCCGCACCCCCAGAGGCCACGGGGCGGTTGGGGGGAGGCGGGGCTGCAGGCAGACGTCAACGCCGGCCGGGGAGGAGATTGGAGGGGAGGGGGAAGTGGTGTGACGTCAGAGACACGCAGGCGTGATGTCACGCCCTGTGAGGAGGTGAGTGCCGTGGCTCCCCCGCGCGCCTGGGGCTAGGGGCTCCTTGGCGTCAGTGGCACCAAAGGGACGGTGGGGAACAGAGGAGGCCCCCCAATGTGCAAGGCCAGTGGTCACTGGCTGAGCTGGGGTGTGACAGCATGGCTGAGGCCAGGTGGGCTAAGAGAAGGGGCGAGGGGAGCCATGGTGGCCCCTTGGCAAACGCCACCCAGTCACAGAATCATGGAATGGTTTGGGATAGAAGGGACCGTCAAGATCATCTTGTTCCACCCCCTGCCCTGGGCAGGGACACCTCCCACCAGACCAGGTTGCTCCAAGCCCCGTCCAACCTGGCCTTGAACCCCTCCAGAGATGGGGCAGCCACAGCTTCTCTGGGCAAGCCGGGCCAGAGGCTCACCACTCTCACAGTCAAGAATTTCTTCCTAATATCTCATCTAAATCGACCTTCTTCCACTTGAAAGCCATTCCGCCTCATCCTACTAGAAGCAGCCTTCCAGTCCCTGAAGGGGGCCTACAGGAAAGCTGGGGAGGGGCTGTTTGCAAGGGCAGGTAGCGATAGGACGAGGGGCAATGGTTTAAACTAGAGCAGGGCAGGGTTAGATTAGCCATTAGGAAGAAGTTCTTTACACTGAGGGTGGTGAAACACTGTCCCAGGTTGCCCAGAGAGGTGGTGGAGGCCCCATCCCTGGAGACATTCAAGGCCAGGCTCGATGAGGCTCTGAGCAACCTGATCTAGTTGAAGATGTCCCTGCTCACTGCAGGGGGGTTGGACTAGATGGCCTTTAAAGGTCCCTTCCAACCCAACACGTTCTATGACTCTTATGATTTTATGGCTCCCCTCCCTGCTCCAGAGTCCCTCCCCAGCTTTCCTGGAGCCCCTTGAGGGACTGGCAGGGGCTGGAAGGTCTCCGCGGAGCCTTCTCTTCTCCAGGCTGAACCCCCCCAGCTCTCTCAGCCTGTCCTCCCAGCAGAGGGGCTCCAGCCCTCCCAGCATCTCCGGGGCCTCCTCTGGCCCCGCTCCAACAGCTCCGTGTCTCTCCTGTGCCGAGGCCCCAGCGCTGGAGGCAGCACTGCAGGGGGGTCTCCCCCGAGCGCAGCAGAGGGGCAGAATCCCCCCCTCGCCCTGCTGCCCACGCTGCTGGGGATGCAGCCCAGGCTGTGGGGGGTTTCTGGGCTGCCAGCGCACGGTGCCGGCTCCTGTGGAGCTTCTCACCCACCAACACCCCCAAGTCCTTCTCCTCAGGGCTGCTCTCCATCCATTCTCCACCCAGCCTATATTTGTGCTTGGTATTGCCCTGACCCACGTGCAGGACCTGGTGAGTTCTGCAGGATTTGTATGCTTGGGAATAAGACTGTGCAATGATCAGCATCCAGATGGAAAATTCTTCTACCTCCAAGAAGGAATTCGCACAGAGGCTCAAGAGCCAGTTCATTTATCAGAGTTGAAACGACAGAAAGGATTTTTAGTATTCAAAAAAAAATTAAATATCAGGAGCTCCATCATGAAGAAGGCAGAAGCAGAAAGTCCTTAAATACCGTGGTAATATCCTCTGTGGTAATTAATGGCAGAACACCAATGGCAAGACTTCAGGAATAAATAAAGTATTAGACATTTGCCTTTCCACATGGAGGAGATGTTTTTTCTCGCCTCTTCCCCACTGTGCCTGTTAATGGGCAGAAATTAGGAAAGATGGAAAGACTATAATCTGCAAAACAATGTGAAATACAACAGACTTCAGAAAAGATAGGTAATGTTTCAAAAACATATGTTTAAATGTGAAATCTGGGTCACGGAATCACGGAATTTTTCGGAGTTGGAAGGGACCTCTAGAGATCATCTAGTCCAACTCCCCTGCTAAAGCAGGATTGCCCAGAGCACATCACTCAGAGCTGCATCCAGGTGGGTCTTGAAAGTCTCCAGAGAAGGGGACTCCACGACCTCCCTGGGCAGCCTGTTCCAGCGCTCTGTCACCCTCAGGGTAAATAAGTTTTTTCTCATATTTGATTGGAACTTCCTATGTTCCAGCTTGTGCCCGTCACCCCTCATCCTGTCACTGGGAACCACTGAAAAGAGTCTGGCTCCATCCTCCTTCAACGCACCCTTTAGATACTTGTATGCCATCATAAGGTCTCCCCTCAGCCTTCTCTTCTCCAGGCTAAAGAGTCCCAGCTCTCTCAGCCTTTCCTCATCAGGGAGGTGCTCCAATCCCTCAATCATCGTTGCCCTTCGCTGGACTCTCAGTAGTTCCCAGTCTCTCTTGAACTGGGGAGCCCAAAACTGGACACAGTATTCCAGTTGTGGCCTCACCAGTGCAGAGTAGAGGGGGAGAATGACCTCCCTTGACCTGCTGGCCACACTCTTCCCTGTGCAGCCCAGAATTCCATTGGCCTTCTTGGCAACAAGGGCACATTGCTGGCTCATGGATAATTTACTGTCTACCAAGACCCCCAGATCCCTTTCTTCAGAGCTGCTTCCCAGCAGGTCCACCCCTAACCTATACTGGTGCCTGACATTCTTCCTCCCCACGTGCAGGACCCTACACTTGCCCTTGTTGAACCTCATTAGGTTCTTCTCTGCCCAGCTCTCCAGCCTGTCTAGGTCACGCTGGATGGCAGCACGGCCCTCTGGGGTGTCGGCCACCCCACCCAGTTTGGTATCATCAGTGAACTTGCTGAGCATACACTCTGTCCCCTCGTCCAGGTCGTTGATGAATACATCAAACAATACTGGTCCAAGGATTGACCCCTGGGGGACACCACTGGTTACAGGCCTCCAACTCGACCCTGCTCCATTAATCACAACCCTAAAGGGTCAAAGGAGGAGGTTGGTTTGCTGTCAAGAGCACCTTCAAACACAGAAAGTACGTACTGCGGAGAGTGAGGGTAAACATGACTCAAGCACTAATCGTTTTTAAAACAGAAACTGATAAGCTCAACACCACCCAAAAATGACTCCATTTTATGAATAGCAATCAAGTGGGTCCAGCCAACAGAAAGCAGACATGTTTAACAAATGCAATTACTGCACTTAGCTTCTTTATGCCTCCACGTTCTGCTTATAATACATGGCCTCAAAAAGCAGCAGTTTTATAGAGAGTGGTTTGTCTGCAAAGCTCTGTGAGGTCTTCTGCTCCTTGCTGTGTTTAGGCAGGTAGTGCTCATCACTCCATGAACTGAACTAAGAACATAAAAGCGACCACAACGAATCAAGCAGAGATCATCCTGGACCAGTTTTCTTGTCTCCAACAGCAGCTCTTTCCCCACAACACTCTCGCAGACCTCCGTGATCTACAGCTGAAGGACTTTCTGAACCAGACGTGGTGTCTTCACATTCCGTGTATTGACAGTCACTCGTCGTTACTGTTCTGCTCCTCCACAGACTCGCCCATATGCTTTTCCAACTCAGGGTAAGCTTGTAGTGTCCACGTTGGGTAATACACGCGCTTCATATATAATTTTATGCTCTCTAATTATATGGAGCTAAGCTGTTACATAACGATCTCCAACCTGCCTGCCAAGGGGTGAAATTCATAAGCCGTATAAACATCTCCGCAGCAAGCTAATCTTATCTCAAAGCCTTTGTTCTTCAAGATTGCTTAGGGAGTTAATGTTGTTTAGGGTTGTGAAAGATAGAAGTGTTTGGAATAAGGGAGGAAAAAAAAAAGTAGTAACGTTGTTTCCTAGAAGTACAGCTCAGCAGAAGAAAGGAGGAGAAGGGTCTGGAGCTGTGGAAGCTCTTTGTACAGCTGCTGCTGGAATTGGGAAGACTTGTGAGGGCTCAGAGAAAGGAGGATTCAATCAACTTCTGTCTGAAAGCGGGCATTGTTGACTGCATCCACTGTTTAGGACTTGCCGTGATCCATCAAATCAATGATCCATCAGAGACAGTGTCCTGTTTGACAGCAGCTTGTCTTCTTTGTCCTGCAGAGGACATCCTACTGATACACATAGTCACAATATTCCCCTGAGGAGGGGAACAACACAGAAGCTTCCCCCGCCGGCAGCACGTTCTGCTGTCAGAAGTCATAGAATCACAGAATCAGAGAGTCATAGAACTGTCTAGGTTGGAAGGGACCTTTCAGATCGTCGAGTCCAACCATCGACCTAACTCTGACAGAAACCATCACTAAACCATATCTCTACACCATATGTCTACCCATCTTTTAAATACCTCCAGGGATGGTGACTCAATCAATGGTTAGAGTTGGAAGGGACCTGAAAGAGCACCTAGTTCCAACACCCCTGCCATGGGAAAGGTCACCTTCCACCTAGTTCCTCAGCCAGAAACAGCTGGAGAACCTTGATTTTGGAGTGAGCTTCCCATATGGAGCCCTGCTTCCTAGGCTGCAAAAACCTAGCACACCAGAATGCTGCTAAGAGTTTTAGAAAGCGTGACACGGGATCAGATTTAAGTCCAAACACTTTGCACAAAATGCTCCAGGCTCTCTAATCCCTCCTCGTTGCTCATTAAGAACTTCTTGCTACATACAGCTTTACCTAGGAAATTGGGAGTGCCTGGACTGCATCGAACCATGTCATGTTACTGGATTTCTGCAGTTTTGGCCAAGTAAAGCCCCTCTCTAGAAGGACGTTTGGTCAGTAACCCCCAAGAAACATGCAACGTCATCCTTGCTGCCCCCATACAGTGTTACGGTATCATCCCATCGATTTGGGGAGTGTCTACGTATAAGCCCAGACAGATGGCATTGCCCTTCAGTGAGCTGTCTGCAAACAAGAACAGACACTTCAGGACACTTGCTCTAAGTAAACCAGGCAAAGACGGGCTGGGGAGGAGAAGTACAACAGATGGGGGCAACAAATAGCACATGACGGGCTGAGAAACGGAAGAGAAGGAGACTCACAGCCCTCAGGAAGGCAAAGGAGTGCAGAGACGCAATGGAGAGACTGAGTGAAGGAGAGCATTGAGTTGATAGGATGAAGGGTAATGGCTTCAAACTGGAAGAGGGGAGATTTAGACTAGATATGAGGAAGAAATTCTTTACTGTAAGAGTGGTGAGCCCCTGGCCCAGGTTGCCCGGGGAAGTTGTGGCTGCCCCACCTCTGGATGTGTTCAAGGCCAGGTTGGACAGGGCTTGGAGCAACCTGGGCTGGTGGGAGGTGTTGCTGCCCAGGGCACGGGGTTGGAACTAGAAGATCTTGAAGGTCCCTTCTGACCCAAACCATTCCATGATTCTATGCTAAAACAGGCAGAACTAGCGTGCAGAGGTCCCAGATGACTTTACGAACTGGCTGTTGTATGCAGTCGCTTCTCACTGGAGGCTTAGAAGCCTTTCCAGGAGATTTCACCGTGGCCTGCACTCCGCAGCTTTCCTGTTAGGCTACCAGCAGGGATCCTGGTGTCTCAGGAAAGAAACCTCCCGTGTGCAATCCCCAGGCCAGCAGGCACTTGCAGGGTGACCTTCTGGGCCCTCATTTTGCCCCCAAGGCAGCCCTTTGCTCCAGCTACCTGTGCACCTCCCAGTCATGTGGAAAGAAGAAACACTGAGGCAAAGGAGATCAGCGTTGCATGATGCAGACTGCAACCTGAGGCAAGAGAGACATTCCAGAGACCTTGCGCACAGATAGCTATCTCAATGGGACCAACTTGGGAGGCATCTGACACCCCAGAGCCCACTTTCCCATCATGCATTTGGGGGCAAAAAAAGGATTTGTAGGAGCTGCTTTCTCTGTTGTTGATGTGAAACACCTAGGCAGGTGCTTCAAATGGAAAAAAAAAAAAAATTCCCAGAAAGGAAAATGATAGAGGTGGAATTTGTAAGCAAGAAGCAGAGCTCCAGAACCTCAGCACAAAGAGCTCTGGAGGACACGGGACAGGACTGCATTTTCTTCAGAAGGCTTGTCAGCTCACAGGACACATTCCTGTGGTTGAGATCCAAAACTGTTGAGCCATTGAAGCATTCACAGGCTTGCACTCCTGCCCTGTATAGAAATCTACCATTCATGTGTTTCAAAACAGACTAAAAAGAAATGTCTCCAATGGAAAGTGCTGTCGTATCCCAGCTCAGTATACCTGGTATCAAATTAATTCCCTTCCTAAGACTATTTTAATCTCCACTTGTAGAGTCTCACAGTATCTGAGTGTTAACCTTACCCCAGAATCTAAGACTCAGTGATATCCTTGCTATGGACGTGCAGCTCCACTAACTTTATTCTCTACATGGTCTCCTACTGAGAACAATAAGTATGTTGATAGGATGAGTTTCTTCTTAGAATAGCTATGCCCATCTCCTGCACAAAATCAGCCAGCAGACTCTCTGTAGTGATACGCTAGAAGCTGCACGGGAGTGTGCTGAGCAGCTGTCAGCTGGGGCCGTAAATGTGTGCGTACTGATAAGGTGTATCTCCAGTTTTGAAGCATGGGGTCATAACCGTCAGGCTGCGCCGACAGCACAAACATGATTCCTACATGCCCTGTTCCGGTGAAGATCCCCTTGACTGAACAAAGTCCCCCAATGTTGGTTTCTGCACCGAAGACCAACCAGGTGACTCACTCTGAGGCCTCGGTTCTCAAAGCCAATTAGAACTTTGCACGTACATGAGATGCTGGCCCTGGTGGTGAAGGGGGAGCCACATCCTCATATTGTTCTTTTAGGAAGCACAACCTTGCTCAGAAACGCTGTAGAACCTAACGGGTCCTACCCTGCCTCTGGGCTGGTGACCTCAGTAAGAGTGGGAACACCAGAAACGACAGTCTTAACGAAGGGAGAATAACTCTTAGCAGAAGAGCTGCTGAAAGGATGCAAAGTCAGGAAAGGCAGTGGAGGAAGTTTGAAATGCAAAGGTGACAATTAGCAGCTGAAAGATCAGGTCGGTACTACAGCCTTCCGATGTCTGGGCACTCGAGGACCTGGTGATATAGCCCATGAGAATCAATCATGTCTGTAATGAGTTGCAGTCCTGACCAGGAGTGTGGATTGTGCACAACAGCCCTTGAGCACGTGGGCTGAACCAGGCAAGGCTCGTGGGAAGTGGAGAGAACAAGCTATAGCTTTTCTGCAAGAAACTGGATCCACGTCACGCAGTTTAGGCGCTAGCAGGTTCTTCCAGGACCAGATCACTCCCTTGGGTAAACCAACAGGGCCAGACTGATCTGCACTCAATGAGAACAGCAGATGCTCCACCATATTTATTGGTGAATACTGATTTGGACCCAACTTCTGCCCCGAGACAACTATTTTTAATTCCCATAAGAGGCAGCGGTACGCAGCAGTTTAGGACTGTAACATGTATCTTTGGGAGATAAAAAAAAAAGCTCAGGTGTCAGGAGAGGGAAGTTACACTGTCTCTGCACAAGGAGAAAGTGCTACAGCCTGATTATGTTATTTATCCTAAAAATTTCCGTAGAAATATGTGTTGCTGGGGGTATCACTGCATGGGATCATATTGATCTGAAAGTAGTGCTGGGAGGTTGGCTCAGAGGGCCCGTGTGAACTGGAGAACATACCAAAGTCCTGTATGATGGTCCTGTATGGATCCTATATATGAATCCTATGGTCCGGTATGATCACCAGAGGACAGAGCTATGCGTTACTATAAGATCACTGTATGCCAGGTTGTATTTTTACATTTTTTTCTACAAGCTTTTGCCACTGACCACTGTTAAGAAACAGATTAATAAGTGGACTTTTCCCTTGACTTTCTATGGTCTTGTGTCCCTCAGACCATAGCACTAACGAGTAAATTGTCAATTCTAGATACAAGTGGCTGTAGCCACGAAGAGTCGCCAAGGAGGGAGACTGAACTTCGCCTTGGTGACAGGTCAGCCACACAGAATGTGAAAAGGAGAAACATCTTCTCCCTGTGGCGCTGAACTGGTTTAACCCTGATGTTCATCATCCCCAGCAGATCTGACACAGGCTGTGCTGGCGCACAAGAAGGTGTCACATTGTGTTGGCAGGCAAGGGAGAACCTCGTACTGATCAAAGTCAGTTGTAATCTTCCCTCTGTGAGTGACTGGCATTACTTTTGCGTCCAAACACGTACATCACACTGGACTGCCATTTCCTTGGAAGACAATAGTCGTGTTCAGCCTGGAGAAGAGAAGGCTCCGGAGAGACCTTCCAGCCCCTGCCAGTCCCTCAAGGGGCTCCAGGAAAGCTGGGGAGGGACTCTGGAGCAGGGAGGGGAGCCATGGGACGAAGGGCAACGATTTTAAACTGAAAGAGGGGAGATTTAAATCAGATAGCAGGAAGGAATTCTTTGGTGTGAGGGTGGTGAGCCCCTGGCCCAGGTTGCCCAGAGAAGCTGTGGCTGCCCCATCCCTGGAGGGGTTCAAGGCCAGGTTGGCCGGGGCTTGGAGCAACCTGGGCTGGTGGGAGGTGTCCCTGCCAAGGGCAGGGGATTGGAACTACCTGATCTTTAAGGTCCCTTCCAACTCTAACCATTCTGTGATTCTATGAATAAATGGGGAAGATTTTATTTAGAAGTCATTCCTTTCAGTTAAAAAGAAAGAGCTTGATGCTGCTTGGTTCAATTATATTTGGCTTGCCTTATTTTTTTTTTTTTTTTTTTAAATGCGAGGTGAAGCACTGTGTGACCCACGCATGTGTTGTTTTTAAGATCATTCGCCTGGCATTTCTCCAGTTCTTGTGAGCTCCTGCAAAGTGAAAACACAGGTGTTGGCCCTTCAGGTTAGGCTGAGGAGGAGGCATGTTTCTGCCGACTGCATCGTTCAGCCTGGCCGTTCGACACTCTGTGCGAGATCACGGCCTGAAAGGTAACGTGTTCTCCAGGCAGGAGTTTCTGCAGCAGGTTTTACTCCAGCACTGTGTTCATACACCTTAGACTGCAGTGGCTGCAGTCACGTTTCTCTGTGTAAGGGGAGCATACAGCACCCTGCACCGTAACGTACCGGGATAAAGCCTTCAGTGCTCCCCAGATGCTTTTTTGTTGCTGCTTTCTTATAATCAACAGCTTTTTGTGAACACAGATAGGAATCCTGGAAGGGCAGCTCCCCTTAGAGACAGTAATTCCTCCACCACAATGGGAGACACATGAATACTGCTAATGCACTGGTGGCAGATGTTTTGTCTGGTTTCTTTTATACCCATGATGCTAATTCCCACCCTTATGGTGAAGGGTTTTACAAATGAGATGAGACGCAATTAATGGCAGTCCAGAGCAACAAGAATTATCAAAAAAACTGGGAAAAGGGGAAGGGAACAGAGGCTGGAGGAGACAAGGGGCCAATCTTATAGCGGAAAGCACCACCACCATCACTGCAACAACAAAAAAACCCAAGAATATATTGGTTTCAAAGACACGCACCCTAATAGCAGCAAGGTTATTCATTAAGGCAAACGTTTAGCTGTAAGGAAGCCCTGGAAAAGATCACTTGGGGAAGGCGCAGAGTTTCTGTCACTGAGAGATTTAAGAGCAGGTTAGGTGAGCCTCCATCGGCAAAGATGTACATTTAGTGGACCCTGTTTCAGGGCAAAGGGAGAGGCTTAACGACCTCCTCTTTTAGGATTTAGCAGCTGAATCTTTCCCTGTGCTTGCTGCTTCTGCAGCTCTGAAGCCTTTACTGGGCCCAGAGAGTGGAGTTAAATGGAGTTAAATCCAGTTGGTGGCCGGTCACAAGTGGTGTTCCCCAGGGCTCGGTATTGGGGCCAGTTCTCTTTAATATCTTCACCAATGATCTGGATGAGGGGATTGAGTGCACCCTCAGTAAGTTTGCAGACAACACCAAGTTGGGTGGGAGTGTTGAGGGTAGAAGGGCTCTACAGAAGGATCAGGACAGGCTGGATTGATGGGCCAAGGACAATGATGTGAGGTTCAACAAGGCCAAGGGCTGGGTCCTGCATTGGGTCACAACAACCCCACGCAGCGTTACAAGCTTGGGCAGAGCAGCTGGAGAGCTGCCTGGCAGAAAAGGACCTGGGGGTGTTGGTGGACAACTGGCTGAATATGAGCCAGCAGTGTGCCCAGGTGGCCAAGAAGGCCAACAGCATCCTGGCCTATATCAGGAACAGCGTGGCCAGCAGGACTCGGGCAGTGATCATCCCCCTGTACTCAGCACTGGTGAGGGCCCACCTCCAATACTGTGCCCAGTTTTGGGCCCCTCACCACAAGAAAGACACTGACGTGATGGAGCGTGTCCAGAGAAGGGCAATGGAGCTGGTGAGGAGTCTGGAGCACAAGTCTTGTGAGGAGCGGCTGAGGGAGCTGGGGGCGTTCAGCCTGGAGAAGAGGAGGCTGAGGGGAGACCTTCTCGTTCCCCACAGCTCCCTGAAAGGAGGGGGTAGCCAGGGGGGGTCGGGCTCTTCTCCCAAGGAACAGGTGATAGGACAAGAGGAAACGGCCTCGGGTTGCGCCAGGGGAGGTTTAGACTGGATATTAAGAAAAATTTTTCACGGAAAGGGTTGTGAAGCATTGGAACAGGCTGCCCAGGGCAGTGGTGGAGTCACCATCCCTGGAGGTATTTAAAAGCCAGGCAGACGTGGTGCTGAGGGACATGGTTTAGTGATGGTTTTTGTCAGAGTTGGGTTGATGGTTGGACTCGATGATCTGAAAGGTCCCTTCCAACCTGGGCAATTCCATGATTCTATGCAGGCCCATTTCCCCACTGCCTTGTACCTTCACATCTAAGCAAACAGAAGGGATGAAGGATACCTCTGAAATAAAAGAGCAATGCTTTGAGATATGCCTACATGTATAGGTAATGAGCCAGGCAGGGAAGAATCAGGCCCTAAGTCATACCCTCCATGGATGCTTGTCTGTACAGAGGCCATAATGTTGCTAAGAAATTCACAGCAAGTTGACTGCCCCTCTGCTCTACTCTCATGAGACCCCGGCTGGAATACTGCCACCAGCTCTGGGGCTCAGCACAGGAGAAACACGGAGCTGTTGGAGCAGGGCCAGAGGAGGCCCCAGAGATGCTGGGAGGGCTGGAGCCCCTCTGCTGGGAGGACAGGCTGAGAGAGCTGGGGGGGTTCAGCCTGGAGAAGAGAAGGCTCCGCAGAGACCTTATAGAAGCTTTCCAGTATCTGAAGGGGGCATACAATAAAGCTGGAGAGGGACTTTATATAAGGACATGAAGTGGTAGGATGAGGGGTAATGGCTTTAAACTGAAAGAGGGGAGATTTAGATGAGATATTACGAGGAAATTTTTCATTCTGTGGGTGGTGGAGCCCCTGTCCCAGGTTGCCCAGAGAAGCTGTGGCTGCTCCATCCCTGGAGGGGTTCAAGGCCAGGTTGGACGGGGCTTGGAGCAACCTGGTCTGGTGGGAGGTGTCCCTGCCCAGGGCAGGGGGGTGGCACTGGATGATCTTGAAGGTCCCTTCCAACCCAAACCATTCTGTGATTCTATGCTTACCCTTAAGTAGGGTTTTCACACCTCAGAGTGGACACAAAGAGCTCACAAGGGGCAGGCAGGTTCTCTAATTCAAAGCGACTCTCCCTTCCCTGTTCTTGATGTCGTTTTTCCATCAGAGCTCCTGTAACACACCAAGAATGTCACATGGAAGGCTCATAACAGAATCAGTAAGTCCCAACCAATCTCCCTGCCCTTCTATGAAGGCCAAATACATTCATCCTCTAACAAACATGAGTAACCACGGCCGAAAACAAAGGCAGAGGGAAATATTATATACCCTCAGCAGTTGTCTTTTCAGAACTAGATCCAGTCTAACAGTGCCGGGGGTGCACACAGCATCCGTTTCCATTCCTTCCTTACTGGCCTTGACAGTGCAGGTTTCCACACAAGGATTCATTTCAAGTAGGCTATAGGACAAGATGCATAATTAATGCAGCTAATGACGAGTTTCCCATCTAAGCAGGAGCAGCGTTTCAGACAGCTCTCAGGCCAATAGAAGAGAGTTTGTTCACAGTAAGTTTTGTCTATCCCATAAATCATGGCCGGCTTCCTTAAAGGTCTATATCCTTCTAAACATCACGCAACTTGGTATGAAAACAAGCTCATGCAGGTCTTTGAGGTGAGCAGATGCTGCAGCACAGTACGGGTTAAGGAATGCACCCCGTGAGAGGTGAAAACCAGACTATCTCAAAAATTCAGACAAAGCTTCACACCAAGTTTATCACACGCCACAAAGAACCGTGGTCATTAAAGCAATAAATTTAATTGTCCTCCCCTATCAAGGTTCATCTGGATCTGGCCTTCCATCTGGCATGTTCAGTGTGTACCTGAGCTAGTGCATACCCAAAAACACAGCAAGGTTTCAAGCTCCATGAGAAAGGGGAGACTTTAGTGGGAGGGAGGTCGGGCTTAGTCCTGTACTTAGTTACAGCGAGGGAGAAAAGCTTTGAGTTTTCTCTTAGAGAAGATACTCCACAGTCACAGAAATACCTTTGCTTTTCACCCATCCAACAATACCAGTTCTCTGATAACTTTCCAACATAAACAGTGTCCATCTGAGGCTGGGAGCATCTGCTGCACCATTCTGGGGCAACCACTGCAGTTGTTGGGACGCTCAGCTAAACAGAAGCGGGCCACTCTAGCACCCTTTGTGTACAGATGGATCCCTTGATGTTGAGGAAGGGAATGTTTGGAAACCACAAAAGGCAAACCAGAATGTTTGGAAAAAAACATATTTGTGCCATGGTTTTTATAACTTAGGTTCGCTGTCAAGGCAGTGACACATCTTCTGAAAACACTCAGAAAACAAGAAAATGGGAAGTGACCGTCTGATCCAAAAGGAGTGGTCCACCATGGTCCACCTGGTGGTTTGCTCTCCTTGGAGCACTGATGGATTACAGAGGTTCTTAATGAATGCTTTTACCCAGTAAACACACAGCTGTCAGATGAATAGGGCAATGAATACACTCCTTTATAATTACAAACTACATTTATTGAGCAGGAAAGGTTCTGCATCACTCCGATCCTTTCCTGGATGGCTGTGACAGTGACAAGGGCATCCACTCTCTTACAGCAGCAGAGCTAGTGATGTCATCTGAGTGCAAGGATGACATCACAGCCCCCCTGTAGACATGGTCTCTCTTGACTATTGCACTAATTGGTGCAAAATAGCCTCTGTAATTAGCAGGAACACACGGTATTGGCCCACAGAGAAGATCCCACCTCCAGCGCTCTTGTGGTTAGAAGCAGTTGGGCTCAGCAGCATGGCAGAAGAAAGCACTGACCACTATGGTGGAAGAGTAAGCCATAACCACGGCTCTGACCAAGGTGGACACTCTGGAACAAGAAGGGCGGAAGATCACCTCCACCTGACCAAGAGAAGGAAACTTGTCGAACATCGCAGCCTTCAAACACTGAGTGCTCAGAACATGGTATACTGTGAAATACTCAGATGTTCACAAGCATCATCAATGTTTCTTCCTCCTCTCTTCTCACTGCCACAGCTGGCTAAGAAGAAACCTCAGGTGGAGCTGGCTGAGGGCAGTTACATCCCCAGAGGACGTGCCACTCATCAGGGTCATTTTCTGCACGGGAACAAAGCAGAGGAGGAAAACCTCGCAA
The DNA here is from genome assembly GCF_964199755.1 of Larus michahellis. Lineage (NCBI taxonomy): Eukaryota > Metazoa > Chordata > Aves > Charadriiformes > Laridae > Larus > Larus michahellis. The sequence goes on from NC_133898.1 coordinate 128,409,351, forward strand.
TCAAGTTAAAGCCACTTTCCCAACTCTATTTACTGAACGCGTTTGTTAAATAGACTTTGGAGAATAAATAGCGTGTTTATGAAAAGGACTCGGGTTTCATCTGATAATGTAACGTAAAGCTTCCCTGTCAGGGGCTCAAGACCTGTAAAATCCATGACTTGCCAGATCTGGGCGTAGAGGTAAAACTGCTCAGTGGAGCTCATTACGGTCCAGAGAACCGTTGGGTTTCATTGGTCCTGAAGAGCATAACCTCCATGAATCGACCTGAGAAAAGCCTGCTAAAAACCTGTGAGTGGATTTTATGAAACCTGCAAGGTCTCAGGGACTTAAATCCCTCCTCTCCAAAGTGCCCTATTCAATTAACCTCAAAACTTTCCCTCTAAAATAAAGCTGACTTTTGGCGGAAGACCTCGGAGGGAAACTTGAGGACAGAAAAGTGAAAATAGGTTTCAAATGAAATCTAAAATGGCCATCTCTGCAAAACGGAGCCCTTACCACAGCTGCAAAATCATTTATCAAGTGCTTGGAGCGTGCTTGATGCGTCCAAGAGCAAGCGGACACCTTTCCCACAGACTCGCCAGCCTCTCACAGCTGTTAGATCGAGCAGAGCAGCCAGCAGAAGCATGCAGAGTCAGCGAAAAATCTGCCGAAGAATTTCTTGATCTTCGCTTAAGGGTAATAAGGCCTCCTGTTACGAGCTAGGGAGAGGCAAAAGTGTTTCAGAATTCCATTTTTTCCACGCAGAATTTTTAGATTATAATCTAGCACAACGAGTCTAAAAACTTTGCTTTTGAAGTTTAATAGTCCTCTTATTGAAATAAAAGCAGTTTATTCTTTCTCATTTGACATCTCTCAGGCAATGGGTGCTGTAGATCAATTTTGCAGGATCTTTCTGCATTTATAGAAGTCCCCTGTAGGACAGGTAATTGAGTTGGAATTATATGTTATTTTTTTTTTAATTAGTATAATTTTGCTGTCATTCATGCAGACTGAACTGTAATTGATGTTTTTCCATCCTCTCCCCACTGGCAATATGAGGTCTGTTGGAACGGGGATGGGAACTGTTTGCTGCCTTCAGCTCTTTATTTATCCGCAGCTTTTAGTTGGAGCAAGATACAAACATACATCAGCATACGCTTTAGCTAAAAGCAAGAGCTTGCCAACTCAGGCAGGTTGGGAATTTTCCATTCACAGAAAGAGCGATCACAGGAAAAAAAAAAAAAAAGAAAAAAAGAAAAAAAAAAATTGTCCTTGGGGGCAAAAAGGGGATTTTGCCTAAATCATTCAATTTTCTTTTCATTCCCCTTAAATCAAAAGTCAGCATTTTCTTGAACTAAATCCAAAGGGTTTCGAGTCATGTCAGTGCTAAGCAGCACGGCTTCAGGCCACTGTTTGCCTGCTGGGGCTGCAGCTTTGGGTGCCATACGTTCACGGCCTTTCCAAAATCAACAGGAGAGGCAAATGCTTGATCACCGAGTCCCAAAGGGAACATGGATCCAAGAGGCATTTGCAGAGGAAAGCTCCATAGCGAGTATTAAACATGACAATCCAGATATAACTTCTGCCTCAAGGAGTCATTGAACCGGTTACGGTTGCAGTCTGGGAAATCACAGAGTCACAGAATGGTTTGGGTTGGAAGGGACCTTCAAGATCATCCACCCCCTGCCCTGGGCAGGGACACCTCCCACCAGACCAGGTTGCTCCAAGCCCCGTCCAACCTGGCCTTGAACCCCTCCAGGGATGGGGCAGCCACAGCTTCTCTGGGCAACCTGGGCCAGGGGCTCACCACCCTCACACCAAAGAATTTCTTCACAATATCTCATCTAAATCCACGCTCTTTCACTGTAAAACCCTTCCCCCTCGTCCCGTGGCTCCCCTCCCTGCTCCAGAGTCCCTCCCCAGCTTTCCTGGAGCCCCTTGAGGGACTGGCAGGGGCTGGAAGGTCTCCGCGGAGCCTTCTCTTCTCCAGGCTGAACCCCCCCAGCTCTCTCAGCCTGTCCTCCCAGCAGAGGGGCTCCAGCCCTCCCAGCATCTCCGGGGCCTCCTCTGGCCCCGCTCCAACAGCTCCGTGTCTCTCCTGTGCCGAGGCCCCAGCGCTGGAGGCAGCACTGCAGGGGGGTCTCCCCCGAGCGCAGCAGAGGGGCAGAATCCCCCCCTCGCCCTGCTGCCCACGCTGCTGGGGATGCAGCCCAGGCTGCGGGGGGGTTCTGGGCTGCCAGCGCACGGTGCCGGCTCCTGTGGAGCTTCTCACCCACCAACACCCCCAAGTCCTAATATCCCATTCCCTATATTTTCTCCTTAAATACCCACTGATGATGGTTGCTGGAGACCAAGCGTGGAGGTGCTTGTACCTTCACTCTGACCAGCTGGTCATTCTTACACACTTGCATTAAGCCAGCTCAGCTCTGTTTCTCATGGCTTTCAGGAGCCGTTGCCTGGGCAGGAGTCCAGAGCATGAAAATATGACATATGAAGTATCCCAGGCCCCTCTGAGCATCCAGCTCAGTGAGCTGGAACCTTTAGCTCAGCAGCCCAAAAAGGAATCCTGAAATATTTAAATGCTTTTGTTAAAGCTACCTAAAGGAAATACTCTGGCAAGCTTAACTAAAGAAAAAAATATGTGTGTAAACTCTTTTTTTTTTTTTTTTTTTTACGTCTTAATTTTCAGTCAGGAGAAAGACCAATATTAAAGTAGAAGAAACAATTTGCTGGGAGGGAAACCTTTCACAGGGTTCTGCTAAGCAAAATAAAACCCTCCGCTGCCCACAGGGAGATCTCCCCAGCCCAGAGATCAGAGGCAGAGTCAACGGCGTGTGACAGCTAGTAATCACATCGCTTAACGCCTGGCTGGGCAGGACAGGGACAGAAGACCCTGCGCGAAAACACGGCACCCTGATATCCAGAAATAAAGGAAGAAGCATTCCGGTTACACTGCCCAGCCATTTCCAATGGAAGGATGGTTTGTCATCAAGTCTGCCCCCCCCGCAAAAAAAAAAAAAAAAATCCCTGGTATTTGTTGGAGATAACGAGATTGAAGTCAGTTCAGGGTGGAGACAGAGCCTGACTTTAAAAATTTTAAGAAAAAAAAAAAAAAAAGTGGGGAAAAAACCCAGAAGCGATAAACGAAATCGGTTTCAGAGCACTTCAAAGTTAGGAGAGCAAACAAAGCAGGACTGGCCACCACGTCCAAGGCTTTCAGACACTGACAAATGTCCGCTTTTTAAAACCGCAGCTCACAAAGCATGGACATCTTGGAAAAGCATGGTGTAACAGAAGCTGCAGGGGGGCAAAATCCTTTGCTGGCTGTAGAAGCTGAGCGCTCCCAACTCCTGGCTCCCAAGTGCCTCGTTGAGTTTGAGAGAACTGTTAAGCACCATTCACAAAACCAGCTGTCTCTCTTTAAAAGAGGAAAAGCTACAGTAGGCAAATAAACACAAAGAACTCTCTCGTTGGACTGCGGGGCCCGGAGAAATGCGTTTAGAGCCCCTGGGGAAGCCGGGCGGTGGGAGTATCAGCAGCATCGCTCCATCTGCTGTAGACTGGGCAGTGTCTTCAGCAAAATGAGTCAAACTGAAGGGTCGTCTGAGTCCTGTAGGCTGTCTCAAAGGCCACCAGCAGCCAGACAGGGCGCAGTACATGGAGGAAAAACTACCAGCCATGCTTCCCTGGCATCCTGATGCCATAATGCTCAGGGGCTACGAGTGACAGCTGATACGTTCGTGTTAAACAACCCCGGATGGATCTTTCCGTCCCGCATTTAGCTGCTTTTTGAATGTATATCACGTTTGGCATCTAGGATGTCCCATGGCCATAAGCTCCTCAGCTGAACAACGCACCCTGCCAAACGCCACCACCTTTTGTTTCAAGCACCACCTCATAATTTCATCTGGTGCACCTAAATTCTTACGTGAGCTAGAGCAAATTCTTGTTCCTTACCTTCTCCATGCCAATGTATCTTAGACCTCCATCATATCAGCACCTCAGCAATCACTTATCCAGGCTGAGTCATCTGCCACCAAATTAAAAAAGGAAGAGCAGAGCCTCTGGCATAACTCAAAGGGCCATGAAGATGATCAGAGGGCTGGAGGCCCTCTGCTGGGAGGACAGGCTGAGAGAGCTGGGGGGGTTCAGCCTGGAGAAGAGAAGGCTCCGCGGAGACCTTCCAGCCCCTGCCAGTCCCTCAAGGGGCTCCAGGAAAGCTGGGGAGGGACTCTGGAGCAGGGAGGGGAGCCATGGGACGAGGGGCAACGATTTTAAACTGAAAGAGGGGAGATTTAAATCAGACAGCAGGAAGGAATTCTTTGGTGTGAGGGTGGCGAGCCCCTGGCGCAGGTTGCCCAGAGAAGCTGTGGCTGCCCCATCCCTGGAGGGGTTCAAGGCCAGGTTGGACGGGGCTTGGAGCAACCTGGTCTGGTGGGAGGTGTCCCTGCCCAGGGCAGGGGGTGGAACTGAGTGATCTTTAAGGTTCCTTCCAACCCAAACCATTCTGTGATTCTACGACTCCATGGCTGTGCTCAGGAAGGGCACCATGGGTCCAGCCTTGCAGTGAGGGCAAACAGATCTCACCCGGCATGCTGCAGAGGTAAAAAGAATAGATCCTGATGTCTCCGGGGCTCTGATATATGCACGCAGTTGAGCAAAAGGGCTTTTTCTGCTTGGGCAGGATGATGCATGGAGCACCTGAAGTCGCTCACTGGTGGTTTTACTGTATCTGCTAGAGTGACTCAATGTAAAGTTCTCTTCTAGACCATTATCACACCAGGACGGCAGATCCCCCAGGCTGACAAAGAAGCAGGAGTGATTTAATAACCCAGTTACCTCCTCCAGCACCGAGACAACCATCTGGAGCGTTAAACTGGCACGAACGCAAGCTAGACGGAGCCTGCAGCAAGCTGGCCCTGAAACCGCCCCGTCCTCCAGGTTCAGCTGCGATCCAAGGCCTCCTTGATACGGCCCAGCTGGACAACCCTGCCTCCGAGAGCCCAGGAGATTGCCAAATTGTGAGAAAGAGCACAGAGCCCTGCAAGATAAGAAAGGTAAAACAGAGGACAGAGGTGAGATTGTCGAGATGTGTTAGGGAGCAGCTCAAAGGTACAAGAGGAAAAACCTCAACAGGAGAAGGCAGAAAATCCTCAAGGGGAGAAAACCCAACGCCATGAGATGGATGGTGGCACCTCAGCAGAGTGGATGTTCCGTTCCAGCAAGCAGCCGCGGCCAACCCTTCCACCCAACGGGTAGCAGAGACACTTGGGGTGTCTTTCTCAGTGGTCAGCACAGCTTTGTAGCTCACTAGTCCTCACTTGGGTATATCCTGCTCACAAAGCCTCTAGGCATGACAAAAAGGTGCCCCAAAAAGTGCTCCAGGGAGGGTTACAAACCACTGAGAAGCCTGAGTGCTTTATATTTTTCAACATATCTGGATTTTAAGGTTTCGGGGGTTTTTTGCTTTTTTTAAAAAGAAAAAAAAAATCTATGTCTGAGAGACTGCAAACCAGAAAAGCAAATCTGAAGTTCAGAAACGCGCTAACGGGGGAATATCGGGAATGCAAATTAAAAGAGCCAAGGGGAAGAGAGCAGGACGTGTTCCAGCAAGCTGCTCTGCTTCTCAAGGCCATGATGACAGGGAAGGGAAAGTCAGACCTGGGCCGGGTGTTGAGGCAACATTCCCATCAGAAAGAAATCCAGGGAGCTGAAGAAAGGGAGAGAGGACAGCGAAAGGTTGATTTTAACTCAGGAAGAGGGATAGTTTGACCCTCATAGCACAGCGCCCTTCTTTCCTCATTCATACAGGAGGTGCCATCCTGTGTCTGCAGCTGAGTTACAGATCCAAGGATGCTCCCAATTTGGAGGGCAGTATACGCAGCCAGCCCCTCAGGGATCTGATTCTTCAGTAGTTAAACCGATTTCTTTTCCTCCCCCCCTCAAAGGGTTCCAAAACGGCAACAATTTTCACATGGTGCCACTAAGGTACAACGCAAACCTGAGCAATGGCAGCGCACGGACCATTCCCTTCTTCTAGGAGGGGCAGATTATTAAAAGACAGTAAACTGGCAAAATCCAGAGCATCTTTCGCACAGCACGTGGTGGGGCACTCCTCCGAGCAGTGTGGAGCACTGCCAGAAGGGCCAAGGCGGGGAGCAGGGCTGCTGGGAATGACTTCTGCTGTTGGGAGTCTCCAGCAGCAGAGGAGAACCCTCCATCCTCTCGTAAGCAGCACGGTGCCATGGAGCCGATGGCTCCAGGAGTGCTCTTGTCACTCTCCCCACTCGGCTTCATGCGGCTGCCTTCTTCCTCTCCTTTTCCAAGCAGCATCCACAACTGCTCTCCTCTTGTTCAAAGCCTTCTGTATCAGCCTCTCCCAGAGCCTCGGGCTTAATCGCCCTCCTACTCACAGGGTTTTCGTGATCTTCATCCCTCTCCCCCTTTGCCCGCTTGCTGAATACTTGGCACTGGTGAGGCCCCACCTTGAGTGCTGTGCCCAGTTTTGGGCCCCTCACCACAAAAAAGACGCTGAGGTGCTGGAGCGTGTCCAGAGAAGGGCAACGGAGCTGGTGAGGGGTCTGGAGCACAGGTCTTGTGAGGAGCGGCTGAGGGAGCTGGGGGTGTTCAGCCTGGAGAAGAGGAGGCTGAGGGGAGACCTTCTCGCTCTCTACAGCTCCCTGAAAGGAGGGGGTAGCCAGGGGGGGTTGGGCTCTTCTCCCAAGGAACAGGCCATGGGACAAGAGGAAACGGCCTCAAGTTGCCCCAGGGGAGGTTTAGGATGGATATTAGGAAAAATGTCTTCACTGAAAGGGTTTTTAAGCATTGGAAGAGGCTGCCCAGGGCAGTGGTGGAGTCACCATCCCTGGAGGCATTTAAAAGCCAGGCAGACGTGGTGCTGAGGGACATGGTTTAGTGATGGTTTTTGTCAGAGTTGGGTTGATGGTTGGACTCAATGATCTGAAAGGTCCCTTCCAACCTGGGCGATTCTATGATTCTGTGATTCTATGAATTTGCACCTTCCTGGCAGCTCGCTGGGCTTGGAAATATGAGCGAAAGGAGCTCTTCCCGGCCTCCTGGGACACCTGGAGACACAACAGAGCTCTTGCCATAGATACATGGTGTCCCTTTTGGTTTCTGCTCTGCACAGTGCAAGGCTCATGGCCATGGAGTATTTCTGTAGACCAGCTATTTTCAGTCCTGGTGGCAATCACACTAAGTGCGTGGCTTCCTGTGACGTTAGCAGCGGGCAAGGATCGAGGTATGCTCTCTCTTCGCCTCTTTTAGCTCCACCACATGCTTGGTAGCTCAGACCCAACTTAGTGCCTAGAGCTTGGACCAAAGCTGTACAAAGCCAAGCACTCTCTGTCCCAAACAGTAAACGCATGAGAGGCACAGGAGAACAGGGAATTTTGCCTGGACTCACTCAGAAAGTGCACTTTTTCCTCCAAGACGGATGCAAATGAAGCAAATCACTTGAGATGACCCCAGCAATCTGCGGCAGGGGCAGGACCAGGACTTCGGTCTCCCAAAGCCCAGGCCAGTGCCTGAAAAAAATTAAAAATAAATCAATCGTCCTTCCAATATATGCGAGGATCTGGCTGCAGTGACAGAGCCTCAGATGACAGCTCATTAAGCCGCAGGGGTTTTCACCTTACAAATCCTCCCCGTGAATTAATTACTAAGAGCATCATTGCAACGTTTAACACCACAGATGCTGACTCAGGCTGCGGGGCTCTTCCCTTTTGGCTGCGTTGCTTCTCCTTACCGGTTTTTCCAATCCCCTGTGCCACGTGGAATGACAAACAGCTGGACCAGCACAAGGGAGGAGGGAAAAACAAAAAAAAAAGAGGCGGAGGAGAAGAGCAGCAGCTTTTTAATTCAGCATTGCCAAAACCCTCCCCGTTGTGAAACGGCATCATTGCCAACTGCTGGCCGCGCAGCCAGGGTACTTTGCGTATTTGATGTTGCGCAAGTGTCCCTTAAGGATCTGTGGAAGAAAAGCTTTTTTCCCAGCAAAGCACAGCTTTTTTTTTTCTATTTATTTATTTTATTTTTCCTTCTACCTAGAGAAAACTGTAGAAACCAGAGCCCTGCACTCACCCCACTGCAATCCAGATTTCTCTTTTCTCCCTGAAACAACTGTTTAAATAAGGAACGGAGAGAATCCTCTTCCCGCCAGCAGCAAAGTTTTTAGGGAAAAGAGGTTCAGGCCAAGCGGAGCTCTCGGTCTAGCGCACCAGCACCGCGCTTACTCAAAGCTGTTCCTACCCCACATCGAATCCCCTGGTTAGCACAGGCTTCAGGACACCACGACCACGTAGGAAATGGCCACGGTAGCCGAGATGCTCCAAACACCACCAAAAAACGGGCAGCTGATGAGACGAAGCGCAGTACACAAAAGGCAAGAAGTTCTCTGCCCCAAAAAAAGCTTAGCTCTGAAACAACCCGTATTCCTGCTAGAAAGGTTTTAACAAAAAAGTTTGGATTTCATTCCATCAAGGTGTTACAAGCCAAATGGAAATGGCTGAAACAGAAAACGACCTGCGGAAATGTTGCTGGGGCGTCTCAACAATTTATTTCATGTCAGGAAAGAGACACCAGGAAGCAAATTTCCTCTCTCTCTTGTACTTTTTGAATTATCCGATTGCCAAAAGGCTGAAAAGCCTTTTTCCCCGCCCCCTCCACGCAGCGATCCCAGCCTCCACCTTTCAACCCTGAAACCATTACCCTGGATCTGCCTCTTCCCCTGGACACGACCATCCACCTCCACGCAGGAGCCTCTCCTGCTGCCACGCGTATCCCTCCTGTGAAGATTTTCCTCCTGGACACACACGCCAAACTCAGACTACCAGAATAATTTCCAAAAAGGCATCCCAAGTGTGCAAAGCGCTGCCTGACAAAGTAGGTGGTAGAAAGAAGCGTGGGCAGCAGGGCGAGGGGGGGATTCTGCCCCTCTGCTGCGCTCGGGGGAGACCCCCCTGCAGTGCTGCCTCCAGCGCTGGGGCCTCGGCACAGGAGAGACACGGAGCTGTTGGAGCGGGGCCAGAGGAGGCCCCGGAGATGCTGGGAGGGCTGGAGCCCCTCTGCTGGGAGGACAGGCTGAGAGAGCTGGGGGGGTTCAGCCTGGAGAAGGTTCCGGGGAGACCTTCCAGGCCCTAAAGGGGCTCCAGGAAAGCTGGGGAGGGACTCTGGAGCAGGGAGGGGAGCCGTGGGACGAGGGGCAATGATTTTAAACTGAAAGAGGGGAGATTTAAATCAGACAGCAGGAAGGAATTCTTTGGTGTGAGGGTGGTGAGCCCCTGGCCCAGGTTGCCCAGAGAAGCTGTGGCTGCCCCATCCCTGGAGGGGTTCAAGGCCAGGTTGGACGGGGCTTGGAGCAACCTGGTCTGGTGGGAGGTGTCCCTGCCCAGGGCAGGGGGTGGCACTGGATCATCTTGAAGGTCCCTTCCAACCCAAACCATTCTGTGATTCTATGAAACTCCTGGAGCTGAAGGCCGCTGGGGAGAGAGCACCTGGCAAGCCCTAAATCTAGGGGCTGTAATTACGTCTCCTTCAAAATCACCATAAATGATCCAGATTACATAGAGCTGGGGTGCAGCCATCAGCGCCCCCCCCGAATAAACACGCAACATATTCTGTATTTTTCATCCTGTAGTTCAAAGGGAACATTGCTGTTGGCGCCGTCACACAGCTGTGAACCAAACAGATCCTCCAGATAAAAACACAACCGACCCGTACAAGCTGTGACAAACCTGATTTCCATAACTACACCCAGCGTTTTGCCACAGTGGGTCAAACAGTCCGTTTAATGGATATTTTACCCTTACGGGATCCCTCCTCTGCGGAGCCACAGCCCTCCCACACCGCGACATTAAAGCCTTCAGCACTCACCTGCGCAGCCCAGGATGCTTCAGACAGGCTGAAACGTAAATAGCAGCACAAAAGAGAGAAGAGCTTCCGCTCGTTTTGTGTAAACAAGCACAGAAATACATTTTCCCTAAAAAAAAAAAAAAAAAAAACCAAAAACAAAGCAGCAGGAGCAAACACTGAATTTATGCGGCCAACCTGTTGAATTCCCGTGGGAATTCAACACCAACTTTGCACCTTTTTTCCCCCCGCCCCCGATTATTTTATTCCAGGCAAAAGTTTTGCTCGCTGGTGGTTCCCAGCCTCCGGACCCACCAGCCAGGAGAGACCCAGGAGTTTCCGTGGTTCACAGCCTGTTTCCCAAGAGCTGCTTGTTCCTTCGTTTCGCTCCTTCCCCTGGCAAGTCCACCCAAGTACCCCACCTCCCTTCAAAAACAGATTAGCAACCAAAATTTGTCCAAACCCCCCAACATTTACGTAAAACAGGATTTCTCCCCTTCTGTGTAGTGGCGGGGTTGTCTGCCAGTACTTTAAGATACCGAGGGAGCAGATTTTGAGCTTTAAGAGCGAACCCTCCGTCAGCGTGACCTGCAGCATCAGGTGAAGCCAACTAAAGCCACCAGCAACACTCTTGCAGCAGAACATCAAAGGATCATCATCTCCGGCTCTGAAAGACAATTTGTCTTGTCTTGACATTTACGCAGCAGGAGAAACTGTGGGCAACCCACCAGAGCCCAGCATCCTCGCGTAACATTTAATGCACCACAGCAGATCCTCCTCATTGTTTTCTTTCACTGCTTGGGGGCAAAACTGGCAGCATGGAGGAGAGCCCGACAACGGCCCTGAACAAAAACACTTGGGTTTTCAAAAAAGAAACGCCAAGGGCCTCGATCTGCTGAGCTTTAGCTTCCTCAAGATCTATCCATGCCGTAGGACGTACAAGATACTGGGATTTGGATGCTGCAGAGTCGCCACCAGCCAGAAGAACTCAATATTTCATGAGATGAGCTCATGGACATCCCATCCGCCGGGGTTAACTGGTTTCCCTGCCAGGCCACTGCTCCTCATGATGCTCGTAGGAATGTAATCGCCTTCCAGAGCCTCGTCGAAGTGGGTGAACTGGTTAGAAAGGGGCGAGATGGCACAGATGTGATGCCAGATGACTCAAAAAAAAGGCAGAGTTCAAGCGAGTCCCAGACGGGGCACCCAGCAGAGCCTGCCTCTGTCTTCTCCACTCCCTCCCATCGGGTGTTTCCACGCATTGAATCAAAACGTCGTGTTTTACACACAAATAATACGGGCTAAAGAAATCCACCACAGCTGCCCTGAACAGCCAGTTTGTGCAGTACAAGCTCTTTAAAGGCATCCTGTTTTCAGGAGTGACATCTCAATTGTGGTTTGAATCCGACATGTGGCTTTATATCCTTTTAAATATTCCAGAGCCTTTATGCATTTGGTTTTAAATTGTTGGACTAACGATACCCTCTTACCCAGGCTCAAATAAAAACATAAGGAAAAGTTAAGCAAAAAGAAATTTCAACGCTTTATCAGATAGTTATTTTCTCCCCTCCAAAAAGCAAGCTTAAACCCAATCAGGCTGCCCCATTATAGCTAAAATTATTTTAAAACAGACTGACTCTCTTTCAGCTGCGATGTCTGCAAACGTTTCGCACAAATAGGGACCGAGCGTCAATCTTTTCACTTCAAAACCTTCAGCACCCCTCTCTGAGTTATCCCACAGGACTGCACGAGCTGCAGGGCAGCACATGGCCTGTCTCCATCTGCTGAAATGCCAAAAGCCAGACAAATTCTTCACCTTCCAGAGGAGCTGCAGAGACCACAAATGATGCTGCAGAGGAGGAGACAACCCAGTAGTTCCCAGTGACTGACCCAGCAGCCAGGAGAGATCCAGGACGCTCCATGGTTCACAGCCTCTGCTCCCCAAGAGCTGCTTGTCCTTTTTTTCACTCCTTCCTCTGGCAAGTACAGCAAAGCATAAGAAGGAGATGAACTGTTGGAGCGGGGCCAGAGGAGGCCCTGGAGATGCTGGGAGGGCTGGAGCCCCTCTGCTGGGAGGACAGGCTGAGAGAGCTGGGGGGGTTCAGCCTGGAGAAGAGAAGGCTCCGCGGAGACCTTCCAGCCCCTGCCAGTCCCTCAAGGGGCTCCAGGAAAGCTGGGGAGGGACTCTGGATCACAGAGGGGAGCCACAGGACAAGGGGTAAAGGTTTTATGCTGAAGGAGGGGAGATTTAGATTGGATATTAGGAAGGAATCCTTTGCTGTGAGGGTGGTGAGCCCCTGGCCCAGGTTGCCCAGAGAAGCTGTGGCTGCCCCATCCCTGGAGGGGTTCAAGGCCAGGTTGGCCGGGGCTTGGAGCAACCTGGGCTGGTGGGAGGTGTCCCTGCCCAGGGCAGAGGGGTGGAACTGGATGATCTTGTTGATCCTGTGATTCTATGAAGTAGCCCACCTCCCTTAAAAAACAATAGGTAACCGCAAGCCCAGGTCTACTGCTGGACTTCTTGCAAGGTTTTGCTTCAGCCTGAACCACCCTCCCTTTGAACAAAAATGCCTGCCTTCCTTTAGAGAGTTCCATGCAAGCAGAAAATCTTAGTTAATTGAATTGTTTATCCATCAGGTGCAGAGCTGGTGTCAAAGGACCAAAACCATGGGAGCAGAGCTCTGCAAACCTTGAACAGACTCGGGGTCTCAACCTTCTCCTTCCCACGCAGCACAAACCCCTCCTCTCCCACCACAGCCCGCCTTCAGCCGTCGGAGAAAACACCCATGAGCTGAAAAGAACCAAAGTTTCAGGCAAGAGCTTACACCCGAGTCACACACACACACATCCCCCCCAACGGAAAATAATACAGAAGATCCAGCACTGTAATTAAAGAACTTTTTAGAGTCTTCAAGGTTTTAATTTGAACAGACATTTCTACTATGTTCTCAACATATCTACAGCAAAGTTTACAGCCACTTTCTATCTGTTTTGCTCCTCCCCAAGGGCTCAGCAATGTGAGCCACCTTGGTTTGTCTCAGATTTGTTACTTTATTTTTTTTTTTTTTGGCGATATATTCAACACCCCAGCGGCTGGGATTCTTCTGTACACATACAGCATACATCTAACGGTAGCACACAAGCTCCCAGCCCTGTTATTTAATTATTTAAAAAAAAAAAAAAGAAATAAGACTGATGCAGCAGCCCAATCCAATTAGCAATTCCAGATGTTTGGACAGAAGTGCACTCATCACTTGATTTCGTAGTATTTAACGGATACATAGCGCACGTCACACAGTGCTACTCAGTGTCACAGATACAAAGAAAGGGAGTGCGAGCACAGACATTTTCCCTCCTACAGGCACCCGCAGACGCCAGCGCTTTCCGAGGCTTCAGCAAAGCTTACATTAGACGCCAATACGCTGTACAGTGCAATTTAAGTTAACACCATATGCAACATGGACAACAGTGCGCTTCAACCGGTCGCCACATTCAAGAGTTAGATCAATACAATCAAAATATTGAAGGTCCATATTTCCCTTATGAAAACTGTGCAAGTTAGTTCCTTTTCCCTTTTATGATTTTTTTTTTTTTTTTGGTAGAGTTTCCGCGTTGATTGACCCCAGAGTTTGGGAGAGGAGGGGGGGGTGGGGGGGATCCTCAGCGTCCAGCTTATTATCACACAAATATTTATGTGCAAAAAGAGCAGAAGCAGGGGTGTCGGCGAGAGTATAAGGCAGCGTCAGGCTGAAGAGCCCGAGCTGGGCACTGCTGTGGTGCTTACAGCTCGGGATGACGCAGGACATCCTCAAAACTGGGTGTCAGCCACTTCACGGGGCAGAATCCAGCATTTCTCCCCCTCTAAGAGGAAGCAAGCCCATCGTTAGCATTAAACACGTGAATAAATACAGTGGACATGCAGGTAAGCAAAGAACTGGAGCGCTCTGCTGTGTAGTACACCAGCAACCACCAGACTGGAGCCTGGGATGAACTGGGAATGAAAAGGTGAGGAAAGAACGTGCAAGTAGCCTGACGCAAGACCCAGCTGCTCCCAGGAGGACCTGGAAGGGTCCACACATCTTGCCTCAACCCCACCACGTGCAGTACCGCTCCAGGTAACATCTCGTGAAGGTGATTATTTGCAGGTTAACTTGAGCTCCTGCAGCGACCACAAGGTGATACAGGGCAGAGGAATCGGAGAAGAAACTGCTCAGAACGACACTGACATCGTCACACGAAGGCTGTGACCCATGCCACCACCAAGGCAAATGCATGGCTTTCGGTCCCGAAACACAAGGGGAGGATGAAACGCTTGCTCGGAGAGAATTTTCTGCCTTTTGTTCGCTGTCACAGCTGGTTACCCAATTTCCTCCGACGCCTGCAGTTTGCATGAGAGACTAGAGCAGCCAGGCAATTAGATCCAAAAAAAAAAAAAAAAAACCAACCCAACCCCTCTTTGCTTCTCTATTATTTAGCTCAATATATAATTACTATGTTAGGAAATTACATAACCTTTAAGTGTGTTTTATGTATAGTCTATTATGAGGAAAATAGCGCCTTCTGAATCCTTCCCATCTGGCTAGTGAGAACGCGTTTCAGATGCAGAGGAACAGCAGAAATTGTGAATTGGATGGGGAAAAACAACATCCAGGCAGGTGCAGATCCCACCGGCATGATTTTAAAGAGGGCAAGCAGTAATTTTAAGGGCTTATATTTGCAACATAGCCAGAAGGTAGCTCCAGAAACCAGCGTCCGGAGGTGGGAAGGTGGCATGGCCGACTCGTGCCTCCCCTGCTACTCACTACAGATCACCAGCCGCCCCGAGCAGCGGCCCCTGCGTTTGCTAAATCAAATCTGACAAGTCCATCGCTCTCCAAACTTAAAAAGAAATTGGTATTATTACAAGTAGGGGGAATTACTCTCCTGCCTTACGCAAAAAACGGTTTAAAAGGGATCTTTTTATTTTTTAAGCCAGGTCACTTCAGGCCTAAGTTTAGGTTAGTCGAGATGAAAATAATTAAGGAAATAAGGACCGAAGCAAAAGGCATTCGGGTAGCACTTAATCACTATCAAATCATTTTATATAGCTTCCTTGGTTATAGAACTTTTCTTAAGAGTATATTTAGTGGATACATGATTTTTGCAGAAGATTACTCCCCAGATACTTCTATGACGACTAAACATCCTGCATTATCACATGTATCTATCTTTACGTGAAACGGCTTTGAAATAAAGGCGGCTTCATTCCAAACCAGCATCAAGTGTGACGGAAGCTCAACAGTTTCCAAAGAGATCAACGCTGACCTAACGCAGCTCCGCTCATTTCAGTAGGAGCGGGCTAACAGCAAGCACCTTTTCAGATAATCCCAGCCACATGAGCTGTTGTTAATTCAAGTCTTCTCAGTCGCGAACAGCCACCAACGGAACCAAGCTGAACAAATGCCTAGGCGAGGTAATGTTTCAGACCCACTCTCACCTGTCTTTTTAAAGGAGAGGAAAAAAAAAAAAATCTCGAGCAAAACCTGATTTTATAAAAGCAGATCGCAGTCACCGAAACACAAAGATCAGCTACAAAATACAGAGTTACTTGGGAAAAAACCCAACGCTTATCCCTAAAGTCTTTAAGCAGTTTTAGCAGCTACAAATGACCTAAACTATTAGTATTTTTGTGTGATGCGGCGGTCTCTTAACCTGCAGCAGCTACCTGAAAAGTGAGACCACCTTAACTTCCAACTTCTGAAGTCTCACAAAACATGGAGTAAGAGCAGGAGAGGAAAAAGCGCCCCAGGTGGAGCAAAAGTGTTTTGTTGAGCTGTAGATTAAGTGCTGCTCGTGCACCCTGGCAATGCCGTGAACCTTGTTCAAGTGAACAAAACCTGCCAGCGCAACCCCAAGTTTCAAGAGCGCAGCTTGGCTCTAGTTAGAAGGGCAGCTCTGAGCCACTGTTTTGCAAGCGAACACCTCCGCCAGCTACTAAACCTTTCTGTTATCCAGGTAGAATAAGAAGAGTTTGTTATTCCTTAGGAGATATTTGTCCACAAGGGGCAATTCCACCTGAAGGTCATGGCTTAAACATTAGCAGCAGAATCCCTACTTCTGTATTGCACCAAAGTGTCTTGCTGTGGTTTGGTATTCAACTTACTGCTCCCAAGCCAATGCTTAACACAAAAATCCAAGTGTTAGGTGTGAAGGCTACTGAGAGTATCATATAGACTGGCAGAACCTGTAGTAACATTATACCATTTTCTAGTTTTTCTAGGAAACTAAAGAACTAAGCTGCCTTACTTACTCTTGGAGAAAAGTGCTTTCGGACAAAATGCCTTTACCTATCTGTACGTGACTTCGCATTTTAATCCTGTCGAGTGTTTAGAGAGTTCAACGAAACCAGAAAAAGTCCAAAAGAAATTTGAAACATCCCGTCTCTTGGCCCATCCTGGTTATCCACGCAGTTGGGTGGAGGTAAGAGTTCCAGCTTCTGCTGACACGGTACACAATTTCTAGACAGAAAAGCTGCCAAGAGAGGACACTACGCCCAGCTGTGTGTGTCTTCTGTAAACAAAACAGAAATCCCCCCCCAAAAAGCAGGGAGGTACATAGTGTGAAGTGGGAGGACCGAGGGTCGACTGTACCTCTGCAATACATGCACTTTCCATGTTCAGTCTTTAAGGTCAAAGGGACTGGAAAGGAAAGACCTGAGGCAAAGCCCTGCCAGCTCACAGGTTCTCCTGCATCCTCTCATCTGTTTCCATCTCTGCTAGCTGCCTCCTCAAGGCGTTAACCTTCGCCTGAAGTTCCTTGTTGTATCTTATAATGCTGATCATTTCTTCCTGGGCTTCATCGAGGAACTTGGAAGGCCTGTTCCACCGAAGAAAGACACCTGGAAGCCCAGAGACAGCACAAGTCAGAAGGGTTTCTTGTTACAAGGAGGAAACTTTATTCATGTTCCATCAGCTCTCAAGTAACATGCATTTTTTTTTTCCCCTTACCCTCCCCCCTTAATAGCATTTAGAAATACTGACCCTCCTCTCCAAGTCCACCATTCTACTAAATAAGATTAATAAAGAGAAAGTGAGGGGGTTTCGTTCCTTTTTTTCCTCATATACTGATCAGACCAATCCATATTCAGTCTCCACCCTGCCATGACAGCCTGCTTGCTTCACTGTCATTAACTCTTCAGTGCACGTGGGATGGAGAAAGTTTCCACAGCGGGGAACCTACTGCACACAGATTATCCTGGCCAACGTGGTCAGTAACGGAGAAAGAGAAGTCTTGGTTGATATAGAAAAGCCTTAGGCCTGCAGAACATCTATAGATTAGGCTATATCACTGCAGAAATACTGTGCTAAGAAGTTAAAAGGTATTAGGAAGGCTCCCTGGCAAAGGCTAGCATGTCACCAAACCTCAGAAGGATTAAGCGTTATGCCTCTGGGGATGGCACATGCCAAAAATATTTTGGAACAGATTTCAAAGGGAGCAAGATCACCATCAGCGGAGCACAGAGCAGAGACAAAAGGAGCGGACGCTTCAGAAGCTTTACAAGTAGCCGCAAGAAAATATACATTGCCCGTAAGAGAAAAAGCAAGGCTGGCTTACCTTCCCAGAGCTGCAGGCTCTGCGGGGCAACCGAGGGCCAGATGACAAGGCTGTTGGCCTCAAAAAGAGGATTCTGGAACTTGCTCAGCTCTTCAGATCTGTTCACCCAGGACCACAGGGACATAGTCTTTTGCGGCAGCTTCAATTTAGACCTAACAAGACCATAGAAACAAGTCAACTTTCACTTTTACGCTGTAAAGACTCGTTCTGTTTTGTCATAGCCCCGCAGACTACAATGCCACCAGCTTTCCCATGCGCTACCAACTCGGACAACTCAGGCTAATCCCTTCAACACGTCTCACCAACATGGCACAGGGTGTAAACCTAAAGCCATTTACTTAACCCAGCTGATTACAATTTCAAAGAAAAAAAAATGGGGACATCACGTTTAAAAGCCGGGAGGAAACTAGCTGCCTTCTGTCCAGACGAAGAACCAGTCACCTCCCCAAAATGGTTCGGCTGTCAGGTTTCGAAAGGGAGTGAATCCCTGCGTTGAGATGGAGCTGGGAGGTGCGGCAGGTCTGCATGAAGGAAGGATCCCAGTGCAACTCTCAGAGCGCGTTAGAGCGGTGTTATTGCTGGAACTGCGCGACGGGCACGTCTGATTAGGTCCCTCTGGTGGCAGGAAGCACAGAAAAAATAGTGCTGTTTTCCTGGGTCAAACCCACCTCCAGGGGTTACACAGGGGTCTCTTCGATTCTGGCAAACCTCCTTCCGCATGCGCTAGCAAATTGAACTGCCACCAGGCAGGAGATTTACCATCCCTGTGAATGCTTCAGACAGCACAAGCTTAACATCAGACTTCAAACATTCTCTGTGCTCACAGGGTGACACGTTCAGATGTGACAGGCAGGTTATTACATGTAACATTCAATACTCTTTCAAATGTGATCTTATTGGTTTCAAGTCTAACTTGGTTTTGCAGATGACCAGTTCAGCAGCCCTGCAGAAGACAGGAGAGTCTCTTCTAAGCAAAGGTTACTTTAAGGGCAGAGGGGTTTACAGGAAGCTTTAAATTGCCTTCTTTATCTGTAAGATCAGTTCTGTTTTGCCCTTCTACTCTTTCAGTGGTCTTCCCTTAAGCAGGAGACCACCAGACACGGTCTTACTGGAGTCAGGACTCCTGAGAACAGCACTGTCAAGTTCAAAACAGGAATCCAAACCTCTCTGGCAGCCGCCATCTGCCGTGGGAGGCTCCAGTCCTCCCGGGTTCCACCCTGCCTGCTGCTCCCAGCAGCCCTGCTCAGGGCATGCCTGGAGCTGCCCCACTGCTACAGCACAGCATCTAGCCCAGACTGGGATTCAGAAGCTAGGTGCTGGTCTGCTCAAGCACCTTAAACACCACAAGCCCGTAAGCAAGCTCAGCACAGGCCTATCGTTTCATGAGAAGGTAGGCTCCAGCGGAATGCAGTCCTGGCTGCTTCCTTTCGAAGCTGCGCGAGCATCCATCTGAGCGCTCACAGCATCTGCCCAGAGCCTCAGGCAACGCAGATTGCCAATTCACCTTTCACCAAGCCACAGGTTACGGGCGGAGGGATTCTTGGTCCTTCTGTTGAAGTTATAGCACTGCACAGCCGAGACTACCTCAAACCTAATCACCACGCTCGTAGCGAAACTTTTGCCACGGTGTAACAGTAAGGCAGATCCTTCTGAAAGAACCTCTTCCATGTTTTCCACTTCCAGCAGTTAACGGATAACACAAAAACCAAAGCCTTCCTTTCCTGGGAGAGTCAGGACCACCAGGCTAGAGAGTCATGTTCTTTCCTGACAGTTAAGGTCAGAACCAGACATTCCAGCTTTGGCTTCTGACTGCCTTGACCTTCTCCTCCAGGCCTGCATGGACAAGTTTGCTTCCCACAGCTATGACTCACATCATCGATGAATTTTAGCTGTTTATGCTTTTATGGAAAGAGTTTCTGCATAAGAGACTACATAAACTGGTGACAGGTGGAGATTTTTCAAGGCCACACAGCGAAACAGAAGAGACAGTCGAAGGTATTAGCTTAGACTTGGAGAAGACTAATTCAACTCCCCGATGAAGCCACAGATTTCTTTAGTCGCAATGTCCCACTTGTAAGAAGGGCAAGCTCCCTAACACTGCAGCAGACTACATAACTGCAAAAAGAGAAGCTCACCTGTGCCAAGGGAGACCACACAAGCACCCTCACCCTTTTTCAAACCAAGAGACTTTTTTTTTTGGTCAAATACAGCCCGATATTTAAAAGGTTCAAAGCAAACATCCTCACCAACCTTTCATTTTCGTTATTTCCCAGGAAAGTCCCAAACTGCGAAGCGTAAGCGTGTTCAAAGAGCATAATGAGGAACTGTTCGTTGAATTCAAAAGAGCAAGGGAACTGACGAAGGATTTGCCACACACAGTCCAAAAAGAGGAGAAACACCGGGGCCTCCCATTTCTGCTTGCTATTTGAATAGGCTGATTGGGCACAGCGCTGCTGAAAAGGGTGACCAGCCTACAGGTAAGGATCAGAGAGAGCATCACGTACAAAGTAACGGGATGTGAGTACACGTAGCAAAAAAAAAAAAAAAAGACTTTAGAGCTAGTTCTGTCTGTGCAACTATGCTATTGCTGCTCTTTTCCACAACAGTAATTTTGTCAAGCATCCCGTAACAAACTGCTAGTGACCACGGCCAACTTCGCTGCCTTTTTCAGGCTACGAAAATAGCCCTGTATTTGATCAGAGAATTTTACCAGTAACAAACTGGTGCAGGTGCACTGAAGGACCAGGCTCAGGATACTAGTTGCAAGAGCACAAAGTTGTTTTTTTTCCTTTTAGTCTCAGCAGTGTTCTTTGCAGAGATGTTGACCCTGAGCACACAAAACAGGCAGTTCCCCAGCCCCAAAAAACTACCATGAGAGGCAGCGGCCCCATAGAGCGCCGGAGGTACAAATGACTCAGTTAACGATGTTGCTCTTCGGACAAAGGCCATGCACGCTAAGCAGGGCTGCAACAAGGCCCAACTTGTTTGCTGCCTCTCAGGCTATTTCCCAATACAACTGTCACTGGGATAGATTGGTGTTTTGTCCATTTCTTACCTGCAGCCACTCCCTCACAACCAGAGATTCAAAGCCATGTATGGTCCTGCACCTTGGATCCAAGATAATCTGTGCCAGAGACGTTACCTGGAGTGTCGAATCAGTTCCTTCGGTCCCATGGACTAACACTGATGCACCTTCCCTGCGAAGGAAAAAGGTGGAAAGGAGTCAGAGTGTGAATGAGCAGAACGCATCCCAAGGACGCATGCATCCCAATGGATGCCGACACATCCCATGGACACCAGCGGTGCTGCCCTGACAATGCTGAGGTCTTGCTGGCTCCTTACCCCTTCTTCCCTCCCATAAGTTACTCCCCATCCCACATGGAAGCAAACCACCTTCTCCACCTGGATCCTCACCAACCCCTTCTTCCCTCCCATAAGTTACTCCCCATCCCACATGGAAGCAAACCACCTTCTCCACCTGGATCCTCACCAACACGAACTAGAGCTCTGCATCACTGAAGGCTTAGTTCCTTGCTAAACACTCTGGAAACCCACAACCTTTGCTGCGTTGACCGAAGATGTGCAGTGAAATCTCTTTTGTGGTGCTGCCTATTTCGAATTGGTACCCCTTGGAGTCATAGCACGGAAACGCGTCTCAAAGTCTGCTTGTGTCATTTATTGTTTTGCTAAGTACTCTGAAGCCTTCCCTGAGCACTGCAAGGAAGACGTATCATCCCCCTAGATGCTAATACTACGAGATTCTAGCTCAGACCTAGGCTTAAATTTATTTGGTCCTCAATTACAGTTTACTGCAAGAAAATTAAGCCAATAAGCCAGTTCAGGAGAAAGAAATGGCAGAGCTTGGCCTTCACAAAGGCAGAAGAGTTAGTGTGCTGAGCAAGAAGCTTGTCAAAGAGCCAAGCACAAAGGCTTCTTGCTCACCAGCCAGCACAAGTGAATCAGCAGAACAACGTGAGGAGCAGAGGGAGCTTGGAGCCTGGGGAAGGAAGGTTTTGTGCATTGCTGGGGGCCCATGTGCCATCACTCCCCACACTCCAGCAGGGATTGTCCAGGACAGCCGATTCCCTGCCCACTTTCTCCAACCTTAGCTGTGTTTAGTTACCCTATCAGAATCTCCCGAGGGAAGGACTGGATGGTATTAAACAGCCTTCATTCCCCTTCCTCTTCCCAAACCTTGATCCAGTGTCTCACTTCTGCCGACATCCTTACACCCAGAAAGGAAATTAACTGCAGGTTGTATTTCTTTCTGCGCAGAGACCCAACCTAAGCCGCAAAGCGTGGGCAAGAAAGATCAGTCTCCCAAGCAAGTAACCCTGCACACATTACTTGCTTTTTGAAGTGAAAAAGCATGAAAATCCATACCTTGATTGCTGCGACATCTTTGTCTATAGTCCTGTGCCTAAAACAAACCCAGTCCCTCTACACTACAGATAATCTTCAGGTACTCTCTCCCTCTCCCCAGGCGGTGGCAGATAAAGAGGATGCTTAACAGCCCAGCACAACTGCGAAGGTAACCCCAAGCCTATGTGCTCCTCAAAGTGGGGCACACCCCCAAATAGCATAACACTATTTTCCCCTTTCATCTTTCAGGCCCCGGACCTTTAAGATGCTGCAAGATCTGACCCGGCCATTCCCCGCAGGCTGCAAGCGAGGCAGCAGCGCTGAGCCCGCCTGCCACAGCTCCAGGTAAACAGAAAAAGCAAAGCTGAAGTTAAAAAGTGATGAAATTGTCCACTGTCCCAACAAGCCAGAAGAGTTTCATCACCAATGTTTCCATTATACACACACGCAGGAAAGAATTACAGATAAAAGGATTGGTCAAGAGCAATCCTTTGCTGGCACAGGCAATAACTAAACAGGCACCGTCAGGGCTTTCAAAAAGCACAGCAGCTCGTATTTTATCGAATTAATGCCATTTTACCTATGAGACTGCATTTCAGACCACTTGCGTGAGACTCATTCCCTAGCTGGTATGAAAAGCTAGGTTTTCCCTTGAGTTTTGAGAAGGGCTTTCCCCTCTCAGAGCCACGAAGAAATCACATTTAGACTTCCACGTTTGGTCTTACAAACCCTGCCACCCGACAGCCAGCTTTTGCTCTCCAGCCCGAGGTCTGAGTGCATTCTGAGGACAAGTTAGCCAACTCAGTGTTTGTGAAAGAAATGTCAGGTTAAAAGAGGTCACAAGCACTTATAAGGGACGAACGGGATTGCTCAGATAGGACCACGGGGATAAAAATTTTATGAAGAAAAAGGACTGGACGAATTCCTGTGGAAAACAAGGAAATGCCATTGATTTCAGACAGGCACATTCTAACCTAAACCTTCAATAAAACTAACTGAATTAGGCTGCATCAGACATAGGAATATACCTTAACTGGATGATCTAATACCTATCCTTAGTCAAGATTTCCTCCCTCAGGCTTTCAAGATTTCCTCCCTCAGGCTTGTACTTCTAAAAATGCAAGCATGATTTACTGGAGGAACATTCCTTGACCATGATGAAACAGTATCTTGCACGGGTACAAGCAAGCCAGTTCACGGTGGTCAGTTATTAATACTAAAAGTGGAAATAGAGGTATTTAACAAGTGATCCGTAACCAGGGAATGAGAAACTCAAAAGGCTTTCTGAAAAAGATTTACCTGTCAATACACTGAGCAGCCAGACAAGCCGCAGTTAGTATCTCCTTGATGTGAGTCAGCCAGTTGGAAGCTTCCAGTTTACTGAGCCAGCGGTCCATATTGTGCGACTGGTCATTACAAGCTTCCACAAGTTTGATGAGGCTTTCCTGCAGAATATGAAACCTTTGGGAAAAGCAAAAATATTATTGAAAACACAAGCAGTAACATAACAAGCACGACAACATGCTTACAGAAATACACTGATCTCAAAATCATGGAGCAGTTTGCGTTGGAAAGGACCTTCAAGATCATCCAGTTCCAACCCCCTGCCCTGGGCAGGGACACCTCCCACCAGACCAGGTTGCTCCAAGCCCCATCCAACCTGGCCTTGAACCCCTCCAGGGATGGGGCAGCCACAGCTTCTCTGGGCAACCTGGGCCAGGGGTTCACCCCCCTCACACCAAAGAATTTCTTCCTAATAATCTCATCTAAATCCACGCTCTTTCAGTGTAAAACCCTTCCCCCTCGTCCCATGGCTCCCCTCCCTGCTCCAGAGTCCCTCCCCAGCTTTCCTGGAGCCCCTTGAGGGACTGGCAGGGGCTGGAAGGTCTCCGCGGAGCCTTCTCTTCTCCAGGCTGAACCCCCCCAGCTCTCTCAGCCTGTCCTCCCAGCAGAGGGGCTCCAGCCCTCCCAGCATCTCTGGGCCCCCCCTCCGCACTACAATTTATAGGCAATTATTTCAAAAAGTACAACCCTATAGAAGTCGTGTCTCCTATTTCAGCAGGCCTGTTTTCACTGGGAAACCCAGGCCATGGCTAACTGCCAGGAGAATACCACTCTTTGGACAAGAGGAGCGCGACTGCTGTAGGAACCTGCCTCACCTGCAGAAATTTTCTGGCAAGGGACTTGCTTGTTCCTGTGCACTACTGGGAAGGGGAACACAGGAAAGCTGCAGTGCAGGTGTAGATGGTCAGAGAAAGAGATGGCACAGGAAGATCGCCTGATGTCTGAAACCTGCAGCAGCTTGTTCACAAGGAACCAAACACAGCTTTCCAAAGCCAAATTAGCTTTATCATCTGCATACCCTGATTCTGACAAAAAAAAAGGAATGTGACCTCATTGACAGAAACCAGGACACACAGCCACTTCTTGCAGAAGCAAATATTTTATGAAGCTCTGCCCACGTCACCCTACAAAGGCAAGCACAGAGGAGAGCCTGTGCGATTTCACCCACCTCTCAATGCATTTGTGAATCCTCCTCCACTGGGGATAGTGGGCTTCTTGCTCAAAGCCCCCTCCTTTGGCCCTGGCCTGCTGGGCGACGTTTAAGGACCTTGTATCAATGATGTAGCCGCGCTTGCCAGGCCGTAGCGTGGCGTTAATCAGCTTCTCGTCTTCTTTACACCGTCTTCCATTCGTACCTGTAAGAGGCTGGCTACTTCGCATCATGACCTGTGGTGACAAATAACCATGAATTAGGCACTGGAAATGGATATACTTACGATTGAAAGCCACCTCCAAGCCGAGAATGGAGGTTTGAACTCACTATGCAAGGACACCCCTCCACAGGAGGGTTTCTTAGGGCTCTGTAAATACAGGCTGCAGAGTGACACGTTATGTGTCTCAACGCCAGGCACGGAGGAAGGCTCTCTAGAGAAATGTGCTGCTGAAATCCATGCAGGGTACTCCTATTTTCCTTTACAACTCAGGCCATTGCTACAAAGCTTGTGAGAGAGAGATAACGCAACCTTAAAAATCTTCCTTATCAGCTCAGGGGGAGAATTCAAGTGGAGCCCTCCTGGATCTCCAGCTCTTCTCTGGGGAGTTGCACCAGCAAGTGCTGCTCTCACCCCACCGCACTTTTTACCTCCATCTGCTTCAAGTTGGATCCATCACACCTGGACACAGACATGTAAATGTGCTGATCCGCACTGCCTGATGCACAGAAACATTCCTCTTGTTCTTCCTACAGCTGCTGTTCTCCCTTGCCCTGAATCCTTAAGTTCTTTTAAGTGCAATCCCTTGCAGGGACTGAATTTATTTAAAAAACAAACTAGAAATCCTTGAATTGAGCAATCGTTTGGCCGGCCACTTTCTTAAGCTACAGACATCTTCTTAGGGGCTTTATCCTTTGGATTATTCCTGTAGTACCATCTTTGTGAGCCATTGAACCAGTCATCTTTAAGGCACCTCCCCAACTTTGTTTTTAAAATGCTCAAGTCATCCATGTATTAAAGATGCCCGTTAGGTAGTTTTACCCAGTGGCTAGACCAATAAACCTGAGGTCCACAGATTTATTAGCTGAGATTTCTCTTCAGTAAATGCCTTTCGATTCAGAAAGCATCCCAGCAGCCCAAACAATAACTGACATGTGAGGGGAGCCAGTCAGCAACCCCCGCGACACTCGATAACTCAGAGCCAGGAGAGCAACGTGACAGGCAGCGTTACTGTCACAAGTTCAAGCACTCCGAGCCAAACACTATTATATTCCTCACACTTGAAACATGCACAATTCGGAGAGATAATTGTACAAATCCTCCTTCAATGGTTTTCATTCAAGCTGAGAAAAAGCAGAAAGCACGACCGTCATGAAGTTGGTGGACGGCTGATTTTAAGGCCAAGCAAAACCACTAAGTCGGACTAGATGTCCTCTAATTCAGCGCTCACAAATCTTGGCAACAGGAGGTGTGAGCACATCAGAGCATTTGATTCAGAAGCCTGGATCACATTTACAAGCCGCTGGTTGGACATCCCAGCATCCTCAGAACTGGTTACATCAGCAAGAGATATAAAGAATTACTCAACAATTTCATAAAGTGCGTTTCTTAATTATAGCGCATCAGTCAGTCAATTAGATTTTGGCTTGTTGAGAGGCGGTAAAGACTGCGTAACACCAAGAATTTGCAGCTCCTGAAAGACGTTAAACTGACAGGCTCGGAGAACAGATTGTTCTGATCACTCATCCGACGGTTCCACAGCAGAAGCGGGGCTGGCTCTGGGCACGCCGGCTGTCATCGTGACTCCATTACGAAGGAGAGAGCCCACCACCCAGAGGACAGGACAATGTGCTTTCTGCCATCCTTTCAGCATGAAGCCTCTTGGCAGACAAAGCAAATAAGGGTGCCAGCAGTGGCTTTACAAGTCTCATCTTGCTCTTACCGCTGTGAGCAAGCTCATGCCACATACGCTCCCAAACAAGCGGATTAATAGCTATTTCTAGGATGGAGATTACTCATTCCACCACCCAGAACCAGTTTCACCGCATAAACTTAAGAAGTTGGAAAATAAAAGGAGCGAACGTCTCACAAACTGTATTAAGTTGTTGGTTGTTTTTTTTTTTTTTTTCTTCATTCAACAGATTCACACACTTCCTTCAGGTACAACCATTACTCAAATGCAGCTTACCATCCCGTTCTTCTTATGATAATAGCTGAGGACTGGGAAGCGACTGCCGTGGCGAAACATGGCAACTTTCCGAAGGGCTTCATCATCGATGGATTTGGGGACAATAACAACCGGAGGGTAGGAGGGACAGACAGAGAATTCCTTATTGATGCAGCTTAGGCGCCATTCATCTGTCTGAAAATGATAAGAACATATAGGCTTTGGGTCAAAAAGGAGAATAACACCATAATACACCTGGGAAGAGGAACTTCCATATTCAGAATAACGCACGCAGAAACAGAGCAATATTTGTGACCTACTCCGTTTGCACCACAGAGGAAAGCTGAGTTGTCACTACTGGCATAATCACTTTTGTTCATCCAGGAATTTGGACCCCCTCTAGCGACATGATTACGCCAATCACCCAGATCAAATCCAGCCCCACATCCAGCCTCCAACAAAAACACGTGACAAAAGAGATGCTGGTCAAGAAGAACAAACAAGCCTGGCCGCTCTCTGCTGCGCAATCCTCATCCCCTACCTCTCAGATGTTGTATTACAGATGTTAGAAGGTATATCTCTGCTGAGTCCTTTTAGTATCCATTTATAGGTCTGTTGACTGATTATTTTTCCCCCCCCCCCCATCTCTTGAAGCTGCCTGAAATCATAATACCTCATTGCAGCAGCTCCCAGAAGCTCATTACCCAGCATGCAGATAAAGCTTGTAGGCAATAGAAGAAGTCATCAGGTGGCCTGGTTCTGGAAGTCCAACACTTGTTGAACAACGGTTCCCCGTCTGGTTTATCCGCATCCTCAACAACCAGCACACAATAAGTCCACGTGGTCAGAAAGGGGCAATTGTGGCTTTTCATTATTTCACAGACACAGCAGACAGCGTGTCTGCAGTACGCACTACAACAAAACTCACCGCATTTGCGGATGTTTCAGTTTCGTGGCAAGTGAGAATATGGTACGTCTGTCCCTCGGGGACATGCCAGAACAGAAATGTATTCCTATGTCAGCAGATTTAGGAGAAAAAAGATTGATTTAGGTGAAAGTAACATGGGCTCAAACCTCTATCTGTGCTGACAGCAGAGTTCGTAACGCTGTCCACAAGACAAAGGTGGTCAAGAATGTCCACCAACTCCAGACGATGAAACTGCTTTGAGGTTAAAATTGCAATTTAACATTTCCAGCTCGGTTCTTTTCTATGGGCTCTGCGTTACGTAAAGCGCAACAGCCGTCTCTCCAAAAGCACCTCCGGGAAGCAGCACAGCGTCTAAGCACCAAGGTCTCACCGTCACCTCCTGTTACACAATTTTTCAGCCTCCAACAGCCAAACGCTGGTGAAAAAAAGTGCTGAATATTGGCACCCTGCACCCTCGCAGGCACTTGGCATGAGAGCTCCAGCTTCCCAACGCCCAGGGTCAGACAGGACTTGGCTGCATCTCAGGCACAACCAAAGGTTAACGAGCAGCCTCACTGACGAGGAATCCTCACTCACTGAAGTCCAGGCTGGAACAGGTGACACTGCTCTCACCACAGCCTCGGACAAGCCCAACCTTCATGGAGGGCTTGCTGCTTCTGGGCTGGTCCCACACCACCACCTGCTGCGTTAAGGACACCAACCAGGTACATCAAACAGCCATGAGAAATATACTTTCCCTAAGGACACACAGCTCGCAGCAGAACCTTGCCTAAAGTTTGGCAGGAAACTGAACTCATGGTCCTCGATGGCAGGACGGCGGCTTGGTTGTGCTGCATCTTCAGTCAGCGCATCCTTATCCTGTATTCCTCACAGCCAACAGAACCTGCTGGCAGAAGCCTTGGTGGGGAAAAGGACCCAAAAGCCTCTGCAGCGCATTTTGATTTTAACAGCAGCATTCAATTCTTAAGAGCAACAGCAGAATAGCACTCAAATTTGCCTGTAAAAGCTCCAGACATAAAGAAGTTAAAATCAAATATAAAAACCTCTTGAAGAGGAACAGGCAGCTGCTTTCAAGGTGGATTTTTTTTGGTTTTTTTTTTTTTTTTTTTTAGTTCTATGCACTGACTTGACACAGGTGTGAGAAAACAAACAAGACCTTAAGTAACTCCTCGGCTGAGGTGTTCCAGTACAGACTGGGAAGCATTTGCGTGCCACCGCAGCAGGCAGGGACCTCAGACAGATGTCATAAAAAAACTGTCCTTATTTGTGTTCAAAGAAAGTTTCAGCCAGACAAAGAGATAGGGGCTAAAGCAGGTATCACAGAAAGCAAGAGAAGAGCGTGACAGTTAAATTATGCAGTAACAGAATACACAGAAAACCCACGTCTATTCAAGTGGGTTGGTTTAGCATGCATTAATTACACAGCTCTGATCAGAAGTAGGTCTCTTTTCCGCTTTCTTTTCTTCCAGAAGCTTAATAACTCCCGCCTTACACCTCCTGACTGGTACCTGCTTATAGAAATAGCTCCCTGGTCTGACAGAAAACTAGGATCTATTCAGAAAGGTTTTCTGGCAATGAAGCCTTTCCATCAGATGAACAAGCTGATCTGATTCACAACACTACTGTATCATCAGTAGATCCGAGGCACGGGATGTGTGGCATAGAAGACAGCCAAATTGTCCCTTTTTGGTGGCAGCCTAAAAAAAAAAAAAAAAGGATGCTGGGAGAGGTACACATTGCGTGTGTCACCATCGTCAAGAACAGTAATCGCTACCTGTGTTCAGTAGCCCATCCGGTCAGTCCTGCACCAGCCCTGTCGTAAGCTTATTTCATTATTCATTAGCCTCAAAACAGCTTCTCTGAACATCTACGTTTTATAAAAAGCAGAGGTCCTCCCAGATGCAAAATTAAATTGCCTCCGGCAATCACGTCATAGGCAGGGACGAAAGGAGGTCTGGATCACATAAGAGAGGCTTGGCTGGTCCCAGCTCATGCTTGTAATGCGCCAACAGTGATTTGATTTTTATTATAGCTTTTTGGGGCGCCTATGTTAAATTACAGCAGATTTCATGATTGCGTGCAATTCGTTTACAGTGAAAAAAATATGCATGGATATAGAACTGATAAATACCTTACTGCCAGAGGGCACGTAGAGAAGGCAAAATTAGAACTCTGTTGTATCCTTTTTTTGAGAGGCTGGCTGCCACTGATACCACCAGTATGAAAAGGAATGGGAGAGCATCAGCCTGATTTATCGCCCACTTTGGTAATTTAATGCTGCCCATAACCCCCCTCTCCTCGCCATTTATAACAGGAGACAGATGATACTGTTATGTCATCCCGTTATAGTTTCCTGTTACACGGGAAGGAGGAGCGAGCGCGGCAGCAATTAGCACCATTTGTCTTCTGCAGCATAGCTGCTTCTGCAGAGATCCCATTAACCTCTGCAGTGCCAGCTTCAGCCTGCTAAAATATACTCCAAGATGAACCAGATGATAGTAAAATGCAACGGTAAAAGTCTCTCCTTGGCTTTCGCTTGGGGTCTGTCTGCAATTTGGAAGGAAAAATTGCCATTACTAACTGGGAACAGCAATTCATCTATGCGCAGCAGTAGATGCAGACGGAGGGAGCAGTAAGGACTGCAGTGGAAGAGAAGAGGTGGACCTCATCTTGAGACATCGCCAGATAAGTATGCTGCGAGATACTCAGAGAAAGTACAGAGTTAACATTTAGTTCTCCCAGCAAGAGCGCTGTACTTTAAGGAATGAGGAAAAGTTAATTTCAGTGAAGGCCAGAAGCAGCGAAGGATTGGGGGCTGAGCAGAAAGGAGAGAGGGCTCCAAAGAAAAAAGAAAGGAGTTAGAAGGCTTTTCTTAAACACGGTACAGGATTAACTCTTACATTTCTACTTTTCTTGTCCTAATACGTGTTTAGACATATTGATTTTCAAACGTTACTGAAAGGCAAAACCAACAGTTATCCTTTCTCCCAAAACTTGTAATTACTAGGAGAGGTCATTTTCCACAAAACAGGGTGAAACAATTCGAGCTCTACTAATAAACCTTAAAAGAAAAGTCAAGAAACCAGCACGGACCTCGGAGGATCCTGCACAGCAGCCGTGACAGAGGCCGTTCCCAGGAACGGGCAAGAAGGCAACAAGCCCTGTTAGTAACAGATTGTGCGCGGACAAGAAGCCTAACAACAGATGCAGGCAAAGACTGATGCTTGTCTGACAAGAGCGAAACATGGGCCATCCACACCATTGCAAATTGAGCCCAAATCCAGAAAATTCAGGGGGTTTTACACAGGTCCTGGACAGTAGATAAAGCACCGCTAGCTGAACTGTCCAGAACCCCAAACTCTTTCCTACAACAAAATGGAAAGGGGAAAAAAAAAAAAAAAGAGAATGAAGAAAGTGAATTTGGTGGCAATGAAATACCTACATGTTAATTATACCGTTACTGTATAAACTTCACTTAACTTTAAGAAGAAACTGATTTTCCGAAGTTACAGTTTGCAGTATCCTGCAGCTGTAGAAGCTGGCAGAAGAAAAACCACTCCGCCCTGACCTATTAGCTCTTCTCCGACTCCTCAGAAAAAGATGAAACCCCTTGCGTATAACTCGAATTCCATTCGGCCACTCACTGGCTATGCAGTAGTACAGCAAAGAACAAATCTTTACACACATTTCGCCTGACATACCTATAATACAGATCCCATGTACTACCCAGTGCTTCAATGAGCAAACATTAACTATCCTGTGCATCTTTTACTCCATTCGTAAGTTTGTCTATAGCATCTTCAAAGTCTCATCTCGCAGTACAATAAGTTGGAGCCTGCAGGCACTGGGGAGTTTTTGCTGTGACATTTAGTAAAACGTCGAGCTGATTACTTCATACGCTTTAATTTTCAGCTGAACTACTCCGATATGTTGGATTTATCAGAACAACAGTTCAGGGAAAGACACTCGACAAATGCCCCGCTGACCCGTGCTGCAGGTTATTCCCAAGGAAATAAACAGGTAGCACACACATAGCAACAGCCATCAGCAGAGTCAGACCACTGAAACTTATCGATTCCTCCAATTTCTTTAGCTCAAGTGAAGTCATTTGCCTTAACAGTTCTTCCCTTAACACCTTCACGGACGAAACGCGAGCAGGTTACGGTAGCATAGCAGCCTCCCGAATCCTGGAGCTGAGCTGAAGGGGTTGAGCGTTTGCTATCCAATTCTAGGGGCAATACAAGATGACAGCTTGTCACACCGATGCAGTGGTGTGAAATCACACGGGGAGTGTGTGTTTGGGCAGAAAAAACACATTTGGCAAAACATATGCCAAGATAAACAGATAAATTATCATTATACAGTACAATACCATAACGTATTATCTAAATTTTTAATGTATTACCTGACTTTTTTTAAATCTTAACTTTTATAGTTTTATTTTGCCATCATAGAATGCGCCAGAGTTTTAAAACTACTCTCCTGTAGCAGACAAATGTGGAATTAATACATGACAAGAGCTGCAGTGTGGGGGAACTGCGTTTTTTGACAAGTTGTTACCATATTGGGGAAGGTGAGGCATAACAGATCCAGGCGGATGATTTAACAGAGAGGGAGGTAACCTTTGAGTCCTACTCATTTGACTGATGGGAGGGAAAAAAAAAATAAATCAGCCATTTACTTGTTCTAGCCTGTCATATTAAGAAAGTTTAATCACAGAATAAGAAATATTTGGTCAACAATACCCTTCCTCAACAACAGATAAATGTAAGTCATTTGAACATGGCCTTTGTCACCCTTTCGTTAAAAGGAGTTCCATCTGAAGTTTTGAGTTAAAAGCCAAGAATTAATCAACAGCTGTTAGACATGCATGTTTTGAAGAAATGAATTGTTGCCCTTGAAACGTAGAGTTATAAAATAATTAGGTTTTTAAATGTAAGCCTTCCAATGAGCTTATGTTCAGAAAGCCAAGAGATTCACCAATGAGCTATCAATGCATTTTTAAAACCCTCTGAAAGGAAAAAAAAAAACAAACAACCCAGCATATCAATGGATATTTGTTAGCACCTGTATCACACTGGTAAATAAAACCATCAGAAGTGATTTGATCCCTGAAATATAAAAAGGATTTCAGCTACACATAAAAAGCAAAACGTGAACAGACACAGAACCATCTCCTGTGATCTTTCATTGACCTCCAAAGGATTTCCTTCGGCTGCCTTCAATCCTGCTCTCACACTCCTCCCTTCTCACCAGAGAGCACTTCAGCTTCTGCCCTTTTGGTTCTCATCGAGATGCCTGCGAGCTTCCTCTGCTGAACCGGGAAAGCGTCTGCTGCCTTCCCTCCAAAGAGGGGAACACTCTGATCATGTTTGACTTCCCCAGCTGAAATTAAAACCAGAACTGTGGTGCTAGTTATAATGACAGGTCAGTTTGTACGCCTTTTGACAACAGATGAAGATAGGACATGTGAGACTACTCTAATTAGAAGACAAAAATAGAAATATCTCTGAACTCCTTTAATTTTCCAGTGATTTCATCATATGAATCTGGTCAAGCTAATCATATTATTCCATTATTAGTCATCAACAGGAAGTGATAAATGCTGCAGACAAGCTGGGTTGCAGATAAAAGAAAAAAAAAATCAATGTTCTTTGATGCTGTACTAATGGATGTGGTCTCAGCAACCTAAGATGATGCAGCACATATTTAATGTGAAACAAAGACCTGGAACACAGAGATGCTAACCCAAGGCACTATTAGGACAGGTAGGCTCCTGCAACCGAGACAGTTCCCACTACATCCAATCCATCATCCTAAAACGAAGTCTGAGTAACAGACACAACAGGCAATGCCACGAGAACAATGTGTACCCTACAGGTACCAAAAATAATATCAACATGTGCTCACAGCACCCGGAGGAATAGGACTAGAAGTTTCCTGCTCTCTAAACCCTCCCAATATTTCCTCAGCATGAAATAGAGCTACGAGTATTTCGTATTGGGCATCTTTGTCTACTGTCATCTTCCTAAAGAGCTAAGAAATCCTTAGCAACTTTTTTAAAAGACAGCCTTGTTTCAATTAAGGAGTTGACAAAGATTCACCCCACTCCACTCCAGATGCAAAGCTGAGTGTAACAAACCTAGGCCGAGGGTCTTAAATTCATTTTTACAATAAGGAGGGTCATCTGCAAAGGACAAAAACACTTCCTACTTTCATGTCCTCCCAGGGAACTTTTAAATAGGCCTCAAAACTCCATTTGTAGAAGGTGAAACACGAATGCTAAATACAAATATTTAGCACCTAAACAGAAATGCCTGATGTTTACAGAGCGAGTATTTGAACACCACTCACTTTTCACCCAGGCACGGAACAGCTTTTTTTCCCCCTCCGCCCAGAATTTCCAGTCCAGACAGCACCGGGTGAAATACTCCACAAACCACTCGCACAAGTACATCCCAGCGCCTGTACAAATCCTGAAGATGAACTCACCACTGAGCTGAGGAGCTCAAACTCTTGGTCAGGCAGAAAGGAGCGCCAGCCATCTTCAACGATTTCAAACATGGGCCGGTAGAAGAAGGGATACATGAGGGTGACGGAATCCAGGGTGGAAAGCGCCTGTGCAGGGCAAGAGAAATAAACAGCTGCTTCATTTAGTCAAACCGCTATTTTATTCCAAAAAACGTACAGCAAAAGGTGTTTTCCTCTAACAGCAGTGATGCAAACTTAAGCCACCCAAAAAGTATACAGCCATTAAGTTTGAAATACTAAGTCACCTGTGGGGTAGTTTAACACACAAAGAAAACAACAGCACAAACAAAAGCAGATTATAACAACTGGGGGGGTTGTATGTGGAGTATCATTTCTGCAGGCTACACTATATAACAGGGAAAGACGCACACTGAACGGGTATAACTAACAAGACACATCCTACACGGCATTTACCCGATTACTAACAGCAGAGCTTAAACTCAAGAAGTCACTTAATGCTGTTTGACACATGAAACTCAAATCTGATTTGGTTTTGCCTCCTCGAGCTCCAGCATAAGGAAGCTGAGCTTTATTTTCCCCAAATGCTATGGCAAGATATTTGATCAAAAGTAGGTTTGTGGTGGTCTTTTTGGCTGTTTTGTTGGGGTTTTTTTAGTTTTATTAATTTTTTTTAATTTATTTAAAAAAAACCACCTATAAACAATAAATATTTCAGCAATTGAGAGGAAATATCCCACAATTCTCATTTGCCTTCCAGAACATCAATGAAAACTTTCCTAACTGGGAAAAAAAAAAGCTGGTAAGGTTGAGGTCAGATGAAGATCTGAGAACTTAAGTGTTATTTACCATGATGAATCCTTACCTCAATAGAGCTAGCAATGTTCAAACACTCCTCCATTCCGGGTATATCCAGCTGAATAATTCGCAGATCTTTGCATTTTATAATGATGGTACCCAATGAGCCCACGAACCTACAGCGAGACATGAAGAGAGAGTCTCTTAAGAACAGGATCCTCTAAGGCCTGATGAGGTATTATAGTTCTTCCCACAACGACAAAATGGCCTAAATGCCATTTTGCCTAAACGACAAAATTCCATTAGCAGTAATTTGTCTGCAATATCATCTTTCAAAATAACAAACAAACAAAACCACCTCTTTATTTGGTATTTGCAAGTTGTGGCCTGCTTTTTTATTTTTTTTTTAATCCCAACCTAATGACATGGCAGCAAGTGGAAGTATAAGTATTACGAGATAAAGAGGTTTTCTTCCCAGCTTTTCTTTAAAACGTGAAAGAAAAGGTGCGTTCAGGTATTTTCTGATAGTACTGGACGTTACAGCATTACAGTAATGCACAGAAATTGAGGATTGTGTCCTGGTTGGTAGAGCATGAGAGTCTTAATCTCTCATTAAAGTAGTTTAGTTTCTTTTTCAACCCATTTTCTCTCCTTTCCTCTGAAGGGAGATGCTCTTCCTTCTCTGAAAGGGGAGAGAGGTAAAAGACAGCATCTGTCCTACGTTTTGGTGGCCAGCCCAGCCCAAACCACGTCAAATTTCTGAAAACGACTTGAGTTTAAATTAATTTTTAAAATAACGTTTCAGTCTGGCTACATTACACTCCCTTGTCTCTAATAGGAAAGTTTGATTTCTGCTACCTGCAGTGCTACGGA
This sequence comes from Larus michahellis, assembly GCF_964199755.1. Taxonomy (NCBI): domain Eukaryota; kingdom Metazoa; phylum Chordata; class Aves; order Charadriiformes; family Laridae; genus Larus; species Larus michahellis. The sequence continues at coordinate 128,444,902 of NC_133898.1, forward strand.
GCTATTCGCTCTGCAGACCTCGGAAGTTAAGGTCTTATCACTGCTGGTTCAAACACAAGTCGACCCAGCAAAAGCTCTAGGTTACAAAAACAGAGCTCACAGACGCCCTCTCCAGTCTTCCTTATGTTCATGAAAGAAGGATGATGGCTGAACAGAAAGCGTGTGCTTTCCTTACGTTAACTAGCCACAGGAATGATGTGGCTTTTGGCTCACAAAACAGTGAACTACGGAAAAGCAGCTGAGTCTCATACACCGCAGGAGCAGCTGCAGCGGCCAAGGGCGATGCAAGAAGCAGAAGCCAGGCAAGACCTGAAGGACTGAGTTTCAGTCCCTCGTGGCCTTACCTTCAGTCAGGCCACGCACCCTCCAAGAGGAGACCTGTTGCCAAGCTTTGTGTTCCTCCACCTGCGCTACAAAAGCTGCCTGTAATTTATTTTAGGCTCATTATTACAGCTGAAAGATCATTACCTATTTCTTCTGTGCAGACAAAGGTTAACAGGCAGAACCAATTATCATTTGGACAGTGCTGGAGGAAGAACTAGAGGCGTTTCGCCAGAGTTCTGTAACGCCAGCGGAGCCAGCCTGCGCCTGGGTTACCCTCGTTGAAGTGCTGTTTCACAGATCCCCAACGTAGTAACACAGCGCAGCTACAACACATCGCCAGGGCTGTGTTTCCTTTCCACATTTCTTTAAGCAAAAAAAAGAAACCCACAGGAGATCCCTAGAGACTGTTCTGCTTCTCAACAAACCCCACAGATCATATGTAAATTGCTTAAAAAGCTACAAAAATATTATGAAGCAGTTTGATGGCCACCTGATAATTAGGGAACGCACTGTTTTGTACAAAAGACACTAATATCCTGAAAGTGGGAGAAGAGATTTTCATTAACCTGGCACAATGTCCCAGTTTTGCACTAATAACCTGAAGTAGTGCCAAACTGGACCTTTCCATAACCTTTATTGGTTTAAGAGCTTTGTCATTCCATTCTCTCCAGCACTGAGAATATACTCTTATCCTTTTATATGGCAAAGTTTCGTTGCAGTTACATACACACAAAGCTACGCTCAGGGAGGGAGATGTTTACTCCAGAGACCTTCTAGACACCAGGGCCGGCAATAAGGGCTCCAAGTCGTAGCTAACTCTGTTATAAGTCACATACCGAGCTAACAACACAACACTCCATCGCCATAATTTAAAACATTCCTCGCTCATTTGGTATTAGCTTACATCGTAATGGGAACTAAGCTCATGAAAAAAAACAAAAAAAAAGAGAAAGAAAAGCTTGACTATAATAATTTTCAGAACAGAGCTACGGCTGGTTTAGTACAAGCAGGAAGGAGGATGAAGCCAAACCATTCTGAAATCTGTTCCTGTACTAGATGGGAACAGATTTCCTCAGGTTTCTGCCACTCTGTTCCTCTCCATCCTGGCGCCAAGATGCAGCATTTCTCAGAAACGCTCAGAGAAATCAGGAACATGGAAGAAACTTAATCAGTGTCCAGTACTTCACCCAGCCACAGACTCTGAGGCAACCTGATATTTTTTAATTGCTGCTGCTTGCTTTTTCCAGTCTTGCTGGCAGAAAGGAAATCTATTCTTCCAGATTTCCTTAAAAGGTGAGGAAAACAGGGGAGCGACTTTGTAATTAACAAAAAAATGAAAATACTATGAGCAAAATGAAAAAAGGACCAAGGTGAGAAAGTAGAAGACCACGACCAGGTAAGATGTGACGGCCACTCAGTGAGGGAAATGAGATGGGGCAACATAAAGCAGCCAGAAGCGATGGTAAGAAGATTCATTTCTGAAGTCCCTGTAACAAAAGGGGATGAGCATGAACAAAATGGAGTGCTGCAGCTACAAGTCAGCTTTACCACAAGGAGTAGACTGTTAAAGCATTATTGATTTCCATAAGCAGCCGGAGGAATAAGGGGATGATGCTGTTGAGCAGCAAGAGACTGATCTGGGCCTGAGAAAGTCCGGACTCCACTTCTACCATCACTTTTGGGGGCTGACCCAAGGCAAATCAGTGCCGCAGCTTCCATCTTCGTGATAAAGATGCATCCTTTATATCAAGAGCTACTGATGAGATTCACTGAACAATTAACACAGAGTACTGCTGACAAAGGGGTTCAAACATAGAATCACAGAATGGTTTGGGTCGGAAGGGACCTTAAAGATCATCTAGTTCCAGCCCCCCTGCCCTGGGCAGGGACATTCTCACTCTATATATGACCAAAAAAACCCCTTCAGATGCAACAGTCAAATATCAATATCCAAACAGAATGTGACTCAACCTGTCTGTGCCAATATTCTGCCCCATGCTCTAATTGCATATTTTCCTCTCCAGACCTGGATTTAAGACAGCTGAGGTACGAGCCAGTCTTGACAACCAGTCTTTTAAACCCACAAGACACAAAAAATTAGGGGAGATTAGGCAGGGAAGTTAGAATGATAGAATTGCCCAGGTTGGAAGGGACCCTTCAGATCATCCAGTCCAACCATCAACCTAACTCTGACAAAAACCATCACTGAATTATATCCCTCAGCACAACATATTTTAAATACCTCCAGGGATGGTGACTCCACCACTGCCCTGGGCGGCCTGTTCCAGTGCTTCACAATCCTTTCAGTGAAGAAATTGTTCCCAATATCCATCCTAAACCTCCCCTGGTGCAACTCGAGGCCGTTTCTTCTTGTCCTTTCGCCTGTTCCTTGGGAGAAGAACCCGACCCCCCCTGGCTAACCCCTCCTTTCAGGGAGCTGTAGAGAGCGAGAAGGTCTCCCCTGAGCCTCCTCTTCTCCAGGCTGAACACCCCCAGCTCCCTCAGCTGCTCCTCACCAGACTTGTGCTCCAGACCCCTCACCAGCTCCAGACCGTACCTCTTTTCAATGGAATCAATGTTGGAGTGCAGCAGCCACAGCTCCTCGGCATTATCTTGACGCCGTGATGAGAAAATAAGGTGATGGCCGGTCAGACAGAGGGTCCCCTCCACAGCCGGGTAGAAAGGGCGGTGCAGGGCCACGTTGTCTGCTCGCGGGGTCTTGATCAGCTCCGCAAACTCCATCCCGGCGAGCGAAAGGGCAGGGGCCTGGGCAGGCCTTCGCCAAACTGGGGGGAAAGGGCGGGGGGGGGGGGGCTGGGGGTAACCTCAGCGACACCAACGGCACGAGATGAGGGACCTGGGGGCGGGATGGGGGACCCGGGGACGGCCGACAACCGGCGGGCAAAGCCACCAAAGGCAGAGGGGGGGAAAACCCAAGGGGTGATGCCGGGTAGAGCCAGCCCGATGCCGGTGGGAGAAGGAAGCAGGGGATACCGCGACCCCCGCTCTGAGGAGGTCGATGCCCCCACAAGGCCCCGGTGCCTGACCGAGATGGGGTGGGTGGGCTGAGGGGAGACGCGGTGCTTGTCACGGTGGGGCCCGGCGGAGAGGGCCGGGAGATTAGGGGGTGAGGCGGGGAGGGGATCCCCGGGGCGGAGAGGGGGAGGCCGCGGCCGAGCCGAGCCGCCCCAGGACCCGCGGGGCCCGCCGCTGCCTGCAGCCGCCCGGCCAAGCGGTACCGGGCCGGAAGGCGGCCCTTCCCCGGATGTTGAAGGGGGTGCTCACGTGACCCGCCAGGTCCAATCAACACCCCGCCCTTACCGGAAACAGTGCTGTCGCGAAACAGCCCGACGCACCCCGCGACCCCCGCAGCGGCCGTTCCGCCCCCTCCCGCGGCATTTACAGGAGGGGCGGATGGGGCGGAGGAGGGGGCGGGGTCGAAAGGGGCGGGGCCTCACGGGAGGAGAGCCAATGAGGGAAGGGAACCAGGGCAGGGGCGGGCGTAGGGGGCGGAGCTTGGGGAAGGGGCGGGGCGATGGGGAGTGACCCAGGGCGGGCGTGGAGTGGGCGGAGCCACGGGGCTGGAGGGGGCGGGTCCTTGGGGCGGGGGCGGGGCCTGGGGCGGGCAGGGGGCGTGGCCTTGTCGCGGGGGGCGGAGCCTTGTCGCGGGTCGGGGACCTGTGGCGGGCAGGGGGCGGTAGCCCGGGCTGGGGCGGGCAGGAGCCCGGTGCGGGCAGGGAGCGGGCAGGGCCGGAGCTGAGGGGGTTTCCGTCGCTGCAGCTCGTTGGGGGCAGTCGCTGCCCGCGGGCGCCGTCCGCAGCCGCAGTCTGGCCGGGGAACCGGCCCGGAGCGAAGCCCCGGGTGGGCAGGGGGTCCTGCCGGGCTTAGCCCAGCGCGGCTCCGCTCCTCCCCATGGGAAAGGCCAAAATTCAGAGCTACCGCCCCACAGCTGCGTTTTCTGTAGCACCCCTCAGATGCTCACACGGCTCTTCTCCGAGACCACCCTGGCAGCTCGGGCCCTCCTGCACGCAGGGTCATAGACCCACAGAACGGTTTGGGTTGGAAGGGACCTTAAAGACCACCCAGCTCCACCCCCCTGCCCTGGGCAGGGACACCTCCCACCAGACCAGGTTGCTCCAAGCCCCGTCCAACCTGGCTTTGAACCCCTCCAGGGATGGGGCAGCCACAGCTTCTCTGGGCAACCTGGGACAGGGGCTCACCCCCCTCACACCAAAGAATTTCTTCACAATATCTCATCTAAATCTCCCCTCTTTCAGTTTAAAACTGTCATCCATCGTCCCATGGCTCCCCTCCCTGCTCCAGAGTCCCTCCCCAGCTTTCCTGGAGCCCCTTTAGGGACTGGCAGGGGCTGGAAGGTCTCCGCGGAGCCTTCTCTTCTCCAGGCTGAACCCCCCCAGCTCTCTCAGCCTGTCCTCCCAGCAGAGGGGCTCCAGCCCTCCCAGCATCTCCGGGGCCTCCTCTGGCCCCGCTCCAACAGCTCCGTGTCTCTCCTGTGCCGAGGCCCCAGCGCTGGAGGCAGCACTGCAGGGGGGTCTCCCCCGAGCGCAGCAGAGGGGCAGAATCCCCCCCTCGCCCTGCTGCCCACGCTGCTGGGGATGCAGCCCAGGCTGCGGGGGGGTTTCTGGGCTGCCAGCGCACGGTGCCGGCTCGTGTCCTCATGCCTACACATGGGCAGACCCCTCCGGTTATACCACCCTGTGCATCATCCCGAAACTTTCCCCATGTCAAAGGGGATGGCTGTGGGCTGGAGCTGCTCCTCCACAGCATGGTACCTCCCATGGCAGTGCCAACATCCCACAGCCTGTGGTGAGGATGCAGAGAGTCAAGCGTGCATTAGCTCGAGTGCTTTTCCCTGGGTTATTCCTGTAAAGTACGTCCCTGTTAGGAAAGTCAGAGAGCTTGGGCACGCCTGAAACTCAAATGTCCACACCGAATTTGTTGGCAGAGGTGCGGGCAGGGATGTGGTCGGCACCATCTAGTGCTGACCCAGGCAGCGCCAGGGAGGAGCTCAGGGTTCGAGCAAACTCCTTTTTGGAGGCCATGAAAGTCTTACCATTGACATGGCCAGACTAAACCTGAGGTCCAGAGGAGAGGTTCTGGCATTGGGGGTTCACTAGCAGTTGGGTTCCACCAAAAGTTCTTTACAGTGAGGGTGATGAGACACTGGCCCAGATTTCCCAGAGAGGTGGTGGAGGCCCCATCCCTGGAGACATCCAAGGCCAGGCTTGATGAGGCTCTGAGCAACCTGATCTAGCTGAAGATGTCCCTGCTCACTGCAGGGGGGTTGGACTGGATGGCCTTTGGAGGTCCCTTCCAACACAACACATTCTATGATTCTATGATTCAATAAAAAACAGTAAGTTAGCAAGATTGGAAAAGTGAATTTGAGGTTTATAATGCTGAAATCCATCATTTACCTTGAGAGTATTTGTAAGACTGAGAAGGGCTGTCTACAAACCTCTGTGCTTCCAAGCAAAAATGAACTTTTAAGTAGCTTTAAGAAGATGAAGGACTCTCCATGCTGTGAGCAAATGCCAAACATCTCCTGAAGAGGGGCTCAGCTGGCCGCGTTGGCCACGGCCACTGCCCAGAAGAGGACGCTGGACCACACGGGTGGATGTGGGCTCTGATGCGGAACCACAGGTCTCGCTCCCCTGGAGAAACTCCGATTCCTTAGCTGCCATCTGCTTTATCTCTGAAGAAGAAAGCGTGAAAATCAGGTCATCGGACGTTTCTAGGACTGTCTTTGGAGGAGATGAATAGCTGTTTGGTACCATCCCGCCCGTCATTACTTCAGTGGTGGAAGTTCAAGGTTGTTCAGTCCCTGCATGATGGAAACAGCCTGGAACTATCTGTGCAGATGCAAACAGGCAGCTTTTGATGACAGCCTGTTCTAGGCAGTTGCACACAAGAAGGATTGCAGAGGTGTTTGGATACGGTGACCTGAATTTTTATGCTCAGCTGTGGTGGTGAGTTCATTCTGGGTTTGTCCAGGCTGTTACTTGCATGTCTTACTAATGCTGGCAGTTTAGGTGATTTCAGTATCTGAGAATGATTTGAAAGTCTAATTAATGACATTTTCTTCTCATAGAGATATGCAAAGATTCATAATAAGGAAGATTAATTCTCACCTTACAGTGGTTTGCACTGATCCACATCATCAACCCCTCCAAAAGAGAAGAGGGGTCTCTCCTAGGTCTGCAGCTACCAGGGCATGGGATTCTCATGGGTAACTTCAAATAAAAACACGTCTACATTGCTGCTACATGTCCAGTGCTGAGATGTCCTGGAAGCAGCACAGGACTAACCCTCTCAGCCTTTTGCTGTAGAGCCTGGGAAGCCTTTGGCGTGAATCCAGAGCTAAACACAAGCTCCCATCTTTGGGGCACGAGCAGGACAGTTAAAATCTGCTCATCTGTGCAGTTTATCCTGGCTGAAGATGAAAAGCCACTTCACTGTCCCTCACCGTGCACAGTAGTGCTGGACATCCCTCTGCGATTGAGTAGGGACGGCTGATGCTTTGGGATATCATCAGCTTCAGGAGAGGTGCCTGGAGTCTCCACACAGCTCCCTTGCACCACTTGGGCTCTCACATGTTCATCCTCTCCCTCCCCATGGCCCCACAACCCTCATCCTCATGAATAACAACCAGACCCCACAGACCAAAGGACAGCTTCTTTCTCAGTGTGGTGGCCACCACGCTGAAGGTGCTGTGGGGAGTTATGTTTATTAAGAGTATCCTCAATAGAATCATAGAATGTGTTGGGTTGGAAGGGACCTTTAAAGGCCATCTAGTCCAACGCCCCTGCAATGACCAGGGACATCTTCAACTAGATCAGAGCCCCATCCAACCTGACCTTGAATGTTTCCAGGGATGGGGCATACTCAGCTGGAGGGGCTGCAAAGAAAACCAAAGGCTTCAGCCCCATAGAATCATAGAATGGTTTGGGTTGGAAGGGACCTTGAAGATCATGTAGTCCCAACCCCCTGCCCTGGGCAGGGACACCTCCCACCAGCCCAGGTTGCTCCAAGCCCCGTCCAACCTGGCCTTGAACCCCTCCAGGGATGGGGCAGCCACAGCTTCTCTGGGCAACCTGGGACAGGGGCTCACCACCCTCACACCAAAGAATTTCTTCCTGATATCTCATCTAAATCTGCACTCTTCCAGTTTAAAACCCTTCCCCCTTGTCCCATGGCTCCCCTCCCCGCTCCAGAGTCCCTCCCCAGCTTTCCTGGAGCCCCTTGAGGGACTGGCAGGGGCTGGAAGGTCTCTGCGGAGCCTTCTCTTCTCCAGGCTGAACCCCCCCAGCTCTCTCAGCCTGTCCTCCCAGCAGAGGGGCTCCAGCCCTCTGATCATCTTCGTGGCCCTTCGTACAGGAACTTGTTAGGATTCATAATTTGGTTCCTAATAACAATTTAATGATAGGGTTCACCAGCTTCTGGAAGCAGGTAGCTCCGTATGCTTTTACTTGCTGTGATAAAGTCTCCTAAGAAACAACATCCCTATCAAGCAGGAGTAGCACACACATCTAGAAAGTGTCCAAGCAGAAGGAAATGAAGCTAAATCAGGGATTTTTGCCAAATGCCCAGAGATTCCTCCTGCCAGACCCCTAAATGCCTGACCATCTGCTTCCCTCTGCCCCATAATGTGTCCTGAAGAGGTTCGCCAAGAGGCTTGCCTGGCCTTGGCAGGAGAAGGGGCTCTTCCCACATCTTCCTTTCCTGGCTGGAGAGCAGGATCAGGAACCGTCCTGGTCTCTGGCCACTCTTCCCACATCTCCCTGAAGGACCCCAGGGCACGGGGCAGACCCTGGGGGGCAGAGGTTCCTCTCCCTGGTGGCATGTACTTGGTCTCGATTCACTGGTGAGACCACATCTCCCAGATCAGAGGCAATTATCATGATTTTAGGCTTTTCCGTTAGCAAGCTCTTCTCTGCTACGTGCAGTCATGCCGGCAGGGTTTCGCCTGTGAAATCCAAGAAGTAATTGGCTGCGGAATAGCAGAGAATCACCCTCCATATGCTGCAGTCCCATGACCATTTGCCTCTTGGATGAGGACTAGTATTGTTTAGGGCTCTCAATTTGCTTGTTTTCATTCCCAAAATAGATTGTAATCTTATTACCCACACGCCCAGCTGCTTTACCCTCTGATGTTTTCCCGGGAAGGGGAGTGAAAGAGCACCAAGCGCAAGGTAAAGGATGTTTGTGGTTAAAAATCATCTGCGATTGCAGTGACCCCATCCTCAGCGGTAAATCCAGGGCAGCCGGGAGGCCAGCTGGCACGGCCGAGCTGTATGCAGGATATTAAGGTCTCCTGGCTTCCTAAAAAAGGATCCACGGTGGGCGGCTTGCTGCGTGTTCGTCCCTGTGCTAACTCTGGGAGCCAGTTTGCCCAGACCAAAAGCGTGCCAGGGGCTGCGGCTAAATTTGACGTCTTCGCCTGGTCCCGGCGCTGCTTCATTTACTGGTGTGGATGCAGCCAGGGTTTCTGGAAAAGAACGAGGCGGAGAGCAAAATCCTCCCATAGAGAAGCAGATAAATTATTCTATTTATACAAAATTTGCTACAATAGCAGGAGAGTCAGCTGAAGCTGATTTATATGTTGTTTTCCGTTTAATATCCGCACAGCGCTTTCTAAGAGCTGCCATCCACACTTCTTCACTAAACCCTATCTGAAATATATGGTTTCCCACAAACTGGGTTCATCCTCTTGCGAGCTGGGAGGAGGGAGCCCGCAGGTGTGGGAGAGCTCCCCAGTCAGCTCTCCCGAACCCGCAGCAACGTCAAACTGGGGATTCGGCAACCAGAGGGTGAGTGGGCAAGGCTGAATTCAGACCGCAGGAGGAAGGAGGCTGGCAGGGTGCCACAGAGCAGACATATGTACCCGACACTGTAGACACAAGTGTTCCTTGGCCTAAGTTTCCATAATAAATTATTTTTAGCAAAATATCTTTTTTTTTTTTTTTCAGGGAATAGCTAGTTTCTGGAGAAGCTTTCCCATTTTGATTGAGAGCAGCCCTGAGGAGAAGGACTTGGGGGTGTTGGTGGGTCAGAAGCTCCACAGGAGCTGGCACCATGTGCTGGCAGCCCAGAATCCCCCTCAGAACCCCCCTGCAGCCCCTGGCCTGGGCTGCATCCCCAGCAGCGTGGGCAGCAGGGCGAGGGGGGGGATTCTGCCCCTCTGCTGCGCTCGGGGGAGACCCCCCTGCAGTGCTGCCTCCAGCGCTGGGGCCTCGGCACAGGAGAGACACGGAGCTGTTGGAGCGGGGCCAGAGGAGGCCCCGGAGATGCTGGGAGGGCTGGAGCCCCTCTGCTGGGAGGACAGGCTGAGAGAGCTGGGGGGGTTCAGCCTGGAGAAGAGAAGGCTCCGCGGAGACCTTCCAGCCCCTTCCAGTGCCTAAAGGGGCTCCAGGAAAGCTGGGGAGGGACTCTGGAGCAGGGAGGGGAGCCATGGGACAAGGGGAAGGGTTTTAAACTGCAAGAGGGGAGATTTAGATGAGATTATTAGGAAGAAATTCTTTGGTGTGAGGGTGGTGAGCCCCTGGCCCAGGTTGTCCAGAGAAGCTGTGGCTGCCCCATCCCTGGAGGGGTTCAAGGCCAGGTTGGACGGGGCTGGGAGCAACCTGGGCTGGTGGGAGGTGTCCCTGCCCAGGGCAGGGGGATGGAACTGGATGATCTTGAAAGTCCCTTCCAACCCAAACTGTTCTATGATTCTATGACTTTTTCATAAAGAATCGTGGAACAATACACAATATCCAGAAACTTAACTTTTTTTTCAAAGCTTTTCGTCTTTTCCATCTCAAGATTATTTTTTTTACTTTTCATTTGTCAACCAGGGAAATGTCTGGGTAATGAAAAGAGAACCCTGGGTTTGTTTTCTCCTCTGTTCTGGAATATCCTTTTTTGTCGTGGCATTAGCCAGACGCTCACCAAAGACAAACCGACAGGTCTCTGTGCTCTCGGATTATCTTTAGGGCTGGCCATCCGAAGCACATGGACAACTTGATGCCAGAGTTGTATGCAATTATTCTGAGTGAGTGAGAACAATCACTCGGGTACAAATTGTCCCCAAAACTCTCCCCAGCAATGATTGCTATCTGCGTGGGAAGGGTAGGATACCTGATATCATCTGCGTTTGGCTTTTTCAGAAATTGTTAGGGGGGAAACAGAACGAACCTTTTTCATAGGCTCAAAAATTATTGAATTCTGCAGAAAACATCAACTTAAGCCACTGGACAGGGGTCTGATAAATCTTTCATGTGATGATGTGCCATGACCTGATTTTTTAGTTGGAGGCATGGACGTATTTGAAAGTTTAGCTCTGGATGCAATTTAACATTTGGGGGCCCCTGAGATCTCTCAGTGTGGAGGGAGAGAAACACAGAGAAGGAGAGGAAGGAGAGGGAGAGGGAGAGGGAGAGGGAGAGGGAGAGGGAGAGGGAGAGGGAGAGGGAGAGGGAGGGAGAGGGAAGGAGAGGGAGAGGGAGAGGGAGAGGGAGAGGGAGAGGGAGAGGGAGAGGGAGAGGGAGAGGGAGAGGGAAGGGGAGGGAGAGGGAAGGAGAGGGAGAGGGAAGGAGAGGGAGAGGGAGAGGGAGAGGGAGAGGGAGAGGGAGAGGGAGAGGGAGAGGGAGAGGGAGAGGGAGAGGGAGAGGGAAGGAGAGGGAGAGGGAGAGGGAGAGGGAAGGGAAGGGAAGGGAAGGGAAGGGAAGGGAAGGGAAGGGAAGGGAAGGGAAGAGAAGAGAAGAGAAGAGAAGAGAAGAGAAGAGAAGAGAAGAGAAGAGAAGAGAAGAGAAGAGAAGAGAAGAGAAGAGAAGAGAAGAGAAGAGAAGAGAAGAGAAGAGAAGAGAAGAGAAGAGAAGAGAAGAGAAGAGAAGAGAAGAGAAGAGAAGAGAAGAGAAGAGAAGAGAAGAGAAGAGAGGAAACCCTTGTGGTTATAAAGGTTGTCCATTAGGCAGCAGCATGAAAAAAGGAATGTTAATGAAATGATCTTGACCTGCATGTGGTTTTAAGTGGAAAGATAATTAAACAGACATTTATACAGTGACTGCAGTTTGTCATAGAGACAGCTATGGTTTCTCTGGAGCCCACAAGAAAGCATTATGTCATTCAAGTGAACATGGCTCTTCTTCTGAGCAACCTGGTCTAGTTGAAGATGTCCCTGCTCATTGCAGGAGGGCTGGACTAGATGGCCTTTAAAGGTCCCTTCCCACCCATTCCATTCCATTCCACCTGTTTCTGAAAGGGCAAATAAGGATAACATAAGCTGATAAATTCGTTACGAACTGATTATTTTCTTTTATTATTTTAAAGCTGTGGTGCTTTGAAAGTGTAGTTCTGTGTGCTTTTCCATAGAATATGGGTCGGGTTCTTTGCGTCCCAGGAGGTGCGTATGCTGAGGTAATTCTTCATGACTTAAAAGCTGGGTCTGACTGAATTTAGGAAATTACCAGATCATTCCTGAGAAAGCTGCATCATGAATTGCCTCTTGAATGGTATGAATTAATGTATCTTAAAAAAAAAAAAAACCACCTGGACTTGGTGGAGACTTGATGAAGGTTTCTGGTTGAAAAAAAAAAAAAAGATTTTGCAGCCTGTTTAACTATTAACTCTTCCCTACAAACTGAACAGGCTTGTCACGCTTACATTAAGGGGCTTAAGAGTTCATTTCTTCCCCCTTTATACTCTCGGTGTATCCAAATGCTTTCTTGGTTGTGGTTACACCACAAATACATCTGGTATAGCTGCGGTCCTTCATCACAGCCCTGATTGACAGGGAGGAACTGAAGCATTTTCTGAAGACCACATTTCACAGTGGATTAAAGAGGCAACACGAATAGGACCTGAGGAACCATTTGATCATCTCCAGGCTGACCTTCTGATGCTCAAACCCACCAGGATGGAAGTCTGACCCAAACGCTTTAGGAAGCTTTACTCAAATAAGCAGGGCGACTTGGAGGAGCTACAGGTTTCATAGACCCAGTATTCGCCTCCCCAGACTGGGGGGACAGAGACAGCACAGCCAGCTCATGTCTCCTTCAGAAAATGCAGTGAAGAACCAGTTTTGGAAAACAGGAGAGGAGGAGCAGCAGCAGCTGACGACCTTCTTCCTCTGTGGACCATCCTTGTCCGCCAGGTCAGCCTGAGGTAACATCTCAGCAGCAGACGCACTTCCCACAGCTGCTTTTTCCTATAAATATCCGTAGATTTGCACACGCTGGGTTACAGTAGGCACCTCTGCACCTTTCACTATGTGTCTACAGGTGTCTACAGGTCCCATGAACTTCACCACCAGGGAAAACGGTTTTAAATGTCATGAGCTGGAACCACACACCAGTGTTGTCAGTTCATCAGGGACTGCTTAGGTTGTGCTGAGTATTTAAGATCAAATGTGAATAGGCTGAGTTAGGGTTTGCTAGGCTGAGTGTCTACCATAGCCGGAGGCAGTGTCTGAAGCATTGCTTGTCAGGGAAAAAAGGGTGCTCAGCGTGGGGGTAAATGTTCTCCCTGTTGGATGCTCAGAAGTGAAAATCTTTTCCTTCAGAATCCAATTAATGGTTCCAGTTAATAAAGAACGAATGGCCAGAGTACCTGTGCTTATATGTGACAAAGCGATTAGAGAGGGGGTAGCCCAGTAGGGTCAGACGTGCTCCTACAAGCTGAAATGCCTTTTGTTCCACTGCCTGTTGCAGGGAGAGGGATAAATTTAGAGCAATGACTTGTCATTTCGGAAATCAAAAAGGACACAGAGAAAGTGAGCACTGGAAAAAAAGTCAAGCTGTGCTATAACTCGCCAACAGTAGAGTAAAAGTCTCTTTAGCTGAAAGATCAGAGACAAAGCAGAGCTGCTGCTGTGGGACAAGGGTTTTGCAGAGAGCTTCGGCACAGCCCACAGGCGAATATTTTGCTGTGGTGCTCAGGAAGAAGTAGGGTCAGAAAATCAAAAATAACTGGGAATGGCCTCACTGGAAGTCAGTCTTACAGAAGAGGAGGGCTTTATTCAATACCATCCTTCCCCAAATTCCCCGGCACATAAAACCGGGGCGAAACAACATGAACTTCTCATGAGTGTTTTCAGTCTGTGACTCCACTGTAAAATTTGAGATTCAGTCTTCATGTGCCTGAAGACTAAAACCAAGGCTCTGCTCTTGCAAATACCTCGTCGCCAAAACAGGTAAAAAGCTCTGTATTAGTCTGATCACAGCAGAGCTCTGGGCGAATAATTTAATGTAGCTGCAGAGAAGGCAAATGCCACAGAGGCAGCAAACTCTGGCCAGCAACAGAGCAGGACTCATGCCTTCATTGATACCTTTCTTGCACTGAGAAGCCCAAAACTGGACACAGGAGTCAAGATGCAGACCCAAAAGTGCCAAGCAGGGGGAAATAATCACTTTCCTTGACCTGCTGGCTATGCTTTTGCTGATAGAGTCCAGTATGCAGTTGGCCTTCACTGCTGCAAGGATACGCTGCTGACTCACATCGAACTGAATGTTTTGTGGTTGGTGAAGCTACTGGAAAGGACATGTTTTGGAAAAAGGATGTGTATTTATATAGTGAAATGGAGGAAATGTCACCTTGAGGGAAGATAAGGAGACGAAGCGGTGTGGCTTATCAAAGCTTTGCGCTGGGGAATGATTCAGTTCAGGGTACAAGTATCTTCACAGGGAGAATATACCAAAAAATAAATACAGCTGTTTAACTGAACACAGGAAGGCATAACCTCCTCATGCTTCTCAGTTAAACAGACTACATGTCTTCATTTCCTGGAGGACTTCAGCTCATGAGTGGATACTCTTCACCAGGGAAAATTTTCACAAAGAGTGGAACTCCATGACTTGTAAAGTCCAGAAAACATGATTATATTTACTCCTCCTTCTTTTTTTAATACATAGAGATGTTGTGATCTTGAGCTACCACAGGGTGTGCCCATACTCTAATATAAACAGTGCTGTACTCATAAAATCATAGAATTACAGAATGGTTTGGGTTGGAAGGGACCTTTAAAGATCACCTAGTTCCAACCTCCCTGCCCTGGGCAGGGACACCTTCCACCAGACCCGGTTGCTCCAAGCCCCGGCCAACCTGGCCTTGAACCCCTCCAGGGATGGGGCAGCCACAGCTGCTCTGGGCAACCTGGGCAAGGGGCTCACCACCCTCACACCAAAGAATTTCTTATATCTCATCTAAATCTCCCCTCTTTCAGTTTAAAACCCTTCCCCTCGTCCCATGGCTCCCCTCCCTGCTCTAGAGTCCCTTCCTATCTTTCCTGTAGGGCCCTTTAGGGACTGGCAGGGGCTGGAAGGTCTCCCTGGAGCCTTCTCTTCTCCAGGCTGAACCCCCCCAGCTCTCTCAGCCTGTCCTCCCAGCAGAGGGGCTCCAGCCCTCCCAGCATCTCCGGGGCCTCCTCTGGTCCCGCTCCAACAGCTCCGTGTCTCTCCTGTGCCGAGGCCCCAGCGCTGGAGGCAGCACTGCAGGGGGGTGTCTCCAGAGTGGAAGAGCAGAATCACCTCCCTCAACCTACTGGCCACACTTCTTTTGATGCAGGCCAGGATGCAGTTGGCTTTCTGGACTGTGAGCATACTCCTAAATGGTTGGCACAGTCCTGGGAGCTGTTTTGTCCCAGAACATCCAGCCCCAGTTTCATCAAATCCAGAGTGCAACTTCAGGAGTTACCATGGACCATGGACCATGCCCAATATGCATTTTGGATAGAACCATGATGTTTTGGAAGCTGATAGAATTTAATATCATGGTCATGGTCAAACCAGGTCAGCTGGCCTATGGACCAGGAGAAGGGCCTTGATGATGTTTAGTGTGTAGCAAATGAAAATGTTTGAGCAGCTCAGCAGAAAGCAGAGGGCAAGATGAACCAAGGCTGCAAACAGCCTTGCCTCCACAGCTGAGCTAAGTTATCCTTTTGACATCTGCTTGCCGCGCAGCATAAGGTTCAGCTGCCTTAGACATGCCAAGGACTTGGCTTCAAATTTTCAACTGCAAAGAGCCAGAGGAGAGGAATCAAGGGATCCCAGTTCCCTTTGCTGTTTCACTGTTTAAGCCATTCACCCCCCCGTCTTTCCTTCTTCTGTGTTAAATGAGCCAAGGGCAGTGGAAAAGGGAGGTCCTCCAGGCACCACGAGCCACAGAAACAAACCGTATCTTGTTAGAAGAACTAGGTGAGGACATTTGTCTGCCTGTACGAAAATTTACAACAGACTGTTTTCACAGATAGCTTGTAGGTATCTGACACCCTTGAAAGGCGATAGGATAGGATACGGTAGGATGGGATACGATAGGACAGGATAGGGTTGTTTTCTTACTGCCCTCCTTCCCCCTTGAAAAAGTGCCCAGCATAATTTATTACAGGTGACAAACAAAGGGTCCCGCTTAAAACCAGCAAAGACCATCATTATTTCATTTGCTGGATAATTTATCTCTGGTTTTAAAGTACCCAATTTCTTCAACTGCATCTATTGCACCTGCCTTTTCCGGAGCACCTCATTAGCAGGATCGTATGAGTCTAAGTAATCTGGCAATTAGCACAGTGGAAATCCTCAGTATCTATTACTCTGAAGTAGGCTGGACCAAGTCTATGTTCACTGCTAAGCATTTTGGGAAAGACTTGCAAAAACTGGTAATTGCAAGGTAACAAACAAGGGAAAATAAGCCCAGATTTATATTCAAGATGATAGACTATACATTTCTTATTACCACTCTTGAAAATATTTTATTTACTGGTACAGAGGCAGCCTGTGTGAAAAATACAAGGATCACGGAGGTCACTACTCATACCAGGAAAAAGCTGGAAAGAAATAAGCCCGATGGAAACATCTGTGGAAGGTGGGTGGGAGATCTGCCTGGGGGCAAATGGTTCTAGACTTCCGGGAAAAAAACATAAAATTATTTACATGAAGGCTAGATGATATCCGATTCAAAATTACAATGCAAAATATGTTTTGTGAAGAAACATAAAAGATCCTTCCCCTCCTCTGCGGGCGTTTCTCCAGCTGTGCTGCTCCTCCCGCGGTGCAGAGTGCTTCGGCGTCTCCCGGCAGTGGTTTCTTTCGCCTTGACTCATCCAGCCTCACCCTTTCTGCTCCTTGTGCCTTAACTCAAAGGGGGAAATTATAGCTGCTGGTTTTGCATCGAGAAAAGATGAATCCACACAAATACTGCAGCTCCGCATGCTGAGCCGACATTAGCAGCGAGTGGTGGTGTTTGTTTGAATTCAAATGTGAATAGCTTGAATGAGGGATTCCCTGTTGAACGTTTATAGGAACATACACATTCAATAACTATAAAATAAACTCTGCATCTAAAAAAAAACAAAACCAGCTGCTTGTCAAGAAAAAAAAGAAGCAGCTTTGTATAAGAGTAATGATTCCTTTTCCTTCAAAAGTCCGGTAAATGGAATTATTCATTTTAAAAGGTTATGTTAAATTGCAGAAATGAGCGGAGTTATTTGCCTGTAGTGGTCATGGGAAACAAGAAAAAGATAGGGTGAAGAGCGAAGGAAAAATGCAACGAATGAAGGAGGGGGCTGGGAGGGTACGAACACATACTGGAAATAATTGCGGGGGCGCCATAAATAAGAGAGAAGGAATGGAGAAAGCTGGAAAGAGGGTAAAGGAGTGACAGATGAGATACTGGGAAGAGTCTTTCTCCAGTTCTCTCTTCAGCAATCCGAACATACGCAATTCATGGCCATTGGACACTGTATTCAAAATTGTCCCACTGCAGGTTGCCCAGACGAGAAGGCTGCGAGGGTGGCAATTCCTAATTTTGACCTTCCAGCTCTCGCTGTCCTCTGTAGCTTCCTAGCTGCTGTGGTACCTGGGTGGGCATGGAGAAAAACAAGAAAAAAGCAAAACAGTGTAGAAAATGCTCATGCCTGTGGTCCAGCAGAGATCTCGGCATTCCAGGAGCGAAGAACAATACTCATCAAAAACAAACATAGACATCTCGGTGCTTAGAGATGGACTCCTGCCACAAGCGGCACAGCAGGAGGAGAAACTTGAGCAAACCCATCTCCAAAGAGACGTTGTTTGCTTGCCGGTGTGTGCAATGTCACCCCGACCCGCTGGTCCCACTCACAAAGGCACCTGGCAGCCAGGTCCATGCTCCAGTGGGCTTCTCCTCACCGCTCGCCGGCCGCTTTCACTGACCCGGACACAAGGGAGCAATTCCCCCTCCTCCAGATCCGGCTGCCAGGACTCTGCTGCCAGCACGCATGGAGCCACCAGGCACGGCTCTGCTCGAGCCAGCGCCAGCCGGGGCTGCCGAGAGCAGAGCTGATCCCCAGAGGGGCAGGAATTAAGTCTGGGTGCCTTTCTGATAAGCTCTGGACACTGTCTGCAAGGCACGGACACAATGGACAATACTGAGGCATCAAGTCCATCATGGGGAGTAGTTTTCAGGGTGCATTCATCCCTGACCAGTGCGCTGGCAGTGAGGTTCCTCAAGGATCTCCCCCAAACGTGGTGCTCAACATTTTCATCACATTCATTTGGCTGGGTATTTTGTCTCAATTTTAGTTGTGTTTTTTTGTTTTGGTTTGGGTTTTTTTCCCCCAATATTGATCATGGCCTAAAGGAAATGAAGGAAAAATGGTTTATGAACAGGAGTTAATAAATTTCCAGTTACCATGGTGATGGTAGGACACCTCAGAAGGCTGTTCTGAGTCCTGAACTATGCAGGGTCTTCATTAATAAATTGCATAATGGAATAAAGATTGAGCTTACTGTATTTGCAAATAGCAGGCTGAAAGGGACTGCAGCATGTTGCAGGAAACTGGTGACATTTTTTTTTGCAAAAGACAGGAACAATTGGTGGAGAAGGTGGAAGGGGCAATATCTGGCAATGCAGCAATTCTGCAGGAGAGCGTGGGGCTGCGGTGGGCAACGAGGTGCACATAATGGTACAACGTCATCCTGTCAGGGAAACGGCAGAAACCGTTCTTTCTAAAAACACCCAACAGGGTCACCCCTTGTCAGGCACTTAAATTAATCCATTTATAACTCCACACTGCTAGACTTTCAGGTAGTGTGCTCTTCACTGCTTAGGGCACCGTACTTCAAGACGAGGTGGAATGGTTGGAGAGAGCCTAGACCTGAGGGGGTTAAGGGACCAAGAAAATATGACCTATAACAAAAGTCTGGAAGAACTGAGATCATGATGATGGGAAAAAAAAAAAGTATGGCAGCCGTGATCCCCACAAATCTGGAATAAGAACACGTAGGAAGGGAATAATACGTTACCCCTGACTAGGGTGGTCCAAATGAGAAACAGTGGGCTGAAACTGCAGCGATGATAGTTCAGTGTTTTATATAGGACAGCGTTCCTAGTGGGGTGGAGAATGGTGTCCTGAAGGAGGGGAAATGGTGTAGAGGGGGCCAGTTATTGGTGGTATTCCCAAAGAGGCTTGACACCCTCCTGAGAGGGATGATTTAGGGTTGTAAGGAGCTCCGCCTGCAGGATGTGGAGCAGTGACTCTGAGGACATCTACAGTTCCACGCATTTTTTGTTAATAACACACAATAAATAAGCACGGTTGTGTCTTTGTTGGTAAACTGAAGAGTAGCAGGGCCCATGCCATGGTCCTGAGGCCAGTGGACGTACCCTGGCCACATCCATATGATTAAACTCTCTTCCACGCAAAGCGGGTTGACCACATTCCAGTCATGTTGGAAATCATACCTGTCCCGTGGAGACACATGAAGTGCGGTGGGAAATGTGTTTGCAAAAGGCTCAAATGGCCTTGGAAAAAAGCATGTCCAGGGCTGTGCTAAAAATTTACCAATGGGGACAGCCAGCTTGCTGTGTCAGGCTTCAGCAGAGTTTATTTATTAGCACAGGTCAGCCCTAGAAGAGTAGACGGTGCTGTAGAATCACAGAATCGTTTAGGTTGGAAAAGACCTTCCAGACCATTGAGTCCAACCATCAGCCTAACACTGACAAGTCAACCATGGCCCTCAGCACCACGTCTACACATCTTTTAAATAACTCCAGGGATGGTGACTCAACCACTGCCCTGGGCAGCCTGTTCCAACCCTTTCCGTGAAGAGATTGTTTCTAATATCCAATCTAACCCTCCCCTGGCGCAACTTGAGGCCATTTCCTCTTGTCCTATCGCCTGTTCCTTGGGAGAAGAGCCCGACCCCCCTGGCCACACCCTCCTTTCAGGGAGCTGTAGAGAGCGAGAAGGTCTCCCCTCAGCCTCCTCTTCTCCAGGCTGAACACCCCAGCTCCCTCAGCCGCTCCTCACAAGGCTTGTGCTCCAGACCCTTCACCAGCTTCGTTGCTCCCTGTGTAGCAGGGACCCATCAGCCAAGTGTCTTCAGTCTGTCAGTGGCGAACAGCTGGAGTTCTACAAGAGTGGAAGAACATGGCAAATATACAGTAGCACGTGTATGGAAAGCCATTGTCATGGTTTAACCCCAGCCGGCAATTAGAACCACACAGCCGTTAACTCACTGCCCCTGGTTGGCGTGGGGAAGAGAATCAGAAGAGTAAAAGTGGAAAAACTCATGGGTTGAGTTAAAGACGGTTTAGCAGGTAGAGCAAAAGGTGTGCACGCAAGCAAAGCAAAACAAAGAATTCATTCACTGCATCCCACAGGCCCGCAGGTGTTCAGCCATCACCAGGATAGCAGGCCTCCATCACATGTAACGGCTCCTTGGGAAGACAAAATGCCATCACTCCGAATGCTCCCCCTTCCTTTTTTTTCCCTGGTTTTGTACCCTGAGCATGACATCATATGGCATGGAATATTCCTTCGGTTGGTTGGGGTCAGCTGTCCTGGCTGTGTCTCCTTCCAACTTGTTGTGCCCTCCAACCTGCTCGCTGGTGGGGCAGTGTGGGGAGCAGAAAAAGCCGTGACTGCTTAGCAACATCTAAAAGCAATACTGCGTTATCAACATTATTCTCCTCCCCAGTCCAAAACATAGCACTATACCAGCTGCTGGTAAGAAAGTCAACTCTATCCCAGCCAAAACCAGGACACCCGTCCAATTCCAGCAGTCTGAGGTTTGGGGGTTGTTGAGTTGGATACGGATCCATGTCATTGTGCTGAATGCCCCTCAATGGATTTTATGGATTTCATGTACGTATAGAATAATACAGAGTGGAAAGGAGCTCTGGAGGTCACCTAAACCAGCCAGCTGCTCAGAGCAGAGCAAACTTCAAAGTTAGATTGACCACCCCACTTACTTTATGAACATATTTACAATTTCTTCCTCCACAATATCCATGGCAATGAGTTGCGCCATCCCCTTGTGTGCAGTGTGAAAGAAAAATGTCTTTGTTCAGTGCATCATGCTTTTGTATGTCCTCTTCTGCTTCTCTGGTTATGAGAAATGGAAAACCATAGTTCTCTCTTTGTGAGGACACTTACAGTTTTGACACTGCTGTCACATATCCCCACATAATCCTCTCCTTCTATAGTGGAAGAGTCCCGGTATAATTACTATCTTGCTGTCCGAAAATAAGTCCCCAGCTTTCACCATCCTTGCTACCTTCCTTTGTACCTCTTCTTGTCTTACCCTACGTGTGCAGAGACAGGGACACCAGCAGCGTGAAATACCCTCAAAACTGTCACAGGGACACACCGATTTTTGTCAGTGCCCATTCTAGCAAATCCTAACACTCAGTTTTCCTTCCTGACTGCCTCCAGACACTGACGTGACTTTTTATCTGAAGTGCTCTTTGACAGCACCTCTTCCCTGGCAGGTGAAAGGAAGTTTGCCATCACTGAGTCTCCTTTGCCATCTGCTGACGCTGCCACCCAGTGCTGAGATCCTTCTGCCCTGCAGGCTCCTTGCAGTCAGGTCTCGTTTCACTGGTCTGAAAAACCTTCTGTGGGCATCAGAGCACCCCTGGCAGCAGGGATCAGGCTATCTCCATCCCAGAAATTAAGCACGCTTGAGACTCCAGAGCTGTCTGAAGGGTTTGTGAGGAAGAGGTGATGATCAAAGTGTCTGCAAGTGGTCAGCCCATCCAGGCTCTTGGGAAAGGGCTCTCAGCACCAGTGCTCCTGCCCATCAGTGGGGTGAGAGAGGACACCAGAACAGGCTACATTGAACATGGTGTTTGCTGAATTTATCAGAGGGATTTTGCAGTCATGGTTCCCAGGAAGGTGATACATGGACATTGGGTCCTTCCCAAGCCAAGGCTGCTCACACCAGGGCCCCTCTCAGCTTGTCCAGCCCCACACGGTGACATGACTAGACAACGGAGGGAGAGTTGTCCGTGCCTCGTGGCCACAGTTCATCCCTATTCCATGCGGTTGCATCCCTGCCAAAAGTTGAGAAAGACCTGAAGCCCTTTGATATTGATCTTGTTTCCTATCAGGTCCCTCTGCCCCAGCAGAGCTGTTCTATCTACTCACCGTTCGCTCCTGTCACACTCAATGGTTTGCGTTTCAATTGGGTATTGATACCAGATCTGGGGAGAGCAGAGTTTTGCCAACATACCCAGGTGCAGGGTGGAGGGGCCGGTGGTTGTGCGGTGAACCGTGAGAGGTCCCGTGAGCAACAGAACCTCCCCCAGGACCCTCCTCTCTGCTCAGAAACACACTATAAATATGAGGATCCCCAGCCTTGCCAGTCAGCAGCGTCCAGCTCAGGCTCTCACCAACCCTCCTCTCTCCAGCCTTGCTGAGATCCCAGCTCAACTCCAGCCATGAGGTTCCTCTACCTTGTCTTCGCTGTCTTCCTCCTGGTATCCTTGGCTGTCCCAGGTAAGAGGGTGAATTGCATGGGAAGGGGAGCAACGGTGGGAGAACCAGGGTCAGAGTGGGCCACGCTTGGTAGGCAGCTTGAACAAACGTGATCTCTATTGGCTTTAAAGGCTGTGATTTTGTTGCCTCCATCAAGGTGTCAGGTCCTTTGGGTGTGCAGCTGTGTGCTGGTCTCCCGCAAAGGCACAGGTGACTTGGTTACCCCAGGTGGTCTTAAATGCAGCTCTATGTTCATGAGCAGACCAGTGAGTCTTTAAAGAAAAACTCACTTTAAAGTACCATAAGATGTACATTTAGGATGTTTTAGACATTTTTTACACCTTCTAGTGTGTGGGAGAAGGGAGCAGGACCTCCCTGGGAGCAGGTTCTCATCCTTCTGGCCACTGCCACGCTTACACCTAGAGGTGATGGGAGGGCATGACACTGGGGCTCCTACGCTGACCCAACCACTCTCCCTCTGTCTCCCCCTTGCAGGCTACGGGCAGGTAAGGAAGCACTGCCCCAAGGTGGGGTACTGCTCCAGCAGCTGCAACAAGGCGGACGTGTGGTCCTTCTCCTCCGACTGCAAGTACTACTGCTGCATCCCGCCCGGCTGGAAGGGGAAATAGGAGCTGAAGAGGAAGCTTCCGGGGAAGAGGAGGCAGCGCGGTGGCTTTGGGAGCGGCTTCTCTACCGTCTAACCCAACTGTCGTCCCCTCCTCTCAATCATTAAAAAGAGAAAAAAAGGAGATGTAACCCTGGTGTGTGTGGTGTGGTTACTTGTGTCCCCATGATCCCACATAAAGCATTAGGACAGGTTCCCCACGCCCAGCCCAAAAGGCCCATTAGCAACATGTCTCTTTTTGTTCTTTTTTGCACAAAATTCGTAACAAAAATGCTAAACATATGGCGTTCTCCTCTCTGTTTCCCACAGTGAATTCAGTCAATGGTGGGTGAAAAAGGTCTGGTTGGAGTAACACCCTCCTGGGTGTCCCTTTCCCCACTGAACCTCGTAGCAAAACCCATGGGTGTCATGTGCGGGAGGGAGCCTGGTTCAGCCCTGGGGCTCAATAAATCGGTACCCATCTGAGATCCTAGCAAGACTGTTGTTACCATGACTGGGTAATGAGCAGGAATGGAAGGGTGAAGCATTCCACACTCCCTTCAACGTCTTCCAGAGACCTTCTCTAGAAGGATCTTTGGGAGAGCATCATTCCTCCCTTCCAGTCTCCAAAGGCTTCTCTGCTAGGACCACCTATGAGAGCATCCATTGGATTCATTCACAGGTGCCTGCTGCAGGCATAAAGCAGCCCTAACAGTGTCTGTAGAAGGGCTATTTGCAGCAGCCTTTTCTGCTATGATGATTATGTCCATCCTCACCTGCCTCATCTTCCATATAAAAAACTCGGTCATTGTCTTTTTAGTGGTGTCCTGTTTCATGTTCCTGTGTCCTGGCTGAGGTTATGTGAGTGCTGGTAATGATCAGGTCTACTGAAATCTTGTAGCATATGAAGATGTCCTTGGGTTGGGGGGAGAAAGAGACACGGTGTTGGAGTCTCTTTCATAGAATCATAGAATCATAGAATGGTTTGGGTTAGAAGGGACCTTGAAGATCTTCTAGTTCCAACCCCCTGCCCTGGCAAGGGCATCCAACCTGGCCTTGAACCCCTCCAGGGATGGGGCAGCCACAGCTTCGCTGGGCAACCTGGGACAGGGGCTCACCACCCTCACACCAAAGAATTTCTTCAAAATATCTCATCTAATCTCCCCTCTTTCAATTTAAAACTGTTAGCCCTGGTCCTATCATTCCACTCCCTGATCCAGAGTCCCTCCCCATCTTTCCTGTAGGGCCCTTTAGGAACTGGCAGGGGCTGGAAGGTCTCCGCGGAGCCTTCTCTTCTCCAGGCTGAACCCCCCCAACTCTCTCAGCCTCACAGCAGAGGGGCTCCAGCCCTCTGATCATCCTCGTGGCCCTCTTCTGGACCCTCTCCAACAGGTCCATGTCCTTCCTGTGCTGAGGACTCCAGAGCTGCACGCAGTACTCCAGGTGGGGTAATTGTAAGGGAATACAATGAAATAAAGCAGGGATTGGTAAAAGTGAAAAATGCAGATAGAGGGACCTAAAACAGAATGCTGAGAGACCACCCAGTGATGACAGACAGTTGCCAACGGTGTTCAAGGAGCTACCTGCAACCATGATAAACCCACACTGGCCCATGGCAAGCTTCCACCTCCTTCTCTTCCAGTAAATACATAACCAGCTTGAATAAAGTCAATACCATTTCCGATGACCTCTGTAGGCCTTGGATGTGGAATGGATGACTGGAAAGGTGAAGAGGAACATGTAACAAAAATCTCTGCAGCAGATGAATAAAGAGGCTGTAAACTGCCCGTTTTGTTTTCCCACAGGGTCTTTCCTAGAAAAGGAACAATTTGGGGAACCCAACACATCTCTGACAGCTCTGGCCTCCCAGTGAACTTTGGTGTGGTCAAAAAACTTTCTCACCAACCCTGGAGAAACTGTAGTTCTCTATGTTGTAAAATTATCCCGGGCTTGATTCGCTGTACGTGAGCCCACGTTATTTTGCACGTCTTGAATCACCCATGTGTCTTGGTACCCTGAAGCCGCTGCAGAAATTCTCACTATCTCAGCAGAGGATCCTTCAGTCATCATCCCTGTTTCCTTTCTAATACCTTCTCTTTGACAGGTGAATTTAGTAAGAAAAGCAAAAAAAAAAAGTGAGGGGCCTTCAGGCTTGGGGTTCACAAGGGGTCTAGACAAATTTGGAAAAGAAATCATATTTTTCAGGGACAAAGCAGAGATACCCTCATATTTATAGACTACAACAGAACGTGTGCAGGAGTGGAATAATGAAGTCATCATGAATTGCTGTTGTTTTCCGTCTAAAACTGTGTCACTTTAATGCAGTCCTTTATTCACCCCTCTCATGCGAAGCTTTCATGGTGTTCCGCATCTTGAAAGGACAGGTGTTTGGGGAGAAATCTTTTGTCTTTCATATCTGGCAGAAATTATGGTAAGTACTCATTAAAAGAGCACCATAAATTGCAGCTCCAAAAGAAAGGGTGTTTTATCAGCCCTGCTTCTGCAAGCTGCAGGGTGATAAAGATTTGCATCCTGGTTGTAGGATGTTGTGGGTTTTTTTCCCCACTGATTTTCTCTAAGTCTTATTTTCAGTGAAATATAATGATTTATGCAGAAACATTTTAAAGGAAACAAGCTGCACAGAACAGCAAAAGAAAAAAAACAAAAAAAACCCACTTTCCACACAAATCTGGAGTTACCATATTGTCTGGTGCTATATATTTTAAAGATCTGTCTTTTCTGGTAGTGACAGTCAGTACATCTGCCCTGGAAGAAAGAGGAACGCCAGGCATAATGAAAACGTCTGGTCCGATGGTTCGTGTTAATATGCCCATCTGCTTCTCTGTCACTCGTACCTACGTGTAATCGCAGACGGCGACTGGGGCAGGGTCTGCACTGGCTTTTTTGCATTGGGACCCGGACCTTTCTGGTTGAGCGCAGTTTGTACAAATAGCAAAGCAGTGACCCGTCAGGGCTTTTTCTAGTTGATGCTTCCCCGATAAGAGGGAGGCTGGAGGCTCACCAGACCTCAGACTTTGCTCTCCGAATGGCACATACGAGTCTCGGTGCCTCCAACTCTTCCCTCGTCTTGCACAAGCACATTAGCTGTCATAACCAGGAGGTAAACACTGAAACAAGGAAATCAAAAAAGAGCAATAAATAAATCAATAAAGGGTACCAAAATTTTTGGCTAAAATTCCCAGGATTTATCACAGAATCCCAGACTGGCAGGGGTTGGGAGAGCCCTCTGGAGATCATCCCGTCCAACCCCCAGCCACAGCAGGGTCACCCAGAGCAGGTGGCACAGGAACGCGTCCAGGCGGGGTTGGAATGTCTCCAGAGACGGAGACTCCCCCACCTCTCTGGGCAGCCTGTGCCAGGGCTCTGCCACCCTCACAGCAAAGAAGTTCCTCCTCATGTTTAGGTGGAACTTCCTATGGTCATGTTTGTGCCCGTTACCCCTTGTCTTGTCACTGGGCACCACTGAGATGAGCCTGGCCCCATCCTCTTGCCACCTGCTCTTTATATATTGGTCAGCATTGATGAGATCCCCTCTCAGTCTTCTCTTCTCCAGGATAAACAGCCCCAGGTCTCTCAGCCTTTCCTCAGCAGAGAGATGCTCCAGTCCCTTGATTCCCTTATCAAGCAATACAGTGTAATGATGCCGTTCCCTCTTCTCTCTTCGTCTCCTAATTACTTGCATTCCCGGTCTCTACTGGGCAATGAAATAAACAATGTAGGGCCATTCATTTGACATACACATTTAGTTTGATTTTTCCTATGTGCATCACTCTACATCGATCTGCTCTGAATTTCATCAGCCAGTTGACGAGCCAGGCGCTCAAACCAGCGAGGTCCTTCCACAGCCATCACCTTCATGACCCTGAGCAACACAGTGCCAGCAGCAAATTTTGCCATCTTTTCGTTCAACCCCTTTTCCATAAAATCACAGAATGGTTTGGGTTGGAAGAGACCTTCAAAGCCCACCCAGTTCCACCCCCCTGTCCTGGGCAGGGACACCTCCCACCAGACCAGGTTGCTCCAAGCCCCGTCCAACCTGGCCTTGAACCCCTCCAGGGATGGAGCAGCCACAGCTTCTCTGGGCAGCCTGATTGGATGTCTCACCACCCTCACAGTAAAGAATTTATACCTAGAATATCTTTTCCAAACCTTTAATGATCTGATTTCCCACTGTAGCCTTATCAATGATCCCCCCATGGTGCTCTCCATGACCTCCATCTTCTGCAACTCGGCCCCATAGTGCTGGTCCCCACCTCCTGCATCCCCTTCTCTCTGGTCCTCAAGTCTGCTGCCTCCTCCAGGGAGCTCTAGCAGGGAGATCTAGACGTGATTTTCCTCTGTTTTTACCCATGTTATTACAGTCATAACTGGCACAATCCTGGCTTGCAATCCTATAGGTGCTTTTAAGTTGTTTGGTTGGTTTTTTTGATAACATCAGCATCTCCCCATCTTCTCACAGTAAATTTCATGAAGCAATAGATCACACACTGCGGTCATGTGGGCAGCTATTTCCTCCTTGAATTCCCTTAGGACTTTTTTTGGGGAAAAGATCTGGGCGCTGGTGATTTGTTGCTGCTGATTTCCTCTCTTCCACCTCCTTTACATTTAAGACAAGCCCTTTGATGAGTCCCCACAAAGGAGAGTTCAGCACGAAGACCTCCCTTCTTTCCTGCAAGGTGAACACAGCTACAAGTATTTCATTTAGCTCCCATGGAGTGGCCTTATCTTTCATTAGCTTTACTGCTCTGACCATCTCCTGCCCTACATGCTCTTCATCAGGCTTCCTTTTCCTGATGTGTTTGCGGGGGAAAAAAAAAAAAAAAAGGACTTATTTTAAGAGGTTTCTTTGCCTTTTGCAAGTTCTTCCTGCAATTCTCTGCTGAGTCGCCTTATTGTGTTTTACACTTTGTCAGGCACAGTTTATTATCTTTTCTATTTTTGCGTGTTTGGACACAATTTCAGCTTCTTCTTTCTAGCGGGCTCCCTCATCCCACTGTTCTGCTATGACCTTTTCCTTTCGCTCTTTCTCAGGGCTTTTTTTAATAGGTGTCATAGATTTTCTCTGAGTCTCCAATATAGTGGCCTTAAATAGCTCCCACGGTGCTTGCAAAGAATCTATTTGCAAGGATTTAACTCTTTTAGCTGTCCCCTTTGTCTTCTTTTTAACAATTTCTCCATTTTTATGTAGCTCCCTTATTGAAATTAAGCACGGAAGTAGTGGCCTTTTCATCCCCTGTTGCTCCTGCAAAGATGTGGAGCGTAAGTACCGTATGATCTGTGCTGCGGAGCAGCTCTCCCAGGTTAAAACCTCGAACCAAGCCCAGTACGTTCGTCAGACCCGAGTGCCGTTTCTCTGTTAATTAGTGTGCCAAAGGCAGCGCGGAGAAATCACTTGTTATGCCTTTGTCTGCTACGGCTAGGTCAGTGAGCCTGTAGCTGGTGTTTTCTCCCCGTAAACAAATGAAAACCCTGTAATCCAGTAATTTATCAGCACTGGCTTCCTAAGGTATAAATATTCAACTCCTTCTCCTAGAAAAGGAGCTTTCCAGGATATAAATCTGCTTCTTGGCATAGCTGGAATTTGTAATATGAACAAATTGCAATGAAAAAGAGGCCGTATTTTTAGCAGTAATGGTGACTGACCCCACTAGGGAAGAAGTGTTTTCTTTTTTCCTTGGATATCTGTTCACACCTGGATACCTTTGTCCAAGAAATTCACTTCTGGGCAGCTAATGCCCTACAAGACAAGGTCTGGGCACAGTTTCTGAGATCCTCTGTACCCGAGCTCTACTCTGGAAAGACAAGTCTGTGTCTTCCAACCCTATCTTCCACCTTCATACCCAAAACACCATCCAACATAGAATCACAGAATGGTTTGGGTTGGAAGGGACCTTCAAGATCATCCAGTTCCTACTCCCTGCCCTGGGCAGGGACACCTCCCACCAGCCCAGGTTGCTCCAAGCCCCATCCAACCTGGCCTTGAACCCCTCCAGGGATGGGGCAGCCACAGCTTCTCTGGGCAACCTGGGCCAGGGGCTCACCACCCTCACACCAAAGAATTTCTTCCTAATAATCTCATCTAAATCTCCCCTCTTGCAGTTTAAAACCCTTCCCCTCGTCCCATGGCTCCCTTCTGTGATGCAGAGTCCCTCCCCAGCTTTCCTGGAGCCCCTTGAGGGACTGGCAGGGGCTGGAAGGTCTCCGCGGAGCCTTCTCTTCTCCAGGCTGAACCCCCCCAGCTCTCTCAGCCTGTCCTCCCAGCAGAGGGGCTCCAACCCTCTGATCATCCTTGTGGCCCTCTTCTGCCCCTGCTCCAACAGGTCTGTGTCCTTCTTGTGCTGAGGACTCCAGAGCAACAAGTAACACACTTTCAGTGTGACGCTGTGAAATGCGTGATGTTGGGCATTACTGCTTTAAGACTCTGTGCTCATTTGTCTTCTGAAAGCCCGAAACTGCCACCAACACCTTCCATGTATGCAGCTTCATTTGATTGTATGCTTTTTTTAGGTGCTCAGTTTTGTGATGCCAAGAGGAAGGTTCAGCCCTAGGAAGCACCTCTTGTTGGTGTAATAGCTGACTATTTCTCTCTCATAATACCAGTCTATTATCACTGATTTCTCAGACATCAGACCACAATTCCTGCCATTTTGGCTTTTTTTCCCCCTAATACATAATCGCCAGTAGCTTTCTCCTCCCTGTTTTGAGTGTGTGTGTAAGTAGGACTGGCTGACGTGCTCTCTGCAAGCTTATGATTCCCATCTGGTCTGCTTTCCCTGCAGAAAAAACACACCTTGTGTAGCTGGAATAACAGCCTTTGGGCTGTCTCCTACCAAAATTAAGTTGTTACCATTGACCATCCTTACAAGAGGCCAGTCAAATTGTTTTTTCTGGCAGCTCCTGTTTTGCCCCCGAAGGCAGCCAGTGGGAATCTCCTGGATGCCATTCACAGAGGGGCCTTTTGCTTTCCTTTGGTGAAGTCAACTCAGACAAATAACATTTCCACACAACGGAGACAACGTTTTTGCAACCAAAAACATTTGCCATAGGCAAATAGCCGGTGTCCCTCGCTCCCCGCTCCTCGCTCGCTTCTTCCGAAGAGGAAGCCATAGCACCTGCAGGGTGCTCTGCCATTGCAAGAGGAGAAGAGTGGCCCAGTGAGGTTTTGGACATTTTCTGGCTCTCAGGACAGGTAGAACAGAGTTTCTTGATACTTTGAGTGCCTTTTACTGTGGAAAAGTTAAATGGCCGCCCTGCTGTTCTGAAAGAGGTGAAAAAGAGAAAAAAAAATTTAATATAAGCCCAAAGTGCATGTGTATGAAATGCTAAGCGTTCTGTGCAGCTGAGCTGTGTCCCGACTGCCTTCCCTGCTCCTGACATCAGTGGAGGGATGAACCCCCCAATTGCAACACATGCAACTTCTGCCACTGAGAAATGCAGGGTAGCATTCAGGGCACTTGGGCAAAAAAGGCCAGGCAATTTCCTTCTGCCTCTTCTTTAGGAGAAAAAAAAACCTGTTTTTTGTGTGTTGAGAGGTTCTCTACTGCAGGGTGCGCTGGGTTCCTCTTGGGGATGCCAGGTCCAACCTTCTGCCCATAAAGAGGTGGGATCTGAAGATGAAGGAAGCCTGTCTCCTCCCTCTCCTTGCATTACACCCATGTCAAATTCCAGCCTGAAACCCCCAAAACAGGACCCACACCTTCCACCCGTTGTTCAGTGCAGTTGGAGGGTCCCTCTGCTCCCCAAGAAGGTGCCCCAGGAGGTTGCATGTCTGCAGAAGACAGGGGCAGTAATAGGAGGGAAATGTCATTCTCCAACAACAGAAGTTCAAAATAAACTACTGGGTTTAGAAACTTTCTGTAGGTGCAAAAAACATTCTGAATGCTGGAGATGCAGCAGAGCGAGAGGCACCACTTCAAAAACCCATTTTGCAGTTCGTTCGCTTTCACATGGCTTTTCTTTTCACTCTCCTCACACCATTCTTATTTTTGTCTTGGGGAAAAATGTGAAAGAAATGGCAAAAGGCTTTTTTTTTTCTTTTTTTTTTTTTTTCTGCTCGCTGTTTCCTTTCGCCATTTTTATTATTTTGTCAGACTTTCAACCCTGCGTGTCTGTGAAGTCTTCTCACCTGCACATGGCTGTTTCAGGTGAATTTTCCCTCTTTCATATCCTGTTGTCTGGGGTCAGGTGAAGCTTGATGAATCACTGCTTCCCAGACAGCAGTCTGTGGCTCTTGATGGGCCATCCTGTATCAAGTGTGACATTTACCTGCTGCCTGTCCCTGCCTGATCTCAGCCTCTGTAGATGAGATGTTTAACCCCCTCACTCTCAGTATCTCACGTCATGCACCTAGTTTGCACGGAGACTCATTCCTCTTATCAAGAAAAATATCATAAGAAATCCCACAGCTTTGTCTGGATTCCTGTATCCCTGGTCAGTCTTTAAACTGATAGAGGTTTTTAAAGTTATGAGAGTTCACATTTATCCTATGTCCTAAGGATAAAATACAGGATCGTAAGGCTGCTCACTAGGTTTTGGGGTTTTTTTGCCCTGCAATTGCCCGGTACACAGTAATTTGGACCCCCGTGGTTGGTAGCGAGCCCCTTGGAGCAGCTTAGGTAGGACATACAGACACAAAGGGTGGATTCGCCTCTCTGGTTGTCAGCAGGGACACGTCTGCAGACACCATGTGTTCGAACTGCCCAGGCAATGGGAGGAGTTTTGAACAAATAGAGAAATTAGCCTTAGGAAAAAATTACTCTCCCTGCAACTCCATGTACTGGTTGTAGTGCCAAGAACTGTGCTGACCACAGAGGATGCTGCAGAAGAGAGGAGACACAGACCTTGCCCTGCAGAAATTAAGCAAACTTTAAGTAAGGGAGAGGCCTATATCTCCTCTCTTCTCTTGCAGCATCCTTCAGTCTGACAAATACCAGTGTAGTAGCCTTTTTCTGGGTTTAAAAGTCCCCATGGATGGAAACATTCTTTTTCCTGGGGGGTTTCAGGGAAACAGGACTGTTTTCTGTTCCATGCGCCAGTCAGGGAGTTGATCCTTTTTGACACAAACATCTCGCCTCTAATATTGCTCCTGGGGCTTGTCTGGCTGCCCTTTGCCAGGGTTCTCTGAGCCACCCAACACCAGATCGCTCCCTGTCCCCCTGCAGAAAGCCTGGAGTGAACGGTGTATCACACAGTGGAGGGGACACTGAGATTTTCCTTGTCTTTTCTTCCATTAATGGTGACCCCCAAAGGGTCACAGTTAATATAGTAATCTGGTCACGGGCAACATTGAAAAAGTCACCTGCTCTGTGCAAGGGTGGCCAGGACAGCCACAGAACCAGGAAACCTGAGTGGCTGCACTGGGGTGAGGATGCTCTAAAGGCACCCCAGGAGGGGGATTTTGGGGCACAAGGGGAAGGCGGAGGCTGTTTGCCTCCAGTTTCTACCCCCGCAATAGGACTGAGGCCCCCAGTGCAGGGGTTGAATGGGACTGATGGGGCCCTGGGAGCTGTTGTGTCCCCTAAAAGTAAACTGGGGTTCAACTTGTGGAGAAGTTAGGAAAAAATTCTTCACAGAAAGAGTGGTCAGACACTGGAATAGGCTGCCCAGGGAGGTGGTGGAGTCACCATCCCTGGATGTGTTTAAGACTCGTTTAGATGTGGTGTTAAGGGATGTGGTGTAAGAGAGAATTTGTAGAGTGGAGATGATGGTTGGATTCGATGATCCCAAGGGTCTTTTCCAACGGGAATGATTCTATGATTCTGTGAAGGGAGACCCAACGTTAAGCAGTCTTCTCCCAGCCTGCTTTGAAGCAATGGGAATATCCCAAAGCCTTTTCCAGTGTGTCACTTGAGTGTCACGGGTCTGGGGCTGTCAGAAATGTCCAGGGCTGTTAGAGGTGTGTCATGATCACGGCCCAGGTAGGTCCTGGCACTGCCCTGCTGGGGGGGTGAATAAACCACACAGCACACAGAAATCACGTCTGCCCGTCTTTACTTCAAAGCAGTGAACACCGTCTCTGTCGCACCGTGAATACAGCGCTGGGAGCCCCACCGCCAGTGCTGCTCTTCCTCCCCGGGTGGACTCCTCCACGATCATTTTCCCTTTTTGGGTGGGGGGATGCAGCAGTACATCTTCCCGCAGGACTGGTTGAAAGTCCACTCGTCCCTTTTGGCACACAGGTAGGAACAGTACCCACCACAAGCGCCCTTGGCCTGCCCGTACCCTGCGATGGGAGGGAGAGAGAGATGGGTTATAAAAGGAAACGTCAGACACCGCAGGAGAGCAGAGACCCACAAGTTATCTCCTTGCAGGTTACCTTCAGTTTCAAACCCACATAGGATGGGACCCATGCTTTCTTTCTGTCCCCATTTAGCTGGGGGACTGTTGGACTCTTAAAGGTCTTCTGTCTAAGTTTGTCAGTACTGCAGCTTACAAGGATCCCTTTGGATGGGCACGAGAGACAGGCATTTGCAGTGCAGCATTCATCTCATCCCAAATTGGTTGTGTGAGCTACGTTGGGTAAATCGTGAGCCAGAGCCAGCTGCAGGTAGCTGAGCTCCACTGCCAAAGCTGGGTGAGATGATCCACCTCCCTCCACCACAAGGCACAAAGGCTGGAGAGGGGACAGGCACTCCAACTCCCAGCCTTGGGGTCAGCCCCCCTTTCTCCCCACCAAGTGTTGCTGTCTTACCTGGGGTGGCCAAGGAGAAAAGCAGGAGCACAGCAAAGACCACGCAGAGCACCCTCATGCCTGGAGGCCAGCGGAGATCTCAGCACACGGGGAGCAAAGCAGGTCTGAGATGGCCACGGTGGGGGATCTTGGAGGCCCTGGGTTTTATAAAGGGACTCCTGCCACAAGCGGCACAGCAGGAGGAGAAGCTTGAGCAAACCCATCTCCAAAGAGACGTTGTTTGCTTGCCGGCGTGTGCAATGTCACCCCGACCCGCTGGTCCCACTCACAAAGGCACCTGGCAGCCAGGTCCATGCTCCAGCGGGCTTCTCCTCGCCGCTCGCCGGCCGCTTTCACTGACCCGGACACAAGGGAGCAATTCCCCCTCCTCCAGATCCGGCTGCCAGGACTCTGCTGCCAGCACGCATGGAGCCACCAGGCACGGCTCTGCTTGAGCCAGCGCCAGCCGGGGCTGCCGAGAGCAGAGCTGATCCCCAGAGGGGCAGGAATTAAGTCTGGGTGCCTTTCTGATAAGCTCTGGACACTGTCTGCAAGGCACGGACACAATGGACAATACTGAGGCATCAAGTCCATCATGGGGAGTAGTTTTCAGGGTGCATTCATCCCTGACCAGTGCGCTGGCAGTGAGGTTCCTCAAGGATCTCCCCCAAAAGTGCAAATTCTGCAACATTTTCATAGAATTATAGAATGGTTTGGGTTGGAAGGGACCTTCAAAAGCCATCTAGTCCAACCCCCCTGCAATGAGCAGGGACATCTTCAACTAGATCAGGTTGCTCAGAGCACAGTCCAACCCAACCTGGAATACTTCCAGGGATGGGGCAGCCACAGCTGCTCTGGGCAACCTGGGCAAGGGGCTCACCACCCTCACACCAAAGAATTTCTTCACAATATCTCATCTAAATCTCCCCTCTTTCAGTTTAAGACCATTGCCCCTCGTCCCACGGCTCCCCTCCCCACTCCAGAGTCCCTCCCCAGCTTTCCTGGAGCCCCTTTAGGGACTGGCAGGGGCTGGAAGGTCTCCGCGGAGCCTTCTCTTCTCCAGGCTGAACCCCCCCAGCTCTCTCAGCCTGTCCTCCCAGCAGAGGGGCTCCAGCCCTCCCAGCATCTCCGGGGCCTCCTCTGGCCCCGCTCCAACAGCTCCGTCTCTCTCCTGTGCCGAGGCCCCAGCGCTGGAGGCAGCACTGCAGGGGGGTCTCCCCCGAGCACAGCAGAGGGGCAGAATCCCCCCCTCGCCCTGCTGCCCACGCTGCTGGGGATGCAGCCCCCCCTGAGCTGCCAGCGCACATTGCCGGCTCATGTCCAGCTTTTCACCCCCAAATACCCCCAAGTCCTTCTCCCCAGGGCTGCTCTCCATCCCTCCATCCCCCAGCCTGTACTGATACCAGGGGTTGCCCCAATCCATGTGCAGGACCCTGCACTTGGCCTGATTTTCATCACACTCATTTAATCTGAGACCTATTTGGGTATTTTGCCTGGAGTCTTTCAAAAAGGACTACGATGCTGATTAGAGAGGATGTAGGCAAATACATAAGTGAAGCTAAGGTAATGCATTGTCACACCACATCTGATCAGAAATCTGTTGTGCGTCCAGGTTATCCTGCCCAATAATCTTCTGGGTTGTCTAGAGAATGTGCTTACTAAATTCACAAATAAGAAGTTGAAAGGGACTGCAAAGCACTAGAGGACAGGATTAGCATTCCAGTGGATCTTCTTGTGTTAAAGAGATAATGAAAAAAATATAGTTAAGTAATAGGGAGAGTTACCATATCTGTACAGACTAGAATAATCAGCTGGAAAATACAGAACAAGGAGTTTCTGGCTGCATGGCATTTCAGCAGGGAAAATTTGGGTTGCAGTGGATCAGAGGTAGGCACAAATGAGCAATGTCATGGTGTTGGGAAACCAGCACCAATTGTCTTACAAGTTTAAACAAAAGCTGAGTTTGTAAAACACAGGACGTACCCACTGCACTGTGCACCCCTTGGAAAGTGCATCCATCCGGCTTTGTACACGGTGGGAGCAGTGGAAGGGCTGAAGGGAGCTCAGAAAGTGGCAAAAGGTCAAGAAGATGTGACCTGCAAGAAAGTGGAATAACGTTGATCAGGTAAGAAAAGACAATGGAAAACATGACAGTCTTCAAATCCAGAAAAGGCAATACATCAGGAAGGAATGGTCTTCTCCTGGTGGCCAGAACGAGAAGTCACAGCGAGAGGTCCTTAGTGGAGATATGGGGAAAACGGCAGCGGAAAGGATTGAATAGTGTGGACGGAGTGTGGAAACACCATCACTGAAGGTCTTAAAGAAAAAATTATGGAGAACAACACTTAAAAACAGAGGTGATGAAACAGATGAAGTCCACAGTCCCCTCACACTTACTTTTGCTCAGCTTATGGACTCAAATAAGATCACGGAGAGGAAGGTAAGGCTGAGCCAAGTCAGAGTGGAGAACCTGTTTTGGGCAGAAGCAAGTGCCTGGGAAGGAGCCCAAGAACACGTTTTCACTCAGAACAACTCCTCAGCCTCCAGTAACCTGAAGTTTGGTGGCTCCCTCAAGAAGGTTTTATATCTAATTTTGGGTTTTGTACTTGCTTCATTAATTTATAAATTGTTTTTTCAATACATTTGTCACGTGACCTTTCAAACGACTTGGGGCAGCAAGTTCCACGTTTCAGCTGTGCTCAGGGTGAAAGAGGACTTTTTTGGGTTACTTTTTCAACAAATGCGTGATTTACCATTTCATCTTACGTATTCCTTGGGTTATGAAAATTGGAGAACCAGAGTTCTCTTCTTTAAGGCTCTAAAATTTTTACAGCCCTGTGGTACACCTCCAATAAGTGTTTCTTCCCTGCCCTGAAGAGTGCCAGGATATTTAATTTTATGGAAATGAGTCTCCGGCTTTGCCACCTCTCTTTTAACCTCTTCTTGCCCTACTGTAGGCCATCAGGGGCTGGGAGATGAGCAGCGCATGCATCACCGTGCAATACCCCATAGACTGATACAGTTTTCTTTTGTCTTAATAACTTTCTTAAAAGTTCTTAATGTACAATTTTCCATTTTTTTTTTTGCTCGTTTCTGCTGTTTTCAGAGCACTCTCTTCAAGGATCCCCAAACCTCCTTCCTAACTGGCTTTAGGTAATTCAGTCCCATCATTTGTACAGAGATTATGTATTTTTCCAAATTCACAACGTTACACCGACACCAATTCACCATTTTGCATTTTGCTGCCCTGTTACTCAGTGTTGGAAGATCCTTCTGCTGCCCTTTGCAGATTTAGGTTTGATGGTATTCAGAAATTTTGCATCCGCAGCAGCTTCTGTCCCTTCACCAGCCGCCTCTTTTTTTCTGTCTGTTTATAAAGCTATTAAACAGCCCAGTGAACTGGGGTTGGAAAAGCTCCTTTGCAGAGCTCTGCTCATGTTTGGAACCCAAGATCTGTCTGGAGGGTTTGTGAGGTGATGATCAAAGTGTCTGCAAGTGGTCGGCTCATCCAGGCTCCCGGGAGCTCTCAGCCCCAGTGCTCCTGCCCATCCATCAGAAGGGTGAGAGGGGACAACAAAAGAGACTACATTGAACGAGGCGTTTGCTAAATTTATTTTGCAGACATGGTTCCCTTCACAAATGGCGATGGGAACATGGGTTCTTTCCAAGCCAACGGTCCCATGCCGTGACCAGTCTGGACAATGGAGGGAGAGTTATCGGTGCATCGTGGCCACAATTCAGCCCTGTTGCATGCAGCTGCATCTCTGCCAGAGGTTGGGAAAGGCCTGAAACCCTGCGATACCAATCTCGTTCTCCCCTCATCATTATACCCGCAGATCTCCATCAGGTCCCTCTGACCCACCAGCCCTGACAACTCTGCTATTGACACCCCCTATTCATTTGTGTTCTCATCAAAGCCAGCGTGCTGATATCGTATCTGATATTGGGTAACCAGCTCTGGGGGCAGGAGGTGGCTGCCAGCACACTTGGCCGCACGTGGGAAATCCTGGTGCTCGTGCCATCACTGCACGTCCAGCCAAAACCAGCCCTTGGATGAATTCCCGTGTCTCCCCAGCATCCTCCGCTCTGCAGGGAAACGCTCTATAAAAACCAGCAGCCGCAGCCTCCCTGTATGCCATCTCCTCCCTTCGAGCCCCCTCCGAGACTCCTCTCTCCAACCTTGCTGAGATACCAGCTCAACTCCAGCCATGAGGTTCCTCTACCTTGTCTTCGCTGTCTTCCTGCTGGTTGCCCTGGCCACCCCAGGTAAGATGGAGAGCGATTAACTGATATTAGCTCGTACTTATATTAGCTGATACTACCTGGGATTATTTTAAAGTAACTTTAGCTCTGGAAAATATGGTTCTTACCATCTGAGGTGACTGCTATAACCTGGCCAGGTACTTTAATGACTTCTTTCAAGGGACAATGAAATAAGGACTATGTGAGAGGGAGTTGTGTAGGAGTAACTGAGGTTAAAACTTCAGGGTCCAGTCTGGGAGTGAGCCCAGGCCAGACAATTGCTAAACAAGAGTCTGGATGTGGCCACTTCTCTTGGGAACACAGAGACTTTCATAGAACCAGAGGGGACTCTTCTGTGCAACTCGATTGCTGTGTCAAGGAACAGTCCTGGGCAAATTTGACTTACTGATGTGACACAGTTATTGCTGCTAATGCTCGTTTCTGAGACTCTGAGGCTTCCTGGTCCCTTTACAAGAGTTGAAAAGGGATTCTGGGCTGAGATCTCCCAGACAGGCTTTAGAAACTTCCTTCAGATATCAGTTCTCATCCACCTGGGCCAAGCACTTTGGTTGGCCCTCATTGAAGCACCATGGTGAATATTTGGTGGAAGGCTGCTGTGGATCCAATTTCAAGACTTGTGCAGCATCCTTTCAGCCATTTCTGACTAAGAGGGCAAATTTTAAAAGTGTGATGTAAGTGCAGAGACCTGAGTGGACAGCTAAGGTTTTGAGATAAGCTTGATGTGTTTTTTGCTGTTTTGCTCTGAGAACACTGATCCTCTCCCTTGAGGAGAGGTACAAGACAAGGAAACGCACACGCACACAGGTGAGCATCTTTATGAACTTGCGTAGATGAGCATCTTTCTGCACTTTGCTTTTGGGCTGTCCCTCATGAGGGGAACGAATGTGCTCCCATTGGGAGCATCTCTTTCTCAGACTCCACCTGTTTCACCAGCTGTCCCTGTAGTCACCAGCTGGCGGGAGAGGGATGCACAAGGTCTTTCCCAGGCATGTGCTCTTTGAGGTCCTTTCCTGCTTTGGGGCAAGGAGGCACCTACGCTGACCCAACCACTCTCCCTCTGTCTCCCCCTTGCAGGCTACGGGCAGGTAAGGAAGCACTGCCCCAAGGTGGGGTACTGCTCCAGCAGCTGCAACAAGGCGGACGTGTGGTCCTTCTCCTCCGACTGCAAGTACTACTGCTGCATCCCGCCCGGCTGGAAGGGGAAATAGGAGCTGAAGAGGAAGCTTCCGGGGAAGAGGAGGCAGCGCGGTGGCTTTGGGAGCGGCTTCTCTACCGTCTAACCCAACTGTCATCCCCTCCTCTCAATCATTAAAAAGAGAAAAAAAGGAGATGTAACCCTGGTGTGTGTGGTGTGGTTACTTGTGTCCCCATGATCCCACATAAAGTGTTAAAACAGATTCTCCAAGCCCAGCCCAAAGGCTCATCAGGACCAAAAGAGCCTGAACACCCACTGACAACAAGCTGCAGAGCCGCCACCGCTCTATGGGGTTGGGATTTGGGAAGAAGGTATCATTTTCCCTCTTGCCTTCTCTATGGCCCTTGAAAAAACCCTCTGTAGACAAGAGATGATAATCTTTCAGTTCCTTACTGCTTTTTCAGGCTACAGGTTATCTACAGATGTCTTAAAAAATATGGGTAGTTCAGCAATGTCTCCTCTAAGCATAAGATAGCCCTCTTTCCATGAAAATTTCAGCAAATCCCCAGAGGTGGGTAACAGAGAAGCAAATAGGCCCTCACAGACCTCATGCGATGGATTTTATGTCCTCTTTGTCCCAAAGTCCGAAGACCGCTCAGTGCTTCTCTCTTATTTGCAGATCAACACCGCACTTAGGGTTTGGTTTCTGCTCTCTCTAGCTCAAACTGGGTGTGTCGGAGCAGAAAAAGGCACCAAGAAGTGCCATGAAGGTGATCAAAGGTGTGTGTAAGCTCCTGTAGCAGGAGAAGTCGTGCACCTCTGCATAGAGAAACTGTTCAGAGGCTCTCACGGCTGGATTGTCAATCTCCTACTTTTAAACCAGGCCAGGAGAGACAACAAAGTTTTGAGGCTTCTCAGTAAGAAAAGCAATTCTTTCTAACACATAGCCTTAGGCGGGAAGGTACAGGTATAGAATGAGCATGTGGGCATAAGCAGGGAATAAGAGTCTGTGGTGGGCTGACCTTGGCTGGATGCCACGCGCCCACCAAAAGCCGCTCTGTCACTCCCCCTCCTCAGCTGGGCAGAGGGAGAAAATACAACAAAAGGCTCATGGGTAGAGATGAGGGCAGGGAGATCACTCAGCAATTGCCGTCACGGGCAGAACAGACTCAATTGGGTGACGTAAATCTAATTTATTGCAAAACAAAGTCAGGTTAGGATAACGAGAAACGAAAACAAATCTTAAAATACCTCACTCCCTCTATCCCGCCTCCTTCTTCCCAGGCTCAGCTACACTCCCGGTTTCTCTCCCTCCTCCCACCGAGTGGCGCAGGGGGATGGGGAATGGGGGTTGTGGTCAGTTCATCACACCTTGTCTCTGCCGCTCCTTCCTCCTCACGCTCTTCCCCTGCTCCAGCATGGGGTCTCTCCCATGGGAGACAGTCCTCCACAAACTTCTCCAATGTGGGTCCTTCCCACAGGCTGCAGTTCTTCATGAACCACTCCAGTGTGAGTCCTTTCTATGGGGTGCAGTCCTTCAGGAACAGACTGTTCCACCGTGGGTCCCCTGTGGGGTCACAAGTCCTGCCAGCAAACCTGCTCCAGCATGGGCTCCTCTCTACAAGGGCCCACAGGCCTTGCCAGGAACCTGCTCCAGTGTGGGCTTCCCACGGGGTCACAGCCTCCTTCAGGGATCCCCCTGCTCTGGCATGGGGTCCTCCACAGGCTGCAGGAGGATATCTGCTCCACTGTGGACCTTCACGGGCTGCAGGAGGACAACCTGCCTCACCATGATCTTCACCACGGGCTGCAGGGGAATCTCTGCTCCAACTCCCGGAGCGCCACCTCCCCCTCCTTCTTCACTGACCTTGGTGTCCTCAGAGTTGTGTCTTTCAAATTTTTCTCACTCCTCTCTCCAGCTGCTGTTGTGCAGCTGTTTTTTCCTCTTCTTAACTATGTTATCCCAGAGGCGCTACCAC
Source organism: Larus michahellis (assembly GCF_964199755.1). Classification (NCBI taxonomy): domain Eukaryota; kingdom Metazoa; phylum Chordata; class Aves; order Charadriiformes; family Laridae; genus Larus; species Larus michahellis. The sequence goes on from NC_133898.1 coordinate 128,485,627, forward strand.
CATTGCTGATGGGCTCAGCCTTGGCCAGCGGTGCCACAGGGACTGGGATCCGCGCAGCATCTTAGAGCCGTGCTGTCCAAGTTGGATGTGAGGGATGGAGTGGAAGAGACCCCTTGTTCCCAGTTACTTCATACCTTTGTCCACCTGGCACTCTCTGGGTGAGATTAAAATGGAGATTAGGGAGAGCTAAACTGAGGTGTTTACACAGAAGAATTTACAGACATGTTAGTGGTTGATTGTGTTGCCTAAATTAAGATGTCTAATGCCATCTAAGGTACCAATGAGCACTTGGGACATCTATATGTGGCTGGCAGGTCATATATAGGTGTGTGTATATATATAAGGGAGCTATAGCAGGTCACATATAGATAGATAGATAGATAGATAGATAGATAGATAGATAGATAGATAGATAGGAACTATGGAAGACCATTACCCTCTAGACACTCAGCTGGAGACCGGGTGGGACATCTCAAATATGCACCTAAGGTGTCTGAGTCACTGGGAACAGTCAGTCCAGTCAATAGTATTGAGGGATTTTAGCGTGTGGTTCAACTCACCCTAAATAACAACATCCAGGCCAGTAAACCAAGGGACTCTCCCAGCTCCATGGATTATATCGAGTAGATCTCCATTGACTATCAAAGGAGTGCAGACATCCAGAACAAAAGGAGACATTCACATGAGAAAAATATAGGTGTATTCATCTCTCAATTAATCCCACTCAGAGTGGATAGACTTGGAGCGAGTGCTTTGGCAAATTTTATGTTCTCCGGGGCCGACAGTCCCAGCCGGATCTCAGGCAGTTCTGGAGGGAATGGTGTAATGCAGTGCCAATATTGTTCAGTCTGAAACATTCACTCATTGCCAGGGAACACAACCTACAGTATCTCTGCTTGGGTTCAGTTTCTTCTCGGACTGGAAGTGCTGTGGTAGCTATTTCTTCGCTTCTCCTCAAGGGAGAAGGAAATAAGGGAAGAAACACATCAATGACAAGCTGGTGCAAATGTAAATGCTAGGACTTCTTCCCAGCTTGTGGTGAAGGAGACTTTAGGTGGGCGACAGAGGCATAAGCTACTTGCCACTATTCTTTGGTCATCTCTGCACTTAGTGCTTTGCTGTATTCTATTCATTTATGTTTCCAAAGTCCAACACTCAGAGACTAGAAATGAGTTTCTATTTATTCTATCTGTAGAATGTGGTTTTCAAATCTCTTGGACTTGGTTGATGTAGGAGAAACTTGGGAAATGTCAAGAAGTCTCAAATGATGCTGTCTGTGCTCAGGCAACAGAACTGAGCCCCAGATGATTAGCTCAGACTGGTGACCTCACCTTCAGACAACCAGAGTCTTTTTTCAGGAGCAACATTTCAACTTTAAAACAAATTGCATGTCCATTGCCACAGCACTTTGGATTCTAGAAGGGGGTCTAGGTCTTGACAGAATGCATATGGTGGCATTGGCCAGTGTAGTACCAGTCCTCTCAGGTCTCTGTTTTGGAAGGGGAGAAGAAGGGGTCTCAAACCTGTTGGTGTAACACTGCCCACCACAACCATTCCTACAAGCCAACACCAACTCCCCTGACCAGGGACTGATAGTCCCACTTGCCTGTGCTAAAAGCTTTGGCAGCCAGACTAAGAGGAGCCCAGCTCCCAAGGGAGAGACGCTTGCACAGGCCACACAAGATGCCTTCAAAGAGCCAGTGACAAACGGGCACAGAGTGGACGTCTCATTGTCAGATGGCTACTGGGTTGGAGTGACATAATATCCCACTAAGCAGCAAACAATGTGTCCTTGGACAAGAATGAAGTCACGCTCCTCCTTAACACTGTCCTCTTTGTCAAGAAATGTCTATAAATACCAGGGTCTCCAGCCTTTTTCTTAGCTACTGGTTCAAGATCTCTCTGCAAGGCTTCATCTCAGACCTGCTGTGATCTTGGTCGATATCCAGTCATGAGGATCATCTATGTTGTGTTGGCTGTTTTTCTAATGGCCTTGATGGCCACCCCAGGTAAGGTGACAAATTATGTGGAGCAGAAATAATAATCATGAACCATAAAGGAATTAAGGTTAGAAAAAAAGACTTTTCCAGGAAAGTAGGTGTGGGTGGTGAATCTTGTATCGAGGCACTGGTTGGGTTCAGCTGACGAGACTTTGGAGTCGAGTTCAGCTCCAGAATCACGCCATCCTAGGTTTAGACCTCCACCATCTGGGTGTCTCTATGTGAACCGGGTCATTGGACACTAGTTGGTAGAGTCAGAGCAATTCAGTTCATCTCAAGCTAAATACCCAGGCTGTGACGATACCGATAAATTCAGCAGTGCCAGGACTGAGGTCTCAGCTTGACATTTGAACTAAGTTTTCCACACCATTTAATTAACAGCACTGTCACTGGCTCAGTTTTGGTCTTGGCCAGATAGCATGGACTCAAACCATTTCTGAGAGAAGGGCTGACGGTGGTCAGGGTCTATTCCCAAGTATCAGTGTAGGTGGAGACGTTTTGTTTGAAGGAGATAGTTTACTGTGTGATGGGATTTCTGTGCTGTTGACCATGATGAATTAGTCAATGCAGACATAGCTGTCTTTCTTTCTTTCTACAGGTAAAAGCCAGTCAAAAAAGACCTGCAGCGGGTATTGTTCCAGGACATGTGGTAAAGGAGAGAAGGAGGAGCATACTGAAGACTGCAGGAGGATGTACTGCTGCCTGGCTTACAGGAAAAAGAAGTAGAGCAGAGACTTTCAGTGCTGTGAGGAGGAGGGAAAGAATGTTGTTTGCATTAGTTTCTTCTTGTTTGATGGAAATGGAGTTTGCTCCCCTCATTAAAAAAGACCAGTTCTCACTCTGAAGCATGCTGTGTGGTTCGTTGTCTTCCAAAAAAATGTGTGCAGAGGATAGGAAAGATCTGGTAAGTCTTGCCAGATAAGTTCATGTTTATGGACATAGAGTAATAGAATCATAGAATCATAGAATGTGTTGGGTTGGAAGGGACCTTTAAAGGCCATCTAGTCCAACCCCCCTGCAATGAGCAGCGACATCTTCAACTAGATCAGGTTGCTCAGAGCCTCATCCAGCCTGGCCTTGAATGTCTCCAGGGATGGGGCCTCCACCACCTCTCTGGGCAACCTGGGCCAGTGTCTCACCACCCTCAGTGTAAAGAACTTCTTCCTAATGGCTAATCTAAACCCACCCTGCTCTAGTTTAAACCATTGCCCCTCGTCCTATCGCTACATGCCCTTGCAAACAGCCCCTCCCCAGCTTTCCTGTAGGCCCCCTTCAGGGACTGGAAGGCTGCTATAAGGTCTCCTCGGAACCTTCTCTTCTCCAGGCTGAACAACCCCAACTCTCTCTCAGCCTGCCCTCATAGCAGAGGGGGTCCAGCCCTCTGATCATCCTTGTGGCCTCCTCTGGACCTGCTCCAACAGGTCCATGTCCTTCTTGTGCTGAGGGCTCCAGAGCTGGACACAATACTCCACATGATATGGTCAAATGCAGATACTGCACTTTCTCATACCAGCCTCGTCACAACACGACTCATAAGTGAGTTTCTTAGTAGTCTGTTCATGTGAAGTTGTGCCTTTGTGTGATTCAAACCCTGCAGGGCTGCGCAGAAGCAGAGCCAGTGGGGTGGTATCAGAGAGAAATCCACTGTAAGACCCATCACTGTCCTCCAGAGGTCCATCCCACACTTGGACTGAGATGATTTATCGGCAATGACCATCACCAAGGCTTTGCATGTTCACTATATCCACCACTAAGCATTCCCACAATGATAGCTCTGAGTCATGTCTTCTGCCCGAGTTGTGGTACCAGCCAGCAGACCCCAGCAGGTACCACAAAACCACTGAGCATTATTCCCTGAGAGGTTAGCCAGCACCGTCTGAAAGCTACGATCACCAAGGTGTGCGGCACACTGCAAACACTATCTTTGCCTTGTAGGACCAGAGACCCCTACATAGGTTTTTCATTACCAGAAAACCTGAATTACCAGACAATCATTTCATTACCAGACAATCTGAACCAGCAGCCCAGACATAATCCTACGAAGGAGGTGGTTTCAGTTTCCAAAGCACTTTTGGATTTCTTCAGAAGATTTCTGTGAGTAACCTTACAGGCATCTGGGATGTCCTAGCTCCAACCCTCACCTCCCTGCACTGCCAATGCATTGGGAACCAATTCTCTAAATCATTTGTATCCCATGATGTTGATGTTTCCTCCCGTTCTTCCCCCACTGTTTGTCCGTAGGGCGCTCAGAGCCTACTTGCTCAAAACAAGAGTCATGTGAAGGCAGCAAATTCCTCCTAAAGTCCAGTTTGGTTTGGACTACGGTAGGGTCTTGATCCTGGAGTCAGTATTTCATGAACAAAGCTCTTAACTGACTTACGGGTGCAAGATTCTGGGCTCCCGGGTTCAAGAAGGACAGGGAACTGCTGGAGAGGGGACAGCAAAGGGCTACCAAGATGATAAGGGGACTGGAACATCTCTCTTATGAAGAAAGGCTGAGGGATTTGGGTCTCTTCAGTCTGGAAAAAAGGCGACTGAGGGGGGATCTTATCAACACTTGTAAATACTGAAAGGGGGGGTGTCAGGAGGATGGGGCCAGGCTCTTCTCAGTGGTGCCCAGGGACAGGACAAGGGGCAACGGGCACAAACTTGACCATAGGAAGTTCCATCTCAACATGAGGAGGAACTTCTTTGCTGTGGGGGTGGCAGAGCCCTGGCACAGGCTGCCCAGAGAGGTGGGGGAGTCTCCGTCTCTGGAGACATTCCAACCCCGCCTGGATGCGTTCCTGTGCCACCTGCTCTGGGTGACCCTGCTGTGGCCGGGGGTTGGACGGGATGATCTCCAGAGGGCCCTTCCAACCCCTGCCAGTCTGTGATTCTGTGATTCTGTGACGATCAGGACAGGAATAAGAGGTGGGAATACAGTAATGGCCATTGCTTTGTGAGCAGCTCCGTGCTGTGCTGCAGAGGCACTTTGTAAGCACAGGCTCCTTGGGGCTGAGTAGTTGGAGAATTAAGGAGGAGACAGACACAATCTGTCATTTCTCAGATAACAGCTTGGACCTAGCTAGGGCTGGTGCAGCCTAAAAATTGTGCTGCGGCTTCTGAGTCCACAAATTGCCACTGGCAATTAAGTATTGTCCCCAGAAGGACTTAGTTTTTTTCATTCATCGGTCTTGTGTCATTAGCCCCTGTTTTCTCCAAAACAGGGTAACTATCTCAACGAATTTGCACAATGGGGTAAATAGCCCATGGCATCCATGTCACAAGGAGGTTCTTCCCAAGGAGGCTGCATGGAGAACCCTCCAATTGCTCCAGCTGCCCTCCAACTGCTCATTCTCATCCAAGACAGCAACTCTTAGTGTCACTGAGTCCCCCTGAAGGAGAAAAAAACGGTAAATGGGAAAACAATCTGTGACCCACTGGTGAGAGCAGAGCTGGAGCCACCGACAGCAGCAAAGAGCCCAACTTTGTGTAGTGCAGAGCTTAGAAAATATAAGAAATAGTCAGGGAAAGACGTCCTAAACCCCAGAAATTGTCCATTTGGAAAAATTTTGGAGAGTTTCCCCATGGGTTGGACATGTGTTACCAAGACTCTAAATAACAGCCCCGAGGCACTTCTTGACATTCCTTTATATCTCTCTGTGCCGAAGAAATCCAACAGGAACGTCCAGGGAACACAACGGCTGGATCCTGCCTCCCACAAGGCGCCCCCATGGTTTTTTCTGCACAGCCTGGGCACCCCCTGCCGCCTCCTTCAGCTTCTCCCTCCCGCGCCAAAACAGCAGGGCTTCCTCCGCTCTCGCATGTTCCCCGTGAATTATCCAGCCTCACTGCTGTGGGACCGTGCTGGATGAATCAGGCAGCCCTCCTCACAGCCTCTTGCCTTCCCTGTTTTGTCCTGCACTTCTATTTAAACAAGAATTTAAAATACCCAGACATGAAAGAAAACATTTTGCCCAATCTCCAAGGAAGCCTTCTTTCTTTCTTTCTTTTCTTTCTTTTTTTTTTTTTTTTTTTTTTGACAATGCGAAAAGGCAAAAACTTCATTTCTTTTTTAGACCAAAGTCAATTTTCTTTCAATTCTTGGGGCTTGCCAGTGAACCAGAAAATCCTCTGGGTGCCCCGCTCCGGTTCGTAGAACAGAGGCAAGCACTGGTGCTGCAGCAGGAAGCAGAGCACGCAAGCTAGACAAGAAGGAAATATCCAGGGCTCTTCTTTGCTCACCGTTTTCTTGGAAGATAAAGCATAAAGCAACCCCGATCAGCTTCAGGCATTGCTGACCCTCGCTCCCCGTCATCGCTGTGATTTTCTCTCCTTTTCTGGCAATGCCCCCAGGAGGGACCCTTAGAAATCCCTGCTGCGGGGTACCATGGATGCTGACATGGGGTGGGGTTCCTGGAGAGGAATTCACTGTGGCTCAGGACATTGCCTTCTGCAGATGTTCGAGGCCAATTTTTCTTTTCCCTCCCGTCGGCGTCCTCAGCTGTGGACTCTGGTGTCACCTCCTACAAGGCACCGGGGAGTTATCCTAAGCACAGCGGGAACCAGGCTCCCCCGTCAATCTTTGAGAGGAAGGAAATCATGGTTTTACTCAGTTTTAATGAACAGCGAAGGGAAAGGATTTAAAAGCTAAAAGTATCTGAGAAAAACACTTCAGCCGAGCCCAAATCTTTTCCCTTCCCCAGCTGTCCTCCACCAATTCCAATTTCACCTTGTGGGGCATATATTTAAAGAAACTATTTTCTTTCTATGAAAAAATACCTATGGAAAAATGTCAGTAATACTGCTATCATGTTACCATTTCGCTCTTGCCCTCATTTCTTCCCCATCTGCATTCCTGGGGCTGTAATGAGAGATCATAGAATCACAGAATTGCCTGGGTTGGAAGGGACCTTTCAGATCATTGAGTCCAACCATCAACCTAGCTCTGACAAAACCCATCACTAAACCATATCTCTCAGCACGTCTACCCATCTTTTAAATACCTGCAGGGATAGTGCCTGAACCACTTCCCTGGGCAGCCTGTTCCAATGCTTGATAACCCTTTCAGTGTAAAATTTTTTCCTAATATCCTATAGGAGGATCCTAAAGGATAAGTTCCTGTAGGATCTTTTCCTAAGATCCTTTAGGAGGGTCAGGAACATCTACTCAAAGCACTGAGAGTGGGGAGCCATGCCCACTGCTGGTGCATTGCCCAGCTTGCTGGTTCCTGCTTTCAACGTGCCTTGAGGAAACACAGAATACACTGTGGATAGTGACAACTTCATCTTCTAGTAAGGTTGGAGTCCATAGTGGTCAACAGAGACTATTGCAGGTCTAATGTGGATGCAGGTATTCATGATGCACTTCCCTCCTTGTCTGAGATCATAGAATCACAGAATGGTTTGGGTTGGAAGGGGCCTTAAAGACCATCTAGTTCCACCCCCTGCCCTGGGCAGGGACACCTCCCACCAGACCAGGTTGCCCCAAGCCCCGTCCAACCTGGCCTTGAACCCCTCCAGGGATGGGGCAGCCACAGCTTCTCTGGACAACCTGTTCCAGTCCCAGTTCACTTTGGAAACACCTAAGGATGCTTACAAAGGCAATTTCCAGCCCACACAGTGTTTCTGCAGAGCACCCTTGCAGGATTCCTTATGTGGCCTGACCACCACACAGGCCAAATGCTGCAGCCAACCACAGTCAGTGCTTATTTCTGGGGGTTTCATTATTATCATTCCTGCAGTTTCTGCTTTTATCACTGTGGGAGCTCCTTGAAATCGTCCCTCGCCCTATGCTACTGAGCGCTGGGCAGTCAGGGAGCAGAAGACAGCAGAAGTCACCAAGAGCTGAAGACTTGCAATCTTCACCACCGAAGCCAGCTCAGCAGAAAGCCAATGATTTTATTTCCAAAAGTTATACTTACCTCCAAAGGTTTAAGCTCACAGTTGCCTGTCTGCAGGAGACACACACTCCCTGGTTGCACGGCAGAGACATCTCCTGTCTGGCAGGGAGGCTGCAAGGGCCAGGTGAGGACAACAGCACAGCTGCCCACCGGTGAGAGACGGGGTTGGCGGAGGGCTGGAGGGTTGCTCACACGCGAGACATAACCTGGACATAGCCAGGTAGTGCCAGTTGGCCTCAGGGCCAGAAAGCAGGCCCTGGCACTGTTTAATTGACTGGAAGAAACATCTCCAGCATGTCCAAGGCCACAGGAGCAGAGCCAGGAATACGCTGCATGACTTATTTCTCTTGGACTGGTGAACTCCAAGAGTCAGAGGTGGGGGAAACAGAGCCGAGGATGTCATTTTGTATTTGGGTCTGTCTGTAGATTTCCATAGGTTACACATGTAATGTGGATAAAAGGGTGATCTGATAAAAGGGATGCTTGGAAAAGATAGGATTTTATATTTGTGTTCCCATCTTACGCTTCCTAAGAGAAAGCCTGGAGAACAGAGATACGCAGGATGGGGACATGGGGGTGGACCTTGTTTCCTGAGGAGCTCCTGCAATGAAAGCAGAGGCAGAGGAAAGCTCTGTGAAGGGAGGTGGGGATTTGCTGAGGGGACTGGAGAGCTGCCTGGCAGAAAAGGCCCTGGGGGTGTTGGTCAACTGCTGGCTGAATACGAGCCAGCAAAGTGCCCAGGTGGCCAAGAAGGCCAACAGCATCCTGGCCTGTATCAGGAATGGTGTGGCCAGCAGGACTAGGGAAGTGATCATCCCCCTGTACTCAGCACTGGTGAGGGCCCACCTCCAATACTGTGTCCAGTTTTGGGCCCCTCACCACAAGAAAGACACTGAGGGGCTGGAGCATGTCCAGAGAAGGGCAATGGAGCTGGTGAGGGGTCTGGAGCACAAGTCTTGTGAGGAGCGGCTGAGGGAGCTGGAGGTGTTCAGCCTGGAGAAGAGGAGCCTGAGGGGAGACCTTCTCGCTCTCTACAACTGCCTGAAAGGAGGGGGTAGCCGGGGGGGGGTTGGGCTCTTCTCCCAAGGAACAGGTGATGGGACAAGAGGAAACGGCCTCAAGTTGTGCCAGGGGAGGTTTAGGATGGATATTAGGAAAAATTTTCACACTGACAGGGTTATTAAGCATTGGAACAGGCTGCCCAGGGCAGTGGTGGAGTCACCATCCCTGGAGGTATTCAAAAGACGGGTAGACGTGGTGCTCAGAGATATGGTTTAGTGATGGTTTTTGTCAGAGTTACGTTGATGGTTGGACTCGATGATCTGAAAGGTCCCTTCCAACCTGGGCAATTCCATGATTCTATGATTCTATGACACACTGTTCTTTTGTGGGTGGATGACCACAGTGTCCTCTGCCATGCAATGAAGGCATTGGGTGGTAGAGTATTGTGTCCTTCTGCAAGGACAATTTGGGAATCGAGACTGCAGACAGATGAGACCACAAGCCAGTGTACTTCTGTCTCCTACACCCTCTTCCTCCTTGGGTTCCCAATCCAACCACCTTCTCCCAAAGGAGCTGCTCCAGGCACTATGGATGGTGAGGAAATACTGCAGGAGCAACCCAAGGTGCTGGGTCTGCCAGCACAGAGGTAACTTGGCTCATGTACAAGAGGAAATCCAAATCCTTCTTCCAGGAGGAGGCAGGCATGACCACTTTTCCAGGCAGAAACCAGCACTAGCAAAATACCCAAAGCACAGCTAAAACATGGCTTTTAGCAGCTCTCTGCAGCTTTTGAGCTCCATCTCCCACGGGCCATGCCAGCTGCAACGTCAGCAGTCAAGGTGAGACACGCATCTCCTGGTCAGAGTCCAGACAGCTGGCGAGGAAGATGATTTGGGGAAGGCTGCCATCTTTTGGATGACTGCAAAATAACGGCACCTGTTGGGAAATGCTGCTCACGGACCCGAGAAAGATGTCAGCTCAAGCCTTTTTCTCGGAGCATGAGGTGCGGTTGCAGACAACTGAAGTTGTTCCTGCTCTGCTCTTGCCTCCCACAGAACGATCCACATCTTTATTTAGGGCAAACTAGGATCAGAGCTGGAAATGATCTGGCAGGTTTTGTCTGGCCCTTCGTGCCTTTCAGCAGGGGCTGCATCTGCAAGGACAGAGCTGCAGATCTGGAGAGCAATACTGAAGCTACCTTCCACCTGGCCGGCTCAAGCGGAAGAGATGCAAGTAGGCTTGGCACATTAGTTTTGGGATTCTCTCTGCCCATCCCTGCTGTAGTTAGGTGATTCCGGAGGTTCCTTTTACCTTTCCACGGAAATCTTTTTGGCATTTGCAATTGCCATACCTGCTTTCTCAATGCCTGGGGCGTAAGGTCCGACACCAGCCACCTCGGTCCTATGCTTCTCTGATAACTTGTCCCCTGGGTCCCCTCCACTGCTCTCTCTCACAGGCCCAGCTGCCCTGTGGTCTTAAATGTGTCAGGGCACCTGCTTGCCTGGCGTCCCACTTTCCTGCAGATTAAACATTTGTCTAATGGCCATAAGCTGCTTAAATATGTCTTCGGTAAAGCCCCTTTGTGACCGCCCTGACAACAAATGGTTTCCTGCCGGGACCACTGCTATGCCTCCACACCAAAGCATTTCTTATGGATGCATCGTCTGTTTTCTTTCCCTTTTGTGCATCCCGTCTGCTCATCTCCCTTACACTTCCCCATCACGGACAAAAGGAGATGACTTGCTGTACGTGGCCAAAGAGGCTCTGCAAGCCTGTCCCATCTCTCCAGGATATCCCAGTGCAAGCCTCTTTCCCTGATCCTGTACAGTCTTCATCCACCAAGCTAACACCACAATGTTTAGGATCTGTCAATGCATGACTGTACAGCACCTTTTAATCAGCCTGACAAAACCCCCAAAAAACAGGGCCAAAATATCCATTGCTTCCAGGATTTTCCACTCCTACAAGCCTGGCAGCTCTACATCTCCATTGCTTGACCTCCCCTGCCATCTCCGACCAAGCTGAAACCTTTACAGAATCACAGGATCACAGACTGGCAGGGGTTGGAAGGGACCTCTGGAGATCATCCCGTCCAACCCCCAGCCAGAGCAGGGTCACCCAGAGCAGGTGGCACAGGAACGCATCCAGGCGGGGTTGGAATGTCTCCAGAGACAGAGATTCCACCACCTCTCTGGGCAGCCTGTGCCAGGGCTCTGCCACCCCCACAGGAAAGAAGTTCCTCCTCATGTTGAGGTGGAACTTTCTATCGTCAAGTTTGTGCCTGTTACCCCTTGTCCTGTCCCTGGGCACCACTGAAAAGGGCCTGGCCCCATCCTCCTGACACCCACCCTTTCAGTATTTATAAGCGTTGATAAGATCCCCCCTCAGTTGTCTTTTTTCAGATTGAAAAGACCCAAATCCCTCAGCTTTTCTTCATTAGAGAGATGTTCCAGTCCCCTCATCATCTTGGTAGCCCTTTGCTGTCCCCTCTCCAGCAGTTCCCTGTCCTTCTTGAACCGGGACGCCCAGAACTGGACACAGAACTCCAGATGTGGCCTCACCAGGGCAGGATAGCTTAGCCCCATAAAAGCATCAAATGCAAATAAAGTGAGGGTGCCCCAAAGCCAGCTAGTTAAAGCAGCTTGTTGGACAGTATGTGGCTTGGGAGGATGATCAAGCTGACCGATGCTGGGAATATCTGGCTCAGGTAGTCCTAGTTGGGACTTCTACTGGTGAAGCCACACCTTGAGTATTGTGGACAGTTCTGAGCACCTCAATATGAGAGAGATATCGAGGTGCTGGAGCGAGGGCAGAGGAGGGCAACGAAGCTGGTGAAGGGTCTGGAGAATAAATCTGATGAGGAGCGACTGAAGGAGCTGGGACTGTTTAGTTTGAGGAAGAGGAGGCTGAGGGGAGACCTCACTGCTCTCTACAACTACTTGAAAAGCCATTGCAGAGAGGTTGGTGCTGGTCTCTTCTCACAGGTAATTAGCAATAGAACAAGAGGGAATGGTTTCAAGCTGCAGCAGGGTAGGTTTAGGCTGGACATTAGGAAAAAATTCTTCCCAGAAAGAGTGGTGAGACACTGGAATAGGCTGCCCAGGGAGGTGGTGGAGTCACCATCCCCGAATGTGTTTAAGGGTCGTTTAGATGTGGTGTTGGGGGATAAGGTGTAAGGGAGAACTTTGTAGAGTGGAGCTGATGGTTGGACTCAATGATCCCAAGGGTCTTTTCCAACCTAAATGATTCTATGATTCTTACAAAGGGAACTTTTCATCTCAATGACTTTAACCTGTTACCCAAATTTTGCCTCCAGAGGACGCGTGATATAGAGCACTGCCCCTCTGCTGCATCCCTGCTTTGTTACCTATATTGAAAGCAAATACTGTCTCTAAAATCTAAACAATAATACATCTTCCCATGCTCTGAATATCCAGCAAATAAATAATAGAAAAGGCCCAATACAGAACTGAAAGCGCTAGAAACAAGGCAAGGAATACCAGTGACACTCTGTGCCCTAAAATCAAGGGGATTCATGCAGGGCTTATGCTATTAGAGGGGGACAATGGGACGCGCACATCATGCGATGCTAAGCTCAGGCTCCTAAGCTGTGGCTCCTTGAGGATTAGAGAAGGAAAGCGTGTGGGGGAGGTGGTTGGAACGGAGGAACGGGGAACGGGGAATGGCTTAGCGTTGCCGGGTTTTAGAGTATCATGGGGGTTGGTGGCTGTGATCCCCTTCGGGAGAGAGTGCTCTGGTGGGAGGGGAGGACTCGTGGGCTGCACAGGGAGGTGAAAAAGAGGCAAAGTGATTCTATTTCCCAGAAACAGGTTCTGCTTTTCAGCTAGGATGTGTGATGCCCCTCTTGTGTAGATAGTCCCAAGAGGAGGTGCTCTGCAGGCAGTAGTGCTGGAGCCCAGTTCTTCAGTTCCCATCACTCATGATGCTGCAAGGGCCAAGAGAGAGCAGATAGATCCATAAGAAGGAACACAAGCAGCATAAGGGAGACGTGGAGGAGGGAAGGGAAGCAGGATGGCCAGCAAGGACAGGGAGGGATGAAGGCAGGAGGAGTTTCAGATGCAGAACATCACCAGGTACCAGAAAAGGGAAGGTTGCATTAACGAAGATGATGTGGTGACTTCATAAGTATGGCACAGGGGAGGGCTGGATACGTGCTGGACCCTGTGGCTTGAAGAGGGGAAAAAATGGAGGGAGGAATGGTAGGCAGGGAATGAAGGCAATTCCTCCAATGCTTGTATGAACAAGAGGATTTAGAGGTTGTCCTGAGGGACTGGTCTGGTCTGGTGTTTCACTGGAAGAGTTGCGTGCTCAGAGTCAATAGCATTGGGTAATGGCCTAGAGAATCAAAAAGAGATGAAGTGAGTCCAAAGTTGCTCAGAAAGGCAGGTGTACCCCGGGTAAGAAAGGCTCTGGTCTCACCAGCCCCGAGGTTCAGTCTGGTGGAAGACGTGGCACAGCACAGACATGCTCAGTCTTCCCTAAGGACCTCTCTGTGGCAGGAGTCCCAGGCCCACTTGGACAGCCCTGTTCACAGCTGTGTTGCAGGCATGACTGGGTGTCTCCAGCATGCTTTTGTGATATCCACGCACCACACACCTCGGGCCATGTCCCAGTCCAACACACAGCCAAACAGCCCTTTCAGCATCCTTGGAAAGGCTCTTAGGGCATTTGCCTTGAGCTTGACTTGGACCACCTGCCCCTGGGTTCACCAGTCAGACCCCCATGTCCTGCTACACCCATGGAGGGGGGATTTGGGCCTCCAGTTCCTATCTTGGAGGTGGATCTCCCTTTGGAGGCTTTTGTTGACTACAGAGAGAGCGCAGGATAATGAGGTCCAGGGGAGGTGCCCCCACACCCATGGACCCTACCATGCAAGCCACCCTGGGGGACAATGGCCTGAGATACACCAATATCTCATAGCAAAAGATGGTGAACAGGGATAAAGGGCTAAACCTCAGGGCTATCTGCTTTCTTCTCTTCTCCACCTGGACAAGACTAACCTCTGTTTGGTCCATTTGTCCCAGGTTTGTTCTTGTCCACAGGTACAGCTGCCCCTTCAGAGGTGACCCAGCTGGGAAGATGGAGAGAAGCAAGCCGGCTGTAGGGCAGCAACCCAGGGAGCAGTATGGTGGTGTCAAGGCTGTGTATTGTGTCTGTCTCATGCCCTGCACTCTTGTGCAGCTCATTGCTAGGTGGATCTGGGTTACTTAGCTCTCCAAGTGTCCTGGGCTCTTGCACTAAGTACAGAGGTAGGGACCAGGCATGTGGATGCTGTGGCTGTGCTAATCCACAGAGACCCCTCCAGAAAGGCTGAGGCGAGCAAGGACCCCAGTTGTAGTCCTGTATATAGGGCAAGAGCACCTCACCAGACTGTCTTCATGTATTTAGAAATCTCTTAAGAGATTTAGAATTTAGAAATGCTCTCGTGCATGCACCCAAGCCAAGACGGAGTGGGCTGTTGGTCTCTATCTATACCAGTAAAAGAAAACCAGGGCCAGGCCAGCTCTATAGTCCTAAGGCCCTTTGGCACAGTCTGGCCACATCCACACTATCAAACTCCCTGAGTCTTCAAAACAGGGTGGTTCCTCCAGGTGGTCTACTGGGAATGGACCCTGGTCTATGCTAACACCTGAGCTTCCCAGGATTGTTTGGGTCAGCACTCATTGACCTGGGCTGAAACTGGCAATTTAGCAGTATGGGTGAATGTCTGTGTCCCAAATTGTTTAATTCCCAGTTACAAATGTAGCCCCAGGGAGTTTAGCTTCAACTATGGTTGAGCAGAACAGTGTCCCTGTGGCCTTTGTGACCAGGGCAGGAGCAAACCAGAAGGACTGTATAGCAAAAACCTTCACCAACAGTGTCAGCTCAAAAAGTACGAGGCAAAATTGTAACTCATGCAAAAAAAAGAAACCTCCTTTTCACTGTAAAAGTGAAAATGCTGCAACCGAGTAATTACTCCAGCCCTGGCTATCCAGTCAGAAAGCATCAGGCATTTCTGAGCAGCGCTGAATGAGGGACTGACGGGGCTGGCTGGCATTTCTTTCCAGCTTCCTTTCACTTGAGCAATCCGCTCTTGAGGCTCTTGCTTTAGTCACTTTTACGGCTCCTTGCACTCAAGGCTGCAGAAGCATGTGTTTGAAGAGATGCTAAATGTTTTTTGTGGCATTGTTTTGCTTAAAACCAACATTTTTTCCTTCTTCATGAATAGCTGTTCCTCCTGTTGCTTGTGATACCTGGTGTACTTTTATTGCGAAATGTGACCTCTGGCCAAATTATTCTTTGAATCCCTGAGTTTCTTCTTGTCTATAAATTTCCCCTGAAAGTTTAACTGGGTGCACTCATCATCTGAAAGGAGGTTGTAGCGAGGGGAGTGTTGGTCTCTTTCCCAAGTAGCAAGTGATAGGACTAGAGGAAATGGCCTCAAGTTGCTCCAGGAGAGGTTTAGATTGGATATTAGAAAAAAGTTTTCACCGAAGGGGTTGTCAAGCATTGAAACAGGCTGCCCAGGGAAGTGATGGAGTCACCATCTCTGGACGTATTTAAAAGACGGGTAGACGCGGTGCTGAGGGACATGGTTTAGTGGTGGACTTGGCAGTGTTCGGTTAATAGTTTGACTTGATGTTCTCAAAGGTCCTTTCCCACCTAAATGATTCTATGATTCTATCTTCCCTCTTCTTATGGGTCTCCAGTGGTGTCAGCCCTTGAAATGACCTTACTTATTGTATTTGAATAATAGCCATGCTCTTTTCCCAGAAATACCTGAAAACTTTACCCAGAGAAGCCAAAGGATACATTGGACATTTCATAGGTGATACTTGCCTTTGCTACGGGGCGCTGGAAAAGCCTGAAGAGCAGCACAAGTATATTCTTGTTTGAGGAAAGAAAATGCTCAAAAGCCCCAGAAATGTTTAGTAAAGACAAAAGAAGAGTTTTCGGATATTCAAATCAAAAAAAGGGAACAACAGGCCTAAAACTCTCTTTCCATTTTACTGTGCCACATACAATATAAGTCCTGGATGACACTCATTGAAGGTAAAGTTCAACGGAGGTGAGCAAACCAGAGATCCCACTGCTGTATAGAGCCTATTTATGGACTTCGCTACCCAAGAAAGTCACTGAGTCAACTGCTGTGACTGGATAATTGCATGACCATGAACATTTGTAGCTCTGCACGCAAAGATCCTGTAATAAAGGTAATCAAATCTCATGCTTCAGCGCATAAGTGGATCTTCTGCGGCCGCCAGGAAAGAGGTTTTCCACCCGTGCACCCAGAACGATGCAGTTAGTTTGGTGTGCTATGGAGGTAACCTCTGAAGCCTCAGGTTTTGGCCATCGCTGGAGGCAGGAAGCAGGATTTGATGAGCTGGTGGTCTAACTGGGTCTGGCAATTCGAATGCAAGAGCTGGGGAGATCACGAAAGGGGAAGTGTGCGATTAATGTGCTACAGTGAGCCACTTTGCTGCCACGTTTGGAAATATACGCAGTTCAGGAGATAGCCTCAACAGCAAACCGTAGTGTGAAACATCGAGAAAGGACCAGAGGGCACTTAGGCAATGGAGTCTGAAATATCCTCGGAGACCGCAGGTGGCACTTTGCCCAGTTCAAGAATGAGGACTGATGAAGAAGCCCTCAGTCCTCAGTGAACACTAAAACATTGAACCTCCCTGCCATGACAAGCCTTTGGTATTCATGTTAATGAAAAGACCAGCCATGGTGCTACCACTACTGCAAAGCAGAGAAGAAACGTAGCACCCTGGTGGGTATCACGCTGGGGGTCAAAGACTGTGGTCTACATGCATTTATGTGGGTAAATCTTGGAAATCAGAATCTATGCAGGCATACCCCAACTAAAATTTCCACCATATGCAACAGAAAAGAAAAAGCAATGTGGCAATAAGACAACTCTTTGACGTTGCAAGGTGAAAAAGACACTGCAGAGTTGAGATGTTTGGAGGTAAGAAGATGATAAAGACAAGCAGCATCTTGGAGAAAATGGCATCATCCAGTAGCGCGAACACTGGTCAGACAAAAATGCCAGCTGTGGCTGGTAGAGGGGATGCTGAATTAGCGCTCTTCAAACCTCAGTGTCCGAGTGGCTGCATCTTTGATTAGCGCTCTTCATCTCTATCATAACCTTGATAAGGACATAGAGTGTATCATCAGCAAGTTTGCAGATGACATGAAGCTAAGCGGGAGTGTTGATCTGCATGAGGATAGGGAGGCTCTACAGAAAGACTTGGATAGATTGGACCGATGGGCCAATGCTAACGGTATGAGCTTCAACAAGGCCAAGTGCCGGGTCCTGCACTTGGGCCACAACAACCCCATGCATCGCTACAGGCTTGGGGCAGTGTGGCTGGAGAGCTGCCTGGCAGAAAAGGACCTGGGGGTTCTAATTGACAAGCGGCTGAACATGAGCCAGCAGTGTGCCCAAGTGGCCAAGAGGGCCAATGGCATCCTGGCTTGTATTAGAAATAGTGTGACCAGCAGAAGGAGGGAGGTGATTGTCCCCCTGTACTCAGCACTGGTGAAGCCACCCCTTGAGTATTGTGTCCAGTTCTGGGCACCTCAATATGAGAGAGATATCGAGGTGCTGGAGCGAGGGCAGAGGAGGGCAACGAAGCTGGTGAAGGGCCTGGAGAATAAATCTGATGAGGAGCGACTGAAGGAGCTGGGACTGTTTAGTTTGAGGAAGAGGAGGCTGAGGGGAGACCTCATCACTCTACAACTACTTGAAAGGACACTGTAGAGAGGTTGGTGCTGGTCTCTTCTCCCAGGTAATTAGCGATAGAACAAGAGGGAATGGGTTCAAGCTGCAGCAGGGTAGGTTTAGGCTGGACATTAGGAAAAAATTCTTCCCAGAAAGAGTGGTGAGACACTGGAATAGGCTGCCCAGGGAGGTGGTGGAGTCACCATCCCTGAATGTGTTTAAGACTCATTTAGATGTGGTGTTAAGGGATATGGTGTAAGGGAGAACTTTGTAGAGTGGAGCTGATGGTTGGACTCGATGATCCCAAGGGTCTTTTCCAACCTAAATGATTCTATGATTCTATGATTCAAACCTCAATGTCCAAGTGGCTGCATCTTTGATTGCAGGACCCAAACTCTGCATCAGCGAAGGCCTGTAACTTCTGCGGGTCGGCATAGACTGGAGCAGAAATGGATGTTTCCCAGCAAACAGAGAGCTGTGAAATATTCTATTGGAAACCAGCGCCAGGAAACTGTTCCCATCTGATACACAGTAATTTTGCACAGTGGTGAAGGTTTTCACACATAGCAATAAAGAGTGATTTCGGAAGGCAAATAGCTGAAAGAGCAGTTGCACCTGAAAATGAAGGTATCACCTCCGGTCATGATTGCAGCTCCCTGACGTAGCGAGCCAACGCAAGCCAGGAGCAGGATTTCCCACTGGGGTACCAGCCGCCAGACTGTTACTCTGCCTTCACACTGTCAAATGCACTCGGCTTCGCAATTCACCGAGCAGTGGGTTAAAGCACGCACGGCTCTAAAGAAAACAAGCTTTGCTGCAGTGCTGGCAGTCAGCTGTGGTTTTCACCCGTCTTTTCTGTGCATAGAGCCCCTACAGCCTGCTCAGTCCAGCATCCTTCACCACTGCAAGTTTTTTGTTGACACATCGAAGCTCTTCCAAAGAAAAAAAAAGTTAGGTCCTGGAAAACATTTGGGAAACCACGGATTATTCAATAATATTTTCTGCATGTTGAACAACAAATCTAACTTGATCAAAGAGGCATTAGATGGATCGATCATGTCCCAGCGAAGGGAAGATCTGGGGATCATCAGGCCTTGAGACTCTCCCAGTGATGTTTCCTTAGTTTCCATACAGTCTACTCAGTCCGGCATGCTTCACCGCTGCAAGTTTTTGTTGACACATTGAAGCTCTTCCAAAGAAAAAAAAAAAAGTTAGATCCTGGAAAACATTTGTGAAATCACGGATTATTCAATAATATTTTCTGCATGTTGAACAACAAATCTAACTTGATCAAAGAGGCATTAGATGGATCGATCATGTCCCAGTGAAAGGAAGATGTGGAGATCATCAGGCCTCAAGATTCTCCCACTGATATTTCCTTAGTTTCAACTGACCTATCTGTAGCTGTGAAGAAGCTGCAAGCACCTACACCAAGGTATCTCCTTATTTAAAGCCTTGCCACAGCAGACTTCTGCACTCTTCACACTCTTTAAGAGGTCAGTCGTCAACAGACACCAGTGAGGGGCTGGGTGGGAGAGTGCTCATCCCTATTTCCCAGTGGTGATGCCCCCAAAGGAGTGGGTGGCAGAGCCTACACACTAACCTGTTGAGACCCAAGCTCTGGTTGATGTGCTTTGGATGGAGAAGTCAGAGACAAATACAGCCCCATCCATCAAGAAAAACCCAACGAGCAGATGCACTGAGGCTAATGCACAGCCTGGCTGAATGAACACAGGGAAGGAAAATATATGTGTCCTGGGACTGAAAGCACTGAGATCTCTCCTAAAGTTGAATGTATATATGTCTTTAACCCTCAGGTGAGGCCCAACTACCAAGTCGCCCTTTACCATAACCTCTATTAACCAATTCAAGATAGACTTGAAGGCTTAGGAGGAACCTGCAAAGTCCTTCCACTCACATTTGCTCCTCAAAAGACAGTGTTAGCTTGTGTCTCCTGCAACAAATGGGATAGCTTCTTGCACCGCACTTCTCTGTACCTCGATGGTTGTCCTTAGCAGTGAAAAGGACTGATTCAGCAAAGCCTTGCACCCAAAATTAACGTGAAGCCCACCTGTGCTCCTTGAAGTGGCACTGAAAGCTAGTGTTTAAATATTCTGCCACGCGGGCATGTCTCAGGCATGTGCTTAGATGGGGATAGGAATTCAAATGCTTTGTTTAATCAAGATCTGATGGAAGAGGTGTCAACATGGAGGTGGAAACAGTGGTGTGCATTTATGCGCTGAAAGCACACGCGAGCAATGCGATGGTGTCGCATCCCCTGTGAGAAACACGGGGCAAGGAAAGGTGTGTGTAAGCGCTAGCCCCTGGTGTGTCATGACACTACCATGGCTCCTGGAAGTAAGAGTTTGCTGTCTTGCTTCCAGCTGGCTACCATCTTGCACGGAATCCTCCCGGAGCCATGAGCCGCACCACGCCACCCAGAGAGCAACCTGCTCGCACGAGTGGAACCGGCAGCTTCTCTCTTGAATGTTAATTAATTAATAGCTAACACAACAGACGCGCTGCATCTTCACAGCACCTTGCAAACAGCTACTTGGAAGTGTGATGAATGCCATTCCTCATGAAGGACGTGTTTTCTCTAATGCAGAGTTTTCTTGGTGGGATTTTCTGACCTGTCTTATGCAGGACCAGCAGCACTATCTCTAGTGGTCACGTCTATGAATTAAGTCTCCCTTTATGTCTCAGAGGAACAAAAATTCTTTCCTCTCTTCTGGGTGAAATACTAGTGGAGCTGAGGAGTGAACTAGTCAAGGCTGCACAATCTCCGCTTGAGCTAGAAGGACAATTAAGAGCTTTGTGGGTCAAGGTAGGTCTCATTCAACAGGCCCACTTCTGCAGTCCTTACCTGGACGGTTGCCCCATTGGATTTATTGGAAGTACAGCAAACTGTAAGATTTAGATCAAGAGTTATTGTTTGCTGCTGTTTCAGCTTCTTTTTTTTTTTTTTCTCATTCTGCCCTAAAAATGCCAGAGCTTGTTATTCTCTCAGAGGTTTAACCTGAGCATTTGTGCTGCAGAATCCCCTATGCCCCTTTTTATCAGCCTAACTAGCAGATAACGGACTTCCTCATGCTTCTGTTTGAGGAGTCCTTGCTAGCCTCCTGCTTTTGTTTGACCTTCTCAGGTTTCCCTCTGCATTGCATTGACCATCACTGGAGCAGAGCAGGAGGTAGATTTCTCTGGTACTGGCTGGGTTTCCTGCAGGAGATGACACAAAGAGAGCTTTATGACACTCACACAGAGACCAAACACAGCATTCATGTCTCTTGGGCTCTTGCAACCCAAGAAGAAAGACTCAAAGTGTCACCTAATCAAAGCATCCTACCTCTGAGCATGACTTTGCTCACTCTGCCTGGTCTGGGTTGCTCTTGCCTAACTTCATCCCTCTAAAAGTTAGATTTCATAGAATCATAGAATGGTTTGGATTGGAAGGAACCTTAAAGATCATCTTGTTCCAACCCCCCTGTCATGGGCAGGGACACCTCCCACTAGACCAGTTTGCTCAAAGCCCCATCCAGTTTGGTCTTGAACACTCCGATGGATGGGGCATCCACATCCATTTCCTGCGCAGTGCTCCACACTTTCTCCACAGTCAGCAGAAAGAGGATGGGCACCTCCAGAACATGGTTCATCCTGACCCAAAACTCCATCCCCTCCTCCCAAAACAAGGAGAGGAATTGCCTTCTTGATGTGCTGGCATCCTCTCCAGGTCTTGCAGAGAAACTTTGAAGGACCAGCTTGAACAAGACATCCAACTTTTAATTGCTAAAACAAGGTGAGACAGATTCCCATGCCCAGCTTAGCATTTAGGAACCTTATAGGGAAGAACAATTGATACAAGAGCCTTTATGCTTCTTCTATTGCTTTATTAGGCAATCTTCAAGTGTATTTATCTCTTCCTTCCAGTCTCTTTAAATGCCACTGAAGTTGCTGTCATCGTAAATCAGAGTCATCACAACTGCCTTTCAAAGCAAAACTTCTAACCCCGAAGAAAAGACATCACTGTGAGGCAAACGCCAGCAGATTACACATTGCAGAGACAGCAGCATGGGGTCTGCTCCGACCTCGTCTCAGTGGGGGTCAAACTGATGGACTTGTGGCGTGCATCCTCCCAGGGAGCAGTCAGCTACCAGAGCATTACAACAGCTGGACTGGTTAACTAGTATTTTCTCCCCAGTTTTGGCCATTAACAGGTCCCTGTAAGAAAAGTAAGAACAGGATAAGCACATATGATACATATCTCTACTAATTTCTTACTTTCTGGTCATTTACAGCTCAGGGAGTTCCTTGAACCTCTTGCTATTTGCTTGCAATGGCCTTTTTTTTCCTAGTTCTCATTCTAGAAGAGCCAGTGAACAGCTGGTCCCTATTCGCAGTTCTCAAGTCCTTCAACATTTTGCAGTCCCTGCTGCACAGGGCTCTGGGCCAGTCCGTGCAGAACATGTCAGGGGTCCCACTGGAGAGGTCTGTCACTGTCCAACCTCGGTGGCTGGGTGTCCCAGATGCTCTCACGCGCCAGCAGTTTTGTTTGTATGCAGTGACTTGTTTCCAAGCAGTGGCATGACCGGTCATCACCTGGTGGTCCCCAGCGATGACTGATCAGCTGACAAATGAAGCTTCTCTCTGAAAGAAATGTGCATCAGCCCCGAGGTGAACCTGCAGGCTCAAATTCGAGGTGAATCTCAGGGCTCTGAGTCCTGGGTGAGCCCAAGCTGGGTAGTGAGACCTGGGGATGGTGATTTATAAAAGATCTTGAAGCAGTGAAGTAGAAAAGAGCAAAGGGAATGAAGGTTTCTTTGTGTCTTTCTGTTTTCTTGAGGAAACAAGGCTTGGGACACCACATCCCCAGAATGCCCACCTCTGGTTTTCCATGTCCTTATCATTCCTACCCCCTCCAATGACACCTTCATCCCTTGTCCAGTTTCTACTGGATCCCAATGTCCAGATTCTACTGGATCCCATTGTCCAGATTCTACTGGATCTTCTACTGGAGAGACATCCCATTTGTGTCTTCTCACAGAGGACAGGCATGGCTCCGAAGGAAGGGTCTCCACTGGTTCCTCTGCAGGGTTATTACACAGTATGGCCAAGTTGTGCATGAGGATGCCTCCTGCCTTGTCCCTCTGCCACAGCCCTCGTTTATTCTTAAACCAACGTTTTCCAATGGAAGGGTAAACCTGGACAAAAGAATCTCCCATTCTGTAAAAGTCAGTGGTTATGTGCTCTTCAATTAAAAAAAAAATAATAATTCCACACCAGAATCTAACACATAATGGTTTAAAACTAATTTAATCCTAAAATGAATCTCTGTCTTTTCCTTACACGACTGTTTCACAATTCTTAAACCTACACCTTGTTCAAAGATAGCTGGTTTCATTTTGTTTGGATTTTTTTTCCAATCAGTAATTTTGTTTGATTAAAACCTGACAGCATCACTGATGTATATATACACATTTTAATTATAATCATACAGTATTGCTGTTCTTGTGGGTTCGGTGCAACTAACTTTATGACATTACCAAAATATTTGCCATGTGTTGGTTAACTACCATACCTAACCAGCTGGGGAAGAGGACATCGGAACAGGTTGGAGAAAGGACACATTTGTACCTGAAAATCCTTTTCAACAGCTATTCAGGTGTTTGAGCAAAAATCTCACTCTATAAATTCTGAAGTTGAACACAATGAAATCAAAGTTCACTTTCAGCATCAAAGAAACATTATTATAAATCCTACCATGAACTCCACGGTAGCAATACCTGGTGTCTGTGGAGCATGCATCCTCGGAGGGCTTTCTAAATGTTAACTCATGTGTGTATCGTGAACAACCCATGAAATAACTTTGTTGGCCCTTGCTAGGACTCTTTAGTCTTGGTCTTTTCTGTATTACTATGGAAATAGAGTAGATTTTTTTTTATTTCCGAAGATCAACAGAAGATGCGTCTCTCAAGGGCACGAAACAAAGTCCAGTTTATTTCCTACAGCAGAATTTCACTCACTGGTACCCCAGAGAGAGGTCTATAAACACAATGACTCACTCCGGCAAGGGCGAATCTCCCCCACCAGTGCGTTACTGCTACATGAAGGTGGCCTGAAAAATCCATTGACATGACATAAGGAAAGATTTAGGAGTAGTTTGGGAGCATAACAAATGAACCCCCCATTGAGTCGACTATACATTCCTTGGATCTATAAAGCAATCAAAATAAGCCCTTTGGATTACTCAAGACAAATGCCCGTCTGCACAACAAATCACTGCAGATGATAGCTTATGACAGCCAAATGAGACGCCTTTTCAGAACATCACCCAGCGGCTCTCACGCGTCTCTGGAGCACATTATAAAGCAGGAGTTAAGAAATTTAAAAACCGCATCACCTCTTTTGGGTCTTCTTTCATAGGATGAGGACAAGTGACTTCAAATGTGCGTGGGAATGGCTGCTCTTACAGGGCAGTTTGGCCAAACATTCGCTACAAGGCATTAGAGCTTTTCCATTGTCTTCGACATTTCAGGTTACTAAAGGATTATATCTATAGACTGTGGTAATCCCTGAATATTTAGAAAATACATGCACGACTCTCCAAACATCAGACATCTGCCCCATGGTGCTGCACATCTGCCATTCCCGTGGATTTTTGAACAATTTCCTTTGATGAGTAGGTTTATTTCAATGGAAATCTACAAATGAGAAAAGCTCCCGTTCCCTTCGCGGCTGTGCCGAGTCTGCAGTTTTGTAGCTTAACATTTTTATCCAAGACAAAATACACAGTCAGTCTCTTTGGACATCACACAAACACGCATAAACGCCCAGAGATAAAGAAGTTGAACGCACACACACGCGCACACACATACACACACACACACACGTGCTGAAATCTGCTTTGCTAAAAAATCTGGCTCTGAAACAAATATATATTTTTTAAATTAACAGTTTTTAGAGACACTAACTGCATCTTGAGCGCAGAGAACACATTATTTTGTAGGCGTTTTCGGCAGCACAATACCAACCCCTATTTTTAACTATTGACTAATTACCAGTAGATCTTAATTACATGGTGTGTGGAGGCACTAATAAGTTTACAAATCTGCCAACAACCCTAAACACATATGTCTTTTCAAGCATTAGCCTCCCTCTCCTTTTTTTTCAAAAAAAACACCCTTTCTCTTTTTTTCCCCTCCAATTTGGCAGCAGAAGATACTGGAAAAGGCTGTAATTGTGGGTGATTAGAAGGAGAGCATCTAAACACCCATCCTTGTGGGGAGAAGAATGGCTCAAAGCGCAAGGAGGAATCAAAAGTGAAGCCAGCAGAGCCTGGAGAACTTGTATTTTCAGCAGGATGAGAGAAGGGTTGCCTTTGGAGTAGTTTACTTTTGCCTTCTGTGCGAGCTTCGTGGAGCCATGTGCCGGTTTTATTTATTAGCTCTGTTTAGGAAATAGTGGCATGATATGTCCCATATTTTGTGACGGGGCTGAAAATCAACATGAAGGGGAGCAATGCAGAAGGAGCTGCTGGTTCTGCCCATCCTGCCTGTCCATGGCAGCCCCCAGGAGCCTCCCCCAGCTCTACTGCAAACCCAATAGCATCAGGGTCTTATTCTGGCCCCAGCTGGCCTGCTGTGTTCACGTCCGCAAAATCAGACACTACAAACCCACCAAAAACTCTTGCAAAAAAACCCCAGCCTCCAAGATAAGGTAACTATTTGCTATACTAAGATGGATATAATCTCTGAGAAGAAATATGGTGGTATTTTATACAGTTACTTTTGAGCTTCTTATGCAAAAAGCTTTTGGCCCTTCCAAAAGTAGGTAACTTTCCAACAGTTCCCCCTCTGTTCTGCGTTGCTGGGTTATGGCAAATTGCAGCCAAATCCATCCCAGGGTGATTTTCTCATGGTGTTTTCGGAGAATCATAGAATTACCTAGGTTGGAAGAGACCTTTCAGATCATTGAGTCCAACCATCAATCCAAGACTGCCAAGTCCACCACTAAACCATGTCCCTCAGCACCACATCTACCCATCTTTTAAATACCTCCAGGGATGCTGATTCCACCACTTCCCTGGGCAGCCTCTTCCAATGCTTGACAACCCTTTCAGTGTAAAAATTTTTCCTAATATCCAATCTAAACATCCCCTGGATCACCCCGGCATTCTAGAAGGCAAAGAGGTCTTTGCACTTAGCTGATCATCTGGAAGTCACAGACATTCACAACTCCCTTCAAAACTTGGTCTACCTCTATCTGAAGCCATGTTTCTGGTTGGTTTTGGTTGTGAATGAAAGACATGCACATGATTAAAGAAATGTGCATTTGATAATTGGAGTTATGTTCCTTATAATATACCTAGTAATTGCACCACGTTTTATCATGCAAAATTCCAAGTTCTTCACAAACTTTCATCCTCTTGAACACCCTCTCGTTGGTGACCACACTGTCATGTATGAACTTCTACTGACTCATTCTGCTCCCTGAAGACACATACATATTTGCTCTCCTGGGTGAGGACTGCAGAGTCTAGCACTGGTCAGGATTTAAGAGCTTGAAAGTGGTTTTCTGTGGCAGCTCAGGAATTTCTTTTTAATCAAATAGAAGATAAAAAATTCCCTTTTGTGTTCCCAAGAGCGAACTCACTCATGTTCTACAAAAGGCACCCATGCACTTGTACTTGGTCCTTACGTTTCAAACCACAAAGTTGATTGCTGTGGTCCATGTTAGCATATGAAGATACTCTTCCAGGAAAAGAGCACTAGGAGGACATGCATTTTGGCAGCTGGCATGGAGGATGTCCCAGAGCCATCGAAAAAGCCTTCAAGTAAGTGTTTCCAAAGAGACAACTCAAGGTCTCTGCTCTCATGAGACCCCACCTGGGGTACTGCATCCAGCTTTGGAGGCCTCAGCACAGGAGAGACACAGAGCTGTTGGAGCGGGGCCAGGGGAGGCCCCGGAGATGCTGGGAGGGCTGGAGCCCCTCTGCTGGGAGGATAGGCTGAGAGAGCTGGGGGGGTTCAGCCTGGAGAAGAGAAGGCTCCAGGGAGACCTTCCAGCCCCTGCCAGTCCCTAAAGGGGACCTACAAGAAAGCTGGAGAGGGACTTTTTACAAGGGCATGTAGTGGTAGGATGAGGGGTAATGGCTTCAAACTGGAAGCGGGGAGATTTAGATGAGATATTAGGAAGAAATTTTTCACTCTGAGGGTGGTGAGCCCCTGGCCCATGTTGCCCAGAGAAGCTGTGGCTGCCCCATCCCTGGAGGGGTTCAAGGCCAGGTTGGACGGGGCTTGGAGCAACCTGGACTGGCGGGAGGTGTCCCTGCCCAGAGCAGGGGGTTGAAACTGGGTGATCTTGAAGGCCCCTTCCAACCTAAACCATTCTGTGATTCTATGATTCTGTGATTCTATGACTGATTACTTACTGTGCGGAACTGCACATCTGAAAGTCTGATGGTGAAGGTTTCTGTGTGTTCTTTCCGGTGGCTGAGTGTCCAACAAAAGCCTTCTCACTGGACCATCACCCTCAGCCCATCGCCACCATAATTCTTTTCCCACCCAACAGCACTTATTACAAGAGGTGATCACTTGTGGGAGTTTTAATGTTGCTTTAGAAGCTGTAGAGAGGCTAGTAACCACATCAAAGAGCTACCAAAAGCAGGAATTTATGGCAGAGTTGCTGTATGGGATGATTTTCAGTATAAATAATTTTGATAATTTAACAAGAACAAAAATTAATCTTCTACCTTCAAGTGCAAATATATCCAAAGAATGAAGAATGTGCATATTCTTGGGAAAAACGCTCGGGACATTTGCAGTCTGAGTCCACACTGCTGTTGATCTCCTGAAGTATTTGCCATGGAATCACTAGATAAACTTGAGTTTTATGACTACGTAAATGAGAGCAGGTGTCGCCTTTCCATATCCATATTTCTAAATGCAGAAGGGTATTTCTGCCTGGGATGATTCAATGTTTATTTTTACATGGTGGAGGAGAGGAGATTATTGTCATTTGCATTGATGAAGGAGGTAGTTGTCACCTTCCCATTTTTCCATATTGAATCTTTGTTAGCAAATAACATGTCTTGAGTAAAATGAAAGTAGGAGATAATTTAAATGGGTGCCACACTTAGCCTCGGCAATGAAATTACAAAAGTGAATCAACATGAAAGCAGAATCATTTTTCTCAACAATTTAGGTAATTATGGACAAGGCAAGCATTAGTTTTTGCTGCAGAGAAACTGAACCAGTTACTCTGGTATCTTAGGGCAAAACTTCAGCTCCTTAATTAACAGATTGAGAAATATTGTGTGCGCTGGCAGATGGAAGAAATGATAAGAGCACTTGCCAAAGCTGGATGCGCTGGTGATGTGCACATACCAGAAATCACAGTGCGTGCCTGAACCCAGACTCCAGAATAGCAATACTTAATTTTTAGGCATTGTCTGAAATAGCCACATGATCATTTTTGCCATACAGATGAGAGACCTTAAGCGTCCGTTTCAAGCTGGGCAAATCTCATCTGTCCCCTGAGATATTAAATGACCTGTGCAAAGCCAAATTAATTAAAAGCATTTAAAAATAGAGAAAAGGAAATCATGATGCTTTTAATACGGTGAGAGAATAAAAGGAAGTAAGAAATAAAGTGTTTCTGTTATCCTACAAAAGAGATCTTTGCTCAATTATAGAATAAACAGTATTTATTCCCCACCTCCTTACATCACTTAATGCCAACTGGCAAAGCCAGATGAACGGTTCTCTTCAAAACAGGTAAAAAAGTCCATGTTGCTGCCTGAAACTAGAGCCTGCTCCTGCCAAGACAGGATGAGTCAGGAGAGGACAGGGGCATGGGGTGGGAAGATCGCTGGGGAAGGAAGCTGGTTACTTCTCCTGCTGTCGAGAAGAAGCTGACAGCTCTTATGGAGAACAAATCTGGTCCATGCCCAGAACCAACATCAGTAATAGGTACGTGTGGATGTGCACTGGGGGCCTAACCCCATTCCTCCCAAAAGTAATGGCAGAAAACTCAGGGCTAGATGCAGTTTATGAATGTCTACTGCCACCTGAGATGCCGCAAGGTCGCTGGGACACCCTGCTCCAAGACTGACAGGAGGTACAGGAGACCCAAGCCCTCTTGGAGCACCAGCTGGAGGCCAGGTAAAATTGCCTGGGGCCTTTCAAATGGCACCAGATGTCTGTGTGTGGGCAACATTGGTGAGCTCCTTCTTGACTATGATGGGAACTCAGACACCAAACTCACGTGTGGAAGCAGACACTCAAATGTCTCAGGTTGGAGCTGAATCCAGCTCCCACTGACTTAGAATAGGGGCTCTACCAGGTCAAGGCATTTGATTCAGGACCAAAGTGGTAGAAATGGTGAGTAGTGGGGCCAAAAAATTTACTGAGTGTGGACACATAAGTGAGAAATCCCACGTGGTTCATGGTGAGAAGGCTTGCAAAAGGGTAACCAACATAAATAACAAGAATAAAGTGGGAATGGAAATTCTGTCCTCAGGATGAAAAAGGAGAGAAAAACAAGGACACGTGGTTTGGACAGAGCTTTAGGAATACGGTGCATGGGGGATCTCACAAGGTCAGTGAGGAATCAGGGGAAGACGATTTCTCTGCAGTACCTTGACAAGAGGAAGGACCATGAAGAGAAGAAGTAGAGACACTGAGGTATAATAACCCACATTAGAAACAGGCAATGCTTGGTCTGATGTTTCAGCTAAAGGGAGATGGAAGAAGCTACAGTCACCACAGAGGCTACCACCATCAGCCTTTTCTTTGTTTTCCAAGGGGAAGCCCAGGTGGGTTGGGATTAGTGCAACATTCTGTCTTTATTTGGTTTGATAGAAAAGGTCATACATTTAATTAACAACTCTGTAGTGACAGCATCAATTACAGGAGAGTACTTTATTCTGTTACATGCATGGCTTTGGATGAGGTTTACAGCTTTATCAGGTATTAAAATGAGCACTGGGGAATGTGTGGAAAGGGGGACGTTACAGGGAATATACTTCACTTTAGTTAAGGTGTGAAACCCAGCTCTGCTCCGTTAGGACAAGAGGAAACAGCCTGTAGTTGCACCAGGGGAAGTTTAGGATGGATATTAGGAAAAACTTTTTCACCGAAAGGGTTATCAAGCACTGGAACAGGCTGCTCAGGAAGGTGGTGGAGTCCCCATCCCTGGAGGTATTTAAAAGCCGGGTAGACGTGGTGCTGAGGGACATGGTTTAGTGGTGGTTTTTGTCAGAGTTAGGTTGATGGTTGGACTCGATGATCTTAAGGGTCCCTTCCAACCTGGGTAATTCTACGATTCTATTCTATGATTCCTCCCCTGGTCCATGGCTACACATTGGCTTTCCCAGTGACCTAGAAGAACCGAAAAGCAATGTGCTACGTACAGTTCCTATTGGGACAACAGCCAGCCTTCACACGCACCCAGTTCAGAAGGGGAAGCATCAGCTGATAACTTTATTTGTCACTGAGCTCCGAAGAGCAGCGTGGCACGCTGACAGTAGCAGCCAGCTACTCTGTGAGATACGTCCCTGCCCTTCATAGCCAATTAAATCATTGGAGCCCCATGAGGGGAAGTAGGAAATGCTGTGTAGTCGCTTTTCCTAAATCCCAGCTTGGAAGAGCACCAAGCAAGTCCCTCAAACTGGAGGTCTTAGCTGTTAATGCTTTTCCAAGGGGAGAAACACAGTTGCCTGTACCGCTCATCACCTTTTTTGGCGGATGAAGTCATGTTGCTTCTTCCTGCTGTACCTTGAAGAGCATGACCGAGGGGATTAGCTCGTGCTCAGTTTAGCGGGAAAGCTAGGCTTCGCAAAGAAAAGGCAGAAAGCTTCTTGAAGTCACTCTCTTCTGCCCAGGCCAGTCCCCAGGTGGGCCTCTGATCAGGCATCCCATGTCACTGGTTCAGATGGCCGCGTCTAAAAGGTGTCCCACAAAGGCAGTTTTCTGAAAGCAGAGAGACAGGTTCCATTTGATGCTCAGTAATAAATGAAAACACTTGCAGCTCCCAGGAGATTAAAGGAAGCCTGAGGAGAGCTGAAGAAACCATGTCACCCCAGGTAAGATCTAGGTAAGAGGAACTGTGAAGTTTGCTAATACACACTTCCCAAGACCATCCTCACTCTTCAATTTTTCAGGAGGCGTAAAGTGATTTAAATGTAATATTACGTCCCAATAGAGAAAAGTTTGGGGTTCATGTAATCACATATTTAGTAGAGAGCTGTTATCCAGCTTTTCTCCTGCTACACCTGAGGACCTGCAGATGTTTTAGGGACTTAAATCGAGCTTCACAACCTCTGTAGGTTATATCAGTACCTCCATTTTGCTAAAAATATAGCCAGAAAGAGGAGTCTGGTTTTAAGGAACAGCCTCTTGTTTTAGATGCCTTCCTCTGGGATGGCCTCATCCAGCTGAAACCTCAGCGAGTGAAGCCAGGGTGGCTCACGGGGATATTTACCCTGAAAAAGACTTGCTCCTGGTTGGACTGCTGGAGCCCAGCCCTATTCTTTAATTTTAATGTATTTCCTGGGAAGTGTAAGCCATTCAAAACTACTCAGTTGCATGTGAAATTATAGAGTTGTAAGGATCTGGGATTAGAGGTCAAGCACCTGGCCCAGCTGTGAGAACACGCCACCTTCGGTTGTTTCAAGATATCAATAGGGACTAACGCATTATTATTGACGGTGACCGAAAACTCTTACCAGTCGACTGCATCGCTAAACTGAAAACTCAGGAACTAAGCCCTCAAATAAAAAAGGAGTGCTAGAACTGGAAAGCTTCACCAAGCATTCCTCACGCTCTCTCAGAAGCAGCTTGTAGGATGACCGTGAGCTGGCTTCGCAATACACAACCTTTGGCACCTTCCGCACCTTTCCTAGAGAGCCTAATGTCACCCAGTGCTGTCACAGGGAGACCACTAAGCGCAAGAGCAGCATCGTGTTAATCCTCCCCCGATATACACACGTCGCATTCAAAAAGTTTAATGGAAAGCACAGAAGTTAATCAACAGAAGGACTGGCCTAAGTGTGTCTCCTGAAGTCAAGCTCACGCAATATCTACTAAGTTTACCAACACACCCAGCTTTTAATACTGTGGAGACTTTAACGCCGTGGCAAAGGAAGCTGGAGACTTTTCTGCCTCATGCATGAATAACAAAGCCACCTGCTATATTCCAGCGGTGGATGCTTTATTGTTAGTGATGATGCATGAGGCAGAAATAATGCAGTTTGATTTTCAGAGACAATACCAAGTTGAGCTTGCAAGGCTGTCAGCCCACACTCGTTTGACTTCGGGAACTGAGCAAACAACATGGAAGTAATTGATGGAAACTAATGACACAATAAGATGTCATTTTTCTGACCTACTTTGCTTAAAGTAAATCCCCATTAACTGTAATTATCTGTGCTGGTAGCAGAGTACTCCACATACACCAAACACTCCGCTGGCTCCATCCCCCAGTTATTTAAATGAGGTAGTTCCAGATTTACACAACTCTGATTCTGGCTTACATACCTCTCTATATATAGGGTTTGTTCCTCTGATCTGAATAAATGCCTGCAAGACGGAAGACCACACAGCTCAATTAGCGTGTTGATCAGGACGAAAAAAAAAGGCCTTTAACCAACCAGCACAAGGAGGTTCTGAGCCCATGCCCTGGTGCTGCTGGAGTACCAAAAACGGCTCCCCCTCCTGGTGTCTACACTTGAAACGAGAGGCACAGATGGATCAGCCCTGAGTGCCGCAAGGCAAAAATCCTTGCTAAACATGTTTTATAAATACTTGCAGATCTACGGGTCACCCAGAGTTTACCTGGACCTCTGGACACAAGTGCCTCCAGCGTGACGGAAGCGTGGGTTGCTGCTTAGCGCTGAGAAAAGCTTTCTCCTCTCAAACACAGAATCATGAAATGGTTTGGGTTGGAAGGGACCTTCAAGATCATCCAGTTCCAACCCCCTGCCCTGGGCAGGGACACCTCCCACCAGACCAGGTTGCTCCAAGCCCCGTCCAACCTGGCCTTGAACCCCTCCAGGGATGGGGCAGCCACAGCTTCTCTGGGCAACCTGGGCCAGGGACTCACCACCCTCAAAGGGAAGAATTTCTTCCTGAAGAAGAAATCTCTCTTAACATATGAGTTAAGAGAGGTATCAACACGGGTGTGATTGACACTGCAACATCCAAAAAACCCTCAAAAATACATTGTGTTGGCTAATAAAAGAAACAGGCTCTGACTAAGGACTCTTTCAGCTCCCTGGAAGGGCCAGTGCTACAGCAAAGCAGGAGTGAAGCTCTTGTTGATCACAGGGGCAAAGCATGTCCCATGTCCTTGGCCGAAGCGACCATGTGGAGGTGGCTGTGGGTACCAGGGAAATGAAGGGTTTGTGGGGTGCTTTGAAGGCAGCTACATCTCTGCTGTGTGCTTAAGTGAGTGAGCAGGAGCTGGAGAACATCATGGGATAATCAGGAATTAAAGATGTAAGTGGTGGAGATATCACTTCTGGCCACCCACGGAGTCATGTATCCGTGACTCATCGCCTGATGCAGGAAGGAACGTAGCGTACCATGCATCAAAATGGACAAGATCTTTCCAAGGAGAGATGATCCGAGCTGGAAAACCTTTCAAGGGCTTTTCATCCCAACTGTTTATTGTTTCACATTGGCATGCGATTTGCTTTGTAACATTACGAAGCTATGTGTTAAAACTAGTTAGTTTTGTCGTTCAGTTTTTTTTTTTAGTCTCTGCAACTCCTACTGGAAGGCTCTTCCGATTTCTAGTCTAAATATATTCATGGCCATTTCCTACTCATTTACTCTTCTGCTGCTGCCCTTCAGTGTCTCAACGCCTTTCCCTTCGCTTGCATTTACTTCCCAGGATGTATTTATAGGCAGAAAACATACTCCCTCTCTAATCACATTTTGCTTAACTAAACAAGCCAAATTCTTCCAGTCCACAGTAGAAAGACAGGTTGTCCCAACTTCTGGTCAACGCCTGGCTCTTCCCAGCACATATTCCGGCCTGAATTCACCCTTCTTGGACACAGGTGACCACAAATACACCGAGAAATTCAGAGGCAGCTTCAACTCTGTATTGTAGCATGTCATATATTGCCCAAGCAGCTGCTTTTCTCACTTCGTGTGCCAACGCTAAAATCCTTAACTGCTGTTTTCTCCCACCCGTATGTCTCATCGCACAAGTTTGGGTTGTTTTTGTATCAAAACAGATGACTCTTCTGCCCCCTTATTGGTTCATGAAATGCAATGTGCACCTACACTTCTATTTAAATAATAAGACCAAATAGTTTTATTACTTCTGTGCTGTTTTGGTGAGGTTTGTTTTTTTTTTTCCTTTTCAAATCATATGTAGCAAATCTGCTACATAGAACAGTTTGAAGAAATGAGGAATGCTTCCATTTATATCCCATCGTACTGCAAAACAAAAGTTTAAGCTTCATACGGGTGCCTCTCACCCAAGAACATGGGTCCCAGAGTCCTTATTTCTTACATATTTACTGCTTAGATTTTAAAGTGTCAAACAGGAGAGGAATTTTATGGTATATATATACATTATTATACAAGCCCTTATGCACAAGAATTAATTTTGATCAAGTTGAGAGCTGGCGTTTGCCTCATTTATTTCTATATTCCTATTTCTTGCCACAGGTTAAGTCAGCAGAAAATAAGGGACTGTCCGCAGCGTTTAAATTCAGCATCATGGGGACCTGCAGGATCACGTCCTCTGCGATCCCATTATTTCTCTAACACCAGTTTTCCCCTTTTGAAGAACTTTGTGCCGGAGTTTTGTGCGCTGCAAATGACTTTGATTCGGCCTCATACGGGCGTGCATCAGAGCGCGTTCATCCGGACAATGCGCCGAGCTTTGCTTCCCGTTCCCTTTCTTCTGTCTCTCTGCTACAGGAGGATCCAACCGTTTCAAAACCAGCGGCGTCTTTCAGACTTTGCATAACTTTTGAACTCCTTCGACATCACTCGGAAAGGCCAAATCCGTGCTTCCCAGACAGCTTATTTCCTCTGTGCATGTCCTCCCACTCTTCTCAAGATTAAATTAATTTTGTCTCCCTGGAAAAAGCATTTTATCTGCAATTATGCACCTTTCCACATGCTTGGGTTTTGGTTTTTTTTTTTTTTTTTTCCCCCTGTTGAAATTTAGACTCTGCAAAGCAGCAACTTTGGCAGCCACTTCTGGATCTATCAGCCCTGATATTTTGCCACAACTTTTAAAAAAAAAAAAAAAAGACAAAAAGAGAAAGGGCAGAATTCAAACTCCCACAGAGAGAGGCAGAACAAGAGCCCATGGGAAGAGTAAAAAGCTGCAGAAGGAGCATCTGGAAGGAGCTTGGTTATGGAATGGGAAAAAAAAATAAAACAACAGAAAAGAGGGGAGATTGTAACCTACAGAGGACAGCACAAGACAGCACAGGAAAGACGGATACGATGAAGGAACAAATGTGAACTGGTAGAAAGGGAACTGGGGGGACGGAGGGGAGGGAAGGACCTTGAGTTTGTTTTCCCTGGCCTGCCAGTGGATCCTTGGGTGAAATACCTGCTCAGCCTCAGGCAGATCCCAAAACTGGAGCTGGGAGCCGTTTCCAAAGCTGGCCAGAGTTTTGTCTCCTCCAGCAAGGAGCTGAGCCCATGGAGAGGAGCTGGTGGGTTTGCCTGACCCTGTAAGAACAGGGGGGGTGAAACAGGGTCCCCCAAAGAGGGTGAGGAAGGCACAAGGGCAGAGGAGGACAGAGGATGGGGGATTTTGTGTTTAGGGGAGGGACAGGAGGACACTGCGGTGGGGGATTTGGGAGGTCACTGAGGCCAAGTGAGGTCTGGGTGCTGAGGTGAGCTTGGAGACCTCTGGGATGCGATGGGGGACCTATGGGATGGGGGTGGGACAGGAGCCCCCCTTCCCCAGCATAGCCAGAGGATGGGAAAAGGCAGAGAGGAACCCAGAGGAGGGCCTGGAGCTGGCTGGAGGTGGGAAGGGGGGAGGCAGCCTGGCTTGGGGTGGGCTGAGGACAACCTGGGTGGCAGAGGGGTGGTCCTGGGATTTGAGGCTGAGCAGGTCACGGGGACAGGGAGGTTGCACTGCAGGACAGGGGTCTGGGCGCCCAAACACTGGGCTGGGGAGCTGATTTGGGAATGGGATGGGGTCAGCACAAGGAGCCCTGGCCGAGGATGGTCTGGGGGATGCTGGTGTCAGCGTACAGAGGGGGAGTGGAGGGGAGAAGCACAATGGAGGTGCTAATGCAGAGGAGATGGGGAGAAGTGCAGTGGGTGCTGGTGCAATGGGGATGGGGGAGTGGGCAGCGGGCAGCGGTGGGAACTGGCACAATGGGGACAGAGCAGAGGACAGTGCTGGGTGCCAGTGCAATAGGAACTGGTGCAATGGGGATGGGGCAGAGGCAGCAGTGGGTGGTGGTGCAAGGGGAACTGGGGCAGTGGGGATGGGGCAATGGGCAGTACTGGGTACCAGTGCAATGGGAACTGGTGCAATGGGATGGGGCAATGGGCAGTACTGGGTGCTGGTGCAACTGGAACTGGTGCAATGGGGACAGGGCAGTGGGTGCTGGTGCAATGGGGATGGGGCAGGGGGCAGCAGTGGGTACCAGTGCAATGGGGACAGAGCAGAGGGCAGTGCTGGGTGCCACTGCAATAGGAACTGGTGCAATGGGGATGGGTCAGAGGCAGCAGTGGGTGGTGGTGCAAGGGGAACTGGGGCAGTGGGGATGGGGCAATGGGCAGTACTGGGTGCTCGTGCAACTGGAACTGGTGCAATGGGGATGAGGCAGAGGGCAGCACTGGGTACCAGTGCAACAGCAACTGGTGCAATGGGGATGTGGCAGCAGGCAGCACTGGGTACGAGTGCAATGGGAACTGGTGCAATGGGGATGGGGCAATGGGCAGTACTGGGCGCCAGTGCAATGGGAACGGGTGCAATGGGGATGGGGCAGGGGGCAGCAGTGGGTGCCGGTGCAATGGGGACGGAGCAGAGGGCAGTGCTGGGTGCTGGTGCAACTGGAACTGGTGCAATGGGGATGGGGCAATGGGCGGTACTGGGTGCTCGTGCAATGGGAACTGGTGCAATGGGGATGGGGCAATGGGTGGTACTGGGTGCTCATGCAACTGGAACTGGTGCAATGGGGAGGGGGCAGAGGGCAGTACTGGGTGCCAGTGCAATGGGAACGGGTGCAATGGGGATGGGGCAGGGGGCAGCAGTGGGTGCCGGTGCAATGGGGACGGAGCAGAGGGCAGTGCTGGGTGCTGGTGCAGCTGGAACTGGTGCAATGGGGATGGGGCAATGGGTGGTACTGGGTGCTCGTGCAATGGGAACTGGTGCAATGGGGAGGGGGCAGAGGGCAGCAGTGGGTGCCGGTGCAATGGGGACGGAGCAGAGGGCAGTGGTGGGTGCTGGTGCAACTGGAACTGGTGCAATGGGGATGGGGCAGTCGGTGCTGGTGCAACAGGGAGGGGGCAGAGGGCAGCACCGGGTGCCAGCGCAACGGGAACTGCTGCAATGGGGAAGGACGGCGGGCAGCGCTGGGTGCCGGCAGAGCGCAGCACCGAACGCGGGGGCCGCTCCCTTCCTGCTGCCCGGCCGTTCCCGGCCCGTCCGGCGGCGGCTGCCCCCCCTCGGCCGCTGTCCCCTTCGGTGGCTGCCCCTCCGAGTGCGTCCCCCTGGGTCGCTGCCCCGCTCCGTCGCTAGGCGGCCCGTCCCGTCCCGTCCTGCGCGGCCGCGGAAGCGCCGCCCCCGGAAGCGGCGGGCGGGCAGGCGGGCGGGCGGCGGGTGGGGGGGTGCCGGCAGCGGGGACGGGGGGGGCAGAGCGAGCGAGCGCGCCCGGCGAAGGGGCCGGAGACGCGGCGGCGGCGGCGGCGGCAGCAAGATGGCGGCCAAGTCGGATGGCGGCGGCGGCGGCGGCGGCGGCGGCGGGGTGGGCTTCGCCCAGCTGCACAACCTGGACGAGGCGGCGGCGGCGGCGGCGGCGGCGGGCGTCTGCGGCGGCGTCGGGGCAGCGGCGGCCGAGGGCGCGGAGGAGCCGGGCGGCAGCAGCTCCTTGCACATCTGCCACTGCTGCAACACGTCGTCGTGCTACTGGGGCTGCCGGAGCGCCTGCCTGCGGAGCCTCTTCGGGCGGGCGGCCGCCGCCGCCGCCGCCGAACCGCTGGCCCCGCGCCCCGCCGCCGAGGGGCCGCCGCGGGCGCCGGAGGCCGGCGAGGGGGTCGAGCGGCCGTGGCTGGACTGCCTGTGGATCGTGCTGGCGCTGCTGGTGCTGGTGGGGGACGTGGGGACGGACCTGTGGCTGGCGCTGCACCACTACGGCCGGCGGGACTACGTCTGGTGCGGCCTGACGCTGGCCTTCGTCCTGCTGCCCTCGGTGCTGGTGCAGATCCTCAGCTTCCGCTGGTTCGTGCAGGACTTCACGGGCGGCGGGCTGGGGGCCGTGCAGGGCCTCAGCAGCCGCGGGCCGCCCATGATGGGGGCCGTCGGCCGGCGGGGGGGACCCGCCGGCGGGGTAGGAGGAGCCGCCGGCACCACCACCCCCGGGGCGCAGCGCCTCTGCAGGATCTCCGTCTGGGTCTGGCAGTCCGTCATCCACCTGCTGCAGCTGGGGCAGGTCTGGAGGTAAGGGGGCGGCCGGGTGTCCCCCCCGCCGTGTGTCGCGTGTGTCCCCCCCCTCCCCGCCCGCCATCCCCCGGGGGTGGCCGGCAGCGCGTTGTCCGACATGGCGGGGGGTGCGGGTGTCGGTGCGTCCCGGGCGCGGGTCGCCGTCCCCTGGCTGAGGTGGGGCGGGCGGGCGTCGCTGCCGCATGGTGTGAGGGGGGTCGGTGTCCCCCCGGCTGAGGTGGGGCGGGTGGGGGTCGTTGTCAGGTCGTGGTCTGAGGTGGACGTGCCTCAGTGTCACCTCACGGCCCAAGGTGGACGGGGGTCAGTGTCACCTCATGGTTGGAGGGGGTCAGTGTCCCCTGGCTGAGGTGGGGTGGATGGGGGTCTTTGTCAGCTCGTGGTCCAAGGTAGACGTGGGTCAGTGTCACGTCATGGTTGGGGTGGGTCAGTGTCCCCTGGCTAAGATGCGGTGGATAGAGATCACTGTCAGCTCGTGGTCCAATCTAGTCGTGGGTCACTGTCAGCTCATGGTCTGAGATGGACATGGGTCAGTGTCACCTCATGGTTTGAGGTGGTTCAGTGTCCCCTGGCTGAGGTGGGGTGGATGGGGATCGCTGTCAGCTCATGGTCCAAGGTGGACGTGGGTCAGTGTCAGCACGTGGCCTGAGATGGATGTGGGTCACTGTCACCTCGTGGTCCAAGGTGGACATGGGTCAGTGTCAGCTCATGGTCTGAGATGGATGTGGGTCACTGTCACCTCATGGTCCAAGGTGGATGTTGGTTGCTGTCACCTCATGGTTTGAGGTAGGTCAGTGTCCCCTGGTTGAGGTGGAGCAGATGGGCATCACTGTCACCTCGTGGTTTGAGGCGGCTGGGGGTTGCTGTCCCTTGGCTGAAGTGGGGCCAATGGGGGTCGGTGTCACCTCATGGTCTGAGGTGGACATGGGTCAGTGTCATCTCATGGTTTGAGGTGGAGGTGGGTCACTGTCTTCTGGCTGATGTGGGATTGATGAGGGTCGCTGTCCCTTCATGGTTTGAGGTGGATCACTGTCCCCTGGCTGCAGTGGGGCTGATGGGGTCAGTGTCATCTCGTGGTTTGAGGTGGATGTGGGTCAGCATCACCTCATGGTCCGAGGTGAATGTGGGTCATTGTCATTTCATGGTTTGAGGCAGAGGTGGGTCACTGTCCCCTGGCTGATGTGGGGCGGATGAGGGTCGCTGTCAGCTCGTGGTCTGAGATGGATGTGAGTCAGTGTCACCTCGTGGTCTGAGCTGGTCGTGGTCAGTGCTGTGTCCCCCACATGGAGAAGGAGAAGAGATTCAGGGGTTACTCCCACTTTGGGTGAGGAGAGATTCCCACAAAATGAGGCTGTGGGGCTGAGGTGTGGGACATGGGGGTCATTGTCACCCCATGGTCCACTGTGGATGTGGGTCAGTGCTCCCCTGGGTGGAGGAGGTGTGAGCCCCCGCCTTGTGCTGAGGGGACGTCCGAGGGGAAGAGAAGTTCCCCCAGAATGTGTCTGTGGGGCTGAGGTGGGAGGAGTGGGGTTTGTTGGTCCAAGCAGGATGTGGGTTGGTGCCCCCTATGTGGAGATTTGGGGTGACCCCTGTTTCACTGAGGAGAACCCCGAAGGGAGGAGAGGTGCCCCCCAAATGAGCATGTGGGGCTGGGGAGAGGGGAATGGGGAATGGGGGCTGCTGTCACCTTACAGCCTGGAGGGGACACGGGTCGGTGCCCCCCATGAGCATGGGGGCTGGAAAGGGTTCTCTCTCCGTGGGGCTGTACATGGTGCCTCAAGGATGGGGTGGCTCTTGTTGCCCCACAGCCATGGGGCAGGGCAGGGGGGGGAAGGATGGAGCTGCTCTTCCCGAGAGGAGCTAGTGGGTGGGGGGACACCCCACGGGTGACAGCGTGGAGGCAGGCCTGGGGCTGGGGGTGACCCTCGCACCGGCAGCGCTGCAGAGGGAGGTCCTGTGTCCCTGGGGAGGACATGTCCCACCACTCCCCTTCTGGAGATGGGGAGCCCCCACAGAAAGGCGGGGGCTGCTTCAGAAAGGGGGAGAAGACAGCGGACACCCCCCCCGCCCCCGCCGGCTGCCGAGCGCTGGGATGTGCCATTTCCAGAGGGTCGGTGTCCTCTTGGCGTGGATCAAACCCCCCATAGATGATGAGGGGGGGAGGGTTGCATCCATCCCGGAGAATCTCTCCCCACACAGCGGAGGGGGAGATGCCCCCCCCAACCCGGCACCGAAGGAGCAGGTTGTGGGAGTGGAAAAATGCAGCCTGATGCTGTGGCTTTGGCAAAAGAAGAAACCTTCTCCTCCGGGGAGTGGGGACGGCGGTGGGGTTGCCGGTGTGAGGCTGAAGGTCAGGGATGGGGGCTGTTCCCCGCCAG
The DNA here is from genome assembly GCF_964199755.1 of Larus michahellis. Taxonomy (NCBI): domain Eukaryota; kingdom Metazoa; phylum Chordata; class Aves; order Charadriiformes; family Laridae; genus Larus; species Larus michahellis. The sequence goes on from NC_133898.1 coordinate 128,526,274, forward strand.
CAGCTCCCGGGGTAGAGGGAGATGCTGGTCAGAGGAGGGTGTGGGAATAAAAAAAGCATCCTTTGGAGTGAGCTGAAAATTGCATTATCCTCCCCAAAAAAAGAGATGTGGGAGGGATTCTCCGGGATGAAAGCCTGTAGATGCAAACACTTCCAACAGAGATGTCGGTCTTACCGAAAGGGGTGTTGTAAGGACAACTGTGAAGAACCCGGCGTGGCCCAGAGTCCTCTGAGATGGGACGCCGGGTTAATAAGATGGAAGGGGTGGGAGATGTGGGTGACGGAGGGTGGAGGGAAGCCTCCGCGTTGTGTCGCGGGGTGCTGGATGCCCCCCTCCACCCCACGGATGGGTTAAGACTGTAGGGAAGAGGCTGCAGATGGGGTTGGTTGGGTTTTTGTAGCTTTAAAAATAATCCTTGGGGAGAAGAAGGTGAATTTTTTTAAGGGGGGAGAAGGTGACGCGTCACGGGGAAGCGGTGGGAAGCCCTGGAGGGGCTCGCTGGAAGGGTTAATACCCCTGCGTTGGTATTTCCCAGATAGAATTAAAAGGGGCAAAAATAAGCTCGCTGATGGATTTTAGGAATTTTTTTTGGATGGGAGAAAAGATGAAGGGGAAGGCAGAATGTGGTGGTTGATGGGGAGGTCCTTCTCTTTTTCGGCTAGAAGGGGTTAATTCTGCCGCCTAATGAAGAAGTGGCTGGAGTTAAGATGGAGACAGCATGGTTGAGCCTGGGGGAGGGCTGCGTGGGTGGAGGCAGGGGAGGGCCTTGACACCTCTTCTGAGGACACCGCTCTCTCCCCGGATAAAATGAATATACACATCAAAGATTTTTTTATTTTTTTTAAATTTTTTTTTTTTTATTATTTTTAAAGAAGCCGAGGGGGTGGAGGGGAGAGGATCTGCGTAGGAAGGGTGCGTGAAATGTATACCTAGGAAATCAGCCCGGGAAATCGGGCAGCGCAACAGCAAATACATATTTCTTCTGCATCTTCAATGTCATTTGCGTAGCGTTCAAAGCACATTTGTTCTTAACTTCTGCTTGGGGGTTTCTCCTATTTATTTATTTACATTATTTTTTTGTGGCTGAGATTTGGGCTGGGGGGTGGCGGGAGGGGGATGTCTGCGGGTGATGCGTGCCGGAATGATGAATTGGTCCGCGACCCTTTCTCCTGCTTCCCCTGGTACTCCCGACTGCTGAGCCCATCAGCAAAAGCAGTCCTCGATGCAGATGCTCCTCTGGCAAGTTGGATTTTTCCTTTCTTCCAGCCAGGAAAAACGAAATAATTGTGTTGAAACCCGGCATTTGCCAAAACACCCGCGCGCTTGAGTGAACAAGGTGGGGAGGGGGACACCAAAGCGATGCCGGCAGAGATGGAGGGGTGATTTTATTTTTTTTTTTACCCTCGTTAATACGAAGAAGCAAGGCGCAAGTTGCCCAGACTTTATTAATGCAGAGAAAAACGTTTGCTTCTGAGGTTGTGCAGGGCTGGGACTGCCGAAAAGGAGCTCTGCAGATCGGCTGGCGTTAGGTGAAATAAGGCAGCTTTCTCTCCTGTTGATCCCTAAATCCCACTAGCACACGGCTCCCGCTTTTTAAGGTACGACGGCGTGGAGCTGCCTCCCAGTATCTGACCAGAGCAAGAATTAACTTCATGGGATCCGTGGGCTAACCTCCACGAGGGTGTCTTTTTGCATTCCCACTGTAGCTATTGCCAACGCCATTAAAATTAATCTTGAATGCGGTGATGGGACTAATAGCGGCAAGCGCTGGTTTCGCGGTGTTCGCCTGCAGCTTAAATCGCGTGGTGCTGGGAAGAAGTTTATACGTGGGGGGGGGGACAGAGGAGGAAGAAGACCCGGGACGATGTAAGTTCAGAAGGGGATGCAGCCAGCCCGGTTTCCTGCGTAATCGCGGAGACGGCGGGATGTAGCGTAATCGGGATCACATGGAGCGTAATCGGGATCGTGCGTTTGGTAGAGGCTGTTGTGGCTGTTGCTCAGCAGCTGGAAGCGAAGTCGTAGAGAATAGAGGGGGCAGATTAGTCTTACAGAAATCCTCATCCGGAATTGCCGAGGGCTTTCGCTTCTTGGGAAGCTTTATTTCATCTGGGTTTTGATTTGGGGGGATAACACAATTCCTGTAGGGACTTTTCCTCAGCGTCGGGACAGCTTGCCAATAAGATGATGAATAAATAACATTTCACAGCAGAAATATAAACATACATCGGGCTCTTATTTTAGCAAGACCCTCTCTTCATTTTGTCAGGATTGTGGGAGAAGTAGCTGGTTGTTTTTTGAGCAATCATCTGGGTGGGGGCTTTGTCTTCTGTTCGTGTCCTCTGTTGTCCTATTCAGAGAGTGAATCGTGACCAGGCAGGAGTGCTGGGGGGGTGGGTGTGTGCGCGATGCAAGTACTTTATCATATTCCTGATTTTTTTTTTGTGGCTGTTTTTTTTGCTCTGCTGACAACCTAAGGCTGTGTTAATACTGCCTGCCTATAGCGGCTGCTGGAAAGAAAGTATGCATATACATTGTAAAAACATGTGTGTGCATACGCATATAGGTGTGTATATATATATATTTAATTCTTGCTTGAAGTAGGACGATTTCAAATGGCATTGAGACTGATAAAGCTCAGGTCCTGATTTTTTTTACCATTATAAATCTGCAGTTTTCGCCTTTTCTTTTAAATCTCCTAGATTACCTTGAAGACTAGAACAATTCAGCCAGACTATCCAGAAAGGAAAGGATGCCAGCCGGGGCACGTCACGCTCGCTATTGAGCCGCTGCCCTCGCTGGGAGCTGCAGAAGGGCTCTTCATTGAGGAGGGATGTTGCAGTGCTGTGGTTTTGCTGGAAACAGGCTGAAAGCGGGTCGGCCGTCAGAGCTTGCCAGGGCTGTTGCTTTCCCTGAAGCCATTCAGCTGTATAAATTGAGGAGACTTGAAGTTTTCGTGTCTTGGGTAGTTGCGCAAGTTGTATTAATGGCAATTAAGAGCAGAACTTCTGTGTCTGATGTCCCTTTCTTTAACCTCTGTTGGAAGTGGGTTAGTGGGTCGTGGTTGCTGTCCTGGAGTACAAGGGTTAGAGTATAAAGTATGATCCTTCGCGTCACGGCGTGCTATTAAAGAAAACATTATTGGATTCCATTGGATTAACAGTATGCGGAGTTTGAGCTAAAATGAATGCTGATCAGCTGGAAATCGCTCTTGTGTCTGTTAAACTGTCAGTAACGGTAAGTTTCGTGACTTGACTGTACTATGTTTGCGGCTTTTGTTTTTCAAACTGATTTGAATACCTATTTAGAAGAAAAACACTCTGTGAAAAAACAACCAAACAACCCAGAACAACCCTTGTCACTGTTCTGACATTAAAAACACCTTGTGTTTGTGTGTGGTTAAAAGAAAAATTCCTAAAATCTAGGCGAAGACTTGATATCTTGTTTATTAGTGGAAAGACCAAATCTATGAGTTGTTCAGCTTTTGGCACGCCTGGAGGTGGAAGGAGATGAATCAATGGGTTTAAATGGAATATGTGGTATTTAATGACTACGTGATGAGTGGGCTTAGGCTCTACTAAAATACTTTGTTCTGGGATGAACTGTGAGTTAAATACATCCTACTTCGGATAGTTTAGATACAGAGGCAGCTACAACTCTTAAGATATCTACCCAAGTCCCTTGAAGTGGGAGACATCTGCTTGTCAAATGACAGATGAGCGAGAAGCTGCTGACCTAACACTGCCTCCTTGTCTTGGTTTGGGATGTTCAGCTCTGTAGAGCCTTTCTGTAAATTTACTGCCTGCCCTGGCACACTCGGAATATTTTTTTCAGCTTTTTCTGGTTAGCTTGTCTGGCAGCTAAGTTTTTCCCTTTAGCCAAGTTTTAACAGCTTGCTTTTATAGTATGGAGTTTTGTCAGCTTTTGACAAGTTGGCAGAGGGAAGACATTCTGGGATAGATGATAAATATGTTCTCCCTACAAAATCAGGTCTGGGGTATAATTTTTTTTTTTTTTTCCCCCCAGCGAGGTGGTTCTCCCTTCCAAAAACCATACCCGTTCTGCCCCCATTTCTAAGAATTTTCTGCAGTATCTCTGTAGGGAAGTGTCAGGCTGCGGGCGTAGAGGTCCAAAGACATTGAATCGGAAGTGCAAGGCAGGTAGGTTCTGTGCGTGGGAAAATAATCATCATCACAATAACAAAAAAGGCTTTATCACTTGAGTAGGGTCTCCATTGGTTGCGAGGTGGTGGTGAGGCTCGGTGTCTTGTTGAGTGCTACCCACTAGAGGGGGTCAAACCACAGATGTTGAAGCAGATCTGCTGTGCCAGCCTTGGGAGGGCAGAGTTTTCTCCAAATCTTTTCATGGGAGAAGTAACTGCTGCCCTGACCTGGTGGGAACTCGCCTTCCTATGCAATTCAGCATTCCTGCAGTGACGGCGTGGCTTGGGTAGGTGGATGAGTGGGATTTGGAGGAGGGTCTGGAGTTTGGTTTGCTCTTGGAGGTGGGGATTGTGTTGAGGAAGAGCCATGTGGGCACAAGGTGCCCTGTGGGTAAGGTGGTCCTGCAGTGACAGCAGCTCATCACCTCTCCACCATGGTGTGTGGGGAGAGGGAAGGGGAAGCAGAAATGCTTTGGTGACCTGACTGTGTTCTTTCTGGAACCAGCATGAAGTTTCCATGGCTTTCAAGGTGAGGACACTAGTGCTAGGTATTTTCAAGAGACCATCTCCGAGGCCAGCCTGGGTGGAGCTTTGAGCAACCTGGTCTGCTGGGAGGTGTCCCTGCCCATGGCAGGGGGGTTGGAACTAGATGATCTTTAAGGTCCCTTCCAACCTAAACAATTCCATGACTCTATAAGGGCAGAAGGCTGCTTTGAAGCTGGGTTGCAGGCCGCTTTCTTAAATGCTGCTACCTGCATGGTCTTTGACCAGAATGTCCCTTTTCAGTTGCTCAGGCTTCATGGTGAAGTCTAGGACACAGTCGTGCCTTTTCTTCCAAGTACCCCATGGCTTCATCTCTAATGCCAGCGGCAACCTGAAAGTGCCTCTCCTGGTGGAGGGAAGGCAGGGTGCCAAGGGAAGGAGGAAAGATGGCTCACCTTTATTTTTATGTTAAAATCATAAGCTCTCTATTTTCCGCCTTTCTAGACACTTCCATTTTGCTTTTAGCTGCATTGAGCTAAGCTTTATTCCTTGCAGTGGTTCTCCTCTCAGTACAAATGTAGGTTATTCAGGGAGCATTTCCTTTAATGAAAAGGATGGAGGTAGAACTGATGGTGATAAAGCATCTCTTTGGAGGAGAGCTGCTTTCGCTGTCTTGAGACTGCAAGGAACAGAAATTGGACGTCAAACGTGTAATTTTCCTTGGGGAATGAAGGCGAGCCTATGGAGGAGTCTGGATCCCTCGCAGAACTTCTCCCTGTACTTTCATTTTGCTTTATTTCCCTGGAATCCTGACTTGATTTTTAGCACCTCGCTGTCACGAAAATCAGTGGTAGTATAAGCCAGTGTTTTAACACCTGAAAGCTTTTAGGCAGGAGGACCTATGAATCAGAGTAATGCTTTGCTATAGCTAGAGATAAAATTAAATTGTAATTAAAGGCATAATAAGCAAAGAACATGTGCCAGATACTGTTACTTCATTGACCCACCCTCTTCTGATGTGCGGGGATTCAGGCTGATGCCTTAGTCTGCTACGACTGCTTTAGGGCACCTGAGATGCTTTTCCAAACCGGATCCCCAAAAAATGGGGAAAGAGCTTTCCTGGGGTGACGGATCTTTAGAAAATCCTCAAACCTGGCAGCAGTCTGGCGGTGGGAGGAACAGCTTGCATTTCTAACCCTGTTGAGCAGAACAGGGTGACCTTTGCAGGCAGATCAACAGGCACATCCCATGTCCTTGGGGAGTGGTGGTGCCCGCAGTGTCAAGGATGCTCCAAAAATCTCTTGGGTTGCGGGACTGAGCATTTGGCTGTGTCCCAGGATGGCTGGCAGCATCCCGCTGCAGCTCCCCATGGCTGGATTTTTATTTTATTAGTTTTGCAACTCCCCCCGCTCTGGGAATTTCTACTGCCCACCACCCTATATTCCAGTTTCAGCCTACGTTTGGTTATACCTAAAGGGAGGCCTACAGGGAAGATGGGGAAGGACTCTTGATTAGGGAGTGGAGCGATAGGACAAGGGGGAACAGTTTTAAGCTGAAAGAGGGGAGATTTAGATTGGATATGAGGAAGAAATTCTTTGGTGTGAGGGGGGTGAGCCCCTGGCCCAGGTTGCCCAGAGAATCTGTGGCTGCCCCATCCCTGGAGGGGTTCAAGACCAGGTTGGCCGGGGCTTGGAGCAACCTGGTCTGGTGGGAGGTGTCCCTGCCCAGGGCAGGGGGGTGGCACTGGATGATCTTCTAGGTCCCTTCCAACCCGAACCATTCTGTGATTCATGTATCTGCTGTAGCGTAGGAGCCACGTTTGTGTTGCTCAGGAGGAGTCTCAGGAGGTGCTATTTGTCCGCCCTTGGTCAAATCTGACCCATGGGCTGAGTACTCCATTTAAAGTATGCACATGCTTGGATGGCTGAGCTATGTGTCTGTGTCTGCTTTCCTTATTTCAGTATAAATGGATGTGTTATTCCTTCCTTCAGCGTCTCGAAGCCCTAGCTGAACCAGCAGCCCTGTCAGAGCAAAATCAGATCTTGGCCAAGAGACAAAAAATAGAGCGAAAGGCAATCTTAAATGTGTCCCCAAAACCATAACGGGACCTGAAGACTGTGCTTCTGCTCACGTCTCCTTTCTTCTGAAATCTGTGAGAGCTCAGGTTCACCTATGAAATATTCACAGTCTGTCCTTAAGTGACTTCAGCCGCACGGAAGATCTTTTGCAGAATTGGCAGCTTTGCTGAAACCTCCTGCGTTCAAGCCCAGAGCCTTTATCGCGCCGACCTCCTCTTCCTCCGCTCCACTCTGCCTGCATGGTTGCACGTTAGGATGCTTTGGTTGGATGCGGAGGCTCTTGAGGATTTTTGCGTCCCGAATAAATACCTGTGTGTTGTATCCCCTTTTGCAGAGGATGGGGTGAGGGAATAGGCATGTCCTCACTTGTCCCCAAACCCCATGGGAAATCGGACTAAGCCAGGAGTGAATCATAAATGCTGCCTCAGTGCCCTGCCGGAGATGGTCTGTGAACGGGGACTATGGAAAACAAGCCTGTTTTGAACAGGCTTAAATTAACATTGCAGAGGTCTGCGCTCGTGCTGGAAAAACTCAGTAGGCTGTTGTGCTTTATCACCCTTTCTACCTTTGCAGGTCATCTTGAGGTGGGAAAAAATTTGCCGTAAAACCCCCACCACTTCGGCAGAACTCTTATTAAAAACTCCTCAGGAGCCACAGTGCAAAAGGCTCGGGCACCTGGAGCTGCCTCTATCACCTTTCTAATTAAACCGGCAGAAAAAACAAATCAAACCCAAGCGACAGAGAAGCCTGGCCAGCTGCCGGAGCCTCCTGCAGCTTGTGGGTCTCGCCCCATGGGGTTTTCTATAGGGCAGCAGTGGGGCAGGGGTGCCGGGCCGTGCTTCTGCTTGCACGATGGGCTTCACAGCTCTCTCCCAAGAATAAAGGAGTGATGTCCTTTCAGTGGGGTGGCTCAGGTTTGTCTGCTAAAGCAGGGGGGTGACAGGTATCCCTGCGAGTTTGCAGAGATTTCCAGTGTCTGGGAAAAAAATCACAATTTCCCGGTTTCTATTGTGAAAGAAGAACAGTTTAACTCTTCGTGCTTGGTTTTCCCCCCCCGCCAGGCAGTCCCGGATGATAGGACTGGCAGTAATGCGTTGCCTGACGTACTGAACACAGAAGACAGCAGTAAAGCACCAGGAGTGGTTTTCGGTTTGGGATTGGAATTCATCCCAGTTATGTCTAAGTGAGGGAAAAAAGAGCAACGGAGGCCGATGTTGTTGAAGTAAAAATTGTAAAGAGTGGTATAAGCAGAAGGCATTTAAATAATGTAAACAGTCTGGCATGGGAGGAAGGATGGGAGGCATTCCAGAAACAAAGGGAAAATAGTTTTAAAACATGGCTAAAAATATACTAACTCTTGAATTCCAGAGATTATCTCAATTAGCGCTTTTTCAATATATCTTTACAACAGAATTGTAGGAGTTCACAAAAGATAATGGAGGCTATGAGATACGGGGAAGTGATATTAATTTGTTTAATTAAAAGGATGAAGGGCTCCCTAAAATAAGATTCACTTATCTTCTGTCGCAGGGAGGAACGAGGTTATATTCAGAAAACGGCGTCTTGTAGCGTTGTAATGTGGAGAAAACGTGGCGAGAGCTGGGGCTGGGAGCAGGAGCCCCCTTCTTCAGCCTCAGCGTTGCTCGCTCAGTGACTTTCGATGGCAAATCCCTTACCGTGGGATTAAATGCGCTATTAGAGCAAAAATGGTGTGATTTTACATTTCCGAGAGGATTTTGTTTGATGTTAAACGGTGGGTGTCAGGAGGATGGGGCCAGGCTCTTCTCAGTGGTGCCCGGGGACAGGACAAGGGGTAACGGGCACAAACTCAACCATAGGAAGTTCCACCTAAACATGAGGAGAAACTTCTTTGCTGTGAGGGTGGCAGAGCCCTGGCACAGGCTGCCCAGAGAGGTGGGGGAGTCTCAGTCTCTGGAGACATTCCAACCCCACCTGGACGCGTTCCTGTGCCACCTGCTCTGGGTGACCCTGCTCTGGCCGGGGGTTGGACTAGATGATCTCCAGAGGTCCCTTCCAACCCCAGCCAGTCTGTGATTCTCTTTGGGAAGCAGAAATTGGACATTGTCCTTCAATAAAAAAAAATAAATAATATAATTCAGTCATCAGAGCTTTCAGGTGCAAGCAAACCCGCTTTTAACTGGGTTTCTGTATGCGTGGAGCTGTGCATGTATGTGCTTGATGTCCTCTTTGGCTTTGGGGGCATGCTGGGATGTGTCAGAATTTATGTCCAGCCTCAGCTCTGCATATACATCCCTTGGCGTGGGGGAGAAGCCTGCATTTATATCCAGCCGTATTTTAAGACGTGTAGGGGGAGGCATTAGGGGCCGGGGGGAGAGAAGACCCTCATGCCAGATCTAAATTAAATTAGCCCCCCGGATGTATATTAAAATGTTAAGTAGCACTAAGCTCTGTATCCCAGCTCAGCAATATTTCGAGGCACTTTATTGCTTTAATGGAGGGATAAAATAGAACCTGCAATTATAGTAATTTTTTCTAATTGAATATTTTGCTTTATTCTTTCCCTTTCAAAGCATGACTGTAAGTACTAGCCTTCATAAAGCTTTGGAAATATTTATACTTTCCCTTTCTGGCAAGGGGTGTAAATACGCTTTATCTTGGGCAGACCGTTTCAGTCCCTCGTGGCTGGGGAGCAGAACAGCTCTGGAAAGCGGTGGACAATAAATATTTCCCTGCTCGTTTTAACCACCTTGCCGTTATCACTGGGAAATACCGGTTTCCCATCTGGTAGAGAGGGGAACGCGGTGTTACGGGTTAAATGCTTTTTGTCACTGTGCGTGGGCTTGACGTGATTTTTGTCAGGTGTCTTTTTAATTAATTTATTGTCCGCGCAGGGCTAGTGCTCGACAGCTACAGCCAGTCTTTTATCCCCCGGCCACCTTCTGCGCGGGTGGAAGAGATCCTTCATTTCTGCCCCTTAGGCTGGATTTGGGGAGGAGGATCCGGAAAAGCACCTTCTGGATCTTGCTTGAGCAAGACGTAAATGGCAGGAAAAAGCAAAAACTGAAGGGCAGGCGAGGTTCTTCTTGCCCAGAACCGTTTGAGACTGGTGGGGCAGCGATGCTGACAATAGGGATTGGGAATTCAACTTGAATCGCTGATGGTATAATTGGGTGTTGATGGAGGTCTTTAAAGTAGCCATTTTCAGTAATGCAAAATGCCAGCTTTTCAAACATAAGTTCCTACCTCCAGCTCAAGCCTCAAGCAGGCACAAAAATGCAGATAAATTAACATAATAATTGTGTTGTGCATCCTCTGTGCTGAATATCTGGTTTAAAGAGGGAGATTTCCTGATACTTCCTCCGTGCGTACACCCGTGATGGGATGCTATCAGTTTTACGCTGTTGCAATAGCTGTCTTCTCGTCTAAAGGGGACTTTTGATCCAATAAACTGCTTATCTCGTGTAGTTGTCCTTTCATCTAGCGTGGGTGGTGTGTGACGGCTGATTGAAGGCACAGTATTGTGGTTCGTCTATGAATATTAATTAGGAATGGAAATAATTTGGAACAGCGTGCACCGAGGACTCTCGAAGCACTGACTGCAGAAATGCGTCTGTTCCTCCCTCGCGGGAGGCACGGCTGGGAGTCCTCTCCCAGGGAAGATACGAGCTCACGTTGGGGTGTGAAGTCACCATATACAGGCTGTTGAGCCAACATGATGACTTGATGACGTAGCGGAGAGGTTGCTGCGATGCTTTTGTTTCCCAAAGAAAGAAGAAATGGTTTCTTTGGGGAAAAGCCGCAGCAGACTCAACTCATGAGTCTGATGCTCATGAGTTGGAGCATCTCATGAGCTGATGCTCATCTCATGAGCATCAGACCCAGAGTGGGAGCCGGAGGTTGAGGCTTTCGCATCAGCACATGGCTGTGTCGAAAGGCAGCACGATAAAATTGCGCGCCCTTCTTTTTGTCAAGGATGTGCTTTTCTCCTGAATGCTTAATCTTGCCTTAGTCCTTGTCAGCCCTGTTCCGTTGTCACGCGTTGATGTGAATGGATCATACCACCGGGAAAGGCTCCAGCCCCAAATCTGATGCAGCCTGCTTTTGGATGGTGGGTGAGCCCCTCCATGGGTCCATCTCGTTGCTTTCCTCTGCTTCAGGTTGTTCCCTTGAATAAAACACCCACAAAAAAGGAAGACATTTTCCACGGAAGGAAATTTTTCACTCTGAGGGTGGTGAGCCCATGGCCCAGGTTGCCCAGAGAAGCTGTGGCTGCCCCATCCCTGGAGGGGTTCAAGGCCAGGCTGGGGCTTGGAGCAACCTGGTCTGGTGGGAGGTGTCCCTGCCCAGGGCAGGGGGTTGGAACTAGATGGTCTTTAAGGTCCCTTCCAACCCAAACCATTCTGTGATTCTATGATTCTGTCAAAGTTCTACCATGTGCACTCATCAAGTGTAGAGCCCTCTGTCTCACCTGCTGGGAACTCGCCTTCAACGTCCATGTCTTCACTTGTGGAGTAATGGCAGGATTTGTCCTCTGGCCCTGAGGTGGGCTAGCATAGCGTGGCTGTTTCTGTTGTGTTAAGGTTTCTTGGCTTTCAGGAGGGGGTGGCTGCCTCCAGCCTGAGTGATGCCAAGGAGCTGCTGGGGTGAAGACTGGTAGGTCATGGCCAGAATTGTGCCAAGGGTGATCCCATCGCAATTGAGCTGCAGAGGCTGCAGTGTCCTAATGTACAAGGAGGAGCCCAGAAGGATGCAACACTTTTGGAAGTGAAATATTCCCCTTAGGGTTAATTTTTATTTTCTTATGATAATATGTGAGGTTTTTTTCCCCAGGTGATGAAGGTGTATCAGAGTCTCTAGCAAAATGGAGAAACCCTGGCCCAGGTTTCCCAGAGAGGAGGTGGCTGCCCCATCCCTGGAAACATCCCAGGCCAGGTTGGACGGGGCTCTGAGCAACCTGGTCTAGTTGAAGATGTCCCTGCCCATGGCAGGGGGATTGGACCAGGTGGCCTTTAAAGGTCCCTTCCCACCCAAACCATACTGTGATTCTATGAAAAACCACTTCTAGCTTTTGGATGTGGCCACATAGTTCTCCTGTTTGGGTCTAAATTTGTATTATGGCCCATATGTGCGGTCCAGTAGTGGAGCCCAGATCCCTTCATTGGATTAGATTGTAAATGTCGCCTTTGGGGGATTTATATTCAGTGGGTCTCTTGAGTATTAATGCTTAAGGGTGAGCGATGGAGAAATGCCTAGGCATGTCCATCTAGCTGAGACCCAAACGCTGGTGTCCTTGTAAGCCCACCCGGCAGATGCTGATGGGGGAGGACGTGGTTCATCACTCCCGCAGCTTTCTACAGCGTGCTTTGCTCCGCAGTGAGGACCCGGTGGGATTAAGCTGGGACCATCCTGGGAGCACAGGACAGGCAGCGAGCCAAGAAACGTGCACTTCTGGGGTCACCCCTCTTCACCCAGACCCAGCTCAACTTAATTTATGGGCTGCTTTTTTTTTTTAAAGCAATCTGAGTAATTAGCTGATTTACTTTAAAACTCCTTAGAGCCCTTAAAAAAAAAAAAAAAAAGCAGTCGTTTAAAAATGGGTTGATTATTCCGCTTTCTTCAAAGCAGGGTATTGGGAAAAGCCGTCTCCTGCAGGCGTGTTCCTCTCCCAGCTCATGGGCACTCCAGGGGTGGCACCATGTGTCACCCGCGCTCGGTGTCACAAATGGCTCGCCTCGGCGTGCCACTTGCTTACAGCGGGACGTGATGGCTGTCAGAGGGGGATCATCTCCATCTGCGGGTCGCGTTTGGTGTTTTGCTCCGTTCCCGGCGTGTCTGGGTGAGGTCTTTGAACCGGCACGGGCTTTGCTTTTTCAATTCTGCGCTTTAGATCTGGGATAATAAAACATCAAAGTGAACCGTACTGTTGTGGATACGGGAAAATCAGGACACCCGGTAGGACTTCAGGGAGTAATAAATTTGTTCTATATTTAATCTCATATTTATCGCAGTGTCAGTATGAGACCACTTCATTTTACTACTTTAACTGTATCTAAGAATAACCGAATACTTGAAATATAGAGAAAGTGGCTAATACCTGGTGGTGGCTGATGGGATCCAGCTTTAATAGTTATTGATTGGTTTCACAAAGCTCCCAGTATTATTGCGTCTTAGCTACTGTATGTTGGGAGTTAAAAACTGTATGTTGGGAGTTAAAAACTGTATGTTGGGAGTAAAAAACCTATCAGTTATTTAAGATTAGATGTAATTGTAGATTTTCAACTTAATTATCCTTCAGTAGTTGAATACAGGCAGGACTTCAGGTGTCATTTACAATTTTGCCAAAAAATTATGGTTGATCTGCTGCAGTTTTATGGTGGGAAAACCTTGGCATCCCAAAGTTCCAATGTTCTCAAGCATTTCCACAGCTGCTCGAAAGTTGGTGTTTCCCTAATTGGGATGGGAATGCCAGTTCGAAGTCTGCTTGTCAGACGATGAACCCAAGAGACAACTGAACCCCGTAGGGATGCTCTTATTGCTTGGTCCTTCCTGGTAATGTCCCGTATCTCAGAACGTGCAGGAGAGTCTGCAGAGGTGGGCTGGAAAAAAATCATATATTCTCATAAGAAAAATAAAAATTAGCCCTAAGTAAATGGAGTATTTTCCTTTTAAAAAATCAGGAGAACAAAAAATAAGATTAAACTCTGCTTTTTGGTACTGAAACTTTGCCTGGATAACCTAGCATTTACCTGAATAATCCCTCCATCAGTGTGCTTCAAAGCACCACCTTAATTGATGCTTTACTACTGTTTGTGCAGAGCATGTTTTTAGTCTTTGTTTTACTGCTCTGGAGTTTAATAATTCCATTTATGAAAACTTTTTTTTTCTTTTTTCCCCCCTGGTATGGCTTGTTGCACAATTAGAGCTTCGTTAAAGGCTCTCATTATTTTTGCTTGTTGTGATCAAGCTCTGCCTGGAACGAACCACTGAATTTTCTGTTTGAACACGCAGATCTCACCGTAATTCCCTGCTGCTCTTTTAACCAGGAACCGGCTCTTTGCAGTTGCTGGGAAGTGACCAATTTTTTAGCAGTGAGGGCAAATTATTTCTGACCCTTGTATTTTTCTTGTTGGTATATAACTGTGTTCTCAGAGAAAAAAAAAAAAAGCTACTACAATTATCGGGAGCTACATAACTGCAGCAGGGAGTTTGAATTCGGGATTCAAGTTTAATTTCTGATGCTTTGCTGACTTCTCTGCCTGGGACTGGATTATTTTTCCCTTTCTTTCAGGGGATTAGGGGATTTGTAAACCAGCACTCCTAACAAACGCGTCTAAAAAAAAAAACTAGGAAGGTTCTGGTGGTTGGGATCCGGTGCTGGGTTATTGTGCGCTTCTGTGAAGTTATTGCTTGTGAAGGACCGCAGCCCTCAAACAACATACTTATTCTTCCCTAGCAAAGAATTAAAACACACATATTTAGACTGGATATTTTGCCTAGCATTGACCCTTACGGTCAACGGAAGGGTTCTTGCCTTGCTAACACTTTCCACTGGGTATAGTATTAATTGGTTGTGCGAATTAACTGGAGACTAAACTTCATTAGGCTGCCATTATCATTGCATGTGTGTTCTTCCTCTCCTAAATCCGCAGCGAAAACATCTGTTAGTCACTCAAAATAGAAAGCCTGCGTTCTTAGGAGCAATTTCACCATCAAAAAAAAAAAAAAAAAGTGGATTTTTACTCATTAGGCTCAAAGAGCAGTCACTCTTAAAGAAATTTATTTTTCTTCCGATCCCTTTTCCAGGAGGAAACCTGTCAGTAAGACGGTCTCTGTTAGCTGTAACTGCAAGTTTACGTTTGTGTTTGCAGGTGTGGTTTTGCAGTATCTCTCAAAAACTCGGAGATGGGCAATGTCCTCCTCCCATCTTCTGTTTTCTGCTCTTTACCCATTTTCCTTCTGTAGGACTGCATTTGGCTTGGAAGGTGCTGTTGTTTTCTTCAGCAGTACTGCTCAGGTAGGTCAAAGTGTTTTATTTGGACTCTTACCTGTTCCCAAACCTGGGGTTTCTGTGTAATCGGTGCATTGAATGCGTGTGGTCGTTATTTTTTTCTAAACCCAGCATCTCCAGGGTTGGGCTACTTGCTGTATTTATGGAACTGAGTGGCAGAAACCAGCAAACAGCAACATTTTTTGTTTGTTTCTTTTGTTTTTTAAATTTTCAGTATTTTCTTTGTTCCATGCAGACTTTGTTGAGTCACCTAAGAAATTTGCTAGGGCAGCTTCAAGCTGTCCCTGCCTGACTCTCCTGCTCTTGGAGCATCACCTGCTAGGGTTTCATCTGGCCATTGACCCTCATGAAGTTTCAGGTTTTTGGAGCTTCAGTACCTTCCCCTTATTTACCTCAAATGCAGAAGCAGTACCTGGCAGCTGCCCACACCCCAGTAGCCCATCTGAGCCCAGCCAGCTCCTCCAGCAGACAGCCAGGTGAGAACTAGTGGTAGTCAAAGGAAGAAAAACATAACATCATAATTTCTTCGCCAAAGAGAGTCTTCAAAGTCCCAAACAGAAGCTTGAACACCAGCAAACAGTGCTGCAGCCTTGCTAGCCCGACTTTTCCACCCTAACTAGTCCTGGCTTGGGTCTTCAGCAGGCTTTCATAGAATCATGGAATGGTTTGGGTTGGAAGGGAGCATAAAGATCATCCCTTTCCAGCCCCCTTGCCCTGGGCAGGGACACCTCCCACCAGCCCAGGTTGCTCCAAGCCCTGTCCAACCTGGCCTTGAACCCCTCCGGGGATGGGGCAGCCACAGCTTCTCTGGGACCTGGGGCTCACCACCCTCACAGTGAATAATTTCTTCCTGATATCTCATCTAAATCTTCCCTCTTTCAGTTTGAAACCGTTCCCCCTCGTCCTGTCACTACTTCCCTTACACTTGGGGGAGTGTAACTCCACAGGTGATAAGTTTTGAAGTGTCAGAGGCTGAGAAGCTCACAGTGATTTAAGTTAAAGAGGCATTCATTGCAGGAGAAGTCATTTAGGGTTGTCTTCCTACCAATAATGAAGAACTAGCTGAGAAGAGACCAACAAAAGAGAAGGTTCATAATAGAAATGCAACTTAAAAGCCTGACAAATTAAGGCCGGTTTTACTGAAAGTGCTGTTTACGTGCTATATTAGATTTCGGAAAAGCACATTCGTAGGAGCAGGGAATGACCATGAAAATGTACCATCCCAAACATAAAATTTGCTCATGCATCCTTTGCTCGATGATTCTAATGATAACGCTGAAATGACTTTATTTGCCCATTAAAGGATATATATTACTCTTCCTAATCATATGAGTAGAATTATAAAAAGAAATTTCTCCTTTAAATTAGGCTGTTTACCCAGCTCTGTGGAGTAGCTATTATTTTCCTCTATGTACCATCTCCGCAGACCACAGCAATGGGGCTGATCTGCAGATGCGAAGAGTTAAAACCCTCTGGATTCCGTCAGCAAAGACAGATTTTGTTGGTTTATGGTCTCATGCTTCCCGCCCCCCCCCCCCCGCCGCAGGAGTTCTGTTATCTGATAAGATCTTATCTCCTTGGGTCAAACCAGTGGGATTATCTAAATGAGGCTGTTTTGCTACCCCGTCCTTCCCGACTTAGCGATGGGTTTTGTTGCTCTGCCTTGGCTTTGATGGAGACCCGTTCCTGGGGTGTGCTGCAGTCATTTGATCGTGAATTAAAGAAATAACTCTACGTCCTGAATGGGTCAGGGCTCTGGGTGATGGGGATGAGTAGCTTATTGTGCAGAGCTCCCTGTGATCTGTAATGACTGCCCGAGTTCAAGGAAGAAATCACAAAGAAGCGTCAACGTTTGGTGTTTTTAATGGAGTTCCAATTTGAGCATAAAATACCTTTTGTTGTTGTTTGAACCCTACCAGTTATTGAAAGGAGTTTACAATGCTTGAAAGAGCTTTTCTGGAGGTATAGGAAAGTGCAGCTGAAGCATTTGTATCTTCGGAGATCTCAGGCCAAAAACGCTGTGCGGCTCGTTATCGTGTTTTTGATGGCAAACAGAAAAGAGCACAGGTGGCCTGGGAAAAGGCGTTGGATCTGGGCAGGTGCGTCGTGGTTTTCCTCCAGGTTATCGTGCCGTCATCTGGCATTTGTGACTTCGAAAGTTCCTGAGCAGGAGGTGGCATGTGTTTAATAGCCCGTGATGAATGCCTTAATCCTCTGAGGGTTTTTGAAGTTTGGCAAAATTTTCTGCAGTGCTGTGGAGAAAAATTTTGCTTCACTTGGCGTTTCCTCACTGCTTTGATTAGGGAGGTTCCCACGTAAGGACGTGAATTCTGAAGGTTTGAAACTCTTTTCCTGCAAAAATCAAGAATGGCACAATTACAGCTGGGTTTTTTTTTTCATGCAAATTCATGTGTGCAACAGGGATCTCATTCCATCACCTGAGCTTTAGACACAGTACATTATGGTGAAAGAGCTCAAACCAGTGAGGTGAGTTTCGGCCCCTTTCAGAGGCAGAAAATACCTATGGAAGAAGTACCTTTCCATAGATAATTGTGGATACTCTTATTTTTGAGTGGAGCAAAATACTGCATGTTACAAAGTCAGTTTTCCAGCCTCTCTGGAGTGTGGATATGGAGGACCAAGTATTTTCCTGGTGGCATATCAACAGGGTAATGTCAGTTGAGAATTTGTCTTACATTGAAAAGATTTGAAGATCCCTGCGGTTTCTAGGGTTTGTTTGGGCAGTATCTTCTGGCTGGAGTTAGCACCAGGACTACGGTCGTGTGAGGAGCTGGGTTGCATACCACAGTGAAGAAAATCTGGAAAACTTGGGTTTGTTCTAGATATTTTTATTAGGTAATTACATTTTGTGTGTGTTGGCCTTTAGGAATGTATATGGAGAAAGTACTTTTTCACTGTTGGAGTTTTTTAGCGTGAATGCATTACTTTGCAGTTGAAGTGTGTTGTAGCGTGAAGGGTTTCACAGGTGAGATTGCCTTAGCAAAGGCCCGCGCTCTCCGCAACTGCTGCAAAGAGAGCCGAGCACCTTTCGGGAGGTGGGAAACCCAGCTCTGGAAACAGGACACGGGCGTTGTAACACCCCCTCAGGTCCTGATACCACCTGGGATGCATGTACTGATGAACAGGGTACCCGGGGTGATTTTACACAGGGATCACAGAATCACAGAATGGTGGGGGTTGGCAGGGCCCTCTGGAGATCATCCCGTCCAACTCCCTGCCAGAGCAGGGTCACCCAGAGCATGTGGCACAGGAACGCGTCCAGGCGGGGTTGGAATGTCTCCAGAGACGGAGACTCCCCCACCTCTCTGGGCAGCCTGTGCCAGGGCTCTGCCACCCTCACAGCAAAGAAGTTCCTCCTCATGTTGAGATGGAACTTCCCATGGTCAAGTTTGTGCCCGTTACCCCTTGTCCTGTCCCCGGGCACCACTGAGAAGAGCCTGGCCCCATCCTCCTGACACCCACCCTTTAGATGTTGATGTGCATTGATGAGATCCCCTTTGAGTTTTCTCTTCTTCAGGCTAAACAGACCCAGGTCTCTCAGAGATGCCATGGCATGAAACCAGGAATAGCTTCAGAAGCAAAGATGGGTTCTCAGCTGAGTCATTATGTTGTGGCTTCTCTCATTTTTATCATTTTTTTGTCTTTTGGAGTACTCGCAGCAGGGTCTAGCGAGAATTTGGTCCTCACTGATTTTGCTGCATCAGGTTATGATCCCAGCTGCAAGATATACAGCTTTATTTGAAGAAAAATCATAGAATCATAGAATGGTTTAGGTCAGAAGGGACCTTAAAGATCATCCAGTTCCAACCCCCTGCCCTGGGCAGGGACACCTCCCACCAGACCAGGTTGCTCCAAGCCCCGGCCAACCTGGCCTTGAACCCCTCCAGGGATGGGGCAGCCACAGCTTCTCTGGGCAACCTGGGCCAGGGGCTCACCACCCTCAGAGTGAAAAATTTCTTCCTGATATCTCATCTCAGTCTCCCCTCTTTCAGTGTAAAACCCTTCCCCCTCGTCCCATGGCTCCCCTCCCTGCTCCAGAGTCCCTCCCCAGCTTTCCTGGAGCCCCTTGAGGGACTGGCAGGGGCTGGAAGGTCTCCGCGGAGCCTTCTCTTCTCCAGGCTGAACCCCCCCAGCTCTCTCAGCCTGTCCTCCCAGCAGAGGGGCTCCAGCCCTCCCAGCATCTCCGGGGCCTCCTCTGGCCCCGCTCCAACAGCTCCGTGTCTCTCCTGTGCCGAGGCCCCAGCGCTGGAGGCAGCACTGCAGGGGGGTCTCCCCCGAGCGCAGCAGAGGGGCAGAATCCCCCCCTCGCCCTGCTGCCCACGCTGCTGGGGATGCAGCCCAGGCTGCGGGGGGTTCTGGGCTGCCAGCGCACGGTGCCGGCTCCTGTGGAGCTTCTCATCCACCAACGTCCTGGAAGAGGGGAAGCAGTGAGAAGGGAGCGTGGGCGTCACAAGAAGATATGTTGGCTAAATACTTTCTGGGAGGCTACCAAGTGGTGTAATAACTAATCTCAAAGGTGACAGCTGTTTTAGAAAGAAAAGCTTGTTTCTGATTTCAGCTTCTAGATAACGTGGTTTGGCTCGTGCCTTGGAGCTGTCAGTGCAAGAGAGGGTCAGGAAGAAGGTGAAGGGCTGCTGGATGAATTGAGGTGTATCAAAGCTTCAACAAGTGGCAGCGTGAAATCTCGTGTGGCGTTCTTCTGAATTCATAAGAGCAGGAACAGAGCGAAAAAACAGTTGAATTCAATACCTAGAGAGCTTTCTGTGATCCTGCTGTGTAGGAAGGAAAATTCCAAGTAGCTCCAGCCTGTCCATATTGTGTAGTTAGTAGTGCTCTCCCATTAAAATAACCTATTTTTTTAAAACAGAAATGAATCTGTAGGACTCTTTGCTGAGGTTTACTTGGTGCATAAACTTTCTATGTCTCTTTCTGCTCTTCTTTCCTTGTTTTTTATCATATTTTATGTTTCTGACCAGCCTCCTCTTGCATTTCCCACGGGGCACTGACAGTGATACTGCTGCTTTCGAGGTTCGTTTGCAGTGAGCACAAGCTGCAGATCTCATCTGAAACATGAAATTATCCACTGCATGATGCCTTCTCAGCCCTCCGGAGAGCCTGGCCGTCCCCTGGTACCCCAGCCCACCCCTGCTAATCCACCTGCTCTGTCTGAGCGCTGAGCAGATCTGGATCCCATGGAGATTTTTCATCTCCAGCAAGACTGCAAGCCACGGACCTCGTGTTCTCCGGGATGTGAGCAGAGTGTAATATTGATTATAATGCTTACTGTAGTTATTTATGACATTCATTAGCAGGGAAGAGATGAGAGACTATCTTACTGTATTAAGTTGTCCCAGAGACACCTAGATAGTAAATAATAAATAAACAATCGACGATGGAGTAGAACTGGTGGAAAGCTGGGACGGTCAATGTAAGGATCTACCAGCCAGCCTTTTTAAATTAATAATGTGCAGATTCAGTGTGGTTATTACTTTCTGTGGCTGGTAATGCTATATTAAGGGGCCTAAGTGACTGAAGATGTATCTTGACTGAGCTAATTGAGGTCCATCTCGAGATGGCCATCTTCCTCTCTGCTGCACGGCACCGGGACTTTGAATACATGTCTCCACAGGATTTCACCCAGTGATAAAAACCTCAAAACTGATATTTCGCCGTAAACATACGCTTCTTCTAACAAAGCAAAGATCTCGCTAAAATGATTAATGTCCCTGAAGTGGGGATTTGTTGGAAAAGGGTGGTAAAACCCGGAGCAGCGCAAGGGTATTTCCCTGTGCTGTTCACTTAATTTCCTTCTAGTTTACCACCAAATAGACCTTTCGTTATCGCAAGAGAGAGATGAATGTCTGTGCGCAGGCATGGGATTGGAGAATTTTCTGACTTTACTGGTTATCGTGGACATTTACCCAACATTCAGCTTCTACTGGAGGCTTTTGAACCCAGAACCGGCACAGAGCCCAATACTGCAGCCGTGTTGCCCTGTTTTATAAGAAAAACAAAGCTTACCGTTTGGCCAAAGGGGCCTCAGAAAGAGCTCAGTGACAGGAATGGCAGGAGGACTAGTTGAAGGCAGCTGAACTGAAAGCAGGGAAGAGTGGCCAAACTTTTTTGGCTGATCTTAGTTGTATTAACTATTAAAAAAAACACCAGACAAACTTGCATTAATGCTTTACCTTAAGCAGCCGTGACTCGTAAATGAAGCCGTTCAGCTCCGTGTTCACAGTGTAAACCACTGGAGATGTATTTAAAGCAATAAACTCTGTAGTTGCACTTGTATTTTTGGTTTAAATCCTGTTTGCGTAAGGCTGTTAATTTACACGGGGCTTTACAAACACAGGTAGGACATGCTTTCCCTGCCCAGGTAACTCATTCTTAGAGGCTCGGACTTTCCAGATTAGTATTTTCTCCAGGTATTAGGGCATCCCCTCCCTTCCTTTTGTACCTTCTGCCTGGCATCAGTGAGAGGTCCTTGAGCCAAAGCCTGGTTTTTGTGTACGGATATTGCTTCACCCAGGGGGCCTCTGATTCCCAGCTGGGCACTGGGCTCTGTTTTGATGCTGGCAATAATTTTGGGGGTGGTGAGTACTGGACCCAGGAGGTGAGTAGGTGCCTGTATCAGGAACACTGTGGCCAGCAGGAGTAGGACAGTGACTGTCCCCCTGTACTGGGCACTGGTGAGGCCCCACCTCCAATACTGTGTCCAGTTTGGGCCCCTCACCACAAAAAAAGACATTGAGGGGCTGAGGTGGGTCCAGAGAAGGGCAACGGAGCTGGTGAGGGGTCTGGAGCACAAGTCTTGTGAGGAGCGGCTGAGGGAGCTGGAGGTGTTCAGCCTGGAGAAGAGGAGGCTGAGGGGAGACCT
Organism: Larus michahellis; assembly: GCF_964199755.1. Classification (NCBI taxonomy): domain Eukaryota; kingdom Metazoa; phylum Chordata; class Aves; order Charadriiformes; family Laridae; genus Larus; species Larus michahellis. The sequence goes on from NC_133898.1 coordinate 128,547,882, forward strand.
TCTCGCTCTCTACAGCTCCCTGAAAGGAGGGGGTAGACAGGGGGGGTCGGGCTCTTCTCCCAGGGAACAGGCAATAGAACAAGAGGAAAGGGCCTCAAGTTGTGCCGGGGGCGTTTAGATTGGATATTAAGAAACATTTCTTCACGGAAAGAGTTATTAAGCATTGGAACAGGCTGCCCAGGGAAGTTGTTGAGTCACCATCCCTGGAGGTATTTAGGAGATGGGTAGATGTAGTCCTTAGAGATGGTTCAGTGGTGGTTTTGTCAGAGTTAGGTTGATGGTTGGACTCGATGATCTGAAAGGTCTCTTCCAGCCTAGGCGATTCTATGATTCCGTGTGACTACCAAGCTCCGTATGTATGTGTATAAATAATACTCCTGTTGTGACAAATGCTAGTTAGGACATGGTGCATCCAATAATGACAGTTCCTGACATTTCTTGCTGTTGTAGATCTGTCCTGTTCCTCGACTGGGGAAGGATCCTCTTTGTGTTGGAGGCACAGGGAGTTTGGTGCATGGTAGTGCAGGTTGTACCTCCGGCAGGCTGTTGCGCTCCGACGGCGAGCGTGGTGGTTCTCAGGAGGTTTTTCTCTTGCTCGCGATTGCTGGTGGCGTCGAGCACTTCAGGCTAGGCTGAAAAGCGTTGAGTGTCTCCTGCAGGAGTGTATTGTGTTCTCCTGGTGCCAAATGGGTCAAAATCCCTGATGTGGTTGTGGCAAACTGCAGAGCTGGCAGAAGAATGAATAAATCAGAGACCGTATGAACGTTATGGGGAGATGATCGTTAACCAGCATTCATGTGTAAAAAGCAGCGTCTAGACATTCAAACACTGCTAATAGCCTTTGATTAACCATTTTTGTTTTGTTCTTGCTCAGTGTGTTAATCACTGTGATTAAAATGCTTAGCCACCATGGAGCTAGACGTTGTATAAATTAGTAAGTAAGCAAATCCAAACAGATGGGGCAGGGAAAATTAGTATCTCTGGCAGGGCCAGCGTTAGACAAGGCAGGGCCAAGGAAGATTTAGGGGGAGACCCTAAATAATCTAAGAAAAGCAAATTTGCCTCTCCAATGGGACTGCCAGACCTTCCACCCTCCTGCTCCTATAAAGCTTTGCCTCTTCAAGTCTTCTTTTGCTGCCTCTAGACCCCGTTTCTGTCCTCACCTGGTCCACCACATCTCAGGATGAGCTGGGTCTCTGCCCAGGATGCTCCATTCAGGCTTGGAAACGGCTTTTCCCTTTGCACGAGATGAGTTATTAACGTGCCAGCTTCTCCGTGGCGTAGATGCTGTTCCCCACACTGCAGAGCCTTGCAGGAGGAGGACTTGGGGTGAAGGGTTGACCACTCAGGCTGTTCTGGCTCCAGACAGGTCCAGCTTTCTAGTTATTTGTTTCCTTTTTATTTTTTTTCCTTTTTATAGCAATAGCAAAGGATCACTACTGATGTTCAACCTCTCCACCACCAAATGTGTGTGGATACCGTCCTTTGCTGGGAGGGCTGCCTAATTTAAGCTGTTGGGTTTAGGGCTAAGTCCTCGGCTGATGCAGTTTTTCAAGGAAGAAGCTGAGCTGGAAAGGGTGAGAGGCACCTTGCACTACTTGTGAGATCAGGAGCCTTGATAGGTGTCGAGATGCATCAAAATCAGAACCGAGTCATGTCACCTCTAAAGAGAAATCACAGTTAAAATGGGTAAGCGTGGTGTTTTCTCGGTGGTAGACTTAGACAAAGATAGAATTACCTGAAGCAGGGAGTGTCCGTGGAGGTGACAGACCACGCTCACAGCCCTTCTTGTTCTTCCTTCTCCTCAATCTGGTTTTCTGTGTAACTCATTTTCTGGTAGAGCTGTGAAAAAAAATTAAATGGGTAGTTTTGGTGACAGCAGGTTTTTGCCTATTATGCGCTAGGATCTGTAGCTAGGATTTCCAATTTCCCTTCTAATCAAAAGGCTTCCTAAACCTTTCAGAAGTGCTCTCCTGGGATGACTGCACTCGCAGAAATGCAAGCACTTTGTTTCTGCTGGTGTCCGTCTCTTCAAAGGCAGCTGAAACACGGCGCAGCCACCAAACCAGTCCTGCTCTTCTCAGTGCTGCTGGGCGTGAGCATAGAATCATAGAACATAGAATGGTTTGGGTGGGAAGGGACCTTAAAGATGATCCAGTTCCAACCCCCTGCCCTGGGCAGGGACACCTCCCACCAGACCAGGTTGCTCCAAGCCCCGTCCAACCTGGCCTTGAACCCCTCCAGGGATGGGGCAGCCACAGCTTCTCTGGGCAGCCTGGGCCAGGGGCTCACCACCCTCACAGGAAAAGAATTTTTTCCTAATAATCTCATCTAAATCTCCCCTCCTTCAGTTTGAAACCCTTCCCCCTCATCCCATGGCTCCCCTCCCTGCTCCAGAGTCCCTCCCCAGCTTTCCTGGAGCCCCTTTAGGGACTGGCAGGGGCTGGAAGGTCTCCACGGAGCCTTCTCTTCTCCAGGCTGAACCCCCCCAGCTCTCTCAGCCTGTCCTCCCAGCAGAGGGGCTCCAGCCCTCCCAGCATCTCCGGGGCCTCCTCTGGCCCCGCTCACAGGTCTGGGGTGTACCCAGTACACAGCTCTTCCTTTTCCAGTTGCCTCAGCCCAGCACTGTGTATGTGACGGTCCTAGGATATCACAGTGTGAAAAGCTGGAAAATCTTGGCAGTTTCTCTGCTTAAATGAAATGCTGAATATATTCTGAACCAGTGCAGAATCAGTGCAGCGTGCCTGTGTAGTTCTTTTCAGGTTAAGTTGTATTTTGTTCCTGTTTTTTTTTGCTGTGCCAGAGGGATTTTTACTGACAATGCAGCAGCATCGCTGTTGGGCTGATGGGCAGCAGAAGCTTTCGGGCTGCGAGACAAGTGAGGCTGGATTGGGATGTGTGTTTGGGGGAGGAGGTCCCTGCTCAGAGCTCAGCAGTGAGGTGTCCGCACCTCCGTGGGGTTCAGGATGGGCCAGTGCAGCTCAGATATTTTAAGTGGCAGGAGGTAGAATCCTGACCCCACTGGAGTCCGTGGCAGTGCTGGTGTTAACTGGAATTTGTCCCGTAGGGTCGGGTCATGAGAAGCCACAGGAGGCCACCTCTGTTCTTCCGTGCTTAGGTTAAGTTGGAGAGTGTTGTGGTTTTGGCCAAATTGGCCAATGGCCGGTGACAGATGCTCCCTCCCACATGCGGAGAGGAGGAGAGATGAAGAGAGATTTATGAGTTTAGAAGAAACTGAACTACTTTAGTAAAATATTAGTAATAAAATATAAAGGAAAACAATGAATTAGGTACAGCATGTACAAAACTGTATTAAGCTCCCAGGATGACGTCACCAGCAGGCCCTGGGGAAGTCCCAGACTGGACTCAGCAACGGATGGGAGCTGAGTTCCAGAGCTGGAGTCAGGAACCCATGGATCGGGATCAAAGGCAGACGAACGGACAGGGTCCTCCTTGGACGTCAGCCATCAAAGAAAGAGAGTGATCCTTTGATCCCTCAGCTTTTATACTGAGCCTGGGGCAGATGGGATGGAATACGCCTGTTGGTCAGTTTTGGGTCACCTCTCCTGTCCGCTCCTCCCTGCAGGTGGGACCTCTCTACGCTTTTCTGTTTACGACCCTCCAATGGGGCAAATAACGAAATTAGCTGACCTTGGTTGTTATAGCAGTAAGTATAAGCAAGAGCCTCTCTGCGTACCATTCCTTGGCACAAACTGTACGCATTGGTCTTGTCACTCTGAGAACGAACCGTTTTCGGCACAACGTGCTGTTCATTTCAGAGAGTTAGAAGAGGCCTAGCTAAGAAGTAAAATTACTGGACAGAAAGTTGGTTCTATTTCACCTCAAACCCGGATGGAGGGTTTCTCCATCCACCCACATGTTGAAGGCAGCTCCTGCTTTGGTGTGAGTGTCTGCGGAGACGTGGTGCTGGTGGGTGCGTGTCCCCAGCAGTCAGCAGCCGATGGATTCAAAAAGCGTCGTAACAGACAGCAGCAAGAGCTCCAACCGAACAGATTCCCAGGCAGAAATCACATGCTTGATGAACTCTGAGGGTACATCCCTGGCTCCCGGTACTCTTCTCTGACCCCAGGCAGTACTATATCTCATTTAAAAGTCAGTCCTTCTCTGCTTGTTTGTTTTCTTTTTTTTTAATTTCCTCATCCCCTTGCTATAGTGTTTTCCCTCTTGTCCTTATATGAACCATCCATCTTTTTCTTCATCTTTCTGATTTCTTTCTTAGCTTGACTAATCACAGCAATTTTCAAGCCTCATAAAAAACTTTGTTGCCTGTCTCTCCTTCCTTACACCGGCCTTCCTTCCTTGCTTTCATCTCCTGATTTTTTTCCTAGGGACATGTGACTATATACAGGAACGCGTAAATAGAGCTAAATAAAAATATGTTTCCTTTATACCTGAAATATATAGAAAGACCTAAGGCTCAGCACTAAGCGTATACCTTAAAAAGGTGGGCTTATTCAGCGCTCCTCTAAGGCAATTGAGACATGTGAGTATACAGCTGAGTGCGTTAAGCTGCACAGTGACCACAATTCCGAGTACATTGGAAATATTTTATTTGCAGTGTGTTAAGGTTTTCAGAAACTGCTGTATTGTTATTGCCGGGAAAATGCTGACATATATTTTATGTAACACATCAGGCGGGATACAGACTCACTTTGCAGAACTGAGTAGCATTGCTACGGCCAATTGTTCAACACAGCATTTTGCTACGTTTTCTGACATGCTTAATAAAGATATTTTCATGATTCTAGATTCAGTCTGAATGCCATTAACTGCTGGCTTTCTGAGGGAGCAGAAACGCAGCTCGTAATGCCAGACTCCGCAGGTTTTGCTCAGCAGCCATTAGGTACGACTTCGGAGCCTCTAAAACCTGGAAATAAAAAGCACCTGGGCTGGTTGGCGGAACATGGGCTGCTGCTTTCTGGCCGATGGACGTTCTGCAAATTGACTTCGCCCATCAATTAGGGTAAGGCAGAGCCGGGGAGTATTTTCTCAGGGATGGGTATAGAGATGGTTGGATATTCTGGCACAGGGGAGACCTGGCAGAGAATATAAGGAAAGCGGCTGCTGTCAGCCTTTGTTAGGGACCCCGCAATATCCATGTGTTGCCTTGGCATCGTCTGGAGCCCGTGGACTTGCGTATCTTGCAGCCAGAATATGAAATCATTATGTCGGTAGAACGGGAGCTGCCTGTCGTCGTAATTGGTTTAGCTCACATTTAGTATTTTTTCACTTACAATCTTCTGCAGCGGATATCCGCAGTAGCGTTTTGGAATAGTACCTGGTTTTGCATGCGGTTTTGGTGTGCTGGGAGAAAATAGTCTGCTTGTTGCATTTCGAAGGATGGTGCTGATTGTGGTAGGGTTATTCTGGGCATCTCTGTGCACTTAAGAGAGCACTCTTAAGAGAGTGCGGCATCACTGAATGTCCCAGTGGAGAGGCGATCAGGCTCATATCACATCCCTTCCCAAGGAGGGCATACCTGCTCTTCAGGCAGGTGTCAGTTCTCCCCGACTTCTGTGGTTTTGTGCTTAGCCTGTAAAGTAGAGGGATTTTCACCATGGAGAAAGAAATATGCATGTAGGTTGTAGAGAGGGGGAGTCAGTCTCTTCTCCCAAGGAATGGCGATAGGACAAGAGGAAATGACCTCAAGTTGTGACAGGGGAGGTTCAGGATGGATATTAGGAAAAATTTCTTCCCTAAAAGGGTTGTCAAGCATTGGAAGAGGCTGCCCAGGGCAGTGGTGGAGTTGCCATCCCTGGAGGCATTTAAAAGCCAGGCAGACGTGGTGCTGAGGGACATGGTTTAGTGGTGGTTTTGTCAGAGTTGGGTTGATGGTTGGACTTGATGATCTGAAAGGTCCCTTCCAACCTGGACAATTCTATGATTCTGTGGTTCTATGTTTAACTTTTGCCATCGTGAGGACTGCAGGAGAGGGAAGAAGACTAGACCCTCGTGATACAGGTGTCCTCTTTGACCATGTGAGCTTGTAGGAAAGCTAGCAGTGCAGGAGAAGGATGGAGGCCAGGAGGAGCGCAAAGGAGGGGGTGGGATCTTCCATGTTCCTTTCACAGATCCCAAGGATGCCCCAGTTTGGTGCAAAAACTGAAGCAGGGAGTGGCAGAGAGTTGACTTGCTGTTTGGCATAGAGCTGAACAGCTTCTGAGTTGCTTAAAATAAGCACTTTAAAGGTAAACGGTCAAGTTATGCGCAAGTTGGAGCTGTGGGGAGGGTTGTGTTGCAGAGCTGAGACCATGATGTGGGGCAAGTCGGGGGGCTGGACTGTGACATTCCAGACAGTGTCTGTACTGAGGAATGTGGTGGCAGAGGGGCCGGAAGAAGAGGGTGTTGTGGTGAAGTGAAATAAAAAGCTGTATAAAGTTAGGCGCAGTGTGAAATGAACCCAGCGCGCTGGGGAGAGCTGGTGGGAGCTTTTGTCACTGCTGCGACAGTGTCACCCTGCTCTCACGAAAGCTTTAGTGCACCCAGATTTTCTTCCAGTACAAGGAGAGAAGCATGGCAAGTCCTTACCAATTTTATTTACTTTTCCTCAAATGTCTGCAGAACAGGGTGACTAATATCTAGAAGAAACAGTGGTTGCTTTTATGCTACTTCTTAAAAAACTTAGGGGAAAACATGATTATATTTTCCACAGTGATCTTTAGCTTCTTTCCTTGATGTGCTATTACGTTTTTTTCAAGGGAAATGCATCTGAACAAGTGATAGGACGAGGGGAAACGGGTTCAAGTTACGTCAGGGGAGGTTTAGATTAGATATTAGGAAACATTTTTTCACTGAAAGGGTTATTAAACATTGGAATAGGCTGCCCAGGGAGGCGGTGGATTCACCATCCCTGGAGGTGTTTAAAAAAAGGGTAGATGGGGCACTTAGGGACGTGGTTTAGAAGCGGCTCTTGTCAGGGTAGGCTAAAGGTTGGACTCGATGATCTTAAAGGTCCCTTCCAACCTCAACAATTCTATGATTCTATGATTCTATTAAAAAGCATAGCATAAAGCATGCGATCGTTAGCCTTTTTTGAAATTAATTGATGCTTAATGTGATGATCGACGTGTGCAAGAGGCACAGAGGCACTCCCTGTAGTAACTTTTGAATTTGACCAATTTTAGCCAGATTTTTTTCGGTGTGGATTTTGAAGATACCAAATTGTTGCAGAGTCCACGAAGGCAGAGGCGAGAGAAAAACCTCTTGCAGTCACCACGGAGTAAAAGCCGCTACGCGTTGTGTCGGAGAGTCCATGAGCGAGTTCACCAGGAGATACTAATCCATAATGCAGTGAGTTTCATCGCACCCTTTGCTCATAGATCTGTCCATCCCAGAGGAGCATCGCTCTTTTACAAGTCAGCCTTTGGCAAAGTGATGCCGTAATGTGAGTCCAGGGCTCTGATTTTCCTTCTGCAGCTGCTTCCCATCCCAGCTCAGACGCGTGGCATCCAAGGCATCGCGGAGCGCGGCACTACGGCGGGGTGTGCGATAGATCTCAACGTGCTTTGTAGATATATGCGAGCTCCGTAGGTTGGCCTGGTTACTGAGATTTTGTTCGATTGTGTTGGTTTAACTCAGTGGGAGGTTATTTGAGAAGGAAATGAAAGGCTCAATGAACAGTGAATGCTTGAAGAGGTGTTAAGAGGAAATACCAGACGTATAAGCTTTAGGATCTTTGTTTTAAAATTTTTTGCTGTCTCTTCAGCCAGCCTGGTGTTGAGCAGCACAGAAGTAAACCTGCAAGCACAGAGGAATGCCTACCTCCTGTCGGAGTGAGAGAGTCCCTGTTCAAGGGAAGAGGAGTTTGTGCAGAGAAGACCTGGGAGTCAAAAGAGCTCAGGATATAAGGAGAGCAGGTGTAAGGAAGATACCTATAGGAGAGATGGGGAGGGACTCTTTATGAGGGAGTGGAGCAATAGGATGAGGGGGAACGGTTTTAATCTGAAAGAGGGGAAATTTAAATTAGATATGAGGAAGAAATTTTTCACTGTGAGGGTGGTGAGCCCCTGGCCCAGGTTGCCCAGAGAATCTGTGGCTGCCCCATCCCTGGAGGGGTTCAAGGCCAGGTTGGCCGGGGCTTGGAGCAACCTGGTCTGGTGGGAGGTGTCCCTGCCCAGGGCAGGGGGGTGGCACTGGATGATCTTCAAGGTCCCTTCCAACCCAAACCATTCTGTGATTCTATGAAGAAATATTTTACAACGAGGGTGGTGAAACCCTGGCCCAGGTTGCCCAGGGAGGTGGTGGATGCCCCATCCCTGGAAACATTCCAGGTCGGGTTGGACGGGGCTCTGAGCAACCCAATCTAGTTGAAGATGTCCCTGCTCACTGCAAGGGGTTTGGACCAGATGGCCTTTAAAGGTCCCTTCCAAACCATTCTATGAGTCTATGAAATGTTTTATCTGCCTCGGTTGCTGGCCTGGCCACAGCCCGGGCTGTCGTGTCCCTGACCCGTGCAGGAGACGGGGGAACTGCAGGATTTCCCTGCAGGGTGGTAGGGACGGCCTGGTGGGAATGGGAGCGTTCAGAGGGGCACGCAGTGCTCTGTGTCTCTGTGTTGGGGACAAATTCTTCTGCAGATGGAAATAATCAGGAAGCCTCATCCTCTTAGATGAAAAAGCAAGAGGTTTTGTCCTTTTAGAACCTCTTTTTGTGACTTACGCTCTATTTATATTCTTAATTACTGGGAAATTGGAACTTTTTTGAATGTATTGTCCTAGAAAGGAGTATTTATATGGGAAAAAATCTGATTGTATAAATAGATGAGTCTAAAGTACTACAGAAAAAGAGGGCAATATTGGCTGTTCTAAAATCAAAACTTTCTTAACCGTTACAAGTGATCATGTCAATTATATCAGAAGCCCAGCAGCAGTGAGGTAGTGAGCGGGAGATTTGATTGCTGAAACAAATGTAATTTCCACAGCATTAAGATCTGGCCAAAACTACATTCTGAGGCAGCGGATTGCATTCTTATTAGACGACTGTGGTTCTCCCCGTTTTGCTATAGACGCACGCAGACTTATTACTGTTTAGGCCAAGTAGGGTAGAATAATATCTCACCTACTACGCACCCATGTGTCATTTCTGTCCAAGTTACAACAAAATATCTGCTTCTGAAACCTGTGATCATTATGGCCGCTGATTTTTGCATGCTTGGGATCGATATACTGGAAATAGGGTAAGCCTGGAGAGGTCGGCTTTGCTTTGCAAGATTTGAGAATTTGATCTACGCTTAGGAGGAACGCACCGTGTACGAGAAGTCTGCTTTCCCTTTGGACTGAACTTCAGTGCCAGATGAGTTTCTTTCCCAATATTCTTAATTTTTCCTTCTTTCTGAAAAACCTAGTAGTAAACCTGAGGCTTCTAGGTCCAGGGTTGAAAAGCTCTTTGTGTTTGCATTTAGGTTACATCGCTGGTGACTCTTGCCGTTGGTCTAGCACGAGTGCAGTTCTGCGAGCGGCAGTGGGGGAGGTGCTCGCATGAAGAGGCAAGAAGAGCTCTTGCATATTTTTACAGTCGTTTCAAATAAAGTTCTCGTTGCTGCCAGGTGAAAGGCAGCAACAAGGTGGCAGAGGCTGAAAGTGGAAGGCTCTGTTGAAGGAGATGTCAAGACGAAGCATTGACTTCCTTCTCCAGATTTTATGCAGTTGGATTATCACTCACTTTTCAAAAACTTCTTAATTATCGCTTTGATTTATTCATCTTTCCCGAAGTTTTTTCACACGATTAGTGAAAGATGGTTGCATGTGCCTATCTTCTGTTCTAAGCAAGATGCTGTAATGCTCTTAAACCCAGCATCCGTCTGTATCCCTCATAGTTGCCTGCACATCATTCTCCACTTCTTGAGCACTCCTTGTTTAACATTTCTGCTTGAGTACGTGTGAATTTGTACGGTTAATATTAGAGCTCAACTATACTGTGAGATCAGATGATTTAAAAAAAAGGAGGATAAAAATCTCATTTCATGAAAATAAATCTTGTGGAACCACGTCTAACCTTTAAAGTGAGCAGGAGTACTTCTGAGGAAGTGAATTCTGTGAAATTGCGCTGTTAAGAGGCAGTTGGTCGTCTCTCTCCTGACTCCAGGGCATTAAAACTCAGCCCCTGATCTTGATACTGTCTAAGAGATCACCTGATGGGTCAAGAGCTGGCACGTAATTTCAAGCCCATGGTGTGTGCCGTGACTGCACTACACTGGGTTTGATACAGGTTTGGTTTGCCAGATACTGAACTGGTGCACTGGGACGGACCCCGAGGGTGGGCATCAGTCCAGCGTCTAGTCACAATCCCTGAAGTGGTGACATATAAACCAAGGAAAGCAGCTAGACCATCTCCAAAGGAGAAAACAGACCTTGGTTCATCTCTTTCAGTGCTATTAACGCTGCAGACGGTCTCCAGAGTGGTTTTGGCAGAGTGAGGTTTGGCACTGGTGCAGCATCACTTGGTGGCACCCTTCCTCGATTAAACGTTGGCACGGCCTATCTGTGCTAGCTGCTGCCTTCGATCCTGCCCCCAAAGTTCCTCATCTAGGACAAGTGGCGGTGAATGAGGCTGTCGTACGACGGCGCTGCTTTGTCAGCAGCAGCAGATTCGGGTGAAGTTTAACCGCAGAAGCTTTTCCGAGACAGAGCAGGTGGAAAATACAAAACCTTGCATCGCTTGAGAAGGGATGTTCTTGTTCTGCTCACAAAGCAGTTGCAGAGAAGTCTTTATGTGATGTGATGGATCTAAATGGGTTAAAAATAGCATGGGAGCAAGCCAGTAACAAATTCCTGTAGCTGCTTTTCCAGGCTGCAGGCACTCTTTAGTAATTCTCCTCCACAGAGGAAAGTGGAAGGAGCGGCTTGATGGACTGGTCCCTTTCCCATCTCCTGAAGAGTTTGGTTCCTTATGAAGGCAGGACATCAGCCAAGGTGGGCCCCCGGTCTGATATAGTTCAATTTGAATGTGTTGCTGGCAATGAATGTATTGTGGTGCTCGTTGAAGAGAGGCATGAAAAGGGATTGACCTGAGACCCAAATTAGGGTTAGGATTGGAGCCGTTTGGCATTTAGAGTTCTCCAAAGAGGAAGAAATACAGATTCTATCAATCATTGTCTTCCTTCTTTTTTTTCTTCTGTTTTTCCTTCCATTTTTCTTCCTGCTGTTAAAGTCTTGAAGGTGGATATTGATGGTTTATGAGCAACTTAATGTTAAAACAAAAATAAAAGTCTTTGATACTGAAAAACTTCAGAGTTTGGGGATAGGTTTTATTCTTAGCTTTTTTTGATCCGACATGGATTAAGGCACCAAGAAAACGCATCAGTTACATTGAAAAGTCTTCCCATATCACCTCATCCCCCATCGTCGTTTAGGTGAAGTGTTGAGGGTAGCGATAATAGAAGGAGATTGTAAGCCCAAGTATTGGAAAACATTGTTTGGGATGGGTCCAGGGAAGAGTGTTGCAGGAACACATGTAAATGGTTTTATGAAGAAAAGGAATGACTGGTAGAGCTTTCTGGTCTCTTGTCTTGGTCCTTCTTTTGGTATTTCACTGAAGTTCCCAGCTCAACCCAACTCACCAGCTGATTGTCCAGTTTCTCCTTTTACTCTTGCAATTAGTTATGGGATTTCTCCCCAGGAGAGAAAAGCAAAGCAAGGCAGCGCTGTGCTAGTGAGAATATGAATGTGCTCATTGAAAGCTTCATTTAATGTTTATAAAACATCAGGGATCACAGAAATGTTGTAACTTCAAGTTAGTGATATATTTTGTATTTCTTTAAAAAAACACAATTAATGCACTTTGAGGCTGCTGAAACAGTGAAGCAAGCGTTTGTAGGTTTGTAGGAAATCTGTGTCACGCTTCTAAAGTTTATAGCTGTGGGTAGGAGGAGAAGTGTCATCTTATCTCCAGGAACTAAAACATCCTGATTGTATCACATAGAATCAACCTCCAAATTTCATTCCCGCACAGAGAAACCCAGTCAAATAAAATTGCCCGGTTTTGAAGAAGGGCTTTGAAGCTTTGTGACCGCTGGCATTTGTGTCAAGCCAGGGTTATTTACAGGCTGCTGTGAAGGGTCTTAACTAATCACTAGTAGCGTTAGCCTGTTTTTCATCTCTCAGAGAGCAAAACTATCAAATCCTTGAGTTTTGAGTGGGGTTGAAGAGGTTTTTTACTTTTGGCATCATGTTGCGACGTCTGCTAGAGGCACAACAGGCCAGTGTGGTTCATTTTGCTTTCAATATGTAAAAAAAGCAGTACGTGGGAGGTAGAAACAGAGTCTGCCTATGAGGATGGAGGTTGGAAATATTGTCCAGGCGTGTAGGGTTTGAGTTGGGAAAGCCAGAGCTCACCTAGAGTTCATTCTCACAAGGGGATGTCAAGGGCAGCAAGATGATGACCTGGTCTAGTGGGAGGTGTCCCTGCCCAGGGCAGGGGGGTTGGAACTAGATCTTTAAGGTCACTTCCAATCCATTCTGTGATTCTGTGATCATCTACTCTTATGTCGTGGCCTGTTGCTGAATGGGACGCATGATTTAACACTAGTGGACACAGATAAGGCTGAGGTCCTCAGTGCCACCTTTGCTTCAGTCTTCATCATCGAGGTCTCCGTGGTTAGTGATGGGGTTTGAGAAGCAGAGGAACATCAGCAGTGGGCAAGGGTTAAGTCAGGGATTACTTGCAAGTCTGTGAGACCTGATGAGCTCCATCTGCGGGTGCTGAGAGAGGCAGCTGATGTTAATGCAAGGCCACTCTCTGTTCTCTCTGATATCTCATGGAGATTGTGGAAGGCCCTCAATGACGGGAGAAAGGCAAATATTGCATCCATCTTCTTAAGGCCACAGGGATGACCCAAGGAGCTACAGGCCAGTCAGCCCCACTTCAGTCCCTGGGGACATCATGGACTGAATCTTCTTGGAACAAATTTCTGGGCATGTGCAGGAAAAAAAAGAGTTTGAGAACAGTCAACATGGATTTACCAAGGCTAAATCACGTCTGACCAACCTGTTTGTCTTGTAGGTTAAAATGGTTGGATTTATGGGTGAGGGAAGAACAGTGGATGCCGTTTACCTCAACTTTAGGTTTCAACACTGTCTCCCACCGTATCCCTATATCCAAGCTGGGATGTTACGGTGAGGATGAGTCGACAACTAAATGCTAAAAAAATTGGTTGGATGGTCTGTGTCAGAGTGTCCTACTCTACCTGGAGGACAGTGTACAAGTGGAGCACCACAGGATTTATCTTGGGACCTGTCCTGTTGGCATCTCTGTCAACCTTGACGGAGTATACTCATCAAGTTTGGAGATGGCGCAAGTAATGTTCACCGGAGAGTCCTGGACGGGCTGAGGGAATGGGCCAAGAGGAAGCTCATGAAATTTGGAAGGGACAAATGCAAAGTCCTGCACTTGGAATGGAGAACCCTTTGCAACAGTCCAGGCTGGGGATGAGCTGACTGGGGAGCAGCTTGCCGAAAAGGACTTGGGGGTTGTGCCCTTGGACGCTGGCAGCAGGGGAAGCCACCAGCGTCTCAGGCTCTTTAAACTGGAGCACAACCCGTAGACGGAGGGAAGTGACAACCCCCTTTGCTCGGCATCAACAAAATCCAGTTGTCTGTCCCACAGTACAAGAAAAACTTCAACAAACCGGAGTGAGTTCCTCAGCAGGCCACCAGCGTTGTTTTCTTTTGAGACAAAATCATCTACGTGTAATGCAGATGTATTTTCTGTAAGATCTTAGATGCTATGATAAAAAATGAGCTAGATAAGCTGTATCAGTCGATCTGTGTCATGTTGTCGTGAGTGTGCACGTTGCAAAGCCAGATTACGAATAAGAGCTAAGCAAGTAGGCAACTAACTATTCCCAAAATTATCTGAGGGTTTTTTTCTGTGTTGAGTTAAGGCTGAGAATGAGAAGCATGTGTTCTCCCTGCGCATAGCTGGGTCTGTTGGCAAAACTGTTACCAACCATCTAACAAAACTAAGAAGTGGGTTGAACTTCCCAGGTTTTACATTTGTAGGAAAGGCAGTCAAGATTTTTTTTTTTCCCCACCAGCAGCAGATTGCATGGAATCCAAACTAGGTGGCTACCATCTGCTTTCACACAGGCTTTGAAAACATGGGCCAGCCCTCCACGGCATGGGTGAGGAAGACGGAGGAGAGTGTTTACAAGTCTGTGTTTACAGGATTTTGGGATTAATGTGCTGTTTTCTTATTCTGAGTCAGAGTCAAACTGAATTAGGCTTTGACTGAAATGCTGAGTGCCACTCGCTTTCAGCGCCGCGTTTAAAAGATGAGCTTCGAAAATCTTTCTCTACCAAAATATTTTCACCCCACCCAATCCAGTTTGATATCATAATCCTGCAACGTGTGTTTTGACGTTTTTCTGCTCTCAGTCCAGTCTAACAGTCTCAGATGAGATATTCTGGAGTCTCAGTGGTGAAGTAGAATCCCTCAAAATTTTTGGAGGAAAAGGAGAATAAGGTTTTAGGATTTGGTCTAATGTATGGGTAACTGTGATTTCTGAAGTAGGATGCCCTGACCCAGGCAGAAGGGAGACATCCCAGAGTCAATAAATCACAGGGTGACTTGAATTTGCCATGCTGCTGTCAGGGCATGTTGTGTTTGAGACGCATAAGTACATCTTCTATTTTTCATCGTATTATATTATAAAAATATAATAAAACAGAAAAAACTGATGTTAGCGTTGCAGTTAAGTTCAGACAGGTGCTGGAGCGAGCCCCGGTGGGAGGACATCAGGGCAAGGTGCTTGTGCCAGGCTTCTCCTTCTGCCCTGGTCTCCTGCATCGCCGTCGTTGTAAGGTCACCTCCTGTTTGGGGTTTTTAAGGGGGGCGCGTTGCTACAAGGGACGAATTGTCGGGTGGTGACCCCAGTCAGTGCAAACGACTGGAGGTGTCACTCAATCTGCAGCGTCCCTCGTGAAGCCGAAGGAATAATGTGCCTGAGATCAAGTGGTGTGACCCGCAATGCAGAAGGATACGCCGGTAAGGAGCAGGGTTCCTCACGCACGACGAGAAGCCTGGTTATTTCACTTGACTTGGCCAATTTAGCTGATTTCACACGGAGGGGCTTGGCTTAAGCTTTTCTCGGCTGTGTGGGTGAATCGGAGGGCTTTACGGCAGCAGGTGAGATTTTGTATCAGTAAAAGGAGTGTTTTGATGGTTCGTTTATTGGGCATTTCCGTGCCTAGTTTTTGCAGTGCCTCACATGACGCTGCCGTTCCCAGGTCCTGTTCAAAGGAGACATGAACAACTCCACTGCACGAGGAAAGCAGCGTTTGCACAAGGCAGGAGACAACAAAACATCTGGCCTCCGTGTTTCCTTTAGTTCTTAACTTGAAATCTTCAGCTGGATCGTCGTTTACATTACAGCTCATTTACGCCGCTGTTAGAGGAGGTGTGGGTATAATTTATTCTCACATTTACGCTGCCGGAGTGGTTTAAAGTGGTAAGTGAGAATCAGGCCCTGGGTTTTCTGGTGGTTTCTTTTTGTTCTAATGAAGGATGCACAGCTGGATGCAGTAGCCTTTAACCAAACCCTGGAGCATCTCTTCATTACTCTTAATTCACAGCCGTGCCTGGGAGACCTGTTGCGAATAAGTGAATTGGAGGAAAGCGAGACTCGTTACATCGCAGAGCTGCTTTGTTCTTTTACTTTGAGAGTTATAGTTTTGTTTTGAATTATTTAGGCTGCTTCGTTACGTGTTCTGTCATCCTGGCTTTGTGCGCCGTTATCAATGGGACGGCTCAGGCGGAGGGGTGGGGGGCGGTTCCTGCTCCAGCCGCTTGCACTTGGATTTACTCGTGTGACCTTTCGACACAGGAATGGGTTGATAAATCTTTGCTGACAAGCGAAGAGGCATTACCACTTGTAATTTGCAAATGCGAAACAGCGGCAATTAGGGAAGAGCGACTTTGTAGCACCGGCCCTAGGAATTTATTTAAGGGAAGACGGATTTGGGGTGAAGTGTTGATAAAGAATGTTTTGGTTTTGCCAGGTTCCTGAAAAGCTCTTTTTAATAAATTGCTCATCTTTGGAGGGCTGTAAGAAATACCACGGATTGCCTTTTATCAGCCTATAATGTGCTTTCATCACTCCGGAGAAGTATGTGATAGTGGTACTGAGTTGGTCCCTGGAGAAAGCCGAGGAGACATTGCTAACGGCTCCAGAGTTACGGCTGCAGCGAGTCTGCGTTAAAATGGAGCTTATGTTTCCTCGTTAGTACAAATCTCTCTCTGTCCTTATCACCAAAGTGCTGCTGCTGGTTTCTCACGCGCGGAATTACTTTTCTGTAATGGTACAAGTAATTTAGCTCAGTAATACCGGAGTCAAAACCAACTCCTTTCTGAAATGTTATGATTTATTGCTTCTTGAGGCTCTTAGCGTTGAAATGGCTTTCCATTCTTGAAACTCGTAAGGCATCTAAATATTACGCTGCATTTACTAAGAGGCGAAATCTACTTGGTGTTGAAGGCATTGAGATAATAAAGATGGGATCCTGAATGGCCATTTTGCAAACATTTCCTGACAGTAGCATTGAAAAGTAACTAGATATTAAAAATCATAGAATTGTCTAGGTTAGAAGGGACCTTTCAGATCATCGAGTCCAAGAATGTTGTAACTCTGCCCTATTTATTAAGCAGGTTTCTCAGTTTTCTCAGGAATTTGTGTTTTCAAACTTGCAACTCTGTACCTGTTGAATGCTGTGCAACATGCCCCAGTGCTTGAGGAACAAAATAAAAGAGTAAACAATGATTTCTTGGTTTAATCTTCCCATTTGAAAAAAAAAATAAAATAATGGTAACACTAGAGTTCTTAAATTGTTCATCTGAGCCTAGCTAGGGATAGTGGTTTATCAGATTATAAATGTGCTTTCATTACCTGGAGGTATATAATATGTTGGTCTGTGAAATACACACTTGGGCAATGAGAAGATGAAGGTCACAGAAGTCTCGCTGGATGCCCGCCAGTGAGTGTATTAAAATTAAATAAATCCTTGATGCATTGTCGATGGCGCACATACAGATGCTCTCTCTGCTTCAGAGCAGGACGAATGCAGCGTGTGCATTTGCGTACCTGCATCTCACTGACAGGACAAGGGGTGACGGGCACAAACTGGAACATGGGAAGTTCCATCTCAACATGAGGAGGAACTTCTTTGCTGTGAGGCTGGCAGAGCCCTGGCACAGGCTGCCCAGAGAGGTGGGGGAGTCTCCGTCTCTGGAGACATTCCAACCCCGCCTGGACGCGTTCCTGTGCCACCTGCTCTGGGTGACCCTGCTCTGGCCGGGGGTTGGACGGGATGATCTCCAGAGGGCCCTTCCAACCCCTGCCAGTCCGGGATTCTGTGACACTTTGCAGCCCTGTTGCAGATAAACATCCTTACCTTTGGCTGATTTTCTATCTTCAAAGACTTTTTTTAGCAATTGCATCCCGTTCCTGTGACACCTGCTGGTGTTTTTACAGGTGAGGGTCTGCTGGTATCTCCAGAGGGTTAGAACTAAGCCGTGCGTTTGATACCTCCTGGAGCCTCTCCTGGTCGGGCTCACGGCTGGTTAAGGCGACTGCTGCTGGTTAAAAGGCGGCGTTGTGCCCTGTAATTAGCAGACACGTCCTCATCTTCCTTCTCCCCAGATGACGGAGAGTCAAAACAGGCTTTTGGCAGCTCCCACTGTCCTTCCACGAAACAACTGGAAACCCTCTGTCTTGCTCTATCTGCTGTTGTGCTGTGACGGGCCAAGGCCTCATGTTGCACCAGGGAAGGTTTAGGATGGATACTAGGGAAAATTTCTTCACTGAAAGGGTTATTAAGCATTGGAACAGGCTGCCCAGGGAAGTGATGGAGTCACCGTCCCTGGAGGTATTTACAAGACGGGTAGACATAGTGCTTAGAGATATGGTTTAGTGATGGTTTTTGTTCAGTGTTAGGTTGATGGTTGGACTTGATGATCTGCAGGGTCCCTTCCAAGCTGGGCAATTCTATGATCTAAATCTGCCAGCAAACTCTGGGCTTTGCCATCCTGCCTTACGCCAACTCTCAGGCTTACCACTGCCCACCCATAATTATTTTACGTTTTAGCTTCTGCGGCTAAGTGAAGGTGAACTGGAGTTTGCCTCCGAGGCGAGCTGGTTCCCCTTCTCCTTCCAGTATACTACTTAGCGGGCTTTGAAAACTGCTGACAGTTGTTTTAAGAGCTGATTTTCAGGTCGGGCCTTTTGTAACTCTGCAGCAGGAGGAAGATATTGTTAGAAACCAGGGGAACGGAAGGGTTGCTGTTGCTCGAGGCAGGAGGAAAGGGTGCTTCGCTGCTGGAGAATAATGCTTTAAAGTGCTTCTCCTGCCCCTCCTGCTAAGGCACTCAGGAGTTCGCTCCCGCTGTCGGGCTGAGATGTATTATTGATAGCACCACAGCAAACCAGGAGGAGGTTTAAAACAAGGGCTGGGGTCCAGAAATGATTTGCTTAAACGATCACCAAAGATGCTGGGGGAGAAAATGAATTGCGGAGTTTTTGCCAGGGACTTGAGGAAATTTGAAGGGGGGCCGTACAGGAGAGTATTCCCGCGTGCAGTGTGCTGCAGCAGTGATTTTTTTGTTTTCTCAAGGTGTAAAAGCAGGTGGTGTGTGAGCGCTGATTACTTAGGTGAGTGCCTTTCAAGCACTCCTCTAATTTAGCACATACGAAAATAGCACCGCGTCTGTTAAACGTATGATGTTGCTCTGAGTCTTTATGTTTGAGCTCATTGGAAAAGCAGTCAGTTCTCTTGTTGGCATGTACGCTGAAGAGCAGGAACAATGCAGGGCAGTTATGTGCTCAGAGTTGCTCCAAGCAGCGAACAAAAATACGTTACAGTCCCGCAGAAGTAGCAATTAATGGTGTGCATTTATGGAAAAAGAGGGCAAGTGCTCTTCCTTTGTGGTCTGAAGCCCTGTCCTCATGAGGTCACGTCAGGCAAAAGCTGCTGGTGGATATAAGCACCTCAGGTACAGCTTTTTACAGTGAAAAATAGGCAAGAAGAATGCTTAATCTGTCTCTCCGCCTGGGAAGCAGCAGAGGCACAACGGAGCACCAGGGCCCTCGCTGTGTGAGGACGGAGGCAGGCTTTGGTTTTGGTTTTGGCAACCGCAGAAATGTGAAACAACATCTGGCTGTTGTGGCTTCGGCTCTTGCAGGTCAAACCCAGCGTGCCTGAGTGCAGGGCTGGCTCCTTATCCTGCCCCGTGCAGGCTCTGCGCCTGTGTTCATAGAATCACAGAATGGAAGGTTGGAAGGGAATGTTGTTTCTTCCACCCCCCTGCCCTGAGCAGGGACACCTCCCACCAGCCCAGGTTGCTCCAAGCCCCGGCCAACCTGGCCTTGAACCCCTCCAGGGATGGGGCAGCCACAGCTTCTCTGGGCAACCTGGGCCAGGGGCTCACCACCCTCAGAATAAAGAGTTTCTTCCTATTATCTCATCTAAATCTCCCCCTTTCCAGTTTAAAACTGTTCCCCCCTCATCCTGTGGCTCCCCTCCCTGCTCCAGAGTCCCTCCCCAGCTTTCCTGGAGCCCCTTTAGGGACCGGAAGGGGCTCTAAAGTCTCCCCAGAGCATTCTCTTCTCCAGGCTGAACCCCCTCAACTCTCCCAGTCTGTCTTCACAGGTGAGGTGTTCCAGCCCTCTGGTCCTCTCTGTGGGCCTTTTGTGGCTGTGTTGTGATGGGGTCTCGTACTGCCCTCTGTACAAAACTGGGTTGAATATTCCAAGACCCTGGACCATTTCCATCCCTTGGCATCATAAACATTTCAGCAAGCGCTGATTTTCTTGGTTTTTCCTGTGCAACTGGAGAACTGAAATCTGCGGTGAATATATTAACATACATTGAATTATAGAAGAGATATTTAGCATTTTTCCTGAAGGAGCCTAAAATGCTTTACAGAGGCTTTCATGTATCACTACACAAATGCAGCCACTTTTGCTTCATGCTTAGATATAATTCAAGATGGAGGGTGAGAATTTTGCCTGGGGAGCTCAGGTAAACCAGAATAAGCCCCCAGATTGATTGGTACGGACGAGTCTTAGCTCAAGATATGCCCTGCCACCCTGTAGGGAGAGCTGTCAGGAAAAGATCCAGATCAGTGGGTGCACAAAGGAGCTTGTTGAGCCATTGCGACTACATCCTTCTACAGAAAGGGGTGGATGCTCCATTGTGTCTCCTAGTGTATTTGCAGGAGGACATATCACGAGCGTGAGCAAAGAATGTTGTTGCATAAACCCAGGAGATGGCTACAACTGCCACCCAATCCCCCTCTGTCCCATCCTCCCCAAAAGAAGGTGTCTCAAAATTGCAGGTGACCGTATACTGCTGGTGACAGAGGATGGCCTTAGGCTGAGGGGTGACATCTCACTGTGTCCGTGGTCTACCTCTTAGAGATGTGGAGGTGCAAGACCAGGCCTGCAGCTCTTTTTGAACCAGCTGCACACTCCACTGTGCCATTGCCGTGAATTTGCATCCTCCTTCTGAAATGAAAAACCCTCCAAATATTCAGGGCAAAATATCACCTGGCTTCTTTGCAGGAGGACATATCATGAGCATGAGCAAAGAATGTTGTTGCATAAACCCAGGAGATGGCTATAACTCCCACCCAATCCCCCTCTGTCCCATCCTCCCCAAAAGAAGGTATCTCAGAGTTACAGCTGACCTTATACTGCTGGTGACAGAGGATGACCTCAGGGTGAGGGGTGACATCTCACGTGGCTTGCTGTGGCCATGGTCTACATCATGGCGATGCGGAGGTGCAGGATCACGTCTACGTCTCTTTTTGAACCAGCTGGCTGCCCCACTGTGCCATTGCCGCGAATTTGCATCCTCCTTTTCTTCTGAAATGAAAAACCCTCCAAATATTCAGGGTGAAAACCGCTAAAATATTCATCTATTCTTAGGCTCATTAAGGCAGCGTAATTGGATGTAGGCGCTTCCTCCGCTCTAACGGTGCTGTCTCGCTCCTGAGCCAAGATTCATTTCCACGGGCAAGAGGATGCTCTGCGCTCTCTCCTCGCGGATAAGGGATGTGTGAAGACTCCCTGTAGCTCACCTCTCTTGGAAAGCAGCAGAGTGTGGCAGCACCTACCTCGCTTCAACCCTTCCCGGGGATGGCTTTGCTCACCGCTGCTGCTTTTGCTCCAGCCCTGAGCGGGGATCGCTAATCAAGGCCGTAATCAACCTCTTGCAGGTCTTTTGTTTTCCAGATTGGTGTTCTGTGGCTTCCTCTTCCTGTGATTTTTTTTTTCCCTGTTTCTAACAAAACTGCATCCATTTGAAGGCTCCTGCTCCGTCTCCTTTCTTTAAGATGTATTTTTGCGTTTTTGCCCCTTTTGTAATTGAAACACTCCATGATCAGGATCTCTCTGGGTGCTCTCAAATGCACAGTGAGACAGATTTTGTCCTAAAGAGACCTGATTTGTAATTTGCACTCAGTGGAAGGCCTTCAAATGGAAAAGCTGTTTACAGTGTCTCTATTAGATGTTAAATAGCACTCATAACAGGCTGGAAAAGGTGAAATACCATTTTTAGAGGCTGAGGGCAGCTGGAGTTGCTTTCTTGAGTCTACAGCCACCAGGACGGTGGCAGCATCATGAAAGGCTGCAGTGTGTGTTGGGCGTTGGCACCCGGCCCCCAACAAACTACCCCGTAAAAATAAGCTTAACTTACACTTAAAAATAAGGTTATCATCAAAAAAGCATTAACTTGTTGCCACCACCAGCTCCTATTATGTGTTTGGTGGCAGAATGAACTCCTGGCTGCAATCAAAGGTGGGTTGAGCCTTAAAGATAACCTGGGACAGAAGGGCAAAAGGAGAAGTTTTACAGGATCACAGAATGGCGGGGGTTGGAAGGGCCGTCTGGAGATCATCCCGTCCAACCCCCGGCCACAGCAGGGTCACCCAGAGCAGGTGGCACAGGAACGCATCCAGGGGGGGTTGGAATGTCTCCAGAGATGGAGACTCCACCACCTCTCTGGGCAGTCTGTGCCAGGGCTCTGCCACCCTCACAGCAAAGAGGTTCATCCTCATGTTGAGATGGAACTTCCCATGTTCGTGTTTGTGCCTGTTACCCCTTGTCCTGTCCCCGGGCACCACTGGGAAGAGCCTGGCCCCATCCTCCTGACGTCCACCCTTTAAGTATTTGTAAGCATTGATAAGATCCCCCCTCAGCCGTGTCTTTTCCAGACTGAAAAGACCCAAATCCCTCAGCCTTTCTTCGTAAGAGAGGTGTTCCAGTTTATGGTACCCCGGTAGGTTTGAGATAACCCTTAAGTTTGCTGATGGATGGTGCCAATTCTCCTGCAGCCCTCAGGCTACAGATGGACAGGCTGCAGAGGTGTCGAGGAAGAAGGAGGGTATGAAGGAGCTGGAGGAGGATGCCCTGGAGGAGCCATCAAGCAAACAATTCACTGATTTTTAGCGTGTGTCAAATCTCACTTATATTTCGGGCTGTTGTATTTAATGAAAGGTGGTGTTGCGCCATCCCAGTTTTATTCACAGCTCCCCAATTTTGTAAACGTTGTCACTACAAAATGCAGAGCTGCTGGAAAGGCTTCTTGTTAAAGTCATCGTGTGGAAGTGAATTAGCATTTAAGGATTTGGGTTCATCCCGTTTCATTTGGGCTATTCTCGTGCGAGTGTTAGACTTGCACAGAGCAGGCCAGATCCTGATGTAGCGGCTTGAGAGCAGAAATACTGCTGAAATGTCGCGTACCTGGGACACGGTGACTTTTGGGAGGGATCTAGAGTTTGTGGCCCTTGCTGACCTTTTTAAGGACAGTTGGATGCTTTCGTGCCATCAGTTCATTGAAGGCGTTGAATAGCTTTCTAATTATTAACATCCACTTGTAACACCTTGAGGTTGAGCTTTGAGGCTGCAATTTGTGTACTGGAGACAGATGGGTGAAACGCTGCAGATAAGCAGAGGTCAACTGGTTAAGCCTTATTTTGTGAATAGCCTTGTTGGGGTTAGAGAGTGTATTTACTGTATAATCTGTGGAGATGGGTGTAAGAGAGCCTTTGAAGGAATTAGTGAAAATCATTTGAGACTACTTTACATTCAGGCAGTAGAGACTTGCTGCAGAATCCGAGACTACCCGAAGGTGTGAGGGACCCTCTTGTGCTCTCCCACCGATGTCGACCCTAGCGACACATTTAAAAATTGCTTTTCCGCCTGCCGAACTGATCTGCGACTTCACCGTGGCCTGATGAAGTGGAGTCCTCGTTAAATTCGCTGAAGGCTGGGACTTCAGTCCGGTCCTGCGTGGGCTCAACAAAACGGTCAAGCGCATCTTGATTTTAAGCGTGCTGAGAGCTGGGGCTACTTGAGCACATGGTAAAGTGTTTTGCTGGCGTCTTTGGTCCTCAGTGGGGCAAGGGAGGTGAATTCTGCCGTCTGGATTTAAAGACAAGTTGCTGGTTTTTTTGAAGAATACCACAAGAGGAAATTTTGGGTGCTTGGAGGATGCTCCCGCCTGCCAAAGCAGATGCTTCATGGGGTGATTGTGCTATGTGGTAGCGTCTCTTTATCTCCGACACCAACGGATCATTTTTGCTCCAGAAGAGTGATGCAAAAATGCTGACACTCCTCATTTTTCGAAGGAAAAATACAAATCTGGCAGTCTTGTGTGAACAGATGCGGTGTCTGGGCTGGATGGACAAAGTTAGCTGGGCAGTGGTGAGTTTGCTCACCGTAAGAATCTGCATCAAAATGGGAAATTATGGGAGCTGGAGAAATCAGGCTTGGAAAATAGCTATTTATTGGTAGCGCTCGCACAGCGAATGCTGGGATCATGATCCTGGCAGCGTGTTGTTGACGTGGAGTGCAGTGTCGCAGCAGGGCAGCGCTTACAGCCTGTCTGGCTGGGAAATCTGTGGAATCTGGCACAAAACTACAGAGGTGCTGGTTTGCCACTCACCTCTGCTGGGTATGAGCAAGCGGCAAATTAACGGGGGCTTGCTGGAGTAGCTTGTGCTCTGTCTGGCTGCGTAGAGGAAAATCTTCCTTTAGAAAACGTTTTTGGAGTCAGTGTTTAGGTATCGGCAGAGGGAGGGGGCTTTTGCTCTCGCGCCCACCCTTTTTCATTCTTCACCCATTGAATACCCATAAAACTTCGTGTTGTCGGGTGCTGGGAGAGCGGTTTTAACTTAGAAAAAAAGGTAAACCGTCCTGATCCCGTTTAGTGGCTGTGTGGATCTATAAACGGGGATGAATCATCTCCCCATGAAAGCACGGTGATTATGTTGCTGCAAATGGGTAGGAAGGATTTAACTTGGCTTTCCTTTGAAACTCTAAAACTGATGCTGTCAGAGGCACTCAGAAGCGGCAGACGCAGCGAGAGATGTCCGAAGCAGACGGATCTGCAGACCAGCTGTCCAAAGGCTCGGGTCGAAGCTGCACCGTCATCCCCATCTCGGGCTCTAGAGCAAATCTGGTGGTCCTGGTGCGGGTTTTTTTTGCCCACCATAAAACCGAAGCCATCTCCATACATGACAGGAGCACTGTGAGCATTGGTTCATTAGCATTTGTATTAACTTCTGAGAGCATTACCACTGCTAAGCACTAACAGAAGGCTTCAGGAAGCAGAAGTAGAGGCTTGCTGCGTGTCCAGAGGAAGACTGACCAGTCTGCGTCCATAATCTCTAAGCTTTGTGCATGGCTCACGGCTTCTAGGCCGTTTCTGGCTCTTGTTGTTCTTCCCTGCTGTTGGATTTAAATTCTCCTGTCCTGAGCAGCCGGCTGCTGGAGCGATGGGTAAATCCAGTTCGTGCACCAAGTTATGAGGACAGTAAGAGATCAGAGATGTCAACAAAATGTTCAAGATGTTCAAGGCCAGGTTGGACAGGGCTTTGAGCAACCTGGTCTAGTGGGAGATATCCCTGCCCACGGTAGGGGTTTGGAACTAGATGATCTTTAAGGTCCCTTCCAACCCAAACCGTTTGATGATTCTATAAAATTTGGGTAGCCTTTAGCCCCATATAATGCAGATTGTGCAGCGCCGGTGCGTTGCCCTGCTGCAGGAGGTGTGTGTTGCTCTTCGCCACAGCATACTCTGCTGCTGGGCTCACTTCAGGGCCACAAACCGGAGCGGGAGTGATGAGTTGGTGGCATTCACAGACACGTTTGCAGGGGAGCCCTGTTTTTTTTTAATAGAGCATCCAGAAGTAGGTGCAGGGAATTCACATTGTGTTTCCCTGGAAGTTCTCCAGACAGATTTCCTAATTCTGAATCCTGATGATATAAGGGGCAAAAAAACTCCAGAAAACCTTAAGTGCTGTTCTGTTATTACTGTTTGTTATCCTGAAATTCCTTGCTGGGTTGCTGGCTTGACCTCGGCAGTAAGATAATGCCCCTGAACTGGGAAAAAAATGGTAATAATTGAGAGGTTCAGTGACCAGCAGTATCTGAAAGGCCATTTTGCTCTTCTCAGATTACTTTTGGTTATCCAAACAACCTGACTTCAGGCACGAATTGGATTTAGAAGATGCTGATATGCTGGAGGTCCTTTACATTCCCGTGCCTCGGTTTCCCCACATCTTTCCCCAGATGTCTTTCTAACATGCTTGACCACCACTCAGCACAAGGTAGTCCCGCTGCTGGGTCACCCTCCAGAAGATGCTGTAATACTGACACTGAGCGGCTAATTTTGTCCTTTGTAAATTTAATTAAGACTTTCAGAGAACACTCCATTGTCTTCAGGAGTTTAGGGGAAGTTCTGTAGATGAATAGTTTGCCTGTTTTCCCTGACGTGCTTTGTTTCTAGCCCAGGTTTATCATCAGTCTTTCCCAGACTTTCATTAAAAGCAGCAGTGTGTCAGTGTGTATTATTCTGGTTAAGTCCAGCCGCATTAACATCTTACTGATTTCTCATGCAACATTTCTCCTACCCAGGAGAAACCAGGAGAATGACTTCCCTCTAACGTGAGTATTCATACCGTGAGAAGAAGGAAGAGTACGGATTATACTTAAAATCGTACTTTTGAAGTACCAGTCTGGGTTGATGGAATTGGTCTGTTACTGCTCCCCAAGGCATACTATAAACTTGTAATGGAGGGGCTGGACGTAAATAAATGCTTTAAGCAGTTTAGTTGGAAGTCTGGATCTTCACCTTACCCTCTTTCCCTCTTCAGTCTCCGTTCCTCCCTCCTGCCTGGCACTGGAATGATTTGAAGAAGGGGTTTGTGTCTGTTTTCACGTGGCTGCCTTGGAGATCTTTTCAGCCAGCTTCCCTCTGGACTATGTACAAACATTAAAAGATGTTTGAAATTACTCAACCTCAACGGTGCTTGAAATTGAGCCATGTTGTGTCAACAGAGTGCTTCAAGTGGTGATTGTAGAGGCCGGAGTAAAGGTTTCCAGCTCTAGTGCTGCCCACAAATCGGCTTTATTAAGTGATGTTCCCCGGCCTGGGTAACCTAGACGTGCTGCTCTGGTTGCTTATTTGTCCTCCTTCCTCCCTCTGTTTGGGTTCTGTAATGAATGAACGGGTTGAGATGGTCCCTTCAAGAGCTGCTGCAGGACTTGTTCTTGCTTGCTTTCCTTTGCGTGCTTGGATCTACTCAACAGTGATTTGGGGAAGAATCAGGATCTTTGTGGGTTATTGGAAATGTGTGGTATTACTTGGCGTCTGAAGAATTTCACGATGCCCTAGTTGGCAGTGCTGTGTTTTTTTCTAGAGCAAACTGTTCAAGAGGCAGCTGAAGCTGCCACCTCTTCTTCACCCTTCTGGTGCCCATGACATACATGGAAGGGGAACAGCGACATGTAATTTGCCTTATTTCAGACTCGGACGGTATCTTTCCTGAGTAATTCTGCTGACCGATAGACTGCTTGCTGTCTGGGTTAAGAGGACAGCCAAATTTACAACCTTAGAATTTTGAAATGATGCGTTTCAGTGGGTGCAATACAGTCTCCGGGTCTTTCTGGCTCAGGATTTCTTCTTTCCTGCAGAAACTTTGATGTTTTGCAGTAAATATCAGGGAACAGGACACTATCATCTGGTGTCTAAAGGCATCCTTTAAGTGAAAGATGAGAAATGAGTTTCTTTTTTGGTTTGAGAAGTGTACTGTGCGTTCAGTGAGTGGGGAACTCTGCTGATGCTGGATCGGATGTTGAAAAAATCCCATGTCTGCTGGTCCCACCTCACAGTGAAAGCAGCAGATCACCCTCTGCGTTTGAGGTCAAAATATGCAAAAAATTTGAAGGGCCAGCAATTTCACAGTAAAGTCGTATGATAGCGTTGGAGCTGAGGATTTCAGAGCAGGGGGAGGTTGGTAAAGGCGTGTTTTGTTGTCTTCGAGTGTGGATATCTCATGAGCAGTGCTGTGAGTGCCAGACCTAATGAAGCCTGGCATCCTGGGGGCTGGTGTCTCACGGTTGGCTGCTCCCGACCCCAGGAGGGTATTGCAGACCTGTGGAAGGTTTTTCTGTCATTTATAGGGCTCTCTTCCATGCAGATCCTTTGGTGCCCAAGAGAGGAGAAGTTCACACTCTAGTCTTTCCCCAAGGATGAGAGCAGAGGAGGGTCCACCACCCCCATTCAGCATCAGGTTGATCTTTTGTGGCCTCAAACTGATTTTAAGCCTGTATCTTCCATGGGAACTCAGTGTCTCTTCCCTCTGTCTCTGTAAAATCTCTAGAAACACCAGTTATCTTTAAGATTGCTTCTGCTGTGTCGTATGTGGCATACGTACAATATGGTCAGATAAGAAAGTCCATAAGAAAGCAACTGGAAAAATTAAAACAATTTGTGTGACAAGCAAAGCTTACACGTGGCAGCTTGTTCTTTTGCTGGGCGGCTGCTTCCAAGCTGTAGTCCAATGTCCTGGTTTGGGGTAGAGCGGAGCCAGCTTTCTGTTGTCCTTATCTCTCTTCTTCCTCTCCTTGGAGTGAGAGGTGGGGGAGAGCATCTGGCATCTTGTCATTGGCCAGCCTGGCCCAAACCACGACACGCAACTATTAGGGGAAAACCAAAGATGACGTGTGCGCTTAAAACTGGAGTTGCAGTGTCGGATTAAACTCCACATGTAGTATTTAAAGTAATATTTAAATGTATACATGCATAAAAATAGGTACATATGGGGATTTTCAAAAGCGGATACCCATATATCAACCTTCGAAGTCATCTGTGCTCATCATGCCCTTCCTTGAGCAAAGGGAAAGAGAACAGTGCAGGTGGCTATCGTGGAGGGTGGGATTGCTGATTCAGCAGCCGTACAGGAAGATAGAGCTACCAACTGTGAATGTTATTATTTGGGAGAGCGTTTGTTCTTCCTTTTAGAGCTTCAGCTTCCAATAAGTGGTAATCACCTGAGAAAAAAAAAAAACAAAACCTTGGTTTGTCCTTAAGAAATGTATATATGTACTCCTAGAACCAGCTGGAGAGTATGAGTCTGAAATGCTGAAAATCAAGAAGTAAAAAGTACCACTCGCCCCGTGTATGTTTATATATTTTTAAATCCTGTGATTAAGGCATTTTTGTAGCGATGTCAATTCTGATTATAAGAAAGTGGCATTTATGGAAGAGGCGGGAGCAAAAACCCCTAGCTCAAGGATTCAAGCTGTCTGCTTGTCTTGGTGGCAGGTGAAGAGGCCACCATCCAGCTGGAGCAGAGCAGTAATGATTTTCTATTTCTGAAGTGCCTTTGAAATTGTGGAGGTGTGAGAAGAAACATGCTTCTGGAGGTTAATCTTTCTGATAAACTCAGAAGGGACTTTGCAGCGAGGATAATTTGCGTGTTTGACGTATTACAAAGGCAAGTAAATTTGGACGGCTTCATGGATAGACGTGAAGGCTGAAGGCAAGGGGGAAGGTGTCCCCTTGAAGAATGCTTGAAAATGAGTAGGAAAGATCTCAGCTGTAAGGAGGACACAAGGTTGTGTTGTCTGTGAGTGTCTCATACTTGACCTTGAGCCTGAGCCTTAAATTGAGTGTTAGGGAGCAGAGGGAAGGAGGCACCCCAAAGGTCCCTGCTTCTCCTCAGGGTATGCTGAAAGGGTTGATAGACTGGAAATTGGAGAGGACACGTGTGGATGTGGGAAGCTGAATGAAACGGATGTCTTAAGCAGGAATGAAAAAATGGGTTTCAAGTGAGAACGTGGGAAGGGATGCTGCAAACGGGGTGGTTTTGAGGAAAAACTTCTTTACTTTGAGGGTGCCAAAGCACTGGAACACGCTGCCCAGAGAGGTGGTGGAGTCTCCTTCTCTGGAGACATTCCAAACCCGCCTGGACGCGTTCCTGTGCAACCTGCTCTGGGTGACCCTGCTCTGGCAGGGGGTTGGACAGGATGATCTCCAGAGGTCCCTTCCAAGCCCTGCCAGTCTGGGATTCTGTGATGTTGCTTTGTAAGCAAGTTGCAAGTCTTAAATATTTGAATTCCTGGAAGACGGTTGAGGATAAAATAATTGGGGAAGAGAACAGCATGCGAAAGTGTGGTAGCTCAAGGGTGTTACAATAGGTGGTACCACCTACTTCTGAGCAGGTGCCCCTTGTCCCAGAGGAGATGATACCTGCTGAAAGGGGGGAGCTTTGCAAAAGCTTGGAGGAGGGGAAAAAAAAAGTTAATTATAACTGTTCGTTGAAGGACAGCAAGACTCACTCTTCTAATAATTGCAGAGATTTGGGAGAAACTTCGAAATGCAAATTTGAAAAGTCAACAGAAGTATTTAGGAGAGCAGGTCCCAGTCCACTGCAGGTTTGGGCATTTAAGATCCTCTCGTATGCACCCTGAGAGCTGTGCTCCAGAGGCCAGGTTTAGATCATAGAATCATAGAATTGCCCAGGTTGGAAGGGACCCTTCAGATCATCGAGTCCAACCATCGACATAACACTGACAAAACCATCATTAAACCATGTCCCTAAGCACCGCATCTGCCTGGCTTTTAAATACCTCCAGGGATGGCGACTCCACCACTGTCCTGGGCAGCCTGTTCCAATGCTTGATAACCCTTTCAGTGAAGACATTTTTCCTAATATCCATCCCAAACTTCCCCTGGCGCAACTTGAGGCTGTTTCCTCTTGTCCCATCACCTGTTCCTTGGGAGAAGAGCCCGACCCCCCCGGCTGCCCCCTCCTTTCAGGGAGCTGTAGAGAGTGAGAAGGTCTCCCCTCAGCCTCCTTTTCTCCAGGCTGAACAACCCCAGCTCCTTAGAGGTGCGTGTGGATCCCTGCGTATTTTGAAAATTACGCACATTTTTGAGGTGGCTTTGATGTGATTGTCACCCTTTAAGAACAGGACTCAGGGAGCCTGAAGGCCTGAGGTACCTTCTGCTGGGTGAGAGCATCATCTCAGGCAGGCGGGGATGGACGGACACTCGGTGGTACCCGCAGTCGTAACCTCGTGGCTTCAAAAGAGCTTTGAGGACTGAGAGCAGCTGAGCTGCCGTGTTTCCTCTTTCGCTGCGAGCACCCAACGTGCAATCTCCGTTCTGAACGCGGCATTCATCTGAAGTATTCATTAAGACGGGGAATTATTTGCATGTTATTAGCATTATTACGGGGAAATAAAGCTGCCGCTGGTTCTCCCCCTCCCTCCATGTATCTTTCATCACCCGCCTTTATAACTGCTCTGAATCCTGTTTGTTGTGTGACAAACTGGGCTGATAAATCTCGTTACTCACTTGAATGGCTGGGAGACTCATTGCACATTACTGAATTTTGTGAATTATGTAATAAATGCATAATTAAAATTAAACCCAGAGCCTCTCCTGGAACCTTATAAAATTCCGTTCGTGTTGAATTGTAGAGAAATGTACGTGGGTATTAAAATTTAAGCCTAATTATTTGGATTTATTTTTAATCAATATTTAATATGCTACCTATAAGTTGCTCCGTACCCACCGCAAATCTGCGGCTGGGGCTTTGCTGGAAAGGGCAGAAAGAGTGTGTGTGTGTGTGTGTATGTCTAGAGTCAGATGTTTGTTTTCATCATGCTTCGTATTTTAATATTTGATTACAGAAAGGAAAACTCCCCTGAGCACGATGTGCTCGAAAATTTCTTCAGCCAAGCGAAGGGACTGCTAGGAGTCGGTTTTGCCCCAGCCTTTTCCCACTTGATCACCTTCAAATATTGCGGTTTATTGGAGGAGAATTAAAGTCGTAGGAAATAATTCACCCTAATGGAGCGCCCCTTCGTTGTTCGCTCATCAAGTTGTCATTAAAATCGTTCTGAAAATCTTTTCCGCGGTGTATTTCGGCAATCCCGATACTTATTTAAAGGCAGCTGCCCAAACTGCTGTCAAGTTAAAACTTGAGATGTGCTAAAAACTTATTTTCTAGGTGCTAAAGTGGGCTTTAGAGACATTTTCTAATAGAAAGAGAAGCGATGTTTTTAAGGCAAACAGTCTGCAAGCCCCCGTTTAATTTTGAAAGGTTTGTCTCTTAAGTACGGAATTGAATAGAAGGGATTTTATTCCCCTAAATCCCCGATTCTAGAGAAAGCAGCTTGAGATCTCAGTAAGAGAATTAACACATGGGTTAAACTTACAATAAGAAGCGGTACTTGGAAAATGCCTATTCAGATGCCGTTAAGGAAATAATAGGATTAGTTCTTGTCGTGTCAGCGTGGATTCCTCAAGCCGCCGCTGCCTGCTGACACGCAGCCGGTGCGTGTTGCTGGCCCGGCCGTGAAATTGAGGACAATGAAAATAAAGATGGTTTTTCTTGGAGGCAATGCGTTTGAATGTTTAAGCCGGTCCTTCTGCCCACACGTGCGCCAGGTAATTCAGGATGACAAATAAGCCACTAATAATCCCCCCCTCCCCGCTCCCCGCGATGGCGGTGTTTGGGACCGAGATGATGATCCTAATTGGAGCTGTGGAACTGGTAAAATGCCTTTATCCTAAATCAGGAATACACCATGGCCAACCTTTTTTTCCATTTCTGTAAGCAGATTTCTATTCCTTTCTATCATCTGTTTGAAACACAAAACATTTTTTTGCCTGTTATTTCGATTCTGTGTTTTTGATGAGCCATTTATTGTTCCAATGTGTATATATTTTTAATGTATATACATTATATCCATCATTTAAGATAAAGCATTTTTACTTCTGAATTTTTTTTTTTTTTTCACAATTCATAGTAATCCAGTATCCTGCAGCAAAGCATTATTTTCAGTTCCTTGTGTCTGACATTTCATAATCGTCCATGTGTATCTTTATTTTTAGCTTAAGCGAAAGCCGTGAAGCGTTAAGGCTGAACCGGGCTTAATTTTGACATCATCCGATTCCGTCATAGAAGGGGCCGTAGGAGATCGTCGCGGTGAAAAGCCTCCAGCCAAATGGTAACAAGAAAAAGAAAGGCATCTGTTGAGCTGTCCTCCTTCTGTTTCTTCATCTTCAGACACAACTACGGCTTCTTTACACGCCTTCTCCTTACTTTTCTGCGGGGTTTTCCTCTTCCATATAGTCCTGGGTGTCCTGTAACTCCCCCACAAGCCAGTGCTTTGGGAGCAGATTAGGCAAAACCCAAGTTTTCTATAGACAGATGATTGGCAGATGTAGCAAATTACTCTGTAAATTAACAACAGTGGAGGAAACAAGGTAGGCATGTGCTTCGGTTGATATTTCACTCCATAGTTGAGTGCGTGTCTGACAGTACACCCAAGTACTCCTTGAAGCTGGAACTTAAGAAGGAAGCGGGAAAAAAAAAAAATGGCTTTACAGATTGGTTTATTACGGAAAGTATTTGCTGTGTTTTGGCAGAAGGTATATTTAGGGGGTGTGCGTGAACTTTCTTCACATTTTGAAGTGATAGACGCGTGCAGCTCACGCTGTCTGGTTTGAGGTGCATCTAAATGAGGGCTCATTTCAGAGAGAGGGAGCGTGTGTTTTAGCAGAGTGTTACTCCATACTTGCTGGAGTCATCTTCAAACTGAATAATCTTACGGCTCTGGAGGGCAGCGATATATCATATTAGGTAGATGGCAATTCAAGATTAAAAAAAAACCCAACATCGTCTAAAAAGGAATTAATTTAGAAAAGCCACACTTGAATGCGTATAAGTATATGCACATGGGAATTTTATCATCCATACAAGAAAACTGTACGTTTTCAGGTTACTGTGCTGTGTATTTTTCTTATTCTTGGACTGCTCCTTGCATGGAATGCCTCATTCTGCTCTTCTCGTAGCTGTTCCTTCCTTACTCAGTAACGGGAGTTGCTCTCTTCTAACAAAAAGTGCTTATCCATATTATATGTCTTTTTCAATGTCCCCATTTAATTTAATATTTAACAGAGCAAAGATACGTGCATGATATAATGCATCCGCTTATGGCTAATCGTGATTTGATGTGATCTAGCCTTTTTGTACGTAATTTTTTTGTGCCTTTTATCCACCAGGTTATTTTGTAGGTGACAGCGTTAAGAGTTCGTTTACACTTGAAAGTAGACTATTTCTTTTGGAGTATTTCCAGGTTTATTAGTTAGTGGTATCCTTTTACCAGCACAACTAACAGTGCACTGAAAGTGTGAAAGGACGTCTTATCCCAAACTAGATATCCCCAGTCCTGTTCCAGTGTAAGGTATAGTTACACTTAATGCATTTTCACCCATCTGTAGAATATTTTTGTGAAGGCTTTGGGGTGGTTACTTTACCCTGCTGGGATTGTTTTTTCCAGCTGATTTAATTTATCTAGGAGTTAGTTGTCCACCCTGAGCTACTTGTCTTGGCTTCCTCTCAGTCGATGGCACTGACACTGCAATGTGTCCTCTCCTCCGTTGACTAGAAAGCTAAACGCATCATGGGCTGCATCAAAAGAAGCGTGGCCAGCAGGGCGAGGGAGGTGATTCTGCCCCTCTGCTCTGCTCTGGTGAGACCCCACCTGGAGTACTGCGTCCAGCTCTGGAGTCCTCCGCACAGGAAGGACATGGACCTGTTGGAGCGGGGCCAGAGGAGGCCACGAGGATGATCCGAGGGCTGGAGCCCCTCTGCTGGGAGGACAGGCTGAGAGAGCTGGGGGGTTCAGCCTGGAGAAGAGAAGGCTCCGCGGAGACCTTCCAGCCCCTGCCAGTCCCTCAAGGGGCTCCAGGAAAGCTGGGGAGGGACTCTGGAGCAGGGAGGGGAGCCATGGGATGAGGGGGAAGGGTTTTACACTGGAAGAGGGGAGATTGAGATGAGATATTGTGAAGAAATTCTTTGGTGTGAGGGTGGTGAGCCCCTGGCCCAGGTTGCCCAGAGAAGCTGTGGCTGCCCCATCCCTGGAGGGGTTCAAGGCCAGGTTGGACGGGGCTTGGAGCAACCTGGTCTGGTGGGAGGTGTCCCTGCCCAGGGCAGGGGGGTGGAAGGAACTGGATGATCTTTAAGGTCCCTTCCAACCCACATCATTCTATGGTTCTGTGATTCCAGCTTTGACTGGGTGCCCACCTCACAGCTGAGGTTTGCTGGGATGAACTGTGCCGTCCCATCAGCAGGAGCTGGTCTCTGAATGTCCTTTGGTGCCTTTAAAATGTCTTTCCTTGGGTTCGTAAACTACGATATCCCACTGAGAGCTGCAAAACCGCCCCTGCTGCAGCAGGACGGTGTTGGCCATGGAGCAGGGAAGTTGGTGTGCTGATTCCCACGCAAAACCTTGTCCTAGATCTGAGCTGTGTGGCCAGTCATCCTAGCAGGGGTGTGTTTGTCACAGTTTACTTTGATCAAAGCCATCTGCTGGCATCCTGCCTTTGCTGAAGGAGACCTTTGCCAATCGCAGCGAGAGATTTAATTTTATTCTTCTGTAAAATGCCATTTCCACAAAAGCCATGGTTGCAGACAGCCTTAGACACCTTGGGCTTTCCAGGGTCGAGGAACCATGTGGAAAGCTTTATGTCCGGAAAACAGGAGCACGCCATAGTCTGGGATGGGAGCCCTGGGAGACTACAGCCATACCATGTGTCATTGCTGCCATCGGCTTGGATGGCCATGAGTAGAGCACGCGTAAAACCACCTGAAGGTACAAGGTGCCATTTCCAGTCATCCAGAAACCCCAGGAGGGCACTCTGTTGCAATAGCCTTACAGAGAGGGAGAAGGAAAAAAATATATAAACCCTTTCTTAGGGTAAAAGCCTCTCTTTGCTGAAATTCCTGGAAAGACTTTCATCAGTGGCTTCACTCTGCGTGGTTCTTCTTGATTAAATGCGGTTTACTGTGGAGAAGGGGGTTGGTCTCCATCACTGGGATGTCACACACGAGGGGGTGGATTCCCCAAAGTGCTGCACACCAAACCCCAAAGACAAGTCTGTTCTGGGTACAAATAAGCTCACTTTCCAGAAGGGATTGTCCCTTACAGTTGGACTTCTTGCTGACAGGTCTGAAACTCCTCTCTTCTTGGTTGTATTCCGCCCAAAAATAGTGCAGCTGAATATAAAGCCAAGCCCCTACAAGTATTGCTGGGATGCCAAGAATTCCCGAGTTTTATTTTGTCAGGAAAACACCGTATTCCTCCAGTTCTGCTGAATTTTTTCCTCCAATAAATGGGAACATGAAAGTACACCAAGGGGAAAAAAAAATTCCTGTTGTACTTTGAAGCAGTTTTTTGTCAAGTGGTTCAGTTCATGTAGGTCTAAAGCATTATTTTAATTTTAATTTCACCATTTTGGTTTTAACTTATTGATAAGGGATTTGTTAACATTTAAGCTATTTATTTAATTCATTTCTTTTTTCTTTTTTTTTTTTTTTTAGGTCTGAAAGGTTTTTACGGGTGGTGAGATGTGCCACCGCTTGGATCGATGTGTGTCGTTTAATGTTGGGAAGGAGCGGATTATTTTTTTGTGTGTTCTTTGTTTGGGTTTTTGAAGTTGCTGTGATTATAAGTCAGCGTAGTGGATCCAGGTGAGGTGTATCTACATATATAAACGTATAAACATCACTGTATGTCCGCAGCGGAGCAAAGGAATCCATCCCAGGGCAGAAGACGACCCAGAGGAGGTACCACAGAGAACAGTAGAGGGAAGGGGGAAGCGTTGGCCAAGGAGTTGTTCAAACTCAGTTGATACCGAAGTGCGATGAAAGCTGTGATGCTCATGTGGACTGATGTCAGGTAATGGTAGGACTAGAGGGAATGGATCAAAACTAGAGATGGGTCGATTCAGACTGGACGTTAGGAAGAAGTTCTTCGCCATGAGGGTGGGGAGACACTGGAACAGGTTGCCCAGAGAGGTGGTGGAAGCCCCATCCCTGGAAGTTTTTAAGGCCAGGCTGGACGGGGCTCTGAGCAACCTGGTCTAGTGGGAGGTGTCCCTGCCCATGGCAGGGGGGTTGGAACGAGGTGATCTTTAAGGTCCCTTCCAACCCTAACAATTGTATGATTCTATGGTTCTATGAATGCAGCTTCTTTTAGCAAAGAAGCTGATTTCCACCAAAGAAACTGGGAATGTCGGGGGATTTTCTCCACCAGCAGTGCTGCATCAGCCGGAGCTCACCTTAGCCCGAGGTTTAGCAAGGTTTTTGCTGTGGTGTGAACGACACGGGAGAGGAAAATCTCTCTCCCGTGTTTAGCCGTCAAGGCTGAAGCAGCATCTGCTGGACCAGCGCGATCTCCCAACGGTGAGGGTTGTGAAGCCTCAGGTAAGGTCCCAAATAGCGGGGAGCTTTGCCGCTGGGTTCGGCATCGCCGGGATGTCACCCCCTCGGCCAGTGAACTGAAGCGTGCTTTTAATTTCCTCCCGCGCTCAGGTCGGTCCCAGTTCAGCAGAGCGCTCAATCCTCCGCCTGAGCGCTCGCGGTCCTCTGCCAGGACAAGGCGAGGGTTTGACATGAGCTGTGTTGCGGGGATCGCGTGAACCAGGTTAGGGGGAAAAAAAAAAAAATAAAAAAATTGTGTGTATATTTATATATATATATATGAAAAAATAAAAGCATCCCGGGATTTCTGGATTTGGGTCGGATGTGATGGGATTTGGATGATGGCATCCTGCCAGTAACCAACTGGGCAAAGCTGAGTAACGATGCTTTTCCTTCGTTGCCGTTCCGGCCATAGGATTCCTGTATAAAAGCCCGTTCAAAATCACTCTGCTCTCCGGGATATGTAACTTGGTCTGTTTTCAGCTCGCCACTGCTGATCCTTCTAAAAGAGAGAGGTTTTTGACTTCCCAACCCCCCGTGTATCCAGAGTTCAGAAACCTCTGCGGAAGACGAAGGAAATTAGAGAAATTAGCTTTGATCCCATTCTGCCAGCATAGGATTATTCCGCATCATACTGATTTTGAAGTTTATGTTTAATCCGGTTTTACACGTCTTGGGGGACCGGGCTTCTTACAACCTCTTCTGCGAAACAGTTGTGTGGGTGTAGCCTCTGATGTAGAGGTAGAATTTGCATTTCCATTACTGCATCCCATTGCATCCCGTGCCATATACATAATGTCGCTGTTTCGTGATATATGGCTTTCAAAGGCATACGGATATGTGGATTTCAAAGGCGTATCGTGCTCGCGCAATTTTAAATGCTCACTACACATTTCGTTAAACTATATTTTGAACCCCGGTCTTGGGAACACCTGCGCATGACTTTCCTTCGGGTCTTCGAACTCTTGGATATATTTATATACAAAAAGGGCTTGTAGCGCCCAGCGCGGATCGTAGCGCGTGGAAACAACTGGCGTGAAGCAAGGGTAAAAGAGCCATGCGTGCAGAAATCTTGCTAATCGAGGCAAAGAGGGGGGTCATGGAACTGTTTTCCAGCAAAGCGCAAGGTGTGAACGCTCAGCCCTGAGGTTTTTTTTTTTTTAATGCATTGCGCTTTATACGTGGCGAGTTTGTAAAACCCTAAAATTTCTTTCTAATAAACGTGTATTTTCAGGCTTAAAAAATACTTGTCTGTGATCCTTCCAAGGGCCTTTTTGCAGGCGTTCGGTGGCGGCAGCGCGCTCAGAAGGTTTTCTCCTTACGCAGCCTGGGCATGGCGGTACCAGACCAGCAGAGCATTTAAGCGCATGATCTATTTTAAGTACGCCAGCGACGCGTTTTAAAAATGACAACGTGTTTTGCTGGACTGACAAAAGCTTGTTCAGAGCCGTGTTAGGTGAGTGCCCAGATCAGTCCCAGGGATGCTTCTGCTGCCTCCTGGAGTCAAAAAGTCCTTGGAGCGGTCAGAAATAAGGTTTATACACCAAAAATGTGTTTTATAGGTCGAGAGTTAAAATTTCAAGTTGGCAAGGGTATCTGTATTTTAGTGGGAAGCCCAGGAGATCCTGGAATTGAACCCTCAGCTCTGTTCCTGCCCTGTGCCTTCACCCTTTATACACACCTTGTGCTCTTACTTCATTTTTCTTAAAGAGTGCAGACAGCACCGCGAGGAGAAAATCCGGCTGCATTTCTGGAAGGGAGAGAGGGCAAGCAGAAAGACAATAAAGGATGAAAACAATAGATAACCTAAATATTATGCTGTGTGCACTGAGAAGGATTTTTTTTTTTTTCCAGATCATCTACAGGATTAACTGTATTACAGTAAATGAGTGTGTGTAGACACTTGGAAACGTGTGTGCGTTTCAGGCAGTTTTTAGCAGCATGAGGGATGCACTCTTGCAGCCTGGACGGCAGGGAATATTCCTGCTTTTCCGAGCTGAGTTGCTTGGGTAGTCCATGCTGTTGCCATTTTCTTCACTGGCAACAGATCGCTTTTGGGGTAGAACCCAAATCTGCCCCGATGAAGTTTGAAGAACCATCCTTCTCCCCCAAAGCTGGTTTTGGCAGAGAAACGCCGTTAATCCTGACGGAAACCAGCATATTCAGGGATTTCGCATCATCCATGTGGAAAAGGTGGGTTTGGAAGTATCCTCTTCCATGGCTTTGACCAGACTGTCCCACGCTCCTGCCACCATGGAAATACCTTCTATAAAAAAACTTAAGATGTTTTTAAGTAAATTGGCACTGGAAGGTTGCACGGTTCTCAGAGTGACTTCTCTCTTCTCCCTCGGAAATGGCATTTCTGGAAGATTGTGGCGGGTGCTGCTTTAGCCGGATGCTTCGTGCACGTCCCCGGCCAGCAGCCGGGTCTGAGTCCTGCAGAAGGTCTTCAAGAGATCTATCGGATGCCCTACTTTATTTAAAATGTTTGGGGTTTTTTTCGTTTTGTTTTGTTTTGTTCTCATCACTACAGTAAAATTATTTTAATGACCCTTTGGGTATTACCTGCTTTTATAATCTTTCTATAATTAAATTTACAAATCCGCTTTTGAGCTGGTGATGTATAAAAACTCGCAAACGGGATCCTTTGTGCGTTAACCTATATTTATGTTACTTTTATTCCTTCTGGCAGTAATTATCCTGGCTCTAGGCCTAAGATTAATCCATAAGATGCTGAACATGCTTGATTTTTTTTTCCCCCTCCTTCTCTGTGGCAAAGTCTCTCATCTTATGCAGAGCAGAGCAGGGCATTTTTAAAACCACTTCCTATGAAGCAGTTTAACTGTTACCCCTCTTAAGCGGTTCACAGGAGGAGCCATAGCAAAGGTTAATTGATCCTGTGCCATGGATACAGAAGGGAGAAATGATTCAGCCTCCGTCATGGGGAAGGATTTACGGGAGATGCTTGGCTGTTTCCGAGCCCGATGACGCAGCTTTCACTGCACGGACGAGAGACCGTCACCCGTTGCTGCTCGGTGGGACTTTGCGTGGGTCAAGCGGTCGACACGCTGGAGGGAAGGGATGCCACCCAGAGGGACCTGG
Source organism: Larus michahellis (assembly GCF_964199755.1). NCBI lineage: Eukaryota > Metazoa > Chordata > Aves > Charadriiformes > Laridae > Larus > Larus michahellis. The sequence continues at coordinate 128,587,563 of NC_133898.1, forward strand.
ACAGGCTTGAGAGCTCGGTCTGTGCAAACCTCATGAAGTTCAACCAGGCCAAGTGCAAGGTCCTGCACCTGGGTCGGGACAATCCCAAGCACAAATAGAGGCTGGGTGGAGAATGGCTGGAGAGCAGCCCTGAGGAGAAGGACTTGGGGGTGTTGGTGGGTGAGAAGCTCCACAGGAGCCGGCACCGTGCGCTGGCAGCCCAGAACCCCCCCGCAGCCTGGGCTGCATCCCCAGCAGCGTGGGCAGCAGGGCGAGGGGGGGATTCTGCCCCTCTGCTGCGCTCGGGGGAGACCCCCCTGCAGTGCTGCCTCCAGCGCTGGGGCCTCGGCACAGGAGAGACACGGAGCTGTTGGAGCGGGGCCAGAGGAGGCCCCGGAGATGCTGGGAGGGCTGGAGCCCCTCTGCTGGGAGGACAGGCTGAGAGAGCTGGGGGGGTTCAGCCTGGAGAAGAGAAGGCTCCGCGGAGACCTTCCAGCCCCTGCCAGTCCCTAAAGGGGCTCCAGGAAAGCTGGGGAGGGACTCTGGAGCAGGGAGGGGAGCCATGGGACAAGGGGGAAGGGTTTTACACTGGAAGAGGGGAGATTGAGATGAGATATGAGGAAGAAATTCTTTCCTATGAAGGTGGTGAGCCCCTGTCCCAGGTTGCCCAGGGATGTTGTGGCCCTGTCCCTTAAAGTGTTCAAGGCCAGGTTGGATGGGGCTTTGAGCCCTGGCCTACAGGAAGGAGGAGAGGGACTCTTTATCAGGGACTGTAATGATAGGACACGGGGTAACGGCCTCAAACTGAAAGAGGAGAGATTTAGATTGGATATGGGGAAGAAATTCTTCACTCTCAGGGTGGTGAGCCCCTGGCCCAGGTTGCCCAGAGAAGCTGTGGCTGCCCCATCCCTGGAGGGGTTCAAGGCCAGGTTGGATGGGGCTTGGAGCAACCTGGTCTGGTGGGAGGTGTCCCTGCCCAGGGCAGGGGGTGGCACTGGATGGTCTTTAAGGTCCCTTCCAACCCAAACCATTCTGTCGTCTAGTGGGAGGTGTCCCTGTTCCATCCCTGGGAGGATGGAACTAGATGATCTTTAAGGTGCCTTCCAACCTACACCATTCTGTGATTCTATATTGTAAAAGCAGTACAGGAGCTCCTATGTCTGATGGGGCTGGTACGTCCATGCAGTGGGGCGGCCCTGATGTACCATGATTTTGGAGCTGTTGGGCGTGAGGCCATGCTGCCCTGTTCTCCACCATATACTATAGGTGCTAACTTATGGGGCACTGCAGTCCTTAGTAGGTTAGGGCTGCATAGAGGGGAGTATCGTTTGTCATCCAAAAATTAAGGTCTCGGTGACCTCAGTAGAAGGATTTCACCCAACTTGATCCAAGTTTGGTGAAATCCTTGGTCGCTCCCCTGGGTGTCCCATGGAGTTGAACATTACGGATAAATACTGCAGTATCCTAAAGCTGCTTTGCCACCACCAAATGGTGCTTTTGAGGTGGTTTGAAAGAGTGAAGGAGCAAGTCCCATTGCAAAGGCTGTTACTCGCCTGGTGCATCTCTGTGTCTCGCAGGTGAATGTGTGGTTGATTCTCAGAAATGTTAACTTTTGGAAATTCTTTCAGCTTTGCTGAACTTACTATAAACTGGGTTTTGGTCTCATAATGAAACATGCTGATCCCTGACTCCGGTCCTATAATGTGAAAAGTAGCATTTCTGGCATTTCCGGAGCACATCAGAAACACTGGTGTGTTTTTTTCCTGGATGATGCTGAGCAGAAGTTAGCCTTAGAAGAATGGGAGTTCTGCACTTGACCTCAACCACACTGGAGGATGTATTACTGTGTGAAGCCGAGGACACCTCAGAGGACACAGAGAACACAGCATTTGGAGTTTTGGTTTTTTTCGCCCCCCTGAAGCTGAATATAAGCTGTGATGCCTGGGCCAGCTAGCACTGACCCAAATGATTCCTGGTTCCTGGTTCTGGCCTGCTCCAGGGATTGTTCCCAACAGGTATTTTAGGTGCAATCACTTTCTTTTGGAGAGACAATGATTTACAGTAGGATGTGGCTTTGCTTGTTGGGGTTGTGAGTTGAGAATGGATCCTGGCAATGTCTATCCTGCGATACTCAGGTTGGCAGAGTGGATTGTTGTGCCCACCTGCCTTCGTGGCTACTGGTCTTCTCCAGACTGGTAACGTCATTGTGACCTGAAGCAGGGTTTTGCAGCCTACTTGATTAAATTTTTTTATCAGGTCATAGAATCATAGAATCATAGAATGGTTTGGGTTGGAAGTGACCTTAAAGATCACCCAGTTCAAAACCCCTGCCCTGGGCAGGGACACCTCCCACCAGCCCAGGTTGCTCCAAGCCTCGTCCAACCTGGACTTGAACACCTCTAGGTATGCCCAGCTTCTCTGGGCAACTTGTTCCAGTGTCTCACCATCCTCACAGTAAAGAGTTTCTTCCTAGTATCTAATCATGTCTGAGAGAGAGAAGTCTTGGTTTTGTTTGTTTGTTGTGGGTTGGGTTTTTTGGATAACCCTTCATAGAGTAAAGAGGAGCATTTAAGTATTTCTCAGATGTCTGTGTTAAAATCCACTATCTGCAGCATGCTACAAGATACTTAAAGAAATCATGGAGGGTAGGCATTCACCATAAAATACCTAGCTGGAACATTTATTCATTGTCTTACCACAGAAGATTTAAGGGCCATCAAAGACAGGTGCCAACAGCTTTCTGGAAACAGGAGTAGGTGTTGGGTGAAAAATGAGCACAGCCCTTGGTCTGGGTAATCCACAAACTGCAGATCGCTGGGGTGTCCTTGCCATTCTCAAACAGGTTGCCCAGAGAGGTGTGAGATGCCCCATCCCTGGAAACATTCTAGGTCAGGTTGGACGGGGCTCTGAGCAACCTGGTCTAGTTGAAGATGTCCCTGCCCGTGGCAGGGGGTTGGACTAGATGGCCTTTAAAGGTCCCTTCCAGCCCACACTGTTCTATGATTCTATGATGTGTCCTCTCCTCCTGCTCATCTGATACTGGCCGGGTTATTGTTCAGCCCTTTCTAACAGCACATCATCCTTCCCTTCTGTGGGTTGACTAGGAAGGAGGAGCCATTGTGGAAGACTTGGTGCTGTTTCTGGAATGCTGGTGGAGCATCAGCATTTGGAGGAGCTCCTCATGGCTGAGCTCTCTTTGGAGACCGGTCCCTTGGACGACACGCGGCCATCTCCAAATAGTGGTCAAGGTGGCTTCAACAAGTTTGTAGCTTGAAGCTTCAGCCTTCCTGGAGCCCCAGATCGATGCAGCATCGTACTCTTTGCTGCTGTGTGGGGAGAGGCGCCACGTGCTGTGGCAAATGTTGCCCGTCAGGAATTTTTCCTTAGCAAACCTTTCTGGAGTCATTGATTTGCAGCGTGTCTGAGCCAAATTTAAGCGTGGAGCCACACAGATCTGAATTTAGCCGTGCTGGCTGTTTTCCCTAGGAGGAGGGATCACGGGGATGGATTTGATTGCCTCGGAAAATTAGTGTTGATTTCAGTGAAGAATATTTTATTACAGTGTTTGCATTGGCATTCTCTTCATAGGATAATGGCTAAGAGTTTCCAGTGTTTCCTGTGCTTGTGTGTATTTAATGATTTAATCTATTCCTTCTGAATACTGGCTTGGAAAAAAAAAAAAAAGCGGGGGGGGGGGGGCCTGGCTGCCTACTTTTAATATCCCATCGTAAAATAAAATCACTAATCCCAAAGGTGGAGTTGCGATTGAAAAGAAAGAAAACCAGTCTTGGGAGGTATTAAAACTGAATAATATGCTTTAAAATAGACACTGATCACGGTGTTTACTTCAATTATGGAAGAGAGCGAGGCCGTAGTGCTTTCAAGAATTGGGATGCCGTTATTTCCATCCCTCAGCGTGGGTTTAGAAATCTGGGGTTAGGCTCACTAGTTTGAAGCTGGTTGCTGCTGAGGGGGTGCTCAGTCTTTCCTCTAGTAAATTTAGTGCATTTAACAGCCTACGGTCACCTGCTGTGTGAAGCCCTTTTTAAGCTGAGGTTTCTGCCGTGACTTTTAGGGTACGGGCACTAACGGCCTTTGGCATTTGCTTGCCCAAGTGCAATTTTATGGGGCAGAAACAGTGCAGTGCTGTCTGATATCTGTTCTACCGTGTTGCCCAAAATGAGCCCTAGTAATAACTGATGCTCTCCGGAGAGGTACCGAAGCCTCATTAGGCACCGGTGGGTAATGAAGGTCGTGTCCGCAGCACCAGCGCCTCCAGGAGCGGGTCGTGCCTCCCCGTAATTTGCAGAAGGCATCACAGAGTCACAGAATCACAGAATGGCAGGGGTTGGAAGGGACCTTGGGAGATCATCTAGTCCAAAGGAGGGTCACCCAGAGCAGGTTGGACAGGAACGCGTCCAGGTGGGGTTTGAATATCTCCAGAGAAGGAGACTCCACCACCTCTGATGGTGGAGATCCCTTTCGCTCTTCTGTTTTACAAATATGAAATAATGAGTTGACCAACCAACTGGACTTCAAACCCTGTTTTCCCCTGCGTGGGCTCTTAACTCTTGCCCTTAAACTCCCCTTCAATCCCCATTCCTCAGCACTATGAAGGTTTCCCTGCCCTGAAGACCCAACCGTGTGCTGCGGACGTGGGGCGCACGCGAGCCAGGGAGGTTGTTTAATAGCGTCAGGCAGTTCGATCCAGCTCAGTTTGGGCTCTGACTTGCAAAGACCGAGGCAGTTAAGAGTCGCCGCTGCACGTTGTGTGCTCAGGAGTCTCCCATATCTTCCCCCCGGGCTGCTTCTAGCGAAGGACAGATTGCAGCACAGGTAGAGACCTCCAGGATGGAGCAGGCGTGCGGCAAGCTCTTCAGCTGTGCAACTTAACCCGCCTGCGTTTACAACTCGCAGCCTGAAGATTTCCCTCGTCTGCCTTCTCCGGCATCACTCCGGGCCATGGGAAATTTCGGATCAACGGGAAGTATCGTCAGGCAGCTCCAGCGAGGGAGCCCGTCATGAAAAAGGCTGCCTGGTGCTAAGGCTGGCGTTGGCCGCTCGTAAATTCAGCGCTGTACCTGTTACACCAGGCTGCCGCGTCTGGCGCCGGGGGGGAACGAGTGTAATCAAATAAAAGGTATTTCAGGCACACAAGTTTGGCCAATTAAAATCATAACGATATGCTGGAGCTAACGAGACCAAGGCTGTGCTTTACGGGAGCTGGGGCACGCATCCAGGTTTGCTCACAGAGCTTCTGGTCAAGGATGTTGCTCCTTCTGCTGAGGACTGGGGAGAGAAGACCCCCCTGGGAAGAGGGGTCGGTGGGAGGGGAGGGCTGAGCATCACTTAGAGGTTATTGCATGTTTTGTGTAAGACCTGAGCCTTGATTTATGGCATCGCTGAGCCGGCAGGGAATCCTGTCTGGCGTTTTTCGGCGTATTTCTGGACCAAGAAAGCCAGCCAGGCTTTGTTACCTCTGAGCATCTCCCTGAGCAGCTCCCCTTTACGAGAGGAGCAGGGTGGTCGAGAAGGACAAGCAGAAGAGCCCAGATGACCGATCGCTATCACCTGCTGGCTCCAGAGTCTCTCCGTGGGCAGCAGAAGGGCTCCTTTACGGCGTTATGTTTACCAGAGCTGCCTGGAGGAGGTTATTTAAACAAGCAGTGCTGTGAACCATGCTCTTGACATAATTTTTCTCCGTCTGCAGCCTAAATACCAGCCTCTTCTGTGAACTGAATGACCCTCGTAGTTACTTGCATGCTTTTAAGGTGCAGTCGTTCCCTTCGTGAGCTCCTGTGCCATTCAGAGCCACCTAGCCTGATTTCTACAGCAAGGCTCCAGCGTACACCAGACCCTATGTGAGAATCAGCATTTGTAGGAGCGTATGTAGACACCGGGATCCAGGCTGGATCTGCTGCATGAAATCAGCAGGATGCTGTGAGGTCGTGGTGCTGAGATTGAGGCCATTTCCTCATCGATTCTGCTAAAATACATATATTTTCCTTATGTACAGTCTCGAGACGTGTGTGTGGCTCAGGGGAATGAAAACCTAAGTTGCAATAAAAGTGGCAGCTTCCAGTACCACAAAATTTGGCTGTTTGCGAAATGTTCATAAGAAGCAACTTGTCCATCCACCTGCTGGTTTCTTTGACTCGTGTGGGTAAGGGCTGGTGCATCCAAATGTGGTGGCCTAAGGTGTTACAGTCCCAGTGTTGTGCCCTGTCCCTCTGCCAGCGGCAATACCTCAACTCCTTGGCTTCAACGGGTGGAGAGGTGGGTTTGCGAACGTGCTGCATGAGGAATTGCAGCAGCAGAGGCTGGAGCACGCCAGTCCCTGGGAGGTGCAGGAATTCCAGAGGGTCTGTTCAGCGCATGGCTTTTGGAGCCCTCTTGAGATTGTGCCTCATCCAAAAACCTTGTTGCGATTTGGTATGAATCTGCCAAAAATGCATCACCCCTTGGCGGTGGTGGCACTTGGGTCCTTGGAAACCGAGCTGGGAGCATCTTCCCGAAGGGGACAGAGCTGACCTGACTTGGTCGGCTTGATATCTCTTGGCTTTCCTGCAGAGCTGTTGGGTGTCATCTGTGCTTGAGGTGCCGTTCTCTACTTGGCCAAGCTCAAGAGATGGTGGTCACTGTAAAAATGTCCCAGTTCAGTCAGATTAGCCAAGCGTGCATTGGTTCTGTCAGCATTGTGTGTCCATGGAAGGATGGTGGACCTGGCATGAGGCTGTGGTGTTTTTCCATAAATTCAAGCCATCGGGGTGAGTTCATGCTGGGTCAGTGCTTTGACTGAGGGAGCTGTGGAAATTTTTGATCCAGTTCGAGGTAACTTGAAACTGGATTTATGTGTTAGGGCAGAATAGTTCCAGTTGGAAGGGACCTACAACGATTATCTGCCAAGTGCAAGATCCTGTGGCTTGAACGCTGCTGCCAGCGAGGGCACGGGGCAGGTACTTGTAGCACTGTGAAATGTCCCTGTAGGGTTGGCATTTCTCTTTTCCACAGCCCAGAGCAGAGCTTGTGGAAGCGACGGGCTGTTTTCCCCCTCAGTCCTACCAGTCAAAATCAGTTTAAAAACCCCTTCACTTTTGATTAAAGAGATTATTTGTGCGAAGAAGCACTTGAGTTAACAGCACCAGGAGCTCAAGGTAAGTTTACAGCAAAAACTTGCACTTCAAAAAGGCGGTGCGTCTTTTTCAGCTAGACAAGTCTACTCTCACCTAGTCCTTAACGGCACGGAGTAATTGGTTCAAGAGACAAGTAGGTTTTGTGGCAGGAGGAGCGACGAAGAGTTTGCAGAGAGGTGTTTGAGCTGGTTGTTGAGGGGGAGGACTGTAGGGCCTGCGGAGGGTGAGCCGTGGCAGTGGGAGCAGTTGCTCTCATGTTGGGTGCACGCATGGTGCACCACGATGGTGTTTGGTACGTGCGGGGCTGGGGTTTCTGCCTGTAAAAAGCTGGTTGTGGTGTAGTGGTGTTGTGAAAGGGAGAGGTGGGAAAGCGCAGCTCCAGCTTTGGAGCCCCCAACAGAAGAAGGACATGGAGCTCTTGGAGCGAGTCCAGAGGAGGCCATAAAGATGATCAGAGGGCTGGAGCACCTCACCTACAAAGACAAGCTGAGAGAGCTGGGGGGGTTCAGCCTGGAGAAGAGAAGGCTCCGGGGAGACCTTAGAGCCCCTTCCAGTCCCTCAAGGGGCTCCAGGAAAGCTGGGGAGGGACTCTGGAGCAGGGAGGGGAGCCATGGGATGAGGGGGAACGGCTTTAAACTAAAAGAGCGCAGATTTAGATGAGATTATTGGGAAGAAATTCTTTGGTGTGAGGGTGGTGAGCCCCTGTCCCAGGTTGCCCAGAGAAGCTGTGGCTGCCCCATCCCTGGAGGGGTTCAAGGCCAGGTTGGGCGGGGCTTGGAGCAACCTGGTCTGGTGGGAGGTGTCCCTGCCCAGGGCAGGGGGTGGCACTGGATGATCTTCAAGGTCCCTTCCAACCCAAACCATTCTGTGATTCTATGATTCTATATTAAAAGTCAGGGGTACATGTCCCCCCACCCTCTGTTGCATGAAACTTACTCTCCTGTGGATGTCTGCTGCTCTGTGTAAAGTGTTCATCCTTTCTTTACTATAAATGAGTTGCTTTGCAAACTGCAAATGTGATTATTAAATGAACCTTCTTTTTTAAGTGAGTTTTGAAACCCTTTGATGTGTGAACAGTCCCATCGTGTGATTCCGTGGCCACAAAAATGTGCTTTTTATTTTCAAAAGGAAAAATTCAAACCTGGGGAGAAATTCCCAGGAGGGAAGTTTAACAGCTTTCAAAGTGTTCTGCATCACTTTTTCATTGCGTGTGGGCAGGAAGATTTCTCTCCCCTCAAAAGCAGGCGGGTTCCTCTCCGCAAAATGCCTCTGGGCTTTGAGACAGCCTCCAGACCTGTGGTCCCTTCTGGTGGTGCCGTGAAGTTATCTGGACCACGGGAAGCCACCAACGCTTTGATCCAGCTTGACAAAGAAGCTTTGTGTTACTTCCTTAGCCATGGTGATTGCTGGAGTCTTCCCGGTGTTCAGGGATCCCAAACATACCGTGCTCAGAGCCCACCCGTCTGTGCCCAAGAGCTGCAAAGGGTGTAGAGCAGCTTGGGGAGCTGCTTGGCCACGGTTGAAGCCCCCCTCAGCCTGGGGACTTCTAGAGCCTGGCCCAGACAGCCGTTCCCCACGGCTTGCCTTTACGTGTGCTGCCTTTTCAAATAAATAAATAAATGCATATCCCTGGGGTGAAACTCTCATAGGCTTCTGGCATTTGAGAGAAGTAACAGTGAGTACTGGGCAGGGTGGCAGAGAGGAAAATTTCCCAGTGTCATAGAATCATGGAATCACAGAATTGCCCAGGTTGGAAGGGACCTTTCAGATCATCGAGTCCAACCATCAACGTAACTCTGACAAAAACCAACGCTAAACCATATCTCTAAGCACTATGTCTACCCGTCTTTTAAATACCTCCAGGGATGGCGACTCCACCACTTCCCTGGGCAGCCTGTTCGAAAAACGTCTTGTGCAGCTGCTTCCATTCGCAGTCCTACGGCTCTAGTCAAGCGGATTAAGACATGAGAGCATGTGGGACTTGGAAATGGTGAAAAAAACCAAAGTGGTCTCTCGCTGCCAAGAGAAGACGTCCAACAGCTGTCCAGATGGTATGTCAAACCCAACTGCGCTGCCCCTGGTAAACCTCGACCACTTGTCTGCCGAAGAGCAGGACAAGCTGCAGCAGCTGGAGTCCTCCCGGCCAGGCAGCAGTGAGTCGGGTTGCTCAGCTTCTCGGAGGAGAGCAGTAACAGCTCCAAAGTCCTGCTCACAGCTTGGAAACATCTCTGATTCTTTCATTAGATGTTGGATTATGATAGGACTTAGCAGTCTCCAGCTGAGCTTGCAAGGGATGACAGACTGTGCCCCTGTAAGAGCTTGCAGTTCAACGGGAGGTGATGGGCAGACAAGGCGACTTTGGATTTTGCCAACAGCCCGATGTGTGCACAATTTTGTCTTCTGGAGTGAGAGAACGGCATGGAGATTTTCATCAGTATTGCCCAAGAAAGCACGTGCTTCATCTCAGTGCAGTGCGGAGCATCGACACAAGCAGGCAGAGGTGGAGCTCTTCCAGGAGCGCGCGACAGCCAGAGACGATGCCAGAGCAAGCGGAGCTGTCAGTGAGCTGCCAGGGGGATTGCGGTCCTGGGGCCCCATCGGTCCCAGGATTTCCTGATTCTGAGGCCTCTGGGGAGAATATCACTGGCTAATGCAATTTGAGACCCATCACTCGGTGAAACCCCGTGGGAATTCAACTCGCTCCCACGTTTGCTGAGCCCATTGCTTGTGCTGCGAGAAGAGCTGCTGTGCTCAGGTGCTCCTTCCTGTCCTTTTCTTGCACCAAAATGTCTGTGTTCAGTGAAGAAATGCCGTCACGCGTGATGAAGCCCCCAGCCAGCTGCCCTCCCAACCAGCACACCACGCGTTTGTCCTGCTGCAAATCCAGGTGGTGCCACGGTCCCGAATGAGGCATCGCCAGGGCAGAGAGCGGACAGGCAGGCGAGGAGTGGATCAGCTGGGGAAACCTCCCGTAGATCGAGCTGTGTGTGAATTCAGGGGTCGAGTAAGGATAGAAAAGAGGCGCTCAGCCAGCCAGGCTGGGATTGTGTTCATCTCCTCCTACGCCCACACGTAGGAGTCAGCTCCAGGGAAAGGAAACCTCTGCATCCTCCGCTGGCTGCATCCAGATATCTCCATTAGCAGCAGCAGGAGCCTGGAGAGGAGACTTGGACATGGACATCTGCGGTTCAGTGGGGCTGCGACCCTTCCTGGGAATTACTTCTGCTCGCTTTGGTGGAGCCCCACCCACAAAGCATCTCCCCTGATGGATTTAGGTGGCAGAGCGGTGTGCCACCGCTGAAACGTGGTTTTCGGTGCAAAGCCAGGAGCATCCTGCGAGAACCAAGCGCAGCCCCTTATCTGCACATGGGGCGGACCTGCTGGGACCTCGGGAACTGCCAGGAGCTGCCACCGAGCCTCGCGGCGAGGGCGAAGTTGTGAAGGAAGCAAGTCCTGAGTGGGAGTCTGTTTTTCTACAAAAGGAGCCGTGAGTGTAGAGACAGCTGAGCGACGGCGCGGCCTCCGCTTTCCTTCTGCACCAGGAATTGCTTCTGCTGAAAGGGCTGTTTTGCATTTTTTTTTTTAAATATTAATTTTCCATCTAACAGTGCCACTCCTGAAGCTTAGGTACAGCATGTGATTATTCGCGCCTGAGTGCAAAAATCCAGGCTGGGCATTACGCTTTCCTGCTCTACAAGTTCCTGATATCTTGGTTTGTGGGCAGGAATATCTTTTTCCACGTTGCTGAGAGAATCAGCATTGCGTAGAGGATAAAATACTTCACTGGGTCCTGGAACATATGGATCTAGCATTCAGCTGCCCAGTAACCTCCTGCTAAGTTTCTGGGGACAAGATCTATTAGATGTTTGTGCTCTGTCTGGCACAGCAGGTCAGTCTGGGTCTTATTTTTATAGCGGCATTAAATAACTCCATCTACAGGGTTTTGGAGGTAGGATGGAAAGGGCTTGCAGTTGGCCCTCTTTAAGTGTGACTTTGTGGATTATCCGTGTCCAGGGTCATGTAATACAGGAGATGCCATGTGCCTCTGCAGCCTCACGTGTGGCTTCATCCACCCCCGGCGCTGCCTGTCTCTGGTGTCCTGGTGTTGGGCAGATCTCCACAGATGTTTTCAGTGATGGATGTCTTCACTGGAAACATTCACGTTTGGTTTAGATGAATCCTACCCAAGAGCTGTGATAGCAACCACTGCCCGTGCTTACGGGAGAGGTCTTCATTGTGTAATGCTTTACCATATGAGCTTCTTGGTGAGGCTCGTCGGTTACACTATCTACTAGAAGAAAGTCCTGCCTGGAGACATGGGTGAAGACTGCTCTGAACTTACAGAATTGGGCATCTGAGCATGAAGGGTGACACATTCAGGCAGCCAGCTGTCTTTGAAAGTAGGCTTCTGAATAGGAGTGTAGAGACGGAGTTTAGGATGGATATTAGGAAAGATTTCTTCACTGAAAGGGTTATCAAACATTGGAACAGGCTGTCCAGGGAGGTGGTGGAATCACCATGCCTGGAGGTATTTAAAAGCCGGGCAGACATGGTGCTGAGGGACATGGTTTAGTGGTGGGTTTGTCAGTGTTGGGTTAATGGTTGGACTCGATGATCTTGAAGGTCCCTTCCAATCTAGACAATTCTATGATTCCATGAATAGCTTTGAGGACCCAAGCTGAAGTTCACAGCAAGGGTGTGATGGCCCAAGGATGGAGAGGGTCTTGTGTGACGTGTTTTGATGGGTGGCTTGCACATGGCAATTCCCTGGCATCAGCAGAACTGCTTCCCTGGGCCTGTCCCTGCCTGTCCTTTTTTGCTGTAGTATCAAACTTTCTTCCTCGCGTAAAATAAACTGTTTCCCGTTGCAAGGATATGTTGGCCTTTTCTTTAATACAAAAGATTTATTTCAAATGGATGTGATCCCGGAAACTTGTGCTCCATCTCAGCATGACTTCCCCGTTTTAAGTTATCACAAGTATTTGTTGAAGCACTCCTATTTGTTGCCCCGGCTGTGTTCTGTGCCACCCGTTCCCTGCAGCCTTTCATTTCCATGCTCGGAGGCTGGAATTACAAAGTACGGAGGTGGATATCGGGCAGCCACTGCCCTGCAGCCTAGGGAACCTGTAATCTTGAGTTACTTAAAACCTGCAGCCCTGAATTCAGTCGAGTGCAATCCTAGAAGAAAACTGCTTTAGGTTACGCCTCTACTAGTGAACACACCTATACACTTTTTTAGCAGAGAGAAAGTGACTTGCAGAGATTTACTCATCCCATCTTGAGGAAGGCATCCCAGGTCCCTGCCAACCACTGACCTTCCTGCTCTCCCGTCCTACTTCACAGCTTGTCTCAAAATGGAAATAACAATGCCTGCGGGCTCTCACGGCCCGTCACTGTCCCCCAACCTACGCAGCATTTGAGAAGGGATGTCCAAAAGCTCTTGAAGTGCCGACTTTGTACCGGCTGCTGTTCTGTTTCTGCTGTGAGCCATCCTGTCACACAGGCTTGGGAAACAAAGCAAGGGCAGCCAGGTGGTGGAATGGCTCAAAAGCCTCTTTTGTTTGCTTTTTGCTCTTGAAAGGCAAAACGATGTCACAGAGGAAAAGTGAAGGCACGAGAAGGCTCCTTGTGACATTAACACCTGAGTTTAGGAAGTTAATTGCATAAAGCGCCTTGCCACACTCCCAAACCATAGAATCATAGAATCATAATCATAGAATCACAGAATGGTTTGGGTTGGAAGGGACCTTCAAGATGATCCAGTTCCAACCCCCTGCCCTGGGCAGGGACACCTCCCACCAGACAAGGTTGCTCCAAGCCCCGTCCAACCTGGCCTTGAACCCCTCCAGGGATGGGGCAGCCACAGCTTCTCTGGGCAACCTGGGCCAGGGGCTCACCACCCTCTCCAGCTTTCTTTTAGGCCTCTTTAGGGACTGGCAGGGGCTCTAAGGTCTCCCCAAAGCCTTCTCTTCTCCAGGCTGAACAACCCCAACTCTCTCAGCCTGTCCTCACAGCAGAGGGGCTCCGGCCCTCCAATCATCTTTGTGACCCTCCTCTGGACCCGTTCCAACAGGTCCATGTCTTTCTTGTGCCGAGTGTCCTCCTTCTGCCGAGAAATCCTGCGTCTTGTAGTGCTGTATCAAAAAGGAGGACGTGAAGAGTCCAGAGCGTCATTCAGATGTTTTTCTAGCGCTGCTTGCTGGTGTCCCTGTTCATGCATCACAACGGTCTCTATCATGCAGTGTCCGGCACAGAGTTCATAACGCTTGTGCAGATGAATTATAATGACTTGAAAAATAAGGAGATCTGCACAAGGAGTCGTGGGGCAAGTCTTGGGGGCCGGTTGGCAAGGCAGCGATTAGCTTACAGGCTTAATCAAAGAGAAAGTTCTAATAATATGTTGTGTTTTCTGGCTGATGATAGCAATGGGGATGCAGCCGCGAATTAAGAAACACATCACGCATTTTAAACCTCCTATACGAAAATTTCTGCAGGGAGGATAATAATGGCACAAGCTCAACAAAGTACATGGAGGTACTCTGAGGCAAACGGACTCCCGCGGATAACAGAGAACAAGGAAAGAAGAAGAAGGGGGGAAAAAAACCAGCTGGGTTGGAGCAGAACTGAATCCTGGAAATACTCCAGGTTTTGGAAATCGGTAGGCTTCTGGTTCTTGATGGATCCCTCATGGAGCTTAACAAAGACGGGAATGTAAAGATATGTTAATAGCTTTTCTTTGGGAGTTGTTTGCCTCTGTTGTGGACTACAGGACCCTACCCTCAAGCCTAAAAATAGGGATAATTGATGTAATCCTAGACCAAGGGAGTGTGCCAGCTGACTGCACAGATTATAAACCTGTCTCCTCAGCACCTGGGGGTCATGGGGTGACATGCAAAGAGGACGTTTTTCTGAATGCTGTCCCCCTGCTCATCATGTGTGATGAAATAACAGTGGGTGATGTGAGCGAGGGAAGGATGGACCAATTTGGAAACCCATTGGCCTTCATGAGAAGCACTCTGGGGATGGATTTCAGGAAGCTGATATCTTCTCCGGAGGTCAGCCCATAACTGCGGGCTGCTCTGGAAGATAGCAGTTCACAAGGGAAGGAGGTGACTTTTCTGTCTGCATTTAAGGTGTATTAAACTATCTACTGCTGTCTTGTCGCTGTAGGTGCAACCATTGCAGACCCCTCGCTCAAGCTGAAACTCCCTCTCAGTTTTAAAAATGAAGGCTGGCAGCAAGGTGTTTGCAAGAGGTGTCCAACTCTGGGGTGTACCTCCACATTCATCTGAAAGAGGACATCTCCACCCATGTCCTTGCAGTAGGGGTGGCCTTTGTCACCCGCTGAGAGCCGCTGGGATAGTCTTGAATCCTGTGTTCAGGCTTTTCTCCATGATGACAGGATTATTTTTTCACAGAATCACAGAATCTTCAGAGTTGGAAGGGACCTCTAGAAATCATCTAGTCCCACTCCCCCGCTAAAGCAGGGCTGCCCAGAGCACATCACTCAGGGCTGCATCCAGGCGAGTCTTGAAAATCTCCAGAGAAGGGGACTCCACACCCTCCCTGGGCAGCCTGTTCCAGCACTCTGTCACCCTCACTGTAAAGAAGTTTTTTCTCATATTTGTTCGGAACTTCCTATGTTCCAGCTTGTGCCCATTGCCCCTCGTCCTGTTACTGGGAACCATTGAAAAGAGTCTGGCACCCTCCTCCTTCAACCCACCCTTTAGATACTTGTATGCCATCATAAGGTCTCCCCTCAGCCTTCTCTTCTCCAGGCTAAAGAGTCCCAGCTCTTTCAGCCTTTCCTCATCAGGGAGATGCTCCAATTCCTCAATCATCTTTGTTGCCCTACGCTGGACTCTCTCCAGCAGTTCCCGGTCTCTCTTGAACTGGGGAGCCCAGAACTGGACACAGGATTCCAGTTGTGGCCTCACCAGTGCAGAGTAGAGGGGGAGAATGACCTCCCTTGACCTGCTGGCCACACTCTTCCCTATGCAGCCCAGAATTCCATTGGCCTTTTTGGCAACAAGGGCACATTGTTGGCTCATGGATAATTTACTGTCTACCATGACCCCCAGATCCTTCTCAGAACTACTTCCCAGCAGGTCCACCCCTAACCTATACTGGTGCTTAGCATTCTTCCTCCCCAGGCGCACCTTGCACTTGCTTTTGTTGAACCTCATGAGGTTCTTCTCTGCCCAGCTCTCCAGCCTGTCCAGGTCATGCTGGATGGCAGCACGGCCCTCTGGAGTATCTGCCACCCCTCCCAGTTTGGTATCATCAGCGAACTTGCTGAGGATACACTCTGTCCCCTCGTCCAGGTCATTAATGAATATCCTGAACAAAATTGGACTGAGTATTGACCCCTGGGGGACACCACTGGTTACAGGCCTCCAACTAGACTCTGTGCCACTGATCACAACCCTCTTTAATCATCGCCAGAGGGATCAGAACAAGGTCTTTGTGATGCAGAAACAAATATTTGCAAAGAGCCTTCATCAAGGGAGGGTAGTTGTGGAGGGACCTGCTGGTCACCAGTGGCTTCAACCTGGATCTTTAGATACAATCCAGGATACCTTGAGATCTGTCATGCAATCCAGTGGACAATATATCATGTCCTTACCATGTGTATACTAGTGTTGCCATCCCAAAGAAATCCTAGGCATATCCGAACTGCCTGCTTGGATGTCCAGTGGGACCAGGGACCATTCCCAATAGGCAGTTTGGATGTTAGTACCCTGTTCTGGATGCCAGGATAATTTAATAGCAGAGACAGACAGCGGAAGCTGTAGGAAGGTCGCTGGTTCTAGTTTCCTCCAGGTGGTGCTGCAAGTGTCTTTGCTCAATGGCAACAAGAAGAGTTAAAAACAAAACCATTTAGTGAAGCGTCCAGATTGGGAGAGGCAGGCTGGGTGATGGCTGGCTGATTCATCCCATGTCCGTGTCGTGGCAGGGGCAGCCAGTTTGGGAAAATGAAAATGGGCAGCAGGAGGACTCGTGGTTGCAAAGGGTCTGTGCCCAGACCATCCTATGGCTGGGATGCAGATGAGCAGTGACCCTGACCAGCCGTGAGGCCAGAGATATTAAAGCTCTTCTGGGCAGAGTCCTCATGCATAGCATAACTGAGTCTTCATTAGGTCTGGTAGATGCTACTGAAAAATTAATAATGCACTTACGAGTCTTAGTTAAGAAGCCCGCTCTGGGCAGCGAGTGAACGTCCCCGCTGATGGGACTTGAAAACCTGGAGAGCTAAGTCTTGGTTGCTATTTATTCCCTTTTATTTAGCATCTATATTTAATGCTTCGCCTCTTTCAATGGCTTTGCAAATATGAAGAAATTAATTGGAAAGTTACTGCAGCGCACGTAACAAGTAGAGCCCTGCTAATTAGTCAGGGTATTGACATTCAACAGGCTACTTCAGGTGTTGGTGTTTACTTTCTTCCTTCCAGTCCAAGTGCTGCTTTCAGCTGCACTTCACCGACGGGGGAAATCCAAGATTCGGCAAAACTGCCTTCTGAAGGGTTTTTCTTAGAAAGGAAAAGCAGAACCTCCGTGCTCAGGAAAGAGGAGTTACACTGATGCATTTAATTTCCTGATTTAAAATGAGTTAAACTTGCCCTTTTTACTTTCTTTCTCTTTCGTTTTTTTTGAAGACTGATCAGATAGCATTAAAAATATACCTGTCTGGGAATGTATCTCTAATTAATTGTGTTGCAGCAAATGAGACCGTTTCAATAAATCCTCCATGCACATTTTAGACCTTAATCAAGTGGTAACCTATTTGACAGTGCATTGCAGGGGGCTAGGTAATTTCACCCCTGTTGGAATAAGGCTTATTCCATAGAAGTGATTAATGAATTAGGAGTTGTAGGTCATTCCGTTACTACAGTTGCTGTGAGCCGTGTTTCTCTTTTGCATCCATGCCCAAGAGATAGTTTTCTGAGTGTCTTAGAATCATAGAATCACAGAATGGTTTAGTTTGGAAGGGACCTTAAAGATGATCCAGTGCCACCCCCCTGCCCTGGGCAGGGACACCCCCCACCAGACCAGGTTGCTCCAAGCCCCGGCCAACCTGGCCTTGAACCCCTCCAGGGATGGGGCAGCCACAGCTTCTCTGGGCAACCTGGGCCAGGGGCTCACCACCCTCACACCAAAGAATTTCTTCCCAATATCTCATCTCAATCTCCCCTCTTCCAGTTTAAAACTGTCATCCATCGTCCCATGGCTCCCCTCCCTGCTCCAGAGTCTCTCCCCAGCTTTCCTGGAGCCCCTTGAGGGACTGGCAGGGGCTGGAAGGTCTCCGCGGAGCCTTCTCTTCTCCAGGCTGAACCCCCCCAGCTCTCTCAGCCTGTCCTCCCAGCAGAGGGGCTCCAGCCCTCCCAGCATCTCCGGGGCCTCCTCTGGCCCCGCTCCAACAGGTCCATGTACTTCTTGCACTGAGGACTCCAGAGCTGGCCACAGTATTCCAGTCTCACCACAGTATTCCAGTCTCACCAGAGCAGAGCAGAGGGGCAGAATCACCTCCCTCGCCCTGCTGGCCATGCTTCTTTTAATGCAGCCCAGAATGTGGTTGGCTTTCTGAGCTGTGAACGCACATTCCCGGCTCATGTTGAGCTTCTCATTCACCAGTCTTCTTCTGCTGGATAATTTCTTGCCTCTCAATCCATCCAAATATCCCTATAATATTAGTGGGAACCTGGTGGAGCAGGGAATGAATGCAGGGGCAAATTAGATTGCTTTCAGTGGGTTATCCTGAATTTGTGGCCAATAACACCCTCCAGTCATACCTTCAGTCTTGGGAACTGAGCTTGCTTTCTCCGTCATGGTGGCTTCAACTTGCACCGGGCTTCTGCACCCGTCACCTGTGGATAATTCAGTGGGTTAGCCCTTGAATCTAATGGAGCCAGCGAAAATAGTCTATATCTCCTTTGCCTCTCTGAATGGACACCTCAAGCTTTCCCTAATGACCTTGATGGGAAACTCTACAGCATCCCCCAAGGAGTCTTCAGAGACGTAGGGTGGAGAACAGCCCTGAGCTCTTCCATGCTTTGTAACTCAGTAGATCATCCATACTCACCAAAGGGCAGTTAGAGGACAGCATTTTATAAATTAGCATTGGCGGTGTAGCCTTAAATATTATTTAATTGCCGTAAGAGTTTCAAAGCCCTCTAAGCTCTCCTTGTATTGCTGAGTTTCCTGCAGCCCTTTAGTTTTATACAATATGTCACCTTCGGCTCCGCGTAGGAGCACAAATAGGATTGAGGTGCATAGTAGCAAAAATGAGGCAAAACAGCCATAAGTAGCCCAAATAAGAAATAAAAAAGAAATGCAGAATGGGTAAAAATTACCCAAATCCTAATAATTGTCAGGGTTGGGGATTGAGTGGTTGGGGTAGGGGAGGAGACTCGTTACAGCCTCTTGGACCCCTACTCATTTGGGAACCTGCTTACAAGTCCAAGAGGCTGTAAGTCTTGTCCACGACATCTGTATTTTTGCTGCTTTGCTGACAGAGCTAGCAGGGGTGTGTTGTTCATGCCCTACATCCCAGCTGTGGCCTCTAAGCCCAGGAGAAACAAGTCTCTGGTCCCATCCTTCTCCTTCCTGCTTCATCTTCTCTCCAGCCGTCCTGGCGGCAGGAATTCCTCTCTGACTCTGCCCTTTTTGCTGTGCAGAGGCCACCAACCCCTTCCTGGGTGTTTCCCCTCTGAAGCCCTGCACCGTCCCCGTGGATGCTCCTTTCCTGGCTGTCCTGGTCCTTCCATCCCCTCCAAGACGCTGCCTCAGCCTGCTTCCTCCAGGATGATGCTGATGCTTTTTAGCTTCCCGGGAGCGGCGGGGCATTGGGTTCATCCCCGGCACCGAGACGTTTCGACACGGCTGTTACGGAGGCTGGGGAGATGCTCTGCTGGAGGGAAACGTGGCCAGCACACATCAGCTACTACACAGCCGCCGCTTTATCCGGCATCAGGCTCGGATAATCCCCTGTGCCTTTAAACGTGATGCACATCAAAGCCAAACAGTGCAGAGGAATTCCCCCTTCCCGCTCCCGCCTCCCAGCCCTTGCTCCCTCCTTTTTCGTTTAAATTTTAGGAGCTGGAGAGCGGATTGCGGCTGACACAGATTTGTAGCCGTCTCCATGGCTACAGAGACGGGCAAGTTGTATGTGGAGCGTGTTCATTGTTAAGTTTCTAATTTCAGCGAGGTCGCTGGATGGTTTTTCTCCTTTTTTTTTTCCCCTGCTCTGAGATACCCTGGAGGAGGATGAGAGCTGTCGGTGCCCCCGCCTCCCCGAGCTTCTCCAGGAGCGATCCCTTGCTGCATCCCTGCTATCCTCGGAGTAAAAGCGCTGGGAACCAGTCTCCAGTTTTTGAAGCTTCGCTGTTTTTTTCCCCATCTGGTCATTCCTCTAGGTATTCAGCTCACGTCCGCCTCGGCAATTCCCACCGCTCCCTGAAGTTCCTCGGTGCTTTCGGAGATCTCATCTCCCCTCCCTTCTGCTTCCTTCTCTTGCTTGCAGCCTTGCAAGCACAGACATCCCTGGGCGTTAGTGGCCACCCACACGTGCACACCATAAAAGACACCCCTTAGGCGGCTGTCCTGGCAAATTCTGGCCGAGGAGAAAGGATGCAGCATTACCCATGTCTGGCATGGAGGAGAAGTGGGACCCAGGCACCGTTTTTACAGAGTTTGTGGTGTCACTGGTGTTTCAGAAGCTTTTGGCCTTCCAGTTTGACCTTCTTTTCTCATCTTGAGAAAAAACTTGCCTGTATGCAGACTTGGGAATTTTTAAAAAACTTTGTTTAAAATGAGGTGGAATTTGGTGTTTCAAATTAGAATTAACGTTGCCTCCCCCCTCAAGTCATCCTCTGATGGGTTGGAAGGAGAGATAGTGTCCCTTGTGTAGACGCTCTGGAGCTCAAGTGACCTCGTTTGTTATTTCCCCACACCTGTGGGATCTCCCTCCCTCTTACCAGAAGACATGCAGAAATTCAATGCACAAACTTGGCCACACAACACAGCACGGGGCCCTAAGACTCCTCGATGACGAAGTAGTAGCCATGATGTGCTGTAAGCATCACCTTTGTGGTCTTTCCTATTCAGTGTCCGGACTGATGTGAGAGCTGTGTTGTAGCCTGCCAAGTGTATCTGTAGGGTGAAGTTGAAGGGCTGTGTTGCTTCTCCCAGGGAACAGAAGATGTCTGGGGTGGTGGTGGAAGACTGTGTTGGATGAAGGGAGGCAACCTGCTGCAATTTGTCTATGCCAGCTATTGGGAACGGTCACTGCCTGGGGATTGTTTGGGTCAATGTGAGTTTCCATCAGCCAAAACTGTGTCACAAACCCTGCTAACCAGTAGCAATGTGGATCATCAGTTTCCCAGAGGTGAAACCCATTCCTTGGCCCTGTTTTGGCTGGCTGTAGGGGCAGTTACGCAGTCAAGAAGAACTTGAGATAGCTGGTGTCAGAGCGGAATGTCAGGATGGGGGCCAAACAGGCTGCAATTTGCCCAGTTTGGCCAAACTGCATGAACAAGGTCAGATCCTGCCAGGGAGTGGATGTGCTCAGGCTCTTCTCCATAGTGGCTTGGGTTAAGCTGGTCTTGTAGCAGAGACTCGAGACGTCGCGTTGTAACTCCAGAAACAGAGCAAAGAATGGACAGCTGGTATGGTCAAGGTCATGAGTGATCCCATGGACATTGCCTCGTCCTGTACTCAAAGAAAGAAACCTCCTCCCTCCTCCCTCAAAGAAAAAACCCACCACCTGTGCTTAACCCCTGAGAGAAGTAGTCTGCTGCAACCTGCAAAGCAGCTTCTCCAGTGAGTTGTCAAGCAAAGAAGAGGCTGTCTGGCCTCTTGTTGTCTTTTGATGCCAATACAAGACTCTTCCAGTAGGTACTCTATGGATTTGACTTTCTCCTTGTTTTATGAATGGTATGCGTCTGTGCTTGAGTATACTTGGAAAGCCTGAAGAATAGCAGCCAATATTTCTTGCCTTTAGAACTGCAAAAACAAACATTGGGGTGTTTTTGCAACACATACCACTTCTGCTGGGATCACTGATGTCCTCTTTTTTTGGACTGTAAATGGAAAATGGGGGAAGATGGTACATTTGAGGTCCAGTGCCCTGTGCTACCTTTAAATGTCCTAGATCAGTGGGTCCATTAGTAGCCTGGCTGAAAAACCCATGGGTGTGCTAATTGAATTAAATTCCTTTGTACAAAGCACTGGACTCCTAAGGTCAATGTGCAATGAAACTCAGCCATAATTGAGGTATTCGTTCACTCATGTGCATGCGGGAAGAAGGGCTTGTCTGATTGATGTACCTACTGATGTGCTGCTTGAGGAAGGATTTGCCTGACATTTCAGGCCCAGCTAGTTTGGGAAGGTCTTCATGCTTCCTACACACCAAAATAAGTTTCCTTTATCTGACTCATTCCCTCTCCCTGTAGCTTCATTGAAAAGGTGTTTTATCAGATGTGTTTGAAAACTAAATCTAAGGTTTTTTTCACTAGTGATGTTAAGGGATGAGCCAGTCCCACCAGCAGAGCCTCACATCAGTTCCTCGCCTTAGCACTGCGTGGAGGGGTGGGTTTTGTGGCAGACCAGCCTGCACTGAGCTGCCCCAGTTGACCCAAGGAAGCAATTTATCCTTCCATTTGCAGTATGTGACCATTTCCTTTTGAAACAGACAGTGAGTAGTTCCCAGGGCTTTTTTTTAGGGGAGACGAAGGAGCGGTTGACTAGAGGAGAGATTAAATCCCATCTGGGGAGTGAGCAAGAAAGCCCCTCGCTGGAGACTGCTGTTCTGGCTGGGGCTCTGCTGGAGATGAAAGTCTTTGGGTGGATTAACCTGAGCAGTAACACTTGCAAATTCCAGCGTATCGTGATTCATAGCATCATAGAATCATTTTGGTTGGAAGAGACCTTAAAGATCATCGAGTCCAACCGTTAACCTAGCACTGCCAAGTTACTACTAAACCATGTCAAGCATGGTTCCTTGACATGGAACTGTTCCTTGACAGTTCCATGATTCCTTCTGCTTTTGGAGAAAAAAAGGTGTTTCTGAACAGGGTGGGGGTGATTGCAGGAGAAGGAGTGATGTTGGGTTCAACCTTATGGGTCTTCCCCACCAGGCCTGAGAATGGACCGTTCACAAGAAGAGCAGGGAGGCTGTGGGCATCTGCAGGAAAACCGGGTGGCTGTTGTGGTGGTCTAGCAAGAGAAGGGGCTCTTTCTGCTCCTGTAGACTGAGGAGGGATTGATCAACCATTGCAAGAAAGGCAAAAACACATCGGGGACTTGGCCTGTGATCCCAGCAGGAGCTCTGGAAGTGGCAGATCACAGCGGATAAACAGAGATCACCAAGCTCTTGTCTCCGGAGCAGCTCTGAGCAGAGGATGGATAAAACCTGACTTTCCACCAGCATAACGCCAGAGATCTTGTCCATTTTCTGCCAGAGTTTGTCCTTTTCTCACTACTAGTAGGCTACAAAAAGGTCATAAGGACAAATCCAGTCCCCAGTCTTAGAGAAGGGCTGGTTTTACTCTGAAGCAAAAACAATAAAATCAAATAATGCCAGACTTTGCAGTAGTCCCTCTGTAGAGAGAGCTCTAGAGGCTTTGCTGCCTCCCTAGGAAAGAAATTACAGTCTGCGGGTTAGCTCTTCTGCTTTAGTAATTTTTCAGAGTTGATTTTGGCTTTGGTGTGGCAAATCTCTTCAGAATTTTTGTTTGCTTGCTGACATTTTAATAAAAATATTTTATTTCATGTCTATAGTACTTAAAAAGTAATTGAGAAGGAAGGCAAGGGGATAGCTTTTCATCAAGTATCTCATTTTCCTAAAGATCCTTGCTTGGAAAATATATTTTTTTCTGAGAAAATCTGTGTGCTCCAGGAGCTAAGGTTGAACACTCCTGCTTTGACAGGAGAGAGAAGTGGAAATGCGAAATATTTTTGGGGGAGTCCAAAAGTTTGGACTCCCCCATGATGAAGAGCGGGAGGCTCCAGCACATGTCCCATACCAGGAGAGCTGCTGAAACAGGGCGCTTCCCACAGAGGCTGCTGCCGCCCTTTTTGTTCTTTGGCTTCTTCTTGCAGATATTGGCACCGCTACCATGGTGTGCTGCAAAATACAAGCTAAAAGGGATGTGTTAACTAGAGAGGGTGATCCTCACACAAAGGCAAATTAATGTTTTGCGAATTCAGATTAATGAAATTATTTCTGTTACCCCAGGAACCTCAGGTTGGCCTCCGGACCTGGCCCTGGGGCTGCCGTGACGTGGATGTAGAGAGAGCAGCAGAGGGCCATCAATTAAGCCTAGCTGGCCTTGAGGAGTGATGCGTGGAGCAGGTGGAGTTAGGCATACAGACTTCATGGACCTGCATCCAGGGACTCAGTGCAGTAATTTCTGCCAAGAGGCAGGGGCTTGTCTTAGAAATGGCAGGAGAAGGAAAGAAAACCCAAGTGTGAGCTGATCAGAAGGTGGAAAATGTAGCATGGAGGTAGAAGAAGAAAGGGGACTCAGAAGTGTCTCTGGTAGAGACCAGCTTAATCCCATCATGTTTTGGAGACCTTGCTGGAACATGGCACCTATTTCTGGTCTCAGAATCACAGAATCACAGAATCTTCATGGTTGGAAAGGACCCTTAAGATCATCGAGTCCAACCAAACAACCTACGATCTCTGCCCTTCAGAGCATGCCCTGAAGTGCCAAATCTTGACGTTTCTTAAATACCTTTAGGGATGGTGACTCAACCACCTCCCTGGGCAGGCTGTTCCAGTGCCTGACCACTCTTTCAGTAAAGTAATTCTTCCTCATATCTAACCTAAACCTCCCCTGCCGCAGCTTCAGACCATTTCCTCTGGTCCTGTCATTATTCCCCTGGGAGAAGAGGCCAACCCCCACCTCTCTGCACCCTCCTTTCAGGGAGTTGTAGAGGGCAATGAGGTCTCCCCTCAGCCTCCTCTTCTCCAAGCTAAACCTGCCCAGCTCCCTCAGCCTCTCCTCATGTGACCTGGTCTCCAGACCCCTCACCAGCCTGGTAGCTCTCCTCTGGACACGCTCCAGCACCTCAATGTCCCTCTTGTACAGAGGGGCCCAGAACTGAACACAGCACTCGAGGTGAGGCCTCACCAGTGCCGAGTACAGAGGCACCATCACTTCCCTGCTCCTGCTGGCCACGCTGTTCCTGATACAAGCCAGAATGCTGTTGGCCTTCTTGGCCACCTGGGCACACTGCTGGCTCATGTTAAGCTGGCCGACCACCAGCACCCCTGGGTCCTTTTCTGCCGGGCAGCTTTCCAGCCACTCTGCCCCAAGCCTGTAGCGTTGCTTGGGGTTGTTGTGACCGAAATGCAGGACCCGGCACTTGGCCTTATTAAACCTCATACAGTTGGCCTTGGCCCATCGATCCAGCCTGTCCGGGTCCCTCTGTAGAGCCTTCCTACCCTCAAGCAGATCAACACTCCCACCTAGTTTGGTGTCATCTGCAAACTTACTGAGGGTGCACTCAATCCCCTCATCCAGATCATTGATAAAGATATTAAACAAAACTGGCCCCAGAACTGAGCCCTGGGGGACACCACTGGTGACCGGCCACCAAGAGGATTTCACCCCCTTAATCACAACTCTCTGGGCACGGCCATCCAGCCAGTTTTTAACCCAGTGAAGAGTACACTTGTCCATGCCATGATTCGCCAGCTTCTCCAGGAGAATGCTGTGGGGCACGGTGTCAAAGGCCTTACCAAAGTCCAGATAGACAACGTCCACCGCCTTCCCCGCATCCAGAAGGTGGGTCACATGGTCACAGAAAGAGATCAGGTTGGTTAAGCAGGACCTCCCCTTCCTAAACCCATGCTAGCTGGCCCTGATCCCTTGGCTGCCCTGCACTTGCTGTGAGAGGTCACTCAAGATGATCCTCTCCATGATCTTTCCTGGTACCGAGGTCAGGCTGACAGGCCTGTAGTTCCCCGGATCCTCCTTCCGACCCTTCTTGTAGATGGGCGTCACATTAGCCACCCTCCAGTCATCAGGTACCTCCCCTGTTGACCAAGACTGTTGATAACTGATGGAGAGAGGCTTGGTGAGCTCTCCCGCCAGCTCCCTGAGTACTCTTGGGTGAATCCCATACGGCCCCATAGACTTACGTACGTCTAGGTGCAGAAGCAGATTATTGACTACTTCCTCCTGGATTATGGGTGGGTTGTTCTGCTCTCCATCCTTATCTTCCAGCTCAGGAGGCTGAGCACCCTGGGGGTAGCTGGTCCGACTATTGAAGACAGAGGCAAAGAAGGCATTAAGTATCTCAGCCTTCTCCTCATCCTTGGTTGCAACTTTCCCCCTCCGCATCCAGTAAGGGATGGAGATTCTCCCTGGCTTTCTTTTTGTTGATGTATTTATAAAAGCTTTTTTTGTTGTCCTTAATGTTAGTGGCCAAGTTGAGCTCCAGCTGGGCTTTTGCCTTGGTCTCCCTGGTACATCAAAGGGTGAGCCCAGGCTGGATTGGGACAGAGTTCAGAGGCAGGGTCCAGAGGAGGGGGCTGGACTGGGTGACCTTTAAAGGTCTTTTCCAACCCAAACTATTCTATGGTTCTATGACAGGACAGGCTGAGTCAGGATGCCCACATCATCCCAAATTCACCAGCTGGAGGGACAGAGTAAGGAGTTTGGGGTATCAGCTGGAAGCACCCCATGTTTCCCCATGGGTTTGAGGCCACCAGCAAGAAGACTGCTGTGCCTTGAGCCTGGGGGTCGAGGTCTCCCTTTGCTGGGTCATTGCAAGGAGACCTGGTATCGGTTGAACCCAAGGGTTGAACTTGGTTCTCCCCTTCTCCAGGTCTGGTGCACAGGCACCAGCCACGACTCTGCCCTGCCAGGTCTTTCATCACAGCCTGCCACGGCTAAAACCACACCAGACAGATACCTCCTCCAAGCAGGCAAGAGAAAGGAGGGACTAATTAACCTCCCTTATTAGCAGCACAGTAATAAAAATGTTAGCATCCCCGAAAGGTTTGCAGAATTAATCACAGCTGGAGCAACAACGACCGAAGAGTAAACCTGAACAACAAAAGGAAAGCGTATCCCACACATCGTCTTGATGCTCCCTGGCATGTGCGGATCCAGAGTCATGTTTTTGCCTGCCCTCCCTCCCAGAAGTCCTGTTGCAATAGTACACAGAGGCCCCAGCTGAAATCACCCAGGTGGTGAAGGTGCTGCACATCCTTACTAGATGGTTGCTGCTCTGAAGGAATATTGCAGCCTAACAGAAGGATTATTCTTCTATGGGACGATGTATAGGACTGGCAAACATGACACAGAGCCTATGGGACTGCAACGCTTCTCTGAAACAGCAGCTGAAGTCAGGAGAAATACCTTGGGGCATCAGAGCCGGTGGTAGATGCCTCCCTGTGGGCAAGAGACTCAGGCTTAGAGGAGCGTGGAGCAAGCAATCCATCTGTCCTGGAGGAGGCATCTGTTTTAGGGAGAGCTGAACTGCTTTCCCAGCCTTGCTGACTGTATGGGCTAGGGCTCCCGTGGCTGTGGTGGAAATGGAGACACCTACAGATAGGCACCTGCGTTAGATACCTCAACCTGGAGCTCCCAGGCTGGTGGTCTTGACTGCTTCGTGGCGCGTATGAGTAGCTTCCGTGAAATGTTTTAGGAACCAGACCAAAATCAATTTCAAGATTAAGAAGACCCTTTGGAAAGGGAAGACTGAGGTCTCTGTTTCCAAGAGTTCAGACCCCAAAACCACAGCCTAGGACCCGAACGCCTAAGCGGAGGGAATGGCTCTGTCAGCAGCGCCTGGGAGGAGAACCTGAAAAGGAAATTATATTGAGTGGTATGAAACGACCTCCCCTTCTCTTCTGGCTTGTAACCCCCCTTCTGTCACAGCCGAGCCACTGCCAGCTAGATTGGAGGAAAACACAAGAAATTTTACAGTAGGTTACGAGGTAGCTTGGCTGGGGATGTTTCTTCCCATTATTTAGGTGTCCATCAGTTTATATTGCTCACAAGGCAGTGCCCTTTGATTGAGAAATGCCTGATGGAGTGCATTCAATTCCCTGCTCTAGTGCCAGACCTCCGAGATGTCTTTGGGGAGGCTTCTCACCTCCTCTCGCTGTTTCCAGCGCCGCAGGGTTGATAGCGCTTCCCTGCCAGAAAGAGATCGCGTGCAAAAGGCACCCGTCGCCTTTCTGCATGGGCTGTTTGTCTGCCCCTGAGCTCCTTAAAGCGGATGCTATTGCAAGTCGGGGTTGCTGACGTTTTGCCAGCATGCACTGGAACTTCTCTAGCACCGCTGCCCGTAATTAAGCTAACGCGATGGTGCGATTGCTCTCTTGTAGTGTGTGTCTTCACCTGGCACGGGGGTGGGCAAGTGAAAACATCATCTGCAACCACAGCCCGCGAGGTGGTGGTGCTGGAGGCTGAGATATGATTTGGGAGGAGGATGCTGTTCGACTTCTGTACAAGGAAATCCAACCCTTTCCAACCTGAGGATCAGATCAAACACTTGCCAGTCCGCTAAATGCACTAAGTGCTAATTTTGAGTTTTTTTCATCTGCTTCGTGCACTTGAGATAGTATCCCTCCTCTGGCTATCCTTGGGAACTCTTCAAGGAGGTTAAAAATACAAACGTGAAAGCTGTAATAATAAATGTCCCCTCAGGACTGATTTGAAGCCTTTCAGATGTGTTGTGGTGCCAGGGCAGAAGACCGCAGAACTAAAGCGGTATGGCTCGCGCAGCTGAAGCTCGCGTTGCAGAGCCACAGAGGATGTGAGCAAGAAGTTGCGTGATGAAGCATGCAAAATAATGTTTTTTTCCCTAGGAGCTGTTCTGCTCCTGGCCTGGTAGAACAAGGTGTGCATCTGCGTACACGCGTGCACAGCGTTATTCCTGGAGAGGAGCAGACTGAGAGAGGATCTCATCAATGCTTATCAATATCTAAAGGGCGGGTGGCAAGAGGATGGGGCCTGGCTCTTTTCAGTGGTGCCCAGCAATAGGACAAGGGGCAACGGGCACAAACGGGGACACGGGAAATTCCATCTCAACATGGGGAAA
The DNA here is from genome assembly GCF_964199755.1 of Larus michahellis. Taxonomy (NCBI): domain Eukaryota; kingdom Metazoa; phylum Chordata; class Aves; order Charadriiformes; family Laridae; genus Larus; species Larus michahellis. The sequence continues at coordinate 128,615,738 of NC_133898.1, forward strand.
AACTTCTTTCCTTTCAGGGTGGCAGAGCCCTGGCACAGGCTGCCCAGAGAGGTTGTAGAGCCATCTTCTCTGGAGATGTTCAAAACCCACCTGGACGTGTTCTTGTCCAGCCTGCTCTGGGTGACCTTGCTCTAGCAGGGACTTGGACGAGATGACCTCCAAAGCTCCCTTCCAACCCCTGCCATTCTGTGATTCTGTGATTCAATGGGAAGGAAAGCAATGAACTCAGAGCATATGAGGTGGACCCAGACCAGCTAGCACAGTTCCTAGACACGCTCAAGGTGTTAGGAAGAGCCATGGGCCATTCCTAAGAGGTGTTTTGGGTGGACCCTCCTGCTCTTGGGCAGGAGGGTTTAGCTGCTGCAAGCTCTCAGGACCAGGGAATGGTGCATTTCCTAGTTTATGTACAATGGTACACATAGCCACCGAGGTGACGACCATCTGTTGGGAGTGAGAGAGTTGTGTAGGTTCACAATTCATGTGATTGATTGATTGATTGATGATCAAGGGGGGAGTTGGACATGGATACCAGCGTTCCCCTGCATGCAAATGTTTTCCTTCAGAGTGGGCTGGCTGTGATTTTTGCTGTAATGTTTGTGCCCAAGTCTGGTCCCGTGGGGCTGGCCACCAAACCTTTGACCCTTGTCAAGGTGGTAGCATCCACCCTGGTGACAACCACATCTGTCACTTTCCTTCCCCACCTTGTTACTGTTTCTTATTCCAGTGGATCCCCTGGGCCCTTCAGGGGAGGACGTGGGGCTAGCTGGACCATAACATCCTGAGCCTTTCCCCCCACCTCAGCTACCAGCACCTTCCCAGGTGCTCCTCAACAGCTGTTACCTCCTGACCGTACCCCTGCATCCTTTGAACTCCTACCAGCACCGCTCTGAACTTTCCTTGGCCATCCTCCAGCACTCAGCTGAGCAAACCAGATGAGGCCACACTGGTTGTTCCCTTAAAGGCTTTCGTACTGAAGTCTCTTTCTCACCCAAGGTCTCATTTTCCTCTTTACTTTCTGCCGTCTTTAGGCTCTTTCTGCTCGCCCCACGATGACATGGTTGGGAACACTGCATCAAGGAGGTCCTCCACCATCTCCCATCCCTCTCTTGAGGTGAATCCCTGCTGGCACAGGCTCCCTACTCTTTCATGCTGTCTCCGTCAGCTAAGTTTACACAGAAAAGCTTCCCCTGAGCACCTTGTAATCCCTGTTAAACTCTTCTCTTCGCCAGCACCAACAAAGCACAGATTTGTATTTCTGTTTCCCCTGGCTTCTGCCATTTAGATCACCCTCATCAGCTTCTCTGGTATGGCCACCAACCGACCAGCCTCCACTGTGGCCCTCGGAGACCTTGGCTCTCTGCAAGCAAACCATTCATGACCATACGGAAGGTCTAAACCAGCTTAACCCATGTGAACTCTCTCCTCCAATTACAGTGACTAGGACTATGCTTCGTTAGTCCATCACAACCTCTCCAGGCTGTGCCTCTAACGACTTGGGTATCGCAGTCATGTTCTTGGCCACTAACCAGGACCAGGACCTCCATCTGTGAAGTGCTCTACAAATGCATGGTAGGAGGCAGTACCTGCCATGGTCTTCCAAAAGGGGAGGAGAAGGAAGGAAAGGACAGGCATGAAGCAGCAGAAAGGAAGAGCCAAAGATGTTTAGGAAATGCTCTTGGGAATTTTTTCCAAAACAATATGTGTGTATGTCTATATCTGTTTGTGCATTTTAATTACCTATTCAACATGTAGGTATTTATGTGTATATGTATCTGTGATCAGCTAGTTCTGAAGGATTTAAGTCAAAAGTAGCTACTTTAACTATCCCCAGCCTACCCCAAGAAGGGGTTTGAGAAGAACATCCAGTCTTCATTTAAATACATCAGGAAACAAGGCATTTACCATCTTCCTGGGCAAATCATGCCGGTGGCTAGTTTTTCTCTCTGTTGAAAATATGCATCCTTTTTGCCTATGAATTGGTGAAGTTTTTGATTTCTGGGCGGTAGTCGTTGTTCACCCTGGGCACACTGAGCTCGGAGCCCTCTGCTCACCCTCCTCTGCCGAGCAGGATTCGTACCTCCAGGAAGGCAAATCCTCGCCAAACCCCTGAATCTTTTAGTGTTAAGGGCATTAATTATCATCATTTTGAAAGGACCCCAAGCAAAGCGGGCCCTTCTGCAGATAAATTAACTTTTTTCCACTTGCATTTCTCTTATTCCTGAAGGCACATCTTTGTGGTACAAGTAAAAGGCAGGTGGAGCCTGTTTTAATGCCACTACGCTCTTAAGAGCCTTCAGCCAGTGTGGTTACAGCCAGGGAAGGTCTCATCAGGGTACCACAGCTTAGAATCAGAGAATCACAGAATCACAGAGTGGTTTGGGTTGGAAGGGACCTTAAAGATGATCCAGTTCCACCTCCCTACCCTGGGCAGGGACACCTCCCACCAGCCCAGGTTGCTCCAAGCCCTGTCCAACCTGGCCTTGAACCCCTCCAGGGATGGGGCAGCCACAGCTTCTCTGGGCAACCCGGGGCAGGGGCTCACCACCCTCAGAATAAAATATTTGTTCCTAATATCTCATCTAAATTTCCTCAATTTTACTTTAGAGCCATCACCCCTTGTTCTATCACAATAGGCCCTGCTGAAAAGTCTGTCCCCCTCTTTCTTTTGTCTCCTTTAAGTATTGGAAGGCCACTATAAGGCCTCCCTGGAGCCTTCTCTTCTCCAGGCTGAACCCTCCCAGCTCTCTCAGCCTGTCCTCCCAGCAGAGGGGCTCCAGCCCTCCCAGCATCTCCGGGGCCTCCTCTGGCCCCGCTCCAACAGCTCCATGTCTCTCCTGTGCCGAGGCCCCAGCGCTGGAGGCAGCACTGCAGGGGGGTCTCCCCCGAGCGCAGCAGAGGGGCAGAATCCCCCCCTCGCCCTGCTGCCCACGCTGCTGGGGATGCAGCCCAGGCTGCGGGGGGTTTCTGGGCTGCCAGCGCACGGTGCCGGCTCCTGTGGAGCTTCTCATCCACCAACACCTCCAAGTCCTTCCCCTCAGGGCTGCTCTCCAGCCATTCTCCACCCAGCCTGTATTCGTGCTTGGGATTGCCGCAACCCAGGTCAGTAATCTGCAGTGGTAAATTTTTGGTACCTCCGGTGTTTGCCGTGCATGGCCGTGACCGGCCAGCCCAGGGCAGTGGGTGTTTGTAGGCATGGTCTGTGTGTGCGGTGTGAAAGCTCACGTCTCTGTATTTGCACTAACAAACCAACCAGGGGAAGGGCACGAGGCTGAGTCCTCCTCCGGGATCATCCATACCACTATATTGTTATGATGGACCTGGGCACGGGTTTGGCCCAGGCCAACTCTCCTTCTCCCAGACAATATCTGGGCATGCTTGAGGGTTTAGCATGGACGCTTTCCAACCGGCACAATGCCAGCCTGTTTTGGAGGGGAGGCAAGTTTAGCCATATGGATGCGAGCCGTGCCATGCTGCTTGCCTTCAGAGAGCTGGCCCTGACCCATTTTGTTTCCTAGCAGGGACGTGGGACGCGTGTCCCGGAGGCGCTGGATTTGTGTGCTGCCTTGTCAGACTGTGCAAGAAGAGCTGCCCTTTGCCAGGTGTCTGGAAGTTTTAGGGACTAAATGAGACAACTAGACCCCACCAGCTGCCACCCCTCCCTGGGAAACCCATGATGGACTCCAGCATCCAGTTTTCTGTGCATGCACCCAAGCAGAAATAGCCCCAGATTTAGAGCACTTACTGTCAAAACACTGGGGAAACTGAGGCATGGAATTCCTATGACCTACTGGGATCTGGATAGTGGATCTACTGGGATCTGGAAACCACCACCAAAGCAATGATTTTTTGATGTGGGCGACCAGTTGGGGTTAGGCGAGTCAAGGTAAAACCAATGTCAGGAACCAGGTTGCTGCATCAATAATCAAGGATCGGAAGGGCTCATCCCATCCTACCGGCTCCTCTCATGTGTGAACTCTTGAGAGCCCTCAGGGTGGATGGGGATCTGCCTGCCAGTGTTGAACTTACCAGATGCAAATCACCCCTGATCTGGGACCTGGTCATCAGTATTAATATGAGTGTATTTGAGCTCAGACACCTGCCTTCAGCATCCTGCTGTGCACCACGTTGTCCTCCCGTGGCGTGTAGGTTTAAGCTGTGGAACTCATTGTTGAAGAGGGCTGTGGATGCTAGAGGTTTGTGTAGCTTGGAAAGTCGTTAGATTTAGAAAATGGTGAAAAACCCCCACCTCTATAGGTGGGACCTGATGTGGAAATTGATGGAGAATTGGAGTGTTGCGGGAAACTATCGTGTTACCCAGTTCTTATCCTCTCCTTGGGAATCGGTTATTGTTGGAGACAGAAAATGGGTGAGTCTGACCCCGCACAGGGGTTTCATTTATGGAATCATTTAGCTTGGAAAAGATGTTTAAGGTCATTGAGTCCGACCGTTTCTGAGATCTTACGCAATTTGATCCAGCTTAGGCAATTCAAGGGGAGCTGGATTTGTGACCCCACTTTGGACATCTCTTGGATGTTTAAATTAGGTGATAGCACAGCAACTTATAATGCACAGCATACAAAAGGCTATACACAGCTTTGGGAGAAGTGTTTGGGCTCCAAGGGGCTAATAATAGCCCAGAGACGGCGTGTGTGACTTCAGAGCCATGGTGGAAACTCCACCTCGCCACCAAGATGACAAACTCCATCTCTGAGGATACATCTGTATAAATGCAGCCTTCACTATAAGGAGCCTGGCTCATACCTAATGCGTCGCAGACCACATAGCTCCCAAAATGACCCCTTTCTCCAGACCTTTCAGCTTTCCGTCTTAACCAAAATTCGTCTTTTAAGTGGGGGGACTGGTTCCCAGTGCTGCTTACAGCACGTATTTGGTGTTCGTCTGCATAAGGTGGATGAACATCGCTGCTGAATTAATAAAGAGCAGAGCTTTGCTGCTCTAAGTGGCGTTGACGCTAATGTAAAATGGCACAAAGTGGAGCGGGAGGAGCCCACCGGCTTTTCGGAGATGCTTCACCTGGCGGGAGCATAGGCAGGAACTGACCTTGAAGAAAACTCAGCTGCGATTTTGACGTCTGTGAGCAACTTGAAATGGCTGCGTTGCTCTTCAGCATCGGTAACGGGGACGCATTCGGCGCTGGGACGGCAATGGTGTTGCACTGTGCGCACCTGTACGCACAACTGGATGGTGCTGGTTCAGTCGCTCAACAGCCCTCTGAAGAAGCAGCTGCCGCCAAGCAAAACGAGTCCCCTGCCCAACGTTTCCACTGATTTCTTCCTGCAGAGAGAGAGGCTGTGTAGCTCAGAGCTTCACTGTAGTAGGAAGCGCTGGGCTTTTTTTTTTCTTTTATGCATATATGCGGCTTCGGTTTGAGAAGACAAAGCACAAGACCATCTCTTCGCTCCGAGTGGAAGAAGTTGTCATTTCTACAAGGCTTTGTTCCTACGAGCATCCTCTTCTGTCCTGGACCAGCCTCACAGACCCTGTCTCCTGCGTCACAGGAGCATAGCCTATTCCCTTTCCCCCGTCACTCCTGAACTGCTCCTAGCCAGACACTCGTTGCTTGAAGTGGTGTTTGATTTAACCAGAGGCAACTTAACACCGTAGTCATCAGTCAGTTCTTAACACTATCAAGGCCTGTGAGATAAAGGGGCGAATTAAAAGGAAGGGAATAAAAAGAGAGAGAGAGAGAATAATAATAATAAAAAAAAGAATCCTGTCCCCTAAGATCTGATTTCGTGTTAAATGTTTTCATCTTTGGAGTGAGCATCAGCAGTGTCTGCTCTTTTCACTCCCTCGTAAAATGCAGTTGTTCAAAGAGACGGGGAATGTTGTCTCATGCAGGAGATGAATGGCCAGTAGCTGCCTGGATCTGGCTACCACACAGGCTTGCCAGCCTACCGCAGGCTGCAGGAGAGGGCTGGCCTCCTTGTTGCCAACACTGGAGCTTAAAAATCAGTGTGCCTGTGCGGGCTCTTCTTCCTTGGGCTCCTCAGGAAAATACTGTACAGGGGAGCATAAGGGAGGAAAGCCAGGTAGGGATTTCCTGAAAAGGTGTGACAGGCTACTGGTGGGACTGTTTGTCAGGAGGAAGATCCCTGGCGTGTGGCCGGGATTTTATATGGTCTGAAATGGGCAGACGCTGCAGACAGGTCAGCCAGAACTTCAGAGGAGTTTGCCAGGGCTTTCTGCGGGCAGGAGTTAAGATGGAGCTGTGCCATCTGCCTTACATTTCTAGGTATCCCAACCAATATTTTCATAGTCCCACTTTACCCCTGCTTATGCTTAAACTGGAATACAAACCAGATCTCCCATGGAGACCTCATCGCTCTCTACAGCTCCCTGAAAGGGGTTTGTAGAGAGTTAGGGGTCAGTCTCTTCTCCCAACTAACGGGCGGTAGGACAAGACGAAACAGCCTCAGGTTGCACCAGGGGAGGTTTAGGATGGATATTAGGAAAAATTTTTTCACTGAAAGGTTTATCAAGCATTGGAACAGGCTGCCCAGGGAAGTGGTGGAATCACCATCCCTGGAGGTATTTCAAAGATGTGTAGACATAGTGCTCAGAGATATGGTTTAGTGATGGGTTTTGTCAGAGTTAGGCAGATGGTTGGACTGATGGTATGAAAGGTCCCTTCCAACCTGGGCAATTCTATGATTCTGTGATTCTGTGGATGTAAAGAAACGCAAATTGACTAACCTTGATGGAGAAGCTTTGATTTACAATAGTTGTGGTTGCCTTGGACATCAATGTCATGGCCACTGGTTGATCCACAATTGTGGAAGTACTTGGACTGATACTGCATTTGCAACACCTTTGGTGAAAAGCTGAAGTCAAAGACTGTCTCGATGGCACTGCATAGGAGGCAAAGATGTTTGTACCACTCAGCCACCTCAGGAGAAGGTAAATGTCTCCTGTTTCATGAAATAAATGCTGGTCAGACATCACATTTCCACTCCTTGCCACGTGTGCCCAGCAGTGGCCAAGCTGTGAATCAGGGGAATACTTTTAAAGGTTCATTGACTGATATCTGGTACCTAAAATGCCTTTCTTTTGGGACTTTTTGACTATGCTGCATAAGTTTCCAACATGGCAAGCAACCGGCTTCCTATTTTATAGAATCCCAGAAACTGGAGTTGGGAGAGTTGAGTGCAGTTCATCTTAAGGCAACTCTTCCTGCACTGTTCCCTGTTTTTTAAGTCCTATACCATGAATTCTGTAATCAGAGAAAAGATATGTTTCCTTCAGTTGACTTCAGGATGTCATTGCTGGATTACCCTAAAACCCTTTTTAGGATGGAATGGGATGCTGAGGTCGTTCGTGGAGACCCAAATTTGGTTCTCTGAAGGGCAACATCTGAGAAATGCCTGTGTCAGAAGGGCACAGCCCCTTATTTTTAAAACTGAGGCAGCCTCAGCTGTGCGTGCAAACTTCCCAAAATGCAGCTGTATCCTCCTGCACCTGTTTCTCAAGCGACGATGAAAATGGAAATGTGAATCAGTTAGCAATACGTCTTTAAAACTCTGTTTGCATCATTAGGCATTTATGAGGGATGACCTGACAGCTTAGGGGTCGGGATGCTTCATTACCCCTGCTGCGATTAAACACACCTCTAGAAGGTATTTGGGGGCTTTTTGTTTAATATTTCTGTATAAAATGGATATGAACTCCAAGCAATGTCACCTGAGAAGCATTCATGCTCTTCTGCAGTGAGGGTGTCGCAGTACCTATCCAAAGGGGGAAGAATGGCAAAGTAGATGGTCTCACCTGGAAGTCACTCCTCTGATCCTTCACCCAAGTGCTGCATTTGGCTATGGTGCCACTAACGAGTAAGGTTCATCCATACATTGTTAACTAGTGGTATTGAGGACACACTGGGTTATCTGAACATCCTCATATGGCTGTTAGGTACACCCCCAGGCAGGCTGGAGCAGCCGCTAGAGGCAGGTGGGACAACCTGAGTCACTGACCCGTCTTGTTCACTGCGGCGAGGACCTGGGCATGCAGCTCACATGGAGACACCTACTACATGAATGTGGGTTTCTGAATCCAGACCTGACTCCCATCACTGGGAATTGATTTGTTTGTCCACCAGTAAGTATCTGGTGAGGTTTGAGATGCCACCAGGAACCATCTGGCTGCTGGGTGTTGCTCCAGGAAGGGATGGCATGCACGAGTGTGGGAGATCCCTCAGGACATCTCAAATGGCAGGAGGTGGCTATGCATGAGAAAGTGAAGTGTGCTGATAGTGTTCACCGTTGTTTTCATCTGAGAGAACCTCTTTGGATAGTCTTTAGGCAAGACTTTTGCTCTATAGGCAACAAGCATGGATACATGAACTCAGTTCATCTAACTTATTTTAGGTGTCTACATTAGAGCGGGTGATCTTGTGGCAACATCCACAGGCTGCACTGATCTCCGTTGCCATGTGTCTTCCACCCATCTGTTCCCAGGTGCCTGTGCGGCCGCGTATTCTTGATCTCATTTGCAGTTTTCCAGTGCTCCTAAAATCAGAGGTTTAATTTCATGAAAAGGTGGGGTGGAAGGTTAAAAATCAGAGGTTTAATTCCACAAAAAAGTGGTGTGGAAGGTTCAAAGTCATGCTCTGCCATTAGTCTCCACCAAAGCGTTTTGAAGTCGGGGCTTTTAATGGGAACTCCGTGGAACGGAGGAACGGGCTTTTCACTGGCCCCTGTGCGGAAGGGATCCAGCGTCCAAGGCATGATGTTCTACCTGCAACTACACGAGGCTCAGAGTTTGGGGCTGAGAGGATGTCAGACAGCCCAGCCCTGAACACACCAACAGTTTTACAGCCTTCACACAACAGTCTTCAGATCACCGTCAGACCTTCTGTAGAAAGAGGAGGATAGGACCTTATTTGCTGGGCTCATTAATCTGAGAGCATTCAGAGCCCTTTCTACCCACGTGTTGGAATGAAAGAAGACCGCCAGACTGGTTTGATATCATCAGGTATCAGGCCATATCTTACAGCGACAGTCGGAAAATGTCACAAATATATTAATTTAATAATAGTTCATAGGAGGTTTCTTAAGATAAATGCTTGAATGGTACATAGCACGTTCCTGAGGGATTCTGAGCACTCCAAGAAGTCAGTGATGTAAAGAAATATTGAAATAGCTGGGATCTTGAATTTTTAAAAGAATAATAGCTTTGCTAACAGTATTGTGAGCCAGCCACGAGATGTCTCTGTGGCAGTACGGCATTCCTGGGCATGGTCCTTGGTAAACAAGAGAGACAAAGCTGGAGCTGGAGCTGAGTGTTTATTCACAATTATCTCTTTTTTTCAAGATACACCTCAAGTTTAGGATTTTCTTTTTAAGATACACCTCACGTTTAGCTTAAGATTCCTCTAGCAGCGGCAGCTGGCTCAGGGGTGGGCACTCTTTGCAGCTTCTTGCAGGCGCTGTTTTTTTCTAACGTGTGCCTCTCAATATTTCCTTGTTAAGAACAGGTTTTGGGTTTATTCCTCCTACCACACATTTTCACAAAGACCCAGTCTGCTACCTAATAAACTCAGCATGTTGGCAGCCAGTCGTCTGATACTTCTGAAGCAAGTGCCTCTGTTTCTACTAACACAGGCAACTTGATTTGTAAACAGATACTTAAGTGGGTGTTTTTAGCGGTATAGCAGATGGTCAATACAGCTGCCTTCTCTCCCTTCTCTGCATTCACTCCCCTCCTCTACAATTACAGTTTCTTGCCATTTTTCTCTGTAACGTGGATTTGGTTTAAAAAAAAAAAAAAAAAAAAAGCATTACAGGAGGGAGAAAATTGCTCAGTGAATTTCAAGAGGAAAAATTGGATGGCAACCTCAACTGTTACCTTAAAAGCACTGTGAAAGCTACCCACACATCCTCACTTTGCTTGACTTTCCCCGCTTGAGTAACTCTGGATCTCAATGGGACTGCTTGTGTGGGTAGAGCACAACACGGGGATCGACTTTCCGCACGCACAGAAACTCGTGACTAATGCTACAATATGCAGCTGAAGTGTTCATTTTCCTCTCTGCTTGATGTAGTTAGTCGCTAGTACTTGGGCAGGTGCTTCCCTGAGTTCTGCGTCAAGGCTGGGAAGTAACGTGAGGATACGAGGGGATGGTGTGGATCACTCTCCAAGGGTTCGCTTGCTTTGGTCCAGTAGTGGGACTGGGGTCTCCGTAGGTGTTTTGCTCTTGCTGTTGCATGTCCCCCTTGCATTAGACTCAAGTTTTCTAAAGTTACCTTGCTGTCTCCTGTGGGATTGATGTCAGCCCAGTGGGTGGTGGGATAAAGCCAGCCTAGTGGGTGTTGGCATTGAGTCCCCTTCCCTCCTGGGCACTGGACCACAACCCAACATCTCTCTCTTCTGAAGGGTCTTCATAAACACCTTAAATATGCCTTCTGCTTGCTTTCAAGCTATCATTTCTACTTTCCCTTCCAGCACAGCCCCATTGCATGGCTAACACCTTCAGGAGTCAGCACTTAACCTTTACAGACACATTAAAGCAGTGGAGTGAGACTAATCCAACACTAGTCTGGGGGCTGGACTGATTTAAGCCACTGCTGCAGCTTTTAAAGCAAACCAGCCATCATCTCTCTCTTTCTTACAACAGGTTTGACTAGGGATCAAAGTCCAGGTGGGGTCATATTGAATAGTCTTTTGTCCTCGACAGGTTGTCACTCTCTGCAGTTCATCTGTGAGACCTGGAGATGCTATCAGTGAAAGCAGGATGTGTTCAGCCTATCCAAGCCTGGGTCCTCCATGCATTGCCTTCTGAGAGAGGATTGTGGTTCAGTTCTTATCCCCACAGCTTAAAATATTATAGGGTTGGCTGTCAGGTCTCCTGACCTGACACTTGAAAAGAAACCCATTGAGAAATTTCTATGCTATTGACATAAGGTGGTGCATTTAGCCCCTGGAACAGGACATGATCTGTTCCGGTTGCACCTGGGACGTGGGAAAGGTTCTCCCTGGCAAAAGTAGCACAACCCTGTTTGAACTGATTGTCTGCTCAGGTCTGCGAGCATCACTGCGTGTGACCGACCTCTTGGGCCAGTCCATCAAAATATCCTGGGTTTAAAAAACCCCACTCCTGTGCGTATTAAGCTAAGCTAGTCTTTTTGGCAGAGTAGGTTGAGGGCAGCTTGTGCACTGAGTTGCACTGGTAGATCTCTGCCTGGAGCAGCAGCGCCTTGGCTCCTTGCTGATGGGTCAGAGCAGCATGTCCAGCACTGCCTGAGGCACCTGGGAGGGTTTCCTGCCTCTTCGGCCCTTTTCCAAGCAGATTGCACTGAGGCATAAGTCATTCCTTCGGTGACCCCGTTCATGTCGTTTCATTAATCTCCTGAGAAAGCTGACCAAGAGCTTCTCAAGGCAAACTTTTATTTTCCTGGTGGAAAACATCATGTCAGCCCCCCAAAACATCCCTTTTCTGGGAGGGTGCCTGTTCCAGTAAAGACTCCAGCAGGAAGGAACCCTCTGAACTAATAGTCTGGTGGCGTGGGTACTTATCTAGAGATTACTATTTACAGGTTCTCCCCCTGTGATGGGTGCCCCCATGGGTGATACGTGCTCCAGTAGCCCATGCTGTGGTTTATCTGCCTACCCCCCACATTGGCAAGAGACTTCTCTCCATGATGTGCTGTATAAACTTCCCAGCCCTGCAAGGACGGGGCTTGGGGGATTCATTCGTAAGGGGTGGATGGGCTGGCTGCTCCAGCTGCCTCTTTCTCTCCAGCAGCAATTAGGAAAAGCTGCAAGGAACTATCACATGTCATTTCCAACACTGGAGGCATCTAGGAGAGCTTGGGTGAATGCATGAGGGATTGCACAAGGGGTATTTGCAGCCAGGGCATCCCACAGCACCCACAAACTGCCCATTCCTTGTCCTTACCTATCTCGCTGATGGGATCTCGCTTGCTGCTGGCACGTGGAACTGGAGCTTGGCTCTAAATCCAACTGGGAAAACAGCACTGGTTGGGTTAACGGTGCTGGTGGAGGGATTCGCACAAGGGCAGAGGGGCACGACCTTTCCCAGGGACAGGACTTTGCCGAAGGTTTTGCTCCTCTTCCCTCCCCTCGAGGAGAATTTCTGGCCTGCGACACCGCTGCCATGCTGTTTTCTGGCTGGATCCTCGTTGCGTGGGGATGGCTACGGCTCCCGGCTCCTGCCCGTGCCTCTGGCCTGCATCCATGGCTATCGAAGGACTCTGTGCAATAGCCAGAGCCGCTTGTGCTTCTGTTCCCTGGACCTGAGCCCAGCCGATTTCCCTCCCCAGCCCTCCTTTCCATGAATGAAGTGGAGGGATTTGGCTGGGTGCCCGAACCCTCCGGGCTTTTATCAATGGGATCAACAGTTTGTCAGATCCGTGATGATGAGTCACAGCGAGATCCCGTTACTGTTCGTTAATACCTCGCGCGATGCAGGTCAGCCTGCCCTGCCCGCGGCTGCCTTTCAGCCCAGCTCTGCAGAGAGCCAGGGACCTGCGTGGAAGGGGTTTGCTTGGACACCCTTGAACGTACATCCCCTCGAGCTCACACATGGACACCACCACAGGCTCTGGATGGCAAACAGACCCTTCGTGCTCAGGGCACACACAGAAGGCTGCGTACACAAACACACCTCCCGTTTGTCCGCATGTGTGTGCACACACCATTGCGGGGGTACGCTACGCACACACTTGCAAAAACCAGGTTGCGCACACTCAGACATATACGCATGGGTGCAAAAACAGCCATGCACACACCTGGGCATGTACATACATGTACATACATACGAAGCTTGTGTCCAGCTTTGGAGTCCCCAACCTAACGGGAGACACGGAGCTGTTGGAGCGGGGCCAGAGGAGGCCCCGGAGATGCTGGGAGGGCTGGAGCCCCTCTGCTGGGAGGACAGGCTGAGAGAGCTGGGGGGGTTCAGCCTGGAGAAGAGAAGGCTCCGCGGAGACCTTCCAGCCCCTGCCAGTCCCTCAAGGGGCTCCAGGAAAGCTGGGGAGGGACTCTGGAGCAGGGAAGGGAGCCATGGGACGAGGGGGAAGGGTTTTAAACTGAAAGAGGGGAGATTTAGATGAGATATTGTGAAGAAATTTAGATGAGATATTGTGAAGTGTGAGGGTGATGAGCCCCTGTCCCAGGATGCCCAGAGAAGCTGTGGCTGCCCCATCCCTGGAGGGGTTCAAGGCCAGGTTGGACGGGGCTTGGAGCAACCTGGTCTGGTGGGAGGTGTCCCTGCCCAGGGCAGGGGGTTGGAACTGGATGATCTTTAAGGTCCCTTCCCACCCAAACCATTATATGATTCTGTGATTCTTTGATTCTACGATATTTGCATAAACACACTTAATGCATGCATACACCCAAGCACGCGTGCATATGCTCAAGCTTACCCAAGTACAAATATGTAAACACACACCCAACATATGTGCATGCTTGGACAAGGTGGCATCCTGCATGTCCCCTCTTCCCAAGGGCAGCCGTGCAGGGCTGTGGTCCCTTCTTGGAGGAGATGAGAAGGTGGCTCACACACTCAGAGAACGTCCAAAAGCGGAATCCAGCTGAGATCTGCACGATGCTACAGCACGTGTCGGCTTTTCCATGGTGGTGTCAGAGATGGGTTGGGGTGACAAGGGCAGCAGGGAGAGGACTTGCTCACCACCACATGGGAGATGAGCACTGAACCACCTGGCAGAGTCCCTGTCCCATCAGTAGCTCACACTGATGTGGTCAACCAGCTCTTTTTTTTTTTTTTTTGTGGGCTTTTTTTTTTGTGGGTTTTGGGGGTTTTTTTGTGTGTATGGTTGGACTCGATGATCTTAAAGGTCCTTTCCAACCATGAAGATTCTATGATTGTATGATTCTCTTTCCCCCACAACTGAAATTTAGCGGCTTCACCTGTGGCGTTGCCAGTCTCAGGCTCTCTAGGATGCACGTCAGGTCCTCAGAAACTAACTAAAACCAGGCAAGTCAAGAAAAAGTCATCAGCATTCAATTTTTTTATTCTTTTTTTTTTTTTTTCCCCTTAGGTGTTAGAGCCTGGAGAAAAATTTTCAAGTCAAATCTTCTCACCTCAGAGACATTTAAAATGCCCGTCTTCGCATGAGAGGTGCAAAAATCTGTTTCCAAAGGTTTCACGTTTCATTTTGTGCAGTGTCTTTTCACCAGAGCAACTATCGCAACTTTACTTCAAAGTTCTTTTCCCAAGGAAAGCAGACCTATGTAGCAGTGGAAGGTGGCTGCCAGCAGCCGAGGACCCCTCACATCTTTTAGTACTAATTTGGCAGAGGATAAACCCTACGAGTTTCACACAACCAGGCACAGGGATAGAGAGGAGGGACCAGTTCATATCCTCAGTGAAGGAAAAAGCAGTCTAGGAGCATACACCTCCTTAAATTCGAAAGAATTTGTAATTCCAAGCCTCCCCTTAGAGAGACTTTATGAGTTTCACAGCCTTGGGTAAATCTTTCATTGGAGTTTGTGCTATATTGGACACTAGAGAATCCACCATCCCTTGGAAACCAGCCTTGTTTTGGTCTTTTACTCACAGAGCAACCAGTTTTCTTAGCTGCGTCGTACCGTAGGGGGAGGTCTGGTAACGATTTCATGTTAGAGCATGTAAAGCAACACTTTGGGGAGACAAATAGGAAAGGCGCGGGTTTTTTGAACCCTGGGATGCTGCACGAACATTGAAATTCCCTAACGGCCGTAATAATAGTAAAGCTGATGTTGCCTTGATTGTTTATGGCTTTCATTTTCATTCACCCCTTGTCAACGGCAGAGTGAAACTTAAAGTGTATTTATGCACAGCACTGAAAGTACAGTTATACAAATGGCAATGGAAGTGAAGTTCATATGGAAGGATCATGGTCTTATTACACCAGCTGATACGGCAAGAAAATGATAGCAAGCTTACGGGCTCCAAACCTGCATGTCTGACCATCCTTTCTGAACTTTCCTAAGGTCAGGCAACTTTCAGGGTACCAAGCTGGAGCTCTTCTAAACCAGGTGCTCCTCACTGGGGATCTGCAAGCTCAGACCAGCTCCCAAAAACCCGAGTGCCAGGGACTGGCAATACCTGCAACGCGATTCAGCGTCAGGAAGGCAAAAAGTCCCACTGGGCTTTAGGGTTGTTGGCTTTGGGGTTTATTTTTTGAGCATTTCCTGAAAGGTTCATCATATCTGGGGCCTCATCTGTTACCTTTGGGGCTGGTGCCATACATATTGTGGAGTACGGTGTCCAGCTCTGGAGCACTAAGCACAAGAAGGACAAGGACCTGTTGGAGCGAGTCCAGAGGAGGCCACAAAGATGATCAGAGGGATGGAGCACCTCTTCTATGAAGACAGGCTGAGAGAGTTGGGGTTGTTCAGCCTGGAGAAGAGAAAGCTCCAGGGAGACCTTAGAGCCCCTTCCAGTACCTGAAGGGGACCTACAAGAAAGCTGGGGAGGGGCTGTTTGCAAGGGCATGTAGCGATAGAACGAGGGGCGATGGTTTTAAACTAGAGCAGGGCAGGGTTAGATTAGCCATTAGGAAGAAGTTCTTTACACTGAGGGTGGTGAGACACTGGAACAGGTTGCCCAGAGAGGTGGTGGAGGCCCCATCCCTGGAGACATTCAAGGCCAGGCTGGATGAGGCTCTGAGCAACCTGATCTAGCTGAAGATGTCCCTGCTCATTGCAGGGGGGTTGGACTAGATGACCTTTAAAGGTCCCTTCCAACCCAACACATTCTATGATTCTATGATTCTAACGAAAATATTTGCTCTCTGAATAAGCATTTCTTATTTCAACCAGAAAGGGTAGAGAGACTGAGGGAGCTGAGCTGAGCCTTTTTGGATGGGCAAGAGTCACACCAGGAAGGCCTTTGTTTTAGCATGTTGGAGGGTTTTCAGGAGAACTACAAGGACCATGGCCCTTGCATCTGATCTTCTGAAGGACCCTCTTGCCACCAGATCTGGCCCATCCTTGGTCTGAAAAATCATTTCCAAATGGCTGGCAAAGAAAAAAAAAGTGTGAGAGTTGGAAATTCATCAGGTTGTTGGCCCAGAAAATATTCCCTCTTCCAACAGTTGCAGAGGTCTTCAGTTGTGAGATGACCGAGACCCCTGGGGGCTCTTGGACATCCTCAGAAAATGGCAGGTTGAACATCCCTCCTCACAGGGCTTTAGGAGCATGTTGTGTCCAGGTCTACCCAGAGAAAACACGGCCACTGAATTAATCATTGATGGCACAAAGCCAGGTGGAGATTTGTGGATAAAATATGGGAAGATTGTGACATGTCAAACCCCAGAGGTGCTACTTCATTTCATCTGGAGCAGACTTCCTAGAAGATCCTATCTAGCATGGTCATCTGCACCATGGAGAAGCAGATGCAGCAGGGATTTGCACCTCGGTCTACCACATCTGAGGCACGTGTCTCACCCACCAGTCTCATCCTGGGCTGACCTGAGCACACTCCTTTTTTATGGGGAGAACTGAGGAGGTTGCTTTCCATGAGCAGATCTCCACTTTGTCCCAGGAATATTTACATAGGACGGAAAAAACTTTTCCTCCTCTATGCACACAATTTTCTGTCATCCCTCAAATAGCTGCCACCAGTCTGTACCCCATTCCCTGCCCCAGAACCCATGTGGGGACCACAACCAGAGGTGGGATGGTGGAGGTCGTGAACCTCCGCCTTGTCTTGCACACGGTTCCCTCCCAAATTTCCTCCAGGCTCTTGGGTGCAACCCAGCCCAGCGCAGCATCAGCTGCGTGTCGGGGGAGAATAATTGCGTTTCCAGCTTCCGCTCCCCGAGCATCTGGTTCCCCTCCCCTGAGTGCAGTGGAATTTCTTGATCTCCCCACAGCCCTTTCCGCCCATCAGACAAAACCAGCCCCCCCCTTCCCTCTCAGCCCCATTCCCTCCCACTCCTGCTTTCCCCAGTGCCTGCTTAGACCCATTAAGTTTTTAATCTGGCTCGTGTTTACCATCTCCACTTACTGTTGCTCCATTCTTATTTCTTCTGTTTAATTCCTCCTGCCCACATCGCTGGTGATTCAGCATCAGGAAGGCAAAAAGTCCCACTGGGCTTTAGGGTTGTTGGCTTTGGGGTTTATTTTTTGAGCGTTTCCTGAAAGCTTCATCATATCTGGGGCCTCATCTGTTACCTTTGAGGCTGGTGCTGGGTCGCTGCAGCTGAAAGGGGCTGATGGATGGCACCTGAAGCCTCTCCTGGGAAGGTCTCATCGCAGTCGCCCTGCTGGCAGCTCCTGCCTGTACATCCATAGCCGGAGCTTGGTTAAAGTTTCCAAGAGCAGCACGTTGAGACTGCAATCTCCTGCAAACCACTCTGCTAGGAGGTCTCTTTTTGGCCAAGTCTGAGGGGCCGGTGCCACGTTGTGGAGTGGGCAGAAGTACCCCATCTTCTGCAGGCGTGCAGGAGGCATCACGGGTGATGCAAGGTCCTTGCCTGTACAGCTGGATCAGGACCTGGAAGAGTGTTTGCAGTTTGGGCAGCCCACACAGAAGACCTCAGGACTTCAGAGAAGAGGCTCTGGTTAGTTTCTGTATACAGAAGTTGCCTTTACATGGGGGTTTTTACTAGTAATTCCCCTGTCCAAATATTGGTGCCAAATGCCATCTGAGATGCCCTTAGGCTATGCCCTGACCTCACTGCAGGAGGTCATATGTCTCTCATAACATCCTCCTCAGGAAACTGATGAATTGTGGACTAGACGAGGGGACAGTGAGGTGGATTGAGAGCTGGCTATGTGACAGGACTCAGAGGGTTGTGATTAATGGAGCAGGGTCGAGTTGGAGGCCTGTAACCAGTGGTGTCCCCCAGGGGTCAATCCTTGGACCAGTATTGTTTAACGTATTCATCAACGACCTGGACGAGGGGACAGAGCGTATGCTCAGCAAGTTCACTGATGATACCAAACTGGGTGGGGTGGCCGACACCCCAGAGGGCCGTGCTGCCATCCAGCGTGACCTAGACAGGCTGGAGAGCTGGGCAGAGAAGAACCTGATGAGGTTCAACAAGGGCAAGTTGGTCCTGCACGTGGGGAGGAAGAATGTCAGGCACCAGTATAGGTTAGGGGTGGACCTGCTGGAAAGCAGCTCTGAAGAAAAGGATCTGGGGGTCTTGGTAGACAGTAAATTATCCATGAGCCAACAATGTGCCCTTGTTGCCAAGAAGGCCAATGGAATTCTGGGCTGCATAGAGAAGAGTGTGGCCAGCAGGTCAAGGGAGGTCATTCTCCCCCTCTACTCTGCACTGGTGAGGCCACAACTGGAGTACTGCGTCCAGTTCTGGGCTCCCCAGTTCAAGAGGGACAGGGAACTGCTGGAGAGAGTCCAGCGAAGGGCAACAATGATTGAGGGATTGGAGCATCTCCCTGATGAGGAAAGGCTGAAAGAGCTGGGACTCTTTAGCCTGGAGAAGAGAAGGCTGAGGGGAGACCTTATGATGGCATACAAGAATCTAAAGGGTGGGTTTCAGGGTGGCGCCATCTGGCTCTGATGGAGCCAGACTCTTTTCAGTGGTTCCCAGTAACAGGATGAGGGGTGACGGGCACAAGCTGGAACATAGGAAGTTCCGATGAAATATGAGAAAAAACTTCTTTTCTTTGACGGTGACAGAGCACTGGAACAGGCTGCCCAGGGAGGGTGTGGAGTCCCCTTCTCTGGAGATTTTCAAGACCCGCCTGGATGCAGCCCTGAGTGATGTGCTCTGGGCAATCCTGCTCTAGCAGGGGAGTTGGACTAGGTGATCTCTAGAGGTCCCTTCCAACTCCGAAAAATTCCGTGATTCTGTGATATGTGCTCGGTTCAGGGTTGAACCAAATAAAATTCTTCCCATGTTTTCATTTCAGTGAGAGAAACCTCATCCATCCAACCCTAATTGCTTTGCTTTTCTCCACCTCCAGTTCATCAGCCAGACTGGAAAGCCATGAGTCCCACCGCCACACCAGCTGCACAGACAGAACATCCAACAGACACCTTATCGTCCCTCCCTGATAGAATAGGAAACGGAGGCACGGGCAGGTCCCAGCAGAGACCAGGGTCCATCAGGCCTAGGGGACATCCTCAGCCACCAGATCCCATTCCCTGTGACCACTTGAGCTTGTAGCAGTAGGACCCGTTGTTCTTTCCGCAGGAATCCTGAATTAGCCCCTGCACAGAGGCACCCATCATAGTAGGGTGGATGCATCCACACTGCCCATACTGACTCCCAGTCTTGCCCACCAGGACTGTTTTGCAGAACTAAAACCGCGCAAGGGGCTGTGCTGACAGTGGGGATGGTGCAATCTGTGTCCCTGTGTCATCCACTGGTGCAGACACAGCCCTTCTGTCCCATCTCCACCACCGCTGCATCCTCTCTTTCAGGCATCTTTCTCTCCAACAACTCCCAGCCCTGCCCAGGCATTTATCCAGCAGAAATACGACTTTTAATTACTATTTTTTATGACTTCCTTTTCGTAATTGCACTGGGGGCTCTCCGCTGTTCTGCTTTAATCTGCATCCTGAGAAATCACATTCTCAGGCATGATCTACTGAATGGGGAAGGGAATTAGGGCTTTCAAAATGCAGCGATGGGCTTGTTGGCAGCAGAGAAATGTGGGACGCGCTTTAGCGTTAGCGCAGCTCCTGTCCACGCAACGAATGTCCCTTCACTCTTGCTGTTGTCTCCCAGCCATCAGGGTGGCCAGAACCATTTTCCTTCTTGGCAATGATCTCTGTCTTATTCTGCCTCCCGAACTGGGCTTGGGCTTGCTCTGCCATCTTGCTCCAACGTCTCTACCAGCCTTGTGACCCCCAAAACTTGCCCCAAAACAACGGAAATATTTTTTTTTTTTTTACCTGCCAAGCCATGTTTTGGCAAACTCCTTTTCACTGTGAACCGCTGCACGAGGTCTAGCTGGCTTTGCAGTTTAATTTCCTCCCCTTCGCATCCCCCAAAAGCATCCAGGGGGTGGCCAACGTCCTGCAGACCACCCTTGGCCTGCCTGTTTCCCACCCGGCTGCCTTTACGCTGAGGTTTCCACAAGAGCGGCTGCCTCGGTAAGCACAGGGGCACTAATTGGATTAAAATAGCAGTGTTAAGACTTTAGCCCAGCAGCCCCTCCCTCCGCCCCATTGCGGCTCAGTGTCCCTGTCATTATCTTTTATTAGACGGCGTCTATCAGGATGTTGGGATTGTTCGCTGCCTGCCATCCACAAAGGAGGATCTGCGAATCGTTTAACTGGAAAGTCTTCGGACAATGCAAACATTTATTCCTCAACATGAAGATGTGGAAACCAGCTGCTCCTTTCAATAGGGCCAGGTCAAGGGCTGCCGGGGGCTGAATGGCTGGAGGCAGGAGCGGGGGCTGAGGAGCATGCTGAGAGCCGAGGAGGTTGTCTCCTTTTGTTTTGGGTTTTAAAAGCCAAACCAGCCTTCAGGCGTGGTACGCTGGGGGAAAGAGGAGATTTGGGTGGCTGTGAACAGTGAAGGGAGGGCTGTCACCGCTTTCAGAGGGAAACAGTGTGGGTTTCCCCCCCACACAGTGGGGGCACTGCAGGTCTGGGATGTGGGTCCTGTCTCGTGCTTAGGACCAAAGTATCTGAAGGAGGAGACTGTGGTCACCAAAGAGCCTTTTGTCAGCAGTGGAGACACCTCCAGTCGTCTCACCCACGAGAGGTGTCCAAGACACACAGGAACAGCCACCTCTGGAGGTGCCCATGGATGTAGATGGCATCTCAGGTGATGAGGTGAGTCACGTAAGGGGCTCTGGTACTAGTACAATGATAAACTGAGAGCAAGGCATGAAGGCTTGAAGGCCGGGGTACAAAATATCCACGTGGAGGGTGGACTAAGGCTGGAGAGCCATGTCACAGTGGCATTATCCAGGCAGAGAAGTGCGAGCTTTATGGAATAACCCCTCTGAAAGCTGTAAGATCCAGTCCTCAGCCCCCGTCCTGTCCTGGGCATCCCACAGAGGGATCCATAATCCAGCATGACCTGCGTGGAACCAGGGGAAACAGCGAGGCGCCTCCTGAGCTGGATATCCCCACCGAACCGACGCGGGGCTGGGTGAGTGGCAGATGTGCGGTGAATCACAAAGCTCCTCAACACCACCAGCTTCAAACCTTGCACGCGAGACTCCTTCCCGCAGCAGAACCCCCGAGCCATTAGATTTCTTTTAGACTAAAGCAGCGTGTAATATATAATTGATAATGGTTATTCCTGGTGCACTCCTTGTAATGAAATTTTAATGCTAGGGACAACTTCGCGTGCGCGCGTATGTATGTAATATATAGCTGTATCTTCACGCTGTTAAGTACAGGTGCTCACTGTTTGTTCTGGCAACTAAGTGAATCTGCGATTTTTTTCTCAAGGTTGATGAGGTCATCGCCATATTTCCCTGGTGCCAGTAATCCCACCGAGGCCAAGGGTACAGGCCTTGAAGTGGACTCTGTTCCCAACTCGTGTTAAAACATACGGTTGAGTGATGGTTTTTGTCAGTTATGTTGATGGACTTGATGATCTGAAAGGTCCCTTCCAGCCTAGGCGATGCTGTGATTCTGTGACTCCACCTGATACAGAAGAGTTACCCAAGCCGGTCCCTTCCTTCATGCTCTGGGAATTTGGCTGCCCATAAGTGACATCTCCATCACCTTTGGGCCCCGTTAGGAGCAACCGCAGCTGGTCGCGCCAGGCTCTCACCCCCCCAGCAAGCTGCCTTTTAGCAAGTTGAGCGATTTGGACCCCTGCGGTGTATAACAGCCTGCTTTTCTCTTTGACACTGATAAAGTGGTCTTGCAAACAAATTCCAGCAGCGACAGTGCGATGTGTTTTGTTTTTTCTTTTTTTCTTTTTCTTTCCCCTGCTTTGTCTTCCCATTGAATGGTTGGCATTCTCCAAAGAGCACAAAAGACTTGAACTCATGGCAATAATTAGCTACAGGGGGGCTAATTAACTCCCTCTCCAATGGTCCAAGGTTCCCACTGAGCTGTGTTTTCCCCTCCATTGATTTATTTCCATAGGCCAGGGCAGGCAGCAGTGTATATAACTCCCTCGTTGCTGGTGTCCAGCCCTGAGGCCTAACTGGAAAGCAGAGGGATCTTGCCTCTTGATCAGGTTTGCCCAAATTAATGGGAATGAGGAGAATAAGTCATCTTAACCTCTCCTATACTCATGTCTTTATGCCGATTACGGATGTCACCTCCCTTTCAACATGCTCTGCTCTTATGCTCTTACCCTTTTCCCGTTCCTGTGTTCACTATAGCAGGGTTCAAAATGTTGCCTCAGGTTTCTGGACAAGTAAAGTGAACCAAAAAAGTGGGGTTTCCCAGACTGACTGCGTTGAGTTTTTCAAAAGGTGGCAAGTTTCAACTGAAGCTTGGTTAGGGCTGTCCATCCCACTTGGACTCACTGATGTCTTCTGCAGGAGTAAGGTCATGGGAGAGTCTTTTCCTTGGGAAGAGGAGGCTGAAACGTGTGCCCTCTCTTTGTCTGCCTCCCTTTCTCTTTTCTATCCAGGTGACTATTTTTGTGATGTTTGTGGGGGTGTACGATTGGGACCAAGTGGGGCAACCTCTCTGTGTTCGCTCTGTGTAGCAGCTGGTCCTGGGGCCTCTTGAGGACACACATGGTGGGGCAGTTTGGGACAGCGCTTGTTGGTCTGGGCCAAGACTGTGCCAAGGACTATGCTGGCAAAGTCCTCCCTACTCCATGCTGGTCACTGGTGCCAAGGACTGGGATGGGGAGAAAACCTGCAAGAGTGGGACGTTTCCTCGACTGTTTTCTTGTGCTCCAGGTTACAGGGCTGCCAGATTTCCCAAGCGTTAGCAATGCAGCTAAACAGGTTGTGCTTCTTTTGAGGAGTGTGTTCCCTTCGTTCTCCTCCCTGCCCTCATCCCTGGTTCACAGCTGCTCGGTGGGGAAGTGCAGAGGTGGTGATTGCTCCAGCCAATTTGCGTGTCCCATCTCTATCCCTGGTCACTTCTTCATGGTGCCTTTTCCACCTGCACTAGCCCAAATCCTCCCTGCAATTTGGTCCCACCATCTGGCCACTTTCTTAGGCATAGCCCTTGCTCACTGCAAACGTTGTCCGTAGAGGTGGCTTCGTGTCCTTGGTGGCTGTTTAGCCAAAGCAGCCAGCATTTTAATCTATCCCCTGGAGCAGAGGGCAAGCAACTGAAAGGGTGTTATGTGAGTCACCATCTAATTTCATTCATTGATGAAAGTCACTACTGCTGCTTAGGGCACCTGCCCTGACATCAGCCGAGGCACCGATGAATTAAAAGCGCTGCCAGCAGCCAGGAGATGTGCTCAGGTTTGCCCAGGCCCTGCCATGGCTGATTGATTGATTATTGTTAAGTCGTAAATGGAACAGAGTCGGGACACGAGGGCTGGGGTTCAACCTTCTCTACTCTTAACGCTCCCACCACCATGCCTAGTGCCATTTCAGCCCTGGTGAACTCCGACTTACCCAAACCATCCCTGCCACAGCTCAGGAGTTGGTTTGGGCCAGGGACCATGCCCCACAGGCGGTTGGGATGCAGCCACCTTGCTTAGGAGGGTGAGAAAGATTAACAGTGTGGACATGGCCAGGCCTCAGCGCTGGTGACCAGGCTCCAAAATGGGTTTATTCCCTTGTGGAGGTGTAACCTCAGCATCAGCTCTGGACCCCGGGCACTGCAAGGGTTTGCCACTTTGCCTTTCCTGCATCCCAGCTGCTCTCAGCATCCTCCTTTTCTGGTAGCCTTTACGAGGAGTTGGGTCAAAGAGATGATCCCCCTCGTGGCAGTCTTCTTTCCATTCCAAGATTCAGATGCAGTTTGGAGTTTCCTCCAAGCACCCAGCCCAAGGGCGTTGGCTTGATGGTGGCCCCTCTAAATCCCTTGCAGGATGCACACGCACCACCGGCTGTGCTTTGCGCCGGGGTGGGCGAGTGCTGCATCTCGGAGAGGTTCGTGTGAGCCAACCGTTGTCACGGTAACAGGAGAGTTGGTGCGGAGGCGGAGAGGGGATGCCAAGAGTGCAGAGGATTCGGGGAGGCGGGAGGAGGGGGGGGGGGGGGCAAGGCGCTCTCCCGTCATCCCTCAATGCAGAGATTCCCCCAAGGTAGAGACATCTCTCTGGTGCTTTCCACGCCGGGGCTCGGCAGCTTGCCGGCTCGGCTCCTCCCCGCTGGCGAGGATGAAGTTGATGGATCTGTCTGCACTGTTCCTTCTCCGAGTCAACCCATTCCTCCCTGTAGCACCAGAAAAAAAAAGAAAAAAAGAAAGAAAGAAAAAAAAAAAAAAAAGAGCAGGCTTTTGATGAGGAAAGAACGAGGATCCAGAGGATTATGGAGGAGTAATGCCAAATTCCCACTGTTCCCATACCCGTGATTCCTGCATTGCAGTGTGGCACTGGAAGGCACCAACGCTAACGGCACCATCTGTCAATACCTGAGTGCTGACATGGGTGGCCCCTTCCTCTGCCTTCCCCAGAAAATATCCTTGTCCCCACCTTGCCCCTTATCAGGAGGCTCTGAGAGGTGGCACACCATGGAGGCGATGCAGGATCACTGGCATGGCAGGTAGGACACAACCCTGGTGCGGGTGCCCCCATCACTTTTCTGTCCTTCCCTGCAACTTTGTTGGCCATCTGAATGCTCCCCAGCTTCTCCTGGGGAGACTGGAGGGAGGTCACTGAAGGTCGCGGCTGGCCTTTTGCTGTGGTTCAAGGGTGATGATGGCAGGGAGCAGAGGTTCACATGCGGACATTGGGGCGTGCAAAGGGAATGCTGCAGTGCAGCCATGGGAACAAGACTCTGGGCAGTCCCCTGGGCTGTGTTCACTCACAGGTTGAGGCCTGGATGGGTTTGGGCCAGTATGAGTTGTGCCAAGGACCATTTTAGCAGTTTTGGTGGGGATGGTCAAGTCCCAGTGGCGTGGCAGTGTTTAACTCATGGCTCTAGAGGAAGCCATGGTGGCTAGGGTAGAGGTAAAGGTAGGTGCCACACTCCTCAGCGAGATCCCACCCCTTAGCCCAGCTTCTCCAGATCTTCCCATACCTGCATTGCCTTGCTGAGGATGTTTCCATTCCTTTCCCTGAATTTTTGGGAGCAGGGAGCTGAAACCTGCAAGTGGGCCTTTTACTACCAAAAGGCAAAGTGAGGGAATTGCATTTATTAGGAGTGTTGATGAGACCACCATGAGGAAAAGAAGTTATATGATCTTAGTGGATAACCATGGGGTCAAAAGTCCTCACGACAGGGGCTGGGTGGGGAAGGGGTTTTTACTGCTGCGTTTCCCTGGCTGCTCCACAAAGAGCAGCACAAGGTCTTACTTGTGGGCTCAGCTCAAAATCTCAGCCAACTCAAAGAATGAATCCCCACCTGGGCTGGGGATGACGGGTTATTTTACCAGCACCAGGATGAGCCGTGGTTTATTATCATACTAAATATTGGGTCCTAACCTGAGCCATCAGTTACGTGCCTGTATTTAGGCAGGATAAATCCGAGCTGAGGCAGTGGGGGCCGCTAACACAAGAGCGAGTCCTTAATTTTGTTATTGCGTGAGACTGTTGGCTTTGTCCCTCTAGCTTGGTCTACAGCCGGGCATGACCGCAGCACAACTCAAGGGAGAGGTGAGGAGGAGGAGTAGGGTCAGACTCTGGGAGAGACGAGAGCGCGGCCAAACAAGAGCCGCAGCAGCCCCGGCTCGGAGAAGCGGCTGAAATGCATCCGTGGCTGAAAACATGCCTCCGCTGGGATTTCCAATCAGTCTCTAAATGCAATGGAAATCACAGGCATATTTATTCGCTTCCAGTTCTTAATCCTGCATTGAACCTGATGGTGGTGATGGATATTAGGGCTGATTGGACATGGCTTATTATTATTATTACTATTATTATTATTTTGCCAGCTGCAGGGTGTATGACTGGCTCTTGCAGGGCTCTGCCTCTTCTCTGCTGCTCAAGCGACTCCTGGGGGCCTGCTCCAGTCTAGTCCTGGGGACCTGGAATGACTCTGTAGCAGGATCGTATTTTGTTGGGTTTTTTTAGAGGTTTGGTTTTGTTTGCCTTTTTTTTTTTTTCCCTTTTTTTTTTCCCTTCTCCTTATTTAAAGGTGGGGAAAACCCCTAAAAATTTCCAGGCTTGAATATTTATGGATATATATCTCTATATACAATCTATTAGGGCACCTAAATCCTGGCTTGTGGCGTGAGGACATGGCCCAGGTGGTTTGGCAGGAGGTGAGAGTTGAACAGTCTGGATACGGCGTGGTGGGGCCAGGTGGGCTCAAGGAAGGGACCCTGGAGTTGATTTTACCGGTAGAGCTATAACCTCTCTTCATCTCCCCTTCCAGTTGTCCTTCTCCTTCTCCTTCTCCTTCTCCTTCTCCTTCTCCTTCTCCTTCTCCTTCTCCTTCTCCTTCTCCTTCTCCTTCTCCTTCTCCTTCTCCTTCCTCTTCTTCCTCAGCTTCATTCACTCAAACTCACCTGCTGAGTGTGTAAACAAATATTTATTTATAAATATATTTAAAGAACATGGCCTTGGTAAATGGTGCCCTGAGCTGGAGACAAAAGGGGTGGGAAAGGGGGAAAAAGGTGCTCATGGGGAAATGAATGTAAAGACCAAATCTGAATCACCCAAGGGCTGCAAAGCTCTTGGTGAAGGAACTTGATTAATGCCCCTATTTGACCTCATCCATGGCTTCGGGAGAAATTATGAGGTCATGTTTTTAAACTTTAGGTCTCGTGTGACTCGTTTTTGGCCATTTTTTTGGATCACGTTAAATGTATTTTTTCAGAAAATTCTCCAAAGAAAATCCCCCCAAAAAATTCCTTCCCCAAAAAAAACCTCAGCCATCTTGCCCTGAGCATTTTGTCAGCTTTGATTTGGGGTATGTGGATAATTCCTTATAGCAGAAACAGGTCTTGGACATGTCACCAACTTGTGTCATCAGACTTCAGTGCTGAGCCCGTGAGGAACCTGGGGAAACTGAGGCACAGAGGGAGGCACGTCTCAGCGCTCAGGGCTTTTGGGCACTCGGATGGGAAAAAATGGGGTTCAAAGCAAAGTGTCTGGGATCATAGAGTACCAAAATTGCCCGGGTGGATCAGGCTTTTCACTGTGGTATATTTTTTATCGCAATAATTACCATTTAGGTATTGTGTGGGTACATAGGAAACACACAGCCACAGGGAAGCTTTCCTCCCAAAGCATAAATAGAAGTTAATCTGTGTCCGGGAGGGTCCTTCTGTAAGCACGTGTTTGCGTGGCAGCATGTTGCATCCATGTGAGTGCATGTAGATACGCTTATTTAAAGTCCGGATCCTTTTGTGCTCCATATAAACATCGTTTTTAGAAGTCAGCTGGGCTTTTAATCTCTTGGGCTTCTGAAGAAACGTTCTATTCAGGAAACAATTCAAAAACCCCAAGCTCCTGACCACTTGTTAGCGCTGAGCAGGAGGAAATCTTGTGCCTCGGGGCTTTGGGGACTTGGGCTTTTGAAGGTGAAGTTTGCGGGGAAATCCTTGCAGCGTGAAGCGCAGCTCCTGCCTGATTATACGGGCAGCTAATAAAAAGAGAGAGGAAAAGGTTTTTACAGGCTGGTTGGGGCTGGATGCTCTGGGTGGGGGGAGAGAGTGATGTATTTTAGGGGAGCGGGGAGGGGTGTGAGGATGGGAGGTGGGGGATGTGGTCTGAAGGATGCTTCGTGCCATGCCCATGCCTCCATGCCGAGCAGGCGTTCAGGTTGCCCACATGCCTTTGGTGCAGCAAACCGGGCTCTTCCCCTCCATGAGATGGGGGACACAGTGCTGGGATGTCAGAGAGGAGGGACGCAGGAGCAGGCAGAACTTGGGGGAAGCGTCGCGGCGTCTCCTGGGCTCCCCGTGGCCAGCCGGTCCTGTCGCTCGCTGCTGCAGTGGGGACGGGATTTTTGTGTGTGCAAACATTCGCCGTTCCAGCGGCGTCGGTTCCTGAAATGACCCCGTCGTCGCTGCAGGACCGATCCCTTTATCTGTAGCCGTGGTGCGCTAGAGGAGGGGATGGAAGGAGGAGAGCGATGGAGGGGAGGAGGAGGAGGAGAGGGAGGCTGGCAGCTGATTACGTGGGAGGCATTTTGTCCAGCAGCAGCAGCAGCAGCAGCGAGGATGCAGATGAAAGAAGCATCCCGCCTGCGGGGAAGGGCGATGGCGAGGATGGTCCGGTTGTGCCCATGGGTGGGATGGCACGGATGGCACCCAGCTTGGCATTCCCCTCCCGTCCCCGGGCACCCCTCCACCCCGGCGGGGCTGTGCGGCTGCTGGGGCTGGGATTAAGATGGATAGATTGGTGAGAAGCGTTTGGTGTGACTGGAATAGAAAGCACGGTGGCTTCGTGCTGACTTGAGGGCACGGATCCAGAAAATAGCATTGCTCGGGAGATGATTACTTTACTATTGGAGCTTGTCCTTAAAATAGTAAGCTCGCTCCTCGCTGCCCCTCCTTGCCCTTCGCCTCTGCATATTCCTAGTGGTGGCTGTGAGATTCCTGGGGTCCCCCCCCTCCCCAGTATATACCTTATTTATTTCCTTATTATCCACGTCTCATTGTACTTTGTAAGGATGTCCTTGAAGGCCTCCTGGTCGGCGCTTAGCTCGCGGCGGGGGCAGAGCTCACCTCTGACCGTCGCATTTGTAGCAGGGGGAGGATTGGGAGGAGCTGGGGCTCCCTGGGGAAAATCACAGTCAGGGCATCCGCAGGGTGATGAACGCAGGGTGGGAGTCCCCACGCCTGGGGTGATGCTGGGATGTCACCCAGGAGCATCTCTGGGGAGCACCAAAGACCGCCCTTGGACATCTCCTCCTGTCTGTGAGCCCTGAGGCAGGGCCTGGCAAGGATGCGCCGTGATCCTGGGTGGGTGATGCCCCTGCCCCAGGCTGTCCACACAGTCTGGCTCTGGCCACTGGGTGGTTTTTTTCACGTGCAACAGGCGACCGGGAGCAGCAGTGAGAAAAACAAAGCCCAAAACAGAGCAGGGAGCGACCCAGGGCAGTCGCTGATCCCTTGGAGCCAAAGCTTTCAGCACAAGTGGAGCCTCGTGCTGTCACCGCGGGGGGACAGTGAAGTCCATGCCAGGTCCCGCGGGTGCATTTGCGTCTTTTGCTCTGGCGTAGAAAAAGCCACCCGTGGCAAAGGAGTCATCGGTGCCGAAGGCTGGAAGGGGAAGTGGCAAACCTCTTCCACCGGCTCAGCTAGGAGACCATGAGTCAGAGACCTCAGCAAGGGTTCTGAGCTCATTTCAGGGCTAAACTTAGTTCAGAGAGTCCCAGCAGCCACTTGGGAGCGTTGCCACATTGGGATGGATGCCCTGTAGCAACATTTTGTAGGCCAAGCCATCCGGTTATTATTGTTAATGTTAAAAATATTCTCTGCTGAGTTATGGAAGCTTTTGCTCTTGCTAGGCTGTCTCCGTGTGGATGTCTCATGTCTTCCTATGTCCTGGGTTTACATAAAATACGGAGTTCTTGCAAAGGGAAGGGGAGATTTCTGCATCTGAGGATATCCTGGGAGAGCAAAACTGGGATCATAAGGAGAGAAGGGAAGAGCTGTGGGTCATCCAGAGGAAAGTAGGGAGAGCCATAGGGTCTGTACCAGTAAATGCAGCAGACACAGGGTCTGCCATTTGACTGTCTACATTGCTCCTTTATCATGGCTCCGGTTGGCCAAGACCAAGGAGCACTGACCCCCATAATGCCCAGGCATGGGGCAGGGACTATGACTGTTGCCACAAAGTGGTCTGGGTACACCCACCCGCCTTCAGAGGACACAATAGTTTAGTAATACAGACCTGCCCCTAAAAACTGAGCTTTCCTCTCCCATTTTCCAAGCCTTGGGGCAGCCTGAACATAACGGGGGTTGTACAATTCCAGACATGTCATTTCCAACGTGGGAGACACCAATCTATACAGTCATAACAGACATTAACCAGGACCAAGATGCTTAGGTGTGGTTTCCACCATGGCAACATGGGGTTATGATGATCTGAAGCTCTTCTGGTATCTCCTGCCCTACCTCAAAGATGGAGATGAGCTTCAGACTCACTCAGACAAGCAAATTAAAAGGTGAGCTTTATCACTGACACTACTAAAATGATGTCCTGGTTGCTGACACAGCTTTGACTTGGCCGAAGAGGACCAACCCAAGTGGTCGCTCGTTTGAGTTTGGGAGTTAACCCAGCCCAGGGGCCATCCCCAACAGGCAGCTCAGGTGCAACCACCCTCCTTTGTCGAGTGAGGATTTGGTGGTGCGGAAGTGGTTTTAGGACCAGAGCTGGATAAGGAGCTTTAAAATATATACATACATTTGTTTATTTATTTAAAATTATGCAAACAGCTGCATGGACACGCTCATGTTAGCTTCAGCTGGCCTTTTTTCTGCTTAATTAATGATGACGACTCTTGCAGCGTGCTTGGCATTCACTTAAAAAAAGTGTCATGAAGCAGCTGGTTATTTCTGCTTTTTCTTCTTAGTAATACTGCTAAACCAATTTTGAACAAGCTAAAGACAAACTTAGAGGAGCCTTTTGGACACCAGGGTAAGATCTCTTGCAGACAGCCGTGCCAAGGTTTAATGTTTGGTTTGAAGGGTGACTTGAAATATTTGTGGACAACCTCACACAGAAACATCTCTGTTCTTCCTGAAAAACGGAGGGAAAAAAACCTCAAACCAGCAAAAAAAATCTCTTTGTTGCTTAGTGAGACAATTTTTTATCTGATCTTCTGGCAGGGACAGACATTGAGAGGGGACGGGGCAGGTATGGGCAGGGAGCAGAAGGGCAGAGCCCATGCCAGGAGGTGAGCAGGTCCCGAGATGTTGGGGACTGGGCTGGTTCGTTTGTCACCAGCAAAAGGACAGAATGAGAGACAGAAGAATGACCTTTTCCAACCATGTAGGGATGACCAGGGAAAAGAGAGGAGATGGGAACACGGAGGAGAAAGCAATGAGCTAAAGACAATCCAGAACTGACATCTAACTAATCTGCTTAAAAGATATTTCTGGGTCTGTTCTAGTAATTTGGGGATTTTTTTATTTTTTTTTTTTTTTTTAAGACTGCCCGTTCTGGGATTAGCTCTCAGGAGAGCAAGGACTGGAAATTTTTTTCAAGCTATTTGTGACTCAGCAGCTGGGAAGCGCTGATTACTGGCAGCAGCTGACGTCCGAAAAGCATCTAAGTCTTTATTATATTATCCAAAAAGGCCACAGACTTTTTTTTTTTTATCGCCCCAGCTTCAGAACAACGAGTACCCAAGCCTTCAAGCAAGGCCGGCAACACAGGGCAGAAAAAGGCACTGCAGGAAAATTTTAATCCTTCCCAAAAGCTCTTCAAGTTTGCCTTTCCTAGGTGCCTCCAACCAGTTGCATTTCCTTGGGTGGTCCCTTTGAACGTTGGCAAGACAAGCAACCCAAATTCAGCCAGTCAGGTGGCCGGCTGCTCCCAGCTGCTGTTGGTAGATGAAGTTCACGGTGTTTCTAGGGAGCATGGCTTCCATGTTTTCATGGGAGAGTACCATCCTTTCTTGCATGTCCCTGGAACGCTGATTTCCGTGAGGGTAGCATCATCCAGGCCAGAGGAGCACTGAGCAAGTTGGGTCACTCCTCTGTGGCTCCGTTTCCCAGCACTTGTAGACTCAGTAGACCACATCAGGTTGAGGGTATGTCCTCTCCGTCCCAGTCTTTGTCAGCAGCCCTAAGCATTACTGTAGCATTGCTTTAGTAGTTATTTATCATAGAATCATAGACTTATAGAATACCAGGTTGGAAGGGACCTCGAGGATCACCTGGTCCAGCCTTTCTTGGCAAAAGCACGGTCTAGACAAAATGGCCCAGCACCCTGTCCAGCTGGACCTCAAAAGTGTCCAATGCTGGGGAATCCACCACTTCCTGGGTGGTTGGTCTCATGAAAAATTTTCCTTTTATGTCTGATCGAAATCTCCCCTGAAGTAACTTGTACCCAACACCCCTCATCTTTTCCATGTGACGCCTTGTAAAAAGGGAGTCTCCTTTGTAGCCACTGTTAAAATACTGGAACATGGTCTACCCTCAGCCTTCCTTTCTCATCTTCTTTTCTTTTCGTCAATGCCACACCAGTCCATCTGGGTGGTCTTGGCAAGATCTTCTTCACTAACCATTCAAGTCCAGGTCTGATTTGCGTGGCCGGGGATGGCAAGTTGGGGGCCACAGAAAACTGCTTTGGTGCTGCTGTGTCAGGTCAGGGGCGAGGAGTGAAACCTGCCACCCCCTTCTCCAGGGCACTTGGCTGTAGCCCATGCAACAAAGCAAGTCAAGCCACGCTCGCCACTGCTTGTCCCTTCTCCCTCAGCCTCTCCTTGCCTTTACAGCTCCTGTTTGTCATTCAGAGACAAACTCCCCCGCAGCTTTCCCCTCTGTTGCAATTATAGACTTGCTTCCTCTGCTCATCTCCTGACTCAGCCTGCCCAGTAAAGCTGATAGCCAGGAAGTTCCCGGGATGCTGCGAATCCAAGCAGCCGATCCGCATTACCAAATAAGTGACGGGAGTGAGACAGACACAAGGCCGGGTTCCCTCGGCCAAGCGGAGGAAGCAGCAGCACGTCAGCAAGATGCGCCCTCGGTGCAAACCTCCATATGGATGGCAGCATCCCCCAGAGTCCCATCACAGGAGCTGAGCATCCCTGCCGCCTGCTGGAAAAGGGGGCCGGACAAAGCCATGGTGGGCAGCGACAGCGTCCCAGATTTTGCATCTGATGGGCACAGAAGAGGCCAGTTTGGGATACGGGCTCCAGAGCAGCTTTACTCTTTTTTTATTGTCCCCCGCAATGAGTAGGAGTGGGATAAAAGAAGGGGAGCAAAAGAGGAGAAGGTTTCAGAACACAGGAGGGCACGTTGTTCTGGAAATGAGGAGGAGTGGAGTGGCCCGTTTTGTCCCCTCGGTGCGTGAAATTGGGCACAGCAGGGTGGAAAGAGTTGGTAAGGCACCACAAGAGTTACTGAAAATGAGAAATGCTTGGTGAAGAAGGTCATGACTGAGGTCTGTGCCTGCTTTAAAGAGGGCATAGACGTCCCCCTCATTTACCAGGGATGGTAAACATAAGCAGCATCTGCTAGGGTTTGGTTTGCATGATGGGGGCTTGCAGAGACTAAGGTTGGAACCCAGCTGCACTACGTTTTTAGAGACAGAAGCACACTTTGTAATCCCTGTCCTGAAGGGTATGGGTCACACAAGGAAAGCAACACTCTTTAGAAGGTCAGTAGCTAATTTGGGACCAGGACTCGTGTCTGATTTGGGGCTCACAGCCTGGGGCTGTGGACCTTCCTCCTGAAGACTCAGTCCCCTTTAAGATGAATGACTTCAAGGAACAAAGGGAATAGAGTTGCATGAGACTGTTCTCTAAAATCATGAAGGTTCACAGTGAAAGGACCAAGGGCAACCAGTGAAATGATGAGAAACAAGC
This sequence comes from Larus michahellis, assembly GCF_964199755.1. Taxonomy (NCBI): domain Eukaryota; kingdom Metazoa; phylum Chordata; class Aves; order Charadriiformes; family Laridae; genus Larus; species Larus michahellis. Next base: position 128,649,185 of record NC_133898.1, read on the forward strand.
CTCAAAAAAACACATGGTAGTGCAGGGTGTTGTTTCATGGTGGCACTTGGTGCTGCAGGGTCCTGTGGAGGTTGGGACTGGAAGTCCCTTTGAACATGGAGCAGATGACCATGGAGGGCATGTCCATCAGGGGATAGCAATGCAACCTGTACATCAGAGGGTCCCTGAGCTGCTGATTTGCAGTGTCTGCTGGGAACAGGAGAAGGTCCCTTTATAAAGCTTCCTTCGGCACCTGCTAGTGGTCACCGCTATAGATAAGAGATCTCTAGATGGGCCTTTGGTTTGATGCCTGTCTCTTCTATGAGTCTCTCAGAGGACAGTGGGAACAAGATGCACGTGGATTACAGTAATCCCCAGCTGTGGCTACTCCTGAACGCCCTAATAGAGTTTGTCCTGGAGCCTGTGGTGTGGATCAGGCCCTTGAACACCAACAAGATCTTGGGTTCTTCCCAAACCGGTTTTCACACGCTTCTCTCCAGAGACACACCATGTCTTAAACCTTCTCAGATCTTTCTTATGCAAAAACCAAGGGCTCATTCGGAGAGCAGCTGTTGGGTGCAAACCCAGCTAGTTCTTTGTGCCTTCCGAGGCATGCAAACCCATTGGGGAGGACCTCGAGGGACCGTGAGCATGTTCCTGCTGGTGAATCTGTGGGAAGATCCTGACCTACGTTAGCACAATCAGATTTTTACACCTCGGCTCTGATTTTTGTGCCATCTCAGTTCTGCCACGAGCTGATTATGACTAAGAAAAAGCAACCCCAACCCTCTATCAAGCCTGCACTGGTTGCGTGTGCCCCTGTGATTCCTTCTCCAGCCCCATCATCCAAGAGCAGCCAACATGCCCTGTGGCATGACATGCTCATCCCTCGTAGAGTGGCCTTTGTGAAGGCAGGGACAACATTTCAGTGACCGTCCCCTGAGATTTGTATATCCAATATGTTGTAGGAGTGGGATGAGTGATCTCCACTAGAAAGCTGGTGAGATGCATGGGAGAATCAATAACTCCCTGAACAAGCCAGAGCAAAGGCTCCTTCCCCTCTCTAAACTCGTTGGCTTTTACAGTCCCTCTTGTCTGTCTTCCGACATGAGCACGGGAAGCTGTTTTAGGATAAATCCCAGTCCATGTGTACACGTGTCTCGCCCATGAGGATGGGATGTGTTCTCTTTCCTTCCCCTGCTCTGCTTTCAGCCCTTCCCCTGTCTCTCACTTTGCTTTCCTCTGTTCAAAGAGCTTCTCCGAAATATGTGATTACCAAAGGTGGGGGGGGGAAGTGGAATTATCCAGACTTTGTGTTCGTACCAGATGGAAGTAAGAAGCTGACCTTTAGCATATGCTTGTGGAATTGGATTTCTGAAATAGCTCGCATCAGAAATAATACTAGCAAAGTTTATGTATTAGAGTGTGTGTGTGTGTATGCATAGCTGTGTGGATATAGATACAGATACAGATACAGATATGGGTGTACATAGAGACATCTATGTGTAGAGACATATACGTTCACTTATTTTAATTGGTACCCAGGCCTCATTTTGCAGCTATTTTGCTGCTATTTTGGTGCTATTATTGAAGCCTTCTGATTCCAAAGAATCAAAACATCACCCTGTGAAACCAAAACAGTGTTTTAGAAGTTAATGGTCTTAATTCAAAAAAAGGAAGTCTCCTATGTTGCTTACAGAAGATTTCAAACATTTCTCAAGGTGGGCACATTCCAGCGAAACAGCTGATTTTAACAACGCCATCCTTGCCTGTGGACAGCCACCCGGTTGGAAAATGAAATCTCACCAGCCGTAGTGACCTTCAGAGCTTGGTGAGGAGTAGCAGTCTCGAGGCTGAGGCACAGCGCTGGGACATGGGAGTTGGGGTTTTCTTCTGGGGTCTGACACCGTTTCAGATGATTCATCGCGTCCCAATCACCGCAGTGCACTGCTCCTGATCGGAGCTGGAAGACATCCCTTTGTAGGACCTAGGCTGAGATCTCCCGTGCTTCTCTGCTACGGGGGGATGTAAATGTAATTCTTCTGCTAATAACCATAAATCATCTGGAGAGGACTGACTCCAGCTGTGTGTTATCCCTTTTCTAAGGAGGGGAATGCAACTACTATCATAATACAAATAATTGAGTTCGCACTGGTAAATGAGACGTAAAGAGGCCTTCTTCTGAATTAATAAAATTTCCAGAAATGGCAGAAAACCAAACTCCATCCAAGAGTAAGTGTTAATATCTCAGCTCTTATTTTATTCTTGGACTGGGAGAGGGGAGTTGAGATTGTGTACCTATTTTTTTTTTTTCTGCAGAACAGCCTTTCTCTTTGTGGAAAATCATTTGACAAGTGGGATTTTCACCTTTTGGATATTTTTTTTTTTTAGATAATCGAAATGTGCTGTGTCAGCTCAGTGTTAATTGGTGTCCACCCTGGCCCCATGGCCTCCTAGGATGCAGTTTGACCATTTCAGGTCTTGGGGGTTCACTTCCTCAGGGATGAACCCCCATTTTGGAATTTTTTACCCCACCCACATTAAAAGGAGTGACCCCAAATTTTTCACGGAGGGTGCTTGCCCAGCCTGTGAACTCCCTGACCCTTATTGCATCAAGACTTCTTCCACAGAACAGCTCAAAAAATCAATCAAGTAACATAATAAAATGCTGAAGTGATTTAATACGTCTATTTCCCACTAAATCAAGACTTAATAAATTGTCTCTTTTTTTCCTCCACCCTTTTCATTCTTTCTTTCTTTTCTTTCTTCCTTTCTCTTAAAATTGCATACAGTATTGAATTTTTTTGAGATGGAGCTTGTTTCAGAAGCTGTATAAATCTGGAGGAGTTCATTAAGCACCACAGAATTTATAGAAAGTTATAAAGTTTTTAAATCTACAAATGTTTGACATCTTTAAAGAATTATTAATTAATGCATATCATTAAATACTGTTAAAACTCATGTCGCATTTATGAAGCATTTGAGCTTCATTGAATATGCAGATCAGGTAATTCATCTTTTTAAGCTCCATCGGTCTTTCGGTTCTTAAAAAAGACAGGGTGTTAATGGGAAGGAGGAGAAACCAAAGTTTGCAGAGTTCTTAGGGTAGGAGGATTCACAGCCAAAATAAAAATTTCTCTATTTCCAGGAATTTTCATCCCAGTCTTCTGCATGCTCTCCTGATTTCTGGTGCCTTCAGCTTTGTATGAGCACAGGTGCCTGGTGGTGTTGCTTAGGGTCATGGCCTTGTCCTGGGTCATTGTCCTTCAACCATTGGGGGCTGGTGGGTTGCGTTGAGGTGGGAAGGTGACACAAACTTGAGAAAAGTAAGTCCATGTATGCTAGGCAGTCACCTGGAGGTGTGAAGTTTCTCAAGGAGACTGGGAGGTGTCTGGAGGCCCTGAGTGGAAAGCCACTGTAGGCTGCACAGATGGGTGACAGTGTCTGCTCTGTATGGATATTGAGAAGGTTGCTAGAGAAAATTAGGGGAAACTGAGTCACAAAGGAAGTGAGGTGATTTACCCTGGATTCATTGCAGAGAAGCGTCCACTGTCTACTCACATCTGACCTCGAGGAGCGACTGAGGAAGCCAGGTCAGCTCAGCCCAGGGAGGAGAAGGTGATGAGCGATTGAATTGCTGTCTTCTAACATCGGGTGGATGGTATGGAGAAGTTCAACACACACTTTTCTCAGGGACACCCAATAAAAAGATGACAGGTGGTGTCACGGGCTGCAGCAAGGGAAATTCATCTAACTTCATCTAATGTCCAAGCTGGTCCTACTCAGGTTGGGGGGAGTTTCACAGGAGGCCTATGGAAGTCCCTGGGTGGGTGGCTGTGCACGCAGGAGAATTGCTGATGACATGACAAGCTGCCGTCACAGCCCACTCCTCTCTGAAATGGCATCACTGAAGCCCCAGCCCTTGCAGAGAGCACGCAGAGATCCTGGGGACAGGAGCTGGGTACTCGTGGGGATGTCCCCACAGTGTAGGGGAGGTCATGGGGTGCCGGTGGGGTCGGGGGCTGAGCAGACAGTTCTCATTGCGTGTTTGGGGCATGTCAGATTTGCACCCAGGGGTGTGTGTAGAGGGACAGGTAAGAAAATACAGAAAATAGAGGCTGTGTGCCTAAAGCTAGCTTGATATTTGATGAGCTCCAGGGAAAGGAGTGGTGCTTACTCTTGAAAAAATGGAAAATCCTCTTTTGAGATCTTCACACTGTCACCCGCTGTCTGGGTTGTAAAACTGAGGGTTTCACTAGGCAAAACCTGTCACACGCTTCCCATGGGGGTGCACAGCCCCCAGGGTTAGTCCCAAGGGCTCTGGCAGGCAAGGACACACATCTAGCAGCAAAGCTGCGGATGAGATGCATCCCACCCTTCACCCTGCACAGGTGATGGCTCCTGGTGAAGACCCTCTCCTTACCCCCTTCCCATATAGGGATGGGTGGCACGTCCCGTGCTGGCACAGCTCTGCAGTGACCACCACCAAGTCTGCCATTGCTTTTAGGTGCCAGGAGATCCAAGCTCCACCACTAAGGCTGTGGAGAGTCATCCCAGCCCCACCGAATTTGGGGCAAAGCTCTGGTTGATATTGGTGGGAGGTTTTCAGTTGTTCTTCTCCAGAAGAGTGCATCCACACGAAATCATCCTCATCTTCCCCATCACCTTCTGGCTCTTCCCACCTCAGGAACAGATGCATCTCTCGAGCAAAGACAGTCCAGGGGAGCAGTCCAATCAGAGCGTCTCCCCCAGCCTCCCCAGCTCATGACATGTCCATCGTGTCTGGGGGGTGTCAAACATCTGGAAGGAGAAGACAGTGGCGAGCGAGCATCCTTTTTGCATACACCCAGGCACAGCAATCACTGCGTCCTGCCCTGGTGCACTTCATAGCACCATAACTACCTGTGGAGATAGATGTTGGCCACCAGATCGCATTAAGGTCCAATTAGCTGTTACTTTTGTTAGGTTTATTTATGACTAGTCACACCAGAACCATTAAAGGGACTCGCAGGTTTACTCAAGCAACAATCAAGACACAGAATTACCCTTCCTTACACCTAAAATCAAAGCAATAATTCACTTTGTTGACTTTACCACAGACTGCACAGTCTGACACGGAGGCCAGAAACCCCACCTTACCTCTGGGAGATCTCCAAAGGATCTGCCTGGTATCGTCCCCTTATTTTATCTACTGTCCACATGGATTTTTCTAAGGATGTCTGTACTTACTTTGGATGTTACAGCGTCATTACTGGTGACTCTACAAATCACTCCAGTCAAAGTAAGTTTAGTATTTTTCCTCACTTTGTCATGGTTATATTGCAATTAGGAGTTGCCCATGCAGTTCATCTCTAACTGAAAACAATTTGGGCAAATAAATGGCAAAATGAACAGAATTACCGTGTCTCTATCATGGTCTCTAACAAGGTTGCTGAAAGTTTCCAGGATAGAAGGGTAGTTTCTGTAAGCCAGCATACCCGCAATCCAACGTCCTCGTGCCAAGAAAGCTTCTTGGGTTTAAGTTTCATGTGCTTACATTGCTGCAAAGTTAAAACTCTTCGGCGGGGCCAGCACAGGAGGCCACTGTAACAGGGCAGTGTTTGCACCCAGAGCTGAGCAAGGCTCTGGTTGGACTCGATGATCTGGAAGGTCTCTTCCAACCTAGACAATTCTATGGTTCTGTGATTCTATAACGCTTATAGCTAATGAGGGGACCATCGGCTGCGTTTGGAGGATGGGTGAGGAGGGGACAGGGCTCAGCGATTAGCCGTGCTTTGAAATCAATGATTAGTTCACTGATCTTCTCAAGATGCTCTTGATTCCCCACGCTGCGGAAGGGAGCTACAACCCCAGAGGTCCCCATCCCTCCCGGTGCAGGTAGCTGTGGCTGAAGTTGGAGGCTACTGATGCTTCCCACCTTGGTGTAATCCCATTCAAGGAGTTTTGTGGGTGGAGAGTCCGTATCATATAAATTAAACCAGGGTAGATAAAGGCAGCTGAACTTTAGTGGAGGCTTAAGAGCTTGAATTTACATGGGGACATGGCAGAAAGTCTGTCTGAATGTCTTCTGAGATAGGTGAGTTAAAACCCCAGGTATGTCTATTTTGAACAAATGGCCCCTATTAGACTCAAAATTAAATTAAATAAACAGAAATAATACTGGGAGAAGATATATGCACAGGGGATTGAATGCAGAATAATTCTCTGTCTTTGAAAATCACATTTTCCATAGGTTTGATTCAGTTTTTCAGAATGTTCCCATACAGTAAATCTTTAAAGAAAACTTGAGGAACTCCGATTAGGTGGGGACTGTGATCTGAGTAACTTTTGTAGACAAAATAAGCCCAGTGACTTCAAGCCCTAAGTGTATGAAGGACTTTGCCCACTAAGCAACCCGTTCACAGAGCTCATCTTGAGGGATCAGAGGTTGAAATGAGGCAAAGGCAAAATATAGAATATATATATATATGTGTGTGTGTGTGTGAGAGAGTACTTCCTGATATACATACAGATCAAGAGACAGACCAAGTAGAAATTTTTTTGAGAAAAATTAGAAATGGCCTTAAGCCTCATCTATCTGAGGACGTATTCTGGACACCATACTTGACATTAGTGGTTCGTAATTAATTCCCTGTGTTGATGCTCTTATTCCAGAATCAGACACGCCTTATTTCAAATTAGTTCAATCCACCCGGGACCCCGCCACAAAACCAGGTTAAGAAATTAGCACAAATCAGCTGAGCTTTGGTAACCAACGGGATAGGCGAGCAAGCCCGTAGAAAATGCAAAGGAATTCAGCTTAATTTTACATATCAGAGAGGCGGATAACAATCTAGCAATAGCAATACCTGCCTCTGAGTAAAAAAAACACACACGTGAGCAATAACCAAGTCTCAGCTGATGCACGGTAATATTTTAGGTCGCAGTGATGTGATATAGTGTAAGAGCCCCCGGCACCGCTGGGAAATAGCTCTTCTACTCTAAACTCTCTTCCTGCTGTAATCAGAGTGATATTTTCCCCTGAAAATAAATCTGCAGAGAAAATTTCATAGATCAGTAGCCTGACTAGGAGAAGGGGTTGGGAGAGCTCCATCCTGGGCGCAGTGTTGATCGTTTACGGATTCTTCTACCACTTGGTGTACAAGTTAACAAATCACTAGTTTGGTGTTTCTGTATTTTTGCTGATTTTTATTTTTTCTCTATCTGTTGAACTTTTAAACTTGAAACAAGCATGGAATTTCATCCCAGGTGCCGTGAACAAATCTACTTATCCTAAAAACCAATACAGGTGAAAAATAAAAATACATAAAATAAATAAATATAAAAAAAAAAGGAGCCTATTTAGTGGCAATGTTGGGTGGCTGGTATAAGCTGCCTGATCAAAGGACCCTGCGGTGTCTAAGCTCTGGTGGGGATGGTCCATATTTGGGGACTTGTTTGGGTCAGTGCTAATTCCCTTACCGTGTGTAGGCATCATTCCAGAAATCCAAAGCTTCAAGTGCACAGGGTGCATACCCGAGGGGCAGCTGCACATTTTCTGGGGACTATTTAGCTTGCAGAACCAGAAGTGACAATGCTGAACCCCTCTTTTCTCCGACCCTGCATCCGATGTCGTGTCGGTGAGTGAGGCAACAGCCTGGACCTTGGCAGAGAGACCTCGTGGTCTCCATCGTCTACCACAGGAGTGTGCCAAACCGCCATGGGGAGTGGGTCTTCCCTTTTGTGTTGCTTTCTTCAGCTTGATGGGATTGTGACCATGTTTGTTGGGAAAAGTCCCCACTGGCATGAACTAAACAAATTCCTGCCTGAGTGCAGGAAGGGGCTTTTTGAAAAGTCCCAAAGGAGACTGCAAGCAGAGTCCTGATTTATTCATGGAGAAAGAAGAGGCCCCATCAGTAATTAATCTGGTGTGCTTGAGCACAGAATCCCCTACTCTGCCAGAGGTTTCCAGCTCCAGAGCAGCATAAAGAAAATCACTCTGCTATCAGAAAAAGATAGGGGAAAAAAGAGAGAGGTGAAAATATCTCTGAGAGTGGGACTGTGGGGCATTGATGATAGGGAAACAAGTAGACACAAAGCAACCCACCTCTCGTTTTGAGCCTGGTGATTTTCCTAAATTATTGGGACTTCCTTTTGCTTCCACAAAACTCCTGCAAGCTTTATAGTTGGTGTAAAATGTGGTTTCTGTGTTGTAACAGCCCTTTAAGGTACTTCACTTTGCCACTCTGAGGTGTTCTGTGAATCAGATGCTCTCTTCTAGTTCTCTGGTCTTCAGACCTCCTGGCCTAGACCTCCTTCAGATCTGCTGGCCTCCAATGACCATGGTGTAAAACCAGCAAGGAGTCCAGAGTTGTACCCCAGCGGTTATCTGGCCAGGGTGTATCAGACCTAAGTCTTAAAAGTGTCTGAAAGTGGCTTCAGATATCAACTGCTCCATCATTTCAGTGAGCCACCTGTAGACCTGCTGTATGGATGAATTAGGCAGTGCCAGGGCATGATTTAGGGACAATAGCATTGGCCTAAGTGCTTCCTAGGTGCACTTTTGGAGTTAGCACAGGCCAGGGATAGTGCTGGGGTGGTACTTTAAAGGTGGGAGATCAAAGAGGAAAGTACTTCTTCATGGTTTGAAACCCGTTCCAGGTTTTGCTCTGAACAAATGGCAGGAGCTGTGGTATACAGGGAGCTCCAGGACAGTGTGAAGGCACCAGGATTAGTGAAATAAAAAGTAGATGAAGTCAGGGTGGGGAAACTGTCTGTAAGATCATCTGTCTCCTGCCCCCGTGATGTGACCAACTGAGACAGTTCAGCTCCCCAGGGACACTGGTGCTAACGAGGCCTCGGGTGAACTTCTCAAGTGCAGTGAGGTCAGACCTTTTGCATAGCTGCCCTTTGGCTGTGGGACTCAATCCTCAAGAGATTAGAATGACCAGAGATCTTAGTCACTTTTGGAACAGATGATGGTGGGGCCCATCCCTTCACATTACTTTCCTCTTGATGCGCTCCCTAAGGGAATGATTATGGTGATGATGCGAATGTGAAGATACTAACCAGGCTTTCTCAGCCAGGTCTGTAGCAAGAAGAGGAGCCATGAGTAAAGGGGTGGTGGTTGGAGGATGGAGCACGCTGAGGTGGTGGGGAGGCCACAGCTCTTCTCCCAGGAGCCACACTGCAAATGACAGGACTATCCATTTTATCCATTTATTCATCTCTTCGTGTGAGCTTTCACAAGCAGAGTTACCTACGTTGGTGTCTCTCCTAGTACTCCCTCTGCACTGAAGTTCTGTACCTCACACCTCTGCAGCCCACAGCCAGTGCTTTTCTGCTGTCCCATGAACTGCTGTGGGACTGGACAAACTTCAAAGCTGGTGGCTTCAGCGTGGAGGAGAAGCTGTAGTGCAGCTGGTGTCTGGGGAGTCTGATACTGTGGCCAGCGTCTGTCTTGAAGTGCAGACACATCTGCCATGTGGCTTGACAAGACCTGGTCTTAGTGGACAAAAAGTGGACAAAAGTTGAACATCATCTCTATTTCACCTTCCTAAGTCAGGGCACTTCCAGAAGAAGTAGCAGGAATGTTGAATGTCAAGCACCAGTCCAGGGTGCCTGAGTCAGTGGGCACTGCAACACGCTAAAAGTTTAGTCCAAGGCCCAGGTTCAAACACTTGAACTTTCCCTTTGGTTCAGAGTATGTGCAGGAGTTTTGATAGATCAGAGTCAACGGGGTCATGACCAGACCACCTACAAGGTGAGACTAACTTGGGCATCCTGGAGATGCCCAGGTTCAGGAGAATGCTAAGTGATCCAGGTGGTCTGTGCTTCACGTTGGCCAGACCTGGCTTCCCATACAGTCAGGGGCAAGATGCCACCACAGTGACATCAGCAACAACATGCTGCAGGACATCGTCCAACTGTAGGTCCCGGTGTTTCAAGTTTGGAAAGTGGTGTTCACCGCTCAGATCCTGGATGACCAAGGGAGGGTTGCTCACCCACTGAGGGAGATGCCCACTGCAGATCAGTCTGTGGCATCCCACCATCTTTGGTCACTTTGACGAAGCGAATAGGGACAAGAGAGATGCCAGCGCTGGAGACGTGTTCAGCAATAGGACTCAAGACTACATCTTGCTCCGACAAGGTCTACCCACCCTTGCAGTTTGCTCAGCAATTTCTGTCCGAGTGCCCAGGGAGAACTCAACAGCGGGGAAGACAATGTGACACCCACTGTTCACCCACGGGAGAGGGAACATGTCATTAGCTGCCTAATTCGAGGTTTTGCTCCTTGTGTCTCCTGTCCTCTTCCTAGCAGCAGACCAGCAAACCAGCCAGAGTACAGTTAGCCACATATAATGTGCGAAGCGGGATGGACAGGGCTGATTAAACGAGAGCGCGTGGTAGCTGTAAATAAAGGACCTTAAATGAAATCTGTCACAACTGTTAGGCTACGGCCGCAAGTAAAGGACAAAGAAATATCTACAGGAGCTCAATAATGCAGACAGTAGGTTCTTTATGACTGCCTCGAAAGATGCAGTGAAAATGTCTTTGGCTTTGTGGGAGCTGTGCCAAAAGCCCGTGATAATGTGCATGGCAATAGTATTTATAAAAATCTTTTAAAAAAAAAAAAAGATTAATGGAATTTATGCTTTTAGGGCTGGATTCTCCAAAGCGGTTCAGCGCTGGGCTATCTCAGCTCCCATTGAAGTCAACAGGGGTTATAGCTCTGAAATCAATGAAGGAGCAGAGTGTTGCTGATTCTGAGAGCTCTTGAAAAGCTCATCCCTTGGTTATTTTTGGCTAAGCAGTCAAATAAATAAATATGCCCACCAAAAAAAGAGCCCTATCCCTAAAAGCCCAGCTCCTCCCGTCCTTCCTTGTGGAGAGAGAGAAGATGATTTCAATAATCCTGCCCTAAACCTGGAGGAACACTAATCATACCAGTGGATTTACATTGTGATCAAGGGGGGCACCCTGCTCCCTGTTTCATGGGGAGCCCAACGTGAAGGAATGCTTCTCCACCACATCTCCTCCTCCCACGGCAAAACCAGGTTTGTGAGGGGTCCAGCTGCTGCTGTCTGTTCCCATCGTGTCTCTCAAAGTGCCTTTGCAGCCCTCCTGGTTCCAGGTGAGCCAAGGGGAAGGGTGGGGGACAGGAGGGGATGGAAGGAGAGAGCAACAGAATCCTTTTAGAGAGTGCAAATAGACAGAACAGGTGCCTCGGGAAGAGTGGTGCTTGTAGATGTCTTGGCTGGAGAAAAAAGAGGCATTCAGGGCATGACACAAGTAGGTCGCTCTGCTTCCCACTCTTTACATCTTTAGAGGAGGCAGAGCCAAGAGGCAAGGAGTCATCCACCTTCTCCTGCCCACAAGGCTTGTGGAAATGCTACCTTCACCTGCTCTTGCGAGTGTGCATAGACCAAGGGCCATCGCCTGGTCTGCCCTGAGGACCAGCGTGGCAAATGGCTTAATGCTTCTAAAATGAAATGGTTTCATCTCTAAACGCATCCTTCCCAGGGTGGCCAGGAGTGAACACAGCTCTCCAGCCTTGCGCAGGCAAACAGCCTTAGGATGCCTCTACAACTTGACTTCTTCTGTCCTCCACGTGGGCTGTTACACCTTCCTTTTTCATCTTTTTTGTATTTTTCTCTTTGCCTTTGCAAAAGGTGGCTGGCTTGAAGGGACCAGAGGCTACTAATGCAAACCTCTCTAGTTTGGCTTTCTCTTGTCTGCCTCTGTGGGCAGTCCGTGCTGTGTGGCCATGTTGCAAGGAACCAACCTCGATGGGAAGGAGAGTCTTGCTTCTTGGCCTGCCTTTGTGCTAAGCTGTTGTTTAACTCCCTGTGGGAAGCAAGTTTGTGGAATTTGTCTGCATTTTCTCTTTCCTATCTTTCCAAATAAGGCTACCTTCCCATTGCTTCACAAGTGATCCCTTGAGCCCACGTTCCCCTTTGGCTTTGGACTGCATGGGTTTGACTGCAGACCACAGACACAACCTTCTCCACTACAGGCATTTCAAAGAGCCGCAGAGTATTTGAGGCTGCAAGGGACCATTTTTTCTTTGGGTCTCAAAAACATCGAATAACTGTATTTTGGGAAGTTGTCATTGGCACCACTCTTATTCACTTCTTGTACATTTTTGTCCCCAGAAATGCAGTGATAAAAATGTATTTTTTTGTGTTAAGTATTGTTGTCATCCATGTTCACCTCTGCAGTTGGCCTCGGTTCTTCTTCCATGCCTCTGTGGGGGCTCTTCTCCCTGGCAAGCTTGTGCTCCTGGCTGCCTTAATCTCTCCACGCTGCCTGTTCAGATTCACTTTCTGGATGCTGGGTTGTTTGCTTGTTAATTAGTCTTCCCCGTGCTGCAAGTGTGGCGATGCTGCCTCCTGCCACCATGTTTCGTGTACCACCTGCTGGAATAGAGTATGAAGGGCCTCCATGTTTGCAAAACTAAACAGCCTATTTATTAAATGAACTATTTATAGAAATGCTGAAGCCTGGGAGGCAGCACCAAAGCCTGAATATCCACTTAACCTTTGTGTCCTGCTTGACATGATGCCTGCTCCAGCCGTGGTAATTCCGTAATTCCCCCTCCTGTCCGGCCAGCCTTGCAGTCCAAAGCACCACCCCATTTATTTTGCTAACATCTGAGCATTTTGCATCCTTAATGTATTTATCCTCCTGACACGTAGGGACTTGCTGATGGTGGCACCTCAATGTTGCTGGCCCTTACTACGTCTTGCCACCCAAGGGATTCCTCAGGACACAAATATCCTCGGTTTGCAAACAGTTAATTCATTTTGTGCTGTGCTTAATTCAACCGAATGGGAAGTTTGACAGAACTGTGTCTTTTGTGATGGTTTAACCCGTTCTTTCCCGCTCACCCCCTGGTTTGTGTGCTTTTCTCTCTCTGGTGACGCCTCCCCCTCTCACCAGGGGGAATCCCAAGGCAAGCAGGACCAGCAAATATTCCCTGTCAGGCTCTCGGGGTTCACTCCTGGCCTTCAGTCACGGATTTGCACACAATGCTATGGATTGATTTAATCTGGCTCACTAAACAAACACCAGGGAGATCCCCTGTACTAAAAGGCTCCTTAATTTATCAAGTTAAATCACAAGAAGATTCTAGCTGCTGAATCAGCAAAATTCAGCCTGGAAGTCAATGCAAGACCAGGCACTTGCAAACAACACGGTTAGAGCAGGGAGCTTGAGCTCACCTGTGTGACTTTTCGTTGCAATGGAGCAGGGGCGCAAACATGATCAGTCATTTCTCTGCTGAAGCGACAAGGCATTTTTCAGTCTGTCTACAGAAGCAGCTGGAAATTTGGTCCCCGGGAGTATAACTTGGAAGCCGAGGGAGTAGATGTTCTGTGGATTTGGACTTAAGGAAGGGGGAGGAAAGTGTTTTCAACCAGGGAGTGGCAAAGAAGTGGATGGCATTTGGGTGAGCAGGACTGTTCCTGGGTATCATAGCAGAAGGTGGCTTTGGCGCTTCACCCAATGGTCTGATCACCCCTGCGACATCGCTGCCGTCCTCCATGGAGCAAAACTGTGTCCATCCATCTCCTGAAACTCATACCTGTGGGCAAGGCTGATTTCACGTGACTGTTTTGGAGATGGAAGAGATTTGCCTTAGGTATGAGCAGCCACATGCGGAGTTAAATTTAGCTTCCTAATTGTTCTCAATGAAAGCAGTACGTATTTGTGTTATCAGTGTAGATATCCATCAACCATTGGCCAGTTTCACTAACCAGTATCCTTTCCAAATTCACTCTTTTGTTAAGTAATATATTACATCTTTAGGCAACTGTCCAGACAACCCAAATGAGCTTTATTAACTAACTGCCAATAATCCCATGCTTTTCACAGGAAGAGGGAACCTGAGGAAATCCAGGCAGGACTTTCTTTCTCGTTCTCGTTGAGTTTCTCAGACCAGTGTTTCCTGGGTCACAGCACATGACCTGCCCTGAAAATTTGATCCTGATCATATGCTTATAGATTTCATTTCACCACTCTTTTCCTCTGGGAGAGCTACACCAGAGCATAAGCCATTTCTTCCATGCAGCTACCTGTGCTCAGTCCAACCCATGCCATCAGCTGGCCCAGAGTTCACCCAGTTGTTCAAACATCCATTTGCAGACGTTGTTCTTCTGTGATGTTATGGTCCAATAGCGAGGACCATGAGGTAAATAACCTTAATTACAGGCCACTGACATCACTCACTGAATATTAATAGCAGATTTAAAACTGTAGGCACACTTTGTACACCACCATGGTCAACAAGTGATGGTTGGTGACTACTACCCATGCTCTCCAAGACACTGCTGTGGCTTGTCTTTCTGTGATCCCGTTGGCTTTTCTCACACGTCCCTTGGGCATATCACTTATTGGCTCCCTTCTGAGCCTTAACTGGAGTTGGTCGGGATGCCTAATCATGTGAACACCGTAATTGCCGTGTACGTCAATCACATTGCATGCACAGTCGGCTGTCACAACTCCGCTCCTGCTTCCTAATGGCGTCTGCTTTCAGCCCCATTAATGACCGTAATTATTTTCCTAAGCATAAATTGTTCCTAATGACCGTAGTCATTTTTAGCATGATAGCACAGCAAATCATGCATCCATGGGACAGGATGAAGCCAAGGAACAGACCTTTCAAACCCCGTTAAATGTCAGGCACACATATTATTTACAGGGCGCTTTAGACTGTGCTGTGTTGTTCCCATTGTTGGTTTGGAAGTTCAAACAGTTTGACACTTCTCTTTGGCCTTTTTTGGCTGTGATCAAGGGCGGTCTTGGTAGCGTGATTCATTTGCCCACCGCTCAAAACTAGACGTATTGCCCAGGCAAAGGGAGACACTCAATAGGTCTCTTTGAATTGCTGGTCACTGAATGCTGGGGCAAAATGATTTGCAAAATTGATATTTCAAGGGAATCTGTCAAATCAAATTTGTCTCAAATAATTCAGCACTCCAAGCTGCAGCTTGTAGGTAGCCTTCTTTTTTGAAACCTATGCAGTTTTGTTTTTTCATACCCATCGCTCCATCTAATCTTCATCATTTCAGTCTCTACTTTGGGGCTCTGTCAAAAATACCTGCAGCTCAGACAGAATGTAACTCTTGGGTGTAATTTTCTTAGAAGACTTCATCACACATGATTAACTCATTTGTAGTCTTAATTAGATCTTGATCTTGGATGACTGTTGAAAGATCTGTAAGTTGATATTTGATTATTGGAGTAGTTAATTGTGCCCTGGGCACAGGAACCACAGATTGACTCTGCAGAGTTATCACTGTCAGTAGAAACAGCCGAAGGAATGCTGCAGCATCCAGGTTAGGGACAGGGCTGAGTGAGAGCTGATGACTTCTACTCCTGGGACTTCATCACCAATCAGGATTTGCAACGTTTTTGCTTAAGCTCCAGCATCCTAAACTCATACTGTTGTTGGAGAGTCTTTACTTCCATTACAGAGATGTTTCTAACTGTCACACTTATTAAGAAAAGCAATTCAAGTGCTGTCCGTGAGCTCTGAACTTAAATAAAAAGTCTGTGGTATTATTAGTATGCCATCCATTTGGAGAAGGAAAAATACATGTTTCCATGCACCTGTACAGGTTAGGGGTTGACCTGCTGGAGAGCAGGTCTGTAAAGAGAGACCTTGGAGTCCTGATGGACAACAGGATGACCATAAGCCAGCAATATGCCTTGTGGCCAAGGAGGCCAATGGTCTCCTGGGGTGTATTCAAAAGAGCATGGCCAGCAGATGGAGGGAGGTCATCCTTTCCCTCTGCTCTAATTTGGTGAGGCCACATCTGGAGTTCTGCGTCCAGTTCTGGGCTCCCCAGTTCAAGAAGGACAGGGAACTGCTGGAGAGGGGACAGCAAAGGGCTACCAAGATGAGCAAGGGACTGGAGCACCTCTCTTATGAGGAAAGGCTGAGAGCCCTGGGGCTGTTCAGCCTGGAGAAGAGAAGACTGAGAGGGGATCTCATCAATGCTCATCAATATCTAAAGGGTGGGTGTCAGGAGGATGGGGCCAGACTCTTTTCAGTGGTGCCCAGTGACAGGACAAGGAGTAACGTGCACAAACTTGTACATAGGACATTCCACTTAAACATGAGGAGGAACTTCTTTCCTGTGAGGGTGGCAGAGCCCTGGCACAGGCTGCCCAGAGAGGTGGTGGAGTCTCTGTCTCTTGGAGACACTCAAACCCTGCCTGGATGCGTTCCTGTGCCACCTGCTCTGGGTGACCCTGCTCTGGCAGGGGGTTGGACTAGATGATGCTGGATGCTGGATCAAGCACTGGCTGGATGGGTGGTCCCAAAGAGTGTTGGTCAATGGAGTTAAATCCAGCTGGCGGCCGGTCACAAGTGGTGTCCCTCAGGGCTCAGTATTGGGACCATTTCTGTTTGACAACTTTATTGATGACCTTGATAAGGACATAGAGTGTATCACCAGCAAGTTTGCAGACGACACGAAGCTAGGCGGGAGTGTTGATCTACATGAGGATAGGGAGGCTCTACAGAGAGACTTGGATAGATTGGATCAATGGGCCAATGCTAATGGAATGTGCTTCAACAAGGCCAAGTGCCGGGTCCTGCACTTGGGCCACAACAACCCCATGCATCACTACAGGCTTGGGGCAGTGTGGCTGGAGAGCTGCCTGGCAGAAAAGGACCTGGGGGTTCTAATTGACAAGCGGCTGAACATGAGCCAGCAGTGTGCCCAAGTGGCCAAGAGGGCCAATGGCATCCTGGCTTGTATTAGAAATAGTGTGACCAGCAGAAGGAGGGGGGTGATTGTCCCCCTGTACTCAGCACTGGTGAGGCCACCCCTTGAGTATTGTGTCCAGTTCTGAGCACCTCAATATGAGAGAGATATCGAGGTGCTGGAGCGAGGGCAGAGGAGGGCAACGAAGCTGGTGAAGGGTCTGGAGAATAAATCTGATGAGGAGCGATTGAAGGAGCTGGGACTGTTTAGTTTGAGGAAGAGGAGGCTGAGGGGAGACCTCATTGCTCTCTACAGCTACTTGAAAGGCCATTGTAGAGAGGTTGGTGCTGGTCTCTTCTCACAGATAGAACAAGAGGGAATGGTTTCAAGCTGCAGCAGGGTAGGTTTAGGCTGGACATTAGGAAAAAATTCTTCCCAGAAAGAGTGGTGAGACACTGGAATAGGCTGCCCAGGGAGGTGGTGGAGTCACCATTCCTGAATGTGTTTAAGGGTCGTTTAGATGTGGTGTTAGGGGATATGGTGTAGGGGAGAACTTTGTAGAGTGGAGATGATGGTTGGACTCGATGATCCCAAGGGTCTTTTCCAACCTAAATGATTCTATGATTCTATGGTCTCCAGGGGTCCTTTCCAACCCCTGTCAGTTTGTGATTCTGTGATTTCTGAAGAGGGTTAACTGTATTTTCTGCGTAGGACTAAAAATCCCAGGGAAGCCCGTGGCTGTGTGTAAGAAGAGGTGTCTGGGTCTGAGTGACTTCCAGACAGCACAGCCAGCCTCGAGGCTCCCGGTACTGTCAGAAGTGGTCTCAGCTGCCATTTGTGAAGCAGGTACCCTTCAAGCACCCTTGTTGATTGTGGACGTTGTGACTGTAGTGACTCTCCTCCACAAACTGGGCTCAGCCTGGTGTGGGAGCAGGCAGTGGTGGTTGACGTGTCTGTTCACACATAGACGACTGCCCCATGCCTGCAATGCCTCTTATGAAGTGGTTGTGCACCTTAGGAATGGCTTTTCAGATGTGTTTTCTGGCCTTGAGGCCAGTTGGTCCAATCTGTGCTTTACCATTGTGTCTCTGACCCTTGTTGTCTTTACATCCTTCTTGAAAGGTAGTGTTTCCATCCAGCTTGCCAACTGGGAACTGTCTCCCATCCAGGCCACCTCCCAAACCAACCTCGGGTATCGTTTTTGGTCTTTGCTCCTTGGTGTGGGCGAAAACCGTGCTAGGAATAGTGTAATGAGATAGACCATGGAGCTGTAGCACCGGTGTCTTGGCACTATTTCATGGAGATGTTCTCTGGCTGTGAAGCCCTACCTACACAACTAAGTGATGAGGGGGCTGGAGAAGGGGTTTAAACTCAGCAAGCTGCTTAGGAAGAGCTTAGGAAGGGCAGAGCCTGCATGAAGGAGGCCAACAGGCTCCTGACCTTGTTCTCTCTCCTTCCTGGCACAGCTCTCCATGGTTTGGGGTTGAAGAGCTGATTTTGGGCAAACTTGAGGGACTGCTAGGTGTAGTCATGACAGTGGGCTCAGACTAACCCTCCGTTAGCTGGCAGCATGGATACACCCCAAAACGAGCGCAGAGGGTCTCCCAAGTATCCCAAAGTGGAGGAGCCCTGCTCATCTTGCTTTACCCAAGAATACCGATGTACGTTGGGATGTGCCCTGCCTCATTTCTGCCCGGAGGGAGCTCCAGCTGCTCGGCATTGCATCGCGATACAGCTAGGCAAGAAGGCTGCAACCAGCTGCACCACCTGTTTTTCAAACAGGGCTCGTTTTGTGCGCTGATTCATTGCAGGCAGGGCTAAATCCATATGTTAGGCAGGAGGCAGGACTGATCCTGTGGATTTCCTCAGCCCGATGAGTGTTAATTTGATCCATGCCACTGTGGCAGGGGGAAAACATGGGGGCGGTGCGGCTGAACATTGAGATTCTGAAAAGGGTGATGGAGAATTTAATGGATCTTGGCGGCTTAATGCTCCATTTTTCTTGTGATTCCCCCTCGTTTCTTATCGCTCGTATTTACATAAATTACGGGGACTCCAGGGAAGCTGCGAGGCATAGAAATTTAATCAACCTGATTCTCAGGAGCCTGGTCACTGTGCAGCAAAAATAGAGAAGTGGAGTGGAAAATAAAAAAAAAAAAAAAGAATTAAAAAAAAATTTAAAAGGAAAAGAAAAAGAAAAATTAGGAAAAAAAAACAGAAAAAGAAAGAAAAAGGAAAAGGAAAAGGAAAAGGAAAAGGAAAAGGAAAAGGAAAAGGAAAAGGAAAAGGAAAAGGAAAAGGAAAAGGAAAAGAAAGAAAAAGGAAAAGAAAGAGAAAAAGGAAAAGAAAAAAGAAAAAGAAAAAGAAAAAGAAAAAGAAAAAGAAAAAGAAAAAGAAAAAAGAAAAAGAAAAAGAAAAAGAAAAAGAAAAAGAAAAAGAAAAAGAAAAAGAAAAAGAAAAAAAGAAAAAGAAATCGTCA
Source organism: Larus michahellis (assembly GCF_964199755.1). Classification (NCBI taxonomy): domain Eukaryota; kingdom Metazoa; phylum Chordata; class Aves; order Charadriiformes; family Laridae; genus Larus; species Larus michahellis. The sequence continues at coordinate 128,668,337 of NC_133898.1, forward strand.
GAGCACAGGATGTGTCAAAAGGGACTGTTACTAACACCAGCCCCAAGCCCGGTTGAGCAAGGAGCTGGATTTCAGGAGCGGGGAAAGGATGACATCACCTTTTTGCTGCACACGGGGTTTTCTTGCGAGCGAGAGCGAGCTGGCTTTTATGCGCGGCAGGTGAAGAGCAGCCGGGGAGGCAGTTTAACCACTCTCAACCCCTCACCGCAGCGCTTTTAATTTCGAGATGCTGATGGGGGAGATCCTGGCGTGGGGAATCTCCTCTCGGAATACCCTTCCCCTGTGGCCAGGCTCCTTTTTTCCTCCCCCCGCCTTGTTCTTCAGCAATGCTGTTAGAGGAGGGATTGAATCCAAAGGGCTAGGGAAGAAGCGGTTGCAGAATTGCCCAGCTCCTCCTCACAGGATGACATAATGCGTGGTGTGGTCTCTGAACTCATGGTTTGCAGAGGAAGGGTCTGCGGGGACGGAGCGCGGTTTGAGGTACACCCACGTATCGGTTAATGGTGCTGGGTGGATTCAGGCAGGGGTGGAAATTCGGGAGGAAAACCGAATGAAGGGGGGATCCACCCCTGGTTTTACCACCTGATTTTGAGCGCTCGTGCCCTCTCCACGTTCGGTAGACGGACCCTCCCCTTCCCAATGCAGCTCACCCTCTGCTTTGGATATTTTTTTTTAAAAAGGCTCCTTTGTTTCAGGGTGTTTTTTCCACTTTATTATGAGGTAACTGCTAGCATGAAACACTTGATTTTTAAAATGTCAGACTGGAATTCTTATACTTTCCTGCTCTGTCTTTGATGCCTTTTTACTTCTAAAGCAAAACTGTTACCCAGATTCATACATCACTCCCCTTGGCCCTGGCCATATTTCAGTCAGATATTGTTTCTCCAAGATGTTGGGATGTTCGGACTGAACATCAGCAAAAGCTTTTTCGCGGGAGATTGTGCAGCACTGCAAGAAAGAGGTACTCAGGAAAGTGGGGGAGTCTCCATCCTTGGAGGCTGTCAAAATCTGGTTAGCCCACACCGTGGCTGACCTGATCAGGTGTTGGATGTGGTCCTGCCTCGAGCAGATGGTCAGACAGAGACCTCCAGATTTCTCTTCCACCCAGTGTTCCTCTGATTCTCTGCAACCTCAACCAGGCAGGAGGTCTGTTGGGCTGGTTTTCCACCTGAACATTGCATGACACAAAGCCAAGTAGACAGAGGTCCTTTGCAGTTACTCTTATCAACCAAACCTGGTGTCTGAGCAAACTTAGATGGGAGGATTTTGTTGTGGGGATTTTGGGCTGCCCTTGTGCACTGCAGCCTTTTACCGATCCTGGTCTTCACCTGCCTGCCTTCCCCCCACTGGTGGCAAGATCAGCAAGCCCAAGAAACACTTTGGAAGAATCCCGTTAAATTTCTTTCTATTCCTTCGCTGATGACAGTCTGGGAAGTTACACTAGCTGTCAGTGTTGAAGACAGCTTTATCGGATGCCGGGCTTATCACAGCTCACCTTATGCATGGTGACAAGCTGCATTGACTGCATTATTAATCTGACAGGCAAATGCTCCTGTGCAAGGGGGAGCAGGACAGGATATGAACCGTTAGATCCAAGGATCTTCCTTGCCAGGGTGTGGAAGGGGAGCATCCTTCCCTGTCTTGCCCATTAGCTGGACTGACTGCTGTCTACGCTACCGCTGCCAAACTGCTGAGGAGAATTGGGTCTGATGACCAAAACGCTGCTCCGAAGTCCATGGAAGCATGACGAGACCCTCATTGGCACCAGTGAAGAAGTGTTTTGTCAGTTCATTGTGTTCGGTGATGTTTAATGAGCCAACTGAGGAGGGTTTGAGGAAGCCTCCATCATTAGTCTACCGTCCGTCTAGAGCAGAGGGTTGGGGTTTTCTTCCTTTGTTTATTTGCTCCTGATATATCCCTCTTTGAGGTGTCTATAGTTCTCCATCCTAGTTCTGGGGTACTGTTGATGCAGCCCATATAGAGTTGCCGCATCACTGACAGCAGGGCAGAAGCAGTAGGAGCTCCACTGTGACAGTGTAGAGTGAGAGGTGTGGTACAGAGTAAGGTATTTTTAATAGCTGATACCTTCTTGTCTTGCATAGTAACCCATCCCTTCCACTATGGACCAGAACAAGGCTTCATTTTTCTGGGTGTTTAAAAAAAAAACAACGCAGGGCACTCATATTTTTTATATAGGCAGTAGTGGCTACAACATATGGGAACTGGTATTCTTGGATAAACAGCATGAACAGAGAAAATAGTGGGAGCCATCTAACCAGGAGAAAACCTCCACAATGTAGACACTTATTTCTGAGCTGTTACCTCGATCCCCTTTAGAGTTAATGGAGGGAAACATGTATCTAAAGTAGCAGAAATGCATTTCTCTCAGTTGATTACAGAAAGGACCTGGGGCAACTAACTCAAAAGTAGACAAGTATATTTTAGTCACCTAAGATTCAGTTCAGCTTGTTGCATTATTCATTACTTACTGCTTTTTCAGCTTCAGCATTGTGCCTAAATACAGGAGGCGAGCATCACTTGAGGTACCCAGAGACACCCACGTGGGGATGGCAGCTGGGATATAGGACCTATGAAAGCCTCATGACCTTCTGGACCAGTAGCATGTGGCTAGGTGACATCCTCAAAGCTATCTTAAGGGGTAGAGCTCAGGCTCCTCAAGGAGATGCCTCCTCACAGGTGTGTAACAGGAGGGTGTTTTGGAGCCCACTGAGAAGGCAAGTTTCTGTGATGTTGGGCCAGTCAGACCTTTCTTCTTGTTGTCAGTGGCTGGTGGTGCAGCCTGTCCCCTGAGGGGTTTCTTGCAGGTTCCTTTCTTTTTTCCTTTTTTTACCCACTTTGACTAGAGCGCGGGGTTGTGCTTAGGGATAGACCGTGGCCTCTGTTCCACCTGCTTGCAGCGAGAGTCACGTCAAGGCCACGGAGGTTTTAGTCAGCTCCAAAATGACCATCCTGGCAGTTGCTTCTGGAGACACAAAGACAGAGACGACAAAATTTGAGTGGCCAAGGAGTAGAAGCAAGTGGAAGCAGATGACTCCATATCTTCTTCATAAAAGGACACTAGATTTTATCTCCATAATGTCACATACACTGGGAAGAAGGCACATCCTGGAAATGCAAGTCTGCCCAGGAATCTTATCCTATTGAGTCTGAAAACATGGAGTATCTGAGTCACAGCTCCTAGGAAAAAACATCATGACATTTCTGTAATCCTGTGGGGTTTTAAGATTTCTCTTCTGGAAAGCTGTTATTTCCTCTGAAAAATGTGGATCAGACCCCAAAACTTCTAGTAGTTTTAGTAAGCAAGAGGTCTATCCCATTTCTGCTTCCTCTTATTTCTACCAGTCACTATAGGAAGGTACTTCCTAGGAGAAAGCCGGCCGTGCTGAATTGCAGATCAGGAAATTCTGGCTATGTATATACTTAATAAATAAAACAGATCCTTTTGGCCTCATCCATTTTCTTAAACTCTCTTTCCCTCTAAAACAGAGCGGCCACATCAGGACTGCTGTCCCTGCCCAGGTTAATTCCTGAAGCTTGCCAAAAATTTGAGTGGGCAAAAACTATAGCAAGAACCATCCTAAAGAAGTTCAAATGAGAAATCTCAGTCTTAAGAACTTGATTTACTAACACGGATATAACCTATCTGTCCAGAAGATGTTCTGCCCAAATGCTTGTGTCTGTTGCATCAGGATAGGATGGTTGTGGCACGCTTGTCTGTTGCCAGAGGTACCTGAGATATGTCCAGCACCACATTGCCCTGTCTCGGTTCCTCAGTCCAATAAGCAGGTAGTGACAGCGAAGTTCATCTGGTGGCCCCCTTCAATCTGGAGCCAAACTTGGACCCCAGATCACTTCTGAGGTGTGATTGCACTGACACAATGCGTCAAAGGCGGTAGGATAGGCAGGGCTCTGCAAAATATTTGCAGTGATTTATCTCCCACAATATAGAGAACAGCTTTGTACTATAGTTTTCTCCAAAAGTTTAATTAAAAAGTTCTTTTTCTTTCATTCCTTTTGCTCTCTGAAAATAGGAGGAGAAAGGAGATGGATAAAAATAAAATAGAAGTGAAGTTAAAGCATGCAAATGTTGATTAAAAAATATCAACCCACTCTACTGTGAAACGCTAACAATGGTTCCCATGGCTCCTGTCTCCCGAGTCAGAACAGCCCCAGTGGGTGAACTTTTGATTTCTAAAAGCACTGCCACTTCTTGAATGGGCACCCTTAGTTCCTCGCTCTCAGGAAGGCGATATCTGCTGTAAGGAGATAAAATCGCCTGGTGAGCTCCCATGATTAGAAAGTGATGTCAGTCAAATTCCAACTTGAAACAAGTTTCACATCTTTGAACTGTGTGGGTAGGTAGTAAAGAGAACAGATCACCAATGGGGACCAGGATTTTTTTCCCCCGTTATTTGCACGGATAAATCAAACCTGGACGGCTTTCTGCAAGCCAAAACACAAGACAGGGATCTGATGATGTTCTTAAGTGAAATTCCCTACCCCAGGTGCTAAGGGCAATCACTCCAGAAGCTCATTGCCGTCCTGTTATGCCACCTCCCAGTCTGTGCATCCGTGAAGAAAAAAAAAAAAACAGTCATTTATTACGTACTTAATTGTCACTCTCAGTTTGCCCAATTTACAGCAATATTTAGCACTAACACACACTTCAACCGACCTGCGGAAATTTCACAGCGTTTATTTTGGCTGATGAGTGAAGAGTAGTAGTAACCTCAGTGTGTTTCTCCAGGGCTTGGTCTTTTACCTCCTCCTTCTTCCCAACATGTCAGCAGGTTCCTACTCGCAATCAATACAATCGTTAGAAAAACATTAGCCTCCGATAGAGATCCCCTAACCCATTCAGTAGCCAGTGCACGAGGGGGGGAGCAAAGTCCAAGAAAGTGGAAAGAGTTGTAGGTTGTTTGTGAGATCTTGGACCAGTTGCACCACTCCCTGCTGAAGACACGATAGTAGATGGCTTCGATGTCCCCCGACCACCTTCCTCCCATCTTATGGTCCCCAACACGCAGTGAGCGTGTGTTGATATTTGCAACCAGAAGATGGGAGGAGGAGGACAAATCACAGGTCAGCCCCAGCAGCTTCTCCCTGAGCAACTCTGGGGCTTCACGTGCTTCAACTGGGGCAGCTTTCGAGGGAGCCCTGGGAAAGCCAGGGCAAAGCCATCCCTGCCCAAGATTTCTGCGTATTGGGTGCCTTTGCTGCAATCTCAAGCAGCAGGCTCAGCAGAGGCTGCCCGGCCGATGCTAACTCAACTTTTGGGTGGAATTTCTTGAAAAAAAAATAACAGTTGTGCTGGTCCAGCCAGCTTTAAAGTCCATCAAGCGCAGGTTGTGCAACAGCAGGATGGTGTAAGAACAAGGCAAACACACAACGCTGCATCCCAGGATGCTCTTGAAGGGCCTTCTTGAGCTAGCTGTGGGGCTGTCAATTTAATAACAGAATTTTCCTTAGTGGTTGAATTTGTATGTGATTTTTTTTCTAAATGCTTGGCAGCATGAGAAGGGGTTGCCCAGTTTCCACAGAAAAAAAAGGAGCTTTCATTTTGCTGGGCTTGAACTGTCATCTAACCATTTCATACGGTGCTCCTAGCTCTTGCTAGGAAAACCTTTCATTGCAGGGCAGTCGTGATTTTATAGACGTTTATCTTACATCACATCTGTTGTCCCTTTTCTGGAATGAGGAGTCTTGGTTTCTGTGACAGCTTCTCGTATAGAAACTGCTCCATCCCTCTGATCACCTTCACCACCCTCCTCTGAACCTTTTCTAGTTCCGCTACACCCTTTCGGAGGCAAGTGGGGACCGCAAACGCACAGCACGCGGCATCCCAGACAGTGCAGCAGTAGTGTGATTTCTGGTTTTCTTTCTTCCATTTTCCATCCCCCCTTTTATCTGATTTTGCTCTTCTGACCCATTCCCGGGCTGTGCCGGTTGCACAAGCCGCGGTGGCTGCAGGGCTGGCAGAAGCACATTGCAGCCGTCTGGCTGGAGAGGACGTGGTGCAGCGAGAAGGTTTCCAGCCCTCCCTTTACAGCCTGCAACGCTTTTCCCCCCTTCTCCGCTCTGCCTGGCTGCGATTGCGCTGCCTTCTCCCGCTCCCTCTGCCTGGCACAGATGGTTGGAGGTTTTTCTGAAGCTGGAAACACGGCGTAAAGACACTGAGGCCGCCGTATTCCTGCGTGATGCTCAGCCTTACGGAGGGAGCGGTTGGCCACCGCGGCCATCGGGCAGTGGCAGCTTCTCGTCCCCGTCTCCTCCCATTGAGCTAGAGTGGTTTTGTTACAAACAGGTAGGTAGATTTAATTAGAAGCAGCGAAACATTTTGATTTATGATTCCTACCCGCCTTACCTCCTCCCCTCCCTCTCTGCTCTCCAGCTTCACGCTTGTCAGAGCAGATATTTTTAATATATATATATATTTTTATCACAAGCCACTCCTTCAGCGCTACCGGCAAAGCTTTTAGCAGGGGAGAAGATGCCCAGCTTACAAGTAGCTCTCCAATTACTATTGCTTGCTTTAGTGATTTTCCAGGAGAGGCGAAGGGCTGTATCCTGGCTGTTTCTCTTTCCTCCACAGCGAGATGTTCACCTCCTCTCATAGCATCATCCCCTGGCTCTCCTGGGTGGCACGTTCATCCTTTGCCATGGTGGAGAGCTGTTCCTCTTTGCCCTGCCTTGCTCTCGGTCCAGGGCACTGGTCTGTGTCTGCTTTTCCCCCATAGCAGACATCGAGGCATTAATAAATTAGCCCCTCTGGCCTCAAGGGTAGATAATCTCTACCCTCTGGACATACCCCCTCAAGGGTAGATCATGTCTACCCTTGAGATTATCAAAAGCTGAACTAAATCCCAGGGCAGGGGCAACAGGAGGGGAGCGTTTCTGCAACCACTGAGTTTGCCAGATCCACGTCTGAGCTTAGGTTTGGTTCATGAATTAATATGAGAGAAATCCCTTTATATATACGTCGGGCCGGGATGCGTGTGTGTATGCATATAATCAAATGAGTCATTTCCACGCCCATTTGTAGATCGAATGTAAAGTCGCACCTCCCAGAACTGAGACTGGGAGACGGGACTTGCGGTGACGGGGATGGAGCTCGGGGATGCAGGGATGGGGCGGCTGAGCGCCGGTCCCCATCGCACGGCCGCGGCAGGGGAGGCTCCTCCATGCCTCCTGAGCAGCCCGGAGCAGCGATATGATCTGTGCTGCCGGCGTGGCTGCGGTGGCTCCAGGGAGACTCTGTCCAGACCCATCGTCTGCAGCTCAGGAGGGAAAACAGAGAAAGGCAGGGGGGTAATGGAAGGGCTGAAAGAGGTGCCAGGTGGTGAGCAAAGTTCAGCTCATGTAACGCCTCGGAGAGCCGGGGGATGGGGGAAGGACAGCGAGAGCTTGGCCATGGTCTCTTGATGCCTCCATGTGGAGCAGGAACCCGATACAGAGACTTTTCTCATCTTTAGCTGCAACAAGGGGTACCAGGACCTGGCTGCTTCCCTGCGTCGTCAGTGAGAAACACTTTGCCTTTCCAAAGACAATGATTCAATCTGCATGAATTACAGCTGCCTTTTAAATTTTATTTTATTCTATATTTTATTTTATTTTATGTGATTTTATTTTATTTTATTTATTTTTAAATTTAATTTTATTTTGAAATAGCATTTCGCCATAATACGTTGCATGGTAATGGGTCATCCCACCCAGCCCCACGGATGGCGTACACTGAATACAAAGTTTAAGAAGTGAAATACAACCAGGAAGAAGAATTTTGCCAAGAAGTGACATCTCCTAGGTTTCTAAAAAGAGCTTTCCTAAATCATTCCAAAGGCCTTTTAGACTAAATCTTCAAAATACTCATTTATTTATTCCAGCTGGACCTCAAAGCTGATTTCCCCTATTTACATCAGACAGCAATTCCTGGTTCGACCTGCTCCACCAGCAGGAGATTGTTTGTATAGATGTATAAATGAATAAATAAACCGTGTATATGGTCATATATATACTATATATATACACATGCACATATCTTTTATTTATTTATATAAATGTATAGGTCATGAATCAGTTTTTTGTGCATGTATTTATACATACGGTATACCTCTATGCGTATATATACATACACGTGTGTGTACACTTATAATGAATAAATAAGCCATAGATATGCGTGCATGTAGGTTTGCACATATGTATGAAGCTAGATCTCTGTTTAAGGGTATGTGTAAGGGTATGTATATGTATATGTGGTTTATTTATTCATTATATATTTTTCCTTGGGATACATTGTCCTGCGTGGTGCTCATACGTTAAAAAAAAAAAGACCAAAACTGTTTAAAAATTCACTCCAGAGTCATTACACAAGGAGACTAGTGGGCGAAATCCTGGGAAAGATGAAAGTGGGGCAACAGTCTAGTGTCAGAAAACAGATTTGGATGAATACGTAGATGATTTCTAAATAGGAGAATGGTTACACCAGAAGGATGGGATTCACCTCACCTGACTTTGTGCTTTGGCAATGGAGGTATTTCCAAATGGGGTATATAATATGTAATTAAATTCGTAATTCATCTCAGCCTAAAGCAGGCCCCTGACCCCATCACATGTCACTCCCAGTAAAAAAACACAACTTTTTCTTCCTGTTGAATACAAAGGGCACTTCACGTTACCAGTGCGGATGGACCTGTGGCTAGTGGGTCCCTGGCTGCCACCTGGAAGGAGCCCCCTCCCCTGCAGCCATCGGAAGCACTGACAGCCGTTGTTGCTCCTCTGCTCGTGATTTTGGTGTACCACCTCATCCTCCCACTCTCTGTCCGAGAGAGCTGATCCTCTGGAGGATGACTCAGTGCAGGAGGCTGGTTTCATGAGATGAGTCACCGTCTGCAGTTGCCCCTTGCTCTCCCTTGGCCGCAGAGGAAGCCCGGTTGACATCAGATGTCTGATGTTGGAGACATGAATAACCTGATGCCCTGCGCACGCACTGCGCATCCGCTCACCACAAACCCCAAGGCTCTGCTAACGTCTCATGTCAAGCTGGTGACCTGCAGTCAAACTACTAAAAACATGGACCAGAAGGAGAAGCCAAGGGCACTTCCCCATCCCACCAGGGCTGGCTGCACCGCAGCATTGCCACCATCCACCAAATAAGAGCTTTCCACATAGACCTCCTCATCCTCGCCTGACTCCTCACCCAACCTCTCCTTCTGCCTCTTTCATAGTCATAGTAGAATCATAGTATTATCAAGGTTGGAAGGGATCTTTCAGATCATCAAGTCCAACCATCAACCTAATACTGACAAAACCCATCACTAAACCTTATCGCTAAGCACTACATCTACCCGTCTTTTGAATACCTCCAGGGATGGCAATTCCAACACTTCCCTGTTCCAATCTTTGATAACACTTTCAGTGTAAATATTTTTCCTAAAATCTAATCTAAACCTCCCCTGGTACAACTCGAGGCCGTTTCCTCTTGTCCCATCACCTGTTCCTTGGGAGAAGAGACCGACCCCCCCTGGCTACCCCCTCCTTTCAGGGAGCTGTAGAGAGCGAGAAGGTCTCCCCTCAGCCTCCTCTTCTCCAGGCTGAACACCCCCAGCTCCCTCAGCCGCTCCTCACAAGGCTTGTGGTCCAGATCCCTCACCAGCTCCGTTGCCCTTCTCTGGACTCGCTCCATCACCTCAGTGTCTGTCTTGTGGTGAGGAGCCCAAAACTGAACACGGTATTGGAGGTGTGGCCTCCCCAGTACCGCAGGGGATGATCACTTCCTTAGTTCTGCTGGCCACACTATTCCTGACACATGCCAGGATGATGTTGGCTTTCTTGACCCAACCCTCACCTTCAAGGGTGGTGGCACCATCCTGCAGCGGTGTCGGGCTGTGGGAACCAGGGGTTAAGCCACACCGGCTGCAGGTTGCGCTCCCAGAATGTCTGCAAAGGGGCTCGTTCCCATGAAGTTGGTCACAAAAATCTTTCCCTCACCGAATGGTGAGCCTAAAACTCTTTGACAGTGTCCCTCGAAGGCACTGTCAGCTGTGATTGTCTTGGACGTTGCACCCGAGGCACGGGCAGCCTCTCACTGATTTGGGATGATAGAAGATGGGCCAAGGAAGGTTTTATTTTTTACTGTACTTCCTTCTCCACGTGCCTGCCCGTCCAACTTCATAGTGGTGTGGCATCGCATGAGTAATCCCTCAGGACTTACTGTACGCCGGGAGGCCTACGAGACACCCTGCCAGCTCCCGAGAGGGTTTGCAGAGCTCAGACCTCTTAGCATATAGCTGTGCTTTCACCAGCTGACGTGGCAGGGGTGGGGATCCCTCCATGTCTGCGCCTGGGCGAAATGCTCATTACGACCAGCAAGGCGTTTTACAGTGAAGCTGCTTACTGTCCCCTGAAGGAAGATGCCCATTTGTCAAAAGCAACTGGCTTAGGTGGGAAAACACTGGTTTGGGGAAAGCTTTTGAGGGAGGGGTTTTATTTTGGGTCCAAGATGGTCTTCTGTCTCCATATCGCATCTTCTGAAGCAGCTAAGCATGTCCGTATAGGGATGGGGTGCATCTCCCATACCTTGGCAAGTATGGGGAAGAGGGGGACCAAGAGGTGGTTTTGCAGATGTAGACATAGCCTTTCTGTCCCATTTGTCACAATTTTACCTTCTTGCCCCCATTTTACAAACAATGCCAAGCTGAAGGAAGCAAAGCAGATCTGCTGTCTGATGTGGACCAGGATCTCCAATATCATTGGGGAGGTTTTTGTTAAGTCCATGCTGAACGTCCACCCTGGTTTGTCCATTCACCAGTCGTGCCGTGCACCCTTGGCGTTAATCCCAAAGTCATCTTGCACTTAAAATTCATGCTCCACCCACGAAATGCCTCCTAGGAAATGCAGGGCTGACCAGAGGGGCTTTCTGCAACCGGGCTCTGCAGGAGCCGTCCGTCCCCAGCCCTCCTCCTCCTCCATCCTTTGGATCAGGCTGCGCACACTGGTTTTGATGAGGTTTTTCTAGAGCCTGGGAGGGGAGCCGTTTTCCTGTGAAAGCCACTGAACGGCAGGTTTCATCTCCCGAGCTGCCTCTCAAACACAGAGCAAAACCATCCCCGGCTCTCCCTCTGCTCATTAACGCGCAACTGGGAGAGAGGCAGGAACTTCCTAATGACTCGTGGCTCGGGAGCGAGGAGACGGCGCTTTTGTTATTTGTCATGTCGGAGCCAGTTTCACCTTTGATTCCTCTGATGGTAGGAGGGGACTGCTGACAGCAAGGGCTGAAAGCAGGCATCGTCAGGAGAGGAGATGAAGGCCCAGCTTAATGCCTTTTTTTAAATTCTTTTTTTTTTTTTTTTTTTGTCCTGTGCATTTAAAAAGCTGGGCTGGGTAATCTGGAGGTTTGGACAGCATGAAACACCTTACTTTTGAATGGCTGTAGCAATTTAAATGGGGGAACTCAGAGACAGGTGGATTTTTTTTCTTCTTCTTTTTAGCATTTTTTTTTATTGAAGTGATTGTCATGGAAAGGACTGGAGGTAACTAATACATTCTGCAATTTTCTGCTCATCGGTTAGAAAACAGGCAGAAAACCAGCCCCACAAGCCCGGGAGTGCTGGAGCAGTTCATCTGCCGTGGATGATACAGCTCTGGCTTTCACACCAGCATCACCAGAGGGCTTGAGCATCATTTCCCAAGCGGAGGAGGATGAACAGGGTCCTCCACCATACCTTGCAATCAGTTGGTGAAGCCAGCTGCCAGACAGGAGAAGACCTGGGTTCAGATCATATCCAGGTGAAGTGAGCTTTATTTATCACCACCACCCTTTAACAACCCCTCCACAGCACTGGTTATGGGGCTGGTGACCATCGCGCACGCAGCAGGGCGATGCTTTGGCCATTGTGGCTCCTCCAAAGGACGTGTACGTGTAGGTGGCATCTCTCCTCCCACAACCTCTTTACCTGACCCACACGTACAGGCTGGGCACAGCCTTGTTTGGGACAACCTCGGATCCTCCCAGTCTTCCCCCAGGCCTGTGTCCCCCCCTGCCACATCAACCTGATTTTTAAGCAGGGATCTGAACTCCAGCCCTTACCCACCGTGAACTACCCCATGAGGATCTGCTCTCACGAGCTGCCTCCAACATCACCTCTCTTTTAGTTTCTTCTTCGGTTCCACTAGTGAACCCCCCCCCCAAAAAAAAGTTATGTGCATTGTTTCACTAGACCTTTATTTAGTAGAAAGACCACCACAGTGATTTTGGTGTTTCTTTATAAATCCATCTACGTAGGCACAAAATTGTCTCTCACCACAGTCTCTGATCACCTTATCATATAACCACAAAGAAGATTGAAAAAGAAGTTGATTTTCAACCCAAAGATGTGCTTCCATCCCCTGTGTACTTTCTTTGGTTTATGGAGAAAGGCCTTCTAGACCATCCATGGAGTTTCCTTATAATAAACCTCACACCTTTTAAAAAGGAACTTTCTCTGTTGGCTTTCAAGTGAAAAATAGGTAAAACGTGGGACTCGAAGCCCAAACTTTGTGGCAATGTTTAAACCAGGGCAGTAATCAATGACTGTTCTCTGATGTTGAGACCGACCTGTGTGCTCTGCTCACATCTGCACAATCAAATCTCCCAGCCATCAAAATGATGGGGCGACACCCCAGATGTTTTATTGTAAATGTTCCCTGGCTTCGGCTAATTCCTCATCCATGCCTGGGAATTGTCTGAAGAAGGCTATTTCTCCTAGCACAAAGCTGTGCTGGGATCACGCTAACAATTTAAGTGTGGAGAGTCAGGCTTCAACCCTTTTCCACATTCCCACGTGCTGCTGAGTTTTCGAGCATGGATGTAGTCATGCTGTTCCTGCAAAACATTGAATGAAAGTTATTTAAAGTCATAGCTGAGGTGTGAAAAGTCCCAGTCCTACAATCACTTTATTTTCTACCATTCACGAAGGTACCTCAAAGGGTACCTTTTGTTCTCAAATGGCTGGGCATGTTCCGCTCCATCACTGAGCAGGTGTTGTGGTCCATTGCAGATTCACCTACCTTCCCTGTGTTTCTCATAGCTGATACGCTACAAAGTACATACTTAAATTATAATACATATATCCATTGTTTTTCTTTTTCATTGAAAATCAACCAAACCTTGTGGTATTACCATTTAATGCGCTTTGTTGTTTTTGCAGACATTATATGATTTACTAAAGCGTTAATTTCCTATAGCAAAAGTTATAATGGGATACAAAAGTAAAATTGATTTTAAATTACCATGGCAAGCTTGCAGAAACACTCCCATTATTCAGTAGAATGGGAGAAGGCACTGCAGTTTTCACAGCTGTGAAGGAAAATACGTTATTTAAGACCATAGGCTCTTGAGTGACATTGCCAGGCTTTGGTGACACCATTATGGTGGAGTTCAGTTATTAGGGAACGTGCTCTTAAGAGACCTTGATTGAAAGCAACCCAGTCCATGCAGAAATGCCACGTTATTGTGACTTAGAATCATAGAATCATAGAAGGTGTTGGGTTGGAAGGCACCTTTAAAGGTCATCTAGTCCAACCCCCCTGCAGTGAGCAGGGACATCTTCAGCTAGATCAGGTTGCTCAGAGCCTCATCCAGCCTGGCCTTGAATGTCTCCAGGGATGGGGCCTCCACCACCTCTCTGGGCAACCTGGGACAGTGTTTCACCACCCTCAGTGTAAAGAACTTCTTCCTAATGGCTAATCTAAACCTGCCCTGCTCTAGTTTAAGCCATTACCCCTCGTCCTATCGCTGCATGCCCTTGCAAACAGCCCCTCCCCAGCTTTCCTATAGGCCCTCTTCAGGGACTGGAAGGCCACTATAAGGTCTCCCCCGACCTTCTCTTCTCCAGGCTGAACCCCCCCAACTCTCTCTCAGCCTGTCTTCATAGGAGAGGTGCTCCAGCCCTTTGATCATCTTGTTTTGCTTGTGTTTTATTGAAATGACGCTGGTGGGGATGGTGCTGTGGCGGTCACCAAGAGTGATCAGTGTAAGAGCAAGAGTTTCAGGCATGGCTTTGCCTCCTGGGCACTTGTCCTTGATATCCCTAAAAGCAAGGATTGTCCCTTCTTTGCGCCCACCTTTGTGCACGGATGGCTGCCCTCAGTGCGGTGCTTCCCAAACGAACACCATTTTTCACTTGAAAGCTAAATTAATCCAAAATTATTTTTCAGCGAGGGTGGCTGAAGCCAAGGGAGAGGGAGGGGGGTGGATTGCAAAGCCCAAGGGCTCTAACTCAAGCACAAAGTCTGCTTGAGCCAGGGTGATGTTTTTCAATGCTGGGATGCATCGGGAGTGCGATGCACAGATAAGCGGCCTGTGTTGTGACGAAAATTAGAGCCGAGGACCCTCCTAAAGTCATGCTGATGAATTGCGGGGTCTTGTCCTGAAGGCTTTACCCTTCTTCAGGCAACTGCCCAGGAATGAGCTGGCTGTCAGTGCCCTGGGACAGGGTCCTTTGCAAGACCAAGGCTTTGTAGAGGCAACAGCGATCTCGGACTGGCTTAAGCTCATGGAGTCAGAGATGCTTTCCCATGGGAGAAGACCGACGATATTAAATGTTTACAATAAATCAACATAAGGCGTTATTACATCCTGTCTTTCCTGGTTTATGAGAGCACACTGCACGGTTGCAGCTACAGCGTAGCTGCCCTGCTGTCTGGAGTCCCCCTGCTCATCCCATTCCCAGCAGGCGCTTGGATGTGCCCACCCTGGTATGAAGGCTCAGAGGGTTCAATAGTATGGATGTGGCCAGATTCTGCCTGTTGGCCTCAGGGCAGGAGAAGGACCCTGAAATGTTTAGGTAATTACTTTATATGAGGCCCCAGAGACTGGAACAAAGCTCGGTGTAAAAAACAATTCCTTTTCTTGGCCCAATAAATGCCACGAGCCCTAAAACTGCTTGTTCCTCACCTAATGCTTCTGCTCCGTAAACATCACGTAAGGAAAGTGCTTGTTTGCACTTGGGAGCACGCGGGGACTCTATGATTTGACACGAATAATTCATGGGAATGTTTGCTCCCGCAACGGCGTGCTGCAAGGAGAAGATGAAATGAGACAGATCATTTGAATTCCCCGTTGCCGTGGCTGCATACGAAGGCTTACATGCAGATGTTGAGAGCACCCACAGCAGTAAGCTATTTATTGATATCATAACCATTTCTAATCCAACGTGGATTCTAGGGCAGCGCGGAAAGGAAAGCAGTTACACAACAGGATGAAGCTATGACCAAATGGAGGCAGGGTGATCTCAGAAATATGGGTTTTGCTGCATAAAACCATGGGTAAATTACCCTGATTTCCTACGTTACAGCTAGGCTTGTCTGAGGGGTAGACCCCTGATGGTTATGGCTTCAGAAACCAGTGTAATGACCACAAAATGTCTAGTATGGTCCAGGGCTGCTGGGGCATAGCCATGGGGGAGTGCAGATATGTCCCATGCATTTCTCTGTTTCTGCTTCCCCTCCTGTGCAGTGTCGCTCAGCAATTGAAATTATAAGTTGTCTTGGTAGGACTTGACATTTATTTTTGTTTAAAAAGAGCTTTAACTGCTAAAACCGCTATTTTATTTTTTGGTTGGCATTTTTACTGGTCTTGGTCATTTCTGAAGAGTCCAAAGGTCAACCCCACCATGCTTCTTCCTTGCCTCTTTCTTCCCTGCAGATCTGGCCATTACAATTTCAGGACAGTTAGAGTCACTTTGAGGCCAAAACTAATCAGATTGCCAACAAGTAGCTAAATGAGACACAGGGCTGGTGTTTATCAACTGAAATCAAATCCTTCCATACCTAATCTTAAACTCTTCAGATTTGGGGGGTTCCACTGAATAGAATAAATCTCCTTTGCATCACTGCTACGGTTCAAATCCATCCCTGAGAGTTAAGGAGCTTTGGTAGGCTAATGGAAAAGGAATTGATGTCAGAGGCCAAATCTCCAAAAAGTAGTACCAGCCTCTGCTTAAGCAGACAAAGTAAATTTATTTGTCTTCATGTGCTTTCTCACACACGTGAAGACATGGAGTGTTGTAGGGCATGTGTGCACAGACAGGTGGGATAATCTCATCATGCTTTGCGATGTCCTCGGAAATGATCAATCCAGCACCAGTCTTAGCACGGTGTTGTGCCCAACACAGAAAACTTGCTGAGGGTCACCCTTTCAGGCAGATGTCCCCTGAAACCTGCCCTTTCAGGCAGGTTTTCCCTAAGGAAAAGTGATTTCGGCTTCACCTTGCTTTCTTGCCAGTCTGTAGAAATATCTGAAGTGGTTTATCAGCCTCAGCCCTGACCCCTCTAACAGGGCTTGGAGGGGACCTGTCTGGGTGAAGCATGGCCAGTTGACAGGGGATGAAGATGACACAGCGGGTGGTGGTATCAGAGGGGGCTATTCTCCTCCCTCACATGTACAAATAAGGATGGGGCAGGGGCAAGAATGCATTTATGCTGGGCAGTGGTTTTTGGCCGGGGGGTCTTGGCCTCACCTGGACCATCAGCAAAGTTCCCGACTCACCCCAGATTCCCGACGTGCACCTTCCCCTGAGGGCTGAGACAAGACAGCGTCCGTGGGAAATCGAGGGTCAGATTTTGGCTCTTCCACAAGCTCCCTCTGTGACCGCAGGCAATTTGTTGCATCTCTCAGTGCCTCAGTCCCCCGCTGTTAATAACACATCCTTTCCTTTGCTGTGTTTCTGTCCTTGTCAGTTTAGATTGTAAATCCTTTAGGGCAAGAACTGTCTCTTACTATGTGTGCGAACCGGACTCAGTACAATCAAACTCTGATCTCAGCAGAAGCCTTTTAACATTGCTATAATAATAGATAACAGTGATATCTGGGAGCCGGGACTCCTGGGTTCTGTGCCCAGGTCCCTCAACCCTGCATTGCAGCCAGGGACAAGTTGTTTTACCCCTTCCTAGAGTAAAGCACCTCTAAAATAGTGGCCAGAAGGACTGGCTGAATGGCGGGGGGAAACAGGATCTATTTACGAATAACTTTAACATCGGGTTGATGGGGTGCAACAGTTGACTAATTGGTTGTGAATGACTAGCATGAATTAGATTTGGCTTCCTACAGAACTGATCACTAGTCCTAAGGAAAAAAAAAATAATGAAAGGGGTTGCACTTACCCATGGGGCTGATCCGATAGCGGAACGAAGGCTTTGTGGACAGTGACTTGGCTCTACTGCATGACTGCTATCCTGCTCCCTCATGCTCCCCAACCTTCTCCGTTTGCTGCCTTAATAAACAAAGCTGTTCAGAGAGATGTATTCTGCCCATGTACAACACTCTGCTGCCTACAAAACTACCGAGCGCGCTCCCAAACCTCCTTTATATGCTGCTTCTCTTTTCTAAGCACTGAGCAGTGACATCTTTGTCAAAGGGCATAGCTGGTGACAGGAGAACTAGCAGCCCCGGAGGTTGCAAGGACAGAGGGTCCCGGTAGTTGTAGCTTGCAGGGACATGCAGACTCTGCTGTCAGTCTCACAGCAAGGGTTTCTTCCAGCCGATGCATAGAGTGGGCAGCAGGGACCAGGGAAGGGCAAGATCTCCAGGCGTGAGGCGAATAAACTAGGTGGCTCCCCATGGGCAAAGCGTAGATGGAGAAATGGGGAAGAGGAGAGCCTGCTTTGTAGTCTGTGGCAGGGTGGAGTTGGTCTGCCTGGCTTGGTGGCCTGTTGTCGTAGAGATTCCCACTCTGGGCTGAGACCTGGAAGCTCCATTCAGTTGTCCAAACCAGGCACCCAGCACCATTCAAGGTGTTGTGGTTGTCCCAGTGCATCCTTGGTTGTGGATCTAGAAGGCCACAGGTCTTTTGGATATCTTGTGTCCTACTTTCCAGCAGTCTGCGAATATCTTTGATACCCTCTGAAACAATGCCAGATACCTATAAGTCTTGCCCCTGGTCTCCAGCTTCATCAGAGATGCCTTGGAGAAGCCAGCTGGGGGATTATGCATGGAATTGTCCTATATGGGGGCTTTTATCGAAAGGCAAGACTACTCCTCTGGGTGGGGAAGGACACAGAAGCTATGGGACAGGGTCTATTCTAGACAAGAGCTATTCATGGTGTGTGTCGTCTTCCCAAGGCTGTGTATTTGCTCCACAACAAAAAGGAAGGCCAAGTTAAGAGATGGCTGGAACAAAAAATATCCCAGCCAGCTCTGGGAGCTCCTACTCCGGCTGTCAGATGGGAATGCATTCAGTTTTAGTGTGAACTTTACTTCCCACAGGAAAAATCCTTTCCTACCTGTTAGCATGGTCCCTGGCACTGCCCCAGTCTCCATGTCCCCCAAGTCTTTTCCATGGGGAAGCATGTGCATCCAGCGCAAGTGAGTCCTCAAAATGGCATATCAAAATGATGGCAAGGAGGTGCGAGGCATCTGATAGGAAAGTGAATGCCAAGGAGATGGGAGACATCTGGTATCAGCCATCGGATCTCAGCTAGTTGTCTGGACCCTTCTGTAGTCAAGGGAAGGAGACAGGAAATCTGTAGGAGGTGTTGTAGACACTTATCTTGGGATGGGATGAATGGCTTTCCGGGAATCTCTCGCTTTCTCTCCATTGATAAAAGATGGAACAGAGCTGATGAGTTTAAATTAGCTTTCCCACTTTGGGACTGCTGAAATAAGAAAGGAAATCCCATTCAAAGAGACTTGGGTCTACTTCTGTGGCTCCAGAAAAGATTTTTTTAGGCACATGAACTTGAGCTTCAACAAAAAGCTGCAAACAACTGAAGAAAACTCCTACCACATCTAGGGTCGCCCCAGAGGCTTGAGGGTAACATTTAGCACAAAATGTTCCTTACAGCCCAGGCAAAAAGGTTGCATGAGAAAAGCAAGGGGAAAAGGGATTCATTCACAAAGTTATGTTAAAAGGCATAGGATTGGTGTCCCGCTTTTAGCTGTCACCTGAAGAGGCAGGGCATGCAGGGCAGGGGCGGGGCGGGTAGAAGCTGGAGGATTAGTTCCCTCCATAGCCTGGAGGTGACTCAAGCCTGCAGCATCCTCTTTCCAACAGGGTGTCCACATGAGACCACGTTCGTAACCCAGCCTGCTGGCACCCGGCCACCCCGTGCGGCTGAGGAAGCGTTTCCGACTGGAGGGAATCAAGCCTCGGCATTATTCTTTCTGGGCCACCCTTTGAGCCAGCAGACGAGAGTCTTCCTGACATGCTGCCGTGTCTCAGGAGATGTTTAAGTGTTAGATATCCTGCACAGCAGCCCCAACACAGGAATCTGAGAGCTTTGTCTCCTCGGTTGTCTCGACGTGGTTAATGGGTTCGCCTGTGATGTTCGATGCCCAAGGTCAAGCCGTTTCTCCATGTCTAGCAAAGAAGGGATTTGGACCCACAAGAAGGGATCTGAACCCACCCAAAGGGGTCTGAACACACCCAGGCACTCTCCTGGGTGGCAGGAGAGGGGACAAGAGTCTGTTCCTAGTTGGGTGTTGAGGTCTGGGCTAAGACACGGAATGGTGCGTTGGAGGCAGGGGAGGATGGAAGAGGAAATTATGACCCTTTTGGTGGCCTAGACCTGTCACTGGTGTTGGACAGGCCCTCCTGTGTCTGCCTGCCACAGCTTACCTGCCTAGGGGACTCAAATACCTGACATTTTAGACTAGGATTTGAGGGGTTTACATCCTGGACTGAGATGCTAAGAGTCAGCTGCATCGGTCAGGGCTTAGCTTTGGAGGCAAAGGGCAACCTGAGTCAGATTCAGAGTTTGTAATGGAGGGGTTATGTCAAATCCCAGCTCCCTAAGGTGGCAGGTGGGACGCTGTGCTCTGCGATCTCAGGTTTATGGGCAGGAGACATCTCTCAGAGCGTGTTCAAACTGGTTGCTGACGGCAGGTCTCTCCCACATCTTCTCTGCAAATGTAGGAGGTGGCATATGCTACGTCCCGTGATGTTTGAGGTCTTAACTCCTGTGAAGGACAAGGCAGGACTTGTGGGGGCAGGAGGGCTAACAGTGTCAGGCTGCATCTGGGGACTGTGCCTGCAAAAGGGCTCTTTTGAACATGTGCACAGGTAGCTGGCACGTCCCTTAGCTGCAGAGCGATCCCCCTCGGCCGGGGGCCAACAGCAGCTGGGCAGGAGGTTGCAGGGAGGACAGGTCACTTGAACGTGGCGCCATGGGAGGAGCAGGGTCTCAAAAGCAGGAGACAGGCTGTGGAGAAGCAGATGGTGGGAGGCAGGGAGGAAGGACATTTTGGGCTAGCAGTGAGACTCCTTGTAGCCAGAAGAGGACATCCCTTTGCTTCTCAGCTTACCCCAGCATACACAGGGTGGGTTTTTTTGCTTCAACCCATTACTGCAAAACCCCCATCTGTATTTCCTTCAGCTCCTCAATGACCGTGACATCTGCTCCGCTCCTGTTTTAAGAGCAGATCCCTGGAGTGCAGGAAACTCTTCCAGGCCCATCCCAACAGGCAGCTGCACCACCTTTCCCAGCCAATTCTGCAGCATCTGACACACAGACGGAGCTTACCCAGCCGCTTTGGCCACACGCCGTCCTTCTTGGGAGGAAAAGTTTCATGTTCTCCATTGCCCGGGATCCTTGCCTCACTGCACGAGATTAAATCCTCCCTCCAGGAGGCAACGCTCTGCAAGATCAGAGAAGGCAGGAGAAAAGAGAGGAGCCAAGGCCAGGGCTTCGGAGACAGCGTGCGATGCCAGCAGGGAAAGGTTGCATGTTTGCACTTCGGAGAGGCATTTGGGCAGTAAATGACAGAGGCGCTGAATTATTCCACAGGAGAGGGAGGGGGTGTGAGCGCAGGAGGGGAAAATCCATTCATTCATTACAGAAATCAATAGCCCCCACATGTCATTTAAGCTGGCCTTCCCCTGGAGAAGTGCAAGGTGGAAGAGACCTCTTCTGCTTTGCCGATGAGAGCAGAAACTCTGCTCGGGCTCAGCCAGAGGAAGGTGCCTAAAGAGATTATTCAGTGGTGACTCCTGAGTCATGGCTAGATCAATGAGTTCAGCTATTTATCGGTGCTTCTGGGATATATCTCGTCTAAGCATTTACGATAGTCAATGTTAATGCAAACATCCTCCGCGCAGCGCAGGGCAGCTGCCTTGGCTGTATCAGGCATGCAAAAGGCATTCGGTTGGGCTGGGGAAGTAGTTTGGGTAGCAGGAGGTCGAAAGGACGTGTGTGAAAACGAAAAGCTCTCTTTTCTTTTGTGTTAGGCACCCACCTTGCGCTTCCCAAAGGAGAAAAGGAGCCCAGCCAGCAGGGACAGGGAGACAAGGACCTCCCAAATTAAAAAACACCAACCCCCAAACTCCACACCAATTTCCCCCACCAGCACGGGGATAGTCACTTAACCTCTGTGCCTTCATTTCTGCACCTAACTGTGCATGAACATCGGTCCCTTGGGCTGGGCTGCAGGATCCTGTACCTCGCAGCCCAGATGCTGTTCACTAGCAGAAAGCTCCTGTGACCGCCTTTGTGTCACTTGGATAAACTGTCTGCCAGCACGAGAAGACTCAGCTCTGCCTGGAGGGTGGTGGAGCGAGGACGTGGTCAGGTGGCTTCACTTTTATCAAGCTCCGAGCAGAAAGCTCCTTTTAAATTAGTAGAAGAGGAAAACAGAAAAATTACTGTAATACTGGGCAATACCTGGGCTGTTTCTTCTCCTGAACATGACCACTAGAAAGTCACAAAATCACAGAATCCCAGAGTGGCAGGGGTTGGCAGGGCCCTCTGGAGATCATCCCGTCCAACCCCCAGCCAGAGCAGGGTCACCCAGAGCAGGTGGCACAGGAACGCGTCCAGGCGGGGTTGGAATGTCTCCAGAGACGGAGACTCCCCCACCTCTCTGGGCAGCCTGTGCCAGGGCTCTGCCACCCTCACAGCAAAGAAGTTCCTCCTCATGTTGAGATGGAACTTCCCATGGTCAAGTTTGTGCCCGTTACCCCTTGTCCTGTCCCCGGGCACCACTGAGAAGAGCCT
Organism: Larus michahellis; assembly: GCF_964199755.1. Classification (NCBI taxonomy): domain Eukaryota; kingdom Metazoa; phylum Chordata; class Aves; order Charadriiformes; family Laridae; genus Larus; species Larus michahellis. Next base: position 128,690,321 of record NC_133898.1, read on the forward strand.
GGCCCCATCCTCCTGACACCCACCCTGTCAGTATTTACAAGCGTTGATAAGGTCCCCCCTCAGTTGTCTTTTTTTTTGAGATTGAAAAGACCCAAATCCCTCAGCCTTTCTTCATCAGAGAGGTGTTCCAGTCCCCTCATCATCTTGGTAGCCCTTTGCTGTCCCCTCTCCAGCAGTTCCCTGTCCCTCTTGAACCGGGGAGCCCAGAACTGGACACAAAAAAGTGGTCCTCTGTGTCATGTTATTTAGAGTCAGTCTTAATTAGGAGTTACCTGTTAAATGAATCAGCTGCAAGTGCAGCCACCCATAGGCTCCTGTGTAGCTTGAGTTGCTTCGTTGTATTACATCCTTACTGGGGGCGCCCAAGCCCCCAGCAGCTGGAAGAAATACCGCAAGTAGGCAAAGCTGCTGGCAGGCTGGGAGGAGACTTGTAAAGTAACTGCAAGTGTAGCAGGGAAGGATACTTATGTGAACTTCCTAAGGATGCTGAGGGGGAAAGGGGTGTTTCTGCAGGGATCAGCACAAATGTGCTGAGGTAAGGGCTCCTACACGTCCCAAAAGTGCTGTGTCTCGTCTCCTGATGGCTGGCGACATCCTTGTGGCCTTTGAAAAGCCACTGCGAGGGGATGGTTAGGCTCGTTTGATTCTCCTCTACCCGATGCCTCAAAAGCCCCAGGAGACTGCGATACCCAAATACAGCGCACTGCGTGCGTGTTTGCGAGACTGCTGTTGTACTTATAGCCCCCTTAAAGAACAGAGTACGTACACGCTTCAGAACCCGCCAGTACATTTCCCCTGGCCAGGAATAGCTGATGAGTAATACAAAGCGGCAGAGGTAATAAATATTAAAGAGCTGGAAAATGTTAAAGTGCACGGGCAGCGGAGCTGACTCGCGCTGTGGGTGTGAAGTGCACCTCGCGAAGGCATTGCTTTTCATCCTTCAGCGTAGAAATAAACGTTGCAATTATTTTCTCTTAATAGTGCGTTGAAAGGCATCGTGCATTTCCATGGGCTCGTGATCTCCTGCCCTGTCCCTGGTCTCATCCCCTTTATGGGTCCAAGCAATGCTTTTTCTGGCATGATGTGTCTGGACCAGTGGAGACACAGCCAGTGGGAGGAAGGAGATGTGACACCAAGCATTTGAAGAGGGATGAGGTCGTGTTTCCCAGGAGGTTGCATGGCTGGAAGATTGCAGATTAGGATTAAGCACCTCATGGTGGGTGCACTGAAGGCGGCGTGTGGCAGTTCATGAATGGCATCCAGCTTTGGCCGTCACGACAGGTCATTGGAGTTGAGGCATCAACTCTTGGGTCCTGCAAACGTTCTGAACTCCTCCCCACCCCTCTCAGCCCATAGTGTGGCTGTTTCCCAGCAAGACATGATAGTGACAGCAGGCAGATGCCATTTCTGTGCTGGAGTTTCCTCCCAGTCCCCAGCTGATACCAAAGATCCCTTCTCCTCCCATCAGACATAATGATATAAGGGCCATGCGGCAAAGACACCCCCCAAATCTTCCTCCACCTGGCTAGAGCCAAAATGCCTATGAAGACCTTTCTACTCCGTTTTCTGGTCCCCATCAGGGTCCCTAAGAAGGTGCAGCTGGATGGGGCCGACTGTGGCGAGACGACAAGGGTTAAACTCTTTCCTGGCAGGCTGGGAGGACGGCGTGTGATTTCTCAGAGCCGTGCGCACCCGGAGAGGAAGGCAGACCCTTGCTAATGTATGCGCAGCTTCTGCGAAACTAAAAATAGCCGGGATCTGAGGCTGTTCTTCCAGGATTTCACAGGCGCTCACCCAATTTTTAGCTCCTTCTTCTCAAACGGATGGCAAAACGAAGGCGACAGCCTCAACCCTTGTGCAAAGCCGCTGCGTCGGGAGCCTTGCTCCAAGGATGCCTTTGACCCCTGCGGCACAGATGAGCTGGGGATGTGCTGCCGAATGTATAGTCCCGGGTCCGTGACGGTCCCTTGCAAGCCTGGGGTGGACCCCAGCATTCACGATCGCTGCTGAGCAGCCCCCGGAGGATTTGCTGGCCCTGGGGCGCTCTGAAGCTTTGCTCTGCAGTGGTGTGTGCCAGGAAAGGGATGCAAGCGGTGGGGAGAGCATGTTGCAGCCAGCAGCAAGCCTATAGCTCTGACCCTGGCAGCTCTGCAGCAGGCAGGGGCTGTTTTTCATCCTCAACAGGTCCTCAAGAATCAGCCTCCCTTTTCCTTGGCAGGGTCCTCTCCCCCTAGACTTCTCCTCTTCCCCCTAAACCTGGTGTTTTTCTGGTGTGGTGTTAAAAAAACCCCTCTCACTGGCAGAGTGTCTCCTGAACATCCACCTGCTCAGCTCTACAAAGCCACCGTCCGTGGGGGTTAGGAGAGGCTTTGCTGTAAGGAAAAGTCTTGTCTAGTGATTTCAGGTCCTGCTTCAGCATCAGTGACCTTGAAGGCCGGGGGAGAGTAAATACTGTAAATTCAGTGAATACTAGCCTAGAATCCATATCGGTTCCTGTATCAGTTCCCTGATCTCCCTGAGGGAGACGTGAACCCCTGGTCTTCCCCAGCAGCCACATCACTTTTTGAGGGTTTAGGCCCCGGCAACCTGCAGTCTCTGTTCTGATCTTTGGACCCGCTACCCCAAACTGGTTTGTTAAATCCCTCAGGAGGTGGGAAACCCTTGGAAGAGAAACCCACCACATTATGTCTCCAGCTCCAGGGGACTCACAGGTAGTTAAAGCTGTTCCTTTCCCCTCTGCTCCTCTGCATCCTCCACCAAGGTGTCTTGCAGGCTTGCAGACAGCCGTGAGGAGATGAAGATGTGTCCCTGTCTTTGACTGCCCCGGCCCAGAGCAATGCAAACTTCTCTTCTCCTGAGATATCTTGTGCCTCTGGTGAGCCCATGTGATGCCAAGTCACCTCTCAAGACCATATGGGTTAAGTGTCCCGTCCTACAGAAAGGGCGAGGTGGCTATTCCCATGTGTCCCTATAGCATCATGCCTTTGAATACTCACATTTTGGGAGCCCTCAGGCATTTCTCTGGATTTGCCCTGAAACTTCCCTTGCTTGGAGCCAAGACAAGTAATCTGAAAGACCTCCGCTCTCTTTCAAGGCCTTCGGCTGCATCTGTTCCTGTAAGGCTGACTGGACTGGGACCAGTTTTATTTCCAAAAGGAGAGCCCTGACATTAAACCCTATTAGCTCAAACACACTTGAAGTGAAAATTCAGTCTGAGTTCAACTTTCTCCTTTCTGTGTAAAGCTATTTAACAGCTTTGATTTAAAACAGAAGGCTTTGCCGGAGGCGATGGCACTAGGTGTCGGAGTATACTTTAAGTAAATAAGTGTGTGTAAAATAGGAAAGGGACTGGGACTTAAGTATTCATTACTAATTTTGGGGGGGGGGAGGAATCTGTGATAAAAGACAGCACTTGGCTCAGTGCTGGGATGCGAGACCATCCCACGTGTGATAGATGCTGTGACATGTCTCTGCACCACCCGTCACTTCGATACCCTCTCCAGCAGCCCCTGCTACCCTGCCTGCTCCTTTATGCAGGATGCTTCCCACATTAAAGTCAGAAAAGAGCTGTCATACCCTGGCGCGGGAGAGGTCTTTGGGATTTTTTCTGTTTTAGGACTCTACGCCTCGCAAAATAGTTGGCAAGTAAAAACATAAACATGATTTCTACGAGCCTGTGTCGAAACCGTAGTGGCTCCCACTACAAAGCTATTCTCCGATGCTGTATTGATTTAATGAGCAAAGACCTAGAAACGGGGATTCTGCAACCTGGATATCCAGGGAAGTCCTGCAGCCCATGGGCACACAGGCAAGGAGAGGCTGCCTGGGCAGAGCTGCCTGCAAAATTGGGGTTGTAATGAATATACCAATGACGTTCATTTTGCAAATAAAGAAATGCTGGCCCAGCTCTGGCTAAGCATGGATATTTCAGTAACGGCCCAGATTTGGGAAAGTTTGACAAATTAGTGCCAGACAACAGTGCTGTTTAGGGCTAGCGTTTTCTTCTGATTTGTTTCTCTTCTTCTGGTTGCGATCTTTCAGCCTGTGAGTCAGAGAGAGCTACTCTGCAGCTAGGAAAGGAGAATAGTCACAAAGATGAATCCCGGAGACATCCCCCAGATTGGGCAACGCGGGTATGGGCAGCTCTTGTGTTTTTGGCCTCTGGAGCTGTAGCTGCAGTTATGCCCTTGCCCCAGTTCTCTGCCCCATGCATCTGCTGGAAGTTATGACCCTGGTATCTGCCAGAAGCATGAAATGCACACCTGCAGCTCTGCCATATGCTCTCACAGTCCCAAATATCTGCTTAACCACCAGTAAAAAGGGAATTGAACAAAGACCAGGGACGGTGTCCCAGAGGAGGCGAGACAGGTATATGTCCCATTTGGCTGGCATTGCAACCAAAGTTGTAATTTCAGAGAACGCAGGAACATTACTCTGAAGTTATCAACCACAGCTCCCTGTTTTGTATATCAGAGTCCCCAAATGATCAGCCACAAGTTAAATCAGGCTACAAACATCAAAGCTACAGGAACTGGATCCTAAAAATCCTGCAGCGTCATTATTTTATTGCCTCTCTCCAACTATTTGATGAAATTGACTCTTTTCAAGGAGGGGGTGATTTGTAGGCTTCCTTTAAATAGTGAAAATGATCTGCAATGATTGTGGTTAAGCACTGGAACAGGTTGCCCAGAGAGACTGTGGAGTCTCCATCCTTGGAGATTTTCAAAACTCAACTGTGCAAGGCCATGACCAGCCTTCTCTGAGTTCAAAGTTGGAGGGGAAGCTTGCTCCAGAGACCTCTGAAGGTCCCTTCCAACCTAAATTATTCTATCACTCTATGGTACGCTCCTCCCCAATATACAGTTTACAAAATAAATCGGATGCCTCTTGCGTGGTTGGCGTATAGTAAAGCCATCTGTGCTTTAAAACAGCTTTAAACTGGCTTAGACTATGAAATTATTACAGTTTCTCCTGCACAGCAGAAGACTGGCACTATCATTCTTTCTAGTAGATATTTCAGTTGCAAATAGTGTTTCAAAAAAGCAAGACTTTCTAATATAAATGGATGTTCAAGTATCATCCCCTCTCAAATACGTGTATTTAAAGAATAGGGTTTCAAATTCACATAAAAGCCAGTGTTTTCCCTGAAGTGGTTGTTATCGTGTCTATGAACTAGGGGTATTCAGGAAGTTTGACTCAACTTGACCCTTTGGCTTTAAAGGGAACAGGTCTTGGCTAATGCTTTTGAGAATCTGACTCACAGGGAAGTTTTCAAGCAGGGATAAGGAAATAACAAGCCTAACAGGAATGTCTGGATGCTAGAAAACATGAAAAGCGATTGAAGTGGCCAACAGTACAGTTTAACTCAAAAATGTTAATATAGGCCAAGTAATCCAATTTTCTCACCTTGATGAAAACACTGTTGTGTAATCTAGTTGTGAGCGGCTCCTAAGCCTGATCCTGGATCGCAGTGATGTTGGGATAAGTTAGAAAGTGGATAAAATCTCATATTGGAGTTCCAAGTTAAGCACCGAGATGACAATAAACTCTGTGTCTGAAGAAACACAGTGCCCTCCATGACCTATTAGTCTACAGAGCTCATTAATGATGTCATGCTGCATATTTAAGTTTTTTAGGCATCTCTAAGGCATGGAATAAGCTTGGTTTGTGTTCAGCAACATTCTCCTCCAAGAAGCAAGACAAGGCATGGAGTGGAGATTATTAATTGTTTAATAGGAGCTGATAGAAGCAATTAACTAAATAAGAGGTAGTTGTACACGGAAGCATGTTTACTGGGCAGGAGAGGGCAGAAACTGCAACACTTGATGAACACAATGAACACAAGCAGGGATGAAATGAGGAAAGCCAAGGCCACCTTGGAATTAAACCTGGCAAGGAACGTCAAGCTCAACAGGAAGGGCTTCTACAAGTATATTGCGGGCAAAAGGAAGACCAGAGAAGTTGTGGGCCCACTGTTGAGTGAGACAGGAGCCATGGTGATGGAGGATGTGGAGAAGGCAGAGTTACTGAATGCCTTCTTTGCTTCAGTCTTTACTGCTCAGCCCAACCCTCAGGAGTCCCAGGCATTGGGGGAAGTAACGGGGAAAGAAGACTTCCCTTGGGTTGAGGAGGATCGAGTGAGGGATCAGGTAGGTCAATTAGATATTCACAAGTCCATGGGCACTGATGGGATGCACCCGAGAGTGCTGAGGGAGCTGACAGAAGTCATTGCTGGGCTGCTCTCCATCATCTTTGAAAGGTCCTGGAGAATGGGCGAGTTTCCTGAGGACTGGAGGAGAGCCAGTGTCACTCCAGTCTTCAAAAAGGGCAAGAAGGAGGAGCCGGGGAACTACAGGCCAGTCAGCCTCACCTCCATCCCTGGAAAGATGATGGACCAGCTCGTTCTGGGTGTCATCTCAAGGCATGTGGAGGAAAAGAAAGCTATCAGAAGTACTCAACATGGATTCATCAAGGGGAAATCATGTCTGACTAATCTGATAGCCTTCTATGATGGCGTGACTGGATGGATAGATGAGGGGAGGGCGGTAGATGTGGTCTACCTTGACTTAAGCAAGCCGTTTGACATGGTCTCCCACAGCATCCTCATAGGGAAGCTTAGGAAGAGAGGGCTTGATGAATGGACAGTAAGGTGGATAGATAACTGGTTGGAAGACAGAGCTCAGAGGGTCGTGATTAGGGGCACAGAGTCTAGTTGGAGGTCAGTGACGAGTGGTGTTCCCCAGGGGTCAGTACTGGGTCCAGTCTTCTTCAATATATTCATCAATGACCTGGACGAGGTGATAGAGTGCACCCTCAGCAAGTTCGCTGGTGACACAAAGCTGGGGGGGGTGGTTGACACACCGGAAGGCTGTGCCACCATACAGGGAGACCTGGACAGGCTGGAGAGTTGGGCAGAGAGGAACCTTATGAAATTCAACAAGGGCAAGTGTAGGGTGCTGCACCTGGGGAGGAATAACCCCCCACACCAGGACAGGTTGGGGCTGACCTGCTGGAGAGCAGCTCGGTGGAAAACAGGATGACCATGAGTCAGCAATGTGCCCTTGTGGCCAAGAAGGCCAATGGCATCCTGGGGTGCAACAAGAAAAGTGTGGCCAGCAGGTGGAGGGAGGTCATCCTCCCCCTCTGCTCTGCCCTGGGGAGGCCACACCTGGAGTCCTGTGTCCAGTTCTGGGCTCCCCGGTTCAAGAAGGACAGGGAACTACTGGAGAGGGGACAGCAAAGGGCTACCAAGATGATGAGGGGACTGGAACACCTCTCTGATGAAGAAAGGCTGAGGGACTTGGGTCTCTTCAGTCGGAAAAAAGACGACTGAGGGGGGATCTTATCAACACTTATAAATACTGAAAGGGTGGGTGTCAGGAGGATGGGGCCAGGCTCTTTTCAGTGGTGCCCGGGGACAGGACAAGGGGTAATGGGCACAAACTTGACGATAGGAAGTTCCACCTAAACATGAGGAGGAACTTCTTTGCTGTGAGGGTGGCAGAGCCCTGGCACAGGCTGCCCAGAGAGGTGGTGGAGTCTCCATCTCTAGAGACATTCCAACCCCGCCTGGACAAGTTCCTGTGCCACCTGCTCTGGGTGACCCTGCTCTGGCAGAGGTCCCTTCCAACCCTGTAATTCTACGATTCTATGATAACACACTTCTTGTTGCATTTTATTTATTCTTGGGTATAAACCACATCAAGAAGCGCCAGAAGTGGCAAGATCTCACAAAGCGTTGAGAATCCCGATCCTGAAAATAAAGGGCCCATCAAAATGATGAGAGATTTAGTCTTATGTGGTTGGGATGACGTATGAGGATGCTGGGTTAAAGGAAGGGTTTGTGCGCTGCTTGCTTAGTCCTATGAGAAGATTTCATGTGGCCCTTCTTGCTTTTGAGATGTCAAGCCATCTTCCCCAGTTTAGCAACAGTACCCAGCATGGTTTTGGCCCAAGGCAACCAGCAATGGGGTAAATGAGCCTTTCACACCCTTTGAGGATTAGCCCAGGCCAGGAACCATTCCCCTGAGGTGGTTTGGATGCAGCACCTTGTTCTGGAGGAGTTTGATGCCGTGGAAGCAGCCAGACAAAGCTGTGGTATATCAGCACCTGGATGGGGCCCATAGATGCTACTTTCATACTCGAACTAGGAACAATAATTATCCATCTGTGAATCCTTATCGCTAACTTGCAACATTATGGCGAAGAAAAAAGTCAGTAACAAATGTCGATATTGAGCACCTTAATTGTGACGGTAACTGTAAGTTTGATTTTGATTTTTTTAATAGACAGCATTTTACTTTCATGCTCCCCTGTTGCTCGAGCGCTGCATCTTGTATTCCTTTTTATATCTGTTAGAATGAAAATAATTCATTAAAATTAAAAAAGCGGGCCAAAGCCGCAGCTGGTGTAAATTGCTAGAGCCCTGTGGATGCCAGCTTGCTCCAGCTGAGATCTGGCCTTACATAACCTCTTTTTAAGGGTACGTTCAGGCAGCCTTTGCTGCAAGCCTTCCGTCCGAGCAGTTACACGCGTCCTCATTTCCTCCCTTCCAAGGAGTGGGCTTTTAATCTGTAAACACCCTCTAGTGCTTAAGCATAATGGTCCCTTGCAAGAGTTAGCAGAAGTGCCCACGGAGGAGACAGCAGGAGGGTGAGCCATCAGATGAATAACTCACCCCATCCCACCCTTCTTCTTCCAGGAGTGAGCACCAGGGAGAAAGCTGGTGCATGGGATGGATGGTGAGGGAGATGGTGTCCATCCATACCATGTGCGTTGCTACCATAACACCTAGGACATAACCACGCTCCTGTAGTGCCATGGCAAAGTAGGTTTGTCCAGAGAGAAGCAGATGAGGTTAATGAGATGCTGGGAAGGGTGGTGTACCTGTTGCCTTCCTGGTCTTGATAAATCCTTCCCATGCAAAGGGGCATGTAAGGTGCTGCAGGCATAAGTTTACACCTACTCAGCAGAGTTAATTTTCTGAGCTCCCCCTTTCCCTAGAGGTCTGTTTGTGCCCTCTCAAGCATGCTTTCCCGTTTTTCATGCCTGGGTTTTCTTCTCTGAAAGCAGTACTAGGCCTGGCTGTGCTTGGTCAAGAAGAGTTTCCCAACCTGGTGTTGCTGGGAGAGGTCTGGGTACCTCAAATCCTATTCCTTTCCGTCTTTCCATATACCTATACTAGCAAACTAGGCAATTTCAAATCCTGCTCATGGGCACCGTAACTTCATCGTGATGCTAAATTTTTAATATAATCACAAGATTGGTCAAGACTTACGAGCGCTCTCCCAAGTAATCATAACCTGGGCAGGGCCCGGGACTCCACAGGAGCCAGGGATCAACTCAATACTGAGCATGAAGGCAGCTACCTGGTTTTGGAGGATGAGAGATTTCATTTCTGTGTCAGTCTTGGCCCATTGGCCTCAGGACAAGTGGTCAGACCCCTGTCCTTTGTTGACTATTGTAGATATAGTCTGAGATTACTGACCTTGGCCAGCTGGTGGTTGTGTGGGATAGACCAATGGCATCCTGGAGTGCAACAAGAAGAGTGTGGCCAGCAGGTGGAGGGAGGTCATCCTCGCCCTCTACTCTGCCCTGGGGAGGCCACACCTGGAGTGCTGTGTCCAGTTCTGGGCTCCCCGGTTCAAGAAGGACAGGGAACTGCTGGAGAGGGTGCAGCAAAGGGCTACCAAGACGATGAGGGGACTGGAACATCTCTCTGATGAAGAAAGACTGAGGAACTTGGGTCTTTTCAGTCTGGAAAAAAGACGACTGAGGGGGGATCTTATCAACACTTGTAAATACTGAAAGGGTGGGTGTCAGGAGGATAGGGCCAGGCTCTTCTCAGTGGTGCCCAGTGACAGGACAAGAGGTAGTGGGCACAAAAATGAACATGGGAAGTTCCACCTAAACATGAGGAGGAACTTCTTTGCTGTGAGGGTGGCAGAGCCCTGGCACAGGCTGCCCAGAGAGGTGGGGGAGTCTCTGTCTCTGGAGACATTTCCAACCCCGCCTGGACGCATTCCTGTGCCACCTGCTCTGGGTGACCCTGCTCTGGCTGGGGGTTGGACGGGATGATCTCCAGAGGTTCCTTCCAACCCCTGCCAGTCTGGGATTCTGTGACTCTTCTTCCCTCGAAACATAGCCCAGGGCCTGTGCTGATGTGCCTTTCCATGTTCCTGCAACCCTCTTACACCTCAGCATCCTCTTCATTTCAAGCCAGTGTGTTGCCTGAGGCTTCCTCCTACACTTCAGAGCCACCTCTGTAAATCGAACAGTGCCAATGTACAGGCACAATCCTGTAATAGTTCACCCTGTTAAACTGTCAGTGCAGTCCCTGGCAATTTTTGACAAGACCAACTAGCATGGACTCCACGTGGAGTTGAGTCATGCCAGCTGGCCAAGGACAAAGGCTGGTCTTTGGTCTGCTTTGTTTAATGGTATAGACAGAGCTTCTGACTCCAAAATCCTGTCTCTGGACATTTCTGCTACAGTCCTTGCTGAGACTGCTGAGCAGCCTCTGCCATCCACATGAAGCATCTTTTTCCAGAGCACTTAGGGTAAGGTGGTTTTTTTTACAGTAGAAGCATCTTCTCCCTCCTGGTGGCATCCTGGGGCTCTCTCCAGAGGTTATTTGACCACATTTCTGGAGCTGATGGCTTTGGCTCCTTAAAAACATGGTTTGGCGCAGGGACAGCAGTGACTTTGCCCCGCGCAGTTTGTGTGCTACTGCGACATACGTAGTAAATAAGCGTGAGGGTAATTATACCAACAGGAATTCTGGGAACCCGGCCAGAACGGAGGGGACAGCCAATCCTTTGTGCATTTAAAGAAAATCACCCCAAATCCCCCTCCCAACCCCAAATTAGTTCTATCTCTTGAAGCCATAGTGGGACTTAGAACTAAAAATACATGCATACACACAAATACACGCACTCGTATATAAAAATAGCCAGCATTCAAAAAACAAAAAGCCCGATGTTAGGCTCCTGTATCCAAAATTAAGCTCTTAAATAAATAAATTAGCCTGATTTTCAAAAGCACAGAGCGGTGAATGGTTTTTACTGACATAAGAGGAAGCATCGTGTTGCTCAAGATTGAAGATCAGGCCTCAATATGGATTTGAAAGTCTAATTATAGAATCCTGTTTGCTACCACTTGACCGAGAACAACAAATTTCAGGTGAAATGACATTGATTTTTTTCTTCTTCAGCATTTGTCTACACTTAACCAGTGTTAGTAAAGGTAGGAAAAAGCCCTTAAACAAGTAAATAAAATACCACAAAGAAGAAACAGATATACTGGAATAAAACTGCTTACACCAGTGTTGTACATTCGTGTTCAGGAATGGGATTAAGAGTTACCGATATTACAGCTGGGTGAAATTTTATCTTGATTAATTAGACTTATTAATTGTTGAAAGCCTACCAGGCAGAAATACTGCTTTTCCCACTTACTCTCGCACTTTCTCTGCTGAAAACTCAACAGTCGTCTGGCCTCAAGGAGGAATGCGTTTTTAGTCCTCCTTTTCCTCCCTTCATCAGATTTGGGTCTGAAGGATGCTAAAGACAGAGCACCATATTTTTGCATGGACTGGAAGTACAAAGAGAAGTTAATTTCCCTTCAGCTGCAAATGGTCGTTGGAGCTGTTTTGCTCATGCACCGTTCATTTGGGAGGCTGCGACCTTTTCTGGCCAAAATTATGCCCAGGGATTCCTGAGGTCACGGTCCCCTGTGGCAATTGGATTGAGACAGGTTTGTCCTTCTCGTGTCTTTCAGCACAGACCAAATTGAGCAGAGCTGGGCTTTACAGTATCAAGGAAGTATGGAGGACCATCACCAGGCAGAGCAGTATTTTACTGCCTCCAGCGCTGGGGCCTCGGCACAGGAGAGACACGGAGCTGTTGGAGCGGGGCCAGAGGAGGCCCCGGAGATGCTGGGAGGGCTGGAGCCCCTCTGCTGGGAGGACAGGCTGAGAGAGCTGGGGGGGTTCAGCCTGGAGAAGAGAAGGCTCCGCGGAGACCTTATTGTGGTCTTCCAGTGCTTAAAGGGGACCTACAGGAAAGATGGGGACAAATGTTTTAGCAGGGCCTGTTCCGGTGGGACAAGCGGTAATGGCTTTCCACTAAAAGAGGGGAGATTCGGAGTAGGTATAAGGAACAAATTGTTTACACCAAGGGTGGTGAGCCCCTGTCCCAGGCTGCCTAGAGACGCTGTGGCTGCCCCATCCCTGGAGGGGTTCAAGGCCGGGTTGGCCGGGGCTTGGAGCAACCTGGTTAGACGGGACTCTGGCTAACCTGGTCTAGTGGGAGGTGTCCCTGCTCATGGCAGGGAGGTTGGACTAGATGGCCTTTAAAGGTCCCTTCCAACCCAACTATTCTGTGATTTTGTGATTGCACTCATATGTTTGTGTTGTGGTCAGTTTCCCCATCTATGGAAGGGGCACATTAGGGATGATCTTTGCAAAAGGCTGTGGGCTCAACAGCCAAGAGAATTTGGTGTTGCTGTCATTGCTGTTGTTCTGGCCATTGATGGAGACAAGACCAAGGCATTACTGTGTGGATGGTGATGAATCTCTAGAGATCAAGGAGAAATCACTGCAGGACGTGGTGTCCCTTCTGTTAGTTTCTTCTTAATCTTTTTTAGTGACTCAGTGACATTGTTATAGTTTGGTTCTGCCAAGCCAGAGTGCTTGGAAAAGTAGACAGTCTTAAAAATAAGCAAAACCCAGACACAGCTGGTGGGGACAGCAATGTGGAAGAGCAGAGGTCTAGAAAATGTGAACTGTGAGAAGGGACTGAAAGAAATTGATGTTTTTTTAATCTGGAGAAAACAAGACTGAAGGTTTACATGGTAACTATGTGCAGACAGGTAAAAGACTGCTGCAGGGTGAAAATGAATAAATTCTCCTTGTCCATGGCTGGGATGATGATAAATTAGTGGCTTAACCTTCAGAAAAGGAGTTTAGGTTTCATGTACTAGCAGGAATGGGAGCTCCTGGGAAGGGGAGGCCGTGCAAGACTACAAGATGGCTTCAGTGAATATCTCTGTGGAAAGAGTTTGGCAAAGGTGATGCTGTCTTTGCCCATGGGCAACACCTTATGGGCAGCACCACCTTGGTTTTTGGTGGCCCTGTTTAGTTGTTATTATAAAAACCAGTTGCATGCTCTTGTTCTCTGCTTTCTCCTTGAGCCACTCTCCCCAGCTTTGCCTTTCCGGTGTAATTTCTCACATGCATAAAGAAAAGGCAGGATTCCTGTGTCATCCTGCAGCTTCTGGGGCTGAGGGCTTTCAGGGAAATGCCGAGTACAGGCAGTGGCCTTGGGCATGTTGGGGAGTGGGAGGACGCCTGGTGTCCATGAGAGGGCAGGTGGTCAGCGGGCATTTCTACCCCACTCGGACGCTGCTGGGGATGTCACACCAGTGTCACCAGTGTCGTATGTGACTGGCGTAGCATTTTCTCGAGTGTCGAGCCCCATCTGGTGGCTTTCCTGCGTCATTTTTTGTGTCCTTGCGTCTTCTTTCGGGATTTTTCGTCTTCTGTGCTTGCAAACTGCGAACGGGAAGGAAGGACAAGGTGCTTGAGAAAGGGCAGGGCTTGCTCAGCTACCTCTGCTTCTCTCCCAGCTCCCTGTCCCTGGGTGAAACTTGGAGATATAGAGGCTGACGAAGCTTATGTCCTTTCCTTCTGCTCTTCCTTGCTGTGCGATCTCGCACCAAGTGGCAAGGAATGATCTAATCGTTTTGGCGAAACCCCAGTTTGTGCTGTGAGCCCCTCCCAGAGCCTCCAGAAGGCACTTCAGTCCTCTGTCGTGCTGGCATCTGAGGTGGGACAGATGAACAGTCCCAGGAGGGGACATTTCTCTCCATTGACTAGCTCAGATGACCAATTTCAGGGTCAGCATTAGGTGAAATGGTTCCCATCCCAAATTTCAGAGCACAAGGTTACAGCCACCACTCAGGTTGAGAATGAAAAACACCAAATATTAGATCACTAGTATCACCAAGCATTAGAAAGGACCCTGTTAGGAGATGCTTCCTTTCTTAAATGCCATGATTCCTGTGACATCCAGGCACCTTGTGCTACCCTGACTTGATCAGCTCCATTTACAAAGGTTGGCCAAATGTTCCATGACGGGAAGTTGTCCCCCCAGAGTGAGGTTTGCAGGTCTCCTTGCACATCTGATATGGAAACAGGGGCGACAGAACAGTACCTGTCCGTGCATGAGACACCTCCTTCTAGTCCAACGTTGCCCAAAGTCTCAATAGCTGACCAGTAGCAAGCTGTGGTCTTTTGCATTTGTGGGTCACACGTGCTGAAGGGGAAGGTGGTGTCTCATTGCTCTACCTGTGATGAAATGGGGTAAAATCTCTGGGGTACATGGGGAAATTTCCTTACTACAGTGCTGCAGGGGCTTAGACGATCTGTCAAGCCACCGCCAAGTGTCAGGACCAGCATTTGTCAAGTAGCTTCTTTTCTCTTCACAAGAACAGAGTGAGTTGTTTTCTTGTGCAAATGTTTCATGAGCGTTTCCTGCCCCCATGCTTCGCATTTGGGTGCTGCAAGGAAAGGTTTCCCACTCCTGCAGTACAAAATGTTGCAGGAGATGGTGTTAGAGCTGTGTAGACACTCCAGGCTCCCTTTTACTCAGACAGCCTCCTTCTACCCTTACAACTGGCCCACAGCCCTGTCCCCCTCGCGTTTTGGTGCACGCCAAAGTCTCACGCTCGGCTTTTCCTCCTGTTTCCTGCAGGTATATCCGAACTATGTACCTGGGGATCCAGAGCCAGAGGCGGAAGGAACACCAGCGGCGTTTCTACTGGGCTATGATGTACGAATATGCAGACGTAAATATGTTGCGCCTCCTGGAAACTTTCCTCGAGAGCGCCCCTCAACTGGTGCTACAGCTCTGCATAATGATCCAAAAGAACCGTGCAGAAACATTACCATGTAAGTGGCCTCCCTCATCCCCCCCTCCCCATTCTCCCGGCCTCTCCCCTCTGATCCCATGCTCAGCTGCCGATGGATGTTTTGCTAACCGTCCGCCCTACGCAACCTGGCGTGTAAGGGGCTGCCACTTGGGACAAATCTCATTCCAGCTCCGCGCTGCGTTCGCTGGGTAAAATTTCTGCTCGTTCCACTGAGAAAAAAATCAGTATCAATGGAAAAACAAGATTCAGCTCTTCCACACCCAGTCCAGTCTAACAAAATGATGGTGTTATCAGGAGAAGGCTGGCAGTCTTGGCTGCGATGGCAAGTGTTGCCATTCATTTACTGCCTGACACTGGGCAAATGCAACCCTTCTCTGCCTCAGTTTCCCTCCTTTCTTAAGTAGGTTGATAAAACTGGCCAAATTTGAGTTTGTGTTGCGAGGACTAATGCTTCAATGCCTGTGCAATGCTCTGATGGTGTGACGTGTAGTATAAGGTGCTTGGTTTTATAGATAAAGGCTGCAGGACCTTTTCTGAAGAGTTCCCAGGAAGTAAGGCTTGGTCATTGGTACTGTGGTTCTCAACAAGTACAAGAAAAGAGAGGGGAGAAGGCAATGGAGGGGACTGTGCAGAGGCAGAGATGTTGTAGCACAGGTATCGCTGCAAATGTAGATAGATGAGCAGAGGCTTGGAAGCAACCACAGAGAAGAGTTTGCCAATTTTTATGTCCTTTGCTGCAGCGATGTCCTGAGCCTGGGGCAACCACCCCAGTCAAGAGGCATATGCCCCTGTCCCAGCCCTGGGGTGAGCAGCTCTACCAGCCCATGCCCGTGGGAATGCTGGTTGCCAAAGGGTCCCCAGCTTGAGGGAGAATTGTCCTTTCCAAGGACCAACAGTGGTATCACTGATGAGCTGCTGGGTTATTCAGCCCTTGCTCAATTCACACACCAGGGATGACACTCAGCTTCCTAAAGGCAGCCTGTTTGTGGCGTGCCATTTCTGGCAGACCTGAGATGTTTCTTGGGGCTGGGGTTGGAACCAGGCAGTTCTTCAGGGTTAAATTTTGCTGATTGAACCAACCAAGGTCACCACTATGTAGAGCGTCGGTAAATCGGAGTGCTCTCCCCTTCCTCCATACTTTAAGCATGTCCATCACAGCTGTTTATAGAGGCTTCCCTTCTCCTATTTGCGCACTCTTTTTTCTGAAACCTATCATCACAAGCTCTCCAGGCCTCCAAAGTGCTGACATGATGAACGTGCTTTTCTATAACTCCTGCTGGAACTGCTCACATTTGCCAGCACCCTTTTCCTGCTGCTTCCAACGTTATTAACCCTACTAAAAATGCATAAATCATAACCTAAGAGGCTTGCCAGGGCGTTATGCAGATTGTTGGACCTGCTACAGAAAGCACGGGGTGAAGTTTGCTGGTCTCTGTTGTGCTGCAAGTCAGACGACACGGCCGAATAATCCCTCTAGGCTTTCAAATCTGCGGCTCTTTCAGTTTGCCACTTCCAGGCATGGCTGCCTAATCCACCGAACAAGCTGCATCATTTTCCAGCCCCCCCCTCCCTCCCTCCCTCCCCTTCTTCAGCTATGCAGTTCCTCCGTTCCTCCACCACAGCGACCAAGCTGCGCTCTCTTCCAAGGCAATGCACGTCCCCGCCTGCCTCCCCGAGCCCTGGAGGGCTCTTTGCCTGCCACGCTCCAGCAGCCGAGCTCTCAGGGTCCCCAGTGCATCCTCTCCCTGCCCTCCCTCCGTGCCGGTGCCAGAGATGCGGTCGTGCATCGCGGGGCTGCGTGCCGAGCGGCGGGCGCTGCTGATGGATACGAGCGGCAGAGCTGGCTCGGCGTTCCCGACTCAGGTGCAAGGTTGCCTAAAGCTCCTCCGTGCCGGTGGCGGTGCTTCTGTCTTCCCCCTCCTCCCGGCCGCACGTAATTATGTAAAAGGAAATTAAATGCTGAGAGGAGCCGTTATGAAAGGGAGCCTCAAAGATTTCCCTTAAAGCAGGCAGAAGCCAAAGGAAGATGGGTATTGTTAGGGAGGCTGTGTGTTTAAAAATCAAATCAAGTCTCTCCTGGCTCATCGTGTCTATGTGAGCGTGGCTCGTCACAGGGAGAGGCCAGTTCTGTCTCTAAACAGGGACGGTATCAGCTGCGGCTCTCAGGGACTGGCAAAACGGCCCCCAGCAGGGACTACAAACCCAGGTACAGCCTGTGCTAGTGTGTCCAGACTCCAGCTATTGCCATATGGTTCACACAGCCTCTTATGGATGTGCTTAGTGCTAGAAGGTCAATTTGCCATTTTATATGGCGTATATCCCTCCTCCGAGCCCCAGAGCTCCCTGCCCTTAAGACTGCAATACCAAGCCCAGCGCAGGAAGCCAAACCAGGCTCCGGTCTTCTCCTAATGGGTCAGATAATGTCTCCTTCTCCTATTTAAGGAGCTTTAGAAAACGAGTTACTGAAATAGCTGTCAGGAAGTTTTGCTTTTTTCTCCTAGTTCCCATGTTAAGATAGCTGTTGAGGTAAGAAGAGTGAATACACTGGACGTCTTTGCTCAAACCCTCCAGAGATGTTTAGGAACATGGTGACAGAAAGGGCTGATCTTGCCGACTGTGGTTGCAATGAGCAGGGGAGCGCTGCAAGGACTAGCAGAAGGGGATGCAATCAGGCTAACTATCTATTGGGTGGGCAGAAGAAGGAAAAGCCTCACCATGCTGTGCAAGAACCATTTCACCCTGAGAGGTACCTGTTGGAAAGGGCTGAGTGGAACCTGTTTTTGTTGCTCCTTCAACTCTCAAAGAACAGACAAGTTTCACTAATGGGCCCCTGCTCACGCAAGAGTTAGCATCTCCTGCATGGTCTGACAGCACCAGCAAGAGAAGTGCTGGAGCTGGAATTTGAGGTCAAGTCCCAACCTCAGTAAAGTTTGGGACAACACCCCTTGGGATTTTATGAAGGTCAGGATTCGTTCCTTCGTCATATCCCTAGCACAAGGCAGACCAGATCCCAGCTTAGCTTCTGTCGCCCAATGACTGGGAAAGAGCAGAAAATAGCACAGAGAGAAGAGAAGTAAGAACTCGGTGTACTCCGTCAGGTGAGCAGATCTGACCTGGAAGGTGCACGCTGAGAGCCTGAGCTGGAGTACTTTGTGCTGTGGCTGCTGGGACAAATGGGTCGACACCAGCTCCTGAATATGCACGTGGAAGGAGCTGGTGTTGGTGTGCAGGCCCTTTGCGCGCAATTCGTCTGCTACAACCACAGCTGTCTGGGTCCAAACCAGAGTCAAATGAAGGTGAGGGAGGAAGGATGTCTCCAAAACATGGATCAGCCCGTGTCCAAAGTGGCTGAAGGAGGTGAGATGAGATGTTCACCCTCCTTTCTCCAGGGAACGTAGACAGAACCTAGGTGATGCATTCAGGTGTTCAAGGCCAGGCTGGACGGGGCTTGGAGTAACGTGGTCTGGTGGGAGGTGTCCCTGCCCAGGGCAGGGGGTTGGAACTGGATGATCTTTAAGGTCCCTTCCAACCCAAACCAATCTGTGATTCTGTGATTCTGTGATTTAGACCTGCCCCTAGGGTTAGGCAGAAGGAGGTGGTGGGACTCTGAGACGGCACAACTCTGTCCATGACTCACCTTACCTGTCTCTGAGATTTAGGAGACGATGGATGAAAGGGCGGCCATCTCTCTCAGATTCCTGGACAGCACTGGCCAGAGGACTTCCCCTAATTTAGATAACACGGTGTATTTTGCGGGGAGAAACATAATATTAACGACAACCCAAAAAAGCCCAGCAACCCAGATCTTCATTTCATAATCACTCCTAGCAGATAATCCTCCTTGTTCTTGCAGAATAAGCCATCCTTAACCCTCTTCACCCTGCAGAGGTGCCTCTTCCTCTGCACTGAGGGGGAAGGAGCACATATAACCAGCTTAAAGGAGACACCCAACTTGAAGGCAGTTAGTGAGGTGAGAGGGATTCCAGTTTTTCAGCATAAATCCCCTCTTAAAGAGGGTTCCTTTTACTTAATTTTTTCACATGCCTACTTTAAGACTTAATGAGCATTAGCCGAACCGCTGATGTCCTTCCACTCGTGTCACGAGTGGTTTACGGAACGCTTTTGCTGGGAATTTGCCTGCGTGAGGCTGCAGTTTTCATCACAGGGTTTCCCCCTACAAAAACAAGAAAAGAGGGCTGTCTATCCACCGATGCTGTGCCCATCTCCTCTCTAACCCTGCTGTTGATCTGAAAGAGATCTGCAGCGTCAGCCTTCGTTATGCAAAGTCCTGTTGAAACCTCTGGGATTTTGCGAGGTGTCTGCACTCCCTGCAGCCCGCAGTAAGTAGTCTGAAGCTGCTCGTCTATTCAAGAAAAAGCAGCGTTAGCTTCAGCCTGTCTGGGGAGGGTCACTTTTTTAAGCAGAGTGATACAAGTTGGGCACTAAAAGGGATTTTAGACAGCTACAGATGTGTGTTGGCTGCAGAAATAGCCTGGTGGCATTTGCAAATGATGTAGCCAAATCTCGTCCCTCCTAAAGCAAAGTCCTAGCTGTTTCACTGTGTCCTCACTCTTTCTGTACCATGTCTGGAGGCCTTTTATGATCAGGGCTTCTCCTTTTTTTGCAAGGGCACTCTAAGATGCCTTTTCCTCTCAGTTTAGAAAATTTGACTGGTATTTGCAAGGTATTGGAGGACAAGCAGCAGGGGTGGGTTACCCGTTGCCCTCACTGCCCAGGGAAGGCATTCCCCATCAAGCTGAGTGGGTTCATGACGAGCCAACCTCAAGTTAAACACTCCTGCACCTGAATGAGAGGATTCCTGTGTGGGTGATGATGTGTTAAGTCTAATGTGGAGATAAATTTCTCAGTTAATTTTCCCCTGATGACAGGCTGGTAGTTAACCAATAATATGCTGTGAATAATGGATATGCTGTGAACTACATACTGTCTGAAATGTCCTGTTAGATATATTCATAGGGTAGGAAATATCCCAAGGCACCACGACTTGTTGAGGAACGGTTTGAGATCTAAAACCAAGGCCATATCTAAAGGACAACACATGAATGGATTACTTCTTACACAGGCCTCAAAGATCAAAGTAACCTTCTTAGCTGAGGCAGCCAAGTTAGAAAGGGAACCTTCAGCCTTTAGTTGCCCAAGGGCGTGATTTTCAAATGTGATCAGCGCTGGCCTGAATGTAACCAAAGAGACTGAAATTCCCATGTCTCCACTGAGAGTGGAGAAGAGACTCATTAGATTTGAAAGTTCATCCTACAAGTAGCACTGCTAACCTTGAAAGAACACTAGAAGTTAGTGCAAGATCCTTCCTGCTGGCCTGGGCCAAGCAGGTACGTCCATCAGAGAGCCCATCAGAAATCCAGTTCTGGGGTGTAAGTGGACAGTCACTGGCAACGGGCAGCTATCATCACTGCTGCTGCCCTGTTAGCATGGGCCTGACGTGGTTTTGGCTTGGGCCAGCTAACTCTGAGCCAAAAAATCCCCAAGGACTGCTTGGGAGTAAACACAGACCAGGGACCATTCCCAACAGGCAGTTGGATGTGGCCACCTTTGGATGGCAAGAGATGGGGTACGGATGGGGCCAGGCTGTGCCTGCTGGCCTCAGGGCTGGAGAACAATCCCTGCAGATACTTGGTTCTT
Source organism: Larus michahellis (assembly GCF_964199755.1). Lineage (NCBI taxonomy): Eukaryota > Metazoa > Chordata > Aves > Charadriiformes > Laridae > Larus > Larus michahellis. Next base: position 128,710,910 of record NC_133898.1, read on the forward strand.
AGTAAAGATGCAGTCACAAAAGACTATGGGTGGGAGATGCCACGCTGGATGGAAAAGCATGTGTAGAGGAAAGTGCTTGCTGTGGGATGTTGCTGCCTGTTTTCCACAGGTGTCTTTCAATTTGGGTCTAACAAAATATATACATTCCAACAGTGCTCAAACATGAATCCAAAACCCCAAATTCAATTCTCTGTGACCACACTACACAAAATTGTCCCCATTTGTGCAGAGTCCCACAACCAGAGATACCCATCATAAACAAGCCGTGGTTCGACCCTTTCTACACAGGCATCAGATTCCACAGGACTCAGTACAAAAAAGATCAACATGTCGTCTGCACCCTCTATTTGGGATGGGTGAGACATCGATGTAGGTCCAAGCAAAGACCTTTTCCTTCAGAAAGAGAAATCCTCTTGCCTTTTCTGACCTGAGTATTTATCCTAAGATCCATCAAGATAATAGCGATGTATGCCTAAAAAATCTTTGCCTCATAGATTCCTCAGTAACAGGGTGGGTTGGGGGGAGGGGTGAAAGGTCTACCAAAGTCACAGTCTGGCCTTTGGCTTGGGCTGGGAGACAGATGATAAGGAAAAAGGGTGCTAAAACTTTGCCCATGGGGTTGAAGGCATATTCTTTCTCCCTCTCTCTCATGCCTTTCCTTGGGGAGTAAAAGAAATGGGAGACATCCATCACTCAGCCTTGGTTCCCTGTGGCAGAAGAGGCTTGAACAGAAAAGCAGTTGCTCATTGCCATGTGGGCAAGGGAAAAGGGCCTCACCAGTTGTGTGCTTGCTGAAGGGGCTTGGCAGGGAGGAACCAGAATACTCTGCGTTGAAAGTTTGACCTGATTCAACCACAGTTTCCCTTTAAATGTTCATCAGCAGACCAAGGAGGCACCTTACGAAATGCCCAGATAGCTCCACACACATAAGCAGCTCGCCTGGGAGGCCACTCATATGACTCAGTTACTTTGCCAGACTGGGGCATATGGCTCTGTTCTTGCCGTCCCCTCCTTCTCACCAAAGCCGGATGACAGATAACAATTTGGTGCCCTGCTTGAAATGAGTCTCTGGTCCCAGGCCAATTCTCAGCAGCATCAAAAAGCCATCTCCACAGTTGGCAGTGGGCACTCAGGACGTCTTGCTCTGGCATGCTGAGAGCAGGCCAAGCCCGAGGCATGCTGGCAGTGAGCAACATGGGGAAAGCTTGCCCTATCATCAGCCGTATTGTCCCAGCGCGGTGGGGAAGGACTGGGTCCAGGAGCCTTTGAAGCCAGTGACAGCTTTTTTTTTTTCCCAATGGGCTTTGGAACAAGTCCAAGGAGAGATGTCATCCTTTAGCCCATCCCCACCTGCAGCTTCTCCATCCACCACCTTGCCATAGCTCTTGCTCTGTTATTTCGGAGTGCTGATGAAAACCCTTCTGTTCCATATCACGTGCCATCATCACGCATATGACATGCCACAGCCAAAAAAGATGAGTCACCATTCACAGGACAGTACTGGCAGGTGGCCAGTGCTGCCAATTTTAGGCTTTGTAAGGCTGTGGTAATCGTTGGGAGAGGGTTACATCATCAGAGCTCTACACAAGCATTAGCCCATGCTGTTCCTAGGGGCTGCAGGCCAGCTGGGAAACTGAGGCACAGATGGAGAGGTCTGAGTAGCCTGAGGTCTTGGGGAGGATCTCTACGCTGCAGGCTCCTGGGGAGCAAGTTCATGCCAAGCAGATTCCAGGCAGGAAATTAAAGCTTTTTCAGGTAATTTTATGCTGCAGACTTTCTTGGAGACATACCTCTTGTGGCAGATTCGTGATTAGAGCACAGGAAAAGGTGGCTGCACGCTGCTGTGCAATTGGCTAGTAAAATGCATGGAAATTCAACTATTTTCATCTTCAGGTGGCTCTAGTGTGCAGGTCTGGGGCTCCCATCAGGCATCCAAGAGAGCATGCTAGCTCTGGATAAACAGGGAGCACGTAGCCACTGAGACGTGCAAAACAGCTGTGGAAGATGCAGGGCGGGTGCTGGGCAGGGACTTCTCTGTGCTTCTACCCCTGTTGTAGATGGAGCAGTTCAGGTTAATGCAACTGGCTCAAAATTGCTGAGTATTGAAGGAAGGAACTTTCATGTTTCAGAAACTGTCAGTCATTTTAGACGACTAGCTCAGGGTGACAGTCTTGAGTCTGGGAGTGCAGTCGATTTACTGAGTCAACAGAAATCTCCTGAAATGACTTTTGTCCTAAGTGGCATTTGACCAACCTCATGCTCTCAGTGCCCTCAGCCCCTTCACGTCTTCGCATGGGTGCTCACTGTTGGGGGACGTCCACCAGGCACGGCTGTTTTCCCTGTCGCAGAAGCCCATATCTGAAATACCCTGAGGTGCAAACGGAGGTTTGCAGTAGGGGAACGGATGCATGGTTTGATCTCAGCCTGTCCTTGGGGAAGGTGATGTTCATTAACCTGTTGAAGAGGCAGTCTCAACTCCCTCTTGTACACACATGAACTTCCGAGAAGGCAAAGAGACCCAGGAGAGACGAGCCAACCTGAGCACAACTTAACTGGTGGATGCTGGCATGTCATTGAGTTCTGGCCTGCTACACATCACTTAGACCTTTGCAGAGTGTACAAAGCATGGGAAGCAGAGGAAGAAACAGGTTCCTGATGTTATCTTTGGAAATCAGTGTCCCTGGTGCCTTCAGCTACCCCACTGTGAGACAGCACCAGCTGCACCACATCCGTTTTTGTCGCTTTGTCACTCCCCCTCACAGAAATGCTCTGCCAGACTCACTCTAATGATGCCAGCCCTGTGTACTCTCCACAAGTGTCAAGTTGCTCCGTCTTTTCAGGAGGCAAGTCACCTCACCTGCAATTATGCCGAGACAATTCCACCAATGGCCCCCTACACATTAACAAAGACTTACAAACCGTAAGGTTAGCAAAGTGTGCCTTGCTGACACATGTTCTCTAAACACGCTGAATGAAGACCTCTTACCTTGGCCATTGAGTGTGAACCAAGTTGGGTTTCCTTTCTCTTTCCCATCAGGTCAAAAACATTCCCAGAACTGGGCTGAAGTTATTTCTCTAATGGCCTGCAAACTTTCTGTGCCCTGGCCATGCCAGAGGTGGTTTGCAGGATCCATGTTTGGTACTGTCACAGACTGAAACACTGCCTTGATGTTGCCTCGTCTCCAAGGAACTGGCCGTGGGAGCTGTATTTATATCAGGAAGTTCCTTCACTAAGCCCTGGCAGAAGATGTTGCTTCCTCAATCTGGTGATGAGTCTGTTGGGTTTCATCTATGCTAATAAGCTGAAACACATCAGAACATGAGCACAGACACCAGATCTTCATCATCTACGTGGCTCAGTTATCATCACAGTCCTTGGCACGTTTGTAGCCCACAGCAGCTAGCACCAACCCAAACAATTTCCAGACTTGGCTCAGGTGTTAGCACGGGCCAAGGACGATTCCCAACAAGCAGTCTGGATTGGGCCACCCTGGTTTGGAGGCTGAGACAGAACAATGACATGGATGTATCAGTCAACAGAATTAGGCTTTGCTCAGTTACCGATCTCTAGGCACAGGGTTCAAAAGCCAACCCAGACCTGTGCTAGGAAAAAGAGATTCTCATGGTTATGTTCAGAAGTGGACAGCAGGACTCCTAGGGCTTTGCTTCCCAGGGCTGATGTGCTCCCCTGTTTTTCAGAGTATTTTAGTCCCACCTGCAAGATTACAACATCCTTTCAACTCGTGCTAGGCAGATTTAAATTCTTCTGAATTCATCTGCATTAAAAAAGAATGCCAGGATAACAAATATCAAACGTACAGTGTCAAAATGCAAGTATATTATATGTGTTTGCAGAGTTGTGTTGTTTCATGCCAACTACACCTATTCAGAATGGGTGGGGAAAGATTTATTCTAAATCAAGCCGTGTGTGGTTTTCCTTAGCAAAGGGGTTTTTTTTCCCCATTTCAGTGCATTCCAGTAGTATCATAAGGTGTGTTTCTCTTCTAAAAGTTCCTAGCAGCAGAGTTCAAATATCATTAGGTCTGAAAAATCTCAATACAGGAGGCTCGTTTTGATCTTTACAGAGTGTAAATTGGGAGCGACTCTGCTGGAGTGTCTTAAGATACTCAATATACTCAAGAATCTGAGCAAAGAACTGGCTGCTAAAAGTTGCGTCTAAAGTGTCCTTCACAAAGAACCAGCTGTTGAACGTGCAATAGGATTTTTCCTCCAAGAGTAACTCTTCTTGGATTTTGCCATCTTATTTTTCCCACTTAAGGTAATCACACATTCAGGTTTTTTTCTCCTGTTGCTCTGGGAAAGACTATTTTAAATAGCAGAGGGAAAAACCCCTATATCTCAGCAATCAACCTCCATGCAGCACTGCACATCTAACCAAGAGGCTACAAGAGCAGCACAGTCATACTTGGGTGTCTTTAGTCCCTAGACTTCCATGGTAGATCCATGCTAGTGGTGGTGCTTAGCTCCCATCTCAGGTGCCTGGTAAGATTTGGATGCCTCTGGGCCACGCTGATGGCCATGTAGCTACAAGGCTCTGCTCAGGCTACTCTGGTTTTTGAGCTGAAGTCAGAAGCAACTAAGCACAAGAGGAACCAGAAAGCACACCACGAAAAAGCAGTGGAAGTCTACAGAGATGACTTGTACTCTTCTCTGCTGGCTGTGTTCCTTGCAGGTTGAAACACGTTTCTGTGATAGATTCTACTGCCCTGTGACATTGCCTACACAGAGGGATTTTGCTCTGCATGCATAGATTTAAAACCTGTCCTTGCTGGAGGTGTTGTCAGGACATCCTCGTGGAGCATTTCAAGTGAAATCTCTTGAGGTCTCTTGAGGAGCTTCAAATCCTCTTGTCTGTAGCTGTTGACTTTTTGGGGATTCAGGTGGGGTTCTTTCTCACCGCGATTCCAAGACAGCAGTTAAAGGCATTCAGATTAACAGGATTTAACTGAAGTCTTTATAATTACAATGATGACTGCGCAGAGGCTATCTCACTCTGAATAGAGTTGCAATTCATACAGCCTTTGACAAAAATAGACACGTATAAGAGTTCTCGTGCTCTATTTCCAAACAACCTAAACTGTGCCCAGAAAATCACAGAATCGCAGAATCACAGAATCTTAGTGGCTGGAAGGGACCTCTGAGATCATAGAGTCCAACCACATTAAAAAAAAAACAACAAAAAAAAACCCCAAAAAAAACACCAAAAAAAAACCCACAAAAAAAAAAAGCACCCACCTACTAAACTCCACACCCACAACCCCACACACAACACCCCACCACAAACCAATAATCTTGGGCACTACAGCATGCCCTGAAGAGCCATGTCTACACGTTTCTTAAATACCTCCAGGGATGGTGACTCCACCACCTCCCTGGGCAGGCTGTTCCAGTGCCTGACCACTCTTTCAGTAAAGGAATTCCTCCTGATATCTAACCTAAACCTCCCCTGCCGCAGCTTCAGACCATTTCCTCTGGTCCTGTCATTATTCCCCTGGGAGAAGAGGCCAACCCCCACCTCTCTCCACCCTCCTTTCAGGGAGTTGTAGAGGGCAATGAGGTCTCCCCTCAGCCTCCTCTTCTCCAAGCTAAACATGCCCAGCTCCCTCAGCCTCTCCTCATATGCCCTGGTCTCCAGACCCCTCACCAGCCTGGTAGCTCTCCTCTGGACACGCTCCAGCACCTCAATGTCCCTCTTGTACAGAGGGGCCCAGACCTGAACACAGTACTCAAGGTGAGGCCTCACCAGTGCCGAGTACAGAGGCACGATGACTTCCCTACTCCTGCTGGCCACGCAGTAAAAAAATCCTGGCTGCTGCTCCCCCAGCACATTTCCACTGCAGGTTTAGCCCAGGTGATTGGTACCTGGATAAATTTAGAGCAGGCTCAGACCAGACCGTCTCTCATTCCTGTATGTGCGGCATTAGGAGACAGAGATGCACACAGTTGTTGGTGCTGAGCATCTCTATGAGCCTTAATGCAGCCCTGTCCACGTGAGATTCAGCATGCCCTTTGGAAGAGGCACTGCGGAAGGACGCGCCGGGGCATTGTGGGAAGATCCTGAAGAGATATTTGCACTTGTGTAAGACAGCCTGAGTCCTCACTGCTGGGGGTGTGGGTTACCAGGCTCCACAAACCCCAATTTAAGTGATAACAGCAGCTATTCTAGTTGGAAACACCATCAAATGTGGCCCCACACCGACATCAAAAAACACCATCAGTAAGACTAATGAGATTTCTGATTTACTGGCCAAAAATCACAAAGGAAAGAACTGTTCTATATTAACACGCTCAAAATAGCATCCACTGAAGTGGAACTGTTTGCTTTTGGTCAGAGGGGGACAGTCAGTTCTTTTCTTTATATTTTCTTAACATTTAGGGGAAGTTTCAAAATGGAGGAGCGATTTCAAAATAAGCAGCTACATGTCATAAATAATGTCACATCAAAAGGGACTACAAAGGAAAGATTGGTCTCGTTGGGTGTCCCCCTTCACCTCTGCTCCGTGGTTGCCTCCAGCTTCTTTAGGACTGAAACTATTCACCAAACTCACCCCAAATTCCCGACTGCTCTTAGATGCCTGCCATGCATCGCTCCCTCTGAAAAGTGTGATTTTGAAGTTAATTTCTTTTAACTCCAATCAGACACTCTGGTGGCTGGAGGGATTTTCAGAAGAGGGCTTTTCTTCTTAAGGGGGGTTTGCCCATCTAGCTATAGCAATAGAGTCACACTGGCATTTTCCTCACACATAGCTTTGAGAGCATAGCTGACACCAAATTCCTAGAAGGATTAACCTATACTGCCAAAATAACGTTTTGCTGGCACAAAGCTGTCTGCACATCTGTATTACCCCTTACCTATGCTCTAGCTGCCACATCTGGGCTCCCCAGATCTGTCTGGACACAGCAGCCACCTGGGCTAATTTACTCTGCCAAAAAGCCCAGCGTGGAAAATCTGATAATATGAGAGGCTCCATCTCCAGGAGTTGGACCACAGGTCTTCCACGTTATTTTTAAAGTGATGGGGAGGATTATATGACCATGTTTGTGATAGGCAGAGGACTGTGCACAGATTATGTCTATACCTGTAATGCAAATGGTGCCAGAGTCCAAGCACTGGCAGTCGAGTGTTTCTGTTAACATGGTCTCTGGTACAGTTTTGGCCAGCTAGCCCTTTACCAAAGCTTTCCCAAGCAAGGGATAATGAGTTCACATAGGCCAGGAACCCTTCCAAAAAGGCAGATAGGATACAACTACTCTGTTTTGGAGTCTGCCACCTGGGCCCAAGGTCAACGAATAGCTGTGGCTCTGTTTCTCATTTGCTGGTTTAGATGTCACCACAGTGACCCAGGTTCTCTCAAGTCTTGAGTTCCCATGTGCTCTTCTCCTCTCTGCTGTTTTTTTATGAGCCATTATCTGGTGGCAGCCACTGTACGAGATCAAAGATCCCAGTTAGCTAGGTGCGAAGAGGCTGGTTTGAAGATCTGTGCATATGTAAGGACTGAGATTTCAGCTTCACCTAAGTGCTGCCAGAAATGTTTCAGCTGTGGATTGGATGTCAGCAGCTTTTTTGCCTACAGAAGTAGGTAAAATCTGAGATACCTGCGGTCAGCATCCTATGAAAGGGTCAAGGCTGTTATGGAAAGCAAATAATGGCCTTACACGGCTATAAGAACTGTGTACCTACACGCCTGTTGAGATCAGCCTTCTTCTCCTTGATGTAGCAGGGGATATTGTCTTTCTGCTACCACTTCCTTGAGGATGGTGATAATCTGACTGGCTGTTCAGGGAAATGCAACTTGAATATGTCCTCTGACTGATCATGGCACCCTTCTCTCATCAGGTGGGTGTTGGGGGGTTGTTTTGCCTGCTTGGCCTTCAGTGGTATAAAATCATGGTGTTGCGTCACTTGAATTTGCCCGCGTTACATTGGGTCTGTCAACTTCTGCTCTGCAGAAGCTGATGGTAGCTATTCTGCTCATCTTGAACCCAGGAAATGGTTTCCCCAGACACAGAATCACAGAATCGTAGGGTTGGAAGGGACCTCTGGAGATCATCCCGTCCAACCCCCTGCCAGAGCAGGGTCACCCAGAGCAGGTGGCACAGGAACACGTCCAGGCGGGTTTGAATGTCTCCAGAGACGGAGACTCCACCACCTCTCTGGGCAGCCTGTGCCAGGGCTCTGTTCCAGAGCCCTCCTTTCTGCTCTCCTTTCCTTGCTGGAACTCAGAGCTCTCCTCTGAGCTCTTGTGGGGATTTGGTGGATGCCAAACCACTGCTACCTAGGGTACTTTTCATCTTACTCACTTCTTCTTGTTTGGTCATTTCAGTTTGATCACCCACACTCCAGGTAGAGTCAACGGAGAGACAGCGAGGCATTTCCAGAGGGCAACTCATCCCATGCCTCAGACAGCTCTCCTTGGGTCGAATAAACGCTGAGGCACAGGATGCAGGGAATATCTTCAATAAGAGCTTTTTAAAATGGGGGGGAAGCTTTGCCAGTCCTTACGTGGTGGGTGATAGCAAACATTTCCAACAGGAGATTTAACACTTCGCTGAGGGTATTCAAGGACAATCCAAAACAGAGGGCAGATTATCCCATTTCTGCTTGGCCTAGGGTGCTTGTGCCTCCCGCAGAAGGATCAGTCGCTGGCTTGCATCCAGGAGAAGATACAGGACTGGATGGCCCCAGGGCCTGAGCCAGTTTGGCAGCTCCCGAGTTCACAGAGGAGATGAATAGGAGGAGACATGACAGAAGCAGCCGAGATAATGAGAGCACAGATCAGACGAATGTGGCCGGTCACCTCTTCTAGCAGTAGAGACAAAGGGGCATTTGGGAGAACTGAAAGGCAGCAGGATGAAAGGGGAGAAAAGCAAGTCCTTTTGAAACACAATCCATAGTGAACCTGTGGACCTCAGTTCCTCAAGGCAGTGCTGAGGCAAAGGCTGGAGGGGAATTAAAAAGAGATGCAATGTTTCTGGGGTCAGTGAGGACGTCTTAATTGAGCAAAAAGAAAAGGGTTTAGGAAGCATTCACATTTCAGGACATGAGCCATCCTTTAACTGGCAAAGGGTGGGAGGGCAACTCTCCATGTGAGCAAAGTATTCTGAAGTTGCCTTGCTATGGACTTTCTCACTCTCAAAATAAAAGGTTGGGAACATGGATGTTCCTCTGGTCTGCTGTGGAAGAGCCCTCCTTGTGTTAGTTTGGACATGGACTGTCCTGTATAGAAACTCAAAGCAAGCCTCGTGTCAGGAAATGTCGGTGAGATTCTGTAGTAGAAGACCCTCTTCTTGTTGTCCAGATCTACTTGGAGATTGGTCCCCGAATCCACCGGTGCGACACCTCTTCCTGGTGCCAGGCTCTGGTTTTTCATCCCTGGTCACTCCAGCTCTGAGTACAGTACAGAGGTGTCACGTAGATGTGGACAAGCCATTCCTGTGGCAGACTTATGAGTGATGTCCACCATAAGTGGAATAGCACTCATCTGCCATAATGGACTGGTGGCACACTGGACAAACCAGTTAAGGAAGTGTCCTGAAGTCTTTTGAGGCAAAACAGTATATGCAGCCCATTATTATTTATATACTGGTAATGATCCATATTCTTCCACGTTCAAAGTGGAAAACATAGAGGGAGAATGAAGGAAAGAAGAAAAAGTCATTCCCTCCTCCTAAAGGGGCAAAAAAAAAAAAAAAAAAAAAAAAGAAAAAAAAAAAAGATCAAGCATCAAACTCCAGCAGAAACAAATGAAAATCAGAGCTGGGGTCTGATTCTGATCCCTTTTACTCTGGTGCAAATAAATAAAAAGAGATTAAAAAGTAAGGGGGAGCAACTTTCAGGCAATGCTATTACATCAGCAGAATCTGTCTCGATCTCTTTTGTATACAAATGCATTTTCACTCCCTGTGCATCAAAATGAAAACCTGTTCCTCGATTCGAGCTTCAGGGAGGAACGTGCCACCCAAAGGGGAAAACACGATAACAAGGTTCACCGCACAGAGACCTGAGCAGCCAGCGAGTGATGGGGAGGAACCGAGACGTGGCGCTTGGCATTAAGCAAGCGCTGCCTTCGCAGAGGGGTTGATGGAAGGTTTCGTGTCGCACTGAATATTTCCTGTCCGGCTCACCCGGGAGAAATGTTGGTATCTTCCCGTTTTGTTTTAGTAGAGTCTTCAGGAGAATTAATGTCAAAAAAGAAATAGAGCACCATTTAGGCATCGCTTTCAGCTTTAAAGGGACAGGCACCACAGTAAATACTTAGGGAATACGCTACGCTGAATGCATTCAAATTACTTACAGCCAATAACCTGCAGCTGGATTTGTGATGAAGACTGTACATACCCCTAGTGAAAAACCTCTCTCCTCAGCCGAACAGCACTGTAAGCAAGGGAAAAATGGATATATTGTTCATTTTAAATATTTGTTTTTGTGTGCGTGTGTGATTTGTCTGCAGCTTTTATTAGACTTGTTGTAAAACCGTATGTAATTGCGCAGCGTGAATGGGTCACGTAGACTGGGATGGCTTTCCATGCGCTGTTTTTATTCCTGCGCGTATATGGGCTTTAAAACCAGCAATGGCGATGTAAGGGGAGTCATTGTTTTGAGTCTCTCTTGGGGATGTGGATTTTTCAAAGACCCTCATTATATTTCTGAGATGGTCTTTTCTTTTTCTGATGATGGGCCATCGGTAGGAACTAGAGGATGAAAACTGAAACAGGCTGGAACTGAGCCTGCCCCTGCGAGCTTCAGCAAGGCTCCAGGAGCTTCCCTTGAACTCAGAGTGGTCCATGCTCCTCTCCTCAGGTATCAAACCATTACCTGCATTTACTCTAGTCCACTCATGTTTTCTTGATCCCAAGCAATGGCTCTTATTTCCCCATCCCAGAGACTCTATTCCTTGGTCTGACACATTTCTCAGAAAGTTTAACCTGCCTTATTTCCCACTGCTTTCTCATTTTTCTTCACCATTTACTGTTGTTTAGTCCCCGTGCCACGTGTGTTTACCGCTGAGGACTGTTCATTAGCTTCCCTGAGAAAGGCAGAATTACTAAGGCAAGAAGCCATCATCAAGGCAGTTCAAGATGATGGGCGAGTTCAGCTCCAGATTCAGACACCTAAAGAAAGGTGTCTCCAATGGAGGTGCCTCCATGTGATGGGGGTGTCCAAGCTTCCCTTGTATTCAGTGTAGATGTAGGCAATACAACCACAGGGTCTCAACGACAACCTTCGTACTGCCTCTCTGTGCTGGCCATGACGGCCGAGGAAACAATTTGGTTGACTTTTGCCTAGTGTCATTTGAGATGCCCTGAATACCCTGCCTTACTCCAGCTCCCAGCTTAAAAATGTTCTTGTCTTCTGTATGCAAACTTGTCACATCTGCCAGCTCCACATGGAGGTCTGGGATATCCTAGAGCATCTCAAATGTTGTTGGATTCCCGTCTGTGATGGTTGCACTAAGTCTTAATTCTCCATTGAGGAAAGTAAGAGACATCGCTCACCTGTGGACACCCCCAAGGTGAATCTCTACAGTAGGAGCTGAACCCTGTCTGAAATGCCTTGGCAAGGTGCACTGTGTTGTGAAGGAGATCTATTCCCTGCTATAGCATGGATTTTATGTGAGAGCTTGGATAAATACTTCAAATCTTAGTGCTTCTTCTGCCAAATAGGGACATTATAGAGCTCTGCCTCACCATGCCGAACGTAGATTAGGAGACCATAAGGACTTCAGGACATATTACTAAAAGGACCTGGGGAACTAATTCTTGTGATGTGTCATTCAAGACACATGGGCTTGACTCCTCAATGGTGCTGACTATGGCCTGTGAGTCACTCATTGCAGGTGACAGGAGGAGTTCAAGGGCTGTTGTAGAGCCTGGTACAGAGAGTTTGAAGATAACCCCATTCAATGCCACTCTGACTTGTTACAGGCAGGCAGGATACAGATCCCACAGGTGAAGCCACAGGGCATCCAGCCCCACGGTAGATGATGGCCTGCTGGCTCGAGAGTGCCCACACAGATGTGTCAGTGCATGGTGGGTGTTTTCCACTCCCAAGACTAAGCACAGAGTGGGAGGAGTGGGAGTGGGTTTATTGAAGTGACTTCAGTTTTAAACCAACCCCAGCCCTTTGATGAACAAACCTTGGGAGGGAGTTGAAACCCACTCACGCTAGATGAAGGTGCGTCAGTCACCATGTGCAAAAGTCAAAATCAAAATTAAAAAAAAATACTTCCCATGTGATCCAACTTATCAGGACTTTTTGTTCAAGTTATAATTGGAGACATCTCTATAGTTGCTTAGCTATAAGGCCTGGAGAAGTGGAAAAGAAGGGAACAATTTATCCCACGGTCTGTGAGAGTTGTACATTGTATCAAGATTTCACATCAAGAAATAACAGAGAAAGACGGGAATCAGAAACTCATGGTCAAGATGACAAAAGCCAAGGTGTACTTTGTCATTTAAGTCTGTATGAAATAGCCAGGGAATAATTTCTGTGGCAACACGGTAAGAAGTACTGCAGAAATCTTCATATTGCTCTGTGGCTTCTGCTGATGTCCACCTACTGATCGCACTCCCCTGGCACCCAGGTTCAGATCCTGCTCATCGCTAGGATGCCAAAATGTGCATTCACCACGGAGTCCTGAATTTTTAAACAACAGTGGGAATATGTCAAAATGTCTAGAGATACTTCATCCCCCCCCACACCTCCTCGGATCTCAGTGCAAATGAGGAGACAACAAACTGTTTTGTAAGGGTAGGACTCATCCTGCCTGACTGCTGGTGTTCGCAAGTCCCCGCACTCCCCTGTCAAGGGATGGGGACAGGCACTTTGGGAGCATGAGTCAACCCCCCCCTTGTCCCACACATGGATCTTAGGACAGGGTGAATCACTTTCTGGGGGTGTCTGCCTCTCTCTGTTGACTCGAGGAGACGTTCAGATGACTATCAGCAGGCATGGTACCGTGCAATGGGAGTGACTCAACACACATACCCTCAGCCAGCGCTGTGCAATGTACGGCAAAGACTGTGATTAGTGTAGGCTTCTGCACTGAAAACGTTATGGTGGGAAAAGCCTTTATGTGTATACTGGGGTTTTGTTTCTGTTATATTTTATCCCTCTCTGTATTCTACAATAAATGAACCCAACAGAAACATTTTTTTAGAATCATAGAATCATTTAGGTTGGAAAAGACCCTTGGGATCATCGAGCCCAACCATTAACCCCACTCTACAAAGTTCTCCTTTACACCATATCCCTTAACACCACATCTAAACGACCCTTAAACACATTCGGGGATGGTGACTCCACCACCTCCCTGGGCAGCCTATTCCAGTGTCTCACCACGCTTTCTGGGAAGAATTTTGTCCTAATGTCCAGCCTAAACCTACCCTGCTGCAGCTTGAAACCATTCCCTCTTGTTCTATCGCTAATTACCTGTGAGAAGAGACCAGCACCAACCTCTCTACAATGGCCTTTCAAGTAGTTGTAGACAGCGATGAGGTCTCCCCTCAGCCTCCTCTTCCTCAAACTCAACAGTCCCAGCTCCTTCAATGGCTCCTCATCAGATTTATTCTCCAGGCCCTTCACCAGCTTCGTTGCCCTCCTCTGCCCTCGCTCCAGCACCTCGATATCTCTGTTGTATTGAGGTGCCCAAGCTGGTGTGACACATCTGTCTCTTGTGGGTTGGCGCTGCTTGAATTTCAGTATATAGGTACTTCTAATGCCGTACAAGTTTCTACTATAACAGCCCTAAAATAAGACAATAGCACCACTAACCTTAAGAATTGTGTGGCATTGGTCAGCCTTCCAAAGCTGTAATGTCTACCAAGAATGTAACACATCCAACGGGTTAAAAATAAACCTAATCTACATCTGTTTGCGGCTGAGGCTGTTCACTTTCAGAAATGTCCATCCATTAGAGTCCCCAAGTCCTGTATGCAAGTGTTTCTTATTGAGGACTTGGGGAACTTGGGGAAAAATGTGGTTTTCTTAAGGATGGTGGCCTAAAGGTTCCCACTTTGATAAGGCCATTGGTCTTACTTGTTTGTAGGTTTTAGTTTTTCAAAATTCAGTCTGAAATGCTAATGCACATTTGAGCCCAAGGCAAGGTATTCAGAGGGAGACTTGAGAGCTGGTGGAAAGGCATAGTTTTGGTGGACCTGCAGGCTGGGAGAATATCAACGAGGGGCAGAGGTGGAGGTCTGACATCCTTTCTGGCCACCTTCTCCAGACATAGCTAGGCTGTGAGGGGGGAATTCTAACCCCACCGCACTGTGGGGTGGGATCCTCAAAAAGAAGATAAAGTCTCTAGAGTGAGGTCTGAAGAGCCACTGGATCTTCCTTCCATCCCCATGGGAGCCAGGTCCTTGTGGGCACAGGGAAAAGTGAGAAGGAAACAAAAGAAGAAGAAATGTAGGGTTTTCAGACTTTTTAGCTTTTTAACCCATAGCAGCTGCCGCAAGCTGCTCCTTGAGTTTTCTTAAAGTAGTAAAAGCAAAACAGACCTGGGCTTGTTTTCCAGTATGTTACACATCACAGATGGAGGGACGTTTGTTATTGTTTGTTTTGCTTGAAACCATTAGCACTTGTCCTTTAGATTGTATGGGTGATGCTCCCAGAGAAATCTTTGGCAAAGGCCCAATCAAAGTATAGCTACCAAATTACTTAGCTTCCCAAACACAGATCTTAGTCCATCACCTCTTCCCTCACCTGCAGAGCAGTTGTCCAGTGAGCAGCAGTGGGAGCAGTGGGAGCAAAGGAATGAGATGCCAGTGGCCTTTTCCCAGGAATCTGTAAATTAATTTTTATTATGATGCTTGGCTCAATGAGTTGTTTGATTTGCCCTTGCGATAATCAATGGTATTGTATTTTTAAAAGCTCCTGAAGTGTGATGGGGCACTATTTTATCCGCTGGAGGAAAGAAATAGTTTAAGTGTTGGTTGTGATGGGGAATAAGATGAGGGCCCTTTGGAATATCATGGGGTGCCTGCCTCATGCTAGGGTGCAGGGGGTTGAGTTGGGAACCAAGGGTGACCCCAGGGCCGGCAGTGCCCTCACTGATGGGAGCAGTACCACAGGGTCTGAGTGCACTGGGTAGAGCTGCGCACTGGTAACGGCTCCCTCAGCAGTCCTAGACAAGGCAAGGGGATGGACCAGGTCCAAGGTCCCTCCAGGGAGTCCCTCCAGGAACAGAATGAGACAGGGCTGGAGATGGGGCTGGAGACACGACTGCCACTTGGATCTGTGGTCCATCCAGGAGACAAGGCTGGAGATAAGCTCCCTGCCATATAGATCTTCAGTCCATCCTGGAACCAGGGCAGGGGAGTTGCTGGAGGGATCAGATTCTTTGTTTTGGGACCATTTGAGGGTACTGACGAGTCTTGATGTTCCCTGTATTTATATATTGATCTGCATGGGACCACAGGGTGACAAAAAATTGACCAATTGCCAAAGGCCAACGCAATCAGAGATTCCTGATTATGGCAGAATCAATCACAAGTCAATGTGAATGTTGCTTGTATGAAAGTATTTTAGAATAAAAAAGATCCGTGCAGTTACAAGGAATATAGATGCCCTGCTCTTACGGCGGTGCACTCCAAGACAGACCCCTTTCTACAGAAAGTAACCTTCATACTCGGGCTGCAGTGTTTAGATGGGAGCTGGATTTCAAGTTCTCAAACGTGGATCTAATAAGGATGAGGACAGAGGCTGTTCCTTCCAAGGAGAGAAGGGCTGGGGTGGGGTGGCAGGGCCAACGGCTCATGAAGATAAGCATAATGTGCCGTGTCAGAGAACTCCTGAATACAGCATCGTTTCCAATTCACACACTGATATTTGTGTATTTCTCTCCTCTAGACTGTAAGGACAACCTGACATGAGTTGAACCCTTAAGCTACTGAGCCTGCCCCAGATGCAATAATATAGTGAGCAGATGATGTTTTCAACCAAACCTCCTGTCTAACTCAGTGGATCTGTGTGTCTTCCGGCAGGTGTGTCCTCTGTGGCCTCCCTGATGTCCCTGGCTTGGGTGCTAGCCTCCTATCACAAGCTTCTTCGGGACTCTAGGGACGACAAGAAGAGTATGAGCTACAGAGGGGCCCTCATCCATGTCTTCTGGCGCCTCTTCACCATCTCATCCCGAGTTATTTCTTTTGCTCTCTTTGCTTCCATCTTCCAGCTCTACTTTGGGATCTTTGTAGTGGTCCATTGGTGTGCCATGGCTTTCTGGATCATCCATGGTGGGACAGATTTCTGCATGTCTAAGTGGGAGGAGATCCTCTTCAACATGGTGGTAGGGATTGTGTACATTTTCTGCTGGTTTAATGTCAAGGAAGGGCGGACTCGATACAGAATGTTTGCGTATTACACGGTAGTCCTGACGGAGAACGCTGCCTTGACGCTCCTTTGGTATTTTTACAGAGATCCTGACACTACTGACTCATATGCCGTGCCAGCACTGTGTTGTGTCTTTCTTAGCTTTGCTGCTGGGATAGCTTTGATGCTGTTATATTATGGTGTGCTGCATCCCACGGGGCCAAGAGCTAAGATCTTTGCCAGCTCCTGTTGCGCCGAGCTGCTCTGGGGCATTCCTTTGCCCCCCGATGTTGAGCCCATGGCACCCCAAACCCCTGGGTACCGGGGGGCCCAGGCTACGCCCACCAGAGCGGTCACGGAGCAACAGGAGGAACTCACAGCTGACACTTGCTTGCCCGTTTTCCAGGTGAGAGCAATGGTACCATCTACTCCATCTGGGCGACCCTACCCCCCAGAGGGGCCTCTCATTAAGATTGACATCCCGAGAAAAAGATACCCTGCATGGGATGCTCATTTTGTAGACAGGAGGTTAAGAAGAACTATCAACATCCTCCAGTATGTCACCCCCACAGCTGTAGGTATTAGGTATAGAGATGGACCTCTCTTATATGAGTTGCTACAATATGAATCTTCACTTTAAAAGCTCCTTAAAGCAAAAGTAAAAGAGGGGACCTTATTTTTGTTTACGGTAAACACAGATCATGAAACAAACACAAACCTTCAGATAAGCTTTCTTTCTGGTTGCTGTATGTATAAAAAAAAAAAAGATATTCTCTATGTTTTGTAAGTAAAAACAAAAAGAAAAACTTTTCTTTTGTTTTTTACACACAAGAAACAGTATTTCAACTTCCACACCTAGGATTCACAGGTGGAGAAGGAGGCATCTCCACATCAGTTTTATACCGTACACCAAGTGTAGAACATTATTTATGGGATTGGTGCTGATTGAAAAATAAAAAAAACAAACAAACAAACCTACAACTGCCTTATGCCCTTAGGTGCTGAGTTTCATTAAGTACTGTCACCTTTCTCATGCAAAACTCTTTGATGATTATATGCCAGGAAAAAAACAACCAACTGAAATACAAACCTTAAAATGAAAAAAAAAAAAAAAAAAAAGAAAAAAACGAACAACAACAACAAAAAGAGAGAAATGTATGAAAAACAATCTTGTTGCTCCTATTGGATTTAGCAGAAAAAACCCAAAACGTCTAAAGATTAAGAAAGCAAAGCCAAGACACCCCCGATGGAGTTTGATTTTTCCAACAGTTGAAAGACAAAATCAGGTCTGTAACTCAATTTGGCAATGCATTTATGACGCCGTTTGGCCAAGCCCGCGAGCCTTGACCGAGCCGTGTTATAAACGCGCTCCCCCCATGTAACCGCTTCCCTCGTGCAAATGGGCCGCGCGCAATGGCCGGTTTGCACCAGATTAATACGGTAATACAGTATCTGATCTTGTTTCGAACAATCGCACACGCTAAAGAGCCACTGTCCTCAGTGGAGTAAATAACAACCGTCTGAGCCCAGAATAAGACCTGCCACCTTGATTTCTGGAAAATGCGAAATCTGCAAGCATTGAAATTATATACCAAAAACATTATACTAAAGTACATCTACACATATCTAATAACTCTTTCAGTAATAATAAAACTCAGCATAGTAGCAAAAAGCGAGTCAATTTAAAGGCACAATACTTGATCAGTGACTGGCAAAATAATTTGACCTACTGTATCATTTTAAGGCTGTGAAAGGCATACATGTATTATTTGTAATCTCGTGTAAGACCTGTCATGTCTCACTCAGTGCGAGCCTTAAAGTGATTGTAAAGCATCCTTCGTTCCATTTCGGGGTTTGGGGGTTTTGATTTTTGTTTTGTTTTGTTTTGTTTTGAAGGAAAACAAAACATGAAAATCGGGATAAAAAACAAACAAACAAACAAACAAACAACAACAAAACAACCAACAAACTTCTTCAAACGGTAATAACCTGTAAACTGACTCACGTCTTGAGATGATTTGGTGCTTTGTATTTTTGTTGATGTTGTTGTTGTGATTTAGCTGAGAATTCTTCAACTCGGTACGTGTGGGGAACTGCTGATAAAAACTGTCTCGTGTCACCCTCTACTGTAAGTACATGGCGAGAAACACCACCAGAGGAAATTCAAGAGCGTTAGCCAGAGCATCGTGGTTTAGCTTAGCCTTCTCACCGCAAGGAGATGCTGCCACCTCCGATGATGGCAAAGCCTAGACGGTCACCTGCCGAGGGTTGTGTGGTTGTCTTGACATTTCCAAATAACCCACTCGGTGTCTGAACATTCACATCTCTTGAATTCTGTTTCTGTGCTGGAATCTCTTGTTTCGAGTTAAATCACGGGTTTGCGTCTATCTAACACCCTTTTCCTTTTCGAGAGTATTGCTCCTTTAAAGGGTTATTCCTGTTTCAGGGCATCTTTTCAATCCCACCATCCCTCTACTTGGGAGGGGAAAAACCAACAACAACAACATGAGATATTTTTAAGTGAATGCTGTAGTATTTTCTGTGTGCAATTGCAATTTTTTATTCCAGAAATACTGTAACTGTCTAGGGTGCAAAACTCCCATGCTGACCTATTCTGAAAAGAAGATCAGCATGGGGGGGATATTTTTTAATTATGATTATGATTTATTTTTTTTAATTTGAGGAATCGGTTGGTTTTTTTAATTATAATAGTATTTAAAGAAACTAGTACCAATTTTATATAACAGTTTAAAGAAGCTGAATGCTTTCTTCGCCTGAATATACCTGAAGAGAAACATTTTTTTCAATCAGTGATCCTTTGCAGTGTTCTGAGAAAATGTTGGGGTTTCTTCAGTTGTTTCATTTTGTTTTGTAAAGGAAACTTCTAACTGGTGTCTGTCCCTTTTAAGGAGGGCAGGACTCATGCACGCCAAACTATAGACACACGGCAAAGTTTATAAGAAGCCAAATTGTCACTGGTACTGTAATTCCCAGTCAAACTCCATTTCAGGCAAATGTTTCTGGGCTCTGATTATAACTAATAAGGCGGTCACATTTTCATGCAAAGGGAGGGATTTTGTCTTGTCATTCCCTATCTAAATCCCCAGTCCCTTGTTTACTGTGCGCATAAATATATATATATATTCACACATATATATTTGTGAAAAGCTTTCATTTCCCTCATCCATTGTCTGTGTCCCATGGCCAGTCCCTTCTCAAATGTCCTACTAACATTTCCCCCTGATTCTTCCCTCTGTCTCCGTAAAAAGAGGTAATTTGTGAAGTGAACTTGCTGTCCCCACCTATCGAGTCATAAAAACACAGAGGTGCCCATCTTCTAGCAACAAGCCTGCATTTCTCTTCCCTGGACTTTCTTTGACTTACCTTTAATACTAGTGTAGATTTGCTCTGATCCAGTTACCTGAGACTCACGCCCTGTGTAAAGACTCTCATTGGTCCTTCCGTGGAGATCTCTCCTCTACACATCTGCATTTCATTGGCATAAGCATGAGAAAGGAATGGATGACAAACAGCCCTTCTGTTCCTCGGGATCCTTCCTCCAGGAGATAGCATCCTCATTTCCAAAAAGCACCAAGAGAAGGTCCCCCTCTCCAAACTTGTCAACCTTGAGGTCTGATTTGGAGATGTGATCCCACTCCCAGGCCCCACTGGACAGCTGGACCCTGCCGCTTTGCACCAGGACAGTGAAATGAGTCAACGAGCCGAGGCACACTCATCGGGAGTCAAGGAGGAGACCCTTCAGTGTTGCCTCTCATGAGCATCTGCAGCCTGCCTTCCCTCAGGAACGGGACCCTTGCTCCAGACCGCCACACCAACAGCCGTCCTCTCCATCCCGTTACGGGAGCGGAGGGGCAAAACACTCTAGAAGTGACCTTACCTCTCAATGCAGTGCTAATTTCTCACAACCAAACCAGCTTGACTAAGGGCTTGACACACCCCTGCTCCAAAGTCCTCCTTCGTGGCTCGTAATATGGATAACAATGAAGGCAGGTGCCTCCACTGAGTGTTCAGACTGTTTCATTACGCTTAGGTGCATAAACTTTCTGCCTCCGCTATTAGTCCTTTCTTTGAATGATATCCACTGGCATCTTAATTTAGCAGAAGATTTCCAGTGAGAGCCTGTGTCAACCCTGAAGAACTATTTCTCTTTGAAGGACTTCATTACAGCCTTAACGTAAAACACGTGCTCTACCACTACACCCAACGAGTTCATGGTGGACAGTTTGGTGTGGTGACCATTTCCTCTTGGGGTTATCTGTGATTTTGTTGCCAAACAGCGCCTTTTGCCAAGCCAAAAGCTCGGGGAGGAAAACTACCCCCAGCTTTTTATTGGTACTAATCCCAGTGCTAAGAGTCTAGTCCTTGCCTCCTGTGGTTTTTTTTGCCCAGGATCTCTTTGATTTTTGGTGTGCAATTTGGCAGGATGGTCAGTGACTTGTTTTGGTTTCACTTGGTTTTTAACACCTCAGTTTCTCCCTGGTAGCTTAGGTATGCCATGTTCCACCTTCTTGCCAAAGGATACTGCATGAAGCTTTTTTCAAACTGTCATGGAGAAGGTTGAGTCCATACGTATTCACATCACAAGATCAGTGGGCAACGTCTCTGGCACATTTGTGCTGCTGGATTCACCCTGGGATCATCTAAACCAGCCAACTATGCCACACCAGGGCAAAGCCAGGGCACAAGGGCTCCACCATCCCCACTGTTATATTGTTCAAACCTTCCCTGGCATGGTTTTGACCAACTCCAACGAGCCCTGGGCTTGGGCACAGCTTGCACAGGCGTTGACACTGGCCAGAGACCATCTCCAATCAGCAGTTTGGATGCAGCTGCTCCGTATCCGGGGTGAAAGGGTTTAGTAGTGTAGGTGTGGCCAGCACTTGTCAGTTGGCTTCATAGCCAGAATGGATGCTGGCAGTGCTTAATTTACTAAAAAAGATGTAACTGTATGCCGCAGACCAGGACTCAGGACTTGGTGGATGACATCAGCTCTGATCTCTTATTTTTGTATTTTCCACCCAACTCAATGGACAAAGTATTTTTTCAGTTCACTTTGTTCTTTTTGCTGAGGTTATTTTGCAAACAGCGCCACTTTTATCATGCTGGTGTCAAACCATCCATCTAGCCCTCCATCCATGTCAGATGGCTGGCATGCTTAGTGTCATAGCGTTATACGTCCGTAGGCAGCTAATTTGGAGACAGGAATGATTCAGACCAGACCAAATCAACAATGGAAATACAGGAATTTCAAGGTCCCTGCCCATGCCCTTGTCATGCTTTGCCACCCACACAAGACATTTTTCATGCGCAGCAGATCCAACCTGAACTGCAGAAGAGGAGCCGATGTTGTATAATTACCAGCGGAAAGTGCAAGCGAGCCACCGATTTCGAGTAGAAATATATATATTTTCAGTGTTTGGGATTGGAGCTAATTGTCTGCTTCATCCTTCTCTGCACCTGCCAAAAGTCAGTAGTCATTTGCATGTATTTTTATTTAAAGCTGACTAGATGAAGCAGGACAAAATTAATTTCAAGCTTTAGTCAGTGGTCTGCTAAAACCTGGCTGATGCTGCTCACGAGGGGAGCCTTGCTATTGACTTTCAGAGAGCAATCATCCCCTGCTCTTCAGATATATTTTTGTACGCTCAAGATTCACTTCACAATTTATCCCTACTCCTCGTCCCTGCACAGAAATGCATGACACACCTGTCACCCACATACCTGCAGCATGACTAAACCTCCTGAAGAAAATGTGGTCTGAGGTTCGTCCAGCGTGATTTCATTGAAGCTCAGAGGTGCTTTGAAAAGGAAAACTTACTACTGTGCATTTGCAAAACCTTTTAGTGCCTGCTTGCTGGGCAGCTTGGGCAAGAGACGATTTGGAAGCTGCCGGAGTCAGCGGAAAATTGCAGAGACAGGCTTTTCTAGGGTCTTTTCTTCTTTCACTGGGTTAGCTTTTCTCTGGATTCTGTTCAGATCGAATGTGGTCATGCAAAAAAAAAAAAAAAACGCAAAACCCAGAAAACAAAAACCCAAATAACCACGGCAAAATAAGGTCTATACCGATCCCCATAGAAGCTGAGATAGCTGACGTTAGATGGTAGGGATGACGTGAACTCCGTTGTGTACCCTTTGCTTGCTGAAGCTTGCATGTTGTTATTTTGGCAGTGGTCTAAAGCCCTGGGCCTTTGGGGATGGTAGTTTCACAGGGTTATGATTGCTGTTTTTATTTTTCCTTGGAGCTCAGGTGTATTCTGGTGCAGAGGATCTCAGCCTGGTTTGAACGAGAAGATTGGAGGCTATCCCAAATAGACGTGGGCAAACCTTTCACTGTGTGCAGAACGCATTTCCAGACCTTTGGGTACCGCTAGAGATTGTTGCAATCCACTTATTTCTCCATGAGCACGTTCAGAATCGCTTCATTGTTCCGTTGCGTTTGAACATGGGAATAACGGTGCGGTGACTTTTCTGTCGAGGTGTGATGTGAAGAAAGGTAGGAGCCTTCCTGCTGTGCTAGATATTGCCTGTGTTCAACCTTGTTCCTTACTTGAAGCTCAGACAGTAGGATAATGAGAAAAAGGAGAAAATGAGGTGACAGAGAGCTGCATATGTTCCATTGGCTCTTCGCTGATGAGGAGGGAAGCAATTGGTGACAATTAAAGTAAATCTGCATAAACCATCTGGACCTTAATGCATGTTCAGACGTACACATGACCCCATTGGAAAGTGATGTTGTTGATAAAATAATGTGGACTATCGTTTCCTGTTGTATATTAAAAAACTAAAAAAAAAAAAACAACAAAAAAAAAAACCAAAACAAAAAAACCACAATAAAACAAAGCATTGCAAGCAGACAAAAATTAAAAATTATTTGCGAACATAAAGTATACTTCCCGCCCCCCCACCTCTGGGACACGTGCAGCGAGGCAACTCTTTGAAAACCAGGCACTTTGTAATACGTGGAGTTATTTGCATTTGTGCACTGCTGTGTTTGTCTGATGGTCTTTTACAGCGAGCGTAGAAAGTGGCCATGGTCTAAAACTCATCGCAGATTTCTGGGTGACAGTACTCCTGGGTTTCGACCCCCAGCTCTGCCACGAAGTTGCTGTGTAACCTTGGGCAAGTGATTTAACCTTTCTGTGCCTACAGTTTACCCATCTGTACATGGGTATAATAATATTTACCTACCTCACAGGGGTGTTGTGAGGCTTAAGTAAATGCGTTGTGAGACGTGCTGGAAGTGCGCCGTAAAAAATTTCATTCTTGCTGGGTTTGTGCTGTTATCGGGAATGAGCAGAAAAGGGGTTTGTTCCAACACGCAGAAGGAAAACCTGCTGGTGCGTGTGTGTGTCGAGGAAGCGATCTTAAGTCTTTTCTCTCCCCAAAAGCAAGGAATGGAGAAAATCGTTGTGCGCCAACTGACTAGCCTTGCTTTCCTGGTCAAATGTAATAGCGCTGTTTGCAATATTATTTTCTTACACAACAGGTGACCTTTCCCTTTTCCTTTCTGTTTCTGGAAACTTGAAACTAAAGATCACAAAAGTATTTCTGAACCGAACAGATTACTGATGAATACTTGAATTCCTTTAAAAGTTGCTCTCATCAGCCACGGTTAATGTGCACTAATCTTTCAGTCATCAGCTTCCATCTGAATACAGTGAAAAATTTGCTCACGCTGTTTTGGAATAGCCTGGACCTTATTTGGGAGGCTGGTATACTGTTTGCTGAGGACTCTTTAGGCATGGGAAAACTAGTGTCTCAACTGATAAACAGGTGGAAAATCTTTTTTTTTCCGTTTTTGCCTTTTAAGTTTCTTGACTGCCTAAGACAGCACAATAATTGCAGTTTACTTGGTTGTACAGTAGCTTTTTTTTTAACTATTTCCTTACGCGAAGGGCGAAGGTGGGTTGTGAAAGGATAAACTAGACCCAACGCTGCTCACACGCGACTCTTCTCGAAGTACCCGCTTTCCTGGAGAAAAATCTGTGCCACATCCAGAGAAACTAGACCAGGCCTGCCTTCACCATCCTCCTGCAGGCAAAACTTCCCTTGCCGTCAGTGGGAGTTTTGACTGTTAATTATGTGTCTATCAAGGTGGATTCATCCCTGGTTGAACCCCCAGACACGCGGGGGAAACCCGAAATAACTTTCTTTAGAACGAGGGAAGGGATCCAGTTTGTTGCTTCAAATATCTCCACTGGTCAGATAATTCGGAAGGGGGGAAAAAAAAATGTGATTGAAAGCCTGTTTTGGTTTTTTTGTGGTTTTGAGCCAAGTGTTTTTATTGTCTAAGTGTTCTGACCATCATATAATGTCTCTTTTGGAAATGCAATGCGAGGCAAGACTCCCTGCTCCCTTTTAGAAAAGCTTTTCGAAGTCTACTCATGCACTCCTTACTCAGGTAAAACTCCTGGGTTTTGTTGTTGGGTCTCGTTTTCTTTCCTGAGTAAGGACTGTGAAATCTGGCCCGTTCTGGATAACCGAGTGGTGTTTCGGGCGGATGTTGTCTTCTCCAACCCAAAACTTGCCTTGCATGAAGCAAGAACGAAGCTAGGAAACCCTTCTCTAGCTCCGTCTTGGTCTGCCACGTACCTTCCCTGTCCCTTTTCTGCGTCCACCAAGGGGAGGTAGTTCAAAATCTTCTGGCTACATGGGCCAGGCTCTTCCACATGACTAACCAGGCAGCTGCATATCTTCCCTCTGGGGAAGAGCAAATTCAGAAGCCCATGTCTTGCAGATGGGCCACTGCTCATCTTCATCGGCTTTGGGTCTTCTCCTTCCCCGTTCTTCTCCCCAGACATTTATTTGCCCTGTTTTAAGCACTCAGCTCAGTGCTTCTGGGTTCTTTTTACTGCTTCTGTTCCAAAAAAAGATTGAAGCTGGGAAAAAAACAGCTCCTTCGGTGCTATGCTAACTGCTTTGTTCAACCCAACCAAATGCTGGCCAACATATAGGTTTTCCCTCTTTGTCCTAAGAAGCACCACACGTCTGTGTCTTGAACAGGGATGGACTGAGAGAGGTGAGAGAGGGCAAGTGTGGTTTTGAAAGCAATTAAACTCTCATGTGGATCTAGTAGAGCAAAAAAAAAGATGGAAATGCAGGATGCTTTCAAAGCTAATTGTCGCCCACCTTGTGGAAGTAAATAGGATATAGCCTATGAGGTATTGAGGGCATTATATATATATATTTTAAAAAAAAAAAAAAAAAAGGCAAAAAGTTCACCTTATCAATAAATCGCCCTTTAATTTTCCTGAAAATGTACTGTTCAATAGTAAATACACTTGGCTGTGCTTGCACCCGGTTGTTTTGCTTTGACCCACTTCAGCAGCAATGGCTACGTTAATTGCAAGGGTAAAAAAGACCGTGAAGAGAGAGAGAGCTCCTCCTACTATGTATTAGGCATGATGTGAAGTGGGTGGCTATGAATTTTCAGGATTAAAGGGACTAATCAACATGTATGTCTGTGTCTATATACACAGTCCTGTGGAAATATAGAAAAGCATACATGCCACGTTACTGCAACCGTATATATGTTTTAATATATAGGAACACCTTGTGAATTCCAAAGGGCTTTCTGAGATGAGGAAGGTAGTTTCTGGTGCGAGGTGCTAGCAATTTGGGATTTGCAAGCAGGATTGAAATAAATATTCCTTGTATGATTTATTTTAAAAAGTAAAAAATTGGCATAAAAGACCATCAGAAGCTTAAGGTCCTTCTGGGGAAATGCTGTACCACCTGATCTTCCACTTCTTAAGAAATTTGGAAGCCAAAATCAGGCCACAAATGAGGCCCAAATACAATGTCAGTATAAATCTTTAAATTAAATAAATCAGGTCCACCCTTAGTCTCCCTATGCTAAAAAAAAATAGTCATTTCTGCTGGTGCCAGGGGAGCCCAAACTGGGCTCCAATTGGGTTTTTTTTTCTTAACGTGTGATAATAGATTTCCTGTTCGAGCTCGTAGATTTTGTCAAAACCCAGGCAAAACTTGGACAAAATCAGGATTTTCTTTCCCAGCGGAGCCATCTGAGTGTAGCATAACCCTGACTGACACGGGGGCTTTGTAGTCTCTGGCTTCAGCTGAGGAAGAGATGGCTTCCCCTTCCACCAGTATGGCCATTGCAATGCGAACAGCCCAGTTAATTCACACAGCAAATTGGGCCTTCCTTTGCAGGGGTTAAACCCCTCACCCCACCCCAGTCTGATTTCAAGCCCTTAGAATCCAAATGCCAAATGCCACTTAAAGGGAATGATTATTGTTTTCTCTCCAGATGTCATTCCCGTTCATCAGTCACAAGGACAAGCAGCTCATATTTTCCATTCTAGCTGTATTTACCAATAAAACTCGCCGCCAGTGCCAGAGCCTCCTTCCCTCGGACCCAGCTGAACACCACCTGCATGCCGCCCCCGTCCTTCCTCCCCTTCTTCCACCTTAAAAGCAAACACTGTTCCTTCCCAAGTAGCGAAGATCCAGGACAAATGCCAGATGATTACACCTGCAATCTGTTCGCTTTAGGATTTTATTTTAGTTTCTGAGGGCATACGAGTACACACAGGGACGCGCGCCCGCAGAAATATCCGTAGCCTGAAGTTGAAGCCACCTGACTTCAATGGACTTGCTCCGAGCTGACACTGCTGAAAGAGAAAGTATACACCAAGTGCACCCCAGGCGACCCCTTCAAATTACTAGTTTCACACCATTCCCGAATAATCCGTTCTTTTCAACAATTACTGAAGACTGAGGGTCAGTCAGCCAATCTATGATGGATAAGTAGTAGGAGAAGTGGACTGGTTCTCACTTATCCATAGACCTCTTAGTACTACTCGAGCAATTAAACAAGCCTTAAATTGGATGTAATTGCAGCCATTTGGAGGAGAGCTGTGATGCATGTTTTGTAAAAAGTGTCTAAATAGGTATCACAGCCAAATCCCTTGGCCCCATCTTCTCTATGTGGGGAAGGGAGAGGGAAGAGAATTTTACATCGAACGCCAAAGTTTGCCATTAGCTACAAAATGTGTCCCCTCCCAAAATGTATCTAAAACCATTTTTTGGTGCAAAATGTTTTCCTATCAGAAAAAAACCCCCGATGGTTTTGGCTAATGTTTCTGTTCTGCAAACTCTTTTACCATTCCAGCCTTTTGTTCCAATGAGGAATGGGAATTAGTTTCAAAAGTGTTTAAATTACTCAGGGAAGGACTATTTCACATCTAGGTCTGGTGACTTCCACTCAACGTCACCAGGCCAAGTTCAGACCATTCCACTAAAAGCAATGTGATTACCCATGGTACGAAACCAGTATGAGATGACAGCTGGGGTGAAGCCCTTGTGTTGTCTCCTCTGTGCTCCCTATCGCAGACTTACGGTGATCTGCTTGGGAACCTGACACAGCATGGCCCATCACGGAGCTGTTCCCTTAAAACCAGGATTTTCACAGGAAGGTTATATATTTCGGAGGCTTTGAATGACTTTTTGATTGCAAGGAAATATCATCCCTTTGGTGTATATATTTTTGGATGCACTGTTGTGTACAGAAGGTAAAATCTTGGTGCCTGAAGATACATGTTCTCTCTCCATCTCTGCCATGGGCTGTTAGTTGGGAAAGACAAGGGGATTTTAGGGTTGCCTCTGCTGGCAGATATAATATGTTCCCTAGTACCATTGGCCTGTTCTCCAGGGCATGTGATATAGCAATGGACAGGCTGTTGCCTGGCTCCCATCACCGACCGATCCCGCCTCCAGCCCTGCCACGCTTGCCCCAGGTGTTGCAATGTGGGTTGAAAGATTTTTGTCTACCCAATTGAAGTGCTGGGAGAACAGCCTAGTTACGTACTCCTTGCAAAGCCCTTGAGCACCTTCCGATTGAAAGGAATTCTGAAAGTTCACTGTATCTTCTCAAATTAGCTTTCATCCTAGGAGCATTTTTGATTAGTGAATTTTGATAGTACTGGAAAATTGGCACAGCCATAGAGAATAGCACAATTTAAATACTTGTATTTCAGAAGTGCCACTTTTCCCATAAACATTGAAATTTGACTAATCACTGCTGGAACTCGTTGTTAGCATTCAAAACCCGGAAAATACTCTTGCACTTGATTCCTCAGATAAACCTTATTCAAGGAGAACAAATTCTCCAATCACTACAAAACGGTAAAAAGAAGCTATTAATGCAGGACACCTGGGTTCTTCTAATGTTTTTGCACTGCAATAAACTGTAGCTCCTGATTATTGTCCGTTTGCCTTGCAGTAGGCACACTGGGACTGCAGCCAGGCTTAGGACCCCCTCGTGCTAAGCACTTTACCAAAACACGGAGAGATATGGACCTGACACAAAATAGCTCTCAGTTTCACTGTGGTGGGTTGTGTGACCTTGGGCAAGTCATGTAACTGCTCCATGACTCAGTTTCCTCATCTGTAAAATGGGAGGTGTGAAGTCTATCACACTATGGGGATTATTTAGGCAACGTTGGTGAACTGCTTCAAGACCTTAACATCAAAAGCCCTTCAGTGGTGTTGGGCAGAGCAGGACAAAGCAAGCGTCATGTCACCTTTCCCCTGTCTCCACGTAGCCAAGCAGAGACGAAGGGGCAGGCTGATCTGAATGTGGGGTTCTCGCGGAGGACTAGCACAAGCCACACAAGACACCACGCTAAGCTTTTGGGGAGTGCTTTTCTTCTTCCTTGAAATGCTCCGCTCTCTCTTTAGAAAGCAGTTGGAGAAGTCAACCAAGAAGCCAGGGATTTAGCACAGTCCTGTGTAGTCATGGAGTCAGAGAAAGCAGAGATGGAAAGAGCACATGGGTCATCAGGTGCATTCCCAAGAGCCCATGCCGCAGGCATCCCTGCATCTTATTCTCCCACTCTAAATCCTGACTGGTTGGAAATATTCCAAAGAAGGGATTGGCTCACCTCAGACCCTCACGATCAGGCACATCAGACAGAAATAATGATCTACGTTTTCCTAGCAAGCAGTACATTTTTTGTTAACTAAGCTTGAAACTTAGTCATGCCCATGCCTTGAATCTTGCCTTATTAACCAAACTCAGCCCATTCTGGACCCAGGTCATTCATCTGAAGTTGTCCTATCAGTGCCATTCTGACCCAAGCGTGGCTTGCAGGTGAAGATACCTGTCCACCCAAGTTAGGATCAAAGATCTGGAGAGGGTGCCTCCTTCCTAGGTCACTTCTGCACCTGAGCCATCCTTACTGGGGGTCTAGAGAGACTGGGATCCAAATTAGACCCCCAAAAGTAGGTCTGAATGAACAAGGGAAACTACTTCAAGTCCTGCCACAGGCAATTCCTTTTCTCCCTCACTTTTCAACTCCATTTCTAGCTTCTGCCAGCAAGCTGCACACGTGGTGCTTGGGAGATACAAGGATTTCCAACAACGCCTGCTCTGAGCTGGCCAAGGGCAGACCTGAACCCTCCTCTCATGTCCAGTGAGCGCATTTCTGCCGGTCTCGGTGGCGTTGCCCTTGATTTGGTGCAACGCTGCCGAGAGCAGGGGTAGGCTGCTTGTCAGCAGCTGTCTGAAGAGGTACGGTGGTTTAGATGGGATGGGCTGACAGGTGTCAGCACGATGCAAAACTGGTGCTATTAACTTGGCATAGAGTGCCTGCGAGTCTCTTCTTTTTCTTTTTCGATCACCAAGCAATTACCTTACGCATGGGAAGCCCATTGTTTATAGACAGTGTCTGTAGCGACTTCTCGTTTCACAGGAGGGCTCCGAGTATGTACTCTGTCTTATACCCCAGCTCTTCCTCTAATTTCTATGTCTTGGAGGAGGATGTGTGCATGCGTGTGTGTGCTTCAGTGTGAATTTACGAGCGAAAGAAATAAGAGCAAGGGCCAACCCAAATATTTAGTGCAGTGGAGGTTTTGACGGAGCAAGGAGTGAATGAGAAGTCCGGGCTAAGACCTCGGAGAACCAGATGTGCAGATTTTGATCTCCGCCTCAGTCCGGTGGGACTTCTGTAAATCCATCACGATCATTGTCTGTGTCCAGGACAATTTCTTCTCTGGGCTCCCGGGGAGGGACAGATTGAGATATTCAGGGCAGGGCTCCGCAGAGGGATGAGATCAGGCTCGCTGAGCGTCTTCGACCTCCCCTGGTTTAGTGGAAGCTGAAGGCATCCAGCACATCCCAGGAGGCAGTCCACGTGAGGTTGCGCCCTGTTTACGTTAGATTATGCTTTGAGCATTCAAAGTTCAATTCTGCTTTCTTTACACTGGCGCAAGCACATTGCACATGGCAATATGTGGTCATTTTGATTTAGGAAGGCTGTTAAAAAGTGCCCAAAGTGCTAGATAAGAGCTCGCAAAATCAACGTGCCCCTTAAAAGAGCAAATTCTGGTCTCGATTTCACCAAGGCACCAGCCACCCTGAGTGAACCCCACTATCTTTTCTGGGAATGCCCTGGTTTTTCTGCCGCCAGCGAGGCCAGAATTTGGTCTGGCCCCACCTGCCCTCATTAACTCCAAAAAAGCCCTTTCTGTTTGCTGACGACGGCTATGTGAGGGCAGCGACATTTCAAATTCTCAAAACCTTGTGGTGCCTTTTCTTGTGGTGCTTACCCTTCGCAGGACTTCAGTCAAGGCAACCACTTGCATCAAACAGCAACGCTAGTACTTTTCCTCTGTATTACGTGCCAGTGCAGTAACAGACTTTAATGTATACGTATATAAATATAGATATATAGATATATTGCTATAGTTATAATTATATATATATAATTGAGGTTCTGATGCCACTGTATGGGGAATGGACCATTCCTCTGCAGGATTATACACTGCTCGAGTGAAACCAACAGCTCAACGTCCTGTAAAGCGTTACAACCTTGGCAAGGAGCTTCTCCTTCCCGCCTTCATTTTTCCGGCTCCCTTTTCTCCTCCCCGCTCCCAGAAACGCACTCCGGCGAAAGCGGCTGTTTCGCACCGTAGCAATTTCTCCAAATAGCTCTCCCCATCGCCAGCATATGCCGCAAGGCAACATCTTCCTCCTGACGCGGTATGGGGAGGTCTCCCCTTGCCGTGAAAGGAGGACGATGGGCCCAGCGGGGCGGCATCCCAGGGTGGCATCCCGGGGCAGCATCCTTGCCTTTTCTTTGCACCGAGGCGATGCAACCCACCGGGTGGCAAGCGGCGTTATTCTCCCGCTAGCGAAACCATCCCGCTGGCGAGCCTCTCCATCTCACCTTCCCCAGCGAGACACCAGCTTGGTGTATTCTTCTTTTTTTGCCTCTTCGGATGCTCGGTTTCCCGTGCTGCTCCGAGCGAGCCGAGCGCCGCAGCCCTCGCTGGCGGGGAGGAGGGAAGATGTTGGCGGTTGGCTTTGCTCACGGGAGTAATTCTGCCTGACTTCAAGGTGGGGGGACGACTTCTTTTTGTCAAGGGACTGCTGGGTTGGGTCACTCGTCACCTTATCGTTACCTTTGAAGTATTGCTGAAACTACAGACAGATGACAGAACAGATGTTGAGTAAGGTATTTTCTACTAAAGGGAACAACACCAATAATACTGTAAAAGGTGCTAGAATCAAACCTC
Source organism: Larus michahellis (assembly GCF_964199755.1). NCBI lineage: Eukaryota > Metazoa > Chordata > Aves > Charadriiformes > Laridae > Larus > Larus michahellis. The sequence continues at coordinate 128,742,804 of NC_133898.1, forward strand.
ATTTTATATACTTTGGTTCTTAGATTAAAAAAAAAAAAAAAAACAAAAATACACAGAATTCTTCCTGTGCAGCCTTACTGTAGATTGCTATAACCAACTCTTTATCCAAAAAAAAAACAAAAAAAAAAGTGAAAAGGTTAAAAAAGGACAAAAATGAAGCGATCCTGTATAAAGTGTAACAAATATGACTTTCCTATATAAATGTAAATGATCAGACATATATTAAAATGCACTTGAGGCAGGCAGCAAGCAAGAAAAGCTTTTGAAGCATCCTTTTTAATGCACAACACCTGTCTTTTTCCGTTGGGCTTGTGCAAGAGGGAATGTCCGAGTCACTTTTATTTCCTTTTAATTCCGTTTGTGATTTTTGGGAAAAGGAAAGAGGGGTGGAAAGAGGGTGGGAGGTTTAGCTGGAATATTCACCTCAATTTCTTTTTTTTTAAAATTTTGTTTTGTTGTTAGTTTATGACATTGGTGACAGTGTTTGTACTCACACTTCATTTCTCAAATGCTTTTGAAAGCTTTGTTGCCTGCCCCAGGTGCTGAGCATAACTCTTACCTCAAGAACACTTACAAAAAAAGTCAATTGTTTTTTCCCATCTCTGGAGAATTAAAGAAAACAAATGACAACAGAAAAAAAAATAAAAAAAGGCAAACAACCAGCAGTGAATGAAGGAATGAAAAATAAAATAGAAAGAAGTCAAAGCAGAGGTTTGGTGATCAAACCGAGCCATTCTGGTGCTTTTCCCCTTTTTGTGTTGCTAATGATCAAAATTACATGAGATGGGCTTAGACAAGTTTGTGGTCTTAGGATGTAGCAAAAAATGTATTTAAAAAGAATACAAATTCGCATGGAAAAAACTCTGATGGAACATTTAAAGAATGGCTGTTTCAATGTCAGACGTTTAATGTTAGCATGTGTGTGTGCTGTATATACCTTTTCATGTGTGACATGTACAGTTGACTGAGGAAAAAAACAAACATATGGAACCGAACAAAAAATAATAATCAAATGCTATTTTATCAGATGATGCACTTTTTCACCTTGATGAGAAGCCACTGTTCACAACTATGCAATCTTCCAGTTTCTCTCTATATCTCCTCTCTCCAACCTCAAATTTCCCAACTATTTTCCGTAACCTAAACCGTTTTTTCTTTTGTACAAAGAAACACAAAAAGTTCCAAACTCTGGTTCAAGGTGAGAGTGCTACTGTGACTTTTCTCAAACGATAAGAGCTAACAAACAGACAAACAAAAGGGGTTTGGTTTGGTTTTCTTTTTAAGAAAAAGGAGGTTCGGACATGACCCTCTTTATGTTCTCTAAGTGAATCGATGTTTTCTACATGTGCCAGGCTTCTGTTGACTGTTTTTGGGTTTGATTTTGTTTCTTGGTTCATTTTTCTCTCTCTTGGGTTTTAGGATTATTTTTTTTAATCATTTCCTTATGTACTTCTTTTCTTTTTTACTTCTGGTTTTGTATTGTAGGTATTGGGGATGTGAAGACGAAGGTGAAATTTGGCTTAACTTCAAGTGTTTTAGTACATGTGTGTGCTATATGTATATAGTTTTCTACATAGAAAATTTTACGCGCTTTTTAACGCACTTTACGACTTGTATGTACAAAGTTGTCTATATAGAAAATGTAGTGAGTGTTACCCAGCCTTCAAAGAAGAGAGTTTTGATTAAGAGGAGTTAAGATGTTTGAGTATCTCACGCGCACATGCGCGCGTGTGTGTATTATATACTATATTATATATTATAGAAATATATAATAGCGTATGTCCGCGTTAGGGTGTGTATAATATATACACACATCCAAACACATGATCATGCCCATCTATACCATAACACTAGAGGTTTTGTATTTCTTTAAGGTTTTCAAGCTACAGTAAATAGCCTGGCTCTACTGGGTAAACTTCTTCCCTGTCCTTAGACAAAAGGTAGAAAATTGCCCTCCCCTGTTATTCACAGTGCATATTCCTGGGGGAGGGAGGGGGATTTAGCCTTTATAACCTTTCTTTTCCCACCCCAGTTTGCCAGCGGGTGAGAGTGTTGGTGAGGAAACAGGGTCGTCCAGTGATGAGCTCAGGAAACCACGAGACCACGCGATGTGGCTGCCATGTCCCCTGCCCACCACCCACTCACCATGCAACTTAGAGCACATCACTCCCACTTCTCTGTGCCTGTCAAACTGGGGTTACTAACGCTTACCAAGCCTTTAAGCACTTTGCACTCGTGGTCCCTCTCTGCAAATACCGCAGGGTCCCCTTCAATACCAGTGGGAGGTGATTTGGGCCAGTTTTACAGTGAGATCTTCACCAGCCTACCCCTTGTCCTCCATCTCTTTTCTGTTCAGGAAGCCCACTGCTGCCGCGTTGGGCCATGCTTTGACCTTCATTCCCTCATCATCACATTTTAAATGAGCATTGTTGTGCTTCTCCTTCCTTCCACTCAAGGCTTCCCCATCCTTGGGAGCCACGGCCCACCATGCTAACACTTTTCACATCCCTTTATCAGACTCTCCTCTGACATGGTGCCTCCTGGCACTAAAACAACTTGGCAAAGGGCAAAACCTTGGGCTTCTGCCATTAGCCCACTCTTGGCCTACAAACTACAGACCTGGTGGTCTTGACCCTTATGGGTCCCTTCCAACTTGAGATATTCTGTGATTCTATGGTCTCAAGTTTCTTGGGGTAGGGCAGATGAAACTCCATTTCTGACTCATTGGGCACCTGATTTAGTGAAGCTCTTCCATGTGACCAAGGGACAGCTGGGGCTGGGTATCACACACAGCTGTGGATACAGAAAGGACCCTTCCTGAAGCCAGCAAAAGTGGGAAGGATGAGGGGAATGGATTTGTGTCATCTCTTCCATGTGTCAGTGGAGACACAAGTGTCCACATCAGTCTGTGGCAGCATGTGTGCTTCTTTCAGCCAGTCTTTTGCACTTGAGTCCTTAACAAGAATTTCATGTCAGCCTTCCTACTGAAGTTAAAGCCACATTTATCTGAAAACAACCGTAGTGGAAAAGCTGGGGACAGTCTTCCCATCTTGCATGACCTATGGCTTCAGTCGTTGTCAGCCAGTTGGTTGATCTGTAAATCCAGGTGGGCTCAGAACCCTCCTGTGGGTGCTTCATGTAACTCAGTTCTCTAGAAAGCAGCATTCATACCTAAATAACTTATTGCAGGACACCTCCCTCAGCCTTACACGTTACACATTGTCTGTTTAATGGTATAATATGTAACACAGCTGAATTGCCTCAAGTGTCTACTTATCTGCTCTTCCTGCACAAACGTGGGCTTTTGCATCTACCTGGGCTGACAGGTTTTAGTCTCTGGTTGTGGCTGATGTTTGCGAGGAGCTGTGGTTGTCCCCTGGATTTGCCATTAGGATGCGGGCATTTGTGGGCTGTGTTAATAGTCAATCCCACACAAGTCAAAGAGTATTTCTCCCCCCTGACTCCCTTTAAGGCAGAACACCTAATTTCCTTCCCTGAAAATGTAGCGCTGAGAGGTGCCCACCTGAGGAGGCCAAGTGGAGTCATCCTCTGCCCCAGTTAGCACCTTGTACTGAAGCCTTAAGGAAAATGATGAAGTTAGTTAGTTTTCTAATTGCTAGGTTCAGCGAATGGAGGAACCAAAAGCGCAAGTTTGACTCAATCCATTATCTTGCAGCTAAAATCTTCTAAATTCTTACACCCCAGTTTCTTAAAGGGAGTAACTTGCAAAGTCTTCTTCCTCTCCACCAAGAAAATCTATGTAAGGGAAAGAAATACGTGGAGGATGGTTGGCAATATATTCTTTCTCTCCAGGCAGCTCAGCCCCTTCAAAGCAAAGCAAAGCACCCATCAGAGTTACAATAAAAGCAGAGCTGTGTTTCAGTTCAAAATGCCTTTTTGTGATATGAAGAAACAAATCTTTAAGAGCGAGTTTGGCAAACAGCAGGAGAGGTTCATTTTGTGAGCAAGTATAAAGCCACTTGCAGCTTTCAGACCCTAAGAGAGCATATTTCTTGATACCACACACACCCCCTGGTTGGGGATGTTTGTTCAAAGTACTTTGCCTGAGCATGGGATCCAGCCCTCTAATTTAGCCAGAAAAGCTTGTTATCCAGCAAGTTATCAAGGTCCCTTCCATACTCAAGAGAGACAGCAAGATATCTCCAGGTAGGGATTCATCCTGCTTGGTTTCCAGTTTAGATCTGTTCTGTGCCCTTTGGCTGGTTACATTTAGGTGAGTTGAATCCCACCAAAAGTGGACAGGATTTACCACGCTTCCAAACCATGGCTTACCATGAGGCTTGTCCTCTTTCCGCTCTGCCAACGAACATTCAAAGTTATCTCCTTCAGCAGAGCTCCATGCTTGCTCAGGAGCCTCTACCAAAGTGGCACCTTCACATCAGGCGGTCCCCTTCCAGGACTGAAGGGTATCAGGCCGCAATTCAGAGTGGGAACCGCTCAAGAGAGGGGGGATTTGATTTTCTTTAGTGATACACACTTTCTGTGACAGTCTTCTGGTCACCCTAGGGGTTCACAAATACACCTTGAAAATTAATGCATGATCAAAAACCTGTGTGTTTTCCTAAAGGATAAGGTCATTCTTTGGCTAAGTGAAAAGGAAAAAGTAAAATCTGAGCTACAATGGTGACTTGTTTAGTAGATTCACACAGCGAGGTGGTAACAATCGCATTGGCTTCTTCTGCTCATTAGCAATCTGTTCTGGTCAATTCTCCTCATTTTCTTTAATTCAGCCATGACATTGTAAATGACATGAGAATAAAGCTCAAATTGCCACCGTTTGCAGAACAGCTGGGGAATCATACTCCTTCCAGGGCACCCTTCCTACCTTTGCAAGAAGATCAGGAGATGTTCGAGCAGCAGCAAAGGGGCTGCCTAGCCCAGAGCTTCAAACTTCTTTTTGTCTGTGTTTCACGTAAAGCACCTGAGAGCTCCTGACATTCCTGGTAATATGTGACTCCCGTATCCTAGGATATGAGGGTGTCACGCCCTTCCTTTGCTGCACATGTCACTTCATGAACGAGGCTGGTCCAATGGCCCAAAGAAGAGCTTTTACCAACCATGCCTATGCTTATTGGAAAGATTTTCCTGTATCCAACCTGGTTCCCCCTTGCTATCGTTAAACCCACTGCTTTTCATCTTCATGTCTTTTCTCCTGTGGAAGCACCAGGTACATATTGTCCTGCATTGATAGACTAAATTTAAAAGCCGGGAAGCCCAAGGCTATTCCAAATCCCTCCCAAGATGTTGTGATGAGAAGTAACTGAAGAGCCCCAGTCATCCAGGTGCCTTAACAAGTCTCCTTTTGGGAATGCAGAGCAAGCAGCCAGATCCCACCAGGTACCAACACCAGTCACACCAATGCCCGGTCACTTCAGTGGTACCATTTTTCTTGCCACGTATCTGCTGTTGCTTGTAAAGAGCAACAGAATCCATCAAGGGGCCGCCCTTCTATCGAAGCCTTGTTTCATTGGCCATCATCAACAAGCCCAAGCCGATATTCACGAGCATACATTGGTGAATGTAGCCTCAAGCGTTCCCAAGGTGTGCTGCTTCCCCTTGGCCATCAGAAAGGGAGGGGAAATGGTTTGTCTTTCTTTCACTTATGTTCAACCCCAGCAGATTCCCCTACTGTAGAGTCCACCCTCTTTTTCTGCCGTTGTGCACTACTAGTACCCCTAGAACACAGGCTATTTCTCAGAGCTGTTTTATCAACATTAAAAGTCATGAAAAATCAATGGGAATATTTCCCTTGGAGATTACTAGTTTGTAGGAAACACTTCTGATTTACTTTCCCCTTTCCTCCCTGCTTTCCAAATGACATTATTTCTAAATGGGCTCTAATATCAATATCAATATCAATATCAATGTTAGTAGGATCCATTGATTAAGCTGTGAATCAAAGCTCACTGCTGTGTTGAATATACATATGTTAACGACAGTTGCGTTAAGCCAAATTTAGCAGCTGGATTCTTCAACATCCCTTTGTTTTGTATCTACCTCACTATGATTTCTTTAATTTCTTGTGATTTAGTGTTGTATACAATGTCAGAGGTGATATGTAGATAAAAATATATATATATATACAAATATATATTTTTTGCTTTGCAATAAAGCTCAAAGCTATAACACGAATATTCATAAAATGTCATAATCTTTATTGTAATGTTCCCTTCTTAGTTGTAAAATCCTGTCTGGATCCTATTTTCCTGTACACTAGAATCGATATTGTGTTCATGAGTGAATGGCTATTATTTGTGTTACTTTTCCATTTAAGTGATTTTTTTGAGATGTGAGATAGACACCAGGATTGTCAAACATGAATTGGTTTACTTTTTCTCTCCCCCCCACCACAAATACAGCCTGTTTGTAACTGGAATCAAACAGCGAAATTGAAAGGAAATGATTTGCAGTCCTGATCTTTCAATTTTGGTTTGTCTGGTCTTAATGTTGAATTTGGTAGGAGGCAGAGAGGGAGAAAAAAAAAAAGAGGGGCTATTAGGATTGATGAAAGAAAAATATGTTCAACCGTTTCCATTTGGGTGAAGTAATTCTTTGAAATAATTGAAATGTGGCCCTTCCCTGAGCATGGGGACCACACTCGTCAAAATTAACTCTTGCCATTGAGAAGTTGTGTGTCTAATGGCAGTCACTGACCCAGAGTTACTAATCCAGGTCCTTACTATGGGAATGGAGAGAGACAAAAATTTCCCTAGGACGGTTCACCCCATGCTAAGGCACTTGTCTTATGGGGGATGCATCTCCTTTGGGACGGCGGTGTCTCCCCGTCTCTGTGAATGGAGCTGAGAAGACGAGCTCACATTAGATACTTCAACTCTATGGGCTAAAACCAATTTCAATGACTCCCATCGTCAACGCACAAATATCATCCTGGCAAACGAAAACTGTCTTAGTTTTTGGTCATGTGCATTATTCTGAGCCACATGGTACCTTGTGTTCTGTCTATGGAAGGAGTGAGGAAGGTGGGAGCTCCTGGTACAGTGAGCAGGACCTTGCTTACCTCTTCTATGCCCATGTGGTGGAAAATGTCCTTGGACCGGGTGACTAGCCAGAAATGCCGTAACGTCCAACACCTGGCACAGAAATGCTGGTTGAGTCCTACAGTGTGGGGAGGAGTGGCAGGGAGGACTGTTGAGGTGGACTCATCTGTTTATTCCCAGTAGAGCCTTTCCGAGAGCCTCACAGCTTGATTCTGCCACCTAAAATATGAGGGGACAAAGCCCACTTCTTCCCAGTGCAATCCTTCCTCAACCCCCACAATGCTCCCATAGGTTGGAATTAGAAAAAAGCATCAAGACCCAAATGCCGAGACTCTTTGCTTGATAAGAAAACATTTCCATGGATCTGAAGCATTGACTTTAGTGGGAGCAGAATGAGGGGAATCCTCTCCATTTCCTCTCCATCAGACTGCGGGGAAGCTAATATTTTTCCCCCATTGCTTTGTCAAAGCAAACAAAAACTTAGTGACCAGAAAGAATTGGACACAAATGGAGTATGACATATTTTTTTAAAAGCGGGGAGAAAAAAATACCATTGAACTTAAATCCAGCTATTCCATCTGGGGAAAAAAAAAAAAAAAAAAAAAAAGAAAAGAAACGTGCAGGAAATGAAACCCAAACATGAATAAATCTCAAATAAATCTCAGTGGAGAAAGTGTTAGTGGGTTTTACCTAAAGCACAAGACAGGACTGCAAAACATGTATTTAGACTCGGTTTCATGAGACCCCTTCTGCGTAGTCTTCGCTCTAAAATTGGCACAATTGTTCAGTACAAACAGCATTTTTTTCCTCATTCTGATCTGGTGTCTGTACAAATCTGGCTTGGTTTTTGGTTTGTCTTTATTATTTTTGTTGCCTGTTCCCAGCTATTTCTATTTTTATGGTGTAGTATTTTGTCTATAGGGAATGAAATACAGATGTGTTCATGAAATTGTATAGCAGATGGAATTACAGGTTGGAGTTGATATGAAAAAAAAAAACTAACAATGAGAAAAATATCTATATGAGAAGTATGCTTCCAAAGTGTGTGTTTGAATTTGAGCATTTTGTCATTCTACTGAGCTTTTTGAAAGGTTTATTTTGAAATAATGAGACTTTATGAAGGTTGAGGGTTTTGAGATACCAAAAAGCACAATTATCGTTAAACTGTTATAATTTCATTGAGGTTCCATTATGTTATTTCATTCTTCGCCTATCTGAACATTATAAACCCAGAATTTTGACATGAAATACATAATACTTTATATCCGTTCACTAATCATCTTGCATTAGGCAAAAGGGAGAGATGCAGCAGTTTCATTTCTGCTCAGAAATCATGCAGAATTCCTGGCCTTATTTGTTCTTCATTTGCTTTAAAAATAGGATTGAATTTTGTACTTAGTGGTTGTTCTCTTTGACACCTATTATAAAGTCAAAAAGGTTTCCTTTTAACTGAGTGACAAAGAGTCTATGCAGTAAAGGGAAGAGACAGCTTGGTTTTTATCACATCTGCAGTGAAATGTGGTTTTGGAAGGCCTAGGTCATTGAAATCACTCATGGATCTGATTTGGTCACACTGATAAATGTTAACGAGGGGGCAGGTTTGTCCTTGTTGCACTCCACAGCTACAGGCAGAGGCACTGGATAAAGCAAGTGTCTGAAGTAGTGTTAACGGTGTCCTCAGATGTTCAGAGGGCTGGTGGGTTGTCTGATGAAATGGGAGAGTCTTAAGCATTTATTTTCCTTCACCTCTTTGTCTGAAAGGAGCTCAGATTTTCTTTCCTTACTCTCACAAGTATTTCCACTGATGCTAATGGGATGGGTTTGGCTTTGTTCATGGAAGCATTTCCTTGTCACATCTTCTTGTTTCTTTTTACTGTGGTTGTATCATGATGATTTGCTAATGCTGACTTCAAGGTTTTATGTCCTTCTGTAGCATCAGGTCTGCTTTACTGAGAAGCTCTGTGTGTCTCTTCCATCATGTGCAGTATCTCTGTGGAGGAAAGAGTGTTTCTTCTATGATCATGATCACTGCTGCGCTCTCTGCTCTTTCCAAGGTGGTAAGACTGTTCTTTTCTATAAAGGTCCCATTTATTTTGGCAGCTGTATCATGAGCAACATTTTCCTCTTGCTTCAGCTATGTAAATGCAGGAGAGCTTTGCCAGCTTCCATGGAGCTGGCTCAACATTTATCCTGGCATAGAGCAGCAGCATCCATTGGTGAGAAGGGTGTGCTATTTGAGCGGGAGTTGCCTCTCTGGTGATATAATAGCATTGTGAATGTCTTCTGCTGTCCCTCTTACTGAAGAGAAGATTTGGGTAAAGGGTTGAGCAGGTTTTGGCAATGGAGCCCTTACAGAAACCAAGACTCATCTGATGTGGATCAAGGGTCTCCTGAGATCCCTTAGGCAGCAGAGCACTGACAGACACGTTCACCTCTGGAACTCTGTTTTGTTTTCTTGTGGTTTTCTCCTAAGATTTGGAGGCACAGAGCCCTGCAGAGAGTCAGAGTTGGCTAAATCACGGCTCAGGTCAAGTCAAGATTGTTGGCAGCAGGTGAGGGAGATGTCCATGCTATTAAAATGCAGACTTGTGTCTGAGATATGAAGGTGAAACCATGATTTGAGGACTTCTGGGTCCTTTAACGGCTGTATGGTTGGGCATCAGGACATGCCCAGGCTCATATGCTAAAGGGGAGACCAGTGCACCATCAGAAGATCCTTCAAAAAAATATCAGAGCTTAAAATACATATAAAATGTACTGCAATTTGAAATCCTTCTCTGAAATATGGACTTACTTAGCAAAGGGGACTAAAGACATACTGCCTGAGGTGGCAACTGTGTATGGCCATTCCACTGTCAGGAAAAGGTGGTTGTTCAAACAAGTGATGGATCATCTGAAACCTGAAGAGAATTAGCCTGGAATCACCAAAGCGGTCATGCCACCCAGCCCACAGTCCTGCCTGACCGTAACTTGACTAGATGTACAAGGAGGAGGTGTAAGGGTGGTAGATGCTGAAAGGATAATCTTCCCCCTACTCAGTGGGCCTGGCCCATCCCTGAAGCTGGCTTGAATCGCAAACATGTACCTTGAATTACATTTCTGAAGTGATAATGACATTAGCTGTGAGGACACTCAGCTCTTCTTGGTGCCAGTCCCTCTTTGGATCATTAGCTCAACACCGATGACATCACTTGGCAGTGAATTTCTTACAGATCTGCCTGGGCACCAGATGAGCGTTGTACTCCCCAGCCAATTTCAGTGTTCGAGACGAACAACCAAACTCCCTTGCTGGTGGACCTGCTTGGGGTCTCATCTCATGATCTAGGATGCTCTTTATATACCACTGAAATGCAGGGGGAGGAGTTGAATAACACTTGGATGTGCTCTGAATATGTAAAAGCTCTAGACTTGATAAGAGCCACAGATTATTATCCCATTCCTCTTTGGTTCCTTGTCTACGTCCACACTAATAAATTAAACAGCACAGGACCTCGGAACAGGCACTGGCACTCAGCTGTCAATATTGTTCAATTGTATGTGGGGTCCTTGGCACGGTTTTGGCTGGGGACATCTAGCATTGACCCAAACAATCCCCTACCTGAGGATTTAGCAGGCGCTTTGGTTGTGGGCACCCCGTCTTGGAGGCTAAGGGAGACTCTCACAGGGAGAAAGAATGGGCCCTGGCAGTGTTTTGTTTATTAGAGGTATAGGTAACATGAACCTCACCAGCTGCCAGTTAAATGGCATGACAAGCCATGGTGTGATAGTCAAGAGGAGGTAGTGTTAGGCTAGACCTGCAACCAAGTCCCTGCTTAATAAGAGAGACAAGGTTTGAGGGAGAGATCATATCTTTTACTAGAAATATATATTTTATTATTAAAATACCTCCCCCTTTAAACTGTGCCTCTTCTATTACCTTAGACTATGCCAGCTACCAAAATGTGACTCAGAAGTGTTTAGAAATGTCTAACAATGGATTTTGTCTCAGCATCATCATTCTAGCGTTAACGAACTTTTGTGGCCCTTTAAATCCTTGTGGCCTGCACCCTGTTCTTGTCCCAGGGTACACACCAAAGCCAGAGACTTCAACTTTGCAAGGTGCCAAAGGTTTCTTATTAAGTCCAAAAATACCATCCCTGCTTTCTGTGGAGCTGAGGGGATCAGTATGTTCCAGGAAGAGCCCAGAATTTTTTTGCTCCATGCCTTCCCTTTGTTATCCTGCCAACAGAGCCTCAAGGACAGCATATGGCCTTATTACACTTGCTTTTTATAAAAAAAATAAATTCAGACTCCTCAGTGCTGCATGAGTTTTAATGGTGTAAAATGTGCTGTGTTTATGCGAGTTTCCCTCCGACAAGTAAGATATTTCTGCAGAATTCAGCAGCTTCAGAGCTGGCTGCATTTTCTTGCAATAATTCCTTATTTTTTCAGGCTAGGGCAATGATTGCTTCCCCCCAGTCCAAGGCTGATTTAAAATGTAATTGTTTGCCTTCTTCCCAAAATGCTTCCTCAGCTCCAATGCTCACTAGGAACTCAGCCTTGGGCTTTCTCAAAACTCATAGCCAAAAGAGCTGAAAGAATTTGCATCAAGTGAACGCTGGGGAAGTGTTTGGCATGGCAACTTGAGATTGGGTTAAGAGTTCACAGATTTGGTAAAGCAGATGGCTGCACATCTCTCTGGCTCACTTGGATTTGCTCGCTCTGTCAGGTCCTGTATTCAGTGCATCAGATGCTTTTGAATTATTACTTTTTTTTCTATAAATATGAAACTTTTTTATGGGAGAAAACAAAAGCATTTTCCTCTTCTTACATCATGACACAAGCAGCCCTGATCCATATCAACCAAATACAGGTCATTCAAACAGCGGAGATCACCCATAACACTTTATTGGAGCAGTACGTTCCTTTCTCAGGAAAAGAAGAGCCTGGTTTACCTGGAGAAAAAAGACAGCTGAAATGACTGTGGTATTAAAATTTATACCAAATTGCATGATTTTTAAAAATGGAGAATTTCAAGCGAATGCAGGAAAGAGCGGTTGGCATCAGTGAAGAATATAGATGAATGTAGATAACATCAGTGCCGTTATCTCCACATTGCTGATGTGCAGCATCGCTACTCTGATACAACCCTTTCAGTCATGACTTTCTCCGCATCGAACTATTTGGCTGAAATTGCCAATGGAGATGTTCCTTGGAGCCCACTGTTGCTTCAGCCTTCGTGATGGGATATTGGGACATTGGACAAAAATTCTTTAGCGTTGCTGTTCCATCCATCAGCACTGCAACTCCCAGCCTACTTTCTTTGAGATATGTTTGATGTACCAGGTAATTGAAGAAACGATTCTCTGCTCACTTCTCATTTAGTCTAATCTGAAAAACTGTTTAAGCAATGACTAAAGTCTAGTTATTTTCGTGTCCCATGGCTACCTCCATAGTTTATTTTGCTACTTGAGGAGTTCCAGAAGATACGTCCTTCAAACTTGCAAGCTTTAGCAGCCCAGTGTGCGGTCAGAGGTTCTTCCCCTAGCTGTGTCCAGGCTGTGTTACCATGGTAGGATCTTAGAGTGCTTTGCTTTTGTAGGCACTAAGAAGGACACTATGAGAATACCCTACCATTTTAGTTCCTTGAGAATTTGTCTTAGCAGCAATAACGTAAGCTTTTAGTACACGGCTTATTTACTATTCTTTATTAAGGTATCTTTTGTCTCCATCACCATGACAATTAGTCACCCCTCTGTACCTTATGTGGATACATGTGAGGCAAGATATTGCTACTCAGTCATTCTCCCAGAGCAATTTTATTGCTTCCCCTTGCTCTTTAGCAAGAACTGAAAAGGTCTCCCACAGAGCTCCAGTAGGAATCTCTGAAGTTTTAAGATTTTGACTGAGTCTCCGCTAGAAATAGGATCTCATCCATGTAAGTGATTCTTGGCCCTTCAGCTTTCCGTTTGCTCCAAAACATTCTGGCTGCTTTGGGAGGCAAAAAAAAAGATAAAAAAATCAATAACTTTTGCAATCTAAGGTGATATTCATCTCACCTGACTTTAGACATCTACAGCGTGGATGCCCTGCATGAGTAGATTAATGAACGGAGGCCACTTTTACAGCCTGTAGAAATGAATATGCGCTTCTGGGATGCAATTCCTGTCACCGTAAAACAGCTGCCCACACTTTGTCAGATGAATCATGTCCTAGAAATGTCTGTGTCTGTCTTGACTTTAGAAGAAGTCCAAGACACTAACTTGAATACAAGCATCAATCTCTGTTCAGATAATGAGGTTCCCAGTGTCTCAAGACCAAAATCAATTTTTAAAGTGTACTCTGCAGCCTGCTTACCTGTCAAGGTGATCTTCTGTTTCTTACACACTTTATGGGTGTGGAAGGAAAAGAACTTCTCGCGTTCAACATAATGAGTCAAGTTGGTGACATTACAATTTCTACTTCTGCAAAACATCTCATTGGAAACTTTATGGTCAGTTTACACCTTATTTGTATGGTAGAACTTCCAAACAATCTAGTTTTCATCTTCTTCCCCAACTCAGGGTTTCAGTAGAGAAGTGTCACCTGCTGAAACTCTAGTCATTTCAGTCTTGGTCATCTATCTTGGTCATAGTCTCACCAGACTTGGTCATAGTCAATTTTGCGTAGCTTGTTAATTCAGATAAGCTTGCAGCACAAGGTAGCACAGCCTTAAACAGCTGAGATCAGCCTGCCAAGCCCCTCCAAAGGGGCACTGTAAGGTCCTTCAGCACCTCTTCCAGATTTTTACTGCACCATATAACAACAATTCAAAGGTGTGAACTGCAATGTCTGCTGCCTTACAGTTGGAGAGGAAATCTTTCCGCGTACCCATCTCTCTTGCACAAAACTGACATCTTTTTCTGGCAGAACAAGTGGCGTAGTTTGTTCTCATCTTCCAGAGGTTTTAGTGGAGTAACATCAAGGATCCAGTGCTGAGACATTCCCTGTGCATTCCATAAAGCACAGATCTTGCAGATTTCTTTGTAGACATCTTGCTGGAATCTGGATGCTATGAGCTGCTGCAGCAATCAGTGTCCTTGCATGACCCAATGAACAAAACGCGTTCGGTTCCCAAAACCACTGGCTAAGGCTGCAGTCAAAGGCTGCACACAGATGACCCAACCGGGAAAAGAAACTACAGGTGCATGTAGATGAGAGGAACTGGTCTGACACCTGCTGTGGAAAAGAAGCTGAGATGCCTTGGCATGAAATGGAGGAACAAGAAATTAAAACAGCTGTTACTCCAAGATGGATTGATGAGTTCAAGACGGAATAGAACAGCATTGAAATGTGTCAGTGCTTTAGAAAATCCAAAGCTCCACGCATTTTTAAGAGCTTGGAGAGAATGAATATTGCTGGTAAGATTCATTTTATCTGACTTAGATAACTAAAAGTTAGCTCTCCAAACTCAAGTTAGTGCTGCTCAACTTTCTCTTTGATTCTCGGAGAATAATACTCACCTCTCCTAGCAGAGATATCTAAAGTAGGAGAGATGAATCGGTCTCTGGAAATGCCTATTTCTTGCCACCGACTACAAAAGAAGCCAAGGGTGATTTTTCTAACACAATGTGGAGATCACAAGCTATTTTCACTAGGCATGCAGCAAATTCTTCTGTGTAAGAATGAGGCAACATTCCTGCTTCTTCCACCCACGATTCATCAGAGAAGTTCAGACATTATCATCCAAGGGGCAAAGCCACTCTAGAGGGTCGATATCTTTGTTGTATCCTAGAATAATGAAGCCTGCTCCTCTCAACTAGCCTCAGAGTCTTGCATTCCTAAGTTTTACGTAGTCTAATTTTAAGCAACTTGGCTTATCAGACTTTGACAACTTTTATAGCTCAGGAGCTTGTGCTTTAAGCATCTGAGTATTTTCTGGGTAGGCAGTAAGGAAGTCTTCATGGACATTCTGGCCTTTCAACCTTTTTGGGTTAGGCTTGTGGTTCACTGTCTTGCTGTTGCTTAGAGTTTGGGAGAAGCAGTGCTTTTCCTTTCACAAGGATTTTTGTTGCTGTTGTTGGGTTTCTCTCTGTCTTTTAAATTGATTTTTCTTTAGAATAATGATCATGGCTAAAGGAGTGCTCTTGCAGTGAGGCAGCACTCCTAGCACATACCTCCGAACTTTGACTGCTTTTCCACTGGCTCATCAGGCTTCCAGACGAATGCCTCAGTTAATGAAAGCCCAGGGTACAGGCGCACTGTGATGAGAATGTGTCTAATCCTGACACTTTCCTCTTTAAAGGGACAAGCATTCCTCCTGACTAGGGACTTTGTCAAGTATTTTACTTTTCTGTGAGCCAGATTGATACGAGCTCCCGCGATGTTAGGTAGACAGCACCAGCAAAGGTAGGCTCTTCTCAAAAAGTAGATAGTTTTTAAAAATAAGGTAATCAAGGTGAAGTGGCAGGTTTGCCACGTGGAGGAGCTTCTCAGGCCAAGATCAAGGTGTGCTGTGAGAGAGGTGTGGGTTCCTACATGGAGGGGCTTTGCAATGAGGAGCTGAGGAGCAACGGTGGAGCTGACTGCAGGGGTCAAGCCTGATGGGACGATGTAGTGTCTGACGGAACAAATGTGTGGCTACTGACACAACAAATGTGTGGCTACTGACACAACCAAGAGCACCTTGTGCTGGATTTGTGCTGTTTCTTACAGCCTCACAAGTGTTCAGCATAAAATCTAAAGGGAGGCAGGGATGGAAGACCTTGGAAAAAACATTTGTCTTTATCTTCATTGAGCTCCTAACATTCATCCAGCTTCCTCCAGCCTCTGTCTGGGGCTTCATTAGCTGAAGATTGAGGATGACACTTTCAAAATGCGAGGTTTTTTCTTTTAATATAAAACATTCCTTCTAAGTAAATCTGCAGCCTTTCCCACCTGAGTATCATATATTTACTTACCTAGACATTTGGAGCGGGGAGAGAAGTTGAAAGAGGGATTAATCTCATTTAATTTTTACTTGCTAAAAGTTAAAATGCCTTGTCTAAACTCTTTGTATCCCCTTCCTCTACCACCACTGGAAGGAGACGGGCACCTTCGGAGAGGAATTCATCCCACATATCTCACACCACTTTTTTGGGTCTGACTTTCTGGTGAGTAACTTGAACTCAGATGAAACTCATCCTATTTATCTGAGTAAAGGCCACTTGAGGAGGTAGAAATTGCAGAACCAAGCACTAAATGAATTCCTGAAATACTCTTCAAGGGACAGGGACATTTCTGCTGTGAGCCCGTATTTGAGGTGGTCATGAAGTCAGCCGGATACCTCTTCTTGGAGCTGTGATTTAACCTGCAGCCTCAGGTCTTCCTGACTACTTTCAGATTACTGTGTTGTCTTGCTTAGATAAAAGTCTAGTTGGTTATAAAGTAAAACCAATGTGTTTGATGAAATTAGCAAGTTACCATCATGCTTCTACTATTTTAAAGCTTGTTTGACTCCGAAAAGTCAAATCTGGCTGCAGTAAGCCATTAAGGTGCGTGTCTAGGGCATGTGATAGGCTGGGTGGAGAGATGTACAAAGACCGGGGAGATGTATATTAGCAGTGTGCCACCAGTGACAGGCAAGCAGCAAAGTGGTGGTTCTTCTCTGAGCACTGGGAAGTTTTGCTGTAGTTTCGGAGTAGACGCGAGTATAAAGTCGAGGTACCTCAGCTGCTCTCATCCAGCCCACAGAGGCAGGGCAGTTGGGTGCACTAAGGCAATTCTGGATTAACTCCATGGAATTAAGGGGCTGAACTTGGTTTCGCCCCAGCGATTTCCTGAATTGCCTCCTTTGCGGTATATTCCACGTGCCTGCTTGCTGAGCTGTGAAGTTGGTTTTTTGGGGTAGGAGCTAAGCGTCATCCTTGAGTTAGCTCCACGCGGTGGGTTATTGCCAGGGCTGCAGTCATTTGCATCTCATCTTGATAATTTCAAAAAAGAGCGAGCCCCTTGTGAATTCATCTCTGGCTTGGAGTCATGGGGCCGGTACGGAGGATCCTTCTTTAGGGAAGTCATCTGTGGAAGAAGTCGATCCTTTAAAACGTTAAATGCACAAACTCAAATCCCGGCTGTGGGAAGCCGAAAACCAGTTTGCCCGGCCAGCAACTGGTGGGTGACGGAGGGAAGCAGCAGTTTGACGACACAAAATCACCTGTGAACTCCAGGAGCTCAGTGGGGTGGCAGAATGCCGTGACTCAAACACACAGTCGCGTCCCTCATTGAACGGTTTTTACATTTCTTTAAATGTCGGGATTTCGACAAAGTTTTCATGCTTTTTCTTAAGGCAAAAGTATATGTGCTTGTGAAATTGTGAAATTGATGTGTTATTTTGTATCTGTTAAAAAAAAAAATGTATTTAAAGCTAAAGAGCCGTTATTGTGCGGGGTTTTCTCTCAAACTGGTGCATACACTTTACATCAGGGACCTACTATACATAACAAAAATCAGTGATACAGTTACTGTAAAACCAGATACACACCTTTTACTGTAATAATAACTTTAAAAACCTTGCACTGTAATGGTTACTATTAAAAAAAAAAAAAAAAAAACCAAAAAAAAAAACCTCTTGTCAGAACTGATTTTGTATCTTTGATTATATCTGAAATTTTAGCATTTTTGTATACTTACCATGTCAACGATCGCATCCTCCATGGTTAATTTCCGGGTTCTGTTTCCTTTCCGTCTAATCAAACACGTGCATTGCTACATGTGGATGGGCAGGGTTTGGCCACGGGAACCGAGTAGGTCACCCCCCTGCTCTCGTTCAGAGACGTGCGCCCGAACGAGCCGAGCAGAAGGAAAAACAAAGACCCCTAAAACCATTTGGATGGTTTCAGACCCCGTTCAGAGTTCCAGCTGCCCCGATCATGCGACGTTTCTTTATTCTGGCGTTGTTCTGGCCACGTTGGCCGTGCAGCTCCGTCACGCAGCAATGCATTGCGAGTAGGTAGGAAATCCAAACCGACGAGATAACTTTGCAACCACTAAGTTTCTTGACTTTTTCTTTTTCTTCCCCTTTTTAAACGTTTTCTTTTTTTTTTTAAATAAGATGTATTTGGAATCAGACAGCATGGTGTTGCAATTCTTTCTATTTTTAAATACTGATACATTCTGTGTGTAAAGTCTTGTTTCTTAGCTAAGAGAATCTTAAATGTGGAGCTGAGTTCGAACCATTTTTTTCCTTGTTGTACTGTGATTTGGGAATTATTTTGATATAATCCTTTAATTTGGTAGAAGATTTCCCACACCTTCTCCCCTCCTTCCTATCATCATTTCATATTTTTTACAAAACTGAAAAAAAACAAACAAACAAAGGAACAAATAATCTTTTTTTCTCTCTTTAGGCTGTGTAATGTTGTGTTGTCCAGATTCTGTATAAAAATATGTATATGATGTATCTGATATTTGGCAGTGAACGGCTGCAACTTTAACCAATATAATTAACAAAGAAATGCATAATGTTGGTGTTTTAAAAAGTAAAAAAAAAAAAAACCTAGTTAAGATGTTTGTGTAAACTTGCATGGTTTAAAATGTACTTAGTGCATTGAGAAATGTTGTTAGGGTCCTAAGTGAAAGGCTGGTTTACTTTTTGATTCTAATGGTGATTGGTTTGTTGATCAGAATATCCCCTATACTGTATGTCTTAGTTTATTTAGCATATTTATTTTTTTTTTCTCAAGATCTAGCATAGTGTATCTATCTATATGTAATACTGTTCCTTAAAACCAGGTTGTGGAAACTGCGTTTCGTCCGGCAAAATGATGTTTTGCATCACAGTTGTGATTCAGTTGCGTTCCATTTAATTTGCTGTGAAGTCCAGGTTTTGACTTTCCTTTGGGATCTCACTTGCTGGTGGGGAGATGCTATAGAGCCCAGGCTGTGAGTGCTGCTGGGACAAGGAGGACCCGAGGGGCTTCCTCCAGTCAGACACCAGGACATCAGCGTCAGGCCTGGCGGTCCCTGACAGCGGAGGGGTATGAGGGCAGGATTTGGTCCCTCCTTCATGAACGAAGGCTGGGTTTTTCCTCTGGGCAGCATGTGTTTTATCAGGATCACAGCAGGCATCCCCTGGGTTTTCTCCCAGGATGAATTTGGATGAATTTGGCTTTTAGTGGCAGCCATCCAACACTGCTGAAATAACGGGGTACCAGCAGCGGAGTGTGGATGACCAGCCCTTGCCACCATGAGAAACACCATGAACCTCCAGCATTGGCAATAAGCTCCATGCTCCCTTCCAGAAGCACAAACCCGCCGCGTTCGAAAGGAGTTGAGTCTGGCCGATGGATGTGATGACATCCAGGACCAAACATCAATGTGGGAAGCACATGGGCAATGGTCACACTTCATTTTCACGTCTCCTGCCCCCACCACACCTCTTACCAGTTTTCTCCAAGCTTTGCTTCTGCTGAACCACCAGAATGGGGACGTTTCCAAGCCTCCAGCAGGAACCGCACCACCACCATCAAAAGTCACTGGCTTTAGTGACCATTAATGGCTCCTGGGACTGACCTCCTTGCACTGGTCAATGAGGACACGTTCTTGTCTCTTAATGCCTGAAAAAATCTCCAGTGGCCTTTCCCAAAAATAAGACAGAGCTAGACTTAGACACACAGAGCTATCCAATTTCTTTGTGTTCTTCATCCCCAAGGGTCTCAAAGGGCTTTTCCTGCGTAACACGATTGTACTCGTGCAGCCTGTAAGTGGCAGAGCACTGTTACTAACCTGCAGCCACCTCCGGGGTGAACCTGCCTGACATCTGCCAGCCCACGGCAACTCTATGCAACAGTCTAGTGGAAGAGGTGTGGATCGCACCTTCGGGGCAACTTTTCAAAAGTATAACATGCACAAAGCCCAGCAAAATCCACTCTAAGACCAGAGAGGACAGGTTGACTCATTTAATTTCCTTTTCTGGGCAGTTCCCCTCTTTTTTTCTGTCCTCACACAATGTTGGGCGTTGAACTCTCAAATAACCTAAACTTTTCCAGTTTGCTTTCATCAGCTTTGTCTTTCCTAAAAGCTTTTAAAATATTCTTTTCGCACAGGAGAACAGGGAACAAATCTGCCCCTCCTCTGCTCCAGAAATGAAACAACTCCATCACTCTCTCTTTCCTTGCCTCCCTTCTTTGTACAAAGCTATTGGCCAATTAACTTTCAGTCTTCTCTGATCTCCGCTACTTCTTTTAAACCACAGTTACATTCTGATTTTGCTGCTTGATGTTCTAACTGGTTTAAATCTGGACAGAAATAAACAGCCTGACATTAGGCACTGGCAGGAATCTTTGCTTGGCATGCAGATATATGCACTGTCCCGTGGCCAAATCATACAGCTTGATGGATGCCGACTTGTGGCCTTGATGCTGACTACAAATCCTGTGATTTGTTGCAGGATTGGCTGCATCTCTGAAAAGCTGCTCGTGGTGGTCATCTCCCCAGCTTGGTAAGCTTTGTTCTTACTTTGTTCCAGATCCAGAGTTTCTCCAGTCAAATGGTGGAATTGCCCAAACACTGGCTCTCTGGCAAGAGGAGGAGATCACCTGGTTGATGTTTCATGGCATGATGCTCAGTGGATCTTTCTCTTTAAGAGTGATTCAGTCGGTCCTGAGTCCTAAGTGTTTTTATAGAAAAGCTCCTGCTGAAATCAAGTGTTGCTTTCAAAGGCTGTGAGATCAGTCTACTTCAGACCCATCAAGGTTGTCTGTGGAGCATCCGCAGATGGAGGACATCAGTATTCAGTCTCTTGCAAGAGCCTTTCCTATTAGTCAAGATTTGCTACTGCAAAGCTGGCCTTTCGTATCTCCAATGTGTCTGGGAGAAGATGATGTGCCCTATTAGAAAAGAGCTCATTCCTTGACAGATGCAATCTGGAAGTATGCTCATGTAGTGTCACCTTGCCCCTTGGTCTATCTGCCTCTTTGCAGCCCCACATACATCGAGGGGAAGCTGGCTTTTAGAGCAGCATACTGCAGGGAGTCAGCCTCCGATGGTCGGTCCTCCCTCCCCTGTCTCACGGCCAGCATGAAAATGTTTTCATTTGAGCAATTAACCATACATCTGATGTAAATTATCAGAGTCCCACAGAAATAACTGGAGCTATTCTGACATGCACCAGCCAAGGGCATGGCACAGCTGTCTACCAGCTGCCAGAAAGATGTTCATCGTCTAGTTGCCTACCAAGCTTTGATTTGCTCAACAGGAGCAGATATTTGCTCTATCTGGGGTTAGATAAAAACCCTCTTAAAAAGTATTACACTGGTTTACGAGCTGGGCACACTGCTTCCCTCACCCTCTAACCTCACCCTCACTGCCAACCCATTGGAAGAATCTCTCCGTATAGACAGACTTTCCCCTTCCTGCCCTTAAGAAGAACAAATCTTAAGACCAGCTTTAATTTCCATCCTTGAAACCAAATAAGCCCTAAACCCTGAAAATATTCGGCAAAGTCAATATGAGGCTGAGATTTTGCAGGCCAGAGCTGTGGATTTATGCAGGACTTTACATGACTGTTTTATTTCCAACGCAATAAAGAATAACCAACTTATTGTAGCAAACCTTGTGCCAGGTGCTATCTTCCAAAACTTTCTGCATGGGACAGTCTGCCCTGTATTTTCTCCACCTATCAGCACTTTGCAGAATGTTGGAAGGGAAAACACCCCCTTTGCCTCTGTCCCAGCAGGGGCGGATTGCAAATGAGGAAAACTATGTGGCTTTACATGTGTTTTTTCTCTTTCTTTTTCCTTCTCTCTTCCTTTTTCCTTCCTTTTCCATTCCTTCCTTCCTTCCTTCCTTCCTTCCTTCCTTCCTTCCTTCCTTCCTTCCTTCCTTCCTTCCTCCCTTTCTTCCTCTTTTACTTCCTCCCTTCCTTCCTTCCTCTCTTCCTTCCTCTCTTCCTCCCTCTTTCTCTCTTTCTCTATTTCTCTTTTTTCTCTTTCTCTCTTTTCTTTCCTTCTTTCTTTCTTTTATTTTTCTTTCTCTTTATTTCTTTTTATCTCTTTCTTTTTCCCTCTCTCAGGCTCTCTCTCTTTCCATTCTCTTTCTTTGAGTTTCTCTCTTTCCTTCTTTCCTTACCTCTTTCTTTCTTCTGAGATGAGGAGATAGAAGCTTCACTGGAAGCCACCAGATCTGTGAAAGCAAATCTCTTTGATCTTTCCATCATAGTTTCAAAGTTCAGTTGAGGGTGTTATTGTGGAGAGCCCATAGATGTCCCTTTGGAGATACGTATTGGTTTTGCTTTTTTCATGCCATAGAATCATAGAATCATAGAATGCGTTGGGTTGGAAGGGACCTTTAAAGGTCATCTAGTCCAATCCCCCCTGCAGTGAGCAGGGACATCTCCAACTAGATCATGTCACCCCCTCTCAACTTGTTTTTTTACCTCTTCTGGATTATCTCTTTCATTGCTGTTATGCCCAGCATCCTTTTTTGACCTTTAACAAGATCAGCCCTGGACTTCAACCAGTAAAATCAATGTTGATACCATGTCCCAGGAGCTCTTTTGTCTGTCTCTCCCACCTTCCGGCAGCCAGCCACGTGATGTCTTCTTCAGAGAGGAAATGCTACTCAGAGCAACAGACTGGCATCAAGGATCCCTGGATCCTCCTCTTAGCTTTTCCTCTTGCTTGCTCTCTACTTTGTCTTTGTGTGCCTCAGTTTACCCACCCAGGTATAATAGTATCTACCTCACAGGGGTGTTGTGAGGCTCCGTTACTGAGATCCTTCTCTGGAAGGTGGGGTAGAAATGCCCCCCATTCATAGATTAGCACGTCAGCCTTCCCTGTACAAACTCTTTCTTCAGACATCGGTGTTGGCAGAAGTCAACATTGTTATGAGTTTTATTCATTGCTTTCATCCGGTGCCAAGGTTTGGGGCATTTACAGACTCCCCGCAGGCAAGGCTGGATATGACACGTGGAGGAGATCCGATATGGGGAGGTCCGCTCTTATTCCCGAGATAGCTGAAATCACCAACACAACCATGGACAAAGGGGTTTTTACCTTGTCCCAAGCCTCCAACAACCACATAATCAACTCTTTGCCACCACAAGCATTCTGTCTTTGGATTGCCAAATCTCACTGGAGAATCATGCAAGTGCACATTTTGGCTGTACATGAGATGCCAGCGCTTTCTGTGACACAGTCCAGGCTGTCCTACAGCCCCGCAGGAACGCCCAGGGAAATGTTTGCTGGTTGCTATTTGAAAGGATTCGCAGAGAAAAGTCATTTTTAAATCATTTCTCTGCTTCGCTAGGAATTTAGCACCCTGATGCACACTCTCCTTGACCGTACACACTTCAGTCAACGGATTCGGGCTCTAGCAGACAGGATTTATGACACAAATCCCAGCAACTGGCACTGGAGGAGGGGAAAAAATTGTCACCTTCCTAGCCTACCCCATAGTCAGAGAAGGATGCTATTTTATCCCAAGGTTCATCTTAACCGGAATGAACGGTTAACAGAATGAGAACCATTCTGTCCAAGTGCAGGAATTCCTGCTACTTCCTTTAAGAAAGCTGGTAATCCAAGGACCTCCATTGAATGCTGCAAGAAGATTGGATTAGGACACAAAATGGCTAAAAAAACCCAAAAAAAAACAAAGAAAAAAAGTGCAAATTACCCTCCCAGAGGTGGAAAACGAGCCCACAAAAGACCCTTCTTGTGCACCACGTGAATTTGGTTAAAGGACAATAGGATGAATTATCTCCTTTCACCCACACTGGTACATGGAAATTCCTGGAGCAGCTTCGGGTGGGTCGCCCTCACTGGAAAGCAGCACTCAGAGATCTTCTGCTTCATTTGCCTTTGAAAACTGAGTCACAAACTCAAAAATACAGAAGCGGAGAGCTTTAGCTAAGGTGAATCAAGTTTTCTGCACAGGGGAGTTGGATAGGAAAGAACTGTTCCATCCCTTAAGAATTTTTGTGAATTTGTTTTTCCAACCCACATGGAAACCTCAAGGCTAACAGCAAACATGAAACAAAAATATGCAAAACAAGGCATATGCCAACAAAAACAGTTTGGGTATCTTGGAGGGAGATTGTTTTGATCTTTTCCTGTTTGCATCCTCCTTTAAATTACCCAGCATTTTGAAAGGGAAAGCTGTTCTGAAATAATCTAAAAAAAAAAAAAAAAAAAAGAATAAAAATGTCAAAGAAGATATCCAAGAGGCTCAAATCATGTCCTGCATTCCCCCACGGCTCTGGTATTTTTCAACAGGAAGCAACTTGAAGCTGGCATTTTCCAAGAAGTTTTAACTGTGACGCACTGGCTTTTTGTGCGGGGGAGAGAAAACAATTTTTCCAAACAATACCCTTCACATCCCTTGACCCTTTAGCCCACACGTCCCAAACCTTTACAAGGGTCTCTTGGGAATGGGATTGGCTTTGATACAGGAGCCCTGCAGCAACATTCCCAGCGTTGCAAACAGCTTGTGATAGCCGATGCTCCCCTCGCAGGGTGGGAATGACCAGGTAGCCGAGAGGAGTTGGTCCCCATCAGCCCGCAGACCACCAAGGAGAACCACCTCAAGTCCTGCCTGCCCTTCAACCGAGCCAGGATGGGGCTGTACATCCTTTCCATGGTGATAAAGTCTTCTACTGCCTTGAAAACAAACAAACAAAGAAAATCCACTCTGGTTTATGCAGTTTAACTCGCCGGCAGCAATACAACCCACAGAACCAGTAGCAGGCACCGAGAAGTTTTACCTAGAGGTTGGCAGGAAGATTCTTTTTAATGTCATTTTTAATGTTAAGCATGTTTCTTTTCCCCTTTTGGGTGAAACTTGGAAATTTCCTGGAAATTTGGAAAAAGTCACCATTACCCAAGAGGGAAGTCCATGCTCTCACGTCTTGCCCCAACAAGCACCCCGTCCATTGCCCCACAACGATAAGCACATGGCAGAGGTTAGAGGGACCAGAACAGCCCACGGCTGCGGTGACAAAGAAATAAGCACACTGTTGAGACTAAAGCACACGAACAAGCCTGCTCCGCGATCCTGATAAAACCCGCTGCCTAGGAGTCAATTCCCCGCCGCCTTTTCTCAAAGGTCCCGGACCCACGTTCACACTCCCCCTCCTCCCGTCCCGCTCTGCGATTTGTCCTCTAGACATCACCCCCCTCGCCCAGGCCAGGCTCACACCAGTATATTCTGCTTAGCGCGGCTCTCGCCTTCACCGCCAACGAGAAACGGGTCTCTGCAGAAGGTCTGCAGAAGGTGATTTTCCCGGGAGCACCGATCGGGAATACCCCTGTGAGCCTGAAATGACCCCGTTTCAGCAAACAGGTCTACGTTCGGTGCGTGCTGGTAGGTCTCCGCAGAAGCAGCTGACCAGCTGGCTGCTCCTGGCAAAAAAAAAAAAAAAAAAAAAGCTGTTTTTTATTAGACCTGGCTGAAACGCCTGGAGCTTTGCATCAGATCTGGGCTCGTGCACTTGCCTCTTCCCTGTCCCATTTGTACGCTTTGATTTCCGAGCTGGTTTTTTTTTGGTTTGGGTTTTTGTTTTATTTTTTATTTTTTTGCACTGTCGGGAATTTTTTAAACCGTGTTAATTGTAGTCAGCTGCATAATGTTTGTTAGGCCTCTCCACCAAGCTCTTTAAATGAACGTCAGTGGCTGTCTTCCCTTGGACAATAATGAATGTATATATCGTAAGTGCAGACTATACAGAAAAGTGGCTAAGTCAAGGATCAGAGGGTTTTGTAAAGCCTGTTTATTTTTTTAAATAAGTTTGAGCATTTATATTTTACCACCATTTACGTGGTTTTGGGGAACCCAGATTGTGTCAAGATCTCATGCCAAAACAAGCCAAAAGTTGTTTGATTTCAACCTTCTCTTCCATGAACCATATTTTAAATGATACTTTGTCATTTTAAATGTTTTATTGAAACATGTACTGATGAAAAAAAAAAAAAAACAAACAAAATGTCATCTTGACAAAAGATTTATACATGAATCAGAAAGTATTTATTTCAATTTTGTACCTTTCCATTTTAATACATTATAATGTATTGACTCAACTGAGATAATATAAACAGTTCATTTTAATAACATGTTTGAAGTGTGCTGTGTCTTTTTATTCTTTTTATTCTTTCCTTTCTACTCTGCGCTGGACACACAGCCTACGAAACCAAAAGCAGACCTGCAACATTTCAGCTCGTGGCAATCCTGAGTTTCTTTTAAACCAGAGCAAGATTTTGTCTTTAGCAGGATGCTCCAGGAAAACCCAATGGACACTGGGTCAAACCACAGGACGAGGTAGCCTGAAAGTAGAAGACCTGGTGGGTAAAGAGGGTAAACTACCCAAAATAAAATACCGTGCAGCTGGAAACGTAATTATCTGCCGGTGGCTCTAGGTGACAGGACCTCCCTGTGGAGTCCCCAGGTAGGGGATGGCACCACCACACGTCTGCCATGTGCACCGCTGCAAGGGAAGTAGTTTGCGTCCTCTGCCAGTGATGTGGTCCCCACATTGAGCCTACCCACACAAGGACTGTGTGCCTGACACCTGTCCTGTCCCTCCTCATCCCCACTCACTCAATCCATCAGTAAGGATTGACTGTCTCCTCCACCAAACCCCCAAATTCAACTCCGAGTCCTGATTTGCTTCAGTCATCTGCCTTGTCACCTCCTGCTCCTCCACACCCCTGCCCAGGATGGTGCATAAACCCACCACGCACACAGAGGGAGACGTCTCTGTTGCTGCCAATGAGCTGTACTTTGGCTTCTCTGCTCCAGTTTTCCAGCTTCAGTTTGTCCCTCACCAACCCCCTGCCGAACCTAAACACGTGTTGAGCCCAGTTAATGGTAACTGACCCCTTGATCCATCACTTCATTGAGAAAGCCCAAGTACAAAGCGGGCTGTGCAAGCCGTCCTCCTTCAGACGCAGGTCTATCATGCAATGGGTACCTCTTGCCTACGGGCACGGAGGATGTGCCAGCTGTAAGGAGAGAAACTTGCTCGTGAGGCCTCTGTATTGGTGCTGGAGGTTGGCCTTGCATGGAGAGCAAATCTGCTTGTCACCACGAGGTAAATGCTGACTACATCCTTGGTTCTAAGGCACCATCTGGCCAGGTCCATGCTACCAAACTCCCTCAGCCTCCAGAGCAGGGTGGTAACATCCAAACCACCTTTTGGGGATGGCCTATTCTAATTCCTGAGCCAAGTCCAAGGATTATTTGTGACATTTCCAGCTGACCTGGTCCAAAACTGTGCTAAGGAGTGTGCTCATAAACTTGTCCAGGAGTTGTTCAATTTACTGCTGTAGACATAACCACTGAGGAACATCATGACAACTTGTTGGACTGCATAGCACACGAACAACAGGGGAGGGTGGACACTCACTGCAGAGGCCCAGTGGGGTGCTGATCTCTGGTGACAGCTGCTGGGTATTATCAGGAAAAGCAGATAATATTCTCCATGACTGAAACACATAGCTGTTCCCCTTCAAGAAACCACTGCTCTCTTCATCCTGGAGAGGGTTTTTGTAGCAGTGGGAATATGAACGTGCAATTTCTCCACCCTCATATTTCAAAGTAGAATGAACTTCAGCACAGACAGACTCCGGGAAAGTTCCTCATCAAACTTGCCCAGGCCGTTCAAAATAAAACTGCTTCGTGCTATCGGTTCTGTGGTCAAACACCTGACCCCTGGGAAGTGATGGGTAAAGTGGGCTTCTTGTACAGCGATGTCGCAAAATCTTGGTGATTTTCAGGGCAACCAAGATGATTATGGGACTGGAGCGCCTCCCTTATGAGGAAAGCCTGAAAGAGCTGGGACTCTTTAGCCTGGAGAAGAGAAGGTTGAGGGGGGACCTGATTAATGTTTACAAGTACCTAAAGGGTGGGTTTAAGGAGGACGGAGCCAGGCTCTTTTCAGTGGTTCCCAGTGACAGGACAAGGGGCAATGGGCACAAGCTAGAACATAGGAAGTTCTGTTCAAATACACGGAAAAACTTCTTTACAGTGAGGGTGACAGAGCACTGGAACAGGCTGCCCAGGGAGGGTGTGGAGTCCCCTTCTCTGGAGATTTTCAAGACCTGCCTGGATGCAGCCCTGAGGGATGTGCTTTAGGCAATCCTGCTCTAGCAGGGGAGTTGGACTAGATGATCTCTAGAGGTCCCTTCCAACTCTGAAGATTCCGTGATTCCGTGATTCTCCAGAAGGTATCACCTTCATTTCAAGAAGTCCATATGATACAAAGAGAGCAAGTCATTCTGACACATCTGTCATAGTTTGCAGCAGAGAGGACTCCAGAGCTAGCCCTACGCAGCTGGGAAGGTCCAGCATTTCACTGCATATTAAAGAATACATTGTAGGAAGAGAGGGGTCTCATAAACAATGATAGCTCAAACCAAACTTCCTTCTGCTTCCTGGATGCTCTGGGAAGGATCTGAATTTCGGGACACTGCCAAACTTTCCTTGGAAGGCAGGTCTGGGAGATATTGAATGGAGAAGGACAAAGCGGGCGGAGGACTGTGCAACCTCAATATTACACCTAAGGGACAGCAGAGAAGAGAGCGCATGGGTTATCGGGAGGCATCTGGAAGAAAAACAGGTGAGGGTGGGCACTCACTGCAGATAGTTACATTTATTCTGACTAAAATAATCCTCTTTGATTCCTACATCTCTGCAAACCAGTCAAGGACAGGCACTTTCTACATTGCATCCACTCCTCCCCAAAGGATGGGGCAGGTGCCATCTGGAAAGATGGCATGAGGTGAGGGGAGCCCTGGAGTCCACCCTCGTCATGACTCTCTTTAAGAAAGAATGAATCTTACAGATTGCTCTCCCCAAAGGGGGTTGCTGGGTGTGCTGGAGTCATTTAGAGTCAGAGGAAATAGGTTACCACCAGAAAAGCCACATTCCAGGAAAAGCTGACTTATTTTAAGGAAGAAGGAAACCATGTCTTCTGGGGTGGATGAGCAGCATACACTGGCTGTTGTGGGGCATCTTCCTCTGCTTCCCACCAGGAGGGAGGTGGGATTTTCAGCACAGGAGAACTTGTGTTGGGGATTGGCATCCATGACAAACTTTCACACCGTTGCCCTAAGTTTGCATGAAGGCAACCATTTCCAACCACTGTACCCTGTACCTCACTCACTGTGGCCCCACCTGTCCTTTCAGGGGCAGAAAGACACTTAGCTGAAGGGAGATGGACCACTCCTTTCCTACCCTCCGCTATAGCCAAGCACATGCCACTGACCACAGGACTGGAGGCATGATGACCTGTGTGCTGCAGCACAGGTTGTGGTTTGGGTTGGGAGCTACCAAACCGCTCTCTTGGGCTTGCTTAATCAACCCAAAGATGCAAAGAGGATCTCTTCTTACCCCTCCATGCTCTCAGCTCCCAAGTTGTGTCAGGAAAAATGAGATTCCTGCACTTCTCCACGTACAATGACAAGTGTGGCTCACGAACACTGGGCAAATATTTTAGCAATGGGGTTTTGAGCCTGGGATGGGGAGGAGAAGGGAGAGAAGAGTGGGAGGACATAGGGATGAGGCCACAGAGATCCCAGGACAGTGGGAGAAGCTGTGAAGGGACCCTAGGGGAAGAGGTGCTGAAAAAAACCAGCCAGGATACCTTTGAGGGTGGTAAGGGAGGCAGAAATAAATGCCAAGGGGTTTTAACCCACACCGGGGCCAGACCAGAGCAGCAATCCTGGACAGACGATCTTTCTTCTAGCAGGGTGGGGAACAAACAGGTGAAGAAATTGCTTTACACAGCTATATTTCCTCCTAATCCCCATCCCAGGATATCCTTCTCGCAAAATAGGCTCCCTGTTCCCTTTCATCAACCTACCAAGTTCCCTTTTAACACTTTCCTTAGTACTTTTCCCTGGCTTCCTACTGACAAACAACTTCTGGAGAGGACAACTTCAGCTCAGTCTCTAACCTGACCATTTTCTATGCTGTTCCTCATCTGCCTGCAGAGTGGACTCCCGCTATGTTCTAGTACCAGGTAGGTAGCAGTTGCCTCCACCTAGACCAGGTTTTCAATGTGAATTTTCTGTAGATTTGCCCAGTTTTTAGTTCTATAAGGAAGTTTTGGAAGTAGCTTTTTTCACAAGAGTTGAGGCACAGACCGGTGGAAAAGGTCAACATGGCTATGCCCAAACTGCATGTTGGGACTGACGCATGACATGTGCTAACTCCCTAGTAGCACCTGGGGATGGTTTGGCTCAGTGCTAGTAAGCCTGGGTTGAAACCATGTCTAGAAACCAAGGCCAGTTGGCCTGGGTTGAAACCATGTCTAGAAACCAAGGCCAGTTGGCCTGGGTTGAAACCATGCAAATAAGAGTAGAGTTACAGGGACCAGACATCAGCACCTTCATCTTCACAGAGAAGAAGGCCAGGCCATGATATCGTTGTTTAATTGAAGATCAGTATCTTTATACAGTGCTTGGGCACAAGGGTGGCTTCGAGATCTTACTGTGAGAGGATAAACAGTCTAGAAAACAAACCAGTAAGGAAAAAGTGAACAAATGGACTTCAGGCTGAAAAGGAGCATGAGGTGAGACACCAGGAAAAACTTTCTCCTGGTAGGATAGATCAGCACTGGGTAGGTTATCTGAGTGGGAGCTGAGCATTCACAAGTGGAGATGATCAGAGGGCTGATACGAGGGTTGGAACACCTGTGCTATGAGGACAGGCTGAGAGAGTTGGGGGGGTTCAGCCTGGAGAAGACAAGGCACCATGGAGATCTTATAGCGGCCTTCCAGTACCTAAAGGGGACCTACAGGAAGGATGGGGAGGGACTCTTTATCAGGGAGTGTAACGATAGGACAAGGGGTAACGGTTTCAAGCTGAAAGAGGGGAGATTTAGATGAGATATGAGGAAGAAATTCTTTATTCTGAGGGTGGTGAGCCCCTGGCCCAGGCTGCCCCGAGAAGCTGTGGCTGCCCCATTCCTGGAGGGGTTCAAGGCCAGGTTGGATGGGGCTTGGAGCAACCTGGTCTGGTGGGAGGTGTCCCTGCCCAGTGCAGGGGGTGGAACTGGATGGTCTTTAAGGTCCCTTCCAGCACAAACCATTCTGTGATTCTACGAAGGGGTTAGACACCCTTCAGTGAGGACTGGCTTAGACAGCACTGATCCTGTGCTGACCTCTGGCAGCGCCCGCTTTCTAAGTACCGCTGGGAAGGTAGACACTATTCCAGGGTTTTAGAGGTACACCTCGCCAGATTAAACTGGGATTTTTTTCCAACTCCATGCCTAAAACTTCACAAAACATCTGATCGCGTGTGCATGTGCATTTTACCTGTTTGTAAATCTCTCTTTCTCTGTAGAACAAGCTGGGACGCGAGTGCTGAGTTAAAGCAGAGATGTTCCTTTCAGGCAGAGCACTTTCCCAAGTGCTTCAGAGAAGCTAAGCAAACAATGGTATTTACAAGCACTATTAGTGCTGCCGTTTGCCCTAGATGTGGATTTGAACACGTCTGTGGGATAAGTGTGCCACCATACGTTCCCTGTCTCATTGACCCTACGGTGAGTGAACAAATGAACGCTCCAGCCCAGCTCCTGTTTTACGAGGAGCGTGTGGAAATTACAAAAGTTTGCAGTGTTCGAAATGGAAATGTCCTGAACAACGTGGTGTTTCCTGGCTGCTTGGGAAGCCGCAAGAATGTGAGATCGCTCAGTCATTCGTTTTATTGTTCCTGTCATAGCTCAGAGAGTTGCTGTATCCCAGTTTGTCACCCCACTGAGGTACGTAGCAGGGGCAGACACGTGCTGGTGGAGCAAGCAGAGGCATGGATTCAAGCAGCCAAATATGCTGTCAAAACCAACTGGTTTGTTGCTTTGGGGCCCCACAAAAAGCACCATTAACCTGTATTCAGTAACATCTGAAAAGAAGAATGACAGTGTTAAATCAAATTGAAGGTCTACCTAACCTAGCACGTGGCCCGAGACAGTGGCCAAAAGCTGATGTGCAGGAAAAAGTGTAAGACGCATGGCAAGTCTGGAGTGACCTTTCTGTTTTGCATATCTCTCTGTCTGCTGTAATCATGTCTTTAATGACTTCCTGAGCTGGGAGTAGCAGCTGGACCATTGTGTTTAATGGTACCTTATGTGTCAGACCCCTTTTCAACCCCTGAATCCTTCCACAGCATCATGCAGCAATGAGCACCACGATGGAGCAGTTGTGATATGGGAGGGAATGGTGGCAACCATGAGGCTCCTGTGTCGGCACTGCAAACAGAGAAGCTGGTAGGTTGATGGGGGTCTTGATTCAGGCAACTCCAGTGAGTCCCCAACATAGGAACAATGAGGCTGGGTCTGACCTCCTCATGCAGGGAAGCACAGGGTTTATTCAGACTCCCTTTGCCATGTGTCCCTGGGCAGCTGAGCGTGGAGGTGCATTCCCTCTGCAGAAAAGGCCCTGCTACTTTGCTTTGCTTGATGAGCACACTCACACTTCTCCTCTTCCCTCTGACCTTCCCAACCCAGGATGTAAACCTCGGGGACAATCCTTGTGACATTGGCAAATGGTGGCATGAAGCTGCCTGTCCCTCTTGCTGCTCCAGAGGCAGCTCATGAGCCCTGTGTTTGCCACGGCGCCC
Organism: Larus michahellis; assembly: GCF_964199755.1. Classification (NCBI taxonomy): domain Eukaryota; kingdom Metazoa; phylum Chordata; class Aves; order Charadriiformes; family Laridae; genus Larus; species Larus michahellis. The sequence goes on from NC_133898.1 coordinate 128,775,368, forward strand.
AGCTTGCTCATGATACAGCCCTCTAGTAGCAGATGCAAGGCCTGTAGCAAGTTCAGCAGATCTCAGTGTGTCACCAACCCTATCATACACCAGTCCAAAACAAGACGGCTGCATCCATGTTGCTCTTGGGAATAATGGAGGATGGATGGAGAGCAGCCCTGAGGAGAAGGACTTGGGGGTGTTGACAGATGAGAAGCTCAACATGAGCCGGCAACGGGCTCTGGCAGCCCAGAAAGCCAACCACACCCTGGGCTGCCTCAAAAGAAGCATGGCCAGCAGGGCGAGGGAGGGGATTCTACCCCTCTGCTCTGCTCTGGTGAGACCCCACCTGGAGTACTGTGTCCAGCTTTGGAGTCCTCAGAGTAGGAAGGACATGGACCTGTTGGAACAGGTCCAGAGGAGGCCACAAAGATGATCCGAGGGATGGAGCCCCTCTGCTGTGAGGACAGGCTGAGAGAGTTGGGGGGGTTCAGCCTGGAGAAGAGAAGGTGCCAGGGCGACCTTATAGCAGCCTTCCAGTACCTAAAGGGGGCCTACAGGAGAGATGGGGAGGGACCCTTTATGAGGGAGTGTAGTGATAGGACAAGGGGTAAGGATTTTAAACTGGAAGAGGGGAGATTTAGATTAGATATTAGGAAGAAATTCTTTAGCGTGAGGGTGGTGAGCCCCTGGCCCAGGTTGCCCACAGAAGCTGTGGCTGCCCCATCCCTGGAGGGGTTCAAGGCCAGGTTGGCCGGGGCTTGGAGCAACCTGGTCTGGTGGGAGGTGTCCCTGCCCAGGGCAGGGGGTTGGATCTGGATGATCTTTAAGGTCCCTTCCAACGCAAACCATTTTATGATTCTAATTCCTGGCCTTTGTTGACTCCTGAACTGTGCTCGAGAAGATCAGCGCTGGTTGGTCTGGGTGAAAACTAGGCCAAGAACCATGCTGACAACTGACCAGTGTGGAGAACAGCTTTCCAGAGCCTGAGCCCAGATTAGTGTAGCAGGATTGGTGCAGTTAGTAAGTCTAAATGATGTGGCAAGAAATATCCTACACACATCCTCTGCCTTGCCCAGTCTAGAGGGTCACTTTTGCGTAGACAATTCTGTAGTCCAGACCTACTTACTTGGGGTATGTTAGGAATATGTTATTCAGCCACACCTGTTGAAAAGGGTTTAAATCCAGTTGTCACTGGGAACGTGGGCACTGCTGTAACTGAAGCTTCGTGGGTGTCTGTTTAGGTGGACTCATGGTTCCTTCTTTAACACGTGCCTCCTACTGAAAACGTACCTGGATTTCACGTACCAGGACAGGCTCTGAGCACTTCAAAGGCTGTTATTGTCACTTCCCTCCCTGTTTTCCCTACGTTTTCCATTCCCTGATGCTTGTCTTATCATGGGCTTCATGGAGGGATCCCGTTCTTCCAATCTGTGGAAAAGGGAAGGATAGGAAGATGGACAGGCAGTGAACCGTAGTGGTGTCCACCAGACCAAGGCAGCTCCTCGCATTCCCCAGTCAATGTCAGTGGTGAGATCACAGCACACAGTTGCAACTGTAGATGAGAGAAAGGAAAACCAATGTGTAATTAAAGAGCTAATGAGCCCTTGTTGGCTATTTTTAGTACTCTTTTATTTTCCAGTGGTTGCTCAGACAGCCCCGAAATGACAGTACTGGGTCAGCCTTGAAAGTGCAGCTACACTTTGAAAAGCGAGCAATGTCCTTGTGGGTTTCCCTCTTTATATCTGTTCAAAAGCCCTAAATCTAATTTGCAGTGTTTACAAAGCTGAACCCTGCTGAGACTGTGAGCAACGCCGGCTCTGAAATCTTCAGAAGTAACCTCCATCCTGCCACGAGAACTTCCCAGACAACCAGGTCTAATGAATAAAAAGAGCCATAAACTGGATGCATTAAAACAGTTTAAAAACTGTTGCAGATCTATTTGACTTTTTTTTTTTTTTTTTTTTCACTGCTGACCCCTGTTTGCTGCTGCTGGATTTTGACAAGAATCCTCAGCATATAATTTCTCATGAATAATATATCAAACACGCTCTACTGGGCCTGGCATTTTCTCCTTCTCATGGAAAGCGACAAACTTTCCTTGCAACTATTCGCAAATCCATAAGTATTTAATATCTGGGGCAGGAATGCTTTTTTATTTCAGCAGTTGCATATTATTATATATTATATATATATATATGTATATTGTATTTTTTGTGGGTCCTGTTGAGCTGAGCCATTGGAGTTGCTTATGTTGCTGCCTGACCAGAGAAGCGATTCTTGTATCTACAAAAGTATGATTTGCTTTTTATCTCATATATGTGGTAAGCAACACTTGAACCTGGCTGGCAACAAATGTCTTGTGTCAATGAAACTTGCTGCCTAGCTGCTTCTCAGAAAATGAACACAATGATGGTTGGAAGGGAATTAATTTTAAATTGTGAACGAGCATCCGCAGGAAATCCTTTTTTTTTTTTCCCTTTCCCATCTCATTTTGAACAAAGCAAGTGAGCGCTTCATAGGATTAAATGAGGCACTTTAATTTGCAGAAGAGTAAACTGCACTTTATGGAGGAAGAGTAAATAGCACGGGATTGGTTTTGTGGTTAAGGCATTGCATCGGACCTGAGGAAAGATGAGTTCTGAGAGTGAATTCTAAATTGATTCATAAAGTGATAGACATGGAGAACGGGATGAACAGAAGGAAGTCACTTAGCTCCTCTCCCCATTCTGTGGTCAGGTCAAACAGTCCATCCATGAAAAGCGTGACCATCAGAAAAGACAACCCCGCCACACCTTAGAATCATAGAATCATTTATGTTGGAAAAGACCCTTGGGATCATCGAGTCCAACCATCAACCCCACTCTACAAAGTTCTCCCCTACACCATATCCCCCAACACCACATCTAAACGAGTCTTAAACATATTCAGGGATGGTGACTCCACCACCTCCCTGGGCAGCCTATTCCAGTGTCTCACCACTCTTTCTGGGAAGAATTTTTTTCCTAATGTCCAGCCTAAACCTACCCTGCTGCAGCTTGAACCCATTCCCTCTTGTTCTATCGCTAATTACCTGTGAGAAGAGACCAGCACCAACCTCTCTACAGTGTCCTTTCAAGTAGCTGTAGAGAGTGATGAGGTCTCCCCTCAGCCTCCTCTTCCTCAAACTCAACAGTCCCAGCTCCTTCAATCGCTCCTCATCAGATTTATTCTCCAGGCCCTTCACCAGCTTCGTTGCCCTCCTCTGCCCTCGCTCCAGCACCTCGAGATCTCTCTCATATTGAGGTGCCCAGAACTGGACACAATACTCAAGGGGTGGCCTCACCAGTGCTGAGTACAGGGGGACAATCACCTCCCTCCTTCTGCTGGTCACACTATTTCTAATACAAGCCAGGATGCCATTGGCCCTCTTGGCCACTTGGGCACACTGCTGGCTCATGTTCAGCTGCTTGTCAATTAGAACCCCCAGGTCACTGATAATGTTGTCCAGAAAGAAAATGGTCCTTTTGAACCAGCATTTTACTACAGGTTCTCATCTCATTAGTGATGTTTTAACACTGCCCTTTCCTCCTTTTTTATTTTCCCACAGTGTTGGTGCCTTCTGGTCATTCCCAGTTTCCCTACACGTGATATTTCCCAGTTAGAGTCTTATCTTTCTTACTGCCTGCTATCTCATCTTTTTTAAGATATTCCCCCACTCCAAAGTGATCAGTTGAGTTTTGATCCTGCCTTCCATGCTGCCTGCAGCCCTTCTGGGCATGGTACATCAACAGATGGTCTGTCCCGTACCAGGTTGTTCACAGAGTACCAAGATGACACACGGTGCACCCATGCTATGGCGAAGCTGTCTGGAACGTAGGTCTGCATGTGGGATGGTCCTTAAAGTCTTTAAAGACTGTATTTTTCCATAGGAATGCTCAACCTGGGGCTCTTTGAGTTGCTGCCTGTGGAAAGGCCAAGAGCAAATCCCATACGGGAGCTTTGTTGCGTGACTGGCAGCTGCTGGGTTGTCTGAGTCTTTGGGTGTGGGAGGATGTCAACCGCTAGGGTCTGATACCTCCATGTCACCCTGGGACCTCGTCACATGTCTGGGGCTTCAGCCTGGACCCATCCCACATGAGGCCAGGGAACCGTGAGGAGCTCCAGTCCTCTCCCATCTGTGAATGACTCCCGAAGTTCCCCATACCCTCAGCACTGAGGTGTGGACCATGCACCCGTGGCTCTTGGCTACGTGAAAAACCTTGTTCCCTTAGCCACCAAAGCCAGCTTAGAGACAAAAATTAGGTTGATTTGTTGAGGGTTTGTTGCGAACTGTTCCCAGCAAGTCATGTTGGAGGTTTTTCATCACTCCGTTGTCCTCCAGTGGCGAAATATTGAACGAATTATGTAAAAACTTCTGCAGCGTTTTCCCAGGGACTGGAGTCAAGGTAACTCACCTGTGATTCCCTGACTCCACCACTGTCCTCTTTCTCCCACGATAACAATTTGTGATTCAGACTGTTTCATGATGTTTCTCAAAATTTCCAGGCTAAGCTTTAACCCAAGTTACAAACCTCCCAGCAGACCCGTCAGCCCTCTCTTCCTACCCTCGAACCTGCACTGTTAAATTGCACCGAATATTCGCCCAGGATTTGAGGGAAGACTAAAAGAAGAAACATGCAAATCCTTCAGTCTCCTGACAACACTTCTCATGGGCTTGTTACCACCTCATCTATGTTAAGAACTGGCCTATTCTCCTCTTACCTCTCCTGCACTGTATTTATAAACCCTCTGTTTGCTGACTGTCGCACCCTTTCCTGCTGATTTTATCTGTAGCTGATGGTTTCCAAGGGTGCATCTGTCCAAAGACTCCTGACCAGTTTATAGATTTTGTAGTCCTGCTCCACACCTTGGTTTCCAGCCCCCTCCCCAATCTTATCTTCTCTCAGGTCAGCCTGGTTCTTAATGGTTTCTGACCCTACCTCCCCCTCTCTCTTTTAAATCAACCTGCCTGAGGCTGTTCCCACAGCCTGAGCTGCTGTCCATGTCCTTGGGATGCTCATCGTCACCTCACCCGTGGATTACACCATGGGACCTGCTAGCTCTGAATTTTTGGCTTCCTGACTGTCATGGTTTCAGTTGGGGTAGAGGTAGCTTTTTTATTAGCAGCTGGTATAGCGCTACATTTTGGATTTGGGATGAGAAGTACTTTCAATAGCACACCGGTGGTTTTAGTTGTTGCTAAGCAGTCAAAGCCTTTTCTTCTCCTCACACCGCCCCACCAGCGAGCAGGCTGGAGGGCACAAGAAGTTGGGAGGGGACATAGCTGGGACAGCTGACCCCAATCGACCAAATGGATATTCCCTACCATGCGACACGATGCTTAGTGTATAAAGCTGGGGGAAGAAGGAAGAAGGGGGAGATGTTGGAGTGATGGTGTTTGTCTTTCTAAGTAACGGTTACATGTGATGGAGCCCTGCTTAACACCTGCCTGCCCATGGGAAGCAGTGAAAGAATTCTTTGTTTTGCTTTGCTTGCGTGCACACCTTTTGCTCTACCTATTAAACTGTCTTTATCTCAACCCACAAGTTTTTTTTCTCACTTTTGCTCTTCTGATTCTCTCCCCCCATCCCAAATCGGGGGAGAGAACGAGCAGCTGCGTCATTCTAGTTGCCAGCTGGGGTCAAACCATGACACTGACCTTCTTTGGACTGGGCCACTTGGGATGCTCTGGTGCCTGGCCTCACCTTGCCATGACTGCAGCTCAGAGCAATGCTTCCAACCCACATTCAGCACAGCCCAGCCAGGAAATCTGATCACCAAAATATCATGGAATCACAGAATGGTTTGGGTTGGAAGGGACTTTAAAGATCATCTTGTTCCAACCCCCTGCCCTAGGCAGGGACACCTCCCACCAGCCCAGGTTGCTCCAAGCCCCGTCCAACCTGGCCTTGAACCCCTCCAGGGATGGGGCAGCCACAGCTTCTCTGGGCAACCTGGGCCAGGGCCTCACCACCCTCACAGCAAAGAATTTCTTCAGAATATCTCATCTAAATCTCCCCTCTTTCAGTTTAAAATCCTTACCCCCCGTCCTATCACTACACTCCCTGATAAAAAGTCCCTCTCCATATACATCAGTCATAACAAAAAAAAACAACCCACAAACAAAAAACCATCATGTGCTCATCAACATGAGTCTAGTCTCTCAGTAGCACCCGACTCTTTTTAAATATCTCCATGAGAAATGCAAGATGCTAGCTGCTTGACTTGTACATCGTATCTGTGCCTCAGTTTCCCCCCTCTACAAATCATTTCTGCTCTTTCATCTGCTTCCTACCTCCTTTCTCTGTTTGGACAACGAACTGCTTACAACCGGACTTCAGTTTCACATCCCATAAAGCCCAGGCTGATGAAATAACAACAGCAGCAATAATAATAAAAACACAGTGAGCTCATGGAATAGAAGGAAAATCATCTGTATTTCTGTCTGCTGCCTCTTTTGCCCACGCTCCCTCCAGCGTTCCCTGCCAGGCACTGCACGCTGCTGCCGAGCTTTTCACTGGCCGCATCTCTAGGAACATCACCCCCTTGCCTTGAGCCTGTTTCTGCTCCTCGCCTGCCCCAGTAGCTGTTCTTTGAACCCCTCGTCTCCTGGCTGCGGGCACTCGTTCTGACATCTTTTGCTCCGTGGGTCAGACGTTGTTAATCTCTTGCTCCCTGCCTGGCGCTTGATGGGCGGCTTCTCTGCTCCGCTAATACAGCTTTATACTAGAGCTCACCTCTAATCCGCGTGTTCTCTCGAATCATTGTCCTAAATCAAACCTGTCTTTTCGTTTTAAGGTCTCCAGGCAGTCCTTGTCCCTAGCGCTTCCATCACACCTCTCCCAGGACTCCCTCAATAAGCATTTCCAGTCTGGCCTCGGGCCATTATCACACAACAGAGGCTGATTTGCCTCACAAATGACCTGTTGCACAGCCAGGACTCACATTCTATTTCTTTACTTGCATTTCTCCTCCTTTTTTTTCCCCACTTCTCCTCTTTTCTTTTCCTGGTCTCCTCTCCTCTCCGTCCTCACATCTTTCGTTCATGGGGCATTTGAATGGAGCATAGAGAGAGAAAAATGGGTGTTTTGACTGATGCTGTTTCTTCCCCATATGAACTCGGGGGCGATGCATTCAGATCTAGACATCTCTTGCAGCCATCTCGTGTTAGGTCACCCGAACCTGTGAGCGCCTGGCTCCCCATCAACTCCGAGGGGGTTATAATATCATCAGGGATCCCATCTTAGTGTTCTTAGGTGGCAAGAGACCGGTGTAGAGCTCTCTGCAGCGTTAGCCCATCACTGGTACTGGTGGCTGCCCTTCTGTTGGGCATAATTGCTGATCGTTAGCTGGGAAATGTAACTCTCTCCCTCCTCCCTTCCATAGGTCTTCTCTCTGGATGGAATGGGGCCGGCAAGGTGGGTAACAGGCTCAGATGCGCTTGCAACCCTCCTCCGTTCATCTGCCGTTTCAATTCCGCTGTATTGTTGGCTCTGTTCATCCCAGCTGGATCTTCTCCCTCAGACCCAGACACTTCAACCTGCGAGCGGCATCAAAGGAATTCCCCAAAGCCCGTGGGGACTCTGGAGCTGACGCTGACAGCACAATGCAGGCTGCAGCCGCCGTGCGATCGATAATGACGTGCCAGGAGGAAAATACCCTGCTCAAATCTCTGAGCCCTAAATGATCTTTGCTGTGCTGGCTGTCGGGAAACACCTCTTTTCAAGTAAGACCCTTGGGAGGAATCACTGGAGAACTCTGAATGTAATGCCCACCAGGCACCTTTATCGCTTTATTTTTCAGAGGAGAGCTACGTTTCAACCACTCCAAGCACACTGGAAACAGGATTTCAGGATATTTTGTTAGAGGGCTATAACCACCCGTATCAGCTGTTCTTTCTCTTGGAAGAAAATATATATACAAACCTAAATATATATGCATACATATATTTTTCTTTCCGATGATGCCAGCTTTTCTCAGGTATGTAATTGTGAAACACAATAATTGACCCTGGACAGAACCTTCCCCTTTTGTGAGTATTACCTCATTTCACTGCCCCCCTGCACATTCATGTATTTAAATGTTTTTAGGATCAGCACCTTAAACTACTAATTTGCAAGAACTCTGTCTCCATCTGCGTAGAATAATTTGGACCTTGACCTCAAGACTACTGTTAAACAAATCCAGTCAGCAATAATTAAAGCAGGTACGATTTTATTTGTGTTTTGAGCTGTGATTCTTTGCAAGCAGGGGCGTAAGACAGATTTGGAAGTAGAAGTGCTCTGATGCAGCCAAATATTAAGTTTCAAAAACAAACCAGACACAAATCTCAGCCTCAAGAAACAAACCTCAACCTCCAGGCATCCTTTAACAGAAATTACTTCCAATCTCCCACCTTCAGTGATGTCTTTATAGCACAGCGAAGCTGACTCAAACGTGTGCAACCCTGCTACCTATTGGAGTAATAAAATATTACACTCAGTATTCGGCTAGAAGACTTAACACCTCTCCAGAATCAAAAATGGAAGCAGAATTTGGCTAATGTGAAACGGCTCACACAACTGACCATTCAGACACACAATGCATGGATGGCACTACAATTTAATTGAAGTAAAAGCGACCTCAGAGGGATAATTCATAGAAATCACTATTACTGCCCAGCAGGAGTAGTTTGTTCAGGGAACACAGATAAAAGGATGACGGACGGGAGGATACATCACCTTATAGTTCAGATCCAGGTAACAGGCAAAGAGCAGCCACTGCCACGAATCCCTGGATGGTGACGAAAGGGGAGGAGGATCCCAGTGGGCGACCTGAGAGCACTAGAAAGCAAACAGGGTGTCAGATTGAGAACTAGCAGAATCACAGAGCTGGTGGTGTCGGGAGAGTTCCTCTGGCCTGTCCTCCCTTCGGAAGAGAGTAGGGCTGACGGGATTCAACTAGAACTATTCAGAGAATCCTCTGGGTATCTAAACTCCCTCTGATTTAGAAGAAAGACGGGCACCAGGAATTCAGGTTACAGGCCCACTTTGTACGCAGTTATGGGAGGTGAGGTGGACCTTGTCCTAGACGGCCCAAGCAGGTCTCTGCTGTGTATGAACTTTGTTAGGGCAGGAAAAAAGAAGACAGAAAGAATGGTCTTCTAGGGTTGATTCTGATCTCCAGGGAGTTCCTCCTGGGGGAAAACATTAAGTGAAAGCTTGAAAACTACTATATACCCAGTTATTTCCAGGTGCAAATGATGGTTCTTCTTCCTAAGGCAGAAAGAACAGCCATAAAAACATTGACAGATTTCAGGCAGACCTCAGGAAGCTCAGAGAATGACCAGGCAGTCTCTTAGGAGTTTGGTTTTCAAATTAAAGACAGTCGTTCCTTAACCTACCGCTAATAAGCACGTGAATGCATCACACATCTGCAAGCCAGCAGACAAGAGGCAGATGCACACACAGACATATAGTACAAGCATAAGGGACAAAATGAAAAAATCAAGGCACTGAATGAGATACAACCTGCAGTTGCCAAGCTTTATATAGCGCGGGAGGCATAAAAGAAAGACCGAAGGCAAGGCTGACCCACTACACAGCAGAGGAAGCAGGGCGTGATTCATCCATTCAGTCTTCACTAAAAGGATTAGATGCAATCAAGTGGCTAAAACAATTAATGAGAGAGGAAAGGGGAAAAGATCTCCCTCTCTCTCAGGTAGCGAAGGGTTGGGCCGCTTTATTATTAAGCCTGATGAATGTGGCAGAGAGAACTGGCAAAATAAGCCTGGCGAGAGCACACACTGTGAGAATTTCTGATGGCTGGATGTCAGCTTAGAAGACTACAAAAGGACCAGCTTGATACCCTTCTTTAAAGGAGGAAGTGGGGCAGTCAGAGCAGCCAGTTTAATAAGAACTGAATATAAACTATTAAAAAAAATCAACAAGCTATTTGCAAGTTTATAGACTTGCCAAGAACAAGCTCCATCGTATCAGTCCAACTTCACTGACTGACAGAATGGGTCTTACAGAGGAAAAGACACAGTTAACATTTCTGTTTTCTTTGTTTATAAAGTCTTTAGAACAGTGTTCTCATAACCAAATAGGGAAATGCAATCTAAATCAAAAAGCACAGAAGCAAAGCTGAACTGGGAGAGCTGTAATCCAGTTGCCATCCAAATGGAAAGACTGATGGAGAAAGAGTCGTGGGCAATCTGCTCTGATCCTGGTAGGACTCATTACGCCCATTAATGACCTGACTTAAGGTATAGAGTACACTTCCGACACGTGCGGGTGACTCCAAGCTGGGAAAGACAGCAGAGACACCAAAAGTCTGCAATTCAGAACAATCCAACAAAATGGAAACACAGAAGAATTGATTCAGTAAGGGCAAAAGACAGGATTAACAGTGTGTGAACACAAAATATAAAACCTTTACATAGCACTTTTCTGAAAGGGAGGTTAGAGAACGAAATATTACACTCAGGCGCAAAAAAAAACAAGAGAGGAGACTGGGGAAGCAGCCTACAACTCCAGTTAAGTGCACTGAAGAACTCAGCAGCAACACATGTCCTGATTTACGTGTTGTATTTCAAATTAAACAACTGAAGAGTTGTTAAAAAACAGAAAACGTGAATGACTTAGGGCTCCAAAATGTGATCTGCAAGAAAAGACTGCTAAATAGGGGTAGTTTGATTCAGCGAGTAAAGATCAACAAAGTGTTGTGCAAAGCCTTCAAATATATAAACTCTGTTGCAGAAAGGAAAAAAATATTCTTCTTTCCACAACTAAGGTGGGCAAGACAAGAAGCACTGAGCTGCTATTATAGGAGGGAAGATCTGGGTTCATCACAGAATCTTTAAAAATCTTGACAAGGAGAATAAATGTGCAGTTTGCCTGAGGAGGCTTCGAGTTGCTGCTGTTAGACACTTTTGACCAATTATATAGCAAGAGATGTCTTGGGACACGATCACAACAAGTTCAGCTGTATTACAAGAGGGCAGGCAGAGAATGGTGCACAAGGCATCTGAGGTCCCCCCCACCGCTCACCACTCTTCCACAACAAGCACTGATCTGGGTAATTTCATAGAATCATAGAATCATCTAGGTTGGGAGGGACCTTTCAGATCATCAGGTCCAACCACCAGCCCAACACTGACAAAACCACCACTAACCCATGTCCCAAAGCACTACATCTACCCGTCTTTTAAATACCTCCAGGGGTGGCGACTCCACCACTTCCCTGGGCAGCCTGTTCCAATGCTTGATAACCCTCTCGGTGAAGAATTTTTTTCTAGTATTCAATCTAAACCTCCCCTGGCGCAACTTGAGGCCGTTTCCTCTTGTCCCATCGCCTGTCCCTTTGGAGAAGAGACACCCCCTCCCTCCCCGCTACCCCCTCCTTTCAGGGAGAGAGTCGTCTCCCCTCAGCCCCCTTTTCTCCAGGCTGAACACCCCCAGCTCCCTCAGCCGCTCCTCTCCAGACTTGTGCTCCAGACCCCTCACCAGCTCCGTTGCCCTTCTCTGGACACGCTCCAGCACCTCAATGCCTTTCTCAGCGTGCGGGGTCCAAAACTGGACACATTTATTGGAAGTGAGGCCTCACCAGGAGTACAGGGGAGAGATCACTGCCCCAGTCCTGCTGGACACACTATTGCTGATACAGAAACGCGGTGATTTCAGGGACACTCATCCCCCTCCCAGGATTAAGGCTGCTCATCCCATTCCCCCAACAAGCGCCCCCTCACAACGGGCTCCGCCTGTAGGGACCGTGAAACGCCCTGAAGGGCCCCGCCACCCACTCCCAGCGGCTTTAGCAGCCCCGGAGCCGCCCGGGAGGAACCACCGCACACCCCCAGCAGCGACCTACACTCTCTGAGGAGACAGGGGCCGCTGTAGCCTCCCTCCCCCCGCCCTCCCCGACTCTGCTGCCTGCAGAAGTGCCTGTCTAATATCCGCCAGGAAACGCATGAGAATAGCCCCTATACAACAGAACACGTCTTTTGAGATCTTTAGTAGAATTTTAGCAGGTTCACATCCTCTGTTTCCGCTCGGGTGGCCGCTGCGCTCAGCTGCTTCGAGACTTTTTGATCAGGCATTTCTCTTGCCGCCTTTTTTTCTGCGCCCGAGGTGGCAAAAGCCCCCCTGCAGGGATGGGGGCGGTGGCGTCCCCTCGTGGCGCGCCGCGGAGGGAAGGAGGACCCCCCAAGATGGCGATGCTGGCGGAGCGTGAGTGCTGCTCCCCGTAGGGAGGAACCGCGATGGCGGGGCTCGGGGCGACCCCCTGAGAGCGGGGGGGATCGGGGAAAGAGCCGTTATCCTGGGGGGCGGCCCCAGGCACTCCCCGCCGCACTCCTTGATGGGGCCGGGGCCGTGCTGTCCCTCCCGAGGGCGGGACGCTGGCGGGTCTCCGCAGGCCCCGGGTAGCGGTTGGTGGGTCTCTGTCGCTTCTCAGGGCGGGAGACACGCACAGGATCATCGGAGATGTCTCGCAGGCGCCTTTAGGGACCACATTTCCTTTCAACGCCTCGGTGCCATCTCTGCGGCCGCGTGTTAGAGGGCGGACACCCTGAAGCCTTGGGGCAGGGGCTGTGTGGCAGCCAGGCGGGACTCGGGGGAGCCGTGTGTATGTAGGCATTGGTCTTTTGATCGCACCCGGGGTTGGTAGTTGAGCTCATCTCATTCTCTTGTCTGTACAGGGGACTTTAGAGAGCAGGTAAATTCTGGGTTGGGAAAGGTGAAAATGGGATGTACGGGATTTTAGGCAGGTGCTTCAGAAAAGGCAAGTAAATCCACTGAACTCACATGGCTGTCTTACACCTTTTGTGTAAGAGGGTTGCTGAGTGAATAATTTTTAAAGGCTTTATTATACGCAGCCTGATAACTTTGTTTAACCTTTTCCTGGTATTGGAATCCAATGGAGCTTCACTCTTACCTCTGAGGTGACCGAGGATTTGGGCTTGCCGTATCTAAAGCAATTGATTAAAACATTTGATGTTTTATCCTGACTGGTAACTCTTGCCTGGGTAAAGCTCTTCAGTTCAGGAAATAGAACTCTCTCGGGGTTGGACAAAGTGGGAACAAAAAATTTTGCTGCCTTCTCTTCCAAGTTAAAGATGTGTTTCTGTAAAGTAGCCTTTGCTAGTAAATGTAAAACTGTTTATGAAACACTGAACTTCTCAAGGGTAGATTTCTATGTAGGAGGACTAATATATGCTTGTGTATGATTATTGTTAATGTTCATAGATGGTTTCGGTAGGCTTGCTGCTGTCAGCGTCTAATGAATTTGTTCGCTTAACTGAAGGAAAGATGGACCTAAGTATAATGACTGACTAGAAAATACAGTTTCCAGTGGGAAATACAGGTGTGAATTGAGGAAAGCAAAATTGTGTTTACATATGTAATTCTAATTATTTTTATCAGTTCTGATTATTTTAGATGTAAACTTTGTTACCTTTATTAATATAATTTGTTGATTTTTTAATTGGACACTGCGTGTTTCAGTAATCATGGAATGGTTTGGGTGGGAAGGGACCTTCAAAGGGCATCTAGTCCAACCCCCCTGCACTGAGCAGGGACATCTTCAACTAGATCAGGTTGCTCAGAGCCCCGTCCAACCTGACCTGGAATGTTTCCAGGGATGGGGCATCCACCACCTCTCTGGGCAACCTAGGCCAGTGTGTTAACGTAGCTTCTGTACGTACTGCATTGTGAAATAGATGCCCTAAAACACTAATCTGGTTGCTGAGGGCCACCTCAGTGGAGCTGTATGCCTTTGTTCATCACCTTCAGCTGCAGTTATAATTGTGAAGCCATGTTGCACACGTGCATTTTTGTTTGCAGTTCCAGATCAAGTTCTGATACTCTTATTAATATTCATCCTAAAATATAGTTGGGGGAAGTAACTGGTTTTACTACGGTAGTGAAAGCACGTGCATTTCAGAGCCTTAAAATAACTTCTTAGTGGTGCCCAGTGACAGGACAAGAAGCAGCAAGTGCAAACTGAAGCACAAGAAATTCCATCTTTTTTTTTTTTGTTATGATGGTGGCCAAACAGTGGAACAAATTGGTCAGGGAGGCTCTGGAGTATCAGTCTGTGGAGATACTCAGAACCAGACTGGACTCGGTGCCGGACAATACGTTTAAGCAGGGGGTTGAAGATCTCAAGAGGTCCTTCCAACTTTTGTGATGCTGTGAACTAAACTGAGAAAGGACAAACTTGATCATTCTATGCTTGTGTAGGGTGAATTTAAAAACATGTATCAATTGCAGAAATGGCCAAAGACTTAGCTTTTATTTTTCACCTTAGCTTCTTTTAACTTTTAATAAACTTTGATTAACTGTCTATCTTATTGATGCTTATCTGGGAAAAAAAATTACATGTTAATGATGGGTTTCTTAGCTTGGATTAAAAATAAAATCCCTTCTGTGGGCAGTGTATTTTTTTCACGTTTGTTGGAGGAATTTAACCTGTTTATTATTATACGTGTTATCACCATATATGGGCACACAGCGGGGGTTTGGATGGGAACTGTTAGGGAACTTTTAGAAATGATACTTAAACACATGCTCGAGGCCCAGAATTAGTCTTGGTAAAAGAGTTTAGTAATTGATCTTTTTTCAAATCGTAGGATATCTGAGTGAAGAAGTATCTAAAGAAATTATGCTTTTCTCCACTGGATGGTGCTGCTTGCCCAGAGTTGCGTTATTATCTCTAGCATCGTTTTATGAGCAGCCCAGAAAATTGGTGTCAACTTCCGAGATGAATTTTTTAGATGGAATTTTTTAGCTGCTGTTTCCTTTCTTGCTCTTAAGACATAGGTGAACGAACATTTCTGATAAATTGTTGACTAAACGATCTTCATTGTTGTTTGTTTGGAAAGGAGAGATGATTTTATGGTTGTTGTATGTGGCATGAAGTTGTTCCTGGCTTTCTTACATACTTCCCTGATGAAGATGTAAGCAAATTTCTTTATTTTCCTGTGTCTAGTTTACCATATCTGAAAGTAAGAGTGTGTTAACCTTGCAGAAATGTGAGGATTAATCCCATAATGGTAGTTAAAAGGCTTGAAATACTTGGATTAAAAGTGCTGGGAAAGGGAAGGTCTCTTAAAATTTCAAGCTTGAGAAATCTCTGTATCAGGTGCCTTTGTGTTTTGTTACCAGGGTCCTCCTGGGAGTAAAACATCTTAGGGCTTCTCTTCAGAGACACATTCAGGAAAACTAATAGAAGTTAACTTTTAAAGTGGATTAGTTGAACTATATCAAACAACTCAATTTGGAAGTTAATTTAAATTCACACATTCAGTTGACACGGATTACCTCCACTGTGTACACAAATCCTTAGATATGTACGGTGGCTTTACAACTCTAAGAATTGCACTGAATTTAATTTTTTGGGATTTGCAAAGTCACCACCTGGGAAACTAGTTACGGAAGCTATAACAGAACATGGGCATACTTAAAATGTTGTAGTTAGATTTTAAAAAAGGCATTGAACAGATAGTTTTTGGTGACTTGAGTGAGGGCAAGTGGTTGTTAATTGAGAGATTTTAAACAAAGGGACAAATAAAGAAATATGATTGAAAAGGAGGGCTGCTGCTCAGCTCGGCAGCATAACCTCTATGAAATTGCTGCTTTTAACAGCCAAGGTGTCCCCTGTTTTTATAGGATTTAGCTTTTGCTGCGTAGCTTGATAGCTTTTTAGTTCATTCCCTCTGCAAACCACTGGAAGGCTGCGTCCTTAGAGATCATTTGCATCTTGGATATGGGGTGATGACAAAGCATGTTAATTGTTCCAGATTTTGAGCCATTTTGCCAAGGGAGCCAGAGTTTTTGTTCTCCGTGGGGTGGCAGGGAACCCTAATTTGCTCGGATGTTTAAAATCACAGCCCACAGTGACGCTTTACCACCTTTAGTTAGCAGCGCAGGCAGGGCTTGTAGTGGATGCTTCTCTGAAGACTTATCTACTGGAAATAAGTTGTTTTCCTGTAGAGCATTGAACCAACCGAAGGCTGTGTGGATTCCTCTCACAGCACTCAATCAGTTAACCTACTGCAAAATCTTTTTTTATGGACTGCTTGGGGTTTTATGAAATTCTTTATCAGGCTATTACTTTTTATGGGGCTGCCACGCAGCACCTATTTTGAGCTTCAAAGCTTGGGAAGTATGTTAAAAAAAGCCACCATCATGCATTCTGACAATATTAGTTCTTCTTTAAAAACGAAACAAAACTAGGCAAAAAATGAATCAACCATTCCTGTAATATTTTGTCCCTCTGGCCCAAATCCTAAGTGTTGTACTTTAGGGAAAGATGACTTCCTGATTATGTTGAAAGCGCCTCAGTGGACTTGGCTTCTGACTGACTTTGTGTGGCCTTGGGTTAATTGGTCATTTTTGATCCACCGTTTCCCATCGTGTTTAATGAAGTTTTGTAATCTTCCTGTCTCCCATTCTTTGTTTGTCTTGTTTATTTAGGTTGTCTTCCTGCGTATGTTTAGGTGTACGCTTAAAGTGACTGGTTAACTGTGCTAGCTTTTCTTCTTTGATTTCAATGAAGCTATTCCTGATGATAGAGGCAAGCGCACGCACATGGGCCTGGGGGACTGTAGCTTCTTTAGTTGTCTGCATAGGACAAAAGCGCCTTCATTCTCGTTTGAGTCTCTTAACACCTGCAGTAATTTCCGGTGACTTTTCAGTTTCCGAATAAACCATTTTGTGGCGAATCCAAAAGCTGAAATCCCACTGGTTTTATGTTCTGTAATTCAGTTTCTCTGGTCATTTATGTTTGATTTTTGATTTGGCTTTTGTTATGAAGGCAAATATTAAAACTTCTATGTTATGGTTAAAAGGAAGACTGGCCAGTAGATATTGTCCAGAACTGGGAAAGCCAACACTGAAGTCTCATCCCTTGTAGATTTCGTTTTGAAGCCAGATGTAAAGCAAAGTTGGAATAAATATGGAATTTAGGCCTCTACACCTAAATGGTAATCCTTAAAGCCTTCCCTGAATTGCAGCCCATCCTTAGGGACGACAGCTTCCATTGCAATTTTACTTTGGCATTCTTCACTTTAATAAGTAACATTTTCACTGGTCTTTTTTTCCTGATCTAGTGGGAGGTGTCCCTGCCCATGGCAGGGGGCTTGGAACTAGATGATCTTTAAGGTCCCTTCCAATCCTCACAATTCTGTGATTCTATAATATAAGATTTAGTAAATTAAATTCCCAAAGCGTGTTTAGTCTGGCATAAGTTCTGGGATTTTTGCAATGAAGATCTTTTCTTGAATTGATATAATACTGAGAACACTGTGGAAATGTAAATAGAGCCGGTTTGAATTTTTCCTTCCTGCTCCAGCCCGTAGAAGGCAGAAGTGGTCTGTGGATCCACGGAATAGCGCTTGGAGTAAAGATGACTCTAAATTTGGCCAGAAGATGCTGGAAAAGATGGGCTGGTCCAAAGGAAAGGTACGATCTAAAGGAGTGTTGTCTAGCTGAAGGGTAGAAGACTGCTGGGGGGACTCTTCATGTCAGTTTTTAAAACGACCACGTTCTTTCTATTTGATTTATTCTCTTAAACACGCAGAGAATTTGAGCAATGTTAGATTTTTACAGTTTGTTACAAAGGTACTCGTTTGCTTGTGTTTGTCCTGCTTTCCAGTTTCATTCCTCTCTCTTTGAGGAGGTAATGTCCCCAAGGGAGAGCAGGAATTGGCACATGAAATCAGGTGATGGTAAAAGGCTTTAAGTTGCCGTTATACCCTTGGTTCTCTCCCTGGCTTTTGATACTGTTTAAAGCAACTCCAGGACCTGCTTTAATCTTTCACCTGTTTTTAAAGATTACTTCTATCTGTTCCTTGAATGGCCAAAATGCAGCGTTATGTGAGCTGTATTTCTTCCCAGCTCCAGCCTGTACCCGTGGGATGAGGTAACTGGTTCCTTGCACTAAGAATAATCTCTAGGTCAGTGCAGACAGCTGCAGACTTCTCAGCTGCCCCTTAAAAGCAGTTTAACTTCCACAAAGGTGTCTCA
The DNA here is from genome assembly GCF_964199755.1 of Larus michahellis. Taxonomy (NCBI): domain Eukaryota; kingdom Metazoa; phylum Chordata; class Aves; order Charadriiformes; family Laridae; genus Larus; species Larus michahellis. Next base: position 128,793,376 of record NC_133898.1, read on the forward strand.
GCAAAGCTGAGATTTGGGCCTGCATGTCAGCGTGTTTAATGGAATGAATGCGTATGCGAACCCCCCACGATATTTATTTAATTCTTCTCCTAGATTTCCTCTCCCAGCCTTTTTTTAAGAAGAATAAAATTAGGACTATTCTCACGTCTGTTAATATGTTAAAACTTAGAAAAATAAGCCTGCTCTTGGATTTCTCAGCATAGCTTACTGTTGCCTCGGTTGGCTTGCAGTCAGCACATATAAGTCTGTCTTCTGAGTGCCTCTGATTTCGTGACCAAGCAGTGGTACCTGATTCAAAGGCTGCTGAAGTCAGAGAACTGGTATTGGTTTCACTAGGCTCTAGACCAGACTTAAAAGTATGGAGTTGAGTACTGTCTTTTTATGTAAATTGTATGCATACGTGTTTATGTGTGTAAGATTAAAATAGATATGTGAACCAGAGTAGAAAAAAACGCTGTTAAATGTTTTGATTGTATTTTAGGCAACCGGCTCCTCTGACTATAGATAACACCTTTGCCATTATGCATACTCCTTCTGTCAGGGTGTGAAAGGAAGGCCTTGTGTTGTTTTCTGTCTGTCACCGCCCCCCACCTTCTTCATGACAATAAATTTCCTACTTGAGCTACCGGACCTTCCTTTACAACAGTTACAGCTGTACGAGAAGGATTTATCTCTTCATTCCACTGCAAACCCAGACAAATAGAACCTTAACTTGATCAAATTAATGGCCAAAAGGCCATCTGTGCAGTGAAATTAAGCTGCTTACACTAGTCCTGTTATTAGTTGTATTGGAATTGGGTCACGGCAGGATGTGTAGCCAAGTGTCCTGCTTGCTTCCATACTTGTTTTAATTAGCAGAAGTTTCAAGGTAAATTGCCCACCCCACTGACCAAATAAACTCTACTGGATTCGTAATAGCAACAGCCTTTTTCAAATATGCCTCATTGCTTCAAATAGTAGGTATCCACAGAGCTTCTCTCCACTACATACATGTTTACTATAGCCATAGTGAGCTGATAGCTAAGAAGCTGATGATTTATTACTGGTGACCAATTAAGGAAAAAGTGGGTAGATGCTAGGAATAAAGTTTTAAACCAAATGCTTTGTCTTTTTTTTTTCCCCCCAAAGGTACAGGGAGGATGAAAGATAGTTAAGATATTAAGATAGAATATCTTAAGAAAGATAATTCTAGACCTAAAGATTGCATCCCAGATTTGAATGGTTACGTTTTTGAGGGTAGACGAACCCAATGTTTATTTGCCCCAGTATCTTCATCAGTTTATTAGTGTGTATGAGATGGAAGAAGTTCTTAATGTCCTGCTAGCTCCAGTGTGACCCTTCCCCTCCCGCTTCCCCCCTACATAACTTCATTCTGTGTTGTACGTTCTACGTGGCATCTGTCTCACAGCCGTTATGCAGCTGCCTTCCCAGTCACGGAGGTATTTTTGGTGAGAGGCATGTTCTTTTTATGTGGCGTCTTGTTTTAAAATTGTAAACACTTTGGACTTGCCTAGGAATGTCAGGTGGCTTCCAGATTAATCACCCAACTACTTAATGTTGTTGCTATTTTAGTGTTCATAATACTTTGCTGGAGGCTTAAGTAGTAAATTAAAAAAACTTAATATCTCATGTGTGCTAATGCCTGCGAATGAATTCAGTTACAGGCAAACAAATAAATAGTAAGTTGTGGTTTCTTGCTGTATTTCATTGCAGACTGTCTTACAGTAGAAAAGCTCTAGTTGCTTAGTCACTGCTGTAAAATCCTTACATTTTTTACCGTTAAATCTTCCTTAGGGTCTTGGGGCTCAGGAACAAGGAAATACAGAACATATCAAGGTTCAGGTGAAAAACAACACGCTGGGGTTAGGAGCAACCATCAATTACAAGGTGAGCACGAGACCCAGGTAAGGAAATGTCTCCCATTTCAGCTAAAGCACAGTCTTTGTAGTGAGACGTTAGTGAAATCTGTCGTCCCTTCTGGTGGCAGCATGTACCTGTGTGAACCTCTCTGCAGAAACTCTTGACCTGGCGTTTAGTTCTGCTTTGTTGGGTGTTTTAGGAGTAAGTATCTGCTTGGAAAGGTTACAGTGAATTCTGGGATCAGCCTCTTCTAAACTAGGATATTTTTTTTTTGGCTTCCAAGCAAATCTCTGAAATACTTGCTTTCTCCTTCTGCCTTCTGTCCCTTTTCCTAATACAGTCACCTTTCTGACTGGAGTTCAGGTACACAGGCAGAGCAGGACATGGTCCTAAAGGCGCTTGTCTCATAACCAACATCTTTAAGTTTGTTGCTGGAAAAAATCACACTAGTGTTTCCTGCCTACTTTTGAAAACATCTTGCGCAGACAGGAGACACGCAGAGCCAAGAGCAGCTCATTATTGTTTAAGGACTTGCAAACACAGCCCTTATCTTTTCTGCATTTTGGAGTGACTGTAGCGAGCTGTTAGCGTTGCCACCTGTGGAGCTTCTGAGGGTCCCTCCCACCAACAAGGATTGAGTATATACAATTAAGTTACTTCTTAGAGTGCAGAGTCTTAATATCCGTTTTAGCAAAACTTCTGTTTGTTCTGAAGACTTTCGCCTTATATTCACGTGGGTGATATTTACAGGACAACTGGATTGCTCATCAGGATGACTTCAACCAGCTTCTGGCTGAACTGAATGATTGCCATGGACAGGGTGAAACAGGTAGGTTCATGCTTTGCTCAATCAGATGCTGGAAGCTTAGCAGAGTTTCCATTCTTTGTCTTTAAAGGCTAGCTGAGGCCCAATCCTCTGGGCTGCTAATAGTCTCCTTGCTGAGGTTGACGACTCGCCTTTCTTCCCCTTCTCCCCCAAAATCAGTGGGAGCCGAAGGACGTGTTGGCATCCGTGACCGTGCTCAAGTTTGTTTGATCTTGGTGGATTGGTTTTGTTCTCAGTCAGGCCTCTATTAAAGGTTTTTTCTTGGGGAAAGTAGATATAAAATTTTGAACTTGTTTGTTTTATCCAGGACCACGACATGGGGGACCTTTTGCTGGGATGTACTACAGCAGCATTTATTTCTTTATGAAGCAACCAGAGCCGATGTGAAGGCTCACAACACAGTCACTCATCACTGCAATGCGTTTGCCTTCCTTTTACTAATGAACTGTCACACCTGGCTTCCATGCTCTGGTGGTTTCTTAAATACCTACTTTTCCTGTCCTTAGAGAGCTGCTTCTTAGCTTTTGACTCGGAGTTATGCATCTCTGTTTTGAGTGTGGTGTAATGTGATTTTTGTAGAGCACACAAGTGGGGAAACTGCACAGCTTTCCCAAAAGGGCTATTTATAAATAAGTCTCTTAATTTTGAAAAGCTTTGTACAGTTTGACCTTGATTTGTAAAAATGAAGGTATGCAAAACGGGTGGGTGTGACCTTACAGATAGAATTGTACGTGTCAAATGGTTTTTCATCTCGTCTTTAGTTAGACTCAAGTTTAAACGCTGATCTTATATCTAAGATATAACAACTCTGTGGAGTGTTGTTAAACCAAGGGCTCTGTTTGGACACAGCAGCCTGTCCATGTGCTGCTCACGGTAGAATCGCCAGATTAGTGAATTTAGCAACTATTCATTCATTCATTCTTAACATTTGAGCGCAGAAGGTTTTCTAGGAGAGGAAAGGTAGAAAGAGGAGGAAAATTGTTTAGGAAGAAAGATCAAATTTGCCTTCTAATGTTAGAATACTAGAATTAAAATTCTGAACCTGATGCAATTTTTTTTTTTAATTCCTATTTAAGTTATCCTTGTGCATTGGAGCCCTAATCATGGTTTGAGGCCGCACGATGCTAGGTGCTGTTGTTAAAGTCCTCAAGAGGTAGAATAGCATATCGTAGGGAAATTCCAAAAGTTCCTTTCTACCTTTATAACTAAATCCTGCCCAAGTTCCAACTTGAGCCATGGGAAGATCAGTTAGGTGTAACTGGTGGGAAACCTGCAAGCTGATGAGCAGAGAGCTGAAACGACTTGCCCAAGGACACAGTGAGTCAGCACAGAGGCAGGCTCGTTGAGCAAGGCTGTCTTGTTCCTAAATCTGCGCAGTATTCCCGGGGTCATCTGCGCTAATGCAAAGTGGCCCCTGAAAAACTTATTTCTCCTTATTTTTCTCCGTTATTTTTCCTTGACCTTTTTAGGAGCTGGGACAAGAGTTTTCAATCGCTGAGGACAAATTTTGGGTGCGCATTGAAAATTCCCGGTCAGAATCGTGTTTGGTGATTTGCGGACTGCAAGCATTGCTCTGAAACTTGTTTTTTTGGCAATTGTTTAAGCTGGCAAAGCTCATCCAGCTAACTCTGCCTGCAGCTGTGCTACAGGATCAAATGTTACGTTACTGGCCATCGTCCAGTTTCAAATTGCATTAAAAGTCAGCTGAAAAACTTCATTGTTCTTAAATAACTGGTGTAGTTGCCAGAGTTGGATTGCAATTAGAGATCGGGAAGGAAGGGCCCCATGGTGGTTAGTATGCCAGCATTCAAACACCCTTGATGTACATCGTTTTAGCTTTCTTTTCTTTTTTTTTTTCTAGCTGAGCACCTAGTGAAGAGTTTTGATTCCTGGCTCTCTTTCTGGGATACTAAGTGATGGTGATTGTCCCTTTGCCGTTCATAAAATGGGGCAACGATGTGCTGGTCGTGTCTGTAATATGCTTTGGAATATTCATCTGTATCAGATTCGCGGTAGAAATGACACATGGCTTTATTGCTATGACTAAATTGCTTTAAAAAGTACATTGCTATTCCTGCAGTGCTCGCTCAGTTTGTCAGAGGATTTACCAGTCGCTAGAAGACACAGGGATGTACCTGCCTGTCCAATGCAAGTGCCAGCATGTTTCTGCAGTGAAATTCCTCCTTGAAGGCACAAGGCGGTGCTGCTGCCCCTTTCGCTGTCGGAATAAAGTGGAGAGGAGGAAGCCCTGTGGCAATCCTTTGCTTGTGTAACGTTCCCTTCACTGGGATGTGGATGGGAGAGCAGGCTCAAAGTGCCTCATCCCTGGATTTTTTAGTTGTGATGCTTACTTTCCCCATAGACCCTTTTTATTGAGGATTTTCAAGTTGATGCAAACTTTCTAAAATTGGGTTTGCTGGTCCTTCCTCTTCTCCTTAGGGCTTAGTGTATTGATGGAAGAGTAGATCTCAGAGTGCTTTCTGGTAGTCACCTCTCCCACTGCGGGCTGCCGATTTCATTTTTAGGTCAATGACTCTATCATCAAGTGCCACTACCTATCAAACAGTGACGTGCTTTAATTCCAGTGTCAGAAAAGCTTGGTCTGCAGAGCTTTCAGGGGTGGGAGCATATGAAAAAGGTGACTCAACTTGGCCCTCAGGGTATGGGTTGATTTCCTTACCCATCCCGGTTGCCACTGGGAGGAAAAAAACCAACTCAGTGGAGTAGCCTTTTCCAGAGTTACAGTACAGAGAATCCTGTGGTGTCTATTTCTTTTCAGGACAGGATAATAAAGTAATTAACCAGACAGGAGGTTACCTCCTCCTGAGAGTTTTTTGTAAATTAACAGGTTCTGTGGATGCAAAGAGTATGTCTGTACCTGTAAAATAACCTGCCGCGGCACAGGAACTTGATATCTCTACTGTTAGCTAGACTAATCCTTCACATGGTTTTGACCTGCACAAGCTAACGTTCTCCCAAACAACTCCTGAGTGAATCTGGGACTCCAGAGACCATTCCCAGTGGCCAGTTTACATGCAGCCCCTCTTCTGGAAGCGAGGAAAATTAAATAATATGGATGTGGCAATTTCTTCTAACTGGCCTCAGGGACAGAAAAACTCTGCCACCGTTTAATTTCCTTACATAGATGTATCAGACTATGTCCAGTTAGTGGCACTTCGTGTAGTGTTAGAAGTGGAAAGCCTGTGTGAGGGGTTTTTTTTTTTTTCCCCTTTTTCTCTCTACCCAGTTGGGCTCAGTATTTTTGTACTATTTCGTACGTCTTTCTCAGACTCTGGCATTGGAGATGTTTTGTAGCAAACAGCACGATAAACCCTGACTTTTCTTACTGTAGAAATGGTGTTAAATTAGACTTTGCCTTTGACCTGGAGTACCTGGATCTGCCATTTCAAATTGCATTGGACTGGAAATGGGGAGGGAAGGAGATGTGGCCAAAAAAATCAAGCAGGAACATGTCTCGGACAGAACTTACCATGCTTCCTTCAGTAATATATTGTGATAAGTTGTTGAGACTTGGTTTTGAGAGAGAAAGTTAAATACACTGATGTTTGAATTTGGTGGTTAGAGTGCCTCTAATAGGGTTGGAACCTGTTTGTTTGTTGTTTTTTATTTTTATTTTTTTAGAGTCATCAGTGAATAATCAGAAGAAGACATTCAGTCTTGAGGAAAAATCCAAATCTTCCAAGAAACGTGTCCATTATATGAAGTTTGCAAAAGGTAAGAGGCGTTTTGTTGTTTCATAAGCTCTAGCCAAGATTAGAGGGGAAAAAAAAAAACACGTGTCAAGGTGATCTGTTGCCTTCTGGGGTCTAAATTTGGCAAATAAAATCTTGGTTTAGAAATACCCCTGCAGCAACTTATTTAAAGCTACAATATGCTGTTCCTCTTTATTTTGGACAATTTTGGATGGCTTTAGGCTGATATTGTTGAATAAAGCAATTTCTATCTGAAGGAACCATCAGCTGAGTAAAGGAACTGAATATTCTGAGTGATCTGTGCGTGGGCAGGGGCTGGGAGGGGGAGGAGGAGGCAAAGGTGATAACAGAGTTGCTTGGGCATCTGCAGTGCACTATCCCCTGCAATCTCCAATAACCCCTGCTAAGGGATCATGTGGATAAGATCAGCGATCAGATTAAACCTGAACGCAGGAAGAGGAGAGGCCTCTTACATCTATCAGATGGTTTATTGGATAAATCAGGACAGCGGTTGGTGGCCACAAAAACTATATCAAGAACTCATGGAGTTTAGTAATTTCTTTCTTGAAGTGATGACTTTATTTCAGCAATCCCTTGTTTTGGCTTTTGACCATTGTTGAATCCCTTGCTCTGTTTCTCTGTTGGTTGCGTTCCCCTTTCACACACTCGTGTGTGTGTATATGTTTTTCAATGTATGGATAGGATCAGTCTCCAGAAATGGCTAATTTATTGTACTTAAAGCTCTGTGTAATATTTTCTGATAACAAATGCCTCTGCTAAAACAGAAGCAACTGATGTCCGAATAGAGGCCAGATTTTGATATTGGGGTTTGGATTTTTTGATTAAATAATTCAGCCTAGAAGTCAAACGTGTTAACGTGACCCTGCCACTTTACAACACTAAACAATTAAATTGGTTCAGGGCTTGCAAGTACAGAGGCCGTGGCCTGTTTGAGGTAGTAGCAAAGAGGATTTGTTTTGATTTGGATTTAACCTTTTACTAAATATAGCAAAAAAACCCTGTCTTTTGAGCATGTAAAATATAGGCTTTCGTATTAAAAATATCCCTTATTTGTTTGGCTGCAGTGTTTCTGTAAGGTAGGCCCCTGTTTGATTGTACCCTCCGTGGTCTAAAACAGGGAAATTGTCCTTTTTCAGGGAAAGAGGAAAAGTTATTTGAGAAAGGCTGATGTTGTTGTGGCCCTTGTTGTTCAAGTCCGATCCTGCTTCCTTTTAGACTAAACAAGACGAGCTCACACAAAAGCGGGAGAAGGGAGCAGCAAGGACACAAAATGCGGCTTCCGTTTCTGGTGCTGTTTTGTGGCCTCGCTGCTGGAGGTACATAAGCACCACACACAACCTCAGCAGCCACGCTTGGAGCTGGGAAATACACACCGATGTGAGATTAAGGCAGTGGTTCCAATTGCTTTTCTAGCAGCCGTTCCACCGTGATGCTGCAAAAGGTTTGGATTGGCAGCGAAGTTGGTTTTCTATTAGAATGCAAAAAGAGCGGAGAGAAGGCATGGAAAGAAAGCACAGGGCCAGGGGAGGAGCAGCAGGGTTGTAAGTGTTGTGTCCCAAGCCTTAGCCAAGATAAAGCTGAAAACGGCCACCAGTCTCGTCCAGCTTGCTTGGGTAAAGACATGTAGAGGCTGCCCAGTGAGACACCAGGAGGTTGGGTCACCCTTTCTCCTCTAGGTTGATGTCTCTGTTTACCCTCTTGAGGATCCTGAGAAGAAAAAACAGGTGGAGTAGTCAGATTTATTTCGTTTTTTGTCCACTACAAGTGCTTAGTTTCATTTTGAGGTCAGCAATTTTGGAATCAGAAAATCAAGCGGAGTAAGGCCCCAGCTGACTCCTGATAAGTTGGCCTACCAGTGTTAATTTGGTTTCTCTAACTTTTGCTGACTTTTTTTTTTTAAAGAATTTTCTGAGGCAGGCTGTGGACAGCTCAATATAAAGGCTTCTGCACTGTGGAATTGGCTAAACTTTTGCTGGCGTCTCAGAATATCACATCGCACCTTTTTGCGTCCCCCTCCCTGCTCCGTGTCTGATATCAGCCACGCGACAGTCAGAGGGGAATGATGGTCCTGCTGGAACCCGGAGAAATCTTTTGCTTCACCCTTGAAATTGTTTTAAGTTGGAATAATCCGGTGTGTTGTGGAGTTGGAGGTTCTGCTTTTCAGAAGCAATTTCATGAATCAAAGAAAAGTCCCCACTGAGTACAAATGGGTATTTTTTTTTTTTTTCCCACTGTTTGGAGGAGCTCTAGGTCCCGAACTCTGTCAGAGATGGCAAATTCTCATGAGAATCTCAAGATGTGCAGCTTCTCCTTGAACTTTTCTTGTGTGTAGGAGGTTACAAGTCTTCTTTCCCTTTAGCGTAGTGCAGCCTGCTTCCCTCATCTTGCTATGACAATTGCAGCGTCAGGAGAGGGAAAACAAGCTGTTATTAAATATTTCCCTGTGGGCATCCACCAGCAGGCCGCGGCTGTCTCCTCACCAGCCTTTCCCTCTACGCACACACATTTCCTCCTGTACGTGACCGCTACAGTCAGCTTTCGTTTAGTGTCTTTAACATTCTCCTCCTGATTTTTTTTTCGCCTCCAAAACCAATTTCTCTACCTCTGTGGGTCACAGTTTGTGTTATCAAAATGTACCTGTCATCACCAGATGTGAAGGTTGTGGGTTTTTTTTCCTCCCCTTACCCCTTTCAGGTAAGGATCTCTCTTCGCGCAGTGAAGATGACCTGTCCTGCATATTTGGCAAGCGACAGAAGAGTATGAAGACACAGGTAAACAAGAGGCTTCACCTTTCTCTTGTTTCCTTGCATATTATTCCTTATAACAAAACCATATTTAAGTATCTTTCTGCTAATGGGATTACCATACGCCCATCGAGAGCAAGGGGTGGTGTTCTGCCTGTGAAGTTCCTGTTGTTTCTGTGTGAAGGCTGCAGGTGGAGCGCTGTGCTCTGAACCGTTAGGCAATAAGAGTGGATTTAATACATATTTAATACACATTATTATGATGTAACTTCTTTGGAATTAGGAAACGTCAGTATTTTAATTTTACACTTCTTACATCACAAAGTGGATAAATTTTGCTTGATCTGAAAGATCCATAAATATCCAGAATAAAATGTGACATTGAGTAGCAGCTGTCCAATCTCAACAAACTGCCCTTATGTTCACAAGAATTGGGAAGGGCTGAACAGCTGCAAAGCCTTGCTCGTCTTTGAAGAAAGGATTCAAAGATGGCTTGAACACTGATAAATATTTTACGAAAAGATTTTTCCCCAACTTTGTGTAACGAGATCAAGGTTTGTACGAGCGTTTATTGCATGTACGTATTCATTAGCATTTTGCGCTTGCAGAGAAGAGTCCTGCTATATCACTATATAAAACAACAAACTTATACTACGTAATGACTAATGCGTCCAGAAGAATTCTTTGGAAAAGATAACATGTGGAAAGCACAAATGAATACGTTGAAAAATTGCCCTTGTTGGTTCAGAGGTCTCTGAAGTCTCTTGTAGTGAGAGGGGAAGATGGGGCCTGAAATTGAATAGTAATTTCTGAAATTCCCTGGCACTTGAAAATCGCTCTGTAACTTCACTGTAGGCCACTGTGAACTTTGGGAGGAGAGGAAAAGGGGGAAGAACGTGCTAAGAGATCCTGGATAGCAGTGACAGTAGTAACATAAGGTTTGTAGCTGCGTAAATACTAGGCGGAATTACAAGGGAGCTTGTAAAGAACAAATAGTGATCCACTGGGGATTCTTCACTGGAAAAAACTCTTACTATAAAATAAAGAATACTTCAGTGGGATGTCTTGAACTGAGCGGTTTAAAGGACTTGGTCTTGCCATTATTCCATATAGTGTTATAATTTCAGTGAATGTGCTGTAGGTCTTAAAGTTATTGGTAGGACAGAGAAAAATGTCAAGTCTGTTTTCTGAGTTCTCTAAACTACGAAAATACAGTTAATTAAACTGGGAGGTTAGACGAAATTTAAACAAATTAAGAACTGTCCTGTCTTGTCCGCCACCGTGAAAGACAGTACGAACCTTTGTTAGAAGTCCCACGTTTTGGCTTGAAAGGTAAGAGCTCGGGAGGAGGCCGTCAGCCACAGCAGAACCCATCTCACCATTTATTACTTATTACTGTCTCGTAATAAGCATTTGGGGGGCTTCAAGTCCGTGAGAGGTCTCAAATGCTGTAGGTAAGCTTGCACCATCGGAGCCCCTTGATTAACACTTCTCATCACCTAAATGTGTCATGGATCTACGTCTTAGCTCCCTTGCTGTCAGATCAATACGAAGCAAGACAAACTGGGATTTAATGCAAATCAACAGTGCTATGGTTAAGGGAGTAGATTTTGCCCACCCGTGAGTTGTCCCAAACAGTTCGTCTTGTTTTCTCTGCGTGTCCTGCATCTTTTGAAAGTAAAAATAAGTTTGGAAAGTGCTGTTGCTGCTTCTGGGACTTAATCCTGGAGAGCATTTGTTCTTTTGTTGATAGACACTGCAGATAACGTGCGTTTATGGCTGCTTGTGAAGGGTATGTAAGTTTGTGCACGCTTTTGCTAATTCCTTGACTGATGCGGTGGTTGGCTGTTGGCTACTCTGCAAATTTCCTTTTCCCCCTCACTGAACGCTGAGCTAATGGTTCAAGGTTCTGGCAAAAAGTCACGGGCTGTTCCCTGTTATGCACCCAGATTTCCACATGCAAATACAGGCAGGAGGTAATGTAATTTGGAGCTGCATTGTCGTCTTCTGGCCACCGTCTGCTGCTAAGCAGCCATGGGGACAGAAAGCCAGAGGCAGCACAATTGCTTCCCCCACCCCCCCGCTCCTTTTCTTCATGGATCAGAGATCTATGGAGTTTGCACAGAACAAAAATGCATTGCTCAGGCCCTCCAGCTCTGAGCAATTTCATTTCATTGCACCCATGAACTCTCATGATCCCTTTCCATCATGTTCCAGAGCCTGGTCCTTAAGGTGGCATGAATGGAACCGCCCCGTGAGGAATTGCAGTACTGTTCTCTGTGCGTGTTCGCATTCAGTTTTGAAATCCCTAGGCTCTGGGCATTTCCCTGATGTGGCAGAGAGCGTGCTGCAGGGGCAGGAAAGTGCTGTCATTCTACTGGAAGTGAGTTGTTCATATCTGTACCCACGTAGAGATAATGTAGGAAGAGTCCTGGTGTCCATCAGAGCCCTGGGGTATGCCTTCAGGCAGGCTGTGGTAGGCTCCAGGCCCTTTTAATTGCAGCTCCTGCTCCCTATGACTGTTAGTAACAGTTGAACAGGGACAGCAGCGTACAAAGTAGATGAGGACAACTTCCATCACTGTGCCATAGGTGCCAGAACCGCTGCTCTCAATCTGATTGCAGGTTCCCAGCTGTATTTGCAACTGAGATGACGCAAGGAAGTACCTGAAATGTATTGATCCTGTAGCTTTCAGTCCTATCCTTAAAGCTCTTTCCGAGGTATTAGATTCCTTCCCTTTTTTTCAGAGGTGCAGTCTGAGAAGCGTTCGGTACAGATTTGACTTGGACTGAATGACCTGTCCTCAGCTCGTAGTAGAGTTGTGGTTTTTTGACAAAGACGTTCAGCATAATTCTGTTTCTCGTAGTTCTAGTTGTTTCAGTCCAGGATCAAAACCATCTTGGGTATAACTTCAGGGAAAGATGCAGGAACTGCTTTTCATTGAATCACAGAATTACTGGGATTGGAGGAGATCTCTGGAGGTCTCCAGATCAACCGCCCTGCTCCAAGCAGGGTCAGCTATGGCAAGTTGCTTGGGACGTTGCCCAGCTGAGTTTTGACTGTCTCCCTCCAGTTTAAGTCTGTGACAAAATTCAGTGGATGGGTGGAAGAAATCGCTTAAGGAGCAGAAGATGGGAACATTTTGGAATAACATAACATGCTGTAAACGGAGTCAGTTGGGTGATCATTTGTAGTTCTGTAGGCATCAGAGACACAGTAGAAGTTACGGAAACGTTTACGTATGTATGCCATTGATGGCATTATGGCCAGGTTTTTCATCTGAGCGAGTTGCGGAGCTTCTCTTATTCCTAAGAGCTGTTGTACCCAAGGCCTTTGAGATTTTCGATTTCTGCAGATGGTCTAACGTGCAGTAGATCCTGGCAGTGGTATTACATTGGTGCTCATCGGCACTGTCGTACTAGGTCTGGCTGGTTGGCTGGTGTTACACCAAACTGTTCTTAAAGATTTGGAAAAGGGAGAAAAAAAGCAAAACCCAGGAAACTCCGTCTGTGCTTATGGTCAAGTAGTGGAAAGGCTCAAGGCTGAGTGACGTGGTCTCTAGACCAGCAAGATAATCCTGGCTCTTCTGAAGGGCTTGTCAGAAATATGTCACCTCTGAACTGCTGCTGGGATAAATGGTGTCTCAACAAATCAGATAGGTCACAGACACCCCTTCCAATTAGTCATGGTCAGTCTTTTTTAGTATGGTCATTAGCAATAATTTTATGATCTTAACATGTGGAGTCGTCTTTGGCAGAAGATGTTTTGTGCTAGCTTAATCTGAGCGGCTTTAACTGTGGAGCTGATCTCAGACTCACTTTTAAACGGTCTCGGTAGCCTGGGACTTATCTGGCTAGTGCGTCTTTTCTCTTGTTTCACGCTGACACTACTGCAGTAAGTGAGGATGTTGAAATTTGGGTTATCTACCTTATCAAAGGAAAAGGGAGTTGGCCAGAGGATTGTAAAGATTGCGAAAGAGTGGAATGGCAAAGGATATGGAAGGAAATGCTGTTTGCCCCTAAGGGTCGAAAGGAGTTTCTCTAGAAGTAATAAGACCAAGATAGTTTAAGCCATTGTTTTGGTGGTTCTGGGGTGCGTGTTACCAATCTTAGGCACCTGCAACCTTTAATTCTCCTGAACGTTAAACATAACGGTACTGGGGTTTTTTTAATTATTATTATTTTTGATAAATCGTGTGTCCAACTAAAACCTCCTTAATAAACTACACAGGGACCTTTGTTTAAAAAAAAAAAAAAAGAATTAAAAAAAAAAAAGACGGGGGGAAGAAAACAATGGCTGGGCTTCAGAGTGGACCTAAATTGAAAACGTCTGCAGTTTTTTCCCATGGAGAGTAAGTGATCGAAAATATTGAATTGTAATTATGATGCTCTCTGGAGACCTACAGTGGGGACCTGTTTTGCAGGGTAAGATCTGCCAGACTTTTTTTGCCCCAACTTTCCCTCTGATTTTCTCACTTGCTTAGAAACACTGGGAGCTGGGGAGACAAAAAAACAAATTCCATTAGTTCCTATCTGGTTGAACTTCCTGGAACCCCCACTATTTTTTTTTTTTTGCTTCTCAGAGTTTCCTTCCTCCATCCAGCTGTGTTTCCTGATGAAGCCTTATCACTGGAGAAAATGCTCCTGAGTGAGACTGAGGATTTGGGAATGAGTTACAGACAGTCCCAACTTGGTTGCTGAACAACATGATTCTGGCACTGATTTCGCTTTGGGGGCTGGGGGAGTAGCTCTCTGATTTGCTGGCGCGTTTGTAATAACTCTGTTTGAGATGCGTAGAAAACGGCATGTTTTGCATCCATCTCACTTCTGTGTCTCAGGCCATTTGATGAGTAATCTGCTTCCTCCGAATTTTTGTAATTTGGATGTGAACCTGCGTAAGTTCCCTTAAAACCACCTAATCCAAGTAGCCCGAAAGTCTCGAGTTCGTGGTGATTTCTTCCGTGTTAGTCATTAGAAATGTAGCTATCCACCCTGTTGCTTTTTCACTTTTTTTTTTTTTTTTAAAATCAGGAAATTGTCTTCTGACACATTTTGCAGAACTTCCTCAACTGACTTAGATTTCCCAGCACTTATCAGAAAAGCATGTTGGCTAATCTTAAGGGACATAACTGAAAATCCATTAAAGTCTGGCTCTGCCATGGGCTCACTGAAGTTGTGGGTAAAGTGATATAATTCCCTTCACCTCAACTTTCTCTCTGCAAAATACCAGTCATGGTATTGATGTTTGTGGGGTTTCACAATTGTGACTTTTAGGCAAGTTGCGAGTTCATTCTGGGTTTCTTTTACCCCTGACAGAAGTCTCTGTTGCAGAGGTAGTGTATAAATTAGTTTTTGCTTCCTTTTTTCAGCACTGTCGGGGAACAAAAAACTACAGAAGAGGAAAAAGTAGTTAATTATTAACTTAGGTTTTTCACTGTTCTGCTTTGGAGGCCGCAGCTAGCATGAGGTATTTGGGACTGAGGGGCAGAGCAGAAAAAGGACATCAAAAACCTGGAGAGAGTCCAAAAGGATTTAGTAAAATGGGCGACAGGGTTAGAGGGCATGTCCTAGAAGGAGAGAGTGGAGGAACTGGATACGTTCATCTCAGAGAAGAGGCAGAAAAAGATGACCTCTCTGCCTATAAATATCTGGGGGTCAGGGGGAGGGAGGAGCAGAGGAAGGGAAGGGATAGCAATCAGGGTAGGCAAAAGCCAAGAATGGTACTGGGGGTGAGAACTTCAATTAGAGAAAGGAAGACACAGGCTTACTCTTTGTCAGGCTTCCTCACAGTGATGTCAGTGAGGCAGTGGAAGAGTCTCCTAAGGGAAATCCCAGCTCCTTAGTAAGTGACGCCAAGAAAAAAAAGTTAATTTTAACACTTTTAGACCCATTGAAACGGGTAAAGGTGAATTGGTTTAAGTAAAACATCTCCCAACAAGGTGTTCTGTGAGTGGCTCCAGAACTGAAGCTTGGTTTCCTGTGGTTGTGCCTGGATTCCATGGGACTACAGGAGACGAGGTCATGCTGAAATCCCTCTCCGTGTACATGCTCATCTCTTGGCCGCCTCTGTCCAGCTGCCCGTTTTCATGAAATATTTTAAAATCTTAGTATCTTTGAAATCGCTAAGCTTCAGCTAGGTTGGATTAAAAAGCTGTTGGAGAGAAAGGAGTGCATGATGTACACAAATGTCTGGGCAGAATGATTATGGAAACTTTGCTTCCTTAAGAAATCAGAGTGAAAATGTAATTGCTGTCAGCGTGTTCCGGAGGAAGACAGTAGGAAAACACTGAGATAGCGTCTTTAACATATTTCCCTCTTTTTTTTATTATACATTTATTGTCAGAGAGAATAATTGCACTTTTAGAGGCACTGAGAACCTTGTGCCTGGATATTAACTACAGAGTTTGTCGGATTTGGGGTTAAAATTTAGAGCTGTGCGGCGCTCATTGCTATATATGACTTGACCATTTCAGCACAGAATTCCGTAATGGGTGCTTTGGCACTGGGAAGAGTGAACCCATTATGTTTGACCAAGAATCAAGGCAAATGAAAACATAGGTAAGAAAAGGTGGGATTTAATCCCACCCGACTTCATTGGTGGAAGATCTAGACGTCTTCTCTGGACTCCCTTCATAGTGATGAGGTGCAGGTGCCCAAACAGATGCATTCCCTGTCTCCAAAGATGGTAAAGATTTATGGAGCCAATCCTTTCCTAGGGATATTTGCCTCTTCACTCATCGTAGAGGACATCTAACGGCGAGGTGCATCCTATCCAAGAAGTTATATTCAGCATATATTCTGTTTCAGTGCAAAAGCTGCCTGTGTTCTTGGAAGCGTGTGATCGATTACTGGTCAACCCTCTTGACCCATTCAGTTCTTGTGAAGGCTGCATTTTTTAATGCTGGTAAGCGGGAAGAGGCTGATGACCCAGCGGCGGAGTCTGCAAGACAGCATAGCGGTGCTTTTAGGCTTTTGGTATCCACAGGAACCTGCTTCTGATTAGAAAGGTTTCCATCAGCCTCTAGTTCACTGCTCCTTTGCCCAGCGTGGCTTACTCACTGCAGATTTTTAGACTCGTGGTCTAGGAGGTGGTCACACTCAGCTCACAGTGGCTTAGTCCTCCTTAACCTTGATGGCAGCTCGCCGTGTTCTGCAGCATCACTGGTAGAGAATATCATTAGGTTTGTGCGTTCATCTGTTTTCTTTTTCTGACCATCTGAGTGAAATGTATTAGAGTTGCCATTAGCAAGGGCCAATGGACTTTTTTTTACTACATCTCTAATACTGTAGTTACTCCTTTGGCCTTTCCAGTTTTCACTGCAGCGTCCCATGGGCTCTAAGAGCCACAAGGATCACTTTCTAAAAAAAACAAGAGGGGAAACAAAAAGCCCTAAAACCAGATTCTGTCAGCAGTTAGCAGTACAAGGCCTTTGCCCACGCTTGAGGGACAGCCAGGACGGGTTGGTGACACAAAGTCACAAGGAGGACAATGTGACAATACAGCTGAAGGGCTGAATGCATCTTCAGTGTACACGAGTGGTACAGGTAGAGCAAACTGGCAGCACAGACTGGTGTAAAATGGGTCTAAAACTCTGTTGCTTTGAGCTGGTAACTTGTAACACCGTGTGTAGCAAGTCAGAAAAACGATGAATTAGGCTCAAGGTGTTAATTTGGGCCATATTTTTAATACTTTTCCATGAAGACGAGATTGTTCCAGGAGCACCGGTAAAAATTACTTTACCCAGCATGATGTCCTGGTAGTGCTTTTGATAAAAGGAGGAAGAGCAAAGTATTGATGTTTTGTTGCCTATTCCATAAGCACCTTGTTAATCAACTGAGGATAAATTATTGCTGTTCAGGCATCAGCAGAGAGGGAGAGGAGGAGACATCTCCCAGTCTGGAAGAAAAGATGCTTTTTTCTTTTCTCTTCATTGGAGAAGAGTCTTGCCTCCAGCGTTAGTTCCTTGGGGGGGTTGTTAGGAAGAGAAACGAAACTGGGGGGAGCTCTTTTGATTTATCTTCTCTCCTTCCCTTTTGGTCACTTCGATAGGCTTAAAGAGCCGAGTTGGCTTTAATGTGTTACCATTAGAGACCGTGCATTAGCTGGAATAAACCATCATGCCTCAGAGTGAAAAATATCCCTTGATTGGCTAATTAATCAGTCAAAGGGGAATGACATGGCCCTCGGCTTGAGGGACTCTGCTGCACAGGTAAACAGGTCATTGATAAATGGTTTACCCACAAATTCATATATCAAGAAAACTTAGTCATTTTTTAACTATACTTTGTGTGAAAGCTGCGCTGCATTTTTTTTGGAGGTGTGTTTTTGCTGCCCTTGCTTTTTTGCATTGTGGGAGTTTTTTAGGTGGTGAACGTTTTCAAGTGGAAAAGCCCAAACAGAATTTTGTTACAATTGTCAGTCTTCTGTTTTCTGAATTGCAAAAAAAAAAAAAAAAAAAAGGCTCTTAGATTTAAAGAATTGTGGGGGGCAGAAATCACTGTCATGTGTTGAGATTGAGTGGGTCTCTAATCAGAACAGCTGATAGCTTTTTGTCATTTACTGAGACTTTTCAGTGGGTCTTATCTTGTCCTCGGGCACTGCATGAGCACAGCTGACATCCATAAATGAGTCTAATGAAATAATTGGAGAAAATATATGAAGTAAGATGCAGGGCTGTGTTGGTAAGAGACTTCATCTTACCCGATTCAGTTAGTACTGGCTTTTGGCATCTGTGTGCTGAATTTTGGCATCTGTATAACATCCTGAAAAGATGGTTCCCCAGTGGAATTCTTCACTGATGGTTTAAAAAAATAAAATAAAAAAAAAAGAGGGAGGGAGCAAATCCAGCTCTAAATGAAATTGCATAAAAATGTGACCCAGAACCACTCTTAAACATGGGGTGTGTAAAGAAGGGTTAAAGCAGTGTAACCATGTAAGGAACCATGAAACAGTAATGTTCGGCATAGCTGCTTAACACAAAACGAATCCTAATTGTGCTTTTTTCGGTTTTTTCGTCTTTAACTGCGTGTATACTGTGAGAAAGTATCACGTCGGTACCGAAGAATATGGGCTTGGGTACTAGAAAATGAAGTTAACCTTATCTTTGTCATGTGTAATCCCTTCCTCCCAAACAGCCCTCGTCATAGGCCTGCGCTTTTATAGGACAGCTTTGTTTTGTTTTTCCTTTTAAAAATATTTGTGTGATCAAAGGGCTTTCTTCAAAAAAAAAAAATTAAAAAAAAAATAAAATTCCAGTGCAGTAGTTCAAAACAAGGAAAAGTACATTTTTTTTTTTTTTGATCCTATCATAACAGGATTTGTATATGGAAGTGTGAACTAAGCAGGTGGCTTCCTGTTGATTTTAAAGCCAGGTGGGCAAGTTCTTGACAACGAGTTGATCTTGCAGGCTGCTACCTGCCCTGCTTTCCCTGGTGCAAGAGGATGCTGCGCGCTCTTTCCTTCAGCTGGTGTAGCACAGAGCCACGGTGACGGTCCTTTGCACAAAGGAGCTTATTCCTCTGGGTACAAGGAGTAGGGGTAGTGTGAGATGGGACTGGTGACTCGTGGGAATAATACTGCTGTGGGAATGAGAGGAAAGCACAGGAAGGACACGGAGGTGTTGGAGCGGGGCCAGAGGAGGCCCCGGAGATGCTGGGAGGGCTGGAGCCCCTCTGCTGGGAGGACAGGCTGAGAGAGCTGGGGGGGTTCAGCCTGGAGAAGAGAAGGCTCCGCGGAGACCTTCCAGCCCCTGCCAGTCCCTCAAGGGGCTCCAGGAAAGCTGGGGAGGGACTCTGGAGCAGGGAGGGGAGCCATGGGACAAGGGGGAAGGGTTTTACACTGCAAGAGGGGAGATTTAGATTAGATATCAGGAAGAAATGTTTCACAATGAGGGCGGTGAGCCCCTGGCCCAGGTTGCCCAGAGAAGCTGTGGCTGCCCCATCCCTGGAGGGGTTCAAGGCCAGGTTGGCCGGGGCTTGGAGCAACCTGGTCTGGTGGGAGGTGTCCCTGCCCAGGGCAGGGGTTTGGAGCTAGATGATCTTGAAGGTCCCTTCCAACCCATACCATTCAATGATTCTATGAAAATAGCATGCGTTCTCGCTCAGAAATCAGTGAATAGTTCACATTTTATTTTATTACTATATTATTATATTATATTATTATCCAGCAGCTGCCGGATCCACTCAGATAGCCTGCAGAAGGACTGGATGTTCATAGCACAGTCTTATTTTTGCTGACTTCAGTTATTTAAGGGTGTCTAACCTTTCTCCAAGGGTGTCTTCTCATTTTTGGCTCATCAAAGCGATTATGAAATTGCTAGTTGGTTCAGATGGGTTAAGCAAACCAGAAGTTGGAGCAAAATAAATGATTCAGCCTGAGAAAGTGCATAAAATCAAAGCAACGAGCTTTTCCACTTCCAATCCAGTATTTCGACTTCTCTACTGAATTGTTCTTTCTTCAGCTGGGAGTATTTGCTTTTTTTTCCTCTCCAATCAGGAGAAGTATCCAGTGCTGGAGTGTGACTTAATGGTAAACTTCCCCATCAGGGTAACCTTGAGCA
The DNA here is from genome assembly GCF_964199755.1 of Larus michahellis. Classification (NCBI taxonomy): domain Eukaryota; kingdom Metazoa; phylum Chordata; class Aves; order Charadriiformes; family Laridae; genus Larus; species Larus michahellis. The sequence goes on from NC_133898.1 coordinate 128,813,098, forward strand.
TGTAAGAGGGTACTCCCTCCTCTCTCGGACCTCACTTCAGCTGCCTGACATGTTTGAAAAGTTTGGCAATTGGAAGTTAATTTGGGCTTATTTGAGTTTTCTCAAAGTAGTAAGACAAGGTCAAGAAATCCATTGTCTGTGTTTTTCCTACATCTACAGCTTCACTCTGCGAACTGTCATCGTTCCCAGTGTGTTTCCTTTGAATAGTTGTGTTCTTGCCATATGTATATATAGGCAAATGTGACCTGCTGACTAATGGCGCTAATTTGAGCATCTGCTAATAACTACATGTATCCCTCCATTAAGAAAAGAAGATAATGATGGAGAAGATGATCATACAGTGGGATAGTAGGTACCTTCCGTGCTCTGTTTGCTTTAGCATCATCTTTAAAATGGGAAGTCAGTTCCCATTGTCTTGATGATGATGGCATGCTCTTCTCCGTCACAGAATGCTGTTGGCGAAGGACCTCAGATTTTGGTGTTAAGGCTGAATAGTCATAGAATCATAGAATGGTTTGGGTGGGTTAGAAGCGACCTTAAAGATTATCTAGTTCCAACCCCCCTGCCCTGGGCAGGGACACCTCCCACCAGACCAGGTTGCTCCAAGCCCCGTCCAACCTTGCCTTGAACCCCTCCAGGGATGGGGCAGCCACAGCTTCTCTGGGCAACCTGGGCCAGGGGCTCACACCCTCAGAATAATGAATTTCTTCATAATATCTCATCTCAGTCTCCCCTCTTTCAGTTTAAGACCCTTCCCCCTCGTCCCATGGCTCCCCTCCCTGCTCCAGAGTCCCTCCCCAGCTTTCCTGGAGCCCCTTGAGGGACTGGCAGGGGCTGGAAGGTCTCTGCAGAGCCTTCTCTTCTCCAGGCTGAACCCCCCCAGCTCTCTCAGCCTGTCCTCCCAGCAGAGGGGCTCCAGCCCTCAGAGCATCTTTGTGGCCCTCCGCTGTTCTCCAGTTTTGATTGCCAAGCCAGATCATGTGTGTTGAGAGAGCAAGGAAGCAAGGGTCTAACGGCTGAAGTCAGCAACAGAAAAGGGAGCTCAACCAAATTTAAGTTTTGCTGAGTTGAAAAGCGTTTGGGTACCATACTGTACAGATTCTGAAGTTTCCATACACGTAACATAGAATGATTTAGGATGGAAGGGTCCTTACAAATCATCTAGTCCAACCCCCTAACAGTGTCTCTGAATTCTTCCCTGCACTGGATTAAGGGATGTGACATCTGGCTGTTGTGCGTAGTTTGTTCTTTCTCTCCTTAGGGAAAAAATGGTTGTACATTCAAGTGTTTTGATTTGGCAGACTCTCAGTAATACGAACCCAGTGGGTATTAGTGAAGACAAGTTGAAGTGTGCTCTGGCTTTGGAGCAGAAGATAATGCTGTTTATGATAATTAGTTTCTGTGGAAGTTTGTTGCACGGTCTCCGATGGACCTCCAGAAGGTTCTGCAGAGATGAGTTTTAACCTGCCGGTAGAAAATGCTCGTGTCCCTCAGGATCCAGGTTCACCAAGGCTGGTTTGGTGAGCAGCTCTCACCTCAGCTGATGTTAAGCACTAATACTGTGTTGCATGGTCCTCACACTGAACTTTGTGTCCTACAAAACGTCCCACCAAAAGGACAAGACCAGGGTTGATTTGACCAGGGACAGCAGAGGGGACAGAGAGTGAGAAATGTGACCATCCATAGGGTTGAAGAGTTCTAATCGTTTAGTTCTGTCTTATTATTTCTGTTTTGCTGGGGTTTGTGTTACGTCTGCTCTATTCTCGCCATGAGCTGATTTCTTCTGAGCGCTGGGACGTGTTGTTGACAGCAGCAGAATCGAACCCAGCTCAGGCTAACTAGATCCTATGTCACCTGTGTCACAGGTTGTTTTTTTAACAAATGAAGAGAAGATCAAAAATATTGTCTGCCCTAAAATCCTGTTTTCCAGAATATTGAAGAATTTAAATGTCACTCAGTACTTCAATACTTGAAAGAAAATTATTTATTCTCAATACTTCTTTGCAAAGAAATTTCTGTAAGCTTGGGAGTAGAAGAAAGTTACTGTAGTACAGAGAGTTAGTCAAAGGCTAATGCTAATTAGGAAATGCTTTCTAGTTCACAGAAAATACGATCAATTTTTTTTAGAAAAATTCTAAAAATAATGATTTTCATTTCAGATAGTCAACTTGGATGTTTTGCAATGAATATTTGCAGTTGGAGAAATAGGAATTGCTACAAACGTCTTGTTGTGGTCAAGTGCAAGCTTGCAGGTGCTTTTTTATTATTATTCATTAGACCACTGTATCTCATAATGGAGTAAAAATCTTAGATGAGAAAAGAAATAATCCCATTTTAGGTATTCATTATTTCGGGTAACCCTTTGTCTATATATATTTGATGTTTCGTTGATATAAATATGGTTCATATATTTTTTCAGAGGAAAAGGGGAACAGTGTAAGTAATTAAGCAGGAGGGGGTTTGTTTTTTGATCTTTTTCACCTCTCATCTATTCTTTTAATTTTTAGCTGTATTCAAAAAGCACCTTAGTCTGTACCAGCCACTCCAAGGTGCCTGGCACGCTGCCTAGGTTTAGCCGTTTTTCAGTAAAATCACTGTAAAGTCCTCTGGATAGCAGTAGATGTGGAATTTCTCTGCAGCTACTGATGTATTAAGACACTAAGACATTTGGTATGAAGAGTGTCATAGCAAGCAGCAGAGACAACTTCTTGAATTCTGTTTTGATTCATCTCATATCGGGGGCTCCGTACTCTTATGCCACTGCTGTCACATTCGAGCACAAGCTATTGCCTCCAGCAATTCTCAAATTATCTTCAAGCTTCAAATCCTTATTTACTTGCCTGGCTCAGCTCGTCCCAATATCAGGTCCTTAATCAGTAAACAACACATTTAGCCCAATGGGTTATTAAGTTTTCTAAATATCTTCTATGTTGTCAGTCTGTCCAGTGATGGCGTCAGTTCAAAACTCAAATTGTTTCACGAAGACCACTATAATAGTCTGCTTATATAAATGTTTTGGTGCTCCTCAGCTTGAATCTGGGGCAGTGATTTAATGAAACACATGACTGTCGGGTTACCCAGTTCTCAAGTTTGCTTCTACCTAAAAACGTTTCTCCTCCTGAATCGAAGAATGAATGTTCTGTGGGGAGCGACTCGGTGTTGGCCGAAGCGACCTAATTTCAGCCTCTGAATATCTGTGACCGCGCTAATGCTGAAAGCTTAGGCGTTCATTTACATTTCATCTTAAAAGCAGGGAGAATGCTGGGCCAAACTTGGAGGTGATGAGAGAAAATTGTGTAATCTTACACGTCAGCAAGCGACTGGAAGAGGAAGTTTTTTGTTGGAACTTGCACACCAAGAAGTCAGAAGGCAAAATGTCCCTATTTTAACTTATGCCTTGTTAAGCCTTCTATTAATCACTGCTTTTAAACTTCTCTCTCCCAGCCCCTTTGGATTTGAGGGTGTGATGTGTCTGTAGAGGACATCACCTGGCGGTGGATCCCAGGAATGTGGCTCAGGTGAGGCACAGCAAGCCTGTGGTCGGGGCTCTTTGGTTCACCTCCATCGTGGTCCTACTCGCATGCTCTGCAACCTTGGGTCGAGTTACTCCTCTGCATCCCAATTTCACAATCACTAAATCTGGGGAGGATTCCCATACCCCGTGTATTAGCCTAATTTGTGTTAGGTGTGTAGTTCTCCATGAAGTGCATTGAAATCTTTAGATGATAAGTGGGAACGTTTAAGCACAAAGGATATCGTACACGTTCAGTTTCTCGTGATGGTTGTTTCTGGAGAACTGGAAGAGCTGTTTGAAGTGTACCGTATGTGCTTACCTATTTACCTTTTAAACTTTACAGCCAGAGGTGCCTATAAAAGCGATATTGTGGTTTTAGGACGTTGTAACTTAATTAAACTTTCAGAGATTCGCAAAGCGTGTCCGTCTCTGGCTTTTCTGAAATCTCTGCAAAAGCAAAGCCGTTGTACGTGAAATCTGGACGGGAGGAGGGAGGGTGCCCCGGAGCACCAAGTTACTTGCTGAGGGCATGTAACCCTGCGGATTTGTGGATCTTGGAAAGCTGAGGTCAAGCAAGAAGTGAAGAAGTATCTACCTGCAGGAGTGTTTGTGTAAATGGCTGCTTCTGGTGAAGTGAAGTAGGAGCCCTTGTTTTGACAGCTAGTGCTTAATGTATCATTTGGGCTGCTGATTCCCTGAAATCCATTCATTACGGCAGACCTCCTCTGACCAGCGTTTACCGACCAGAGCACTGCAGGCTTGGTGGATGTTTGGTTTTTTGTTGGGTTTTTTTTTTCTTTCTTTTTAATAACCCTAGTGTTTCTCGGTTACCAAATGGCAAAGGAATGCTGTGTGTAGCAACTGCGATGGATCGCGTCCAAAGGCACAAAATATGGCCTGTTCCTTTTTCCTCCGTTGTCGTAGGGAAATGGGTGTCTCCAAGAGACGCCCGTCGGTATAGCCCTTGCTCTTCAGCAACAAAAGTCTGGGTGTTCTGATTTTAACACTTGCTACTAGAAAACAGAGGTTTTTCACTCCTGGCAACTGACTTTACAAAAACACTGATAACAATAAAGGGCTCCATGCCCAGTCCTGGCTTGTGCTTGCTTTCTGGGAATCTTCCAGGCTAGTGGTGATGCTGCCCCGCTGCTTTAACCCACGAGTTGTCCCTGGATGGCAGAACTCACAGCATGGTTGGTAGAGCCTGTCTGGTCCCAGGTGCCTTCTGTACCTCAAAGTCTGGCACCTCCATGGCCTTGATAATACCTGAAGTCTTGCAGGGCTGTTGTAGATATTGTTCAAATCACGGAATTGAAGTTCATTTGGTCTTGAAGCTTCTTTCTTTCCCGTATTAGTGGAACAAAATGCTCTTCACCTGAAGCACAGAAGAGCTCGGGTACATTTATGGGGATGCAAGATATTTCTTTTCCCAGGAACCTGCCCTGCTGCACTCGGCTGAAGACAAACAACATACATATGCCTCAGCCGCAAGTACACAGTGTGGCTTCTTAGTTTAACGTATCAGCAAGGTGGCTTCACACTAGATTGACTGCTTTACAGGCAGATATTCTTCAGTGCTGATTTTGCTCTATAGGGATGACAGTAACCTTCAGCGAAGAGATGTGCAGAGCTGGGTTTGCTGACATCTTCAGCTGCCGCAGTGAGAATACAGGTTGGGCAGAGAATGGCTTCCGAGCAGCCCTGAGGAGAAGGACTTGGGGGTGCTGGTGGATGAGAAGCTCAACATGAGCAGGCAATGAGCACTCGCAGCCCAGAAACCCCCCGCAGCCTGGGCTGCATCAAAGGAAGCGTGGCCAGCAGGACAAGGGAGGTGATTCTGCCCCTCTGCTTTGCTCTGGTGAGACCCCACCTGGAGTACTGCGTCCAGCTCTGGGGTCCTCACCACAAGAAGGACACGGAGCTGTTGGAACGGGTCCAGCGGAGGGCCACGAAGATGATCCGAGGGCTGGAGCCCCTCTGCTGTGAGGACAGGCTGAGAGAGCTGGGGGGGTTCTGCCTGGAATAAAAAAAGGGAGACCTTATAGCAGCCTTCCAGTCCCTAAAGTCCCTACAGGAGAGATGAGGAGGGACTCTTCATCAGAGGGTGGATTCAGATATTCATCAGACAGGACAAGAGGTAAAGGTTTTAAACTAAAAGAGGGGGAGATTTAGGTTGGATATTAGGAAGAAATTCTTTCCTGTAAGGTGAGGGTGGTGAGCCCCTGGCCCAGGTTGCCCAGAGAAGCTGTGGCTGCCCCAGCCCTGGAGGGGTTCAAGGCCAGGTTGGACAGGGCTTGGAGCAACCTGGTCTAGTGGGAGGTGTCCCTGCCCAGGGCAGGGGGTGGAACTGGGTGGTCTTTAAGGTCCCTTCCAACCCAAACTACTCTATGATTCTATGATTTGCCAGCAATTGCCTGTCAAAGCCCTTGGACTAGCGCTGAGCCCCGACCATTGTTGGGTAAAGTCAAAAAATACAGGTGATATTGGTGATATTCTTGAAAGAAAGAGCATGGGGATGTGGCAAGGCTGGCTGAAGGGTTGGGAACTGGTAGCACTCTCAGAGGAAGCTTCCAAGGTTGGGAACTAGGAAAAATTATCTTGAGTTGATGTCCGGCAACAAAATATTAGAATTTTGCCATGACATCTGTAAAGTACTTTTTGTACTTTGTTTTCCAAGAAGCTTTTATTTTATGGTTAAAAGTTTTGAACTGAAGGCTGCAAAATCCTTTTATCCTAATAAGTAACCAATTTTTCTGGAACCTGTATTGTCCGGCTGGTAGGAAAATTCTCTCTCTTCCCTGGTCTGAAGTCCTTGAAAGAAAACATGAGATTGCTCTCAAGGGAGAGTCACGGGGTTTAATACCACTTAAGGGCCCTGACACACAATCATCTTAAGGGGTGGCGTGCAAGAGGTACCCACTTAGCTTTCTTGGTTTGTCCTTCAGGGTATCTTGTTGCTGTGGAGATTCACTGATAATGATGGAGTCAAAACAGTATTCGCCAATTGTTTCCGAGTTAAGCTAGGTGCCTAAAGTAGAGGGAGATTAATCCTTGCTGAGAGGTTAAATATAGTGATGTAACATGTAAGAAGCAGGGGAAGAGAAAAGCACCGGTGAAGGGCCATTTAACCCACTTAAGGTATGACCTGTGCATTTGAGGGTCACCTCTCTCCAATGAATATGATGATTTTGGCCTCCAAATTCAAAGCTTCCACTACATTTGGAATGGTCTGAGCTTGGGGTACAAAGCTTTTGATCTATATACATACATTGCAAATGTATAAAAGCTTTGTGTTATGTTCCTTTCCATATGGATGCTTAGGTGAGGCGTTAGGTTTGCGACAGCTTCTGTGTTACAGATTTGGTACTATTCAAGTGGTTTAGTACATCGAATGCGCATACGACCTCAAGGAACCTTGGAAGGGATCGCGTATGTACAAGTTATTCTGTAAACTAGTGCCATTTCCTAACTTGACCGGAGACAAATGGTTCTTCTCTCCCTCTTTCTGAATCATTTTCCTCAACTTCTGCAAATAAAAATACCTTTATGTGGGAGATCCAAGCAGGAAACCTTCTTAAGGCGGTAGCTTTATACGTCCAGTAATTTATAGGCACCTTTTCCCCAGAGTGCATCACTGAATCAGTACCCGGTTCTTATTTAGGAGGATATATTACTCACTTTTCTCTAACATTTGGGAAAGCGGGACATGCTACTTATTTGAAAATCATACCAGCTCCTTTATCACTGCCAGTCACAGGCAGCAACGCTACATTCCCTGCTTGACGCGAAGGAGGAGGTTTGCCCTGAATAAATATAGTAGATAAATGGTCTTTCTGTTCCTCAGAAGAATTTGGGCCACTTCTCAAAGTTGGTGCTGGGAGTACAGTAGCAGAGTGGCACGGTTAAAGTTAATTGCACTCAGATTTTAGTTAAAAGTCTAACTAGCTTGTCAGCTTTGAATTTATATTTTCACAGTTCACTAGGGAGTGATAATAGGGAGGCTTTGATGTAGCTTGCTGGTTTTTTGCTTTGTACCAAATGCTCCAAAGTTCAGTAAATAATTTTTTTTTACTGGCGGGGGGGGTGGGGGGAGCATGAATGCCAGCTTAATGCCAGCCAGAAGGATCACGATAGACCCTCCCCGAGGGGCGGCAGGGGCATCAGTAGCTGCACGGCTGGCACGTTAAAGACGATTTGCGTGGAGCGCCAATGCTGAGCTCTCTAAGAAACAGCTCATCAGAGATTTGTTAATTAGGTGCTACTGGAGACTTGCTGAAACAGTGAAGCTGTGATGCACAAAGCACTACCTAATTAACTCTTTATTATCCCTATAATGCATTTGCTAGGTCTTTCCACTCGGGGAAACTGAGGCACGTTGATTTAATTGCCTTGGCTTCCCAAGGCTTTCCTGAACGGCAAATATTTGAGACAACATAGCTACGAGACTGACTCGGAGCTCACAACACAACAATCTGGCTTCTAAACCAAGAAAAGCCTCTCTAACGTAATTATTTTGAAAGATGGTGGTTCTAGTTAAAGCTTTGTACCAAATAGTTAAAGCTAGAACCAAAGTCTCTTGCCCGTTTTATTTTTTAAAATTGCTGGAGAGAAAGGTTTGTGATGTATAGAGCTGTCCCGCCACCCTGTAACCAGCTGGGGAGGACCCAGCTGTTCAATCATCTTTCAAATACGTAGGCAAAAAGGCCCCTTTTAAAAGCATTAATAGGGTTTGCTGTATCTTATTCTAATATTATTTGTTAACTTTTTATTGAAGAGATTAGTAAGCTTCATACCTCCCAGGCATCTGTTCTCTGCTTGGAGGGTAGATCAACTTCCAAAAATTGGAGGGCTCCCCCTAATTCTTGTTAAAACCATTCTTGGACACTTTTAAAGCAGTTTAATATAGTTTTAACCATTCTTACTCATTAAATGAAAAGGAATAACTTATTCTCCTGTTTTACCCGGTGATGTGTGAACAGGTTGCCCAGAGAAGCTGTGGCTGCCCCATCCCTGGAGGGGTTCAAGGCCAGGTTGGACGGGGCTTGGAGCAACCTGGTCTGGTGGGAGGTGTCCCTGCCCAGGGCAGGGGGTGGAACCGGGTGATCTCTAAGGTCTCTTCCAACCTGGACCGTTCTATGATTCTATGAAAACATAGAGCTCTTTGAAGGTGCCAGGGGGTTTCTTGCAACTGCAGCCCATTGCATTTTCCTGGATGGATGAATTCCATCACCAGGATCTTAGTGCAGTAAAGACCTTGTCTTGCAGAAGCTTCCTTCCAGCAGCTAGGAGATTCCCTGCTGGAGACTAACTGCCACATATGCTTGATAATGGAGATCATCTCTAAAATATTTGTTTGATACTAAGTCAAGCTTTTGAGTGGGAAGCCAGTGACCTTGAGCTCTCTCTTCAGCGGGCTGCCCTTCTTTGGAGACCTGTTCATTAAGCCGCTCTTTTCACCGCAGGTGGTTTTGCAAAGCAAGTTGCTGTATTCAGACGTGGAGATAAACCTCTGCCTTTGTACCTGAGGTTACACAAGCGTGGATTACCACCGCCAGAGTCTAGCAGGAATGCGGTCTAATCTCGTTCTGGCTAAGCCCAGTGAAAATGGGAATGTGTATTGCCAAAACTATCGGAGCATCCAGTTGCGGCGAGGAGTCCAACAGGCTACAGACAGGTTTTTACTGAGTGGGAAGTGACTTTCTGTTTTGCAAGCCCTGCAACATTGATTTCAGCACCTGTCTGGATGGTTCAGAGGTAATGTCATTGCCTGCAGGAATAGCTGCTTTATTTGAATCATAGAATCATAGAATTGTTAGGGTTGGAAGGGACCTTAAAGATCATCTAGTTCCAAACTCCCTGCCACGGGCAGGGACACCTCCCACTAGATCAGGTTGCTCAGAGCCCCGTCCAGCCTGGCCTTAAAAACTTCCAGGGATGGGGCTTCCACCACCTCTCTGGGCAACCTGTTCCAGTGTCTCACCACCCTCACGGTGAAGAACTCCTTCCTAATGTCCCATCTGAATCGACCCATCTCTAGTTTTAATCCATTCCCTCTAGTCCTACCGTTACCCAACATCCTAAAAAGTCCCTCCCCAGCTTTCTTGGAGGCCCCCTTAAGATACTGGTAGGCCACTAGAAGGTCTCCTTGGAGCCTTCTTTTCTCCAGACTGAACAACCCCAACTCTCTCAGTCTGTCCCCATAGGAGAGGTGCTCCAGCCCTCTGATCATCCTCGTGGCCCTTCTCTGGACACGTTCCAGCACGTCCATATCTTGTAGTAGGGGCTCCAGAATTGGATGCAGCACTCCAGGTGGCGTCTCATGAGAGTGGAGTAGAGGGGGAGTTTTGGGGTTGTCGCGTTTTGTCCATTCTGAAGTGGAAACCATAAGACTAAAAATTCCGCTGTCTTCAGAAGATTCTTGAAGGGACATTCAACAAAAGGAATCCATTCATAAGGCAAACAAGGAAATATTTCCTTGTAAAAACAATTACTGCTTTAACATATAGAGTGGCTTCCTAAATTTCAGTGCAGGCTACATTGTTTGTAGTGATATTTAACAGAGCACCCTTAGCTTCTGCGTATTTGAAGTAAGCGAGCTTTACAGTGGAAAGAGTCAAAACAGTCCAAAGTAATTTTCTTTCAATTAGTTTTTAGTAAAGTGTACATTTGAGTCTTGGTTGTACTCAGGGTTCTAAAATGTTTCACGATTACTGCCTGGTCTGATAAGCGTTCTATTTTAAATTTATTTGTTTGGAGGAGAGGATGTTGCTCTTGGGTTTTTATGGCAGAAGATTCTCTAATGTCTTTAAAGGTTTGTGTGTATTTAATTAAGCTGTCTTGACAGTACTTGAATGAAAAAAATAAATCCATCGATTTTGGTTGTTTTGTTTTTTTTTTTTCCCCTACGCAGGACTCATGTGAATGTCACACAAGGAATTTCATGCTTGTATTTACGTAAGGTTGGGATTGCGTGTTCTCGCAGCCAGAGTTTGGGCTGGCTGCTGAGCGTGGGGGTGGGTTGAAGTGCATCGAACGGCATCTCCTGAAGGCTTTTATATAATGCACTTCTTTTACAGTTAGTAGTTTAACGTTTATTTCATCCTTTTTTAGCACTATATAATATCCTTTCCCAATACAGAATATATTACACCTAGTTCAAATACTAATTTGTGTAAGTACTGAAAAACAAGAAATGCTGAATCTGAGATTGATCGTGTAACTTGACTCCCTCCAATTCTACAATAAGATAATTTAGACAACCACAATTGTTAATTACATAATTATGCACTATTCATTTCTCTGGAAATAGCACTTGCATAATGAAGGGCTGTTCAGTATTTTGTTTTCATTTAGGGTGTGTCCTTGGTCTTTATTTACTACATACAATTCAAATGCTGCTCAGAAGACAGAATTATGAATATTCTTGCTGGCTTTCTACATTATTTTGCTACGGTAGTATCTACACCCTTTCTTTTCAACATTTCCTCTGTGGTATGGGGAAGAGATCAGGTACTTGTAGAGGACAATTTGTTATATCCTGAAGTGCGATAAGTCAAAATCTGGAGGAGTCAGAGCAAGGAGAATTCCCCCTCACCTGTCCCAGTCCTCACAATGTTGCTATGAGATGGAGAGGGCACAATCCCAACCTTTTGATGGGCAAGGAAGCTCAAAAACTGTATTTTTTTAATGGTAAACTTAAAAGGCTGGGTTACCAACCCATTCACTGGCCTCCAGTTGTCCATGTTATTGAACTGGAAGCACAGTCCCTGGCCAAATGACAGTTGCATACAATGCCCTGGCCTGTTCTAGGAAACTAGCACGTGGCAGGATCTTTTCTTTGGAAGCAATTTGAGTGCAGCCACCCCATTTTCTGTGATGCAGTACAGACGTCTACTGATTTTAGTTGTACAGCTTGAGATACCTGAGCTTTTTCTGTTTTCATATTGCATCAAATCATAGAGTTGCATGTATTCACAGGACTGCTACTCTTAGAATCATAGAATTGCCTAGGTTGGAAGTGACCTCTAAGATCATGAAGTCCAACCATCGGCCTAACACTGACAAAACCGCCACTAAACCATGTCCCTCAGCACCACGTCTGCCCGTCTTTTAAATCGCTCCAGGGACGGTGCCTCAACCACTTCCCTGGACAGCCTGCTCCAATGTTTGATAACCCTTTTGGTGAAGAATTTTTTCCTAATATCCATCCTGAACCTCCCCTGGCATAACTTGAGGCCGTTTCCTCTTGTCCTATCACTTGTTACTTGGGAGAAGAGACCGACCCCAAAGCTCTGAATGGTTTTCAGATGAAGGTTTTTTGACAGGCACATATCAAAAGAGAAACAGAAATTAAGGGCATGACTTCCTATCGGTGTGCTCTGTGGCCAAAGCCAAAGTAGGATTTAATTTCTTAGGTCTGTGTTCAGCTCGTTTAACCACAAAACTCTTGTTCGTTTGGCTCTGTGCGTTTTACATTAGGTGAGACGTGGTCCTGTGGAGTGCTGCTTCCTTTACTGCCAACCTCTGGTTCACCTCTGAAGGAGTCTGTCCTGCTCGCCGTGTGAGGGAAGGTCCTGTGCAAAACATAACACATGGCTGCGTAGTTAAAGTGGTCTCAGAACGCAAAAGCATAAAAGGGCTGGAAGAGTCGGACACCTAAATATTCTTGTGGATCTGGGTTATAGTAATCCCTCCAGCGCCTATAGGCTTCTGTGACTGTTTACTGTTTAGCTTTGAAAATTGTCTCCGTGTGTAATACAGGCTTCGAAACTCTGGTTCACACACCTGGAGATGAAAAATTTTAGTTTTCCACTATTAGTCTCTGACAAGAACAACTCTGAAGTACCTAAAGAAGAGAGTTTTTGATGTCAGCCCCGCTGCTTTGTTGTTCATTGAAAAATGGTTATACATAGGAATGGGTTTTTTTCAGCCTTCCGTATATTCCTGGATTAAAGACATATGCGTTATTTCAGGTGATATTACTTGTGGCTGCGCAGTGAGAAGTTATTGTTTTATTAGAGGGCCAAATCATGCCTCGGGGGAATATGCTGGTCAAATCACTTTTCATTGAGAAGGCTATTCCGTATCCGACATGTCTGCATACAAACCAGCCAAATTTGGAATTTTATTTCCTATTTGATTTCTTTTTTTGATGCATTGACACTTCTGCCTTTTTTTGGGTTACAGTTTCTTATCACGAGTAGAGTCGGCTCACTCACAATGGGAGGGGATATAAATACCTGGCGAGAAACTCAGCCTCTGAAGTCGCTCTATTAATCCCTGCCATCGGGGATGCTGCTTATATATGTCACCTTGCGGTCGGTGCAGGTGAGAAAATGGAGCAGAAGAGCTTTCCGTTCAAATGGTGTTTTCTGTAAAAGCACTGGGTGGTATTTTTAGACGCCTTTGGCTATCTAACTCTTTATATGCGATGTTCTTGTGCGTCATGTACACATGCCTGGTGCTTGCCTACCGCCACGTCTGTGCCTGTATGTGCCTAGAAGTCATCGTGAGCACAAATAGACAGACAGTCCATGTCTTGCTAGCATGGTTTATTAATTAGATCTAATTCATTGCACTCATTGGGAATTCCCTGTGAACACTTCAAAGCACTCGATGCAGATATTTGCTTGCTAGCGTGTGATTCCTGGTGTGTTAAGTTTGCTGTCGTGTGGCTAGAAGACTTCTTGAATCTGCAGAGTACCTCATTTGTGATGAATAAAGCTAGGCGGGTACTGGAGTCTTTAGATACTGATAGCTGATTGAGAACTGTGTTAATTGCTGTGTTACACTGGGGAAGGCAGAGCTTCTCAAGCTCTTAATCAAAGGCCCAGAGCCCCTTGGAGAGCAGCATCCTGCAGACTATCTCACTGCCTCCAAGTGTTTGGCAGCTGGGGGCGAGAGAGGTACCAAAGTAGTTTATATTGAAGTAAGCAAAACCATATTATCTTACAAAACCCTCATTTTACTCTTTCAGTTAGCTTTTTAATTAGGTACTGACTGCTGAGGGGAGTTGGTTCTTGCCTGTGTCTGCCTGCGTGCAGCGACTCGTCCCCGTCAGCTGAGTGGGAACGGATGGCACGCGGGGGGTTTTGCAATCATCCCATGGCCCACCTTCTCGCGCCTCGCAAACCAGCGCGCCACCGTCTTGGTTGCGGAGCAAGTAAGGAGCCAAGCTCGACTTTTCATTCTGTTTTCCTTAAAAGAGCTGTTAGAAGAATAAAAAGGAATATCATCCCAAAGGCAAGATTGGTTGGGAAGGCAACAGCTTGCTTGGTGCACGTGGGTTACGAAGAGGAAAGTAGAGATTGCGCTCCCTCGATGCTCCAATTTACACGGTTGCAACCAAAACCCGTTTCCAGTTTCCTGCCTTCCCCACAAGTTGAATGTTCCAGTAGTTTCTGACTTTTGCATTTAATGTGAAACGCCTCACATCTGTAATGGAGCAATAAAATGGTAGTTTAGACCGCTCTGAAATATCTCAAAATGTCCGTGCTCGTGCATGCAGAAACCACGTCTGTATTATAACTGTGGAGTATTTTAAGAGTAACAGCAGGAGGAGGAGTACTTCCAGGTCAGGTAGAAACTTCTTGTGCCAGGGTGTAAAAGCATCAATAGTATGTCAGCGCCTCGGTGTTACAAGGTGCTTCTCCATCATGTCGCGTTCCTGTGACATACCTGATACTTCCATCCTCCACATTTCCGACTCTAGAGGATGAACTCTGGTCTGGGGGTGGATCAGGGCAGAAAGGGAAAGCTTTGTGTTTCTTGGAGAGCAGTTACAATTAATCCTGGAGAGCCAGAAGCTGCTTGGGTTTTCTTCCCTTCAGAGCGCTTCAGATACATGTTATCACACATTAACTTATCTTGATTAATTCTGCAACAGATATGAGAGCAGTTCCCTCGAGTACTTGTGAAAATGAGAGGGACGTACTATCTCGCCATCATCCTCTCTTGGCGTCAGAGTGTCTGTCTACTGGCATTACTTTAAGCCAAGGGAAATTGCTTGACATCACTTAAATTTCTGAATATCTCGACAGCGGGAGTTTGGCACTCCGAGGGTGAATTCTGAAGCCAATTTTATCCATCGGGTGGTATAGGTCATGTTAACACACATTATGGCTTTTACTAAATCCTCAAGGTAGACTTCCCCAGGTGAAATAGCAGCAATTTCAAGGCGTGCTGCTAACCCAAGTTCAGGATTTGATTTTCTTTTTTTTTTTTTTTTCTTCCCCCCTTCTGTTTTTTTGGCAGAGATGGGTGGATGCCACACTTCTATCTAAATGTACCACACTATTTCTGAGCATAAGTTTGTGATTATGGTTACTGTAAAAGACGAGATCCGGATGTTTTTCAGAGCCGGAGGTAAATCCTCTGCTGCGTAATATAAGCAAATTAATCTAAAAGTCACACGGTTTGAAACCCGGACTTCAGTAGCCTCGTATCAAATCCAGCTCGTGGGTATAGATCAACATAAACTGCATGTCTTTAAGACAGAGGTTATTAAAATGTGTCACTTTTGGCTCATTTTATTTGACGGAAACCTTTTTTTTTTAAAAAAAAAAATAAATCAAATAGCCTAGTTTCTGCTAGGGAAACTTTCTTCTGAATTGAGCGTGAAATGTGGTGGTTTTTTTTTCCTTTTTTCAAGAAAATCTTTTTCAGATGCGTTTCAGACTGTCGCTTTGATCAAAAAGCAAGTTGCCAATCAGACTCTTGAAATTTGCGAAAAGCCCAATGCTGCTTTTCCAAAGGAGATCCCCCCCCGCCCCCCCCCCCCCCCCCCCCCAAAAAAAAAAAATAATGTTTTAGGAAGTTCATTCCGAGTTCTGTTTCTTCAGCCACCAGCTCAAAGCCAGGCTTTGCCAAACAGATTCCCCCTGAAATGGCTGTTGCCCGTCTTTTTCTCTTTTTTTTTTTTTTTTTTTTGGCTTTTCATTTTTGTTGTTCTTTGACAAGACTATCTTAGTCGTGTCAAAAAGGACCTCACTTAACCAAAACAGCAGCGGTTAACAATATCCAGTCTCTGATCAGTGTTTTCCTCCTGAGACTTGCGTAAGTTTATTTTGCCGTTCTTGAGAGGTGGTTGCTTTTACAGTCAACTCTGCCTTTGATATGACAGCTAAGTAAAGCTTCTAAATTTGTCCTGGCTCTGTTTGCTTTTTGAGGATTTTCTGGACAAGTGTTTCGGCTCTTCCTTTCCTGTTCTGTCTGATATCTAGGGATAAACACACCCGGACACATGCACACACACACACACATATGTTGTTTTATCCAGAACGCTGGGCATAATGCTGTGTGGTTTCACGTCATTAGGGTCTTAAAATACTTATTTGATTCCAGTTTGGTTTTGCAGGAATATTTGACGTTTTTGATGCCATCCACCATAGTTCTTGTCTTGCCCAAGGATCATTTCGTTGTCAGTCTTTTCCGTATTTTCATGTTATCGCAGGGGATTCAAGGGCATAAGTTTTTCTTTATTGAGGTAGAACTTAAAGAGAAATGTCAGATTGACTTAGAGAAATGCTTGTATGTCAACATCTTCCTTTTGAAAACTTCACTCGACAACAGTAACAAACTAAATTTGGGTACTCCATGGATGTAGGGAAGTAGTTTTTTCACTTTAATGAGGATACTGAGTCGGGTTTAAGGCTAAAATGTATCAGGAGCACATTAATTTTAAAAGCAGAATTTTAGAAGCTTTTTTGTTTGCCTAACAGGGAAGTCCTGCTTAGACTAAAGAATCAGTACGTGGATTGCAGCTTCAGTGGTTTGTGTTCATTCTGGATCTCCAGATGTTCTCCTGTGTAGATACGTAGGTAGGTCTATAAGTCACCTGGAAAGTTAATACGTTTGAGGATCTTGGGTGCTTTTAAAAATGAAACTGGGCTGTTCTTTTCAACTTTACCCAAAATATCTTGTCTTACAAGAAATTAGTAGCAGAGGTGAGTCTAGAAGTCAGGAGTCTTGAACTACCCAACGGCGTTCTTGTGGCTTGCCTTTCAGTGATATCTTGCATATTAATAAACTTCTCCTCCATTTTTATGGCACCCCATGACTTCTACGATGCGTCTTTAATAGCTGCTGCAGTTAAGCGTGGTGTATTTGCTAAAATTGTTTAAATGTCTAAAATGACCGTGCTATTTTATTTCCTTTCTGTGGGCAAGCAGAAAGGCAATTATAGGTGGTCAGCAGTCATAATTTTAATAATGGTGTTTATTGAGGGTTGGGGAGGAGCATAAGAGCAATTGCTGATGTTTCTGATGTGGCAGTGGGTATACGCTAAATGGTATTTGGGTTTATATACATTGGTAGGTAAAAATGGGGCTTCTGGGGACTCGGTTTCTATCCGGAAGGTTTATTGATCACCTATATGTGCAAATTCTGGTTGAGGATGCTTCCTGAGTGGTGTCGACGTGTTAAAGGGGCACTTTGGAGGTGTTGGGACGATGAACGGCAATGCCACTTGCCATCACTTGGGCAACTGGTGTAAAGCTGGGGATGGTGGGGTCCGATTCCTGGACCTGCACTGCAGAGGCAGTTTGCACCATCCCTGGAAGGTCAAACTGATTGTGTTGGTAGATGTCAGAAACATAACATATGGAAGGATGTAGGATCCTGATACTGCTGCTTACCCACCAGAATAGCATTTAAGGAGAATTAGGAAAGCACAACCGCGTCTTCTAAAACATTAGGAAAAAACCTTCCCTCTGTTGGACCAATTGGCTGCTGCGGTGTTGAGTCTGTCTTGCGTGTGCATGACAATGTTTTAACAAGAACTAACACCAGTTTTATACAGGGTGGAGACTGAAGCACCCATAAATTAAATCATATGTGGGCAGGTGATGGAAAGATAGGAGATAAACCAAGGTCCTTGGAGACTCTGTCTAGCCTGTCCTCTGCCCAGTAAGAAACTGAGGTGGAAGGACAGAAGTAACGCAAAGAGAAGGAGGGAGCAGCAGAGAGAGAATGAAAAGCAAAGGAAACCACACAAGAAAAATTTTCATATATCAACATAATTTCCATATGGAAGGAATGTCCTTTTGCCAGCTAATTGGTTTTGTTTGCAAGGGGGAATAATTCTTTCATGTAGTAAAGACTGCTGTTTAACTAGTGAGAGATGTTTTAAAATGCAAGTCATCCTGGGTGTGTCGGGGGAGGAGGTTGGTTTATACTGAGGATACGGAAGATTTTAGGTAGTTTTCAGAGCTCCCAAAAATCTAACATGAATTATTTTTTTCCCAAAACGTCAACCTTTTGGATTGCAGTTCTGAGAGATACTTGAGTCTTTCTTTCTTTTTTTTTTTTTTTTTTTTTTTTTTGCCTTTTACTTAAGCAAGTTTAATTTTTACTGCCAGTCTTGGTGGTGTCTGTTCTGGAGAGTAGCAGGAAAAGCTGATAAGGGCACAGGACAGAAATCTTTGTGCTTATCTCACTGCAACACATGGAGCCGAGAGTGCATCCTTTTCCTGTCCTAGGACAGGAGACGTAAACTGACCATCTCCTGACAGCAGTGACTTCAAACAGAGCCTCTAACGTCTAGAGGGTATGAATCTTCTCTCAACTTCAGAGGCCAGCTAGGTGAAAGTGGGTCACTGGCTGTTTAGAAAGCTGGTTTTGTGCCAGCAAAACAAAAAAACCAACATATTTCTGATAACTGCTGGGTCAATAGACATCTCTGTAGACATTGTAGCGTTTTGTGTTGGGTTGTTTTTTTTTTCCCGAAGGGCATAAATCCAGCATGACTCCTAATTGTTTGTTCAGATTTCTACCAAAAGGTGAATTAAGTTATTTAAAAAAAAAAAAAAAAAAAAGATTTAACTGTTTTTTGTAAGAGAGTTTTATAAAAATCAGGGTTGTGCTATCAGATTTGGAACAAAGGTCAGACAAAAATTGTCCTCAAAGGAGGGGTTATTTGGACAGTGAGTGTCTTTATAGATGAACATCAGAGGTTTTCTTTTATGTATTGTCTTGATGTGACCTAGAAATAAAGGGTCTAAGTCAAAGGGAATGTGAATTGGAGCAAAGAGAACCTTCCACCAGGACTGCCTGTGCCTCGTGTGGCTGGACCTCAGGATCTTAGCCAAAGTCTGTGCTCACTCTAGGTTAGTAACCAATTCTTGGAAAAATAGAAAGACGCTTATGCGTTGATTTTTACCAGCTCATTTCTGTTACACTAAATAGTTAGATTTTATTCCTAATTTTCGCCATTAAGATAGGCACAAGAAGCCCCAGCTTGCGGCTCTTCTTCTGGCCACATGTGGAAATATGTCTCAGTGGCCAAAGCCCAGGGTTAAAAACCCAGGGACGAAAAACCCAGGAGTCCCACATCAAACATTGAGGCCGTCCAGTTTGGGGCAAACCGCTTCACTGCTTTCTGGGCCTTGGTGTCCCCATTGGTAGGAACAGCCCAAGTACTCCATGATAATGCCAAGTTCAACACGGAGGATCAGAGTGGGAAAGAGACTTTGGAAGTGCACGGTATTTCTCTGCTAATTAACTGCCTGCCTGGCAACCCAGCGCTTTCCATAGTGGCTGCGCTCTGAAGTCTACCTTCAGGTAAGCGTGGCGCCAGCTTTTCAATTACCCGAGGATCCCGGGACTAATGCAGTTTGCCCAGGTTTGACAGCAGCGTCGTGCTCTGCCACATCAGCTGAAGGTGCAGCCTTATTATTTGCACATTTATTTATTGCTGTGACATTGGCATGCCTCGCTAACGCGACTCTCCTCATCTGTTTCGTACGTTAACTTTGAGACCTCACCGGGGCTGAAGAAATAGGTATGATCTCATCCTTTCCCTTTGTTTCAGGATGCAGAACAGTTCCTCCAGATTGATTGATTATTTTTTTTATTATTATTTTGTTGGGGTTTTTTTAACAGTCGCTCCTGGTAAATGTGAGAGCCGTATGAATTATTAGCATTAAATCTCAAAGCTTTTCAGCTCTAGTCTGGAATGTGAGGTTTACTACAGTCCTTAATCTCAGCTTGTGGTCACATAACTTTGATACGGGCTGGCTTTGATTGGAAAACCAGCAAACTTTTATCTCTTCCCTCCTTCCAATCAGATATGTTTCTATCCCAGCAAACCCCAAATAGCTTCCTAAATGCAGCTCAGATAGTACAAAGGCTCTGGGACCCTTCAGCAGCGGGATGAATGGGATCCCTGGAGTAGTATGATTAATCTCATTATAATCTCAACTTTCTAGTTCTCTTCCAGTCCCCATGAATCAGATGCAAATTGTACCCCGCAGAGTTGGTCAATCTGTCATCTCTAGTAGACTGTCAGCTACCTATCCGGACCTTCTCTTCTGGTATTTAAAAAATGATCTTGGAACTTTTCATGTTGTCTTTCTCACATGGCTATCAGCTCTCCAGGATTCCTATTATTTTCAGCTCTGCGTTAAAAGCACAACCGCCGGGGAAAGTTGCAAAATCTTTTCCTAAAGTGCTGTGGATCTGAGCCCGGATTAAATTTGTTGAGACCAGGGTTATTCTTCTGCCTTCAAACTCGGGATGGACCAAAGGCATAAATCTTGGCAGTTCGGGATTCAAAATCGAAATACAGGGATGGTGATGCCGGTCTTCTGAGAAGCAGAGCGGCTCGAGCTGGGAGTTCAGCTCCAAGCTCATACCCACGTCCCCTTTTCTTCAAGACGGGAAAACTGGAAACTGGTCTGAGCACTGGGTGTGGAGATCCCAGTCTGCGAGGGAACGCACCGCACCTTGCGCGCAGCTCACCCTTCCCCTAGACTTTGCAAAATTAGATCAGCTTCCTCTCTCTAAATCAGTTTTATTTTCTACGCCAGCACGGAGTCGCAGTGTGTCAGGCTGGATGGTGCGCTACGAACTGGGGCATAAAATGCTGAGCCAGAAATTTGGATGATAATTCTACCCACCCGTTGTTACTCGTATCTTTATAACTTGTATTTCTTTGCAACTTTCCTTTATTCGCGGTAGTTTGGTCCTGTTTAAGTCTAGCACCGGTAAAGCGTTTTGGGGCTTTCCTGTAGAAGGGATACTATCTATTGCTTTGTTACTTGTATTTCTTTAAAACTTTCCCTTGTTCACAATAGTTTGCTCCTGTTTAGGTCTAACACTAATAAAGCATTTTGAGGCTTTCCCATAGAAGCAATACTATTTATTGCTTTGATTTTTCTTAACCGGTTATTAATTCTCCTGTAAGGAAACTTGCCGTTTGCTTTCCAGACTAAAGAAAAAAATTCAAGTAACTGTTGGTTCTACAAAAATATCCGTCCTCTCACGAGGAGCCTGACCTGCAACCTTAATTTACCACCCATCCTCCACATCACTTGGCCACCGTCCCAAAGGACACGTTACCGAGTTTGAGTAATTCCTGTTGCGTATTGCGCGGCTCGGGGAGGCTGTCACTCATCTCTCAAACTACCCAGGCTTCAGCAGCGCGGTAGGAACCGTTGTTACGTGAGTCGCATCAGCTTTTCCGTGCCCCAGGACATTTGGGAAGCTAACTCCACCACCTTCCACCCGCCTGCCAGAGATTTCATGACTGTCGGTAAATTCCTTAGTTACTTGAGAAGCCGTTGCTATAGAAAATGTCCTTTTCTGCGTGTTTGTACTGGCTTGTCTAAATGAGTGTCAATACCAGCATCTGACTGGGCAAAAAAAACCTGTCAGTATCTGCCTTCTGATGTTAACATTGGCAGCAGCTTCTTGTAACTGTTGCAGGGAAGTAGCTCTGGTGGCCAAATTCTTTCAAAATTCAGATATTAACCTGTTTGAATGTTTAACTCTTTAACTCTCTGAATCTCACCCTTTTTTTGCTACCAAGCTGCCGTCCACCAGAGCTTCTCAGAACAAGATGCAAGGTGATCTGGAACCATTTTTCACTCGCGGGATGCAGTTATTAATTCCTCTCTTCTGTGTTTCTGTGCATTAGGTTTCTTTTCATAGGAGGTAGGTTTGGAAAGGACCTTAAGGGCTCGTCAAATCCGTCATCCCATCTCTAAGAGGGATCAGCTCTGCTCGCGTGAGTCTGGACAGATGTGTTCTGAAAAACGAAACATTAAATGGGTGTCTTTCTAAAGACACTAAATGGGTGCTTGACTAAACATGGGAAGGCTTTTCCAACTCTTAAAACTGCATCTCCGTCGCTGCTATTTAAGATTATTATTTCTTGACACGGTGAACACGGAGATAAGACTGCTGTTCTTTTCTGACCTTTGACGTTAAGGTTGCTCTAGGAATTGTAAACCCCAAATCATGCATTCCTACTTGTAGCCTTGGTTAGGATTTTAATAGCTTCTGGCATGCCAGACAGAGAAGTGGCTGGCATATTTTTCGCTTTTTTCAAGCATGAGCCTCAATTACCATCTTTCTAGTTACAGCAAGTAGAACCTGGCCAGCCCTTAGTGTGAATCAAGGGAAGGCTCGGACTCGGAATCTGTAGTGTGGCATCTTAACCATTACCGTGACCCTAAACCAACACGTTTGCTGTGTCTGGCCTTTCCTCTGAACGTATTTTAGGGTGTTAAACAATATTAGATGGCTTTTCCAGTTTAGAAACTGTGTGTGTGAAGGGGGGAGAAGTGGTTGTATTGGGTAGGGCAGGTTGAAAGGGAAGTTTGCTGTGGCTTTGGATTAAGTTCTCTTGAGTTACCGTGTGTGCCTTTGCTAATATCGTTCGGTATGCCTTTTCCCTCCTGTGTCCTGGTGACTAATCACCCACATAAATAAATTCCCTTCCAAGCTCTGCTTCAGAGTCTCACCAAGACAAACCCTCTCTGCACTTGTGGAGATCGTTCGTGGCAGGGACCCTTCCCAGTTCCACCGTATGGACAAGACTGAGCCAGATCTGGTTCCTTCCATCCTATATAGTCCTCCAGTACCATTCCTGCGGTCTTTAAACTCCCAGATGTGCCCGTATTCCTTCAGAGGATGTGTAAGAGGCATCGAGTTTCACATTGGGAAAGCAGTGATGCCATAGGAATGGCTTGTGCAATGGTTAACAGGGTCCTGGGTGGGCTTTGCGGCTTGCAGAGGACTCTGCTCCTGCATTTACGCTGTTCCTGATCTAAAGGTAGCTTGAATACACATACACGGAAAGTGTAACAAGAATTCCCAGGGCGGGATCCTATGGTGAACTCCTCCTGAACCGAAACACAGAGATAAATCAAAGTTTGTGCTTTTTAACTGCTACAGACACGCTGCACACACGGGCAAGACTATTAGAGAAGAGAGAATATGGTCTCTCTCCAGAGAGTTGAATCCGTCCTAGTGACTCCAGGCATAACGGGATATACAAATGGTTCTGTTTCGCTGCTTTGTTTTAATGTTGATTTGTTTGTAGTCTGCCCAAGATACTAATTGGTGTTTTACAAGTATAAAGACAAAGGTGTCTGCGCTGAAGAACTCACTGACGAAAAGCACTACTGTAGAGTGTTAACGCACAGTCAAATTTTCTGCCTAATGAACCAATCGCTTTGATAAAATCTCTACCTCCTGGTGAATTCTCTGCTTTGATTTTCCCCTCGACTCCCATCTTCTTGTACGCTTCACTTTGTATTCTTTTTCTCACCGCTTTTAAATTTTGGGGGCAGTTTGCACTTTAATCAACATTTTACGGTGGAGCTCCTTGAAAGGAAGTGAATCACCTCTTTCGTTCGGAACAAACAAAGTTGGTCTGATGTTGCAACTGTATGGATATTTAAGCTGAGAAATTGGAAGACCCTGTCCTGGCACAGGATTTTAAGAGGAATGGTGGTGCGACGTTAGCTTTTAATCCCTTCAACACGCTGCGGTTGATAACAGGTTGTAACATGGATGTTAGTGCCTGCATTTGCAATGCTCACATCCAGAATAATAATTGAACAATTCCTCCTCTTTCATGATGTGTTGGCTTCTTACCACCTATGACTTAGCATGGATTCTTTTTTTCTTCAAGAGGTGTTGATTGCTGCAAAAATAGTCGCGTTAATGGTTGCCATCTGCACGTTACCCTCAACACTTCCATTTGTATGTTATTGCCCTTTTTCCAGAGGTGATTTCCTCTGCAGCAGAGGTGGTGGAACAGACTCTGCAACTGCTTCTCATCTGCTTCAGCACAAAATCAGCCAGTTACTCTAAATTGTCTTTAGTGGTGGTTTACGCCGTCATTATTGTTTTCCTATTTCTCGTTGAGCCTCGCTTCCATCTTAAATCAACACCTACCTTTTAGCACAAATCATGTTCTTATGAAGGAGATATGTCTGAGAAACCAGTTTAAAGGTAGTATGAATCATAGAACCATAGGGTTAGAAGGGCCCTCTGGAGATCATCCCGTCCAACCCCCTGCCAGGGCAGGGTCACCCAGAGCAGGTGGCACAGGAACGCGTCCAGGCGGGGTTGGAATGTCTCCAGAGACGGAGACTCCACCACCTCTCTGGGCAGCCTGTGCCAGGGCTCTGCCACCCTCACGGGAAAGAAGTTCCTCCTCATGTTTAGGTGGAACTTCCTATTGTCATGTTTGTGCCCGTTACCCCTTGTCCTATCCCTGGGCACCACTGAAAAGATCCTGGCCCCATCCTCCTGACACCCACCCTTTCAGTATTTACAAGCGTTGATAAGATCCCCCCTCAGTCATCTCTTTTCCAGACTGAAGAGACCCAAATCCCTCAGCCTTTCTTCATAAGTGAGATGTTCCAGTCCCCTCATCATCTTGGTAGCCCTTTGCTGTCCCCTCTCCAGCAGTTCCCTGTCCTTCTTGAACCGGGGAGCCCAGAACTGGACACAGGACTCCAGGTGCGGCCTCCCCAGGGCAGAGCAGAGGGGGAGGATGACCTCCCTCCACCTGCTGGCCACACTCTTCTTGATGCACCCCAGGATGCCATTTGCCTTCTTGGCCACGAGGGCACATTGCTGGCTCACGGTTATCCTGTTGTCCACCAGGACTCCCAGGTCTCTTTCCACCGAGCTGCTCTCCAGCAGGTCAGCCCCAACCTGTCCTGGTGTGGGGGGTTATTCCTCCCCAGGTGCAGCACCCTACACTTGCCCTTGTTGAATTTCATAAGGTTCCTCTTTGCCCAACTCTCCAGCCTGTCCAGGTCTCTCTGGATGGTGGCACAGCCTTCCGGTGTGTCAGCCACCCCCCCACAGCTTTGTGTCATCAGCGAACTTGCTGAGGGTGCACTCCAGCCCCTCGTCCAGGTCATTGATGAATATATTGAAGAGGACTGGACCCAGTACTGACTCCTGGAGAACACCACTCGTCACTGACCTCCAACTAGACTCTCTGCCCCTGATCACGACCCTCTGAGCTCTGTCTTTCAACCAGTTATCTATCCACCTTACTGTCCATTCATCAAGCCCACTCTTCCTAAGCTTCCCTATGAGGATGCTGTGGGAGACCATGTCGAACGCCTTGCTTAAGTCATTATTTTATGTTTATCAACACTGAATTTCTTTGGTTATCATTTTAACTACTTAAAGTGCTACCTCATTTTAAGCCTGGTTTCCGGATCAGTTAAGCATAAAGGATTATTCCATTTGTCTATTCTGTCCTCTTCTTACTGATTTCTACCACGTTACATAGGCAGACAGCAGTCTTACAAATAGTAAGTTCCTCCTCTTTGTGAAAATAAATGGTCGCATAAAAAGGAAAGACAAATTGTTTTCCCAGCTGGGCTCAACTGTATTATTAGACATCAGAGAATCCACACAGAGGAAAGCCGTTACGAATGCCATAACCACAGGAACAGCTTCTATCAGAACTCGCACTTCATTAGATATGGGGTCATCTAGCCACAAGATGCAAAGCCACAGGAAGCCAAGTTGCTTTGCTTAGAGTGACTACAACCATCCTTTTTTTAAATGAAGAAAGAAGCTCAGGTCTTGGACCTTCATCTTGACCTTAACCTTCATCTGTGCTTGGAATGACTTCTTTAAAAAACTTCTTCAAAAACTCCTTGGCTCCACCCCCCTGCTTTTCTTATGGCATTAAGTGTGGGGTAATGAAGGGAAGAAACCAAAGGGAGCCGGCATTGCTGAGTCACTTGCCGAGATTTGAGGCCGGTTGACGTGGTGGCGGAGCTCCGCTCAGGGTGCGGGGACCACCCAGCTCTTGCAGGTAGCGGAAGGGATTAGCAGAGGGCTCAGGTAATGAGAGGAGAGCAGGGCAGGAGGAAGATTGACCGAAAAGGAGGTAAAGCAACGGTAGAAAGCAGCTTTTAAGGGTGAATTGTTAAGGTGTAATTGGGGGTAAACAAAATCTTTTAACGTTTCTGCGCCCTTGCGAAGTGCTAGGCCACTCTGCTCTGTTGGGCAAGGGTCTTTTTTTCCTCTTTTCTTTACACCCTTTTAGTGCTCAGTGTAAATCAAGAACCACTGTGCTGTCTGGCATCTGGTTTCTCTCTGCTGTGGTACACTTAGGACATCTAGTTGAGCTGCTCCAAGCCTTCTGCTAAGGATTGGAGACCCCCAGCCAGCACCACTTCCCTCTCAACAGAACAGCTGCCCACGACATGGCCGAGGAACTGGAGACAGCGGCTGTGATTTACGCCGTTTGCCTTTGCTTACCTGGAGACAGCGGAGTGTTAAAGCAAAAAAGACATGGGGAACAAATTGGTCTTTCCTTTAATCTGACATTTCCTCTGGAGTCTTCTCTTCATTTTGCTGCTTATTCCTGGAGCAGCATGCTGTGAAGCTGTGATAAGCATCCCGTTCCCACTCCTTTTTCAAAGCTCCTGTGCCAGGAGACGTTCCGGCTTGGAAAACGCACGCTGCCTCCGGGATTGCCTACCTGGCAATTCTTCGTATTGTTTTGTACCCACTCATAGCTCTTAACCTGCACGTCCCTTGAGGCACAGGTTCTGTGTTTTGTGTGGTTCACTGGGCAACCATAGAGCACTTCATTCTCCTTAGGGCATTACATAAAGTGTTAATAATAAAATCCTAGGAAATCTATTTGGAATTACAGGCATGGGGATTTTCTCATTGTCGGTTTTTAACATTACCACTAAATCTTTATGGAGTACCATAAAGCTAATACTTAGCGTAATGAAAGACATATGTGTCTTTAAAACTCACCCAGGTCAAAATTATAGAAGCAACCATTACCAAAAAAAAAAAAAAAAAAAAAAAAAAGAAAAGGTAAGGAGGAAGGGAAGCAGCAAAGAAGGGTGTGAAATGAAGGCTGTGGTTTGCAAGGTGCAGAATCACAGAATCATTTAGGTTGGAAAGGACCTTTCATCGAGTCCAACCGTTAAAGTCGAAGGGAGGCAAGAAAAGCAGAGCAGAAAATCAAAGGTCAGCTGTGGAAGGCAAGCCAAAGGAAATGAAGTCTGAGGAGGGGTTTGAAGGTGGAGAGTAAGGCTCTTGACTCCCAGGGGAGGAAAGTAATGTGAACCCAAGAGCGGTCTGGATAGATATGGTTGTGAAACGCAAATAAACCAAATGTTTTCACCTTTAATGCTTGGGAGATCAGAGCTGGATTCCCTACGAGCAGAAGAGCTGAGATAAGACCCTGACTGTGAGGGTACAAACTGTCTCAACATCATACAGCTGTCTGTCGGTTTTGAAGCACAAGACCTGTCGTCTTCACTCGGGTAGTTAAGATTTTCTTGGACGTTGAAGCAGGCATTGGTAGTGTAGATGCTGTACATGCTGATCTAAGCTATTCTCTCCTCAAATGGCTTGCTTACCTAGGTTAAAACAGGTGAGTTTTGCAGGTTGGTTGAGCCAAAGTTCTGCCAAAGAGCGCAGATTTCACAAACTGACCATGAAAAGCCATGATCTTTGTTACCGGTCACAGCGTACATGCTCTGTCTTGCTCAGGCTACGAGGCTGCATAGGTCATGCTGGCACTTGTAGTCTCCAGGGATTACCCACGAAATAGTGCCAACTGCTTGATGACAAGTTTTCCACCTGCTTTGGGACTGAAACGTTCTGTTCACTGTCAGGGCCATGGAGATGCTGGCGGGGCTGGAGCCCCTCTGCTGGGAGGACAGGCTGAGAGAGCTGGGGGGGTTCAGCCTGGAGAAGAGAAGGCTCCGCGGAGACCTTCCAGCCCCTGCCAGTCCCTAAAGGGGCTCCAGGAAAGCAGGGGAGGGACTCTGGAGCAGGGAGGGGAGCCATGGGATGAGGGGGAACGGCTTTAAACTAAAAGAGCGCAGATTTAGATGAGATTATTGGGAAGAAATTCTTTGGTGTGGGGGTGGTGAGCCCCTGGCCCAGGTTGCCCAGAGAAGCTGTGGCTGCCCCATCCCTGGAGGGGTTCAAGGCCAGGTTGGCCGGGGCTTGGAGCAACCTGGTCTGGTGGGAGGTGTCCCGGCCCAGGGCAGGGGGGTGAAACTAGGTGACCTTTAAAGGTCCTTCCAACCCAAACCGTTCTATGATTCTGTGTTCTCAGTAGGGACCACGTTATTTTGGTGTTTCAAGACAAGATCAGCTATTGCCGGATCTAAACTCAGTATTTCAGAGTGCAGTCACTATTGCTGACGTACTCAAGGACGAGAAACGTGGAGATATAATCGCATACTTCCTCCCTCTTCTTTCCTGAACATTGTTCCTCCTCTGTACATCCCAAGTGCCATCTTTCTTCATCCCAATAACCACTCCAAACTGATCCTTTCTCCTTTTCTTCCCTTCTTTCATCCTTCTTTATGCATCCTTAGCTTCCCTTGTGAAGTGGGAAGTCTGCTTCAGGCTTATTAGAAACCGGGCTTATTAGCAACCTTTGCCTAATTGCTTTGGCCCCTTAACAGCCATTTTTCAGTATGGAGGGGACAGAGGCAGCATTGAAGGGATACCCAGGACTCTTCACACTTTCTAGCAAGCGTGCAAGAGGCTGAAATACCTCTCCTACAGTAGGAAACCTCAGGAATGGGAAATATTTTGTTTCCTGCTGAAATAAGAGGGAGTTTTTAGGCATTCCCTATTAGGACAGCAGCAGTTGCTGCTGTTCCCTACTAGCTGTTGGGGAGTGCGGGGATGGATACCCAAAAGCAGCGGCTCTGTCCTTGCCTCCTCCAGCAGTTTTTCCATGCGAAATGATGTCACTTAAAGAAGTTTGTGTTGCATCTTGCTCACGGTTACACTCATCCTGTCTTTCCTTCCTTTGATAGTCTTGTTGCCAAAGTTAATTTAGAAGCAAATTTATCAGCCTTTTCACCTCGAATTCTGAAATCTGTTAACTGCAGCGTTCTGCGTAAATACTTACTCCCGGTAATGTTAATGAGTGTGGAAAAATAGCAAAGCCTGTAAATCCGAATGAAGTCTTATGTCTTCTTTAAAGCACAGTGTTCACCTTTGCTTTTATGCTGCTCGGAGCATAATATGTGCCTCCAGGAACTTGGAAGCTAAAGCTGCGAGTGAGTACGGAACAATACAAGTCTCTGCAGAAATGTTGCTCTGTTAACTTTGCTTTTTTGGCCTACATTTCTCGGTGGTTATTATTTGTTAATTATGTTATATAGTGCTCACATGTGGGCTAATTGCTTCCCCAGAGAGCTTACAATAAAATGATGGACAGAACAAGGGCAGGATGTTACACATACCAGATAGTAAAAGGGTAAGGTAGGACATGGGCGATACGGTTAGTTAAACACCTCGGTCTGTGTTTGAGGACGGAGTGGCGTTCTGAAGCATGGTCTAAAAGAGTTGGGTTGGTTTGCCGGGGGGGGGGGGGGGCGGCAGGGGGGGAGAGTTTGTGGGTGCTAATTTGAAGTGATCTGAGGAGCTGACTTGTCAGAGTCGTTGTGCAAGGGAGCACCAAAACTAAAGCAAAATGAAGCAAAATGCGGAAATTTATGAAAGGCGGCTGCAGGGGGTTTGTACCTGGCTTGGTTGTAGCTGCAGGGCTGTACTGGCTGAATTCTTGAAAACAAGAATAAGATCCATATGAACAGTAGGTATGCTGCACGAGCGATATTCCTTGAAAAATAAAACCCTTTACTCAGCCAAACTCTTTTCTTCAGAGCCTTGTAGATGGGAGGGAAGGAAAAAACTGCGCATCCGCATCCGTGCAGTTCTATTTGGGATTTCAGTTCTCATTCTTGCTGCTTGTCTTGTTCTGCTGCGTCTGTCTTTCAGTCTGCACGCTTTCAGGCAGGGGGGCTCCGCTGGTATTTATGGTTTATGCTGCTCTAAATTGTAGTGTCCTGATTCATTTTCCTGTGTTCCGACTACTTCTTCACACCTGCTTAGAGAAAAGGAACCAAGTCATGATGAGGGCACACTTAACAAGTAAGTGACTAAAAAGTGACACATGGTATTTCTCAGCAGCTCCTCGGCCGCTGCTTGTGCTGAAAAACAGGAAATTCTGTACCCTCGCACAGAGGTCTGACTTGATTTTCATGCGTGGATCAGCTCTCCAGCATATTACCCTCTCGGAGCAAAGAAGCGGAAGAGTTTCAAGTGTGTATTTTCCTTTTGAGAAGCATTTTCTTAAGGGGAAGGGGAAAGGAGCGAAGGTTTGGCCATTTAAATTATCTGTTTCAAATGCTTCTAGAAGCACTTTTATTTATACACAGATATGCCTTTCTACATTTGTTATTAGAAAAGAGATAGAAGTGAAGTTTTACATAGGCAGGTGTTATTTTCAGATTTTGAAGGACGTGGAGTTTCCTCCACCTGAAGCCAAGCTGTAACGCTGACTGTGTTTGCTCTCGGATTCGCTACCAGAACTCCTTTCTCTCCTCTGGGTATTTGCAATGATTTTTATCGCGTCCTTTCTCTTGGTGGCTTGTCTCAGCATCTTAAATCTTCAGAGCCCTTGTTAATACCTTTGCTTGGACAAACCCACTTGTTACTTCTCCTGTAGTCCATTCAGTTTCTTCTCGATCTGTGGCTATGGGGAGAAATCCTGAACTCGAGAATCGAGAAGGATTCGGTCTTCTGAATCCTGGTGAGAAAGGATTAACAGCAGCTGCGTATTCCGCATACATTACAAAGCGATAATGAGAAGTGCCCAGGGAATGGCATGACAGTAGTAAAATACTATGTGAAGAAGACTTGGATTACTTCTGAATGTGCCTTACAGTGCTACGCCACGTGGATGATACCTACGCTACCGGGATGACTGTCCTGGACGTTGGCATTGGCATTTAGAGGAGGGGTACAGGACAAAAAGACCACTCGGCACTGATTTGCTTATAATCCTGCCCACCCCTTTAAAATATTACGTGTGAGAGTCTCTTGATGATTTGATTATATATGGGTATGTCAGAGAACAGACAGAAATTGCGCCGTGCCTGTTCGCTGGTAAGCGTCGCAGCCGCGCAGCGCTGTCAGGTGGGAGGAACGGCGCGGTTGTTTCGGAACTCGTGTAGTGCACATCTGGGATGCCTCTCTGAAGGATCTCAAAGCACTTCACAAACACTTAATGAAACTCTTAGCTCTGCTGCGAGTCATCAACTGCATGAATGCAGTTGATAAGGCATGTTTTGCGCTTTGATAGCCTTGTACCAGAGCTGGATGGAGTAACCTCTTCTCCAACTTTTCTCACCAGCTCTGTTTTGTAGCCGGGAAGAGAACTTGGGAAACGTGACCTTCCCAGTCCCGCGCTCGCTTTGCCGGACCATATTTCCTCTGTTATTCAAGGTGAGAACAGGACGGTTAGAATTGATTTAGGTGCTTCTGGGAAGATGAAGTCACTGTGTTTGGATCTCTGTACCGTGCCAATAGAGAGATCCTAGGGGAAATCTCTTCCTTTAGTTTTGTTTATATTCAGTCTAATGCACAGATGTAATTTGCAAGGAAATGCAAAGGAAGAGCGGTTTTGCTGGCCTCAGCAGTGTAGCTGGAGTGAAATGAGATGTCACAAGGATATCTAAGTGTCTCTCTTTCGAGATACGAAAAGGATTTTTCTTCTCTGCAGCGTGCTGATTTTTTAACTCTTTCCCAACGTGCCTTCAGTCTTCTGCACCTCTTGTGTCTTATCTCAATGTTTGTATTCATAGAATCATGGAATGGTTTGGGTTGGAAGGGACCTTCAAGATCATCCCGTTCCACCCCCTGCCCTGGGCAGGGACACCTCCCACCAGCCCAGGTTGCTCCAAGCCCCGGCCAACCTGGCCTTGAACCCCTCCAGGGATGGGGCAGCCACAGCTTCTCTGGGCAACCTGGGCCAGGGGCTCACCACCCTCACAGCAAACAATTTCTTCCTCAGATCTCATCTAAATCTCACCTTTTTCATTTTAAAACCATTCCCCCTCATCCTATCGTTCCACTCCCTGATCCAGAGTCCCTCCCCAGCTTTCCTGCATTCTCCCTCAGCTTTTTACAGGCTGCCTTCTGCTCGTGGATTTTACTCGCTGCCTTTGTTTGCTAAAACTTAATTGAATGCTTTTTTTTTTTTTTTTTTTTTTCCTGAAAAGTGTAAGAACAGTAGGAGGAAGTTTGTGTGCTCTGGTCAACACGGTATCGGGGTTCCCAAGCTGACGTTAGAAATACAGGTGGTGTAGCTGCGAGTATTGTAACTGTTAGTGCTGCAGGACTGACCGGGGTCTGACAGTGACAGCTGGAATGAATCCCCAGGACTATCATTGTAATCAAGTCTCTGGCCAAAATTTAATCCCTTGCACTTTTGCAACCCTGTTGCTTCCTGTTACGCTGTTGTTTTCAGGCTGAAGGCAAAACCCGTCTGAGTGATTACAGCTTATTGTACGGCTCCCGTTTCATTGATGGAAACAGGCTGAGATCCAATACGTCGTACAACAGTAAAAACGGATTGTTTATATGACAAGCACATGGCATTTTGGATACCTAGATGTTGCATTCAGCAAGAGAGATGGTGGCTTTCTATTTTAGCGGTAATAATGGGTGAATTACAAGAACGAATGAAAATGCTAAAATTGGCCACTTTCTGAAGCACAGGATGAGCTTTTGGCAAAAATATAAAACAGAATTAGAAGACGGCCTGGGAGAATTTGAATGCAGTTTTAATAGAAACACATCACCGCAGAATTTAAAACTAAAATTAAAAATGGCGTCAGCAGATACAGTGTAAATGTACTTGAAACCCACGCACCTATAGATTTATACAGTAGAATGAAACGGGTGCTGTTCTGTGGCAATAGAACCTCCTCGCTGGGATGCGGTGCCGCATTGGAACGGGTATCCTGAAGAATTGTGGAACCTTCGTCCTTGGAGGTTTCCATGACTCTGCTACTAGAAGCTGACCTGGTCTAGCATTGGAAGTAGTCCTGCTCCAAGCCGGAGGCTGGACTGAAGACCTCCAGAGGTCACTTCTAGTCAATGATTCGGTGAATAACCCCAAAATTATTCTAGGCAGAGATTTGCCGCAATAAAAGTCCTTGCCCTTTTTAATTGCAAGAAGAACAACCTGACTGCCCTTCCCTTTGTAGTTGCAGGTGGAGGCAGGTGTAGCAAAAATGCATCTTCGTAATTCCATGAAGAAAACGGTTGGATTTTTTTTTTTTAAAGGCCTTTCCTTGTCCCTTTTCCATTAGCTACTTCCTAACCTCTATCCTTGTCCTCGCTGGGTAAGAGGCAGAGCTGATAATTCGCGTGGAGTATATAGTAGTTAATAACCAACCGCAAGATAGCAGCTGATTTTTCAGTGTATTTTAGCACAGAATTAATTTTAATGGAGTCAAACAGGAAAGTGCTTCTCTATAGTAATTGGAACTTGTCCTTTTAAAAAGTGCTGTCATGTCATACAGCCCGGCCAGGTATTAGACTTTCAGAATTTTCATTCCATTTCCCGTAAGTGGATTCCTCGCTATATTGGCACTCAGTATAAATAGTAGTAAAATTAAACCTTGCTATGGTTATGTGAGGTATCCTGGTGATTAGAATACCAGGGTCAACAAAAGAAGGAAGTTGCGGGTGACCTGAATTTTTACCGTTTCTTACCAGGTTTAGTGTTCCTGCTTTTCATCTCTTTCATTAAACCCTCTTTTATTACGAGGAGGTCAGATTGTATCCCTGTTTAAGATTTTAAAGCATTACAGGGCTGGAAGATGCTTCTAGAGTCCAGATCTTCTATTTTCCATCCCAAGCAAGGATTAACTCCTCCTAACACTTTCCTGATAGTTGTCTGAGGTGCTTTCAATGCCTGAGACTTACAGTGGTTGTTGAGGCTTCGCATATATACTGATGGATTTCTCCTACCAGCAAAGTTTCACGTTGGTAATTTACATTTGCTGCTGCTCATCCTCTTCCTCATAAGCGGGGGGGAAAATGGTCCCTTTTTCTGTTTGCATCAGCCCTTTCTGTGTTGGAAGTCTGTTATCATTAGTTCTTCCTAAGATGCTGTCTGCAGTATACCAATCTTAATCAGGTAAATTGAAAACATTAGAGCCTCCTGGGTACCTGTCCTTATGCCAGAATCGACTTCAGAACTGATGCTACGTGGCCTTATTTATGCATGTATTTATTTTAATCCCGCTTAAACTCATCAAGCTACAAGTCTTTGTTCCCTCTCTTGCCTGTTTGATCCCAATCCAAATGTTTATGCTCATACTTCACTTTAAGTTGTCAACTCCTCAAAGCAAGACTCTCTCGTCCTTAACGTCTGCAAAGCTCCGGAGTGACTCGTGGTGAGTAATCTGCTGTGCTTCTCCCCAGCGCAGCTAGACCTGGCTTAGAAAGGGACAGGGACGCCCTCAGTTCTCGCCTGTCAGGTTCCGTGCGCCGCGTGGGGGTCATTCCGACGCACCTCTGCAGCGAGGATCCGAAGCAGCAGCAACAGAACTGGACCATACTAATCTTATTGTTCTGGTTTCTCAACAAGAACGTGGCTAATCGCCGCCGTTCAGCCCGACTGCAGAACGGGCTTGCTGCGTTTTAAAGCTATGAATGATCGCGCGATTGCCTTGTAACTCCTTACTTCATCTCGCCCCGTTTTCTGCAATTTAAGTGAGAATCTACTGAAATTATAGTTTAGCTTTATTCTGCCTTTATGCTCACCCCTTCCGTACTTCTGTGTCATTTCGGGGAATTTGAGCAAACAAAATTGCTTGTGAATTAGTACCCCCTCATTTGCAAATGAGGAAGCAAAGGCTTGAAATTACTTGAGTGACTGTAGTTCGTATGCGGCAGATCTGAGACTGTATAGTAGATATTTTTGATTCCCCTGTTCTAAGCTTCAAGTGCTAAGAAAGAAACGCTTGCAGTCTGAAGAGGAGGGAAACTTCACTGAATTTTAATCCAAGCTGCTTCTGTTGCTGATGTACCGGCCCCCTTTTGTCTTTGCTGATGGGTTATTTCTCCCTTTTCCTCCCAGAGTAACATGCGGATGCACTTCTTTTCGGATTTTAATTCTTCAACCTAAGGTCTTAAATCTCCAAAGATATTTGGGTTTCAAACCCGTTTGATTTCATCAGGTGTCTAAATGCTTTCCACTTTGGGCTTCTACTGTTGCCAAACTGTTTTCGCGCTGTGAATTGTTTTCTTTGTATAATTGACCATAGTCATAGTCCCCTATTTTTTTTCTTCACTAAATAACCGTGGTCGAAAGGTGCTCGGAGAGCGTGATGCCTTAAAGATGCAATCCTGATCCTGCGGGAATCGAGGGAACCAGGATTTCACTCTCTTAAATTTAGTGTGTTAACGTAGTGACGAAATCAGTGTTGTGTGTCTCAAGTGAAGAAAGCAGGCGGAAAAAAAACCACGGTGGTGTTTGGCGTGCTTTATGTACTTCAAATTATTTTCCATACATTTAACTAATTACATAAACAGATGATATTTACAGGGGACTTCTGGCTATAATTGACCTTCATCTTTTCCTGTGCACTGCCCAGCCTCTCCTTGAATTTTCGTATTATTTCCTCTTAATCATTCCACATCTAACACCGTGTTTCAAGCAGTCCTTTTCTCTTGCTGGGACCATCCTACCAATTCCCTAGAGGCCAGTATTCCCAATTCCTTTTAACTTCACCTTCTCAGCCCGATTTTCTTGGCAACTTTGGAACTCCCGGCGTGGCCGCACATATCTCTTCCAAAGCCCAATCTTCAGGCCTCCCACCAGTTACAGCATGATTGGTCTTTTACTTTAACGTGATTGTCAGCTCTTTGGAGTAGGAGCTCTTTTCTTTCTTTTCTCTTGGGTAATAAATTGCTTTTCAGAAGTTACAGCAACACAGTAAACATTTAAGTATGTATATCTTATTTTTCTTCGAAATTTATGTGCGTGTGTTGGGGCAAGCAGGGGAGGGATTGCATAAACCGTGAGTCTCCCGTCGAGAGGTAAGAGAAAACCCATGTTTAGGAGCTCGGCAGCGTTCCCATGGCTACTAGGACAGGTACATCACGGGAGGGGGAACCCTTCTGGCACTTAACAGCCTTTCCAGGTGATTTATGGTTTCACATAAGCTTTTCCTAAACCGAGAGGTTTTCTAGGGTTGGCACCTCTTTGCTTGTCTCCATGCCCTGTTGGTTCTGTGTTCAGTGGCCCATGGTTATTAAAATTCTTATCAATAAAGGAGTTTCTGAGCAAGGTTCTTATTTTCTGGGATCATGCATACCTTCTGAACTCCTCAGCTTAACCAAAGGAACGTTTTTTTTATGTCTGATGTATTTTATAAAAGAAACGTGTAGAGTTCAAGTAGTATTTGCCTTCAATTACAGTAATTAAGTTGTCAGGACTTGAAGTCACCAAGGGAATGAGAAAATCCTTTCCTGGTTGGCCAGGGGGTAAATGGTGTTCTGGTCGCAAGTAGGTTTTACATATTGGGGTGAGGAGGGAAACTGTTCCGGCTGGCATCGGCGGCAGAAAACCCGGGAGACCGTTGGTCATTTTGCAATCCAAGGCGTCCAAATGCTGCTGTGGGTAGAAGGAAAAGGAAAAGAAAGTGACCCGTTTAACTCTGCTTGAGCAGGGCATCTATTTTTGATCCGCTCTAACGCCGCCTGCTTGGGTTGGGAGGTGCATCTTATTAAAAAGGCGGCAGCTACAAACACAGCTCGGTCCATTTAGTCTGTGTTGTCTGTCTTGTCAAACTCCTGCTGCAGCTCCGCTTTCAGATGGAGCCTGTGTGTATAGATGTAGGTTGGGTATTTTTCCCCAGGTTCAACATCTCTTCTTTGCCAGGAGTCAAATAGTTTCAGTTACTTCATGAACTTACCTGAAGGTACACTACAAGGTATTCCTCCAAGAAAAGTACCTAATTTTTCTAAGTGCCCACACAAACATTGCTGGAATCTCAAGTGTAGCGTTACTTTCGTTCCACTGGAATAGCTCTCTTGAAAGCAGATGTATGAGGAAATCGCTACTCGTAATGCATCACTAATGACACAAATTTTTGCATTCCTGCTCGTGTGAGAAAAGGTTACGGATGCATAAGGAGCCAGACCTGCAAAACCTCACTCACAAACCCGAATAAACCCCGCTTCAGCTAGCAAGTTTAACGATGCCCTGAAGAGAGCCAGATCACTTATCTGCACCATCACGCAATAACTGTGAAGTGTTGAGATAAGCGGTTTTATATCTCCCAGTTTGCTGCTGGCCTTCGCCCTGTCTATCAGTTTATGCCAGTGAAAGTGGCTATGAAATATTACTGCTCTGATTCGGTGGCGTTTTATAGTCGCTTCCATTCACCTCCAGGGTGGATGGGCTGGGTGGATGCTCTTATCTATCCCCGCATTTATGAATGGAAAATCGGGGAAGTATCTCTGTCCTACTCACCGCGTTTGACGGCAGTGACCTCCCGTTCCAGAGCCGTGGTGTAGGCCTGATGGTGCTACGGTTTCTACTCAGTTCTCACTGCTCAGCCTTTCCCGTTGAGGGAGGGGCATGTGCTTACCTGCAGGTCGCACAAGGCTTTAACAAAAAGGGAAAAAAAAGAAAAAAACAAAAAAAAAGGCAGTGTGAAATTCGGGACGTTTCCAAGAGTCATTTGTGACATTTGCCAAGCGAAAGGGTATGCCACAAAGGGTTATTTTTTACTGTTTCAGTGTCCCAGCAAATGAGCCTGAATTTCAGCTGCCTTTTGGGGCTGTTTATTTTGTAAGTCACAGATAATTTAACAAGTTATGTGTTTTCATCTTGTTGCGTTTGTTGCTTTTTCAGAGTCAGTTCTCTTTGTGCCATACATAACATCCAGCTCCAGCGCTATACTTCGCTTTTTGTTTAACTTTCAAGATACTAGACTCTTTTTATAGCTATACACCTGCGGCTGGGGTTCAGCAGCGATTTATTTTGTGTATGCAGAAGCCTTGTAAGATCTAAACCTATGATGTTGGTTTTGCCATCTGATAACGTATGATCAAATGGAGCATGTTTAAATAACAACATCTAGGACACAATGACAGTAAACCAGCTACGAAACAAACATTTCTAAAGATCAGATAAGATGGAAGAGATGCATCAATGCCGGATTGTGCCGTATATCATAAGTTCTTGCACTTTGCTGCAGAGGTATTCCAGGCATGGGATTTCCTTTATGCCACAGGCTAATAGATCATGCTGTGTTATTTTTCATGTTGGTTTATATCTTGTAGAGACACGTGAGTGTAATAACACCGAGTATGATAGTATTATACATAATCTGCATGAGCTGCACAGGAGTAGGTAAATCGTAAGAAATTCAAACCAACAGACAATTGACTTGTTCTGTATTCTCTTGCTGCCTTCCATACTGCCAGCTCTTCTCCCTACGCCTACACAGTCTTTGGCATTAAGGGCTGCCTCCTACTTCTGCCCAAATCTGGACCTTTCGTAGAATCATGCAATCACAGAATGGTTTGGGTTGGAAGGGACCTTGAAGATCATCCAGTTCCACCCCCTGCCCTGGGCAGGGACACCTCCCACCAGACCAGGTTGCTCCAAGCTCCATCCAACCTGGCTTTGAACCCCTCCAGGGATGGGGCAGCCACAGCTTCTCTGGGCAACCTGGGCCAGGGGCTCACCACCCTCACACCAAAGAATTTCTTCACAATATCTCATCCCAATCTCCCCTCTTACAGTGTAAAACCCTTCCTCCTCGTCCCATGGCTCCCCTCCCTGCTCCAGAGTCCCTCCCCAGCTTTCCTGGAGCCCCTTGAGGGACTGGCAGGGGCTGGAAGGTCTCCGCGGAGCCTTCTCTTCTCCAGGCTGAACCCCCCCAGCTCTCTCAGCCTGTCCTCCCAGCAGAGGGGCTCCAGCCCTCCCAGCATCTCCGGGGCCTCCTCTGGCCCCGCTCCAACAGCTCCGTGTCTCTCCTGTGCCGAGGCCCCAGCGCTGGAGGCAGCACTGCAGGGGGGTCTCCCCCGAGCGCAGCAGAGGGGCAGAATCCCCCCCTCGCCCTGCTGCCCACGCTGCTGGGGATGCAGCCCAGGCTGCGGGGGGTTTCTGGGCTGCCAGCGCACGGTGCCGGCTCCTGTGGAGCTTCTCACCCACCAACACCCCCAAGTCCTTCTCCTCAGGGCTGCTCTCCATCCATTCTCCCTCCAGCCTGTGTTCGTGATTGACAATTAATTTTCAAAGTGCCGTATTATATTTTAATATTTTTTATTAGCATGAAAAAAAAGAACCTTCTGTTTAAAATTATTATTTCTGACTCTCACCTGCAGGAGGATACGACCGATCCTGAGTCTCAGGAAGAGAAGCAGAGAAACGGCTGGGTCTCTGAGCCTGCAGATGGTTACAATACGGTGAAAAGTGTTCTCACTGTACAGGAATATTTCGCCAAGCGCATGGCAAAACGGAAGGCATCCCGGAACGAACCAGAGGCAAAGGTAGACAATTCCTGCTCAAACGCTGACGAAGCTTTGGAGCCTTCAGAAGAACTGAAAACCAAAGTCAAAAAGAAAAAGAAGAAGCAGAAGAGAGCTGAGGCAGAGAGTACAGAGCACTGCGAGAAACCAAAAGTGAAACAATCCAAGATAGGTAACTTGAATGGAAAGGAACTGGACGCTCCGTTAAATGAGTGTCGCTCAGGGAAAAAGAAAAGGAAACATAAAGAGCAGCACGAAGAGGAAAGTTGTGATGAAAATATGGGCAATGGAGAAATTTATATGGGAGTATCTGACGGGGAAGATCCCAGCATAAAGGACTTTGAGGCAAAGCAAAAGAAACGCCATAAGAAGAAACACAAAAGGCAAAAAGAGGAGACAGAAGAGCGTATGGAAGGAGCGCAGAGAAAGAAAAAGAAGCACGGCAAGCACATCTAACCCTTTAAGAATTAAGCTGGGACTCTGGGGTGATTTGAACTTTGGCGTGTTAGAGGAGAAGGCTGTGCAAACACACCAGCCAGCCACCGCTGTAATCCAGTCGTGAGCACGCTGCTCTACCTCCAGCTGAAACCAGGGTTTAAATGTAGCTTTTTTTCAAGGCACAACATGGTGACGGGGCCAACGTGAGCTTCAGCGCCACATTAAAAAGGTGTAGGGCCAAGACTGGCATGTCTGCAAAGCGAGACTTGATAAATACCGGTGAGGTTTTGCCTCTGCCAGCCTGCTTCACCGTGGTGGCTTTCCAAGAGCTACGTCTTAACAGAGCAGAGCCTGTGCTGCCTTCAGCCCACGTTCCCTCCGCTGCAGCTCCGCTCAAGTCAGGTAACAGCAAGCAAAATCAGGCCTGGTTTTAACCGCTGGGGTTAAGAATGCGAAAAAGCAATGAATTACCGTCCGCTGCTTCACACCGACTGTGTTTTTCTCAATCCACAGGGAAAAAAAAGTCGCCCTGCTACTGCCTGTATTACTAAAGCCACTGTTGTTTTCACCTGCGATAGCCCAGCTCTGCTTCTGGCAACAGGAGGGGTTTTACAAAGCTCTATGTATTTTTTCACTGATTTTTGCAAAGTCGCGTCTAATTTTTTCATTGATCTCCTTTTACATCTAACATGAATGTTGTTTCTTCCCCAAAATACTTATTCGAATGAAAGGTTTACGCCTGAATACTTATTCAAATTCTGTGTCAGTTCTACAGAATGAAATAAAAATACCTGCCTTTGTTTCCTAGCCGGTCGTGAGCTATTGTCAAGCGCTTGTAGGTTTGCAACCAAGCAAAAGGAGCTGTGCCTTTATTACCCATATCTAAACCTTTGGTTCCCAGGCAGCATTCCGGTTACCTTCAGTGGTGCATCTGGAAATCAGAAAGTTGTCTTGGATGGAGCAAAGTTTCCTGTGAAATTAGGAGACCTGACAGATTTTAAAAGCAGAGCTGATGCGATGTGTTAGTATTGAAAATCTGCAATTTAGATTTATAACCAAATTAGAGCTTGTTTCTATTTGCAAACCTGGAAATAAGTAATGCTGGAACTCGGCGGCTTAAACATCGGGGGTGGATTTTGGCATCTGAGTCTCTCTCAGCCAAGTGCTGTCGGCAGAGATGGGTGAGCTTGGAAGTTAAGCGGTGGAATGGGGAAGAAGCTTTCACTGTCCCAACACAAAGCTGGAGGGGGTGGCTGACACACCGGAAGGCTGTGCCGCCATACAGGGACACCTGGACAGGCTGGAGAGTTGGGCAAAGAGGAACCTTATGAAATTCAACAAGGGCAAGTGTAGGGTGCTGCACCTGGGGACGAATAACCCCCCGCACCAGGACAGGTTGTGGGGACCTGCTGGAGAGCAGCTCGGTGGAAAGAGACCGTGAGTCAGCAATGTGCCCTTGTGGCCAAGAAGGCCAATGGCATCCTGGGGTGCATCAAGAAGAGTGTGGCCAGCAGGTGGAGGGAGGTCATCCTCCCCCTCTGCTCTGCCCTGGGGAGGCCACAGCTGGAGCACTGGCTCCAGTTCTGGGCTCCCCGGTTCAAGAAGGACGGGGAACTGCTGGAGAGGGGACAGCAAAGGGCTACCAAGATGATGAGGGGACCGGAACATCTCTCTGATGAAGAAAGACTGAGAGATTTGGGTCTCTTCAGTCTGGAAAAGAGATGACTGAGGGGGGATCTTATCAACGCTTGTAAATACTGAAAGGGTGGGTGTCAGGAGGATGGGGCCAGGCTCTTTTCGGTGGTGCCCGGGGACAGGACAAGAGGTAACGGGCACAAACATGACAATAGGAAGTTCCACCTAAACATGAGGAGGAACTTCTTTCCCGTGAGGGTGGCAGAGCCCTGGCACAGGCTGCCCAGAGAGGTGGTGGAGTCTCCGTCTCTGGAGACATTCCAACCCCGCCTGGACGCGTTCCTGTGCCACCTGCTCTGGGTGACCCTGCTCTGGCCGGGGGTTGGATGGGATGATCTCCAGAGGTCCCTTCCAACCCCTGCCACTCTGTGATCCTGTGACTCCTCGAGTCTGGTTCTGATACTGCTTTGGCCACAGCAAATTGACAGCACAGTCCTGAAAGCCAGCCAGTTTTCATGGCATAATTCAGCAGAGCTGACCAGAATTCAGACCCGTTAGCCGCTGGTTTGACTTTGGGCCTGCCTGTGTTTCATCAGTGTAAATCTAAAACATCCCATTGCCCTGCTCTGCTGAATAAA
Organism: Larus michahellis; assembly: GCF_964199755.1. Lineage (NCBI taxonomy): Eukaryota > Metazoa > Chordata > Aves > Charadriiformes > Laridae > Larus > Larus michahellis. Next base: position 128,854,930 of record NC_133898.1, read on the forward strand.
ACGGGGACGTTGTTTTATTGTCTCAGCTCAGTTGAGTTGCTTAACGTGGTTTGAAAAACATTGTCAAGATGCAGATGTTAATACGAAAAAATTTCCTTAAGCTGCCTTTATTGTCCGGGGGGAGAAACTTAGTCGGAAGCAGAGAGTCCACACGCCTTCCGATGTTTTAGCTGCAGCTCAACTCTTCGTTTTTAAAATATCTTGGTGCGCCTTTCTTGCCCTCAGGACGCGCTCATTCATTGCAGCGAAATTACTGTAGTTTTAGGTATTGTAAGGGAAGAACAGGATGCCTTTCTCTGTGCTTCACGCTGACGTGCCTGTAGTTTTTAAAGCTTTTAAACCTTTAAACCTTGCTTTTCGGTGCTATACAAATATTAGCCGTTACGATGCCGCTGTGGCTGGGCTTGTTCCCTGCCTTCCTTAAACGAAATACCAACTAATGCCATGAGGTTGCTGTAGAGTTGAGTAAGCCTCATGCTCAGGGTGCAAAAAATATTCTCAACGGAAGCAGACTGCAAAATATATATCTTTTTTTTTTATGCTATATTGAAGCATCCTAAGTTTTGTGGGTGCCCCTCAAAGCAGCTTTGCTCACTTCATCCCCAGTTTGGATTTTTGTTTGTTAGTAAAAGCCAAAAGCTTGACTGTTTCCAGTGATTTTTATTTTTTTTTTAAATCTTAAGCAGCTGAACTTTACAGTCTCTCTGGGATTTCAATTTTAAAAGGTGCTAGTCAAGGAATAGGGTTTCTTTCTCCAAATACTGCTGGGCTTGTTTGTTTGTTCTCCGTATTAATCGCCCGTGAGTTTCTGTGTGCTAATTCTTCGGAGTGTTTGGCCAGCTTCCAGCGTTAGTTACGGAAAGAATAAAACCAGGAGTAAATCTTGAAATTTACGGTGTTGCTGCGATTAAGCGCGGCGTCCCTACGACCTAAATCTGGCTCAGCTTGACATCTCGGCTACAAATAGAAGATTCTCGATGTGTCCAAGAAGTGGGGATTTCACTTTATGCTGGGAAACGTGGGACTTGGATATGCCTCAGGCTCAAAGAGAAGTAGCGTGTGCAGAATGTGAGTTTTAGGGGAAAAAAATAAGAGCCTAACGTTTGAAATGAGAAATTCACTTTGCTGCTCTGCTCTGTGTGTGTTAGTGGTTGGCCAACTTTGCGTTGGCCGACGAAGAGCTCTTCTTACCAGATACTGTCTAGTGACATGGATGGTGGAAACAAAAGGAACACATTTCAAAGTAATAAATTACATTTTTTGTTGTTGTTTACAGTGGGTTGTGAGTCCGGTTTCAACCAACCTCTGGTTTGGCAAGCAGGTCTTTTTTCGAAAGCAGAAGAAAAAGAATTACGTCATTACCCAAATGGTGAAATTAGCAGAATGTAAGCACAAAGAAATCACTTGGTTTCATTTCAGTGAAAATAAGACTTTTAAACAGCAGGGTCTTTTGTTATATATTTGTCCATTGTACTCCCACATTGCAGCACAAAATTATGTACCTCCAAGTGAAATTACCCAGAAACCAAGCAAAATGAGAGTTGCCACTCTGCTTTCCCTTCCAAATCGAGAACGATGCGCATGCAGCAGAGATATTAAAATCTTTCCAGTTCTGGTAATCCCAGGTCACCAGTGACGTAGAAGAAAATTTGCCTTTTCGCCCTGGGAGCCTTACGCAGGTGATGGTTTCTCAGGAGTTTCTTTGATTTTTTCTTCCATTTCTTTCGCATTTTTCGAACGTTGAAATTCCCTGTCGGTGCAAAGGCTGCTGCACACCAAAGTAAGGGATTTGCGATTGCAATTTTATGAACAGCAATGTATATGCTGACTTCTGTGCGTACAGAACAAAACTGGAGCCTGGAAAGTAGAGGCCATGGAAAAGTAAGTCTGTTACCAGCATTGGACCAAAGTGTGTGAGCTTAATGGGCTTCAACTCGTTTGATTGTGCTGTGTCCGACTCTGCAGAGCCTTCCTTCAAGCCAGGGATGGGACGGGACAACCCAGATCTGTGGAACAGGCACCGTTCCTTGGATTTCTTTCCAAGAGCATAGAATCACAGAGTAGTTTAGGTTGGAAGGGACCTTAAGACCACCCAGTTCCACCCCCCTGCCCTGGGCAGGGACGCCTCCCACCAGCCCAGGTTGCTCCAAGCCCCGTCCAACCTGGCCTAGAACCCCTCCAGGGATGGGGCAGCCACAGCTTCTCTGGGCAACCTGGGCCAGGGACTCACCCCCCTCACACCAAAGAATTTCTTCACAATATCTCATCTCAATCTCCCCTCTTTCAGTTTAAAACCGTTCCCCCCTCATCCCATGGCTCCCCTCCCTGCTCCAGAGTCCCTCCCCAGCTTTCCTGGAGCCCCTTTAGGGACTGGCAGGGGCTGGAAGGTCTCCGCGGAGCCTTCTCTTCTCCAGGCTGAACCCCCCCAGCTCTCTCAGCCTGTCATAGAATCATAGAATCATAGAATCATAGAATCATAGGGTTGGAAGGGACCTCTGGAGATCATCTAGTCCAAACCCCCTGCCAGAGCAGGGTCACCCAGAGCAGGTTACACAGGAACACGTCCAGGTGGGTTTTGAATGTCTCCAGAGTTGGAGACTCCACTACCTCTCTGGGCAGCCTGTTCTAGTGCTCTGCCACCCTCAGGGTAAAGAAGTTCCTCCTCATGTTGAGGTGGAACTTCCTATGTTCAAGTTTGTGCCCATTGCCTCTTGTCCTGTCCCCGGGCACCACTGAGAAGAGCCTGGCCCCATCCTCCTGACACCCACCCTTTCAGTATTTATAAGTGTTGATAAGGTCACCCCTCAGACGTCTTTTTTCCAGACTGAAGAGACCCAAATCCCTCAGCCTTTCCTCATAAGAGAGGTGTTCCAGTCCCCTAATCATCTTTGTAGCTCCTGTCCTCCCAGCAGAGGAGCTCCAGCCCTCCCAGCATCTCTGGGGCCTCCTCTGGCCCCGCTCCGACAGCTCCGTGTCCTTCTTGTGCTGAGGACTCCAGAGCTGGACACAGGTGGTGTCGCAGATGTACCAGCTCTTTCCTTTACACACCACCGGTGCAACGTAGAAGTAACAACCCAGCTTATCGCAAAGCATCGGTGTGTGCTACTGTTAAGGACAAGTTGCAAGACACCCCCATTTCCAATGGGGTTCAGATTTCAGACCCCCGTATCCTTACGTCTGCATGGATTTTGGTCCTTTAGACAGGATCTGAGACGCAGCTGCTTGGTGAACCTCAAGAAATGCACTTGGGGGCTCATCACGTTCAGCATCGCCTTCAATTAATGCCGTTGTCCTTTAAGCAGAAGGTGGTTCTGGTGCTGACTTCTTTCAAATAATCAGCTCTCGGCATTGAAAATGAGCTGAACGCCCCAATGTAATTAACCCGTTTTCTCCTGTTTAAACACAAGATTGAAGTTCTTGAAGCATCCACCTTCAAAAGGCACAATTTACGTCATGAAACCTCCAAACCTGCCGGCACTACGAGGAGGAAGGAAGCTCCGAGAAGAGAGGAAAACCACACAAAGTCTATTGGAAACACGGCGTGGCATCACGCCTGGCTTCAAAAAAAGATCTTGGAACGGCGCGTCCTCAAACAGCGTGAGGATTGCTCGCATCTGAAGCGGTTCTTTGCCTCGTTCCTCTTCCTTCCTGGGCAGGAGAACCCTAATTACGTGAAGGTGTATCAATCTCACCTCGTTCCTGGGCAGGAGAACCCTAATTACGCAAAGGTTTATCAGTCTCATCCGCGTGGTGTTAGTGGCCGAGGATCTGAGCTCACGGAGTACTCGGACACTGACCGAGGCTCCGTACCTGTCCCGTGCAGGGATAAACAAACTATAAAGAAACCTTTAGTGATGCAGGACTGGGGAATATGGTAAAAATAAACTTTTGTGGTGGCAGAAGCGGGTAAATTGCTCCGAAGCCAAATTGAAGCACGATTTCTCAGCAAGTCAGAACTTAAAATTCTGCTTCTGAGTCACTCGATTTTTTTTTTTTTTTTTACTAATCTTAATCCGTTTTTATTAATTTTGAAGTGCAAGAGGGAAATTCCGCTAGCCCCTTTTAACCTAAAGGCACTAAAATACATTTATTTTTCTCACTCTTAAAGCCACGGTTTAAAAATAATAAGAGCAGAAGTAACAAGTGCCCTGAGTGTGCGCGCTCTGAAAATTTTAGCTTTTTTTTTCGCCTACATTTTTTGTTGCGGGGTGAAAAGGGGAAAACTCTGGCTTCTCCTCCAAACGGTCCCAGTAGGAATCCCTGGGGAAAGGCTGGTGGACACGGGGAGGACGGGTTGGGTCTTCTGTCCTGGGTGGGAGCTGCACCCCCCGGGACGCGGCTCTTCTGCTGGGAACCCCCCGGCTGCCTCCGCGAAAACTGCCCTTGGGAGACGAGGGCTTCCTCAATAATTAAGGAACATGTGAATATTGGGCTAATTTCGGCTTTGCACTTTTCTCACACATTTTAATGTCTCCGAAGCAGGAGCAGGGGGGAGGTTATTTAGTGAAAACAGCCCCCGCCGTTTGCAAACCGAGTCAAACTCCAGGTGTCAGACCCAGGCTAAAAGGGGATGTTTTTTCGGGAGCGGGGACGGTCTCGCCTGTACGGCTTCGGCCGGGGATTTTTCTCCCTGCCCCAGGGGAGTTGCTGCCACCGTTCCCCATCCGCGAAAATGGGGGAGAACAAAGCTTTTCTTCCCCTCTTTGTCTGCTCGGTCTATTTTAGCTTGTAGCTTTTAGCCGTAATTTCCCCGCTCTCAAAGCCCTGGGAGAGCTCCGCTTCTTCCTGTGCCCCAGATACAGGTAAGCGTTCCACCAGAACGGGGAAGGGAAGCATGAAAAAAAAAAAAATTTAAAAAAATAAATAAATAAATAAATAAAAAAGTCAAGATGAGTTCTTCCAGGCTGCTGCTAATTCCCCTCATGCGGTCGCAATTAAAAGGTGGCATTTTCACATGGCCCCGGCTGCCTTTATGTAAGGCGGGAGCTTCCTACAGGACAGGTTTAACCAGCATTTTAGGTCGGGCAGCGGAGTGAAACCCGTCTTACTAATGCGATCAGAATGCCAGGTGCTAAAGGAGAGGGGGGAGAAAGCAAAAAAAAAAAGAAGAATGGGAAAAAAAAAAAAAAAAAGTGTTGTTTATTATTATTATTTGCACTCACAATGTGGCCTGGCGGGGGGGTGTCCCTAGGAAGGCGCTGTCTTCCAGCTGGGGTGAAAATCCAAACGAGAAATATTTTTACGGTATTTTCACCCCTTCCGAAAAACCCCCTTGAGTTTTCTGCCCCCCCACCCCCCCCACCCCGTGGTACCCGGGGGAGGTCAATCGATGTTACCCCCCCCAGCCCCCGCTGGAAGGGGGAAGAGCGAGGACCTGGAAAAACCCACCGAGGGGCTCCGACAGCCCCCGGGCACCCGCGGCGGAGGCAGGAGGTTGAACGCGGATCCCGTCCCTGCTTTCTCCTCGCCCGGAAAACCCTCGGAAAAAAATCTCCCATCCTTGGAAAAGCGGTGCCGCCTGTCGTGTAAAAGGCCTCGGGTGGAATTCGTCTCTCCCTTTTTTTGTTTTTCCCCTTGAGGGGATATATTGTACTACTACTACTAAAAATTTTCTGGCCTCCAGGGCCTCGGCGCGTAGAGGTGGTTATTTTTATAATAATGACGATATCCAGGCCCTGTGCATCCCGAGGGTTGAAAAATAACACTGCCGTGTTCAAAATAAAACCTTGCGGGGTTTGGGGGTTTTTTTTTGTGTTGTTTTTTTTTTTTTCCCCGGCTTCAAGCCTTACTAAAGGGAAATCAAAATTAAAAACAAAAAATAAAAAGGATGCTGCGGGTTTTCTTCCCCAACCTCTTGCTGCCAACTGCAAAATGCACCCGGGAGACTTGTCGGGGGCAGGACGGGGGTGGGGGTGGGGGGGGTGTTTGGCGTCCTCCCTCCCTGCCCCATCCCGGCGCTTCCAGGCATGATGGGATGGGATTTACGGAGAGAACCGGGACGGCACGGGATGTATCCGAAACCCCAGATGAAAGGCAGTTGCTATGTGCCTGCCTGCGTGTCCGCCTGTGGAAAGGGTTTATAAATCTGTCCCGAGACCAGGAAATCTCCTGCGCCTTTTAGATTTAAGAGAAGTTGCCTTCCTGTTGTATTCCCAGATAACGCGGCCCTCATGGAGCCCACTTGTAAATAGCTTAATAGATTTAATCAGTTCCTTTGGAAAATGTCGTTGCTTCCGCGGGGTTTTAATTCGGTCCCGAGGAAAAGCTCGGAAAGGGCAGTTGTCGCTCCGGCTGGAAGCGAAGTTGGCAGCTTCCAACTCTCCGGACCCCCAAATCGCCCTAACCCGCGAGAAACCAGAACCGCAGGGATCCCGTTCCTGCGCAAAGCGAGGGGACAGACCAGGAAACCCGGGCGGATCCGGCACCCCGGCAGCTCACGTTTACATACCGCGCTCTCCATCACTCGTAATCTGACAAGAGTCAATAGGAACACCCAGGGCACGTGGTAAATCGCTGCCGACCTGCACAAACGTCCCCCCGCCACCGGCTTGGGATCCGCGCTGGGTGGTTTTTTCCCCCCTGGGTGGATGGGTTAGACGGGGCAGCGGCCGGCCGGCCCGAGGAAATGCCTTCCCATCTCTCGGCTTTCTGGGCAGGGCGGAGAGGAAATCCACCGTCGGTCAAAGAGGAGCCGCTGCAGCCCATGTCAGGGGGTCAGAATCATAAAGGAATCGAGCCACTAAATATATTCCTCGGGGCAAATTGCAGGGATGAACTGGGCAAAGGGGTCCGGGTGGGGGTTTTTGAACCCACCGCCTTCCTGGACATCCTTCGTCCCAGCTGGGGGAACACTTCTTCGGGGGTGACGTTCCTGCCCTCAGGAGCACCAAACTGGGGGTTAGTGGGAAATACCGTTGCGTGACGGTGGTGCTTCCATCCCAGCCGGGCTGAGGTGGCTTTGCAGGATGGGGCAGCGCTCCATAAAACGCCGCAGCGAGAAAAAGCATCAGACCGGCCTTCCGCCTCCCAGTGTTCCCAGTGTCGGGCACTGGGGACCAACTGGGGATGTTGTAGCCCCTCTGGGCTCTGCCCAGCCCCGCGTCCCCTGCCCCGCGTGGTCCCTGCAAAGCTCACCCAGGAGCCATCCAGGCTGGACGAGCACCCACCAGCAGTTCACCGGATCCCAGTCTGCCTCCCATAGGAGGGGACCTGGGAATTCGGGGTAACTGGGTGAAAACTCACACGGGGTGGCAAAGCCCAGCCAGGACTAGCGGTTAAAGCAGGGGGTGTGGGGGAAAAGGGGGACCTGCAGGACCCGTACCTTGATTTCCCCTTGCGAACAGGCATGTCGCAGCTTGCCGAACCCTGGGGAGGGGACTGGGGGGGGGGGGGGGGGATCTTTTGCACCCTTATGGGGGACCTTCAGTTTGGAACCATTTTGCTTTTCTTCCTAGACCATCCTAAAAAAAAATAAAAAAAAAATCTCAGTGCCCTCATCTCCTCTCTCTGTGTTTCCCTCACCCTTGAAGGGTCAGGGTGTGAAAAGTTGCGGGGGGGGGTGGCGAGGAGGGGGCTGTGCAGGGGTGGCAGGGCCGTTTCCAGCTCCCTCCTCCCTCCCCTTCACAAAATAATAATAATTAATAATGATAAAAGGGGGAAGGGGGGGGGGGGAGCAGAATTGGGTCGGGGGGGGGTGTGTGTGTTGGGGGGTGCTGCCTCCCTTTCCCCTCTCCTGGAAGAGGTGGGGGGGGTGTGTGCTGGGCAGAGGGTGGGGAGAAGTTTTTTTCTCCCCCGCTCCATCCTGGCCGGGGCTCACGGAGTTTGCAAACAAGGAGGAGCAGCGAGTCCCTTCGGTGTCATTGGAGGAGGTGTTGGGTTTTTTTTTTTTTTTTTTTTTTTGGTGTGGGCTTTTTTTTTTTTTTTTTTCTTTTTTTTTTTTTTCCTTTCCAAGGAGCTGATAAATACGGGGGAGGCCGGGCGGGAGGCTGGGATTGCGCGGGGACCCCCGAGGGCAGCGCAGCGCGGCGGGGCAGAGGCGGGTCGGGGTCGGGGCTGGCGGCGGGGAGGGGGGCGGCCGCGGGGCCGGGCCATGGCTGCGCTGCTCGGCACCTACCGCTGGCCGGAACGGCTGGAGGGGGACGCCAGCGAGGGGCTGCCTCCGGGGCCCCCCCAGCGTTGTCCGGCGGGAGAGAAAAGCTCCGAGAGCCGCATCCGCCGGCCCATGAACGCCTTCATGGTGTGGGCGAAGGACGAGAGGAAGCGGCTGGCGGTGCAGAACCCCGACCTGCACAACGCGGAGCTCAGCAAGATGCTCGGTGAGGAGAAGGGAGGGGTGCGGGGTTTTTGGGGAGGGGGGGGGGGGGAATGTGTGTGTCACCCCGGGGGTGGGCGCCCCTGCATCCAAACGGGCATCCCCGGGGGTGCGAAACCTGTCCGGATCCAAATACGCCGGGGATGGGCGTCCGCGCACCCCCCCACCCCCCCCCCCCCACACACACACACCCCGGGCATCCCGCGGGGTGCAAACCCTCTCCGGATCCAGTGCCCTGGGGGTGGGCATGCACGTACTTCCCCGGGCATCCCCGGGGGTGCAAACACCCTCTCCGGATGCAGTACCCCGGGGGTGGGCACCCACGTACCCACCTGGGCATCCCCGGGGGTGCAAACCTTGCTCCGAGTCTGGCAGCCTGCGGTGCGTGCACCCACCCGGGCATCCTCAGGGGTGCGAATCCTATCAGGATCCAATACCCCCGGGGGTGGGCACCCAGGCACCCATCCGCCATCCCACGGGGTGCAAACCCTGTCCGGATCCAATACCCCTGGGGTGGGTACCCATGTACCCACCCAGACATCCCATGGGGTCCAAACCCTCTCTGGATCCAATACCCCTGGGCTGGGCACCCATGGACTCATCTACCATCCCATGGTGTGCAAACCCTCTCTGGATCCAATACCCCTGGGTATTTACCCGATTTAACGGGAGTGGGCATCCATCCACTATCCCATGGGGTGCAAACCCTGTCCAGATCCCTGGGGTGGGCACCCTTGCACCCACCGAGACATCCCATGGGGTCCAAACCCTCTCTGGATCCAATACCCCGGGGTGGGCACCCATGCACCCATCGGCCATCCCATGGGGTGCAAACCCTGCCTGCATGGGGACCCGTGCACCCTCCCTGCCACCCCGCGGGGACCCCTGCGAGGGTCTGGCACCAGCTCCTTGGGGTGCCTGCATCCTCCCGGCCTCCCCATGGGATACAGACATGTCCGGCAGGCAGGGGGTGGGCACCCACATGGCCACGCTGTGGGGTGCAAAGCCCGGGTCCGAAGTCCTGCGGCAACATCCACCGGGCTACCTTGTGGGGTGCAAATCCCGACGGGGTCCCGCACCCCAAGGGAGCGGACACCCAGGGCGCAAACCCCAGCGGTGACCCACACTCTGGGTGCGTGCAGCCCCCCCCGGCCACCCCTCACAGGGTGCGAAGCCTGGTGGTCTCCCACACCCCGGGGGACAGGCACCCACCGAGGGTAAAACCCCCCCGAGGTGCAGACCCCCAGGCTGCCAGTGCCTGGGATCCCCCGGTGCAGCGCAAGGAGGGACCCTCAAATTTCCCTGGCCTGTCTTTGCTGTCTCACTTTGTCCCCCAACTTACTAGCCCACCCCGATATTGCATGTCCAGGGGGTGGTGGGGTGTTTCTGCTGTTTCTTTTTAAGGGATCACAACCCATTTTGAATACACATTTGTCTCCCGCTCCCCATCCGGTTTCCCCCTTATCCCAATCCTTAAATTTTATGCAAAACCAAGCGGGCAAACAGAAACAACCAGCCCAGACGGCCTGAGAAAGAGCTGCCGGAATCGCAACACAGCTTTGCTGTCCGGCCTCTCCCCCAAAGTTTCTGTTTCCCCGCACAGTTTTGTGGTGTTTTCTTTGCTGCTTTGGGTTTTCTCCTCGCTGCTTCGCCACGCAGCGTCTCTGCTTATCCGTGTCATTTCTGCTGTCCCTTCGGCAGCGCGAAGGCATCCGTATCCTCATTTCTCCCTCTACCCTGAGGGACAGCCCTGGGGCAGCCCCACCGTGGGATGCGACCCCCCACCCCCCCCCCGGCCCCGCCGCTGCTTCTCCGTCCTGTATCTTGGGGACATTTTGCGTATCTCAAACAGGGAGCAGCGAGGTCACGGTGCCCGGGTCTCGCCGCGTCCCGGTGCGTGTCCCAGCAGGGCACAGGCTGGGACGCGTCCAAGGGACGCCACGTCCTGACCCCCTGCTCAGCCGGGCATGGCCTCGGCCGTCCCCGCTCAGCGTCGGGGCTCTCCGTCCCAGAGAGGCACTGCAGGATCAAGCCGTGGAGCTGGGGGGGAGGTTTATTTGCCCTGATTATGGTCCTTTCCAACCTAAACCCTTTTCTGATTCTGTGATTTATTTGAAGCGGGGCTCAGCTAACCCTGACACCTCCCCCCACCCCGGTTCGGGGACTTGGGATGGGGGACTCGGTGGACCTATGGTGGCTTCAGTCCCCCTCTTCTTCACCCTCCTGCTGCCGTCCTGTCCTCCCGCGGGGTGTGCGGGCTGCGTCCTCCATGCGCCAGCTGGGATATTGGGAGCCCCGACTTTGTCCTTGGGTTGCGTGCCTGCCAATTTTTGGAGGGAGCACTCTTCCCCCCCCCCGGCTCCCTCCCCCAATACGGCCTCCGTGGGCGCTAAGGGGAGTTTTCTCCGTTTCAGGCAAGTCCTGGAAGGCTCTGAGCCTCTCGCAGAAGCGTCCCTACGTGGAGGAGGCCGAGCGGCTGCGGGTGAAGCACATGCAAGATTACCCCAACTACAAATACCGGCCCCGGCGCAAGAAGCAGGTCAAGCGCATCTGCAAGCGGGTGGACCCCGGTTTTTTGCTGGGCAACCTGACGCGGGACCAAAACGCCGTGCCGGAGAAGCGGACCTGCGGCCGGGCCGGGGGGGAGAAAGAGGGTCCGGGTGAGTACCCGCCTCGCCCGGGGCTGCCGGCCGGCCGGGGATACCGGGAAGCTCCGTGCAGCAGCAGCGGCAGCAGCACCAGCGTGGACACCTACCCCTACGGGCTGCCCACCCCCCCGGAGATGTCTCCGCTGGACGCCATAGACCCCGAGCAGAGCTTCTTCTCCTCGCCCTGCCCCGAGGAGCATCACCGCTCCCACCTCGCCGGAGCCACCTACTCCCCGGAGTACGCAGGCAGCTCCCTCCCGTGCAACCACCACCCTCTCAGCCCCATCCCGCAGCCGGCCACCTGCATGATCCCCCCGGCCTCCAGCTGCACTCCTCTTCCTCCTCCTCCTCCTCCTCCCAGCTACTACACGCCCGCCTTCCCCTCCCTGGCCCCCCCCAGCCTCCATGCCCACCTGGGCCAGCTCTCCCCGCCACCCGACCACCACGGCTTTGACACCTTGGACCAGCTGAGCCAAGCCGAGCTCCTGGGGGAGATGGACCGCAACGAGTTCGACCAATATCTCAACAACCCCGGCCACGGCGACCACCACGGCGGCGTCTTGGTCAACGGACACGTCCCGGCGTCCGGCAGCTCCCACGCCTCCGAGACCAGCCTCATCTCCGTCCTCGCCGATGCCACGGCCACCTACTACAATAACTACAGCGTCTCCTAGACCCCCGGCCGGGGCCCAGGAAGGACCCGACACAGTATTACCAGGCGTTGCTGCCCGGAGACGTCGCTCGCCACCACCCCTCAGGGTGACCGAGTCCGAACCGTGAGGGCTGCGGAGTCTCCTCGGTGGCGTAGGTAAAGGATTTCGGTCGTCAGCTCACCACCGGTGCAAAGCCTGGGGTGCCCTGCTCCCAGCGGGGCCGGGGAGGGCATTTCCCAATGCCGAAACCCTTGGGCCAAGTCCCTCTTCCAAAGCAGAGATGCTCCCGGCAGCGTGGGAAGGTTGCCTGTCGTTTCGGGGCACCCCCAGCTCTGCTTTGGAGTCGGGAGGGCGGCAGCAATCCCCCCCCCACCCCCCAAAACGGCAGCTCTGAAGTCTTGTCAGGGGCAAAAATCCCCCTGGAAAGGGAAAAGGCGAGGGATGGGGCGGGGGGGAAGGGAAGATTTTGGTAAAGGGTCTGCGAGCCACTCTCGGCTGCTGGCGTCGGCGTTGCGGCAGCCCGTGCGCCGGTGGGGGCGAAACCTGCCTCGTCCCCCCGCCCCCAGACCTGGAGTTGGGGGCTTCAATCCTAAAGGGGAGGGGACACCAGGGATGCTGCCGGGCTATCCCTGGGGATGCGCGGCGGGGGGCGGCAGGGGGGCAGCCAGCCCCCCGGGGCGCTCAGCTTTGCGCCTTCCCGAGGAGTGTAAGAGCAGGGCTTGGAAAAAGCAGGATGCGGCCGGCATCCGCGTCCCCCGCCATGGCTTCCCCTCGGCCCCCCAGCGGAGCCGCCCTCCCCGGAGCGCGGCCTGGGACGAGCACTTGGGGCAAAGAGGTGATGATGTAGCAGACACGTGTTTTTATTTTTTTAATCAAACACCCTTCGAAGGCGAAGGCTTCACGTTTCGAGCCGCGGTGCCCAATGCCTCTTCTAACTCCGGCTTATTATTGCTTGTAATAAAGCTGTACATTGATTTATTCCTGCCATTATTCCTCCTCCTCGGATTTTGTATTGCTCGAGTTCTCTTCCTTTTCATAAAGATGAAGCTTTATTTTAAATCAGTTATATGACATGATTAATCTTAGTGTTTACTGTATGGCACTTGGTAATGATTAGTTAGTAGCGTGACTATGATTTTCTGGTTTCAGTCCCAAGCGTGTATTAATAATAATTGCAAATAATACTTAAAAAAAACCCCACAAACCAAACCCACAACTTCACAGGTTTTTAAGCTAATACATTCCATCTTTTTTGTGTGACTCTATGCATTTTGAATGAGTGTAGATATGAGTTTGCATAAAATATTTAATTTAAATAAATGTTTTTATACAATGATTGTTTTATGATTTAAATTGCTGTAGCTATTGACAAAGTTTTCAAAACAGAAACATTTCCTGTGCGAGTGCTATTTTTTTAATTTTGTTTTGTTGTTGGTGGTATTTTCAGCCAAACTTTTCTACTTCCTTTTTTTTTTTTTTTTTTTTAAATAAAAAAAGATCTGTGGTTATCTTTACAAATTGTGGACTGCTTTCTAACAAACCCACTCGAGGCAGGATGCGCGCGTACCTTCGCTTTTCACGGTGTGTCTCCGGGGAAGCAAGTCACTTTGATGGCCTTGATCCCGCTTTTGCCATCTCCTAAATATGGCCTTTCTCCTAAATACGGCCTTGATGGACGGTTTAGGATGCTCCACAGTGCAAGGGCCACCTGAAGGGTCCTTGGCGCAAATGCGGATCAAGGCAATGGGGCCTCAGAAACAGCGTGGGTCAAATTTGGGGTGCTGCGTGATGGGTGGTCTTGTAGGGTGAGGGGTGGCCTTCAAGTGTCACTAGCGAAGAGAAAAGCTTAGTCCTCCTTGTGGCCCATGGACCAACATCACGGCCTGCTCTTGCCAGACATTAAATCAGGCTGTGTCCTTGCCACCCTTGAGGCTGACCCACACGCACCTCACAGTGCAGTGTCCTCCCAGGCTGCGTTCTCCTGCTTGGCCCTAAAAAGTGGAGGAGAGAGTTTTTTAATGCACTTTGTGATGCCCGCCTATGCGTGTTGGCTGGAAGGGTTCTCCAGAGGTCACTCAATGCAACCCAACCCAACCCAACTGGGCTGGCTTGCCTCCCATAAATGACTTATCTCTGACTCAGGGAGCCCGTGGTCTCAGAAGGTGGAAGGCTGTGTGAGTGTTTGGGGGGGCACCAGTATGCCCCTGTCCTGTGCTTACGGTCCTCCTCCATCCCCCACGTGCCACCTCTTCCTTTGCCCATCGCTTGGCCATATGCAACTGGTTTCCCTTTAAGGGGGGATGAAATGGAGGCCTTTGGGTGTCCTGCTGGCACCGTGGACTGTGGTGGCTCTTGCACCATCACAGCACAAGGGCATGGTGCTCGGTGCCATGCTGGACAGCTGGTGCAGCAGCCCAGGTGGGGCAGCGTCGCTCTTCCAAGAGGGTTTGTGAACCAGCCCGATGGGGCTGGAGGGATGGAGGTGCCATGTTTGGCCTCTCCGCCCAGCGGCGTTGACTCACGTGGGACCATGCCAGGAGCAGGGCCGGAGAAGTCCTGCTCCTCCCACCTCCTGCTCTGCCCACGATCCCTGTGGTGCCCCAGGCCCGGGGGATGCTCGCAGAGCTCCAGAAGCACATTAAACATCGTTCATACCAGGGGTGGCCTGGGTGCCTGTGCCCAAACCTGGATCTGCCTTTCGACCAGCAAATCAAGGGGACTGCTCCCTTCCAAGCAGGCTCTTGTTAGAGGGGCACCCACCCCAGGGCATCAGAGGGTCACCCACCGCAGGGCATCAGAGGGGCAGCCACCCCAGGGCGCTCTGCAAACATCCCTTTCTGCCAGCTCTGCTGCAGGGGCGGCTGAGAACGGTGTAATGAGTTTTCAAACCGTCTTGGAGAAGAAGCAGAGAGCTCGACCGCCCCGGCCCCTCCAGTAAGATCAGCTTTGGGTATTGCCACCAGCGTGCCTGATTCGGGCTCTTGCATTCATCCCCCAGATGGGACCCCCTCTCCGGGACGCTGGCTGCTCCCTCCTGTCCTGCCCCGAGCCCCGAGCAGCGATGGGATCGACTGAAACACCCCGCGAGCCTTTTCCCTGCTTCCATTATTGCAGAGAGAGTCACGTTCGGGGTTGGCGGAGGCAAAGCCCACACCAAGAGCTCCCAGCGGCGCATACGGTGGTGTCCAGGGACTGGTTTCTCCGGGAAAAGGGGTTTCTCCATGAATCCCAGCCCCGAGCAGCCGGCCGGGCTGGGATGCACAGAGACTCCCATGAGCCGAGCCTGTCCCCGCTTGCTCAACCTGGAGCCACGTGAGGAGAGGTGAGAGCGTGTCCCCGTGCTCTCTGCACGTCAGGAACAGCTACAGGCCCCAACCGGGAGCCGGGGCCCCCCGCGGGCGTTGGGAGCCGCAGCCAAGGCGAGGTGCGGCTCCCTGGGAGCCAGGGCTCGCCGGCCGGATCCGGGCACACGCCCAGCGCCGGGAGCAGCCGGCTCCCACTTCCCAGGACACCGGCAGCTGAGATGAAATTCGGGAGCGGAGCCATCCGTCCCTTCCCCGGCGGGATGGGAAATGCAACGCTGCGGGTTGCCTCCCGCCCCTCATCGCATTTTTGGGATGCAGGGCATCGCTGCAGGGACCAGCGGGAAAATAAGTGGCTGGCAGAGGTGGGAAGGAGCCTTTTTTTGCTTGGAAAGCAGATGTTCCTGCAGAGGATTTATGGTCATGGTGGTTTATGGATGTTGCGGGGGTCTCCACCCCGAGCAGGGCTCATTCTGTGTCAGCCCTGGGCACGTTTCTCCTCCCTCCCCATCCCAAACCCGCAAGCCCAAGGCTGTCTCTGTGCATGCCGAGGAGCCTTGTGGTTTGAGGGTTGCTTTCTCCAGGCTGGGACGGGCTGGGAACCAGCAGGAAGATCAAGTCAGGGCTGCAGGAAGGGATAAAATGACCTCACACCATGTTCGGGCTCCCACTCAGGAGTGTCAGGTTGGGCCAGGGCAAGGTTCTCTCCTTGCCAGGAGGTGACCGGGGTGTGAGTCCTCTGCCCCCGGTGTCCGGTGGCCATGGCCAGCCCTTGGCCCCCGTGGCTGTGTGGGTCACGGTGCTGGGCGTCGGGAGCAGGGATGAGGTCACCCTCCCGGATAGTGCTGGGATTCGGGCTGGCCAGGAGCTGCGGTGTGTGTCATGCCCTGTCCCTCCCGGGATGGGCAATTTCCTTTGCTTCCCTTGAGCAGGTGGTGACTCCTCTCCATCCTCACTCCACCAGCCACGTCTCCTTGTCCCAGTGCCACCGAGCAAGGGTAGACCCCGATGACAAGCAGGCAGGTGGCTGCTCTGTGCCTCAGTTTCCCTGTTTGTAAAATAGAGATAATACTTCCTTCTCCCTCGCCCTTTTTCTGTCCAGCGCTGGGCCATGAACTGTCTCTTACCAAGGGTTTGAGCAGGACCAAGTGCTTGTGCTGCCCTTAGCACAAAGGGTCTCTACCCCATGCGAGGGCTCTGGATGCTGCTACTAAATTATCTGGGAGATGAGTATTTCCCCTGCATCGCTCTCAAAGCAGACGGGGAGGGAAGTAGAGGCTGAGAAGGGGGTGAGGAGACTCAACTGAGGTCACCCTGCAAATCAGTGGCAGAGCCTAGGGGACACCCTCGACACCGCCAACTCCCCAAAAAACCCTTTTGCCCCCATCAACCCCTTTCTGCTGACGAGTAAACACCTTCTCCTTCCACCTCTTTTTGCCTCCATCCCACCCCGACTCCGAACCCCACCGCACCGCTCCACGCGGGGAGGACAGGATCAGGCCCTCCCTCCCGTCTCTCCAGAGGAGGGAATGAGACAAGCTGCTGAGTGGTTTCCTGCCCGGCACTGCCAATGGGAGCTGCTGGGGTGCCGGGAGCAGGGGAGGATGTATCCGGAGCTGAGTGTTTCCTGGCAGATAAGGCCAGCCCCTCCTGCCGGATGTTATGAGTCCAGGTCCTACCTCCACGTTTCAAGCGAAGGGGCCGAGGAAAGGCTTGGATGTTTATGTCAAGGAAAAATAACTTCTCCCTCTGTGTACAGTCCTCCGGCTCCCCCAGGGCTACGTGTGGGAGGGTAAATGCTGGGAATGTGAAAACAGGGGCGAGGGGATGGAGGTGGGTGGTGGGGGAGAAGGGTTTGGCTGCCAGGGCAGGAGGGCTGTGAGTGGGCTGGGGTCTCTCCCTCTCTGCTGGGGCTGGGGTGGGAGGGTGCCAAGGCAAAGGCAGGGGGAGTTGAGGAGAAGAGCCCGGGGCTGGATAGTGCAGGCTCAACCCCATGGGCTTAGGCTCAGCGTCAATTCAGAGTCATCTTGGTGACAACCCACTCGGCTGAATCGGGTACGTCACCTCTGGTGCCCACCGGGAGGAGATGCGGCCCCCAGGAAGGACTTGCTCAGAAGAACCCCTTCAAGGCAGGAGCCAAGGCCACCCACACCAGCCTCCGTGGCTGAAGGTCCAGCGTTATCTCCTGCCCACCTCTGTTACCCAAGGAGCCAGAGATGTTGAAAGAGGGAGGATGGTGGAAGAGTTGGGTCCAACCGCCCAGCAGTGCCCAGCTGGCTATGGAGGAGGGAGAGGTTGCACAGTGGGTATGGAGAGAATGAGGCAAATAGGGATCTTCTCCATCTTTTTGCAATAAATACAAGTGAAATCCAGTGCTGGCCAGACTCTCCTCTTTTGAATACAGCTTGTGTGCTCCTGCCACCCTTCTGGCACCATCCACAGGGCTCAAGCTGAAACCTCTGCACTGCCTGAAGGCTGGTACATGTTCAGGGTCATCTCTGGACAATGGAAAGGACATGGAGAGACCTGCACTAGGCTCATACCAGTCAAGAAACTAGGCCAGGGAAGATCCTTTGCCCTCAACCGCTACCATCCAGACTGAAATTATCACAATCCCCAGCACAGTGGTGCCCAGGCCAACAAGTCCTTCCCCAACCCTGGGATGGGGGTAACAAGGGCATCCATAGGGAAGGTTTGGATGTGGCCGCCTGGTTTGGAAGTGTCCAAACCAACCCGAGGGCCTCAGGGTCAAACAGCTGAGTCTGGGCACTACCAAAGAGTCTAGAGACGTTTTTTTTTGCTAGCATTGACCAACTTCTGACTGAGAGTTTTGTCTTTGGCATTAATAGAGAGAAGTTTGAAAACAAAGAAAATCTGGCAATCTCCTGTCCAGGGTGGTTAACAGGAGCTGAGCTGCCTCCCCACCCCTGTTTACTCCCATTTCAATGCACGAGGGACTGCTGGGGGTCCTGTTTCCCACCCAGAGGGGCAGAGACAGCACTGGAGGCCCCCCTGAACCCCTTCCCTTCCTCCTTGGAGCTCGGGGAGCCCATGAGGGTCCCTGCCAGCAGCCGAAGGGCATCCGAGGAGCATTGCTGCGTGCAGGGAGAGTTTGGGGTTAAGAAGGCTCATGCTGGAGACCTGACCCGTGCCCTCCTTCCACCTCTCTTCGCTCAGCACCCCGAATGTCCCCCCCCTTCCCTGGCCAGCCAGGACGCACCCCGCCTCGGCAAGCCCAAGATGTTGTTCTTTCCCTTTGATTTCCAGGAGCTCCTGCTCAGCCCCCAGAGCTTCACTGCGAACAAAACATCAGAAGCCCGGGCTGGCCGTGCAGGAAGGAAACCTGCTCACATGGGGGCTGAGTCACGATCCCGCTGCTCCCTCCCGGCATTCCAGGGAGCGGGGCGGCATCGGGTACCAAGGGACAGCAGGTCCCACTGTCCCCCTGACCAGCTAAGGCACCAAAATTCCTTCTTCACAACCACCACCCCTATCTTCTTGTTTTGAGAAACAAAACGCTGCTTTTGGGGTCTTATTTTTCTGCGGCTTGAGTGGGAAAGGCTGGGTTTGCTTCCCCGTCAAATGAAGAGTCTCCACGCTACCCTTTTGGGCCTCCGCCAAAATCCAGGGAGGATGCTGAAAACCTTAGTTTAAAACAGGCTTCTCGGCAGCCTTGGCCTGGGGCCAGCTGTTTGATTCTCTGCGGTCAGGGCCAGGCTTCTTGTCTTGAGCATCATCTTGAGCATCATCTTGAGCCTGGGGCAGTGTGGCTGGAGAGCTGCCTGGCAGAAAAGGACCTGGGGGTTCTAATCGACAAGCGGCTGAACATGAGTCAGCAGTGTGCCCAGGTGGCCAAGAGGGCCAATGGCATCCTGGCTTGTATTAGAAATAGTGTGACCAGCAGAAGGAGGGGGGTGATTGTCCCCCTGTACTCAGCACTGGTGAGGCCACACCTTAAGTATTGTGTCCAGTTCTGGGCACCTCAATATGAGAGAGATATCGAGGTGCTGGAGCGAGGGCAGAGGAGGGCAACGAAGCTGGTGAAGGGTCTGGAGAATAAATCTGATGAGGAGCCATTGAAGGAGCTGGGACTGTTGAGTTTGAGGAAGAGGAGGCTGAGGGGAGACCTCATCACTCTCTACAACTACTTGAAAGGCCATTGTAGAGAGGTTGGTGCTGGTCTCTTCTCTAGCGACAGAACAAGAGGGAATGGTTTCAAGCTGCAGCAGGGTAGGTTTAGGCTGGACATTAGGACAAAATTCTTCCCAGAAAGAGTGGTGAGACACTGGAATGGGCTGCCCAGGGAGGTGGTGGAGTCACCATCCCTGGATGTGTTTAAGACTCGTTTAGATGAGGTGTTAAGGGATATGGTGTAGGGGAGATCTTCGTAGAGTGGGGTTAATGGTTGGACTCAATGATCCCAAGGGTCTTTTCCAACCTAAATGATTCTATGATTCTATGATCACACGGTACCACCAAGGTTGTCCCCACTCAGCCCTCTCCACAGCAGCAGAGACCTGAGGTCTAATTTGTCTCTGAACCGAGGTGCACCATGAGCTCTGGTCTGGAGGGGATGGTATTCCCAATTCTACGCCTCTCATTTACAGGTGATATGAGATAGATATGTATATATACACATACACATAGGAGATATGACAGATTGACATATATATATGCACACAGAGACCACACCTGGCCAGACCGAAGGCTGATGCAGCCCATGATTTTGTTTCCAACTGGGTAAGCAAAGCACATGTGAAGATGAATATAAGAACGGGACAAGCGGAGCGATCCACCCCAGCCCCTCTCCATCTTCAGACCATCTGCAGCTCAGGGCTCTGCGAACTCTCTGTCTTGACCTCAGTGGGACTTTTCTTCCGTACATTTGCTTGGCTGGGTGTTGAAAATTTCATCTCCTTTCACGTCCCCACTCCATGTGGAGATCCACCTCCCTCTGCTGCTTTGATCCTGCCACCAGGTTTGTTTCATGCCCTAGTTCTGCATTTGCATTATTCCTTATGTACCCTCTCTCGGCCACGAGTGATTTTTGTAACCATATATCATATCCCACACCTTTAGCCACCTCTTTTTCAGTCTGGAGACCTCCAGTCCTCCTCTCTGGGTATCATTCTACCTCAGGAGCGCTGAGACTTGATTTGCTCATTATTCAGTTCAGGAATATTTGTCAGGCACTGGGGGCAGGTGCTGCAGACGGGCACTTGTGTGTTGTTGAGTTTCAACAGCTTAAGCTATCCAGAGGCTGGGCGGGGAGACACCAAGGGATGTCGGGTGGGTGTGGGAATGGTGGCATGCACTGCGAGCAGCGAGTGGGAGGCGGGGGATGGGACTCGGCCTGGGTGAGATGGGAGACAAGGCATTGAGGTGCTGGGGACAGGACTAGATGGTGAAAGAGGCTGGAGAAAGCAGCCAAGGAAGGAGGAGGTGGGTGTGAACAACCATGGCCTGGCAAGGAAGGGTAGGAAGGAGCACAGCATGACTGGAAGGATGAATGTTGGATGAAGAACCAGAAGATGTTGGAGAAAAGGACCAGACTAGTGGAAGGATCCTTCTGGAGCGGAGACTGGAATGGAAAAGGGAAAGGAGTGGCAACAGGATCTGCTGGACCAGGTGAGGATGACAGACCTTACAGTAGGGCCAAGGAATGTTCATAGAAGGGATCGATGGCCCAAGGCAGAGAAGAAATGATCAGGCTGCCCGTGAGTGACCAAGACAGAGTACAGAGGCCAGATTTGAAGAAAGTCACGTCCACTGGTCTCCTTTTCCACAGCTGTCAGCACAGACTTCTGAAAGCCTCAGCCGAGTGCAAGTCCCATGTGTCCTCTTCAGAGCTGGCCTGGGAGAGGGGACAGCCACCTGCTGTGCCCCAGTGGCATGGCGGTTCCAGAGGTCCTGATGGCTCACGTGGATGCTTCTATGCAGGAAAATAAACGGGTCAGCTCTGAGCCCAGCTGGTCCATCCTTCCCACTAAACTCTCTCAGCCTCCAAAAAGAGCACCCAAACAGCCGACTGTGAATGGACCCTGGCCTTTCCTCACCCTGAACCTCACCTGGGCCCTGGATGCATCAGTGCCACTTGACCATGGCCAAAATCACACCAGGGAAGCAGGCTACAAAGAGCTGGAGGGACACTGTGGAAGCGTGTGTGCTCCTGTTCCTGGTCCTATTCATTCGTGAGTGCAGATGAGGACTGGGGCCCTTGGGTAATGCTGGAGTGTGGGATTTGGGTGTATTTGTCTGTTGGGCACTTTACAACCTTAGAAAACATTCCTGCTTCCCTCCCCCGCGCATAGGAGGATGGAAGAAGCGTTGCAGTTGCAGAGTCAAGTGCTCCAGGATTAGGAAACGCCGGGCTGGAGCGTGTTTGTGCAACCTCCCCGCTCCTTCCAGGTGCCAGGCATTGCGGGAGACCTGGACTTGCAGGAGATCCCGTGATGTGGTCATGCAGGGAAAGGCACTCGTTGCATGATCACATTGCAGGATTACATGTGAACCTTTTTTTCCCCCCTCCTTGGACCACTGCCTTCTTCAGCTCACAGGCAGATTTGGATGCATCCACTCAACATTTAACATTTAACTGAGCGTGCCAGGTCCCTCCCTAGTGATTGCACAGATTTGGGCAAGTCTGATCAGTGATTTAAGGTGGGATTTACTTCCCAGACATGCCCAGCTGTCTCCACGGTGAGATCCTAGGGTAGCAGAGCTCTCAACTTGAACACCGCAGCAGAGGCATCATTTAAATGGCTGACACTAGAACACAGCCCCTTGAGGGGGGACGTGCTGTGTTCGTTCTCTTCTCAACTGCTGCCCAGCTCTGGCTCTTACTTTCTGCTTTCTCAATATGCCCTGCTGCAAAAGCAGAGGATTTGGGTAGGGATGCCTTCCTGATGTTTGTGTTTCACAAACTCAGCTATTTCCTTGGACGCCAGCGAAGCAGGGTGTTGGAGAGATGGAGGAGTTGCCCATCAGCTTGGGATGCTGGATGCCCAATCTCTACTCAGCAACTCATCTCTCAGCTGCAGCAAGGGCAGTCTACACCATAGCTGGAGTCCATTTGCACCTTAGCGCCTGGCCACAAGCTAAGAATCTGGAAAATAAAAGACTCGCTGACAGTGACTCCAGCAGATTAGTGCCATAGCAGCCCTGATGGACAGTCTGAACAGCAGAGGGAAAAACATAACTGGTTCTTCAGGGCAGACTGCGTCCATCTCAACACTGAGGCAGAACATCCATGCCTGTTCATCATCCCTGCATCATTCACTTCATATCTTCTTGTGTCCTGAGCCAACATGGCAGGGTTCCTATATGTCTTCCTTCCTTGCACATAGCTGGTCCACCAAGATGTCTTCCTTCCTTGCACATAGCTGGTCCACCAAGTAGAGCAATCCTACTTTGGACACTGAAAGGATGAGAGGTGATAAAAAGCTGCATCATAAAGCACTGTCACTAGGAGGAGAAATGAGGGTTGGGCAGGCGCTTTTGGTTCTGCATTCATCCAGTGCCCTGCATAGCAAGACCCTGGTGTATGACAGAGTCCCACACATCCTTAACTGACCAGGGAGTGGAGAAGTTGTATCGTCTGCTGAAAAGAGCGGCAGGAATGAATGGGTCTTGCTGAAAAAACAGTGGAGAACAGAAAACGCTTTGTCGCTTCCAGCCGCACCGTGTCAGTGCACCGACAATTTGGTTTTGTAAGATCGAGTGGATGGTTTTATAGAAATGCCAAGAAATATGGCTATTGGCTTGGTGGCCTCCAGGTTTCCAAGACCACGTGATCACTTGGCATGTGCAGATAAAACTTCCTGGTTTGTCCCCATCTCAGTTAGATTTCAAGAGCTCACGCTGTGCTTCGTGTTAAGCATTTGCATTCCTGTGACGTTCCCAGCACTGCTCCTGTTCATTTACATGGATCAAAAAGACTAGAGGAGGTAAAGGACCTTTCCATGGCACTGTAGAGAGCTGGTCTATAGTAATGTTCACGGACGGACCTGATGACACATGAAAGCTTGACACATGACTAACTCCACATCCCTGTGGTGGCTGAGAGCCAGGAGGAGACAGAGCTCACCCACTTCCGACTTCCAATGGCCAGGATTTTCAGTGCAACACCGGAGCCTGACTAAAGTATGCTCAGAGCTTCCTGATGGAGCAACGATTAGCAAGTCCTTTGCGAACCCTTAACACTTGGACCTCCAAACAAACACAGTTGCCCTCCCAGGAGCCACACTTAGTGGGAGTTGTTGCCGTTCCCATCTTGCTGATGAATGATACAAGTGAGTCCCAGAGCTGAAAACGTCTGTCCCCTCCCCACGCCTCTGAGCAATATGCTGCCTGGTCCCCCTCCTGCGTGTGTTGATTGTAACGCTGACATGGTTGAGCGCAGAGCAGGACTGTATTCCTAAACTGGGATCTCTAGGGCTGCCTTGAAACGGATGGTTTCAAAGGTTAGTGTCATCTTCTGGATTCTTAGCTCCAGGTTCTCAAAGGTAGTCTGAATCTCAACCTGGGAGATCTCATGGATGGTTTCTATCTTGCAGCTGATCACTGTTTTCAAGAATCTTCCGATCTCTAAAGGAGCAAACAGAAATGCAAGGTGGGGTTTCTCCTTTTAGAGTTCCTTCTTGTTGACAAATGGAAACAGGTTCAAGCAGAGGGTTATTTTTTCTGGTAATCCTCTTGAAGCATATGCATTGGAAGAGGCTAAGATCTGGGTTTGCTCAGATTGGAGAAGACAAGGCTCAGGAAATACCTTATAGTTTCTTTCAGCTACCTAATGGGAGGCTATAGAGAAGAGAGTCTTTTATGAGAGTTGTGCAGATAAAGGAAAAAATGTAATGGACACAAGTTGCAGCAAATGAAATTCTGGAAGTGGTTAAGCCTGAGGACAAGGTCCCACAGCAGCCATGGGATCTCTGTCCCTGGAGACAATGAAAGCTCAACTCATCGAGGTCCTGAGGAACCTACTCTAATTTGCCCTGTTTTGAAGTGGGGCAGGTTGGACTGGAAATCTCCAGAGGTTCCTTCCAACTTGAATTATCCTGTGATTCTCTTTTGTAAACTTTGCAACTCTCTTCTCTCCCAGCATGTGAGACTCACCTTCCTGGATGCCTAGAGAGGGGGAGTCCCTTTCAAAAAGAGATTCTTTCTGTAAGGGGTCATGTGTAATAACGTACATTGGTGAGTCTGCAGTGTCCCAGACCCTTTGGGACCCTGTAAGCCAAGGGTCATTGGGAGTCACAGATCCAGCCTGGTGCGACAGGTTATCACAGAGTCTTTGAGGCTGGAAGGGATGTCTGGTGATCCCATATGGGATAGGAGAGAATCTGTGACTGATCTTTCCCAAGATGGAGGCCTAGATTTGAGGCAGAAGGAGGTGGGACCCACTTGCACTTATAAAGCAGCCTTTCCCTGGTGGCTGAAGAGGGCTTGAATAGGCCCTTCACTTGAAACAGAAGCCACATCTCCACTAACAACCAAATAGTGTCTTTCTCTGGCTAGTGTACAGCTGGGCACCAAGGTCCCATAGAGGACCCACAGAGGTCCCTGCTCACCACCCATCTCTCCCAGGATCCCTGATGCCAAAGGTCACTCCAATTCAGCCTCCTGCCTACTCAAGGGAAAAAAGAGAAGGAAACCCACAATCCAGACCACCACCATTCCTGCCCACCCTTCTCCAACCTCCTGAAATGTCCCAAAAGCAACTCAGATGGAGTTTCTTCAATGTACGGGACTCACAGGTAAAAGACCTACTCTAATTAAATGACCCGTTAGAGCTTCCTGGTTGTTCTTCCCTGCTGCTTTCCTGAGTTCAAAAGGTGATTTAGGATGACATGCTCTGCTCTACATGAACTTGCCAGCAATTGCCAGCAGCATGACGAGACGCCCCTTCATTGTACATTAATTCCACTAGGCGTACGGCCCAACAATCAAAGTACCTCATTAAATTTTAATTAAATTTCCCAAGTGATTTGCTCCCGGGCTGAGAACCTGTAATGCAAGCCGAAGCAGGTCTGTATGTGTATGTGTGTGTGTGTGCGTCTGGGGTTTTTGGGCTTCTTTTTTTTTTATTATTTGCACATGTGATTTTTTTTTTGCTAAGCATTATCAACACTTCATAGCTGGGGTATGAAATGAAACCAGAGGCTGCAATCCAGTCCAGACTGCATGAAGAAAAGCCAAATCTTACAGACTTTCTGCACCCACCACTCCTGCTGTTCTCCTGGACGAACAGCAGCATTTTTGCTCTACAATCCCCTTGTAGGACACAGGCAGGAGGTGCAGTGATCAGGATTTAGAAGTTGCCCTCTAGTTTCATTCCCACTATGGAAGCTTGGCAAAAAAACCCATAGGGACAAAGGAATTCCAAACTCAACAGCTTTGGATGGCAAACAAAACCAGATCTGTGTACATCAAAGACAAGTCCCATGTCTCATCCTCACCCTTAGTTGCACAGGTGAAAAATGAAGAGGTAGAAAGGTCAGAGAGTGAATTGGTGGCAGAGGGCTGGAGCTACCTCCAACCCCTTTAGTCTGCTCCAAGTGTTCCACCAATGGCATCTCTTAGTAGAAGGGGGTTTTACTGCTCTATCCAGATTCTTTTCTGGGTCTTCCAGTGTTTTGTATACCTTCTCCAGGATGGTGTCCTTCTCCACCTTCGTTATCTTTTGCAGAAGCAGCACATAGGTGCTTTTTTGAGTCTTGGTGTCCAACGGGGCAGCAATGTGATAATGGTGTTTTTCAACCTCTTCGTCTGTGCCATCCTCCAATGGGAGGTAACACAGACCTCCAGGCTGGCATAGCTTTGCCACCACAGCTCTCTTGCGGCACAGCAAGAACAGGTAGTGGTGGAAATGTTTGAAACTGAGAAAGTGATCGCACAAGATGCTCATCTTGAGCAGCCATAGCTTCAGCTCACAGGCTGAGACTTTGTCCCAGAAGACCTGGAGGGTTTGGGAGATGGTTAGACCTAGAAAGAGATTATAATTGTTGCTGAGACCCACTGAAGAGAAACAGGGTCTTCCAAGAGTGATCCTCCTGCTTTGAGTTCTTCCTAGCTTTCCAGGGGTGGCCAGCTCTTTCCACGGACTCCAGAGAGAGTAGTCAGCTAGAGACCTTTAGGAACCTTAGCTGTGTGCCCAACGGTGAGTGAACACAGGCCTAAATGAGCCTGCAAGAATCCTGCAGTTATCAAAACACACTATTATGGTACTCTGTTATTGAAAAAGAAAATAGAAAAGCAGCTGTTAGCATCAACTGACGTTCATTCAACTCAAAAGGTAACTTAACTTCCTTTTCCCCTTTATTTCCTGCAATTCCTACTTGAGCTGGAGAGAGGATGGGAGGCTGCTGCTTCTAAAGAAAAGTTAAACCAGTTCTTGTTTAAGGATTCTCCGGGATAATCTAGTACCCTCCGCCTGGAGGATTTTGTCAAGCAAAGCAGTTGGAGAAAGATATTGGTAGGACAACATTCAACAAAGACAAGACCCTTCTGCTACTTCACTCCATGGTACAAAGATGCACTTGAGTCATTAACCTCAGAGAAAGAAAACTGCTCCATGATGAACCCAAAGTGTTGCTTACAGGTAGACTAACCAGGACCAGTGCCTACGTTCTGCCTCGGTGACATGGCCTGGTGGAGTCTGTATAGCTAAACTCTCTCCAGAGCAAGGTGGATGCATCTAAACAACGTACCAGGAATGGTCCTGGGACTATGCCAACTGCTGACCCATGGCTGGGGGTCATTTGGGTTGGAGCCAGCAAGCTCAGGCCAAAACCAAGCCAAGGACTATGTTAACAACAGTGCAAATGACTGAGCTCTGATGGCCAGTCCATACCGAGATATATCCAGGTCATCTCTGTTATTTCCTGCAAGCTAGAAGTTTATTTCCAGATTAAAATTCCCTGAAGATGAAAGAAGGAGCCAAGACTGAGGCCTTGCTCAGGGAACTGCAAAAAAATCACCAGGAGCAGACTTCGCAGGTCCCTGCACAGTGATCATGCACTATAATGGCAAAAGGGGAAATTCTCCTGTATTTTTCCTTGGACTGGAGTGGATGGATAGCAAACAAAAGCAAATACTGAAACACTTACTCATATCAAAAGACGTATGAGCACAAAATCCAGTCACCCCCTTGAAACTTCAAGTGAGGTGGGGATTTCCATGTATTGCATGTGTTTCCAGATCTAAAGATAACAGTACAGCTGGTCAAACATTTTCCATTGATGATTTCCTTGCAGAAAACATCCTTCTAAGGGAAAAAAAAACCAAAACAAAACTTAAAGAAAATTCTAGGCTTAGCTTAGTTTCCCTTAAAGACGCTTAAAAAGAAAATGCATTTTACACAACCTTTTTACTTTTCTTTCCTTTTTAATGGCCCACAGGCATAAAGGAAAAATAAAAGTG
The DNA here is from genome assembly GCF_964199755.1 of Larus michahellis. NCBI lineage: Eukaryota > Metazoa > Chordata > Aves > Charadriiformes > Laridae > Larus > Larus michahellis. The sequence continues at coordinate 128,882,264 of NC_133898.1, forward strand.
ATAACTGACCACTCAGAACGAGATTGATTGATTGATTGATTGATTGTTTTTTTTAAAGACATGATGCATATTTTTAAAAGAATAACATTTTTCATAGCAATGCCCAAATTCCCCCAAAACATCCATAAAAATAAAAAATGATTTTTTTTTCAGGCACCGTACTTATTTCTTTCCATTATCTTTAATTAACAGCTTCTTGGTCAAGTTAGGCTTCATTCTCCTCATCAGAGTCTGGCAGTTTGAAGACCTGTTTAGTTTTAGTAGATTAAAGTGAACATAATGAAAATATAAAATGCCCAACTCTGAGCCTTTCTGGTTTAGCAAACACCCTCAGCTTTTAAAAAATAGAAAAAGCCTAAAGTGCTACAGAAATGTGACCTTTGCAATCACAATATCCGCATCTACTGCCTCCTTCCCCATTATTTGTAAGACTTTTGGGCAGTTTGAATCCAATCTGAGGGCATGGAAGAAGTCCCAAAGATGTGAAGCTCAGATAATTTTGATGATATTCGTTGAATTCCCAATAATACTACTTCTTTCTGAGGATATGGCCACAACAAGCGCATAACTATACCGCTGGACACAGGATCATCTATATGGGCAAGACCTATCATTAGTGCCCGGTCTGCAAGATGAGCTTTAAGGTGAGCTCCTCGTAGGATGACATCTGCATGACGCAGAATTACTCAGGATGGGCCAGGCTCTCTGATGCTGCTTCCCGGTCATGCCGCAACCTGCGGTAGGACTCTGGGCAAATCACAGCATCCCTCCCATCCTCATTGCTCAGCCTTTAAAGTGAGGATGCTTTCTGCACTGAAAGGTGTTACACGGTTAAGGGAGTTATTTGGGAGGAAGGAAAGAACGTGAACGGGTAGGTTACTTATCTCCCCAAGTTTGGGAGTGGCATTTGATCTCCGTGGAGACATAGCTAAAGGTAGGTGAGCTGAATCTCATCTTTAATGTCTATAAAGCAGACATTGGCTTGAGAGTTAGACTCTATTTAGGGACAATAGAGAAAAGGCTATTACTGGGACATCTGTCTCATAAACTATTTGAGATCAAATCATCATCAGAGGGCTGGAGCCCCTCTGCTGTGAGGACAGGCTGAGAGAGTTGGGGTTGTTCAGTCTGGAGAAGAGAAGGCTCCGGGGAGACCTTAGAGCCCAGACCCCCTTCCAGCACTTAAAGGGGGCCCACAGGAAAGTTGGGGAGGGACTCCGGAACAGGGAGTGCAGTGATAGGACAAGGGGTAATTTTTATAAACTGAAAGAGGTTAAATTTAGATTAGATATCAGGAAGAAATGCTTTGCACTGGGGGAGGTGAGCCCCTGGCTCAGGATGCCCAGAGAAGCCGTGGCTGCCCCATCCCTGGAGGGGTTCAAGGCCAGGTTGGCCGGGGCTTGGAGCAACCTGGTCTGGTGGGAGGTGTCCCACCCACAGCAGGAGGGTTGGATTAGATGATCTTCAAAGGTCCTTTCCAACCCAAACCATTCGATAATTCTATGATTATAAAGCCTCTTTAAACACTGTCTACTTAAACATTTACTACACTCAACTGAACAATTTTCTTTATTGACTACAAATATGAGATATTTTAATAAACATATAAGATTGATAGACTTTTTTTTTCAATTAAACAGAAGAACATGTCTTTACTGTATCAGAGAAGACGTGTTTTCCATCTAAAAAAAAAGAAGATTTTTACGAGATTTTTTTTTTTCAGAAAGGCAGCTTTTTGCTGAAGAAAGAATTATGAAAAACTAAACCGAGAGAACAATTCAGATTGTCCGATCATTTATTGCTGCTTTGGCTGTACCTTTCAGCCAAGCTGCAAAATGACAAATACAGAATCAGGGAATATTTCTAAAAATCAGGTGTGGGGGTTACCTATGTTCGGAGGCTGGAGGGAAACAGGGATCCGCGTCCTAACCCTACAGTTTGAGTTACGTTAACGGCAGACAGTAATTATGAATGGAGTGAGTCAGGACACCGCAATCACAGCTTTGCTTCTGCCATCAAATCACTAAATGCCCTTTTCCAAGTTCTTTAACCTCAGTGAGCTCTGCCTCACCTGTCCGAAGTACCAGAATGACAATTCCTCCCTTAAGGGAGCTGGGAACATCCGTTCTTCTCGGCAAAATCCTAAAGAGACGGTGAACACACAGTTATTAGTTTCCTCCAAGGTGACAGTAATGAGTTGGAGAGAGATTGGTGTCTTTTGGGAGAAATGTCTGTAGTAATAGGCTGAGCCTTGGGAGATTACATTTTTAGCATGAAAATATTTGGCGGGGAAGGAAGATCCACAGCAACACATGGCAAAAGCACAGGCAAGCCCACTGGGGAACTGAGGCGAAGCAGCGCTGGATAAACTGATGTGGTGATTAAATACACCATTCCCTTGATGCATTTTGATGGGAATATCTGAAAGAGCTTAACTACCTGAAGCGGTAGGAGCCTGATGCCCGCTGATCTCACTTGGAGGCACATCTCCTGGACTTTCTGCAGGCTTGATGTCCACAAATGAGTCATGTCCTGGGAATGGTGTTAGGGAGGTGACTGTGGGAATTGCCTGCGTACACCTCATCCTGCCTAGGCATGAAAATATTTCAGGGATCCCATGGGATGAAAAGGAACAGCTTATTATTATTGACTACACCACCAACCTTTGCAAATATAGGTTCATATGTAAAAGTGGAGTCTACATCCTTTGTACAATTATAGAGGAAAAAACAGGTAATAAATAAGTCCCCAAATCCTGTAGCTTTGCACACATTTCTGAGCTGTACAAGGAGATGAAATGTGTGTGTTATCAACATCACAGTGACACACAGGTGTCAGCCAGTCTTGGGAACAGCACTTGCTCAAGGTGCAGGGCGCGATACAACCCCGTGCAGCACCAGGTCTGCAGCACTTAGCACTGAAACAGGCACAACGTCTCGGGGGGTGAGAGGAGAAAGAATTCATCACCATTGCTTATTATCGTCATTGCTGCTAATATTATTTCTGGGGAACTGAAGGCCAGAGATCCACCCCCCGTGCTTCTAATTTATGCACAGCCCCATTCGCAGCATTGGTGAATGCCCTGGTAGCGAAAATGGCAGGAAAACCCTCAGCATCGGACTTAGGGTCACAGAAAAAATGGGTGCTATTTATCCCACCTAAACTCAGGCGCTCAGAGTTGTATCTCCATTAGTTGGAGACGCCCCCATTCCCTGGCCAAATGTGCATGTTCTGCCTACAACCGTAATATTAAACTTATTGTTAGGGTGGCACAGCTGCATTGCCTACTGGGAATGTCCCTGGTCAGTGCAAACTCCCAAAATCTATACAGGAATTGCCTGGCTCAGCGCTGATTGCCCAAGTGAAAACCATGCCAATATCTGTGCTAAATATTTATTAGAGTGGACGCTGGTGCTCCAGCACTGGTGTTTGCTGGAAGAGGCATAGCCTAAAAATCCAAGACTGAGCTAAGTTTCCTCTAATCAAAGGGGAGGGCTGAGCTCTTCCAGAGGTGGTCAGGATATTTTAAACATCTATTTTAAAATAAGACAACTCACCCTTTGTAACAACGCCCTCCAATTAATTCTTCAATGTGTTCTCCATAATCTATAAAGGGGAGTGAGAGCACCGAGGTTGGATTTAGCTCCAGCATGCTTCCCACGGTTCAGTGAATCCCAAAAACACATGAAGAGCTTGGATCAAGGTAGACAAGACCCAGATTCACCACCAGTGTTTTACTGACGGTGTAAGTAGTGTTACCATCGCTGAACTGTCAGAGGACTTCAGCCAGGACCCAGCAATGCCCCTGCTGCTTCTGTACAAATGCTAAAGAAGAAAAAAAATAGTCCTTCACCCCAAGCACTTTACAAACAAGAGATCCAAGCCCCAAAACACTGAGTTAACATATTTAATGTTAGGATATGGCCTTGCTCCCACCACATGCTGGTTTCATTGAGTGCAACCCCCTAAGGTTCAGTGCAACTACTTCTCATTTTCTTCCATGTAAGCTGAGGCCCAGCAGATGTAGCTTACTCCACCCCTTTCTTGCACCCCTTTAGCACCTAATCACACCCGCATCAATGTGAGGTAGCTCCACGAAAGGGAATGAGGTGCTGTGATTTCCGCCCTGAGACCTGCAGGGAAGAAACAGGCGGAGGGGACACCAAAGCTCAGCTCTAGCGGAAATAGATCTCAAGATGGTGAAAGTCCTGAGCTCCCTGCAGCAGCTGAAGTTACTTAATGTTTAGGCTCTTTGGGTTGTGGTCACACGACTTACTGGTAGCTGTCTGCAAAAGACCTGTCTTTCTATGTAGCTCTGCAAAAGCAGCTGAGAAGATGCAGCAGAGTCCATGGGTGTGCTAAGGTCCAAATTCTCTACAACACCCTTTTCCTTTCACTAGGGCACAAAGAACTTGTATTTAATACATTTTAATGCACTTCTAATACAAACTCATGCAAGCCTGCTGAGGAGCTGGCATCTTCTGGGGCTTCCAAGAAGCCTTTGGTCCAGCCAGAAGCTGATCCTGATGTAGTGGTGTAAACCCAGAGGGGACGAAAGTCAATGAAATTGCTTAGATATGAAAAAAGGATGAGAGAAGCTGACCCCATTGGTGTTTAAATCTACTCGTACAGTTTGTAGTTCATGGCTGTACCACAGTATGGATGGAGGTGGCTGGAAAACGAGCCCCACGCAGGGCAACAGCAAGGAGAAGTTGTGGGGTAAATGGGGAATTGTAGGAAGCCTTGGAGGACCACTTTGAAACCATGCTGGAGGATAGATGGGAATGGGTAATTCCTATTCACACCTTAAAAAGGAATATAGTTCCAGGGGAGAGCCAGAGCCGAGTGGAGGTAACCAGTGCCAATCCTGTTTCAGCAATGGGTCAAGAGGAAGGATGGGCTGCAGGGAGCTGTTGGGTGGCTGTAGTAACATCTTGAGCAATGTGGACACTCCTCTGCGGACTGTGTCCTGGACTGGGACACATCTCTGGCTACACCTGTGCTATAGAACAAAACTGCACCAGCACTGACTGTCTCACCCTCACGCCAGCAGGCATCACTGGCCATGCCTTTACTTATTCAGCTTCCAAAATCAGGTGGCCCCACCCAAACTGCCTCTTGGGAACAGTCCTTGATCTGTGGTGACTCCTGACCTGCACCTAGGAATAGGTTGGGGTGCATCAAATGGCTTAGACCAAAAAATATACCAAAGATTACAACTACCATTTAATGGTGAGAAGAGCACTGACATTTGAAGAGAAGGTTTTGGTAGGTCCCTCTTGCCAGCAGTCACAAGCACTCTTTTCACTCTCACACTCCAAGCTCTTCTCAATCCCTCCTGCACTTCTCCAGCAAAGACATTTCACTTGCAGGACACATCTGAGCCAACTGCTCCCTCACCAGACTTTTGCTTTCGGGCCAAATGTCCCCTCATGGACTTTTGTTGGTCTTGTACAGACTCCCTCTTTCCTGATGTCCTGGTAATACTCCACACAGTCCTCTGTGCTTGCCTCCACTCTCCACTCTGTGCCACCAACCACCCACCATTTTGCTGCCGTGTCCATTTGCTGTTCCCAAGGCTAAGGTAGGGCAAGAGAGAGAGCAGTCTGTCCTATCTCTACAGTTCCACCTCTGCCTCCAAACCCCCAGAGACAAATTGTCCTGCCTTTTCTTTACAGAAAGACAGTAAAGGTCAGGGAATGAACCAGAAAAGTTGTGTTTCCACTACTCAGACACATGCTTTTTCATCCCAATTCATCTAGACATCGGTTTCTGCCAAGCTTAGACCTTTTGGTGCTTCAGCTGGCTTGGTTTCCCCAGCTCCTCACACTGGAGATGTCCTGCACTGGGGCAAGGCAGGAAAAGCCTGTCTGCTTTCTGAATAGGAAGCAATTTAGGGTGGCTTAAAATTACAATTTAAACAAAGCCATACTCTGTGGTTACAGCCATTAACCTCAGGGTTCTTTTAAAAAACCCTTCTAATCAGGAACAATTTCTAGGTTTGTAGAGGTAATATGAAGCAACTTGTCTTCAGAGTCCTGCATCTCCCAGTGTCTCATTGCTCCTGATCCCCCATAGCTTCCTCTCTCAGCAGCCCACATCTCTGATTGCCTCCTTCATTGGTCTCTGTGTTTTTGGGCCTTGTGTGAGAGCACAAGCTGTTCTCAGGACTTATTTTCAAGTATTATTACTTCTGCTAGAGTGACAGATGGGAGAAAATGCACTAATAGAGTGAGAGCCCAGGACGTAGTTTCTGAAATATCAGAAAAAATGCACCTCTAGATGTTTGTCAGGAACTCACAAAGCCCTCAAAGCTGTGTTTTCCATCCTGGCTTCTTAAACTGAAATGGTATTTTTCATTTTATTCCCCCCTCCACTCCTCCTCTCAAAAAAAAAAAAAAAAAAAAAAAAGGAGTTGTGGAAGTACATTCTGGCTCCGGCTCCTTCTCAGGACTTTGGACTGTCATGATCGTCCCATCCATTATTCAGTGGGCTGATTATGAATGAATCAGCATAGACCCCTCCCCTTTGAAAGCTGAGAAAAGATGTAACTTCGTCAGAATGCCCCATGGCCCTTCCCGACCCAGCTGACTGCAAAGGGAAACTTAGTTTCTTAGTGATGTTTAATTAAAATTTAATTAATTTGTTAAGAAGCGGTGGATGTCCTGAATAGATTTTTGTTTCAGAGGGAACACTTGAAAATTGGAGCTCTGGTCCTGCGTAGTGTTGGGAAAGTAATGAAAGGACACATTTTTGTAAGGAAGGTGGTCAGATTGTAAAATCTGTGGGGCAAGAAGCACAGGAGGGTTGGGGGGGATGTGTCTGATCCATGACTGAAGTTGTATTATTTGCAAAGCAAATAAAGGATGAATTATTATTAAACGTCCTCTGATCTGAAAAGTCATCAAGAAGCAAAGATCCCCTTCAAGTTATAAAGCCTTGGCTAAATTCTGCCTAGACCAAGCAATCCAGGAGCAATCACACAGTAAAGTTCAGCTACCTTTCTGGTTGCACTTCTCTTTTCCTCCTTCCTTCCTCTCACAATCCACCCTGCAACAATTTCATCAGACTGAGACCTGATCCCGTATCGAATGTGCTGAATGGATAAAATCTGCAGCAGAAACAAGTTGTCTGTGAGATTAGTTCGCCTCTGAAATCAAGATTATGCAAACAGGACCCACCCTAATTTGCGTGAACAGGCTGTGCATTATTTTATGATTAAACAGCTCTGTAAGCATCAAAATACCTAATCTCTCAGGTTAGCCTGTGCAGGGTCTAATCCGGGACAGATTAGTACATCTCTTCAGCTCTGCTCTACATCTTCAATATGATGCTTAGGGCCTGGCGGCGCCGGGGGTTCAAGCACTATTCAGGCACAGGTGCCAGCTGTGTCTTGAGTTATGCATTAATGGCATCGTAATTTTGTTTCATAGATACTCTAAATCCCCCAGTGAGCAAACAGGTTTACTCCAGCATCAGTACAAAACCCGGTTATCTCTCCTTGGCCATGTGGTGGACATGGACCACCTCCAAAAGGTGAGTGAGATGGGAAGCCAACCAACATATAATGTAAAACTACTTTGTGCCATAGTGCTATTCCCTCTTCTCTTTCCATCCAGTGCAGGAGATAGATAGGTAGACAACTGTTTTTTCACCCAACTGTTATGTGGACGTCTCCTGCTGCTGATTTCTCTCATCACTTGCTCCATCCTTTTCATTCTCAATGGAGGCATGAAGCAGAAAGGGATCATCCTCACCTTTCAGCTTAAGTCTGACTCCTGCCTTTGATGCATTGGTTCAAGTAAGAAAGAATTTCAAAATAACAAGAAGATGGATGGATGGATGGATGGATGGATGGATGGATGGATGGATGGACGGACGGATGGATGGACGGATGGTGGAAGGAAGAAGAGCCCAAGAGGAGAATAATCCTTATTACACTGTCTGAAGCGTAGTGGGTAGAGGAGACCTACTCTCCTTTGTATAGAAGTATTTGGTACTTGTTAGACACATCCAGAATACTGTATCTGGTTTTGGGCTTCCCAGTTTGGGGCTTTTCCACAAGGAGGAGATTGACAGACTGGAGTCAGATAGAAGGTCACCAACATGGATAAGGGGCTAAAGCACAGGATTTACAAGGAGCATCTGAGAAGAATGCATTCGTCCAGCCCTTAGCAGGGATATCCGAGGGGAATCTTATTGCTGTCTTCAACTTCTTAATGGGAGGATATAGGGAAGGTAGAGTCAGATTCTCCTTGGATGTCCACAGTGAAAGGAAAAGAGGCAATGAACTTTGATTTCAAGAACAGAAGTCCAAGTTAGACATTAAGGGAGGTGGAAAAAAATCACCATGAAGATGATCAAAAATTGGAGGAGGTACCCAGAGGTGTTGAGGGATCTCCATCCTTGGCAATATTCAAAATGTAACTGAATATGACGCTGAGTAATATGTTATAACTGAAGTTGGATCTAACTTCAGTCTCACTCCGCTTTGAGTGGGGGGTTGGACCAGAGACCTCCTGAGGTCCCTTCAGAGCTACATCACTCCATGATTCCATGAAGAGCCAGGACAAGTCCCCAGCTGCAGGTGTTCTGCCCAATGTTGGCTGTAAGGGAAGCTTCAAGGAAGTTCACACCAAGCTCCACAGTCAAAGGTGACTGTCCATCAGTGTGCAGAGCGGTGCTGAGCACACATCGGGCACACCCAGCCGTGTGAAGCCAGTCTGTTATCTCATATGCAAACAAGGGAAGTATTAACTCTAATTCACGTCTTGGCAGCAAGTGGGGGCGAGAAAGTAACAAACTGCCTGATGATGTTTATAAATGGCCATAACAATGCAGATACTTCAAAGTACTAAAGTACTGAGTGGTTTTGCCTGCTCTGAAACCACTAAGACAATGCAAACTGAGGCTCTTGCAGGGTAAAGCCCTCCAGACACCAATATAGTCATATCCAACAAAGCCACAACCAACAGAAGCAACACAAAAAAGTTTATTGCGGTATCTGTAAATCAAACAGTGCCTTGTCCATTCTCAGGACCTCCATTCACCTGATACAGTTTGGCCATGTCCATACTGTCAAATTCAGCATCCAAAACAGAGTGGTCCTGTGCTAACTCCCGATCCATACCTGGGAGTTGGTTCTGAGAGTGGTGCAAGGTCATTCTGGAACCGTGCTAGGGACTTGGCATTAGTTTTGGTAGTAGCCGAAGTTGGCAGTGACTCCAGTCCTGGAATTTAATAGAAAATGCTCCGTTAGGAATCTTCACACCTCTCATTAAAGAGTTGTGGCCACATCAGTGAAGAGACAGAGCTGGGCAAGGTGGTGACATGCCTATAGAAGCAGGGGTGGAGGCTTAACAAATCGAGGCAGTGGTTTTGGAAAAAGGAAAGGCTACCCTTGTTCACTGGGAAGAGCCCATCTGCACTGCAGTTTGCAGCAGTGGAGTGGCCAGGTTTCTGCAAAACTACAGAGCCAGTTTCTCATTCCCGACCAGACTGTAATACCCAACATTATTATAATATGCGGTGTCAAATGAAGGGTTGAATTCTGGATTAATTTCAAGGGTGTAAAACCATAGTAGCTCTTTCAACTGTAATCTCATTACTCTAGATTAATACTGCTGTGACGGAGAATTTGTATCTAGACCTGATGCCCAAGAATGTAAGTCCAAAGCTGTATAAGATACAAGTAAAATCAGTTGCAATATTTTTTGCTGCCATGCAACGGTCTGAAGTCTCAGTTTTTTATTTAACTTTTCACTTCACAGAATCCCAGAATGGTGGGGGTTGGAAGGGACCTCTGGAGATCATCCCATCCAACCCCCTGCCAGAGCAGGGTCACCCAGAGCAGGTGGCACAGGAACGCGTCCAGGTGGGGTTGGAATGTCTCCAGAGACGGAGACTCCCCCACCTCTCTGGGCAGCCTGTGCCAGGGCTCTGACACCCTCACAGCAAAGAAGTTCCTCCTCATGTTGAGATGGAACTTCCTAGGGTCAAGTTTGTGCCCGTTACCCCTTGTCCTGTCCCCGGGCACCACTGAGAAGAGCCTGGCCCCATCCTCCTGACACACACCCTTTCAGTATTTATAAGCATTGATAAGATCCCCCCTCAGCCGTCTTTTTTCCAGACTAAAAAGACACAAACGCTTCAGCCTTTCTTCATCAGAGAGATGTTCCAGTCCCCTCATCATCTAGGTAGCCCTTTGCTGTCCCCTCTCCAGCAGTTCCCTGTCCTTCTTGAACCAGGGAGCCCAGAACTGGACACTGGACTCCATACGTGGCCTCACCAAGGCAGAGTAGAGAGGAAGGATGATCTCTCTCCACCTGCTGGCCGCACTCTGGTGTGCTGTAAATATACTTTGAAAAGGTTGGGACAAGGAAAGTATCTGGACATAGCCCAAGAACAGAGCTCAAAGCCACATTGCCTGAGTTACAACAGTCCCTTGAGCCAGTCTTGCAAAGGAGCAAATTCTCACACATCTCTGTATTGTGTGCGTGTGTCGAGTAAAGCTGCTTACTGCAGTGAAGACAGGCACATGTAGGGGTGAGCATCGCTTCACCCCGCATTGGCAGGAGCCACGGGCAGGACCCCCTCTTGCCCGCCAGCCTCAGGGGAGTGCGGGGATGTTTACCCGCCACGCTCAGATCCCCGCTTGGCAGGGGATGGGTGGAATGTTGTCATCTCTATTACAAAACAGGGAAGCTCTTCAGCAGCTCACTGGGAGGTAGGGTGAGGGCATGATTTCATACCAATCACACAGGTATGAATATGCCAGCAACCCTACCAGACTTGTTCTGCCAGGCTGTGCTCCCAGACATTTTGCCCAGAGCATGACTGCTCCTGGTGTCCCCAGCAACCACAGCTCTAACAAACCCTTCCCTCCTGGGCTTTCCCCACCCTGGGGCAGCTCTCAGACCACCATGGACTCTTTTGCCTGTATTTACACGCAGTGTGAATTGTACTCCCTCTCTGAAACAACAGCTGCCTGCTACGGCCTGGATATTGAGCTAACCATCCCACGCTCTTTACGTAAACCCTCTCTGGAGGAATCTTTTCCTTTCCATTGGCAGGGAAGACCCAAAGCTTGCAACATGCCTTACGTAGAGACCTTGGGACGGTCTTAAGCGTATGTGGGAGGAAGCTGGGGATGACCAGGCTGCAGGGGTCAGATGGTGCTGTTGCAGGGAGCCCAGGTGTGGGACTCGTGATGGGCTGGAGGAGACTGTTGGTGCTGAGCTGTGCATAGGCTGGGAGGTTGGGTTTCACGTGCTGGCCTAAAGGCATTCGCTGTTGTCTTACCCAAAAGGGGCCTGAGTTGAGGCCATTCCATGGTCTGGATCTGGCCCACTAGCCACCACGCTGGAGAAGTAACAAGTCACTGAATGCTCAGATGAAAACTGTGCATCAAAAATGCACAATTTGGGTTATTTCTTCTCCTGCTGGTCTTGGGGTGCTGGTCTCTTCTCACCCCTTCCCACCAGCTGGGGCGACACAATGGGCAAACAGCACTTCCTGGACCACACAAGGTCACTCCTCTGTTTCCTTTCCTCTCCTTGACGCGCTCCTCCATCTTCCTCACCATTTTTGTAGAGGACATCCAGGTGGGCACTGCGCTGCAGATCTCAAACTTGATTGCAGGGCTCCCACTCTGGGAGCTCCCACAGGAGCTGGCACCCCTTCCCTCTACAGTGGCTCTTTTTGTGGTTGTGAGGTCCCTTTGGGCTCTGCAAGAGGCTTTGGGCAGCCAGAGCCGAGATCTGGTGCCCCATTAGAAAACTGTCAACTCCCATTATTGGCTGTTTCTAGAGGGAAAAGAAAAAGAACTAAACACATCCCTGAAGGTGAAAGTAAAATAAGAGGGAGAAAAGAAAAGAAAGAGGGCCTGGGAAGAGCAGGGGTTCAGTGAAGTAGCTGACAGGGTGGATTTTGAATCCCAAAAGGACACACAGTGCATCCTATAATGTTGTCGTGTTGGGGAGTTTCAAGGCATGTCCCTTTTCAGCACAGCCAGGAGAAATCCAGGTGTCTTTCCCTGGACATGTTGAATGTCCCAAGTCCCAGAGTTGTGATTAAATCTCATCCCCTAAAATTTTTTCCAAGAGGGACAAGTCTGCGGGGTGGACAGGCAAGGAGCCTCCAGTTTGCACGCAGTAGCATTTCCCTGGGGAAGTGTTTCTGCACTGATTCACACCCCCTCTGGCACTTGAGAGCCTGACCGTAGTCAGCTTTCTTCTTCCTCAAGGTTCAGCCCTCTCCACCCTCTTCGTCATGTTCCTTGCTTTCCTCCTAGGGTCCAGCTTTTTCTTCTCTCTGAATCCAGCAAAGGGGTCATGATGAGAACAGCAGATTAATCGGCATTAGGGTACAGGCAATGGGCTAACTGGTCTATATACACCGTTACACAGCTAGCACGGTCCCAGGTCTGGCTTTGGTCTAGGCCAAATAAGTCCCAGGCACAGACTTGGGGATAGCATGTACCAAAAGACCATCCCCAGTCCCAGACAGTTAGGAAGCATTCATCTTGTTTTGGAGGAAGTTCAATACTGTGGACAATGCCAGCTCTGACAATTGGCTTCAGGACCAGAAAATGACTACAAGCACCATTTAGTTTCCTAGTAGTGGTGTCATCTTCCTGTTCTGTATCAGTATTGCATCTCCAAAACTTATGCATGAAAATGCTGGAGAGACCAAATCATGGTTATCATTACCTCTCCTCTCCAAACCAAAGAATAAGTGGTAGTTTTGTCTGAAAACTGAGATTATCCACCCTTCTATGCCTCTCCCTTCCCAGTCCCTATGTTTATCAGAATAGTTGCTCCTGTGGTCATTATTTGTGTACACCCCAGAGAATACAGGACATTCTCCAGCATGAGAAGGTGCATTTACCTGGTGCGTCCAAGTCCTACATCCTCTGGTTAACCACATCTGCCAATCAGGTCAGCTAACGGGTTAATGCCCCCGTTGCCAGAGCACGTGTTAGAGAATTCAGAGTCTGCAGCGCAGACAGGAGAACACTGGAGATTTTGGTGTCCTACTCAGCAGTATCATTTCCATCACCACTTTTTGGAGTTCAAACCGTTCACAGTAGCATCAGCTCCTGGGATGAGTGGGAGAGATTTCCCCGTGTGTTGATATGACTGGGGCCAAATCTTCAGGTTCAGATTTAGAGGACCTTCCCCATACGACGCCCTCCACCTCCTCTGCGTGGCCTGAGTTCTTCCCAGCAAAGGTGTTCCTTAAGGAAGATCTCCATTTAGTCTGTATACGCCTACAGCTTCGCTGGATGAATTCAGGCTGATGCAGCTGAAATTGTGGGGGAAAAGTAAGCCATGAAAATCTCTGCTTTGCAGAAACTACCTTTGGACTGAAGGCAAGACCTCAAAGTGGAAGTGTCATGGTATGGCTATAGGCATCAGTCAAAACTGCTTGCAAGGCAGCTGATTCCTGCTGGGACCTTGCGTCACCTAAGGAGAACAGAAGACACCAAGCCAGTTGCTGATATATGGCTGCATTTTAGTATAGCTGCAGAAGATGATGAATGATTTCTGGAAGGCACGAGGACCAGGCAAGGATGGAGCCCTTTAAAGCACGGTCATGTGGTGAGTGGGGGCGTGGATGTTACAGTACTAATCAGGTCCCTAATGCTCTTAGTGCTAATACATTAATGCCGTAGCATATAAGGCAGGTCTCTCTCACACAGATTTTGGGTACAAGGAGATTAGTAGAAAAGGTCTATCATCTCTTGCCCTTGTGTTCTACATTGCACCCTTTGCGCTCTGCATCGTACTGTCTGTTCCGGAGCACGAGACAGCACTTTAGAGGGTGAAAAACCCCAGTCCTCAAAACTCTTAACCATTACCCACTGCAGGTGCAACTGCTGTAAGGCCTGAGACCTTCACCTCAGACCAACAAGGCTTGCAGTACTTCAGCTGCCTCCCAACGGCGACCTGAGATGCTAATCTCAGAGCCCACGGCACAGAGAGCGTGGTAAGGGCAGGGGTGTTGGACCGAGGCAGCGATATCACCCCGAGCATCAGCTGGTAGGCTCTGCCCAGCTGTGTCACAGCGTGAAGAGATGAACCTGTGAAGATATCTCAGAGGCTGCGCTCCAGCCGAGATAAGATAAACGCAGCAAAGCCTGGCAAAGCTCCAGCTCTCCTTTTGCTTCACCCAGAAGAGCCACTGATGATGGAAGGTCCTGCTCAGACCTCCCACTGTGGTCGCAACCCCCTCCGGCAGCCTGGGGCTGCTCTTAGAGAGGGGCCCAGGCAGAAGGTGAGGTCTGGGGAGATGCTCAAGCATCTCTTATCTCTGTAACGGACCAAAGCAAGGTAACCTCACCATCCTGGCAGTCAAACGCCTCCAAGGCAATCAGCATTTTGAGACTTGTGGTTTTGGCCTCCCCCCTATCTGCCGTGATGGGTCTAGTCTTTTTCGTGCTGTTGGGCAGAAGAAGACAGCACAACCATTGCCTGTGGCCTGGCTCTGAAAAGCTAGCTAGCTGGGTTCAGAAAGGTGCTTCCCACCTTAGGGGTAGCAACACCTTTGTAATAAACTTTATCCCATGTGTTTAACTCCATCTGTGCCCTTTTAGCAATTTAATTTGTTCTGTCTCTGGCCTGAATTAATAACGTGACAATCCCTTCAGTGGCTGAGGGCTAAATTCCTCCCTCACCCCCAGCAGCACAAATCCAGGGCCGTTTTATGAAAGTGAGCAGAGGGCAACTAAATAACTTCATTTTCACTCGTGCTTTTTATGCATTTACAGACTTACACTTCAGGATAGAGCTGGGCTTTCTAGCTTGTTTCATAAATCACAAGAGAGAACAAAAAGCTTTTTCGAGCACCCCTGCAATGTTGAAGTAGGGTGTGTGTTTGGTGAGGAAGGAGAGGAGATTTGGCAAAGAAAGAAATTTAGTGTCAATGAGGAAGAGGGATCTGCTGCAGCAGGACAGAGGTCTGCCTGCAGCCGTATTTCCTAAGTTTCTAGACTCTCCTGAGGTCCTCATATGGTCTTGGTAACATCTCGGCTTCATAGTCCTCCTAGAAGTTGATCATCCACAGTCGGGTTCACCTGAGCAAACCGGTCCTTAAGTACAGCCTGCCTAAAATTGTACAATATTAACACATATCCACATACACAAGGATTGCCATGAGCGTTGTTAGTTCTGGGAATTATTTTGGTAGAGAGCAGTAAATGATAACTGAGACAAACAGGGAGGTCTATGCTCCTTTTTTCTGCTCTGGCAGACTGGGCAGCACAATTACCTCTTGATGAACACCTCAGGCTGGGACAGAGATCCTTTCACTACATGTAAAATAACATTATATAGAGAAAAAGAGGTCCTATTCAGCAGAGGATGAAACTAAGCACCTCCTGAAAATGAGGTGCTGGCTTATATTCTTTTGTGAACAAGGAGTAAGTGATTTGCCCAAAGTAACCCCAATTGTACTGTACTCGGTTTTTCTGAGTGAGACCTAACACCCTCGGCAATTTCAGCTGTTAAGTGTAAAACCTTTAAATAATGGATTAGAAACAGGTGCTAATAATATCCAAACTTAAGGAGGGGTTTTATGGGAGTCAAAGAGCTTAGGTTCTCCCTGTCAGCAAATTTCTCCTGCCTCCTGCTAAACAGCCTGATTTCTCCTTGTGAGGAAAAGGGGTTTCGTGAATTGAGGAGGGGGATTGGAAAAGGGGACCCCTGGGTTTGCTGCGTGACCTGCTGCTGCGTCACGTTTAATGTGCTGTTTCATCTGCCTTTCTCTCACTCTCAGTGCTTCTCTCTCACTCTCATGGCTTTTTCTTGGGCTCGAGACCTTATAGGACTCTCTATTGGGAGAGGGGGCAGGGTCAGGGCAGCCACCATGGTGTGGAACTGGGACCTGCAATGGGATTCCTAATTTATAAAAAAGGCTCAAATCTGGGTTAATAGTTATCCACCCTGGGTGTTTTCTCTCCCCTGTAGATTTGACTAGGGTTCAGCCCTGAATTTAAGAAATGCTCCCAGCAGGAGTTTTCTCAAAACTAACACGTTTTCCAAAATGCCTGTCTTCCCCCCCTGAATTCTCCCTTAACACTTAATCGAAAAAAAATCCTCAGCCACCTCTGCGGGTGAGTCCATTTTCATTAATGCCTTGAAGTTTTGTGGAGACTTACAGGTAAAACAGGCCAGGGAGGCTGCCAAAATGCAATTAATGATAATAAACTATTAATTATTGAGACGATCTCAGAGAAGGAAAGTGCTGGAAGTCCCACTCTGAGCAACTCTATACGTAATCTTCTTTTGGGGAAAAAAAACCCCAACAGTCAATAACCGCAGCATAAGGTCAAGCTGATCATGTGCAGCTTTAACTTACGAAGACATTGCACAGGCTAAAGCTGGAGAGATTCCCCTTGTTCCCGTGATAAACAGCAATCAATCCCTCAAGAGATTTAACATGACACCCGCCCGAAGTGACAGCCTCCACAGCAACATGAGGAGTTGTCACACGTGCGTGGAGTGAGCCCTGCGTTCAGCTACGGTGGGAGCCGCATCACTGCAGGTGGGATTTAAGTTTCAGGTGGGACAGGGTGAGGGAGGAGGCGGCGGTACAACACACACAAGGAGAACCTTTTTACACCGCTGTTCTCGTGGCCTTTCTTTTGGAGTATTATTTTGGGCAAATCATGCAGAATAAGGTTCTGTTCTAGTTACATCCATTGAATAATACATTGCAAACAGCCTCTGGTCTGTCACCAGTGGGGCAATAGTTACTTGCAAGGGTAATTCAGGGCTGACTGAGGTCTCTACCTGTCTACCTTCATGTAGAAGAAACAGAAGCACCTCAAGGTAGGTTGTAATTGCTGAGACTACTTATTTTTGGCCATAGCTCACAAGGAGCAAGGATGGGATTCATTGTATAAATGCAGCCATTGAGCTCTTTATGCTTATACTACATGTGCTTTGCATATGATGTTTCTTCTAGATGAGACATGGTCAACAGAGCCTGGAAAATGGTTCAGCTCACCCTAAAGCAGAGGGCCCAGAAGTGTCCGTCTTCCCCTGGGTGAAACTCCCACATTTGCAGTTTTATTCCCTAATTTTTCCCTCCCCCAAAAGAAAAAAAGATACACCGACTTCCAAGGGGGGTAATACTGTTTCTTACTTCAGCACAAACATTCAGGCATCCACAGGCTGTCTTGAGGCTCAGTTGTAACAGAGCGTTGAACCCCTCTGAGATTTGCTGGGCTGAAGCTGATCTGCAGCTAAGGTGGGGTGAGAAGATATATGACCTTGTTAAAAGAGTACTTCATGGAATCATAGAATGGTTTGGGGTGGGAGTGGACCTTAAAGATCATCTAGTCCTACTCCCTGCCCTGGGCAGGGACACCTCCCACCAGACCAGGTTGCTCCAAGCCCCATCCAGCCTGGCTTTGAACCCCTCCAGGGATGGGGCAGCCACAGCTTCTGTGGGCAACCTGGGCCAGGGGCTCACCACCCTCACAGCAAAGAATTTATTCCTAGCATCCAATCTAAATCTCCCCTCTTTCAGGTTAAAACCTTTACCCCTCATCCTATGGCTCCAGTCCCTGATCCAGAGTCCCTCCCCATCTCTCCTATAGGCCCCCTTGATGGACTGGAAGGGGCTGGAAGGTCTCCCCAGAGCCTTCTCTTCCCCAGGCTGAACCCAACTCTCTCAGCCAGTCCTCACAGCAGAGGGGCTCCAGCCCTCTGATCATCTTTGTGGCCCTCTTCTGGACCCATTCCAACAGGCCCATGTCCTTCCTGTGCTGAGGACTCCAGAGCTGGGCGCAGTACTCCAGGTGGGGTCTCACTGGAGCGGAGTAGAGGGGTAGAATCACCTCCCTCGACCTGCTGGCCGTACTTAGGAGAAAAAGATGGGCATCGCTAAAGCATTTGTTGGTAAAATGTAACAGAAACCATATTTGCAATTAGGATTGACGGTCACCACTGAAAGAATAGCAGCAATTATTGGATGGTAGTTATTCAACACTGCACTTGGCTAATTGCTTTCAGCCCAGGACACAGAAAGTTTTTGGAAAGTGCTTGTCCTCATGTGCACTGTATGACTGGGCCGGCTGAGAGTGGGCACCCATCTCATTTAACTCTAGGTGTCTATGAGGTGGAGGCTGGTATCTCAGCTAAAATCTCAGACTTTGTTTATTCCCTCGACAGAATGAAGCACTCTTGAGAGTGAATCATCTGACCTGTTTTTGACATCAGCTACAGCATGTGAGGAATTGTGCCCCGAGGAGCATGCTGAGCAGGGAGCGTAGGCTGCTAACTCACAGGGTCTATAGCCTAGGCACCCATATTCGGTCAGGTAGTTTCCACCCGTGCTGTGCCCTGGTACGAGGTTGGGGTAACGCTCAGACATGCCACCATCTTCTCCGCATGCTCTTGGTCTAACCCAAAGGAAGCATGGAGAAGGAACTGGGAACTGAGCCTCAGCGTAAGCTGGAAAGTTTTTGAGTGAATCATCATTAACAGGGACTGCAGAGCACACCAGCTTTGCAGGCCAGGCAACGCTTTTATTTAAGAAAAGTATGAGTCTTCTGGCAAGGAAGCATGGTCTGGGGTGAAGGTATTGAGCTAGGCATCAGGACATTTGAGGTCTGCACCTGGCCTGACTCTGGAAAAAAATACCAGAATTCGAAGATGCCTCTTTTCCCACTGGTGAATGAAGAAAAACATTTTCCCTCGCTTCTCTGGGGCTGAGTGATCTTTGTCATTCCTTATCATTTATAGGTGCCCTTTAAGATCGTCTGGTGGAATATATGAAATTTTGTCATGGATTCTGAGGGGGTTTTTACCATTCAAGAGGTTTTTTTCAGGCTGTGAGGGACATTTGCAATCATTTAATTTGATTTATTTAGTGCATATCACAGGCTGGAGACTTAAAACATGGGCTTTCTGATCAAAAAAAGCAAGAAAGCCTTTGCTACCAGGAGCCAGCTTTTCCCCTGCGTTCAAGCTTGTGATTCGAATGCATGTGTACAGAGGAGAAGGCTGGGTCAGGTTTGTCAAGCAGCAGAGACCATGATGCACACAGTGATGCAAATTTCTCAGTCATCAGATCTGTGTGATGAACAAGAAAAACCCATCTTTAAAACCTCATTAGTTAATTATCGTCACTGCAGATGGTGCCCAGCTGTAAGCTCCTTTCTGCTCGTCTTAATCCCATTCCAAGTGGCTGCCCCCCAGCAGAATAGCCTGTTTGTTTCTCTATCGGGAGAAGCGGTTGAGCACGGGAGCACATGGCGGCGGGGAAAGCTGCGAGAAGGGAAGAGATGTAAAGCTTTAGGAAGGGAGGTGGGGCCCTGTCCCCCTGTGTAGGCAGCGAGTGAGCAGCAGAGCTCCATCTTTCATTTGTAGAGCTGAGAAACGTAAACTTGGGAGGTTTCTCTGCCTGGCTTTTGATCTCTGCTGTGAGCGCTCGAGGGAGGCCTGACCTGGGATGGATTATTGACCTGAGCAAAGCTATGTACCTGGATTACCTTCACTGCGGTGAGTTCAATCAGCCTCTCTCTGTCCCTCTATACACTTGCGAGTCAATACAGGGAAAGGGAGCTACAAGGGAGACGCTGGCGTGATGGAGAGCAGGCAACAGCAGGAGATATGATGTTAGTATCGATTGCCTCTTTTCAGTAGCTCTGTTGTCCTTTTTTCTTACGTCTTTTTTAGAGTTTACAATTTTGAAGAGCAACGGAGCTGGTGAGGGGCCTGGAGCACAAATCTTGTGAGGAGCGGCTGAGGGAGCTGGGGGTGTTCAGCCTGGAGAAGAGGAGGCTGAGGGGAGACCTTCTCGCTCTCTACAGCTCCCTGAAAGGAGGGGGTAGAGAGGTGGGGATTGGTCTCTTTTCCCAAGGAACAGGCCATGGGACAAGAGAAAATGGCCTCAAGTTGTGCCAGGGGATGTTTAGGATGGATATTAGGAATAATCCCTTCACAGAAAGTGTTATAAAACATTGGAACAGGCTGCCCAGGGAAGTGGTTGAATCGCCATCCCTGGGATAGAAGTGGTGCTGAGGGACATGGTTTAGTGGTAACTTGGCGGTGCTAGGTTAACAGTTGGACTTGATCTTAAGGGTCTTTTCCCACGTAAATTATTCTGTGATTCTTAATAGGAAAGTGAGATGTGGTTGATGTTCACATGGGAGAAGTAGGTGCCCGTGTTAAATAAGACTCATACTTATGGGGGAGGGTTGCTGATGTGATCACGCCATTGCTGGTGTCTGTATTTTGCTCTGTTGAGCAATGCAGATGTTATCCCTGGAAGATTTCCAAAGGCTGTTTTTGAGTTTTCCTGGGAAGTTTTGCAGTGGGCTCTTGGTCCATCCTTATTGAGGCATTTCCTGAGCAAACAGGTCTCCTTTCTGACCAGAGCTGGATTACGGTTTTCCTGCTATCACTTGCTGTGGCCACTTAAAGTCTCTGCTGCTATTCAGGGACAGCAGGAGTTTGTGCGGATCAAGCCCGTAAGAAGATGTGGGCTCCTGTGCACAGCGAGGGGACTCCTGTCTGTTTTAAGCCGTGCTGCCCAGGCAGGGAGCCAGGCTGGTCACTGGCTCGTTCCAACACTGGTCCCTGGTGAGGGAGATTGTGACTTTCACCACAATCCCGATTGGGGTCTAAACCAAAATTTCTGCTCTGATTTTCTCTGTAAGACCTAAACAGCCCACAAGGCATTTTTTTTTTTCTTTTTTCCTTTCTTTTTCTTTTGTTGGCAACCCCTCAGTCTCTCTAAGTACAAGCTAGAAGGGGGGCCTTGTGTCTTTTTGGCTAATACAAGCCTCAGGTCATTAACCCTTGACAGCTCTTCAGTAAATTACTATTAAAAAAATGAAATTCATTTCTTGGGCTTAAGAGAGGTTCATATAGCTGATGACATGAGGGTCACTTAGATCATCAAATCTGACCCCTTGAATAGTGTAGGGCACTGAATTTCATACCATAGCAGTGGCCTTTCATTTACAGTTTTTATACATGATGTTAGAAAACTCATAATGTCGGGACCACGTATCTGTAGGGGCTGAATTAACACAGAAGGGAGGAAACATACTGATATAAATTTACCAGGAGGCCATAGGTCAGCAGCTCATTGAGCCTTTGAAGAGAGGAGCCTGGCAATTTTCAGTTGCCTCTTGCTCAAAACCCACCTGGTTTCATCTGGCTATTATGGAAGAATAACATCCTGGGCTGTATCCCCAGCAGCGTGGGCAGCAGGGCGAGGGGGGGATTCTGCCCCTCTGCTGCGCTCGGGGGAGACCCCCCTGCAGTGCTGCCTCCAGCGCTGGGGCCTCGGCACAGGAGAGACACGGAGCTGTTGGAGCGGGGCCAGAGGAGGCCCCGGAGATGCTGGGAGGGCTGGAGCCCCTCTGCTGGGAGGACAGGCTGAGAGAGCTGGGGGGGTCCAGCCTGGAGAAGAGAAGGCTCCGCGGAGACCTTCCAGCCCCTGCCAGTCCCTAAAGGGGGCCTCCAGGAATGATGTGGAGAGACTTTTTAGCATGGCCTGTTGCGATATGATGAAGGGTAATGGTTTTAAATCGAAAGAGGGAACATCTAGAGTAGATGTAAAGAAGACAATTTTTACACTAAGGGTAGTGAAACCCTGGCCCAGGTTGCCCAGAGAGGTGAAGGAGACCCCATGCCTGGAAACATTCCAGGTCAGGTTGGACGGGGCTTTGAGCAACCTGATCTAGTTGAAGATGTCCCTACTCATTGCAGGAGGGTTGGACTAGATGGCCTTTAAATGTCCCTTCCAATGCAAACTATTCTGTGATTCTATGAATATTGCCTGGTGGACATAATTCTCTGTGACTATTCTTGTAAGGCTGAGACCAAGATTTATATTTGCTTTTGAACATCTGAAACTACAGTAGGTTCTCGGCCTGTCTATAATCGCTATGAATTGTTGTGATGGTGATTGATTTGGTATTTATCTTCCACGTCTTCTACTTCCCCAAATTACACCTTATGGCAACTGAAGGCACAAGGTAATGTGTCCATCTCTTGCTAGTTTTGTGGGGTTTGGTTTTTTTGGGTTTCTTGTTTGTTTTTTTTTTTTCCCCACCCCCACTTCCTCCCCAGCCAGCTTCACTGGATCTCCCTTGGCTCTCCTTTGGAGTTTTAATGGGTTTTTTTCCCCTCACCTTTTAAATTTATTTCCTTATAGTCACGGCTGTCGTCTTACTATGCTTTGGCGAAACACGAGTCATTGGCCAATAGGTAACTTTAATTGTTATCAATTGTTGTTGTTATTAATTTGTGCCCGTTAATGTTAAAGAGAGACAAACTGCACGTTCAAGTATAAAATAAAATGTTGCTTATACAGCTTAGGTGGTTTTAACACATTAAAAAATCAGTTTGGAGAGAAAAACAATGGATCTCTTCATCTCTTCCCTTCACGGTGCAATTTTTTTTCCTCCTGAAGTCTACTCTCCCTTAAAAAAAACAACAACCAATTTCTCTGCCTCCCCCCCTCAGTCTAGTTTTAAATAACCTGTGAGAAGCAGCTTCCACTACTTCATTTGAAGATTATTCCAATCTAAATGACCTCACTTGCCCTTTTTTCAGTTTTATCCCATCACATCTATTTATACCCTCTTGCTCTACGTTAAGCGGTTCCTCTGCACGCCTGGGAAGAATTAGCGCCTTAATGTTTTGACCATGCAGCGAATGAAAAACACAGGAGAAAAATCAAGACCCAGGTGCAGCTAGTGCCAAAAATGTTGTTTCAGAAAGGACTTGATTTTGTCTATTTGTGTAGTGCCTACACTCATCAGCTTCCCCTCAGCCTAACTTATCTCCTGGCTTGCAGCACGCAGTCATTCCTCATTGTTCACTTACAAGGGCTGAGAGCTCTTAACAATGGAGATCCTACTTCTTCCTTGGCTCTCAGCTCCCTCCTGCCTGCCAGCTCTTTCATTTTCCCTCGGGCATTAGTTGGCCAAGCAACGTATATTTAGTGCTTTCAATTTTTTTTTTCCCTTCCCCTCCTTCATCTAACCAACCCCTCAATCATTTTGTTGCTTTTCTCCAAAGCCTCTAAAAATTGTCGGCATCCTGCAGGCTTGTGGCTGTCCGATGTTATCCTGAGTTTTCCTCCTCCTATAGGGCATGGAATTTGTTTGTTGCCTGACTTTTTTAGGTGTATCCACTGACGTTGGTGCCCTGGATTACATGAGAAGGGTTCTGCGTGTACTTAGAGGCTTAGCCGGAGAGGTGGGCTACTGAGATGGCAATGCAAATACTTGCATGCTTGATTCAGAGCAGTTCACCTGGAAACAATGCACTTTTGTCGGAAATTAGCTTTATCCCTTTCTCTTTGCTTTAATGGGGCAGTGTAAATCACTGTAACAGGACCAAGAAGACAAAGGTTGTGTTCCTAGTGTTGTCCCAATAGCCATGTTAGTGGTTCCGGGCAAGTCACTTGATCTGTCAGTACCTCAGTTTCCCTTTTAGCCTTTTTCTGCTTCTGTCTGATGCTCTGGGAGCCATGACTATGACTTTGGGTTGTGTCTATACAACTCTGAGATGGAGAGAAAGCTCCCCAAGCTGTCTGCTTTCTACCCACCCTCTGTGCTGGGCTTCAGCTGGGTCTCAGCATCCATGACATGCTTGGAAGGAGCCAGGCTTGGATATCTGGTGATGGCACATGAAGGGCCACCTCGATGTTGCCCACCAAAGACATGTTGGCTCGTGTTACGGCACCCAGAGAGCAGAGGTGACCTCTTTGTGCAAGCATGCCTGATCACAGCATGGTGGTGGGCAAGTCTGCTCCCGACAGCAAGCCTGGGCCAGTGCTGGCTGGCAGTGTGGATGTCCCAACATGTGCATTTACTGTTAGCCATCTCAGGAGCAGCCTTTGAGCACTGCTGGAATCCAAAGGAGCAATAAATCTGTAGAAATGATATTTGCTTGCTCAACATATCTGATGCATGTCCCAGAGCCACGTTGTGCCAGTTCTACTCCTTAAACAAACATGTGGTTTTAGACTTTGTGAGGCCGGTGCAGTCGGTAAAGCTGTGAAAGTGAGAAATGGATTCTTTGCTGCCTTATGGAGACGTATAATCCCCAGGTTGGATGAGGCTTAGAGTAACCTGTTCTAGTGCAAGGTGTCCCTGCCCATGGCAGGGTGTTGGAACTGGATGATCTTTAACATCCCCTCCAACCCAAACCATTCTATGAGTCTATGGTACGTACAAGCGCCATTTAACCTCCAACTGCTGCGCTGGATTGCACTGGGTAGCACTGGAAGTGACAGAAGAGCAGAGCCTGACTTTCAGACAGGTAATAAAAATAACCTCCAGAGTTGTAAATTTGGATTATTTGATCTAGAGTTATAAGGAAGAAGCACATTACAGTAACTCTTGGTACTAAAGCTGCACCTATATAGTAATGAGATATATCCTAAACTTAAGATGTACCAGACAGCCACTACAGTTGGTTCAACAAATGACAAGTTTGGTGGAATTTTTTTTTGTCCTAGTCGAGGGAATATTCCCTGCTGCATCAAAGTTTATTTGGAATCATCCCACACAAACTGCTCACAGGTTTCTTTTGCACAGTGGCTTGGTTTCTTAATATTTGCATTCTTTCTGCATTAGCTGACTGCGCTTAGTCACCTGGTGTCGTCTTTTTTTCTTGACTGCACAAGCCAATTTTTTGTCACTGAGACCTGGCCATGAGGTCTTGCAGGGAGGTAGTTCTGACTTGTCCTCCATGCTTCCTCAGCAAGCCCACAAGCACATTTGGCAGATGCCCTTGCCGTTAAAGTTCAGGCAAAGTGAACACTGAAGTCGGAAAAACACGGCACTTGGCCAATCCATGGAAAAAAATAGCACAAATAATCCTAGGTACGTTTTGCAGTACTTTTCCAGACCTATTCCCTTTTTGTTAGGGATTCATTTACCCACTTCAACGCGCTATCACTTTAAGTTTCCTCAAAGGTATGCAAAGCCTCTTAATAAATAATCTTGCGATTTCTTATCACATCTGCCTTTGAGTGAGAGACAGGACAAATGGGACCGTTCACATCTGAATCCGGGTCAGGATCAGGTGTAGGCTGGGAAATGGTGGTGATGAAGAGCTGAGTGGTGACTGCGGCGGTGTAAAAGCTTTGCATTAACTCCTACGTGTTTTAGAAGATCTGTGTTTTTAGGCCGGGTACGAGGCCAGGGAAGAGAGGTGCACAGCAGCAAGGAGGACTACATCTTCCCCTACGCTTTCATGTGTCAACCTATTACCATAGTATCTGAACACTTTCTGCTCCATGGATTGCAAGGTGTGAGCTGAATTGGCCAACCCTGTAAATCTTCAGGCGAGACAGGAGCAAGAAAAGAGAAGGTGCAGATCTTCAGCCCCGTTGAGGGTGGTAAGGGAAAACGTAAAACCACGGAAAAATAGAGGGAAACCACCAGATTGCAGAAGCAAAGGATTTTATATGCAGGATTTTGAATAGACCTTGCATAATATTGTGAAATCTGTTAAAGTTTATAAAGGCTGAGATAAGCTGACTCAGAAACAGACAGGTGTTTTATCAGGAAGGGATGGCAGGAGATTTTGGAGAGATTACAGTCAAGAACCTGTAGGATTTGGCAACAATCCAGATACGAGTGTTTGGTGTGAAGGAGATGTAGGTGTTGAACACGACACGGAGACTGTGAGTTTGAGTGTGATACGAGTGTGGGTTATTCGCAGCGAGGAGGGCTGGGGGAGGGAAGAGTTTGTGGTGAAAGATAAGGAGGTGTTCTTTTAACCGCGATAAAGGAGTTGGCAGCCCCACATCTGGGAAAGAGCTCAGAGGAAGAGTAGGAGGGACCCAGCAGCGGAGAGTTACATTTGCTACCATGGATGTGGAGGACGATGTCACTGGTGAGGTCACAGGGAGCATGATGTCAACAGGAGAGAGAAGGAGGGTGAGGAAGAAGCACCGGGGCATTCGGGGAACGTGCCGGGGGAGGGCAGCAGAAGATGGCCAGTCTTTCACAAAGCAAACTGAGGCTAAAAAACAAGGTGTCCATCGCTGTGGGAGGAGAGCTGGATCTCAACTGGAGCTCAAGTAGAGGACAGGCAGGAGGTGGATTTTTAGCTGTTGTTTTTTTTTTAAATGAGAAATATTTATAAAGGACCCAAACCATTCTGTTCGTGAAGTTTTCAATATGAAAATTCTATTTTTCTTACTTTTATTTTTTTTACAAACACTCTTTCAGCTGCTTTGAAAGAGGAAAAGGAAAAATAAGGCGAATCAAAATTTTTCATTTAACTTAAAATGGGTTTTTTACCTTCTCACCTCTCAAAAATATCAAACGAATGCTATTTGAAGGATCAGACCAGGAGAAAAAGGGGTCCTTTTTTTCTGTTTTTTGTTGTTGTTGTTGGTGGTGGTGTTTATTTCCTTTAATCTCCTCAGTATTTCAGGTATTCATTTCTAGTAATTCTTTGCCATCCAATTTTAAAAAAAAAAATAATTTTAAAAAAATGTTCTTTGAAGGGTCATCATCACCCAAGGAGAAAACCCCTCCTCCCCCTTCTTTGTTAGCGTTTCAAGCATTCATTTCTGGTAATTTAGAGACAGGACACAAGGAATGATACGCATCTGATGAAACATCCTTGTTGTCACCATCTGCATTCGTCACCTTGAGCTTCTTTTCCAGAGAGTGGAGAGAAACAATAGTTTTAGTTCACCTGAGACATCCAGTTCAGGATGAGATGAACACAGCCTAAAAGACACCATATTTTTAGACACTGGAATAGGCTGCCCAGGGAGGTGGTGGAGTCACCATCCCTGAATGTGTTTAAGACTCATTTAGATGTGGTGTTAAGGGATATGGTGTAGGGGAGAACTTTGTAGAGTGGAGATGATGGTTGGACTCGATGATCCCAAGGGTCTTTTCCAACCTAAATGATTCTACGATTCTATGATATCTTTCTGGTGACTGAAGGAAGCCTGGAGTGACTGTCTCAAGTAGAGACATTACAGATACCCGCATCCAACCAAAAGTATCCCACTCAGCTAGGATATATTTGTACTATGGTGCCTGGGCATTTTCTGATCCTTGTCCCTGCTCCTTGCACATGATCTCTCCAACCCTCTTTGGGGTTGATCAGTTGTGGAGCCACCTGACCATACTACCCCACCACAACACTTTGTTCTTCCAGAATGGTCCCAACACATCTGGGAAGGAGTGTGCATGTAGGAAATACCCACCATTGTCACGCAGCTGGCGGCAGAGAGGAAGCATTGTCCCTTCTGTCCCTTCTGCTCCTGCGCAGTGCCCAAACGGAGCAGGTGTTCACAAGCGCTAATCCCAAGAGGTCTCGTGCGCTCCAGTGAGTCCTGCGGGCTCATCTGCTCTGAGAAACTGGCACTGAAGTTCAATAGATGGGGAAAAGAAAAAACAGTTTATTGTGTTAAAAGCCTAGGCAAGCAAAAATTGCAGAAATTGCCAAATTTAGACTTTGGCCAGGGTACCAGTATTAGCAATGCTACCCTTGATGAGGGGTCAAAGTTCTGCTGACATGAGTTAAAATAAAGAATAAATAAAATTGGAAGGATATAAATCTTGGGGGTAGAGCAAAAGCAGTGGAAAAAGCAGGATCATTAATAAATGAAAAAGGAGGACAATGATTCAAAACTGGCTGAGTTATTGAACACCTTTTAAAAAAAAAAAAATCTCTCCTAAAGAAGAAAACTATAGGAGAGTAGTTTGGACAGGATTTAAAGTGAGGAAGGAAGTCACTATAAAAAATATAATTGATAAAGAACAAGTGGAGGAATCTTTGAAAAAAAAATTGGAAAGCACACAGATCAGCTTTGCTGATCACGTCGGACGTTAGAGAATGAAATGAGAAACCGACCATGCCGCTTCCCAAAGGCAACTGACGCTAACTGGGATGAATAAAGGAGAAAGAGGTGGGATAATATCCCTGATTCTTTCCCCCTACTACTCAAAGCCAAAAGGAAAGACACACTCCAGGTCAGATATTTTGTGTTCTAATACAATGGAACAAATGTTAAGGCAGAAATAACTGTACAGCTGTACGGCACGAGGATTGTAGAGAAAAGGCCAAATAAATACACAAAGCCAGAAAAACTTGACTGCTTCTACTGCTTATCAAATTTTATACAGTGCCTAATTTGGCTTGGAAGATTATTTCAAGGTATTTTAGAAGACACATCGTTGGGTGAATAAAAGCTGTCCTCAGATGCAGTAATAAACATATTGAAAAAGTGAGAGAGAAAGAGTATACCTGTGGAAACGTAGAGGCATCTGGTTTCATTTAACGTATTTTGAAATAATTTTTTAAGAGTGCTAAAACCGCATTAATGAAAATAAAAATTGGTAATCATTTGGAAGGAACTGCAGGCATTAGAAAGGAAAAAGCAATGGTAGAGAGAGGCCTAGAAATGTTAGAAATGGTCAGAAAAATGAGAATCATATTGGAAAAAGTACAGTTATCACACATCAGAGGACTAATAATCTCAAGTAAATATATTGTTGGAGATGTAAAATTGAGAAATGTAAAAGTGGGAAATGATTCTGGCGTAGAGGAAATTAGCTTGTGCCTTACGGTGGGCATCCCACTAGGATGCGAGTGGGAGCTTTGTTGCACATGTGGGTAGCCCCACATCGAAGGTGGGAGGTGCACACAATGAAGTGCTTGTGCGTTTGCAGAGTTGGGCGCTGTCCTGAGGAAGGAGGTTGAGAGTGGCATTTCATGGAAACAGGAAAGTAAGTTTCCAACACCTTCAGTTGCTGGAACTTACAATGAGTTTCTTCTGTTCAGGTACAGCCTTTACCTCCCAAGTCGAGATCCAGTTGCAGACCCAAGTACCTTCAAAGCTCACGATGACTTTCTTGGTTGATCTCTTAGTAGTTGGCTCCTGGGTATTATTTTTTTATGCATGCCTGGCCTCAGGTCCTGGGTTTTGTGCATATTCCTAGCTGTTCAGGTGCTCACTCTAGACTGTTGTTTTGCTTTCCTGGACACTAACTTATTCAGCTTTTCCCAGCCTCTTCCTTCATTTCTCTTTATGAACTGGAAGACAAGAAAGCAAAGCTTGGGTTTTTAAGGGAAGTGGGTGCATCTGAGTGAGCCAGCCTAGGAGATCTCAACTGGTTGTGTATAAAACTTCTGTGCCTGAACTTTTATATCCTGCTTGGAGATGGAAACAGCCCTGTAATGAGAGATGGGAGGTGAAGGAGCCACCCCGTGTGGCTGTGATCACATAATCAAGGGACAAGCATACCAGAGAGTCTTCATGAGAAGACGAAGGGGCTGCTAACACCTTGCTCAACCCGTACTTAATCCTTGTGGTCCATTCATGTTCTTGTTCCTTTCCTGTAGTCAGTTGTGTCAATTCTAGGTTTCTTGGCAAGCTGCTCCGATCTTGCCATGCTGTCACCTCCATCTGGCGTGATAAATAGCACATCTGTTTATCAGTTTCCTTGCACAAATATGCAGATCAACTTAGACATAAAACTTCAATCCCACCTCAAAAAGAAATGCAGTTATTCTCCCCAGTATTGCCAGAAATGTGGGTAAAGGGCAGCTCAGGTTACCTAAAGTCCTGGATCTTTAGAACAGCAATATTCTTAGGAAATGCCTGGCTAGAAGTGCCCTCTGAAACAAAAGCCTTGTCCCCGGTTTCTGAAGTGTTGGGGTAGCTGAACCGTGTGCAGTCTGAAACACCCCGATGCGACTGCTGCTGTCGGAGCCTGTTGCAGAAGCAGGTGTGATCAGGGCTGTGTCACCAAGCTGGTACTTTGATAGACCACAGCTGGGTGTTGAACAGTATGTGGCAGAACCGGAGTCTCTGCCTCTGGTTTCTTAAGCCCTTGGTTTCATTTTAGGACAGACAAATCCTACGGTTCTTTAGCAGAAGGAAACCAGTCCTCTGTGTTAGGACTTCTGTGCCCCCTTCTGTGGAAGAATGCTTTAATTTCACGTGGACTGTGATTAGCAGCATCCCAGGGGAGCTGTCACAGTACGATTGTATTGAAGAACTTGGGGGAACCGATTGATGGGAAACAGCAGGACATGTATGTACGGGGAAGGAATAACGAACGGGCATCGCCGTCTCTTTCTGCTCATCAAGGGAACATAATGGATGCGCTCAGTGCTGTCCATCATTTTGCTTTATTACGTTGTACATGAGTACAACTATCCTCATGTTTCCTTCTAAGCGGAGAGCAAATCTCTTCACTCAGGAGTTTGCACAAAGTCTCAGTACAGTGCTGAGGACCCAACCTTGGTAAGGTCTGAGGTCCCGATCCTGTAACCAGGATTTTATGGCTCTGTCCCTATTCTCTGAACTGCTACTGGATACCATGAGCTTTGATCTCCAACTTCATAAATGCATCTGTTCTTTGCACAGTGATGGTGTCTCTTGGCAAAGCAATGATGTTTCTCAGCTGTATTTTTTCTCATGTTGACGGGACTCAAGTTCATAATTTAAGTCCCTGAAGACTCATGTATCAACTATAGAGAAATTGTCTACGGAATAAATGCTTTTAAAAATAAGGAACATTGACGATAACCTATTTTTTAGCAATTTCAGAGGGTTTTCTTTTTTTGCACCTGCGGTTGATGGCTGAAAAGCTAATTAGATAATGCATCTAGAATAGGAGGGAGATTTGCTGTAGGTGAACCTGATCCCTGAGACTAAGTCTTATCCTCCAGAAAGCTGGGCTTCTTGATTACCTAGGTTAAGTGCAATGTAATCCTTTGCATTGAAGGCAGTAGCTGGAAATATAATTTGGAGATTGACTTGTTTCAAACTGGTATGGACCTAAATAAAGAAAAAGCAATACGTTCTTAAAAAAAACCCAAAACCAAACACAAAACCCCGAACCAACTCCCCAACGCCCCCCAAAACACCAGAAGAAAACCTTACCTACGGGGATCTGCCTCACATTTATAAAGGAATGTTTACTTTTTGTTGAAGTAAATCCAGTAATCACAAAAGGGAAGAGCTAATAATGTGAAATTAGAGATGGAATATTCTATCAGATGACAGAAAAAATCTCTGAGGATGTCACAGTTCGGATTGCTACAAAGGGTATATCATATTAAACTGGCACTTAACAGGATCCTCATTACCACATATGCCTGAGTCAAGCAGAGTATAGACACCCTTTGGAGAAGCTACCTTAGCTTTATTGAATCACAGAAGAAACTAGGCTTTGGAAGGGACTTTGGAGGTTCTCTGGACCAACCACACACTCACAGCCAGGTTCAATAGATGAGCTGAGTTTTGAATATCTCCAGGGCTGACTATTCCTCCACCTCTTGGATCCCGTTTTTTGATGACCGTCATGAAGAATTTTTTCCTAATACTTAAATGGCATCTTGCATGCTGCCACTTGTATCTGCCACATCTTAGCACTTTACTATGCACTTCTGGGAAGAGTCTGTCTCTCTATAACTATGTTGGAACTAAATGTTCTTCAAGGTCCCTTCCAACCCAAACCATTCTATGATTCTATGTTCCAGGTAGTTATAGACTGTGGTATGAATGCCTCCAAGTCTTCTCAAGCTGAACACTTCTAGCGCTCTCGCCATCCCCCTGCACATCATGTGCTACTATTTTGCCCTATCATCTTGGTGGCCTTTCCTGGATCCACTCTGGTATGCCAGCATCTTTCTTGTACTATGGAGTGCGAACCTGGACGCAGTGTCCAAATGTGCTCTCAAAAGACACAAGTGGAAGGGAGCTATGACTTCTCTTGGACTGCTTAGGGCGCTCTTGCTAATTCATTGCAGTATGTGGATGGTGTTCTTTGCCACGAGGGCTCGCTGCTGACTCCTGTTCAACTTCTTGTCCACTGGGACCCCCACATCCATCTCTGCAAAGCTGCTATCAGTCAGTCTGAGCTTGCGTTGCTGCATGGGGGTTTTCTGTCCCTGACACATGGTTGGTGTTTTCTTTTCCTGGGGGTCACGTCAGCTGATTTCTCCATCACATCAGCTGCTCCCAACAGTTTGGTGTTACTAGGGACCTTGCTGAGGGTGCACTCTCTGTCACCATCCAGGTGAACAACCTGCTTGTTATACTGTTGTTTGGGTAAG
The DNA here is from genome assembly GCF_964199755.1 of Larus michahellis. NCBI lineage: Eukaryota > Metazoa > Chordata > Aves > Charadriiformes > Laridae > Larus > Larus michahellis. Next base: position 128,914,345 of record NC_133898.1, read on the forward strand.
AAACCACCCAGATCATAGCCATGGACAGCAATATAAGAGCTTGGGTAAGTGCGTACTCCAAGAGAGGAGCTTGAAAGAAGCTAACATGCTTGCTTCTGCTCAGGACCCTGACTGTCCTTTCCTGTAAGGAATAGGACATGGGCACAGTAGAGTAAATAGAGGAGATATCCATGTGTTAAACTCCCAATGGAATTTCAGAAGAGAATGAAAGGAAATAAATGGTCTTAGATGCAATGGATCCAAAGCCTCTTAGACAGAGGTGCTCATGTTGGAACATGGGCACATCTGGAATACGTTGGGTTGGAACTAGATGATCTTTAATGTCCCTTCCAACTCTAACCATTCTATGATTCTATGTTCCTCTCTGAGAATGGTAGAGAAAAATGGTATAAGCTGTGGGTGCCATCAAATCCAGGTAGTTTTTAGCACAGGAGATGGAGGCTTGTATCTCCAGCATGCCTTCTAGCTTACCGGTCCAGCAGTGTGGCTCAAGGGCTGGTTGCAACGGCTGCGATCACTCATGCACTGCTCCTACCAAAAGGTGGTTTTGTTTGTATTAGCACCAGCTCTGACAGGGACCTGGGCGAAGAAGAGCTTTGTGTTTTAAGCTCAATCAGCCATGGAACAGAATGACAATGTTGTCTATCCGAAACCTCTTTTCCAGACACTGAGAAACTTCCAGTCCTACACAGAGTTTGACAATCCCTTTTTAATAAATCCTTTTTAATTTTAATTCTTAATTTTAAGTAACGAATACATTGAGGGAAAACCATGCAATCTTCCTGTTTTTTTTGCAGGGAATTATTATATAATCACAGGCAAATGGATATGCTGCCTTCCAATTCAATGCTTTTCTCTTTTATGAATCAAATGTCTCAACTTTTGTCATTTTCCATACGATGCTTTGGCTTGGTCAGACCATAAATACTCTCTGTTAATAAGATCACTTTGACATGTAAAAAATATTCTTTTCTTTCTCAAAAAGGGCACAGCGCAAATTGGAAAGAGCCTTTTTAGAGAAACTTGGTTAGATCTTACAAAAGGATGATTCATCTTTCTTGCCAGAAACTCCCACCTTTTCTGGGAAAAATTTCAAATGAAATGATTCTCATGATTTCGCTAGAATGCACACTTGAATTTTTCAGCCAGCTCCATTCAAAATGTTAGTGATGACCTGTAATTTTTTCTTCTGTCTGGAAGAAATGACTTTGTCAAAATGGAAGCTACAGTTACTTGTATGGGAAGAGAAACTTCCAGTAAAATTCTGCACACCAATTTATCAACAAAAGCCATACAAAACTGACACTAGACATATTCAGGCTAGAGAAAAGGCGCGTGCGTTTAGCACTAAGTGGGATTAACTATTGGAACTGTTGCTGCTGGGCAGGGTAGGCTCTTGATAATTTAAAGTATTTAAGTCAAGTCTGGATGCTTCTCATAGAGGCCTTCACATCTCACAAATAGCGGTCAGAGGCTTGGTGCTCAATTCATTGAGTCAAGTTCTCTGACAGCTCTCCTGCCTCAGCTTAGACACTTTCTAGACTGGTACCTGGATTCCTCTCCTTCTTCTATGTCCCCATCAGAGAAAAAGCTGCAAAAAAATCCCTCAGAGATAACAAGCCTAGTGTGAGGGACAGAAGGTGAAGGCTGATGTGAAGACATGTGCTGCAGATGTACTGAGGGTCCTGGGGGATTTTGGCTAAGGGTTCACATAGTGGATACCTAACCACATGGTCACAGCTTCCTCCGTGTGAGGTTGGATAGCAGCAGTTTGATAAGGTTTAGAACTGTGTGGGTTACCTGCCTGCTATGGTTTAGTCCTTTTGAGATGTCGTTTTGAACTGTGGCGGAAAATCTGAAAGATAGGGGCCAGGCTGGCTGGCACAGTCCTGATGGAGTAGAACGGCCTCCATGAGGGATTCAGTCTTTCCCATGGATGGACTCCTACACATTTTCCAGTAGAGCTGCTGATATCTCATAGTAGATGCAAGCTACAGACAGATGACCTTGCCCTTCTGGGCCAAGGATCCCACAGGAATGGCTTGTGGACCCTGAAAAGTGTGCTCTCCACAGGTGGAAAAGCACTGCTGTAGTAAGGAGGACTGTGTAATGGCTCAAACACTAACCTTACATTTGGAAGATTCATGTGATGTAAAACTTGCTGAACCTATTCTTGCAGGATCCCCAAATCCCTGCCCTTCCAATATAAGCTATTTATGACTCTGGTCTTTCTGCAAGCAATTGATTTCTACAAAAGAAGGTGCTCAGTGCTGTAAGTGACATTGGTGCACAGGTGCAATGGCGATGTACATAGTAAATAAATATTGCTAGAAGACGGGAATTCCAGTCCATGCAAAAATGAAGTTTCCCATTGATTTTGTACCTAAATCCAACTTGATAATTTTTTTGTTTGTTTATGTGTGTGTGTTTTTTTTTTTTTGCAAAGAGGAAGTGTGAGAGAAAGATGGAAGGCTCTCATAAGTGAATTATGAAAGAACATGTAATTTCCCATTATTTATCATTGACAGGTTGCTTGTTTGTCCTTATTTCATGCCCAAATCTCAGTGATCCAGCTGTTGAGCATTCACCTGAGACTCTGACTTTGACATCTGCCATGAAGTTTAAAATATTTGGGTTAGGACCCACCAGACTTTCCTGTTAAGATACCATTTCACTGAAAAATTGTTATGAATCTCAGTCATCTATGTCCCGAGTAGGTGACTATAAACCAGCTGAGAAGTAACAAACATATACACAAATCCGTAACAGCTACCATCATCTTTACTCTAGCTCCATTGATTTCCCTGGAGTTACGCAAAAGATAAAACTGATTCCAAAGTGGTGTTGATGAGTGGGTGGTCTGAGTTGGGTGGCTCAAGAAAGTGTTCCAGATCTCTGCAGGCCTTTATGCAAGAGGGAAACATTACGTCTTTGGCCTTGACTGCATTGTCACTCATACTGGTGTGATTGGAGAAGGATGTCACTGAGTCAGATTTATGTCTGAGTTACATGGGCGCAAGCAAGAGGAGGATTGGGCAAACTGTGCCTAAAGCCCCAATGGATTTGAGAGCCTTCTCCAGCAGCTTAGGTAGCTTTTCTTTCTATCCTTAGCAACACAGTCCTGATTAACCCTCCAAGCTGTGGTCAGTCACTTTGAGGACAGTTTGATTGACAGGATGTAACCTGCTAACGCTTTTCTCTGCATTGTCTAGTCCATTAGATCCTGGAGGTGGTTGGTTGGCTGTGTTGGTTTTTTTTTTTTAATTATTTTGTTAATTTATTTTTGATCTCTTGGATATTGTATACGAAAAAGTCAACTTGAGGAAGAGGCATGAAGTATTTCAACGTAAGTACAAAAATATGCATTGAGACTCCTCTCTTCTGTATCTTTAAAAAGATGTATTTGGGCAAGATGAACATTTTTGCTCCCTTATCAGATATACAGTAGAGTCCTCTTCCCATTCTGAAACTTCAAATGGACAATACGGCACTTGTCTCTGTATTGTCTTGTATTTCATGCAAGATTTTCGTGGAAGGCTCTTTCTTTACGTTATATACAGCTTCAGAAGAGCAGAGCTAACAGACCATCAAGGCTTGGGTGGGTAACCAACTCTATCACCCAAAACTTAAGGGACAATGTTGCTTTATGCTGGTGATCCCTTAATGGTCTTGTGAAATTATTCCCAAAGAAAATTAGCATTTGGAAAGTATATTATGATTTGTCTCGTATTTTAATTTTTTATGCTTCTTTCAATATGACTTAATAGCTTGAAAAAAGTAGAATAAATCCTTGGGAAGCAGTTAAATTTCTGGGAGTGCAGCCAGCATATTGTGGACCACCATTGGTCCAGGGACTACAATTTGGATAATGGGTTTGTTTGGAAATTATGCTGCCTCTGTCTGAAACCTCTAATGTGGGACCTACGGAGAAAAAGTTAGAGCCACCTTTGTGAAAGCTGTTGAAAATGAGAAATGAATTTATTTTTTTTCCCCTGGAAGATAGAGTGATGGATTGACTTTTAGCTGGGAAATAAATAAGTGAATAATTGCTTGGTGAAATATGTACATGGAAAGAATAAATCATATTGAAATCTTTGTCAGTGTGCATGGATACAAAAAAGCAGAGATTTGTCAAAATAATAATCTTTCAAATGTTGCCTAATGTCTTTTCTCACCTAGCCGAGGTTAAACTTCTGTTTATTGCAGGAGTGAATTTGCTGTAGTGCAAACCGCACAAATACTTCACTTGAGAATAGCATAGTAAGAAAATAATGGTTTTGTTCTAAAATGTGGAGAAAATCAGCGTTTACAGCTTTTTGAATGCTGCACCTCTGCAATCAATGACAAAATTCCCATTAATTACAGTAGTCAGCAAACCGGTTCTCCAAAGAATAGTTTGTGAGTAGCATGGCTATTTTCTTGGAACTAGAACTTTATTCAGCTGCTGCAAGAAATATAACCAGGAGCAAACCAAAGTAAACATGTTATTAGAAATACATCTATTGTTTTCTAACTCAGTTGCGAACGCTAAAAAATTTCTTTCTTGTGAGAGATTTTTTTGAAGTTGCCATAGAAAACTGCTATCAACGAAGACGTAATTTGGAAAGTAAATTGGATGTAGATTCTTGCAGCCAGAACCACCTTCCGCAACCTACAAGACAAGCTACTTTATTCCTTACTAACAGTTCAAGTGGTTTGCTGCCTATATGTGAGCAGTAACTTCTGATCAGAAGATAACATCTCTAAATGCCATTTTGAGAGTCTCCATTTGAGTTATTAAATCAAAGTGAACTGTGGAATCACTGTTCACATTCATGAAATAGTCATTTGTCATACTCATTACAGCCAATATTTTAGCAGTTGCAAATAGCATTAATATTTTTTTCCATGTCAAACCAAAGCTGTTTTTTTTTTTTTTTTGCATAGTTGTTTCATTCCACGTGGGGTCTGCATTTTTTAGTGATTGACTTCCAAGACAATGCATTTGATAAGGGCAAGCAAGAAAGAGTCCAGTCTCTTTTCCACTTGTCTCCATCGTGGCAAAGACATGGAAAACAGCTGGGTTCCAAAAGGTGGGGTTCAACCTCCAGACTTAAATGCCAAAGTCAGCTTAGCTTTAAAGGTGAAGGACTTTTGTCCTTTAAAAACGAAGGCTGCTCTGACACAAATTGGGCAGATCGTTCTCCTCACGCCTGTGCTTACCAGGCTGATTTAAAATTTTCCCACTGTTTAGCAGTAGTTCTATTTGAGGTCTTGCGATATTTCTTACCATTATTTGCGTAACTGCCGTGGATTTTCATGCAGATCGTGCCTTAGCACACTATGGCATGACCACAAGCAGCTGGTCTGAAACCAGGCTACCCTGCCCCTCGGTACACTCAGGAGCGGTTGTGTGCCACAATGTGCAATCACTACATGAACAAATTCAGTTTTGTTTTGTTTTTTGTTATGCACCAGTTCACAAGGTTAAAGGGTTACATGAGAATCTCAGCTCTCTTCTTGTAAAAATAAAACCGAAGTAATCACTGTCTCTGATAGTTTCAGAGAAAACCTCAAAAATATAAGCAAGGAAGACACAAAACTCGAAAGGATAACAAGGCACAAATATCAGCTTTTGTGGGTTTTGCTTTGGGTCTGACTCATGTTGTTTTGTGCCTCAGTGGCAACTGACACGGACTGAATTCTCATTGGCATCTGCAGGACAAGGATGGTTTAACTGTGAGGAGCAGGATTATGGCTGCTCTTCCTGCTGTGTTTCCTCGTATCCACCTGAGCCACTGAGTTTGTAACTCCACGTTGGTACAATCTGCTCTTGGTCAAGCATAGATGGTAAAACTGTTGTGAGGAAAACAAATTTTGCCACTGTGCTAGTCAGTCACTGATTCTGCATGACTCAAACCCAACTCTGTTTTTTCTTCTCTTGTAGTTACCTTTAAGCAAGAGGGATGACCCAGGTGCCTGCTGACTACCTGTCAACCACCAGCTCCTACAACTATGAGCAGCCCCTTCCCTCCGTGGCTCGGACAAGCACTGTCACCAAGGTACCCACAGCCAAAAAAATAACCTTCTTCAAGAGTGGAGATCCTCAATTTGCAGGAGTCAAGATGGCCATCAACCAGCGAAGCTTCAAGAGCTTCAATGCACTCATGGATGACCTCTCTCATCGGGTCCCACTGCCATTTGGGGTACGGACCATCACCACCCCTCGAGGAATACATTGCATCAGTGAGCTGGACCAGCTGGAGGATGGAGGGTGCTACCTTTGCTCCGACAAGAAATACGTCAAGCCTATTAGCATTACTTCTGGGGGACACAGACCAGGCCCTCCACGAAATGGTCGTCCCTCCAGTACTTTGAGAAGAGTAGCTCAGGAGGGCAAACTTGAAGATTATTCCTCACCTTTCACTCATCATGGCCCCAGAATACCCAAGAAAATCACTCTACTTAAGAATGGAGAAACTAGTTTTCGGCGATCAATTATCTTGAACCGCAGAAATGCCAGGAGTTTCAAAACGCTCCTGGATGAGATTTCAGAGATCTTGCAGTTCCCAGTGAAGAAGCTCTACACTGTTGATGGGAGGAAGGCAAGTATCTCTGATGCCTGGTGTTGGTCAGTTCTTCTAACAGGTGTTACCACATCAGCACTTGCTCTCCCTGTGATGCAAATCCTTTAGCTCATGGGGCCAATAGTTTACTCACATTACCTTAATCCTTTGGGCTTGTGTAGTTGGTGTCACATTAGTTACTTATCCATTAATTACATGAAGGAGTGATGTAGAAGAATCTTGTTCAGACATTCAAGAACTTCGTACTTCAGATATTGTTTGGCGTCAATGGGAGGCAACTTCTGACAGAAGTCCAGAAGCTCAGTGTTTTGCAGCTGGGTATAAAACCCTAAAATAACTTCCAGCAATGGAGTTTCCCACCTTCTCCTGGGAGGCGTGTCCTAACAGAGGCTTAGCTTTTCCATTCCTAACAACCTGGAATTCAACAGAATAAGATGGCCCTTAGGTAGCACCTTTAGGCTGCATAGTTCCTAACAGAACAGGGTCTTGCTCATGATGTGGGATCCTCAGCATCATGGTAATATAACTAATAAATGCATAAGTAATTAGGGAATGAGTGGGAGCAGGAAACACATTTGTATTGATGATTTGGTGAATGTGCCAATTGAGGTGGACTCCTGTAATAAATTCGGGGCATGATAACTCCTTTGTTCTTCTGTTCCCAAAGGAGTTTCCTGATGAATCTGAGATTCCCCTGATTTCTCCTCCATCTCTTTGTAACGTAGACTAACCTGTACTTCCATTTCTTCTGAAGAGGTCTCACATGCTAGCCTGACTTGTCCCTGGCAATGCAGCCAAGTGGAGCAGTCACCCTGCTCCTTGCCACCTTTTCCACCTTCACACTGCTGGGTGCCAGCTCCTCATGGGTAATGTTACAACCATTTGAGGTGGCACTTTCTGAACCAGATGACTGAAGTGACTTGGGTTCAAATGACTCACTATTCAGGAGGGGAGAAAAGAAATGGAGGAATATTTTTAAGGCAGACCGTTTTGACCTGGCAGAGGGACAGGTGCGTGCAGCCACGAAGGAAGGAGGGAGGGGATAATGGTGCCTTAAGCCAGCTTTCCTGACGGAGGCACCACATCGTATCATAGTGCTTTCTGCTGTGCCCAATGCTCTGGAAAGAGTTTGCTATTCTCAGCTGGAGGGTCCAAGGAAAAAGTCTTTCCCTAATATTCTACTACCACGGCTTTCCCAAGGCTACTGATCTAGAGACTAAAAGACCATCAGCCTGACTGCAGTCAGAGATAAGATGAAATGCCAGGGAAAGGACAGTTCTATTCCACATATGCCAGACAAGTGAAACTGCAATCTTGCTGAGAAACTGAGGGTCCTGCAGAAACTGAGGATTTATGAAAGGGGACCCAGGAGCAAGAGACAGAACTTAGCTATGGACAACCCGAGTGTGGCCTAGGATAAGCAAAATAGATAATTAATCTCATAGTATCATAGAATGCTTTGTGTTGGAAGGGACCTTCAAAGGCCATCTAGTCCGACCCCCGTGCCATGAACAGGGACATCTTCAACTAGATCAGATTGCTCAGAGCCCCGTCTAGCATTTAGAATGTCAGTGTCTAAATGTTTCTATAAGTGAGGCACGTGGCTAAGCTCCCATATAGCTGTTGAGACTAAGCTGACAATCCGTTGAACTTGGAGCTGGCCAAAGATAGGCGTCTAGAGGCCTTCAGAATCAGTTAGGTTCTTTTTTTCTAACTTCCATCAATTTATTTGCAAGGGGAAGTTTACTGTGTACCACAGCTACAACTATACCACTAAATTAAAAAGTGTTAGAGCAGGATCTCGTCCCTCTCTTCTCCATTGTGTTAATTCTTAAGATCTCCCTGATTTGGTCTTGGCCCAGAATAACCGTCTCCCAATACTTTAGAATCAGGGCCTGGAATGATTCATGGTAGGTGGTTTTGATGTGGCCAGCCTGCATTTGAACAGCCAGGCTGCTTCAGCTGACCTCCATTCTGAAGAACAGGGTCTGGCACTGCTTGTTTTACTACTACAAACGTAGCCAACTGAAATTATGAAAAAAAACCAAAACAACAAAAAACCAACAAACCCAGCCCTGCTGCCAAGGTACGTTATAATCTATGGATAAGTATTTCATTTTGTCACTGATATCTCCAGTTTTCAAGACTTGGACTCCTGTTCAATCCACATGGAGACAATAATCTTGTGTAGTGGTAGTAACTTCCTCTTCACTTCTTCCATTTTTGAGATTTTTCACCTATTTCTCTGAAGATTTGCCTTCTACTTCTTAATGCAGTCTTTACGTCCTCTTTGTGATTCTTAAATGGGTTTCCCACAATTTTCCTTCTGGTTGTTATAATGTCTTTTCTTCCTTGTCATTATAAACACTGAAACTTTAGCTGTGATATACAATAAATACGTGCTCAGTGAACACAATATCTTCATTATTACTCGACGTCCATCCTTCTTTCCATCCAAAGACACGCAGTTATCTTTTACATTTTCAGCTCTGCAGTGGTGATCATCCTGCATAAAGGTCTTTGTTGTCCCAGAGTGGGATCTCATCCCAACATGCAAAGACATGGCAAGACATGGCTAGAATGACATGGGTACTAACTGACCAGAAGTGGTCACTGTGCAGTATTTGAAGCTGATGGCACCTACTAAGTTTTACACGCTAACATCTTTGCTGACAGTTTGAGTGACAAGCTATGTAGGTCTCTTCGGGAGACAAGGTGTCAATAGCTTTGTCGCTTGTTTTGCAGCCCCACTCCCAATTCAGCCTTTGTATCGGGAAATGGTTCAGCCCAAGCTGCACATGAACATCACTTCAAAAGATATTGATGCTCTTTGTTGCAGCCAGATTATCTTTTCTGGCATGTCATAGAGTTTAAGATTATCCTTTATGTAGTGATAATGATATTTTCCACAATAAATCCCAGGGGTCCCGTAGAGATCTTTTCTCTCCGCCGCTTTTTTCTCCATGTTTTCCATCTGCAGAAAAGTGGGTATGGATCAAACACCATCATGTAATCTCTCCACAGTCCCTTGGGGTTCTTTTTTCGGATGTGAAAATTTTCATTACCATCTTGCCAATAGGCAGTTCATCTTCTGTACCTTACTAATTTAATTTGCGCTCCTTTTATTGTTATGTAGATTATCGCAGTGACGGGTGACTACGGATCCAACTTGATCCATGTTATCAGTTTACACATAGCTAGGAAATCTGTGATTATTAATATCTTTTTCGGGTAATCTTTTAAAGTGATTTTTTTGGCCATTCTTACTTTCTATCATTTACCTCTTGCTTTTTAACTGTTCATTACCACTCATTCAATGGTCATTCCTGTTAGGACTTCCTGGAGCTGTTACTCTTGTCTCTAGTGCAAAGCATTTAAACCACAGGAACATTCACTGTCTTGGGTTTTCCAATCTTTTCCTTTCATAGGGATTCTCTAATCCGTTTCAGCTCTTCTGTTTAAGTTTTCTTGTCATACCTCATCTTCAGAATCTCTGTTCCCTGCGCACAATTGGTTGTGTCCCAGAGTTTTCACCAGATACTGATGGTTTCTTTAAGGAGTGAAAATGGTGAATTTGTCACACAATTTGGGTGATGTCCTGGAATAACTTTCTGGTTATTTCAGCTGGTGCTGAAGATTAATTTTGACTGTACATCTTGCCTTTATACTTATGTTTGCATTTTCTGTTAGAGACAATGAAAGCGTGCCTCCGTTCTTCCATGACTATTCAAAGGTGTCTGGATGCTTCATACGTCTTGGGCATTTCCTTGTTTCTCATATTATTCTCTTTGAATAATAATTCAAATTAACTTTTACTAATTTTGTTGAATTCTTTCATCACATGTCTATGTCTAGCCTTATTACAGAGGCCACTATTTCTTGGAAAGGGGTCTGGGAGTGGGAGGAACAGTAACTTTTGACATTCATTCCCAAGAACTGACAGATTAGCTGAATAACAGTAAAATTCATTCCTAAGCAGTGTATCTGGACTACTGCATGGTTGACTTTGTATCTGTCAGGTTTTGAATAACATAATTCACAGCATTTAAAAGCAAGTTGACAATGTCTCTTCTGCTGGCAGTTTTTCCATGATCTCTTGAAAACTGGACACAAAAAAGGAAAAATCTCTCCTACAGGTGAATTTGATCTCTTGCATCAATGAAAGTGCTATTCATAGACCTGAGAGTGTTGTCCCTTCAATCTGCTTTTGTTTCCTTCTACCACTGTAACTCTAGGTCTAAACTCAAATCTGAAGTTAAATCACCTCTGCAACATAATGTACGATTGGCATATATCGTCCCAGTGGCTCTGTTTTAATTTCTTTACCATTTTGTGGAGTAAATCCAGAACACTTCAGTATTACAAGTCTTTTGTTTCCTATTATACCTTTATGTGGGTATAAACTTAGACACACGTGGAACAGGCTTGTTGTTTTGTGTTCCTTTCCTGTAGTATTGATTTGAAAAACCAGAGAAAAGTGTTTTCTTCCTTTTGTAGTCTACCTAGTCCACAAATGTTTCCAGTAAACCTCCAAGTTTAATTCAATCATAGCTCACAGAGAAATAAACTTTCTGGACTGCAAATCTCTCTGATTTTGCACATTGGTACGTTTTCTTCTCCAGACAAAACTTGTATCATTTATTTTTCTGGCCCTCATTTTATCTCATTTTTTTTCAAATTGGCTTTAGCCTAGAGGTTTTACCTGAAAAGGAAGAAATGCTAGTGATTTCATGAAGCCAATGAACCGAACTTATTACCTCTTTTTCATGGAACAAAGTCAGAAGAAGGTCGAGGGCAGCTGTGCAGAATCCTAGTACAGATGAAGTACATCCTAAGGCCACAGGTGGTGGTGTAGCATCAATATCCAACGGAGGCCAGCAGAATTCTTGCTTTTGTGATGACATGTATTTTGCTGTCATTTTGCCTTTTCTTGCTCCAATTTGTCTGCTCATTTACCTCTCATGGATTTTCAAAGTTACACTTTATGAACTTCCTGGGAAAGGCCAGTCTATTCACTGTCTGTTTCTTCTGTGGCCTGGATTATGGGGCCTTCGTTGCTCTTGGGTCAGAGACTCTTTCACTGCTATGAATTCAAAATTAACCTAGAATAATTATGCAAAGCTCAGGTCAGTAGAAACAGTGATTGAAAGATCCTGATTCCAATGATAATACAGATCCAGAGTGGTTCTATTGGAATTTACACATTTAAATTTTCTTTCTAACCCCTGAAGCCTTGAATGAGGTGAAACTAGTATTTTTACTCTTAAACATCAAGCAAACCGACTACTAGGCAGGAAGAGGTAGTCCCAGTGAAGTGAATGGGTGTTTGGACACTGACTTCAGCAGGGCCAAGAGCCTCTCTTCCCAAAATAAGCATGACTTTTGTTGTCAGTTTCTAAATCAAATTACTAATTTGATGAGTATAGGACTGGAGAGAAATTTAATTTGATTTTAGCTTAGACAAATCAGTTAAATTTTCAGCAAGTGAAAACTGTAAATCATATAGTTCTTTTCAGGTCAAGGCACTAGTTACCATTTTCCAGGTGATTAGCTGGCAAGAGTGCCCAAATAGAGAAATCTGTTACTTAGGTTAACATTGACATGTCATTAATTTGCCAGTGAAACTCTTCCGTGCCAGTTTACGCACTAAAAGATAAACAGGCCTGGACTTAATTAATCTAAATCTGATCATCTTTTTAGGCATTTAGGATGGGAGGTCATCTTGCCCGTTAACCTCTCTTTATTGACTATAGAAGAAGATCAGAAGACTGATTCAGATTAGTCACCTAAAATTAGGAGAATCAACTCAGGCCCAAGATTTCATACACTTGTTTTAAAGTACTACAGATATTTAAGTATTATCAAACATAAGACACAGGACTCTACATCTGAATATTACCTGGGTGATGAGACAGTTGAAAATTGCAGTTTTCCTAGGTTTTACTGGGGACATCAGTTCTACACTAAAAAAGAACCAGGTGTGCTACTAAGAGCAGATATCTCAATTAAAAAAGAAAAGGTAGAATGAAATACGTAGGTTATCTTCTCCATCAGACGGACTTCTCTGTTCTGGGAAGTTCTTACACAACCCAGTGGATTTTCTTTCTCCATGGCCTAAACCGTACAAGAGTGCACCTATGTGCAGATCACCACCGCCTGTCTCTGGGGAGGGAGGAATTCCTCTAGGGGCAAAGAGATCATAGAAAGGCCAGAAATCCTCATAGTTAATTAACCTATAAGAAATGATGTGTAGGATTACGTGAGAGCAACTGCACAGCAACAGAGGATTTCCTTTACGAATGGTAATTATCTAGGGTCCACCAGCTGAACAGTCATTAAGACTTCTTTAAGTCACAGGAACCCAGCAATATGACTGTCTCTAGTCACAGATGTCCCAGTTTCTGCACTTACTCTTGAATCACTAGGCCTTCCTTTTACTGACTGCCTTAAACTAAACCAAAAACAAATTCTTCCTTAAAATCCAATATTCCTTCTATGGCATTTGAAACCACATTGTGTTATGGCAAATAGTCTACATAGTTTATGGCTGCTGGTGGCAATTACCATGAGCTTCTCAAATGGGATTTATCAACCGTCAGAAGAGTTTTCCAAGGGATGTGGCTAGTTTTATGTTTGTTGGAGTCAGGCCAAGACTTAGATGTTTGTTTTTTTTTGCTTAGGCGCACTCAAGGCTGACCGTAAGTTGTTATATTTAATGAGTGAATCTGATCTAGTCTGTTATGTAGAAAGGCAGAGTAAATGACCAGAAAGACTCTCTTTTGCCTTAGACTCTCTAAGTGAGAACATTGTAGAACGAGCACCGCACGCAACCAAATTTCCTTGAGGGATCAGAGAATTACTGTGCGAGTTAATCAGGGGAGCAATCATGAGTTAAAGAATGCTTCCTCAGGCACCACTAACTGGAGACTGTAAAGGATTAGTTATTAGAAACTCCTTGGGGTAAGGACCCTCATTTTAATTCTGTGTTTGTGTAGAGTTTGGAATGAGACACACTAGATGCTGTGGCAAGACTGACCATTCTGGGTCAAATCAAGCCATCTTTGGCAGTGGCCAGCTGTAGCAGTCTTGGAGAAAGACAGAAGGGCAAATACGAAGGGATTCTTTCCCCAGTGTATCTTCCCAGTCTCCAGCAGCCCCTAGGCTAAGGTCTTCCTCAGCCAGGAGTAGCACCATGGGCTACAGCTATTCTAGTAGACAGAACAGTATCAGGGCACATACTGTGACCATGGCACCAAATGGCACTATTCGTACATATTCATACCATGTAGCCTCCGAAAGAGGGCCTAATTCCCACAGCCTCTAAAACTGGGTGGCCGCATTCAAGCTACTTCTTAGGAAAGGTCCCTGGCGTGTGTTAACTCCCAGATCTGCCCAGGAATTTCTTGGGAGAGCGCCAGTTGTGCCAGGCTTTAAAGGCACCAAAGACCACATTCAACAACTTAACAGTACAGGCAACTCTGTTCCAGCGCCCTGGGTCCAGAATTGTTTAATTTAGCAGTAAAGACAGAACTTTTATTTGTAGCTATTATTAGCAAAGGTACTGGCCTAACTACTATTACTAAATCGTTCTTGATGGTAACGAGTGCATTTACAGCGACCTTAGGGTACAAGGCCAGGAAACAGGCTTGTCTGACATATTTCCTGACTCAGATTTACACATCCATATAGCCATTTCTAGGACATCTGTAGACTGCCTGCAGGCATCCTCTAGGCCACTCATGTTTGGGCTGTCTACCAAGCTCATCTGTCTTAATGACAGGTGTCATCAAGACCCTGATGGAACTGTAAGAGGGAAATGGGATACATGGAGGCAAAGGAGATGGTTTAAAATGTGGAGTATATGTAAACAATAAGAGAAGAAAGGTGATAATTTCCCTCCTTGGGTTAGTTAATTTTTCTGGTTCCATGTTGACTTATTTGCTGTGACACTTGGTTTTGTGCTGTGTTGAGGTATGAATAATTGCAGCCAATTTCAGCCCCTCATCTGGTGCAAACCCTTGTTATCAAGTGAGCTGTGCCACTTTCCACCCACCATGTGTGTGACTCATAGCCTAAAAACAAACCACAGGTTTCAGGTTCAATATTCTCTGATTCCATGCCAAAACCACAATGACTCCGATGAGATTTACACAAGCGATCTGTAAACCTCAGCAAAACTTTCCATGAACCTGATCCATAAGAAGACTCATATCCAGGTGTGTTTTATGAACCTTTGAGATGCCCTGAAATCATTTGGCCCAGTGCCTTACAAGATGTAGTTAAATGGACCCCGTGTACTAGCCACTTTCTTATCTAACAGATACCAAATCTAATACTTTCTTATCTAACATACACCAAATGTAAATGATTCCCCTAGCCTGAGGAGATTTTGTTCTTTCAATAATAATGTAGCAAAGTGTAATTACTTTCTAATTCTTTTGAATTTAATCCAGGGCAAAGACATTTCCAATCCATATTGAGTATATGCAATAATATTTGTTAACATGATGCTTCTATTTATTCATTTAGCTAGAGTACAAAGAATAGCAGAATTCCACCCTCTCCTGGAAAAACTGTGAATTTTCTTTAAGTACTTTAAGTAGAAATCACTGTTTCTGCAAGGAATTTTTTGCAGGGGAGGCAGGGTTTTTTTCATAGGGAAATCTGTTTTTCTAAATTCAGATTTTGGAATTTTTACAAATAATTGGAGAGGAAAAGAGAGCATGTTTTGCATTTTCATCAATTTGCTTCTTCCTTTGGGTCCCAAACAGAGAATTCAAGGATTCTGCTGCAACTCTTAGCAAGGTCTGGTTCTCTTTCAACTCATATCTTTTCTGAAATAAATCCAGTTAAGGTCAGGGGAACTACTTCTACTGTGCAGAAGTGAACAGCTTTCCAGCTTTCATATTTGTACTATGAGCTTTGCAAATTGAGGCTGAAACCCCAGACTCAATAACAAGAAAACTCCTATTCAATCAAATCAGACGTTTCAGCTGGACATGTTTCTCCTTACGCCCTGAGCTTCTGGAGTCCACAGGTTTGACTCCATGATCTGGAAGGTCCCTTCCAACTTAGATGATTCTACGATTCTATGTGTCTATAGGGCGCAACGAAGCACAGTGCACAAATATTTATGCTAAGAGACACCCGGGATGGTGAGACTGTGGAACAATGCCATATGGATCTATGAGCTCGATCTAAAAGCAGTAGGGCTTATTATATACTCAGTCCCAGCTCCTACAGCTAGTTGGAACACATCTATGTTGTACTTCCCTCTTCTCCCCCGCAGCTTCCAGCGGCAGTAACTTTTCATCCATGGTGTAGCTATTGCCCGTATAAAAAGACTAAGTTTTGAGAGCTTCTGGTGATGGGGAAAAGCCTGAACTCATGAACCGTATCATTCCCACTGACTCAGTCACCACAAGGCTAATCACAAGAACCAAATGCTTAGCATTTTTCAAGACCTGTCAGTTTTTAAGCTAATCCTGCCCTCGTAGAGCATAAAGGCAGGCGACTGGGGTGGGGTGGATGTTAGTCTGACTCATGATTTTCAAATGCTGATGTTGGAGGGACCATATTTAATGAGTCTGGTGCCAAAGGAGCAGGTGGTGGGCTCTGATTCCAGTGAAGAATTGCAGCGTATCTTGAAGTTGGAAAATATCTGCAGCAAAAACTTTCAAAGAAACGCCTTCCTCTCTTCTATGTTGAAATTTGCACCCTTAACGGCAATTCTCTGTTTTTGTGGGTGATTTGCAACTAGAACAGTCTCAGACCCCATTTTTTGCTGACAGAGAGCGTGGGTAGGGAAAGGCCCATCAAAAGCTTGTGTATGAAGTCACTGTGATGTAGGGACCTCCCCAGGACAATCCAGCACTCAGTAGAAGTCCTTAGGAAGACACCCATAGTCTTCAACAGGAACCAGCTCATCCTCCACAGAGGCCGGAACTGTGGCAGCCCTCGGCCAGCCCTCGGCAGGCCTAGCGGCCTGTCTTCCAATCTGAACTGGGCTGTAAATCAGTTTCTTCCCCTTTTTGTCATCTTCTCTTGTTTCCCAAAAACTATTCTGCCTTTTTCATGCCTTTTTTTTTTTTTTTCAGTCTTTCGTCTTCCTTCCCCTTTATCCACGCAGTGTTTCTCTTCTGCTGCTACCCAAACGATTTCCAATGGCCACTGCAGTTCTGACTGCAGTATTTCTCCTGATCATGTTCATCTGGACTATTTCCAGGGCCAAACTCAGAACATTTTCTTTATGCATGTGCAAAGTGTCACACACTCACTCACAAAGGCATCTGTGAGTACTCCAGGAAAAGATGCCAGCAGTGCAATAGCTGAACATGATCTTTGCCTGTGGTTGACTGAGAAATCAGTGCAGTGCATTATTCCTCTGTCTTTCACGTATTTTACTTGGCTGTTTGAGTGCTTCATGGCCTGATTTCCAGATCACAACTCCCAAAGCTACCATTTTTCATGCAGCTTTACACAGTGGTCGAGACAGAAAACTAGACAGTTCATGTCTGAGCAGTTCTAGAAGATGCTGGTGTTTTTAAAAGTGTTGGTATGACAAATCATCTTATACTGCTGCGTTTCCCCATACGACGCAATGGACTGGCCCATATTTCCATGATATAAACATCAAATAAAGGTAGCAGTGTGTAACACTGGCATCTGTCCTGCTTCCTGCATGTGGATTTTGAGACCTGAAGTTTGATGAGGTGTGTAGGAGACCATGTGAGCTTTGGTGTGCTGTGGAAGAGGAAGGGATGCTGCCTTCTCTCCAGAGTACTCTCCTCTGGACTAATCGTTTGGGTGCTACAGAGGATTAGATCCATTTCTATGCAATAGTTCCCTAGTTTAGTATTAGCTCTTGTTCTGCGTTCCTTTTCATGTGACGGGGAGAACCTTCTGGCTGCTCGTCAAAAGCACACCCATGACACATCCACCAGCCTCTCCACAGATGGGAAAAGATGTGGTAGGGCATGGGGGAGGTTGTCCATGCTGATGTTAGAGAAAGTGAGGTCAAATAATGCACTTTCCTATACCTTCCACCTTCTTTTCTTCCACTAATTTGCTAATATGTATGTGGGCAGGGAGGGGCAACACCCCGTGATTCACCTCCTGACCAACAGATTGGCATAGCTTTAAAAAACCACTCCCCAGAAGAACCACTCTCTAATTCCTCCAGTGCAAAGTTTCGGGGAGGGGAGGGCAAATGGGCACTTTGCATAAATAAAATGCAAAATTCATTATTGTTAAACTGAGATACCCCAGTTCAGAGCCTGGATCCCCCTGGATTGAACGTAGTACAACTACAAAACAAAAGGGCTGTTCGCACTCCAAAGAGTTGTAAATACGAACGAAAGACAAAAGGGAACAGATGAAAAAGCACGAGGAAACGAGGCCATGAGTCAGTATGATAGGCGGTGAACTCAGCCCGTTAGCCTTTTCTTGAACGTGTCTGTTACAGGCTTTTCCTGTTTCTCCCTTGCACCTCTGCGTTTCTTTGGAAGGTGGATTAGCTTATGGGCTTGTGATCTCAGCCATCTCTTGCTTTATTTCCCCATTCTGTCTTGCTCTCCCTGACTCTTTCAAGTGTCTTTGGCAGAGGAAAAACAAAGGGTATTTCCTATGTTTTACCTTCGTCAGACACTAGTATCTATGTTCAGCTTCTCAGGTGAGTATGGTTTACAAAGATTGTTTCTTCCCTTCCAGGGCCAGAGGACAGCATATTCTCCACAACAAGCAACAGATTACTTATTTTAGAAACAGAATTATAGAATCATTTTCGTTGGAAGAGACCCTTAAGATCATCAAGTCCAACTGTTAACCTAGCACTGCCAAGTTACCACTAAACCATGTCCCTCAGCACCAGGTCTACACATCTTGTAAATACCTCCAGGGATGGCAATTTAACCACTGCCCTGGGCAGCCTGTTCCAATGCCTGACAACCCTTTCCAGGAAGAAATTGTTCCCGATATCCAATCTAAACCTCCCCTGGTACAACTTGAGGCTGTTTCCTCTTGTCCTATCACCTGTTACTTGAGAGAAGAGACCGACCCGCTCTGGCTACCCCCTCCTTTCAGGGAGCTGTAGAGAGCGAGAAGGTCTCCCCTCAGCCTCCTTTTCTCCAGGCTGAACACCCCCAGCTCCCTCAGCCGCTCCTCACCAGACTTGTGCTCCCGACCCCTCACCAGCTCCGTTGCCCTTCTCTGGACACGCTCCATCCCCTCAATGTCTTTCCTGTAGTGAGGGGCCCAAAACTGAACACAGTATTCAAGGTGCAGCTTCACCAGTGCAAAGTACTGGGGAAAATCGCTGCCCTGGTCCTGCTGGCCACACTGTTCCTGACAGAGGCCAGGATGCTGTTGGCCGCCTTGGCCACCTGGGCACACCGCTGGCTCATATTCAGCTGGCTGTCGACCAACACCCCCAGGTCCTTTTCTGCCAGGCAGCTCTCCAGCCGCTCTGCCCAAGCTTGTAACGCTGCATGGGGTTGTTGTGACCCAATGCAGGACCTGGCACTTGGCCTTGTTGAACCTCACATCATTGTCCTCGCCAATTAATCCAGCCGTCCAGAACCTTCTGTAGAGCCTTTCTACCCTCAAGCAGGTCAACACTTCCACCCAACTTGGTGTCGTCTGCAAACTTACTGAGGGTGCACTTGATCCGCTTGTCTAGATTGTCGATAAAGATATTAAAGAGAACAAACCGCAGTACTGAGCACTGTGAACACCACTTATGTCTTTCTTTTGTTTTGGTGTTGATGACGTTTTACTATTAATTGTGTTGCAGTAGCACCTAGAGGTCCCTGCTGAGATCACAGCCCCTTTGTGGTACATACTGTACAGTAACATTAAAGGATCCAATCCATCCAAATCCATCCAAAAAGACAGTTTGGAAGAGAGGATGCCCTTTTACTTCCACCAGTGGAGTTTAAAGTAAAGTCTATGAAACATTTTTGTTGGAAAGAACATTTAGCTTTTTTGAACCAATCCATACATGACATATCCCACCATGACAGGGAGTTTCTGTGGTATGAGATAATGAAGTATGCAAATAAACATAAGTTTTACTGCTTTGAAAAATCACAATTTTATTGTCAGAAGTGAAAAGACTTCAATGAAACCTAAAGACATAGCTGACATCTCCTTGGAAGAGTCTGTGTATATAGGTTCAAAGCACAGCAAATTACAATTTTTTTTCACAAGGCAGCACCTGATCTTTAAGACAGTGGTCTGTGGGCCAGAAGTTGATTGATACAAACAAAAAGACTTCAACAAAGACAAGTTTTGGCAACAAATTTTCTGCTTTCTGGTCCAGAACTTCACTCCCAGCCTCCATAATTCTCTTGGTTCCTGACCCAGAGTCTGTAGAGGTCAACAAGTTTCTCTCCTTTGGTTACAGTGGGGTTTGGATCAGGTTTTACAGTAAGATTGAGAAACTTAATTTCATTTTCAGGGATTATGCAATAAAACTTTGGAGTCTGTTTCAGCCCACCAAGAGCAAACTGCTAGAGAATGTTCCGTGTAAATTTTGCTTAGTTGATTTTGTCTCTAAATTTCATGGGTACTCAAGAATCTTGCTGTGGCAGCCAGAGGGAAGTGGGGAATCTGTTTACCAGAAGGATTTCCTTACAGGCTACTGCTCGGAAAAGATAATGGCATCTCTGAACTTTAATGTCGGAAAAAATCTGTGCTGACCAACCAGTAACCACCATTTTCTTTCACTGGGGCATTTTCTGATCTACCCTCCAACTTAAAAGAAAGCATCACGGAATCACAGAATGGCAGGGGTTGGAAGGACCCTCTGGAGATCATCTAGTCCAACCCCCGGCCACAGCAGGGTCACCCAGAGCAGGTGGCACAGGAACGCGTCCAGGTGGATTTTGAATGTCTCCAGAGATGGAGACTCCACCACCTCTCTGGGCAGCCTGTGCCAGGGCTCTGCCACCCTCACAGCAAAGAAGTTCCTCCTCACGTTTAGGTAGAACTTCCTATGGTCAAGTTTGTGCCCGTTGTCCCTTGTCCTGTCCCTGGGCACCACTGAGAAGAGCCTGGCCCCATCCTCCTGACACCCACCCTTTAAGTATTTATAAGAGTTGATAAGATCCCCCCTCAGTCATCTTTATTCCATATCAAATATCTGAGGTTTTATTGCTGCTTTAGAATGAAATACATCCCACCCTACTGGCATTTATTTTTCTCCACTGATTGTGACAGCTAAGGCAGATAAAAACGGCTACCTTCTACTCTTTGGGTTTCACCACACTTTTCCTCAAGCTGTTGTCCATGTGAAAATAACAAACACCTTTCCTACGACAAAACACAGAATCTCATTATTGCTGAGGTTGGAAGAGGCCTCTGAAGATCATCTCATCCGAACTTCTTTTCAAAGCATGGTCAATTACAGCAAGTTGTTCAGGTGTCTAACTAGGTTTAGGTTGTTCAGGTGTCCAGGTGGGTTTTGAATATCTCCAAGGATGGAGACTCCACAACACACCTGAGAAACCTGTTCCAGTATTTGGCCACCCTCACAATGAAAAAGGTTTTTTCTTATGCTTAAATAGATTTTCCTGTATACATAAATAGATAAATAATCCAATACAACAAATGTCAGACAACAACGCCCTCTGAAGTCCTGGGTTTTCACAGGCTGCAAGCAATATAAAGGGCCCTTTAAAATAATTTAATTATTACTATAGACTCCCTGCTTCAGGCTAGACCTATAACGTTTAGCCAAACGTGCTCTATTCCTGTTTTTACTTATATTGGGATTATGCCACAAGTGTTATTATACAGCTAAAGTTAAAAACAACTGTATTCCTAAAATAGCAATTAATAGCAGCAACTCATTGAAATAATATGGCCTTCAAGAAGGAGCACAGACCTGGGACCTTGGAGACCGATATTCAATATTCAGCTCAGATGATGTTTCCTGGTCATTTTGGCTGGAGTTAATCTGTTTTAGTTTAGATGTCTACATGCCTCCTAATCATTACAAGGTGGTCTTATACCAGGAGAGAAAAAGGCATCCCCAGGGCATGATTGGTCTCACACTAGGAAGGATGTCCAAAACAGGAATTGCACTTTCTACACGGACTATACCACTTTGGTTGACCAGCTCAGTCCTACACTTTTAGATGTCCAAAATCTAAAGCAAAATCTAATTATTACCTTCCTGTCCTTTATTTTCAACATTTACAGGAGGATGCCTGTTACTCGTTTTTCACAACTTATCTAAGGGAGATGATGACAATATGTACCTGTATAGAAGTTGCTTATAAAATTTCTTCACTGAAAGTTCTCAAGCATTGGAACAGGCTGCCCAGGGAAGTGGTGGAGTCACCATCCCTGGAGGTATTTAAAAGACATATAGATGTGGCACTTAGGGACATGGTTTAGGGACGGACTAGGCAGTGTTAGGTTTACAGCTGGACTCAATGATCTTAAAGGTCTTTTCCAACCTAAATGATTCTATGATGCTATAAAAACACTGTACAAAGCCTAGGTCCTAGAATAAATGACTGTAGAGTAAGGTAACTCCTGAGAGCTAGACTAGACATCTCATCCTTGAACTACATCTAATACACAGGATTTCACACTGTCCCCTCTGGCAGAACATTCCCACCCCTTACCCATCCTGAAGAGCAATTCAACATCAGTTTATTTTCTCATAATTTAATCAGATCTTATATTTTATGTCTTCATCTGGGGCTCATGTATTTATGAAATATGCGTCTTCGTTTTGCCATGGTATTATGGCCAAATCTTGCAATCTGATCTCTCAAGCCACTTCACCAATTTTCTGTTTGATGTCCTGTTTCCTCCCCCAGCATGAAGATCAATGGCAGAAAGTGCATGGAAAATATAGTTTCACAAGTCGTAATATCTCTTTGTCTAGTGGTTGTTATGTCCAAGCAGAAGAACAGAATCACTTCTCTTGCAGGATAACAAAAGAAAGCTCCCAGTTTTTATGTTGTTTCCTAGTTGTAAGCAGTGTGATGCAGACTTCAGAAAGGCCCAGGGAAAGTCTGCCACTGGTTGAAATGGGGCCAATATTTCCCTCAGCACATTCAGGAGCAATAGTAGAGGTTGTCATGTCTGCAGGCTCAGGATCTGATCCCTTCACATTAGAAATAATTTGTATATATGGCTTAAAAAGAAGCAAATCTGAGAAGCAGCGCATGGACCTCATCGTGGGATGCACGGAGCGAGCTGCAAGTGGCTAAACACCTAAGAGGGGACACACTGTTTAGACATAATTTAGCACTAGTAAAAAATGCCATTTTGATTGCCCTGAAGACAGATGTCCTCTGTATAGCCCAGGCAGTGATGTGTTGTTGAGAGGATGGGATTCATGGGGCAGCGTGGGATTCAAAGCTCTTGTGCTGAGCAAACGGAGAAGAGCTGTTATCCCAAGGCCGCAGCACTGCGCTGCCCTGACAGAATGGGTGTTGCATGAAACCAAGAGAAAAATCATTTGTTTAACAGTTAGGAAACATTAAGTTGTATTTACAACTACCAAAATGTTTTTAACAATGAAGGACTACGAGGTGCTAATTTCTCACATTTAGATGGATTTCTATAATTATTCATTCAAAGTGATAAAACTTGAGTGATATTAGGAGGGAGAGCTGTGTTATAGGTTTATATATGTATATATAGGCATGAACACTGCTAAAGAGCTGATGATGCCGGAAATACTACATGACAGGCCCTTTATTTTAAATCACGCAACACGGGTGTATTCCATATGAAAGGATTTGGTCTGTGCAGTACATATAAATTCATAACTTGGTTGGCTCAGCCCCATTGATTCCTGAAGCCGTGTCACTGGCACCATCTATTTTCTGCACACACAGCACAGCAGTGATGAGTGCGATTGAAGTATCTATATACAGACACGGTAACAAGTGAGGAAACGTCCTGGGAAAAAAATAGCTTTCACTGAAAAAATGTCCTTTACAAACAGAAATGCTTCCTAAACTTAGTGGGGGTTTAAAGACAATTTGTTTTATGTTAAGGTCGGAAGAGATTTCAAGTCTATTTTTCTTTCTTCTCTGCCTCTTTTTCCTTTCCTCTTTCTCCTTTTTTACCTTCTCTTTTTTTCTACTTGTATGAGGACAGGGCAAAAGTTTTAACTAAAGGAATAAAACAGAAAAGAAAAAAGAACAGGAAAGTAGAGAAGGAAAAGAAATATACAGGAGTCAAAAATCAACTAAAAATATTTCATTTATTAATTTATAGACTTTATGTTAAGTTTTTAAGTGAGCTAAAAAGATGTTTCTTTTAGAAACATATGGATCAGAAGTGGATTTATTGACAAATGATAGACACAGAAAGACTAAGATTTGTGGGTTTTTCTCTGTTTCTGTTTCACGGTGCTCACCATATAGACTCAGCAGTTTTGTTGCTTTACACACAGTAAAAGCTTAATGTAAGCATTAGAGAGCAGAGTCTCTTACTGCGGGTTTTTATAGCACCAAACTCAATGGGTTCCAGGTTACAAGTGTTGTTAGAGCACAAAGTAAATAAAAAAATAGTGGGAAGAGGATGGGATTTTCATGTATTCCCGCTAAAGTTGATGCCATACGCTTTACTGCAAGAAAAATTACCAGAAGCGTCTAACCAGATCTTGAGTGTGATTCTGTCTGTTTCTGTCCTGTTCTTTCACCCTCCATGCGTTCACTCTTCTCTTACTTGCACAAGATCCAGCACTATGATCATAGTCCCTCTCAAAGCCCTGGTGGTACTAACTCATCTCAGAAAATTCCAGGGGCATTTCACAAATGAAGGGCTCGGGTTCTACAGGAAACCTGATTCTGCATTCTTTTCATATAGCAAAATTTAAAGAATGAGGTCCTTTCTTCATGCTCAGTTATGCCAGGCACGTGTGACAACTGTAGAACTGTCATCACACCTCCTCTGAGATTTGTTCTCTTCCATTATCGGTTGCTAGTTAAAGGGCTGATGATTAAGTGACACAGTGAGGTCAGGGTGCATCTCTCAGGCAAGATAGCACTCAGCCCACCACAGGTGCTAGCCAACATCTTGGTAGCCCATTGCATGGTCACTTCTTATTGGTGAGTCCCCATACGTTCTAGAAATGTTCTTCTGATGTAGCAGCCTGAGGAGGAAGAAACATCCTAGCTGGATTGTGGGGACCCCTGACAGCACAAAGCTGCCAGATGTTGTCCACTCTAAAACCCTCTCAGACAGCAAGAGAATATTCTCATCCTTTTAGAAGCCAACAAGTGGTTTACCTCGCAGCTTAACGGCAGTCTTACGAAGAAGGGATTGCAGAAGCAAGATGGAAGAGGGGTCCAGGCTTTGTCTAGCCAGTGCTCATCACAAGACTGATTCCCGCTCCTTTAGATCCTAGGTAAAGGTTGTATTTGGGTAAAAGTGACTTTCTGCCGCATCTGGCCCTGCTCCCTGTTACTAGCTCCAGCTGACATGAAGGACTTGGTGTGTAATCCAGAAACAGGTCGAGGTGAAGATGGAGAGGCAGTGTGAAAGCCTGTGTTCCCATGGAGGAATGGAGAGCCCTTCACAGACACTGAGGGACAATGTCCCACATTGTCCAGCACTGAGGCGATACTTAAGGTAGTATTTGAGACGCTATTTGGGGTAATATTAGGGGAAATCACAGTTCTTGTCCCTTCCTGAGCAGAAGGAAGGGAAATGGTCAATCAGGAATGTAGCATTTACCAGGTAATAATTGCTGTCCCATACAGGAATTAGAATTAAAGAGTACAATTCTCTGTAAGGGAAACTGAAAAGCCTCCAGTTCCACCCCATTCCTCATTAACTCATTGATTATGCCTAGATCTTTTCCAGAAGATGTAAAACCTTGTAATGAGCGAGATATTATAAGTGGGGGTTGGAACAAGAGGATCTTTAAGGACCCTTCCAACCAAAACCATTTGATGATTCTATGATTCTGCATCTTCTTGCTTAGGCAATCTCTCCCACCCCTTCCCTATTTTAGGAGATGTGATTAAAACATAGTAGACCTTCACTTTCAATGGAAGAATGCTGCACCGAAGCCTTCCGACAGGCTCTGCTAGACCCTGAAGTTCTCCAGAATGGTGTCTATTTTATTTTAGTTGAAATGTCAGTTGATTCTGGGCCTGGAAGAATCTAGCTCTGCTGTCAGCTCACGGTGATCAACCTGCTCTTCTCTTTCTAGATCGACAGCATGCAGGCTCTGCTCCACTGCCCCAGCGTGCTGGTGTGTGTCGGCCGGGAGCCATTTAAACCTCTATCGATGGAGAATTTGAGGAAACACTCGGTGGAGAAGTTGCCCGACCTGGCTCCCCGTTCCAATGGCAACAATGTCAATGAAAACAATGACAGTAAGAAAAACTCCAGAGCGTATTTCACGGTCACCTCCAGGCCTGTGTCCCACAACGTGGGGATTACAGGCACCTATTGTACAGCCCCAAAGTGCAGATTTCATGTGCAAAATGTACTTCCCTCTCTCTGCCTCCCAGGCCTTTCCATCCTCCCCTTCTTTTTCTCCGGTTTCCTTCTAGGATTTCCTCCCTACACCCTCCAGTCTTTCTTTTACATGCTCCCCATGTCTGGCTCACTTCCCTTCCTCTTTCATATCTCTGTGTCTCCTTTTCCTTCCAGAACTCCCTCCTTTCCTGTGTCTGCCTCCAAGACTCCCGAAACCCTTGAGATTTCCCACGAATCCTCTATCCCCTGTTCTGTCTGTCATATAATGCCAGCACTTCTGCGTTTGCCTGCATCAGAGGATGCCCTATTTTTGTCGGCAGGAGACTCAGTTTCTCCTGCAGGTAACAGCTGTGGTGTAGTCCTTTGGGAACAAACATGTTTTTGTGGAAAAGTTATGTTCAGGAAGGAGTATGCTACGGGTTATTCAGAATGATATTCCTTAGGCACTTCAACGTGAGCTATCTAAGGTCACAGGTAATTAAGCCAGCCACCTTTGGCAGCCTATGAAGAGAAAGTTCCCATTTCCAGAGGGTAATTCATCTCATCTATATTAGGGATTTGTTTTAGGATGAAATGAAGTGTCCTCTGGAGGTGCACCTGTTTCTCTCCATTGTCCATACCAGGAGCCAGGAAAGTTTCACTCATATGTTGACAATTAATTGCAGAAACTTAAGGACAGAGTCATCCCAACTCACTGCTTGAGACACAAAATACGGGAGGGAGCAGTGGGAACAAACTGAAACTCTTTGTCCATCAAGAAACTCAACAAACATGTCAGTTCAAATGCTTATCTAACCAGCTGGAAGCTATTTCATGTGTTATTGATCTTGGTTGGTGTGCTCCCTGTTCAATTCCTCCTTCCTAAAATGCCCTCCACTCATCTGTATCTCCACATGCCCACAGAGGCATGTGCTTGTGTAGATATATAAAAGTAACCTTTGAACAAACATATGTATTAGAAACAAGATAGATGCACATCTTGCAAGACAGCATGGTAGCAATGTACTCTGCTTGAAATGAAGGGTCTGGGACCTCAATAAATCCATGCAGATCCCTGCACTGGGCCTTAGAGATGTTCTTAGGATTACAATTCTTAAAAGTTGCTTACTATCACTGATTTCCCCTGTAACTACCACTATTTCTCTTTGTAACTATCACCAGCTTACAATTCCTTTTCTGTTTGTTCTTTATGTTTTAATAAGCACAACAATTATTCATAGCAGCACATCCCTGCAGGGACTGAGTGCTGCTCTGGTCTACACCTGTGTTTCCTGGCATGTGAGTGGAGAAGTGGATGATGCACAATAAATGCATGACACTTGACCTATAGTTAGAGGAAGAGGGTGAATTCTGCATCTATTTTTCCCCGACTGAATAAGAAGGATGAAAACTTGCGTGGTCAAATAAAGGGATATTTGCAATGTGATAAAATACAGAAACTTTGAGAACAAGTTGCTTTGTAGATGTATCTTTTTCTTACTGACATGCACATAACACAACAAAAAAGTGCTTCTGCTTCGGTTTAGATTTAGAAAAATAATAAAGTTAAGGTATAGAAGATTTTAATGTAAACTATTAATTCAAAACTTAACATTGATGGCCATCATTTAGTCAAAGATAAATTTTCAAATTACGTAAATAAGCATAGGCTTAGCTTTAATGGGATAATATCAGTATTCACTAGCTTGAGGGTTTAATCTATATATTTTGGGTCATCTTTATATGAGTTAACATTTCTCTCCATCTTTCTTTTCTTTACGTATTTCAAACTCCAGTGAACTTTGGACTGAAAGCCAAAAAAAGTGTTATCCATCCACGGTCATCATCAAGCAATAGGTCAATGAGATTTTCTTTATCATCAGAAAAGTCATTTCCTAATGGTCTCGCTGCCTCACCGGATAATGGCGCACCTTTCGCAAACAGTTGCTCACATCCAAAACCTGGGGACCTGGTCCATTCCTTGGTCAACGACGACATAGAAAAACGGGTACATGTGAACAAGGATGGCAGCCTGTCTGTTGAGATGAAGGTTCGCTTCCGCTTGCTAAATGATGAGACTTTGCAATGGTCCACCCAGATCAAGAAGTCCAATCTGATGAACCAGATGCCTTGTGAAGAGTCAGGTGTCGAGGACAGTGGAGTAGACCCCATACAGAAAATGAACCCAGAAGCCAGCTCAGAGGCAGATGAGTCACTATATCCTTGTGATATTGATTCTTACATGTCAAAACTTGAGGAATCAGAATGTGATGAGGCTCATTGTCATAGCTGTGGGAAGAAACACCAGGACTATGACATTTGGAAAAATCCCATGCACACATCCCAGAGGGATGAGCCCAGTGTACGAAGCACCTGGCACACACGGTCATCATGCTCCAGCACATCTTCCCGGAGGAGAGTAGTCCACAAAAAAATGGCTTCTGTGGATAGCCTCCACACCACATCCAGTGAGGAATTCTCTGAGCACATTGTGCAAGAGTCTTCATCCTACTCAGAGACTATAGAGAACAGAGTGGCATATCGATCCATTAAAAAGTGTAGATGTCGAAGTGATTTGTCTACGGGTGCTTCCAATGGAGAAGACCAGCAAGAATACACTCGGACAAGCACGAGTAATAGTCAGAGACCTTCATCCTTGGGCTTAATGTCACACTCAAGCTGTGAAAACAACCTGGATACTCAAGATGCCCCTGAAGACCATGAAGCCAGCAAAACCAATTCACAAAATGAAGATGAAAATTGTTGTGAAGTTTCGTCTATGAAGTGCTTAAAGGATGACGTGGAAGAGGTTGAAAGCAGCAGAGTTGGGAGTGTCATGTCAAGATCATCTCTGCAGTCCAGACAGAGCAAGAAGAATGTATGTGAGGAAACAAGTAGCGTGGGTAGGAGCATGTCCTCATCCAGCCTTCAGAAGGCCAATCAAGAAGATGACACTAAGTGCTCCACTCCTGCCAACAGTGTCCACAGCAAGTCTAGTAACCGTACTACACCAAGAGCAAAGAGTGAACAGGATGACCACTCTGACGACAATGCAGTGGTCTCTTCCTTCTCCAGTGAGTCCTGCCCTAAGAAAGAGACTGAAGAGGTTGAAGCAGAACAAGAAGAAAATGAAATCAGTGAGGTCAGCTCAGTGTCAGCAAAAACAAAGCCCAGCCAACCAATAAGAGATGAGAGCAGTGAAGGTGAACGATGTTCTACACAAGGAACCCCCCATTCCAGAGCTAGTGACAGGAACAGCAAGAGAAGTGACAGTGATGAGATCGTTCCATGCAATGCCTCTTGCTCTTCCAGAGGATCCCAAAGGAGCAAACACAGCCATATTCATTTGGATGCACAGTCTGAAATGTCTGTGTCTTCACTTGGGTCTACTCTGAATAAAAAGAAGAATTCCCTACATGCAGATGATCTGAGATCATGCAGCAGGGCATCTAATTACTCCAAAAGCTCATGTGAAATCAAGAAAAAATCTATCAGAGAGCCCATGTCTCATAACTCAGGATCTTTTCACTCAAACGTTTCATCTATGAGTGAAGCAGAGCCAGTTGCAGGTTTTCCTGAGGAGAAAAGCTTGAAAAGTACCACTGGCTACAGTGAATCCTCAAGGGGATCAAAGAAGAGAAGCCATAGAGAAGAAAATAGCAAGCCATCGTCCCTCTGCTCAAGTGTTTCAAGCCCCAATGGAAGACCTGGAGAGGGACAACCCAAGATGAATTCAGAGGCTGCTTCTTCAAGACAAGGAAGTATGAGTGAGAGTGTATGTTCAAACCGTGACGTCTCAACTGAGACTGGGATTAGGAATGGAAATGCTGCAAGTGTGTCTTCAAGAGTCACTTCAAAGTCAGAAGAAAAAGATAAATGCTTGTTGACACAGATATCCCAGGAAAGCGATGATAGGTGTTCACAATCAAACATATCTCAATCTTCAAAATCAAGGCAGGTAAAATCTGGACATCTTCGTGTGAAGATGTCGAACTCCAGCCGAGCATCATTGTCTGAGACTCTGTCAGTATGTAGTTTGCATTGCCCCGCCCCACCAAAAGGGAGGCCAAACAGCAAAAAAATACGGTCAACCATGCTGAAGAATTCCTCCATTAGCAGCATAGGTACTGAATCAGTGATGGACACAGGAAAAGAGCAGAAAGAAATTATAGATTCCTCCAAAGCAACTTCCTATGGATCTAAATCAGCTGCAACCGAAGTAAATGATCAGAAGAACGAAGAGATTGATGACTCTTGCAACAGAAAAGTGGATGAAGAATGTACGGACATGCATGAGGAAGGGAGTGATTTAATGCCATCTACTCTACCAAATACATCTCCAGAAGAAGTTGTGCAAGAATGGCTACGTAAAATCCCTTCGGAAACATTGCTTATGAAATACGAAATGGAGGATGGTGCAGAAAAGGAATGTATAGAGGCAACCACTGAGGTATCGTACTGTACAAATGCCGAGGAAATCTCAGAGGATGAAAAAGCTGAGAAAAAGAATGTGGAGGAGGCTGAAAATGAGGCAAAGGATGAAGTGGGAAAAGAGACAGAAGAAGGCACTGCTATTAACGAAGAGGCTGAAGAATGCATGAATCAGGAACAAATCTCTGAGGTTGTGTTTGAAGCTGCCGAGGCCGACCAGGCAGAATGCAGCCAGTCAGTTACATCCAGCCATAATAACAACAGAAGAGACCTGCCAACTTCTGTCCAGACTTCTGTCCAAATCATGAAGGCCTTGCTCAGTTCAAAACATGACACAAAATTTGACCGATCAAACAGTTTGCCTGAAGTGTCCCCCACTATGGGGAGAAAACTGAGTAACTCTGCCAACATTTTGATTACTTGTCTTGCCAGTCTCCAGCTCCTTGACGAAGAATCAGAAGATCCATCAGATAAATCAAAACATTTGAATAAGCCAAGGTATATGGAGCTGCTAAATATTTTTCAAGCCCTGTGGTTTGGATGCACAGCTGAAAAAAGTGGTCCAAGTTCAGGTCAAGAGACAAGTGAGCAGGCAAAGACATCCTCCGGGTTTAAAATCCCAAAATCTAGGGAAGTAGGTTATGACTTCACTCCCATGTCCTCCTCTGGGGTTGATGTTGGCAGTGGTTCTGGTGGCTCAGGAGAAGAGACTACAGCTGGTCCCAAGGACTGCACTTCAATGGCGCAGAAAATGGCTGAATTCAAATCAGCTGGACAAGTGGAAAATGTAGAGGCTGGCACTGAACTGACTGAAGTTGAGGAACAAAGTAAAGAGGAAGTGCAGTCAACCCGACCTTCGACAGCCTGCTCAAAATCAAAAGCTGAGGAAGAAGAACAGCTTACTAGAGAGGAATCTCTAATTCAGGAGGCAGAAGAGAATAAGGAGGATCAGTGCAGTAACTGTGAAAATGCTCAGGAGGAAGGGGGAGAAAATGAAAATGGAGAACAGGAAAACGGAGAAAATGGAAATGAAAAAAACAGCAAATTAGCTGAGAATGGAGAACAAGAAGAAGCTGAAGCTGTAAATGGTGAACTCCCAAATGAAAATCTTGAAGAGGAAGCTGATCAGGTAGCCACCGTCAATGATACAAATGTCCATGATGTTGATTGTGGGGCAGAACTGAAAGCTGCATTGGAAGAGCAACTTGAAAAAGTGGCTCCAAATGACCCAAAGCCCAGTGTCAATATGGCCACAAGTGTGGGCACATCCCTTGTTCAGCAAAAGTCAGTGGATCCAGATCCAGTCTGGGTCCTGAGGCTGCTAAAGAAAATCGAGAAGGAGTTCATGGCTCACTATGTCAGTGCCATGAATGAGTTCAAAGTTAGGTGGAACCTGGAGAACAACCAGCAGATGGATGACATGATACTGGAACTGAAGGAGGAAGTGAGCAAAAGGATACAAAAAAGCATAGATAAGGAGCTGAGGAAGATCAAAACCAGGGCAGGGAAAAAGACACCGAGACCTCCAGATGAACCACTCCAGCGTGAGTCAACACTCCAAACTGAACAGAGGAGACGGCGATTGCAGACTATGCATAAAAAGTCACTCTTCAGTGACAAGAATGGAAGCCAGAGTAGGCTAGAGGACACATCAGACTTATCATTTGATGTAGATGAAGACACAGCATTTAGTGCAGCTATTGAGGCTGGTATTAGTAAACAGAGTGAGGAGGAATATTGCCCATGTGACTCTTGTGTGAGGAAAAAAATGGCTTCCAAACCTACAAGAAACCCAGTAGTGGCCACCAGTGCCCCAGTCATGAAAGCATTTGATTTACAGCAAATCCTGAGGTTGAAGAAAAATGATGAGGAAGTCCATGTCTCAGAAGCAGCCCAGGACATCAAAACAATTCCCAGAAGTTCTGTGGAGGAAGCAGCAGAAAATGTCAATCCAAATGAGGAGAACGATGAGCCAAGGGAAGCGGAAGCAGAGGGCAATGAAGAAAAGGATCCAGAATTAAATGAAGTGGGCAGGTCAATGTTAGACCGAGATGGAGAAGAACCTGAAATATCAGAGAGTCAAATCTGTGAGATGGAGGATGAGGTTAAAGATGAAGAAACCAAAGAAGAAGAAAAGGAAGAAACAGAAGAAGTAGGGGAAGAAATGAAAGAGAAAGAAGAAGAAGAAGAAGAGGAAGAAAAAGAGGAGGAAGAAGAGAAAGAGGAAGAAGGAATTATGAAGGCAGAAGAAGAGCAGGAAATAAAAGAGGATGCAGATGGAGAAACAAAAGAGAAAGAAGATGAAGAAGTAAAAGAGGAATCAGAAGAAACAAAAGAGGAAGAGGAAATAAAAGAGGAGGAAGAGAAGGAGGAGGAGGAAGAGAAAGTGAAGGAGGAGGAAGAGACAAAACAGGAGGAGGAGGGAGAAACAAAGGAGGAGGAGGAGGGAGAAACAAAGGAGGAAGAGGAAGAAGTGGGTGAGAAAGAGGAGGAAACAAAAGAGGAGGAAGATATGGAGAAGGAAGACACAAAAGAGGAGGAAGAGGAAGAGAAAGTGGAGGAGGACGATGCAAAAGAGGAGGAGGAAGAGGAGGAGGAAGTGAAGGAGGAGGAGGAAGTGAAGGAAGAGGAGGAAGAAACCAAAGAAGAAGAGGAAGACACGAAGGAGGAGGAAGAAGGAACAAAAGATGAGGAGGAGGACATGAAGGAGGAGGAAGAAGGAACAAAAGATGAGGAGGAAGACACGAAGGAGGAGGAAGAAGGAACAAAAGATGAGGAGGAAGTCATGAAGGAGGAGGAAGAAGGAACAAAAGATGAGGAGGAAGACATGAAGGAGGAGGAAGAAGGAACAAAAGATGAGGAGGAAGACATGAAGGAGGAGGAAGAAACAAAAGAGGAGGAGGAAGAAGTGCAAGAAGAGGGAGAATTAACAAAAGAAGATGAGGAAGCAAAAGAAGATGAAGAAACAAAAGAAGATGAAGAAGAAACAAAACAAGAGGAGGAGGAAGTGGAAGAAAAGGAAGAAAACCCAGAAGAGGAGGAGGAAGAAGCAAAAGAGGAAAAAGAGAGAGTAAATGATGAGGAAGAAACAAAGGAAGAGGAGGAGGAAGCGAAGGAAGAAGAGGAAGAACAAGAAGAAGAAACTCAAAATGAAGAGCAGGAAGCTGATGAGAAGTCCAAAGCTGAAGATGAAGCTGACAATGAAGCTGAAGAAGCAGAGGAGCAAGAGGATGAGGACATTGGGGCTGATGATGAGGAAGAGACATCTGAATGCAGAGGAGATGCTGGAACTGACAACAATCCTGAAGAAGATGCTGCAGAAGGAAGTGAAGAAGTTGAGCAGGATGAAGCTGTGGCAGTGGAAGATGCAAATCCAGTGTCAGAAGATGAGGCATGTTCAGCTGAGGAGGAAAACAACAGTGAGGGAGGTGACAAATATGATGAGAATGATGAGGAACCTACCAGTGATGACCCTGACAAGGCACATGAAAACCTTCAAGACAAAGGCAACAATAAGGTTTCTGAGAAAGCTTCAAAGGCCAAAGGCCAAAAAAACAGTAAATGGCTAGAGACTCTGAACAAAGTAGCCGCCTCTTCTTGTTATTCTTCCATGGGAAACTTCTCACAGCAATCCCAGAAGGGGTCTGAAGACGAAGGTGAAGAGGAATGCAAGGATGACGACAACCCTATGAATGACCACTCCAATGGGGAGGTTCAAAGTGGTGACAGCAGCAAACCCTCACAGATGTATCCTGACAGCGAGGAAGAAGAAGAGGACAAAGCATCTTCATGCACTGATCCTCAGGGAGATGGGGACCAGGCAGATGCTGAAGGTGCAGATCCAAAGGAGAGTGAACATACTGAGGAAGTTCAGGCTTCTAAAAAGAAAGAAGACTCTGATGAGATTGACCAGGATGACTTGGACTTCTAGAACTGCTTATCAAAAACTACTTTTTTCTTTCTTCCTTTCTTTCTTTTTTTAAAGTAAATTTTCATTACATATTACAGTATCTCCAGTGAGTTGAGCCATCATAATTGGCTTTTCTTCTGAGTTAAGTGTGGTAAACTTGGTCTTGAATCCTGTGAGTAATGTTGCAATTACCTGCCCTCATTTCTAGAGGGCTAGTAAACTCATTAAGATTTAGTGGTTTCAATAGAAAAGTGGTTTTGGGAAAGGGAAGGCTGTTTTGTTTGTGATACCTTCTTGTTCCCACTCTTTAAGCCATGCTGTTCTGTTTGCTGCTTGAGTAATCTGTGGCTCTGCTGGGCATCATCTCTGAGTGACTTCAGGATGCCTTTCATCTGTTGCATGCCATTTTCCTGGAAAGATTGCCAATGCACAGAAACGTGAAAAAATCTGGATTCATTGCCAAAGTCTGGTCAGAGCCCACAGTGATGTACATTCATTTTCCCCCTACCCTACCCTACCCTAACCCTACCCTAACCCTGCCCTAACTCCGCCCTACCTTCTCTGTACCCAGAAAAGGAGCCTGAGATATCAAAGTCTTTCCCCACTTCCTCTATTTTTCTTTAGTAGAGGTTGAGATCATTCCTCACTTCACGGGAAATCCTCAACACCCAGAAAGGTCATTCCAGTAGATCTCTCCTCTTCCAGCCCACCAATCTGTTTGTACTTTGCCCATCACTGTAGGAAGTAGCGATGCAGCAGTAGATAACAAAGAAGAGTTAATTCACCTGTCAGGTATCTGAGAAGTGGTTGAGTGCAATATTGACCAAACTAGAGATGAGTAAAGTCCACTTCCTTATGATTACCTTTGCTATGCCAATGATGGTATCTAAGCACTTTACAATCATCTGGGATCCCTCAGGCAATTTGGTACGAGGCCCTGTTCCGAAGCTAATAGGATTTGCAGTTGCTCAGTGCCTCGCCCTTGCAGACAACCAGTAATATTTAAACTAATTTTACCTCTGACATGGAAAAGGTTTGGGCATTTGTGCTGCAGCAAACAACTGGAAGATGCTCAAGCATTTACTGGAGAGGTTGGACTTTACAAATCACGATAGAACCGCAAACTTCATTACCAACTATTTTCTAGCAGATTATATATATATATTTTTTCCCCTGGGGCAATATATAAATTTCTGAATAAATGCCCAGCTAATGGCAGGAGAAGTTTGACCATGCCTCATCTGCATACATGTGTATACCTCTTTGGGAAACAGTCTATTTTATCAATTATTTGCAGGGAGAATAAAACAGCAAAAAACTAAGAGAGGGTAAAAACAAAATGCCTTAAATTGTGTGGTGAAAAAGTATGGGTGTAGTATTGTGCCAGGTTTGTGAAGGTGCATGCAGACATGTTGAAATAATCAATACTCAAAATCAAATCTTTAATATTGCTATCATTTTAAGATTTAATTTCATAAACTCATAGACAACCAATTGATTTCCAGAGATAAGATTCATTTCACTCAAATTAAGAATTGGTTTCAGTTCCAAATGTGCATATTTAATTTTAGGTGTCTGAGAAATAGGGGTCTTGGTGGAGTGGTCAGTGGAGAACTGGATCTCAGCTGAGGTGCCCTCAACGCCATCTGAGATCCTCCAAGGATTCCAAGACAACCGCACCGTCCTCAAAACATAGAAGTTAAGAAAGATCTGGGCCTTCCTAAAAGGGAGCACAACCCTCTCTGTTAGGCTCATGTGGAAGTCTTGGGTTTCCTAGGACACCTCAGGTGGGACTACTTCTCTCTCTTGATGCAACTCGGTTGAACCCTGAACCTGTCTCAAACTTTGATATCTTGTGTCATCTGGTAGCCTCAGTTCCATGTTTTCTCTGTTGACATTTCCAAACCTAAGATTACTAGCTTTCAAACAGCTTGGGGTCTACGTATTTGTTTCAACATAGAAGTTTAGTGCCAGTTGAGAGGGCCTAGGAAATCCACTACCACGCCCCAGTGTTGGTCTGATGGGGTGAAGATCTCCTGTTGGTCCAAAGGCATATCACAAGCTCCTTGTAAATGTCAGGGCTGCTCCAGGGCATCTTCAACTGCGTTAGTCATGGATGTAAAAAAACTGAATCATAGAATCCACCCCTAAAATTGTGTAAACAAATCCTACCTCAAGAAACTGAAGTACGAGGTTAAAACTCAATGTTAAAACTCAATTGGCTTTGAAGTACAGGAAGAAGAAAACTTATTCTCCTCTGACACAGCAAGACTTATGTATTTTCTAGTATCTCAGTATTGCACTAACTGATTCCCTCATCTAAAGTACATGATGAACCCAATACCCGCTCCAAGGGCCAGTCCTGTAGCAGCTTCTTTGCTGTTAAAGATCCCTTTAAGGTGCTGTTTGAAGGTTCAAGCAGAGGCTGTTATGCACGAACTCAGTGCTGGCCTTTGCACATAAGTGAACATTGTTTGTATGAGCCGGATTTGATTGCAAATGCCTTCATGCACCCACCGTTCACAACAGACTTGATAGCCCTACTGAATCCTCCTTGTCCAGACCTATGCTTGTGGTTAAAGACAGCACCCACACAGCACCAGCGATCCCTCTGGCATTTACTGTCTGGGTCAGAAAGAAACAGTGCTGCTGCTGCTGCAGGGCAATTTTCCTTTTCTGATGTCCCGTGACATCAATATTTTACCTCTGTATTAAACCTTTCCAAGGTTTCCACAAGCCCGTTCAGAAACACTTCATAAGGTGTCCAGAGTGAGAAATGTCAAAAATACAGTTTCATCCATGGATTTATAATTAAGGGAAAGGTACTGAAGATAAAGTTACTGCTGGACTGGATTCACACCACTAGCTCTAGGCATGTGCGTCGGATGTTTTGTCCTGGGGTCTCCAGGAAATGTGAAGAGACAATGTCTCCTAGCAATTATTCCGTGTGACACAGGACTGCCAGCTGGAGGGGTGAAACCCATGGACTGTAGCACCCTAACCCAGGCACTTTGAGCAAATGTTTGAATTCAAGCTGTAAACTACCTCTGCAATTTGGAAGCTGGCCAGGTACCACCAGGCTGCTTGGTTCAAAACCGAGCCTTAGGGACATCGGGTGAAGGCTGCGGCATCTTTGTTCACTGATGCCTGCTAGTCAGCTGTTCCAGGTGCCAGGGAAAATGCGTTTGCCACCAAAAGAAGCCTGTTATCCAGAGCTCGTCAGTCCCTGCAGGAGAATGGCTGGCCCAGCATGGCTGCTCAGCGGCCCTGCAGCGTGCATCTCTCCACATCGGCAGCGACTGGCAGGTACAGAGTCACGTGTAGAAGCGTTTTTGTTTCATTGGGAGCAAAGTGAAATGTCTGCTTTCTAATGCATTGATTCTTGCAGGATTCAGAAAGGCACGGAGCCGGGTCGTCACAGCTCTGATCTTGGCGTGAGACATACACTGGAAGTGGTACGCATTGACTTAACTTTAAACATTTCTGACGAAGATGTCTCCCTCTGAGCCCGCCATCCAGACTCCTGTTGTAACCAGTGGGGAGAGGGGGGCAAAGAAGAGCGTGATTCATCTGCTGTAGACAACTGCGTTAGGAGGAGATGAATTACACACTCAGCAGGCCTGTTTCTCTCTGATGAGTGCACGGGGAGTCTAGACAAGTTGCTCAGATGGAGATGTCTCATGTGGGAAGAGTTGATCCCAGCGTAGCTACCCGAAAGCATCGTACAATGTTTACCGTGGTGACTTGCAGACTGCCAGGCAACAGCTCAAGCCAGTCATCCCATGGAAGTTTTAAAAAAGTTTGTTGGCTCCAAGACAACCTTCTCTGCAATTGCTAAAAGCCACTGCTGGAACTTAATGGGTTAGTGGAAGGGCAAACGTTCCCCAGGACGTCTCCTCCAGCTGTTGACTTCACTCATTTCAAAGCCACTTGTGCATAGTCAACATCAACACCGTGTTGAGTCAGTAAGTTCCCCACTTGCAGCACCAGCAAGGAGAAAGAAATCAAATAAAACACAAAAACGTAATCATCAAACCATGAAAACTAAAATCACTTGTGTTCCCTCTCATAAGACCTGTCCCACGTGTGTCCGTGTTTGTCACCTTCTGTGTTTGGGCAGTGACTCACACGTGTGCCTGTCCTCCTCGGGGCAGCGCGGGCTCTGCACCCATACAGCCTGCTCCCAAAAAGCCCCATTCAAAGGAGCTGAGGAGCAGTTGCAGTGTCGGTCCAGGGGACCATTGACGAAGTTGGTATGTCCTCACTACAAGAAAGGCATTGAGACTCTGGAGTGCATCCAGAGAAGGGCAACGGAGCTGGTGAGGGGTCTGGAGCACAAGTCTGGTGAGGAGCGGCTGAGGGAGCTGGGGGTGTTCAGCCTGGAGAAGAGGAGGCTG
This sequence comes from Larus michahellis, assembly GCF_964199755.1. Classification (NCBI taxonomy): domain Eukaryota; kingdom Metazoa; phylum Chordata; class Aves; order Charadriiformes; family Laridae; genus Larus; species Larus michahellis. Next base: position 128,953,089 of record NC_133898.1, read on the forward strand.
AGGGGAGACCTTCTCGCTCTCTACAGCTCCCTGAAAGGAGGGGGTAGCCGGGGGGGGTCGGTCTCTTCTCCCAAGTGACAAGTGATAGGACAAGAGGAAATGGTCTCAAGTTACACCAGGGAAGGTTTAGGATGGATATTAGGAAAAATGTCTTCACTGAAAGGGTTATCAAGCATTGGAAAAGGTTGCCCAGGGCAGTGGTGAAGTCGCCATCCCTGGAGGTATTTACAAGATGGGTAGACGTGGTGCTGAGGGACATGGTCTAGTGGTGGACTTGGCAATGTTAGGTTAATAGTCGGACTTGATCTTAAAGGTCCCTTTCAACCTAGACAATTCTATGATTCTTTCCTCCATCAGTCTCTCCCAGGATTGCCTGGAGCATCCGTGAACGAAGCATGCAGCTGAAAAGGATCCCTCGCAATTACGTCCCTCGCACTTGCACTGCTTCCAAAGTTTACATTTCCCCTTGGCTGGTATGACTCACACGCGTGTTCCGTCTTGCAGCTTCTCTCTCCCTCTTACAGCCCGGGAACACATGTTACCAGCCAGCTCCAGGGCTGTCACGTTTATACCGGCTGGAGAGATAATGCTTGTCACCACCTGGAGGGGATTACAGCCGCTGTCTTTCAGCAGAGCTGAGGAGGAGGGAGGAGAGGCAATGCGGGACTTGCACAGCTGTACGGCGTCTTTGGCTGGGCATAGCTCTATGGCAAGTTTTGCTGTGCACCTCTGTTTGTCTTTTGGGTGTGGGATTGTCCTTTTTTTTTTTTTTTTTCCTACCAGCCAGACAAACTACTTCTTGATGTATGTTGGTTTTGTTTGTTTGTTTGTTTGTTTGTTTTTTAAATAGGAAATATTCAGTGAAAGATGATGAAGAGCATGGTGAAAATGAAAGTGTGAACCACTGAAATAAAAGAAATGTGCTTTCTAAAGCTGAGGTCTTTGCAGATGTGTGCAAGCAGACACGCCTCTCACTAACGGAGAGCAACGATCCCCCTTTCCTAGTGGGTCCTTGTTGACCTAGCACCGTATTTAGCTCCGGCCGCTTGAAATCCCAGCTGCCTTACAGGAAGGGGTCGTTTGTTGTTATTTCCAGTAGGCTTTGTTCTGGGAGGGCAGGGAGAGTTTCCAGGCTGGCTGTGTATACGCCCTGCAATCTCCCTGTTTTCTTTAATTGGAAGATGGAGAACTTGCACTGCAGGGCTTGGTGGCTCCTTGGCAAGTGGCAGGAATAAGTGCTCCTCCTAACACGGGGTTAGGAATGGGGTGGGGAAACTCAAATCCATGCACACATCAATCCCCAAAATCATTCAGGGGGTGCAGTATTTCACTCCAAAAGTGCAGCACTACTTTCCTGCAGCAAGGCAGACCTTGGGGGTAAGTCCATCGGTCCGATTACTCCACCAGAGAGGTACGTCCTCTTGGATGCAAGAGGACTGGGCTGTGGTTAGGACATGGGATAAGGACTACACAACAACAGTTTCAACTGTTACAGTGGGTGTTTCATATGACCACACACCACATCCTTGGCAGTAGTCATTCCCTGCAACTGGTCTTCCTCCAAGTTAGATACCTTGAGTACATGGAAGATAAACAACTGGGGAAGGGTATCTAAGGTCTGCAACAAACACAGGCTATCTGGGGCTGTGGCTTCTCTCTCTTCTGCTGGAGCTGTCTCATTTTTAGTGAATAAATATCCCCAAAGTCAGGAAGAGATGTAGGATGTACTCGGCAGAGAAGGAGGCTCAGTTTCTGAGCTTCTGAATGGTGAATTATTCAGTCTTTTCTATTCCAGAAAGGTGCCAGACACCATGACATCTTCTGAGCTGTGTCCACCCAACATAGCCTTGCTGTGAAGCAGCTTGACTGGAGACTCCCTGATTATTTCAGTCCCTATTATTTCGGTGTGGATAGCTAGCTGTATACGTGTCCTCTATATGCCAGGGAAAAAGGAGGTTTATTTAGGGAGAGATTCCTGACATCCCAAACCTTGTGTCTGAGACAGAAGGAGTGATATTTCCTGTGATCCTCTAGAACACATTCAGGCTGGAGATGTTTATTTTCTCCTGTCCCCTAAGCCACAGACCCCATCACTGCATCAGGCTGAAGGAGCAATCTCTGTAACCCTGCAGCCGCTTCTAATTTTAACTCCATGGCCTCTGAGCCCAGCATCGGGGTTTGTGCAGCTCCGACAGGAAGCACCCCTGCTGACCTTTCTAATTTTAGGAGCTTGATGCTTGCTTATCCCTGCAGTCCGCGGGAAAACCCCGTACCTAAGAGCAACCTGCACAGTTTGCACTGCATGGCAAGGAATTGCATTTTGCATTTGCTGCAAGTGAGAGGAGGCAGCCCTGCTCAGAGAAAGATATATTTATTCTAAGCCCCGCGGTGTGAAAGTGGGGTTGAACCGTGAGGGTTGAAAGGGCAGGCTGTGGCAGGCTCGTGGTTTTTTTTCCTCAGTAAAAAGGGCTGGCTCCTCCTCAGGCTATTGCAAAGTCCCAGCCAACAAAAGTGACATGTATTAACCTTTCAGCTCTTGCATAAAGGATGGTGCTTGGGCTCCTTTTCCAGTTTTAAAAGAGCTGAGCGAGGCTCTTTCGGTCCTGTGACAGAGAGGGAGTGGGCGTAGGAGCAAGGTCAGGACAGTGCTTCCTAAGCGGATGGAAACGCTTCACCATGGTGCCTAATTAGTCTGTTACAGCACAGAAATCCTCCCGCTTCACCGGTCCCCGACCTGGGAGTTCTCCATAGTCCCAGGTGGCAGGATTGCCTTAGGACGATGGCTAGTTTGGCTCCTGTTCTGGCATTCCTGCTCTTTTGTGCCAAGGTACAGAGAAGACTTACAGCTCTAGGACCCAGACTCAATAAAAATCATCTCCTCACTTCCCACCACAGTGCTATCTTGAAGCAGTGCCCCATGACAGCAACCTCAAGCACTCAAGGCTAATTCCACGTTAAGCTTCATGACTGACATGGGTAAACCTCTGGAATATGCAAAAATCTCTTTGCTGTACACTAAAACGTTCGAAGAATAATTTGCTGGTTGCTAAACATCCAAATTTCTTTATTTCTCTCTCGAGCATAAATTTTTCCCAAGGTCAGCCAGAGCAAGAACTTTACTGAGATAAAAGGGACCAACCCCTGATCTTGAGAGCGTCACTGGGCAGGAGGACTCGCCCTTATTAAAGAGTCTGCTTTGAGGAGCAGGCAAGGGATGCAGCCAAATCTGGCTCTTGTTTATCTGTCTGTCCCGTGCTGCAGTCTCTCCCTTGCCGTGCCTCCATGTGTCAGACTCGTGATTCACCAAACATCTACGTCAAGCACCACGGAGGGTGGCCACAGCCCCGTGCTGCAACCCCTGCAGGGCTCCATGCACCAAGGCGTCCCAGGGAATGGCACACACCCTGGCCGCTCTCTCACCTTGTCCGCAATATCCATGGTGTCCACGGTGCTTGTTGACTCCATGCTCCAACCAAGGTGTGGACTGGGGAATGTTAAGGCTTCCCCTCTTCTTTATAGTGGCATTAGACATGCGAGGCTCGTTGGAGCTGCTAAACCTCAAAGCCAGTCAGATGATGAAGCAGACAAGAGAACAGGGATTCTGTACTAAAATAGGATTTTCCTGTCAATAAAAGCACCCCGGTGTTTCTGAAAAGCCCAGATTATATTTAACAGCAGAAGCTTTGATCTTTTCCCCAGTCTCCCACCTTGCCCCAAACCTGACCTGAAAACCCATCAGTTCTAACATGCTGTATTTTGCTTGGCTTCCTAAGAAACCTGGAGAGTAAAAGCAGGAGACTAAGGTTTTCACTGGGGTCAAGCCATGATTCTTGCCCCAGAGGTGAGGAAAGCTTCATTCAGACTTGACACCATATTGCACACCAGAGAATCCCATCCCAAGAAGACAAGTCCACAGCAAAGGAGTAACATCTTGGAAGTTACTCATGGAGCAGCTTAATTTTCTGAGTCACAGCCTTGGTGATGCACTTAATAAATATGGGAACTAAAGGGATGAGACCAAGTTAGCGAGGACAGCAATTCCCGGCAAAATCAGTCCACGACAACAACTTGTGCCAGGAGGGATGGAGAACGTGGGAAGGAAAATGCACCCACACTGTGAGATCTTTATTATCTCCCACGGCTGTTACCTATGCTGACCTGCAAGGATTTAGTTACATCAGATGTCTTTTGGATCTGCCAGCCAGTCGCAGCAAGGTACCTCATCTAATCTCATCAAGTTTCACCTTCCTGTGACATCCCTTGAGCAAGGAAAGAGGATTGTGCATCTCTGGCCGCACCCTAGATTCACATCACGTGTGGGAGTGCTGCTGCTGGAGAGAGGAAGGAGAGAAGATGGGAAAAAGCTGAGCCCCCCTGCCCTCCTTTTGCTCACTTTCCTGTTGCTCCTCCCTATCTCTTCCTGTCTGGTGATCCTGGAAGGGACTGTCCCTTACCCAGCAGGATGACAGGAACCCAACATCCTTCTTGGGCTTAGGGCTATTCCCTGCCAGGGTAGCAGGGAGGGCACCAAGAAGAGCTAGGAGATCCTATGTCCCATGGGCACTGGGGAAAAGAGGAGGAACAGAGCATCCATCCCCAACAAGGTTCTGGATACATGAGCAAGTGCAGGTGTCTTAGAGTCCCTCTTCCAAATTGGGAGTGGTTCAGAGAACCCGGCTTTTGGTTTTTGCCGTGTTGGAACAGACTGACCTGTGGAAAATGAAAAGGATGGATTCAGATTAGTGTCATTAATAATCAAGAATTATAATTCAGGCCTATACTAATTACATCTGCAGATGATGCTAAGATGGGAAGACATTTTAGTGTCTTGACCCTCAGGACCTTAAGAGAAAACGCCATGACCTGGGTTTCATAACAGCTTCTTAATGTTTTGTGTGGATCATCCATAGTGAGAGGTAGACCCACTTCCCTCTAGCATGGGTTGTACAGACCCATAGAACTTTGAAATAGCCACACTGTCTTCTCAGCCAAAGATGTTTAGGGTTGGTGCTTAAATCACAGCTCTTCCCTTAGCAATTACTGCTCTCTAGCTAACTGCAGGTACCTGTCCTTCTGCTATTGATCATGTACAGTCACCCAAGCCCTGATCACACTGAGAAATGCAGTGTCTACAAGCTGGTATTTCTCCACTCATCGTGCTCATTGGCCTTGATCTGATCAGTGTTCTCAGAACAGACTACACACATGGTCAGCAAAAATAGAAACAGAGATGCTTTCTCAAGTCCAACCAGTGTCTTTCACTCAGATCTCCCACCTGAAAGCTGTTTTGTTTTGTGTAGAGGATGGGGCCAGGCTCTTTTCAGTGGTGCCCAGCGGCAGGACAAGGGGTAACGGGCAAAAACTTGAACATAGGAAGTTCCACCTAAACATGAGGAGGAACTTCTTTCCTTTGGGGGTGACAGAGCCCTGGCACAGGCTGCCCAGAGAGGTGGGGGAGTCTCCGTCTCTGGAGACATTCCAACTCCACCTGGACGCGTTCCTGTGCCACCTGCTCTGGGTGACCCTGCTCTGGCAGGGGGTTGGACGAGATGATCTCCAGAAGGCCATTCCAACCCCTGCCATTCTGTGATTCTGGGATTCTGTGAACGTATCAATGGGGAGAACAAGATCTTTCAGGGCAATGCACTTACTGCTCAACTACGCAATCATTGCTATACACTCTTGGGTAATTTAATGGGAGGGAAACACTGAGGGTTATCAGTGCACCTATGGATTAGTGCCCTTTCCTAAAACATGGGAAATGTGGGTTCAAGCTCCATATGGAGGTATTTGAACAAGGGCCTCCTGAAAGTTAGGACAGAGGGTCTAACCGCTCAACAGGCAAGAGGTTACTTCCGCCTGCTGCTGCAATTTATGCAAGGAACAGGTTGGCATCTTCTGAATACACCCACTGGATCAGTCCCCAAAGCTAAGCAGGTAAGGACATGCTCAGCTGGTGAATCCCAGCAGGGTTTAGATGTGAGTAAATTCCTTGCTGATCATCACTGTCGAGACTTAGGCAGCTCCGAACATGTCCAGAAACAGAGAAATTTAAATGCTGTGAGGACTGGACTGATGGGAATAGAGAGCATCTGGTGCCTCCAGGGATAGGTGACAGCAAAGTCAGTGTTTGGAGGATTAGAAATGAAATGCATAGAAAGAAAGTTCAAGGGCAGAAGGTGGACTCATAAATGACAGCATACCAAAACAAGTAAATACATATAAATAAATGAATAAATAAATAACACTTGGGTATCGACTATGCAGGTCTCAATTTTGACATAAGCAATGGTTTTCAGCCATTTATGTCGCTTCTGTCCAGTGTGAGGCCAAAAGGTTTCTAGACTTCTTCTGAAGACTCAGTATGAGAAATATTGACTGAGGCACCCAAATCTTTGTCCCTCTTTGTCCCTGCTGAATGCTACTCTGTCCTTTGACTTACTCCACCGTGAGTTCAGAAGTGGGTGGGCTGAGGCTGCACCTGCAACGTAGCTTGAATACTGGAGTGAAAGTTGTGCTAAGGAAATTGGTGAGGTTGTAAAAGAGTTTCCAGAGAGGTCGCTTTCTTTTGGACATTAGAATTCACCTCCCACTGACCTGCTGTTAGGAGCAGCCGATTGATGTGATCTCTGCTTGAAGCTTTTTGATATCTTTAAATCCTTTTTCTGGACACAGAAAAAAAAAACCAAAACAATCAGCCTGACTATGAAAGAAGTAACACCTGAAAAAGCACCCCAGGAGGTAAGTTTTCCTCTCTAGAAAACATTAAAGAAACACAAAAATTTTTGCTGACGGACATTAGGAGACAAGAGTATTATAGAAATTAGTTTGATCTGGGGTCGTTTCTGTGCTCGCAGAAAGGAAGGTACAATTTCAATTTGAATTATAGCCAGTATCGTGCTGGCACCGGTGTCATGTTTATGTGTGGCAGGACTTTTTGCCGGGATTTCCCAACTCGATGAAGACATGGTGAGTTTTCCTCTGCAGACTGCACTACAAAGGCAGGCTGCTCACCACAACAGAAAACGGGATGTTCAGGCAGTTGCCACCCAAAGAAGGAGATGTGCCTGTTGATGGTTTCCAAGCTAGTTGTGAGCACGGGTAAATACAGCATTTCTAAGTGGGGACAGCAAGTCAGATGGGCATTCAAACACAGAAGCAAGTTTCTCCACAATAATAAGGCAAGGCATCCAGAAACATAGTGAAACATTTCAGTGCGACTATTCTTGACACCCGTAGACCTTCATTACAAAGTCTTCCTAGAACATAGGTCTTGCATTTGGAAGTTAACTACTCTAAAGGTTTGCAGTGCTGCGAAATCCTGAGAGAGATGAATAGACAGAGTCCTTCCTAAGCTCAGGGAATCCAGAATGCTGGGGGTTTTTTTTATGAGTTAGACCCATTAATTCACTTCATCCCTGACACAGAAGCAACTTGCTTAGCAGGACTAGGCAGGACTCAAATTTTTGTGGCAGAAGTGCTAGCTTTGCTTCCTGCACCTTTTTCTGGTTACCGTGAATAGACATCAAGTAGAATATGCTAGGTGTTAGCTTAGCGGAAACTGTATTTATAAGCTTATGATGTTCTTTGAGCCAAGTATCTTACTGAGCATCAGCGGTGGCTTTTCACTGAAAATGAAGGGTGTATGTGAAGTAACAAGCCTTTCCCTGGACAGATAGCTCTAGAGCTATACTCAGAAACACAGGTAGGAGCCTGTCCCACAGAAGTCAGTAGGATTAGAACCCTACATATCTTTCTGAATACAAATACCTCATCCAAATTTCTTCATAACATTCTCAGATGGCCACAGAAATGACTATGGCAAGTTCTCAAGAGTCCTGTGGTATTCAGTGGATCAGACTTTCCTGCAGCAATGAAACAGTGAAGGCATAGACATAAGGTCCACTACAAAGGTGACTGAAGTCTTGTATGAAGGCTAAGAAATTGCCTCCCAGTTCAGGGAATGCTATGTGCAAGGTTGATTGGTGATGAACTGAAACTTGACCATGCCTTCTTGGAGACCCATGCTGTCACCGTGCTGGGATCGCCCACCCACACATGCACCCAGCAAGGAAAGAGTGAAACAATCCTCTTCCTTACCAGCTGTAAGGACGTGTGTCACCTCATACCGTAGAAAATCCCTGCAGTTTAGCTCCTTTGAGAGCTGCAGCAACATTTCTTCATTGCTTTGTACCCAAGCAACCCTCCCATTTCACTTCCAGCCTGGGCTCCTGCTCAGCCCCAAAGCTGCAATGGCATGTATCAGATACGAGCGAGTTTGACTTAACTTGGTGTCTCACTATGGACATGATGCAAAGCAGACCTTCTCATGACACAGAAAAGGTTTGATTTCAGTGCCATCAATCACCTCTTGGTCTCTGAGATACCCGCGCAGGACTGGCAGATACGATTTAGGACCTCTGCAAGACATTCTCCTCTGGAGCAGGAGGTGGGAGCCGGAGAGGGTTAACTGGGACATTTCAGATGGCACTTCATGATGCTTGTGGGCATGTGAGCAGGTGAATGGGGCTCAGTTCCAGATTGTGCGTATCTAAATGCAGGTGGCTTTGTGGGAATGAGATGACACTATAGTCAAAGGACATTTAGTCAGTGCAGACAGCAGAGCCTGGAAAACTGCTGAGCTCAACCTAAAGCAAACATTGACAATTCCTCTTCTGAATATTTATCTAAACTCCATTGACTGGATCACTTTTGCCAGCTGCATGTGGGTAACTCAGATACCAAAGAGCATCTCAAGTGGCACTAGACACCTGCGTATGGGCAACTGATTGAGCCACCACTTCTTGCTGTCTGTAACAGCTGTTTAGACAGCCAGTTCGTGTGGGGACACCAGCAGGTGTCCTAACTTCAGGTGCCCAAGATGAAGATATCTGTAAAGTGAGGTGAGGTGAAACCTGCCCTAAACATTACGGTGAGAAATTTTACCTTTACTGTGCTAGTGCATCCCAGAGCACTGACAGAGAATTGTATTGTACCAGGAATGGCGTAACAACTGTGGTAACTCCCAGATCCATTGAAAAAAAATAATAATAAATATCCAAGCATAGAAAATGAAGTTTGGCAACTGGGCTGAGTTCCCTGCCGTTCTTGCCTCCGCTAGGAAAAAGATGATTCATTTTGATCTGGCACCTCATGGTGCATCTTCCAGATGGGGGAATCCAGCACCAGACCATCCTGCCTCCGAGTTTGTAACTCCTTCCTCCACTGTGAGACCTACGTGACCAGTCTTCCCGCAATGCCTACAAAGAGGTGAGATAAAACCCCACATCACAGGGCAGAAGAGCAATCGGGCAGCTAGACTGAGGCATTGCTGAAGGAATCTCTGTTATCAAATTCGTGATACTTAATAATAGGGATATGCAGACATACTAATTATGATAAGCCCAGCAACGTGGAAGAATTCACCTACACTAAGCATGAACAAGTAAAGACCAATGACAGATTGTATCCCAACCCTTCAGAAATGGACTCACTGAGAGACAGACCGAGATAGTGAAACCGGTTAAGTGGATTAAACAAAAAGCAAAAAAAGGAGGGTGACAAGACAACAAAAATTGCACAGAGTGAAATGATCCACCATTACAGACAGCAGCGTAAATAAATCGTGTGTGCCAGAAACAAATGAGACGACCATATGATCATCCAATTCCGCTCCCTACCCTGAAAAACATTTTCTGCCAGTCTTTTCTTGTCTGGGCAAGTTTTAAACCTCCCGAGCAAATCAGTTTAAACAGTGCCATGTGTGTTCTCTTGGGTTATTCGTAGCCACTTTCAGCGAACTGCAAGAACCAAATGCAGACAGACAAAGCACAGAAATATGGTAGCAGGGAAGGCAGGAAGAAAGAGCAATGCAAAGGGAGGTAGAAATGTACACAGCAATGCAAAAAGGCAGCTGTGAATAGCTGGGGATCAGCTCTAAGGGGAAGGTTTCAGTTTGATATATGGTGCCAGAGACATTATTAATGATTTGCTGGTTTTTACCTTTAAAAACTTTGGGTGGATTATTTATTATGTCACCACAGTGCTCATATGATCTATGAAAGGGGCAATAATATGTATCTGTTACTGGCCTCTCAGATTCACCGCTCTTTTACAGCCTTTAATTAGGATATAATTCTGCACTCCCAAAATAGAGAAAGAGTATGTGGTATACTTAAAGCAAAAGGCAAAGAAGAAATCTCTCCCCTCTTACTTAAAATATCCAGTATGCCTTTCTACCATGAATGAACAGTTCTGCTGATAGTCACTGCAGCATTTTCACAGGTCAAAGGATTTATTTTCCATTGAAAATAATGAATAATCCAAGGAAACCCAATTGGACTAGAAATACCGCTAGACCCCCGACTTTAGCATCCTTCCATGAAGTTAGCTGGTTAGATGGTTGCTGAGTGGGGATCTCTGCAGTAGATGGGTCTTCTCCATTTCGGGGAAACGTCATGTGATTATACAGGGACTCATCATTTGGGGCTGTGGAAAGGCAGGAGGAGCTACGTACCAGCTCAGCCAACATCCTCGTTGGCCGTGAAAGGGCAGAACTGCAGATGCAGATCTTGGTGTCCCCAGTGCACACTAGTATTTTCGCTTGGGAATCCCTCTTCTCTTCTCTTGCTGGGATCTGTTCTTGGCTGTGGCCAAGAGTTAGTCCCAAGATGGACAACGGCATTTGAGATGCCTAAATCCCTCTTGACCCCTGGACTCCTGTCCTCCGATAGAAAGACTCTGTGCTCATACCAGAGACCACACGCGTCTTCTTGAACAGTTGGACTCAATGATCTTAAAGGTCTTTTCCAACCTAAACCATTCTATGATTCTCTTGAGAAAGCCAAAGGGATTGTACTGGCCTTGGCATAACCTGGGAGTGACTCGGCCCAAAAAAGCCATACAAGGAGACAGAGGAAAGCTGATGGGTGGCAACAAATGAAGTGAGTGAATTGTCAGAGAGGAACAACTCAGCTCTGGCACACTCAAGGGAGAGCTGCTCTTGATGAAGGTCAATGCAGCGAAGGTGAGTGTGAAGTGCTTCTCCCAAAGCTTTGGGATGGAGTGTGTCTGGATGACTCCAGCCCTGACTCGCCCTGGGATTTGGGGTGATTTCTGAAGTTACCTGGTTGAGAAACACAGATTTTCTGTCTCCCTTGCAAGCTGGGACGCAGGAAACACCCCATGGTTCTCTGCACACATGGAGAAATCCCATAAGCACTGCACCAGGATGAACTTGTCCTTTGGGCAGGAGGGGGCTCAAAATCTGCTGGTTGAATGTAGCCATGTGGCTGAGGAAATGGAGACCTCGGAGGCTGTATTATTATGTTCCTGTTCTCCTCCATGAGCAGAGCATCTATTCCTGGTGTTTTGGAGAAGGACAATAATAAAACAATCAGAATAAATATTCTGAATAGTGGGAAAATGCACTTTTAACCTGCTCTGTAAGCACACCTCCTGGTCTGATTCTTTCCTTCTTCAATGCTTTGCTGTGTGCTTTTGTTTATCAATAGTTTTAACGTGTGAGTGTGGATGTGGGTGATTCAATACCTAGTGCAGTTTCAAGGGGCATGTTTCCGCCTATTAGCACCTGGGCTCCTTAACTGTAGTTGCTTTGGGTTTGGGTGGGATGGGTGATGGGTGCTGGTGAGGTTAGAAGATGAGTTACATGGGGTTTGCTTCATGGTGATGATGGTAAGTTTCTAAAAGAGGCAGGAGATCGTTGTTCTCTCGTCTGAGTTTCTAGATTTACTTCTCAGGACGGGGGTTGTGCTGATCATTCCTGCACCTGTGGATGAGACCTACAAATCCCCACCCTAGACTATCCCAGCATGAGGCTATGAAGAAAGAGGAAAAGGTATGGCCCATAGCAGGTGTCCTCCACTCATCCAAGGTGATCCTGTAGCGGAAAAGTGGAGCTACAGACACCAAAATGGGAGGAATAAGGCCCAGGACAAAGCTTCTATGAGCTGGGATGAGCAGAGCCGTATGGAGACAGTGACATATAAAAGGGAAAGAGAGAAGCTGTGGCTGCCCCATCCCTGGAGGGGTTCAAGGCCAGGTTGGATGGGGCTTGGAGCGACCTGGTCTGGTGGGAGATGTCCCTGCACAGGGCAGGGGGTTGGAACTAGATGATCTTTAAGGTCCCTTCCAACCTAAACCATTCTGTGATTCTATGAAAAGCCACACGATATTACATACTAATGATGCACACAGCAAACTTCATCTTGGGGAAAATTATAAAGCAACAACCAGTGCAAAACAGGAATGGACATATTTTACCAGATAGTAATGACAACTGTATGAGGGACCATTTATTACAGGGTCTGACCAGCGGTCCTTTGAGCCCTTACCGTGTCTTTGCAATGTTTAGCCGTTTTCAGGAAGAGCGTATAAGAAGCGAGCCGCGTACAGGACACTCACCAGTGAACTCAGCTGCAACCAAGCCAGAGCTCATGGTCTTGCTGCACCTTTGCTGTAACTTTGTGTTTAACCCCTAGCTGCTATAAGGCAGCAGCAACTCAAGATGTTTAATATTCTTTTCGTTAGCCTGCAAGGAGGCTCTAGGCATTGTGGGTACAACGTGACTTTCCCAAAACAACCCCAGAGATTGTCAGAACCCAATTCCTGTATTCCATGTTGGGCGCCCACCTTTTCTCATCCCATCTGCAAGCAAAGCCTGATATCAGCAAAAATCCCCAGCTGCTACCAGTCGGGAAAAAAAAATTAAAAGAAAAGACTATTTGGGAAATCCAGTGGCCCTTAGGCAAAGCAAGAGCTCACCATGTACCCTGGTGGAAAGACTTTAACATCAACCTAAGGTGATGTTAAAACAAACAGACAAATAAGGCCTGGTCCCAGCTTCCTCTAAAACAAACATTTGCCGTTTAATCACATATCGGTTATTTAAACTCCTCAGATAAACACAAACCAGGAGCAGCCTGAATTCACTTCAGTTGCTTTCATTTGACCATTTACCCAAGTCGAGAGACTCTGAGGCTCATTTTTCAGTTTCAATGCGTGATGCCTTGCTTGGGATGATATAATGCTCTCCATAACCTCTCTGTCCTGGAAGAAGCCACGCTCAGTCAATACCCCATCAGGGTGACAGGTCCCAAATCCCATTGCAAACCGTGATGGATTGTCTCGGGGTGAGATTTCATATATCTCCTGCTTTCAGAGGGGAGCTGACATGAATAATTGGTGTCACTTTTGCTGGGACGGTGCCAGATGCTGACAAAACAGTTCCTAATCAGAAGTGCCGGTGATGTGCGCTGGGGTCTGCATGCTGGACAACAGGAAAGCATCATCGTGGCGACGAGCTCGAGGGGCCTCAGCTTGCTGGGACGCAGTGGCCTCTCGGACAGTGCGGGAGCTCAGTGTTGTGAGAAGGGTTAGTGGCACAGACTACTTGGCAAGAGCTGTGTGTAGGCCTGGAGACATGGCTCAAAGCTCACATTGAGCGATGGAGAGCCCAGGAGCCCTTATTCTCCTTGCAAAGCATCCCTTAATACTCTGTGGAAAGACCTATGGGATGCTGCCATGTAACAACATCTAGGATGGTGACAAGTTCTTTGCATGCATGACTGGGCACTATATGGCGCTGTATGGTGCTATATGACTGTTTCAACCCTAAAACCCCACTTTTTCAACCTACCATGGTTTCAACCCTAAAAATCTGACTATTTCTAAAGTTGTTTGGGAGTAAAGGGGGACTAAGGACTTTCTCAATATCATAAAGTGAGTCTGGAGGCAGGGCCTGACCCCGCTTCTCCTACACCCTAGGTCTCCTTTTCCCACAAAACTCCTTCTCTAGACCCCCCACTTCTTTGGTGCAGTCACCTTCCCCCCCTACCTTTCACTCAGAGCCCTTTGGGCCAGCAGGACCCCAACCCTAACTCAGCGCCCAGCGCTACCAAAACAGAGCAGGCATATGTAGCTATTCCCTGGGAAGACGATCCATCTTGACAGCCTCCTGTAATAAATGAGATCGGACTCCGCTAAGCCAGTGGGGTGAACGTTACCACAAGACAGCCAAGGTCTCACTGAAAGATTTCAGGCTGTAAGGGAGATTCGCCTAGTAACGCCACCCGGGTTTCTATACTTAAGAACTTGGACTTGGTGACACATGAATAGAGGGAGGGTATTTTACATGTCCCCAGGGCTTTCAAAGGCTGCTTAATTGTCCTCCTCCTCTCCCACTTTTCCTTTGCTGTATTGTTAGTGTTATCGACAATTCCCATGCACTATACCACCACGCAGGAAAATAATTCAAACACCTGGCACTGGACTTGTATCCTGTCTGCAGGGGCCGCGGGGCGAACAATTAGGTCTGCATCTACGGTATGGCACCGCACACGGCGAGCAGGGAAGGAAACCTGGGGCAACCACACAATTGACGGGGAAGCATCAGCCGCGCTCAGAGGAATACTTGGCCATTAGCGGATTTGCTGTTCCAAGTCTGCACTGGGGTTAGGAGACGCGCGTGCATTGGACGCCCTCTGCTGACTATATGATAAATATGAGTATATCATATTTCTCTTTAATGCTACTATTCAAAGCCAGACCCAATGTTGCTGGGTCTTAACGGCTCTGTTCTTACATGGAATGGAAGGGGCTTCTAGGCCATACCCTACCCCAAAACAAAAAATCAATTTTGCTTGAATTCTGGTTGCCATAATTGAGTCCACCTTCCTCTTTAAGCTTCTTTTGAAAGATTTTTTTTTTCTCTGCTCCATTCTGGCACATGCCATTCCTCTAGCAGTTGAACAGCATGGCTAGTCGATCCTTTCATCCTGGCAGTATATATGCAGCTGCCAGCTCTGAGCTCCTCAGGAGGAGAAAAGTGGAAGGTGTGAGGTCCCTACCACCATTGACCCGATGTCTCACAGAGTTTCTGAACTCTGAAGAGTCTGACTCAGCTTTGGCTCCCCAGGAGCACTAGTTTTCCCATCCCTGGATGGCACAGCTGAAGTTCAGTAAGCAAAGCTGACCTCTCAGTCTGAATCCTCTTCCAAAAGTTCTCTAAATCCCAACAAATCTATTCTTTCCAAGTTCAGATTTGGAAATTTCCTCCTTCAAGAATTATCGCTTTTTATTCTGAGGCAGAATGTATCTTTTTTCCCCCAGAAGAGCAGTAAGAGGGAACCAGCATCCCCGGCTGATGCCCTGTTGGGGAGTGACCAGCTGGTTGCTCACAGACTTTTGAATTAGAAATCAGTCATGGTGACTTGCTCATCTTTGCTGCCAGCATCTCCTGCACTGGGCTGGCAGCCTCAAGAGGTTGCTTGGTCACTGGAAAGGAGGTAGACGCTCTTTAAAAGGTCTATTGTGCTTTGCGCAAAGGCTCAGAATCACCTGAATTAATAAATCTGGTTATACTACAGAGCAGAGGGGATTTTATCGAGGTTGTTCAGACACTGCAATAGTGGTCAGACACTGGAATACACTGGAATAGGCTGCCCAGGGAGGTGGCGGAGTCACCATCCCTGAATGTGTTTAAGACTCGTTTAGATGTGGTGTTAGGGGCTATGGTGTAGAGTGGGGTTGATGGTTGGACTCGATGATCCCAGGGGTCTTTTCCAACCTAAATGATTCTATGATTCTATGAGTATGCTGATCCCAAGGGATATATGCAGATACAGAAAGCACGCTGCATTTTCTATTGGTACCAAGATTCTTTAATTTGTGGGGACTTTTAAGAAATCCCTTTGCTAATTCAATATCTCTCGCTCTCTGCCTATGCCATGATCCTACAGCTCATGCAGCAATCTGAGAGCACATGTCTGTGAGAGACAGCCTGATGGGGTCTCATGGGAAGACACACATCTTGTGGACCGAATTCTGGAGACCTGGAGTCAGAAACAGCAGCCAGGCAGTGCTCTGACCAATTTTCGAAAGCACACCAACCCTGTTTCAATGCCCTGCTATCTGGTGCCTGAAAAGAAAACCCTTGGGAAATGCAGACCCCATGTCCAAAGTTTACCTACCACTTCTGCCTTCCTCTCCACTATTTCAGCCTTGTAGAAAAACTTTATCCTTGCCACAGTCCATCAACTAAAGCAGCCAAAGGAATTAGGGAAGACTCAGGTTCAAATTCCTCATCCTAGGGGTGATTCAGACCAGTATCTCTTAATTCCGTTGAGGTATAGCGCTCCTTGGAGTGAGCCAGGCTGTGATTAAAGGTACTTTACTTCACACACAGTGCTGGTACTCTTTTTGGACCATTCAGAGTGACTGTTACATGGAGACCACCTGTGTAGGAGCTTCACCTGGAGTACTGCGTTCAGCTCTGGAGTGCTCAGCACAAGAAGGACATGGGCCTGTTGGAACAGGTCCAGAGGAGGCCACAAAGAAGACCTGAGGGCTGGGGCACCTCTGCTGGGAGGACAGGCTGAGAGAGCTGGGGGGGTTCAGCCTGGAGAAGAAAAGGCTCCACGGAGACCTTCCAGCCCCTGCCAGTCCCTAAAGGGGTCTTACAGGAAGGATGGGGAGGGACTCTGGATCAGGGAATGTAATGATAAGGCAAGGGGTAATGGTTTCAAACTGAAAGAGGGGAGATTTAGACTGGATATCAGGAAGAAATTCTTTGGTGTGAGGGTGGTGAGCCCCTGGCCCAGGCTGCCCAGAGAAGCTGGGGGTGCCCCATCCCTGGAGGGGTTCAAGGCCAGGTTGGACGGGGCTTGGAGCAACCTGGGCTGGTGGGAGGTGTCCCTGCCCAGGGCAGGGGGTGGAACTGGATGGTCTTTAAGGTGCCTTCCAACCTGAACCATTCTGTGATTCTGTGATTCTATGATTCAATAGTGCGTTGCTCCAATGAACAGTGTCTACAACTAGCAGGCAGTGCAGGACTCCGAACAAAGGTGCTCAGGACCCCCTCTCACCCAAACTGCAATATCTTGTGCCCAAACTGACCAAGGGAGATGTGTCCACCCTGGATGCACCCACTCAGGCTGTCCCCTGGATTGCCTTCTCAGGCAGCTGACATGGGTTACTTACAGCTCCCGGACTCATTGTGATTTTGATGTTCAGGGAAGCCAGGAGGTATTTGGGTCACTTGTTTTCCAAGTGAGGAGAGGCAGACACAGTTTTCTAGGAAGAAATCTGAATTAACCACCCCCTCTCTGCAGCCTCTGAAGCCCCATCCCG
This sequence comes from Larus michahellis, assembly GCF_964199755.1. Lineage (NCBI taxonomy): Eukaryota > Metazoa > Chordata > Aves > Charadriiformes > Laridae > Larus > Larus michahellis. Next base: position 128,970,237 of record NC_133898.1, read on the forward strand.
GCTTCAGGGGAAGCCGGATGCCTAACTTCAGCTCACAGGGATGAAGGCACTTAAAAGCTGTGTTCCGCGATGCTCGGAGTTGCAATGAATGACCCACTCTTGTGCTGCTCTCTCCCACGTCCCACCTGCACCTGAACATGGCAGTGCTCCAGGCTCCCAAGCCCTGATGAAAGTGTGGAGACTTAGCTTGAGCGCTGGGAAATATTTCATCCTGACAAAACAACGGCCATATTTCCTGTATCTTTACACAAAAGAAATAACAGGCATATGTGTATCAAGTTTATTTATCTATACAGGATTTTGCCTTACAAGGAACAATAGAAACTTGAATCCGTGCAGTCACCCAACCACAGCAGAGTGTTTAGATTTTTTTTTTTGGGGGGGGAGGGGGGTTGTTTTGGAAAATATTGTGCATAGGGGAGTTCCTTAACACGGCAAGACAGCAGGCAGTTTCCTGTTATGAAAACAGTCAACAACCTGACATTCAGCAATCTGACATTCCCCGCACCCAACGTGATAAACAGGGCCGATAAAGATCTGCCACAATAGGTACAATAGCACCCCCCCCATAAAGGAATAGGACGTGGAAAGAGCCTCAATACACAAATATCCCAAGCCATCTCTTCCAGCTTCTTTTATACAGTAGATAATCTCATCCTGCTTTCCATATTTTCCCAACATTGATTCACTTCCCCTCAGGCAGGGGTCAAAGTAGGAGCTGGGTGTTTGATACCACTTTCTCGCAGGTCTTTGTAGTTCAGAGGCAACGCTCGGTTGAGATCTGAAACCTGTTTACTGGGTTTCCCTTCCTCTTGCCATTTATGATCCCTGCATTTCAATGCCACAGCTGCTGAACTCATCTAGCTTTGTCCCCAAATTCACCTCCTTCATCTGAATTAAATTCCAGAAGCAAAACAGAAAATAGTGGGAACCTCTTCCCCCTTCCTTGACCTTGGTAATGGATGCTGGAGCTGCCTCTTTTTCTACATGGCTCCATACAGCACCCACCACAGTGGGGCTCTGAGCCCCTCTGCTGGGGCTGCAGGAGAAAAACCAGATAATAATAATTACTCAGATAATATTAATTATTCCCCATCGTCACTCTCCCACTAAATGAGTGCAGGGCGCAGACTTGTCTCTCATCTGAGAAGTGACCGCAAAGTAAAAAAGGGAGGATCTCCTTCATTGCTACTCGTCTCCTCTATTTCACAAGGGCTTCAGCCATTTTCCCAGCCCCTCCACAAACCCCAGTGAGCTCCAGTGGAACATCTCCCAGATTTGAACCATGGGCTGCGCTTCCTTTTCTGCATCCTATAGAAAAGTAATAAAGACTCAACTGCTGTGTCCTAACAGCCTTTTGGGTATTTCGCAGGCAGCAGGGACAGGTGGGAGACAGCCTTATCTTCATCTTTTAGCTCTCAAAGGAATGACAAGCTCTCCCTGGCTGGCAGAAGTCTTTGTGGAGAGGAGGATGTGGTCTGTAGCATGGAAGATTTTTAAACACTCCTTGGAGTCACAGCTCAGTCCCTTTAGCTTTTGCCTGCGCTGCTCACGCACAAAGAAGCTTCCTTTGAAGCTTCCTTTGAAACCAGCATCCCCGTCCCAACATCGCGGCTCCAACCCTGCCCTAGGAGGAGATGTGGAGGAGGGTGGACATCGTCCCAAGCAAACTGGGCACAGGAAGATTGACCCTACATGCAACACCTGACCAGAGGTAGAATTTATTAGACCAGGGGTAACATTTATTATGTAATATAACATTTATTGCTTTTGAAGGTATTTGAATACTTTCTGCCATGCTTGGGTAGAACAACAAATCTCAGGATATGGCGGATGGGGTATGCAAGGCCAGAAGCCTGGAGCAAGGCCAGCAGCAATGTCAAGGCAAGAGCTTGTCCCAGTGTCCCCAGACAGCTGAGGAGTACCTGGGTGATGGGGATGCACAGCCTACAACTCCCACGAGGTCTGGTGCCTGTGCCCTGTCTCCCAAGGGAAGCAAGGACCGTTGTTTTCTTTGAAAGCACAGCTGGAAGAGGTACTTGTTCAGCAGGCAACTTGTGTGCTGTGAGGACATTGAAGCATCTTTGGCACTTCACCTCGAAGCCACAGTCTGAGGAGCTGTGGTCTGGTATCAGGGCACCTTTCCCTGACGCTCGTACCATGCTGCTTTGCAAGGACTGACAACAAAACCCGGTTGGAGGAGGGCTTCATCCAGGGCAGCCAATGGAGTCAACCTGACTGAAAAAATATTTATTGGAGTATCTTTCCTCTTGGAGCCACAGCTCTCCTAGGTTACACTTCTCCCACCCTGACTTATCTGACTACTAGCTCAGTTTCTAGGGTAGGTAGTAGCTCTTCCCCCTGCATACGTGGCCCTAATTCCTGTCTGCATCATCCCATCCATGAAACAAGGAGAGGTGGTGGTCAAACACAGGTGCAGCATCACATCTACTGGCTCTAGCAACATGCTGCATCATCACTGATGGTCCTGGGCAACCTGTTCAGAGATGAAGAAAAACCTAAAGAGCTAAAGAACGGAGGTCCTCTTTGGCGGTGTTGTGTGGCAAGGAGACAAGACAGTTAGGGAGCCAGACACGAAGGATGCTGACCCACTCTGCTGCAAGGAGATGTGGGATTCATTGGCTGCCCAAGTCCAGGCTGCCCCCAAATGGAAATACTAATCCAAGGTATCAGGTCAGACATAACCCAGATTTCAACCTCTTCTCCAGCCTGGCCATCCAAGGTGCAAGTTAGACATTGGCTTTATTTCTTACATTTCGTATTACTTTGTAAAAGAGCGTAGCTGCCTTACGGTAGGAATAATACAGCTTGTTAATGTAGAAAATAAGCTATATATTCAACTGTGTTCGGTTCCTATATTGCAAAGTATTAGGGGACATCTGGAATTATCCTTGATGTCTAATAAGATCAAGCAAGAACACTCAGAAAACCATCCTAAAAGCCAAAGAGAGAAAGAGAAAAATCAATCCAATCCGGACAGAGAAGCCCCTGTTGTGCTAACGTCCTGCAGCAAGGACTTTCAGGGCTTTGTGTGTTGCACCTTCCAGCCAGGCGAGACTGCTGCCTGCGAGGGCAGGAGCCATGCCGTACCTCAGCTCAGTGACACAGCCTCTGACACCGCTTGGAAATCACAGGGACCAACAGCTTGACGCTGGGGCAACACCTTAAAACACCCTTAGCTAACACCTTGCGAGGAAAGAAATGTGAAGAGCATCAAGGGCAGTGAAAACTGCTACGGTAAGCTGGGAACCAGAGCGTCTTCTGCCTGTACAGAAATGCCATCCCCATGTTAACACGCTCATTAAAAATGAGCCCATGCTCATTAAAAATGGTCTGCATCTCTACTACCCGGTGCCAGAACTTGCTGCCTGGCCACGTCCCTGCGATGGCTGGCCTCTAACCCTTCAGACAAGGGTCCCACACTAGATGCCAAGCTGATCGCTGGCCCTCGCTAATGCCTGAGACATTCCTGGGGTCAATGTCGCTGGCCTGGGCCAAAATCACATCAAGAAACTGTCAAACAATTTAGCAGTGCGGATGAGGGAATTCCTGTCTGGGGTAATTTACGGGTATGATGCAGCCCTCGAGTCCTCAGTGACCTCGTCTGGTCACGGTTTCTGATTTATGCCACTGTTAATTGCTATAATTTACTATTTCCGCTGCGGTAGCAACAAGGGGCCTCAGGCTGAAGATGAAATTCTTGAGCTGGTTACTGCTCAAAAGAAGAGCGGGCCGTGTCCTCTCTTAAAAAGGGCTCTCAGTCAAAACATAACCTGTGAGAAGGAGAACCAGCACCCGGCGGGGCAGGGGAAGGTGGCAGCAACGACAAGCTGCATTCAGGGCTGTGACCTCCAGGCGGTGTGGAAGCAAGGGGGTGGACAAGGGCGTTTAAAACCGAGAAGGAGGCTTTTAAGGACAGATCAGAACTAAAACGAGAAAAGGCTTTGTGTGCACGCACAACAAGGCCTGGGAGCTCACAGGGTACAGTATATTTGCTACACAGAGGGCCCAGAGCTGACTCTGAGGCACCCACCCCACCGCAGAAGGTGCAAAACCTTCCCAGGCTACTCGGGGACCAGGTCACATCCCTTTCGCACAGGTGCAAAATGACCTGACTAAATCAAACATGTGGGATCACAAGTGGCTCATGCGTTACACTTGGGTTGTTTGCAAGCCCTTCAGCTTTTATGTGCTCTGTACCCGGAAGATGTTACGCCGAGCAGCTGTGTTTGATAAGCAAACTCCTCAGTGCCTCCTGCGTACCTCATCAGCGGCTCAAACGGCCCCAGGATCAAACCCCAAAGTTGCTCTTTACGCAGCCTGCAGCAGCCCAAAGGGGTTTTCTCTCTCTTCGTGCTGTGCAGCTACAGCATGTCAGAAATGGAAAAAAACGCCGTTGGCTTCTGCATGCACCAGAGTGGTCAATGCCTCATTAATAGGAGGCCTACTAACACTTTGCTGGTTTAGGAGGAATTGCATTAATATTTTTCATTTGTTCCCTGTAGCTGAGCTCCATTGAGAGCCTCACTTACCTCCTTTGCTCCTCGTTCCTTGAGAGGCACTTTTTGTTAACGCAGCGCAGGCAGGATTTGCCCTTGTGCCCCGTCCAAGAAAAAGAGAGAAAAATAACCCCAAACAATTGCAAAGCTTTCATTTGAGAAATTAATCCTCAAGGGAGTAAGGTTAAAAATAAAGTTCTTTGGCCAGGGCCTTTATAAGCTGCACCTATATTCTCTGGAATATAATTCATAAGCACAATATGTTTTTTGTTGTGAATGAGTGTGAAGTACCAGAAAAGGAAAGAGGAAACCCCTAATGTAGTCCTGAATAGACCTGTGAAAAAGGATAATAAAACTTGTCCTGGATTTCCTTTAGCAGCAGGTGCTTCCTTTGGAGTTTCTATTCATTCAGACTTTGGAGAGACACAGCCTGCCAAAAACTTTTTTCTCTTTTTTTTTTTTTTTTTTTTTTCTGTAAACCCAGAGTTCAGTTGATCTGAGCGAAGGTGAATTTGTCTCCTTGACCATTGTCAAGCTCACGGTCCCTCTAGGTCAACAGCAAAGCTTCCCCAAGCTTTTGTGGTGGATCCCCTTCCAGATCTGACAGGTAGAAAGGTCCTACCACATCACTCGGGTCACTAAGTTTCCTCAAGACCTAAAATTTTCATTCTTCCTGGTGAACCACTGCTGAGACACCCATCCACAAATTTCTAGAAGACACTATCCATGACCAGGGGAATGCAGCTTCTCAACCTCACAAGGCAGGGCTCATTTCTGTGGAAAGAGCAGGCAATATTAAGCACTGATTGATGTCTGGAAAACAATTAGCCAGAAGATTAAATTGCTGTTTGTTCCTTACTCACAATATGCAAAGGCCTACGCTGTCCAGAGGGTCAGAGACCCTTCAGTTCTCAACAGCTCTCTGGATGACACCAGGAGAAGCCAACTTCTCCCCACCAGACACAACCTGCCTTCCCTCCCAAGCCCATTCCCATCCAAAAACTGCACTGCCAACCTCCACCAATCCTCCCCATCCCCATTCCTACATTTTATTCCAAGACACCACTGCAACATGTTGTATGCAACATATATGCTTATAAATACTGAAAGGGGGGGTGTCAGGAGGATGGGGCCAGGATCTTTTCAGTGGTGCCCGGGGACAGGACAAGGGGTAACGGGCACAAACTTGAACATGGGAAATTCCACCTAAACATGAGAAGGAACATCTTTCCTTTGAGGGTGGCAGAGCCCTGGCACAGGCTGCCCAGAGAGGTGGGGGAGTCTCCGTCTCTGGAGACATTCCAACCCCGCCTGGACGCGTTCCTGTGCCACCTGCTCTGGGTGACCCTGCTCCGGGTGACCCTGCTCTGGCCGGGGGTTGGACGGGATGATCTCCAGAGGTCTCTTCCAACCCCCACCATTCTGTGATTCCTTCTGGCCAACCATCAAGAGCTCCCACCTCCAGTGCTGGCTCCTGTAACCCTTCATTATTCCAACCTCAGCCATGCACCATACACATCTCCCATCATTTTTGCTCAGACCACATCCGTCTTTCTGAGACGACTTTCTCTGTCATCCAGTGCTTCAAGTTCAAATTTATCATCCTTGCCTTCAGAGCCCTGTACGACGCTGCCCCTTTCCTGCTCATTCTTCCTTCTTCCTTCCTTACATACAAGTGGTAAATGCCCTCTCTGCTCACGGAGCTGCTGACAACGTCGTTTTTGAGGGGAAAGAGGCGACAAGTCTAGGAAACAACCACCAGCCTCTGCAGGCCTCTCATGTACAATTTGGACAGTGGCGTTGGCTTGAGTAAAAGCTAAGCAAAAAATATGTTTATTTGTCCCATTGTTCACAGGAATTACTAAACGCACAGCATGGAACGAAGCGAATCCCTGGGCAAATGCAGTCACTGACAGGTGTTCAGTGCCATTGTTACCAGAGCTGGTATAAATCTGTGCCAAAATCGGAGTGTTAAATATAGGCAATTGGGTGAGCTGTTAATGTTTGCTTCAGTAGGACTGAGATGAAGCACGCGGTAAGAATATCTGTCAGGTCGAAGTAACTACTGAAAAAACAGATACGTGTTCAATCTATCCAGTAAACAGCAGTTTAAGTGGGTTTTGCGTTCTTCCTTCCACCCATTAAGGTGGATAATAAGCTTTGCGGCATAGTTGATATCTCATATATGTGTCAGCAGTTTCAGTAATTTCATGCAAGGTGCACGAAGATTTTAAGCTCGTTGGAGCAGACTGCCTTTGTGCTGCCTTTATACATAGTCCTTGACTTAACAGTCTCCAGAGGGGCGACAGGGAAATTATGGTAGAATTAATAGTAGAAAGCAAGGTGGGTCATGGAAAGTAGGTATGGAATTAATCTCTGCCCCTGTCTTAAGCAAGACTTGTGGTCCAGATCCTAAATGAGTTCACGGATACTTTTCCTCCCAGAGATGATGTGTTATGGCCCAGTCCAACCTCCTCACCCCAGCACAACACTCACCTCCCTGGACCACATCCCTCCCTCCAAACTTCCTTTCCCATCCCTGTACCAGCCACCAACGATCCCAGAGCAGGACCTCAAACCTACCTGCTGCCTTCCCCTGTTTCTCTTCTCCCTGTGGCCCCATCACTGCCCAAACAGTGCCAGGTCTCTGATTACAGCTGCTCTGAGCAAACACCAGGCATCAGACACTCCATGAGACTATGCCACATGCAGTTTTTATCACTGCAAGGGTCATCATCTGAGGTGGATCAACCCTCTCTAAATAGCAGAAAAGCCATCCTACAGCGGTACTCAAGCACCTCACGCAGCACAGTTGGTGACAGGTAACATCGTGGGACAACCCAGCCCTGCTGGACCTCCAAAACCAGCACCCTTCACTTAACATGGGCCGCTAAAGGCCATTCCTGCATGAAAAAAAAAAGTCTTTGTAGGTCATCTATTCCCAGGGTTCAGCAAAGGTTTGTTTCCTACAGCCCAACCTTGTTATAGATATGATTCACACGATGATATTTCAATCGCTTCCTCTGGGAGATGCGTTCCAACAATGCAGATTTCTTGGCTGTAGGAGAATTCCCAGGGACGGAGCTGAAGTTTTCCTTCGCCCTTGCAATGCATCCCCTCAAACAGCTTCAAACCGGGAACTTCCCTGCCTTCCCATTGCCCTGTTGAGGGGCCACGTCGGTCCTCAAGGGCAGGTGCCGAGGAAAATCTGTGCTGCAAATCTTAAAAAATCAGACCTAGAGTGATCGTATTACATTCAAAGCAGCCCACTAGAGAAAAAATTTAATGTTTTGTCCTTTTCATTATTTCCCAGCTCAGGGGTATTTTTTTTGTTACTGATATAACCAGAGTGAGACCAGGAACATGCCGGTGACACACGCCAGGATTGTCCCATTGCCTGACTATTCTGTATGTGCACCCCAGATGCTTTGCTAAGCCTGGACAGAAAGACTTCTGCTTATCAGTCTTCTGCCGTTTGGTAGGACGCAACTTTGCCATGTTGAACTTCGAGAGGGTGGTGCTGTCTGAAGCTAAAATATGCTGTTGTGTAGCGTGAACTCAGAAATGATGCCCTGCTAAACTTCCCTCTTCTTTTTCTGCCCACGCGCTGCACAGATCTTACGCAGAGGCCTCAGACCTCTCCCTTTTCCACTCTTCTGGGCCATCACCGGGAATTTCAGCAAAATGTCAGTCTCTTGGTCCCTGCCAGAAAGGTCTTTCCCCATGTCATCAGAGCAGCGATGAACAGACAGTCACGGATCTGCTCCTGGAAAGAACAGACAAAGCTGCTGCAGGCTGCTTGGTGACCCAAGTTGGATGTCTTTGCAAAGAGGCGACTTGTCAGCAAGGACCACAATGCACCTGCCAGCATTTTACCGGGTGAAATGAGAAATTTTTGTAGTGTGTGCAAGCAGGTGTGTGAGAAAGGGAGGAAAAAGAGGCATTTTCCTCGCCTAAAAGACACGTTTATGTTATGCAGCTGATAACTGAAGCAGAAGAGTTTGTTGCTGTTGGCTGGGGTTTCTTGCAGTACAATTACCCCATGGTTTGGCCCGCAGTTTTCCTGCCGCTCGCAGTTCAGTGTCTCGCAGTTTGTATTTTGGAGAATTTTCTCTCCCAGGAAATACAGGAAAAGAAACTGCTTCTCCCGGCAAGAAATTGTGGAAGGGATGCGGCGGACAAACAGAAAGTAAAAACTCAGCCAGATTTGTGGTGTTGCAAATACTGAATTGCAAAAAACAGGTTTTGTATTAGAATTATTTGTTATAACCCCTCGCTTGAGCACCTCTGAAAATAGCCTTCCTCCCCTGAGAAAGAACAACTCATTCCCTTTTCTTATTTTTATTATTATTACAGAGCTCAAGACACCATTGTGAAAGCCTTATGGTGTTAGAAAAATTGTAAAAGATGAGCTGTTTTCCATTGTACTAAGTGATGCGGAAATATCATGAGACAACCCCTGATGTTGCAAATTTACAATTTAAATAGAGCAAATAGTTGAAGATGGAGAAAAAACAAGTAGGAAACTGAGGCACAGGGAGTGAAGGTGCACTGGCACGGTGTTATTTCGGTGCTTTTGTGTAGGAAACTGAGGTGCTCCTGAGGATTTGGGCTGTTGGAGGTCACATAAAGTTTATGGTGGACTCAAGAGACCAAAAGCTGAGCCAGTTTTCTCAGTGCTAAAATCCAGCAGAGTATCCATGTCGCTGAGACACGGAGAACAAAACTGCATGTTTTAGGAGAGTTACTGCTAATTTCTGTCCATCTTGACCACAGTGTGAGACTCAGTCTTCTGTGAGCCATGTGTACGCTGTGATCCCCTGTTCCTGCATCCCACCATGCCCTGCGGAGCCTGGGGCCATTGCCAGGCACTGGAGGGAATCCCAAGGGTAAGGGGAGCTTCTGTTGAACACCTATAATGCAAGGTATCCCCACATTTGGGGCAGAAACCTGCAGGCAGAACCCATAAGTGCCATCCCAGCATGGGTAAGTGGCAGGGGTGACAAATAGGGTGGACATGCCAGAGGGGAATACATCCCCAGGTATGTGGGTGGTTCACCCAGCACCCACTCAATGGTCTGTAGGAACAATTTTAACCAAGGGATGAGGTGCAGAAGATCTCAGAGCTTCCCAAACCTGCATTCTGGCATGAACCCAGCCTGAACTGACCCTAACCGAAAGAAAGTGTTTAAGCCATCGGCCTTCACAGGGCTCAGACCCACCAAAAGAATTCTTACTTTACATGCCCCATCCCGCACCATGCTACAACCCAATCACCCACAAGCACAGCTATCCAACTCACATAGTCCCTAGAAATACCCTATAACCCACACAACTGTTTCCTGGGCTGCATCCCCAGCAGCGTGGGCAGCAGGGCGAGGGGGGGATTCTGCCCCTCTGCTGCGCTCAGGGGAGACCCCCCTGCAGTGCTGCCTCCAGCGCTGGGGCCTCGGCACAGGAGAGACACGGAGCTGTTGGAGCGGGGCCAGAGGAGGCCCCGGAGATGCTGGGAGGGCTGGAGCCCCTCTGCTGGGAGGACAGGCTGAGAGAGCTGGGGGGGTTCAGCCTGGAGAAGAGAAGGCTCCGCAGAGACCTTCCAGCCCCTGCCAGTCCCTCAAGGGGCTCCAGGAAAGCTGGGGAGGGACTCTGGAGCAGGGAGGGGAGCCATGGGACGAGGGGGAATTGTTTTAAACTAAAAGAGCGTGGATTTAGATTAGATATTAGGAAGGAATTCTGGAAGTGTTGCCCCATCCCTGGAAGTGTTCAAGGCCAGGTTGGACGGGGCTCTGAGCAACCCGGTCTAGTTGAAGTTGTCCCTGCTCATGGCAGGGGGTTGGACTAGATGGCTTTTAAAGGTCCCTTCCCACCCAAACCATTCTGTGATTCTATCATTTTATGAACCCTCATCACCTCCCCCAGTGCAGGCAGAGGCTCATGCACGCCCTGTACCCCATCCTAGGCTTGATCGTACTACACGGCTCCTCGCACAACCCATAGCCTTCCTGCTGTGCATGCACACACATACACACACACAGAGCAATTTCCCCGTCAGCTGCACAGACAGCAGCGAAGCCTGTGAAAAAAGGAAGCTGACCACACGCTTTTGGGATCTGCTCCCTGCGGGCCGGGGAGGGGGATGTGAATCCCTTTATTCTTGGGTCGGGTTTGTTTTGTTATTATTATTTTTTTCTCTTTTCTCTCTCTCTTTCTCTCTCTGGATCAGGAGCCCGCCATGAGGCAGTGCCGCTGCCGGCATGAGAAAGCGGGGCCGTCCGTCCAGATGTTGCCCGGGGAAGCCGAAATTCCCACACCAAGTAGGAAGCGGGGCCTCACGGAGCCGGGACGGGGACTGCGGAAGTGGCAGTAGGGCTGGACGCCCGCGGCCCCGATCCGGGGATGATGGGAGAGGAGAAGCGAAGAGGGGGGGGCCCCGGCTTGGAGGAGGGGGGGACGGGGACATCTATTCTTAGAGAAAAAGTGGGGCCCGGGTGGGGGGGGATTTTATTGTAAGACTTTGTTTACACCCCAAGCTGAATGAATCAAATGACCTTGTTTATTGTCGGTCTCCTGAATGGACGGCAGAGGGAGAGGGAGGAGGGGTGGCGAGGGGGGGCTTATATTATTGTTAATTCTGCCATTCACAACTTCTTCTTCTTCTTCTTCTTCTTCTTCTTTTTTTTTTTTTTTTTTTCCCACCACACATTGTTGCCAAGATAAAAGAATAAAAGGTGAAACTCTATTCCTTCCTTTCTCCATCTCCGCAGTATTCTCCAAATCCCCAGACAGGCGGCTGTTGAGATGAAATTGCCAAACCACGGAGCCATGTACGAGATGCAGGGCCTGATCATGCTCCTGCTGACCCCACACGTTGCCAAACTCATTTTCCACGGAAGGGTGAGGGAGCTGAGCCTCCCATTCTGGGGCTCAGATGGTCCCTCCCCTGAGAAGATGCAAGGACACCATCGTTGGATGGACCCCTCTTTGCCCCCAGATCAAGGGTTGGCCCGTGCAGCAGCACAAGCTCACACACGGGACCATTATTCTCAGGAAATAACAACATCCAGGGAAAGATGGCTTACGTGCCTGCAGTTTTTCGGAGCTAAATTGAAGCCCTCTTCAAAAGACCTGTTTTTTCAGCTAAGTGCATGCTCTTGATGATGCCGCCTGCATCGAGGTAGTTTGGTGCATGTCCTGATAATGGTTTGTTATGCCTTTTAATTGGCCCCTGGTGATCCCCATTGCTGCTTGATAACTTCCCAGCCAAGAATTAAGAAGTTTTCAGAGTATTATACTTCACTGGGCTATGAGGACATCTGTTTGAGGTGTCATGGGATTGTTGAGAGCATGAAATGGTCCTTTTGCATCACCAAGCTGCAACAACACTTAGAGAGGATTACATTAGTTTTGAAATGACAGTTGTCCTTCCTTGTCACTTTTTACAAAGCCCTTTACATATTCTAGGATGGAGGAAAAGAGTGCAACGTTTCCCAGGCTTTGTAGACACTCCAGGGGCACCCCTCCCTGTCCCTTGGCTCCATGTGGAAGCCAACTCTTCCAATGGCACTGGCTGTGTCCATGGGTAATGCCCTCTATCCTTTCGCCTCACTTCTCTTTCTTCTTTCTCTTTCTCAGTCTTCTTTCTCTTCATCTCAAGGCATTTTGATTCCTTCAGGATCATATTTTCATTTCTTAACAGGTTTTGAATTTTAGTAGCACAATGTCAGAAATTCTTATTTGGGACAAGTCGAAATCTCATCCAGGTTTCTTCTCTCTGCCATGAAACTTGCACGTGTTGGTGGAGTTTTCCTTACCCAGAGACATCAGTGCCACAAGGAATGTGTTCACATCCTTCAGTGCAAGCAGCTTTGATCCAGCAGCCATCGATGGATGTGATTTGGTTTTGCCCAAATCCCTCTTTCCCACAATAGAAACAGTTGCAGTGGAAGTGTCAATCTGGCTCACTGCCCTGCTGAATTGCAAAATGTATCTGGCTTTCTCTTTCATCTTCTTATATTGCCACTTTTTTCCTGTCTTTGATTTTAATTTGTTCACTGTTTTAGCTGGAACAAGACAGGAGTGGATGGAGACAGAGGAGACAGCATGTCTGGCGGCCATATCACTCATCATTCAAGTCCTCCCTGCTCCATTGAATAGCTAAGTGAGAGACGGAGAGAGAAATAACATCAGCAGAATGGGCTGAGTATGTCCCAGCTCATTCCCCTTTTGTGATTCTGGGGTTTGCAGACAATGTCACAACAGGGAATTAAACCTGCATCTCCCACGCAAGCATCCTAGTTAGTTTGTTCAACCAATCTGCTGGGCACTTATTATTGGAAACTTGATTTTTCAATTCAGGTCTCCAACTACGGACATCTCATACCATGTGAGATGCCCAGACTTGTCCCATCTGACCTCCAGGTGCTACCCAGAAGACAAAGATCTCCCATGTCATACCTGCCAGGGGATGCAGATGTCTCAGATGCTGCAGGACATCTCAGATGGCACTAAGTGCCTGTGTGTGGGCAGCTATGTCTATGGCATAGATGTCTACACCCGAGGTAGGTGTTTAGCCTCCCGTTAATGTCAATAGAAACCCAGCCAGCACAGACAACAGTCAATGAAGTGAGTCATCGGAGCAAGTGTAGGTTTCAGATTCAGGGTGAGATGAGTCATTGGCTGGGATCATTTGCTAGGGCTTTATAGGCAATAGTAGGAGCCTAAAGACCTGATCAGATACAAAAGCGTGTGCCGTAGGCATCTAAAGGGAGGTGAGATGAGCTGTACTCAGCAGCAGCGCAACTGTTGCTGGGCTGTAGCCCTTTTCTGTCTCCCCCAGTGAGCAGAGGACACCTTCTTGCAGCACACAGTGACCCACCACTCAACGTGGGCAGGGGCCATGTGAATTCATGACAGCCCAAAGCACTCAGACCCTGAGGGCTGTAACACCCCAGGGTACCAACACGGCATCCACCTTGGGAAATGCACCTTTCCCAGGACAAGACCTAGTGAGATCCTGCCCCTGTGCTGGGCTTAGCTGAAGTGAGCCTCTTCCTCACGATGTACGTGTTTCGCCATGCCAGCTTATGGAGAAGTAGAGAGCTTTGCATGAAACTCAAGAGCTGGACCTACAGAAGAGCTCAGATAACATGATTATAATGGTCCTTTCTGGCCATCAAAACAATGGATTTATTGTTATTACAAGGTTCAGGAGGAACAAATAAGCTAGCCTTCACAAAGGCATTTGGTAGCCCTGACCATGCTCACCTGCTTGGCTCTAGCAGAGACTGGATGGACTCATCATCTGAAGCCGTTCAGACATTCTTATATTCTTGCATTATATTCTGCCTTGCAGGCCTTTTCCCTGTTATTTATTCACCTACCCAATCCTTCCTTTAACATAGATGTCTCACTAATTAATACCAGGGATTATCCCAGGTTCTTTGGTCAATGTTGGGCTATAGTTAAGGTTTTGGTCCTTGGCTTCCTACATTCATGTGCTCCAGTTTGCTGGCAGAATAAACTTTTTGCCTCATAACCCTCAGCTTTACGCGTCTCTCCCATGGCTGCAGGCAGGTGGGTTTGATAACCAGCTGTGAGGGTAGTAGGCGCTCCTGGAGGGCATGACGTGGCCACAAACCTTGAAGATTTACATCAATGTTAGAAGAGCACAATCTTGGACAAGGTCCAGAGACCCTTGGCTGAGAACAGAGGTGGGAAAAGAGAATTAAAAAGATAAAGAAGGAGAAACGAGTGAAGAAAAGACCTGCCTATTACCCAGAGCAAGAAGAGAGGAAGGATAACATATATTTTGGTCGTGATACCATGAGAAGGCAGATACATAAAAGCCCGTTTCACTCTAAGTGGCCCACTCTGTCATCCTCTGCTTGCAGTAACATGCAAACACCTTGTTTGCAGACCAGGCCATTGGTTCCCAGCCTGTGAGGTCCCAGCCTTTCAGATGGAAAGCCATCAATTTCAGCACAAGAAAGTGTGAGGATATAAGGGTGAGGCAGCAGCAGTGGTCCTTCGATGAAGAAGGTGCCCCAAGTAGGAGGAACAAATCACCCGTCTTGCTCCATGGATAACAGAAAACAATTAAGTGACCCCCTTAACTTAGATACTAAACTTTTAGCTAAGGAACCAATTTTTACCCCCAAAACCAGTCCCTTTCCTGATGGATATGTCAGCTAGACTGTGTGAACAATTCCGTAATGCCCCCGTCACCTCTCCGTCTCATGCTGCACCATGCCTCCAAATAATCCAGATCCTCTAATATTTAGGCACTTAGCTCATCCTGATCTCACTCAGACTTAGACTAAATGACTGGCCACCAAAAAGCATTTGGACCTGCCTGTCCGGGAGCACAGATAGTTGTAGTTTGGCATAAGGTTTGCAGTATGATAAGCATAAAGCAAATTCAGTGTGGTTTAGAGCTGGATGATGCCACACCGTGCCCTGAGATCTCCAGGCTTGGATAAAGCTGAATATTTGTAAATCCGTCTGTTATACTAAAACTTGGGTTTGTGGCATCCTGTGCAGCGATTAAAAGAAGAAAAAAAAAGCCCAAAAGAGGGAGTTTCTGCCATCTAGAGGTCGCATTTTTCAATTACAATCAAGACTGAACAAGGTAAACTGTAATTTGACCTCTCTTAAACATATGCATGTAAATATACATTTATACACACTTTTTCCAAAAATAAGCTTTTACAGGAAAAGAATTAAGCAACTCCCTTTTCTCTATGGATTTGCTGTAGGAAATTGCATTTAATTCCTATTTTGTTCTTGTTGCAATATCTCAGCACCGTTCGTGTTAAAGGCGCTGGATGAAGCACTTGAAAAACCAAAGCTTATTTTTCTTTTCCTGACAGGGAAGAAGAAGCTTTTATACAAAGTGACAAAATAGGGGGAAAAAGCAGGAGATTTTTTTTTTTTTAAAAAACCCCTCAATTTGCTTAATATAGCCAGTAGTATCATACTTTTTATGCTTAACACCCACAGCTAAATTCAGCCTTTAAAAGAATTCAAGTCCTGTTCAAATAGCAAAGCAGTGGCTTGATGTTTCAAGTGCGCCACACTCTTCATTGTTTGTGCATTATCATGCAGTTTTTAAAACCTTAATAAAGTAATAACAACACAATATTTTTATTTCTTTATGGTTTTGTTGCACTGTGCGACACAGACTGTGAAATTACATGATAAGAAGAGTTTATTCTTACCTTAAAATCCATTAAAATTTGATCAGAACTCTTTCAAAGGTCAGAATCTGGCAGCGATTGTTGAAATTCTTTGAAGATCCCCATTTTAGGGGTAGTGGGTGCCATTTTAAAGTCCCCTATGAAATTCTATTCCACGTTCGTACCCACTACATTCAGGAGTGCAAAAGTGATCCCTTGAACATGGTATTATAGAAGAAGAAGCAACATGCCCAGATTACGACATGGACACAGTCTCCCTAGTTTCTGTCTTGCAGGGTAGTCTTTAATACCTTATTCACTGTAATTTTCAAACTCACAAGTGATGGGATATCAACTCTTTCCTTTGAGCAACCATTCCCCACTCAGTAGTTACACTCATCAGGAAGATTTTCTCATTCTGCCATTCGAAGGAACGTTTTCTTAAGGGATGAAATAGCTCTTAAAAAATAAATAGCAATTTCCACTTATGCCATCCCTCTGTTCCACAGGCCAGAAAGTAGAAGAGCTTTAGCATCAGATTTTTCAAGTGCTTGGCGCCCATAGACTACGGCACAAAAACTCAATCACTGCAGAACGGGTAGCAAATTACAAAGACTTTCATGATATACGTGCCTGGCTACGGCTGCCCTCTAGGAAGAGAAAAAGGAAAGTTCCCCGTGCCAGAATATGTATGCCAAAAACAACAAGAAACCTGTTTTTAGAGGCTTTACAGGAAACCTTTCTAGGTTTAACATGCCTGAGGGAATTCAGTCTCAGATCGCCTCTTGCCTGAGGGACCATGCAGGAGGGTGGCTGCAGGCTTTCCATGGCCAGTCACAGAGGAGGCACTGCCCCAGCTGCCAGAAAAATGAAGATTTGAACCCTGTCTCATGGAAGATCCATCTGGACTCAGGCAGGGATCCTCTGGTTGGGATCCAAGGTTCCACCATCCCTTATGGTATCGGGTACTTAGGAAATGGAGAGGAGAGGAGAGGAGAGGAGAGGAGAGGAGAGGAGAGGAGAGGAGAGGAGAGGAGAGGAGAGGAGAGGAGAGGAGAGGAGAGGAGAGGAGAGGAGAGGAGAGGAGAGAAGAGAAGAGAAGAGGAAGAGAAGAGAAGAGAAGAGAAGAGAAGAGAAGAGAAGAGAAGAGAAGAGAAGAGAAGAGAAGAGAAGAGAAGAGAAGAGAAGAGAAGAGAAGAGAAGAGAAGAGAAGAGAAGAGAAGAGAAGGCAAGGCCAGTTTTCTTGTGCACTTTCCTTTCTACCCACACTCAACTGACCCACAGTACTGCTGTGCCTGCTTGGGTTGCTGAGTAAAACTTCCAGAAGAAGATGGTGCCCAACCTCCAAGCATTCCCATATAAAAGTTTGGGCAGAAATACACGCAATTTGAACACACAAACTGTAACTAGGTATGCAAATTCAGCTTGAAATCAGATATGTAAACTCAACTTGCCAGAGCTTGCTCCTGGTGGAGAAAGTAAGGACAGACATTGCTCCAGGTGTGGCCCTTTGCCTTTTACATTGAAGGGTGGGGATTTTTTTCCTGTTGCTCTGCAGGCTCCACCACATCCCTGTGCAATGCCCTATGAAAACCACCTCCCATGTGGGGAAGAAAGTGCCCACTCCTGTGCAGGAGGTCACAGAACCACAGAATCACAGAATGGTAGGGGTTGGAAGGGACCTCTGGAGATCATCTAGTCCAATCCCCCCGGCCAAAGCAGGTTCACCTAGGGCAGGTGGCACAGGAACACGTCCAGGCAGGCTTGAATGTCTCCAGAGATGGAGACTCCACCACCTCTCTGGGCAGCCTGTGCCAGGGCTCTGCCACCCTCACAGCAAAGAAGTTCCTCCTCATGTTGAGATGGAACTTCCCATGTTCAAGTTTGTGCCTGTTACCCCTTGTCTTATCGCTGAGCACCACTGAGATGAGCCTGGCACCCAGCCTTTAAGTATTTATAAGCATCGATAAGATCCCCCCTCAGTCATCTTTTTTCCAGACTGATAAGACCAAGTCCTTCAGCCTTTCTTCATCAGAGAGATGTTCCAGTCCCCTCATCACCTTGGTAGCCCTTTGCTGTCCCCTCTCCAGCAGTTCCCTGGTCTTCTGGAACCGGGGAGCCCAGAACTGGACACAGGACTCCAGGTGCGGCCTCCCCAGGGCAGAACAGAAGGGGAGGATGACCTCCCTCCACCTGCTGGCCACACTCTTCTTGATGCACCCCAGGATGCCATTGGCCTTCTTGGCCACGAGGGCACATTGCTGGCTCCCAGTCAACTTGTTGTCCACCAGGACTCTCAGGTCTCTTTCCACCGAGCTGCTCTCCAGCAGGTCAGCCCCCAACCTGTCCTGGTGCGGGGGGTTATTCCTCCCCAGGTGCAGCACCCTACATTTGTCCTTGTTGAATTTCATAAGGTTCCTCTTTGTAATACATAAGGTCACATCTTTGAAGACATTCAGTTGGTCATCTGCATCCTGTGCTCCAGGGGGTAGTAATTTTCCAAGAAGCAGTTGGGTTGAGGGCACCCATATTGGGCAGACAGCGCGCCCCATATATAGGGAGATAGCCAAAAGAGGCCATTGTGGCCTTGTGAGGTTGCCTCCTGGTTAACACCATCATTATTTAGTGATGAATGCACCTACGAGTGCTCCAATGCAAGTCTGTGGTTCCTACAAGCCTCTCTGGGGTCTGGTTCAGGTTGAAGCCTTTGCTTCTCCTTCACTACTGCAGCTACCTTGGGATTATTTAAATTTTTTTTAAAAATGTATTAGAAATATGTCAATCTCTTACCCTGTTATGCTTGAAAATAGTCATTTATATGAAGCAGAACAGCTGCCACAGAGAATCCCACCACCAAACAGCCCATACACTAGTGCTCTGGATCATAACTGGGGTGGAAGGTGATGTTCCTCTCACCAGACCATAGTAGGTGAAACAAAGGGGTAGGAAGGCTTGAATCCTGCTTTGTCGCATTGTGCCTGGCTAATTCAAGGTATTTTTTTTAAATGTAAAAGCTTTAGTTTAACCACAAAGCGCAATAGGAAAAATTCTCAGGCTTTCCAACATGCTCCCAAGACAGGACGCCCCTTTTCCACCCATTTCTAATTGGGATTTCTCCTGCTGAAATCATCAGAGGCTCATTATGCAGCAAAGCAGAAACCGATTTACCTTTATCAAAGAACAGTTCTGTGGTTCTCCGCGAGATCACAGTGGGATGGTACCATTCCCTTTTCTTTATTGTATAGTTAGCCTGTAATTGTGCGGTGATTGCTTTGAAATCCTGGCAGCTGAGCAGGAACGTAGGTGGCATTGAAAAGTTTGTGATGCAACCCCTTCCCGTAACGGCAGGCAGCGGGTCGGTCAAAGCCCTTTTCAACAGTGACTCAGTGTGCCTCTAAACACAGTGGGAAAAACAGAACACCAAACCGTACTTTTTAAGCCCATTTGAGGATTTGAATAATGGCTTCGTGACTCAAGTGAGCCTGCCAGGCTGGTAGGAGGATGTTTGGGGTGGCTGTAGAGCAGGAATCGTTGGCAGAAGAGGAGGGAGCGATGCGTGAGCTGTAGCTCTGTGCCGGTAAATCAAACAGGGTTGAGTGGGTACAGGAACGTGCTCCCCTACATGGTTCATCAATAGCCTCAGCCCTGCTTTAGCCCAAACCCACAAGCACCAACCCAAACACTTTCCAGCTTAGCAGGGACCTGGGACCATTGCCAGGAGGTTGTTTGGATCAGCCACTGTGACTTGGAGGCTGAGAGTTCAACCGTATGGATCAGGCAGGAACCTGCCAGTTGGTTTTGGGACTGGAGAAAAGCCTTTGGTGCCATTTAGGTTATCGGAGATATGAAACCACAACATCTGTATGCTGGTTGCAGGGAAAATACAGCAGAGGGACCTGGAGCTTATGCAAGAACCAAACTGCAAGAGCAGGTTTAAACGCATCCTTGGTGGTGCATGAGTTTTGGATGCTTTAGCAAAGCAGCAAAATGCAAGTGAAAGATACAGTGTAAAGGCAAAAGACTCGCAGGTCGAGATAAAAACAGTTTAAGTGAAGCAAAGCTGCGTGTCCGAGCAAAGCACAATAAGGAATGCGTTCACTACTTCCCATCAGCAGGCGGGTGTTCAGCCATGCCCAGGAAAGTAGGGCTTCATGCTTAACGATACCTGGGAAGGCTAGTTCCATAACCCCAAATATTCCCCCTTCCTCCTCCTTTCCCCAAGATTTTATGGCTGAGCATGACATTATGTGGCACGGAATATCCCTGTGGTCAGTTGGGATCAGCTGTCCTGCCTTGTGTCCCTTCCCAACTTCTTGTGCGCCCCCAGATGACTCGCTGGTGGGGCAGGATGAGAAACAGAGAAAGCCTTGATGCTCCGCAAGCACCGCTCAGTGATAGCTAAAACACCGGTGTGTCACCAACGCTGATTTGGTCAGAAATCTAAGACATAGCACCATATGGGCTGGTACAAAGACAGCTAACTCCATCCCAGCCAGTACACGGTGTCTGAAGGTCCTGCCCAGGATCTCCTCCTGATGCTGGATGAACAGCCAACAAAGAACAGTGAAAGAGCATACCCTGAGATCTGGCAGCGTGCGGGGGATTTTGGAGAGAATTAAATTCCCCTGAAGGACACGGTGTGCCAGGTTCCTCCGGGAAACAGGTTCAAACACGGGGCATCGGAGGAATTTGCAAGCGGCAGCATACCCTGAACCCACACCCCAGGCACTTGGATGTGATAACACGCATTTGCCGGGAGGGTCCCTTCTGCACGAATGGCTTCCTTCTGATATATTCAGTCGTGCAAACGGAGCGACAGCCGCTCGCTCATCCGCAAAATAAATCTCTTGTCACAAGGCACCCAGCAATTGGGCCCGCCTTGAATAAACACTTTGTGACTCCTCACGCTCCTCTACACCACATCCAGCTCCAGCTTCCCATTCCGCCTGCTCGGCATTTGCTGTGAGCATGGCTGGGGCAGCAACACGCGGACAGTTGGAGGTTTCTCAGCACCTCCCCAGTGCCCCCGAGTTGCTGCATCACTCCTGGGTCCCCTCCCACCCTAACAAAACCCTCTGCTCTCTCTAGCATCACTTTTAGCTTGAGTCTCTGGCCAAAAAAATTGCAAAGCAGAGCAAATTATTAGTGCAGCTTGAAATAAAGGAATATATAGACCACTGGCCCAGCACACTGTGTTTCAAATGTTGTTCGTAAACTCGTCTTCACAGTTGACAGATCTTTTCCTATTTTTCCCTTGGTCCTTTCCCATGATCCTGTTCAGACCAAGTTTGGTCCCAAAATTTTGGCTTGAGATGACCATCTTCAGGGAAAACCCCCTCTTTCCTATCTTTTACACAGATTCTTATGCTTCTCAGACTGAAGCAATGCTTTTCACATTGGTGGTGAGAAAATTCCTTCCCACCTATGTCCGAGGCACAAGTCCATTCAGATTCCCTCCCAATATGATCAAAGGAGAGAGGACAAAGAACAGAGCTTTCTTCTCCCAATAGCTGCCCAAAATCATTTCAGATGGCTCACAATTGATTGTCTCTATTTTCAAGAGTTACTCCTCTTCATTCGTAATTCCACAGAGCTCCTCTAGGATCTCACAGGGTTGCTGAAGAGCTGAGTTTATGCCCTTGTGTCAGCATTCCGTGCTTAACCCTTTCCTCCTCATTTCCCTAATTTGGAGGCACGTGGGTTAGCTCTGGAGTTGCTTATGTTGTGATTGATGACTGCAGAGTAAGCGTTAAGACATATAGATTCAAAAGCCTTGAGGAAGAGGAACTTTTACTTTCCAGAAGTGTATTGAAGCCCACCCTTCCCAGCAGAAGAGCCAAATGCAGTGCTCTCCTCTGCAGCCACTTGCTAAATCATTTAGTGGTCTGGGCCATGGGAATAAAGGGAATTGCACGTTAAAGAGCCCTTGAAGCAGTGAGTCATGATGAGACATAGAGAAAGCAACCAACTGTGAATACAAGAAATGTTAGCAAGCACAAGGCACCTCTCAGAAAAGGAGATGGTAGGCAGATACTTCAAAGACAGGCACTTGGAAATACCCCGTAAGAAGGTGTTTTGTGATGCTGCAGGATGTCATAAGTTCAGTTGCTGCCGTCTAGTTCATTTTGCAAGCCCTAATAACCACCAGGATGGTGCACACCAATGTCAGACCAGGAAAGAAGTGTGATCTGCCCAGAGGTGGCCAAACTGGTGGTCTTGAAGTACGTGGGCAGTTCAAGCATGGCTTAGAGAAGCCATCCATGATCACCAGTGTGGGCTGCCATGGGACTGTCAGCGAAGCCAAAACCAGAGGGATTTCCCTGGCAGAGTAAAAAGGGCAACTGAGCAAAATCCTTCAAGCAGAATAGATGTTCCTTCAAGGTCAGCAGACAAAACCGTTAAGCAAAGGATGGGCACTGCTCAGCACAGATCCATCGCGCTTGAGCGTTCCCACTTTGCAGGGAAAAGCATGCTTGTATTTCTGGGGTGTATTTAGAGGTGTCAACGGCTTAGTTAAGCATGTCAAGGGCTGCCAACCTCCATCCTGCATTCATCCCAAAGCCAGGCTCTCCTCCAGACCATAATCCACCTACTTAAAGCAGCTCTTCATCCTAGCACCAGAAGCGTTCAGCAGCTGTCGAACAAATCAAGTAGTTCAATACTGTCAGGAGTGTTTGCTGTCCCAGGGCTACCCTCCCTTTAGTTAACAACAGTGATTAATCAGTATTGCACTTCGTGCATCCCAAGAGACATCCTCAGCTTTTAATTATTCCCATGCTTACAGAAAGATAAACTGAGTCCTTAGCCTGAAAAATGGCTTGTCCAGAAAGCCACTTAGGAAGTCACAGGGAAATGTGGGAATGGGTGCTGATCCTCTGCAGCCTCCACTCTCCAGCTCTAATCTGCTATCAACAAAAGACAGAAGTAAAGAGTTGACCAATGATTTTTACCATATCCACATGTGTTTTATCATTCGTCTTCTGGTAGACACACAAAAACATGAGAGAAAAATAAACCTTCTGACATTTTGCATATGTTGAAGTTAGACAGCTAAAGACACATACACAAAGTGGGAACACTCCATGCACTGCATATGGAATGACAAATGCATGCCAACGGTCATGGTCACAGCCATGTGTGCCCTCTGCCTTCTCCTCAGAGGGACAGAGAGGTGCTCAGGATGCTGAAGGGAGCAGAAGAAGACAAGCCTATGCTTTTCATTGTATCTTACCCCTGTGAGGAAGTACAGACTGGAAAAGGAGAAAATGGGAAATCTCAGTTCCTCTAAAAGGATCACGCTGTTCTTCAGATCACCCATGTCACATCTACCAAGGATGAGCTGGGGGAGAGGTCTGTGATCATCACCCTGAATAAAGGTTGGATTTCCACAGTGGTAGTTATCTATAGCCATAGCTATAGAGCTACTCCCTCCCTCTGCTCCGCTCGGGGGAGACCCCCCTGCAGTGCTGCCTCCAGCGCTGGGGCCCTGTTGGACAGAAGGACATGGACCTATTGGAGCGGGGGCAGAGGAGGCCCCAGAGATGCTGGGAGGGCTGGAGCCCCTCTGCTGGGAGGACAGGCTGAGAGAGCTGGGGGGGTTCAGCCTGGAGAAGAGAAGGCTCTGCCGAGACCTTCCAGCCCTTCCAGTCCCTACAGGGGCTCCAGAAATGCTGGGGAGGGACTCTGGATCAGGGAGGGGAGCCATAGGATGAGGGGGAACAGTTTTAAACTCAAAGAGGGGAGATTTAGATTAGATATTAGGAAGAAATTCTTTCCTATGAAGGTGGTGAGACCCTGGAACAGGTTGCCCAGAGATGTGGCAGGTGCCCCATCCCTGGAAGGGTTCAAGGCCAGGTTGGACAGGGCTCTGAGCAACCTGGTCTAGTGGAAGGGTGTCTAGTGGGGTTCCTACCCCCTCATGGCAGGGTGTTGGAACTAGGTGATCTTTAAGGTCCCTTCCAACCAAAACTATTCTGTAATTCTATGATCTGTGACCACGGATTGATGCTCTTCCAACCTTCCTCCTCTGAAGTAGTGCCACAAAACTGTCCTGCTTACTTGGAGCCCTCCCCACTCCTCTGCAAAAAGCTATTGCTGCCAAAGTCGCACAAAAGCCATCATCTTCACATCTTCTATCTCTGTGCTCAAACTTGCATGAAAACAGCCAGTTGGGATGGGGCAGGCAGGAAAACACACGTGTATATACAGAAACCTTAATTTCTGCAGTCAAAATTATTTTGTACCAAAATTATTTTGGTACATAGGCTTTTAAATTGCTGCCTTCAGTGCACGTGGGAGGTGCTTTTGTTCTTATCTCCTTAGCAAAAAGTGCAAGCAAGGCCTGACTACCTCTTCTCTGTCTCCTTTAGTACCCATACCCCCATATTTTTGTCCCTTGAATCCTCTTATGGATCTTTCCTTGGGTCTCTAAGCATTTCCATAGCCTGCTTCTCCTTCTGGTGTTTGCTGCTTTAGCAGGTGTAGTGTTGAGAACAAAATCTGTATTTTGGTGCCCTGCTTTGCGTCACCATGCTCCATGCAGCAGCCTCTTGATTTACGTTGGCCAACTTTGCTCATTGAGCAAAGGGTATTGAAAGAGACCCATTTCTTTTGTCCAGACTGCTTGATGGTCTCCTTTGGGCTGACTGGGCACAAGGAAGAGGTAACTGGAAAGAGGGAAGGGGCAATAAGAAATGAGCTGCAAATTAAGACAAAAACTGAACATCCCAAACTACTGCCTGAAGTATAAAAGTTGAGGTAGTTCAGTTTGGAAACTTTTCACTTAGATGGTCTAAACCCACAAATACAGAATACAATATAGTACACCAATGTCATAAAGCTTAAAAAAGTAATGGGTCACACTGAAATGCTAATGACAAAGCCAATGCGTTGCGTTTTGATTTTGTGTGACTCCAACACATTCCCATCAAATCCATAATCAAAAGTGATGTGCTCTCTCAAAACACAAATACCTTTGAAACAAAATACAGCACCAACGTGCTTTCATCAGACCTACTCACAGCACAGAAATATTGAACAAACATTTCCTTTCTCGCCCTGATTACTGAATAGTGTATGTGGTAGCAAAGATGAATTCACTTCAATGAATTTTATGATGTTTTAAATAAGGAGGAAAAGTCTCTTTCCTGTTTATTTCCTTTGCAGCTACATAGCTGGTCTTAATTTGCAGAACTGATGCCTCCATGTAGCAAAATGAACCACTTTCCTTATTACAAAATCACAGAATCACAGAATGATTATCTCAACTTACAAGTACCTCAATTTACAAGTAGGGAAACTGAGGCACGAAGCACAAACTTTCCCCAAAGCCACCGAGAAACCGCACGGCAGGATGGATCAAACCCCACAGCAGCAGTGCCCTGCTGTAACCACTAAGTAGCATCGCCCACATTTAACACCGGCCGCTATCAGTTTGCAAATGCTACCGATGGAAAAGACCTGCTGGGTCCTTTTGCAGTTCCCTGTAAGCGCTGGCTTTTTCCATGCCGTGTGCCGTAGACAAAAGTGCTTCATACAATCCCTGCATTAAAATAATTCAAGCAGGAGGACATCTCTCATTTCCTCTGGGGGAAACAATTCTGCAGCTGAATAGATGGCAGCATTAGGAAATATTTCCTGATGTCCAGCCCCTGCCACAGCTTCTAGAATCTGTTGATATATTATTAATAGAAAGGAAAATAAATATAGGTATTAATGCCAGCAGACACTGTCTACTACTAATAGCCGCTAAAGTAATATATTCCCCTTGTTTTTAGCTTTTATTAGTCTTTTTGCAAAGGGTTACAAGACCCTTATGCATCCATTAGCCAGTCAGCCATGCGAAATTAATGTGGAGCAATTTTCATAAGCATTACTCAGAACTAATAATAATTAAGCATTATTTTCTGCTCAGATAACACAGAAAATAAAGCCTGACTTTTATGCCAAGATGGGTTTGCATTAGCTTAAGGTAGATGAATTAATCCTCATTCACAAGGCTTCTCCACCGGCTAGCCAGAAAATATCAAGGTAATTAAAACCAATTTGTGAGGTTCTGTCCCATTGCACATTCACTGAGTTTTATCATTGCTGCAAATTACAGGTGCTTTTATGCCGTCGCAAAGGTGGGACATGAAGGAGACCTTGCTGCTTGCCTCCTTCCCCATCACTTCCAAGAAAAGCAACCTCCTCGTGAGGACCAGAACGCATTTTTGCAGTGCACCGTGTTGCTGGAGAAGCAATGAAGGACCATGCGCTGCATGAAGGACCCGCTCAGCCCCAGCTCAGGCTGGGGTGTGGACCTCTCAGCAGCACCTGTAAAAGGCCTCTAACAGAGCAAAAAAAAGAATGTTATTTCAGTTTGATTTACCATTTACTTGCATGGGATTAATGTTGGCTAATTACAAAGCCATGGGGTTTCTGTAGACAGCGATTTATGGATAGCTCAGGAGCAGTCCACTTCAGCCAGCCAGATTTTTCTCTGTTGCCTTTAACAACCAAAACCCAGCATTTGCAACCCAGGTAAATAAGACTGATTAGTTATATGATGCTACACTTTCCAACACTGCCCGAAAGATTTCTTGTCCTTTTTCTAGCTTAAGGAGACACTGAATTTGATGTGTAGTCACGTCCCAGGAGCTTGAAATATCACCTGAGCAGCTGCTGTGGTCTCTGAAGATACTCTTAGCTTGGGCCAGCCACAAGACAGAAGATATATTAGTTCAGCTAGTAATTAGCTGTAAGTTACATCAACCCAGAGCTACCCTACTAACAGCTAAGCTATTGAAAAAGCTAAGACCTCTCTTAGGGTTTCAGCTTTCCAAGGGGAGCAGCTCCTTCACGTTCCACATCTTGACTTTGCATGTGAGCTCAGCAAATAACGGGGCCTGATGTGACCCACCGGTGTGGAAAATCTGTGTTTCTCAGAGGACAATGGCTTCTTTTGTCTGTGTCCTGCCTCTCTCATTGCATCTTTCCAGCCTCCCCATCGCTCCTCTGTCTCACCGCCGTGTCTCATTTTGGCGTCTGTGTCCACATCAGTGAGACGGAGCAGGTTGACCTGAGACATGACTATACGGGTCAGCAGCAAAAGAAGACTGAGATGGTAGCTCTGACTTTTATTATGTTTTGAAAAATCTTCTCTAGACTAATCTAAATACTCTTAAAAAAATAAATAAAAAGAGAGAATACTCAAGAAACACCAGCTGAGTCTGAGCCCTAGAAGGAACCAGCCTGGAAGGAACCACACTGGCATTTGCACTGATATCTATGCCTTCAATGAAGAAAGGTTTCCCCCTTATGGCTGTCTCCGTCTCGATCCAGCCATGGTAGCTGTAAACAGACACTAAGATCTCATGGTTTGGCTTTTCTGCGCAATCTTCTCCCCAGCTGACGATGCCGACCTGAAACCACTTCATGGTGTTCCAGTAACTGCAAACCAGAGGTCCCCCGCTGTCCACCTACGGCATAAGGAGGATGTTATCGCAGGATCAAACCTCAGGTCTCTCATAGCAGCTGCATCCCACAGGCTCATTGTGAAAATCAAACTCTATGGACTCAAAATTCCACAGCTCCGCCATGAGAACCCTGGAGAATAAACAGGCACAGAAGGTAAGAGGAGGAGATCAGCCCCAAGCTCTGGCTCAGTGCAATGCCCTGTCCTCCTCAGCCTTTTCCATGTGCTCCCCTGACCCAGAAGGATACCTGAATCCTGTCACCAAGAGACAACATCCAGCAGTGAAAAGGGACATTTGCTGAGACTGCTCATTCAGTCCTTGACTTCTCTGCGAAACTGGTGCATGTAGGTGCTAGGTACCTGCCACTGTTAATTTTGGGGGCTAGCATCCAGAAATCGGACAAGAGATGAACACTAATCCTGACAAATCCTTCTTGCAACCACATCAATTTCACTGAGAACTTGCCTGCTCTACTGCAAGGGCAACCTTCACTCACCCAGTGCATGCAAGCCTTCACGTCCACGTTGCAGCCACTCTGTGAAGGGGTGGCTTTTCTGACACATAAGTGCTGGGCAGCCCATGCTCTAAATAAGTTTCTTTCCACGGTGGGTTTGAATCTTTTTTCTACCCTGTCTCCAGTACATGTGGCAAATAAATTCCACACAAACCCATTTCCTGAGACAGCCAGCTTTCCTGCAGAATTGTTGTCCTTCCCTCTTTGCACACTACTTTGAGAAATGTCTTTGACGTTAATGTATGAACCCTCTTCTCCCAGCAGTTACCCTGAGCTAAGACACATCTTTATCAACAATCTGGATGAGGGGATGGAGTGCACCCTCAGTAAGTTTGGAGATGTCACCAAACTGGGTGGGAGAGTCGATCTGCTTGAGGGTAGGAAGGCTCTACAGAGGGACCCGGACAGGCTGGATCGATGGGCCAAGGCCAACTGTATGAGGTTTAATAAGGCCAAGTGCCGGGTCCTGCATTTCAGTCACAACAACCCTAAGCAACGCTACAGGCTTGGGGCAGAGTGGCTGGAAAGCTGCCCAGCAGAAAAGGACCCGGGGGTGCTGGTGGACGGCCAGCTTAACATGAGCCAGCAGTGTGCCCAGGTGGCCAAGAAGGCCAACAGCATTCTGGCTTGTATCAGGAACAGCGTGGCCAGCAGGAGCAGGGAAGTGATGGTGCCTCTGTACTCGGCACTGGTGAGGCCTCACCTCGAGTGCTGTGTTCAGGTCTGGGCCCCTCTGTACAAGAGGGACATTGAGGTGCTGGAGCGTGTCCAGAGGAGAGCTACCAGGCTGGTGAGGGGCCTGGAGACCAGGGCATATGAGGAGAGGCTGAGGGAGCTGGGCATGTTGAGCCTGGAGAAGAGGAGGCTGAGGGGAGACCTCATTGCCCTCTACAACTCCCTGAAAGGAGGGTGCAGAGAGGTGGGGGTTGGCCTCTTCTCCCAGGGGAATAATGACAGGACCAGAGGAAATGGTATGAAGCTGCGGCAGGGGAGGTTTAGGTTAGACATTAGGAAGAATTCCTTTACTGAAAGAGTGGTCAGGCACTGGAAGAGCCTGCCCAGGGAGGCGGTTGAGTCACCATCCCTAGAGGTGTTTAAGAAATGTCTAGATGTGGCACTTCAGGGCATGCTCTACTGACAGAGACTGTAGGTTGCTTGTTTGTGGGGTTTTTTTGTGTGTGTGTATGGTTGGACTCGATGATCTCAAAGGTCCTTTCCAACCATGAAGGTTCTATGATTCTAATTAATGAGTAAGGAAGTGG
Organism: Larus michahellis; assembly: GCF_964199755.1. Classification (NCBI taxonomy): domain Eukaryota; kingdom Metazoa; phylum Chordata; class Aves; order Charadriiformes; family Laridae; genus Larus; species Larus michahellis. The sequence goes on from NC_133898.1 coordinate 128,999,163, forward strand.
TTGTAGTCCCCTGTGCAACTCATTGGCACCCGCTAAATTTTATGGCTGAATTCCCACTCACTTCACTAGATGGAGGACCCAGGTCATCAATGTGTTTAATTTTTATTCTATTTTTCTTTTTGGTTCAACATGCAGAAGGGGCAGGAGGTGGAATTAAGATAAATGCAGAGCTAATGTTGCTTCAGCATTCGTAGAATCATAGAGTCACAGAATCATTTCGGTTGGGATTACGATCTTTGAGATCGTGGAGTCCAACCGTAAACTCAATACTGTTTGCACTGAGACGGTGCTACAGTCGCTTCATGTCTGCATCTCAGCCGCTGCTGCTGGACCCCCTTCAGGCTCAGGATCTAAAGACGTTTCCCGACCCTGTTTCAGCCAAGAATTTGCGTGAATCGCACAAGTGACCTTGCAGTGACCTTGGATCCATGCGCTATCAGCGTCCTTGGTGCTGGCATCCTGTTTGAATGAATGAACATCTCCTAGGCTGTACGCGCAATTAAATTACTGGGAACTTTACTGCTAATTCCCTCAGGGCAGGAACAGGCCAAACGTATTATCCTGGTAGCGAAAGGAGGATGCTTCGAGCCTCCTACACAAAGATAATAAATGAAGTCAAGAGAGTGGGAGCAAGGCAGTGACGCAGCAACGGCTGACGATCCCTTGCCGGTGACACGTCAGGATGCATCGTGCCGGCTTTTCCCAGTACAGGAGATTTTTAGCACTGGCAGAGCCCCTGAGCACCATCGAATGTCCGATTTGGAGGCTGTTCACACTTGCAAAGGACCTTTCTTCCAGGGCGCTTAAATACCAGTTAATTCCCGATACCTTGTGACTATCCTTGGAGAGGGGGGAAAAGTCTTATCATATTTCACAGCCGAGAAAACCACGGCAGAAAAGGGATGCGATTTGCACGAGGCAACGGCAGAGCCAGGAATCCCTATTTAAACCATGCATCACACTGTTTCCCTTTCAAATCAGATCTGCTTTTCCCTGTTTGCCCCTTTAACCATGTTCATTTTGTTCTCTGCCCGGTCGGCGAGGAAAGGGAGAGATGTCTGCGGGGCTCGGGGGACTGTCAGCTGCGGAAAGCAATTTCAAACCTGGGCAGAAAGCGAGTTCGGCGATGCTGTGAAAACCCAAGCAGCAGCTGCAAATCCGTCTCTCTAATCCACCAGCCCCGAGACCCAAATCCTGCTTCACATCCCTTTCCACATGGGCTGAGCTGGTCTGCTTCATGGGTGCAACATCTAACACGCCATTTCTCTTGACTTCAGCTATTTAACTCGACGGTTTTATCACAAAGTGGGCTAAATTATCCTCTGCGTGTGATAATCTCCCTCACGTAATTATAGCAGTAGCCCAGATGAATCAGTAACCTGGTTTTTACAGGGCTAAAGGCAGAGAAAATAAACTCGGTTCTTGGGCACTTCTGAATATCCCTGTATCCACCTTAAGCTCTCAAAGACGTTGGCCCAAGGTTTTCCATCCTTGTGTAGGAGAGGGTGTGGGAGGAGCGAGTTTTGAGCCCTGGTACAATTATCTCAGCTCTGTGATGTTTCCAGTAGCACTAATTTAATGAATGCTCAGGTTAACGACTCTGAAGATCGAAGAACTTATTAAATGCTGCTTTCAGCTTTCAGCCTCCTGTATCCTGGTGGTAAAATACTCCTGGTCAGCAACGCCCATCAGATACCTGCTTCTGTTCTTCCGTCTGACTGCCAAGATTCTGGACAGCAAAAAACCCCCTAAAAATAGCATCTTTGCTTCTGTTGCGTGTTTCTTCTCAACTAGAAGATGAGTGAAAAACAACAATATCAAACCAGAGCTGGTGCCGAGCTCATGCCTTCCACAACTGCATGTTAATCCTCCCATTAGGAGAGGTGAGAGCAATTATATATTTGCTGATAAATACTTCTGGATTGTACAAAATCTGTCACCTGCTAACAAGGCGCCTTTTTCACTGAAGCTGATCAAAAGTTTTGCCCTTTTCACCACGGTCAAAGCCTTTTTGTGAACATCGGGAGCCTTTCTGCTGACTTTAGTGGGCTTTGGATCAAGAGCGTAATCTTCTTCCTTTCGTATTTGTGTTCTTGTCTGCAACATGGTAATTGATCACATTCAGCCACACAAATCTTCTCAGGTGGGAGAAGCTCTGGGGGAGGGAGAACAACCCATCTGATACTCATGAGGTGGATACACAGTCCTTGCAAGTCATTGCTGCGTTCGTTTTCATGTTGGTAAGCTCTGTGTAAATTGGAGAGAATCGGCGCGTGAGTAACAAGACCGGCCATCAGCACTGCCCTGGCTGCAGGAAGCAAAGGCCTTTCCAAACAGAGGATTCCTTCAGTTATTTCACCATGAACAAGCTGTCTTTAGAGAAAGGTGGAAGGAAGGAGGCTATGGCCATTTATAGCATGCAGGTATCGAAAATGAACCGGGTAAGATAGGGCACCTGGGCTTCTTTCATGGGATCCCTTTGAGATCTCAGCAGAGAGCCTTCAGCCACTCTGTCTCTCCATCCCCTTGCTGGAAAAGGGGAGAAGAAGACCGCCCAACTCCATCCACACAGATGTCAGCAGGATCCATTAGTGACTATGGTGGCACGGACTTCAAGGCAGTTATAATGCATCTGACCAAAGACCCACGTGGCCCAGACTCCTGTCTCTGACAGTCATCTGTAGCAAGTGCGCAGGGAAGGAGAATGAGAAACAGGGCAAGTATTTACAGAGTTGTATTTACATCACAGTCGTTAATAGCCTTAGAGAGATCTTCATCCAGGAAGTTATCTAATTGCTTTTTGAATCCATTTATCCCTTAGGATGAATACCCACAATATCCTGGTCAGTGACATCCACAGTTTAATTATCTGTTGGAAGGAAAACCACTTCCTTCTCTTTGTTTTAGATGTGCTGCCTGATATGGCCAGCTGACTCTCCCTCCCTCATGTGTTTTGAGCAGTAGTAACAAGAGGACAGCTCTTGACTGTCCTCTCCTTGCGGCTCCTGACTTCAGAAATCTTATCATATCCCCATCAGCCATCTATTTTCAAGCCTCAGAGCGCTGCTCTGTTATTCCCCTTTCCACCAGAAGCCATTCCGTGTCCCTATTCGTCCTTCCTGCTCTGCTCTTCTCCTTTTCTAAAACTACTGCTCCCTTCTCAGATGGGTTGGACGGGAATCGCACACAGCACACAAGATGTAGGCTCCCAAGATTAGTGCCCTGCCATAACACGCGTTTGCTTTGCTATCTGTTCCTTCCCTAATAATTCTTAATGCTCTCGTTGCCTTTTTGACCTCCGCAGGCCTTCGTGCTCATGTTTTTGAAGGACTATCCACAGTTACTCCAAGGTCTTCTTACATGGTAATAGCTAATTTAGAGCCTATTATTGCATGCGTACAGCTGGAGTTGCTTCCCCCTATATCCATTACTTTGCCTTTATCAACAGTGAACTGCATCTGCTGTTTTAACCTCCAGTCACACAGACTAATGAGATCCTGCTGCACCTCTGCACGGTCAGTTTTAATTTTGAACCACTCTGTGGTACCAAATGCTGTGGCATTGGCCAACTTGGCTGTCCCAGCATTCACCCTCCTTGAACATCACAATTCCTCGCACGGATGCCAACACGACTCCCCCTGTGAGCCCTTTCTCCCATCAAATCCTCGCCTCCCTGTCAAACTGAAGCCCTTCTACTTCATGACAGTTCAGTTTCTCCATGAGCCTTTGGTGAGAAATCTCATTAAAAGAGTTTTGGAAATCTCAGCGTGTTCTATCGGCTGGATCACCCTCTGCCACTTGCTTGTCGAGTCCTTCAAAGAATTTAAATCTGTCTGTGAGTCATGCCGTTCCCTTAAAGCTGCGTTGACTCACTGGAATTGAATGAGAAGCGTCTCCTCTGAGTCATCACACCCGTTCCCCCACTCCCAGGGCAAGCACAAAGTAGGGTTTTGCATTCAGCTGGATCCAGAGATGTTCTGCTCCCCACAGCTTCACCCACCAGGCACACACAGTAATGCCGGACCCCCCTCGCTGCAAACCAAACAGGTCCAGTTTGAGGGACCAAAAGCTGCAACCCAGAGGAAGAGACAGGAGACATCATCAACATCCCAGGTCCTTGCAATAGGAAGGAATGTTTTCGACAGATGGAAGAATTAAGCCACCACAGCCTGAACGTGTTCACTCATCTGCCCATAGCATAAAATGATCAAATGATGAAAGGCCTATAAAACCATGGGACACAGGAAAAGTGTTCTAATTCTTGTGAGCACCAAAGCACCTTTCAGGAGCAAATTTAAGCGACGGCAAATGCAGAAACACCTTTAAACTGCTTTGTTCTGGAGCTTCCCAGGATACCTTCCTACTTAAAGCAATCCCTGCCTTAGGGAAAAACACCCACTCCATCATGTTAGCGGCAGTGCAGTGATGGAGAATCCACCACAAGGATGGAGAGTGGATCACTCTCTTCAGTGTTAAGGTAAGGTACAATAGTAAAGTAATTTTGCATAGTTAGTAAGAACTTTGAACTGAAACGTGGCTAGTTTTGACTCCTGGCCCCCAGGAGACCTTTGTCTGAGAGGCAGAAGGGCCTAAACCTCCAACCTCATAGGGGTACTCTCCATCCCTACGGACCACAGTCACTCACATCACCATCTATCCACCTCCGTTCAGATATTTTGAAGAGCCGGAGGGATTGACCAGGCTTCCCTGGTTTGTGACTTTTTCCTTTGCGTCTGTGATAATTTACCTGTACGGACCCCGTTTTTATTTCCAGACTTTTTCTTTAAAAAATTCTGTTTCACAAGGCTTCCTTTGCAGTTTTGGAGCCACAGTAGCACCAGTAAAAGAATGCAAGAGCTTTTATCACTTCTGCACGGGTTTAGCACTCTTATGCACAGACGAAGCGTGGGTGCAAGGGGTGGGTTCCACTGATCACCTCCCCTTGGTGTTTCCAGTGCAGGTGTCAAGCTCCCGTTGCAGTCACATTCCTGGCACTGGGACGTGGTTTGAGAGAGGGGGAAGTGGGATGTCAGCAAGGTATCCTGGGATATCTAAAATGACACCGGAGACTTTCATGCAGGCAACTGTCTCCCTGTGAGCTAGGCACCTTGGACTTGCTTTTAGTTATTGGGAAGCAATAAGCACCCGTATGGGGAATTATTTTAAAATAGATGGTTAAAACAGTCTCGATGACTCACATGTCAGAAGTGGTTTTTTTCCTCATGATTGACGGAAAGATGATTTGGTAGATGGAGATGGCTGTAGGAAAGGCATTTGTATCTGGCCAGACAAATCCCATCCAGGGTTGTACAACAATTACTGCTATTGCTATCGTTGTGTAGGGTGAGAGCCCTGAGCATCCCAGATGCTATAAAGGCATTTGCCCTTTCAAAACTGCTGACAGTATACGTGGGCAGGACATAGAATCATAGAATCACAGAATTGCTGAGGTTGGAAGGGACCTTTAAGATCATCAAGTCCAACCTTTAACCTACCCTGACAAAAGCCACTTCTAAACCATGTCCCTAAGTGCCCCATCTACCCTTTTTTTTAAACACCTCCAGGGATGGTGAATCCACCACCTCCCTGGGCAGCTGATTCCAATGTTTAATAACCCTTTCAGTGAAAAAGTGTTTCCTAATATCCAATCTAAACCTCCCCTGACATAACTTGAACCATATTACAGTTGAAGGGATCCTGCTCTGCCTTTTCCACAGACCTAAATTAAAAGGTAATGGGCACAAACTTGACCATGGGAAGTTCCATCTCAACACAAGGAGGAACTTCTTTGCTGTGAGGGTGGCAGAGCCCTGGCACAGGCTGCCCAGAGAGGTGGGGGAGTCTCCGTCTCTGGAGACATCCCAAACCCGCCTGGACGCGTTCCTGTGCCACCTGCTCTGGGTGACCCTGCTCTGGCCGGGGGTTGGACGGGATGATCTCCAGAGGTCCCTTCCCTTCCAACCCCTGCCAGTCTGGGATTCTGTGTAAAACACAGAGCCCTAGAAGCATCCTGGCATCTTTTCAGATATTTATCAGGGATGGCCAAGACCACCTCGTGCTACAGTCAGTGGAAGTGGGTAGATACCTTCAGCCCATGGCTCAGATGAGCCCTGCACCAGAGGACAGTGTAGGGCACGGTGACACTCATCTGGAACCATCCCACTGCTTGTTTGTGGCCACGCAGTGATTCCTTCCCCTGAAAGTCAGGCCAGGGACTGGCCTTCCTTCGTCTCCTGCTGACCTGAACTGTACATGAACTGTGACTTCCAGCTGAACATGCTCTGCCCTAATCACCACAGCGCCGAGCTACCCCCACAGACCTCCTTTGCAGAAACTCTCTGAAACATAATTGGGCCATTTACTGAATTTTGTCTGGATACGCAAGACACTGAAGAGGCATTTGCTTTGTGAGTCCTTCATACTCTAATTATTGTTCAAGTTACCGTTGCATCAGAGCCTAACAAAAGATGCTTAAAAAAGCAAGGAATTAGATATCAATTGTGGTTCATGGGGTCATGGAAGAAATGTAGCACACAAAAAAATAACACATAGGCCATCTCTAGTGTCTGTTCTTTAGCACTTGCACCCCATGAACATCCATTAATGCTAATGTTTATGACTAAATAGAACTATAAGTCAATTACAGATCCTGTTAGCGTTAATTCACAGTCAATCTATACATTTGTCTGCAGAACCATGGGGGAATTGGTACATGATAGATTTTTCTTTTAAGTGAATGGATTTTTTTTAAAGTACAAATACTCGCGAGCTCTGCTATTTCATCTCCTTGAGTTATTATAGGAATATGGTCAGTAATCTACAAATTAGTCTTCTCTGGTACTAGTACGATGGCAGCCAGTGAAACGTCTAAGCCTTTCTACTCATGTCCTGTTGCCACATGGGAGTAGTAAGGCAGTGGTCAGTACAATAAAATTTCTACATGATGCCTTGGTGAAGACTTGCTGTATATAAAACGGCTTGCTGCAATGGGCAAAACCTAGCACACAAATGGCACACAGTGCAAAGAGCTAGGATGGAAATCCTTTGGATCCAGACCAGGATTGTGTGGATTTATGACCTTGGCTCTGGATGCCACTTGCCCAACTTAGCCTGGCTTTGGACATGAACACATGTATCCCGATTCTCAGCAAAGATCAGAAAAGGTTAATATAAGGCTTTTATCTACTTCATGTCCAGACAGATCATGCATCTGTGCAGTGCATGGCTTCCAGGTTTACTGTGACCACACCTACACCGGCAAGCTCAGCATCTCATGGGCTTGTTACCTGACCAGGCGTCTCTGCCTTACCTGTGCTGCTGCTTTTTCCTGGACTCTAAACTGGGATGCCAGGATCCAAGGTGATCCTGCCTCATCCCCGGAAACATTCAAGGTCAGGTGGGACGGGGCTCTGAGCAACCTGCTCTAGTTGAAGATGTCCCTGCTCATGGCAGGGGGTTGGACTGGATGACCTTTGAAGGTCCCTTCCCACCCAAACTGTACTATGATTCTATGACTCTATGGCTCTATGATTCTATGATTTTATGATTCTAGATTCTATGATTCTGTTGTGGGTAGCTCCTGACCCACGGAAAAGTTTGAGCTGTGTCTGGAAATCATCCAGGAGGCAGCTGGTTGGCATAGACAAAAACTGTGCCCAGGGCTGCTCTACCTCCTTGAGAGCACTGACTTTTTAAAGGATTTAGGTATTTTGAAATCTGGCCTCACTCTCATTTGACACAAACCCCATAATCTCTATGGACAAGCGTAGCTCGATAGATGGCACTGTCTACAGCGTGCCTCACTATCTGCCCAGGGCAGATGAATTGGGTGGCCAGTGGTCCATGCTGCAGAACGTCAGGTTCAGACCTGGTCTTCCAGTTCATTCCCAGGCAAGCCACCAGATTTCTGAACCAGCCTAGTGAGGCCAAAATGTGCCCTACCCAACTTCAATCAGTGCTTCCCAGAAAACTGTCCATCAGCAAAATGCTTCCCCTCCAGCAAATTAGCAAACTCTGATGAAATGTGGCGCCACCTGTTTCCCTCCTGACGAGCTCCACTAGCCTAGGGTAGGGTTTTGTCTTGCTTTCATTATTTCAGTCTGTAAGACGTTTCTGCCTGGTCAAAATTCCACTAAAAGTGGGCAGTTGCTGGGTTATGAGCGTTATCACACATGCAATCGTTGTGTACGTCCACTGCTTGGAAAGCTCACATTTCTAGTTCATTTCTCAGACAACTGCAACGTTATTGTAGGTCAAAATAGCACCCTCATCAGCTTTCTCAACACAGGAGATTCATTTTGCTGGGTACAAGTGCTCTTGCTGTTTCACCAGCATAATTCATCCGCAGAACTTAAGGCTGGGCTGGGAAGTGCGTTCTTTAATCATGTTAATGTTACCCTGTGGCAGTTCTCTTTTTAAATTTTTTGATTGAATTTAATGGAGGTGAAAGTCACTAGCCGAATGGTTTCAGAGACAGATGCTCCCTGGCTAATCAAAAAATGATTTTGCAAAGCAAAGCTCCCCCTCTGCTGCCCGGCCACGGGCCCAGACGGCAATGGCTTTTCAGCCCACGGTCCCTGTCCCCATTGTCGTTGCCTAAAGGGCAGAGGATCTCTCTGTCCTGGGTGTGGGTTTAGTGCCCTCGATGAATGATTCCTGCAGGATGAAGCCGTGCACACCTGTGTCTGCCCATCTGTCCCCCTGCAAACACCACACACACGTCTGAGAAAACCCTTTCCCCGTGGAGGATGGAGACCTTAGTCATGAAGCAGGGGCTGCAGGGAGAGCTCGGTCCTTACCAGGCGTTCAGAGGAGGGGTTGGAGGTTGGATGCTATGAAAGCAAAGGTGGTTCTTGACTTTCGGACTTTGTTTGATATCAGGACAGTGGTCCTGCAGGTGGGGTATGTTCTGAGGGCACGCATCCTCTGTGAGGTTTTCCCACATGTGGATGTTTGTGTGTGTCATCTGTTTTCCCTTAGGAATCCCTGGTATCAAATACTGCTTGAACTCTACTATTTAGCTTCAAAAGTCATCATCCCATATCACAAACTCGGTGCAGTAAGAGGTAACCAGTTCTGGCACTCACAACCTGGGACATTATAAAAGGACATCTGTATTGGAGCCAAGACCTCATAGAATCATAGAATCATAGAATCTTCATGGTCGGAAAGGACCTTTGAGATCATCAAGTCCAACCATACACGCACAAAAAACCCCAAAAAAACCCAAAAAACCAACAAAACCAACCCGCCACAAACAAACCCCCTACAATCTCTGTCACTAGAGCATGCCCTGAAGTGCCACATCTAGACGTTCCTTAAACACCTCTAGGGATGGTGACTCAACCCCCTCCCTGGGCAGGCTGTTCCAGTGCCTGACCACTCTTTCAGTAAAGTAATTCCTCCTAATATCTAACCTAAACCTCCCCTGCCTGCCTGCCCCCTCTAAACCTCACCTGAGAAAGGTTTATAATATTCAAATTAAAAACTCCTGGACTCAATTTCCCACTCATTTCTTTTGCTTTGATCCTCCTGGACAAACTTTGCTGTCTCCTTTCAGAATTTAAGCTGGCAATAGAGCACTGCCCAGCCCATGGCTGGGGGGACACCAGGCAGGAGGACACAGCCCGTGCTGTGCTGAGCCCTCTCTGCAGGGACGTGAGACCTCTCCTCCCGTCGCTCCCACAGCTTGGCCACCTTTTTCAAGTTGCTATGAGATAACAGCCCAAATTCCTGTGCCCAGAGCCATCCAAAACTGTGTCTCGTCCAAGGGGACTTGTTGGAAACCATCCTTTTCCCTCACCCTCCTTTCTGTTCATGGTTTCCCTTGCAGAGCTCCTGCCTCTCTCACTGCAGGGAGGGAGTCAGGGCAGGGGGGAGAGCATGAGGAGAGGCTCATCTGCTCAACAAGGTGTTTCGTTTCCAGCACCACCGCTGCTTTCCGTCCCCAAGAGTCCTGCACCCCTGCTGCCCAGGTCAATATGCCTTTGCAGGCAGTTCCCTGGCCCTGGGCATCCTGCCCTGGCCTCCTGCAGAGAAGCTTTAGCAACCCCAGGAAGCCATGGGAAAGATCAATGTTCGTTCCTGAAGCGAAGGCTCTTCTCCTCCGTCGTCTCTGTGACCCTGCAGGCAGCGTGAGCGCCCAGGAGCCTGTTTACTTTACCTGGCAGGTGCTTCTTTCTCCTTCCTCCAGCTCAGCACACAGCACGTTCTCCACCAGCTCGGGGATCCTCTCCAAGCACTGCTCCCTGCTGATGAGCTTCATCCGCGCTTTCTGCAGCACGTGGGATGCCGGCACCGTGACTGCTAACCAGCAAGTGAGAAGAGAATGATTAACAAACCCTGCAAAGCAGGGCAGACTTCTAAGGGTGAAACCACAGCCAGGGGCTAGCCCACGGGACTGCTCTCAGCTGGATTTGTAAGGCCTCTCAAGGCAAGAGGATTTGGGGGCACAACCATATGGTCTTGGGGCCACGGGGGCTTACAGGGGCTGTCCAAATGGTAGCAAAGATGAGTTTGTGCTCTTGACTTCATTCCAGACTAGGAGGTGGGTGGGTAGGTAGGTAGAGAGGGGGAAGGTGTTAATGGGCAAAGCTGAAACTCTAGGGAGTGGAGGCTTGCTAAATAGGATTTTAAAAATCCCTTAATTTCTAGATGAACTGTGGGATGTGGTACAGCCAGAAGACCCTCAAAGGGATGGCTTATGCTGCTGGTCTTGGTGGTGACCTGAGATGAGCTGCTTTGCACACCTTGGGGTTCTCGCTCACGTTTCTGGGGGACCCAGTTTGAGGGACTCTTCACGGGGTCCTGTGCAAGCCCCGTGGAGGGACATCCACTGAGCTTTCCCCAGAAGAGATGGTCTTGTTATTCCCATGGTTTCCCGGGGGGCTGTGAGGCCATGCCTCACCCAGGGGACCAGCTTTATCTTTCACAATGTGGTTCTCAGTACGCAGTGGAAATAACTGCTTTATTCTTCCCTTGAGATGGGAAAGCAGAAATTACAGTGGGCACCAGCAAGTGACAAAAAGACTGAAAATATGCAGGGCTACTTGGAAAACCCACCCATTTCACCCATGTCTCTCTTTAAAGTGAACCTGAATCTGAAGAATAAAACTGGCTTTGGAGGATGTTGCTGCTGGGGAGGAGACCTACAGATTTTCAGAAACTCATTCCCTCTTCCATATTTCACGGAGCTAAATCCTCCCAGCACCTTTGAGAAGGTGGGACTCAAAGGTATATCTAAAAGATAGAAAGCTGCCAGGTCCCTTTCCCAGCTAAGACGGGGCTGCTCCATGGAATTGCCCACAGACTAAAACACTTCGATGTAGGCATCTCCAAGGAGGCGACTCCGCTTGTTGAGGTCTAATTGACTGCAGTTGAAGAGGAGTCAGGCTAGTGCCTCCTGAGGTGCCAGTGGAGAGATGTCCACCTACAAAAGGCTGTTAGAGATGAGAAATGACGCATTTTTCCCCCGCTGAGGAGCAAGGCCTCATACATATGGTATGGCCCGTATCACACCATTGCACATCCCTCTCATCAAACTCAGCTTCTGCTGATTTTCTTCTGAAACACCTCTGGTTTTCTTCTGAAATATCGTCCTCCTGTACTGGGCACTGGTGAGGCCCCACCTCGAGGTCTGTGTCCACTTTTGGGCCCCTCACGCCAAGAAAGACCTTGAGGGGCTGGAGCGTGTCCAGAGAAGGGCAACAGAGCTGGTGAGGGGTCTGGAGCACAAGTCTGGTGAGGAGCGGCTGAGGGAGCTGGGGGTGTTCAGCCTGGAGAAGAGGAGGCTGAGGGGAGACCTTCTCGCTCTCTACAGCTCCCTGAAAGGAGGGGGTAGCCAGGGGGGGTCGGGCTCTTCTCCCAAGGAACGGGCCATGGCACAAGAGGAAACGGCCTCAAGTTGCACCAGGGGAGGTTTAGGATGGATATTAGGATCAATTTCTTCACTGAAAGGGTTTTTAAGCATTGGAAGAGGCTGCCCAGGGCAATGGTGGAGTCGCCATCCCTGGAGGGATTGAAAAGCTGGGCAGACATGGTGCTAAGGGACATGGTTTAGTGATGGTTTTTGTCAGAGTTGGGTTGATGGTTGGCCTCGATGATCTGAAAGGTCCCTCCCAACCTGGGCAATTCTGTGGTTCTGTGATCTCCCAGACAGAAGGGGTCTATGCCAGGGCTGAGCACACTGACTTCACGCAGGGTGTAAAGCGGAGGGAAGAAGCGATGTCAACTGAGCCCATACAGTGGCATGAGGCCGATCTCCGGAGCCACGCCATGCATTTTGCAAAGCGACTAGCTAAAGAGAAATCCTTCCAAGCTGCAGAGTGACTCTGCAGCAGCCCCTGCTTTTCTGTTCCTAGGAGCACGTTACCTTGGTGAAATGGGAGAGTTTCACAACTACAACACAGCGTTGGGTTGTGTATCACTGTTACATGAGGCAAATAAAGCCTAAGAAGGATAATGCAGAGGTTCAGAGAGAAAACGGTAGCCCTTTGGAGCAGAATAACAAGGTTTAAATAGGACATTCACTTACTACATTGTAGGAGGGACTATTAAAGCCCCAAGGCACCACCCTGCCCACTCCGTCCCGACAACCTCTTTCCAATAATGAAATGGCTCATTAGCCATTTAGTGACATTTGTTCAGGAAAGACATTTTAGGTCACAATCAGAGCTGGAGCTACTTTCATTAGGGCTTAAACGAGAGCAATTAGCAATAGCAATCTGCTGTTCTAAATGAGTGAAGAGGAAAGGTAACCAGTACCATTGAACCAAACTGGTTCATGGGGGCATTAAGCCAAAGACAACCCTAGACCTTAATTTCCCTTATTGCAGACCACTTTTGACCCAGCCTAACTTGCCCACCAGGGTGGAGCTTGTCTTACTCTGGATGCGGAAAAATGCATCCACGGGAAGGTTGAGCTCCTGCAGAGCAAAGGCGGCTCTAAGGTTTCAGCTCAAACACACGTGCCCAGAGCACCAGGGACTTTGCTCTGGAGGACAGTAGGCGACTGGTTCTTGCACTGAAAAGAGAGCTGATGGGTGTTCAGAGGCTGAAAAGGTCTGGATGTGTTTACCAGGGACGGAGGGAGTGGAAGTCAGTGTGGGTAACCCCTCCTGGGAGCAAACATCTACTTGAAATGGATAAAAACCAGCCTCCATTAGCAAATACATCTCCCGACAGCATCTCACCTCCACTTGTGGATCCCCACCCAGCAACCCAGCACTGTTGCCACGTATCGATGTCATGTATGAAGGGCAAGCAGATGGGGGTTTTCTCATTGCTGAACTCGATGGGAGAGCCGAGCAGGATCAGAGCGATATCATTTTCCATGCTCATTCCATCGAAGTTTTCGTGGAGGATCAAGCTGTCGGGTTTATGTTCTTCCAGCGGGAGGCTGAGGTCGGTTCCCCCCACTACAACGGTGAGGTCTGGTGGCCTTATATGCAAAACAGAAGCAGCGTAGACATAAGCAAACGCGAAGGCTTTGTGTTGTAACGGTTGGTGCCTCCTCCCCCTGAGCAGGGCAGGGTGGTGCTCAGCAAATTGCAGAGGCAGGTTGGCTATAAATATCGTAGAAATGTACCCTCACTTCTAGGCGAAGCTAATTTTCAAGGGAGAGAGGTGCAGAGGTAGAATACGAACGCAACCAAGTTATAAATAGCCCAGTCGCTAATGAACAGATGGAGTTGGCTGGATCTTCGGGATCGCTGTGCCCTGGGCTGGCGGATCCGGACCCCGCTGCCTCCAGGCAGCTGCTGCAGGTTGTGATGCCACAGGTCATTTGTCACCTGAGCAGCTCCGTCTCTCCAACCTGCCGCATCTTGGAAGGGGTTGGCAGAGGGCTGGACTCTGCCCCTGGGCATTGCCTGGGGCTGATCTACCCAGAAACTGCTGTTTTAAAATCAGACTCTCCGTGAGGTAAAGTTGTTTGCTGTATGAAAGCCAAGGTAATTTTGGTGTTAGAATAAGCTGGAACGGAATATACCTCTTTTTAGATGCACAGGAAATGCTCGGGGCCCTCAGAAGAGCATCACAGGCATTTATACGAGGCTACTCAAACCATCCTGCAAAATATTCTCCTTCTGCATCTCCTGGTTACGCAGATTTCCGCACATTTCTGTTGTAACAGTATCTCTGATCAAAAATGGGCCTGTTTTCCCCACAGGAAACAATTCCTGTGTTCAGGGCTCTCTTTCTGGCTCAGTCACATGTATGCTGCGCTTGACCCCAAGGACATACACATCATGTCCACCCCACACCCACAAGGAGCGACGTTATGAACCCGTTGGGCCCGGGCTGTCCCTGCTTCCCCCGAGTACTCACACCTCTTCTGCAAAGCAATGGGCCGCAGTTAAAACCCACAACGCGCTGATGATGGTGCCTCCGCAGATATGTTTCCCGTTGCTCTGGATGCTCACGTGCCACGGGAACTCCCCAGCCTTGGCATATCTCCCCGCCATGGTCCTCTTGCCAGTCTCCAGAAAGGACTCGTAAGATGGTCGGAGGCCACACTCTGGGTAGAAAATGGGACACGTTGCTCACGTACAGCGGCGCCGCTGCCTGTGCTACTAACCTAGAGGGGCAGGACATCAGCTAAAGCACTGGTCTATAATTGTCCATGCTACTCTGTGTCTACCAAAGCCCCTGGCATCACTGTAGCCTCCCCAAACCTGCATTCTGCCGAGCAACGCCCAGGCCGTTTGGGGGCTAGCAGGGCCATAGACCATATTGCATGGGCAGGTTGGATAAAGTCCTGGTTTAGGGTGTACGAGTGGAAGAGTTCAGCGCCAGGCTGCAGTACGAGCCATACACATATGCCGTCAGGGACAAGGAATAAGCCCAGGCCTATTTCATTTACCGATACGTGTATATCCTGTAGGGCTACCAGCAGTTCTGCTCTGCTGGTGATTTCTGAATGAAAAAAGTTGAGAAAAAAAGCCTGCATCGACGCTGCTGATGAGAGAAGTTAAAGAAAAGAGGGGAAGCAGCAGCATTTCCATCCCAGTCTTGGACCGACTCTCCTGGACAACATTCAGGGCAGTGACGTTTCTGCAGACACCTCAGGACATCTTCCCCATTCCACGTCCTCACCAGAGGTAACACATCTCTCTGCCAGGGGCAACCGCGATGTGACATCACACGATCCATTTGTTTCTGTTGATGTCACAGTTGGATGCTGACCATCCTAAGGCCATGAGGGAAAGCTCGGTGATTTCCAAGGGGCATGGAATTTCCTTTAGCTACGATAAGAGTAGGGCAGGAGTGAAATCCCTGTCTGTATCCTGGACTGACTTTCACAGGGCAGAGCAACGGTGGACTTCATGCGTTGGGTGCTGTAGGCCTTTTTGGATCTTGAACCACAGAAGACCATAGTTGCTGGTCCTGCACTAGTTTTTGTCTTCAACTCTGAGAAGTGCTGAAGCCAACCAAACTCTGAATTAATTTTCTCTTCTTCGTTTAGACCGTGTCTGTTCTCAGAAGAAAGAGGCAGCTCTGTGGGAGGGTAAATTTCAAGCAGTGCCAAATCAAAAGTAGAGCATCAAAGATGCTAAGGCAGCCACTCCCTTCTTCCCTGTGGGCAGAGGTGGCTTACCAGACCAAATCCATCTTAAAAAAAATTTAATCCATGAGGCTGAATCATTAGCGTTTCACCTTTACTGATTATATCCCCTATGTATCTTTGTGCCTTCAGCAGCATCCGCAACGGGTCAAGGCCAAAATTCCACCCTACAGTAACTCCACAATTAATTCTGTGGTGGCATAATATTTTGGTGTGGACCAATTTTAGCATCAATGGGCCCATCTACGCTGATTTCTAAACCAACACATTATTTCCATTGGGACAGGAGTTAAAAAAAACTCAGCCAGGTTCAGGCTTGAGCCCGGCTATATTAAAGAGAGAATGGTGCTTTCTCCAAACATTTTCCAGCTTGTTTCAAAATGATAACTATAGCATGGAGTAGGAGGGGAGGGAGGGGAAAGGACAGAAGGGAAACGAGCAACATTTTATGAACACCCGAATGATTCAGCATATGAAATGTTCTGCCTTGCACACTGGAGCAGATCAGGAGTTATCCCACTGAAGTCTGATTTACACAGAGGTTAAAAACACATAGGATGAAAGTCAGACTTTATTTTCCTCTCTTCTTTGCTCTTATGTCACCTCATGCCTAGGAAATTAGGGAAAAGTGCTGGTTTCCTTGACAGTGAGCACTAGAACGATGCAGTGGCACAACGCGTTGAAGGCAGGCGATCAGTTACCACAGCAACTGGAAATCCGGAGTGGGATGTGGGCACATTTTGGGGCATCTCCAGAATGCCTAAATCTCCAGAGCCTACAGATGGCCATCCTGCCAGAGGTAGCTCCTCTCAAGCTTGTCCCAGGAATAAATCTGCTGAAAGGACAGGTTTCTTCTGGCTTTCGAGACTGGAATGAACTAAGCATCAGCTGAGGAGCAAGGGAAGATGGGGAGCCAATTTCTCTGACATGAAATTATTGCCTGTCTTTGGTTAAAGCAGGCAGGACTTCAGCAGTGGATTTACAAGCCCAAAGACTGACTATCTGATGCACATTTTCAGTTGCTCCGGTCTTGGAACAGGATCTGGTCTGCTGGGTAGTTAGAAGAGACATTTGGGGAGATGTTTTGGGCCTTTCTGAGCCTAAAACCTGAGTTGGTGAGCAGGAAATATCAAACCAAGCCATGGAGAGTGCCATGGAAATGCCACAGACATGTGTCTCTGGGTGCCCACCATCTCACCCTCAAAATGGCTTTATGAGCTCTGCTGCACAGAATCGCCACATCAAGGCAGGCTCCTACAAGCTTTCCTTGAAGAAGAGCTAAGGTGCTCCGTTATACATCTGCAAGAGGACACAGCAATGACACGTGTTCTTCAAACCTAGTGATTAAGACAGCCTCCAAAATAGGAAACAGGCGAGAGGTTCAAGCCCACACCTCCCACTGCCCTGGGAAGTATTGCAAGCAGCAAGTTAGATAGGTGGGACAAACCCATCCCCATCTCTCCTACTGAAGCTGTTTGTCATAGTGCCATACCCCATAGCATACATAAAACCCATAGTATCCCATATCCTTATAGGATAGCTCCTGCATCCCCCACATCCTTTGGCTGTAGCCTTTACTCTCCACTCTGAGAACCCCATCAATAAAATGAAAATTTATCTTCATAGAATGAGAGAATGGTTTAGGTTGGAAGGGACCTTAAAGATCATCCAGTTCCAACCCCCTGCCCTGGGCAGGGACACCTCCCACCAGACCAGGTTGCTCCAAGCTCCATCCAACCTGGCCTTGAACCCCTCCAGGGATGGGGCAGCCACAGCTTCTCTGGGCAACCTGGGCCAGGGGCTCACCCCCCTCACACCAAAGAATTTCTTCACAATATCTCATCTCAATCTCCCCTCTTTCAGTTTAAGACCATTCCCCCTCGTCCCATGGCTCCCCTCCCTGCTCCAGAGTCCCTCCCCAGCTTTCCTGGAGCCCCTTGAGGGACTGGCAGGGGCTGGAAGGTCTCCGCGGAGCCTTCTCTTCTCCAGGCTGAACCCCCCCAGCTCTCTCAGCCTGTCCTCCCAGCAGAGGGGCTCCAGCCCTCCCAGCATCTCCGGGGCCTCCTCTGGCCCTGCTCCAACAGCTCCGTGTCTCTCCTGTGCCGAGGCCCCAGCGCTGGAGGCAGCACTGCAGGGGGGTCTCCCCCGAGCGCAGCAGAGGGGCAGAATCCCCCCCTCGCCCTGCTGCCCACGCTGCTGGGGATGCAGCCCAGGCTGCGGGGGGGTTTCTGGGCTGCCAGCGCACGGTGCCGGCTCCTGTGGAGCTTCTCACCCACCAACACCCCCAAGTCCTTCTCCTCAGGGCTGCTCTCCAGCCATTCTCCACCCAGCCTGTGTTTGTGCTTGGGATTGCCCCGACCCACGTGCAGGACCTTGCACTTGGTGTGGTTGAACTTCATGAGGTCCTGGCTGTCCTGTTATTTTGACTGTACACTCAGTGGAGCAGAGACTGACCAACGTTATGTCTGCACAAGCACCCGCCATAATGAGCTCTGGTCTTGGTGGGGGCTCCACAAGCTATTGAAGTACAGTTAATTAATCATAGGAATAATTACATTACAGTGCAGACAATATGAATTCTACTCCTCCGTACTGTCATGCACAATAATACAGATTTAAAAGCCCTGGTGTTTAATTAGCAGGCTACAGACTTTTATAATACTTGATACTGGTTTTAGATCTACCCAGATATATACTTAGAGCCATGGAACGCATCACAGACAACGTTTTTCTTTGTTTTGCAATTTTATTGTAGTTCAGGAAACAAAACTGATTTCTTTTTGTGTTTAAACACTTTTTGGAACTGTCAGAAAGAAGTATCCCATTACAATTTTACTTTTTCTCACTAAAATTATTTCAGAAAATAGGCACTCTAGGTGATACTACATGTTGCTGTGAAAGTGGAATTGTGAGAGAATTACTGATCTCATACATTTATCATTCTCAAAGACAACATATTACAGGATTGTGATAGTTACGATGAGCCCAACCATGTCTACAGAAGTCAAAGTGCTCCTAACATGCGCAACTTCATTAACCCTGGAAAATAAATGTCTGTAGGCATTAGTTATGCAAAGCAGTTAGCAGGTGCCACCACCCCGCAATTCAGCCCTTTAACGCCACATCAAGCCCAAATTTTATAAGTTGAGTTTGTTTTCTCTCCAGATTACAAGATTGCAAGAAAATCCCTGTGAGCCGCACAAAGCAAGAAGCATTTGCCAACAGGCGCGATTTCTGCCTCTGCTTTGGCTGTTACTGTCGGTGAGTGGGAAACTGCGCGGATAACGGAAAGCCACCCCAAGATTCCCAAATCTGATGCTACAGGCGTACGGTAACACCTATCAGGGGTTGTTTTCAAACCACTCCCTAAACCAAAGTGGAGGCGGAGGAGTAAGCACAGGCTATTTCTTGATCCCAATAGGGCAGGAAAGCCCCGTTCCCCCGAGGCCGCAGTATCCACCGGGGTTCTTACTGAGGTACTGCTGATGGTAATCTTCGGCGTAATAGAACTCCGGAGCCTCCCGGATTTCTGTTGTGATGGTACCAAAGCCTCCCTCTGTCAATACCTGTCAAGAAACACGATGGAAAGCCATTAGTGGTTTGCTGGCTTCTCTGCTGATGAACGACGTTGGGTTTTCTCCCAGCAGGAGCCACAGACGTCTCTCAGCGCTTGGACTAAATAAATGTCTGTAGGCATTAGTTATGTAGGAGCAGTAGGCTACAGCAGCTGTAGGCTGCAGTACATCCCTGAAAGCCCTTTATCCTTCCCCTCACGTTATTTTGCTAGGAGACACTGCGAGCACCAAAGTGGGCATTGGTGAGAAGAGGTAGTGCACCCTCCTGTTTTAATGGCTCATTTGTTTAATTTGCTATGGCCACACAGTCGTTCTCTCCTCTTTATTAATCACTCCAGGCAGGGATGTGGTGCCATCAACCAAGTGGAAAACAAATGTGAAAGGCAGCAGAGCACCCTTTGACCAAGCCCGTCCAGCTGCCTCGCAGTGTCCAAGGAAGCGTTCAAGGCCAGGTTGGACGGGGCTTGGAGCAACCTGGGCTGGTGGGAGGTGTCCCCGCCCAGGGCAGGGGTTGGAACTGGATGATCTTGAAGGTCCCTTCCAACCCAAACCATTCTGTGATTCTATGACTGAGAACTTCACCTGGCAGGTGCCTCAGCTTTGAAATGCACTAACCACCCCAAACGCCCTTACGGCAAGGAGAATTTCTGGGTGAAATTTTAGCCCCGCTGATGTCATTGAGAAATACGTGCATTTGGGCTCTTTTCAGAGTCGCCACAAGCCCATTCTTCAAAAATAACAGTTCCATCATGACCAGAAAGGTATTTTTAAGGCAAATTGCAGCTCATTTCTGAAAGATTTGCCAATACGTGGACCGGGAGCAATAATCACTTTGCAGGAAAAGAAGGAATGTGGGTGAGGATTTTAAATTAGACTTTAATTTCTTTCTGATGTCCCCTAACTGAATTTGAAACTCCTGAAAGATTTCTGACAGAGGAAATTTCTTTTTAACGTGGATTGCCGTGACATTTTTTCCTACTGCATTTTCCTTTTCTAAGGAAAGTGGTAAGCAGCAACATTTTGGGGTGAATTCTTGTCTCAGCGGGGACATAACTTGTGGTCATTGAAGTCCATGATAACCTCATAAGCACTTTAATTGGTGTCAGACTACTGTTGCAAAGTATGTTTGTAAATCGCTGGAGGTAGATAAATTGCATTTCTATCAGCCAGACTTGATGGTAAGATCAACTGTAAGATCGAAGCGTCAGCATTTAAGATTACTGGGTAAGTATGTGCTCTCTCATCATACTAACAAATGAAACCAATAAAAGGAAACCATCACACAGAATCACAAAACCCAAGCTGGCAGACCCGTTATAAGTCATCAAGTCCAACTTCTTTCATCATGATACAAGGAATGATAGCCGCTTTACTCCCAGCACACATTTCTTTAACTGTTTCTGAAAGATCTTTGGGGCTGGAGATCCTCCAGTTTCCTCGAGAAGGCCATTTCAGTATTGGCCATCCTGTTAGAGAGTTTCTCCTAAAGCCTCGCCCAGTTAAGCCCACTACTTCCATTTAACCCCACTGCTGTGGTTGTGCTCATTATGGATGTGGAAAAGACATCATTCCCTTCCTCTTTACAACAGTCTTCTGCATACTTGGTGGCTGAGCAGAGAGAAAGATGACACGTAACGGAAATAACGCTTCCTCACAGCATTAGCTGACGCTTAAATAATAGGTGATTATTTGGGACCGATTATTTGGGGCTCTGAGCAACCTGTGCCAGTGTCTCACTGGAACTTCTTCCTAATGTCCAGCCTGAATCGACCCATCTCTAGTTTTAATCCATTCCCTCTAGTCCTACCATTACCCGACATCCTAAAAAGTCCCTCCCCAGCTTTCTTGGAGGCCCCCTTAAGATACTGGTAGGCCACTAGAAGGTCTCCTCGGAGCCTTCTTTTCTCCAGACTGAACAACCCCAACTCTCTCAGTCTGTCCACATAGGAGAGGTGCTCCAGCCCTCTCATCATCCTCGTGGCCCTTCTCTGGACACGTTCCAGCACGTCCGTATCTCTCTTGTAGTAGGGGCTCCAGAACTGGACGCAGTGCTCCAGGTGGGGTCTCACGAGAGTGGAGTAGAGGGGGAGAATCACCTCCCTTGACCTGCTGGCCACGCTTCTCCTGATGCCGCTCAGGATACAATTTGGTTTGGGGGATTTCACAAGAATCTGGCCTTATTTCCCCATGTAAAATCACCAGTGTTTGTCATCTTTGGGACAGGCTTTGTCCCAAGGGAATCAGATTATTTACCCGTCAGATGTGTGAGTGAAGAAGATAACAGATGTGAAGGTATGTATCACAACACGTCGGCAACAACTAACACGAAGAGGTGTCAACACAACTGCTTTTAGAAAGCAGTATTTCACTTACTTTCTAACCTTCCCAGCAAAGAAAAGCACTTTTTAAATTATCTTCACTCCAGAAAGATGGCACAAGCTCTGTCATCATGGGCATTAGTCATTTACTTGCCGCTGCAAATGCATGTAAAATTGGCTTCCCCCGCCCTTAACTGAGTCATGAGGATGCTGCTGGAGGGATGGGTATTTTTCTACTGTGCAAAACAGTTTTCGTTAGAGATTTTTACCTGGGAGTTTTCCATCATTGGCCTAATTTTGTCAGCTAGAAAATCCATTCTGTTCAATAACATACCACAAGAGGGCATAAACATCATTTGTCCCTTTCAGGATTACTAACAGTCTATTAAAACACTGCACGCTGAACAAAGCCGAAGCCCAAGACAACTCATTATATTGCACTTTGGTCATTAGCAAAAGATACCAGCACTGTTGTCAGAAGCAGCGGGGACCCCAGGCTCCGACGCTCTGCCAAACGCTACCTTGAATGTTTTGGTTTTAAACAGGAAAATATTTTCCTCGCACTGACTGCGTCGATGCGGAGATAAAAACATCACTGGGAAAGATGATGAAGTTCACGATGTGCTGGTTCCTGCAGGTGTAAATCAGCCCACTCTTGATTGATTTCCTGCCGCCGAGGCAGATATAATTTGATGATAATCCTGTTCTAGCAGAATTTTTAGTTCTCGCTGTCTCAAAATTCCTGAGCCATCCGACGTGACCCCCCATTACCACGCTGCAGCCAAAAGGGCTACTGCAGCCTTTGCACGCAGAAATGGGAAGGATCAAATTAGGGGAAGTGTAATTAACCCTTGGGACCTTTTACTCAGTGCAGACCTTTTACTATGTCCGGTTCTGGGCTCCCCAGTTCAAGAAAAATCTGGGCTTCCAAGTTCAAGAAGGACAGGGGACTACTGGAGAGAGCCCAGCGGAGGCTACAAAGATGATCAAGGGACTGGAGCATCTCTCTGCTGAGGAAAGGCTGAGAGCCCTGGGGCTGTTCAGCTGGGGAGGAGAAGACTGAGAGGGGATCTCATCAATGCTCATCAATATCGAAAGAGTGGGTGTCAGGAGGATGGGGCCAGGATCTTTTCAGTGGTGCCCGGGGACAGGACAAGGGGTAACGGGCACAAACTGGAACACAGGAAATTCCATCTGAACATGGGGAAAAACTTCTTTGCTGTGAGGGTGGCAGAGCCCTGGCACAGGCTGCCCAGAGAGGTGGGGGAGTCTCCGTCTCTGGAGACATTCCAGCCCCGCCTGGACGCGTTCCTGTGCCACCTGCTCTGGGTGACCCTGCTCTGGCCGGGGGTTGGACGGGATGATCTCCAGAGGGCCCTTCCAACGCCGGCCAGTCTGGGATTCTGTGAAAGTTTTAAGGTACTATTGGATCTTTTTTTCCCCAAATACTCTGCTGTATTTCAAAGAGAATTAATTCACATAATCACAGAATCACAGAATGGTTCAGGTTGGAAGGGAACTTAAAGATCATCTTATCACAACCCCCCTGCCCTGGGCAGGGACACCTCCCACCAGACCAGGTTGCTCAAAGCTTCATCCAACCTGGCCTTGAACCCCTCCAGGGATGGGGCAGCCACAGCTTCTCTGGGCAACCTGTTCCAGTGCCTCACCACCTTTACAGTAAAGATTTTCTTCCTGATATCCAATCTAAATCTCCCCTCTTTCAGTTTGAAACGGTTCCCCCTCGTCCTATCATTACACTCCCTGATCAAGAGTCCTTCCCCATCTCTCCTATAGGCCCCCTTTAGGTACTGGAAGGCTGCTATAAGATCTCCCCGGAGCCTTCTCTTCTCCAGGCTGAACAACCTCAACTCTCTCAGCCTGTCCTCATAGCAGGGGGCTCCAGCCCTCTGATCATCTTAATTTTTTCAAGGGAATTCTTGGCTTTTGCCATAGGCAAGGTCACACTAGAAGATGACAGTGATCCTTTAACTGATTACAATCCAGCCCCCAAAAACCTGGCAGGTTCCACTGGCCAGAGGCCAAATCAAGCCAGAACCCAAATCTCACCCAGCTGTAAAGGACACGGCCAACTCGGTACATCGGGATAAGTGCTGGAGGAACATGTTGGAGCCAGCGCCAGGAATGTCAGCACTACTAATTTTTTAAACAACCTGTATTTCCAGCATGTAAAAGATTTTGTTCGATGAGTTTCCTAATTTATTACAACCTGTGCAAGTTTTTATTCTGTTGTTTCTTTTAAACTTCTTGCCTGACCATGTCATTTCAACCAATGATGCAAAAAATAATTCCTTATTCACTCTCTCCATAGCGATCTTGATTTTACCCCTCTGCCTTAATCCTGCTCATTCATTTCTTCAGCAAGCTTCACAGGCTCAGACTCCCCGCTTCATAACTCAGGTCAGCTTTCTCGCCCTTCTCTGCATCTTTTCTAGTTCTGTTTTCCTGCTGCATTGAGATGGGGTGACTGGAATTGCACTCTATTCAAGATCACCGCGGATTTATTCAGTGGTCTACTTACATTTTCTCTTTTATTCTCCATCTCCTTCCCAGCAATTCTTAGCATTCCACTTGCCTTTCTGACCTCTGCTGAGCACTGAGCAGACGTTTTCAAAGAACCCTCTGCCATGACGCCAGGACCTCTTTCGCGGGCTAATTTAAACCCTATCATTGTGTCTGCACTTGACTTTTATCGACATGGAATTTCAGCAGCTATTTTATTGCCCAGACATTTGATATTGTCAGATTCTTCTGCAACTTTTTGTAGTCATGTCTACTTTTGCTTACCTGGAATAACTCTATACCATCAGCAGATTTTGGCAGTCGCTATCGTCTGTCTCCCTTTTCCAGCTCTTTTATGAGCATATTGGACGGCACAGGTTCCCAAGACAGGTAATTGGTAATCTCCCTTCACTGCGAAAACTGCCTGGTTATTCCTATCTTTTATTTCCTATCTATAGCCAGTTATTCATTCAGAAGAGAAACTTGCCTCTTAATCCACAGCGCCCGGCTCCCTTTTATGCACCCTTTTACGTGTGCAAGACACGAGTTTCCTCTGCTGAAGTCACATCAATTCTTCTCTGAAACACTCTATTCGATGTGCATCTAACGACTCCTGATAACGTACGCAATCTGCAGCATAAAACATCAGGCCTAACTTGACTATAATTCTGCTGGATCATCTTGGAGATACCTCAAGTACAGAAACAGCCCACTTTTCGTTCCTTCCGTAGCAGGGCCAATTTAAATCACGGCTTACCCGTGATGCTGGTGTGGAAGCCATTTCCAGTTTACGTTCTTTTCGTACCTGAAGCCGACCACCACCTGGTTGCACTGACCTGCCACTGTTCCTATCAAAGGTTTCCTCTGAACCTCTTTGGCTGTAGCTTGAACTTGAGACAGTTCCTAAAAATTGTAATCATGACTTGGTGTGGGAAACCCCCAAATTCCTCGGCTGTGAACACAGAGACGAGGCATTATGTAGCTTTCTGCTATGGCATTACCTGTGTTGAGTCCTTCATGGACAGTTCAAGCCTTGCAGATGCTTTGTCTTCAGAACTGATTCCTAAAATGCTCAGCTATCCTAAGGAAAATATCTTAGTGAATTAGTGAACTGGAGCAATTAGTTTGGATGCAGATCTGCATCTCTATTTGGACTTGTGCAGCACATCCTGGCAAGAAGCAATGTTCCTCCTGGTGGCACCAAGAGTGGAGGTGTGCAACAAGACACTGTCTGGAGCACTTGCGCAGCAGATACCGGGCCATTAAACAGCCAGTGAACACTGCCTGCATAGGACCAGCAAGCGGCACAAACATTGCTGTCAGTAAAGATGTGATTTTGGACACGCAGGTTTGGAACCACAACGGATTGCTGCAAACCAAACCCTCTTTTTTTTCCTTTTGAACCTTTTGGTTATCCAACCTAACCCAGTGCTACCAGTCCTACCTCCCCAGTAGTGAGGGGATCCCATGGCATGTAGGCACAGCTAGAAAGACTGTAAGGGGTCTCCTAATCACGTAGAGAGATGGGATCATCTTACAGATGTTTTTGCTTCTTCTTTGCTTCTTAACCTGAAGGCCGTGCGCTGGGTCGCTGGGACACAGCAGAGTTGGCACGTTAGCCAAATCGGTTTGTCCCGCTGGCAGCAATTCAGTCCAGTTACGCGAGGTGATATCTCCCCTGTCCTCAACAGGGGAGGTGATATGGTAGACTGCCAAGGAAGAAACCAAACCGGTGTAACCACAGAAGGTTGCTCTTCACTTACTCCCAAGCAAGCGTGTTTAGCACGCCATACTCCCGCGCTTTGATTTGCTACTGCCCTCTGCACCCACAGGAATTGCGGCTTCAGCTTTTTGTAGCCAGCTGATTATATTGAGCCAAAGGATGTCAAAATATTTAATCCTCTGACATTGCAGCATGGCAACAACACATTCAAGGTGTTTGGCTCCTTGTTTATATTCAGATGGAAGTAGCTAATACTTGTAAAGTGCCTTAAGAATTCGGAATGAACTGTGCCAGAAAAGCAGGATTCCCTTGTACCTCCAAATACTTGAAGGAACAGGCTGGAAGCCACTGATGCTTTGATATGTCGCGCTGAAAATTCACGGAAGCTTAGAGAAGGGGTTGAACCCACATATAAATTTGACCAAAAAAGCTTTAAAATTGGTTTTGTTAAAGGAAACCATTCAATTTTCTGAGCAGAGGCATTAGTAAAGCAGCGGAGTATTAATTGGTTTCAAGCATTTTGTGGCTTTTAATAAAAATAGCATCATCCCGTGCTTGATTCAATGCGCACTTTTAAAGCAAGCTTACAGCCTGCACACAGGCCACTGCATTATCCGGTTTGTCTCATGTCCCAGCAAGTTACACCAAGCTGCTGTATTTCTAATGGTGCCTCTAAAATCACCAATGTCGAAAATACTTGACGCCCACGACATCTTGTGCTTCTGTATCGTCATTTATCCGTGATGTGCAACTGTAAGGCAAGCAATCTCACGACGCCGAGCGCTCCAGCAGCGGGTGCCTGTTTAAAATCTCCAGGGCTACCCCTTTATTATATTGGCTACTCAAAATTTCACATCAGCAGCAGTGATACTGAAAACCAGCTCTATTTCCAAAAGCACCAAGAGTTAAAGGAGCTGCACTATCTCAGGAGAAGGCTTGCAGAAATTAGTTGCACAGACTCGACCCTCTGTAGGATAGGAGTATGTGAACATCCGAGATACATGATTACCGCAATATTTTTAACTGGAAAACAAATTAACTGACTTTGCCAAGTGTGTGGATTAGTTGTTGGCAGGCCCGGGAGCAGAAATTCAGCAATACATGCTCACTTGTATTGAGGACCAGCTATCCCCTGCTTTGGTCCAGGGGAACCAACATAACGAGTAGCGGGAGGCCTCAATAATGTGCAACTAAGAAAGAATGTTTTATTTTCTCCTTCATTTGCTAAGTGTCATGTAGATATACCTCTCGTTTTCTGGAAGACATCCTGCTCTGCACTATAACATCTCAATGATATATTATTTTTAATTGTTTCCTTTGTGCCGCCATCAGTTGGCTGGAGCAGCTGACAGGTAAACACTCAACTGTTATTCTAGAGAATATTAAACTTCTGTTTGCTGTGCTGGGTCCAGGCTTCTTGATGCTGGCTTTTCCAATCTAATTGATGCTAATGACCTCTACCGAGCCCTGGAATGGGCTGAAGTCATGTCTAGCTGATAAAATCTGCATTCGGATCTATGTAGGTGACCTTCTTTTGGACATCATGTGCTTATCCACAGCGAGCCAGTTCCGGGCTCCCCGGTTCAAGAAGGACAGGGAACTGCTGAAGAGGGGACAGCAAAGGGCTACCAAGATGATGAGGGGACTGGAACACCTCTCTTACGAAGAAAGGCTGAGGGATTTGGGTCTCTTCAGTCTGGAAAACAGACGACTGAGGGGGGATCTTATCAACGCTTGGAAATACTGAAAGGGTGGGTGTCAGGAGGATGGGGCCAGGCTCTTCTCAGTGGTGCCCGGCAACAGGACAAGGGGCAACAGGCACAAACTGGAACATGGGAAGTTCCACCTAAACATGAGGAGGAACTTCTTTGCTGTGAGGGTGGCAGAGCCCTGGCACAGGCTGCCCAGAGAGGTGGGGGAGTCTCCGTCTCTGGAGACATTCCAACCCCGCCTGGACGCGTTCCTGTGCCACCTGCTCTGGGTGACCCTGCTCTGGCTGGGGGTTGGACGGGATGATCTCCAACCCCTATCACTCTGCGATTCTGTGCTTCTGTGAGCCAGACGGGAAGAAGGATCTTGCCAAGGAAGATGTGGGAGCAGTGGCTGGCAAGTGCTGGAGTTTAACCCCAGCTACCAGTGCGGGCAGCGGCATGGACTGGGGCCAGATACCCACATTTTCCTCTTTCCATTTACCCCTCTGCACAATGGACTAAAAGATATTGATATATTTGATAGGTGCTGCAAGAATTGATTAGCTAATGTTTTGCACAGGGCTTTGGAGTACCACATAATTAGCTAATGCTTGCATGGGGTTTTGGAGTGCCATATAATTTCTAAGTATTATTAATATCCTTGCAGGGAAGCTATCTAGTCTCAGAACTCACTTTGCCTCTCGCAAACCGGGCAAGATTGAAACCAGGAATGATCGAATTACCTTGGTATAAATTCTGCATCCTTCATAGTGTGGGCATATGGATCTGAGAGCAGAAATGGGGAAACCCATTGACTTTACCGCTTGCTTTGGTCTTTGCTGTGATAGAAAACAGACTGCTATGTGACTACATTATAAATCTGAAGACATAAACATCCTATAGGGACGAGACATAACCTGGTGAAAGAGGAGAAATGCTGTTACTTGGGCCTGCTGGAATTGTTCATACAGTGAACAACAATTTCCAGTGCGGCACAGGGAAAATGCAGATAAGAGGGAAATACAATAGAAACTCAAAAGATGGTGGTGCAAAGCGCTGAGCTGAAGAATCTCCATTCTCATCTATAAAACTGCAAAACTGACTTTGTCAGAGCTTTTGCCTGTTGACGAAATCCCCCCAAACAGCAGAGCACCTCATCTGAATCGAGTAAACTGAACCCAGGTAGAGACACGGCTTCATGAGCCTTAGGGGAAAGCTGTGTGTGTATATATAGTCTGTTCCGTTGGTTTGAAGATCTGCTTTCTCTGAAATGCTTTTCTCTTAAATACTTAGCTTGAAGGAGGCTGTTTGGTCACTCATTCCTGCCAGAGGGGAAAGAATTGCTGGGCTTGGATGTAAATCAGACCTGCCAAGGTAAATCACAGTTGGCCGATAGCCTGGCTATTAACATATCTGAGGCCCCAAGTGGTTATGCTCAGAGGGTCTAGGAAGGATCAGGAGTGCAGTTAGTCTGATATTTCCTACTATTTTACATCTGAGTGTACTTCCTCGCTGCCCACAACAATCAGCTATGCCAGCTGAAACGGCAGATTTATACAGGCAGACTTCTTTGTACCTTCTAGCAATGGGAAAAGATGAACATTGAATTTGTCCTGAATTGTATTAAATGGAACTGACAGCGAAATAAAATCTGCAATTCTATTTTCTCCTGTTGGATACCGATCCTATGAACATGCATAGAATGGAAGCTGTATCCTGCTTTCCATCGTATCAATCTAATTCCGGATTCAAAGCTTTCGCTCCAGATACTGACTGGTGTAACAGGATCAACTTGACCCACAGTCTTTACAAGCTTGACCTTCAGAACAGAGCTTCCTGAACACCCATCCTGCCTTCTCTTGAGGGAAGAAAGATGAAAGTGAAGAACGGCACCAGGGGGCATTTAGGAGGTATAGGAAGATAACATTAGCAAAGATAAAAGACATGTTGCTCAACTAGCATCTGGGAACTAATTAGGTGTTGAAGGAGCCATTGAGAGAGATGGAAATTCTGTTTGTCTAGCCAATTTTAACGCAGCCAAACAGCCTTTTACTGTACATCCTGCATGGATAATTTATGATGGCTAAGAAAAGATATGCCCTGTTCTGACTTTCAGTGATCTAAAGCTAAAATCTATTCCGCGGTTTGAGACAGCAGACTGTTCTTCACTCATCAGTCATCCATTACTCTCATATTCCTGAAATGAAAAATGGCCGGGTCCAAACTGAGATGGGGCCACCAAGAACAACCCACATACGGAGCAGGGAAGCTTAGTGCAGAATCTTCCAAGCTGTTGCAGACCAGAAACGGTATCTCTGCACGGTGCAGTCCTGAACAACCCTGAGAAGGTAACTCGGGTCCAAAAAGCAGCGTAATGGTAAGATCAGGCAAATCCATGCTGCCTGCGAGCAGAAGAAAACGCTCCACATATAAATACCGTGTTGACAAGACTTCACCACTTCCATTAGCTCAGTTACCTCTGAGCCGTGCCTCGCTGCAAAGCGCAGACCAGCCTGTGCGACGCAAGGTGCTCCCTTGTGCACGTATCCCTTGCAGTAAATGGAATTCAATCCGATTATTTTTCATTCAGGGGAGCTGCAATGTAGAATTAAAAATGTTCATTTCACATATTTAACGTAGAGGGCTCAGTTCAGCTCTACTGTTACATTGCCATCATTTTATCTTTCTCACTGGACTCCACACTGGATTTACATTAAAATATTTCTTCCACTATATACCAGCACGATGGTTTCTCAGGAAAACATATGAATTTTTAAGAGGAATAAACGACTTATCTTTTCCTAAAAGTACAGAAATTACTTCTGTTGTGATTGGAGGGAAAAACTTTCAGACAGTGATCAAGCACGAATATTTACTACTGAATTCATATTGGTAAACTGGAATATCTGAAAGAAGATCCTTATAATGGAACTTGTTGGGCAACCTGTCATCTCTGACACTTATTTTGCCTCTAATAACAAGCTCTGTTTTTCTATTCAGCCACTTACGACCATTAGTGTGTAATGCTAAACCACCCCATCCCCCAAAAGCCGGGAGATGATTTGCATTGTGTTGTCCACCCTCTTTAGAAGGTAGAGTTGTTTGTGGTGAAATCCCTGAGCCTGCTTTCTAGAGCAGCAGGACTATCGCCTGGCTCGCCTCCGACTGTCCTGGGGACTTTCGGCAAAACAAGCACTCCCAATCTCTCTTTCTGCTTCCGTTTCTCATTCTTTCAAATGGCATTAATGCTACTCATCCTTTTTTTATTCCAGCTCTGCAGGGCACGCACTGATTCTCACAATGGCCATATGTGCACCACTTGGCACAACGAGGAGCCTGACCAAAGCTGCAGGCTGGTTGCCACAGTTAACACAAAGATGAAGAAAGTTGTCATACGCTCCACCTCACAGCTCCTAGGTCAGCTGAGACCACAAGGGAAACTCTGGCCGTGCTGAGGTCAAAGGGGTTTTGTCAATCCTCTTTCTTCAACCAAACTTTCACGTAGCCACAGGAGGGTATTCTAGAGTAGAGAACGACTCACCTTGAACGCCTACCATTAGACTCATCTACTAAACTAGCTCCAGTCACCAATAAGTATTTTCAGACTATATTGCTGCTTTCTTATATAAGGAAAGATCTCAGAGGGATCTAACATGGATGTAACACTCCTAGCAAATTACAGCAAAACTATTTGTTATGGTCTACAATAAATGTTCCACACAAACAGAATCATAGACTCATAGAATCATTTTGGTTGGAAGAGACCTTTAGGATCACCAAGTTCAACCGCTAACCCAACACTGCCAAGTTACCACTAAACCATGTCCCTCAGCACCAGGTCTACGCATCTTGTAAATACCTCCAGGGATGGTGATTCAACCACTGCCCTGGGCAGTCTGTATTAAATAGAACTAATAATTCCATTAATTATCCGTGAAGAAATTTGTCCTAATATCCAGTTTAAACCTCTCCTGGCGCAACTTGAGGCTGTTTCCTCATGTCCTATCACTTGTTAGCTGTGAGAAAAGACCAACCCCTGACTTGCTTCAACCTCCTTTCAGGGAGCTGTAGAGAGCGAGAAGGTCTCCCCTCAGCCTCCTTTTCTCCAGGCTGAACACCCCCAGCTCCCTCAGCCGCTCCTCACCAGACTTGTGCTCCAGACCCCTCACCAGCTCCGTTGCCCTTCTCTGGACACGCTCCATCCCCTCAGTGTCTCTCTTGTAGTGAGGGGCCCAAAACTGAACACAGTATGAGATGGATGGGCCCATCAGATATGTCTTGTGCTCAAATGCAGCTTAAGGGGATGCAGTGATAAAGGATGCTACTTGTCCCTGGGAAAGGAAAAAGTCAACACCATGTCACTCTGGTTTTCTTGAAAATTAATATTTCGTTTATACTACACCTATAGGACAGGACTATATGCAACACAGCACAGCAGAGTGTCTAAAACTGCCCGGGTAGCCTGTCCTTGCCTTCCCCCTGGAGATCAGCACAGTTCTGGGCCCCTCTGTACAAGAGGGACATTGAGGTGCTGGAGCGTGTCCAGAGGAGAGCTACCAGGCTGGTGAGGGGTCTGGAGACCAGGGCATATGAGGAGAGGCTGAGGGAGCTGGGCATGTTTAGCTTGGAAAAGAGGAGGCTGAGGGGAGACCTCATTGCCCTCTACAACTCCCTGAAAGGAGGGTGCAGAGAGGTGGGGGTTGGCCTCTTCTCCCAGGGGAATAATGACAGGACCAGAGGAAATGGTCTGAAGCTGCGGCAGGGGAGGTTTAGGTTAGATATTAGGAGGAATTCCTTTACTGAAAGAGTGGTCAGGCACTGGAACAGCCTGCCCAGGGAGGGGGTTGAGTCACCATCCCTAGAGGTATTTATGAAACGTCTAGATGTGGCACTTCAGGGCATGCTCTAGTGGCAAAGATCGTAGGTTGTTTGGTTGGACTCGATGATCTTAAGGGTCCTTTCCAACCATGAAGATTCTAAGATCTCCTCCTAGGAGAAGAGCAGCAAAGAGCCTTGGCTACCTCCCCCAGGCACTGGCAAACAGAGAGGAGATGAGTCCAGCACAACATTGTTGTGGACACCATGCACAGCCTGACCTACTGCATGTCAAATTAAACATAAAATGAGGTCCTTCCTCATGTGAAAAAGGCAGGGAGGACTTCTCAGGGGCAGATCGGAAGGACCAGTACAGCTAAAGTTAAAGGAAGTTTCCAATAAAATTCCCACTCTGGTTTGAAATGGAAACTGTATTCTTCTCCGCTAGAACATGTGTTGTCTGACAGCTGCTGCGTTTCCAGCCTGGATCTTTCTGACCTTTCTGTCTGACCAGCTGAGTTTGGTGGAATATTTTCTGGATTTTTCATCTGTGTAACAGATCACAGACAGGGCGACCACTTTAAACCAATCTGGATCCTTCAGGATGACAAACTGTTTCTGTTATGGAATATACGCATAATTACTACTAAAATTACATTTGAAATGGTTACCAGGGAATACAATTTTAGCCTGTACCAAGGACTGAAAAGTCAAGAGAAAATGAACAGAGCATGTTTTAATCAGAAGATAAGTAGTTTTCCAACTACTATAAATAGAAAAGGCTGGAAGAACACATCCGACAAGCAGAAGGAAGTGTGAGGAGGGTAAAATTCCACAGTGTTTTGGCTTTGGACTTCAGAAGGTAGTGAGTATGAGATAGTGTGAAATACAAAGAAGCCTTTGTTGTTTACGTCTGAAGTTTAAAAGTGGCACAGTGTGAATAAACAAAGGATGTTCCACGAAACACTGCAGCAGCGATGTACTCGCTCCGCTTGAGTTCCAGAAACGGCATGTAAATAGAGGCATCGCCTTCTTGTTTAAGAAGAGAAGGAAGTAAACTTTAAAGCTTGCCTTCCAGAAAATCTCATTTACCCAGATCTTTAGGTTTTTGATAGGCTTATAAGTGGTAGAAAACGCACAAGCTTAATAAGATGAAGATCTGGATCGTTTAGCATTTGCTTTCGGGTTGGTTAAGCTTCTTACTAACGATAATAGTACTAGGAAACCTGAATTAGCTATTTGTTATCTTTTCCGGAAAAAAAAAAAAAAAAAAAGTTTTGCTCTCAAGTACTGGGATAATATCAAACAATTTCTTTTTTGTGCACACAGGAATAAACCATACTGCCACGACAGTCCCACGAGGGAGCTGATTATTTTACAGGAGGATGCATTATGATCATTGATACGGACAGAATCTAAAGGTACCTAGATTCAGTCAGATATTCAGAAGGATATTTCACGTTGAGCAGTTACGTAGCATCGAATGGGATACAAGTTAGTTACGGTATCTGTACGTACCTTTCAATGCAAAGATCTTTGACATATCTTTGATCGAATTTGATTTTAATTCAAAATGTTCTAACCTGTTCCCACGGCACAGATAGAGGGTAGATTTTCGATGAAAAAGATTTTTGATGAAAAAAATTGTTATGGTTTGAATTTGCTGTCTGTGAGATCTAGACTGGAGCCAGCAGATGAAATCACCTTTTCAATAAGCATGTACAATCCTCAGAATTTCCACACAGATCGGTTCGGTTTCGCTTATTTGATGCCGAAACCGACTGATCTCTGAGCGCAAGGCAGGGTAATGCTCTCAGCTATACACTTCGTTACGTTACAGCGAACTCTGTGTATGCGAGGCAGCTCTGGGTACCAGAGACAGGCTCAGGCAGGTCCGATAAAAGACTGATGGGAACCCCCATCCCACTGGAGTGGCATCGAAAGGCCAGAAGACGCCCCTCCAGGACACCACGAAGGTCACTGTGGCACTTGTGCATCAGGCAAGTGAATTAAACTCCAAGGAGTCAGCCTACACCCCAAAAGAGGCAAAACTGATAAAGCATAAAGGGAAATGGGCACAGCTGGGGTCAAACAGAAGCTGGTGATCTACTAAATCCAGCGTCGCCCACCGCATCACCCTGCTAGGATCATATCTAACCATCCAATCCTCTGAAATCAACTCCACAAAATCTATCTAGGATGATTAAACGGCTGTCGAGTTACTAGCACAGTTGCACATGGCAAAATGAGACACAATTAATCCAATTTCTCTAAGCCTTCCCCATCTACCGACTCTTTGGTGAAGGGTTTGATACGGACTGTGGAAATCAGGCTTCGTTTTCATAGCAAGCTGGTTCAGCAAAGACAACCGAGAAAGGTTTGAGTTATTCTTCAAGCGTTAGTATCCGCTTCTTGTGTGAGTGCCCCCGACAGCTGACGGCTTCTGCTTACAAGCCCCCAGACTGAAAGCACAATGATACTACTGAAATCTGCAAATATGTGGCAAAGAAGTCAAACTCTGGATGCTACCTAGAAAAGCAGAAATATGACCTGCGCTCTTTGCAAAGCAAGTTCACTCCAGCAGCCCGAGCTCTGTGCATATTTATTTAATACAATCACTTTCCTTCTACAGTTCTGAGAACTGGTTTCTTGTGCCTGCAGCAAAACTGTTTTACCAGAAGAGGGGAAAAAATGCATTTGGCCAGAACATCAGCTGCAAAACCAGCATAGTTCTTTCTTTCATGCCCTCTGGCAGCTGCCGAAAATGCTGAGAGTACAGGAAGGGGTGAATACAAAATCCCTTCATAAGGAAATAGGGCAAATCCTACAGCTTCAGCTCCGTCAGGCATCATCCATGACTGAGCTTCGGGATCAAACTGCTCCTGAGCACAACAGGGGGCGATGCATACCTGGAGAGGGGACAGTAAAGGGCCACCAAGATTATTAGGGGACTGGAACATCTCTCTGATGAAGAAAGGCTGAGGGATTTGGGTCTCTTCAGTCTGGAAAAAAGACGACTGAGGGGGGATCTTATCAACGCTTGGAAATACTGAAAGGGGGGGTGTCAGGAGGATGGGGCCAGGCTCTTCTCAGTGGTGCCCAGAAACAGGACAAGGGGTAACGGGCACAAACGCGACCATGGGAAGTTCCATCTCAACATGAGGAGGAACTTCTTTGCTGTGAGGGTGGCAGAGCCCTGGCACAGGCTGCCCAGAGAGGTGGGGGAGTCTCCGTCTCTGGAGACATTCCAACCCCGCCTGGACGCGTTCCTGTGCCACCTGCTCTGGGTGACCCTGCTCTGGCCGGGGGTTGGACAGGATGATCTCCAGAGGGCCCTGCCAACCCCCACCATTCTGGGATTCTGTGATGCTGTGATTACAGGGGACCTAGTGAGCTATCTTTTAACTCCACATACCTTTGATTAGCAAGAGCTTTCTTTCACAAGCTACAGTGTGGTTTTTTTTCACAAGCAAGTTTTTTTTTTTTTCACAATCTTATTAAAGAGGTGCACCTTAGACTTAGAAGGGACCTTAAAGATCATCTTATCACAACCCCCCTGCCCTGGGCAGGGACACCTCCCACCAGCCCAGGTTGCTCCAAGCCCCGGCCAACCTGGCCTTGAACCCCTCCAGGGATGGGGCAGCCACAGCTTCTCTGGGCAACCTGGGCCAGGGGCTCACCCCCCTCACAGCAAAGAATTTCTTCCCAATAGCTCATCTCAATCTCCCCTCCTTCAGTTCAAAACCCTTCCCCCTCGTCCCATGGTTCCCCTCCCTGATCCAGAGTCCCTCCCCATCTCTCCTATAGGCCCCCTTAGGTACTGAAAGGTCCAAAAAAAAGATAATGAAAAAATCGTAGTGAAAACCTCCAGAGCTTCTTTAGCTTATCCACCTGCCCCAAGCTCTACCTGCTCCTTCCTGGAAGAGGTTAGATACAAACTGCTCTCATATGTGAGCAGCAGTCCCCACCACAAACATACCCCCCAGGAAGGGCTCGGGTGTTTGACTGAGATTCACAGTCAACAAGTTAATTTGTCAGTAAGCTTAGAAGATACGAGACCATCTTGGATTCCGGGTCAAATTCTACCCATCGTATAAGGCTCCGAACATCCACGAAATGGATTTATGCGGCTGGAAAGCAGATTTGAATTTGGCCATTAGTAAAACCAAATACCGGACTGATTGTGGCTGGAGAGGAAGCAAAGAAAATGCAGGGAATGCACTTTACATTTTCAGCGAGAACCTGGCATTCGCAGCACATCGTCTCCCTGCCAGCTACGGAACAGCAGTGACTTGGCAGAGGTTTGATAGCCAGATGTCATCCTCATCTGGTTGCCTTGGCTCAGGCTGTTTGTTTGAAATGAACAGCAAAACAGAGCGAGTATGGGGTCTTCCTGGTGCTACTTTGCACCACAAGAAATAGAAGTCGGGAAGGTCTTTTGGGCGACGCCGCAGTCCTCTGAATCTGGCATTGCTTTGCGGCATTTTGTCGAATTTACAGCCCTCGCCAGGGAAAATCTGGGAGGTGGAATCCGAGTCAACTGGCCAAGAACAAAACGGGATATAAGGATTTGTTTGACAGCTGTCTCTCTTCGGGTGATGAATACAGAACAAATGATCTCCCCGCGTACTTCCCCAAGGCAGCTTTGAACACATTTCGGTACTCAGAGTCCTGGGTGCATTTCCCGGTGATAAAACGCTGCAGTTATATCTCTGTGTACAAACGCATTGCTGCCTTCTCTCCTCCACTGTACATTTTTGGTTGGTTGTTTTATTTAAGGAGAGAGAGTGATCGCTTGTTTTCTCCATTTCTACTACATTACCCTCAACGGGAGCAAAGCATCAGGGCAGTCCCCGTCTAAAACCCGCCGGCTTTCTAGTCCATTGTTATTTCAGCTAGTGCAAGCTATTAAAGACGCGCCGATAAATACGGAGGTACGCAGTTCTAACATTACATATTCCTCCTACCACACGGTCCTTGAGATACAGCCCAAGAGTTTGAACTAATGGGCAAATGCTTGCCAGGGTTCTGACGCGGCAGCTAAGTCACAAATGCCTCTAGACCCAGGACGCAAAAAGAGAGAAGCACACACCGTTCTCGCTAGGACCCCGCGTGCCTGACCTTATATCAGAAGGAGAATTACTTTTTAAACTGAAAGCCTGATAGCGCGCGCGCGGGTGTTTGTATACACATCAATATGTGTGATAAGAAGGCTGCTTTGTGGCAAAACCTGCCAACAAACCCATTTTTTTGTCGCCATCTGCTAGGAAGAGAGCAAGCACCTGTCAGGAGCAGCTGCTTGAATGCAGAATGTAGGTAAGAGAAAAATCAGTTTCATTTTGGAGTTGGCCTGCTGCAGGTAGCACATGGCTCTCACCACCAAGGATGCCAAGTGGTCCTTTTTAAGCTGGTCCTAATTAGGAAGTGGCTAGCGGTACGAAATCTCAGAACTGTTCATTTAGGTTATAACGGCAAGGTGAGAGAAAGGATGGGGCTCCCCCTGCCGCCCCCCAAAACCTCTCCCCAGCCTCCGTCGAGGTCTCTGCCCTCTCCCTTGCCTTCTTCTTTTTTTGGAGCAGGAGCTAACAGAGCATTTGGAGATGTCGCGCGTGGCTCGGTGCCTCTCTTGGCACGGCCGGCTGCAGCAGGACATGTTGCTCCGAGGAATCACAGCGTTAGCAACACCCCTCCGCTCCTTCCTTCGGAGAACAACTGCTTCCCTTTTGCTGCCTCTTTACGTCCAGCTCCGTGTGGGTCCTCCGAGGGTTTCACGAGAAGGAAATGAAGGGGCTCGGTCCAAGGGCTCGCTGTGATCAAAGCTATAGGCACCAACAGATGCCAACCCTGCCAGGCTGTCATTTCTCCAGGGGAAGCAATGGGGGTCCCACCATCTAGGCAACTCAGAATGGGCAGGAGAGACACATTAAAGGGTTTCCCATACTCTTCCAAGCGATATATCCAAGATCACAAGTCAGTGTGGCCTCTCCCACCATGCCTGACACCACGGATGGTCTCAAATCTGCTGCCCTCAATCCATCCTTATGGTATCTGTGTTTCCACTGAAGGAATAAGGTCATTCAGTTGGTTCTCTCCCAAGCACAGACTGTTCCTGTCTCATTTTCTTCAGATGGTGAATACAGCCCTTCTGCCCCACAGCCAAGCTTGACACGGCCACTCGCCTTCTGAAAGTGGCCAGCACCTCCCCATCCCAGGCTGCGAAAGGGCTTTTGGTCTTCAAAACCAGCAAGCTTGCAGAGGACTTTCCTGCTTCTCTTGACCACGCAGCCCTGCATCTGATAATCCCTGGGGCAGGTATTGTAGCCCTATAAACAGCTCCACATCTGGGTGACAGCAACAGGAGGACAACGGATGGGTTTCCCTTGCACAGGGCACTGATATTTCAGAGCTCCTTCAGGCCCAAACATCTTCCCTTGTTCTCTTTTCCTCTTTTCCCCGCTTCCTCATGTTCTTTACCCTCCATTTCTTCCCTTCCCAACTCCTTTTTCCCACCTGCCCACCTTCTGATCTGCCCCGCGTCGCCCTCCCGTGCTATGGGGATGATAAATATTTGGCTCACATCACCTTTTTATAAATAGCACGTCCGACTCATTCAATCTGAGAGACTGACATTTTCTTAAATGGCAGCAAAGAACCGGTGTGGGTGTCGCAGCGTGGTCGAAGGTGAAAACACAGAGGCTAACGCACAAGCACACACACCGCCCTGAGAAACAGGAGATATTCCCAACGCGTTTTTGAGGCTCCAGCCTCCGCGGTCTGCATTGCAGCTCAGCTGGATCAAACGCTGATCAAAAAAAAAAAAAAACACCCCTGATTCCTGGATGGGAAAACACCCATCCAGCTTGGGCTAGGGACACGAGAGCAAGTATGTGAGGCTGACAGAGAAACAACATTTCTTCTGCCTGTAAAGGAGTAAATTTGATCTTGATGCAATGAACCGCACATAAAATCACACAAAGCCACCCCACAGAGTCACTTCTCTGTACAAAGCTGCACTTTAAATTGTGTGTTTTAGAACAAATACCTTCGGTCAAGCAGGATTATTTTTTTTTTTTTCTTAATGCAGATTTATATCTGTAAGCACATCTGTAAGCATATAGATTCCTGCCTCCTGGGACATGCCTAATGGGCTCTGAATTCACTCTGGCTCATTTCTTTGTAAAGCATCGACTATACAGTGGGAAAATTGAATAGGGTCTTTCACTGATGGATGTTTTTTCATTTTGAATTTACATGGACAAACCGAGATGGCGGGTTATTATTGCCACGAGAAGCAACAAAACACGCAAGAGCCGTAGATTAGGGACTCAGTGACACAGAAACATTCAAGGACAGGATGAGCTAATTAATGTTACCCTCTGCCCTCTAAATTAGTCATGTATTTACTTAAGTGCTTCTGCTCACTGCTCGCCGAAGGGCAGCGATGCAGGAGAGGGGAACTCTGCCTGCCCGAGATCCTTTTAGCCAACAAAGCCCATTTGGTCGCGAGGTCCGTCCCCTTCTGTTTTATACGCAGTGATTCACCGCTGGGTTCGGGCTGTCGGGGGGGAGGCCAGGGTGCTGAGCAGCTCAGCGCTGGCTTAGCATGTAGAGGAGAAGGGGAAGAAGCCATTAGAAAAAGGGGTGCTGAGCTCAACGTTGGGGTTCATGAGAGCAGAAATCAATGGTGTCTATGCCCAGGCATGAGAGTACCCCGCCGGGAAAGCTTTCCCCTAGGTATGGCTAACGAAACACAGGCTAAATCCATCCTTGAGAGCAGCCCAGTGGAGCTCTACTACAAAGCAAACACCTGATGCGCCCCGAAATATCAAAATATTAATAAAATATTAATATTCTGCACATTTTTACGCACTCAGAGGAAGAACCGTCAAGTCAGGGACCAGCTCAATCTCGGAAACAATCTGCTGAAAAGTCCTAACTCTCCTGCCTTTTCAAAAAAAAAAATTCCAGCGACTGAAAGGAAAAAAAGAAAAAAAAAAAAAAGAGAGAGAGAAAAAAAAGGCCTTGTTCATGCTGTTACAGTTTAGGAACTGCTGGCATCTCTGTCTCCGAAAGGAAGGGGAGCGGAGAGCTGACTGCTCAGCAGCTGAGAACGTGTGTTCTGGAAGCAGCACGCCTGAGCAGATGGTGAAATGATTACTGCCAGTAAATGTTAGAGTCCTCTTTTTTATTTTTTTTTGTTCCTTTTTTTTTTTTAAACTTGAATTCTGAACAACAGGGGGAAAATAATTACAAAGAACACATGAAAGCAGCTTGATTTCCTTTCTTTTTCTTCTCTCCAAGCGTGCGTGTCTTGTTCCGTCTTAACACCTAACGCTGCAAAAAAAAAAAAGTGGACGTTCCCTGGGCTTGCTGGATTAAAATCTGGCAACAAGCACTTTGTTCTGGCGAGTTTAACACGGCTGTCGTATTTAAAGCTGTGTGTTCACTGGGGAATAAGGAGGTGCGGGATTGTGTATAGGACCTTAAAAATGCGATACAGGGAAGAGGAGGAAGGGCGTAGGTGTATATATGGTAGCCCATGGGCCAGCCGTTAAACAGGCTCTCTGCTGGCTTGTGGTGTTACAAATAGCGCTCGGGGTAAGCAATGCTTGGTGAAGCCTCTCCCTCGCATCATCAGGTGGTTTTGATTTCCCTCAGAACCCTTCCTCATCCCTGTTTCCTCACCCAGCCTCTGCCAGCCCCGCTCCAAGCTCCGCAGGCTGCAGACCCAGGGACCGGGGGCTTCCTCCCACCGGGCTCTTGGTCCCACCTCCCATCTCCCGCGTGTCCGACCAGCCCTAAGCAATTTCTAACCCCATGAGCTCTCTTGCTTCCCTCTTTCCATCCCAACTCACTCCATCTTTTCCCCCTCTTAAAATATGATTTCTTTCATTTTCGCCTTCCAGCCACGCAGCTCGGCCCTCCTCATTGCGCTGGGCGCCATGGCTTTAAAACCCCAGGAGAACCCGGCTCCCAAATTTGCGAAGAGCAACAATCATCCATGAGGGTAAGGAACATCCCATCCCTTGGGCAGCGGTGGAAAGCAAGCCGTGACAACAGGGCACGCGCAGTCAGAGCAGCACGACACTTACCCCGCAGCGTCTTTTGAAGGCTTCAGCTGTTAAATGCTGTGACATCTCTCCCAAACGTGTGGGATTTAAAAAAAAAAAAAAAAAAAAAAAAAAAAACAAGGCAAAAAAAAAAAAGCCTATAAACTAAGAAAGGCTAGGGAAATTTCCACAGGGGAGATCAAAAAATAAAAGCAGAATATGCGCAAAAGACGCCCCCTTCCCGAATTTCAGATCCCTGCTCTGCAGCAGGGAGGTATCAGGGCTCCTCGTAGCCAGGCTGGGAGAAATATTTTAGTATTGAAAACAACATGTTTTTCTCCAGCTTCCTTCTCTGAAGAATTTTGGCTGGGTCTTTAAAAATATCAGTCTGAGGAGGCAGAAAACTGGCATGGAAAATTTCACATCCCCCCCGAAATTAATGTTTGCTAAAGTATCAATCAAGCGAGGAAAAGACTTCTGAGAGGAACCGTCAGACGTCCCTGGCATCCAGCTCCACCTGCAAGACTGAGGTTGAAAGTAACAACTTCTCTTTCACCCATTCACTAGTTTAGCAGTCAACTCCTGGTAAGGCAGAAATAGATGTATTTTTTTTAATGTAGCAGTACATTTTTTTAATGGAACCAGTAAAAGGTGACTGGGAGGGGGATGA
This sequence comes from Larus michahellis, assembly GCF_964199755.1. Classification (NCBI taxonomy): domain Eukaryota; kingdom Metazoa; phylum Chordata; class Aves; order Charadriiformes; family Laridae; genus Larus; species Larus michahellis. Next base: position 129,041,090 of record NC_133898.1, read on the forward strand.
CACCATCTAACTCCTCTACAGAGGACGTAGCAGCAACTTCATGCTCAGGACCTCCCACATACCCTGAACTTAGGAGAATGGTCCACTCCACCATCAACACCAACAGATAGCCACCTCCACGGAGGAGTTCGGTCCTCTTAAAATTTGCCTTGCCACCCAGAGGTGCCTCCACTGCTCCACTGGCTACAGAAGACCCCATAATTTCTTTATTCCTGTGTTGGGTGCCTCAGGTACCAGAATTTGTGATGGTGAGTCCAGGTCAAAGCAAAGCAAGTTTGCAATTAGAAGACTGAGACTCCCCTGGGTATTTTTCTCGTGACCATATAGGAAAATGAATGGTGCAGATCTTCTAAATTCTCAAAGGTTATTATTATTAGCCATGAAACTCTCTTCTTTGAAAGTCAGGCATGATTTTTCAAGGTGAAACCTAATAGTAGTTAAAGAATAAGATTTTAATTTCAGTTATAATAATTTTGAGGCTTTGTAGGGATATTTTCAATTACAATCACAGCTCTTATCCCTCGACGGTTTCCAGGAAAGAAAAGAGAGGAGTAATTGAAATGCCGCATCTTCATTCAAAGACTCTGCCACTTACCAAACAAAACCGAAATGAAGGGTGCCAAGAAAGTCAGCAGCGGACGATTGCGTGAATACTTCTCTCCTTGAGATACAGCACTTGTATCAAGGACGTACACCATCAATAACAACAACAGCAGCATTTGTCTTTGCAATTTAACTGTATTCAGAGCCCGCTACTCAAATGCTTGCTTAAACAGTAACTGCACAAATGGAGTCAGGCAGACACTGGTCCTTGCAGTTAGGCGATACTAGCTTCTGAGTTCAAAGGCTGAGCATTTTAGCCGTGTAATAATGGATAGTATTACAAAGTATTGTGTTGAAAAGCAAATATTCCTACGCACGAAAACACCCTGTTTCCCACGGAGTGTGAACCCGGCTTTCTCTTTCTTCTGCGCTGTAGCACGGCGATTGGAAGGAAAAACCACTTGCGACGTTTGTGGGATGGCACTTCACGCTAAGTTACTAGGGAACAGGACAGGTTTGGGGTTGCTTCTTTTCATTTGTTATTTCAGCTAACTGAGCACATTCAGATTTAAGATCGACAGCGCAAAACCAGATAACACGGGAATACTTTAAACGCATATCTGGAATACCCGAGCATTTCTCGGCTGATCAATAAAATAAAAATCAATGGCAACTGAGGAAGTGTGCGAGGGATTTAATTTGATTTGAAAACGCCCCATTTTCAAGGTGATTTCCATGTTCTCCAGGAGTGGCAAAGAACTTGCCGGGCCCAGAAGCAGCTCTGAATATCTGTTTTGTTATCGCATCTTAAAGCACATTTGCTGAAAACCCCTCTGCCTGCCTACTGAAAGCGTTTGCCTTCAGCTCCTGAAGGTTTCTTCTTATCTTCTCTGAGCCTGGCTTGGTGAGAGGCCAATACCCCACAGTTTTTACTTTATAGGGTTTATAAAGTGATATCGTGTTCATCAAGAACAAGGCCAAACTGTACGCCAAGACCTCTGTACAACCCCAAAGGTGTGGTATTTTTTTCACCGTTCCCCCAAGTGCACTCAGGACCCATGGAAAGAAAATGTTCCTGCCAGGGCTGTCTTTACAAGCACATGCTGCCTCATGCCTATTTCATAGGCTTACAAAGTGGGGATTATAGACCTTATCAAAAATAGCGCCAAAAAAAGTTGCCGTCAAAACCTTCGCGGTAAGAAATTAATGTGTGATCCCCCAAAGTCAACACGAGATTCATGAGTCTGTAAATGAGGGGTTGGGGCAGGCCCCGTCCCTGCCCGCGCCTCCATTGACCCACGTGTAAAACAGATGTTACATCTCTGCCTACAAAAGAGATGTTTCACAGCTAAATTGTGTAATAAGAGGACACTGCTTGACCTCAGCATCACCTGACCTGGTGAGGAGTCTCAGGAGATGCAACCGTGAAGACCATACACCTTTGTGCTGGAAAAAGTGATGATTCTCATGCCAACCTTCCACTTTCCTTCCCTCTGGTTAGAATCATAGAATCATAGAATCACAGAATGTGTTGGGTTGGAAGGGACCTTTAAAGGTCACCTAGTCCAACCCCCCTGCAGTCAGCAGGGACATCTTCAACTCGATCAAGTTGCTCAGAGCCTCATCAAGCCTGGCCTTGAATGTCTCCAGGGATGGGGCCTCCACCACCTCTCTGGGCAACGTGGGCCAGTGTCTCACCACCCTCACTGTAAAGAACTTCTTCCTAATGTCCAATCTAAACCTGCCCTGCTCTAGTTTAAAACCATCGCCCCTCGTCCTATCGCTACATGCCCTTGCAAACAGCCCCTCCCCAGCTTTCCTGTAGGCCCCCTTCAGGTACTGGAAGGGGCTCTAAGGTCTCCCTGGAGCCTTCTCTTCTCCAGGCTGAACAACCCCAACTCTCTCAGCCTGTCTTCATAGGAGAGGTGCTCCAGCCCTTGGATCATCTCCATGGCCTTCCTCTGGACCCGCTCCAACAGGTCCATGTCCCTCTTGTGCTGAGGGTTCCAGAGCTGGACACAGTACAGGATGCATCTCATCCCTCATCATGACAGACAACCCAGAAAGGCTGAAGCCGAGCGAGCTGAGCATTACAGAAAGGATAATCCTGTTACCTCTGGTAACATGGTAACATAGAGATAATCCTCTACCAAGCGGCAGCTCCTGGGAACTTAAGCAGGTATTCTAACTTTCAGCAGAGCTTTTCTCTTCACCTTTATCTAGTCAGTGCTTCTGAAGTGCTTTGAGAACCTGGGGCAAAAAATACAATATGAAGCTTAGGCTAATTCCACATTGGCCTACTGCATCTGGCCTCTTAATGAGTATAATTTATAGAATTCCACTAACATAAATGCATTCCAACCATCCCTGCCCCCCCAAAAAGGAATCAATTGAGGGAAAATGGTCCATGACAGGAAAGAATGAGAGATCGATTAAATATTTAAAGTGTTACTGTAAATGAACAAGACGCACAAGCCAGGTCAGTAATGAGCTTCCCTCTAAGCCACTGGGAACCTACATTAATGCTGCACTTCACTCCTGCAGGTCTCCCCCACGCGCCAGCAAAACTCTCACAAGTTGCCAAGCAGACACGTCATATAAAGTGGTGTGTGAGCCTGTGTCTGTGTGCGCAAGATGGAAAGGGAGAGGTTTAACTGCTTCTGCACTTCCAGGGCAGTAAAACAGGGGAAAACAGGAATCGTAAAGGAGTTTTCTTTGAATCTGGGACCGACTTCTAGCAACAATCGAGTTTCCATAAAGGATCCTGATTCTGTTAAAGAAACTTCATAAAACATAGAACAGACGGACTATGTATGTTGAGCCCCCTTACTGTTTGGAAAGAAGAGATGTTGGAATTAACGCTCATTTCGCTATGTCTTTCCAAAGGAATTTTTATACTACGTGTGTAAACTGTGTCCTGCACTCAGTACGGTGCAGCTACAGAGGAAAGGCTACAATAAATACAACCCCCTCACCTTGTTTTGGGTGACTAATGTGATGGCCTTGGCTACCGTAACGTTTAAGCTCAATTCAGACAATGAAACATAGAAGAGGCAGACCTTGAGTCCCCAGATATCCAGCATACATAAGCAGATGTAACATATCTGACAGATCACTAAGATACATCACTTTAAGCAATATTAGCATCCATGGGAATCTCCAAGAATAGACAGTTAATAGTCCTTCTTAATTTTCTGGAAAATTTTGACTGAACAGCTCTGTTATGACTTCTAATACTAGAAATACTTAAGTACTTGGTTTAGTGCCAGACGGGAAACTATTTGTGATAAAAGAAAAGATGCTAATTAGTACAAGGACTCTGGCTAAAAGAAAGATGACAGAAAAGCACCCTAAATTAGAGCAAGATTAGACCGGAGGAAGATTAAAACTGGAGTTCCTCAAGGAACATCCTTAGGACTAATCTTGTCTCATATGTTTATTCACTATTTCAACACAGAACAGCAGAAATGAGTTGACAAAATATACTCACTCAAAAAGCCACCATGGTATCACAGGGTTTGCACGGACTTTTGCAGGTCGCCCTCCTGTCCCACAACAGAAGCAGCTATATTTCCAACTTCCTTGATGGATACTTGCCCAATCTTTTCTCATCTCTGACCGTTCTCATTGCTCTACTCTACATCCCCACCAGCTGATCTACGTTTCTGTTGAAGGACATCACTCAGAACATGGCAAAACATCTCCGGCTTTGCAAGAGCTGAATAAAGCAGGTTTACTGCATATGGCTTGTAGGGCAGCTTCATAAATATACATCCCAAGATGTATTTGTATGTTCTTCCAAGAACACAGCACTGTTGGGTCCCATTCACCATACTCATCCCAAATCTATCCCTATAAAACAGCCTCCTAGCCTCGCTGTTCACCACGCCAAACACACACATTTAACTATGCTCGCCTAAAGCAGAGCCCCACTCAACTCCATTCAATGCATCTTTCTACTTTGACACAGAATAAATGTCAAAACTATTGTTAACTTCTCTGGCTACAGCTTTCCAGCAAATATCACACAGACTTTATAGTAGTTTCATGTAGACCTTGTTGCCTTAGCTTGCTTACAAGAATGTCATGAGGGGCAGTGTCAAAAGCTTTCTTGCACAAAGACAGATGACACCTACTACTTCTCTTCTGTCCACAAGGCTTTTTATCCTGTCACGGAAGGAAATTAGATTAGTTTGATGTCATTTGTTCTTGACAGGTCCATGCTCACTGTTACTTAGCTCCTTGTTATCTCCTGCGTGCTTGCAAAGGCTTTGATTATTTTGTGGCAGGATATTTCTAGGAATTTATATTTCTGGGAATTAACTTAGAGTGGCTGATCTCTACACTGTCAGGTCCTCCTTTCCCGTTTTGTATTAAGACAGGCACCAAATTTGCCTTTTTCCAGTCCCCCAGTACCTCACCTGTCTCCTGCAAGATCCAGCCACTTGTAACCGCTAACAGCTCTGAGATCAACACAAGGGCAATCGGAAAATCATAGAAAAACAACCAATGGATCTTGAAGAGTGGAGCACTTAGAAATGGATTAAAATGGAAGACTTCAAATCCAGACAAGAAAAGCAAGATCTTCAGCTATTAAAAAAAAAAAAAAGAGCTAAGAAGGAGAGAACCCCCCCCCTTTTTTTTTTTGGTACCATTTGATACGATGACCATCAAGTTATCACTGCTTCCTTTGCCACCAGCCACATCTGCTCTAAGGGAACGAAGCATTCTTCCTTTCAAATTTTCTAATTAATTAACAAGTTACACTATTGTTCTCAACCTATACTTGCCTTGAAGCGTACTATGCCTACCCAGAGAACCCCATTAGCTCCTGAAAGATTGTTTTATTCGATTATATCCACAGAGCTAATAAAACATAATAGGGCTACAGCCATACTAGTAAATTAAACCGTGCGAGGGCATGGGCAGAGGAGCTCAATCATCAGGACTGCTAAGGTCATATAGCAGCCCATAGCATGCTTTTATCCCAGGCCAACTAACACTCTTTCCCATGCTTTCCAAGCCGGGGATCATTCCCAAAGGCAGTTTGCAAGTGGCCACCCTGTTTCCAAAAACATAGGACTTTAATACTATGAATGAAGACAGACTCTGCCCTCCAAACTTTGCCCCGCTGACATGACACACCTATTAATAAGACAAGCGCAATCCAGGGATGCAATCGGTCAAGAAATCTCTAGGAGAGTGAGAGGCAGGTTAATAATTTCCACCCGTGACAAGGTATACCACAGCAGCCTGCTCGTGCGACTGTCAAGAGCTTTTCCTACATGGTTTACTCACATTACAGGACTTTTACACAGCATAATTTTAGAGGCTATTTTGGGGCACCTCTTAATCTGTTCCATATTAGCACTGTTGTGTTTTTTTTCCACTTGTACATTACTAAGCAGCTTAAAACATCATTCCATTAATTTATCTGTGCTGATGACTTGAGCTTGGGTAAGCAGGCTTAAGTCGTTTTTCATTTTGATGACACTTTGGCTCTGGTATTTACATCCATCTTCTGCCATTAAATGATATTTGCAGCTAAGCCCTTCGGAATTATGTGATTTCTACCTCCCTGGTATCTATAAGTCTTATGAGGTGATCTCTGCTGTTAATGGGTGCTGCTGACTTGCCAAGATTTGGGGATAAAACTGGCTATCAGAAGAAGCTTTTTTGGCAAGCTAGTTGGACCTATCCGAGGACCTCGCATCCACAGTCTTCTGACACCGACCCTCTCTCCCTGCTCTTTCGCAGCAGAACATTATACTTCACTCTAAACCAATTTGTCCCATCTTGTTGCCTGTTCATTGCTCCGTTCAAATATTTGTGCTGTATCAAGGATTCTGCAGCATTCCTGTTGCCCCGGCTATCAACGTGGCATACAGCGCCCTACCACGTATTTGGACATGAGGACATGTTAGCCAAAGTGGCAACACAGATGAAGAGCTCACTCAAGCTCCCAGTGTAAGTACATCTCTAGCCCTCCATGGTTTCAACCTCCTACATCACCTATGGTTCTGCCATGATTCTGTAGCACCTGGCATAAAGAATCAACCCAACGGGCAGTGACTGACAGCTTTCTTCTAAAAAAATGTACCATCTGGTGAAGAAGAATGGACACACCATGTTACCCTAGTCCTTTAAAGCGTTTTTCTACTCTATCCAAGGCCAGTGAGCAACCAGCAAATGTGGAGAGGGTTTGTGAGAGAATCTCAACCACAGATGTGGCTCAACTGGCTGTGAAGAAATATAGGTTGTAAATTAAAAAAAAAAAAAGAAAAAGAAAATCTTTAACTCTCAGATAAATGAAGTTAGGAAATAGCCTCCCAATGGGAATAGCTGAGAAAAAAACCCTCACTAGATGTTAAATGAGACTCAACTCACTTATGGGAAGGATTTGATGAGATGGTTGCCCAGAATAACAAGGAACCAGATTAGATGGCCTAGGGAATCCTTTTCAGACCCAAGTTCCTGTTCTCTTTAAACTCTGCACGGAACATGCAGTGCTCATTTCTGAAAGGAAAATGTGTTTTCCTGTAGCTTTGACATGCGTACAGGACTCTTTTTTTCTCATCTGCAGCAGTTCAGAGAGCTATTTAATGTGTTAAATGCTGCTAAACTATGTCACCTATGGCATTTTTCTGCTTTCCAGTAGATGAAAAGGCTTCTGTTCAAAAAGAAAACTGCAATATGTGCTGCATGAAATGCCAGCTGGGGGTGGAAGAAGAGAATGTAGTGATGGCAGATACTTGATTTAGCTCTGCATCAATAAAACATCCAGATTTAGAAGAGAGAATGTGACGGAAAATGTCTTAATGGAACTACATTTGTACGAGTACATTGGTCCACTCACCTGTAATTACTTCAAGGATGCTCTGCTCTGTTCCTTGTGACACCAGCAAATTTAATGAGGCAGCCCCGGGCTTTCTTATTGAGCCACTAGCAAGTTCATACATCAGATACATGCACCAGCTCCTCAACATACTAATGATTCCTTGAGCATAAACTCCATGGAGCGTCATAGTATCAATTGTGAATTGTGAATGCATAAGGCATTTCTGAATTTCTGTGTTAAAAAAAAAAAAAAAAAGGCTTTTTACATTTATAAGAAAGGAGTGATGTTTACAGTGCTGGATAGTGTGTATTCTTACAAACAACGAATTAAGGGCTAAACCTTGAATTCAGACTTAGATCTTACCCGTTCAAAGCTGTCACTGAAATCAGTGTGCCAAATAATGAGCTTAATAGTTTTCAGGCAAACTTCCACTGGATTCAGTTAGGAAATAAGACCCATAAGGTTTGGCCCCGCAACCATTTTGCTACAATAGAAGCTTGTCAAGATCTGAGTGACGACTTCCATATCTGTCCCTATTAATTGGGTCAAATTTTCAAAACCTATACTTGTGTCTTTTCCTCATTCATCCAGTTGCACTGAAGCTAAATGGGTTACATTCAGATGGGTTTTGACTATTCACATTTGGGCTCTTAATCAATAGCAAATATCATCAGGTCATTTGAATTGACTCTGCATCCTGTCAGTCAGTGCGGATAACACGGATAAACTGTTCCCGTTAGATAAACTGTTCCTTTGAATGTACCCAAAGAAAGACTGTTTCTCGTCACCACGGTATCTTAGCAAAAGCACTTTTTAAACTTACAACTTATAAAAACGAACTCAGCTTCAATATCCTTGGAGATTAGTGAAGCACGATACAAAACATCATGTTATTGAAAAAAGAAAAATGCCCGTAAAACCAGCTGAGGTGCAAACATCAGCTGAACAAAGGAGCAGACGCTGCTGTAAAGGACAACCCTGCTCAGACCTCTCCCCATCTCTCTTGTTCACGCACTGCAATTTCCTCAGGTCGGTCCTGGTGCTCCTCTTGCCTTCTGGTCAACTCGCCCAGGGAACTGTATCAGTGGAAAACTAACCCACAAAAGAGTAGAAAATATTCTGCCACTTTAGCTCTCTGAAGTGGCTCAGCACAGTCTCACATGCGCGTTGGTGAAAAAGAAGGGGTGGACGGGGACAGCAGAAGAGAGGAGAAGTCAGGACCACCTCTTCCAACAGCAGACTTGCGCGAATTGCTTGACTGCGACGTGCGACTGCACCTGAAGTGTCTGTTCCTTCTCCTCCTCCTCCTTCTCCTCCTCCTCTTCCTCCTCTCTTCGCTGCGGCTCACACGTAGGGCCTTTGATGTCAGCGGAGTTATTTTGGTGCAAACTAGGCGTGAAGGGAAAACAAGCCGCGGTGTCCTACATAGCAGTCTGCTGGCAGAGGCATCCTAGTACTGAAGAGTCCTGACTCAGAGCCTCGACATTTCGCATTCAGAGAAATTTCTTCTCCAACGTTTACATCACATGACGGCCTTTTTGGCCTTATTATTTTGATACCTGGCAATCAGTCTTTGCAGCTGCTGCAGCTCCCCTCTTTGTAAGGAGTACAAATATAGCAGAAGACAATATCCAGGATACTACCCGTGACCAGAAAATAACTATGGCTTTAGAAAGGAAATTACTACTTTGTTCTGATTGTATTTTAATGGAAGGATGTCACCGACAGTGGGGTGTTTTACTTTGTTCGCACTGGAGGGTTTTTTTCACATAATGGTGTAGACTGTCAACCACAAACCAAGGACTGCGGTAGCAAAGTAAACCTGAAGCCATCCTTTCTCCTCTACTGGCCATAGCCACATCCAAGCAGGGTTCAGGGCAAACGTTGCTCCTCCAGTCTGTCCAGGCTTTCCTATGGTGTCTATACCTCTCTTTATCCTATGTCATCAGCCTCCATGAGGTCTTGTCAATCCTGCTGAGGAGTGGCACCAGGCTCCACGTCCTCAGATTATGGAGGTTCCTGATCTGTAGCAGAAAACCTGGACTGTGCATGTCCCACACATGCAGTAAGACACCAGAGCAAGGCCCTCAATGGCTGGGATTTGCTAGTGGGCACTTGAGCAGAGGGCTTATGAGAACCTGACCTGAGCAAGAGCTCTCCATCTCAACCTGGTCAAACAGACGGGTCCTCAAAGCATGGTCCACTGTGCCTGAAAAGTGCTAGGGTCAATGGGATCCATGGAGAAAGGACCCTCACTCCTTTTTAAGTCTGCTCCAAATCTCCAAGAGAACTCTTCTCTGCCAGAGAGCAGGTGATACATTTCTCAGAGCTGCACTTCCTCTCCAAGGGTGTCGCAAGACCACATTTTGTGATGCAGCTACTGAAGGAGAAGCATATGTAACTCAATGAAGAAAGAATAATGATAACCCAAACATCACAAGTTTTCAGCACCTGGACCTCGTCATTTTCCTCCTAATACCTTTGGGAAAGGAAGGATTGTCAGCCTGGGCATGAGGCTCCCTTCTGAACCTGAAGATCTCATCTCCTGCTCCAGTCACCTCATCTCCAAACCTGCCTACTGCCTGGGTTTCTCTGATCACACCAGAGGAGATTGTCCCGTGCTTTGCCCATACTCCATTATGTTTAGCCTCAGGGAAAGACAGACCTTTCCTCCTGCCACATGAACCAGAACTTCAGAGAAACTATAACAAAGTCCACATCCTCCAATAAGTTATCAAAATATCAGTAAACCAGCCATGGTCAGCAAGGTGTAATAGTGATGTACACTAAGTGAGGACCTAGCCTAGATGGATTCCACCAGAGCAATGGGCCAGGTGGACCTTTGGTCAAGTGCAACACATACGATCCTCTCTTTTGATGCAATTTGTACAACTTTCAGCCTTCCAGAACAACAGATTGGGTAAATGAAAATTGGCCACATGGTAGTATAAAGTCCTTGCCCACAGAACAGACCTGATTCTAATCTGATTCCTGCTTGTTTTAGGTCTACCTCTAGAAACACAATTACTCCATGTTTGCATAGGTAGGAAGTGCCAGGGACCAGGAAAATTACTTACATATCCATTTACACCAATTTGTGCACATTGCAGTCTCCTCTCCACACCTATCCAGACATTTTATTGATCTGATAGGAATACTTACTATGGGGAGCAGTCTTGAGAGACAGATGGAAATATGTTTTTGTGGGTACATGGTTTTGTGCAAATTTCAATATATGTAGTAGCCTTATACCTCCTGAAGTTCCCCCAAAATCATCTCACTTACGTTTTGCCTACAGCCAAGGCACTCCTGTGCCTTGGACACTCCTGCGCCTTGGACACTCCTGCGCCTTGGACACTCCTGCTTGGTAACAAGGGGCTGGTATTCAGATAGGGTCTTCATGGGTGTTTCGTACCCAAAGAAGGTATGGAGGTGAGGAAAAAGCCCCGGTGCTCTGAGAGCAGGAGGATGAGAGTGTGCTTTGCCTATTCAAAAGGGAACAGAGCTGCCACCGTAGCTCGTGGTTCCTACCGACCCTGCCATGTTCAAGCAGAAGGTCCTCACGGAGCCGCCCTCCCTGCAGCACAGAAAATAACTCCCAGCCCCAAACGCAGCTTTACAAGTCTGTTGGCAAGCAGAGGGTGATGGACGCCAAGAGCCTCAGTCCTGCCATTAGCCACAGCGACACCTCGGTACTCCACCTCTGCCGAGTGCTGCGCATTGATGTCGGATTTTATTATTTAATGTGGGTCTTCCATCTGCAAGGCTCTGCAGACTTGTGACTTTTACACCTGAGGTGCTGGAGCTGGAAGACGGCAGCACAGCCAGCAAGGCAGATTAAAGAGCAAGCCGGCGACACTCCACCTAGGATGCCTGCTGTGAATTCACTTTTTTCTTTTAAGAAGTTATAAGAGGAAACATGTGCAGTGTGTCTCAGCAACATCTCCGGGAATAATCCCCACTGAGCCCCTTCCCCACCGCTTCTTAAAAAGTCACTACCTACCCTTATGTTTGGAAATCTGTTTCTAAGCGGCTTTACCTCATTTCAGATAAGTTTTACATTAATGGAGCTCCGGCAGCAAAGTTATTAATACATTCTCGGTCGCTTCCCCAGACCATGTTTTCCTCCCCAGTCCTAACCAGTCCCTCTACGTAACAGCATGTTGCAGAGCAGCAAAACAGCCTTGGCCTCTTTTTGTTTCCAATCAGCACAACGCTCTTTGGATTTCACATTTAGCTCATGTCTGCCAAAAAAGCAGCACGTGCTCCGATGCTGGCTAGAATAATGCACGGCCCAATTTACTAACACGATATTATAAATTGGAATTATAAATGTGGATCACAGCTGATGTCACTTCAATTCACATCATGCAGATATCATCAAAACAATGCATCTTCCGTGAAATAATTCAATATCCTCAAGTAGCAGGGAAGGGACTATTTGCTTACAGCATGCACCTCTCCTTTATTTTAATATAACATTAAATATGCACAGTTAAGCACTCAAAAGTCAGGAAATGAGAAATGCAAGGCTCATAGAGCTTTAACTCTGCCTCCTTGAGGATATTAATTATGTTGTCATCTCTTATCAGATCATTGCATACTGTTTCAAAATAATCTTTTCCCGCAACCTTTCGCACATCTATATGTTCCAGAACAGGCCGGGATGTCTCTGCTACAGACCACAGATATTTAAAATGCCGAGACGACAGGGTGAGGGATTCACATTTCAATTCTGTCTTTGACTTCCTTGGCTTCCCAGAGTTAGAATGAGCAACTTCAAATGTTAAAATACCGCTTGCATTTCACCGTTGTTCATCACAGAATCACAGAATCCCAGACTGGCAGGGGTTGGAAGGGACCTCTGGAGATCATCCCGTCCAACCCCTGGCCAGAGCAGGGTCACCCAGAGCAGGTGGCACAGGAACGCGTCCAGGCGGGGTTGGAATGTCTCCAGAGACGGAGACTCCACCACCTCCCTGGGCAGCCTGTGCCAGGGCTCTGCCACCCTCACAGCAAAGAAGTTCCTCCTCGTGTTGAGATGGAACTTCCCATGCTCACGTTTGTGCCCGTTACCCCTTGTCCTATTGCCGGGCACCACTGAGAAGAGCCTGGCCCCATCCCAAAGCTTCACTCTCTGTGCTGCAATCTCTTACCATCCGATCTGAAAATCTGAGGTGTGGTGGGGTCTCGGAGAGCTGTGCTCCCTCTGCTTACACCCGGAGAAGGATGTGCTTGGCCACCGGGCAGTAATGTTGGGTAACGCCTCTGAATACTCACAGAGCTGCTCTTGTAGACCAGAAAGCTGTGAAAGCATCAGACCCTCTTTGTTCTTGAATCTCCCTGCATCTTAGGGAATTGACTGAATTCAGAGTTTTACCGAAAATGGGAGTTTTTAAAGAAAAGTAATTTTCAGGTTTCCCTCAAAACATTAGAAGTAGTCATCAGTTATCTCAGCATCACACACATGTTAAACCGTAGTTACGACCTTCTTCCACAGGGGACAACATAGTAAATGGAGTTCTTTTAAGTTACTGGACCCTTTAAACCCTCTTCTCTGCAGTATTCTAGGGATTGTTCTGCAACTCCTTTTTACTGCTGTGCCGTATGGCTCCCAGTGATAGGCAAAATGACTTCTCATTTCATTTGATGACCTTTTTCTTTTAGGAAAACTAATGTGACTGAAGACGTGCCTCCAGGCATATTCAGACTGCATCTAAATTGCCCTGCAAAAACATCCTCAGTAATGTCTGTGAGACCACAGTCCCCAGATGTCCACCCAGACAGTTTTAGGGTGCCTGTAAGAGCGCAGTAGGAGCTCGCTCACCTGCTACCCTGGGGACAAGGGCTCCCACACCTAAAGACATGCCCCAGAGAATTCCCCAGCACCAAATTCTTGCCTGGATCCTGCCTGAAACATGCAGGCTATACCTAGAGTAGTAAATTGAGTTGGGTATGGATAGTCCCAAGAAGTCCTCTATCACCTCTGGCTGCTCATGATTGAGTCCATAGATTATGGGTCTGACAGCTTGCACAGCAAGGACGCTCAAGCCTTTAAAAGCTACCTCCAGAAAAGACAAAAGTACCAGACAGGGTAGCTCAGTCTTGGGGAGGCCTTTACTTGCTGCTGGCAGGCCACCGATCTGATGGGACTTCCAACAGCTAAGAGATCACAAACCCAGCTAGATCCATCACCTGACAATAAGCTGTCTCACTCTCCTTAGTAGTGACATCCACTAGCAAACAGACTGTCAGCCACTTCCAGAGATTGTCTGGTAACTAGGTCTTCACCAACTTCTCCCCTCCTCTGTGGATCTGCTCCAAAGATGACCCTGCAAACCCAGTGAAGGAGCTTTCCCATTCTCCAAGTATCACCAGCAAAGCAGAACATCAAGAATAAACAGGCCACTGGAGACCATCCTACATGTCATCCTATACATCCTACATATCCTACATACGATATCCAAACATGATGTTCTCAGCAAAGTATGCCCAGAAGAATCACTTGCCGCATGAAACAAGGCTGGTAACACCCTTGATGTTGGATCTCAGGAGGGTAACAGTACTACCTCCTGCAAGTCTGCTTGCTTTTGATCTCTGTTGAGATTCCTGCTGCCTTTTTTGACTTTCTCACTCCTCGCACGCCGCCACTTGGCAAAGCGTGTAGAGGCAACAAGGCCAGAGTGGACGCAGAGTCGTCATAGCAGATGACCCTGCCTCTTTAGGAGAAACCCTCTGGATCTGAGGGTTATGCTTAGCACAGAAAACCCAGGTATGCAAATAGGGCAGGATGGGGCTGCCAAGCTCCCCTGCAGGAGTTTGTGTCGACAGATCACATTTGCACGTGTGCTTTATCTGTGGTGTAACATGGACGGGACCGAGGACCTCTGAATCCAGTCTTCAGGTCTTCAGTACGAATGCAGACCTGCCATCCCACTGGCAATCCCTTTTGGAAAAAAGTATTGTAGATCTTCCCCTAAAGACACTGCTGACTGCTGCTTGGTTTAATACGGGCCAGCGCTATTAGCAGAAACAGGTTTTGACTTTCTAGAACAAAGACGATGATGAATCTGAATCCACAGACAAGGCAACCTTTAGAGAGCAGCAATTATAAGTAAGCACTTTCCTGTTTGCTAATAGCACATACTCATAATGAACCTCACTCTATGAGATTAATAAGCCAGAGGCATGTGTCTGTCAGAGGCAGTACGAAGTAACAGAGAAAGCACTTAGCTAGTCAAGAAATAAAGGTACTGCATGAAAGCTTTTCAGTTCAGAAATACTGTATATATAGTAACAAATGTCAGCAAGCAACAAGCAAAGAACAAAGGCGAGGAAGATGAAGGGAGAGGAAGACATGCCAGCAAACAAAAAGTAAGAAATTTAAAGCATAATCAAAAGAATGGAGAAGGAATAGAGGAAAACACAGTCCAGTCCTTATATCACACTGCTTTAAATGAATGGCCCAGATTTCTACCAGTAAACAAAATGATCCTGGAGGCCAGCTGGTCCCGCTGAAAGAGCCAAATGCGCAGACCTTTCTGGGTACAGCACTCATTGCTTTCAGCCAAAACCATGACAAGGAGCCCCGATAACAATTTCACAGCATGGAAGAGGTCAGGACATTGCTCCAGCTCAGGGCTGCTGGGGTAGATGGAGCCACGGAATCCAGCAGGGTAAGGTATGCTGTGGGCCTCGTTGCAGCTCGGAGCGAGTCCTTTCCTCTTAGTTTTCCCCGTGGCTAAACCTTCAAGAGCAAAAGTGGCCAAATACTGCAGCAACCAGTGGCAGGAATAAGCCCAAAGATGGACTGCAGCTTCTCTTCATTGCCAGCAGGAAAGGATGAGACAGTAGCATAAGCACTGTGTATCCCCCTTCTCCTCGAAAGGGGAAATTCATCCCGAAATCAGAAAAGGGAAAAGAATCTGAGGAATGAATAAAAAAGTAGCCTTCTTGGATTTTCTTTTTTTTTCATTTATTTAATCTCTCCCCTGTCCTCAGTGGCCTCACAGAAGAAAACCACAACACACCAGCCCAGAGCCCAGTGTTTGGCCCCTTGTGACAGCCAACAGCCATCTGGCACGTGCAGAAAAAAACAACAGATACCAAATGTACCCACCCACCTGAGTTCTCCTGCACACCTTTATGCTTGTTCCCAAGAGAATTACAGGGCTTTTGCCGAATATAAGGATTATGTTTTCTTTTTTCTTATCATAAATTGGCCTGATCCTGCAGACTTTGTCTTTTTCTTTCAGTGTAACTCTTTTTCTGAAGGAGATAATGAAGAGAAGAGCTGCTAATTCTCCTTTGCTATTAACAGAGGGACAGAATCTCTTTCAAGTCCTCATTTGTCAGTGCTGCTCCAGGCCACCAGAGAGAGAAGCATGACCCTGCCTGATGCTAACACCACACCGAGCACAGTCACGGGAGCCGAAACTAGAGCCACGTTGCTTGAAGGAGCCATAAATAAAGGTCACCAAAGCCTTCATCCCCTTGCTTCCTCCTACACACTAAAAACGTACAACCCCTTTTTTGAACATCACATGCCGAAGTTGGCCCTTCCCATTGCTGAAAGACACTGAGAGTTTGGTGCCTTTGGTAATCAAATGTGTTCTACACTAAGGACCACCAGCTGCAGGTTGAAATACCCACTGATCGATCAACATGGCGAGGAAACCCACGTAGGCTTGAGATGGAGCGAGGTTTTCTCAGTCTTTAACGAGGGTGGCGGAAGACCTATCCATCTAGGGGTTGGAAACGGAAAAAGCAATATGGGCTCGGCAGCCCCGTGGGTACCCAGTAAATAGGAGTGCCAGAACGTTAGAGGTAATTCCTCACGATGCCGCTAAACTCCTCAAAACTTGAGTGCATTACAGTTTTCATCTGAAGCAAACGCCCCAAATTAACTATTATTCACTCTCTCCCAATCACCGTTTGAGTAGCTAATTGCGTAGCTAACAACACACAGTTGTTCTAGCAGTTTAAATGCAATGACATTTAAAAAGAGAGCCCTCCATTAATACAACGTTAGAACGAACCAACTACAGACCAGCAACCTTAACTCACCCACCGTGTCGGGGGCTTTCAGCACACCCGGGGCACAACAGCCACCAAAACCAGAGCTGGACTGCCGTAAAGTTGTTTTTAGGATGAACTAATGATTTCATTTTATGATGATACAAACTCCTTCGGACTGTGCAGTATTACTTAGGAACACCTCGTCCTTACCTATAGACCGAGTTTCCGTACAGATGTGGAAACACTCATCTATTTTGCACTTAATGATGGGTACAGAAAGGGGTCCAGTCAGGAAGGGCACACAACTTAACAGTCTTTGAAAATTAAATATTAATACTTCTACCTCCTTTTTGTGTCACAGGGACTTCTCAAGGTCTGATCCCATCCCACTGACTTCCACAGGAGGTGAACTGCTCCCTACAGAGTATCTCTACAGGGATGGCAAAATTAATCCCTCGGGTTTTTTTCTCCTCCTCTGGTTGTCTCTTCATTGAATATTTAAGGCATATACCACAGGGAGAAAACGGCAGCTTCCCACCCTCACGCTGAACTTTGAGGCATCATTAAGAATTATACACAGGCTCTTCCTCCAGGTGAGCCCCGAACCCCGATAAAAAAAAAAAAAAAAAGCTGTGATTTCTATTTTGTAAATTATAAATGAGGAAGACCGTTTGCACGGTTGTAGGAATAGCTGACAGCATCTGGCAGCCAGGTGAGGTCAAAAACCGGTTAGATGCTCGAAATATTACTCCCCGCAAAAGGCAGCTGCAGAGCCCATGCAGATTTTCTGCTCCCTAAGGGGTGGCTTGGATGCCATTACATATAAGGTGACTTGTCATATGGTTGATTTTAAATAAGTGGAGATATGTGCATAAGATTAACTGCATTACAGCAAGCTTTCAGGGAGCTTCAAATCACCATGACAACCCCGGCTTTATATGCAAGATGATTTTATATATATAGCAGCAAGGGTGTGCGTGGCCCCTGTCAGGATAATGAGGACTGATGGGTCTCGGCCCCGAGGAACTTACACACCGAACCAGGCACCACCGAGCAGAAGGGGCAGTTAGGAGGGGGGAAAACAAACTGCGAGGATTTTCTGCAACGCTTTAAAAACTCAGCTAGATGAAACCACAGCACGCGCGTGTGATTTCTTATCTTTCACCAGGAAAAATAACTGGAAAAAGCCATCCCTTCCTCTAAATAATGCTGATCAATGCACATTTGTCTCCCACAAGCCCCATATAAGCAGCTGAGTCTCGCAGGGTTTCCCGGAGATTGTTTATTCCCATTGAGAGCAAGGTTTGGTTGGTGATTTCAAAGGCACCGGGACTGCATTGCCTGTAGCTTTCTTCCAAGGGACACGCAGACGGGGAGCATCACGGCCCTGCACTCTAGGTATGCAGCACGGACAAGAAGAGGTTATCTCCCAGGCAGGGAAATCCCAGGCCATTTCAATAATTTATATATGAGCTCAGCTGAATGAATCCGATACGAAATTGTCACCGTCTGTTGAACAAACTGTGTTGAACTGTTGAACAAAGGGATATTTTCGCATCTGGCATTACACAACGGAGGCCCCATACGAGCATCTGTGCAAAGCCGGGATTTGTAATTGCGTTCCACAGCGAGCATTTCTCCTGCTATTTCCCTCCTCAAAGAGTGTCTATTACCCAGCCTAACTTCCACCAAAACGCCGTTCTTGCTAAAACCATGCACAAAGGTAATCTAACAATTCTTTTTCCTGCAAAGGATGGTTACAGGAAACCCTCTTTTGTCGGGGAAATTGTAGCCTTTGTGCTCACCAATTTTGTATTTCATAAAATGCACCTGAGACTGCTCTGTGGCCCAGAGGCTGAATGTTACAACAGAGCTCACATCCATCCTATTAACCTCTCTTAGGCCCTGAAGATGGGTTTCCACATGCAGATTCCATACTGGGAACGGTTCCTGGCCAGTGTTAGCTTGGACATCGTCGCCAGGAATTGCCCGGGCTAGTGCCAGCCAGCACGAGCCCCGTGTGTGCCAAGGAGACACCAACAAGTGACCAGTGCGGGCAGAGGAGCTTCTGTGCCTGCAAATGTTGCACAGCACGATTTAAGACGCAATGATGGGTTCAGGCTGGGCTTTATCCACTGACTTACACCAGGCTTATTTTACACTCCTCAAGAACAGACAGTTTCTGGATATCACAAATTCCTTTTCTGGGTGCTATTTTTTTCCATTAATGTGTTAAACTATTGCAACATTGCTACACAGAGGTGTCGGAGTGGGGAAACTGGGAGTAAGACTATTTTAAAACTTAAGCTTTTTCTTTTATCTGTAATCACGGATCTGTTCTGCTTTTCATTCCTCTGAACGTCTCTCAGCATCCAGGCAGTTCTCCTACCCATCTGCCATGAGGAGCTGCAATTCAGAGAACAATTTCAGGTTAAGATGGCTGCTCTCATAGAAAAGAAACACATACGGTGTCCTATGCTTATATTTGGACTTTCTGTGTCCTTTTCCTTTCGTCTGAAAGCAAAGTCCTTCATTCTCAAAGGATGCTGTTGCTCTTTATTTGTGAGCAGATGCAGCAGCAATGAAAGGAGCGTGCTCCAGCTCAGTCAGAATTCCTGGTTTTGGTGAAGGGACTACAAAGGGAAATTCTAAGGCTTCTGTTATTTACAGACTAACTGGTCTTAAAGTCTTGGGAACTACCCAGCGCCTTCTTTAAAAGAAAAGGCCACCTGAATTTTCCCCTCAGAGGTCCCTGTCAACAAACACGGAGCCAACATCTGCAAAACTGCCAGTGTTTACCTCTACTTTCTGTGGCCTCCGTAAAACCTCAGACTGAAAAATCATAGAATCATAGAATCACAGAATGGTTTGGGTTGGAAGGGACATTAAAGATCATCCCGTTCCACCCCCCTGCCCTGGGCAGGGACACCTCCCACCAGACCAGGTTGCTCCAAGCCCCGTCCAACCTGGCCTTGAACCCCTCCAGGGATGGGGCAGCCACAGCTTCTCTGGGCAACCTGGGCCAGGGGCTCACCACCCTCACACCAAAGAATTTCTTCCCAATATCTCATCTCAATCTCCCCTCCTTCAGTTCAAAACCATTCCCCCTCGTCCCATGGCTCCCCTCCCTGCTCCAGAGTCCCTCCCCAGCTTTCCTGGAGCCCCTTTAGGGATTGGAAGGGGCTGGAAGGTCTCCTCGGAGGCTTCTCCAGGCGGAACCCTCCCAGCTCTCTCAGCCTCTCTTCATAAAAGGGCTCAATGAAGTTTGCAGCCAGGTCCTCCCAACTCTTCGACTTGGTACCAAACTGAATGTATTTTACTGCACTGCAGGTGCAGGTTGAAAAAGCAGAGCCCTTCAAAACACATATCCAACGTTGCAACGTGGAAACGGCTCCTGAGAGACAGAGAAACTCTTCAAAATAGCTTCTTGATTCATTAGGAACAGCAGCAAGGTTGACACATCCCCCACATTTCATCCCACCCATAGATTCATTACAGACACAAGAGAGATGCAGGCTCTGAAGAACCAAATTCCTTCCCCCACCTTTCTTCCCCGCAAAGCCTCGTGCTGGATTTTATCTCTAACTTCAGCAACAGCTTGAATTACTGTGTAACTTGACAAGGTGATTTATCATAGCTTGTTGCATTTTTCTCAGAACATCCCAAGCAGATGATATTATGATAAAAAGGAGGGGAAAAAAGTAAGATGTAGTCATCGTACATGACAAAAGCTCATTATTAGGGCATCACGAAAAAAAAACAAGAAAAAGATGATTTGGGGCAGATAATGACATCCCGTGCGGAAGACATCCAAAAAAAAAAAAAAAAAAAAAGAGCGAAAACCAGGCAACTGAATAAGCAGAGTATAATAAAAATAGGCCTGGGAAGGACCTCTAACCCCTCCTTCCGCCTGAAGGCAGGCTCAGCTCTACCTATGTCAGTCCCGACAGATGTTTGTAAGTGATCGTCCACAGTAATAATAATGCGCTGCGCTAAGTGATCATTTGCAGAAACATCAGTAGAATTATGAAAAGCCACACACTGTGCCATAACTGCTGATTAAACTAAATTTAAGAAGGAAGAAATAGCTCGCCATATTGCAAAGGAATAAAAAGCCCTTGGTGATATAGAAAGAGCTGACTGCACGTATTCAGGGGGCTTGGGGACGGGGACTAGGAACGAAGGTATTTGCTTTCTCTCCAAAAGTGTCTCTGCATTGGAATATTATTCTCCTCTCAGCATGCTTTGGGACAGCACATGTTCGTTACATCAGTTTGCAGCAACACTTAGAGATAACAATACTGAATAACCGGGTCTTAAATATAAGATTGAAATGCTTTTCAGCTTTTACACATCCATCTAGAAGAGCTTCAAAATATCAGAGAGAAATACAAGAATTCTGCAAATGTATTCAGAATCCCAGAAGTTGGGAGGGCAAGGTGGATTTGAGCTTACATCTCAATGGGTTGGCTTGTTTATTTCAGGCCCCAGTGTGAAGGCAAGTTCCAGCTTTATCCGTTAGATGAGACACAAAACACAATGATCTTCGTTTTATGACCGTGACAGATAGCTTGAGTCTATCTTTTATGAAAGGCTGGAAAATTATAGAGCTACATGTGAAGAAGCACTTTAAAACCTGTAAAGTAGAAGAGTGGGTAGGTGACCTACAATGCACAGTCTTCTTTTAGTGCTTATTTCACTGATCAGTGGGGAGAGAAAAATAACTCTTTTCTTGAGCCAGTGGTGAGTCAGAAGGAAAGAAAACAAACACACAGCCCATCCGAAAGCCACGATGTTGGAAGATGAAGTTATCCTTGTCTCAGGGCCAACATGCCACCTGAATTCAGCTTCAACCCGCAATGGTGTCCATGTAGTGCTACAGCAAGATAATCACAGAGCTACGGGTATGACCAATCTGGGGCAGCTTCATAAGCCACATCCTCCATTTCATGATACCAATTTCAAGTTGGCATGGTTCATTGAAGCCAACGCAGCTCCACAAAATGAAGAAAGAGGGCAGCAAACTATATAATCCATGACCAGCAGCATCTCCTGTAGGTGAAGGTTGGCCTGCCCTGATATCCCAGAGTGCAGGTGACAAATATGAGTGAGGACAAACTTGATAGTTCTTCCTTACTGAAAGTATGTGGAATATACACTTCTAAATGAGTAGGACATGATCAGACGTCGATTAAAACAGAAGCAAGGTCTTTGATATCTGCCCTGATTGCTCAGCATTAAGTAGCTCTCCCACCCATTTTCAGGCTTACATCTTGCTTTCTCCCCCAACGCGTTCCTGTATCATTTGACCAAACCCACATTCCCATATTATCTTTGACCTGCCAATTCTTTTTTGGAGATAATCTGAAGGTTTCCAGGTTGGCTGACCTATTTCTGTACCTGGAGGCATGTATTAGACAACAACAATGTTTATTTTCTGTCCCTTGCTGCAGGTACCAAGCCACAAACACCTCCTCACTCAGACTTGTCAGCGGTTCTTCAGGCAGTTCTGCTGCAGAGGAAACACTTCTCTGTGATATGAGTAGGCAAAGAGCTGCGGTACACCCATCCTGCGAATGCCTCGCATCCTAGTCACTACAAAAAGACATGTTAACACTCTGTAACCACAGAATCACAGAACAGTAGGGTTTGGAAGGGATCTTCAGAGATCATCTAGTCCAACCTTCCTGCCAAAGCAGGGTCACCCAGAGCAGGTGGCACAGGAACACGTCCAGGTGGCTTTTGAATATCTCCAGAGGAGGAAGTTCCACAGCCTCTCTGGGCAGCCTGTGCCAGGGCTCTGCCACCCTCACAGGAAAGTTTTTCCCCATGTTGAGGTGGAATTTCCTGTGTTCCAGCTTGTGCCCGTTGCCCCTTGTCCTGTCGCCGGGCACCACTGAGAAGAGTCTGGCCCTGTCCTCTTGATACCCACCCTTTCGATATTGATCAGCATTGATGAGATCCCCTCTCAGTCTGCTCTTCTCCAAACGTCCCCAGGTCCCTCAGCCTTTCCTCAGCAGAGAGATGCTCCAGTCCCTTGATCATCTTGGTAGCCTCCGCTGGCCTCTCTCCAGCAGTTCCCTGTCCTTCTAGAACTGGGGATCCCAGAACTGGACACAGAACTCCAGGTACGGCCTCCCCAGGGCAGAGCAGAGGGGCAGGATGACCTCCCTCCACCTGCTGGCCATGCTCTTTTTAATGCACCCCAGGAGACCATTAGCTGCCTTGGCCACAAGGGCACATTGCTGGCTCCTGGTCAACTTGTTGTCCACCAGGACTCGCAGGTTCCTCTCTGCAGACCTGCTTTCCAGCAGGTCAACCCCTAACCTGTACCAGTGGATGGGGCTGGGTACTAATAGGTACTTAGGAACACAGAAGTGTAGACAGGAAACATTTTTTTGCCCTATATTTAGTAACCCCTTTTATTGAAGTGTTGAGTTAGTATAGAATATTAGGGGTTTTTTAATTTTTCTTTTTCCCCTCCTGCGTTTTATATACCTGTCGCTAAGCTCTTTTGGAAGGCTTCTGTGAGGGATAAAGGGCTGGTGTTTGGCCTAATGATCAACTGTCACGGTCCTGTTTGAGTACAGACAGGTAAATACCCCAAAACGAGCGGCCACATCCAAACTGCTGTTTGGTACCTGGCACGTGCTGACTCTCAGACCATGTCTGGGGAATGGCATGGCTAATCTGGCCAAAACCATGTCAGAGGCTTTACTGGAAATCCTGGGCCAACATCTGAGCCCATGCCCTGGCTGTATTTAGTTTACTAATATAGATGTAGCTTATTAGGTCACAGTTAAAGCACATTAAAATGCCGTGGGTTTGTGAAATTCGGCTCACAAACGGGCTCAGCTCATTGCAGCTGGAAATCGGCGATCCTTCCTGGTGGTCGGCTCAGCTCGTTTGGGTCTTCACGTCCATTTTATTGAAAGTGGATTGCCAGCACGCACTGCATATGCTAAACATAATTAAAGCTTCTTTCTTCAATTAAACCCTTTGTCTTTGTCTAAAAAGGCAGAATCCGGTCAAATCTCGGTATAATGCAGAGAAATGCATCTGCAAATGGCTAATATAATTGTGAATTTGATTTCTTTCCCTTATACCTTTATAGTTGTAAGGAATTCACCTCCAAGCCATGCCAGGCGAGATTGCTGTGGTCGAGCCGAGGCAGCGTGTTAGGAGTGAAGCGCAGTCCCTGGCTGAGAATGTCTTTCTCCATTCTTATTTTCATTAACTGTAAAGGAGAGGTTGTGCAACTAAAAGGATCTGATACCTTTCATATAGAAAATATCATGCACTTGACTGCAGGATACTGGGCACCCTCTGAGGCTTGTGTCCTCGGGCCTTTCTCCACTTTTATTTTAATTTTTTTTTTTAATGATTTGGTTTCTTATCACTGTTAATAGAAATGGAATCAAAATGTCTTAATTATGGAATGTGCCTGAATTAAAATACCATGAACAAAACCAGTTTAGGAAAAGCCAGAGGGAACTGTGTCCTTTAATCAGCCGGTTTATTAATAATGTAATAAATTCTCTCAAAGTCGTCTCAGGGCTCACGACTTTCTGATGGAAGATTTTGCTAGAGGGATGTGAAAGGATCTGGTGCTCAGCGAGCCAAACGACGCTTGGGGCACGAGCTGGACTGGACTGCTATAGAAAAACATTTAAAACTAAGGTTTTTGTCACCTTCAGGTTGGAGATATTGGAGTGAAATACAAACAAATAATTACAAACCCCACGTGAAATAAAACCATAAAAAATTACACCATGGGAGCTACATTTTTCTTTGGGTCCACTCTCAAGGATGCTCACCAAGTACTTCTGATTTACCCTAATTAAAATGAGATTAGGATGTGGCCATCTGTAAATGTGTTTTGTCAAGATGACGGCGGGAATGGGAACGGAAAAAATTGTGAAGAAAACACTTGTCTAAAAGCTTACTATATATATACACCTCTTTATCAAAAGGTTTTCTATAGCAACCATCAACAAAGGGTTTTTAGAGCAACAGCATCACTCTACATAAATGCTAGAATTCATTATTTTTTCTTTGTAAAAATGAATTTTGTCTGAAAATGAAAACTTCAGCAGCAAAGCAGCATTTTATTGACATACTCGAGCTCTCCTAAGAAATCACTAATTTTAAACGCCACTTTAGGGTTCTTCTGGTCTCCTGTGCGCATCAGAATAATGTTCACCTTTGTCTAGCTCTTTTTCCCCACTTTTTTTCTCCCTTACCATCAAAAATAATATCAAGGGAATAAAAGATGGCAATGAAATAATGAAAAGTAGCAAAGAGCTACATCTTTTTTTATTGTATTACAGGACAAAATGGGGGAAAAACAAGGTAAAGACATAGTGAAATCTAATTTCTTTGGAAATGGTTTCAATGGAAAGATTAGAAATTCCATTTCATTTCTGTAAAAACATAACTTTAAAATACCAACATCTTCATATCTTCCCCATCTTTTCCATCTCCCTCCTCCCAAATAGCACAACTATGACTCACGGATCAAAAACTTTTATATTGCAGAATATACTGCATTTACGGAACATACAGATACGTGTGTGTTTATATATACACACATTGAACATTTCTGACCATCTCTGATCATTTCTGATCATCCCCACGTTTCTGGGTATGAATGTTCTCTTTCTGTTGTTAAGTTGATGAATTTATTTCACTTCAGGAATTTAGTGGCCTTGAGGAACGTACGGCAGGTAGCAGGCGCCCCTGTTTTTCAAGGAAAGCGTGGTGCGAGCCATCTCCAAGAAGCAAGGGTTGAAACAGCGTTTCCTGGACCACACCAGGGGATTGATTCAAATTAAAATGAAACCCAGCAAAAACCTGTCAAAACCCTTTCTTTACAGAAAAAGGAGCCATCTGATCTGGTTTGTAGTACGGCCTCATCAACAGCTTCTTTGTACTGTAAGCCTAAGACTTAGCCATGACATACAACTTACCTTGACAAACCAGTCCCTGGGTCAAAAGCTGTGGCTGTCCCGTAAAAGACAGGGACATGAAACTTTATTCCAAGTTTCTACAATCCTAATGTCCAACTACTTTCACTTCCGAGACACGCGTTTTTGATTTTGCCCAGTGGTAACTTCCAATCATTGTCTCTTACCGCGTCTTAGTCAAAAGGACTGAAATGACCCATGTGTGAGATCTTTTCCATGCTTAAATTTTTAAGATTAATGGTAAAATTATCTCTCCCCTGATCTTTCCTTTTCTGTAAGATGGAAACATTGAGTTTCAAACTCCTTGTTTTACAACCGCTGGCTGTTTCCTGTATCTGTCTAGGCAGCTGGACTAGATCACTAGATTACTTCATTTCCAAATGGATCCAGAACTGAACAGAGGATATCAATAACTGCCTTAAAATCACACGTAAATACAAGCTCCTTTATCTTATTCTACTCGATACCCTGCTCATACCATGCCTGTTACCTTTGTGTCAGACATAATGTAGTAGCTGGCTATACTTAAACATTTCTGTCAGCTTCTGACCATTTTTCCAGGAGATCCTTTCCGTAACCTGTCTTCTTCATGAACCTTTACGTGACATCAGCTCTATTCGTATGGAGAAGGTCAAGCTCTGTCAGGTACAAACAGCGCAGAACCTCCTGGAACCAGCATGGCTGCAAACCGGGGGGGAATTCAGTCCACAGCCCTTGTTTTCAGTACAAGAGTCAAACACTTTCTGAATTCCATCCTTCCCACAGACAGGATCTTATGCAGGATGCAGTCTCTGGCAGTATGCATCTCTCAGAGGGAGACAAATTAATGGCTTTTCACAGTCTTCAAAATATTCCTTTCTCCACAGAGCAGAGATGTCCAGGATGAGAAAGGTAAGCAAGTTTGCATTCAGGCATGAAAATGTACATGGGAAAAGTTCTAGCACCAGCTCCTAGGAAAGGGTGCCTTCCCTGGGAAATAGTGAGAAATCAAAATAGTCACACTGAACAGTTCAAAAAACAATTTTTATCACCACTCCTTTTCACAGACCCCTCTCTGCCCAGCTCCCTGCTGTCCTCAGAAGGTGTACAGAGCGTAGGATCTCCCAGGACTCCCGAGCCATAACTACCTTCTCCTTAATCACACGCACCACTCTCCTGCTCCAGGAGCTGCTTAGCAGCAGGGAGGCTTCCAGCACCCCCAGCTGATGGATCCTTACAGCTCTGAGGACAAGGCATGGCTTCAGCCCAGGGGCAAAGGTTCGCTCAGTTTACTGACTCATGCCAAAGACGGGTGCACCTCGTTCTTCAGACTTATGCATACGCGTCTACTGGAAGTCAGGGCTGGAAGTCACAGCACAGGTCATCTCCTCTGTGCCTATTGCAGGTTTGTCCTCAGCTTTAGTCCTCCAATGATCCTTTTTCAATCATTTTTATGAACATCTCTACCAACTCAGTTACATCACTGCTCCCATGTCTTACCTGGGGAGGAATAACCCCCCTGCACCAGAACAGGTTGGGGGTGACCTGCTGGAGAGCAGCTCGGTGGAAAGAGACCTGGGAGTCCTGGTGGACAACAGGATGACCATGAGCCAGCAATGTGCCCTCATGACCAAGAAGGCCAATGGCATCCTGGGGTGCATCAAGAAGAGTGTGGCCAGCAGGTGGAGGGAGGTCATCCTCCCCCTCTACTCTGCCCTGGGGAGGCCACAGCTGGAGTCCTGTGTCCAGTTCTGGGCTCCCTGGTTCAAGGACAGGGAACTGATGGAGAGGGGACAACAAAGGGGTACCAAGATGATGAGGGGACTGGAACATCTCTCTGATGAAGAAAGGCTGAGGGATTTGGGTCTCTTCAATCTGGAAAAAAGACGACTGAGGGGGGACCTTATCAACGCTTGTAAATACTGAAAGGGTGGGTGTCAGGAGGATGGGGCCAGGCTCTTCTCAGTGGTGCCCGGCAATAGGACAAGGGGTAACGGGCACAAACTTGACCATAGGAAGTTCCATCTCAACATGAGGAGGAACTTCTTTCCTGTGAGGGTGGCAGAGCCCTGGCACAGGCTGCCCAGAGAGGTGGGGGAGTCTCCGTCTCTGGAGACATTCCAACCCCGCCTGGACGCGTTCCTGTGCCACCTGCTCTGGGTGACCCTGCTCTGGCAGGGGGTTGGACAGGACGATCTCCAGAGGGCCCTTCCAGCCCTATGATTCTATGATTCTATGATTCTATGAAATCTGATCGCAGTAGCTTCACTGTTCCTTTGCCCAAGTGTTATCTATTTTAGTCTTATAAATGGCCAATCTAAAGACCTTGAATTAATTCTGATGAGCTTTTCTTTTTTTTTTTTCTTTTTCACCAAATGGAAGAATCCATTTATATCAGGATAGAATGATCTTCCTAACAATTACATCCTTTGCAGCACTTCCTTCAAAAATGACATAATTCTGATGACAACACAGTCTGCAAGTCTTCCATGAATAAACTTGGGCTCACCACCACGCACAGTACAGGGTTGCTCATTACGGCTTTTGCTTTAATAAAGTGTGTTTTTCAATTCATCCACCTACCATTCCTGTGTTTCCTTGGTTTCCTATAAATAAACAGTACAGGGATTATGGACACTAATATTTATATCTCAAATATTTTTGTTTAGAAATTTCTTGGGGCTTTAAAAGCTTGAAGTTATTTACAGACCTGTAAAAAAACAAACATGTCTGATCTTCTGTAGACATTTCCATCCCTAAAGGCAAAAAATACTGTGAAAATACACTGACTTTCACAACTTTTTTCCCCTATAAATGGTTCAGAGAGACATTAAAGACATTAAAAGTCAAACATAGATTCATAATTTTTTCCACAAACCTGAAATAGTTGGGTTCCCACAGTCTGAGCCCACCTAGAAAGTCCAGAACAAGTGATAGCCACCCCCCCCCAAAAAAAAGAGTAATTTTTGCTAGGTGCTAATTCTTGTAGCTCCTTTTTCATTTTCTGTAAGGCTGAATGAAGCCTGACAGTTCCCATGGTATCCTGAGAACCGCATTTTGAGGTGGCTAAACTTCAACTGAGGTACAAAGAATAAACCACAAGATTTGCCAGTAAACGCATGTACTGATAAATGCAAATCACAGAGCGTGATCTAATTCTTCATCCTTGATTTTCTAAAAGGTAACTGTTTTCAAATGTTTCTGTCAGAGTTTAAGGGACCGAAGAGTTGGATTTCGATTCTGAAGAAACGTCTCCGTGACCTTGGACAAGGGGAAACAGTTTTTTTGCTAATATTCTAACACTGGCAAGTGAAAGGATTAGCAAAGGCTCGAGCTTCTCTGTGTGAATGGGGAGAGAGGAGAAACATTAGCAACTAGAAAAACTAAGCGTTTGTGTTAAGGCACCTCAGATAGCTTTAAAGTAGCTAGTTTGCCTGTGAGTAGCAGGCTAAACGTGCAGGCGTGAAGCTCAACGTGGGTCGTTTTCCCTGTTTAGAGCCATTCTGAAAGTAATGTGGACATCAATACGCTCCACTAGTTTTTCCAGGGCTGCAGTAAAGACGTATCTACCAGCTTGAACCTTACCACCCTCAAGCCCTAACTGAAGCTATTTTCTTGAGTTGTATTGGTAGTTTTATCATAAACTATCTTTTGTGAGACCTTTGGGAGAAGAGGCGATGAAGGAAATTCATGGAATACCTCTACTAATGGATCTCTTTGTTATCCTGTGTTCCCACCAGCTGTTTCTTGAAAATACTTCTTACCTCTCATCTTATACATGAATCATAAGTGGCTTTGGAGACAGGACAATCTTGCTGTTACATGTCAGCATAACACTTTGCATAAGTGGGTTTTGGACTGGTAGTGGCTACTAAAACACGAGTCTATAAATAATGCAGAAAGCAAGCTCCCAAAACAGAATCTGGGTCCTTGCCCAGTTCTAAGCAAACCAAAGCACGTGCGGTGAGATTCGGGCTGCTTCGGGTCCCTACTTGGATTTTATAACACCTAAAATGCAGGTGCCTGGCATTAATTCAGAGTACTTCAATTAAGCACTCTGCAGATAATGCAGAGACTCAAGCTACCGTCTATACTGGCGAATAAAACGTGCCAGGTCCCATTTTCTGCCCCCGAGGCCCAACTAACACAGCACAGTTATACTTTCTTACTTCCCAAACACACTGGTTGCATCCAAAGTGCCATGTGGGAATAGTGCCTTGTCTGTCCAAGCTTTCTAACCATGCCTGGTTGCTATCCAAGAGAGTTTCTGTTGGACCCAAACTGGCCAACTGCACCAGGAACTCTTACACCATTTTAATAGCGTGGAGAATGTCTTTCCAATGCAAGTGCCCATGCCATGGATATGTTGCCTTTTCAACAAAATAATACTAACTTAGCCCCAGGCACTTCTATAGTTAGCCCATTTGAAATTCCAGGCACAAAGATGGGTCAATCCACTTGATTTGAAGCTTAAACGTCTGAATGAGGGGTTCACACCACCGATGTCCAACCCAGATCCAGAACATGAAGTGATCCCCTGAGGCCAAATGTGTAACTGAGAAGAGACCAGCCTTTCAAAAATCGATTTAAAAAAAAGGTTTTCTAGAGCAGCTGTTGGGTTCTGGCAGAAGAAAGACCTACCCTGCAGTTTCTGTAAAACAAAAAACATCCAGGAATCCAAAATAGTAGGTGTAATCTATTTTAGCAGGTTTCATCTAAAAAGTAGATGTGCAGTTTTAGTTAAGTCTTAGGGTTCAGGAGAAAGGTGGGAAAAATTGTCATTGAGGTGTCCTGACTCCAGACCTACCCTAGCCTGGGTTGAATCGTTCCCTGGAGACGCCGCTCTCTTTCCATTGATAATGGAGGCAACCTACATGACAGGTTTAGGTTAAGGCCATTAATTTTAAACAGCTAAAGCAAGGTAAGAGTAATCGCCCTCTGAGTGCTTAAGTAATCAAACTGACATGCTTCTGTTCTCTGGCCCAAAACATATGTTCCATCCGAGTTTACAGATCCTGGAGGAGATGCTGCTGCTGGAAAGAAGTGTTTCTGGGTATTTAGCGTGTATTAGGCACCACAGATAAGCAGTCTGACTCTTACTCGGTGCCTTGGGCCTAGATGCAGACATGTCGGTTTTGTGATGATTTCATTTGAAGGAATTAATTTCCTATTAACGGTTGGATGTTGCTCCAAATACAA
Organism: Larus michahellis; assembly: GCF_964199755.1. Lineage (NCBI taxonomy): Eukaryota > Metazoa > Chordata > Aves > Charadriiformes > Laridae > Larus > Larus michahellis. The sequence continues at coordinate 129,071,633 of NC_133898.1, forward strand.
CTTTCCTACAGTCCTGGAAGAGGAGAAGACTGAGACTGCTGTTACACTATATGCTGCAATATGCACTTATTTTCGGCTCAACTAGGAACTAAATACATTGGAAATTCATCTTGTGGGCTGACATTTCAACATATTTCTATGTCTTCTATGCTCCTGCACCTTCCATTACTAAAGGCAACTGATCCAATTGGACTTGTCACCGTAAGTGCATCCACACTATCCATGACTTCTTCAGCAACAGAGATATTTGCAACACATCGCCTAAAAGAAACCATCGCACTACAGCATTTTTTAGGGCTCGAGAGATTTTAGAACCACGCGGAAGGTTTGCAGGAGGAAAGAGAGCCAAGTTAAACTCTGTTGGTGACATCTGAACCCCCCTCTGTCGGTTGGATACGATGATGGGCTTTTCTAAGTAGAAATACACTGGCCAGTATTATGGTTTAGATCACAGGAAGAGAGGGACTGTCATCAGTCAATAGGGTTTTTCATTTATTTTGTAAGTGTCACAAGCAAACATCACCTATGGAGACCTTCCTTACAGGTATAGAATGGGGGTATTGCTTGAGTTCAGAAGAACTGTCAGCTGCCTGACATTGGCACTAAAATATATCCTAAAACCTCATGATTAAAAGTGTTTAATATCAAACGGCGGAATGTGTTTCGCAATTTCAGTAAATTTATTATTTTTCCTCTTAACGACCGGGATTAAGGAGTCAGGCAAATGAGATCTCCACTAAGTTAATGCTCTGCTACCATTGACTCATTAATTTACAGCTAGCTGCTGTAGTCATGAAAACTGTACACCCAAAGAGCAGACCCAAGACCGAAGTACTCCGAGAACTTGTCAATACTTAGTTTCAAGTATTTGAAGACAGGCAAACTGAGGCTCAAGGAGTATTTGACTCGAGAAAAAGTCACAGAGTACCAGGCGACGCACAGAAACCAGTCCCCGTTCCCCCCGCTCCACCTCACCAGCTACTGTGAAATTGCTTCCCCGTTAAGGAGATTGCATTTGCAAGGGTAAAATTATCAGCCTTATCGTCTCACTCCAGATCAGGTAACTAGCAAATTAAAAACTTTACCTCTCCAACTTCCCCCCCCTCCCCCAATCTCCCCTCCCCACTCTTTTCGGAGGCACATTTGGTATTTGTTTTTAATCCTGGCCGATTTTCAGTTCGCAAAACCTGATGCAGAGAGTTATTTGATATTCCAAAGGCGTTATTTTAAGATGAAACAATGTAAATTCTGATTCGGATGGCAGATGGCTGGCAGTTCACTGTTTGGCAAACCAACTGGTATGGTATGTTAGAAAGTCGGAGCAGCAGGTAGTACAGCTCAATTTGAAACGACCACAGATGCTCGGAGAGGCGCGGGGGAAGGGCGCAAGCTGGTCAGGAAATTAAGAACAGTAGTCAGAGCTCGCAGGGAAAGGGAAAAAAAAAGAAAAAAAAAATTAAAAATGACAGTAATTAGCTGAAAGTTTTCTTCTCCCAGTCAGCACTTTTTGGAGGCAAGTTATCAGAGATGAGAGCGAGCCATTGCGATTCACGTGAACGCATCACTCGGCCGGTGAGGGCTCATTTCTGAGCCGTACCCAGACGCTGTAAAGCTTTTCACAGAATCCCAGACTGGCCAGGGTTGGCAGGGACCTCTGGAGATCATCCCGTCCAACCCCCGGCCAGAGCAGGGTCACCCAGAGCAGGTGGCACAGGAACGTGTCCAGGCGGGGTTGGAATGTCTCCAGAGACGGAGACTCCCCCACCTCTCTGGGCAGCCTGTGCCAGGGCTCTGCCACCCTCACAGCAAAGAAGTTCCTCCTCATGTTGAGATGGAACTTCCCATGGTCAAGTGTGTGCCCATTACCCCTTGTCCTGTCCCCGGGCACCACTGAGAAGAGCCTGGCCCCATCCTCCTGACACCCACCCTTCAGATATTGATGAGCATTGATGAGATCCCCTCTCAGTCTGGTCTTCTCCAGGCTGAACAGCCCCAGGTCCCTCAGCTTTTCCTCAGCAGAGAGATGCTCCAGTCCCTTGATCATCTTCGTAGCCCTCTCCCAGACTTTCTCCAGTAGTTCCTTGTCCTTCTTGAACTGGGGAACCCAGAACTGGACACAGAACTCCAGATGTGGCCTCCCCAGGGCAGAGCAGAGGGGGAGGATGACCTCCCTCCACCTGCTGGCCACGCTCTTTTTAATGCACCCTGTGTTCCATGCACCCCTAGCATTCCACATGAGGGCTGTGAGTTTATACAAGACTTGCACTGCTCTGTAACAGCGCAAGGGATGAACAACAGAGGGATGAACCGGGATGAACTCATCCACGTTGTCCAAGCTGGCCTGGTGCTTGCACCCTTGTTGTTTACTGGTGGCACATCCCTCTCCTTTCTCATCAGCCTCCTGCAGTAGGTCTCTGCTCTCCCACAGACATCCACACCTGCTCCGCCGTGAGCAGGGAGTGTTCATCACCCACCATCAGTCTTTCCCAAATTGGTAACAAAGTGGGATGAGCCGCCCTTTGGAGGAGCCCAGCTTTCTGCGCTCCCACAGGTGTCCAGGTCGGGAGCTTAGACAAGAAAAGGAGGCTGAGAGGAGACCTTATCGCTCTCTACAACTACCTGAAAGGAGGTTGTAGAGACGTCGGGGGCAGTCTGTTCCCCCAAGTAACAGGCAATATGACAAGAGGAAACGGGCTCAAGTTGTGCCAGGGGAGGTTTAGATTGGCTATCAGGAAAAATTTCTTCACTGAAAGGGTTATCAAGCATTGGAACAGGCTGCCCAGGGAAGTGGTGGAGTCGTCATCCCTGGAGGTATTTAAAAGACAGGCAGACGTGGTGCTGAGGGATATAGTTTAGTGATGGTTTTTGTTCAGTGTTAGGTTGATGGTTGGACAGGATGACCTGAAAGGTCCTTTCCAACCTGGGCAATTTTATGATTCTATGTCTCACTTTGCAACGGCTAAAAGTAGCTGTGCTGGATACCGCCCCAAAGGATGGGAGCTCCAAAACAGAACTTCGCTCAAACTCTGGATCAAAAGGTTACACCTCCAAAACTCGGCTAATCCGGCGACGGATGGCAGCTGGCACGGTCTGTACGTGCCCATGCTCTCCTACCCTCCAGAGCTGGGTAGCGGCATCCAAACTGCCATTTGGGAATGGTTTCTGGCAGGTGCCAGCCCCCAAACTGTGCTTGGGAAGTGTCTGAAAAGTTCATCAAGGCCAAAACTGTGCCAGGAATACCTGAATAATAGGGACGGCGGTGAGCCCCTCCAGACACTCCCAATGCATATCCATAGCAGCGTGTCAGCAAGCCTGAGAGCTGGATGCCTACAAAACTCTATCTTTGCAGCAAAAAGCACCGGAGCCCTCCAAGGAAGGATCCTGGCTCATCTCGTTGCAAGACCCAAGACCAGTTGGGTAGGTCCAGGCTACACACACTGCAGAGGGCAGACGATCAAGCTGTAACGCAGAGCTAAGCTCTCCTGTGAAAATACCTGCAGGGTCAGTCTGCTGTCAACCGTCAGTCTTGACCTGACCTCAACCTTCCCACGAGCAAAGAACACAAACTGGTTTTGAACACACTCCTCAATTTTTCTCATCCTGCGGTACGGAAGCAGCATTATGGAAGAATAGTTCATTGCGCTGTACTGTATTAATTCATTCACTGCAGTGTACGACATGAATTAGCTGATCAAATGCTCCAGAAGTCTGGATCCAGGTTCAAGGTTTCATACGTGATCATTCCCAGCCTTGACGCTTCCTCCAGATAGTTTTTTAACCATGATAATGCTGGCTGCTGTCTATCTCTGGGTGCTAATGAGCTCTGAGTGGTGTTCATTTAAGAAATTCCACTCCGAAACAAGTATATCGAGAACGCTACAATTAAGCAATCAACAAAATCAGGAAATGCCACAACTAGAGGTGCACCTGCACACTTCCCTCTGCCCCCCGAGACAGTGCACGTTGACGAGACCTTCCTTCGATCCTGCACAGATTTGATTCTGCTCCGACGCCCCTGAATTTAACAAACTTATCCGTAGGAGGAGCGTTTGGTTTATAAGGCATTTCTGCTCTTTTCTGCTCTCTCTCCCTTCACAGACCTTCCCACAACACCGGTCTGTTTATAAGGGTAGGCAGCACTCCTTCATGGCATACTTACGCCGTTTAACGTGATCTTAATCAACTTTAAATTATCTTTCTTCTCTCTAAGGTACGCATTTCAATATCTTAGCAAGCAGCACCGTGCTGCACAGAGCTCTACCGCCCCTTTACGCATACAATTCATGGAAATGAAGCAGTTAAACACAAAAGCAATACACCTGTGAACGCATGCAAATTGCAGACTGGCAGATGAGGCAATTAGATACATAGTTAATTTATATGAAAAAACGCAGGAGAGCTCGATATTTCCTCAGATGTACGTCGTTATTCTACAACACCGCAGAAGTAGAAGATTACATCGGAATTCTGTATTGGTTTGCATATACATTTTCTAAGAATTGTAGAAAATGTGTATAGAGTACATTGTATTATTCAGAAACCAGTGTGCAATCAGGAAATTAAATATCCCTGTAAAACAAACGCAGGCAGGGGAGGCGTCAGGGCTGCCTGTGAAATGTTAGCGCTGCCACTACTCTAACGCCTAAAATGGCTCCCGAACGTTACGACGTTAATGCAAGTTCTTCACGTTATTTATGGAGGGAATTTCAGAGGTGCTCGGCACCTCAAATTATAGTGCCGTAAAAAGTGAAGACGGTTGTTTAACAGCTGGGGGAAAGGAGTAATTCGCATCCCCCAGCCTCAGGCGTGGACGAGAGCTGACATCCTTCAACCATCCGCAGAGACCGGGGGCAATTCCAACTGCCCAAGTCCCAGCCTTGCAGAGGAGCCCATCTCCCTCCACAGGCTACAGGGGGAACGGGGGCAGACCAGCTGGACGAGTTACCGACCAATATTGGCCCCATTTTTACCCTTAAAATGCTTCCTTTTTTGGAGCTGGAGGCAAAGCGGGGGTTTATTGCACCATATTGACCGCTAATAAATAGCACGAGCGCTGCTGCTCACCATTCATCTGCACCGCTGAGAATCGGAGAATTACTCCTAAACATGTCTTTTCTCACACTGGCCATAAAGTACAACATTTGAGCCATCTCCTAAGCGTTGCATTACCTTTTAATGGCCTTCTCTTAGGTCTAAGACTAATACATATATTTTAAAGGGATCTGGAAACAAATATAAAATCATTGCTGATAACATTTGTGAATGACACAAAGTTTGACATGATAATAAGTATTAAGGGGAGCGAGGCAGTCATAAAATCAGCCTGGATTCCTTAGTACATTAGGCTCAATCAGCAAACCCATATTTTAATATTGACATATGACGCTGCGTTCAGCTAGGAAGAAGGAAAGCAGGAACAGAGAGAACAAAGGATTACATAATGGAAAATAGCATCTGAAAGTAATTTAGGGGTCACAGTAGCCAAACAGCTTAGCACCAGCTCCCATTAGGATGCCGTGATGAAAAGCACTAATGCAATCCATGGACGCGTGCACAGCAGAGGAGAAGTAGGGAGTGACTTGATTTTCATTTACAGCTGCATCGAGACTAATGCTGGAATATTAAATCCACCCCTGCCAACCACATTTTTAAAGGATGTTGAAAAATTGGGGAGGGTGTAAGAAGGATCTACAGTAGTAATTTCAGGAACATGCCTCCGCTCTCCAGATGACTGGCTTCAAATCCTGCATGTCCAGGAAACAACAAACAATAAACCTTACAAGAGAGCTGGAGAGGGACTTTTTATAAGAGCATGTAGTGATAGGATGAGGAGTAATGGCTCCAAACTGGAAGAGGGGAGATCTAGATTAGATATCAGGAAGAAATTTTTCACTGTGAGGGTGGTGAGCCCCTGGCCCAGGTTGCCCAGAGAAGCTGTGGCTGCCCCATCCCTGGAGGGGTTCAAGGCCAGGTTGGCCGGGGCTTGGAGCAACCTGGGCTGGTGGGAGGTGTCCCTGACCAGGGCAGGGGGTGGGAACTGGGTGGTCTTTAAGGTCCCTTCCAACCCAAACCATTCTGTGATTCTATGATTACGTGAAAATCATTGTGTCGTAGTCCAAAAGCTGCAGTGGCCCATGGATTTTCCTCAAGATCTTCTTATTGATATGAATATTTCGGCATACATAAAACTATGGATTTCTTAAGAATGCGTAAGATGTGGTATGTTACTTAGGAAGATAATTACACTAGGGTTTCATGAGATCTGAAAACATTTGATTAAACTTCATCAGTGATTTTTAGCATCTGGGTTACACCAATAATCACGAGCAAGAAAGAAGTTTTGAAAGAACATCTGCACTGGTGGCCTGATTGTCCCATCGCCCATGTCCAGAAATATGAAAGCTGGTTTGATTTTGTAATCTTTGTGGTTTTTTATTACTTTGAACCAATCAATGCAAATGGGACCGTGCACGAGACAAACCTTTCAACAGGTATAACTTACACAACAGATTTTAGAATGCAATGATCAGAGAATCATAGAATTGCTCAGGTTGGAAGGGACCTTTCCAATCATCTAGTCCAACCATCAACCCAACTCTGACAAAAACCATCACCAAACCATATGTCTAAGCACTATGCCTACCCATCCTTTACATACCTCCAGGGACGGTGACTCAACCACTTCCCTGGGCAGCCTGTTCCAATGCTTCAAAACCCTTTTGGTGTAATTTTTTTTCCTAATATCCAGTCTAAACCTCCCCTGGCGCAACTTGAGGCTGTTTCCTCTTGTCCTGTCACCTGTTACCTGGGAGAAGAGACCAATCCCCACCTCTCTACCCCCTCCTTTCAGGGAGCTGCAGAGAGCGAGAAGGTCTCCCCTCAGCCTCCTCTTCTCCAGGCTGAACACCCCCAGCTCCCTCAGCCGCTCCTCACAAGACTTGTGCTCCAGACCCCTCACCAGCTCCGTTGCCCTTCTCTGGACCCACTCTTCTACATCACAGAATCACACAGAATCACAGACTGGCAGGGGTTGGAAGAGAACTCTGGAGATCATCTAGTCCAACCCCCTGCCAGAGCAGGAAGGATAACATCGTTATCCTAATCGCAGAAAGTACTACTGACTTAGAATGAGGGACTTGATTGGCTCTATCCCATAACTTCATCTTCATTTGCACCGGGTATTAAAAACTAAACCCTTCATACATTCAGCCCCAGTGAAATTGCACAAGAAGTGCACAACTGACTGTTTTTTTTGAGACTTTAATAATAAAAAATATATTCCCCATACAGAGATCTCACCCATAACTGAGCATTTTGAGCTTTTATAAGCCCATCTAGCAGTATCACATGTCTTCTGAGATAATTTTAGCTAATGAAATCACAAACCTTTCATATCATTTTCTTCATTAGTAATGAACCAATTCTGCAACTAAAATGTATTTGAAAGAAAATATGTCACAGGTCAGCAACATCTTTACATCTCTAGGACAGCAGCATTTTCAAGCCAGTGACAAAAGGATTCCCAAAATGACTGAGACATGCCTTATGCTTGCAGCCCCGAGCAGCTGTGATACACGAGTTCTCAATAAAATATATCAACCAACGTATATACTTGCTCAGTTAAAGGCCAGGCTTGAGAGCTGGGGCCCTGCAAACCTCATGAAGTTCAACTAGGCCAAGTGCAAGGTCCTGCACGTGGGTCGGGGCAATCCCCAGCACAAATCCAGGCTGGGCGGAGAATGGCTGGAGAGCAGTCCTGAGGAGAAGGACTTGGGGGTTTTGGTGGATGAGAAGCTCCACAGGAGCCGGCACCGTGCGCTGGCAGCCCAGAAACCCCCCACAGCCGGGGCTGCATCCCCAGCAGCGTGGGCAGCAGGGCGAGGGGGGGATTCTGCCCCTCTGCTGCGCTCGGGGGAGACCCCCCTGCAGTGCTGCCTCCAGCGCTGGGGCCTCGGCACAGGAGAGACACGGAGCTGTTGGAGCGGGGCCAGAGGAGGCCCCGGAGATGCTGGGAGGGCTGGAGCCCCTCTGCTGGGAGGACAGGCTGAGAGAGCTGGGGGGGTTCAGCCTGGAGAAGAGAAGGCTCCGCGGAGACCTTCCAGCCCCTGCCAGTCCCTCAAGGGGCTCCAGGAAAGCTGGGGATGATTCTGTGATAACAGAGAGCAGCTGTTTGCCAGCATTTTAACTATAAAGTCCACTTTTTTAACGCATGCTTCTCTGCTGACCATATTCTTTCGTTAGACCTCAGACATGCAATATCTTCATGGAAAAGACAGCAATTAGGTGGTCCTGTCAAGACACCTAACATTTGTGTTTCTTTTTAAGAAACATTTTAAAGAAATGTTAAGAAACAGTCTTTTTAAGAAACATTTGGTTTCCTTTTAACTTCTGTTATAATTCAATAGCTACAACAACCACATCCAGGAGCACAAGTCTCAACTTTTTAAGAGTTACGGTAACTTCTCCATGGACCAGGATTGCAACCATTGACATAGATACTAAATAATATTTTGTTCCCAGATGCCTCCAAGGGAAAACTTCCACTGGCAGGCAGAGAGTTTGTCCAAGGTACAATTCTGTGGCCTAAGACAGTCATCTAATGCTATTTCAGATGCTCCTACAACATCCAAGACATCAGCACAGGACACAGAGAGGACACAGTGTCTAGAAGAGACATCCCTTCTGGAGCAGCAGTGCGGGGTAATTTGGGACATTTGTTGACAGCTATTAGAAATTTTCCACTGGCAAAAGGAAAAGCCATTGATCTTTGGATATAGGGAAACTGATTAAAATTTGTAAGACTAAAAAACCCCAACCGTACTGTTGAATTTGGTGAATGATGGTATGGTCTGTCCCAGAGCTTGGTAATTCATCAATATTTGACCACCTAAATTTTAAAGCAACAGTTAATGAGGCAAATGAAAAACTTAATGTTACATGTATAAAGATGATTAGGATCAAATTATGTTCACGAAAAGAAACTGCTTCAGAAATGAACACCTGAAATGTCCCAAGGAAACCGGGGAGCGTCAGGAATGTTGTCTTCTACTGCACTGACATATGCTTCACTTTCGCAGACTGAATTCCCTTACACCCTTGCAAGACTTATCAGAGAATGTCTTTCCAGACAACTAGGAGTGGCACCCAGCATCAGGCTCAGACACCTGTACTTAGGTATCTACATGGACTGAATTCAGTTACCACACACGGACATCCAACGCCATTTGTGCTGCCCTAGAGCATCCAAACCATCTGCATAGGGCTGGGAGGTGAGATACGCAACCTACAGCTGACCTGCACCTATCTGGAGAGGCTGTTTCACGCCAGGCTGGATGTGTCAGAACATCTCCAATGACACTAGATCATTTAACCTAGGGCAGATCATTTGGTCCTAAGGGAAGAACTGAGTCTCAGACTGACACCCCTACATGTAGGTGTCTACATATATATGGGTGTACATAGGTGTTCGGTGTCTAACCTCCCTGTACAGGTAATGGGGACCTAATTAATGGGACACGAGAGGAATTCTGCTCTCCCTGAATAGATGTCTGGTCACCGGCATAACTCTCTGGATTCCATGGGCTCTACTGACTAGTGCACAGGCAGCTTCTACCTGCAGACACTTAAATGCAGAAGCTGCATCTCACCATAGGTGTTCTTCCCCAGCATGCCAGTTCCGAAGGTAAACATTTCAAATCTGATGCACAATCAGATTTTATAAATCTGGACCCCCACCCCCCCCAAAACCCAGGACATTGCACCTAAAGGAAACCAGAGGTAGTCTGAGTAGGAGTACAAACCAAAGGGATTTTGAGATAAAAAAACCATCCGGGTCAAGGATTTTGAAAGACGCTGGGTAGGAGAAGATGTGAAGGAAGTGTCCACCAACGAACTGGTGCCTGTTTCACGGAATCATGGAATCACGGAATCACGGAATCTTCAGAGTTGGAAAGGACCTCTAGAGATCATCTAGTCCCACTCCCCTGCTAGAGCAGGATTGCCTAAAGCACATCCCTCAGGGCTGCATCCAGGCGGGTCTTGAAAATCTCCAGAGAAGGGGACTCCACACCCTCCCTGGGCAGCCTGTTCCAGTGCTCTGTCACCCTCACTGTAAAGAAGTTTTTCCGTGTATTTGAACAGAACTTCCTATGTTCCAGCTTGTGCCCGTCATCCCTCATCCTGTCACTGGGAACCATTGAAAAGAGCCTGGCTCCGTCCTCCTTAAACCCACCCTTCAGATACTTGTAAACATTAATCAGGTCCCCCCTCAACCTTCTCTTCTCCAGGCTAAAGAGTCCCAGCTCTTTCAGCCTTTCCTCATAAGGGAGGCGCTCCAGTCCCATAATCATCTTGGTTGCCCTTCGCTGGACTCGATCCAGTAGTTCCCTGTCCCTCTTGAACTGGGGAGCCCAAAACTGGACACAGTACTCCAGTTGTGGCCTCACCAGTGCAGAGTAGAGGGGGAGAATGACCTCCCTCGACCTACTGGCCATAGTCTTTCCTATGCAGCCCAGGATGCCATTGGCCTTCTTGGCGACAAGGGCACACTGCTGGCTCATGGATAATTTGCTGTCTACCAGGACCCCCAGGTCCTTCTCCTCAGAGCTGCTTCCCAGCATGTCCGCCCCTAACATATACTGGTGTTTGGCATTCTTCCTTCCCAGGTGCAGGACCCTATACTTGCTTTTGTTGAACCTCATTTGGTTCTTCTCTGCCCAGCTCTCCAGCCTGTCCAGGTCACGCTGGATGGCAGCACGGCCCTCTGGAGTGTCGGCCACCCCTCCCAGCTTGCTATCATCAGCAAACTTGCTGAGGATACACTCTGTCCCCTCATCTAGGTCATTAATGAATATATTGAACAAAATTGGACCAAGTATTGACCCCTGAGGGACACCACTCGTTACAGGCCTCCAACTGGACTCTGTGCCGCTGATCACAACCCTCTGAGTTCTGTCACTCAGCCAGCTCTCGATCCACCTCACTGTCACCTCATCTAGTCCATACTTCCTCAGCTTCCTAATGAGGATGTTATGGGAGACAGTGTCAAAAGCCTTGCTAAGGTCAAGGTAGATGACATCTACGGCTCTCCCCTCATCCAGCCAACCCGTTATAACATCATAGAAAGCTATCAGATTGGTCAGGCATGATTTGCCCTTGGTAAATCCATGCTGACCACTTCCAATAACTTCCTGTTCCTCTATGTGTTTGGAGACGACATCCAGAATGAGTCGCTCCATTACCTTCCCAGGGACAGAGGTGAGACTAACCGGCCTGTAGTTCCCTGGGTCCTCCTCTTGCCTTTTTTGAAGATTGGAGTGATGTCAGCCTTCCTCCAGTCCTCAGGCACCTCCATGACCTTGCAAAGACAATGGAGAGCGGTCTAGCGATAACATCTGCCAGCTCTCTCAGCACTCGCGCGTGCATCCCGTCAGGGCGCGTGGATTTATGAATGTCCAGCTTGGCCAAGTGGTCTCTGACCCGGTCCTCCTCAACTAAGGGAAAGTCTTCCTCTCTCCCGACCTTCCCCCTTGCCTCCAGGGTATGGGATTCGTGAGGGATGGCTTTATCAGTGAAGACCGAAGAAAAGAAGGCATTCAGTAACTCTGCCTTCTCTGTGTCTTCCACCACTAGGGCACCTGCCTCATTCACCAGTGGACCTATATTTTCCCTAGTCTTCCTTTTTCTGTTGATATACTGGAAAAATCTCTTCTTGTTGTCTTTAACTGCAGTGGCCAAGCTGAGTTCTGATTGAGCTTTGGCCCTTCTAATCTTCCCCCTGCATAGCTTTGTTATATCTTGATAATCCTCATAAGTTGCTAAGCCCCTTTTCCAGAGAATGTAAGCCTTCCTTTTTTTCCTGAGGTCCAGCCAAAGCTCTCTATTTAGCCAGGCTGGCCTTCTTCCCCGTCGGCTCGTCTTTCGGGACATGGGGATGGCCTTCTCCTGTGCTTCTAAGAGCACCTGCTTGAAGTATGACCAGCCTTCCTGGGCACCTTTGCTCTTCAAAACTGCCTCCCAAGGGACACTCTCAACCATGCTCCTAAACAGGTTAAGGTCTGCCCTTCGGAAATCCAAGGTGGCAGTTCTGCTGGCTCCCCGCCTCGCTTCACCAAGAATTGAAAACTCTATCATTTCATGCCTTTAACACCTCCCCCTCAAAAATCATCCCCCCAAACTCATTACCCTGCAAAAGCAGGAACTACCTGCGCTGTCATCTAACTGGGTACTGCAAGAAGTAAAAAGAAGCAGCATTTCAGAAGGTTTTCCTAAGATAAAAGGACTTTCCTGCTGAGTCAGAGAAAGCAGAGCACACACCTACCTCCTTTGAAGCGCAACCCCGCGTGTTGTAAGTCCCCGTTCTCTGCCCAAAACGCAGGGTACGACGCTGCTGCAGCCCCCAGCCAGGGCACAGCTTTGGCTCAAGCAGAAAAGGCTCAAACCCCAGCGGTGACACAGGTGAGAACTGTCTTGAGTAACATACGGGCAGGTGATGCAGAAGTGACATTACTAGGACATAGGGCTCAACTTCAATTCCAATTTTCAGACTCCCTGCGAACCCCAGGGAGCGTATAAATTAACTATCCTGCTGCTAGCCATGCTATGCACTTGCAAGAGGTTTTTTTCTTGATTTAGCCTATTAGAGATATACAGAGTTTAGAAGTCCAGAGTCAGCAGCTGGCTTTTGCAATTGGGCGTTTATAACACACAGGCAATGGCCAGAAGCTAAGACTTTTAGTTAAAAGTAGAGCTAGTAGGAAAATTCTTTCCTTTCACAAAAAACACCGAATCAGATAAAATAGAAGCATTGCATTTTCATCTGTTCTTACCCCGCTCATTTTTTTTTAACTGTTATGAAAAAGCAAAAATACAGATAACGTTGTTTAGATATCACACACACACATACATATGTCAACATATATATACACAATCAAGAGCCTAAAATGGATTTTTTTAGATGCTTCAGTATCCAAAGATATAAAATTCAGCCTCATGAAAAAATTTCCCTCAGTTAAAATCACATTTTTGGTCAAGAAATACATCTGCGAAAAATTTTCAGGGAAGCCTAATTTAGGTCTCTAATTTGCTGGTGGTTCAAATCCTTTCCAGTCTTTTTTTTTTTTCTTTTTTTTTTTTTCCTGGAAATCTAGGCTCCATATGTAAAAGGGATAATAAGCTTTTTCTTTTAAAGAATATGCCTGGAGCTGAAAGATTTAAATTTAAATCTCAGTAGCTGTAACACTGCTCCATCCAAGAGACGCTCATGGCGCATGTAGCAACATGCAGTTCGCATTTATCCGAGTAGGATTCAGTGTTGACATTAATTCAGCATTTCTTGGTTGTGGCAGAGGTACGGAAAGACCGGGATGCAGAGAGGAACTGCCGTAATTTCAGTGCAAATCCCCCACAGCATCCTCGGATTGTGCCATATGATCCTAACGAAATACAGGAGTTGCAGACAGCGGCTCAAACACAATGTTCGACTCCTACAGGTGCCGTGAGGTGACAGCGTGACCGTAGCGTCAATGTATAGAAATCTACGTCTGTTTTCTACAAAATGACTGAATTACGTCTGCGTAAGACTAAACGAAACAGAATTAATACATAAAAGGTGAATAAGCCGAAGGGAGTCGTATATCTGCCACCGAGTTGCAAAAACAATCTGTTAAGAACCCAACAGGAGAGGGTTTTTCTTTTTTTTTTTTTTTTGTGGCTTTTATTGTTAAGCTTAGGAAATGAACACAGTTTACATCTACTCCTGGAAGGACGGCTCAAGCACAAGAGTACATACTCTTTCTTAGAGAAAAAGTCGCTATGCGTTCTTTTTTTTTTTTTTTTCCCTATAGAAACTTCTGGGTTATTGATAATGTAAGAAAATAAAAGGTATTAATGGATCTCTTTGTATCCGGAAAGAAATAATGCTAACCATGTTCTCTCTCTACGCAAAATATAGCCCCCGCAAGTTCAGGTTATATATGACTATGTATGCTCTTGAGAAATAAAGTAGGCACAAATGCATTCTCAGAGACTTCTGGACTCGATGTCACAAAATCAAAGTGAAAATGATTTCAACAAGACAGCCCACAGCCTTCTCATTACGGTGGTAGGGAACTATCCCCTGTTAAAGGACTTACACAGAGATGAGTATCTATTTAGACACCATTGTAAATGAAGACAATGCGTTTATTTCATCGCTATGGTTACTAAATCAAGTATGAAGTATAGAAATATGGCTCACAAGGAGAAACGAATGAAGAAAAATAACCGATATGCTGCTTTAGAAACGCAGAAGAAAGATCAAACAAATACGCTGCACAGTTTAAGAAACAATTAATTATTAGAACTTTCACAACACGTTTGATGTAATCTCATTGTAGCCTGATTGCAGCCATTCTTACCCCAGCGCTATCTCGCTCTCTTTACTTTTACCCATCTTGCCTTTTGTACTGCTGCTGGTGCGGGAGAAAAGCTTCTACTTTTTATCTGTGATACTGGGGAAAAATGATGTATCACTGCAAGCCCAAAGGCTCCGTGGAGCGGCTTCTGCTGGGCTCGGCCAGACCCTCTCCTCTTCTCCAGCATCTCTCCGGGACCCGTTGGACAGAAATGGGCTGGTGGCTCTGCTAAACGGTTGCTCACACCCAGCAAACGGGACAGCAAATGACCATCTCGAATGGCTGGGCGTAACTCAAAGTGTTTCCTGGGGTGATTTTTAAAATGCAGAAGCTCAGAGGGCCAAAGGGCCAAAGCTTTTCCTAGGTGACACACCAACATAGCACCCAGGTGTCTCCATCCGCGTACACCCAGTTGACCACTGGCTCCTGCCTAGCAGGTTTGGTTTGGGTTGTTCCCCACCAAGGGAGCAGATTTGGGCCAGTGAGGTGATCCAAAAGTACCAAGATCAGGAGAAGAGCCAATAGCAATGGTCAACTTGGCAATGTTGTAAAGCTGCACTCTCTCAATGGTCCAAACAGGCTGTTTAAATGGCTTTGTGAACCAAAGCAAAGAAAACTAATGGCTAAGACTATAAATCCGTCTCTCTCTTCTTTAATGACACATCATCAACAATTTAGTTCTACTCACTCACTGAAACATCGCTTGCTCCGGAGGTGCCAGTCAAATTGCATTTGGTTCTTGTGAGCCTCATCAGAACTGTTCAAAATCCAAGGCTAAAAATGCTGCAGTGAGACTCCTGGGCGAAGCGGATGGGAGGCAAAGGGATGCCACTCTGGGACAGGATGTACCAAAGCCAAGATTAATCTACCTGACATCCTGCTGCCGTCTCCTCAAAGCAAATCCAAACAAATTCAGTACAACGGTTCCAGAAACAGTCTCTACCTTACTTAGGCAAAGCCAGCTATTCAGGCACTTTATGCACTTGGCACGCTTGGAAACCTCTTTGCCATAGCCAATTAGGAAAAGATCTGATTAATTAGGACTTCTTCATCCTTCTTTTCTGACCAACACATAGCAATGGATTATTTACCCGTATTAAACGGAATTCTTCAGATACGCTGCCTCAAAAAAGAGCTCTTTTGGAGTCACAGAACAGAGCCAAGAAGATCCAGATGGATTTAAAGCATTTAAATTAATACTGTTCCCACACACGCTGGTGCGAGTGCACAGCTGTACCGCAGTCGTATTTATAAAAGGCGACGGGCTGGCTCTACCCTGTCAGTTAATATTGTGCCATGGCTTCATGACACAGTACGCTGGCATCGCTCTAGAGGCAGCACGTTGGCATAGTATGTGACAGTCGCTGCCCCTGTTCGCTTTCAGAGGAGCATATTTGAAAGCCCCAAAGCGACTGAGGAGCCCGAACTTTGCGGAGTTCATTGGGGCTGAGCCTATTAAATCACGGAGGGCTGTAGAAAAGGCTGCCTCCTACTCCGAAAGGTATGCACGCAGCTAAACAAGAGTGCCAAGACAAGAAAAAAGGACTGAATAAGAGTAATAATAAGGACACTAGTACTGAATAAAATTCCTTTGTTTTATTCTCTGACACAAGATGCAATTTCTGAAAGGAAATGGGAAAAGAAAAAAGGCAAGTGCAGATCTATGAAAATAACCTTGGTTTATCCGCTATGCCCCCCACGCCCCCCCCACCCCGAGATCGCCGCTCCTGGAGATTAGTAGTTATAAAGTCTCCCTCAGAAAGCACAAGTGAGCCCCTCTCGGTAAGCCTAACCGAAAGCAAATTGAAAATCGCTTTGCTGAGGTACTTCTATCTGACTGAGAATTGCATCTAACCACATAATCTCCATGAAACGGCAAATAAGTGCCTCGCGGATCGCAATAACGGGAAGCGCGGAGAGCAAATCGCAAAAACTAGTGGTTCTGGTGGATGAACCACAATGGGCTTGGACGGTGGGAGCGGTGCTAGATCAAGTTTTGGTGTGCTCTGCTGCTCACGTCAAAGGCTTGGGAAGCTTTAGGTGTCTTCTCAAGGCAAAGGCAGGTGCCATAATGAACCCTGAGTTCTCTGGGTTCCCTGATTTTGATCTCTGCTAAAGCTTGCTGTGAACTTGCTGCACTCACTGCGCAAAGAAGCCATAAAGTGAGCATAAAAGGATCTTAAGTAACAGGCAGGTAATAGGAAAAGAATCGGGATCCAGAATTTTATTAGCATACAAAACCCAAAGATTCAAACTGAAACGCCGTGAGACTGAAGGGGGGAAAAGCAATCCTACGGAGAAAGAAATTGGTGCAACTTTGAAACATCCTTTAATGGAAGATGACAAAGAATCACCTTGTCCTAAGGAAAAATTCACTTGAAAAACAAGCTATTAAGAGCCTGAAATTCCCCCCTCACACCGTAAATGAGCATGGACGTGTATTTCTCTTCCTAGAGGTGGCACAAAGGAAGAGCCAACAAGCTTACTGAGAATTGTGCAGAGACTCCAGTACAAAGTACTGAAAAAAGAGACTTCCTTGGAAGGTAAACTTGATTTCCCAAAGGGGATGAGTAAGCAGCCATTTCCCTCGCAGGCAAATGAAAGCACCGATGAGCTTTCAAAGATGTCATTCACAAAACTGCCCTTAACGGGAGAGCAGAGTGACTGAATCCAGGCAGGAAATTAAGAGACAGAGCAGGGACGGTCATTTTGATGAGAAGATTCAAAGAGAAGAGAGAAAAGAAACAAGGGGGCTGTGCGGCACCGTCATCTCCTTTGACTGGGTCCCATTAACACAACGAGTCATTTAAAAGAATGATTGAAAGAGCGGGAATCTTTAAAAAAAAACCCCAACTTTTTCAAAGGCGTAATTCTGTTTGAGTTTCAGAAGTTTTCTTTCCAAATATGCCAAAATACATCCCAGCAGGACAGACAAGCTTATGTTATACGGATTATCTGGTGATAGGGGTATCATCATGGAAACACGATCTTTGCTCAGAACTGATCACTTACTCCTCATACCCTTCATATATTAATAACAGATATATTTTTTTTCTATGGGCCTGAATCTTCCGCTACCTCCTGTATGGATTTCATCCTGGTTTTCAGCTGTGTCACTTCTACAGCCAGATTGCAGCCGTGACCCACAGGTACTGCCACAACCCACAGGAAAAACTGGCCTCCAGTCCCCACGCAGGGATGGCCCTGGTTTGGTAAGGAGACACAATACCCTGTCTTTTGCAAGGATGGACACAACTTTTAGACTACAAGCCAGCAGATACATCACGGATACTGAGAATACAACTCACAGCCCAGGACATCTAAAAAAAAGAGATGAAACGGGATTCTCCTCCAGAAGCTTCTACTTGGTTGTTTACAGGAAGTTTTCTAAGCTCCCTTTTAAAGACAATAAAGACTTAGCGCAGGATATGGTTGCATGACATAGGCATCCGTAGGCATTATTTGAGATGCCACAGGGAATCTTGTCCAGGCCCTGACTGCCATTCCCATGGCTCAGATCTCCTGAGGGTTCTGAGTCATGTCTGCCAGCTTTATGGGGACATCTCAGATATCCCAGATCATCTTTAACAGCACTCGGCATATATGTGTGGACAACTTCATTGAGCCTAGTGGAGCCCAGAGAGCAACTCAACTCCTCCTAAAGTAAACATCTATCTTCGGTCACCAGAATTGCTCTGAAGGCTCAGACTTTGAGGGGTTCAATTCAGTCGCCCAAACACAGGGATTAAGCACCTCAAAGATACTCAGGGGAGTGACTGCTGTCCTGGGCAACACCCTGCGAGGTATCACTGAAGCACCTCAAATGATATGGCGTCTGTTTTATGGCTCTAGACGTATCATAGAATCACAGAATTACAGAATGGTTCGGGTTGGAAGGGACCTTCAAGATCATCTAGTTCCACCCCCCTGCCCTGGGCAGGGACACCTCCCACCAGACCAGGTTGCTCCAAGCCCCGGCCAACCTGGCCTTGAACCCCTCCAGGGATGGGGCAGCCACAGCTTCTCTGGGCAACCTGTTTCAGGTTCTTTCAGCAAGCTCACAATAATTTCATCTTCCTCTTGGAGATTTTATCCCTCCTGGTGTTAGGAAAAAAAAAAGCCTACTAAGCAGATGTTTACAGTGACACAGATGGCCTACTTAAAATGAGATAACCTTGTATAAAAATAGTGTAATATGTTATTATAGGGATTGAGGCTGGAAAGAAAAAGCAAAGTTTATATGCACATCCATTTTGATTGCGCAAAGTACCCCCTAGCACCAAAGGTTACGTTTATGGGAATAAACTAAACAGGGTGAGGACATGGTCACAGGCACTGGGGCAGCTGGGTGGCCCATGGCACCCTTCAGTCCCTGGTGTCTGCCCCAGCACCGCCTGTACCAGGGGACGCACTGGGCGTGGGACTTACCTCGGAAGACAACGTGGACACAGCCACCCTACTGTGTTTTCATCTAAGCAACTATAAGAGTGTGACAGCTTGGCCCCAGGGTCAGAAAATGGGCCTGATGATACTTTTTTTTAAACCACTATAGATGTAGACAAAGTACCCTGAATTCAACCCTTCCCCTTCTCCTAGGCAAGAGGCTTCTTACGGCTATTTAATACCAGCTCTTCTGCTGCTGCTGTTTCAAGCCCCAGCTTTGCTGGGTTTATGTGCCCATGGACTGCAGTTGCAACACCTGTGTGTGATCACTGGTCTGTCACCATCCTCCCCCAGTAACACCATTCACACCGGTGGTGTTCAGCCCAGTCCCACCTGCCTGGCCTGCGCCTACCTCTTACTCATCATTTGGGGGGAAGGAATCCACCCCTCCAGACTTTGCAGGTCCTGGTAGAAAGGAGAAAAACCAAGACACGCATATTTCTTCAGAAAAGAAAAAAATGTTCCGTGCCAGGAACCGCGTTCCCAGAATTTAAAGGAAGCATTGCCATGCTTCCCACAGCCCCCAGTCTGTGCCATTCTCAAGCTTATACGAGGGTTAATAGATGAAAAATGATGAAAACATGATGCAACGCAGATGGGAGGAGCTGGAGACACGTGACGATGAACTTACAAGGTTATACAGGTTTGCAGGTGGAGCCTGGTGACTTTGAATCATCCTAAAATA
Source organism: Larus michahellis (assembly GCF_964199755.1). NCBI lineage: Eukaryota > Metazoa > Chordata > Aves > Charadriiformes > Laridae > Larus > Larus michahellis. Next base: position 129,091,154 of record NC_133898.1, read on the forward strand.
TGTGCAAGCTTAAAACTGGCTCTTCTCCACCCTGTGGGACCACTCAGCATCATCACAACCCCCGACAGACGTGAGCTTAGAGGAGATGAAAGTAGAGCCCAGAAAAAACATGCACAGGAGAGGCAGAAAGAAGAAAGTCTGGAGACATTTGGGCAAGACACTTATAAAGGCTGCCAGGTTGGTAATCAGAGCGGATTTCAGATGGAATCAAGGCCTCTAATTACAACCTCTTCTTTTTTCGAAGTTTTCTATGAAACGCAACAAAATCTCATCCGGTTATGCTGCTGTAAGTGAAAATGCCACTGACTTGCATCGGTGCAAACCCAGAAAAACCGAGAAAGGCTGTTTGGATTTTTTTCTCACATGCACCTGTGTAGCTGCACCCTCAAAATGCATTATTTAAGAATTCAGAGAAACACAGTACTATTTAGTCATTTTTTTACAGAAAACAGTCAGGATGGCAGGTACCAACGGCCGGCGAGCACCCTGAAGGTTACTCGAATGGTCACTGATGAGCCTGGAACACAGTTTTTCGACAGCATAACGTCAGGCTCTGAAATCTGTTGCAGAGAGGAGTTAATTTTTAAAAAAGCGCGAAATCTATAGTCGACTCCCCTCTTCCTCCTGCCTCCGGCCCCAAGCCCCCCGAACCCTGGCTCTGGCGGTTATTCCGATCCCTGGAGTTTGATGCATGTTTGATTCACAGACTGCAGCACGTCTGCACCAGATGGCCCCGAGTTAATGAACACAAACTCATCACTTTTACTCACGAGGGAAATGCGCAGCTCAATCTGATTTGTACTCGACAACTAAAAATATTTTAGTATTTTTAGTGAGCATTTTACTGTTACAAAATGGCATTTGAGGAAAGCATTAAAAGAACACAGCCTACCCAACAAATGTACTTCCCCAGATGAAGAACGGCGCTGCCGCCTTTTCCCTTCCTCATCAGAGCTAAGTTAACGTATTCCCAAACCTTAAAACTGCAAGCAGCACATAAAGAAAGCTGTAAGAGCTGGGGCCTTCTCAAGGCACCATTAAGCCATTTGCAAAAAAGTCTCCTGAGTTTGCTGAAAGCAGGACTGGGCTCCGCGTTTGTTACCACAGCAGGTTTGAAAGGATACGGGTCATATTCTCGGCTAGTGTAAAACAAAGTGAACGCTTGGAAGCCACCAGGGCTGTGATTATTCGTACTGGCTAACGATCGGCCTGCATGGGGTCACTGTGATTTTTAGCACGTGGAGCGCACAAGATGTAACTGCATGAGAATATAAAACACATATAAAAACCAGCATTACACCGCCACGCTATATGAAAGATTTTTCCCCAAGGAACCAAGAGACATTTGTTGAAAGATGAAAACCAGATCCCCCAGTCTACAACCCAAAAATGGATTAATTGCTTCCCTTGGAGTCAACGGGCATAAAGTCATGATTGCAAACACATGGCAGGAGCCACATTCCCTGAATTGAAAGGAATCTTGATTTCACCTTTCACTCAAAAAGCTGCTGGCCATGCCAAAATTTTAATGTAATTTTAGCCTGGAACGTGACGTCCTTATTACTCTCTGTGAGTTTACGTGCTTGAGTATGATACACACCACAAGATCATAAGATGCAATTCTCGACAAAACCTTACAGTTATCTGAAAACTTGTTAGAGGCATTGCATCTTGATGTAAATACTGGATGCAGTTGGGTGTTTTGTTCACTCCATACAGTCTTTGCTGTTACTCTTCCACTACAGCCACGCATTCTCTACCCATAGTTTCAAGAGCGCAAGTAATAAACCAGATTTTAAAAACTGAGAAGAAAGTAATGTACTAACCATAACTCTTCGTGCCACTTTCTTCAAGAAGCAAGACCTGGTCATACAAGGCCAAGCCAGGTCACATAAGAACCGACTCCCGGATGCCATGGATAAACAGTCAGAGCCGGGCATCTGGGTCTCACAGCTGCCGAGGTCATGCCAGCAGGAGGCACCTGCCAAACCAACCTACCAGAGCCCAAACACATTTCCCATCCCCTCCGAAAGGAAGAGGCAGTGCCAGGAGGGAGTACGACTATCTAACGACTTATTTCTTACAGAATTAGAAGGCAAACACATCATGTGTGCAATGCCAGCTCCACAGCAGTATTCCCACAGAGCATGTGGACTGTCTGCTTGACAGCATATTTACCTCTCTAACTACAAATTTTCTCAGCTACACCCATCTCTATTATAAAGTTGCGATAAGTTATTGGTTACTGAATAGCAAAGTAGCAATACAACACCACCTCATACACAAATCAGTGCCAATGAAGATATTCTGACTGGCTGAGCTGATAAAAAAGAGAGGGGAAAGCCAGAGGATGCTGGGAGGCCATTGTGGTCTCCTAAACCATGGAAGAATTAGCCGAGGGAATCTCATCAATGCTCATCAATATCTAAAGGGTGGGTGTCAGGAGGATGGGGCCAGGCTCTTCTCAGTGGTGCCCAGCGACAGGACAAGGGCTAACGGGCACAAACTTGACCATGGGAAGTTCCATCTCAACACAAGGAGGAACTTCTTTGCTGTGAGGGTGGCAGAGCCCTGGCACAGGCTGCCCAGAGAGGTGGGGGAGTCTCCGTCTCTGGAGACATTCCAACCCCGCCTGGACGCGTTCCTGTGCCACCTGCTCTGGGTGACCCTGCTCTGGCCGGGGGTTGGACGGGATGATCTCCAGAGGGCCCTTCCAACCCCGGCCAGTCTGGGATTCTGTGAGGGAAACACCCATCTAGGTCCCATTCCTCACGGGATGCTGGGAAGAAATCCCTAACCGAGCTTTGCTTCCTGCTCTTTGTGCTGTCTCCGTCAACTTCCTTCCCTCCTGCAGCTCTCCACTAAAGCAGCTGTCTTCATTAGATCAGAAAGGAAATATTTGCTGTTTGCCATGAAAACTTCTCAAGGTAGGGATCACCTCCCGTCAGGTGATACAGAAGTGCCAGTGCAATGCGGCAGGAGATCCCATCTCACCAGCATCATCAAGGAATTAATGCAGGGATGATCCCCATCCCTGGGGAGCAATCTCACAGCCATCCCAAACCGGGCACTATGCGCAAATCCTCCCTCTCTCAGGATATCTCTGTCCATTCACGCACACATGAAAATCAAATCATTTTTTAATTGTTTTAATGTGAAACAAAAGCACGCACACAAACCTTGACAATCTTGACGGGTTCTGAGAAACAGAATTTGTTTTCTGACCTGCCCTACATGTCCACAAAGTATAATAGAAATGTTGGAGGGAGTCAAAATGCAGTTTAGAATGAAATACTAATTGCGGTTTTACCTCTCTAATCATTCCTGCTTCTGTGTATTACAATGTGCTTGAAGCTACAACCTGAACACGTCCTGCGTTTGGAAATCTTTCGTTCAGACTCCTCCAAGGATCCAAACGGCTCTAGCAAGTACGTCTTCATCTCATTAATCTCCCCTCCAATACAAACTTTCTGATGTGCAAGCTGTTCGCTCTCCCCGTCCTTTACAGCTGGGTATAAACAAGGGATGCGCGCGGGCTTTGATGGGGGAGCACGGGCCATCTATCACCCGCGACAAGCCACCACGGTGGGAAAGTCGTCGCTTCTTCCACCTGATGTTCCACACTGTGACTTTCAAAACAACGGGAAGAAACGTGCCTTCCTCTTCCACGCTGCAAGGGAAGACGCTGCTCTGATCAGGATTGCTTCTGGTTTGGTTCTGTGCGGCTAATTAACAAAGAAACCATTTAACTAGCCTGAACTTGGGAAGCCTACTGTTAACGCTGCCTTGCCCTGCAGCTGTAATGCCATTTTATTAGTGACGGTGCCAAAGGTGCCATGAAGTTACTCACACTTCATACGTCCTCATTTTAGCTCCTCACAGCTCTGCAGTGCTGTGCTGGCATCTGCAATCAGGAAATGACAGCACACGTTTTTAAGGCAGATTTGCTTATTCACCTTCTCATTCTTTCCTTACTCACACCCTTCTTTAAACGTAAGCCAAGGAAACAAATAATATTTCAGACTATGCCCATGCACCATTAAAAATAGGCATGCAGCACTTGCTATGCATAATTCATTCTTCCTGTATTTCCAGTCAAGACGTCTTCACTTTGCAAGTGTAAAGTGACAATTCTTGCAGATTTGGGAAATAATCTTTTACATCTGTTACAAGCTAGCAGACACCATTTGGCAAGTGTTAAAAACTACCATCTACGACCAGGGATACGGCGTTCTGTTTGGTTAGAAGCGTTCTTGAACTAAAAGTCTGCAGGGAAAAAAAAAAAAAAGATGACTTGAATGTTCTTTCCTTCTTACAGAAATATTCTAATTTTCCAGCCACTTATCTCTCTATTTCCTTTGTGTGTTATGTCTTCCTTATTCCTCACTCTTCTCCTTTTCACAGGCGTCATTTCACTGGATCATCTTATTTGGCAAATATTAGGGGGTTTTACATTTTTTTTTCTCTTTAATGCTGACACTTCGGCCATCTTTATCACGCCAGACTCAGAATAAGCTTCAATTCCCATCCTGCTCAGGCCTCTTGCGCCCTGTTCACGTACCCCGACTCCCGGGGGCCTCTCCCCGTCTACCTTCACTCTCCTTCCCACCAGCCCGCTCCGTTCCATCAGCCCAGTTCAGCCTCAACCCCTGCCTTCGTTTCCCGTCTACTTCATTTAACTCTCTACTTTTAAGTCGTGTTAGTCTGGCAGCAGAAGCGGGAGGAGTAACGCTGTCATAACAAAGAGAGGGAGAGCTTGTAGGGCCACTTTACCAAGTGATTTAGCAGGGCGAGGAGCACCTTGCCACATACTAATGCCGTTTTAATAACGCTGCCCAAACGCCCCGGTGGCTGTGCTAACAGCGAGCGGGCTCTGAATGAGCTGGGAATGCGATTTGCGTGCACATGAGGAGTTCAGATAATGGGTGAACGCACGTTGCCACCAAGTTTGCCATAAGCAGTAACATCACTGAGACTCAATTCTTTTCTCCACGTTTCATTTAGATGTTTTCTCCTACTGCAATACCATCCTTTACTCTCTACACTTAAACGCACTCCATTTGCATTCCAGCCCTTCATTTAAAGAAAGAATACAACTGATGCTATCTGTATGGCTAAATAAAGCGATATATATTTAATTAAAATGATGCTGATGCAGCAGCTAGGTTCACGATTCGTCGCTGCTTTTGCACCCGCTCGCAAAGATGGTCAGCAAAAAAAACGGCTCCAAAAAAGAGCTTGAGGGACCAGATCTTGTCGCCTCGCCTGAAATTGCAAATCTCCTTGAGCATCTCCGGTGCATCCTCTTGGGACTTCACCCTGGAAAAGAGCTCTGCCCTGTGCCGGGGCTTGAAGGGGCTGCCCTGGGGGTGTCCTCGGGAGCACGCACCGACCCAGGGGCTCGGGATCAGATCCCGGGTCCTCAGCACCCCGACACGAGGAAGAATTCGCTTTTACTGGTATCGTACTGGCAAAAATACATACAGGCAGAGTAATACGCAAACAGTCCCTAACAAGTCGTCTTTACTGCGTGAAGGGGAGGAAAACAAGCTTCTAAGTTTTGTTTCAAGTTTCAGAGGTGAGACCCTACATATCAATTTTTTTTAAATCATTAACAAAACAATGGTGGGGGGGAACCACTGCCAGCGTGTCCTTTTTCAGGCAGTATTTGAGCAGCGTTAGAAATGCGAGATGAACCATATTGATTTTTCTATTTGTGGCTTTGATGGGAATTTAATTGAAAAGCTCGGTAACTCGGGTTTTGAAGCTTGTTTGCACAAGCTTCAAAATTGTGGAAAAAGAACAAAAAAGAACAAAAAAAAAACCAAAGGATTTTTTTTCTGGTCGGCCGGAAGAGGCGGTGACGAGACCTGCTACAGATTTTACATTCTCATCTCCCGGAGTTTGAAATCACATGCACTTTATTCATTGCCTATAGACAGACATCGCGTTTTGTCAGTACAGCTCATCATGAAAGCCAGGCTGCTGGCAATTAATTTTTCTTCTGTTACTTTCCTCCTTTTTATATGATTAGCAACGGTCAGAAGGATTTCCATCAGGATCACTTCAATAAACCGAAAAAGGAGGTAACACCCTGGCCCTCTCCTTTATGGTCAATTAGCTTAATATGAAAAACCCGATAATTCGGAAGTTGTTCCGCGCGCACATCTTGGGTTCAAATATCCCTTATTGCTTCTAGATCAAAAAATGCAACGGAAAAGCCTGAAGAAGCAAGGAGTAAGTGACAGGGTGGAATGGCAGGCGGAGACACGCAGGTATCTTTTTAGCCGCTAATAGGTAAGAGTGACAGTTTTTCCTCTACCTATTTTTTAGGGAAAAATACCTGCAAGAGGCTTTGGTGGTGTCACTGTATTAACTTGCCAGGGTGTAAAATGTTCCTTTCATTTAGTTCTGGCCCGGAATGTGAGTTTTTCCCAAACTTTACCCAACTTTTCCCCTCAGCTGCAGCCCTCATCATAGCAAGGCTGATGACGGTAATGTGTTCGCCCAGAATTAGAGCCCAAGCTCAATTAAGACTCGAGCGAGGGGATAATACATAAACTTTATTTACCGGTATTTCCACAGATTTGTGTTTTCTCACCTGGAATTATTTTCAGTTTAGGAGGACAGTTAAATATTCACTTTTATCTGCAAAGTCGCAAAGAAAACTGGATGTGTTTATGCCTTTCTCCCGGTAATACAGCAACACCAGCCAGCACCGGGAGACCTGATCTTACAGCTTCCCCGTGCAAAGGAGAAGAGGGTTGTTTAGTGACGGAGCTGAGGAGGATCCTTAACAAAATGAGTATATTTTAATCTGACGGTAACATCCTATTTGCCCAAGTGCTCTCAACTTTCAAGCAAGCTACTGGCTAACCGCTAGACGCTCGTTACATGGAAATGACATTAATTAAACAGACGAGAGGTGTCAGTCAGATGCACCGTTTTTCCATATTTGTGTCAAAATTCTAAGTTATGCACAATATAATATCACGTAGCTCACAGCCTAATCGAGTGGCACATGCAAACCTAATTGCATTACAGTGCGGTATGATGATATGAGTAAAGCCACCACATGACAAGTTGTCCCAGGATGATAGTAACTGTCCCACATTATATTATTTTGGGAATAATAAACATTATATGTAGGAAAACACTAAGCCAAAATAAGCTTGGTCATCCCACAGAGCTTGTGACAGATGGCAATTCCAGCTCTATAATCAAAGCAATAATTAACCTAGTAGTTTGAAAAAAAAAAAAAAAAATAAAATCGAGACACATTTGCAATCTAGTTCTCGACATCAGGGAGATGCTGCAACATTCAGCAGTGTTTTCAGGCACACCGATCACCTGAATTAAATATGGTTACTCACAGGAACCCTCTGGTCCTGCAGAAGACACCGCAGATCACCACTATCTAGTACTTATTTGAAATGCTGACGTCTTTGGCAAAATGGAGCCTGAAAGTGGCACTGAGGATCTGTTCAAAAGACCTAAACCCCTATTGCATCCATTCACACACTATTTGGCCAGTTTAGAATCACAGAATCTTCGTGGTTGGAAAGGACCTTTGAGATCATCGAGTCCAACCAAACAACCTACAGTCTCTGTCACTAGAGCATGCCCTGAAGTGCCACATCTAGACGTTTCTTAAACACCTCCAGGGATGGTGACTCAACCCCCTCCCTGGGCAGGCTGTTCCAGTGCCTGACCACGCTTTCAGTAAAGTAATTCCTCCTAACATCTAACCTAAACCTCCCCTGCCGCAGCTTCAGACCATTTCCTCTGGTCCTGTCATTATTCCCCTGGGAGAAGAGGCCAACCCCCACCTCTCTGCACCCTCCTTTCAGGGAGTTGTAGAGGGCAATGAGGTCTCCCCTCAGCCTCCTCTTCTCCAAGCTAAACATGCCCAGCTCCCTCAGCCTCTCCTCATATGCCCTGGTCTCCAGACCCCTCACCAGCCTGGTAGCTCTCCTCTGGACACGCTCCAGCACCTCAATGTCCCTCTTGTACAGAGGGGCCCAGACCTGAACACAGTACTCGAGGTGAGGCCATGAATATAGCTCTTTTTATTCTATTCATTCAGCATCTGGGAAGAAGCTAATTTCAGTATTTTACCTGCTTGTGATCTGTCCTCACTCTAAATTCACTGGTGGAAACAAACTCTAAATTTATCATTTATTGGTGATTGGCTGATCAGGACATAGTGTCACTTCTGCCTGACAACCAAAATACCTGCACTTTAAAATCAGGACTTTCAGTTTAGGTTACCACATATAATTTGCAAGAATCTTTTCACACTCATTTTTATTAACTTCTTATTTATTGCCCAAGACCACGTATTAGTTATCAAGACCTAAATGAAATTATCTGCATGAGATGTCTCTCCAAATTTTAGGGGTGTCTCTACCTCATCTTTTATCAGATTCCACTTTTATGATCTTAAATGGCAGACAGGAATGGTAAAAACAAAAGAAATAAATATACGTGTGTGTGTGTATGTATATATAAAACATAAATAATCTAAAATACAGATTCAAAGTCATAATCAGCAAAGAGAAGAAGTCATCTCACACCGTGATTATTGCGTCGAAAGAGATGTGTTGAGCTTTCTCTGTTCATAGAATCACAGAATGGTTTGGGTCAGAAGGGACCTTAAAGATCATCCAGTTCCACCCCCCTGCCCTGGGCAGGGACACCTCCCACCAGACCAGGTTGCTCCAAGCCCCAGCCAACCTGGCCTTGAACCCCTCCAGGGATGGGGCAGCCACAGCTTCTCTGGGCAACCTGGGCCAGGGGCTCACCACCCTCACACCAAAGAATTTCTTGCTCAGATCTCATCTCAATCTCCCCTCTTTCAGTTTAAGACCATCCCCCCTCGTCCCATGGCTCCCCTCCCTGCTCCAGAGTCCCTCCCCAGCTTTCCTGGAGCCCCTTTAGGGACTGGCAGGGGCTGGAAGGTCTCCGCGGAGCCTTCTCTTCTCCAGGCTGAACCCCCCCAGCTCTCTCAGCCTGTCCTCACAGCAGGGGGGCTCCAGCCCTCTGATCATCTGTGGTCAGATGATCACCTACCTTTTTATAGGTAACTTTAGGTAAAGTTGAAGTATTGTATGATGATGGTGACAACCAGGCATTTGCAATTTGACTGGCTGTCAGCGTATGACTCCAGGAAACTTAGCTTTCTACCACCACCAGAGTACTCGCTGGCCATAGAACTTGCTTATTTTCCGTATATCACGTCTTGTTGGCACATCGGCCTTTGCAACTTGTGACATTACACAAACTGCTGTGAATACTGGGACACACAAAACAGGTGTACCGTAGGGTGCAGGAAATTGAATATTGCTGAACTAAATAATGGTTCCCCCAACGAATCTATAAATTCATAAAGACAAGGCACGGGATGCAGTATGGCTTAATGCAGCTCTTCTAAAATAGGGACAAATTGAGGATAAATTAGTTCATAAAATAGTAGCACTTTGCACTGACAGGGCCACAGGCTGGAAGACCTCCTCCTGTGTTATCGAATTCTATTTCCTGCCATTCAAACTCACATACATCCTTTCGTGAACTTTGCAATCACTGTCCCGTAAATCGTCAGATTTCTTACCCGCTCTATTCTGTTTGGGCAGCTGTTTCTGAACCCAGCTGCTCTAATGATTAGAAAACATCTGATTTCCAAACCTAAATGTAAAGGTGGCCAATTTATACCCACCTGGATTTGTGCTAACATTGTTCTTTACCTTAAACAGCTTTTTCCTCCCTCCCCGATATTTACTCTTTTCCTATTTCTAGTAAGAGAAAAACAAAATTCTTGGTTTGCTCAGCTTGTTTGCTAGGTAACAAACCCCGGTCTTTTCTTGTTTGATGCTTCCATGTTCCCTGACCATCCCAGTAAGACTTTTCTGCATCTGTCCTGGATGAGTGACCAGAGTTGTACACAATACCGCAGAGGGGACTGAACTAATGTCTTCCGCGTTATCATTTCAGCTCCAATTCCCCATTTCTGCAGAAAAGAACGTGGCGCATGGATCCCAGATCTACCCCCCACCCCGAGCCTCCCTGCTGCCTCACAGCGTCACCCAGGAGTGTCCCCAGGTCCTACCCCTTCTCACTGCTTGGAGCATCTGAAAATCTCCAACCACCAAAGAGAAGGTTATGGCACTGGTTTTGCTAAATATTTCCATCAGTTTTCTCGACAGGCAAAATGACACCCGTCTAAGTGAAGTGCATTATTTAAAACAACCGTGGAGAAGAGCGTTGCATGATTTCACCGCGATCAAAGGCAATGGTATAAGTCCTTCTCATTCACAGAAGTAATTCGTGATGTGGAAGGGCTTCATTCATACCGGAAAACGGAGAGTGCTGAATCATTCATTACTCATTGTGCGGTCCACAGGCCAGGCGGTGCAGCTGGGCTCACGGCCAAGCAACCAGACTCTCCTACTCCCAACGGTCTGGTCACACTGAAACTGCCTCTTGGGAACTGTCCTTCACCTTGTCACCCTCACATCTCTCATGGGCCTTGCTTTGGAGATTGTTAGTGAGACAAGGCTAAAACCACGCCAGCGACCACGCTAACAACTGAGGAGTGTGCACAGTCGCAGGGCAGCGCTTGGACGCAGGCCATAACCATGTTTCCCACACCAGCATCAGCGTAGCTTTCACATGCACCTGTAATGGAGAACAAAAGAACCCAAGGAGAGAGCCCAAGCAGGTTGTTTAACTGTAGTTCACTCCACGACCCTGGACAAACCTACAGCAGAGGTGTCTGCTAGTAACCAGAAAATTGGATTTAGTCGCCTCAATACAGATACTTTGCTTTGATTTCCAGCTGCTGATCCAGAAGTGTGCAAGGCTCCTGCAGGTCCTTTGACCTATCCTCCTTGGTCCTTTGCTCTCGTGAGACCTCACCTGGAGTACTGTGTCAGACTCTGGAGCCCTCAGCATAAGAAGGACATGGAACTGTTGGAGCGGGTCCAGAGCAGGCCACGAAGATGACCAGGGGGCTGGAGCCCCTCTGCTGGGAGGACACGCTGAAGAGAGCTGGGGGGATTCAGCCTGGAGAAGAGAAGGCTCCGGGGAGACCTTCCAGCCCCTTCCAATCCCTAAAGGGGCTCCAGGAAATCTCGGGGGAGACTCTGGATCAGGGAGGAGAGCCATAGGACGAGAGGGAATGGCTTTAAACTAAAAGAAGGAAGATTTATACTAGACACAAGGAAGAAATTTTTACACTGAGGGTGGTGAAACCCTGGCCCAGGTTGCCCAGAGAGGTGGTGGCTGCCCCATCCCTGGAAACCTTCAGGGTCAGGTTGGACGGGGCTCTGAGCAACTTGGTCTAGCTGAAGATGTCCCTGCTCATTGCAGGGGGGTTGGACTAGATGGCCTTTAAAGGTCCCTTCCAACCCAAACTATTCTATGATTCTATCTAACAGCCCCATACGAATGTCTCAGATATCCTGAAGCATCTCAAATTGTACCAGGTGCTAAGTTAGGCCACCAAATTTTTACTCTAACATCTACTACAGAATTACCAGGCCACTGAACCCTTGCGTTCACGTTTCAGGAACTGATGTAGGCCATCCAGAATGGCTCAGCCAGCCCCGAGCACAGGCACTTACTGTATTTTTGTACAGAAAAAAAAAGGGTTTGGGGGTTTCGCTTTGAGGCGGCACAAACTCAGCCCAAAGAGGGAATATTACAGGAGGAGGCAGAACCAGCCACGCAGAAGGAAAGCCTGCAGGAAGGTTAGGGCTGTGACGTTAACAATAAAGACTTCACCAAAGGGGTAAAACTGGACTTTCTCCACTCCGTGCACAATGTTTCAAAACCATGGTAGAAACGGAACCTGCTTACCAGCATGGATATATTTTGTGCTTTTACGCACAGATACGGAATTATTTCATTTTTGTCTTTTCTACCGTGGGCAAATTCCAAAAGTTCAAGTTGAAATGGAAAAATATACATCGGCATTTTATTGCAGGTTGCATTTTTATATTGAACCAGCAGCATCAATAAACATTGCAGAGCTTTCCGAGGGGAAGATTTCGCAGGCCCTCCGTGCTCTACCTCATTACCTTTTCATTTTGTTTTGTTTGCTTCTTTCTGTCAGTATAAACATGACGCATTGTCAAGCGTACAGCGGGTCGGGTGATGACATTTTTTAATGTTCGCATAACAACCTGACCTCCTGCTCACATTCACTAAAAAGAAAATAAGGAAACCCCCTGTTTTAACTTTTAAATGCTAACTAGGTTCTATATTTGATTTGTTTTTCCTTCCCAGCAACACTAATTTCTAAATTGAACTGCTGACTCAATTAGCAAAATGTTGAAGTTGTTGAGACCTTGTGTAATATTATGTCCCATTAACAAAAAGGAAGCCAGTAGTGTTTTTATGCCAGTAACTAAATCCAGCACCAGCATTTTAATGGGCTATTTTAATTAAACAAATTAAATTAATGGTGGCTTCTGCAGAATGATGAATTACACTATTTAATATATCATTGCTACGTGCTAATCTCATTTTTAATATTATCTTCAAACACTGATCAATACATAGACATGTAAGTCGTAAACTGACTGATCTCAAGAAAAAAAAACCCCAACAACTGGTTCAAAAAAGACATTTAAAAATGTAAATATAACTACGTTCCATCTACAACCAAGATGTCATGGACTCTAACAATGATAAGAAAGAACCCTTTAGTATGCATGATACTAGTAGCAGTAGCATGAACTATATTTATTGAAGGGGTAGCCAAAAAAGCAAATGGAAGTTGAGAACATGCGCATGGTGCCACGCATGTTAAATGAAAGTCATGCTGGGCCTGAGGAACTTACAACAGTATATAACTTATAACCTGGATAAACCAGGCGTCTGCACAATCGCAAGTAGCCCTCGGCCTTTGGATTTTTGTCTTTTGTCTTATGCTCTTACTGATCGCACTCAGTTTCCTTACAGCAACATTTTAGGAAAAGATCGTAACCTTCTCCAAGTAACTGCTCAGGCCATCGCCCCTCTCCTGATGTGGCCTCTCCTACGAGCAGAACTCCCATTCCACCTCTCCAAAGCGGATCACGGGCTCTATGACCATTCAGGGACAAATACCGGAAAATGTGGGATGATCTTAGCTCCCAAAGAAATCACTTACAACTGAAGTTATGGCAACGACCGGCACCCTTATGGGGTACATAAACCAGGTGGGCTCTACGGTGCCCTCTGTAAGTGAGGGGCAGGACCCAGATAACTTTATCACTGTTTAGAGAGATCTCACTGTTTTTTCCAGGTACTTTTAGAGGGCCAGTGTAGGATTTAGCTACCCAATGAGACCTCTAGACAGCTCAGGGGATTCAAGGCAGATGCTTAGTCAGTTTAAAGGCTACGAAGCTTGTCTACTCTTAGACAAAAAGAAAAAAGAAAAAAAAATTGTTTATAAGGACAACTATTAATAATAAATAGAAATGAAATGTCCTTAAAGATGGGAGACTAGGATGAGATTTCCGTGCAACTGGAAGAGGCTCCACACAACAGATGGGAACAGGAGCAAAACTAAGGGTAGAAGAGGCAACCAAGCAGCACTTTAACATTGGGAGATAACCACAGATCCTAAGGAGCCTGGTAAAAGCTCTTCCTCTTCTTTTGGTGTAATTTTCTGTGATTTTTTTTTTCTAATAATACCTCATTTATGTTATTTTAGAACACCATCAGAGAACCACACACAACAGACTACAACTGAGTTCTAGAGAACATTATCATGCCATTGACAGCTACTGAAAACCAACTGAGGGGATCTGAGATCTGGAACGCTGATAAAGACTGAAGGAAAGATTAAATAGGATTAAATGGGAATAAGTGACAAAATGGAAAAGATGCAAGGTACAGACACAGCGGGATAATACAACCATAGCACTTGTGTTGTATATACTTTGTATACAAAGTATAGCAGGCATGCCTGAAGATGCAAAATGTTGTTCACGCAAGAGGAAACACTTGGCTTTAGCTTCCTGAAATTCCAAGCATTAAAGAAAATGTAACCAAAAAAAGAAAAGATTTTTCAAAGAAAAGAAGCACGGATGTGCAAAGGATTTGTTCATCTACTTTAAAAACGAGAAATCTTTAAAAAAGACTTTTCAGAGTTCTCTAAAGTTCATCCAACACTAAATTCACCTCACCAAGCCAGGAGCTGTCTCTCCGAAGACATGTCAAAGCCCAGTATCATCCATGAACTCAGAGCCCACACACTGGCACATGACGCACATCCTTCATTAGACCAGATCCGGGAAACAGGAGCGATACCAGTCTCTGACAACCTTTCCTCTCACATTTGCCAAGTTCATATTAATTATACTAGAGAATCCGAGCTCCTGCAGGCTTAGTCTATCACGTACAACCTGCTCTAAAATAAATACATCTTTCTAATGGTATAATGTGATAACGTTGATTCTGAACGCAGGATGTTTCATAGCAGCAATGTCCCACGGTAAGCAGTGGCACACGGGCCACGACGTTGCAATGGGAAGGACAACCCTCATGGGTTTTCCGCTGAGAAAGACAAACCGTATTCTGATTCCAGTACATAAAGAATTTTTTAAAAATGAAGAAGTGGGCTCTGTATTTTATTCAATTCACTGTAGCTGAACTGAGCCAGCTCAGAACCCCAGAGTTTATACCTGGGGGAACGGAAGAGTGAAGAATCCACAGATGATATGGCAGGATGCTAATTCAGGCCTTTTAATGAATTCAGAGCCAGAACAAATCAAAGAACTGTGCTTAAAATAAAAAAAAAAACAACAAACAACAACAAGCTACAGGTGTAGACTGTGAACTGGCATTATCCTCTCTTGTTTAAAAAATGACGTGGTAATTCTAATGACAAACTGTGTTATAAATAGACACTCAATTACAATATCTTAGGTCTGGCATCTGCATTTTCACCAACTGAGAGGCAGAAGCTGAGGACCGTTGGCTGCAAAATTGGAGACCTAAACAAGACAAAAGGAAGCATGGAGTAAAGTTCAACCAAACCCACAATCTGCTGTTCTTCATACCCTCCACTTGACTATTGTCCTTCAGCCACTTCACGCTGGAGGAGACACCAAATGCCCCTGGCCCTGGATGCCCCAGCAGCTGCCGTCCATGGGAGCGACCTACTCTTGGGGCACGCTCTATGAATGCATCCAGCCCACTGGCCGATGCAAGCGGCCATCGTGCACCCAAATCTGGCCACTTTGGGCTTTTTCTTCCTCCTCTCCCCACCCGGTCCGTGGGTCCGCTGGCTACAGCAGCTACCATAGAAACCAAAGTGCTGCTCTGCAGCACACGGAGCAGATGTCACGCGAAGGAAGATGAATGCGATGCGGTGAGGGGGGGTGGATGCAAGAGGAGGAGGAGGAGGGAAAGCAGCATCACACGTTCAGAATTAAATGTTCCCACCAGAGGGAGTGAGTCATTTTTGAAGTATGTGCAAAGCTGCAATATTTTTTTTCCTACGCTCTCAATGCGCATCCGCAAACACGGACATACAAATAAATGTGCTTTCATCTCTTTCGCACAGGTGCTCGAGTCGCCCGTGCTCCGCTCTCTAATGAAAGCTGTGATTTTCTCCTGACGCTAAATTAATGCCTGACCTAAAACAACGATCTGAGCCAGAACTGTGCTGTCATTTCAAAAATGCCCAGTAAAGCTTTTTCCCTTCCTCTCCTTCCAGAAAAGTGCAGAAATATGACACTGTATGAAGTCAATATATATTAGACAAGCATTTTACGGCAAAAAGTCACTCCGTTTGACTAAAAAGCCATAATTCAGACCCGCATTGCGTTTTAACTCAAAGCGAAAAATAGTAACAACCAGTCCGGAGCAGTGTGTGATTTCCTCTGATCTTACCATTCAAAATTATTATCTTTGCCTCAAGTTCTGTCGGTTTTTCTACTTTTAATTTGCAAAAGGCCATTCCTGATATTATTTTCCCAATACAAGCATTATTCCCCCTCTTTCTTCTCTCAGTATGTCTTGTACATATCTAATGCACCGTGCCCAATGTATCTTACTGATATATTTGTTGAAATATCTTGCAATGAAATTAGGGGAAGAAAAAGTCACATTCTTTCTATTTGCAAAATGAGAATTAGATCCCATCGATTCCTGTGGTCTCTGTCCAGTGTCAAGCACTGAGCGTGACGACTGTGAAGAGCTCGTTCTGGAAGGTGCTGAGGGCTCATGATTTCCGTCGGTATCGATGCAATTGAAGACGCTCAGCAAATTCAAGATGCAAAGCCATGAACGCTCGGAGCCTTCAACATCTCTGCACCTGCAAGTGGACCTGCACACACCCAACATCAGCCCCTGTGGACACCAATGAAGATTTCCACTCCAAGATGGAAGAAATTGTTTACGCTGAGGGTGGTGAAACCCTGGCCCAGGTTAGCCAGAGAGGTGGTAGATCCCCCATCCCTGGAAACGTTCCAGGTCAGGTTGGACGGGGCTTTGAGTAACCTGGTCTAGTTGAAGATGTCCCTGCTCATGGCAGGGGGTTGGACTAAATGCGTTTTCACAGAACGGAATCTTGGAATGTGTTGGGTTGGAAGGGGCCTTTAAAGGTCATCTAGTCCAACCCGCCTGCAGGGGGTCCCCTGCAGGGACCCTTAAAGGTCCCTTCCCACTCAAACCACTCTATGATTCCATGACAATTTTCAAATAAACGAGATGGAATACTTGCCAAGCCCTCCTTCACCTGGACTATGTGATGAATTCACAATTACACACAGCAACAGCAGGAGAAAATGATGCCTAAAAAATGTTGTCTGCTTCTGTAGACCATATCTATTTAAATGATGGGCCATCATATACAAGCTCCCCTCCCAAAACTCACTTGGTAAGTAATGTTCATACAGGTAACGCACATCTTCCTCCTTCTTGTAGCAAAATCTAAAAAAACCACAGGATCCCCTGTGGTCATAACTGACAAACACCACCAGGATATAGGATAATTCTGCTTTATCTGGTGCATATAACAGTGTTCTGGGGTTTACACAAACGTGGACAAACAACTTAAGGACGCTCAAATGACAAGCAACCTGGTGGTTTGTGTTGCACACAAAGGAAAACAAGCTCCTGCATTTCATGCCATTGCAGAAGTGCTGCGAGGCCACTAGAGGGCAATGAAACAAATCAGGTTCTCCTGCAGCCCCGTTACATCCCCTAATTTCGCGCTGAAGGTTTCTCCTATAATAATGTATCATGGGATAATGGGGAAATTTATTTCCTACGATTGTTGGCACATAAAATAGCAACCACGTATATATAATGGCAAGAAAAATAATCACCCAAGATATAATTAGCTGATTGAGATAAAAATAAAAAATATTACAGAAAGGAAAACAAGGGGGATGACATTAAAAGCTCACGCTCGTGTGCGTATGTGGAGAAGGAGGAAGGCTGCTGCAATCCTTCACTGCGATTTTCTGACTCTTCCTTTTCCAGAATTTTTCCAGGGGTATTTTAAGCTTCACAACACCACATTTTGGGCTGAAAGTTGTCATCAAATTATGTTTGACGGAGGCAATTAATTTTCCAAATTTTCTAGGAAAACTGTTCAGACATTTGTGAGTTATTACTGGGGAAAATGTCGTATTTTCTCTATTAAAAACAAACAAACAAACAAACAAAAACAAACAAACGCCAAACCTGGGACATGTTCTTTAAGGAATGCAAAAACTGATCCTTGAAGTTTGCAGTTGGGAGTCCTTCAGCTTGAAGAACTGGCTAATAAGCCCCAAGTTGCCTAGTTTCTCAACTTTTTAGGAAAATGTGGTTTTCACACACTGAGTGGACGGTTAGTATTGAATAGTGTAAAAGGGGGAACAAGCACCGGTTTCCTGCAGCACTTCAAAAGGGACAAGTAAGACAACATGCGCAACACTCTGCCAATTTGTACTTGGTTAAAAACAAAACAAACAAAAAAATGAAGCGACATTCAAATGATAAGGCATATAATTAGTGCCAATCAACATGCTTTTTGCAGAAAACAGGTCACATACAAACCCAACATCTGTCTTTGATGAGATTACAAGTTTAGCTGACAAAGGAAACTTTGTAGATACAATACAGTTAACATTTCATGGTTGATTTAGTACCATATAACTATTTCAAATTAAAAAAAAAAAAGTGCTACATGGTATCAATAAAGTAAATTATAATTGGATTAAGATGGACTTTCACCAGAATTGTTATGAAGTGCATTGATTAAGCCTTAGAAATAATTATAAAATTAGTGCTGGTTAAGACTGGAAGATCACATGAAGGTCAGAGTTACAGCAAATGCTGAAATTGCTGGGGCACTTGCGCTGCAGAATTGAGATCACTGTAACGCAGTTAAATCCCAAATTCTATTTCTAGGAAAGTCAAATCCAAAATTTTACTTCTAGGAACAAATAATGAAGGCCACATCTACAGAAACAGCGTATAAACAGCAACTTGTCCTGAGAGGTAATTTGACCTTTATTTACATCATTGATTAAGTTCATTCTGAGTTATTATTGAGTTCTGGTATCCATGTTTTAAAAGACAAAAGAAAGCTGATTTTAGAAGAAACTTCAAGGAAGTTCAAAAGTAAATTAAACAATCTTTTCGGTGAAAGTCACTGATATGAGAATATTGGTGTGTAAAGCTATGATTTTGCTATGATACGGACTATACACATTGCCTGATGAAAAATAATTATAATTCTGATTATAATTATAATAGAATAATACCATCTATTCTTCTGAATAGATTGTGGAACCATGGCTTCCACTGTCAGTCTCCAGCTCTTACAAATATATACCTTCACCTAGTTTAAGCTTCTGGCTATAGGTCTTCATTATAGAATCACAGAATGGTTTGGGTGGGAAGGAACCTTAAAGAACATCTAGTTCCAGCCCCCCTGCCCTGGGCAGGGACACCTCCCACCAGACCAGGTTGCTCCAAGCCCCGGCCAACCTGGCCTTGAACCCCTCCAGGGATGGGGCAGCCACAGCTTCTCTGGGCAACCTGGGCCGGGGCTCACCCCCCTCACACCAAAGAATTTCTTCCCAATATCTCATCTCAATCTCCCCTCTTCCAGTGTAAAACCCTTCCCCCTCGTCCCACGGCTCCCCTCCCTGCTCCAGAGTCCCTCCCCAGCTTTCCTGGAGCCCCTTGAGGGACTGGCAGGGGCTGGAAGGTCTCCGCGGAGCCTTCTCTTCTCCAGGCTGAACCCCCCCAGCTCTCTCAGCCTGTCCTCCCAGCAGAGGGGCTCCAGCCCTCCCAGCATCTCCGGGGCCTCCTCTGGCCCCGCTCCAACAGCTCCGTGTCTCTCCTGTGCCGAGGCCCCAGCGCTGGAGGCAGCACTGCAGGGGGGTCTCCCCCGAGCGCAGCAGAGGGGCAGAATCCCCCCCTCGCCCTGCTGCCCACGCTGCTGGGGATGCAGCCCAGGCTGTGGGGGGTTTCTGGGCTGCCAGCGCACGGTGCCGGCTCCTGTGGAGCTTCTCACCCACCAAAACCCCCAAGTCCTTCTCCTCAGGACTGCTCTCCAGCCATTCTCCACCCAGCCTGAATTTGTGCTGGGGATTGCCCCGACCCAGGTGCAGGACCTTGCACTTGGCCTGGTTGAACTTCATGAATACCTTCATTATGCCTTTCCCTACTCGCTTCAAAATGCCTTTATGTGTGAATAAGTTTTTCTTCTGTGAACACCTTAAATACAGTTCCTTTAAAAATTGAAAAAGACATGGTTTAACTGAGTACCTAAAAATAACCAAAGCAAAGGGAAAGGAACAGCCAGAATGGAAATAGATGACCCTCAGTAAGCCATAGGAAGCTGGTTGCCTGGGGAAAGGTCAGAACCAAGAACCACAGAGCAAAACGTCCTGGGGGCCAGGAGCACTGCGTCACTGGAGATGATTTCTCACTCTTTGAGGACACTTTCTCTAGTGGCCCAGGAGACCACACACCTACATGGTCCTGTAGCAGAAGGTATCTTTAGGATGCTTTAGGCAGCAGGAAGACAGAATATACTTTTTCCATCTTGATATGCTGGGTATTTAGATTTACTTTTAAATCCTGTGACTAAATGGCATACAGTAAAGGTCAACTAGAAAAAAATAGAGGTTTGTCTGTAAGGATAAAAATAAGATAAGATTTTTCCAAAAGGTAGGCCTGAGGAAGAAAGTGGAAAATTTGAAGACTGGGGAAAATGTGGAACTAGGAAGAAAGGGATGTGGTGCACGGTCAAATGATAGAAGATCCCAGAAAGCAAAAGAGCCAACAATGTGGAGAGGAAAGAAATGACAAATAAAGGCTGAAACAAACTTGCAGTGGGAAAATGAAGTGAGAAAGGCAGAAGAACTGATTTTTCTACATCAGCTCAATGGGGAGCTGTAACATGGGCTTTGCTCGATCTTGCCTGTCAGCACTGGATGGTGTGAACACAGACATCATCTACTGGTACCTCACCAGTTCGGCTCGTAAGCCCTGCAGTATAAGATGACAAAACTACTAGCTACAGCAGCACTGAATAAAATCAGTCTAAGTCATAAAAGCAGAGATTCCTGAACTCAAATTTTGTAAAATGGGACTGAACTCAGGCAAATCCCATCCCTCCAAGTCCTCGTACACACTCAGATACCTAGGGATAGCAGCGTCTGCCCAGCGTGTTTCCTCCTTTTGTGTTTCACAGCAGCTCTTAAAAAATATCTCTATATATTCCTATACGCCTGTGTACAAATATATACAGGCTTAAGCCCATCGATACACCAATGAGAAAATACTTACTTTATTATCTGTTGTAACTCCACGCTTTCTTGGGAATGTATTAACACAAAGAGAAATGTCCTGACTTTTCCTAGCTGGGTCGGTTTCAATGTCGGGAACGCTACAAAGCTCTAGCACCAGGCTGATAATACAGTTGATGGTATTGCCCATCAACCAAAAAGCCCATTCTGCTCTCCTCCTACAATCTAGCTCTTATTGAAATCAGTAAACATCCTGGATCTAAAAGAAAAAGGGATTAGTCTACAAGCCATCTGCAGGAGTCAATAAAGGAGAAGTTCTTGATGCAAAAAGATCACAAGATCAAAACAGACATGACAATGTTGCTTGCTAAAGCATGCTCTGATTTTTCTTTCCAGGAAGTATTGACTTGTTTTCCCAAAAGCTGAGAGCTATATTTGACTGAGTGGCATACTTCAAACAGAAAATAATACACAGAATTCTCCGACAATTCATTGGGGGAAAAAAGGCTGAAATTAAAGAAACTCCTGGGCCAGATTTCTATCTCAATCGCATTACTGGAAATCCATAGTAATTCCATTGAATCTGATGGTGTTATTCTGGATTTGCAGCTGTGCAGCTCATCTGCATTTAGTCCTGCAAAAAAAACCTTGGGAGGTATTTAAGCAAACGTTAGCATCAGTTAGAAAGCAACCTCATCGGGGTATGACAATTGTCGCTACATGCCATACTACATCTGGTTATCAAATTGTTTGAACCCCAGCGCTTCAGCGGACGCTCCTATGTCCATATTTAGATACCCAAGCAGCACATTTTGTAAATGTTGAGTATCTGTTGTTTCCATGTGTGAGCTTTGTGGAGCTCAGAACTTTTTGAAGTGCCATTATGTTCTTCCATCTGACTTGAAAAGCCCTGTTTCAGATAAATTTTTGGCTTTCTGTTTTAGAGTTGGATAACCAGTGGAAAAATGTTCTATGAGTTCTTACTTGAATTCTTAATTAAATTCATTCTGGCTCAGGCACACTTTTGTCACTGAGAAAACCTGAGGTTTGAATAGCGTTCGTTGGATCCCACAGCTTTGCACTAAGGACAAGCAAACTGTTTGGACAGCAGAAGTAATGCTCCCAGATTTCTCCGGGCTCATGAAAAATGCAAGTGTCTTTTTGTTTTTAAAAAAAAATGGCTTTTTGTTTCACTTTTTAATTTGTATGGAAACTATAAACCAGGCCAACCCCTCTTCCCCTCTCCAGATCAATGCAGAGAGTCCCACTACAAGCCTTATAGAATGGTTTGGGTTGGAAGAGACCTTAAAGATCATCTTGTTCCACCTTGTTATCTTTCACCTGGACATGGACGGACTCAAAGGCCAGAGCAGAATTGAGACACAACATTCTCAACACATCTCAAGACTCAACGCATCTTGAGATGCTTTCTCCATTTCTGTTTCCTGGATTTTTTTGCTTAAGTCAGTTTTACGGGCTACATTTAACCCAAAGACAACAAGATCTGACACAAAACAGCAACAGCTAACCATAATCATCCTTCTTTTGCCTTGACCTTCTTCTAGACTATTTTATCATGTTCTCCCCATAACTAATCTCCTAGTTAAACTAAGC
The DNA here is from genome assembly GCF_964199755.1 of Larus michahellis. Lineage (NCBI taxonomy): Eukaryota > Metazoa > Chordata > Aves > Charadriiformes > Laridae > Larus > Larus michahellis. The sequence continues at coordinate 129,113,518 of NC_133898.1, forward strand.
TCCTTGAGAGCTTCCTTAAGAGAAGGAACTATATCCTGTTCCCTGCAAATGACTGTGTACTCTTAAACCATCATTATTAACATCATTATCAAATTTATGCTCCTGACATTTAATATGCTTGTGAAACTTTTAGAGTGTTAGAACGGATGCATAATCAAGATTAGGAAATTCAAAAGCCTGAACCAGAAGCCCTTCAGAATGATCCTGGATGCCGCTGAACCATGTGGGAACACATTTACAGGCTGATGTGAAGGTACTTAGCTTCACGTGTTGGCATCACTACAGACTCCACTCTGTTGCCCTACCACCGGTATGACCTAGGACCCACAGGAGATCTGTGCCCAGCTGCAGTGGCTGCTGGAGGCCAGGTGAGATAGGGTAGGATGTCTCAAATGGCACTAGACTCTTGCAGGCAAGTCATCCTAGCCCTTTAAATCTGCATCCTCTGGATCAGCGTGGAGATCTGCCCTGAAGACTGAGAATTCATCTGCCAAAGTATATGAAAAGTTGATGTCTATACAAATTTAGGATGTTTTTACATTACTGACAAGCTGAACAGAGCGAGCAACAGAAAGCAGGAAATGTTTCATTTGCGAACCATTCCTGGAGTCAAGTCTATTTCATATTTACATTAGGGCAATTTCTAGTATTAGTTTAAATGTCCAATATAAGCCTTAGCTTGAAGCATTGGCTTCACATTCACAGTACAATAAAGCAAATGGCTTCTTTGCTGAACTCCATGACCTCCCAGATGAAAAAATCATTGTAAAATAGAAAGCATGGTTTTGTAATGTTGTTCAGAGTTCTAACTTCAAATGCCTGATTAGCTATATTTACAACAGTCAGAGGGCTAAGTGAAACACCCGGCCTTGGGTCAAATGAACAGCATATATGCAGAATCGAAAGCTAAAAACCATCTTGCCTTGTGCAGCATCGATAAAAGCAAGCAGCATGTGCTGTTGCTGCATCCAGGGAACAGAAATAGCATGCCATGGGTAACAGGCTGCACCCAGCAGAGGATGGTGGCACTTATCCTCTGCCCCAGCCAGTTCTAAGGTGTCCTCAGTCCTCCCGTGCTTTCCAGGGATGCTCGTTTCTGTTTTCACGTGGGTACATACATCCTGTACATTCCAGTGTTTTAGTATAAAGTCATCTTGGTGGTGATGTTACAACGTTTTTCTTCCCACAGCATGAGATGCAATTCTAAAGCACAGCAACGTAGGAAAATTTATTACGAAAGAAAAGTCAGATGAACAATAAGTATAATATCGTGCGAACTCTGAAGTTCTATGTTATGGCTGCAAAGACAACCGTAGCGTGGTGGCCATGTCTATTATAACAGAGTTCCCTATCAAAAAGGTGGAAAAAACAGACACAGCAGAGAACCATAAAACTTTCTAAACGCATCTTATAGATGCATTTCAACATAAATTCAACAAAGAAAGCACAAGTGGGTTGTTAATCAGTGTTGACAATAGGACAGGCCATCTCACAGACATATTTATTCTAAGAAACTCAGATACCAAAGTACCCTAAGTTCATGCCATTACAGTTTTTATCTTGCTGCCACTGTCATCAAGAAATGCAGCCAAGAGTCTGTGTTAGTTTTGAGCTACCCTTCTGCTGCAAGGTGACCAAATTTTCTCGGAGTGAAAAAGAAGTCAAATTTTCTACAATTTAAGGTAATATGAAATGAGTTAGCAACCATTCGCACAAAATCTCCTCATCCGTGGCTGAATGCAGCCTTCTCAGAGAGGGATGAACATAAAAGGGTATCTCTGTAGCACAGATGAGTGATTACAAAATAAATAATGGCTTAGCTTATCAGATTGGGTTTGCTTATTTTCATAAGAGCTACCACCATCAATCAGGAATCAAGTAGCTACTATTCACATCAGAGTGAAGCAAAGATAATTTGATACGTAAAGCTCTGCAATAGACATAATTTGAAGAGGAGTAAGCAGGTGTTATTTTTTTATCAACGCCATTGTATTGCTTTATTAACAACAACCTACTTTTTAAAAGAGCTATTTAACTTTTCGCAGCCAAAAAAACACGTGAAAAACTGTCTCCCCGCCAAAGCACATTCTAAACTCACACAGTAGGTTACATAAAACCGCAGCTGAATGTTGTAAATTCATTCCACGCGGCGTTTCTTCATGCAATTAAAAACTCAGGACTGTCAATCCTGTAGGTCTGTAAACAGCCTTTCCTCCGGCCTCGACAAACACAACCCCGACCACTTCATTTCCTTGCAGACTGCTGCTCCAAAGCCCATTGCACTGGCCAGGAAACTCCAGCTTTTAAATCCCTTTTCTACAATACCAGATATAAAGATTCTGGTTTTGCAGATGAGGGGTTTGCTGGTTTGTTCCCACATCATCCCCCAGCAAGCTTATGAGAGCTTCCCAGCATCCGTTAGGATGCAGAAGGGATGCAGAGATACTGCATCTTCTGCTGGCCACTCCTAATTCACTCTTTCCCTTATCCTGCAGAACGCATCCGTCCATCACGACCTGGTTTATACCTGGTGAGGTACACGCGTGAATTAGGGATCTGAACTTCCATTACAGTCACAAGAGATCAGTGTGTGCCTAAAATCAGCTGCCTAAATATAGGCATTTAGCAGTATTTGAGGTGCCCAGGGAATTTCAGATAATCCTGGCAGATACGATACGATCCCTAAGGGATCTTTGTGTGTTGCAGAGTGGCTGGTGGAGGTCGTCTGAGGTATGCCAGAGCCTCCCCAACAGCAGTAGGTGTGAGCAACTGAATCAGGCCCCAGGGATGTGTCTCATAGGTGAGCACACACTCCGTTTTGGGTCAATGTGAACTCCCGGGTCAGCAGACAGTTGGGTCCTTCCAGTAGAGTGTAACACTGCTCATGGAACCGCTTCTGCTTCACAAGGAAATAAGGGAGCTTCAGCCACTAGCCAGCAGTTGGTTTTCAGCTCTTGGCTATGACATGGTATCTGACTATCCCACCACAGAGGAGATCCATGCAAACTACCAAAGCCAATCTCAGTGTTAATTCACAGATATTTCAAAATTCAGTGTGTTCCTAGAACCTCCTGTGAGCAAGTTCAGGATGAGGAGTGCTATCATGTAACTGTAGCCACACTGAAAGTTGGCCACTGCAAATGAACGATAGCACTGTAAATCTACAACTGTGTAAATTAACATTCATCCCCATTCTTCCCACGATCATCCATGATCTATCATGTAACAAGCCGTTCGGGGCTTTAAAAGTTAAAAAAAATAACAAAACTAACCAAAAATCCCACCCCAAGCTCCCCAAGAAAACGCATCACTGGAAAAGCCATCAGAACAACAACAAAAAAACAAACAGAAGAACAAACAGAGAAAAATCAATGGTGCTTCAGGTTCAGATGCTCCAATACCCACATCTGTGAAACCAAACAGTATATTTGAACTTATCAGTTCAAGAATTCCCTTCTCAGATGCATGCAAGTACATATGCAATAAAGCACATGGGTAAAACTTTGTACAAATATATTAGAGTTACACCAATAGAGAATTTAGTCCAGCACAGCAATCCTTTGGTTGCTTGATTCAAAAAGAAAATTTAGACACTTGGTCAAATTCATGTTCTTCAGGCCAAGTCTCTTGTTAAATTAACAGAAAATGCTGTTTGACAAAATGCAAAGAAGAACGACTATCTGACCGATTCAAAGATAGTTCAGTCATTTACCTGAGCATCTTCCTCAGACCTTCACAGAAACGTATTTGCTACGACACAGGGTGATCCAGTCTCTCCTCTGAGAGAGACCGTACCCTTCAAGTGCTCCAGAAAGTTACCCACCGGCGGTTTTATATGTCCCGACATTTCCACAAAGAAACAGATTAACAGATTGGGCAATGGATTAGTTTCAATTGCCTGGATTTTTTATAATTATACTAAATTTTAATTTTTAAATTTAATCTCTTCGCCTCCACTTACAATACTTTTTGAACTTCTGAAACATATTTGCAGGCCTCAAAGCACACAATTAGCATTGCTTCTTTCTTTTTTTTTTAATTTGTAATTCTGGCTTTGGTGCAGTTATTGTTTTCTTTGATTTGTTTTCTCAATCTGTTGACCAGCTGGTTTAGATTTCAGAGAGGATTTCTGTCAGCATCACAGTTTACTCCTGCAGAGAAACTTTCCAAGATTATAGCCTTACAGTCCAAATCACACACACACACAAAGTATTACATTACTTCTAGCAAAGCTCCATCCATTTCTAAGCAAAAAGAAAAGTTACTCCTGCGTTCCATCTACATTTCCTATACGTTCAGTAAAAAACCACTCCATTCCAGTTCTCTGGACATTAGTAAAGGCCACATTTGTAATGTCTTCATAAAATCTCCACATTTCTATACTCCTGTCTCTTTGAGCCCTTAATACCGTCTCCAGATTACAACTGTAAGACCAAATCACAGCAGCTCTCCCCAACAACTTTTGGCTATAACAAATCAGGACCTTATTACCCGCTCACATCATCCATCAACTCAAGAGTCAATTAATTCATACTTATTCACCGAGAGGCCCTCTACTTGCCTCTTGGAAGGATCTTCCCCTGCCAAATATTTGCTTTTGTAACACAGTAATAGACCTGTGCTTTGCTCTCTGTGCGCAGTGTTCATTGTCAGTGCTGTCCTACACGAGGGTGCAGAGACGCTGGCATTTGGGGGATGCTGCTTTAATATAAGCCAAACGCAGGAGGGAGGGACTCAGTATACTCGTGGAGCCTGAAAACCCAGTGTTAGTGTTTGACAAAACAAATGCAGGCCTCTGGTTGAGAAAAAAAAATAAATACAAACTTCTTCCCACCCAGATTTCACTATTTGGGTTATTGCCTACATAATTCATTTGAAAACCAAATCCAGCCTAGCAACTGTCTTGAAAATTGAGTAACCTCAGGTTCAACTGTATTAAAAAACTTCAGCTTCAGGCAAAACTGATGGAACAGCTCATTCACAGTACTTTCACCAAGCCCTGGCCCTCATTTTATGTTTTTCTGATTACACTTCCATTGTGTTACAATTTACTGGCAGCACTATTGTGTTATAATATATATTACCACTAGCCGACTCTGACTGTATGCATTCAGCTTCATCAACAGCTAAAGACGCGTGGCTCAATGCATATTCATTGCTCTATCGCCATTTCTCAGCTGTTAAAACAGCTGCATGAATCAGCAACAAGTTTCACAACTTAAAATAGATGTAACCCTGCAGGATACTTGGGCTCAACGCGCGTTGTGATTCTCACTCGTAGGCTGGGAGGATCTGGGGACGTAGTGCCCCTAACGACAGTATTTCTCCACTCAAACGGAGCTCTGCCCTAAAGGTGTCGGCTACATTAGTGTTTCAGTTTGGAGCAGAAGTGTGCCTTTGTAATAAATCTCCTGATCGTGGTCACTTATCGTGCCTTGGTTCACATCCCAGAGTGGTCTAGGATGATGAACCCAATCCCTTTTGATGGAGCTAAACAAGAGATGCACCACTGACTCCCATCTGCTGGTGGCATGTGGTCCTGAGGACCGAGCTACAGCTACAGAAGAGCAAACTCTCTTGAAATGCACATTTCTGGGTCCTCGGTACAAACTGGTTTGTCCTGTAGACCCGCTCCTCTCAGGCCATGCTGCTTCCTAGATGTGGACAGAGCTGAACACAGCTCTCTGAGTGCCGGAGAGGAGCTGGTGATTCAGGCCGGCCCGGCATGGGGGCAGGAATTCACGATACAACCCTTGGGATTGGGTGGTTTCTATCATCAGCCAACACACACGTTTCCTTTAAGTCAATAATTGTATCTGGCTTTATGAAAAAACCCCAACGTCTATCCAACACGTAATTTTCTGTTTGGAGGACATTCTTAACTCTCTTGCAGGTCCTCAGCTCAAAAAGACACCTTAGAGCACATGCTCAATTATTCAGTCAACAAGCAAATAAACCACCGTTGCTTTTATTCATTTGCTGCGCCAAAAACCTGTAGAGTCACTCATACAGGTTGCAGTTCTTGTACTTTGAATATTTGTTAGTCCTCCCCCCGTTTTCGGTATGCACCGCTGCTTACCATGCGAAAATCAAGCATTACGCCATCCCCACACGTATTTATCTGTCATTATCAGGTGCATGGATATGCTTGTGTCACTGCTAGAAGAGCTTGGTATTTATTTTAAATTGCTGCAATAATAAGGAAAGTGGTTGTATTACATTGACGTTAAAATAATGTAATGCAAAACATGTAATACGAAAAGGGATTCCTGAACATACTGTTTGCTCAGTGTGTTTCCCATACAACCATTCTACGGCTCCTGCAATACCACGCTAGATAATATTGTAGATATTGTTGTTAACACTACACAGAAACCACATAGCCTCTAGGAATTTCGGTACATATTTGCTGTGTTTCCTTAGTTGGCAACACAGTCCCTTCCTTCCCCCTACTTCAGTGCAAAAACAAACTCGACATGTGATCACTTACAGAGTTGTGCCTAATTATATAAATGCACTAATTATACACACTTTTCAAATGGTGATAGACTTCAAAGTAGGTAAATTTTAAATTGTGCCATTAAGAAAATCTATTTGATGATGGAAATTTCTGTAATATCATATTGCAATCTCCTACATCGTAATCTTGCTTTCAAGTCAGTATTAATTTAATGACAAATAACAGCAGAAAATAATAGGACTGGGAAAGCAAACGGAAAGCTGTAAGATTTACAATGTGATATTGGTCAGCAGACGCTAACAAAAAGGATCAAAAACAATTTGGAAAAGCAATGAAACGAAGGTAAACGATGAGTAGAAAGAAGTTCTGCACGATAAGTATGAATACCGAACCTTCAGAAACTACGCTGTTACCAAAGATAAACACCGGCAAGACTTGACTTATCCCCATGTGTTCAGCTACTCATGAGAAAATACATATGTCACTGAACACTTCATTTACCTGCACAGTTATCACACAGCCAGGAACGACTCGCAAATTACTTACTTGCAGTTCAGAGCATCTCTTTGCATGCAACATAACGCCGATTGCCTGTACAAACCAGCCCACCAATGTCATACACTCATTTATGAAAACCAAACCACCACGCAAGACTTCAGCACGTGCACCTCCTTTTCAGACCTTGGTACATGCCTCTTCATACACATGCTCTTCGAAACACAGCTCTTTACCTTTAAATTTATATATTCACCAAAAACCCTGGTTCTTCAACACAACACTTTAGTGAAGCCACAGCATAAGTGAATGCATGAAAGCTGATATTCTTTTAGCGCTACTTAATAGCTCCTCTTTCTATTGCCCTGATGTTGTGGGTGAGTAGTTTATTTCATATGAGTTATAAGAATTTATATACGTCTGCTGTAGAAACTGGATCTTGTGTTGACAGATCAGACAGCAATAGCAACGCTATAGGACACTAATCCCCCTGCCTTTAGTTAAATAATAGCCCATGCGGCAGGGAAGAGACAGAATCCATCTCCACTGAAAAACAGGACTGCGTATGGAAAGGGAAATGGTCGATCTTCTCTCACAAAAATCCTACTGTCAAAACCAATAGTCTTACTAAGTAATGGGCTGTCACATTTAATCAAAGACGTTTATGGAATGGCTTGATAGAAGCATCTTATAAGCAGCAGGTGGGAGACCCTGAGTTACCCAGCTCAAACGTTGATCAGGACTTTCCCCCAGCTTGATCAGTTCTTCCCCCAGTTGAAGAACTCTCGGGTCTGAGACTTTGGCTTCGTCCATCAGAGTATGGAGTCCAAACACGTTTGAATAGCCTTAAGATCACAGACTTTTGCTCTGGTGCACCCGCATAAAAAAATCTCTAGAAGAGATTAAAACTAGCTCCGCATGGGTAACTATTTTTCTTTTTGCATAGTTATAAAATGACATAAAATGACATACAAAAAAACCCAATTCACAAAAGTTGGAATTTAAAGCAAATAGGATGCAAGTTCAGTATTGGAATGAGGAGCTCCAACAGCAACGCGGAGACAAAGCACAGCACAAGAAGTGATTTTGTGCTAATAGGTGACATCTTTGACCTCCGCTCATACATGAAGTAATTCCACACCCTGCCCGATGTTACCTTTTGATATTCTTCCTTAGATCTCAAGGCAGCTTCCATCTGTTCCTGAGAAAACGTATAGATGGCCGAGCGATACTGTGTGCCAACATCATTGCCTTGTCGCATTCCTGGGGAGAGAGAAGACACAGCACACCATGAGGACCATCCTCCCGCCCCAACGGGGCTGCAGGCACAAACTCAACAGACAGAAACTGAGGACATTCCATACATTCTGGATTATTATTCCATACACCTGGTCTCAGTAGGTATTTTTAGGAAGTCCAAGTTTTTCTTTGGCTAAATAGTCCCGAAGAGATTCAACTCTGCTATCTCCTTTTAAATGCCATGCAAATGAAATGTGAGCATTTTACATTTTGGTAAATCACACAGTAGTCAAATACAGATGTAAAACCTTAAAGAATCAAGCTGCAGTTACTGTAATCAAGGTACGCTTAAAATATTTATTTTGAACCATGCAAATGGCTACAAAAAAAAAAAAAGGTTGATTTTACCAAGTGCTTAAAAACTTTCTTGTGCTGGAGAAGTACAACTTAACAGGAGAAAGGTTCAAAAATACCCTTGGAGATAACGGGCTATTCTCCTCTGCTCACAAAGCAATGATCCAAAAGCGCGTATTGCTGAATTAACTCTGAAGTTATCAATTCCTACCGTCACCACGACTAGCTATGGAGAGAAGGAATGACACTCATGGAGCTCTTGATTCTGAGCTCCAAAGAGGACTCCAATAGATAAATACGCTCAGGAGAAGGTTTGGAGAAAGTCTGGCTGCATTAGTACTGTTATAGAGTGACTAATGCTTAGGAACAGCAACCCTTTAATATTTATTTTTTTTTAGTTTGGAAGGAAAAGAAAACAAAGGTATATATGCAATCTCCACTGAATTCTATTTGCAACCTACAAGTAGATATTATGAAGAGCAAAAGTATATAATATTGTTTATATCTAACATTAGGAAAACAAAACCCTAGCTATACATACTCAGTAACTACTTGAAATTATATCATAAATAGGTAATTTTGGTACTAGGATGAGCCCCTTTACTGCTGTTATAGATATATATATATATATACACACACACACACACACGTAATCCCTTCAAAAGCCTAGTTGTATGAAGTTGCTTCTGTACGAATTTCCAAAATATGAGATGGATCCTACCTAGGAAACTATAAAATAATGGTCCAAAGCAGAGGGAAGTTTACTGTCCCCTTAGGTGACTAGCCCAGACATGGTTTGGCATTACGCAGTCCTAGGCAGCCACGCCGGCCAAAGGCCTCGCTGTGTCTCCTCGCTACCCTTTCCCGTTCCCTCAGGCAGCAATTCCGCACGCCAGCTTCACTGCGGATCATTCCATGAAGTCAAACAACAGCCTTAGAGAGGAGCTTTATCATTAAGAATGATCTGGAGGTGCAGTTTTGCAACTTCAGTTGCAGTTTTGCAGTTTCTTTCATAACCTTGTTCCCAATTTTGGATTCTAGAACAGAACTTTTTGCCTTGCTGTAATAAAATGCATGAATTTTGAGTTTGGTGTTTTGCGTGAACTTGGGTGAGTGACAAAGCTGGAGTAACTGCAACCCAAGACAAATTGGAAATCATCAGGATTTGTCTTTCGACTGCCACCAGGCTACAGAAGCCCCTTTGAAGATTACCACCAATGCTCGGGACTCTGGAGATGAAACGAATCAAAACTGTAGGTCCCGATACCCCCCTAGCAAAGGGCAGAGGGTAGAGAAAAAGCCTGTGATACGGGGGGAAAAGACGCCATCAACATACTACTTCTCATTAAAACGGAACGACTTTTATCCCTCTTGTACTTTCCAAGGAAACAGAAAAATGGCTTAAAGGGTAGTACAACAAACAAATGAAATCTGGCTGAAATATTTATGAACTCAAAAATGCAGAAATGGTTTCAAAGATGCATTTGGACAAAAAGTCAACTCGGTGACCAACAGTACACATGAGTGAATGTGATTCCAAATAATGTCATGGAGTTTCCTGATGATTTGGGTTACTTTTTAACTGCTAAAGCATTATAATATTACCCATAAGAACAACAACTATGTTCTTCATCAATACTTAATAGTGTGGTCTGCAAGACAGAGAATATTTTGCTCATTTATTTGCAAGTTATTTTAGGGTGGAGGGAGCTCTTGTAAAGCCAGTGCTACGGAATAGTTCGGCATAAAATGAATCCAGGCCAGAAAGCATTAGTTTTGCCAAGATATGTTAATGCTGATTGATGTTTGAGCTTAAGCATTAGCATTCTACAAATCTATTTATTGCTTAACAAACTACTTAACAACCGACTAGGGAGCAGATTACAAAAATCTCTATAAATGGAGGATCACTATAGAGTATGCCAGTTTCTAGCATGTATTTCAAGACTATGAGTTTAGCATGAGCTCTGAGTGAGAAGGTAAACAAGATTATTTAATATACGCATGTGCCACCATTACACAGTAATAGGGACATGGTCAGCTTAATTAATTTATTGAAGAGAAGGTTAAGAGGAGAACTGACTCTGATTTATAAATACATATCTAGAGAAAAAACCTAAGAAATAAGGCTCTTTAGTCTTGCCAAAGTTGCTTAACTAGGCAGAGCAATTGAAAGCCAAAGTATACAAAATCCAGATGGGAAATAAGGCGACATTCAAATAGTGAAATGCATTTCTCCCTGGAACAATGCACCCAAAGCCACATCCCTTTCCCAAGGGCTTCACATCAAGGATAGACATTTTCCCCAAAGATATACCAAAGCCCAAAGAGCTGTGCAAGGTCGGTGATGAACTTACAGACTTATAGCTGAGGAGGGGGTCAGACTGTGCGATAATAACGGCCCCTCCAAGCACTGCATGGTTGGCTTGCACTGATAAACCATCCCCTAGCTATGAAGACTGAACAGATATTGTAAATACTACGCCGAAGTGGAGCTTTAATGTGATCAATCATCTAAGATAAAATGGCACTTATTTTTACTTGTAACTTAAATCAATTTGTAGCTAATTAGTTGTCTGACTAAGCCACAAAGACTACAAGATACTAAAATAAAATACATTCCGTGTGTATAGACATAACCAATTGCTCCTGTTGCTGTTGTTATTTGTAATGTACTTCGCATGCGCAAACTTATTTCTCAAGGGTCCGTCACTGATTTTTTAAAACCCTCTGGCAAGTCGCACTTGCTGAGATTCACTAACTCAATGAGTAGCAAACAAGGCAAGAAATCTAATTTAATAAACAACTGTGGTATGATGATCGAGCTTAACAATCTTGTCTTTGTCTGAAAGGAAGTCTACTAAATAAAAAATGATCTCTGCTTGGCCATCTAAAAGTTCCACAATGTCACATGTGGTTAACTTTCCTTCATTTTCTGAAATGTCTTCCTAATTTTGTCTGTCATGACATTCCGTCTCTCTTTGTTACCGTAACACCACAGTTATACACGTTCGGCTTCAGACAAGAATGAGAAAATACAAATAAGTATTTTAATAATGATGCTATACATATTGGAAGATATTACATACTGCTAAATCAAAAGCCAGTCTTACAAGGGACTGTCAGCATTGCTACCATTGATTTTAGCTACACTGGATGCACATTAGACTCCGAAAAAGATTTCTGCTGAGACAACGAGCCAACCTCTGATCTTCGGTGCACCAGGATGCTTCCACTGAAGTCAAGAAATTCATTCCAAGTTTGTAATAATGCAACTAAAATCACAAATAATCTCCACAGGCTTCATGTCATTCACCTTGCCTACAAGGTCCCAGGTAATTCAACAGGACTTAAACACATTTGCTAAGCACCCTTCAAAATCAGTATCTGCCATAAATTGTCATAATACATTATAAAACCACTGAGATTTGAATGACCGCTATCTTTGTTACATTTTCACAGAAAAAAAAAAAAATGAATAAAGCTCTTGGCATTCTGGATTGGATGGATTAGAGCAATATTTATTACCACTAATGGATGCATTTCAGGATCAAATTTCCCGTAAAAATTCTCTAGAAAGAATTTTGTCAGAATAAGACATTTTTTTCACCCGTACCAAACTCCATTTTTAAGACTTGCATATGATTTTTGCTTCAATTCCAAATCAAACCAGTGAATCAGGTTTGTCTAAATCTTCACTACTGGAAGAAGAAATAATTCCTACGGAACACCAGCTGCACATCTTCAGAACAAGCTGGATCTTCTAGGCAGGGGAATGATGATTGCCTACAACTGTTCTTCTGCAAGATGTCTTACAGTCACTCTCTGTGCAAAAACCTGCCAATTTAGGGACAGAATTTAGGGTAGATCCAGGAGATAGGTTTTTTCCTCAAGGCTATAAGATATGGTGAAATCTGTAAGTAGGGCATGAAGCTTCTTTTCATTCTAAGCTGAGATGATAACCAGGTTGCTTCTTAAAGATGTTAACAAAATACATTAACACTGAGGAATGAGGTCTCTGACGGGAAGAAAGACCTTCACCAACTCTTTCAGAAACTTTGCAAGGAAAGAATGAAATAACACAGAAAAAGCCTTCTCTGCAGCTGCAATGACAAGTAGATACGCTTTGAGTGATCTCAGGCCCATTTCTCTTCAACAGATAGTTCAAGAAAAAGCTTCCAGAGGCCCAAAAGCAGAACGTCACCTTACATGTAGCATTAGACCTGGCCCACTTTGTCACAAAGCACGTCCAGAGGACTCGTTCCCTGTGTTGATCAGAATCTCAGTAAGTAGAGATAACCAGGCAAAACTACCCAATGTCCCTGCTGTGATGTGGAGGTGACCTAAAAAAAAAGCCCAGGCAATTTACCTGATTTGTCTCATGTAAGAAGGTTCAGAGCAGAGGCAAGTCCTTGACCTCCATGCCAAGTCCTCCAAGATTCTGACACCAGAACCCTGTTGGGCCAGCTCAGGGTTTGCAAGATCACCCCATTTCATCTGGTTGTGCTTTACTGTTATCAATGGTGCAAGACAGAAACTGGCAAAAAATTTTTTTCTATCTATCTCCCTGAGCAGAAACACATCCAACAGGAACAGGAACAAATATACCCTGGAGTCAAAGGGCTGACACTTGCTGTTGATACCCGAGACAAAGAAAATCGGCTGCCATGCTGAGAACAGCCTTAAAATCTCTCATCAAAGAGAAGTATAGATAGAGAGGGTGATTTTTGAACTGATAGAAAAGCATAGAATTTGCACAGCTCTGGCAAGATACAAAAATATGTGGTTTTAGCTAGGGCTGCATGGTGCCAAAGAGTATAAGCCCAAAGCACAGTGCCCATGTGAGCGCTGGCCAGTCCTTGTAAGCTCTGGTCTCTGGAGAACCAGTGAGGACGAGGGCATTTGGAGCTCCAAATGTGTTTAGATCTTGGGCATGGATCATATTTAGGAATGTCACTTTGGCCGACCAAAGCACCTCAGTGGTTCTCAGGCTGGACCACTCTAGAGAACATAAAATTTCCTCACTGTGCCAGCGGAGAGCAGAACATCAACTAATCAAAAAATGCCCTAAAGAGCTGAGCGCTTGCTCTGACTTATATGAAGCAGAAATTTGTGGCCACAGGACCGTAGATGGAAAGGACAGGGAACTGCGATGGTCTCTTAGATCCTGCAAAAGGAACGATTCCCAGGTTGAGACTGCCACGCAAAACAACACACTGCCAATGGAAAAAAATATTATTTGTCAAAATGTAGATAACAGTCAAAGAAATGGCTCTAAAAAGTCCTCTTACCAACATTTTGGTATCTTCTGATGCACCTGGGTAGGAATGACTTGGCATCAAAGTAGTAAATACTTGCTCTCCTTTGATTTGAATGATCAGAATATATGAAATCATCCCTGCTTCTGTTCAGCTGGTCAGTGCTTTGTCCTTCAGAGTTTCTCCACCTTGTCAAATCTACAGTGTCTTCTTGGCTGGGGCAAAGAGTTGCCCGTTTCAAGCAGTCACACTGCTGTTGTGCTACAGTTGGAGTTTCTGTTGAGATGCACCTTAGGTAGGTCATTGTCCTTCCTGCCTAACTCCAGCGTATCTTGAGGTCAATAAGAAATAGAAACATCCACATGCTTTAGAAATGGAGAATTAATTGCAAACAAGCAGTTTTGTTTCAAAAGGGTGATTTTTGAATATATTGCCTACAGAAGGCTAAAGCGAAATATATTTTATTTATTTCTTTGGCTAAATCAGGGATTTCTTTTGAAGACTCAACCCTCTAATGACTTGAAAGTAATACTTATACAACGCTCCTTATCTTCTCTCCATTTAAAAATAATAAAAAAATGTAATGGCATCATTCGTCAACCTCGCTATTCTCAGAGGATCCCAAGCATAATGGAGATAAATGACCAAGGTCTGTTAGACTCTTCTGTGCCACCCAGTGAAATTTTAAAGGGCAGTTCGTAGCTCTTATTTTTATCTTTTTTTTTTTTCTGTGATTTATAGACTTCTCTGCAGCTGTCACTTATTTTCTTATACCCGCAGAAACCTGATACACTGATTGGTCATTTTCTTTCCCCCAATCAATCCTTGCTGAGTTAAGACTAATAAAACTCCTTCTTCCAGCTCATCGTATAATTATTTAGTAAAAATCAATTGCACCATGTCACCCCGGCTTGATGTCATCACTCACTGTAATGATTACATCTATACAGCTTAAAAGTTGCCAAGGGAAAGTAAAACTCTTTATAGCATATGATTAAAGGAGAAAAATGTTAATAGAAAAGAAGTTAGTTCCAGTGCTGTGGATTGAGAGTTCTTGATAATTTTCAAGGTGCTGGGGTGCAGGAAGGATAAATGAAATAAAAAAGAGTTTCTTCAGAAGGTTACAATACATTAATGAGCTTGTACATATTAAAGAAAACTTTTATACTGTCAATAGACCAAAAGGTTTACAAAGCTTTCAATATACATGGTTTTCAGTATCAGGGAGGAAACTACAGTTTTGGTCTTCCCCATTTGCTTTGGGATCAAGACAGCAAATCCTAGCTTTCCCTAGAGATTCTGACGTGTCCATATACTTAGAACATCCCAGCTATAGCAATGTTTTTAACAATTTACGTCAGCTGCAAAAATGTCTCGTCTTTAACCTTCATCAGATCAGCCGATTACAGGTTTGCTGGTGTAGCTTTGAACCTAAAACAGAATCACAGATTTGCTGAGGTTGGAAGGGACTGGTGGAGGTCTCCAGACCAACATCCCTGCTCAGAGTAGAATCATAGAATCATAGAATTGTTGAGGTTGGAAGGGACCTTTAAGATCATCGAGTCCAACCTTTAGCCTACCCTGACAAAAGCCACTTCTAAACCATGTCCCTAAGTGCCCCATCTACCCTTTTTTTAAACACCTCCAGGGATGGGGAATCCACCACCTCCCTGGGCAGCCTATTCCAATGTTTAATAACCCTTTCAGTGAAAAAGCGTTTCCTAATATCTAATCTAAACCTCCCCTGACGTAACTTGAACCCGTTTCCCCTCGTCCTATCACTTGTCACCAGAGAGAAGAGGTCAGCCCCCATCTCTCTACAACCTCCTTTCAGGTAGTTGTAGAGGGTGATAAGGTCTCCCCTCAGCCTCCTCTTCTCCAGGCTAAACAACCCCAGCTCCCTCAGTCGTTCTTCATAAGGTTTGTCCTCCAGGCCCCTCACCAGCTTTGTAGCCCTTCTCTGGACACGCTCCAACACCTCAGTGTCCCTCTTGTAGCGAGGGGCCCAAAACTGAACGCAGTACTCGAGGTGGGGCCTCACCAGTGCCGAGTACAGGGGGATGATCACTTCCCTAGTCCGGCTCACCACACTATTCCTGATACAGGCTAGGATGCTGTTGGCCTTCTTGGCCACCTGGGCACACTGCTGGCTCATATTCAGCCGGCTGTCAACCAACACCCCCAGGTCCTTTTCTGCCGGGCTGCTTTCGAGCCACTCTGCCCCAATCCTGTAGCTTCCATGGGGTTGTTGTGACCCAAGTGCAGGACCTGGCACTTGGCCTTGTTGAACCTCATACCATTGGTCTCAGCCCATTGGTCCAGCCTGTCCATATCCCTCTGCAAAGCAAACCTACCCTCAAGCAGATCAACACGCCCGCCCAGTTTAGTGTCATCTGCGAACTTACTGAGGGTGCATTCAACCCCTTCATCCAGATCATTGATAAAGATATTAAAGAGAACCGTCCCCAGCACCGAACCCTGGGGGACACCACTTGTGACTGGACACCAACTGGATTTAACTCCATTTACCACCAGTCTCTGGGCACGGCCATCCAGCCAGTTTTTTACCCAGCGAAGAGTACACCTGTCCAGGCCATGAGCAGCCAGTTTCTCCAGGAGAATGCTGTGGGAAACAACGTCAAAAGCTTTGCAAAAATCCAAGTAGATAACATCCACAGCTTTTCCCTCATCCACTAAGTGGGTCACCTTATCATAGAAGGATATTAGGTTTGATAGGCATGACCTGCCCTTCACAAACCCATGCTGACTGGGCCTGATCACCCTGTTCTCCTGCATGTGCCGTGTAATGGCACCGAGGAGGATCTGTTCCATGACCTTCCCAGGCACCGAGGTCAGACTGACTGGCCTGTAGTTCCCCGGATCCTCCTTCCGGCCCTTCTTGTGGATGGGTGTCACATTTGCTACCCTCCAGTCAGCTGGGACCTCCCCGGTTGTCCAGGACTGCTCATAAATGATGCAAAGTAAGTGGCCTGGCGAGCACTTCTGCCAGCTCTTTCAATACCCTTGGGTGGATCCCATCCGTCCCCATAGATTTGTGCACCTCCAGGTGCTGAAGCAGGTCCCTCACCGTTTCCCTTTGGATTACAGGGGCTTCATTCTGCTCCCCATCCCTGTCTTCTAGTTCAGGGGTCTGGGTGCTCAGGGAACAACTGGTCCTACTGGTGAAGACTGAGGCAAAGACTTCATTAAGTACCTCAGCCTTTTCCTCATCCTTGGTCACTATGTTGCCGGCCCTATCTACTAGAGGACAGAGATAATCCTTAGTCCTCTTCTTATTGCTTCTTAGTAGTGTTGGCTAGAGCAGGTCGTGCAGGGCCTTGTCCAGTCCAGTTTTGAGTATCTCCAAGGACAAATACTTACGTCCTTAAGATTCCCAGTGCTGGTGTAAATGAGCTTGTTGATGATGGTCAATACAACACTCACTGTGTGAAATAACAACAGCTCTTTAAGTAGAGAGTTTTTCAGACAACGATTCCTCTTTAATGCCATAACATACCCAGAAACACTGATGGAGACACAGGAGAACACACTCCACCACTCTTTTAGCAATGGCATTTTCTGGGAATGGGATAAGTTGCTGCCATCAATTTGCTGCAACAAGAAATCTTGTGCCCACCACCAATGGCCAATGTGCTGCTACAACAAATCCAGAATAGCAGTGGAAAAGAGTAGCTCTATAAAGCTTTGATTTTGTGGAACCTTCCACAGCAGTTATGTCCCTCTCTCTGTGTGGCCAGGCTTGACTCTGACCTACGCCACGCAGCTACACAACACCTCTGCCTTCTCCCCAGCACTGTAGCAGTGATACCTGCGCTGCCTTTCTGTGCAGATGTGAGGAGGAAGGCCTTCTTCCTCCCTTCCACCAAAAAAGCAGAGAAGAACTGAGATGCAGAAGGCGTTGCAAACGGGTTTGTGAGACGAGGCGAGGAACAGCCAAGAAAAGAGGTCCCATGGGACTGGTTTAAAAGGAAGTAGTCTCAGCACCACCCTGTAATGAAATAAATTTCCCTGCCAGGCCTTCTACAGCTTCCCCATCTCTTATGCAAATCCCCATCCCAACTCACTGGGTAGGAGGGCAGTTAGTACAGTGACAGAGATAAGTAGTCCATCACTGTCTGTAGACCCTAACAACATCCTGTCCAAAAGGTTTAACAGCATTGCAGTACCAAAACCCACCACAATATGACCACATTGGACAATGCCTTTAATAATATGCTTTAACTTGGTCAGCCCTGGAGTGGTTGGGCAGTCGGACTACATGATCATTGTAGGTCCCTTCCAACTGAACTATTCTGTTGTATTCTGTTCTATTCTGTTCTGTTCTATTCTATTCTATTCTATTCTATTCTATTCTATTCTATTCTATTCTATTCTATTCTATTCTATTCTATTCTATTCTATTCTATTCTAGATCGGAAATTAGGAAGAAATTATTTACGCTGAGGGTGGTGAGGCACTGGAACAGGTTGCCCAGAGAAGTTGCGGCTGCCCCATGCCCATGAACACCCTGGAGGTGTTCAAGGCCAGATTGGATGAGGCTTTGAGCAACCTGGTCTAGTGGGAGGTGTCCCTACCCGTGGCAGGGGGTTTGGACTAGATGATCTTGGAAGTTCCCTCTCAACCCAAACCATTCTGTGATTCACATATCATCATCACACCATACTAAATTAGTATGGCCCACCCTAGCCCATCCTAGGGAAAAGTCATCCAAGAGCTAGAAGCTGACAAGAGAAACACTCTCAGGAGATTCTTGACCTCTTTCTTGTCCCATCTGGAATAAATATCTCCTGCCCCTCTGCATTCTCCAAACCCATTTCCTGGGCATTGGTATCTACAGTTTTGGCAGCCAGCTTTATATCCAACTTGAAATAAAGGGGCAACTTTCAGAATGCATAACTCTGCAGTGGTAGGGTTTAACTTCGATCCGGCAAAATACACAGCATTTTTTCTGCTTCCAACTTTTATATTGTGCTTGTCCATATACTGGGGGTTTTTTTCGCAGTAAAGAAGCAGCACAAATATCACACATATTTCATGTAGGTCAATAACTATTGCTTTGCCCTTAGTTGTTCATAGAGCTGTTCCCACATGGTATACCAGGGACTTTATGCAGGCCTCCAACACTATCAGATTTGGGCCATGAAGAGTTACCAGGTCTCCATTTTGTCCATTAGTGGAAATGACAGGCTGTGTCCTCAAGAAGGGGTGGTAATATACCAGCCTAGGCTCTATCTCTGCCCAATTCTCTTTGCTTTTTATCAGCGTTCAGTAGTTATAAAATGCATCGCATTGCTTCTCAAGATATTTCAAATAATTTGCAAAACTGGAAAGTCTGGATGAAAATTTGGTTTGAAAGAAGAGTTCCCTGTATGCTCCGTTATTTGTTAATTCATTCAGATATAGCATTGCTTAAATGCATTTTTGAATGCTCTCTGACCTTTGAAGGAAATGCATGATCTACTTGAACCCACAAAAAACCCATAGGTTAGTTTTTGATGAGTGTCACAAAGGTTAAGTATTAAATGTCACTGGCAGACAGGAATGTTAATCCATTTCTAATTATTAATTGAAAATACATCTTTACCAGTAGTGCATAGAACAGGCAAATAGAATGGTGAATATATACAGAAGTCATCCTTAATGGCATTAAACTTATTACAGGGGACTTTTTTTTACTTAACTTTAATCAAAGGTTAAATGATCAGTTTTAGACAAGTTTCTAGACTTTTTCTGCCATAATCAGACATTAGGCCCTTTCAGAGGTCCCTTCTCCTAGAAATCTGTCTCAGGGCTGGATAAACTTAGGATGGGAGTGAAACTATTTAACAGTAATTACCAGTGCCGCTGAAACTAAGCTTCCAGGTTTAGGCAGCTAAAAGATGGCCAAATATAGGTGCCTAATTTGGGGCAAGTCAACTATGCTGACTAGATCTCCACTGAAAATCGTGGGAGATTTTCATGAGACCCTCCATGCCTATGGAAACACCTAGGTTTAGGTGGCTTTCTCTCAGGCTTTATCCCACCTGACGTGTGTATGCTGGTCAGACAAATCTGACCAAAGATCATGATAGTCTTCAAAACCAAACAAATGTGTAGAGCAGAGATGTCTGGAAGAGCCTGGAGACGTGGCACAGGGTATAAGGGTGCCCCACATTTTCTAAAGCACAACCGGAAGACAGGCAGAATGCGCAAGAGGATCTGGCGTGGCGAAAGGCATTTCTCTTTGGGCATCTGAATTGGCTCATTTCTCCATGGACTAGCTGTGCTGTGATGCTTGCAAAAAGCTGGACAACTACTGATCGTGTGATAAAATAATAAAATATAATTAAGAAACACAGCAATTCAGCTAGAGCTCAGCTATGGAATCACACAAATTTGCTATTGTTTTCTTTATGGGCCTTTTCTTTTCTCTTCATTTATCTGTTGCTCACTAATGTCTTGCCTAAATTTAGGCATGTGTTAACGCTATGAATCTAAACCTACTATGATCCACCAGGTGTTATTGCAATAGTAATAAAAATAATTAGTGATAATAAAAATAACAGTGTTGTCATTTGCTTTTATCAGCAGATAAACTCATGGGACACCGCTCTCTCAAAACACAGACAAGTATGCTCTTATAAATATGCGAGAGAAAATTGCAGGCAGAGAAAAACAGTCATTCACTGAAAATATTGTTGTTTAGAATAGAGTCGGCTTTGACCTCTTGTACCTAATTATACATGAAAACAAAGATTAAAAGCCTACTAATAATCACCATAAACTATGATTAATGATGCCATGCTTCAGTGCCTCAGATTTCTAGACCCAAGTACAGTAAATTCACTAGCAGGTTATGTGAAGAAGAAAAGAATGTTTGGTATTACTTTGTTTTGACTTTGTCTATTGCTTTCCTTGTATAAAGATTAGGAGCATTCCATCAAAAAACTTTGCAGAAAAAGACCTTCTAAGGTTGCTCTTTTCTAATTCCATAAACACACAGGAAAATCTAGATGCTGTTATTCACACCACACACCTATTGACTTCATGGATATTTGAAAGCTACTGAAGAGAGTCCTAAGCATTGAGAAGTCCAGATTTTCCTTCAGAAGCTACAAATCAACAAGCCTGAATTAAAATGAAGATTCCCTTCCTCACCCTTGATGGTTGGACTAGATGATCTGAAAGGTCCCTTCCAACCTAGGCAATTTTATGATTTTATGATCCCTTTCTCTTCCTCTCCTCGTTACAAACACAGCTATGCTATAATTACAAAATAACCCAGAAATGATCCTGAGTAAGACTATAACAGAATGAAAACATTCTCCGAAGTTGTTCTTAGCAGATAGAGGCATTATGAACAAAAGGAATCATAGCATCATAGAATAATTTGGGCTTTAAAGGGCATCTAATCCAACCCCCTGATGTCCCCCCTGCAGTCAGCAGGGACATCTTCAACTAGATCAGGTTGCTCAGAGCCTCATCCAACCTGGCCTGGGGATGGGCCTCTCCAGGGATGGGGCCTCCACCACCTCTCTGGGCAACCTGGGCCAGGGTTTCACCACCCTCAGTGTAAAAAATTTCTTTCTTCTATCTGGTCTAAATCTACACTCACTTCATGTGAGTGCTGGGTTCATTTTTCCCACAGAGTAGGAGTCACACTGTCGTCTTCACTGTCACAAAAGACTGATGCCATGGCTTTTCCCATCTTCAAGAAACCATTTTATTACTTACTGCAGCAATACTGAAAGGTAAAGTTAATTTTTAGTGGTTCTGGAGAACTGGTTAGCACACCATTGTCACACGTAAAATAAGTAAGCTAAAACTATTTTAAAGGTAAGAAGAAATCAGAGTCCAGAAGGACTTTTGCCCTTGAGCCAGAATTGATTCAGCACCACTCACTTCATAATGCAAACTATTCAGCCATCTCAGCAATCACTGCACCGGCTAATAATTCCCTTCATTAAAAAAGATGCAGACTCAAATCTCAGCTTCTCACTGTGATATGGAAAAACAACATCTCCTAAACTGGAAATATAGGTCAGAGAAAGTCTATTCAAATTTATATGGGTAAAAAGAGCCTAATATGCAAATTAACTCACGACAGCTGAAATTCCTGGGGATGCAAAGCAGCCTAATAATACGCATTTATTTTTAATGCATATTTAGTTCTAGAGAAAGGACAAAGAATGGGAACAACATAACATAAGGCATTTCCCTTCGGGAAAGAAATGAAGTTGCGTTCTCAGAATGCAACATTGGTCAGCACCACTGGCAAAGACTCTTTTTCCTACTTTGCAAACAGCATAGGACACAGGTATTTATGATGCGAATAGGGGCAAGGGACCACTAAATTGGTTGCGGATGGGATGGTTAGACATCAGTCAACTATGTCCCACCATTGAGATTTCATCGGCGAGAGCAGGAATTAGACGAACCTGAAGGCAATAGAAGACACAGCCTCCTATGAAACAACTCAGTGCATATTTCTATTGTTGAGTATTCGGTCCTGTGTGAACCAATATACATTTATCTTTATTGTGTCTCAGCATATCGATTTCCATGGCTTTTTTAATTTATCAACACAGAGCTGCGTTTTATTCGTTTCCTCTAAGAGCCTCCTAGCAATGTCTTTACCACAGATTTAATTAGCATCCTCTCCACTATATTCTCCAAGTCATTAATGAAAATATTGAAGAGTATTGGACCAAGAATGGCTCCCTGAGGGGTCGGTAATTCTATTTTGAATATATTTAATATGTCTGGTGACAATGGATTTTGTATTTCTACTGGTTTTTGTTACACCTTGTAATAATGCTGAAACCATCAGGACTCTTAATAACATTTGAAATACAAGACAAAGGTGCTCTGTGCTTTAATCTGAGACTTGCAAATTTCATTCAAATTACAAAAGGGAAGAGAGTTACAGAAATGTAAAGGGAAAAAAAATTAAAAATGGTTATATTTTACACGGAGAGATTACTTTTTTCCCTTTAATCTCTAAATGAAGTTACAGGCCTGTAGCAGAATACATAATGCTGGTTTAGGGTCGCTGTAGCGTTTTTTATGTGTACAGCTGTTCTTCCACTGGTATAAGTAGACACATCTGCTCATTAGCAATACAATGTCATTTCTAGTGTCTAATTTTAATTATTTGCAGATGATAGATTCCTTATGCAATGTCTAAAAAAAGTGCAGTCCTTCAAAACTGGTGAGAAATAAATATACCCTCTGCAACTAAAATGGGTCAGCACAATGAAAACCAGATATTAAGCTGGAGAATTCATGTATCAGCACTAAGGCTAAATGCCAAACTGTTTGGAAGGTCACAGGGAGGAGAAACGGCTCATACATCTCGTCTTTATCGTGGATACACAAGACATATGGACTAAGAGATGTTCTGAATGAATCTGGCAGGTGATGAGTTTGTTGTAGTACAGATGGTCCTCAACTGCTGGAAAAATATCAGTTCTGCTTACATTTCCTGTACAAACACAGGCACGATAAGGACTTCTTCATGACAGAAAGGAGCAATGAGATTACTTACCACTAACTTTGGCTCTTTGTGTATTCACACCTAAAGAATCAATAAGGTTAGAAGCAAATTTCCAGAAGCTCCTGGGCAGCAGTGGCCATGGTGCCTTTGCCCTTCAGCCTATTGTCAGAGGGCAACCAAAACTATGGAGTCCCGGCTTCCTCTCAGCTCCTTCCACTAGTTCAAAAATCCAAACAGAAAGCCAGAAGCAGCGATGAAAAAGGATGGGATCTGTGTACAACAGGGGGTCACCCCAGAGAACCGTAGTTGTAGCGAGGTTATCTCTTGTGGGCTGGAAAGGACCAGGTGCTCTTGACAAACCCGGGGAGCAGAACTACCAAAACAAGCGTTCATTTTGGATCGTATTCAAGAGAGAAAAGAGCTAAAGGAGGCAAGTGGACTTCTCATTGCCCCAAACATGTTTACAAGAGAAGGAAATGGTGTTTATTTTGTCTTCGGGTTGCCTTCTGTAGAGCCACTGAAAGCAACAGGGAGCCCTCCTTTAAAGTTGCCTTGGATTGGGCTGAAATCCCTGACACATGTAGGACTTCAGCCACACACAGGGTCAGGATAATGACGAAGAGTAATATGCTTTACAGGAATCACATTTTGCACCACGACAAACAGAGTTCTCAGGTATCGGATAGGTTTTTCCAAAGGTTTGGAGAAATAGTTTCCAACCCCCCACAAAGAGCGGCCAAACTTCCTGATCAGATAAAACATGACACCTTCCTCCCTGAACGTAAGCACAGTTGGGTTTCGCAATTGGCTCCCACACGACAGGACGGTGCTGATGCCAGACGGGTGGTCCCACTAGCAGTCACGCTCCTGGCAATTTATGTCCTGGCTGAAAATTACATTTCACTTCAATTCATGCAGGGTTAATTTTCAGCTTGATGAGAGAATTTTGTGATTGCCAGTGTCAACACAACGAGAGAGGCTGTATCCTGCAGACAGGTCAGGGAGAGAGAAGAAAATTGCCCTTTTCCTTAAGAGCCAAGTCAAAGATTAGCTCACGGCAATCGTGAAACTACAGGCTGAGGCACAACACAGACAAACTTGTGGTCTGGAAGCCCACATCCCTCTGGACACACAGCATGGAGGTGCCAGCAGAACCATCGGCAGGGTGCAATTAGAAGGAGAGGGTCAGGCTCATATCGTAAAAATCAGGAAGGCTCTGAGGACGGCCTCGCAGCGCAAAAACGGGGCAATACAGAATCTGCCCTACACCTCTATAGACTTTAGAAAAATAAAATTATATACACAGTGAATAGCCGTAAGATTCTTTTGCTGTATTTTCAGCATATCACATTCGTTCTCTTTTTCTGTATCAGTGACAAAGAAGCAACCACCTCAAGCACTTATAGAGCTATACAGAGCAATCCTCTTATAGATAAGATCATTCCTAGGAGAGAAGGAATGCTGATCTGTGCGTCAGAGGCTGAACAGAGATGACAACCATATGTCACTTGGCAGAAGTCGGGGGTTTGTTTGTTGCTCTTTCAGTATCCCAAATGTAATGAATTATAAAATAGAGTCTAAATTAATAGTCAAGCAGGACTTTATCAGGGCCCCACACTTAGGAGATGCTCATCTGGGAGAATCTCTTTCAACTCATAGACTGTTTGACTTGATCAAAGGTTCTTGCTTTTCAATAGACTTCTGTGTAATACTCAGACTCAAGAGCTTCACGAAACAAGAGCCAGGCTGGCTCCCAGAGAACATTTGAATCCCAGTGAGATGTCAGTCTCATCTTGAAGGCAGGAGGTCCAACTGTTTGGAAAGCAGGAACTTCTGAATATTAATATGCTCACGCAATAATGAATGATAGGACTGCCAGTCTGTACTCGTTAGCAACTTGGTACCGTCTAGATTGATATTTGAAAGGTCTTTAACTGCAACAGAATGTACATATTTGATGTTTAATGACATTAGAACAATTAGACAAGTCCATAATCTCTGATGGGGGTAGGAGGGCTTAAATGGCGTTAACCCTTCTGCAGAAAAGATAAGACAATGCCACAGACAAAGCTTTTACACTTTTGAGTGTTATACTCAAGAAGACCAGCCTTCGCCATCTGTATGAGACACTGGATTCATCCAAAGAGTGTGCTGAATTTCATGAATAAGAAATCTTCCTAATTTTTCTGCTTAGTGAAAAACTTCTCTTTGACAGACTGAGTCCAGCATTCCGCTAAGGCGGGCTAAATAAGACTTGCTGTGCGCACATAGCTCAAGAAAGGAGAAGAATATCATAGGTCAGAGAGATAACTCTCAGTATCTTTACATAAAACCACATTTCCCATAGCAAGCTAAAAGCCAGGAGTAGATACAAATAAAGGCAAAGGAACAATTCTACCTTAAGGATCCTATCTTAAGGAGGGGTCCAAGGCCAGGTTGGATGGGGCTTGGAGCAACCTGGGCTGGTGGGAGGTGTCCCTGCCCAGGGCAGGGGGGTGGAACTGGATGATCTTTAAGGTCCCTTCCAACCCAAACCATTCATGATTCTATGATTCTACTGCTTACCACTAAAAATTGAAAGGGCATATAAGCCTACCATCCCTATCATAGAAAACCAAGAAACTTGAAATTGGGACCTTGTGGTTTAGGTTTTCTTTAAATCAAGGAAGGTGGCAGAGATGTGATAAGCTTTGCAAAGTTCTTGAACAGAGATTAGCATTAAGCAACCATAAAAACATAGAGGTAAAGCAACCCATCCAAGTCTGGGGTATGCAAAGTCTTCAGAGAAGGCTGCCATCTTCTCTGTGGATAAAATGATGCTCTCACTTTTGGCAAATTATTACAGAAGAACCACTTTGAACTTCTACCGAGCCGAGCTTAGATAAAGGCTTAGGTATGTTTACACCAAGCACTGCAGTGCCACATGGATGCCTGAGACAGTTGTGAATGACTTGGATACCTACACAGCACAGCATTATGCGGAGATATTAGCTCACTTCTCAGAAGGAATACAGCCACGTTAGCGTGGCTCTGTGCCTGGGCTAATTAGGTGATGTTTCCCCAGTTGCCAGAAATCAAAGTGTGAATCATACATCTGCCAGCATCCAACCTTCTTCTGAAAGCACAGGCTGGAACTATTTGGAACCTCAGTTATGTGAGAATGCAAGGTGACTATAAAGACACAATGTTGTCATTTTACTTTGTTTTAAAGCCAGAAGGAATCATAAATTCATCTGATCTGACCTGTTATCATAACTATTACGTTTCATCCACACACCATTGTGTCCAGCACATGAATTTCAGTCGGGACTGAAGTCCTTTAGAGACTGACCTATTGTTTGTGTGCCACAGGCAGAGCCCAACCATACGCTGTCAAAGCCAAGACTACGGACATGGCAGATGACTGATCAGGTGGTACTTGCCCAGATTATTTCAGCAGAAATCCATTCCTCATACTGCTCTGGAAGCTGAAGAATCCTATAGTCCTGGCCGTGAGTTCCCAACTCCGGCAATCAGGATCAATCCCGACATGTGAGCAAGACACATGAACCAATTATCTAGAAATAGGATTCTCAGCCATATCAAAACAACCAGCCCGTTACAAAGAAGCCAGCCTCTGGTGACGGCCAATATCTGACAATCCAAAGAAAACAGAACAAAAAAAAGACATAAAACCAACCACTGGTAGGATAGGGAGAAAAAACCCCTTCCTGACCCCGATGAGCAAACCACAGAGGCCCTGACGCATGATTTGAAGATGGTCATTGCCTTAACACAGAGCTGCAAGTATTTCAAGGATGGTGCAGACAAATTGCTCTGAACAAAACTATAAAGGAAGGAGTTGAAAAGGGAGGCTCATAAATCAACAGATCCCAGTATAGGCCACCGCACTTGACACACAGACATAGAAATTCTTCTCATGACTTCAATCAAGCGCCTCTTTTAAAATGATAAATGATCTCATCTTAAAGACTCGAAAGGATGGTGATGGAAAAAATATTCCAACGTTTAATTACACTGAGAGCTGTGAAACTATTTTATTCCAACGTGGAACTTTTCAATCTTCATCTTCCAACTACTGGAACTTGTTATGGCTTTCCAGTGGTGGGGTCGTCAGCCTCACTACCAGGTATCTGCTCCTCACTTAAACACCTGTAAAAATTACCTGATCACAGCGTTCAACTAGTTCATTCATAGCACCAGGCCATTTTTCTAGGCTCTAGATCCTTTTTCTGTCCCTCCTTTGAATCTCTGTAGAGATATCTCTGTAGAATTCCTGGTACGTCAGAAGCTGGACTAAGTGTTCTGAGATTTTACTGACTCTGCTTAGAGAAAAAAGCTTTCGTGCTCCTGACTAAGGCTTCCCTTTTCATACAGGCAGGAGTTGCAATAGCCATTTTTGTCTTTGCGTTGTGCTCTGGGCTCACTGGAAGCCATTTATCCACAACAGCCCCGGGATCCTTCTCGGAGTTACTCTTTCCCAGGATGGTTATCACATTTTGAAGGTATCATCTGCATTTTTTGTTCCCAGATGTAGTAACAAGTGGCATAATTATGATAGCTGTTAAAATATTGAAATGAGTTACTGTGTGCAATATTTCTGGGAAATGGTAGAAAGGATGATGTTTATTGAAACTATATAAACATGTAAAATGTTTTCTCAACACAGTTTCCCATTTATGTTTGCACAGATGCGTGTAATGTCATCACGAAGCCTCTTCCAAGAAAGATAAATTAAATCAAAAGGTTCGAATAAGGCAAATAGCTAGAATGCCTTGCTGGTGCCTCTACACACCATCTCTTACCTCCTTTTGTTCCCTTTTGCTAATCATAAAAGATATTCACTGCCATTGAAAAATATAAAAAAAAAAAAAAACCCAAAAAATTTTATGAAGGATAAAGGTCCTTGGCAGAAATAAAATGACCAGCTCTGAAGCCGCAAAGAAATATGCTTTAATTTAAGAGACAAAAGATAGCATTACAGAAGAAATTGTCATAATCAAAGTTGAAAAAAAATTTCTATTGTCTCCTGTGCCTCTCTGTGGGAATTTTCCCAGCACAGACAGCTGTAAAGGAGGAGGGGTATTGTGAGTTTCTGTACTCTCATTCTCTCTCTTCCTCTCTTTCTCTGTCAATAAATGTCTGCAATCATATTCTCGAGCTCCAGTGTGATTTCAAGGTTCATCTCTTCCATGCAGCTCAAACACTAATTATCCCAGCTGTAATTAGTAAGATAATTAAATACTGGCTCACTCATCACTCTACCTTGTGTCGGGTCATGATTCTCCCAGAAGACC
Organism: Larus michahellis; assembly: GCF_964199755.1. Taxonomy (NCBI): domain Eukaryota; kingdom Metazoa; phylum Chordata; class Aves; order Charadriiformes; family Laridae; genus Larus; species Larus michahellis. Next base: position 129,142,117 of record NC_133898.1, read on the forward strand.
TTGAGCAGTTTCTCAAAGCTGATGTTTTCTGGCTGATATACCACTCGTACAGCCTCTGTGTGGCCAGTTTTACCTTAAAAGACAAAATAAATTCAGATGTTATTAGTGAGAATTAGCTAGTGCACATCTAGTTTTTAATACCTGAGATTCAAAGCACAATCCTTTTGTTTTCCTTTTTTTTTTTTTTCCCCTAAATGTGTTTTGATTTACCATCATTTATACTTAAGCTTTTTCACACAATATTTTATATACGTGCCAACCCTAAGATGTCTGCTAATTTGGACAAGGCCATCATGAAATAAACTATCCAGAGAGGCAATAAGGTAAGACAGTGACGTTATTACAGTAGTTTGTCAGCTTACAGGAAAAAAAGTGAGTAGTTCTTAAATATTTGTAACTGACAACTAGTGAAACATTTAAAAATATTCTAAATACCACATTAAAATATGAAAACTTGTATATCTAAGTTGTCATGACAGTGTAAAACTTTGTTGCCATCTGATAAGCTAAGGATAAAATAATTGATTGTGAAAACAAATTTCACGGGCATGTTTACACAAGATCACACAAATAATTTCAAACTATTCCACATCAGCCAAACCACTGATGCCAACGGGCTTCAAAAAGAGTCAAAGAGAGCCCGACTGAACTTCGTGACAGCAGATGAAGTTCAAGGAAGATTAGCACGTGTTACAGCACATTAAAACACATTATTCCTATTTTTCAGTTACATTATGCGCACGATGTTTTTCATTCTTTACGTGTCTAATCACTCATGATATTACTGAAAAATCCAGCTCCACAAAATGTGAAAGACCGGGACACATAATTCACTTCAACTGCAACTAATATTTAGATTGATGAGTGCTCAGGCACCTCAGGGTGAAAGTCCATTGCACTGAGTGCTACACAAGCATTTTCTCTTTTATAAATATTATATATTTCACGATTTATAAATGTAGGCATATTCGTTGTCATAATATATGCATGAATGGAGAAAAAAAACCTTCAGTTCTTCAGTTAAATCATAATAAGTAACTACTAAACAAAAGTAAACTGGACAGCCAGATCTGCCTTTTGGTGGGCACATAATAAGCTCCTTGATCCGAGTAGCGGTTTTTCACTATTATACCAGCATAAACTTCAGATTTATTCAACTGACTTAATAGAATTGTTGAATTTCATGCGGTGCAACAACCAGCTGAATCTGGCCCAGCGACGGGTTCTGAATTAGCTGTCACCAAACAAGAAAAATCAGAGTCTAGGAGTAACTGAGGAGCGTTCAGTAGAAACACCAATTTAGCACCCAGAGAAATTTTAATTAAAAAAAAAAAAAAGTAGAAAGAAATAAAAAGGATGCTGGGATATATTAAAGAGACATAACAGGGAAAAGTATGACAGCATTATGTCAGTTAATGGGGCACCTGAAATGAAGAAAAGCACAATGAGGCACAGAGGGGTGGGCTAGCTATTAAAAGGGATTTAAAAAACTGGGATTAAATTTAGTCCGGAATGCAGAGGAGTAAAAGGGGACACATCTGGGATATCTGTAATGAAAATTTTGATAAAATCAAATTGGTTCCTATCTAGTGTGCTTCACAATACAACAAAGATAAGCTCACTGAGATTAAAAGACAAAAATGTACAACATTCACGCAACCCATGGCTAAAGCCATGCCATCCTGTCCACCAGGATACTGTCCAGGCAAACGATGGCCCAATTCCTCTCTCACATTCCTACGCCTATTGAAGTCCATGGAAGCAACTCATTATCTGAAGGCAAATTCTCATGTTAAGTTAACAGAAAGGGATCATACATTTAGGAGAATAAAAATACAAGTTACAGATAATTGGCTTAATAATAAAGTGAAATGGTCTTTCTATATGGCGTGAACCGATGGCCAGCTCAGATCAGGGATGGAATTTATTCCAGATTTCATGGTTTAATATAGACTATCAGTGGAAGTAACAGGTTTTGCCTTAGCTGAAGCCCAGGGCGGGAATTTTGTTGTGGTTTGAGATAAAGAAGGAGAGCAAATGGACAGCGGCCTGTCCAGCTCTCGCAAGCCTCCATCATATAACTAAGAAGAGGTTAAGGAGTGGCTTCTGACTTTAATTCTTTTTTTTATTTATTTTTTTAAGCCAATGTGAACCTTATGAAAGGTTCTTATCACTCAGGAGCAAATTGCTTGTCTAAGATGACTAGCTTCAGATCACAAGAGTTTCTTAAACAACTTCAAAACAACAGAGGCATTACCTTTCCTCTCAATTGAAGCAGCAATTACATCTTGTCAACACCGTCTGCTCTGACTAATCCAGAAGTTCAAAGAATCAGCTTTCTTCTTTCCCTCTGAATAAGGAAATAATGGTGCTACTCTGAGAACTACAGCCTGACCTCGAGAAAAAAAAGCCTCAGATGTGTGACTAACAGACTGTTAGAACCTAAAGCATATTTAAAATCAATATTCATCCTCAGAAGAAAAGCAAGGAGGTAATGCTGCTGGTCCTATCAGATTCACCTCTCATTTTCCTCAAAGCCCTTCCACAATCTGCTGGATTTTCTTTCAGAATACAGCGCGGCTATTTCTACTGACAACAATCTTCGTCATTTGCGGTGAGCGCTCCTACTTCCCAACAATTTTAGTGGAAACCACACCAATCAACTGGGGACAGGCGAGCAAACAGACAGGTAAAAGGCTCCCTGTGGGACAGATTAAAGATAAGATTTCCTAGAAGCAGCACAGGGAGAAAATGGTATTAGGAGACAGAAAAAGAACAAGAGCCGTCTCTCTTCCTCACAAGAAGGAATCAAAAGATGCCATGAGGTTACCCTAAGTAGCATGTGGAAACTACCACCTTATCAGTGCCAAACGTGACTCAGCTGCAGCCAAAGTGGCAAAAGAGAGCTTAAATTGGGCTCTCCCTATTTATCCTTTTATTTCGCTTTTCATCTTAGGCTTAAGTTCGACTATGAAAACAGAATAACCACGTTTCAGTTTGGGTTTCAGACATGTGGTACAGTACAGCGACAAAAGAACAGAGCGGGCTTCAAACCAGCTAACCACTCCTCTGTACTGGGGGTGCTGGTGGTCGTCCAGCTTCACATGAGCCAGCAGTGTGCCCAGGTGGCCAAGAAGGCCAACAGCATTCTGGCTTGTATCAGGAACAGCGTGGCCAGCAGGAGCAGGGAAGTGATGGTGCCTCTGTACTCGGCACTGGTGAGGCCTCACCTCGAGTGCTGTGTTCAGGTCTGGGCCCCGCTGTACAAGAGGGACATTGAGGTGCTGGAGCGTGTCCAGAGGAGAGCGACCAGGCTGGTGAGGGGTCTGGAGACCAGGGCATATGAGGAGAGGCTGAGGGAGCTGGGCATGTTTAGCTTGGAGAAGAGGAGGCTGAGGGGAGACCTCATTGCCCTCTACAACTCCCTGAAAGGAGGGTGCAGAGAGGTGGGGGTTGGCCTCTTCTCCCAGGGGAATAATGACAGGACCAGAGGAAATGGTCTGAAGCTACAGCAGGGGAGGTTTAGGTTAGACATTATGAAGAATTCCTTTACTGAAAGAGTGGTCAGGCACTGGAACAGCCTGCCCAGGGAGGTGCTGAGTCACCATCCCTAGAGGTGTTTAAGAAATGTCTAGATGTGGCACTTCAGGGCATGCTCTAGTGACAGAGACTGTAGGTTGTTTGTTTGTGGGGTTTTTTTGTGTGTGTGTATGGCTGGATTCGATGATCTCAAAGGTCCTTTCCAACCATGAAGATTCTATGATTCTATGATTTCTAATCAAATCTTTTTTGTAAGATTTCTTAAAACGGAGAGGCGGTAATCAAAGAGAAACAATAAACCTACTAGTTCTCAAAAAAGCTGCATGTCTTTCAACGAGAAATTTAGCAGGCTAACACTGAGCAGCTGAAACGACAGAAAATGATCAGTGAGAGATGCTATTCTTTCAGTGATATTCAGTTCTTCGCCTTAGTACTTCTTTCAAAATTTCTCATGAAAGGCCCATTTATATTAAGTCAGAGTGCTGGCGTCCTCAGTTCACCTATTGCTTTTAATTAGCTGATTTTTAATATTCCACTGCAAAAGCACACTTCACTTTAAGTTCCAAAAGTTTTAACAACTATGAACATTTCTAGAAGCCTTCTCCCAAAAAAAGCTCGAAGTTTGAGCCGCATTTTTTAAATAATTTATTGAAACGCTAAATATAATTTCATTTGCCGTTAACTGTGCAAATAGAAATCCTTTATTTATAGGTGCCATTATCGGATTTCCAGTTATGGTGCTCAGTTCTCCTTCAGCTGTTGAAGGAGCTTAGCCATTGAAGAACCTCGCTGCAGATGATAAGACTTTATTACACCGTGGCAGAGAGGGCTGTGTGCCAACAGCAGATTGTCTGTTTATCCTATATCCATTTCCCACTTAGAAAACACAGCCACTCTCAGAGGATTAGCTACAGTGAGCTCTTTCAGTGGGGATTCAAACTCTGGCAAAAATGTTCCTGTAAAGAGCAAGAGAAAAAGACATCTGAGTGACACCTCAGTGCTCCTTTTCCATTTTTTTTCTTCCTAATAGTGTTTAGATTTTCACCTTCTTAATCATCTCCCAGGTGAGTGCCCAAGCCGACGGATTAGGGAAGCGTACTCATTCTTTTTAACTTGCTGTATCCCGTAAGCATTTAATTATTTGCGGCAAAGTGGAACAACTTCAAAGGGCTGGCTTGAGAGCACCTCACCGCTGAATCCCCAGCCGCCCAGGAGCTACGCATCCGCTCCATGACATCTCCAGCTAGTCCAGCCCTGGGTGAATTAAGTTATAAAATTCAAGCAATGCCAAAACTATTCCCTCCTGCCCCACTTCTTCAATAAAAAAACACTTGCCTCTCTTTACCGGCTGAAATAAAAGGCCTAAAACTAGTAAATGGCTAAATATAATTAAATAGGTGGCAGATCTTCAGCTGATGCACATTTCAGAGCTTATTGATTTTGGAGCTAAAACAATTTGTGCTAGCTAAAGTCTAGGCCCTAGTGAATATGCAAAGTATTACATGAAAAAGTATTAGGTCTTTTGAGCATCTGTTTCTCCAAACTAGCCTGGGAATTTTTATTATGTTGTAGTTATTGCTAATAACATTTCCAGTTTCTTCCTAAAATAGCAATGCGATAAATAAAGAAAGGGTTCAAGGCTAACACATTGAGAACCCACAGTTTGGGGATCTACTTAACATTTACCTTTCCACCTTTAAAGTAACGAAATAATCACAGATTGATAGAGTATTAAGAAGGGTCCATTATGCTAATTATACTTCCAGCCTAACACAGAGGAGAGAATTTCACTGGAGCAGACCCATGTTTTGTACTTAGAAAAGCAACAGCCCTTGACTCAAAGAACCCGGCGGACAGAAAATCCACCAGAAGTCAAGGTAACTGAAGGGAGTGAAATTTCATGTTGAAATTCCATCTCAACACGAGGAAAAGCTTCTTTCCTGTGAGGGTGGCAGAGACCTGCACAGGCTGTGCAGAGAGGTGGGGGAGTCTCCGTCTCTGGAGACATCCCAACCCTGCCTGGACGCGTTCCTGTGCCACCTGCTCTGGGTGACCCTGCTCTGGCCGGGGGTTGGACGGGATGATCTCCAGAGGTCACAGAATCCCAGACCGGCAGGAGCTGGAAGGGCCCTCTGGAGATCATCCCGTCCAACCCCCGGCCAGAGCAGGGTCACCCAGAGCAGGTGGCACAGGAACGCGTCCAGGCAGGGTTGGGATGTCTCCCGTTCCAACCCCTGCCATTCTGTGACTCTGTGATTGTCTGAGTGGTTAATACCTCTCACTTTTAAAACAAGCAAATAATAAAAACAAAGACAACAGACATTTCATTTATTACCTGAGTTAATGTATTTAAATATCTTTCTGTGCAGTCAAAGACGACTAGGAAGTCATCCCTTACCTTTTTTTGGTGAATATTTTAAGTGAATTGATCTTTCTAGTTAATCTGGTGGGCACCCATTTTTTTTTTAATTTTTGAGACCATAAGAATGTCCTAGTTCAGACCATCAGCCTGTCTTTGGCCACGGCCATAAGCCCAACGGCCTTTATCTGAATGTGGCTCCCGCTGCCTCCTCCCGAGAGCCCCTTGTCCTCCTGCTTGCAGAGATGCTGAGCAGCCCGTCCCCACGCTGCGCCTCCTGCCACTCATGGTTTCCTGACTATTCCGCAGTTTTCCAGCGTGATTTTCCCACTGTTCAGAAGACACCGTGAAATATATCAGGTATACAATGGCACTAATGTGCCTACTTTTTTTTTACTTTCTTTATATTTCCAACAACTTTAATGACTTTGTTAGCATGGAACTAGGAGATAATGTTTGGTTTATTATCCACTGTGAATTTCTGCTTTACAAAATATAATGCTTTACCTTCTCTGTGTGATCCACGCTCTTCTATACAGTTGCATTGAAATATGTCAATCTTATACAGCAAGAAGCCAATTTATCACCAGGGGCCAGCCAATCCTGCGTTCGTTAATCAAAATAATATTTTCTATACATTCTAGAAACTTCTGCCTGGACCACAGGAAATCACGGCTCTTCTAGTGCCTACAGAGAGTAGCTCATACAGCAGCTACAATGTGATGTGGTGCATGCAGCTAAAGAGAGAATTCTAACATATTTATTTGTTTTAGTAGAGGACAGATTAGTCACACAGTAAATGAAGATTTAAAAAGATAAGAACATTTGCTGCTAGAGCAATGGCCTGCTGTAAAATGTATTTCTGGTGACTGTTGGAGACACTTGATTTTTTACACCATCAAATCAAAATTAAGAGAATAAAGGTGACAGTGAAAAATGGGGTACAAAGTGCTGTTATTGGTAATTTTTTTCACAGAAAATCATATTTTTCAGTAAAACAGGCTGAATTAATTTAAAATAAAGGAGATTGCAGTTTGAACAAATATTGTTTTTTTCTAAAAATCTGCAAAAGTACTAAATTAACTTGTTTCTCATTTGCACGTATTTAAAATTTATATGATACAGCTATAAAAAGTTCTTGCTTTTGTTTGTTAAAATCCTACGTATTCTTTAACAGCAAATCGGCTTTGAAAATCAGACACTGAACAGAACATCTGAAAGGAAGACCACCATTACTGACACTTTTTCTATTCTTACTTTTAAAATAGCTGTAGACTGAAGAACCCATAAAAGGAAGAAAACCCAACCCAACAATTATATAGCCTACAGGAGAAAAGGAGACAGCAAAACTTTACTATCTTGTTGACAGGTTATGTCCTCATCAGGCTGAATGGCCCCACTGGAAGCACTTCAGGAGGGACTACTTTGGGCTCTCTCTGGACTGAGCGCTTTTCACAGTCGGAGTGCATTAAGGGTCCTCCTACAGAGTATATTCTGATTTAACTTTGTTCAGAAGGATTCTCAGGTTCAAAAAATATCCCAGGTTCAAAAAATATTCATGCAGAAGTCAGTGGAAAGCTCCTTTAGCGTTTGTGTTGGGACAAAGGTCCGCATCCCCGGGAAATCGGTTTGGTTGTGATCCGTGCTATGGGATATCTCGGTTTTGGGTCGTGTTGCTTTGCCAGCCAGAGATCACTGAACTGCACGAGCCGCATCATCTTAAGGATCAGTCTGACACTGCTCCTGGTCAACAAAACAGAGTATCTCACGCGGCATTCAACCGAAGAAAAAACGTTGAAGATAGGCATATAATTAACGCCAGTCAACATGGCTGTATGGAATATAGGTCTTGTCAGCCAAACTCGATTTCATTCTCTCATGAAATTACAAGTCTAGTTGTAATAAATGTAGGATGTAATAGCATGGATGTAATAGACTTAATTAATGCATTTGACTTATTACTTCATGACAGTCTGATTAAAAAATTAGCACTATACAATATCGATAGTGCACATGTTAAAAGGATTAAGAATTGTCTAAATGACAGTTCTAAAAAAAATTATTTAAAGGGAACACGCATTGAATGGCAGTATTTTTATCCATCCTCTGCAGGGATTGGTACCAAGTCTGCTGCTGTTAAAGCCTTTCATCAGTAATTTTAAAGAAATAAAAAGTCTCAACTTACAGAATCTGTGGATAACTGAGATGAGCAGGTTGATAGGATGGTCTTAGAAAGCGATCAGTTGCCGCGCTGGACCCATTCAACCAAAAACGTATTAAAAACAGTCGTATGTAAAATCTCTACTGAAGGGAACAAGTGGCACACACCACACCTGCAAATGGGGAGCAATCCTTGAGGAAAGCACAAGGGTGGCAGTAGACGAGCAAGTAAATATGGAATTTTGTTGCAACATCGCAATAAAAGGGCAGAGTGACTGAATTGGGATGCCTAAGTGAAAACGAGGTTGGTAGGAACAGCACTGGAGAGATCAATCCTGACGTTAAGTAGATCCTCAAAAACAGTTTCAGTGACAGCCACGAAGAGCATGATACATTTAGCCTTTCAAAAAGAAAACCTAGAGGTTTTTAATTAAAGGATATGAGCATCTTCTCAGGAAGAGAATGACTGCCTGCAAAAGCGGTCTTTGAACAAGCAATGAAAAGGCATATCAAGAGCCAGTGGCAGGGACGGAAAGCAGGGAAATTCAAATGGAAAAGCAGGCATGTATTTTAAACACTGCAGATGGTTATCTGCTACAAAACACCACACTGCTCAATTACACCATGGGATCGTTCGGCGCTCCTAAAACCCTATGTTCTATAAACCAAGGGAAGTGGTCGATTCTTCCTCTCCTGATGTTTTCAACTCAAATCAGATTTCCTTCCGGGGGAGCCACTTCAGACAAATACCAGTCCAACTTAAAGGAAAAAGTTATGGGGCTTAATAAAATAGTAACGGGATGAAACATAATGACCTACGATATAAAAGATGTCAAATTAAATAATGCAGTGAGCCCTTACCAGCCTTAAATGCTGTGAATATATGAGTGAATTGCCCCTCGTTTTCCTTTGTTCACTTAGCTTTAAGAAAGCCTTTCTATCCGAAACACTGTTCTCCGTATAAAGAGTTGGGGCTTTTGTACCGTCTTCTTTTCATCATGGTTGATGAGGTAGACTCTAACCTAACTACAGTTTCTATATGATCTTTATATAGGTGAGTTAAAATCTTTCAGCTACAGTGTTGGGAACAGACAGCCATATTGCCACATTCACAAAGCCCAAATTTAACCCTAAACTTACATATCAGATTGACCGAGCCTTTACATGTTAATAAATGATGTTTACCGACAAACCAGTTACAGTTGGCTCCAAGGAAATGCAATGCCAGGCTTGTAACAACCAGCCTGTGTGAATCCAAATGCTAGATGAGGTGACTATAGAACAAAACAAGTGGCCACCTAAGTGAGAAACGCTAGCTTTAGGTTAGGAAACATTAATTACAAAGTTAATTTATAAAATGGAAGGATTAAATACGGAAGGAGTAATGGGAATCACAGAACCTTAGCCTCATGACTAACAGCTATCTGGTATTATTGACAGCATCTTACCTTGCCGTGGAGCCGAGAATTAGGGTATAACTGGTTTATATTGTATGTTTTCTGTAAAAGTGGCATGCTAAAATAACCATCGCTCTTACAAAAACTTTAAGTTTTGCCCTTGGAAACAAAAACATATTTTGTAGACTTTCAAATACGGAAAAATCACAATGTGTCCCATAAAAAGCAGTTTGGAGAGTGGTAAGAAGTGACAGAAGGTCAAAAATGTGTTCATATGAACACACCATGGCACAATGAAGATATTGCACTGAAGACAGGTGGTTTTGAAAAACGTCACTGAGTGTGTCACTTTCCTGGCTGGGACTGAAACACTTAATAGCATAAAGAAGTACAAATCATTCAATTTTCTTCCCTAGACTAGGATCCAAGCTTTGGAAGAACACAACAAAATATAGGGTCTATCATTTTTTATTCCAAATATATTTATTTTCATCTCCTCAAAGAAAGCACAAGAAAATCTGCTGTTTGTTCCAAAGCCTTCCTAACAGCAGAGTAACAGCACAATATACAGTTTTGATTTAACTGTATATTAACACTACATCTTTTTTTATGTGATGCTTGCAAGAAGAGTTAAATCCACAACACCTTTATTATATTTCCCCCACTCATTTTATATGGAATACAAGAATTTTCTTTGATTTCCTCACCTTCTACTTCGAGATCGCTCAAAGTTGCTGCATTTCACGTGTACTTCTCTACCTTGTATTAGATAATAAGCATATCAGTAATACAGAAAAAAAAAACTCAAAACAAGGGAAGAAAGACTTCTGTTTTTTATACAGAGTCTCCTTAGGAAAAAGTACATCCAAAGTAGGTGATGAAGTTGCTACTAGTAGAGTAACACATTATGAATGCAAAGGTACTCTCCTGACTAAAAATATTTATATTACCGGAAAGATTTAGTGGTCCACAATGTTATTTGCTGTGTTTGGGGAGCAATCTCGAATTACTCAGCTTAGGTTTCTATTGGATACTTTGGACGGAGTGCATTTAGTTTCCTCAGAAGAAAAAAAATGTTGTCATTCAGAACTGAAGTCCTTGTATTCTGCAGCCCTACTCACTCACTTCCCCTTGAATTAATTCCTTCTCTGACATACTTGTGCCTATTAGGTCTGATAAGAAAATGTCTATTAAGGAACATAGCAAGGCTACTGTAACAAAGCTGTGAGAAACTGAAATACCATAAAAGACTCTCTTTTATTCATATATATGCTTTTTTATAAATTATAAATGCATTGATTCATTGATTAGCATTAGGGATACAGGTCATTCTTGGAAAACATAAAGAGGGAGTACGGCAATGGAAGAGAACCGGGGACAGACCAGAGCGGTGTAAGACCCTGCGGCATCCAACCCCAGGTCCTTGCCCTTTGCGCAGGGGATAAGACTCGGACGGAACTGCAACTCAAATCTGGGCCACTAAATTATGCACAGGAGTCATTATGCCACTGCATTCCATGCCAGCTTTAGCCTACTTCTCTCATTGGTTTCTGCTGTCACGCACTTACGAATTTAGTAGCTCAGAGGATTGTTTCATCGCAAAGCTCCTTTCAAAAAATTAAATTAATGAAATGTTGATATTTTTTATCATAATAAATAAACACAGTGAATAAAGATCTGCACGGGAAATATATCCTGTTATCCATGGGCATGAAAAACTTTGAGGATAAAAGATTAATACTCTGTCACAGTTGCACCATGCCTTTGTCGTAAGGATTTCAAAGTCCTTTCTAAATTTGGATTCCATTTTCCCCATTTTGCAGAGCATAATCCACTATTACATTTTGTTCTTCATGATTAATTGTCCATATATGCAATTTCTCCAAATACAACAAGCCCTGCACTGACAGCATTTCGGTTCTTTTAAAACCCAAATGCAAAACCTTACCTGATGTAAATATTTAGTGTGGGGCTAAGGGAAACAATATCGTCATGCTTAGATAATAAAAAATTCAGTTATGACATGACGTGTGGAATATATATGGAATATACATGGCGATGAAATTTTGACTTCAGGTAAGAATTCCAAAAGGTAATAATTTGACTATGCTACCTACCATTTAAATATATATATCTTTTCTAACAAGCTCAATAAATAGGATGTTATCTTCAGCTGCATGAAATTAAGATACTAATTCAGTTGTGCCACAAAGTCATGTTGTTTGTTTGAGATGGCTTAGGACAAATTATCTGGACTTTGGCTGCTGCTCCAGAAGGCAGCAGGTCTCCCACACGCCCCGTGACAACGTCAGCCCTGCGTGGATGTCTCGGATACGGCATCTACACGCCTGTCCCTTTCAGCAGCTAAACTATTTCTTTAGTCTGTATTTATTTTATTATAAAATCCACAGCCACAAATGGCAGCCCTCTGGCTCAGCTTTGGTCCAGACACAGACCTGCTACGTCATCTTCAGCGAGTATCGCAGTGTCTCCCTCGGGATTTGGCACATGAAATACGTGACGCTGTCTCCAGACACAACCCATTGCCATGGGTGAGGTGGCAAACTGTGATCATTTCAGAAATGGAATTGTGTTAACGATTGAATCCTGAAGGAATCACAAAAATGCTGCCTCGGTTACTGCCTTGGTGGATATGAAGTCAGACAATGGCTTTAGGACTTGTGTCGTGTCCTTCTCTTGCCAAAGACGACATAGAGTCATAATACAAACAGCTTCCAAAGCGAAGTACTGTAGGACACGAAGATGGCTGCAAAATGAGGGAAGAGGATTGAAAAACTGAGATTTTCCTTAAAGAGTAGTGAATAAACCAAATGTTAATACAATCCCCCAAACCTCTGAGAGACAGAGAAACAAACGACAAGTCTTTGAAGAGCAGGAACCTTCTGACCTCTGCATCTGCCAGGGATGTTGGCAGCGGACTGCAGAGAGCCAAGAATGACTCGAGTGAGATTTTCCAGAGCCCACCTTAGTAGCACAGACTGCTTTAGTGGGTGCAAGAGCCTAAACCCCACTAAATCACACGATCACAAATTGATTATTACATTTAATTCATTGTATAAAATAAGCTGAGACCATTATTTCTAGATTGCATTTCAGTTTGCCTGATTCTCTATGTTTCTGGTAGCTCTTAAAGTAAAAAAAAAACCAACCCTGTGTTTAAAAAAGTCACTACCCTGAGTATTGCTGTCTCAGATAAAGCTTTATGTGCTTGCTTCAACTGTGACTTGTTCCTGAGAAGGAGAATGAAAACCAAGAATTCGCTTTTGGTTGGAAAGGGAGTGATGTTCCTGGAAAACTGTGAGCAGGTTCAGGAGTAAGGAGCTATAGAGACCCAAGTCTCCAAAAAAGGAGTATTCGTTTATTCACAAAAATGGCTGAAATATCCCAAATCAAAGCAGTGTTGGGGCTCTGCTCTGGTACAGAAAAAGCATAGATGGAAAAGCGAAGAGAATATATATATAAAAATCAATATATCTGCTCTGGTACAGAAAAAGCATAGATGGAAAAGTGAAGAGAAAAAAAATATATATATATATACACATATATATGTGCCACAGTACTGAAATCCAGCTTCAATCTATAAAGGGAATATTTGTCATTGTCAATTTAGCAGAAAATATGATCGATTTTTTGCTTAAAAGTTCACAGCTTTTAGCTGCAAAGCCTCTGTACTACAGTTACGCAACACAGAGAATTTCCTTAAATAAATGGGCATAATGGAAGGCAAAGAATAACAGAAATGTGAAGAATATGCCATGCATTGAGAACAGCTTTGAAAAGGGACAAACGGAGGTAAATATAATACCTGGGGACACCTATTTATAGCAAGCTTAATGTTAAGAGTTGGAAAATGTTAAATAATCTGGAATATAGAAAAGAATAAATGAGAGTAAGATATTCTAATACCTATTCTTTGCCATTAGAATAACCAAAATTGTAGTTTTGCCCTTTTCTCTCTAGAGTGATTTCAGTAACAGGTTACTGCTCTGAGGAGACCTCTGAATGCAAGGTTAGATTTCTGAAATACGCCAGTTCTCACTCTTTGTCAGTCCGAACACCAACAGAGTGCTTGGAAGAAAACTGTAGATACCTTAATACCTGAGAATTGTAGGCTAGAATGCAAAAAAAAAAAAAAAAAGGGGGGGGGGGATAGATTGCTGTATTTGTACTGTGAAACCTTGTCTTTCTTATCTAGCTGTTACTAAACTAATCTGACAGTTATATGATGTACACAAATATGACTGGGATCGTGATTTCCCTCATGATTTCCCAAAAACAAATATGCAAAAAAAAGCAGTACAGGCAACTTGGTGTCACCAGAGGCCTCTCCCAGACGTCAAACTGAAAAGAGACAGCCACAGAGCAGAGAACTTCATGACGACAGGCGTTCAGAGGGCTTCCAGCAAAACCAGAGCAGGGATGAAAATTCAGAATTAATTTATACTCCACAAACGCTTCTAAGTCCACCAAAGCTAATAAAGGGTTCTAAAAATGCCCAAGCAACCTGTTTTCTGCAAAAGTCTTTAACAGAAACAAATTGTGTGAGTGGATAAGAGCTTAAAAAGATAAAATCTTGACAATTTCTATATCTAGAGAGTGTTGGGGAAAAGTAAATGGACATTCGGTGTAGCGTGATGAAAGACCAACGACTTAATGGCCTGGCTATTAAATAATTAGATTATTTATATAGAATAGGGATGTTATATATGTTATACTAGGAAGAAATGTTTCACTCTGAGGGTGGTGAGCCCCTGGCCCAGGTTGCCCAGAGAAGCTGTGGCTGCCCCATCCCTGGAGGGGTTCAAGGCCAGGTTGGACGGGGCTTGGAGCAACCTGGGCTGGTGGGAGGTGTCCCTGCCCAGGGCAGGGGGTGGCACTGGGTGGGCTTTAAGATGATCTTCCAACCCAAACCATTCTGTGATTCTATGACAATGAAGTGAGTTTGAATGCAGAAGATTGGACTGGCAGACAAGACAATGCCAGGACACTGCAGAGAACTCACTGGAAGCAGGTTCACTACCGTACAACTTAAGGTTAATCAAGGAAATGTAGTTGCCATCTAAGCTGTGCACTTATATGCCCTGTCTCCCAAAGAATCTGTTTCTGATGAGCAGTCTGACCTTTGACATCACAAAGCATTTTGAGAAATTATGTCATAGCCTACAGCCTGGTAATCAGGATAGTGTGAAGACCAAGGCAGCTGAGCTCTTCTGGCGTTACTAATCAGGTGGCTCAAGGCAGCTCTTCATCCACCATGAGGGAACCATAAGTTGTTCTCCATGAACTGTAGATGGTGTTGAGGCACACTTAGGAAAATGTTTGATTTTCTTTAATCATGAAGATAAAATCGGTGACACTAGCGAGGGGTTCTTTGCAACCACAGCTCCTCCGGGAGACCCTACTGAGTGTACAACAGAGCAATGGGTTGTCTTTCTGCTAGAAAATAACATCTCCTCCCTTTCCTGCCTTATTTCATTATTATAATACCTGGACGTTACATTGCAAATTGTAGCTGCCATCTCACTGGGCAAGGTGCTGTATAAATACAGAATAAGAGACAGCCCTGCCACCCACTGAAACTTCTGGAAAGAATTAACAGTTCCTTGACTGCAAGCTTGTTTTGCCCAGCCAACCTCGTGAAGGTCTCTGCAATGAGAAGAGGCGGCTTGTTCTATGGCCAGCACCATCTGAGGCTACATGAACGTTTTAGAATATCTCATTTGTGATTATGGTAAGTGGAATTCTTCATTCCTAGAATCTCACCCTGAGCATAAAACCCCACTTAGTGATGACAAGCATCTTCTTAAGGACACCGTGAAAAATATGCCACACAGTGTCATAGGTTTCACAAAGACCATTAACTGCTGGAAACAGATCAAACGACAGCTAATATATTTCTACAGCTGCATGACCCATATTTGAGATCAGGTTTATAAAATAAAGGCAAGTAGATCAATCATTAGCCTTTAATAAATCTTTACAGAGATTTCACTTTTTTGTGGAAACCTTTTAGACATTATTAATTCTCACCCCAATTTTAATGAATGGCTGTGCCAATGCTTAACCTCAAGAAGTCACGGAAAATGAATTATTACCGATGATTAATTATGCTGTAATAGGCCAATAAGAGCAACCTTTATTTCAGCCGCTGATACAATTAATTAAAATTGACTCCAGTAAACAGTGTACTGTTTATACTGCTACTTACAAATAACAGAAAATATTTTTGCTTTTTTTTTTCTAAAATGTAAATATTATACTTCACATTAGACCAGTGAAAGCATTTACCTCCTGCTTAAACCTAACGAACATTCATTGTACTTGACTATCCATTATTTCTATTCAACCAGTCACAAATCAAGAGTTTTAAATTACAGGTCACTTGTATCCTTTCTAAAATTCCCATTTAAATGGGAGCATTTAAGAAAAGCAAAGAAAGGATTTTAATTCAAGTGAAACCAGTATTCCTTGACATTAATTCATCCAAAAAGAAATATCCAATTTGGATGCCCAAAAGTACTCAGAAGACAATGAGGAAAAAAAAGTAATTGTTAATCTATTAAGAAAAAAAAAACCACCAAAACTCAAGGAAGTGATGTATTCAAATACCGTTAATCACTGTGCTCGCATTTATGTTTATTGTACAGTACCTACTACTGTGAGATCTATTTGAATTTAATAACATCAAGTCTGGCAAAATGAGGGGCACAAATTTCTTTCTCACAGATACCACTCCTTGGAGATCTATTTTTCTCTTATTGAGAAGAGCTCCGGTCCTTCCAAGAGAAAGAGGCGCGGGAAGATCCTGTGGCTAAAAGTTGAGGTTACATTAATTCAACCTGTAATAAAAAGCAGTTTCTTAACACTGAGGGATAAATGCTTGACATTACTTATGTTCTGAAGATATTTTTAAGTCAAGTTTGTGTGCTCCATTCTACAGTCTGCAGATGCAAGAGGCCAGCAGGGATGGTCATGGTGATCATCCACAGCACCAGAATCTATGAAACTATGGCTCTGTCCATCATAGAATCATAGAATGTGTTGGGTTGGAAGGGACCTTTAAAGGTCATCTAGTCCAGCCCCCTGCAGTGAGCAGGGACATCTTCAACTAAATCAGGTTGCTCAGAGCCTCATCCAGCCTGGCCTTGAATGTCTCCAGGGATGGGGCCTCCACCACCTCTCTGGGCAACCTGGGCCAGTGTCTCACCACCCTCACTGTAAAGAACTTCTTCCTAATGTCTAATCTAAACCTGCCCTGCTCTAGTTTAAAACCATTGCCCCTCGTCCTATCGCTACATGCCCTTGCAAACAGCCCCTCCCCAGCCTTCCTGTAGGCCCCATTCAGGTACTGGAAGGCCCCTATAAGGTCTCCCCCGAGCCTTCTCTTCTCCAGGCTGAACAACCCCAACTCTCTCAGCCTGTCTTCATAGGAGAGACACTCCAGCCCTCTGATCATCTTTGTGGCCCTTCTCTGGACCTGCTCCAACAGGTCCATGTCTTTCTTGTGCTGAGGACTCCAGAGCTGGACACAGTATTCCAGGTGGGGTCTCACAAGAGCAGAATAGAGGGGGAGAATCACCTCTCTGGATCTGCTGGCCATGGTTCTTTTGATGCAGCCCAGGATGCGATTGGCCTTCTGGGCTGCAAGCGCACATTGTTAGTTCATGTCCAGCTTTTCATCCACGAGTACCCCCAAGTCATTCGTTCCCTTCACAAGCTTTACTGAGAAGATCACTTCCATAACGCTCGGCACTCATAATAGTTTCCAGCTCTCATTAAAACAATAACTATAGTTGACTCTTACACTTTGGAGCTTCGACTGCTCTGAAAGCAATATCCCCCATGTCCCTCTCTATCACTAGCCAGAGGTATTCTCTGTCTTTCTTCCATTTTTGCCTTCCACTGAAGCACAGATTCCCCGACAGTGAGGACAGGATTGCCCGGTACTCTGTGTCTGGCTTACATGGTCCACACTGCAGAGGAAGGAATGGGAGGAGATATTTCTCCATGTCAGATGGACAATTAATGTGTTTTGCTCTTTCCCCTTCATCTCTCCCTTTTTCTGCAGGAAAGTGAAGAGCTTTCCCCTGGGATCATCTAAGAGTATTTAGTGAAATCTTCTGCCACCGCTGAGGCCTTGTATGTTGACAGCACTTTTCCATTGCCGGCTTCTTGTATATGGCACATAGCGCTACAGTTATCTGAGCATCAATGTGGAAATATAGAATCATAGAATAGAATCACAGAATGGTTTAGGTTGGAAAGGACCTTAAAGATCATCTAGTTCTAACCCCCTGCCATGGACAAACTGTAGAAGTGTGCCATAGCTTGAAGATTAGATTATTTGGTGGCCCCTTTAACCATTAAGTGTGTGAAAATGTAATTACACAGAAGATGACACTGACATTAGCATTTTGGTTTTTTCTGCACGAAGAAGGCCAAATTGCTGACCAGTTCAAGGATGTTGAGTAACTAAGCAGGTCCATGGAGAGCTACCAACATGGCAAGGGCCATACACATACAACCTGCAGGAAGCTGAGTCTGTCAAAGAGGACGCTAAAGGGAAAGCTAATTCCAGTCTAAAATATTTGATGGGAAGTTACAGCAATGATGTAAACAAAGTCTTCTTTCTTCAGCAGTCATAGACAGTATAGCATGTAGCAATGGCCATAAGCTGCAACCTGGAAGGTTCAAATTGGACATTAGGAGAACCTTTGTCACCAGGAGGCCAATGCTGCAGTGGAGCATGCTGCCTTGTACGCTTCCATAACCTCCATCCTTGGAGCTTTTCCTGACCTAGCCAGACAAAGCCAGAGATGACCTGATTGAGTGTTGAAGATGGTCCTGCTTTAGATGAGAGTTTGAAGTAAAGACTTCCACATGTCCCTTCCAACCAGCATTTCTATGATTCGACACCTTGACAATAAATATGGTCATAAATTACAGCTACTTCTATTCTCCAGTTTAAATTTATAGACTCATTCTGGATGACACAGCACAGTTTGAACGTACAAAGAAACTTCGGCCTCCATTACCTTTAGCAGAAGTTAAGACTATGCCTGTAGTAGAAAATTAAACAGTACCAGGGAAGATTCCCAGGTACTGGGATTAGATCTCTCCAACTGCACGTTGTTGGAATGGTCATCTCCATGGCATCGGGTCATACTGCTAACGTTTCTCTCTTCTCCTTACATGTGTGTATATGTATACATTTGCACGTACATAATTACTGAGTTGGGAAATAAGTAAGGACCACCTGAACCCTCCCCAAAAAAGGAGTTTGAGTGCGTGAGTGATGGATTCCCTGTATTATAGGTCGTACTTGAGCTGGCACGCACTTTTTCAGTACCTATAATGACGATAGGATCAGAAATGTGTGTCGTTGGAGGATGCATGGGTATATATACTCATGGAAAATTAACCTCTGCTACATTTTATCTTTTCCTAAGCCTGATAGAAGTCTCGACTCCGCTATGCCCTGGACCAGCTGTTATCATTCACGAGAGACTCTCCTTTATAAACGCACTGATCTTGTGTATCAAATGCAGTCTTAAAGAAGGGATTAAAAATAAAAAAAGAACGAACTTTCATTTAGCAAGCTTATATTAAAAATTAAAAGATGTTAATAAATACTGTGTCTATAAGCTGGTCTAAATCTATCTAAAATGCCCCACAGTGAAGTCTTACATCAGTTATTATTGAAACATTAAATGCTTTTCTTACAGGCTTACAGCAATCAATTTAACTTTCAGTCATCTTGTACCCATATGTGCTGCTCCTGTTGATGAAATGGCTATTAATAAAGGAATAGATGGCTATGAATTAAAGCAAGCTCTACTTAATCACATTAATCCAGAGTATGTTAAAGGCTTCAATTTTCTAAATAATTTTGGGCTTAATGCCTCTGAGATGGGCAGACTGCTCTATTGATGCAGCATCTGGTCCAATTTAAGCTGCATTGTGAAGGAGGAATTGTTAGGCCCTTGCAAAAATAAGGAAGACTGACAGTTTTAGGGATGCAACCAAAACTGCTACAGCTGAGACAAAAGATACTGCAAGATATTGAGAAAGACCTCCAACAATTAAAAGGCAGCCCACTGCTCTGCAAATGCAACTCTACTGTTCAGTGAATTGTATATGATTAACTTACTCTTACTGATGGGATGAGTACTCCATACACTTAACCATCACTGTATTTTCCAGTCATTGAACATCCAACAGCTGCTGCTGTGAAATATGTTCACTTACCCATTACATTGGGTTACCAATTAGAGAGGAATTATTTAAAAGGGAATGGCACAACCACTAACACTGTCCTTGCATAAGCAGTAATTTCTGCCTTCAGGGTTTGGGGTTTTTTTTTCCCCGAGGGTTTTTCTTCTTATTATTATTTTGGTTGTGTCAACGTAGTAGTTTTACAATGAAATAAGATTTACCTTGGCTCGTAGCACTGAAATACTGCTGCATTCGATTAAGGAGATGCAGAAAAAGAGTTTTAAATAATTCTGGGGGAATAAAAACCTTCATAGGAGAATTAAGTTTTTTTAGAACATTTCTGCAGGAGATTTTTTAAAACCCAATTTTCATAGAAGGTCTTCAATGAAGGAGACAGTATGTTACAGCCCATAAAATGGAAAAAAAATATTACCTTTGCTATTACTTCTTTGTTATATTTAATATGTCAAAACTACAAAGGTTTTAGGGGCAGATCTTTTTGTCAGTAACTGCATTATAAATGAAAACAATAACTCCAATGAATTTAGCGCTTATGCGTTGCATATGAACGAAGCCATCAAGTCGCATTCTGCAGAGCTGTAAAAATCTCTGTCTGAAAGCTTATTTCAATTAAAAGTAATGCTTTCATGAAATAAACAGAGCAGGTGTGGGGGGCAGACATAGCATGCAGTATGTATTATCACATATCGTAAAATTTGGACAATTATAAAGTGGCCAAAGAAGATTTCTATGATACACTACAGTATCTACCTCTGCATCCTACAGGACTAGAAAGGAATCAGAATTCTAAAATGGAGATTAAAAAATTATGTTTCATGTAAAATGTTCAGATACAAATTTCCTTTTCAGCTGAATAAAACAATTTAGAGATATAAATACCTAAATATAGCAGTTGAAATTCTCTGTGACTACAGGAGATAAAAAACTTTAGATTTCCCCTTGTTACCTATGCTTTCCTCCAACACTCAGTACCAGAAAAATCCACACAGCTGTAGATTTCAAAGGGCTTTACACCATAAGATAAAGTATATCCTTTTTTATAAATGAGGACAATAAGCCAGGAAGAGCTGAAGGTCATCCAAGTCAGCCTTGGAGCCAGGAATAGAAGGAAATCAGCTGAGCCTGAAGGTACCAGCCCAGCTGAGGCGCTCCTCCTCCTTTCTGCAATCCGTTCTGCTCCAAAGAGCTGCCAGGCAAAGTCCAGCATTAAAACCGCTGCTGAGGAACGTCAAGGGCAAGAGCAAGAAAAGGGAAGCAAGCACACACCAACCAACAGCGTGGAGCTGCATGAGAGAAACTTCCGTTACCCATTTTCAGTACGAGTGTAATTAAATGGGAAGATCTTCCCCTGTTGCATTCCGGGAGAAGTTTCCTTTCTGGGAGGGGTTTCAAAAGAGGAGAGGAAGGTTGCATTGCTGGTGTGACAGCTACAGCAGTAGTTTAGGGATTCTTGGAAGAGGTGAGAAAAGAGGGAGCTATTTTCTCCCAACTTTCTGAAAAACATTATCTGAAAAAGTTTTATCTGATTTCTATCAAATACAATGGGAGCAGTCATTCTAATAGTTAAGTTGTTCCTCAAACTCCGCACCATTCTCCTAATTAAGAGCTATTAAATAGGCCTACGTACAAATAAATAACCACTTACCATAACAGCGATATAAAAAGAATTCATATCTAGAAGTAACACTATGGCAACAGCTTTTGTAAGATACTCTTTGACACCGCAGCAGAGCTCCTGTTTAACAATTCAAATGCGGAAAGATGAGAATAAAGGAGGCAAAACGCAACTAAGTGATATCCCTGCTCATAGATCAATTGTTTTGATGAATTCCGCCCTTACACGTTATATGCACATATCATGTGTAGACAAATTCCATTTCATGGTAACAATGAGTCTGCATGGAGAAGAGTCTATTATCATATTGAAAATAAAAGAATTAGAGAAGAATGGAAGGCAGTAAATAGATGAATATGCAGGAAGACACTTGGCTTTACACGCCATGGGTCTGCAGAATTTGCCTTCTCTATCTGTTGTGACACTATTTATTTCCGCACCTTTAGAAGAAGATCAGAACTGTCTATTTCAAGAGCAGTCGCAACAAATGCAGTTTTGCTGCAAAATTTTTCCCTTTTTAATGAATTCTTTTCCACAGCTGCCTGAAATAGTCATCCTTCAAGCAGGCTTTAGAAATAATGCTCTTTATTATGGAAAGTTCCTTAAATCCCCACTGCTATATAAAGAGGTACTGCTAATCATTAGAGACTTTGGTGGGCTTCAATGTGTCTGAATCTCTAGGAAAGACCAGAAAGCGTATTTTGGTCTTCCTA
The DNA here is from genome assembly GCF_964199755.1 of Larus michahellis. Classification (NCBI taxonomy): domain Eukaryota; kingdom Metazoa; phylum Chordata; class Aves; order Charadriiformes; family Laridae; genus Larus; species Larus michahellis. The sequence continues at coordinate 129,164,158 of NC_133898.1, forward strand.
GTTAATTAGATCTGAAACAGTGGGAGTTGGTACAACAATATTGCACACCTTTGCTGTGACAGCCCTCATTTCAAACACCTGCTCAGGCAGTTTGATGTCTGGATCCCAAATGACTCTCAAACTAAGAGATGTACATCTCTAGAGAGCATCCTAACTACCAGGATAGAGGATGTGCTCAGGAAGCACATTCGTTACTTGTCCTGATGAAGCAAGGCCACTGCATAGCCATAAATGCAAGGTTATACAACCACAGAATGATTTACGTCAGAAAAGACCTTTAAGATCATTGAGTCCAACCATCAATCTCGCACTGCCAAGCCCACCACTAAACCACGTCTATACCTCCAGGGATGGCGACTCCACCCCTTCCCTGGGCAGCCTCTTCCAATGTTTGAGAAACCTTTCAGGGAAGAAATTTTTGCTAATATCCAGTCTAGACCTCCCCTGGCACAACTTGAGGCCATTTCCTCTTGTCCCATGGCCTGTTCCTTGGGAGAAGAGCCCGACCCCCCCGGCTACCCCCTCCTTTCAGGGAGCTGTAGAGAGCGAGAAGGTCTCCCCTCAGCCTCCTCTTCTCCAGGCTGAACACCCCCAGCTCCCTCAGCCGCTCCTCACAAGACTTGTGCTCCAGACCCCTCACCAGACTCATTCCTCTTCTTTGGATGCCATAAAGCCAGATGGGAAGCTCATTTTCTTCTACTAATTAGGGCAATCTGGGGCAGAGAGGAGGAGAGAAGGAAGGGTGAGGTCCTGGAACCTATTCTCATTGTTAACATCTTTTTTGAAACACCTTATAACAGTTTCACGGCAGATACACTGTGGGAAGCCAAATCAGGGATCTGTGCTTTTTCCTGTGTGAGAATCTCATCTTGTTTGCTTCTGTCCCCACCACGTTTCCATTTTGGATCACATGTTGCTGAACATTCAGAAGCAGAAGGAAGAAAAGGTCCCCTCCCCATCCAAAACCTGACCTACTTAATTCATGACAATTGGATCCTACCTTCTCTGCGCTTTCAAGCTTCGTGCCTAAATTCAGCTCACACACTAAGGACACCAGATCCCAGTCTATATTTTTTCATTTAGTTTTATCTTCATGTAAAGACTTCTGAATGGATGACAAAGGCAGGCTGGGAGACTGCATTGTGAGTGGAGAACTCATTACACATTACTCCTGTCTTTGAACATCTTTGAACACCTGCAGAAGGGCTAAACTGTCCCCGAACAGAGAGGAATGAGGCAAGAAATAAAATGAAGCCATTTGTTAAACCAAAATAAATGAAGCGGTGAAAAATAATGGTCCCATCTGCAGCTACCGCTGGTTCGGGGTCAGCTCTGCTGAAGAAAAGTGCACTGCCAAAAATCGAAAGGAGAAGAATGAAATAGAATCCTGACCATTTGCCTCACCATACACAGTCCATTTGGAAAATAATAATAATAGACATAATAACAACGACAATATTTAGCGCTCTTGCAATGCTTTGTAGCTTCAAAACATTGCACAAACAGGGCCTGATCCATAAGAAAGGACCTTCTTTTTCCAAGACTTGTTTGCTACTTGGTAGCCACTTTTCTCTTTTATCTTATCATCGTATTAACAGACAGAGACAAATTTCTTCCTGATGTAACGCCATTGACATCAGCAGAATTATGTCTAGGATCAATTTGGCCCAATTTATTACTTTCTTAATAGATGATAAGAGTATTATAATGGTGTTCCACTTGAGTTGGAACAAAGAATTTTCACAGCATTCAGCACAGATAATGACATGATTAAACCCTGTATCCTTTCCAGGAAATCTAAACCACTATAATTATAAGACAAAAATGAAAAAAAAAAAAAAAGAGGAAAAAAAAAAAGAAGTAAACAATGGGTAATCACGGTAGCTGATGATAATGCAAACTTTCAGTTTAGTACCTAGTACCTGTCACCTTTACAGGATGAAAAAAGGAAAGTTATGACCAGCAAAAATTATGTCCTCCTTAATGACACAGGCTGGAGAGCCTCCTTTAAACCAGAGCGTCCTTCTGAGGAGGAAGGTATTCTTTCACATCAGTGAGGCGGATAACTCACGGCTAAGCTGAACATGCTTTAGAAGGATAAACAAGTCCTAATTTAAAGCCGCACAGTGGTGGCAAAATTTTACCTTGTTTCAAAATCTGTTCTAATGTTTATAATTAAGGAGGTGCGTCTTAGTCGAGGCTGCCAGCTATAATGCATGTTGTAGCTTCAGTGCAGATTTCTGCTGTTTAGCTGGCTCCTGGGCTGAACACAACGGTTACTCTGCTTGCAGAGAAGGAAGATAAAACAATTGCTAGAGCAATTTGATGCACGAGTATAGAATCACAGAATCACAGAATGGTTTGTGTTGGAAGGGACCTTAAAGAACCATCCAGTCCCACCCCCCTGCCCTGGGCAGGGACACCTCCCACCAGCCCAGGTTGCTCAAAGCCCATCCAGCCTGGCCTTGAACCCCTCCAGGGATGGGGCAGCCACAACTGTATCTGAAAGTACTTGAAAGTATCTCCATTTCCTCTGCCTCCAGAAGGACTGAACCTGAAAGGAGGCACAAGAGGGGAGGCAGAAGTGTTATGACAGGGCCATGAAGAACTCAACAATGCCCACGGGCCATGAAGCCTTTCTCTCCAAACAACTCTCCAGAGAGTACCATGACTTGCCTTGAGCGCATAACTACTCCCTGCTCCCAGCTGCCTCCCACTTATGCTGAAAGATTTCTGCCATCTCCATCGAGGTGCTCCTGAGAAGTTTCTAAACTGGACGTAGGCGTAGATTACCAGCCCTTTAACAGAAATGCGTTGAGTATCACCCATTAACGTTATACTTGTTCCTTTGACTTCTTCATATTAAAATGCCACAACCTAATGACAGCCAAAGCCACCCCTCCACTGGGACGCCACACAGGCTCACCAGCTGACCTCATGCTTTTGGTGAGAATAGCATCCTACCTCTCTCAGAGGTGCTACAACAGATGCTACCAAATGCTCTAGTACTAGCTAACAGGAGCGCAGCTCTACTTTTCATGGCTGATGAGATTCCTGAGAAGAAGAATCATCACAGTCAGCGTCATGCTCCGGTTTAAAACCCAGTAACAGCCTGGGAACCCAAGGACAGCACAGTTGGAACTGCTTTCCATTCACTTACTTTCTCCTCAAAACTAGGCAACGGCTGTACATACTGGTAGGCTGAGATGACGGCTTATCTTATTAATTAAAATTCTCCTATAGTTTCTTTTGATTTCTCTAACTGTCTGCAGCAATCTGTTGTCTTTTCTCTGAGTCTTATACAGCACACTCTGGGAAGAAAGGACCTTATTTTTTTTCCTGTGCTTTACCAAGCAAGGTCATAGTCCATGCCAAGTCTAGCATTCAAAACATTAACGACACTTTTTTAGTATTTTTGTTCTACTGCTGTACTATATTAGCAGAAAGCGAACTGTATAGACTTTATGGAAATGTGACATTAGAACAGAATCACTCGAAGGCATTTCAGCTACAATTAACATTTTTCACTCCTCGGAAAGAAAATAAAAATAGTTTCTAATTGAATCGCTTCACTGAATAAACACCGGATAAAACCAAGTGGGGAACCAGTAGACAAAAAATAAGGTTAGCCACATGTTGGGGTTGGTTTTTTTTCCAGGCAGATTTGATTTGTGTGTTACCACTGTGGGCACATGTGTACGCAAACACTGCCACGATATATTTTTGCGCTCATTAATAGGTACAGGAGTGACTCCAGGCATTCACTGCGTGCGGAGTTGAGGAGGCAAAGATGGTAATTCCTTCTTGCTTCTTCCCAGCCAGAGAACTCCTAGGATCCACGGGTTTGAAGGGCTGGTTGTGAATGTCAGTATAGACAATACACCTCAAAAAAGATTGAAAACAAGAGTAGGGCAGTCCAAAAAGTGCACTGAGTTTCTCAGTGCAAAATATTTGTCAGTAAATACAACAGGATTACTCTCTGGCTGCACGGCCAACGGCACAACAGAACTTAACTTGCAACTAAACTAGACAGGGTTTGTGCATCCACACGGCGTATTGGGTTTGAGTATCTGTACCACATCAACCATCACTGTGTCCAGGAATTGCCCAGGATGGGCTACTGGCCTGGTTATGACCTTGTCAGGGACAACCAAAACCTGTATTGCCCAAATCTGTGTCCTGTTCAGTTTACTGACATAGATACAGCCTGTGCATAGCTGCGACAACGCTTCTGGGGATGTCAGTAGTGTTGATAACAAAGAAGTGTCTCTAGAAGCTAAAGAGGAGACATCCTTTCAGGAGACTTTACCCTGCTGATTTTTTTAAGAGCATCTGCAGCTCCAAGTGGACTCCATCTGAGGCAGGTGGCTTCTCCTTCCTTTGAAGTACAGGTTTAAGGCCAGTTACCTTGGACTGGCCACTTTGTCCATATCAACAGGCTGAAGAGATCTCATTGATGTGGAAATCTCTTAGTACTGTTGGTGGTCACAGTTCGCATGCAATTTGAATTCAGTGTAGATGAATGACAGCAGCTATTATAACTATGGGGTAAAAAAAAACCCTTCCTGCCTGTAGCGTTGTGCATGAAGGACACCAGGGAGGCTGATGCCATATGATGTGCAGCCATGAAGAAAAATCTCCTTCCTGGTACCAAAGTGAAAGCCTCCAAAGATGCATTACAGAAGGGTTTCAAAGCAGTAACCGTTCAGAAGGAAAAAAAAATAATCTGATATTTTCAGATCTCCTATGCTGGATCTGCTCTTTGTTTTTTCCCCAGTACCTTGGTTTTTCTCCACTTCCCGGCTTGGCTGTTGCTTTGAGCTCTACTGATAGTACCGAGATACACCATGTAACTATGGAATACTCATTAATAAGACAGAGTGTCAGTAAAGCAAATGAAGCTCTTTTTACTCACTCCTCAGAATAAATACTTCGTTCCCAGATGTATTGATACCTAGCTGGCATGTAATAACCTTTAGCAAACTATTGTTTAACTGTAGCAAGTTTTCTTCAAAACTTCCTGCGCAGGTTTGGCACTAGAGTTAATGAAACCAGAATTTTCCTCTCATATTTGTAAACGCCATAAATAAAATCATTTTAAACAAATGGATCGACAAATTAATACAGAAAAGGCCATCAGTGATTACTAAATACTAAATCACTGAAATATCTGGAAGCTGTGAGGTATATGAAGACTGAACTTGCACTAAGTTTCGCTGAAGTAGATTTTTAGACTAAATGCATCCTTGGTGTGAAACAATGCAGCAGTTAAATTTCAGTTAGTCTAATACTTTCCCTTTATTTTCTCCCTTTTGCGAGATTGTATATCCCAAAAGTTTCCTGAAGGATAGCTTAAATAAAAAGGGGATTTGGCTCCTGAGTGGGGAACCAAATAAACCTTTGAGTGACCCAGTTAGTCAAGCAATGCCTAACGTATTTCACTAAATAAATCTTCGATCCTGGGATCAAGAACGGAGTGGTCCGCCGTCCCTCCTGCCCAGGCTGCAGGAGCAGGCAGGTCTCGCACAGGAAGATGCATTTTTTGTAAAGGATCCTGAAGTCAATGATCAAAAAGCAGAAGGAGTCCGTGTCTCAATTGCACCTCAGTTGTTTTTTGTCAGATGCATCTCGTGTGGCTTGTGGATTAACCCTTGAGCTCTGGCGGCAAAGATTTCTGCTGTGGTGTTAAAATGATCTAAGCTGAGTCCTTCTACAAATCGATCAGGAGGGTTGTTGCACCCTACTGCTGTGGGGAAGTTTCCTATTGATGGAAAAGGCAGATTTTCTATCACTTTGGGTATTTAAATAAAAAACAGATAATAGTCTCTTCAGTAGCTTGGTCTTCATAGCTTACTCCTGTGATTACAGCGGTGCTTAGGGCCTCCAACCCGACAGCAGACAAACATAAAGTGATGGAGCCCACCTAGCAATAGGTTTTGATACTTCATGGCATCTTACACCTCCTCTTACACCAGAAGTGTGACTCAATCGCAATTTACAACCTCTCCCAGATTTACAATCTCTGCAGCTTTTAGCGCCCCAAAGCATTTTAAAGATTTTTGTCTCTTCTAAAAAGGACACACCTATAACGGATATACTCAAGTCCTAGTCCACAGCAAATCTTCAGCAATTAAATTGAAAGATGACTTCCTTGAAGTATCCTTCATCTCTTGATGAAGATAAGTTAGGACTCCTCAGACAGACTGCTTGATCTCTCTTAGAAAATATTTCTTGCTGTGCACAGTTGTAATCTTTTGCTATTTTATGAGCCTTTTTTCCCCCAAATGCATCCTGAGTCTGACAAAAAAATTTTGCAATTTTGTTGATGGTTTAACTTATTGTGAAAAAGAATGGTGAAAAGTGGGACGTTGTTCTTTTCATAATGAAATATTTTGATTTTTCTTTTAGTTCAAGCCAAAGTGACATTCTAAAATATGGTTCCACTACTTTAATCCTTCCTAAAAATTTAGGAACTATTTAAAACAAAATCAGTGCTCTCCTTGGTCTCAATTTCTTCATTTCTTTGGTTTTTATGTTAGACAAAACTAATCAGGGAAAAAAAATATGCATTGACCCAAGAATTATTTTTATTTGGTTTTCTCAGTGTATCCAGCTAACTGAAAAAAAGCTATTTCCTTGTCCTCTGTCTTCTCTTTCTAAGCCCCTAAATCAGTAATACAGGGCAGTTGTCTACTACTATGTGTCACACTCCCAAAAGGATTTGGATGATCTTTCTACAGTTTTGTGAGCAATTCAGTGAACTCCCTTGAGCTCCGGCTTTCCCAAAATCCCTCTCAAAGTGTCCTTTACCCTGTTGTTACTTCACACCAAATGCAGAACCTGTTGCTACTACAGCCATGAGGACGCCAAAGGCTCTGCCTCTTCTTTCACTGGACCAAATTCTACTTCTGTTCACGGACCAAATTCTTCTCACCTGGAGAAAGTCGTGAGAGTGTGTGAGTCTGCAAATGTACAACAGAGCAGAACTTGACTATCATAATTTTGCAAATTATAAATTGAGATTAAATAGTCTTCTTGGGAACGGCTGAGCAACAAGAAGAAAGTAAAACTCTTGTAATTAGTTATTTTCATCATTCATCCATGACATAGAAACTCTGAAGGTCACTTGTAGAATTATTCAAAATCTTAATTGTCGTGGTGAGACAGTATTCAATTTACAAACTTTTATATGCCAGCATAGGAACATGTTCCATAAAGGGAGTAAGTCAAACTGGGTTATGTTTACACGTAGTAATTTCAGTACTACTCTCCCAATTTCAGGAAAAAAACATTCTCAGAAATATCCAAATTACTCCAAAAACATTTCAGTCATGTGCCACTAAAGGAACAAAGATTTCAGCTGGGGGAATATGCAGCAGGAGCAGCAAAATAACACAAATGCACCACAGCAAACAGAAATACAGGGAAAACACAAACATGTTCTACCATCTGCTTTACCTCCAGAGCAATGCTCTCCCAAAAGCTGTAGCTTCTCCCTGGTTCTTCCATCTCTGGTCTCTAGCCCTCATGACATTCTTTTGCTTTTTGTTTTCCTCTTTCTTTGACTTGTAGTATCAGTTTGCTCAATACTTCAACTATTACATACCAAGAATGGTTCTCATGGACACGAACGGCCACAGGTGACCTCATTGGAGTTACTACCTGTAGTAATCACTACTTCAGGGAGGACAGTTTGGTAGCCTGAGTAGACTGGCCTTGTTGGGTTTTTTTTCTTTTCAAGTGTCTCCATAGCAAAAACAAAATGGAAGAAAACCCCACTAGCCATAATAACAACAGGGAGCCCTTTGGTAACATCATCTTTTTTCACAAATACACCATGTTCCCACGCCTAAAATGAGAAGCAGCTTCCTGCTGCACCTTCAGTGTTCAGGCACAGTGACATGGTGAACATCACAGCCTAACCCTGCCAGAGCCTTCTGAAAATGAAGGTCCTTTGGGAACTCAGTGGAGGCTCCAGGTCAGAAGATTTTGTCTTTGACTTCTTCTGTAATGGTTCCTCCAACCTCCAGGGCTATCACATTTTCATCTTATATATATCTTTAATAAAACCAGGAGATGAGAAAGACAGAAACAACACATCTCAGTGGAATACAATTCAAATAAAGTTGTTAATAATAAATAATATATTTAGTATTTATAGTGTTACCACTACCTAAGCCTGTGATTATGGGCAACGCTGAGATAAATAGCTAAAAGGAACAGAGGATAGCAGTGAGGCTATTAGGATTTTAAATTTGCCACAAGGCACAATCAGGTATCTAAATAATAAATATCAGTGTAATTTCTTCAAGTCTGAATCGGCCGAGATATTAACCCTGAGAAGTCAAATTCTGAAATGGAAACGTAAACTTAACCTTGATCAAAGATGTAGCAGAAGTCACTAAGCCGAGCAGCTGCCATCCCTCGTGCACAGGCAGCTTTTTGTTTTTCAGGTTGGTAAAAGTATTTATTCTGCCTTTTATTTTTAAATAATGAATCTACAGAAAACATTTCTGTATCCTGGTATTCTAAGGTATAATGATGTTTTCTTGGTCAACGAGAAGCTCTTCTGTTGAAAAAGAACATGTCAGTAATATCAACGTAGACAATTTTCTAGGTAGAACTGCGATATAGCAGGTAACTGAAATTCAATGCATCTGTTATATTTCTTGTTGCCAAGGTTTTAACGTTGCAGCAGCATCTGCTATCACACCTTCCAAATGATTTTTTGAAGTGAAATTGGTACATTCATTTTATTTCATGACTTAGCAATTGCATCAAGGACAAATTATAGTCTACAGGGTTGTATCAAGGTTTTGTCTGCACATCTAGGAGGATCCTAGGACTATAGTCTCATGATTACAGAGACACAAGTTATTCTAACTGTCGCCTACTTATAAAAATTATATGTTTTCTACAAAATCCTGTTCTTCATTTGCTACAAGTAAAAATACAAAACACTAATATCTACAGTACATGACATTAACTTTGATCAATAGCATATTTTGTACTTTGGCTGACCTTTCCTTCCTTCCTTACAGGTGAAGTAGGCAAAAGAAAAGGGGAAAGGTGGAACAATTGGCCAATAGCGTCAAGGCAGGTTGAACAGATCAAGGGCATGGTGAACACTGATACTCTTCACAGAATCTATAAGTCATTAAAATTCCTATATCCTGTTCTTATAAGAAAAAAAAAGAACAGACAAAGGCACAACAGGAATCTATTCTCTTGACAGTGATTTAATAATAAAAGAAAATGTTCTGAGCCATTCTCGTTACTGCTTGGCAACTTTAATCTTGTGGACTTAGTTTCTGTTCATGAAAACCTTCAGATCCCTTTATAAGCTACGGAAAGTGAAGGGAATATTTCTAGTTTAATTATACATTTAAACATTTTAGGAGAGTCAGACCCGCTTTGGAATAGTGTTGTGATGTCTAAATGAAGGGCTTTTCAAGTAATATAAGGCACTGTCTCAACATACTGTTAGTTTGCCATAGGACATTCATCTGTATTTTGTAGAGAATGGGAAATCTGAGAAGGAAATAAATATCTTCCCATATTACATTTTCTCTATACAGCTATTAATAACTCATGAAAAATGCTAGTCAGATTTTCTGTTGTTGGCTTTAATGATCATGCTGTTTATGCATAAGTACGTCAAATATAAGCCCCACGTCATGGAGTCAAACCCTCTGCGCGCCATTTCCATTCTTAAAGCAAAAACACGGTAAACATCAACCTGTTGTGGACGTTACTGGTTGCCTTGCCCTCTCCTTCAAGTATAACTAAGATGAAGTAGAGATGGAATTAACTTTGTAAATCACCAACTGACCAAAGGGATAGGAGGTAACAGAGCAAGAAATTAATTTTGCCTTTCTCCGCTCTCTTCCATCAGCTGTTTAGAAGTCTTCCGGATGACCTTTGGAAGCCTGGACGTTTTAAGGAGAATTGGAGCTCCTACATACAAGAATCAATCAAAAGACTAATTGGTATGCAAAAGGCAATACTATCCCTCAGAAAAACGTGGGTTTGCTGCATAGGAAATGTGAAACAACTTTACAATCAAGTATTTTCTGTAACTCAACACAGAATTTAAGTCCATGCGGCATACTTTTATATTGCATGGTTAATTATTAAGAAATGTGACTCGTGTACAAGAGAATATGCTTCAGAAAGGTACTGAGAATTGACTAGATTATAAATGGGTTGAACTAACTAAAAATACTGTTATGTTCACTAAGCCTTCTCACTAATATTGGTTAATAAACAAGCATATTCACCTATTTTTCTTACATTATAGTCACTGAAGATAAACAAAGAAAAAAACCCAAAAGAAAATTAAATGGCCTGCTTAGATGTTAACAGCTTGAACCATAAGCCCTGTTTTTAAGAAAATCATCGTTAGCTGCATATTTTATATGGTAATTGTGCATAACCAGTTTATGAATAACAACAGCAGACTTTTTCCCTTCTGATTTCAGTGCCACTTGAGCTATGCAGATTTCAAAAAGCTTATGAATATACAGATAAACAGAATTGTTCTGAACATCTGTAAGCAAAATATGAAAAGATGTTCCTTACTGAATGAACATCCTGGGTTGTCTAACGCTGGCCAAAAATGGTGTATTTATGCATTAGGCTAACGCACCAAAATAGCTCAAAATCCTTCACGCACTCCAAAATGCCTTTTCAGATTTTCATCTGTTTGGTTGTCACCACAAAATGTAAAAATAATTTTCCAGCACGGTATTCAGAAGCTTCAAAGTCACTCATTTATCTCTTAAGCGTCAGTTCAGCAAGGCAATACCACATCAACTGATAGGAGAATCTTCCAATGACCTCTCCCACATCTGAACAAGGTAACGCTAATCTGACCCTTTCAAGCAGAATCCTGACTTTCCTACCTCCCTAATGGAGAGGTGAATCACGTTGCTCTTCACGGTTTGTGAGGTTGGAGTTGCCCTTAGAGGCTTAAGTTTTCATGGAGTACCAACACAGTGTTGTAACAGCACCTGGGTGCTGTAAGAGAAATGGCGTCCCCTCACATAGTTTAATACTAGGTCTGCAGATCACTTTTGCTTCCCAATGAAGCCCATCACATGAAGATCACAGCAGGAGACTGGAACACCCACGCGTGTGAAAAATCGGCCTGTTTTCACTTGAAGCAACAAAACACTTTCTTTCTAGAAAATATACTAAAAGCATGGAGAAGAGAAAGAAACACGACTTTCTTGTTTTCTATAGAAGATACCTGGATAGAAGAAACAGATTTAGCATAAAGAGCGAAGCAGAATATCAAATTGCAATCAATATGCTCCAAGATCAATTGTATTTAAGGAAGTGTTGTCCTCAGAGGTCTCCAAACAAGATATTATTTAACATCATTATGGAACATTCTAAATACACAAGAAGACAAAAACCTTTGTGGGCTCTATGAGCCAGGGTACATGGAACACATTCCTGTCCCTCTTGCCTGCTGGTACATTAGCAAGCAGCAACTTTATTTCTTGCAGTGTAAGAATGATCAGCTTTCCAAGCAGAAAGCCTGACTGATCTTGTGGCCTTCTACCATGGAGTGACTACAGGGGTGGATAAGAGACGAGCAACTGATGTCATCTATCTTGACTTCTGTAAGGCCTTTGACACAGTCCCACACAACATCCTCCTCCCTAAATTGGACAGATAATGGTTTGCTGGATGGACTATTCAATGGACAAGGAATTGGCTGCGTCGTCACATCCACAGAGTTGCAGTCAACAGCTCAATGTCCAAACAGACATCAGTAACAAGTGGTGTCCCTCCGGGGTCTGTACTGGTACCGGTACTGTTCAATATCTTAATTAAATGACATAGACAGTGGGACTGAGTGCGCCAGCAGCAAGTTTGTGGGTAATACAAGACGTGTGTGCAGTTGGAATGCTTGAGGGAAGAGATACCAACAGAGGGACCTTGACAGGCTTGAGGAGCGGGCCAATGTGAACCTCATGAAGTTCACCAAAGCCCAGCGCACCCGGGCCAGGGCAATCAACAGTATTAGTACAGAGTGAGTGATGAATGGATCGAGAGCAGCCTCGCAGAGCAGGACTTGGGGGTATTGGCAGATGAAAAATTAGATATGAGCAAGCAATGTGTTCTTGCTGTCCAGATAGACAGCCAATTGTATCCTGGGCTGCAGAAAAAGAAGGGTGGCCAGCAGGTCGAGGGAGGTGATTCCCCACCTCTACTTTACTCTTGTGAGACTCCTCCTGGAGTACTGCATCCGGCTCTGGGGCCTCCAGTACAAGAAAGACATGGGCCTGTTGCAGCAGGTCCAGAGGAGGCCACCAAGATGGTCAGAGAGCTGGACCACCTCTCCTATGAAGAAAGGCTGAGAGAGATGCTATTCAGCCTGGAGAAGAGAAGGCTTCAGGGAGACCTTACTGCAGCTTTTTGGTATATAAAGGGGCTTATTAGAAAGATGAAGAAAGACTTTTTACCAAGATCTATAGTGACAGGAGAAGGGGTAATGGTTTTAAACTGAAAGAGGGTAGGTAGATTTAGATTAGATATAAGGAAGAATTTTTTCACTATGAGGGTGGTAAGAAACTGGAACAGGTTGCCCAGAGAAATGGTGGATGTCCCATCCCTGGAGGTTTTCAAGCTCAGGTTGGACGGGGCTTGGAGCAACCTGGTCTACTGGGAGGTGTCCCTGCCCAGGGCAGGGGGGTGGAACTGGATGATCTTTAAGGTCCCTTCCAACCCGAACCATTCTGTGATTCTATGATTCTATGGTATATAACATGCATGGATCAGATGATACATATATGATCAAGAACAGTGCATGCATCCAAGGACAAGAGATTGGAAAATCTTATGCCTCAGCAGGCACGCATTACCCTCCCTCCACAACACGTAGGCAGCACATATACACGTAAATCAACAGGGCACATGTCTTTAGCTCCAATGGATAGTGAATGTGTGTATATATATATACATATATAAAACTTATATTTGAATTAGTTGTTCACATAGACGCATCCAGTTACTTTTGAGATATCCAAGGGCAGCTGCGTCATCCGTGGAAAACTGTCCGATGTGACTATGACACATGGGATATTCTCGGACACCTCAAATGTCATAAAATCCTACATTTAGGAATCAAAAAAACCCACCATTGGCTGATACGTTTTGAGTGACATCCCCATGGGGAAAAGAGTAAATCCACACCGTTTTGCCTGAGGTCTAGCTGACAATGTTCTTTTAGAAGAAGTGCTAAATGTTTCATCCAAAGAATTGTTGCTTTTTTTCTTCAGCCTAGAGTGACAGAAAGGTGTTGGACTAAAATAACTTTCCTGCATAGATTCTCAGGACTGCATGGGCTAAAAGCAGAGCTCAAAGACTTGCCAACTGGATACTGTTTAGATGGCTGATGTCCTTTCTAGAGCTGGATTTAGAGAACATGACTGTAAAGTGTTTACCATAGATACAATCTTGCCAGAACAGATGAATACGCAAGTGGCAATCACACAGTGCATAACTGAAGTCTACTATTTCCTAAGAACCGTTCTTCCCAGTGAAAACTATGGCAACTGGAAGTAGTCAGATGGCAGCATCTTAGGGGAGCTTGTGAGCACTCTCTTTAAAGACACTTCCAAAAAGTATGTTCAAAGACACAAAAAAACCTGCCAAAAAAAAAATCAGAATGAAATAGGGCTAGAGGAAGTAAAGTAGGAAAAAAATAGTATGCAGAAATCAGCAAATTCTCCAACTCAGCTCAGCTGCCCAACCAGGAACAGAAATGTGTAGCACATGTTCATGCAGATAAGGCTATGAAATACGTACTTATGTTCCTGGATATCTCTGAGCAAAGAATCCTCCAGTGTCCAGCATCTGGAGGCATATAAACATCCATAATGCAAATATGTAGAAAAACAAACACTAGAAAAATAACCTCATCTGTGTTTTTGCACTACAAATCTAACTTAAAAAATAGACTTCAAAGATTTTTCTGATTTTTATTCTAGAATTCTTACCATTTTTATTTTTGTTCACTATTGATAAAATACAACAGACAAAGTAGCTACAAGAAGCTTTCAAAGTATCTCAATCAAACACGAAGCTCACAAAACTATGGAGTTATTCTGAAATTTAAAACCAGCCTACGCTGCACAGAATTGAAAGAGATGGTACCTTTTTTCTGCTTCCCTGGCTACACCATCTTGTCATGCGTTCACATCTCCCCTTGGCCAACAGCCAGCACCCAGTATCTTTGGAGAAACACTCAGCAGTCCACCATAACTACCACTGGTGTCCTGGAACCGTGCGTTTGTTGGGAAAGAGAAGTTGTGCTGCACATAGAATCATAGATTCATAGAATGGTTTGGGTTGGAAGGGATCTTAAAGATCATCTAGTTCCAACCCCCTGCCCTGGGCAGGGACACCTCCCACTAGATCAGGTTGCTCCAAGCCCCGGCCAACCTGGCCTTGAACCCCTCCTGGGATGGGGCAGCCACAGCTTCTCTGGGCAACCTGGGCCAGGGGCTCACCACCCTCACAGTGAAAAATTTCTTCCTAATATCACATATATAACATCCCTAGTCTATATAAATAATCTAATTATTTAACACCCAGGCCATTAAACAGAGTGGACAATAATTACCAGATAGGTCTTGGACCATATATATTTATAAAAATTACAGATATTTTTTTGCAGGCAAATGCTGAAAGTACAAAGTACAAGACTGCAGAAGTATTAGGAAGTAATGGAAAATTTGGATAAATAGGACAGGCATAGAACAGAATCATAGAATCATAGAATCTTCATGGTTGGAAAGGACATTTGAGATCATCAAGTCCAACCATACACACACCAAAAACAAAAACCAAACCAAACCACAAACAAACAACCTGCAATCTCTGTCACAAGAGCATGCCCTGAAGTGCCACATCTAGACGTTTCTTAAATACCTCTAGGGATGGTGACACAACCCCCTCCCTGGGCAGGCTGTTCCAGTGCCTGACCACGCTTTCAGTAAAGGAATTCTTCCTAATGTCTAACCTAAACCTCCCCTGCCGCAGCTTCAGCCCATTTCCTCTGGTCCTGTCATTATTCCCCTGGGAGAAGAGGCCAACCCCCACCTCTCTCCACCCTCCTTTCAGGGAGTTGTAGAGGGCAATGAGGTCTCCCCTCAGCCTCCTCTTCTCCAAGCTAAACATGCCCAGCTCCCTCAGCCTCTCCTCATATGACTTGGATCACTGAACCTTCAGTAGATGATGCCTTTCATTACTGTGTTTCGCAGGAGTTCTGGCTATCTACGCATCAGTTAATGCTAAAGGCAAAGAACCAAAGAATCCTAGAATGGTTAGACTTAGAAAGGACCTTAAAGACCATGCAGTTCCAACCCCCCTGCCCTGGGCTGGGACACCTCCCACTAGACCAGGTGGCTCTAAGCTGCATCCAGCCTCCCCTTGAACACCTCCAGGGATGGGCTTGGTGTCCTTTTTTTTGGTCTAGATATTTTTAAATTTTTATACACTAAACACTTGCACTCAAGAGCATGCCTACTGCAGTATGTTCCCACCAGAAATTCTCCCTAACCTATATGTTTTCTTTAGCATTTATAAGGCAATTTCTAATTAGTACAGTATTGTCAACATACCAGAGGCATCTGGACAATGCCTTTAATAACACGCTTCAACTTTGGATCAGCCTTGAATTGGTCAGGCAGCTGGACTAGATGATCCTTGTAGGGCTCTTCCAAATGAAATAGTCTTTTCTATTAAAACATCTCTTTTCATGTTTTTTACTATTTCCAGAAAGTTTCTGCTTTTCTGGATGCCTGCAGCACTTCTGCACAGTTGCTAGTGTCCGTTATTTGTTAATGCCACTGGACTTTTTACTCTCTTTCTATCAAGCCTATGTGACAGATTGTCAGTGAGAATAGTGTATCAACTTCAGCATTTGGCATAAAAAGTGTTAACAAGGAAATAAACCAAAAGAAAACCTCCAAGCTGTTCTCCACCAGTGAGTATAGGAAAGCAAGAATTTCCTTTAACAGCAACATTAGTCAGTTGGCTGCCAGTGGTTCTATGTTTTCTATCACAGAAAGAAATTGCATTGGGTTATTAGTACTATAGAAGGATTAGTATAAGAGTGCAATGAAAAATAAATGCAAGGGTTTGGCATGGAAATGATAGGATGCCGTGCATTGAACTGTATAAAAATTTAAGAAATTATTAATAATAATGCGAATGAGAAATTTAGACTTCTCCATACAACCTCTTGGTTATATGGAAAGAAAAAGAATGAATGTGTGCTTTCTTATTTTTGTTCATACTGAGATACAGACAAAATCAAAACTTTTCTAAAAAAGCTTTTTCTAAGGAACACATTTGCATAACTTGAAACAGAATTTTCTTCCTGAAGAAATTATTCTTTCTTTTTACTCAGAATATTTGTACATATATTAACTAATTAAATATTAGGAGGTAACACTGGGATGGGCGTACCATAGATTTCATTACAGTTTAGGATGCGAGGCCAATACCAGGGTTGACCAAATACCAAATCTCTGTAGTCACTGCAGTCACTCATGACCCTCGAAATCTGACAGCATTCTGCTCACGATCCTTAAAAACCAAAGGGAGAGACTTACCTGAGCAGACCTCTTTGTAGGTAGGATTCGGAGTATAGCCTCCCGCGTAACCCACTTGAGTGGAGTAGACTCCCTTCTGTCTCCAAAACTTCCTCTCGGCTCCCCAGAAACAGCCCATACCTGAATATTGCATAAAATACACATCGTTACGTCAAAATCTGCTCAATACTAAATCACTCATTTGCACATTAATTGATACATTCCATAGTGGAAGCAGCATCTATAGCCAGCACACGATGGTCACATGTTCCCCAAGATTATGCATAGTGTAGCATTCTGCATCAGGGCACAACTCAAATAAAGCTTTATTTATGCTTCTGAATATTAACATCTCACACAGGGCAAATCCTGTAAGGGTTCAAAGGCCCAAACAAGGAGAATTCTCACGCACATTAAAAAAAAGTTATTTAAAAGGCAATTGCGCTATTTGTACAGCACCATTTTTACTTTAGTTGATTAGCAAGCTGTCAAAACACAATAATTTGTATTAATGGCAAACAGTTATTTGATTTTCTGCTTTCAGGCATATGCCATCTTTAAAGGTGGCAGTAATAATCTATTAAATTATATGCTATCCAGGAAGAAAAATGCTCTCGTGTAACAATTTATGCATGCAGATATTTGATATTCAGAGAAAATTTCAGTAGTCATTCATCCACGTGGCCAATCATCAAAGGACATCGGACTGTCAACAGGTGTAAATTCGCAAAACTCTCCTGGCAAGAGGAATCAAGCACATTGTGTGAAAGCCAGGGGGATGGAACAAACACGACTAACGTTCACAATTCTCTCATAGCTTAAATAGTTAAGACATGTTAGCAACAATCTGGGGCATTCTCTAAAGCTGAAACATGCCATGTACACTAGTATTGCTTGGCTTATCCCTGGTTATAAGCGATGCATTTTCTCTTTCAGCGATAACATACTTCCTTTTATTATTCCCTTACTAAAACATTTGAAATAAAAGGCAGTAAAAATAAGCTAAATATTCAATAGACTTAAAAATCAATGACCCATGATGCGCTATCTATTGATAACACTGTTGACATGACAGGTTAAAAAATTACAGATATGTTCCTTCAAAGAACAACTAGAACAAAGCAGTCCCTTCTATCAACTACGATGGCTCACAGACACATCTTCTTTCTTTGAAACTTCAGAGATTAACTTCAAATTAAAGCTGTAACAGACCAAAAATTATGGAAGCAATGACTCAGATTTCTCCTCCTCCTAAGCCACGTAAATTAGGAGGCTAGCCTGCTCCTGGAGACCATGGAACGAGGCAGGCATCTCCTGAGGACAATTCAGCCCACAGAATATATAAATTGCTGATCAAATTACTCTTTCTGCCTTGACTACAGAGATAGCTATGGCTATTAGACTTGGGTTCCTCAGCTAAATTAGGCTGGTGGCAAACTGCTGTCGGACCTCTCTTGAAATTCCCTCCCAGAAAGAACAATCAAGAATTCTTTGTTGAGAAATTTTTTGGGCATTCACCCATCACCTATCTAATGATGATTTAAACTAGAGTGTATTTCTGTACCAGATACCACTATTTTATCTCAATTGATACAGGGTGAGACAGCTTTCACACACCACGCTGTCTATGTTGTAGAGTACAAACGGCAGCTGAGGTCCCATCATTGTCCAAATCAAGAGCGTAACTACAGAATATCAGAAACCCCTGAAAGCCAATGGCATCCTGGGGGGCATCAAGAAGAGTGTGGCCAGCAGGTGGAGGGAGGTCAACCTCCCCCTCTACTCTGCCCTGGGGAGGCCACATCTGGAGTGCTGTGTCCAGTTCCGGGTTCCCCGGTTCCAGAAGGACAGGGAACTGCTGAAGAGGGGACAACAAAGGGCTACCGAGATGATGAGGGGACTGGAACATCTCTCTAATGAAGAAAGGCTGAAGGATTTGGGTCTTTTCAGTCTGGAAAAAAGATGACTGAGGGGGGATCTTATCAATGCTTGTAAATACTGAAAGGGTGGGTGTCAGGAGGATGGGGCCAGGCTCTTCTCAGTGGTGCCCAGTGACAGGACAAGGGGTAACGGGCACAAACTTGACCATGGGAAGTTCCACCTAAACATGAGGAGGAACTTCTTTGCTGTGAGGGTGGCAGAGCCCTGGCACAGGCTGCCCAGAGAGGTGGGGGAGTCTCCGTCTCTGGAGACATTCCAACCCCGCCTGGACACGTTCCTGTGCAACGTGCTCTGGGTGACCCAGCTCTGGCAGGGGGTGGGACGGGATGATCTCCAGAGGTCCCTTCCAACCCCTGCCAGTCTGGGATTCTGTGACACTCAGGTTTCCTTCCACCAGAAGTCAGAGCACGTATAAGGAGGACAGTGTATGTCTCATCCCAAAGACTCAGGTCACAGATGAAAGGGAGCCAGGAGCAGCGACGTGGGAAGTGCTCCTTGGTCCATTGTGAAGACAGGGTTTGAATACATTGTTTAGACACAGCCTTTGAGACTTTAACCAAACAATTGCTTATGAGTGTACTTTTATCCATGCTTCTCATGCATACATGTAAAACTGCACGTGAACACAGGTATGTCTGCAAGTTCCTGGTAAAAATACCACATGCATCCTGCCAAAATTCCTGCCGCAGTACATTTGAGTGATGTGAAGCACGTAGGCAATACTCAATAACAATTCTTTAACATGGAGGGCATGCAAAGGCTTGACTTTTTCACACTGAACAGGCAAATGGAAACAAAGTTCAGAAGCAAACACAAGCATACACAGCTTGGGGCAGGAATGCAAATTTCTGTTAAAATAAAACCCTTGAGCTTCATGATTCCTGTCTGCAGTTCTTTACTCCTCATCCCCAGCCTTAGAGATGTAGCTAGATGTTGACTACGTCTTCATACTGCTTTATCCATGAGGACATTTTGGAGGCATTACAGAATTAGACTGTCATGAAGAATCTATTCGAAAAGTACATCTGATTTTGCTAAAGTTAACGCAGAAGAGAAAACATAATTTTTTTAACAACACAACTGGGACAATTGTTTAATTATGTGAAAGGCCTATTTTATACCAAGTCTGTCACAGGTTCCAAAAAAAAGGTATTTCCATTCCATTGTAAGACAGTGAAAAGTTAGGAACACAACTTTTCCGTGGCCATCCGGTCTGCTCTAACAGACTTCTTTCCTTCTGACAATCGTAATTTACTCTGACAACAAAAGAAAATTTTGTATTTAGGTATGCAACCCCAAAAGAAGAAGGAGGCAGGATCCACTTAAATCTCATCTATCTTAAATTTAGATATTTAACTACACACACTGCCTAGTTATTCTGCTTATTTTTTAGGACTGTCTACAACTTGGCGGTCTCAGAATTCATCAGGTTCCTCTCAACCCCCCATGACAGTGTTCACCCAAACATGTTGTCCCCAAAAAACAGGCAGCTTTCAGTATTTTTCTGGTGGTTGGATTTAGGTAGAGAACAGAAGAGGGCATTGGCACTCACGTAGAAGTGGGCAGACTTCGGCTATATTAGACTGCTTCCAAGGGTGCTTTTAATTTGTTTTGTGGGTCGTTGGTTAGATCCTAAGTCTGTGTCTGTATGCAAAACATGGAAAATAACCTTCAGCCCAACACTAACACTCCAGTGCTCTGCATACAAGGGAGGTTTGAGCTCCAGCTGCCTAAAATCCCAGCCATGTCTGCAGCAGGTGACACCGAGACCCTTGCAAAAAGGACTCAGCCAATTTATCGAGCTAACATTGGCTGGACAAGCATGCTGAGGGGTGGGAAATGAGTACAGCCCTCACATTTTTCCCACAACGTATTGCTAGGCCCACACCTGAGTGCAAATGAGTAACCTAAAATTAAGGCAACAACCCAAATTCAGGTTTGAGTTCAGATGAAGGCCCAACTTCAAATACAAAGCTCATTCTTTTCCTATTTATTTCAAGAATTTTAATGCTCAATAAATCCCTAACTACACTGTCTGAAATTACTCATCATCGGGTAGTGGTCACTGATCTCCTTGATCAATAACTATTCTTTAGGATTCTCTCCTTGATAGCCCTCTCTGACCTGTTGAGTTGACCTGGTGACCTGCATCCTCATCATGGTTTCTCTTCTTCCAGTTTCTGTCTTAATTCATTCTGCCCTCCTTCCTCTGAGAGACAGACGTTTTATTCTCTTGGTGAACTATTCTCATCATTTCTCAAGTACGCTGGCACCTTGCACAAACAATAAATCCTCACATCCACGAGAACAGATAAAATTGAAATCTTTGTCATAATAAAACAACCTGCTAGTAAAGGGACAGAATTTACAACAATACAAGACTAAATTGCTTTCCACAGTATTAACACATTCAGCGGCTGATGTTTGTTATTCTGCTAAAGTGGTGCCACGTTCTACAGAGAAATTGTCACAAGGAGAGGAATATTAACAATAAAACCCCACAGAATATTCTGGAGTTAAGGCACATCAGCTCATGGACTGTCTGTTCTTCAGAGCACTGGCTGCCTTAAACCGCGTTTAACATGAACAACGATTACTAAAATTAAGAAATAATCTCAGTGGATGACTTCACATGCTCTCGTAGTACAAAAAGGTTTACTTTTGCTATTGATTACTACTCTCGTAAGAAAACTGATGAAATAAATAAAATAAATAATTAAATAAAACTCAGAGGGGAAAAAAAACAGAAAAAACAGTAGGAAAAGAAACATAAAAGCAAAATAAGCTGCTCATATTATAATTTGAAACTAGAAAACATGAATGTGATTTTAAACTATTCATGAAATAATGTGCATAATCCCCAGCACTGGTGAAGTGAGTGCAGCGTTAGACCTTCCGGAGGCATTCCTAAGAGAAAGAAAAAAAAAAAGGAAATACTGGGAAACATATTCATGTTCGCAGAAAAAAAGTATTATTTGAACATAACGGATACTGCAGAAGAGTGTTTAAGCACTGAAGATATTTGTCACTTTTTAATTGCTAATTTGTAAAACAAAAACTATTCTTTTAGTGATGGGTTTTGACTGACTCTTAATTGGAATTTCAAAAGGCATTTAAAGATTTTTCTGCTTTTGAACTTCAAAACCAAACAGATTCAAATGGCAATCTTTAAAAGTTCATTCATCCCTATAAATAATATTAATCATACAATTTGTGAATAAACGCTGGTAGCCCTATTCCTTTCTAGCAGCCACATCCATTTTCTCAAACTATTCTCTTTCTGTATCCACACACACCTATATCCTCTGAACAACTCTTTTTGTACACAGCCTTACGCTCAAGCCAAGGAACGTGTGTTTCCATAGGCAACCCACATCATTTGCATATTTGTAAAAAAATAGTGAGCATAAGCTGAAGTATTTTTCTAAAATAATGAAAGCAAAGCGTTACCCTGATACGAGAGATAAGCATCCCATTGTAAAAGATAATCTGTAATAATTTTGAAATATTCCGAGATAAACTGAGCAGAATTGAACCACAGGTGTCTACTTTCTAGTGAGATGAATAGCGATAAAGATTGCGTTAACCATATTGACTAGGTCTCCACTGACTGCAACAGGAGCTCATACATTCAGGGACTAATTTATTTGCCTAAATTGAGCCATTCGGGGTCATTTGAGATGCCTTAGGATATCCAAAATATCTATCTACACAAGAAGGACTTAAATGACACAGGACTCAGGAGAGACACGTGCCTTTCTCGAAAGGCATCCCGAGGCCAGGCAAAATGCTCCTGGACATCTCAAATGTAGCTGGTGGCATATTTTAAGGCAAGAGAAACAAGCCCATACACCATATGGAGACATTAAAAAACCTGAGTATCTTTCAGTCTGTAGTTGAATCAAATCCCCCCAAAAACATAGTGATTTGTGTTTGAGAGTTGCCTATTTCTCTTCCCCAACTATAGACTGGCACGACTGGCTCAGATGTAGAAGTCTGTGCTGCAGCATAAGCTAGGTGAATCCTAAGCAAAATGACTAATGAAAAAGTTACCTATCCTCATAATAATGTTCGATTCTTTATTTTGTGTACTGCACGCAATAGCCATCACACGGAACCAAAAAACAGATTGGAAAACTTGTTTGAAATTTATGCAACGTTCAAGACACCCTCCACTCCTACAAGAAAGCACACGGTCCTGCAAAGGTAACGTTTACTCACCTTCCTTCTCATCCCCTTCGCCAACGGCTGTTCCTACCACATCTTTGAATAACACTCAGTTTCCATGCAGGTTCCCTGATGTAAATTCCTAGTTATGATTCCTATTATGTAAATCAGCACAAGCAGCCAATTTGCATCAGAAGGGCATTCCTGATCCAAGCTACAACCTCACAAGATGCACCCATTCTGCACTAATTGAAGTCTATTAAGTTCTGAGCTCCAGAGTTCCTAAAGGAGGCTGATGCTTCAGGGACTCTTCCCACTTAAAGAAATGCACAGCAGAGGTATTTTTTTTATATACTGGCTAATTTTCATCTTTTCTCTAAAACATGTACACGTAGGTGGTATTTTCACTTGCAGAGCACTTTTCTTCATGCCTTTGTCCTTTACCTTTTTAGTACATCCTTCTCCGCTGGGCATCAGGTGCGCACACAACCTGACTTCTGCCTGCCTACCCAACGACCTTTCGCTCCTGCCAGCTTTATTTACAAGCGTTCTCTCTCCCCTGCCCTCCCAGCAGCCCGACAGGACATCCAGAAGACTCTTTTTTGTCATATTCTGAAGAATGAATGCATTATTTCGCTGGCATGCCAAGTCTTTTCTGGCCCACCGCCTGCAATCCCTCCACCCACACTTCAGGGCACTTTTCCATGCAGCAGATTAAGAAGCTGTTCCCATGCCAGGTTGATAGCAATGCTTCACTGCAGAAGACGAACTGCAAAGGATACGGATCCTGCTTCTCCTTCTGTTAACAGGATTTATGATTCTTCTAAGCAGGGGAAAATGTCAGTTTTAAATATATATACTCAGAAAAATAAAACATGCTGGTACACTGGGAGAACAAAGAGCAACATGCCCTGAAAACCTCTTCCCTAACCCCAGATCAGAGCAAGGAGTGGGACAGGATCTATCCAAAGCTCGGGAGCGCACTAGACAGAGGAGACCAGCTCTTGTGCCAGCTTATGTTCTGAAACCCTAGAAGCAACGATTCTGCCAGCTGCTCAAACGCTGCAGTACCCAGCCAAAAGTAGCTGGGGGCACAGGCTGCTCCTATACATTGAAGCAGTAAAGGACGGCCAACAGAACACCCCACCGGCCCACCTCAATGCATCTCGCTCTAGCCAGCATCTCTCCGGGAGCTGAAGACACAGCTGCCAGTATCCCCGCTTCTCTTGGCCAGTATAGGACTTGGACCAAATTTTGAATACGATTGATTTAGTTACCTCTATAAAATCTGGAGAAGGAAACGCTCAGCTGCTTTGAACTGAAATGATTATTTTTTTCCCCCAGTTGGAAGGAATAAATTGAACCTCAGCAAGTTATATACCTATATAATAATGCTCATTTCATACATTTCTGCCAAGTACTGTGATTGGCATTTTTCTCTTTAAAAAATTGTGCAGAGCAGTTGGTACAGCTGATTGATTGAAGTCAGTCCAAGTACTAATATTTCTAAGTACTGAGCCAACAGATATTTCTGCTGTGTGCTCTGAAACTGTGGGGACCGTGAATTTTTAGTACTTCACAGGTTGAAGGGGGTACCTTGGCTTCACCGTGAAAGGTCAGCATGAGACCTTGGGAGGCATCAGCGTGTTTCCTCACCCAAAGAGAAGATGGGTAAGCAGGCAACAAGGAAGCTGCGATGGGACCCAGCAGACTCCCAGTCTGGACAACAAGGAGATCAGGATGTCCTGGCAACCCAAGAGAACACCCAGCCGGCATTTAGTCTATACACGGTGGCTGTACACCTGGTTACAATAATTTTTCTTGATTGTATGCAACTCAATAGCACCAGACTTCCAGAAAGTTAAATTTTGTTCTCGACAGGGAAATATGCCAATCCCTTTGGCTTCGCCATGATTGTGGACATGAATCCAAACGCAGAACTGGATCTCACAATCACATGTAAAGTGAGTGAATACACCTTTGGTGAACACCTTCATACTGCCTGTGCACTTACACAACAGTTAATAAGGGCCTGAAAATCTAAAGTCATCAAAGGCATGTCCTCGTAGGCACCAAGATAAAAATGCAGCAAGAATTACCCCAGAGTCTTTGTTCCGAATTTTTTCAAATTCCTATTGAGAATATGGAAAGAATTCCAGATTCCGACTGAAATGCAATATTGTCTTTTACATAACATTGTAATATGTAGGGCGCTTTGGTGAGCCATCTGGATGCATATAGGATTAATGTTATCAATCAGGATTTAAAGCAAAATTGTATTATTGATGTCTTTAGAGGTTTAACATGCAGCAACCACAGACTATTTGAGCAATGACAGAATATTTGAGATCACTGGAAAACAATCAACTAAGAAATGGTTGGGAGGAGTATAAAAAAACTGAAATGGAGAATAAGCTCAGCTGAAAGAAATAAAACTCCTGATGACAGATGGCATTAAGCGGATGATCTTCCTAGATAAGCGTTGGCTCTAATGCTACAACAGGGTTGATAAATATGTTGAACAGCTTGCCTGGGGCAAGTCAAACAAAGCCCTCGGCAAGAAATTTAAAATGCAGTTTGCCTAACAGAGCAACTAAAGAGGAATTTCTTGGCTCGCCATTTTGCCAAGACGTGTTCTGTTCACACTGCATGAATTCCCAGAGAAACTGTTGGGTTTGCTTCTTTTTCCACAGGAGAAGCAGAAGCCTCATGTTCATTCAAATTAACAAATGCCCAGGCAATTCGGTTCCGCCTGTACGGTGCCGGCTGACATTCGAAGCGCGTGTGGGCACATGTTTGTGTATGTATGTATGTATGTTTGTACAAAATCTGCACAACAGATTAGAATTATTGTAAAAGGAAAAGCAGGCTATCATAATAGAAAAGGAATATTTTACTGTCAGGAGAAAAACTGCCATGTTTTCAGCATGAAAAATATGCATAACATGTCATAAGTATGACTTTTGAAAAACCCTATAAAACAACAGCACTCAAACTGGGAAAAGCACTAGAGGGATAGAGAGATAGAAAACGATTCTTAAAATGTGCTTATTCAATCCATCATAAAAGCATGTTACAAGTTATAAACAATACAAAATCAACAGGATTTAAATAAATCTGAAGCCAGTATCAAGAATGTCAATAAGGCACAAACCACAGTTGCTCTAAACTTCACAATTATAGTACAAGAGGTTTCAGATATTCCTATTTAAATGCAATTTTGATCTTAACCAGCAGAGAGCAGGGATATACACAAGTCAGTGTATGAAAATACTTTCAAAGATGGCCTTATTCACTGCCTCAGTATTCTTTCCCCACCCAATAAGCAGGAATATTTAAACCAATTTTATCCTGAATGTCAACAAAACTGTTCTCTGGTGAGTCCACATAATAAAAAAAATCCATTATCAAAATCTTCTGTTGGGAAACTTCTTGCCTCTAAATCCCAGAAACCGGAAGATACGGCCCACTCAAAAAATCATTTATGCTGATCTGAAAGGTTCTCATCATGCCCTGGCAGGAGAACATGTAAAAGTAGCAGAGGCCAAACTTCCTGACCCTCAAGAGATGCACCAGACTGTCCCTGTACCCGTGACACCCACCTCCACCTGGCAGAGCTGGGAGGACAACTCTGCAACGTAATTTCCACCTCTGAGCTGCACCTGAATCGTTCAGAAGTTCACCTTGGGTCTAAACAATCAGAATACTGTGAATCATTCCTAAAAGTAAATAGGAAGAGGAGCAGACCTTGGGAGAGTGAAGAAAGCCAACCACTTCTGCGGCTCTGCCTTTTACCATAGTCCTGGGGTACAGGTTTTATTCCTAATCACCCTTCTGCATCTATTTATTCTGCATTAATCACACTCAGCGTTTTCTTAATTAGGAGAGAAAGGTTAAAAGGAGTTGGAAGATGTGCGGCCCAAACACACGGGCTTTACTTCCCAGCTCCCAAATGGACACCAGTGTGGGAATGTGCCACAGGAGGAAGCCTGGCAGCAGACGCTTGGATCTGGGGAACTGGGTTTTCTGCCTTCTCTGGAATACTTAAAGAGTAATTCACATGCATTTAGCTCCTTTCATCCAAAAACATCAAAGCATTTTGCACACATAAGTAAGCCTCACATGAGCCATAATTTATGAATTATTATTTTAAGTACTCCACAACTGACGTATGTCATGACCCCGCCATCATGGCAGGGGGGTTGGAACAAGATGACCTTTAAGGTCCTTTCCAACCCAAACCATTCTATGATTCTATGATTGAGTGGTCCCAAAACAAAGCAAAGAATCCCCTCTGGAAACATACCAAAGGATCCCAACTAAGAGGTTTTTGTTTAAAATATCTCTTTTTCATGCCATGACTATTGGGTGATAGAAACACCACTTGATAAAACTAAGTATTTTCTAACTTTTTTCCTTCTCATATTTGGGTTGGTTTGTACTCTTCAGTAAAACTCTGTCTAGATAAAATGTAGCGACTTTCATCTTATTTGTCTTTTTTCAGTGGAATGTAGCTGCAATATAGTAATGTGGAAAGTAAGACAAAATAGAGCTGCTTCCAAAAATACAGAAAATCTATGGGAGCGTTGTGATTACTTTAACATTTTGAGCCAGACATACCAACTGGTGATCTTGATATGTGTTAGGACAAGGATAGATCCAGTCAAGATTAGGCAGAGGACAAAAGAAATCAAAACTGTTTAACAATAAATAAAGAAGTCATCCAAAAAAATAGTTCAATGTCTCACTTCTGAAGATTTCCACCTTATAAAAAATTACTTTGTTCTTTTTCAAGTTTCATTCATGAAATGGAACTAATTGTGTTTACTTGGTATTGTATAAGTAATCGATTCCATTATATTTAGACAGGTGTAGGACTGGGCAAAACGAGACGAGAAGGCGGCTTTGGGAATTCAAGCCTGAACACAGACTGTAAAAGATTTTCTCTCCGAGGCTTGTTTATATCATTAGCGGTATTGCTATTTTCAAAACCACAGCACATAAAAGCCTTCGTCACAGATTTGAATTCCATTGTGCTGGGTTCTGGGTACAAATGCAGAACAAACCAGCAACCTCTCCAAAGGTTTAGTCTTCTATTTACAGGGCCATTCATACCAGCACATTCCATAAACATGAAAGAGAACTGTCACAAATTGTACAATTCTGGAATTGGAAACCAACAAATACACATTTTCTTTCATGTTTGGGGATTTGGGAATGCAACTGAGTGAGTGCTCATGGCTGGGAACAATTAGGCATCATTTTCCATGAACAACTGAACCACATACAAAGCAATATCGCACCAAAAATGGATACGACCTGCAGAAAAGAAGTGCTGTTCACAAAGTAAGAACGATCAGTCCTTAAGTGCAAAATATTTGGACTAAAATTGCAAGTCTTTCAGGTCTAATCAATTAAAGAGGTTTCTTAAGAAGTACTGTAGGGACCTGATGTTTCTTGGCCACAAAGTTGATGATTGAAGTGTCCCAAGGACACAGAAAAAAGTTTCAGGGTTTATAGTCAAAATTCGGAGTCCTTTAACTATTTACTCTTTTTAATTTCCCTTACAAAATAAACTATTGGATGAATGAAAATGTGATGAGTATGAATAAAAGCACCAGAAGCTCTTTGCACACTTCTGAAGTATCCAAAAATGGAAACAAATCTTAGTCGGAATTAATACAGCCAAATGTCCAAGGATACAGTCAATAAAGAATAAATTATCCCAGCTTGTGCACAGATAAATTCAGCCTAACCACTTTTCCATCTCCTTTGAAGAAGGGAGTAGTTTCTTAATATATTACCTTTCAAAAGTCTGGTAGGGATAAAAAGAACCTCTGGTACAATAATATGTGAAAGAGATTGAGACAGAGCTACACGGTCCTATCATCAACCTGATTATTTGCTTCATTGCAAAGCATCACATCTTTAGTTCAGTCATTGATTTGAGGCTTTCAAATCATTTTGTGATCTTCCTCTGCTCTAAGCATTCCAACACTTCGCAGAGATTCATTTTAGATCATCCTCGGTCATTTGACACACTTTAGTGCTCTGCTACTCAAGTAGAACTTGACGTACACGTAAAATAAGGGATGTCATCAGCGCTGTGTAATCCATTTGATTCTCTTGAAACTGTATCTTTCATATAAATTCATCTCTGCAATAATAGCGAAGCCTTACCCTTGTCTTGTGAAAATCTCTGTAATCTCTCGGCAACCTTAGGGAGCTTGAAATATACAGAAGCAAAACAAAATATATTCTACTATTATACACGCAAAGCCCCACAAACATTTTGTTACCAGCAAAATAAGAATCACTTTTAGGGCTGTGCTGCAGAAAATAATAACTTGTTTACAAAGTTTGTTTATTGCAAGGAATAGAAAACTTGCCTTTTCTTTCCTTTTTGATAACTATTGCTAAGTTAAATTAACTGCCATAGACGCATTCAGAAAAAGTAATCTCATAGTACTTATTTTATTTATTACCTTAGATTTCAGGCAACAATAGAAAGCTGTAGGCACCCTGACAATTATTTAAACTTACAATCTATAATTGCTCAGGAGTAAAAAATAATTACATTCAAACAACAAGGCAATTCAACAA
This sequence comes from Larus michahellis, assembly GCF_964199755.1. Classification (NCBI taxonomy): domain Eukaryota; kingdom Metazoa; phylum Chordata; class Aves; order Charadriiformes; family Laridae; genus Larus; species Larus michahellis. Next base: position 129,193,482 of record NC_133898.1, read on the forward strand.
GCAGCCCTTTAGTCCTCCTTTCCCCAGCTCCACAGAAACATACCCTTAACCCTTTTCCAATAAAAGCCCAAACTAATAAATGCCTTCTAAGTCTACCTAGAAGATCATTAAAATTAATCTATTTTGAACCACAGCTGTCCTTAATGGAAATACAGAATTTCCAAGAGTTATTTTCTCATCTGTTAGTAGCCAGTAAAATTATGGTACGTTCTCACTTGCAAAGCAGAATAGCTCTTTCCTATCCACCCCCCAAAACGACAATTACTCAAGAAAATACCAGAGAAGATTGTTATAGAAAAACTAATTTATATACAGAGGAAGATGCAGAGGCCAAATAGATATGTGGTTAGTCACTTACCATTTATGCAGTACTTGACGTGCACTCATTCCCCAAAAACATGGTATGTCATTCTTGAAAATAAAGTAACTATAATAAATGCTGAGGCAGAGTGTCTGCGCTGCACTGATGGCTCGGCAAAGGAATTGCCATTACGCACAGCGAAGTCCATGACCTTCTCACTCTCCAACCCCCTGGTTTTCTTAGACGTCCTCCAAACGACCCGAGCGCTCTGGCTGTGGTTGGCAGAATGTTAAGCTGGAGGGCAACACAGGCACGCAGCCTCTGGCAGGTTTAAGGGCCGGAATACCATGCTTTTGCTTAAATAAATAGCCTTTCCATCCTTGAGACTGGCTTTTGGTAGAGCCTCATGATGTGCTGTGGACATACGCACTGTCATTCATCAAAGAAGCACCATGACAGCTGCACAGCAGCCAGCAAAGGTGGGAATTCCCATCTTTACCATGAAGCTGGATGCCGCCATTGTACAGCAACTCTTTGAGCAAGCAAAGAAACTTTTAGTTTTGTATGCAGCAGAATTTTTCTTTACAGGTTTCGAATCAGTATTTTTTAATTTTTTTTAAAAAAAGCAATGCAATATGTATTACTTATGACTACTGCGTTTCAGAATGAAGCAATAGTCAAAAGGGATACATGACAAATAAGCCTAAGATGCAACAGAGTGAACACTGAAGTGGAAAATAAATTAGCTTATACAAACTATGGTCAGAGATCCTTCTACAAATGTATTTTGGGGTAACTGTAGCTACCCAACCACAGTCACAGAGACAGAGCTGTGCTGCCCAAGGGTGGAAGCAGTAAGAGGTCCCTCCATGCTATACCTTCAGCCCACTTGGTTTCCAAGCGCAGAGGCACAGACATCTCTCACATCCATGCCAAGTTAGACGTGCATCCAGAAAGAAGTTGCCTATTTTTATTTTTTACAAATCAGCATTTTGCCTCCTTGGGGGTTTTGGAGGTTTTTTTGACGTACAGCTTCAAAGCAGGTTAGGTGCGATTACCAGAGTGCATACCAAGTTTGCAAAACTTGCCCAGCTTTATTGTCCAGCAGACAAAGATTCACGTGCATCTTTAATTTATTATTTCTCATTACAAATCGTTCTCAGCTGGGAGCTAATGACAAGTGTTTGAATAACTCCCGGTGGATCTCTCTTCCAGCTATTTCTCCCGGTCCCATTTCAACCTGAGAAATCTTCTGTATGCAGAAAACCCTTTGGCAAGGAGACCAACAGTCTTTTATTTTATTCCAGCTTTTCTGATTTATTTTGAAACTGGCTCCTACTTGCATCCTTTCTGCTGGTCCCTACTTCTTATAAGGGGAGATATTCTGCAAAATCAATTTCCTTTTACATTCCCCATGCCTACCCTCATTGTGTAGACCTCTCATACCTCACTAGGTTATCTCTTTTTCACACTGAATAGCCCTAGTGTGCCCTGTTGTTCCTTGTAAAGAAGATTGTCCTGGTTTCAGCTGGGATAGAGTTAATTTTCTTCCTAGTAGCTGCTGTGTTTTGGATTTAGTATGAGAATAACGTTCATAACACATATTGGTTTAGTTGTTGCTAGGTAATGCTAGTATTAAGTCAAGGACTTTTTCAGCTTCCCATGGAAGCTGAGAGGGAGCACGGACAAGAGAAGCTGGCCAAAGGAATATTCCATACCATAGATGTCATAGTCAATATATAAATGGGGGTTGGCTGGGGTCGCAAGAATCACTCCTCAGGATGGGCTGAGCAATCCTTCGCCAGGTGGTGAGCAATTGTGTTACATCACTCGTTTTGTATATTCTTTCACCATTTTTTTTCTTCCATTACTGTTCTATTCAATGTCTTTATCTCAGCCTGCGAGGTTTTTACTTTTGTTTTCTCCCTCTTCTCCCTGTCCCACTGTGGGGGGTGTGAGTGAACGGCAGCGTGGTCCAAGTTACCGGCTGGGGTTAAATCACAACAAAGATGCTCCTTATTTCTGATCACCCCTTTTGCCCTTCTGCTAGAGCTCTTTTGACCCGAGCAGTGCAGAAATACATACAATATTCACAGAATCATAGAAGCATAGAATCTTCATGGTTGGAAAGGACCTTTGAGATCATCGAGTCCAACCATACACACACCAAAAAAACCCCCTACAATCTCTGTCACTAGAGCATGCCCTGAAGTGCCACATCTAGACGTTTCTTAAACACCTCTAGGGATGGTGACTCGACCACCTCCCTGGGCAGGCTGTTCCAGTGCCTGACCACTCTTTCAGTAAAGGAATTCTTCCTAATATCTAACCTAAACCTCCCCTGCTGCAGCTTCAGCCCATTTCCTCTGGTCCTGTCATTATTCCCCTGGGAGAAGAGGCCAACCCCCACCTCTCTGCACCCTCCTTTCAGGGAGTTGTAGAGGGCAATGAGGTCTCCCCTCAGCCTCCTCTTCTCCAGGCTAAACATGCCCAGCTCCCTCAGCCTCTCCTCATATTCACCACATGGGAAAACCATGGTTTTATGTGCTGGCATAATGACAATTTCTGTTTTGTTCTCTTTTCTGTTCCTATTCTGCTTTCTACCAGCAGGCATCAACAGGGAAAGGAATTGCGTACTTAGGCATCAGTTAAAATACATATATCATCCTCCTCCTAAAACCGTGTATAAAAAGGGAGTTTGGGGGCAAAATATGACTGATGGAGCCATCAGCAAAGTGCTTTAGACTCACAGCAGGCTGCAGCCAGGGAGAGCACAACTGCTTGAGATCTGGGAGACTCTTACTGCCTCAGGTTCCAAACAACATAGCACTTCTGTAAGCTCCAGCACATGCTCCAAAACATTTTGGATCCACACAATACCTTGAATTCTTGGGAAATTATTTGTGTAGAGTCAAGAAGTCTGTTAAAACAACAAATCCACCACAAGACTGCAAACATCTTTGCTTTACCCTTGGGTTTGGTCTATCACATTGTAAAGCATAAATAATTGTAGTCTGTAACAAACAACTGGAGGGGACCTAGATTAGTTTTAAAATGAGGGAAGAGGCAATATTTTAACTAAAGATTTAAAAACTTCAAGTATAAACATATCTTATAAAAATATAAATTTTGGCCCTGTCACATGCAGCAAGGAATTGGTGACCTATTGAAAAGTCTGTTGAGGAAAGCAAAAATAGGATAGAGAAGATACTGGCCAGCAAGAGGAAATCCATATTAAAAGTCTCCAGTTATATGCAGTCTTCTTTGTCTGAAGGTACACTACTAGAACAAGTGAAAGTCAGGAGTATTTATGAATTCTTCACAGACGCTGCATTCTCACACTACAGTCAGCTCCAGTTGGCTGAATATGCCTGTACCACAGGTGGTTCACGGCCCGGCTTCATTTATTCATGCAACACTGCTGTTCCCTCTTTTCAGGATATACCATGGCATGAGATCTAGGAAATTTAAGAAAAGCTAAAGCTCTGAGATGGGAAAAACAGTCAACGACCTTGTCCTTCCATTTACCATGCAAAACACACTTCACCTATGGCACTAAGGCATAATTAGTGCTGTGGGTATATGCGTACATACATTTTCTCAGTTTAGGGTTTTGTTTCACATCAGTGTCAAATCCATTGACATCATTTCAAATCCATTACGAGTGGTGCCTCTATAGCGTAAGATCAAGGCTCTGCATGTGTTGGGACATGAGGTGAGAGCACATCAAGGTATTTGCAGATACAAGGCCTGCCAGGAGAATAGTGGGGGATAGTATAGAGCAGAAGGAGCGACATTTCACTCTGCTTCACAGCATAATTGAAGGAATGGTGCCCAGGATGAACTATTCCCAGAACCAGACGCAGTTTTCATCTCCAGAAGACAGCCTGGGAACGAAGCAGTATGCAGATAGTAAGGACAAAGGAACCCAGGTATGAATTTCTGTTAGACTAGGAATAACCACTGCAGCCAAGGAGCACACTACACAATGGTTTGAAGATGGACCATGTGAGCTACAAAAAAAACCTTCTACATCTAAAAAACATGCCCAGACCTTTAATGCAGCAGCAGAGTAAAATGATCTTGGGTTTATTGGTTTCCATAAAGCAGAGCAGTGATAATCTCTTTATCTGCCACAGGGATAAACACCATCACACTTGATGAGTCTGAGTATAACCATTTTGATGCTTAAGCCCCTACATTTGCCCTTTCTTGGCTTGTCGGGCACATTCCACTGAATGACACCGAGTTACTCCCACCCTGCTGTGCATTTGGACTGTGTATTATCATCAAGGTTTGTCTGGAGCCTCGGGTCATATTGAGCCAGTATAAATTAAGAGACAAAAGACGGTGCTAGTAGCATACAAGAGAGTGATATAGATAACAACGACGTTCAAGAACATCGGACTTTCCATCCCAGAAGAATGAGTCAATAAAAAGCTGGATGGCCGTTAGCCTGCGTCTGCAGCGAGGCTCCGTGTTCTACCTTTGGATACACAGAAAGACACCTTGCCCTTTCTGCAACCAGCCGCCTTTAGATAGTGTACCTAATTACAAATACATTTCAGCATTTCACTCAAGTTATATCCTTTTGACTTGAATGCATGACTGCTACTACATAATTCATAACATGATTCTCAATAATTTTCAGTCAAGGTTCAAGCAGAAATGTGTCACACTAGGATTATATTATTTATGAGCATAATGTTGGATTTAAGCCAACGACACACCAATAAATTTTATCTCAAAGCCTGACATATTGCATGCTGTTTTCCCTGGCTCACAAACAAATAACTACGGCTGTTTCAAAATTACTTACAGTTCAACTCAAATCAGAATTTTTTTGCGATTAGTTCGTATCTTATTTGAAAAACTGATCATATTATTTCTTTCCTTTAGACGTTGAAGGGTATTTTTTCCTTCATTTCTAAAGTATGTCCTGCCCAGAGAGCAAAATGAGGTGGTATTCTAGAAGAAAAGTCTGGAACAAAATGCCGTCTGGCCCTCTTTAAATGTGGAGTTTTCACTCTCTTCTAAAGACAAAAGACTTGTCTGTGTCTGCCAGATAAAACAGAGAGCCTGTACTAGCCGGCATAGACTGCCATTGAAAATGATCTAATATTGTGGGCAATCCCCTAAAAACAGGGGCAAACAGTGTACGTGGCAGATACCGGGATGTAAGGGGTTCTGTGAGAAACACTCTAGAAGCAATTCTTCTCAGCTAACCTCAGGCACTTGAAACAGAGACCTCCAGGGCATGCTTCAGCATGCGACTTGAACAACTGCGTGTAGGTCTCAAATTTAGATATACAAATAGGTGTTCACGTGTGAGAAACAGTGTCCCAGCTCCCACGACCGTCAGTGGGGATCCAGGGTTCGGTATTGACATAAATAAAAGCAGCTGGTGTCATCTGAGATGCAGATGCAGCATCTGAGATGTGGCATCTGAGATGCAGCAATTCTGCACAAGACTGGCATAAGAGGGGCACATATGCCAAAAGGTAGACCCACGTCCTTGGAAGCTGGAGATCAAGGACAATTTCACCTACATGTTACACTTACATTTAGATGTCTTTATATGTACATCCTATCCCTAAATATAGGTATCTCATATCATTTGGGATGTCCTAGATAAACCTATCCTGCTTTCGCCTCCTAGCTGAGAAGAGCATGGATCTCCTGTGGGACCTGTATCATCCCTGTCAGCCCCCTGTGGACGTCTCCAATGCCCTAGGACACCTCAAATAGCAGAAAACATTTGCAACGTATTTATGCAAACGAATCAATTCCCCCTGGTCTAAGCTAGTTGTTTAGGTAGCGTTTGACAGAACAAGGCACCTACAGAGGGTGATGTGTTCCTTTACAAGACAGCCGTTGTGATCTGACCTCTCCAAATGTGTTTTCTCTGACTGGGGAGAAATTTTGATGACTTTAGATTACATACCTAAAACCCATTGAGATTAATTCCAGCCCGATGAGTTGAAAGCACCAATGAGATCAATATAAAGATTCCAGTTGACTCCCCCAAGCTCCAGGAGCATTTCTGAGCAAGTATTTTAAAAGTAGCTGAAGATTTTTGTATCTTCGATTTTAAGCAAGATATCTAATGATGCATTTTTTGAGATCACCAATAACTTAATCAGGTGAGAAAAAGTCCTGAAAATCAGGAAAATCACTCTAAATTACCCCAAACCGAAGAACTCAGTAATAAGTAATCCATATTTTTTAATACAGGACCCTATTCGCTCAGTCTCACATCCCCAGTTCTAATATTGTCAGTCTGTGACAGCAGGGTTGTAAAGATAAATCCATTAGGAGCTGCAAGATGCACTGACAATACTTTGTGAATGTCACAGTGTGTCTAAAATTATCAGAACAACACAATTTTATCCCTCCAAAAAACTGCTTATATATTTTCTTCTCTGCTGTTGTAACTGCTGACAATTAGCATCACATTTTTCACGGCTGAATAGAATAAATCATCCCTGTTCTCTGTGGTTTATGCTATGTCATCATGCTCTGTGCTTTATTAAAAGGAATCAAAGGATAAATGCTGATGCTAAATGTGTTTGTGTGTATATCATATATCCCAGCACGTAAACACATACATACGTACACACATATATCTCCCACAAAGCAGCATAAATCTGACGAGGGCAGCCTCTAGTCATTAACAGGATAATTTACTTCTATTTCAAACTTAAACCAACTCAGAACGATGCCAAGCATATGTTCATCCCAGTCACTGATATAGCCCGATTTATCATTGGCAAGAAATTACTTCTCTGCGAGGCTTTTGCACTGCTAAAGTAATCTAGGTGCTCTCGCTGGCTTTTTGCATGGAAAATAAAATGTATGTTAGAGACAAGTCCTGCCGTTGGAGGACACTGAGCCTTATCCCAAACCCTGGGAAAATTAACTATGTCCCTTCGACTCATTTCAGTGGGAAAGTCCCCAAAACATAATTAAATGGCTGTTTTAAGGCGAACGTCGTTGATTGAAAAGCTGCGATCTGATTGACTTTTAAAAACCTGCAGATCCTCACTGATGTGCAATACACACTCTAAGTGGAAATCCACACAAAGCTAAATTCTTCATTACCTCAAGAAAGCTAAATTAACATAAACAAGTCCCTGATGGAGAAGGACAGATATTGTGTTTGAAGGCCACGTTACTTTTGTTTTCAGAAGCAAAAAGAGAGAGAGATGTGGATCCTTTGAAATAAAAAAATGTTATGAAGGGTTGTGCTGATCAAGGACAGCTTTCATTCTGCATTAGGGATATTTTATTGTCTCTTATTAGTGTTTACAAATGTCAGGAAATGTCCTTGGCAAAGACCAAGCAGACTGTAGCATTTTGTATTTATCTGGGTCTGTCTGGCATAGCGCTCCGCAACCGGCCATTTGCACGACCACAGAGTTGATGCACAATGCCACCCAATCATCTGATCCCCTGCATTTAATGCGTAACGCCTACGATACGACAAGAGAAACTGAATATTCAGATTTTTATTTTTAAAAGGTCCCAGCATTACGTTTATTTCTGTATTTATCACCTTATTTTACAACAGGCTTAGGGGAAACATTTCAGTTCAGGGCTTCCCTGGTTAGATTTTTAAATCCTACACAGAGAACCTTCCCTGGCAATTGCTTAGAGCTGACATAACTCTGGAAGTTTTGACCAGCAAACCAGCATCATACTTCAGGCTGGATTACAAGGAAGAGGATGTTCAGGCACTGGTGGCAATAAGGATGGACCAGGACCGGAGAGCAGAGGCAGGGAACTGGGTTGTGTTTCAGCTCTCTGGAGGAGGCAACAAAAAGACACTGGTGATAAGTCAATATATGGAAGATAGAAAAACAGGAAATAAGGATATATTTCTTTAATAAACATGCTGGAAAGGTAAGAATAGGAACAGGACTTGGTTTAGGGATGGAGCAGCCTCCCCTTAGGCAATCCCTTTTTGTGATGCAATGTCTTCACAGGTGTCTTTTCTCACTGCAGAAAGTTCAGTGTCTATTTTTACACCACCTCGTGAGCACAGGACAACATTAACATTTCAGTGCTTTACAGACCCAGCCAGTTAGTACGCTTCCTTCACTTTTCCAAGACGTTGAAAGAGAATTAGCATGAGAAACATGAGTCTTTCTGGAAGACATTCCCTCTGGCTCTCAGTTCTTTCACAATGTGATCCTTGTAACATCTGGTAATATCGCTGGAGATGTTTCTCCTACAATTTGGGTCACAGCACACACACCTGTTTCAACATCATGAAGTCCTATATTCTCTTCAGATAGAGATATAAATTATATCTTCTGACATGTAGCACGGTTTAAAGTTTTCTTCCTTTTCTTTAAGCAACAGAGAAAAATTGTTCATTCTATTTTTAGTGTCTACAAAAAAGGTATTTCTCTTGGGGTCCAAACTTTGTTTCCTGTGATTTTCTTTTTCCTGGTGAAAAGAACGGAGCTCATCATAAAAATGTAATTGAGATGGACCAAAGGACTTCTTAACACATTCTCTTATCTGACGTGGCCACCAGTAGGTCTTTCACGACTGAGTAAAAGAAACTCTATATAGAGCGATCAATTCTTAAATACATCACCCCACTTTCAAGTGAAATTATTTTCCTTCAGTTGAAAAGTTGCCCCGATTGAGCCCGATCAAGCCTTGGGTTGAACCACCCAAGAGCAGGTCTTATTTGAGGAGCTCAGCTCTCTACCTCCACGAGCCACATCCACAGGTACCGTGTGATGCTGCACGGCAGAGGCAGCTGAACAGCCCACGTCCAAAGGCTGAGAAACCCCGGGCTCTGCCCAGGGCTAATTGCACGATCTTGGTATAACGCTATTTTAGTTTATAAATAACCTTCGGAAGCAGTGGGAATTGTGGGAATGCATAGGGTAGGTCTGAATCTCAATAGGACTCAATAACTCAGGCAAAGTACAACAATAATATGGCTCTCTAGAATTACTGGAACATGCTGCTGTCTAATAAGTGGAGAGCAGAAGGTGAACAAGCTTGGATCTGTCTGCCAACTCAGACACGTCTGTAATTAACTCTTATCAGTTACTTAACATCCTACTTCTGTCTATATTTTGTTTACATCAAGAAACCAATTATCCCATTACTAGCCAGTATATGTCAAGCAAATACAACACAATTTAGTCCCCTATTTAAAAAGTGTTATAATTACAAACCTGAAATATTGCCAGATTTTACTAAAGGTAAATAAGAGCCCTTCTCTGAACGCACCATATGCACAATGCTTCCTTTTAGAGAAATATGGTAGCATATAAAGCACAGTGAATATATAGGTGCTCTGAGATAAACCAGAGTCTTGCAATAGCAGCAGTTGATGAGAAAAATATGCACTTAAAACTCAAAAAATCTGACCAGCAATATTTCTGAGCGTAATACAGCAGTGCATTTAAATGTGTTTAAAATAGACAAAGAATTACAGTAGCACTGATGGAAATATTAATTTATATTTGAATACGTTCTGCAACTTTGAAGCATTTCTTTTCATTTTTTTACACCGTTATCCAAAAGTTGATTTTAGACCCTAAATTGCTTCTTTTCAAAACATTATCAACCCTCTAATGTACATTCACGTTTTGACTTTTGGTTAGGTTTTTGGTCAGGTTTTTGGTCAAAATCAGTCACTACAGGCAAAATGCTCTAAACTGAAAATATCTATGGCCATAAAAACTACATGAATACTTTCTGGAAGGTATTTCTTGAACAGCTTCTGCTTTACCATCTGAAACACAAACACGTAACACCCAGAGTTTCATCTGTTTCAGTCGCTGAACTTTGGAATACACCCCCTCTTTACTTCAAGGGACACAATGATTTTTGATATAGCATTCTCCAGCACCTCCAGTGAGGCTGCGAGCAGTCCCGGTGCACCTCCTGTGCTCTTAGTGCTTCAATATTAGCTGGAAACTGGATGAAGAGGTCACTGGATGGTTGGCATGAAAAGATTTCCATTAAAAAGTCACCCTCACCCTTGAAATATAGCTTTTTCACCACTGTAGAAACAAGGACGCATTTCTTTATTCTAGTGAACAATAGGTGTATCTTAGGCAGCTAATGATGCTAAACAGACAACCGGAGAATCTCAAGATCATTTAAATAGTCTTTTGAAAACTGTGAGGTTCTGGTGTAAATGGGAAAGCTGCAGGAACAATGACCCGTGAACATTCACCCTGTACCTTGATCAAAACAAGAAGTCATATCATAAAGTAAACAACGCAGCATTAGTAAGAGCATCTTGAAGGAGGTTTTGCAGAAGATGGAGCTATGTAATGCAATCTAACCGCATTTTGCAAGCAGGTAAAAGGATTAGTGTTTACAACCCGGCATTACATTTTATACCGTTATTTTTAGTGGGGAATCTAAAACTATCCAAGCAACAGGAAAATTCACCGCAAGTAGGCTATACCTACAAAATCATACGATTATTTACCATTTTTTAGCTTTTGCAGACCTTCTTAAGAAAGGGGGTTACTTCTTAGTAACTACTGCTCTTCAAGACTTGTTGCCGTGCAAGGCCAATTAAAGGATTAATGGATGTTTCTGGAGAAGTGGTGTGAGAAGCCCTCTCTTGCTAAGGTGGAGGCAGAACGTCCACTAGCTCAGACGAGCTCAGTTTCTTCCCCTAGCTTACAGAGGCCTAAAATACAAAGAACTTGCTCCTAACAGGAGTATACATGGACAGGATGAGTAATAATCCGAGCAGAAGAATTACTAATAATTATTTTCTTCTTTGAGGGCTTCCTTTCATTCCCATTCACTTGGGACCAGCAAACACTGCGCCCTTGGAGGGAGCAAAACTGAACCGTAGCTCCATTTTTCTATACCACACACCAGAATGGGATGCCAACGACAACAAATGACAACAATTATCATCAGAGTCATGTTTGTATACCACTATATTTCAGGTCTAATAGTAAACCTAAGAACATGTAGGTTTTCCATTTATTCGCAGCACAGATGGCAGCAGCGTGAGTTTTCACCACCTAGCCCAACGTTTGCAATCACAAGCTTGTGGAAAATCTAGGGCAATTTGAAAATGATGAAAGTTAACCAGGCTCGATAGGAATATAACGGAGTTCCTCGGAAATTAATCAAAGCAGGATGTTCAATAAGATTTTGTGCTCTTCCACTGAAATTCTGTAAGTAGGATATTACTTTCTATGAAATTTTACAAATCACATACAATCAACAGTGATATACCCAGTAGAAGCACTCGCCACACCACAGCACCCACCCACCACAGCCACTGGAAAGCTGATTTAACCATCACACAGCAAATAAAAGAGGAGCTTTAAAAAATTTAAACAGTGAAGACTGCATTAGTATCGCATCATACTAGAACTCTCTGACCCTGCCTGCTGTAAGAAATTCAAAGAAGAATCTCTATGACCATTTTAACCTTAAAACTCAAAAGCTAACAAACAATCTTTTTCCACTAGCTCCAAAATATTTATCAATCAATCTCTCATTCCACCACTCTCTGAATTTTTTGATGTTCCCAAAATCCACAGACAAGGGAATACTGGGAGAAAGACAATACTGGATCAGAGGAACTCTAAGGAGAACTTGAAGAAATCATGACCGTAACTGAAGGTGGGCACCCACAAACCATTTCTCCTGTTCAACCATGGTAGCTACAGAAACACAAGCTCCACAGGAAAGTTAAGGCTTACTATGATTTTTTGCAACAATCAATTGAAAAGATATTTTTGGGAGTGATAAATCAGTGCCCATGGTTAAATTAGCTCTTCGCATTCCACATAGGATTGCTAAATATTTCAGATATGAATACAGCTCTGTTTGAAAATAGATTAAGATCAACAATTCATTCCAGACAGATTGTAAACTGTTACTACATAAGAACTTTCAGACACTGCTCAGGTTTTAGAAATATTTACACTATGTCTTTTCTTTTTATAAATTAGATCAGATCACCATCACTAAGGTCAGTGACTGAGAAAATGCCATATTGACATAGGCTACTTTCTCCTGTAAAATACAGATTCATAATTTGTAACATCCATAGGGATGATTAGATTATCTAATGTCATCTACTGTATTATGTAGGGAAGATAATGTCTACTACTTTTGCCTTTGTGGAGATCAATAATATGTTTTCTATTGACGCATAACCTCAGGAAGCATCTGGGGTGAATGGGTGTCTGACACAGGTGTCTAGGTTCATTCCCGGTGCCCATGGACTGCTGAGATACCCACACCGCAGGACTGCAGGAGACCTCCATCCCCTTGGTTTGGCAACTGGCAGCCCGGTGAGCCCAAGCCATCTGAAACCTCTGGTTAGGCACCCCACTAATTGCCCCAGTCTGTATCTGAAGACACAATGATATGCAGATTCTCTTGGTTGCTTCAATAGTTTGTTTCAGTGCTTCACTTTCTTGTTGCTGTTGTTAATAAATTCTGCCTAATTGCTCAATAGAATGTGGAATGTATTTTAGTATCTGTCACAGAAACACTGCGTGCAGGTGTAAAACTGCCCGCTAATGCCTACTCACCGTACCCCTGATTTCTTATCTGAAGGCTGCATTTATTCTGTTTGTTACATCATACTGGGCATTTATATAGCATTGATTCTCAGAATCACTGCTTTCAAGGGTACATCCTCCATTTTTATGTATTTCTTGTTACACACATTGCCTTGCGATTGCCAAAGTTTAGATATATATGTTATTAGAACGGGCCCAGGTCAAAAACAGTGATGACTGCTTCATATACCTGACCTGCACTTATTATGATTTAGAACTCCATCAGGCTAGATGATATAGCAGGTGTATCGAGTAGTAATTTAATATTTACTTCAACATCCCAGATAGATAAACATTTAATAGGATATAATAAATTGCCTAAGCCACTTTTGTACCATCCTGTAGAATTTAATAGAGAATTATATCCTTTCTAAACAATCCAACCTTATGGCTCAAAACAGGGTTAGGAAATTTTTCATTCTCTTTAACAATAAGTTTTAAAAATAATTGTCAAAGAAATACACTTTTTTCTTCCCTAGTAAATTCCATAAGCTTGTCCTTAAGGACTAACATTAGCACATTCAGAACTGACAGCTCTGATGATTCACACATTTGGGTAAAGTCCGTATCTTGGTAAAAAAAATGATGATTCTGATCTATTTTAGGATGTTTCTTTCTTCCAGAAGTAATTAATTTCCCCAGAGAAACACTTTTTTTCAAGTTTTACAAAGAATGACATTTTCAGGGAAAATAAGATACAACGAAATTAAACATCTTCTCTTTTACCATTGGCCACCTTTCCAGCTCTGCTGGCACCCAGCAGGAAGTCTACGGGACTGTTCACAAAGTAAAGTACAAACCAGCAGGTGTGGTTTGGGACATGTAAATGCCAACAACGCTGCAAGTGCAGTAGATCCCAACAGTTTGAGTTCCTTGAATGACTTAAGCTCTGGAGAATCATGGATCATCTTCAGAATTTTGCTTAAAGTAATGAACGATCTTACAGGAATTATCATACATAAAAAGCTACTATTTTGGAATTTTTATGGAACAAAATAAGGCTTTAAATTTTCTGTTTGTATAACGCAGAAAAGTATTTCTCATGTGCTTCTTTTGGGGCATGGACATCTACCAAAATGACCAGTGGCTTTAGCTGACTGTAGTGATTAGAAAATGGCAATAGCAGCACACATTCTAAAACTGTAAGGATTCAGGCTGAAATTAAGAAATTTGGCATGCAGTAACAATATACAGCTTAGAGCTTTTATTTTAAAAATGATGTCTTACCAAATACAGCCATCTGTGTTCCCTCTGGGAAAGGTTCTACCATTCTGTTTCCATTGACGTGGTGTTTATCTAGAAGGAGAAAAAAAAGCCAAAATGTAATAGAATAAATGCTTTGCATAAAACCAACTGTTTATTTCTTACAGTTCTAGCATAACCTAAAGTTTGATTTCTGAAAGCCGACCCGTACAATTCACTAGTATCTGGAACTTCACACTTTCTGAGTCTGTTTTTCAAAACCACTGTCCACAAGTCCCAGGAGATGAACCAGAGATACATTTCAGTTTAGTGCTTAAAGACAAGTCAGCTGGTACTAACGTGACTCACACATACAGAGCAATATACAGTCTATCACTGTAAAGGTGGAATACTCTTGAAAGCAACCTCCTCGTGCAAGCAGAAAAAGCAAGGAAATCATAATTCTCTTTGGCTGCTAGGATATGCTGGCGCTCAACAACAAGCTTTTTTATATGACCAAGCACGAACTGTGTGTATTTTCTGCACCAGTGGGGTGGTTTGACCTTGGCTGGCTGCCAGATGCCCACCCAGCCACCCTCTCATTCCCCCTCGTCAACAGGACAGGTGGAGAAAACAAGACGGAAAACCTCATATTTTCATAGAATCATTTTGGGTGGAAGAGACCTTTAAGATCATCGAGTCCAACTGTCAACCCAACAGTGCCATGTCTACCTGTCTTTTAAATACCTCCAGGGATGGCGACTCCACCACTGCCCTGGGCAGCCTCTTCCAATGCTTCACAACCCTTTCCAGGAGGAAATTGTTCCCAATATCCATCCTAAACCTCCCCTGGCACAACTTGAGGCCGTTTCCTCTTGTGCCATGGCCTGTTCCTTGGGAGAAGAGCCCGACCCCCCCTGGCTACCCCCTCCTTTCAGGGAGCTGTAGAGAGCCAGAAGGTCTCCCCTCAGCCCCCTCTTCTCCAGGCTGAACACCCCCAGCTCCCTCAGCCGCTCCTCACCAGACTTGTGCTCCCGACCCCTCACCAGCTCCATTGCCCTCACGGGTCAAGGTAAGACACAGGGAGATCACTTACCAATCACCACCACAAGCAGTCCTGACTCAACTTGAGGAAAATTAGTTTAATTTATTCCCAATTAAAATGTGTTTGGATAGTGAGAAACAAAGACAAATTAAAACAAAACCTTCCCCCCACCTCCCCTTTTCCGCGGCTCAGCATCACTCCATCCCTGACTCTGCCCCATAGGGCTGTTTCTCACGCTTTTTTCCTCACTCCTCGCTGCCATGCCATGTTTTGCCCTTTCTTACATATATTTTGCGAGAGGTACCACCAGCGTCGCTGAGGGGCTCAGCTGTGTCCTATGGTGGGGCCGTTGGAGCCGGCTGGAACCGGCTGTGTCCGGCTCAGGGCAGCCCTGGCCTCTCCTCACAGAGGCCGCCCCTGCAACCCTCCTGCTACCAAAATCTGGACATTTACACCCAATACCACCAGCAATCTCTTCACTAAAATGAATATTTATCCAACATATTATAATGCCACATCCATTCAGGACAGACCATGCAGAGTTCGTCCTTTGCAGCAGTCACACCCCGGACTGTTTTAACCCAATTAAATGACTGCTGCCATTGGAAACCACTGTAACAGAGCAAATGTAACTGTTCTTCCATTAACCAATGCTTAATCAAGAGGGGGAGAGGAGCACAAAATACAAAATAAAAAGCCATCGTGCAATCGTCCTCAGTGACTTGGAGTCGGCAGCCCCAGCACCCTCCAGCTCCTGCCAGGTCTCCACAATCGAGGTGTTTTTCACACAGGACACTTCCTTATATCATGGCCAAATTTCTTCCATTTTTCTTAGAAAACTTGATGGATGACACAAACCACATCCACTGTTTTCATGGAAACGGAAAAACTGGTATGTTTGAGGTTTCCTTGAGTTAAACAATCCTTTTCTAGCCACTATGGCTACCCACTCTCGGGTGAAAGATCATTTTCTCTAGGGAGCAGCTGTGCTCTGGGAGATCTGGTCTGTGGAAGCAGACAGATGAGCTACAGCTATCATGAGCTGCAGCTTAAGACTAAATTATATATTATAGACTGATAGAATAACAGAACGGTTTAGTTTGGAAGGGGCATTAAAGACCATCACCCAGTTCCACCCCCTGCCCTGGGCAGGGACACCTCCCACCAGCCCAGGTTGCTCCAAGCCCCGGCCAACCTGGCCTTCAACCCCTCCAGGGATGGGGCAGCCACAGCTTCTCTGGGCAACCTGGGCCAGGGGCTCACCACCCTCACACCAAAGAATTTCTTCCTAATACTCTCTAAATCCACGCTCTTTTAGTTTAAGACCCTTCCCCCTCATCCCATGGCTCCCCTCCCTGCTCCAGTCCCTCCCCAGCTTTCCTGGAGCCCCTTTAGGGACTGGCAGGGGCTGGAAGGTCTCCGCGGAGCCTTCTCTTCTCCAGGCTGAACCCCCCCAGCTCTCTCAGCCTGTCCTCCCAGCAGAGGGGCTCCAGCCCTCCCAGCATCTCCGGGGCCTCCTCTGGCCCCGCTCCAACAGCTCCGTGTCTCTCCTGTGCCGAGGCCCCAGCGCTGGAGGCAGCACTGCAGGGGGGTCTCCCCCGAGCGCAGCAGAGGGGCAGAATCCCCCCCTCGCCCTGCTGCCCACGCTGCTGGGGATGCAGCCCAGGCTGCGGGGGGGTCTGGGCTGCCGGCGCACGGTGCCGACTCCTGTGGAGCTCTTCTCACATCCTTACCCAAGTATACAGAAAGACGTAAGACAGAACAACTGTACAAAGCATTTGCATAAAAGCCAAATCAAGACTGAGACTTTCAATCTCAAGGAACACAAAGCATACAGGACAGTGCAATATTACGGCGTCGCTGGTGCTCACAGGGATGACTTCTATGCAATAAAATAGTGGAAGCCTGGCTTTACTCCCTCCGTGACAAGATGGCTCCCAGGGGCTAGAAAATGCTCAGTTTCCAAACTTAATAGTATATTCTTCACATCCCAGTGTACTTCTCTTTCATCCCAATGTACTCTTCTAAGCATAAAGACAATTCTGCTCCTTGTGATAATACAGGCTTATTATCACTACTGAATAATCAGGGTTGTATATGTAACCTGGAAGGGTGGTATGCATAACCTGGAAATGAGCTCTCCAACCTCCAAATACAATAAAATATACAGATCCACAACAGAATATTCCCAATCCTTTTCACTGGCATCCCCACACTCATTTCTTGATCTACTAAGACTCACTGTCAACAATGGTGAAAAGAAATAAAATCACCTGAACTCAAAATACGGCTTTCTGTTCACCAAATACTTCCCAGGCAGAAAGCCATGAGATTTTCTCTGTACGTGCATTATTTGACTTCCAGTAATACAGAACCTGGTGAGGAATAAAACGGGTCAAATTCAGAACATGGGATTGCCTTGCAAATTCCCTGAAAGCAGTATTTTTCATTAGCAGGGAGGCATAGCAGAGTACTAATCCCAGCTGGCATCAAACATTTATCTGCAGTCAATGAGAAGGGAAAATCAGGGTTATCCGCAATCGGAGCAAGAGGTGCCATAAAGTCAATTGTTTGCATTTAGGAAGATTGAATGCCCTGTGCCACACAAGCCACGAGAGGGGCTTTAGGAAGGAAATTGTTGGGAGGTTCCAGAGTGGGAGTAATATGACCAGTGCCGTACAAGGTTGCAACCTCGTTAGCTATAGCTTGTATTACTGACATGATCTACAGCCATCTGAGATGAGCGAACAGTCAGAAAAATTATGAAACATCATGCGAGATCAAATAAACTGAGCCTGCCCTGGTCCTGATAGCTGCCTTCATTTAAAGAGTGAATGACATATGTGATGTACGAAGTAGTTATCATTTCAAATGGTGAGGCTTTCAATATATTAAAATTAAAATTAAACTTTTAGAGGTGAGATGGGCTTGAATGAAAATAATCTTTTCAGGGTCCTCAAGCTGTCTCCCAATGCCATCATACTTTTGTTTCAAAGATCTTAGATAAAATAATTCATTTTCTTGACATCCGTACTTTGTTTTACAATTTTTCTGGTATACTCTGCCCTTTGTCTAGATGCACAAAATAGTAAAAAAAAAATAAATAAATTTGCGCGGACTTAGGAAGAAAGTAACAACACATAAGTATAAACAGCCTCTCAACAAGTACACTATTCAAAGAACATTGCAGTTTCTGGCTTTTTACTGAACAGTTGTTCTTGTGAAAACACAAGCTTTAATTCTCACCTACAAATTGGATTGAGTAACTCCAGAAAACCAGAAATACTTTAGCCCCATCGAATTAGGAAAAAATTAGAAGGGCTTTCCCTGCAACTTGCCAATAGAAAGAATAAATGACTATTCCAACTCACCACCGGTCCAGAGACAAGGGCTTACAATAAGTAAGATAAAACCTATTGTTAGAGAGACATGGAAAGATTATCAGTGATCACTGAACTGGCTATGAGAAGTTAACCTCAGCTTCCAGTGGTGAAAACAACACATTTCACCCTAATGTTGTCAACATTTACAGGGTTAATCCTTCAGTGGACTACAACAGCATCCAGGCACTTGGCAAAGTAGAACTGTGAGGACATTAATGTCTTTATTTTATCTCGTTGATCTTCTTGATCCTCAGGGTTTTAACAAAAAGCCAATGGGTAAGGAATAAATTTTTATTTCTGTTTTATTGCTATTCAAGCTGTCGGCATTTTCATGAACCAAAGCAAACAACGGGGGACCTTCCTCTCAAAACTGTTGAAGGCTGCTCCATCCTCAACTCCAAGAACTCTCCTTACCATTTTTCAAGCTAAGCCTGAGAGAGATCTGCAGCATTCTTCGCTCCCTGCTGAACAGAACTAGTACGTGCTGAAAGCAACACATATCCTGGAGGTCTCGACATTCAACTTTAGCTTCAGGCAAAGTCTGCTTTAAATAGGTGCAGTGCCTGGCCCTCCCTCCTTAGACTCTCTGGATTTTTATAGAAATAATCCTTCACAGATCCTCTGTACCTGTGAAACAGCATAATATATGGAAAGATAATCCAAAGTTGCTAAGCAGGTCCTCAATATTTCTTTGGCGTTATTCAGCCTCTGCAGCCTGTCGCTCAATAGCTTCCAACATGGTCCTACAACTGCCCTTTGCTAAAGGTTCACTGACTTCAAGTTGTGTCCACACATGGATTAGGCTATATCTGTACTAGTAAACTATTAAAATAAACAAGTCATATCTAGAAGCTATTTGAAAGAGTGTTAATTAGCTTAGCTGAAATCATGTTAGATCCTATCCTAGCAATATACCAGCGTGGACAATCAAGTTCCAGTGCCTGGACCTGTTCTCTGGCACATTTTAATTTATTAGTATACACTTCATTTATCTTCACAGTTTCATGTATGTCGATGGTATCACACCTGTAACAGATAAATTTAACAACGAAAGATGTTCAAATGAGAAAGTTTTATAAAAAATACTTCCTTTTAGACCAGCCTGACTTAGTTTCTAAACAGATTTACTGTTCTGCTGTTAGCCCAGAGGAAATTTAAAGCTCAGTTAAATAAAAACTCACTGCCATTAACTTAGATTCCTAATAAAGTCATTGCCACAAAATGTATAGCATTTATCAGACCTTTAACAGAATCAAACTCGCTATTATTAGAGACAGAAGTTTGCGCTTCTTTCTTAAATATGCAAAATTAAAGCACTGGTCTAACGCAGAGCAGCCACTCACTCAGAGGGAAAATCCTCTCTCACAGTACAGACGAAACGGAAGTTATACCAAGAGTGAAATCAGCAGTGCAGAAAGTCTCTACAAGGCATTTTGCATAACCCAAGATATTCAAGAGGAACTCCAGGTTAAGATACCCACAGATTCATTAATGAACGTCAGTTCTCTATTTGTGGACCCAAGTGAAGCCGCTTAAAAAGATCTGGCTTTCACAGAATCTGATCCAGCACTGAGTGAAAATCAGAAATTTTCTGGTCTCAAAATATTCAGTCTCAAGCAATCATTGTAGAGATTCGAGAAAATTTATTTTTTTATTAGTAAGAGATTCATACGTTCTTCATGTTTATCTTTTGATTTTTAAACCACTAGGGAATATTTAGACTACATATCCAAACTTGTTTTATCAGAGCAGCACAGAAAGTTATTATTTTTAAATGAAAACTGAGATTCTCACATAATCAAATTAATCCAGGAGTAGGGGTCATATTTATACACAAGGACTGTTAATTTTCCATGGTAAGCACAGCCAGGAATTGAATTGAAAATAGCTGATTAACCAATTACCGTGAGCCTCCTCCATCTCCTACCAGCACAAACACGGTGGGTCCATGAGGAGAGGAGGAGGACAAAGGACAAGCAGTGATGGGGCGAGGGAGGAACTTCCTAAAGCAAATCAGCTACTGTTGGAATGACTCTTTCTCCTCTGTTTTGCCTTAGACGCTTTTTCCTACACTTTCCATCACACCGCCATGGTGGAGGTTTGTTCTCCATTGGCTACACCAAACACTCATCTGTCAATGCGGTAGACAGATCACCGAGGGCCTACAAATTTCAGACCGGTAATAGAAAAAGCAGGTCAGGGGCTACAAAGATGCGTGGGGGACTGGAGCACCTCTCTGCTCAGGAAAGGCTGTTCCGCCCGGAGAAGAGCAGACAGAGAGGGATCTCATCAATGCTCATCAATATCTGAAGGGTGGGTGGCAAGAGGACGGGGCCAGGCTCTTCTCAGTGGTGCCCGGGGACAGGACAAGGGGCAACGGGCACAAACTGGAACACGGGAAGTTCCATCTCAACGTGAGGAGGAACTTCTTTCCCGTGAGGGTGGCAGAGCCCTGGCACAGGCTGCCCAGAGAGGTGGGGGAGTCTCCGTCTCTGGAGACATTCCAACCCCGCCTGGACACGTTCCTGTGCCACCTGCTCTGGGTGACCCTGCTCTGGCCGGGGGTTGGACGGGATGATCTCCAGAGGTCCCTGCCAACCCCTGCCAGTCTGGGATTCTCTGATACATGATGTTTCTAAAATAGTTATAAAAATAACTCAGTGGTTATTATTCCCCAAAGTGGCATATAAGTCATAATACGTATCATACGAGTTGCAAGATGGGCACCAAAGAAACATAAAAGCACCGCTCACTTTGCAGTGTTACTGTGCGTGGCAGGTACGTGTAATATTTATCATAGAATCTTCATGGTTGGAAAGGACCTTTGAGATCATCGAGTCCAACCAAACAACCTACAATCTCTGCCACTAGATTTAGTGTATTATAGTATATTATAGATATTTAGTGTAGATTTAGTGTATTATAGATATTTAGTGTAGCCGACATATTCATTTTAAACAAAGGCTTGGAGCCAATAAAGGGGCGTAAAACTTAGAGCCAGGCCCGCGTGAAAAAGACTGCTTTCATCTAAATAAAGAGGAGTGAAGAAAAATGTTCAGCATTGAATAAGCAAGTTATTTAAATGCCTCCTAAATTTCAGATGTGAGAGGAGAATGTCATCCACAGTCACAACTCCACCTCTCTGAAGCGAAGTAATGAAAAGCGGGATGACAGACGCCACTTGAAAACCCGTAACACGGAGACAGACTGATGGCATTTCACTGTAACCTACAGCTGCTATGTTTTTTTATTTAAAAATTCATTGAATGCCCAAGTGTAACTTTGGTGTCGGAGCTTGCATGTTCCAGAAAGACCGCAGTAAAATGAATGCTACAATGAGGAGACATCATATTCATTGCTCCTGTGATGGCTGAGAACGTTTTTACTGCTTTAGGAGAAGGCAGAACTACCAGCAGGCTGAAAACTGATGGAACACCAAATGTAACCCGTAGCACACGACAAGTGAAGTGCTTCGTGAGAAGTAAGACGTTCAGAAAAAGCTCCTCATGGCATGATTGGTAACCCACTGCGAGACACATGGGCTATCAGGCCTGATCATCCCCTACTGCTTTTTCATATAACACTTTTTACTGCTGTGCACCATCAATATACAGCACGTAATTGAAGGCCAGTGGGTTTCTTTTCTGTCTTGTAAACAAGAAATTATCTAATTTTTATTTCCAGTAAAAGACTGCAATGTTTCGGGAAAAAAAATGGTGGAAGTTTGGCAGTGCAGTGTTACCATTGAACATGTAACAAGGAAAAGGTCTCTAAGTGTCTAAGCAAAATTAGCCTTTCCTTACCGGTATTTTACAAAAAAAAAAAAATTCTTTTTGATTTAACCATTTAACCAATTAATTTAACCAGTTCATGTCCACAGAGAATGAACGAGACATCTGTTCATTCTTCCAAATAGCCCTGTCCTTTCCAGTAAGGATACTGAAGTCTACAGGCAGCACTGATGTTAACAGTGAGCTAACTCTGCTAAAAGGTACACTTCCATTGGGCTACACGGCCTGTGGAATTAAAAGACAGTAACAAATGTGTTATTCCCATTTCCAAGTATAAAACTTACTCGGTATCTTTAAAACAGGACTCCATTTCAGTATATTCCTGTGGTATCTGCCCAGAGCTTCACTGCGCATCATTCACCTGGCTTAGAAAACAGGGACCTGGCCTTTATTGTACTTGTGCCTCAATGAGGTACCTGAGGAAATTACCTGATCTGAAAACTTCTGGGCTTCCAGAATTTCTGTTAACTTCACTGAAAGCCACAACTGGCCAGTACTTTTGAAAAACAGGTCATTCATTTATAGAATCATAGAATCATAGAATCTTCATGGTTGAAAAGGACCTTTGAGATCATCGAGTATATACCTAAACACGAGTCGTGAAGCCTGACTTTTCAAACCTAAGATGGCTTTGGGGTTTCTTTTTTCACTGCACCTTATCGCTGTTAAATCTTTTAACAGTGATCGTTATTTTTTTTTTAAATTACTAAATCTCTGATAAATCTTTTAACAATTGATTCAAGCAATTTGAAGTCAACCTGACTAAATTGTGGTTTGAAAGCCTAGCTGTCACAGAGCCAGAATCTTTCTCTGGTTTTTTGTCCTATCTTTCTCACGGCGGATAGTTTGATCAAAACAGTTCTTTGGATTGCATTGTCACTTATTCTAGGAGTGAGCCTGATACTTCTTTCAGACAAAAATAAAAACACAAAACTTCTCACCATCAACGTATTTCATAACCCGGAAGATATTTCCTTGTAAAAATGGGTGTAGTTCTCTAATATGGTATCTGATGTGTCAGCCAAGAGGAGTTATGCATGTATTATGTATCGAATTGTCTCACATAGGAGGATTCTATAAATTGTACAAGGGTAGGATTTGTTCAGTCATTATTCTCGAACCACATCCTTACGTCTTCAGACAGCGGGGAAATCTTTCGTCTTGCTTATATTCTTCCCATCTCCCAAGATCTCCCAGATAACAGAAAATGCTTTTGAGATGGTTTCACAACGATCTGGAAAGGACAGAAGGGAAGCCTGGCTGTTAGAGAGAAAGCTTGTAGGTAGCACTGCTGAAGGAACAGGAATTACCTACTAAATCCCCCCCCATTTCCAACCTAAACTGTCTAAAATCACCCATTTATCCTTGTCCCTGGAGGTGGAGCCTCTCTTCATCATTTTGGGGATTTCAAAAAGCTATTCAATGGAAAAATCCATGGAAGCATAGCTTCACCAGGGGCACGCTCTTAGAGGACTAAAGAGGAGCACGAGAGGGAGAGGGCAGCTCTACGTCAGGCCTCTGTGGAGCTACTGGTGGTATTAGATGTGTAATTGATGGCAGAATTCTGTCCATAAATTCTTCATAGCTGGTGATGAAATAGAAGCTCTTCTTTATTTTCAGGTCTAGTTCAATGAGCAGAACTGTCAGTTCTGCAAGCTCCTGTGTAATAAGAAAATCTAATGTCATATCAGATGAAACCCGAAGTGTTGTTTCAAATCACTTTGCCTCCCAAAGGATATTTTCAGCACAGGGAACGTTGCTGCCCGAACCCAGCCATTTATGTTTCCAACCCTGACAAGTCATTTTGGTTCTCAGCACTGGCAGAGAGATGGCGTACATGATCTGCTGGGTTTCTTTCACCTCTCCCTTCTCTAGTTCCATCCTCTGTCAGACAGTAGAGATGAGCTGTCAACTCATTACCAATTAAAAAGAGGGGTCAGCTACATAATGGTAATTCATAGCCTACAACGATTTGTAGTATTGTGTTATTTTCTCACACGGTGGTTCCCAACTATTATTAAAAAAGCATGGTATCATTCAACGGAAAATGTTAATTACAAATTTTACTGAAAAGTAAATAACTTTGCTTATTAAAATAGGACAGGAAAGGAAGAGCGGTAGCTGAAAACTGTTTTGAAATGTATTCTGGAGATGATGTCTCACAATGTGACACGCTGTGTTCTGCTGCATCCGTTCTATCAAACAGATTACGACACAGAAACTGATTGATGCTACAAAACATGATGCGCCCTAGCACAGCGTGTCAGTTCAGACCCCAAAACACATGGACTCCTCAAAAAACATCGGTTCTGTTTAATCAACAAAGGCGAGAGATTATCGCACACTGATTTTGTTCTGCGGTTCTCACTGGGAAGTGTACCAACAGGAATGACAGGAAAATAAGTGTTTGAAAAAGAAAATGAATTCACTTCTTAGAAGAGGGCAGTGGAGATGCAGAGGAAGAGAAATAGCGATTTTGAAATTTCCAGCCTACTGGGGTTTGCAGATGAGTGTCTGACCAGCTGCGCTGGTAGCTGTGGGACTGTGCTAATAGGAAGCAGAATGTCATGCAGAGATGGACCACAAGGGAGGGCGGCTGCCCAGGTGGGAAAGGGCCGGTGGGCTCCCAGGTCAGAGGAGATGGCGCGTGCGATGGGGAAGGCAGGCTTTCGGAGCATGCGTAGGGCAAGGGGAAGAGCTCTGCGTGAGCGCAGATGTACACACTGGGTGCGGGGTGGTGGGTACGCGGCAGCGGGGACAGAGGATGGTGGGGTGTGAGGGTAAAATACGAGGATCGGGGATATATTTGGGGTATGGCCAAAGGAAAGTATCCTAGAAACTACAATAGCGGACTTGCGGCTTTCAAGGAGACAAAGCCACATACCATTATGTAAATTCCACACACATAAAGTACATAAGACCTAGAGAAACAAGACCGCTCACATCCTGACTGTACCCTTGATGTATTTGCTGATTCTGTGGGCCAAGGGTTTAACTTTTTGAGTTTTGGGGATAGATACATTAAGGTTTAATGAAATATGCTTAAATTGGGATTCATGCCATTTGGCTTTAATCATCTACAATGGATATCTACAGCTGAGTACTCAGCCTTGGATCCTTCTGTACCCTGGAAAGAACCAGACACTTCTTCTGTGGTGATTCATCTGGCATTTTTTGGATGTTTTCTTCAGGAATAAAATGAATCATATTTAAAAACGTCAATTTCTGAGTACTGATTATAAGGAAACTAGTGACAAACTCAGATGAATTCCACCTATATCACTTGCATAATATCACTGAGATTTACGATCTAATCAGTGGGAGGATTATACGTACCTGTGTGTACATACATATTTATTAAAATATGGCCCTGACACCAGCAGAGATTCTGGGTTATGAACCAGGACAAACGTTAATGGTAAAACATATGATCAAAATAGGAAAGGAAGCAATAGCAGAGGAAAATAACAATCCTGTCGACAAGGGTTGCTAGAAGGTAGTCTATCTCACAAGCAGTTTTGTTGCTGCGCTGGGGTAATAGACCTCTAATTAATACAGTGTTCACCCAGCTCAGACAGGCAGACACATATTAGGTACACACGGTAGCCAACTCTTGTGGTATTTTTGGGATTGACACATCATTTCACTTCCCCAAAACTCCCAAGGAGTTATGACATAACATGAAAATATCAGGTTTCATTTTTAAAACCTACGCTTTTTAGCATGCTTGTTGGGAGATTAAAAAAATGGAAATCACCTACACTCAAAAATTAAAAATTAAACAAGAAACGCAAAGATAATTCCTCCTTCTAAGAAGATATGCAGTGTTCAAATGTTCAAGATTTTATCTTCCCAATACCTCTATAATATGGTTCCACTATCTACATGTACATATAAATCTTTTGTTTAGGTTCTCATTGTCTCCCACCTGCATTGCTAAAATATGCTTTCCTTGAGACCTGAGAAAGGCTCTCTGGAGCACTAAAATTCCCCAAGAATATCGCTGCAAAGAACGCTGTTCTAGTCCATCAGGTTGGCAATGTCACTCTCCTCTTCAAATTGCTTCTCTATTGCACCAAGCAGAAGTTGCTTGTCTGCTTTGGAGGCCCTCCTGGCCACGACTCCACTGCCAACCATCTCTCACGCAGAAGCTGCATGTCGTGTTCCCCCTCTGATCACGCAGAGGTACCGGCCGCCACTTTTTACACTTTCTAACAAGTTCCCCTGTCATTTCTGTGGTACTCCCCCTCCCAAAAGGGAGGAGATCCCCACAAACCAAACCAGAGCTACCTCCTTATCTCCTGCCTTAAGCCTCCTCTCCTTTACGGAAGTGTAGATGAGAAACCTGCCCCTCGTTAGTCTGCCTGTATGGAACGTATAGGCAGGCTCCCAGTGTACTGACCCATAGAGATTTCAGCTGTCTGTCAGTTCCGTTATCGTCGTGCGGTAACCCAAATAAAAATAATAAAAATAGCGTTGTATTTACTGTGTGGGACCCAATGCACAGGTGTTGAGTAATTAGGATTGACAATTATCCCCTTCTGCAAAAGAACGGGTCAGCATGCCATCATTTGAGAGGATACAGCAGCACACCATCGTTTTTTGACTCCCTGTAATGATCAGAAATGCACTGAATGCACGGAAAAAGCCCCAAACCTGGAGCAGAGGGTGGCATTGAACTATCCACGTAACGCAAACCCATGCCGTCTCTACCATTACTGCTCTTCAGGCAGCGCCAGTAGCATCTGGTTCTTAGTGCAGGAATTGAATGAAGCTGGTAAAATACAACTGGACTTTATTTCGGAACAAGAGACAATGCCTTTCAAAACCCCACTTGAAACCCTCATCCAAACCAGTGTGGGTAAGAATGCTATCAGTCGGGCTGGAAATCCAAGAGATCCAAACAAAGGACGATGATAAACACGGTGTCACGGAGTTGGGAGGAGATGTCCAGTGGGGTGTGGTAAGGAGGATTGTTAAGCCTGGGTTTATTTAGCAGCTTTATTAATGATCTCAAAGAAGGGGTGAAAAGCACATGAATAAAACATGCACTGGATACTCAACTGGGACATCATGTGTACACCATGAAAAATGAAAACTAGCACAAAGCTCTAGGCAGAAATTCTGCAATGAAGCACAGAGAGATGCAAAGTAGCTCCAGGAATACTACCATTTCCTTATTACAGAAGAAGAGCTTGCACCCTCACCTTTCTTGAGGGAAAAAAAGGAAAAAAACTGTCTAAAAGGGCAGGGACCACAGCCTGAGGGAAGGAGAGAAGATTCACAGGAGAAATATACTCTTATAATGGCCAGACTCTGGAAAGCGACGTGGCCTCAGACTGCTGCTGGGGATATAATCTCTGTTGGTTTCCTTCCTGGCGCTGCTCGGTTCAACATCTCCTCGCTCGTGAATCAGCAACGTAAATGCCAAATCCTAGCCTAGCTATGCAAAGAAAAGCTAAGTAGAGAAAACAGGGCAGACCTAATGGTAAAATCCCCAAGCTGCTTTTAGGCAGGTTGCTTTTTTTATAATTTCCTTTTACACATTAATATTTACATAAATAACCTGCTAAACGCGACTTTTGATTTAGGATGCTCGCTTTCTGAGGGCTTGGCCTGAGAGCAGTTAGGTCTGGTGCCAATTGATACTGGGTATCTTAACACCGACCTATTATTGATTTTTTAAAATCAGCTTCTCAAAATTAGACTCAAAATAATTTTTGCTGGACATTCACATGCATGTTCAAAGTGGGAAAATCCCTTTGAAGTTCATGGCTGGCCACGAATGTATAGATAAATAGTAGAGCGATGGCTTTTCAAGTCTTTAATTACATACATAGACACATAACTCAAACATTTTTTTCCTGCGGAGAGACTCATAGAGAAACACCGCTTCTCCAATATGCTGCTATTGCACTAAAACAAGCCGCTCGAACTGATGAGATCACCCTACCTGTAACTTCTTTGTTTTTCCTGAAAAACAACATGGAAGAGCTTGACCCTGGAAAGGTTCCTCTCACCCAAAGCACCTGGACTAATGGGGAGAAATATGCAGTATCGAGCAATTCATCTGCTTTTAGGCATCCACATGCAGGAGAGATGAATCTTATCCTACAGGTGACTATTTTTCCCCAACTAATATGAAGGATTCTACAGTGGTTAGCTCAGATAAAGACATCTATATTGGGTCAAATTAATTCCAATATCAAACTGTCTGTTTTCATTGACTTAGAGAAGCAATACCGAAGAAGAGCCACTCTCGTACTTTCCTCAGTCTACTCGATACTCTGCACCTTTAGGGGGCTTGATTCTTCCTTGCACGAAGGTCCTGTTTTATACCAGCTTTGCTTTTGTTCTCCATGAAAATGGAAAAAACTAGTTTTGAAGATCCAAGCCAGTGAACACCCAGGCCTAATGTGATTTTTCTATCTAAAAAAATCTAACCAACACACCATATTAAAGCTTTATTACATCCCAGGAAGGTATTATCTTACATATTATATCCGATATATATCAAATCTGATCGAGTTGAAGATGTCCCTGCTCACTGCAGGGGGTTGGACTAGATGACCTTTAAAGGTCCCTTCCAACCCAACACATTCTGTGATTCTATGATTCTATGATATTACACCGATAAGACAATGACAGGTTAAAGAACCTCACAATACCACTGATAAAATATGTCTTGATCCCCAGCCCCTTATACCAAAGCGTTTGTCCAACGCCCTCTCCAGCTACTTGGGAAAGGGTTGTTTATTGGCCTAATAAAACCCGATGGAGGGAAGTCAACAGTCACTCTCTATTAATGAGGTAACATCACTCAGTCACCTACAATTTAATTTTTCTAAGGCCCTGAGATTTTAATTTGAGTAATACTTCTATTAATTACAATGCCTAATAACAATGTCTAATTCAGACATCTGTTAAAAGTATGTAATGTTAATTTATTGGAAAATCTCCAGCAGTGCTCAATTAAAACGTTCCCCAGTTAAGTTAATGCATATGATTTGTAATGAATAGCAAAATTAGATACTGTTAATAAAAATAATAGCAAATTAAAACCAATAAAATCTTGATTTTAAGACTGACAAAATTAAAGAGGCAGAATCTTTCATTAGGCAGTAGAGCAAGAGCTTTGGAAAACCGGATGTTCTCACACCGGTTTGGGAGCCTCTCTTGCAGAGCATCACTCTAAATTAGCACCTACAGGAAGTATTTGTTGCACAAAACTCGGCGGGAGATAGCATTAATCCTTACATATTAGATTTTTCTTGCTTTAATTTCAGGTTTCCCTCAGAAGATATTTTTCCCGTTCCTTAAGTACCTAGGCTTACTCAGAGGCCTATATTTGGCAGGGAGGGTTTTGCTATTTTTAAATAATTACGCTGCTTTGCAGCATATCTGCAGTCCCGTGAATTAAACTGATGGGTGAAACAAACAGCGCTTTTTCTCATCTGAACATTGTCATCATATTATCGTTCCTGCGCCTGACTGCACGTCTCCACTACGCCGTTAATCTGTTTTTAAAAATGGCTCTCCACGAAACCATGGAAATGAGGTACGGCGCGGTTTTAGCGAAGCATTACAATACACCGCAGTCCCTTAAAGCACGACTGACGTTTCTTTTTCTGCCTTGTGACGATGTCAGGAGCTTTGAGGGAGAAGCAGCGTGCAGCCTGTGATAGAGTATCTCCCTCGTCCACGCTCCCCCGTGATGGCAGATTATCTGCCTGGAGGTTGCATTAGGCTTCCGTCAGCTGTCAGTCAGCAGATGAGCAGGAACGGTCCAGTGCTTCTTCCCCCCGCTCTCGCCCGTCTGACAGTGATAAATGACCAGACCTAATGCTCAGCTGAGCTTGACGGGGCCAGGCCTCCCCTCGCAATCTGTTTCAGACGAACATCAGCCTTTTTTTTTTTTTTTTGGCAATATCCCCCTGTCGGCACAGCGAAGGCAGGATGGGGGAGCGGCGAGGTTAGGCCAACCGGCTTTTCTTTTTCAAAAAACAAGGGAATTGTGATTGTACTGCTCGAGGAAGGTCATAATCTGATGGCAAAAATAAAGATGAGAACAGCGTTATAAACAACCACAAGGAGCACAGTCATCAATTAACCATCTCCTTCAAAGGTTCAGAAATGCACCTCAGCCTTAAATATACTTTATCCAAAGCACTTGTCCTCCTTGTCAAACAGTGTCGTGAGATTGCTCCGTTCGTTGTACCTGGAGTGGATGGGGAACATTCTAAAAAAGACAATTTTTAAAGTGAAATGGGAAATTGTTACCCCAATTATAAAAACTTGCTCAACTTCGTCTTGAACAGCTACTGCACTTTAAGGCTGACACTCTATTTCTTAGTCACTAGAAATACATCATAAAATATTTCATACTCAACAAAATTAATTTTTTTCAACTCTTACCTTAAATCAAATAAATTACTCCAGGATTCTAGGCTCAAGCTGTTTCTCTTTACTGAAGCAGGTGACCATCAGTCACCACGGTAGCCACTGACCTCCATGAAACCGCATCCACCGTTAAAGGATCCACGGTGAATAGATGCTCCACAGCAGAGCTCCAGTTCACATTTTGTGCCTTCCAAAGTGCGTAATTGATTTAGGATGAGATGCAAGAGGATTTGAAATTAATGAAGATGTATTTGGCTGCTCAGAAGACCTAAGCACAAGGCACACAGTCCCCACAAGGGTAAGGCACTGGGCTGTTTCTGTCTTTATGGCAGCCTTGCTTGCTGTCTACATGGCATCGTAACGTTAGTTACGATCCACCTTTAAGCATCTCTGCTTTGCAACCTGGCCTCTTAGAGACCAAATTTCATAAAAATGCCTTCAACCACAAAGCTACGCTCAGCCTAAGAAGTGGACTTGAACCCTCAAGAAGCATCAGATAAGAACACGTAATATGAAGTCCTGTCCTAGATACTTGCACAAAGAAACTTGTTTGTCTAGTGATTGTCTTTGGAGAGATCTGCTGAGCGGGACTGTAGTCAAAGCAGAGAAAAGGGATCAGCTGTAAGGAAAGGAAGCGAAGTGGATTTGATTCTGCCTTGCTGATTTGTGAAATCAACCCTGAGAGGCTCAGGAGAATTATCCTACATGTAGGCTGTCCGGAATTGGCTTTTGAGGGAGATGAAGCCAGGATGAAGACAAGAAAGTGGAACAAAAAGATTGTCTCTGAGTGGTGAGATCACCCTCAACACACCAGATGCTTTATTTGCTGTAGGTAAAGACTTTCATTGACTCTATGTGCACAGTTAGCGGCTTTCCAGAACCTAAAGGGGGCTCCAGGAAAGCTGGGGAGAGACTCTTGATCAGGGAGGGGAGCCATAGGACGAGGGAGAATGGTTTTAAACTGAAAGAAGGGAGACTTAGATGAGATATTAGGAAGAAATTCTTTCCTGTGAGGGTGGTGAGCCCCTGGCCCAGGTTGCCCAGAGAAGCTGTGGCTGCCCCATCCCTTGAGCAACCTGGTCTGGTGGGAGGTGTCCCTGCCCAGGGCAGGAGGTTGGAACTAGATGATCTTTAAGGTCCCTTCCAACCCAAACCATTCTATGATTCTACCTGGATTTATTTACCTGGAAAAAAACTATACATTCTGGTAGTGATCTGTAAAGTCTTGCCTCAAGAATATCAACATTTATAGTACTGAATCGCTTGACAGAGATGATAAGGCTTCTTCTTTTCAGGTAATGCGAAGAGCAACGTGACTCCTTTTGGGGTCCTCAATCACCCTTCCTGGTCCAAGGTACCTCCTTTAAATGTATTGCATTACCTAATTTGGGAACCTAAAGTAGATGGACCAACTATGGTGTTCTCAAAAAATTTGCTAGGAAGCACATTATATGCAGAACTTCACTAAAATACCATTTGTAGAGTGAAGGCACCAGATTTAAAGACTGCAAACAGGTTTAGCGGTCCTTACCCACCTTCTGTAAGCATTGTGCTCACCATTAAACAACTACCAAATCTAGAACGATTAGATATAATCAGTACTGAAAGCTTAGAAGAAATCCCGAGACAGAAGAGCAGGGGTCATGTCGCGGGTGCTCCAGCAGAGCTGGTGAGGAAGGAGGCAGAGTGGACCAGGAAAGGTGTAGACTGACAAAGCTACAGAAGCAAAAAGAATGCTTGATTAGAAAGGATATTACACGCATTAAATACATCACAGAGTCATGGAAAAGTTTTAGCGGGGATTGTTCGCATATATTTAATTATCGGTAACCTATGTTAATACTAAAATTAAAGAGAATTGTAGAATATATCAAAATACTATCCGAGGCGGGTATTATTAGTAACTCTGACAGCAGCACAGCTAGGGATCTGTGTCTGAACTCCGCTGAAAATATTTCTTTACTGGTATTGCTGTATCAGGCTTTAAGCCCAGGAAAATGGATGCTTACTGGGCAATCGGGAGTGTAATCGGCATGGCTGGCTCTTCAGTTGAAAAGGCATCTGCCATGGACAAGAGTGCTCCATGTCACCAGGAGGAATGGGCTGCTTCTTGCAATACTCGAGGAACAAGATGAATAGGAGAGGGTGCTGGAGCGTGTCCAGAGAAGGGCAACGGAGCTGGTGAGGGGTCTGGAGCACAAGTCTGGTGAGGAGCGGCTGAGGGAGCTGGGGGTGTTCAGCCTGGAGAAGAGGAGGCTGAGGGGAGACCTTCTCGCTCTCTACAGCTCCCTGAAAGGAAGGGGTAGCCAGGGGGATTGGGCTCTTCTCCCAAGGAACAAGCCATAGGTTGAGAGCAAACGGCCTCACATTGCTCCAGAGGAGGTTTAGTCTGGATGTTAGGAAAAATTTTTGCACTGAAAGGGTGATTAAGCATTGGAAGAGGCTGCCCAGGGCAGTGGTGGAGTCACCATCCCTGGAGGTATTTAAAAGACAGGTAGAGGTGGTGCTTAGAGATATGGTTTAGTGATGGGTTTTGTCAGTGTTACGTTGATGGTTGGACTCGATGACCTGAAACCTTCTGACCTGGGCAATTCTATGATTCTATGAGGGGAAGATACTGGCTGTGCCTGGGGGATGTGGGCTGCACGGAGCATCCCACCAGCAAGGGAAGAGGGAGCAGGAGCAGCCCGATCCTCGCTGCCTCTCGGTGACCCAGAGACAAGCACAGTAAGTTCAACCTCACGTTTGAGGTATGCCAAGAAAGGATTTCTCCCTTTGAAAAGAAAGAAACTGGATCTGGTGGTTATTTCGGGCAGGCATAAGCGACGTATTCCCCAAGGTTAAATACCCTAAATTCTCCTAAATGACCACCAGGGCACTGCAGAGAGCAACTCAGAGCACCTAAAATTAGTTTCCAGCTCTGAACTGCCTTCTGAATGAGGTTCTCTCCCACTCTCTGTCTCTCCATTGACTGTGGAAGAAGAAACATGGGAGATTTGAGCTCCTTTGTGCTAAAGTTAGCTTCTTTACGCTAAAGCGAGTTTCTATGAATAGCCCTACAAATCACAACAAATTGCAGCTGAAAGCTAGAGTTTATTTTGACAATCATCAAAATGAATATTTTAACCCATTATAGCAAGGGATATAAACAAATAAAGCACATAGTGATATAGGCTGGTAATGCTAACGTGATTCATCTCATCCTAAAGCAGGCATCTAAAATATTCGAATCATACCTTGAGGACATTTGTCTCCCCTGTGACTGTTCTGGAGCCAGTGGTGACCAGCCCAGGTAGCAACACCTACACGGTGAGCATCGGAATTTTGGCCAAATGAATCTAACATTTTTTACTCTTTGCAAAGAAGTGATTTGTCATCTCCACTGTAGAACCTAATTTCAATATAATTTTCCAGGGGAATCCTGTATTTCTAACGAATGTCAGTCTCCTGAGGAAAAAACCCAACACATCAAGCCCAGTAAGGGCAGACTGGGTTATTATGGAAGCATTAGTTGCACCCCAATACTTATTCTGTTAGCAGACGCAGTTCCATAATTAACAGTGAAATACACTGTATTTACGTAACAGGAATTTAGCCTTTCTCCCAACCAAGAACAGTAAAGTAGATGTTACCCAAATATGCAACACATTCCTTTGAATACAGAATCAATTTCCTAAAAAATTCCTCCTCTTCCTATTAACTAATAAAGCTCTAATTAATAAAGTGCATCTTTTTAGAAAACCAGCATTCTTTCCAGTCGTCTTTTGCTCTGAACAATCTTAATAATTTGAATCTTCAGATTTATTGGAATTAACTGACACACAGAGCTTACATCGTAATGGAATAAATTGGGGTGTAATGAATTTATCCATTATTGCTTCAGCTGTTACGCATATAAACCACCCTGAGCTTTCATCCATAGCTTTTGCCAGACGGTTATGGTATGACCCACAACTCAGTGAACCACTATCGTTCCTTTACAACTCGCTCACATTTAAGGATTTTACAGGTTGTAATGAACGAGGGATATGGGAATATTGCCTGTATTGCATCCCTTCCTTCCTGGATGAGTTTGCTCAGCTCTCATTGCTTCTGAAATGTCCCATGTCTGTGTATCTTCTACTTCAGTGGCTGCCCACAGTATTCCTTCCTCGGTTAAACCGTGAAATAAAAGAGAACTGCTGGGAAATCCTGCCTTATAATTTTGCCAGTCACTACTCATACGCTCTTACGAGTAATACATGCTAATGTTTGTCGCTTCACAGTAGACAAAGCGGATTTTGGGGAGACAAAATGGATGTGGATTTTTTAACATTTATTTCCCTTCATAAAATGACAAAACATAATCATGGTTTTAGTACTTTAATGTGTCTTGATTTACCAGAAGTAAATACAACATGAAGTATCCTGAGTTTATAATGCCTAGTTTGCAGAAAACTACAACAGTCCTACAGTATTTTTATCTTTATATTGCTGAAATAGTGTTGCAAATGTGACTCCAATTTTGCAGTTTTTTTCCTTGCTGCATGTATTATGACCAGCTGCAGCTTATGGTACTACATAATCAAGGACAGTTTTTCAAAATTATTCAATAGCTCCCATTGAACTGATGGCAGATTTTCATAAGAGCTCAGCACTTAATATTGTAAGATCTTTCTAAAACTCTGACTCCTGTGTATTATTTCAACTAGTAGTCAAGACAAATAATTAGGTTTTAAAAGAGCTGGTGCACATTTAATGACATAGCCTAAAGAACCTGCCTCATTGACTCTTGGTCACCTACAAATCTGTGCCGGTTTCTCAGTTTGTGTGACCACATAGGGTTTGGGTATTTTTCCTGAATTGCAAACCAAGTCCCAGCTGATTCCCTGGCTTGATGCGCTTTCTTGAACCACAGCATCACAGAATGGTTAAATTTGGATGGGACCTTCAACATCATCCAGCTCCACTCCGCTGCCCTGGGCAGGGACACCTCCCACTAGACCAGGTTTCTCCAAGCGCATCCAGCCTGGCCTTGAACCCCTCCAGGGATGTGGCAGCCACAGTAAGAACCACAGAATCACAGAATCATAGGGCTGGAAGGGCCCTCTGGAGATCATCCCATCCAACCCCCTGCCAGAGCAGGGTCACCCAGAGCAGGTGGCACAGGAACGCGTCCAGGCGGGGTTGGAATGTCTCCAGAGACGGAGACTCCCCCACCTCTCTGGGCAGTCTGTGCCAGGGCTCTGCCACCCTCACAGCAAAGAAGTTCCTCCTCACGTTTAGGTGGAACTTTCTGTGTTCAAGTTTGTGCCTGTTACCTCTTATCCTGTCATTGGGCACCACTGAGAAGAGCGTAGCCCCATCCTCCTGACACCCACCCTTTAACGAATTTCATTCAGATTATTAATTTTTAAGGCTTTGCTTGTGATAATTAAGAGTGGCAGAGGCACGTGGGCTGGAGCGCAAAACTCTAGGCAATTACATGGTCTTTGGCATGGTTTCACGGTGGCTCTCTAGCACTCGCCCAGGCATTTCCCCACAAGGGTCAGGAGTCAGAGCAGGTGAAGGTCCGTTCCTGGCTGGCGGGATGGATGTGCCTGTGATGTTTTGGAAGATAAGGGAGTTTAATAGCATGAAGGTGGCTTAAAAGGTTGTAGAGGTTTTTCAGATGTCATATGCTGGAGGAATCTGGGACTGCTGTTTGAGACCATCACAGAAAGTAGATCTGATGAGGTTCTTGAAGTAGCTTTCTAAGACCCTATGACCTCTCAAGAACAGAGCCATATGCAAAATTTTACATCAATCTGCAGAAAGAGCTAATCCTGGAAGTTAAGGTTCCTTTTTTTTCTCTTTTTTTTTTTAAAGCTACACCTGGGAAGAGGAAAAGCCTTTGTCTTTACACAAACATAGATGGAATAGGGTTGAGATGCTGCCAAAATTCAGGTGGCAACTTTTGCCTGCTACTGACTATCGAAGATTCACTGTAACTCCTACAGATGAAAGGCTCTATATGACTTTATCAGAGCTCCAAAATATCAAGCTATTCAGAGAAAAAAACCCTATAATTAAGTTTCTGTGGCATTCTCTCATTAAAACCTTGAACATTTCCAATAACAATAATTAATTATGTTTTTCTCAACACTTTATAATAGCTCTCAAAGTAAGATAATGTTTATTGCTCCAGATCCATAAAACACTCTGGACCCAGTTTAACAAGCAGTGAGGGAATAATGAAAACATAATTGCTGTCTTTATTAAGAAGGTTACTGCTGAACTTTATTTGGTATTTGAAAATTGGAAATCTAAGTTATGTGTAGATTATACAAAAAAACCCCACAGATGATGATTTACCAGGTAGGCTAATGTAAGTTCCTAAAACAATTATGAGGTCAGCAGTGACCTCTGTGGGATCAGGATCTCTGAAGTGGTTCATCCAGAAAGAGGATGGCCAAGCGGATGGGTTAAAGCAAGCACAGGTATCTAATTTTGATAACACATAATATGGATATACCATCCTCATTTTCAAATTCCACTGCCTTCCCCAAAGGGAAACAAAAAACTTTACCTTAATACTTCCATCGTAGAGTTGGTTGAATACTTACTGGCAACAACGCAAAAGCATTTTCTAATGAAAATCATTCACCTTTTGAAATTAATTTGCTTTGACCACGTTCACTTCACTTTTGTATTTGCTTTCTACAAACCTTCAGCTGATTGAATTTTCCTGCTATAACTGTTCAAGGAAAAACAATTTCAAAAATCCCATAAGCGGGCATTCAAGAAGCAGAATTTAAAATGCAGCCTGCCAACTTGTCCCAGTTACTTTGAAAGCCTCCATAGCATCTCACACTTCATAGTTTGTAACGAATTTATTCCCACAGCCCTCAGAAGAGCAGAATGAGGAGCTACTTGACATACCCCTGGCTGCAAAAGAAGCCAGCAGCAGCGAGGGAATCCGAATACGTGTGTCCCAGGGTTTAAGCCGCCTGTCCTAACAATATCATCAACTTCAGCACAGTCAACAGTAAAGAAACCCGAAACGGGAAATAATCGTAGTTAAGCACTACAAGTTTTATTTCAAACGATTGGAAACAACACGTAAACTGATGCAAAGAGGGTCAATGACTAATGTCTAACAAGGACAAAAGTATTTAGTAATGCAAGTACAAACAAGACAACCTCACAAATTCAAATTAACTACCCTGCATATATTCATATATCTACATTCATGTACGACTGTATAATTAAACTTCCGTAATTAATCTCAGTTGCAAATTCCTGCCAGAAATATGATTAACTCTGTAATTTGGAAAATAAGGCACTGATTTACAGCATATTGTTTAGGTCTCATTGTATAGGCTGTATCTACACAAACTTCTCTACCCACGGGCAGCTCACATTTCTTGGCTCGAACGGAAGTTATGGCAGTAGTCGATGTAAACTGAAATGCTTTGCTGTATAACCTCCCCAAAGCCAAAAAAAATAAAGGCGGCAGTATTTATAAATATAATAAGCCATAACCACCCACCAAAGCAGGCAATGAACTGCCTTCAAGTATCAAATGTGGCCTGATCTGACAACTCAAGAGGGAGGGAAGAAATCCAGTTAGCGACCGAGTTCCTGGCTAGGATTATTGGAAGTGTTATAAAAACAAAGAAAGAAAAGCCAAGACGACAAGATAATGTGGCAATCCCAGACAGTTCTTCAAATACAAACTATAAGAAACTATAACACTATATGCTCAGTTAGATAAAATATACTTGCTTTTAACCTGTTCCAGTCGGAAAGCGCTCAATGTAGCCGAGATGTAAAAACGCTTTTTAAATTAATCCATGCTATTTGAACAAGACCTGTGATACAGCTCATTCAACATTTCCACGCGGCTGTTGTACAATATCTGATATTGCCTGGCAGATTCCAGCAACGCGGCAGACCCGAATCTTGGTA
The DNA here is from genome assembly GCF_964199755.1 of Larus michahellis. NCBI lineage: Eukaryota > Metazoa > Chordata > Aves > Charadriiformes > Laridae > Larus > Larus michahellis. The sequence goes on from NC_133898.1 coordinate 129,232,097, forward strand.
TTCATTCCTATCTCCCACTGCACGACTGGCCTTGAAGGATTACTCTGTTTGAAAGATGAGAAAGGAACAAGGTAAAGAATCCTAGAACGGGCCAAGATTCCCTGGGATTTATTTGATATTAAAAAATATATTCACGATCGTAACAGTGGAAAGGACCCTCTGAATCAAAGTTAGGGAAGTCCAGCCACAAATTTATCAGGTTGTCCCAGCACCGAGGTGAATTTTAAACAGAGTAAAAAGTAAATCTTAAAGAGATCACGTAACACAACAGAGTCTGCTCTTGGCTTGCTTAAAGGCAAGATTTCTCTTACAAATGGAAAAAGTATTCAAGGGTCTTTCAGACTTGATCTAAGAAGAAGACATTTCAAGATCGTTTACTGAAAACATGAGATTCTACGAAGCATTTCTCGGTAGGTGTTCTAATAGCTCAACAGCATCACAAAAATGGGAACTTAGAGCAAATGACAGGCTCTTATTTTCAGAAAGAATTAGGTTGAGCTTTTTGTGACACTGGTGCTCAAAACGTTATTTCGTATTTCAGGTAAAGGTCATCAAACAGAGTCTCCAAACCATTCTCTGTGGCAAAGCACACAGCAGCAATTAACTGCCTCCCCAGTCACCGGGTTCTCATTTGGCTGCATGTTTACGAGATGTCTCATTTGTTTAAAATAATAGCACGTAAGAATCCAAAGAGAGAATGGACTTTCTAATTTTAGTTATTTAGCATCATTTACACTTCTCCTTCGGAAGGTTTTAAAACCTTTTTTCTTTTACTAGAGAACAATATAGCAATAGAAATGTATGCTTCATATTTTTAGTGATTGTGTAAGATAGAAGTCTTTTATTGGTTCTCAGGCTCTCTCTGCTGTGATGTCTTGTTTATGAATTTTTTGTTTTATATATATATATATTTTTATATATATATATATGTTTTTCTAGTGAACCAGTTGTATAAATAGTCATTCATACAACTGGTTCCCTGGAAAAACAAATATTGTAGCAAACTTGGTAAAATTTCAGGGCAAACATTAGGCTGTGAACATCTGCAGGTGATGGATATTATTGCAATTATTCTCATCCTTCTGATCTTCCTTTCTCTTTTTTACTATATAGTTGTTGTATCTACTCTTAAAGTTTACAATTTTTCTAAGCAAAGGGTCACATCTCCTTAGACGTTCTAGTTCTACATTATCCTGTACAGTGGAGCACCACTTTCCTGATTGGGCATGTCAGTTAATACAAATTATTGCTGTTATTACTGTTATTTTATTTAACAACACAGCTGCGGACCTTTTAATAAAGGACTTTTCACGACGATGAATTAGAAAATTACTTCAGTGGGTAACGAAAGGAGCCAAGTCGATGCCTGCAACAATACCCTCAAGTTTAAAGACTGGAAGAAAAACCAGAACATCATAGAATCATAGACTGTGTTGGGTTGGAAGGGACCTTTAAAGGTCATCTAGTCCAACCCCCCTGCAGTCAGCAGGGACAATCATATTCAGCTGAACAGAAGAAGAACAGAAAAAAGCAAAATACCAGTGGCCATTTTATACAGGTTGTGTTCCCCTACGACTCCCCATCCCAGCGCTCAGCCGTTCTAACTGGTAGGCGAAAAGATGTAACAAGACCTCAGCGCCTGCAATTCTGAAACTTGAGCCCTGAACATCCCAGTATGGATGAAGGGGGAGCAGAAATGGTTCCGAGGGTGATTTTCAGACAATTTAAGGCTACCACTTGTTTGGTAGACGTAAGCAGGTTGTATACATTTCTTGCGAGGGAACCGAACATTTTCCTTCATATTTTGCCATGTAAAAAAGGACGTTTCAAAACCATCTTCATTTTATTGTTTTGTTAGGAAAGACCACAATCAGTGCACTTTTACTATGTTTACCTCTCAGTATGTCTTCTTTTGACAACATGATTCCTATAATTAATTTTAAACCTTTCTAGAACAAGATTTTAACTCCCTGCATAGGAAAAAAAATGATAAATTCAGACACTTTTCTTTTAGACTCTAAAACTTCTGCATTAAACACAGATTTCCATTATTACTGATCTAATAAGTCCTATTCTCATCTGGGCTATCAGCAACTCAATAAGTAATTACCATTCACCTTAGGCTGTTCCAGTCCATTAGACCAATACTGATGACTCAGGGGAGGCAATAAATGAAGAGCACAAAGCTGATGAAAGAACAGAAAACGATGTGAGAAAACGCCGCGGCTGTAACTCATGCCCCATTGCTATGTTTACTGAGAAATGGTCAAATAATATAAAATTGATACGATCAAATGTAGAATACGTTTGTAAGTTCGATGGTTTATTTCCTTGCACGTCTAAATACAAAAGCTGTTCACTCTGGTGTTACAGAGGAACACGAGACCTGAATTTATTACCGACGTAAGCACAATAGAGACTACTGGCAGCAAACGGCACGGTTTCATCTGTGCAAGTCACAGGCTCTGCTCATTCTCGGAAGACTGAGAGTTACCCTGGGGAGTCGAACACTCGCAGCTTTGTTAAATTGACCCCGATTCATTTCTCACCCAGCCCAATGTAAAGATGATGTCTGCACACTTACAGAATCACAGAATCACAGAATGGTTTGGGTTGGAAGGGACCTTAAAGATCATCCAGTTCCACCCCCCTGCCCTGGGCAGGGACACCTCCCACCAGCCCAGGCTGCTCCAAGCCCCGGCCAACCTGGCCTTGAACCCCTCCAGGGATGGGGCAGCCACAGCTTCTCTGGGCAACCTGGGCCAGGGGCTCACCACCCTCACAGCAAACAATTTCTTCCCAATATCTCATCTAAATCTCCCCTCTTTCAGTTTAAAACCATTCCCCTTCGTCCCATCACTACGATCCCTCATAAAGAGTCCCTCCCCATCTCTCCTGTAGGCTCCCTTCAGGTACTGGAAGGCCATTACAAGGTCTTCCCGGAGCCCTCTCTTCTCCAGGCTTCTGGTGCTGCAGAACCAGGTCAGAACAACCCCCAGTGACTCTGGGCTGCTTGTGAAGGAAGAGGGAGAGACACATCTTACTGCATCTTCACACAGGTTGTAGCCAGTGTCTTCCCCATCTGCCCTCTTCAGAAAAGAGCAGAGAAAGTGACCGAGAAACTGCAGTTCTTTATTGAGCTGCGCATGAGGAGAAACAACAGTCACAAACGGAAAGAGGAGAGGTTCCAACTGGATGTAAAGAGGACTCTGAGGATACTAAAGCACTGAACAGTTTGCACAGAGAGGCTGTGGGATGTTTTACTTGGAGGTTTTCAACCCACAACTGGACAAAGTCATAAGTGATCTGGCTGAATTCAGCACTGACCCTGCTTTGAGCAGACGGTTGGACTGGAGACCTCCGGAGGTCCCTTCCAGCCGGAGTATGTCTGTTCCAACAGATGATTTGTCTTTATGACAAATCAACGACTGAGATGCCATGTCTGCCAGTATGCAGTACAAATAAATGTACAGGCAGCACCAAGTGTCAAAATAAAATGACTTGGTAACGAACTTCACACACAGTTTTCAGTCCCAACCCTGATATTAAAGATTCCATGTCACAGCCTGTCCAGGGCTCATGAGTCACTGATTTGTTCTCTTACTGATGTTTATATAAATGAATTAAAATTACACAACTATCAACCAAACATTTACGAAGGATTTATTTGGCTTTACCGACTAGGGTAACAGCATAATAAATACTTTTAGATAAGTGTCCGCAATTAAATGGACAACCAAATACTGAAATACATGCACAGAGATCCCAAATGCAGACTTTTGTTTGAAAAGATAGGGCCTGGTGTTTGTGTGAAGGCTGTCTTTCACTATACGGATAATTTCATATTTGTTTTCTCTATTCAAGCTGGCTCATTGCTTTAAGTAAAAATAATGCTTAACATTCATTTTATTGAACTCTGTCTCTTCAAATCAAAATAAAAGTTATACCAATAATGCTTTCCCTAGAATTATATTTTTCTGGAACAACCGAAATCAATCGCAAATTCACAATAGCGAATAAAGATGGGGTATTTCCAATAGCAATATTTAGCGATGATCATGGATAAAAATATTTTCTTATAGATTCCTTTCATCAAAAAAATCTTTTGACAATTTGGCTGCCTCAACTAGCAAAATCTTCCAAGAATTTCTACAAAAACTTCTATCAAAGAATCTTAAGACTCTTCACAAAGCTTCTTTAAATTTTCGAAAAGTAACTCTCTTCAGAGTAAGACCCTTGGAATTCTTTTTTGTGACTATTATTTGAAACAATTTCACTTTTTTCAGTCTCTAGGTAATTCAGACATGCACTTAATTTGCAGCCAACCTCAGAGATCATTTAGGAACCACGTGCTTAGACTGATCTCTCTCTAAAGTACGTTGGGTATGAGAACCATCACAGCTGTCTGCTGTTGTCGGGTCTTACCCATGGTTGACTTACAGTTTTTAAGTAGGCAAAAGATATATAATGACTCGAGAAGAACTAATTTTCAAATACAAGTTTTTTACACAGTACAGTTATATCTGCTAAGATCCATAAAAGTTTGGAGTCCCAGCTGCTGCCATACTTACTGTCTTGTCCTTCAAACATCTGCAAGCAACAAGTGCAGCTTCCCAAAAAAATGCACTTACCTAAATATCTCTACTACCGTACAGATTCCCCAGTTTCATTAGTTTATCAGGCTCTGAAAGAACTCCCAGGTAAACGTTATATGCCCATTTTACAGACAAAAATCCATGAAAGTTTACAGGATCAGTCAAAACTACTTTACAGCCTCGCTGGTGACGTGCATTCGAAATTTTTTAATGAGCTGATCTGTAAGGAAAAATGCCTTTATTAAGATGTGTTGTTCCTCTCTCGGTGGCTAAATGATTGCTTCCAGAAGCAATAATCAGCTACTGATATGAAAGCACCCAGTTAATTAGCTAAGGGTTGTACAATTCGTAGAAGCTACATTATTCAGTCAACCATGGGAAATAGTTTTATTTTACAATATTATTAAATGCAGCTTTTGAAATTGTTTAGCTGGTAATGCAATTCGTGAAAAATGTCTTTGACTAGAAAAATATCTTTGTTGGTTAATAACTGCAAGAGAAAACACGCAAAATCTAGCAGCTACGTTGTTGTGCAACAAGATTGCTTATTTTTATTGCTTTTCAACTTTTAATTATTCTGGTAGATATTACAATAATCTCTAATAAACAATTATATAAAATTATTGGACAGTGAACTGAAAATCAAAATGCAATTAAAGTATTTTCCGTGTTATAATTCATGCAGAAAGTGGTGTACAAAGTGTTTTTTAAGATACAGCCTTTTGAAACTACAGCAAATCACTAAAATGTGTCAAAGATCAGTAATAAAACTTGGTTTAATTACACATAGCGAAAGTTCACATCTGCTAAGATATCAGTGTCATAAGCACGGGGGACTGTTTTGTTTACTTACTCAAACAAACAAAAAAAAATATCTAGATCATCAACAGCTTGAATAGCCAGAAAACAAGATCTGTCAGTTTTAACTGTGGCATTTATCTGATCTAATACCCTTATCTAAAAGGTCTCTAATAAACACATGAAGTTTTTTCTGTGGGCAATGGAGAGAAAGTGGCAACCGAACAGATGGATTCCCCTTCTCTGCCTGAAACTGTTTAAGGCCGGGACGCAGAAATGCCTTTTGGCAGCCAACTGCATCGACACGAGAACCAGCCTGGGCCACGGGTTTAGCTTAGACACCCCTTGCGCTAAAGCCAGGGTGGAACATCAAACTGGGAACCCTCGATTTCAAACAGTAAAGATGGATCGAGACCACTGGGACGAGTACCTTTGGACGCGAAAACAATTTTGTCGTCTGTAGTTTAAAATACAGGCAGAAGACTCTGTATAAAGCCTAAACACTGAAAGTCGTTCTAATGTGTTTTTTGCAAAACCGTAGACGTTAAGTAATCACATAGCAGTAGCTGGGCCTACACAATAATCTCTAAGGATTTCAAGTTTCATTTTGCTTTATACAAATACATACATATATCGATAAGAATATGTATGTATCTATATACTTACACATAAATATTTTATCTATATATAAAAATGTATGCCTGTAAGACATGCGGAGCCAGAATGTTGTCTAGTAGAGACAATGTATAAATAGACTTTGTTGCAGTGGGACTATAAGAGTGAGAGACAGGAATTATTTCTATCATTTTCTCTTCTTCTTTTTCCTTTTTTTTCCCCCTTGAGAAAGCAGAAAAAATTAATTCCTGCTCTTTGCCTCAGTTTGCTGCTTCCAACTTTTTTTCCTCAAAGCTACCAGCACGGGTCAGCTGGAAAAACGAAATCACGGAAATAGTTGAGACCTTTGGCCAAAGGTCCTTTCTACATGACAGTGCCATGGAAGACACGTCCTGGGAACAAACCTCTTACAAACCGCTCTCCATGAACAGCAATTTCTGAGAAATCAGCAGGAAACTGCTGAAAAGGAGAAAGATCCCCTCCCAATAAATTTGCCAACAAATTTGCATAACAGACAAAGTAACGATTCGTGCCCAGGCTGGAGAAAATGATCAGAAGAAGAAAGAAACAAGTGTGAAAAGGGGAGTTTGGCTCTTTGATCAGCAGTAGATTATTTTCCATTCAACTTCACTTAAGTCGGGACCATTTCCAGGAGGTGTCCTGTCACTGAGCACAAGACAAGTCTCATCTCTTGTCACGTTATTCGGGAATCGCCTAAGGGAAAATCAACAATAATGGAAGTTTCTGGACCGGAGTTCACCAGGAGAATGACTGACGTAGTAAGTGAACTCTCTAAGGGGAGACCTGAAAGTAGAAAGGTAAGTCACCGATAACACAAATAGATAATTTACTTCCCCACTGCAGCAGCATGACGGCAAAAAGAAAAGGGAGCGTTAAAAAACAAGAAGTGAAAAGTTATCATAATCTCATGTCATGCACTGAAAAAGAAAGGGCTGCTGGCAGTTTGAATGACAGCTTCTGAGATGTCACAAGTTACCGGGGAGTAGAAAAAAGAAATAAAAATAAGAAAGATGAGCACGAAGAGAGGTTACATGAGTCCCGTCTTCTTCCCTCCTCCCTCCTCAAGCAGACCAGACATTTTTCATGGATTCCACGAAAAGTACTATGTGAAAAGAAAAGGGAAATGTGAGAAAAGATACCCATGGAGAAGTGAGCAGGAGGAAACCTTTGTGTATTGACCGTAAATTTGGACCAAGGAAGCAGCACTTTCAGACACTAATAAGAAAGGATCAATAATGACAAAATGACACTTTGATTACAGTCAACTGAGAGGAAAAAAGAACTTGACACAGTTCATGGTAGCAGGAAAAAGTAGGTACTGGAAAAACGCCAAGGCATTTAATTTAGAGCCAGATTATGCCACCTTCCCCTTACGCCATTCCACAAACAGCAGAGCTAAGATAAGGGGCAAAGTACTACTTAAACTGAGAAGGGTGACTTGATTTATTTTAAAATTCTGGGAGGTTTCCAAATCCGAAATAGGCTGTCGGCTTGTTGATAAATTATAGAACGTGACAGACAATATTTGGTTTGGGAACCGTTCTCAAAACTACCTCCTCCTTTAATCTCTCTCCCTCCTTTTCACTAATCCTGCATCGCCATTACCACGGGCATGGAAAGGTTGTAAAACGCCTTCTTCAGGGCCATCGCTTTAGTTATCAGCCAAAAGAGTAGCTCAAAAGCAATTCAAGGAGTTCTCAGAAGCCTCCAAGTATTTTGAATTCCCTTCTGTTTAGGTTTTTCTTAAAAAAAAAAAAAAAAGTCAATTGATTGTTTGCTTATCACCTCTAGCACATTCAGACAAGTGCCAAATAAGCTCTCCTCATGCAGGAGAAAATGGAGATCAACTGCTAAACTCCTCTTCATCCTGCTCAGCCGCAGCAGTCCTCTCCAAGAGGCTGGGCACGGGCACGTAACCTTTGAAAAGACGCACTGCCAGACGGAAGACATAGGAAGTGGCCAGAATCATGACTTTAAATTATTTCCCGTCAACAGTTGTTCTTCGGTGTTAATTCGGAATTTGGGCAAGATGCTCAGTGGCTCCGGGCCAAACTAAAGCACCAGCAAAGATCCCACCCTGCTGTGTGCAAGAGTCAAAAGAGCCAAGAGTCTCATGCTATTGGTACCTACAAATAAATAAATGTATATTTAATATAGTAAAAAAAAAAAAATGCAAGGAAGTTACGGTATTCCTGTGACACATTTGGAAATATTCAAGTATTTAATACGGCTCATGCTGGTTTAGATGCCTGAGATATCTGAGACATCCTGCCCTAAATGGTACAGGAAGAGTGACATCTTTATGGTGACGTCGTGGTTATTCTGCTTCACTGTACACATAAAAGTATTATACTCCCAGCACCAAAAAGCCACTAGAAAGAGGACAGGCTTACTGAAGAAAAGCGGAGTAAAGAGACAGGATCAAAAGCATCAATTTAATAATACTCAAGACCATGAATGGAAGAAGTCCTGTTTGGAAAGGAAAGATTCATAAATTTGAAACCGTGAAGTCATCTAGACTGATTAATTAGCAGACCATGAGATTATATTCATTTATTCACAGTCTTCCCTCTATTAAACCCAGCAGCATAATTTTTACTGCCATCAAAATGGAATCCCTCCACCTTCCCAAGGAGAAGTCCATAGGTAGAGTTATGATGGACGAGGATGGAAAAACGTGGACAGATCGCGAAGTAAAGGAGTTTGGTGGGAAGGGAAAGGGGTCACATTATCACAAATAAATCCCATTACCACCAGCAATGAACCACTCTGAGGAACAGGAGGAGGAAGGTAAAAAGTCCCTCCAACCTTTCCTCACACTCAGCAGCAGAACTGGGAACTCGTGGGCCACAACAGATCCGCAGCACTCACAGCCTCGGTCAGAGGAGAAGCTACAAAATAGAACCATTAATATTTGTGCTTGATTAGTGGTTTTGATGTTCAAATCAGTATTAAATGTTAATGACTTAATGAGCAACGGAAAGAGATATAATTTGAATTAGTGCTAGTTCTTGACAAGGAAAAAAATTTAATGTGTGGAAATTAAGTGACTTAAGAAGTCACAGTAGTTACAATCATGAATCTAAACTGTGTGAACTCTAAATACGCTAAAGTCAGATTCAGAAGATTTGGATTCAGCCCGTAAATTTGTCACATGCTTCCTGAACTGGGAAAGGGAATTATAACCAGTTTAACACTTTAAGCTGGGGATAATATTTCAGAAGTGTGTGAGACAAAAGCCCTGAAAAGACTTCCAAAGACAGGTATGACTAAGAAATGGAAATCAATAAGTTGCGCAGCCCAGGCTTGAACACGTGAACCACAGAATCACAGAATCCCGGAATGGCAGGGGTTGGCAGGGCCCTCTGGAGATCATTCCGTCCAACCCCCGGCCAGAGCAGGGTCACCCAGAGCAGGTGGCACAGGAACGCGTCCAGGCGGGGTTGGAATGTCTCCAGAGACGGAGACTCCCCCACCTCTCTGGGCAGCCTGTGCCAGGGCTCTGCCACCCTCACAGCAAAGAAGTTCCTCCTCGTGTTGAGATGGAATTTCCCATGGTCAAGTTTGTGCCCGTTACCCCTTGTCCTGTCCCCGGGCACAACTGAGAAGAGCCTGGCCCCATCCTCCTGACACCCACCCTTTAGATATTGATGAGCATTGATGAGATCCCCTCTCAGTCTTCTCCTCTCCAGGCTGAACCACCCCGGGGCTCTCAGCCTTTCCTCAGCAGAGAGATGCTCCAGTCCCTTGATCATCTTTGTAGCCTCCGCTGGGCTCTCTCCAATAGTTCCCTGTCTTTCTTGAAGTGGGGAGCCCAGAACTGGACACAGTACATGAACCAAGCCATTTCTCCAATCTAACGGAACTTCATTATAAAGCACATATACTTGATGTATAAAACAGACTCCAGATGAACTCACTTAAATCATTATAAATCTCAAGACAGTAATTAAAGATGGAGAAATATGGTCGCAAGAGGTACCACCCCCGCAATATTTTATTACGTGTGACACACGTTAACGCGTAGGTTCTCAGCTGGGAGAAGGACGCAGAAGAACAGCCTCCCGGGGGTCAGGGTCTCCCTCATTAGCGCTGCCGTGGACGTGGGCATCCTGCATGAGACAGAGCTGATCTCAAAACATCCTCCTGAGAAAAGCTCGGCTGAGATCTGAGCAAGATGAAAACCTAGGAACCCGCTATGCTTATGCCGAAGCAGCACTGGCTCTGCAGAAGGGTGCTCGTGAACTGCCATGGCACACAATTAATCACAAGAAGATCTTTTTCGACTGTATAATCTACCGTGCGCCACATGAGTAATATCTTGCAAAAATAAGGGTCTCTATTTGCTGACCAAACTTCAAACTAGGATCAAGTAGCAAAATATTAGAAATCACTCCGAGAAATCAGAATCCTTCATTAGGAGGAAAATATGAAAACAATGACCACGATTTTTTCAATTAGAACCTCAGCATGTTAGCTGCACTGTTAATACACTTATAATTAAGCTTGCCCATTGCTCACAGCAGATTTGTCTCACGCTGCCTGTAATACTGCCAGACTTCCATTGCTAGAAGAAAATTTTCCCATTCCAATGTTTATATTTATTCAATTTTTATAAATTCCACGTAACTTCAATTCAGGCACTTGTCAGAGCAATTTTAAGGTAAAAAAGTAACGTTCCACCCATGTTTAAACTAAAAATCTTTGCAGTCATTTAATTAAAGAGTCCCAGTTGCCTCCCTGTTTTGAAATAGGAATTTGAATGCAGATCTTGGCTTGTTTAGTGGAACATCTCTTCCTTTGGACTTCTCAATCTGGAATTTAAAGGAGAAGCCTCAAAGCGCGTTGTTTCCTTCTGTTAAACAAAAAACTGTGAAAATCCACTAGTGGGCTGTTCTATCTCAAGGAAGTGGTGCGTTCTCCTAGTACACAATGATCTGATACGCCTCAAAATTAACTCCTTTGGCTTTCTTAAGGTTGCCCTGAACCTGCGCTCCTTCTACCTCACTTCCCTCAACATCCAGTGTGCTTTGAGGTATTGTCTGGGCTTGATTTTAAAACCCGATAGTAGCACAAGTTAGAGAACAAAAGTTTGCCTAAGACCTTTTCAAATTCTAATAGAAGTAATACCCATTGTTTTAATCTCTATAATAAACTGGTAGGGGACCAGCTGAAATTAAATGCTGGGGGACAACGAGGATATAGGTTGGCAAATCCAGGTCCCAGCGGAAGCGGTGGGCTTCATTACCAGTCACTGGCACCCGTAGTTTGTACTTACTCGCTCACGTGTGTCAGCATCTTACCTTAGCACCCACCTCAACAACCTAACTTGGAAGACTTTAAACAAATGAAAGTCCGAACAGAAAGAAGAGAAACAAGTTTCAGGTTTAAGCTGATGAAAATTCTTGCCTTAGTAAGGACTATTTAATTAAGTACAAACAAATCAGTTTAGAATTAATTTTACGATAATAGTTCGCTATGACACCGTTGCAGTTTCTCTACATTGTTTTTCAAATGGAAAAAACCCAAATGGTAGCACTTCTCAGAGCTTCTGTGAAGGTTGTTCTGTTATGGTTTGTTTCATTTTGGTTTTAATTTGTAAAAAGGTTCAATTCTTTGTACACTGTAAATCAAATTAAGGCCTGCCTGGGGACTCATCATCCCAAGCATCTAATGAAGAAAATACATCAGGGCTGATGCAAATTTATTGGATGATTTCTGCACAAAGGAAACAACAAAATAGCCAAGAAGAATCACATATTAATGAGGAAACAGATGATATTTAATTAAATAAACATTCTCGGCAATGCTTCAAGGAATGAAATTATATGGGTGTTGGACAGCCAAATTTTGAAGCAGGTTACTGAGATTTAAACTACATTGCTCATTGTTTTTCCTTCTACTTATAGAGCGAAGTACCTAAGAGACAAACAGTTCTTAGAAATCAGGCATCTAAAAGCACAGTAATATCACACATTCTCGACTGATGTTTAATTAAGAGTTTCCTTGGAAAAAAAAAAAATCTATTTTTGTTAACTCTATATTTATGCTTATTACAAGTATTTTCATTCCTTCCATAAAAATAATTAATCAAGTTAATTATTACATTACTAATGTAATCTTAAATACATACACTGAAAATAGGTTCGAGAATTTTAAGAGTCATTTATTAGGAAGGCAAAGTACGGGGGGCTTTGATTAATAGGAGCCCTTTCAAGTATTTTAGGAATAGTAGAGCAATATAAACACTGACAAAGAACCTGGGCTGTGCTGCAGGCGAGGCAGAAGACCAATGTTCTATTTCACCCGACTACGGCTGAGTCTCGTGACTGGGAGGTTACAGACACGGACCCAGGCGCAATAGAAATGGAAATTCTGCTGGTCCTCGTGTGCATCTGCTTTGGCCTTGGATCCTCAACAGGAAAAGGCTGTAACAGAATGGGGGTCTCCATAACAAACCAGAAGATTTACTATTATTATTACATACGGAGCTCGTTTATGTTTGCTGGGGTTTTTTTTGGCTATTGTTTTATTTTAATTTAATGTGGTTTATTTTATTTTAATTATATGACGGGGGAAAAAAGCTTTAGTCAATGACTGAAATGTCTGTCCTCATTGAGGATAGCGGGGTTTTAGTCATGGGCTTCAATTTAATCCTGCTTTATTCTAAAATCAAAAACAATAAAACCATGATACTATTTCTACTGACCTTTGCCTGCATGCCTATACCATTGGGTTTCTCCAGTCACTTCCAGATCGTCAGTAGCATTAACGGACAAATAGCTATAATGTCAGTCGTGCCCATTTGGCAGCCAATCACGTAAGTAAAGTGACACCTTTAGTGCAATTAACATTTCGGGAAATTCTCAAAAATGCATCTGTGCGAGTTTTACTCCCACTTGCTAATACACGCCTTATGCAGCAATGTCTCCTTTTGGTTTTTTTAACTGAGTTTGCAGTTGGAATCCAAATGAACTCAAGTCACCCGAGATCACCGTTTACCATTTTCAAGTCCATGCTTCCAGCCCCCAGCACTCACCTGGTTGAGAGATTCTGTTAGCAAACCTCTGTCTCCCCAGACTTCCCACTTTATGTGCAAACTGCGGCTACAAGGAACAAAGGCCACAAAGACAGAATTTGATTTTTTACATTCCTAAACCCAGTGGTTATGTTTACAAGAGCAAGTAATTCGGTTCCACCGAAATAAATCAGTCAACAAGCAGTTGATGAAGTCCCTGTCAGTACATTAGATGCAGTGCAAGGTGTTATCTGGACCAGACTTACTCCGATCCTCTGACTGCATCTGCGTGTGAAGCTGCCGGAAGGTCAGTTACTCGGTCAGATTTTATTTTCCAATATGATGATTTGGTTTAGTTTCCTCCAAAAGGAGCCTTAGTGCATACACCAAACCAGCGCGACAGACAGGAGGGAGGGATAACTGGAGGGTTTAGTTTAAAATGACGCTAATGCTGCGAATAAATTTTAGCCATTCTTTTCTCTCCCCTTTCATCTGATATCCATTTAGCAAAATGAGAAAACCCACTTTTTATGCAGATGAGCGAACTTTTATTATTAACTTCATCCCAAATTGCTTACGTGTCCATTAGCAAATACGAACCCAGGAAAACATTAATGATTCCATACTCTGTGGTTCAATTCCGTAAGGTAGTTCATTACCCTAAACAAATGGGAGTTGTTCAAAAGTCTTAGCAGAAAGCAGAAAAATCATATAGAACTAATATTTGCAGGCAAATGCTGTAAGGGTGTTTCTGTCACTTCCATTAAATTATGTAATGGCCCATTCTTCACCATTACTCCACCCACATTTTCCTGGGACTGTTACTGAGCTTCAAAGATTTAAAGGACGGTTTTGTCAGCACATCAGCAATATTTTGAATCTTCCCAAAATCACAGTAATAACCCTGACTGCACTTTGAACGAGAATATCACATTATTCCTCTTTTTGCAAGATTCATGTTTATTAGTCCTCTCCGCTAAAAGAGAACTGCAGTCCATCAGGCCTCTTGAAATTTTTTTACGGTATCTCACTGCAGGAACAGGCTGTGTGTGTGTAAAAGGAATATTCATCTTGGAAAAGTTATCAATAAACTATCTAAGAAAATGCAAATTCTCATTTTCATTATTATTAATCACCAATATCGGGCACGCTCTTGCTGGGAGCTGAGCAATCTGGCTCTAAGCCAGTAAAGCACTTAAGCATTTTCTTATCTTTATGCATTGAAGTCAACGTTACTATTCACGTGCTTAAAGTTAAGCGCGTGTAAAAGAGCAGAATGTTCAGTCTGGCTCCAGACTGAACCCACCAGAACAGCACAGCTAATGGAATATGGAAATACCAAAATAAAATCCTGGGCCAGAACGTTCTACAGATTGAAATAACGTTCATTTTTCAATAGTTCTGTTCCTCCAAGATTTGCTCCATGTCATCAGGTTGACAGCACGACAGCGCGCGTGTGTCCGACAGAGAAGAAAGATTTGAGGATTACAATTCAAATATTATCTTATAATATTTATCCCTCTCTCTTATAAAACTAGTAAATGCTGGGGGCTCAGTTCATGCCTGCTGTAACTCCGGCTGGAATCAAAGAGTTGCAGCAGACATGGAATGAGCCTCACGTGGGCGCGAGTTTGTGCTTTTTCCCTGGATGTTGCTAGACTTCAGGATGTTAAGCTTTTGTAAACCTCCATTAAAGAGCTTTTATGAACTACTGGTGCAGTTTCCATAGAAACAGCAGATCATAATTTCTGGGAGAATATAAGACCTTTTTCAACACATTTGATAGCAATTTTCTCAAAACTGACCTCCAGGTAATTAATGGGATAGTCTGACCCCTGCTTTAACATTATTTTCTAAGAAACAAGCTGTATTGCGCCTTTAAAAATCTGAATGCATTGTTTGTACCGAGCAGAAAAAGACCTTGAAAGTTTGGGATCTGCTCAAGCAGGTATTGAATATCGGGCCAGTTCGTGTTTCTGCTTCTTTTAAGGCATTTCTCTGCCCGTGGGGAAGATGACATACACGCCTATGACCTCTGTGCCTTTGCAAAATTAGCACTCAGAAACCCGCCAAGCGAAACCCAATAAAACCCGAGTTGTCCATCTGTCTAAATCCCACGGAGAATCTCGGTTCTGAAAACTTCAGAATTTATCGCATGATTTGCACACAACGCGAACCACTTCTGATGAAACCGTCGCGATCGCGTTCTCCCTCTGAGCAACGCGACCATTCTGGAAAAACTGACTGCAGTGCCGGCAGAACGACGCACCTTTCACCATTTTACACCGTTTTCACATGGGCGAAAAGCAAATGAAGTCAAACAAGATTATACTTTAACCTCACATACGTAATTGAGACTATTAATTTCAATTTACTTCACAAATCGATTAGAATTTGATTCTGATGGTGGTATTAGACATCCACAATTTTGGAAAAATGTTATCAAACTTTGGAATTTAACTTTAGAAATCTATTGCTGAAGCCTTTCCCTGGTTATATTTATTCTAAATCTTTATTGATCCTGATCTGCTCTCTCTAATTACAGGAGTGCATCATTATTCTTTCCTTCTCTCTTTTGTTCTTTTCAATATTGCGATTTTGTTCTCCATCCCTAGCTGAACTCTTTTTCCTTGGCGATACTCTCCCTGTGCAAGCTCAACAGGAAGGGCTCCTACAAGTACATTGGAAGCAAAAGGAAGACCAGAGAAGTTGTGGGCCCACTGTTGAATAAGACAGGAGTCATGGTGACGGAGGATGCAGAGAAGGCGGAGTTACTGAATGCCGTCTTTGCTTCGGTCTTTACTGCTCAGCCTGACCCTCAGGAGTCCCAGGCATTGGGGGAAGTAACGGGGAAAGAAGACTTCCCTTGGGTTGAGGAGGATCGAGTGAGGGATCAATTAGGTCAATTAGATATTCACAAGTCCATGGGCACCGATGGGATGCACCCGAGAGTGCTGAGGGAGCTGGCGGAAGTCATTGCTGGGCCGCTCTCCATCATCTTTGAAAGGTCCTGGAGAACAGGCGAGTTGCCTGAGGACTGGAGGAAAGCCAGTGTCACTCCAGTCTTCAAAAAGGGCAAGAAGGAGGAGCCGGGGAACTACAGGCCAGTCAGCCTCACCTCCATCCCTGGAAAGATGATGGCCCAGCTCGTTCTGGGCACCATCTCAAGGCATGTGGAGGAAAAGAAAGCTATCAGAAGTACTCAACATGGATTCATCAAGGGGAAATCATGTCTGACTAATCTGATAGCCTTCTATGATGGCGTGACTAGATGGATAGATGAGGGGAGGGCGGTAGATGTGGTCTACCTTGACTTAAGCAAGGCGTTCGACACGGTCTCCCACAGCATCCTCATACGGAAGCTTAGGAAGAGAGGGCTTGATGAATGGACAGTAAGGTGGATAGATAACTGGTTGAAAGACAGAGCTCAGAGGGTCATGATTAGGGGCACAGAGTCTAGTTGGAGGTCAGTGACGAGTGGTGTTCCCCAGGGGTCAGTACTGGGTCCAGTCCTCTTCAATATATTCATCAATGACCTGGACGAGGGGATAGAGTGCACCCTCAGCAAGTTCGCTGATGACACAAAGCTGGGGGGGGGTGGCTGACACACCGGAAGGCTGTGCCACCGTCCAGAGAGACCTGGACAGGCTGGAGAGTTGGGCAAAGAGGAACCTTATGAAATTCAATAAGGGCAAGTGTAGGGTGCTGCACCTGGGGAGGAATAACCCCATGCACCAGGACAGGTTGGGGGTGACCTGCTGGAGAGCAGTTCGGTGAAAAGAGACCTGGGAGTCCTAGTGGACAACAGGATGACCATGAGCCAGCAATGTGCCCCTGTGGCCAAGAAGGCCAATGGCATCCTGGGGTGCATCAAGAAGAGTGTGGCCAGCAGGTGGAGGGAGGTCATCCTCCCCCTCTACTCTGCCCTGGGGAGGCCACACCTGGAGTCCTGTGTCCAGTTCTGGGCTCCCCGGCTCAAGGAGGACAGGGAACTGCTGAAGAGGGGACAGCAAAGGGCTACCAAGATGATAAGGGGACTGGAACATCTCTCTGATGAAGAAAGGCTGAGGGATTTGGGTCTCTTCAATCTGGAAAAAAGATGGCTGAGGGGGAACCTTATCAACACTTATAAATACTTAAAGGGTGGGTGTCAGGAGGCCAGGCTCTTCTCAGTGGTGCCCAGCGACAGGACGAGGGGTAACGGGCACAAACTTGACCATGGGAAGTTCCATCTCAACATGAGGAGGAACCTCTTTGCTGTGAGGGTGGCAGAGCCCTGGCACAGGCTGCCCAGAGAGGTGGGGGAGTCTCCGTCTCCGGAGACATTCCAACCCTGCCTGGACGCGTTCCTGTGCCACCTGCTCTGGGTGACCCTGCTCTGGCTGGGGTTGGACGGGATGATCTCCAGAGGTCCCTTCCAACCCTATGATTCCATGATTCTATGTTCACTTACAGGTCTGCATTTGTAGTTTTTTCATGAGATCTCATGGATCGTCTGTCGGTCTTCAGAGATCCATTTCCCAGTTATGCACTTCCCCCTTTTTTTATAGTTTTACATAGAATGGCACTTTTGTTCAAAAACGAGTAAATGTAAAGAAGAAATCAAACGAAAGGATGCTGCTTTCTCTATCAAACATGTGGAAGTCTTCTCCAAAAGGGATTATTTGCTCATCAGTATATGAAAACCACCCGCTGGTTAGAAGTATCACGGAAAATATACGAGTGTCTCCTCAAACAATCTGGACTATTTTTTATATTTATTTAGACTTACACATTAAAGAACAGAACAGAACAGACATCACTGTTTCTGACAGCATTAAAATGTGCAGAGCCACAATTTTGTCTCCTTCTGAGTCAGACCTTCAAATTGTTCAGTTCACGCGGAAGCTAACTTTCCGTTGGGTTCTGTTACTATTGGAAACGCTGCTGTTCTCACGGACAGCATTTTAAAATATACGTGTATCTGTTTGCCATGGATCTCAGACACTTTCTGCCTCGTACAGGAAGAATTCACTTTATACGCTTAACAGGAATAAAAATTGTTGGACTGCTATGAGTTGTTGCTTCAAGAGATGGCGATTTCTTGCATAAACTCTCTTGACCGCCTCTTGTCTTTATTGAGAACACTTTTCCTTACATATGACTGTATTTGTAAGGAATAAAAAGACATTTGTATACGAAAGCTACTTCTGTTCACTCTTGGCTGGGGGAAGGAAAGAACCTTTCTCTCTTACAAATATTTCAGTGGGTTTTGCATGGTTCTCAGGATTTGATCAAAGTTCCCAAGTATTTTAATAGGTTCTTCAGCCTCCGGGGTGTGAAGCAGAAGTATTATCTGAAAGTGGCAGTATGACCCTCGGGTGATGCTCGTAGCAAACCAGTAGAAACATAAGTGAACTCCAGACTTGTCTTTCTCACACAAGAGAGTTGAGAGTTATATTTCCATGGGGGGGGGGAGGGGGGAGGAACCCAAACCCTGCCGTTTTCCTTGTATTCTGCGTGACCTTGCAAATACGCATTTAACCTCATCACTTAGCTGGAAGGACTAACATAATTTCAGTTTTTCAAAGAGGCCCTTACCGCTGTCTTCAATCTCTTTTTATGTCATCTGAATGCCCACTATTTTAATTACGTCTTTTTCCCCAGTGACTATTTTTCAAAAAATTTAATCTTTCCTGGAACTTTACACACTAGAAAAATCATAACCGCCAGTTTGATACTCCAGTATTTATTGCTAAAGGATCCTGGATTGGTGGGTTGGCTGTCAAAAGCTGCTGTTGTCCTCTCCTACGTGTAGGGGCCACTGCTCAAGGGTTGTCCTCTTTCCCTTGAAGAACTGCAACGCTGCAAAACTCCTGTAACATGACCTAGCTACAAAATGTGTGCTAATGAAACTTCTCATTGTTGTAAACTTTCTCTAGGCAAGCAAAATCTTCTTGACTCTCAGTTTCCTCATACCAATGTGAAAAAACGAGCTCCTGGACACACATAACCTGAAGAATCAAGTACAGAAGGGAGTTGCTCATTCACAGAATGTTCAGGTGATGGCCCCCATATTCCACTAAGTGTGTTAGGTCATTTTTTTTAGTCTCTCTTTATTAACATAATAATTTATCATAATAATCATAATTTATTATCATACGTTCTGTAGAGAGCTAATTTTTCTCGTCTTGTTAGTCATCAAAGTGCAAGAGGAAAACTGCATTTACCCTACATCAGCATTTGTTCCGTTCCTGGCACCATTTCTGCTGGGCCGGGCTCTGTCCCATTCTTGGGAAAGAACCATATAATTGACATGTAAGATTGAACTTCACCTCCCCGAGCAATCCTTAACAGTGTGCAGCGTCCAGGATTTCCAACAAGAAATAGGCTTTACTGTATCTACTACTCTGTTATTAATTAAATGGTAAAGTTGCCTCTTTTGCTGATTGTAGACCCTCAGCTTTCACCTTTACTTATTTAGTGAGGGAAAACATTGTGAAACCTACTGAAATAGGCTTCAAAACTAACTGACACCATCGCCCTGGACTTGTGCAAAGCATTTGACACTGTCCCACATGACATCCTTGTCTCTAAATTGGAAAGACATGGATCTGACAGATGGACCACTCGGTGGATACGGAATTGGCTGGATGGCCGCACTCAAAGAGTTGTGGTCAACAGCTCCATGTCCAAGAGGCGACCAGTGACAGGTGGTGTTCCTCAGGGGTCAGTACTGGGACTGGTGCCGTTTAACACCTTTGTTGGTGACATGGATGTTGGGACTGGGTGCACCCTCAGCAAGTTTGCTAACAACAGCAGGCTGTGTGGAGCATCGACACACTGGAGGGAAGGGATGCCATCCAGAGCGACCGGGACAGGCTGGAGAGGTGGGCCTGTTCGAACCTCATGAAGTTCAGCAAGGCCAAGTGCAAGGTCCTGCACATGGATCACAGCAATCCCAGACACAAACACAAGCTGGGCAGAATATGGCTGGAGAGCAGCCCTGAGGAGAAGGACTTGGGGGTGTTGGTGGGTGAGAAGCTCCACAGGAGCCGGCACCGTGCGCTGGCAGCCCAGAAACCCCCCCGCAGCCTGGGCTGCATCCCCAGCAGCGTGGGCAGCAGGGCGAGGGGGGGATTCTGCCCCTCTGCTGCGCTCGGGGGAGACCCCCCTGCAGTGCTGCCTCCAGCGCTGGGGCCTCGGCACAGGAGAGACACGGAGCTGTTGGAGCGGGGCCAGAGGAGGCCCCGGAGATGCTGGGAGGGCTGGAGCCCCTCTGCTGGGAGGACAGGCTGAGAGAGCTGGGGGGGTTCAGCCTGGAGAAGAGAAGGCTTCGCGGAGACCTTCCAGCCCCTGCCAGTCCCTCAAGGGGCTCCAGGAAAGCTGGGGAGGGACTCTGGAGCAGGGAGGGGAGCCATGGGATGAGGGGGAAGGGTCTTAAACTAAAAGAGCGTGGATTTAGAGAGTATTAGGAAGAAATTCTTTGGTGTGAGGGGGGTGAGCCCCTGGCCCAGGTTGCCCAGAGAAGCTGTGGCTGCCCCATCCCTGGAGGGGTTCAAGGCCAGGTTGGCCGGGGCTTGGAGCAACCTGGTCTGGTGGGAGGTGTCCCTGCCCAGGGCAGGGGGTGGAACTAGATGTTCTTTAAGGTCCCTTCCAACCCAAACCATTCTATGGGTCTGTGATTCTATGAAATCTCTTATTAAATTTTATTCTGCAAAATTCAATGTATTTATGGACTACACATACAGTCAAACTAGTTCGTTTGTGCTATTTTTAAAGAATGTCCAAAATAGAGCACAGCACTCAAACAGGCAAGTAGGGCAGAATAATGACCTTACTTTACACATTTGACATTTTTAATAGGATCACATTGCTTACTCTGTGAAATTCCCATCTCTTGCAACTGTGTATTTCGAGCCCACAAAATAACAATATCAATACAATTTCTAGCACTTTGTATTTTCTATACACCTCTCACAGTTTATGTGTACTTCAGCTGTCGTTTTACCTTTCTGTATATCTTTAACTTCTCAACCCTATTTCCTGCTTGCTTTCAGGTTCCTAACGATTTACCAGCAAATTCTCACGAGTACACTCATTGAAAAAATGTATTTTAGATCATCTAGTGATAATCTCTTCTAGCATCAAACTCTAGTGCAGTGGATTAAGAATGACAAACAGCCCTGAGGATTTTCGGACATTCAGAGAACTCCTTTGGAGACGGGACACTTGTGTTCACTTCCCTGCAACAGTGAATGTTTATTTATTTATTTATAAAATGGACAAAGGGCCAAAGTCATTACCTGAAAGACTGTGTTTCCTTCACTGCTTAGTGATCAAGGGAATCTCTTAGAAAGCGGGGGAACATCAATTTAATTCCTGTTAGACAAAGGAGGGAGCTGGATTTCTTACATCTGGTGAGCGCCTCCACGTCCCTAAACTCTTGGGTAAAGATCAGCTTGTTCTTGCTTTACATCTTCCTCAAGGTGCCCCAGATAGAACCACTTGGTTTAAAACCACAGGACTTGTTTTACCAAGTTTCCTTTGTTTTCAACAGGAAAATTTCAAATTATGTCATCAAAAACTTTTTCAAATCAAATTTGTTAATCACAGAATCCCAGACTGGCAGAGGTTGGAAGGGACCTCTGGATATCGTCCCGTCCAAACCCCTGCCAGAGCAGGGTCACCCAGAGCAGGTGGCACAGGAACGCGTCCAGGCGGGGTTGGAATGTCTCCAGAGATGGAGACTCCACCACCTCTCTGGGCAGCCTGTGCCAGGGCTCTGCCACCCTCACAGTAAAGAAGCTTTTCCTCATGTTGAGATGGAATTTCCCACATTCCAGTTTGTGCCCGTTGTCCCTTGTCCCGGGGCAACCAGGACCCATCCTCCTGACACCCACCCTTTTGATATTGATCAGCACTGATGAGATCCCCTCTCAGTCTGCTCTTCTCCAGATGGAACAGTCCCAGGTCTCTCAGCCTTTCCTTATAAATAGAGATGCTTCAGTCTCCTCATCATCTTCATAGGCCTCGACCAGACTCTCTCCAGCAGTTCCCTGTCTCTCTTGAACCAGGGATCCCAGAACTGGACACAGAACTCCAGATGCGGCCTCACCAGGGTAGAGTAGAGGGGGAGGATGACCTCCCTCCACCCGCTGGCCATACTCTTTTAATGCACCCCAGGAGACCACTGGCCTTCTTGGCCACAGGGGCACATTGCTGGCTCATGGTCAACTTGTTGTCCACCAGGACTCCGAGGTCCTTCTCCACAGAGGTAATGAGTCAGAAGAATGGATTGGTGGCACAGTTCCGTTTCCATGTCCTTGTTTCTACCTCTAACACGCCCAGCACAAGGCAGGGAACGTTGTCACCTGCCCCGTGAGCAGCACACCCTAAAGCAGCTCATTGCACCAACAGTGACTATAACGAGAGCTTAGACAACTACAGCATTTAAAGACATCTAAATTCAGGTGTATGAACTTGGAACTGAATCCAATCCCTAATGTGCATTTTTATCTCTCGGCTGCCCTTTAGATTTTTGGCAATTCTTCCCCCACTTATTCCTCATATCTTCCTGTATGGATCAAGCTGATATTATGCTGTTATTATTCATTTTTACACTAATCATTTCAGAAAGAAACTTGTAAAGTGTCCAACTTCCATTTAATTTTGAGAGCTACATACTTAACTATCTTTTGTCTATTTAAAGACATTCACCGTAGTTTGCAGGTAAAATAAAAGGAATGCAACAATAGGGATACTGATAAAAATTCTTATTACTACCCAATCATTTTCCAAAGAGAAAATTATGATTTGTTAGCACTCTCCAAAAAATAATTCAGCACACAAATCTTACTGTACTCAGAGAAAAGATCCTACACACAAACGTATTTATCCTGTTGTCAGCCATTTACCATCCACCACCTAATCCTCTCCAGCACTAATCTTTTGTAACACATTAAAATATTCAATCATACCTTCTAAATGGAGATGATAGAAACAACGTTATAAAAAAGAGATAGATTTGGCAATATTGCCTCGAGGCCACCCTAGAATTGGGACACACTAAGCCGGGCATTAGATATATAGATATACAGATATATAGATTATATAGATATATACATACACGCACATACACGTATACACCCATAAAGAGATGAAGTCCCCATCTATAACAAGAAAATGTTGAAAAATGGCAGAAAATTACTATTGTGTCTTGGTAGTACATTTCAGAGATCATTTGATACGATCATGATGAACATGATTAGTTCACGGTTTTCTACATTCTTGAATATGATGTAATGTATCAACACATTAATTGAAATTTTGGTCACAATTAGCGTGTATTAAATTCCTGATTAGTTGTATGCATTTAAAGCACTTTAATTGGTTTGTTTCCATTGATATAATGTAATGTGTTTTAAACTATGTAATTTAGAGGTGTGCATTTAGTTATCATTGATTAGCTAATCAATAGTATTGTCACAAGTGTATGAATGCTGGGTTAATTATGTCTGAAACTCACATTTCTCAGGAAATAAGTGATATAACAATTTTCCCTCTGGCTGTGTTAGCACATCATTTGCTTCTTTTATTAAGTCATGCAGACACTAACATGAGTTTGCATTCTCTCGCTTTTTTTTTTTTTGCAAAGCACTTGAAATGTCTAACAGATCTATTCCTCTGATTAACTTCCTTTAAACTTGTAACTCTGGTGACTTCTAAGAAGTACTCATATGAAATATTTACAAGACATTCACACCAGTGAAATTAAAAACTCAGACACCGCAGGCAGGAAAACGAGCATCCCCTCTTATTACAAATTCTGTTTTGATTTTTTCAGTATTAGGTTGTGAGATCTTTCCTCAAACTGAGCAACATTTGGTGCCTACTGCCACCACCAGCAGTGCCGTCACTGGCTTCAGCACAGCTAAAGTGCCTGCGTTGCCGTCAGCGAGGGGGACCTCAGTTCCCAGCAGCTCAGCAGAAGCAATCCATGAAAAACAAGGTTCAGCAAGAAACAGCACTTAGCCCTTGCCTTTGCATTTTTGGGGTTTTAGAATTTAGAAAAGCTACGTAGAATTGTTAAGATTCTTTATTCGTTGGATCAGGATTTTCTAAATGGCACTTAAGGCTATTTTAAAAATACTTTTTTTTTAATGCCTACTCTATATTTTTTCACTTTACTTCTTATCTGAGTTCATCTTGCCATTTAAAAACAAAAATTGTTTTCCTCTCTGAATTTGTACATTTCCATTTAGTAAGCTTGCTCTTTCCTCTGATTTCGATGGAACTGAAATTTTGCTTAACAATAACTTCAATTGTTTGAGCTCTATGTCATTTCAAGACATTCTTATACACCGATTTCAAAAGTGATATGCACCTAACTGTGAGATATAACTGTGAGAGATACATATTTCTTAGTAAACTGATACAGTGAAATACAACGTGCTTTTTGAGGTCGTACCAAAATATAAGCAAAAGTAAAGCGAAAAAATATAGAGTAGCCATTAAAAAAAAAAATTCATGGATATAAAAGGTTTATTTCAGAACTACCAAGTTCACTTTGCAAGCTTCAGGCATAATGGAGAACCAAACCATGCTGCGTTATTTTCATTTTTCCCATGGCTCCCATGTCAGAGCCAGTACAGAAGTGATTACCAAGCTATGAGTTATAGCCAACGAACATATTAAATGTTCCTCAAAACCACCACAGTAAATATTCAGGCATTGAGTTTAACGCTTTGGCTTTATCACCATATCACAGGACAAGACAGCTTAGAAATTGCAAAATAAATATTACCCGATACTGGGTATGCTTCCAGTGGGACACCGCAAGGTTGTATCGGTTCCTCTGACTACCAAGGGCTTTCTGTGAGTAACGTCGTGAGGCATGGGCTGAAGTGGTTTTGGTTCATTCCAGGTCATCAGGAGACTCACGTGAAGGTTCACGTCTCCCTCCTTGGCCCAGGGTAGCACAGCTGAGCCCCGTGCTCAGTCCAGACTGAGACTTGGAAGGGACTTAGTTGGCTGATCAGGGATGGAGCATCTCGCCACTTTACTAGAAAGATTTAGTGATGAGTCCACGCTCACGGGGAGCGTTGGGCACAAGTGGACATATCAGCTTTGACCTAGAAAGCCTTTGGTTCCACACCAGCTCACACTCCCTCTTTCTCCCTTTCTCTCCATTACTCTCTGCACCTAGTACTGAAGCAACTGAAACCATTTAAAATACGGAAATTAATAATATCTGTTTTAGTAAGAGCTGTCGTTTGAATTGTCTTTTCATGTCTATATGTAAATGTCCAGGGAAGCCCAACCTACTCAAACAGTCCAAGCTTTAGAATTTAATTGCAACAACCCAAAGTACAGATAAAGACAAAGTCTAGGCAAACAGTGTTTAAAATACAAGACAATCAATGTTCAGTATAAAGGTAAGAACATCGACACTGGATCTCATCGAAGGTTTATCTGGGCCCCTTTCTTTGACAGCGCTTTAGATGTTGCCCAGGGATGAGTACAACAGCATAAGCACACCGTGGTATTTCCTTGCACATTGGAACATTTCCAGTTAGCTGCACCGAGGGCCTCTCTGAGAAGTGATATGTATTGTTTAACAGCTCTTCATGGATTTTTCTTCTCTGAATTTCTCCAATAACCTTCTGAGCTCTTGTGAACTCCTGGCATTCATTGGCCTTTGCCAACAGGCTCCACAGTGAGCCACTGAACCAAGAGACCCCCAACTTTCCGACAATGTAAACTGTGTTTTCTTCGAGTATGAAGAGGTCTCCAAAACATCAGATCTAATAACTGGCTTCTTAATGAATAAGCAAGGTATTTTGTTTCATTTTAGGGATATTTCAGATTGAATTATTTGTAATTACCATGTCCCTCTGTGGCTGATGCTGTTATATTAATTTAAGTTAGAAATACCCAGCATTTCAAATTAGAAAGATAAAATGTCTAACATTTCAATAAGAACTTTCTGCATGGTATGCGTCACCTAGCAAATTCATGATGTTGTGGTATAAATCCTTTCTAAATGCCTGATTTGGATGTCTCGTGCGTCTCACCCACTGCTTTGCCACTCAGAAAGAACACGGCCAACTCAAGTTGCATTTTTATGTATCGTCATGCACAGCTCGTGCTCTCTTCTCGCTGCCCTCGGCTGTCCCAGTAAACCCAAATGAATCCTGACCCTTTCCAAACTCCAGGTCGATTGTTTCTAGAATCAGTCAAAACAAGTTTTATTTATTTCCACCCCACCGAAACAGAGGCAGTTAAAACAACATATCTGTGGCTAATAAAACTACCATCTTAGGAGCCACAGATACTAAAACATTTAAAGGTTAGGACACTCACAGAATATGAAATGAAAGATTTTCAAACTAAGCAAGCAATGTGTGCACATCACCAGAAATTGTAAAGAACAAAACCACAACAAGGGCACTTGCCCCGTGCATTCTCTGATAATAAGCGTGTACCATCAGAGGATGCTTGGTACCCAAAACTGGCAACGTGCTATGAATTATGCAAACAACTAATAAAAAACTAGCATATTTTCAGCTCTAAAATCCGAACGTACTGAGTGAACCAGAAGCTGCACTAGAAGCTGGATTAAATCTACAGCAATTTGCTTTTGAGCTGTCTTTAATAAGTTCACAAAGAATGACATCTAACCTGAATGTTTTGTTGAGTAATACGCCGGCTTTGCCTTACCTCCCAACTAATAATACATTTCGGCAGAATATATTTATTTATTCCATTGTTTGTTTTTAGCCACTGATAACTGAAAGAGGCTACAGAACGGTTGCACAGAATTACATCATTCATTTCTTGTAGATGATATCCCTTCCCCCTCCTGTGTCACTTGATTCTTGACTGAGCTAAAGCACTGAAAAATTAGACTTCATTTCAGTATGCTAATAGCAATCTATCCAAAACAATGTAATCAAGGCCTCATGTGCTCCTATAATTTCATTCTTGACATAAGTCTGACAGCTATTTATTGTTGGAGGGAACTGTGGGGAGGGGAAGAGAAAAATTCCTGTAATTTCCCCTCCCCCAACAAACACAACAGCTTTGCAGTTTAAAGCAGTATCTTTGTGAAACGCACAAAATGGTAATAATCATGGGGTTTACATATGTCTTGTCTTAAGCAATCAAGGCAGAGAGTTAACGGAGAGGCACATTCAGATGTGCCAATTCCCAAACTGGCCACCTCTGATGAGCCAGCTGTGAGCTTCAATTGTCACATTATAATTTAGGCAAGGAGGGGAGGGGGGAGAGAAAGGCATCCAGCTCCACACTGGATGAACATAATTATTCACAGCAGGATGCTGCAGAATTAATTTAGCCAATCAGAATTATAGTGGGGGTTGGGTATCGGCGGCAGCTAACGTGAAAAAGGAGAAAGAAGGGAGAAAGAAAAGCAGGAAAAGGATCAAAAAAAAAAAAAAAGATGCGACTAGCACCTTGCTAATATTTTGATTCTGCATCCCTCAGTGTACTTGGAATACAATGAAGTGAAAACAAAACTGTTACATGGATGTTCCTGGCTCAACGGGGCTGACTTGAAATTAGAGAAGCTGTGAATTTGGTTCATCAGGGAAAAAGCCAACATCTGAGGGGTTTGGGGAAATATAGCATAAAACGCTACCTGGCTGTATCATACGGAGCAATCTGCTATCAGAGAAACGTAAATCTGGGACCAATGCTAGCAGTTCTGCATCGTTCTGGTTTAGCACTTCAGAAATTCTGCCAAAACTCCACTTAAATAATAGAGGAGACATGAAAATAATCCCCCAGCCCAGGCTGTACCCAAACGATGTGATCCACATAATTTCAGCTCACCATCTATCACACGTTTTGTGTCGACAACTTTTCACGGTGCAAGTTAAAGGAGGAGCTCTGCCATCAGGGGTCAGTCGTTTCGGACTCAGACAAGCATTTTGTTTAATGACTCCATTAAACTGATCACCAGCGAACACGAAACAATATCGATCATCGCTATGCTTCAGCATAAAACACCCACTTAGAGGATGGGAAGTTCACCATTCTCATATGTTTTTCAAGTTTTCTGTGGATTTTGAGGGCAGCATTTCATCAGTTAACAATTTACCAGCAGCTTTTTTTCAGAACTTCAAAGATTTTTTTGGTAGCAAGGAAACTAGTAAGATATATAAAAGAAATCGAGCAGAAATGCGTATTTTCATTACTTTAAGCCGTAACTGTCCAGACAACCACTTCAGCCCAGCTCTTCAGGTCACTGAGAGAGTGAATTTGGAGAGAAAGGATTCTTCTTCCCGTTTCTATTGACCTTACAGAGAACAGAGCAGGAGCAGGACCAGAGAAGTCACGCTCTTTGACCCCAGCATCCTCCTTTAGCTGAAGCAAAGGATAATACATTCTCCACCGCCTCAGCTCTTTTGTCCCTACTCCTGCCAACTCCCGCTTTGCAGGGACAGTTGTAAAACTAAAGACAAGACTGAAAAGATACAGAATATTTACAGTGCTGAGCTATCCAAATTTCGAGTATTGAATCCTCCCTCCATAACACAAATATCTCTCGCCTTTCACAACGTAGGGAAAAAATTTCTTGAGTTTAGATGACCTTAGGCTTTAATTCTACCTTAAGAGATGCTTAAAGAAGCCATACATAGAAAACATATCTCCAGAGTACTCGATTCATTTCCACTTACATGAAAAAATAAAATTATTATACTGCAAGGCAGAAACTTGCTTTTTTTTTTTTTTCCTTTTCCTGGAATTGTACAAGCATGACAAATGTAACTGAAGCAGAATCCTTGAGTTCCTGTAAAAGTGAACTTAAGCTTCTGCTCTCCGATTCTGGTAACGGTGAGAAAAATGACAGGAAGGTTGGTCAGGTTTTATTTCTGGCAATAATGTTTGATGTACACCACTGTCAATGAGAACCATGATTTAATCTGTAAGGATATAAGGCCTTGTGGTAAAAATGGTATAGCTACAAATCCTGATTAACAATCACTGCAACAGTAAAATTGGTTCCCATAGCAACAAGACCGAAATTATACAACAAATGGCAATGCCATATCAGATAAATCACTCCATGAAATGCCCCTTTTTGGAAACCATTTGGCTTTCTGCTACCTTCATCTTTAAGGACTTGCAAATGTTACTTTCAATCTCCTGATCCTCACTGCTCATCCTCTAAATTCCATCATCATTTGTTCTTCTAACAACCAAGGTAAAACAAATAAAATAGAAGTAATAAGGAGACAATACGGTATTTAACATCTGAAAGCTCATTCCAGATCCTGGCAGTTTAAAAAAACACACATTCCTATATATTTTATAATTTTTTCTCTTTTCATTTGTTCTGTGTTTATTTTATGGTATTTCCATAACTTCAGCTTCCAAAAGCAAATATTAATTTTAGATATTTTGCATTTGTAGAACATATGACTGCAGTCGCCCTCTTTGTATGCATTGCTTATGGAGACAAACACTGTAACCAAGGAAGATGTGCACTATAAAAGAAGAAAATCGCACATAGACATGGAATTAGAAATTAGATATTAACCACTAACAAAATCTCTTTCGAACTGCATTAAGAATGACCCTTAACTTAAAAAATGTGTGATTTCACCTACGTAGCCAATGCACAGTCTGACTTTGTGAAGCTGTTATTACAGAACTGCTTAAAGAAGTTGCACATTACCCTCTGCTTTAGGGAATCTTCTACCTGCTATGACTGCATATATACAGGGCTACCAAAATACCGGTGGACAGGCAGATAGGTTCACAGGTAGGGAGAGAGACAGACAGAGCCCTATATAGAGTACCAAAATGGTTAGGGGTCTGGGACACAGGACACATGAGGGGATGCTGAAAGAACTGGGTTTGCATGACGTTAAGAGGAGAAGGCTGAGTCTATCTTGCTGTCCACCTACCTGGAGGGTGTAGGGAAGATGAAACCAGACTCTTCTTGTGGGTGTAAACTAAAACGACAAGAGGCAACAGACAGAAGCTGAACCATGGGAGATTCCAACTCAAAATAAGAAAGAATAATAAATTTATCATAGATCTGGTCAAATGCTGGGGCAGGGCTCAGAAAGCCATCGGGACCTGCATAGTCCTTGAACAGTCAAAGCCCTGAGTCACCGGCTCTAACTGCAGGATGCTGAACTGAAGACCTCGGGAGGTCCCTTCCATCCAGCATGGTCCTAGGGCTCTGTCGCCACTAGGTCAGGGACAGCACTTATCCCTTGAATTTTAATCACAGTATCACAGAATGGTTTGGGTTGGAAGGGACCTTAAAGATCATCTGGTTCCAACCCCCCTGCCATGGACTCAAACATGGGTTATCAAGCATTGGAACAGGCTGCCCAGGGAAGTGGTGGAATCGTCATCCCTGGAGGTATTTATAAGCCAGGTAGACGTGGTGCTGAGGGACATGGTCTAATGATGGTTTTTGTCAGAGTTAGGCTGATGGTTGGACTAGATCATCTGAAAGGTCCTTTCCAACCTAGGCAATTCTATGATTCTATGATTCTATAAACACCCAGAGTAATTCTTTGAAAAGAGGTGGGAGAAATCAGTCCCTCCATAAAACACTGAAAAGCCTCTTGAGCTTCTTACACTCAGAAAACAAAGCACCACTATTATAGTAGAGCTGAGAAAGGGGTCTCTTTTTTAACTGGGAGGCCAGCCAAGACTAGATGTGGCAGCACCAAGCCAAAGGAGAAACACCATCTTTCATACAACAAACCAAGAGCCGCATGAGGAGGACTCCGGAAACCTAATTTAACCTCAGTGACAATGGAGAAAGGGAGACATGAAAGGGTTGCCAGAATCAACTGGTTTTCTCTGGACTTGTCTACCTGTCTAGCTACATAAACACTACCCGTTTGCTTGATCTGTCACAAGTCTCTGAACCACAAACCGACAGTGATGACATGACGGGAGCTCTTGGAGATGGGGAGTTTACATTAGCGCAGCTCAAATAACTGAAGAGTTAAATGACCATGTCTCAGCTCCTCAGAGAGATAAAGAGCTGCCCCAGTCTCCCCCAGTCTGCACCAGAAGCAGTTCTGGGCTTGGTTTAAATCCAAGAAGCTTTAAAACGTATGAACAGATGTCAAGCAGACCCATGCAGGTATGACATGAATCTAAGAATTCTGCAGAAAAGAATGCTGGTGAAGAGCGAAAATAGCAGTTTTACAGAACTTTAACTATGAGCTGGCACCAAATAAATAAGCCTAAATGACAGCCAAACAACTTTCAGCCTCTTAAGATAGGAAGACTTAAAAATTTACTTTGTCCAACTATTATTATAGCTGAATAGGTATGAATAAAAACAAGACAAAAGCTTTGGAAGGAGATATATATTGTATCCTGATCTGAAAACCAGCACCATTTGATGCTCGAGTCAGCTCTCAAGTGCAGGGCAGCCAAGGGATCAGGGCCAGCCAGCATGGGTTTAGGAAAGGGAGGTCCTGCTTAACCAACCTGATCTCTTTCTATGACCACGTGACCCACCTTCTGGATGCGGGGAAGGCTGTGGACATTGTCTATCTGGACTTTGGTAAGGCCTTTGACACCGTCCCCCACAGCATTCTCCTGGAGAAGCTGGCGAATCATGGCATAGACAAGTGTACTCTTCGCTGGGTTGAAAACTGGCTGGATGGTCGTGCCCAGAGAGTTGTGATTAAGGGGGTGAAATCCTCTTGGCGGCCGGTCACCAGTGGTGTCCCTCAGGGCTCAGTTTTGGGGCCAGTTTTGTTTAGTATCTTTATCAATGATCTGGATGAGGGGATTGAGTGCACCCTCAGTAAGTTTGCAGATGACACCAAACTAGGTGGGAGTGTTGATCTGCTTGAGGGTAGGAAGGCTCTACAGAGGGACCCGGACAGGCTGAATCGATGGGCCAAGGCCAACTGTATGAGGTTTAATAAGGCCAAGTGCCGGGTCCTGCATTTCGGTCACAACAACCCCAAGCAGCGCTACAGGCTTGGGGCTGAGTGGCTGGAAAGCTGCCCGGCAGAAAAGGACCCGGGGGTGCTGGTGGACGGCCAGCTTCACACGAGCCAGCAGTGTGCCCAGGTGGCCAAGAAGGCCAACCGCATTCTGGCTTGTATCGGGAACAGCGTGGCCAGCAGGAGCAGGGAAGTGATGGTGCCTCTGTACTCGGCACTGGTGAGGCCTCACCTCGAGTGCTGTGTTCAGGTCTGGGCCCCTCTGTACAAGAGGGACATTGAGGTGCTGGAGCGTGTCCAGAGGAGAGCTACCAGGCTGGTGAGGGGTCTGGAGACCAGGGCATATGAGGAGAGGCTGAGGGAGCTGGGCATCTTTAGCCTGGAGAAGAGGAGGCTGAGGGGAGACCTCATTGCCCTCTACAACTCCCTGAAAGGAGGGTGGAGAGAGGTGGGGGTTGGCCTCTTCTCCCAGGGGAATAACGACAGGACCAGAGGAAATGGTCTGAAGCTGCGGCAGGGGAGGTTTAGGTTAGATATCAGGAGGAATTACTTTACTGAAAGAGTGGTCAGGCACTGGAACAGCCTGCCCAGGGAGGGGGTTGAGTCACCATCCCTAGAGGTGTTTAAGAAACGTCTAGATGTGGCACTTCAGGGCATGCTCTAGTGGCAGAGACTGTAGGTTGTTTGGTTGGACTCGATGATCTTAAGGGTCCTTTCCAACCATGAAGATTCTGTGATTCTGTGATTGATCAAGTTATGTGGGACCAAGAGCCTTAAGAGTAAGAGTACATAGAATACATTAAGACTACACAGAATATGAGACTTAGCTCTCAGCAATTAAATTTACTAGCATGAGCATAGCCTGCATGCACTAGTTTTTTTATCTCTTTCCATTCCCACACTTCTGTTTGTCGTTGTATATCTGATTTGGGACAGCATTTCTCCTTGTATAGATAGATACGCAGCATACAGCACACTGGGTTATTACACCAATACCGATGTATCATTTCTAAAATCATATTTTCAGAGTTGATGCTTATTTTTCACATAAATAACTAACTCATGCAGGACTGTGAAGTGGTACAAATGTTTTACACAGCTAAGCAGAATAAGTAAATAAGAGTATTTACAAAGTTCTGCCTCTTCACAGTTTTAATGCCATTTTCTCTGCTCAAACTGACTATAGTATTTCCTTTAAGAACATTTTTTCCTCTAGTATGGAATTGTACAGTGTCTGCAGACGATACGGAAAGGCAAATGAGAGGATGTTCGTTATTGCCTTCAGCTGTGAAAAAAAACCCTGCAAATAGCATTTTAATGCTTTACTCCGACATAAATCTAATTAAAGTTACTCAGAAGATAGTACTAAAACATTGAGAAGTGAAAATAAAAATTGCAGAAAGCAATGAAGTGATAGCAATGTATATCCCAAAAATTTTTTACTGAATCATTACCTTGAATATACTTCCAAGTTATTTATTTAGTTTTATAACAATAGCATCAGTGCTTAGTCATTTGCTCCTCTTGTCTGGGACAGAACTTAAAATAAGTGTGCTAAAAGATCCCCTCATCGTGACTTTACAAGTGCTCTTTTTGTAAAATTCATAAAATCAGTGAATCGTGCATTCATCCATTTACCTATTGCAATTAACTCAATTTCAGTCCTCAAACTCATTTGGTTTTTTCTAAAACTCCGACTGGTTTAACATGTCAATCACCATATTAAAAGGAATCTAAGATATACTGGCCCAATCCTGTTCCCATTGGAATGAAAATGAAAATATGCCTTGACTTTGTTGAAGTGAGATTCAATTTTAAAACACTTTCCAGAAAAATAAACATTTATATGCACAACACAGCATCGGAGAAGAAACATTAAATACTATGAAAGGAGATGATTTCTTTTTCTAAAAGGAAGTTTTACAAAACAACATATAAATAATTTTCTAAATATAGCAGAGCGAATATTTACCACCTATACAGAACAATAACTTTTTTCCCATCTTTAGAATGTAATCGTACTGCTCTCAGTAATTACCTAGGCAAAGTAAACAGAACTTGCCAATGAAACAGAAAATTAATACACATCACATTTCTCCATGAAATATGGTGTTTCTCCATCATTACACTGGGTCAAATTTAGAGGATGATGTGCTCAGTAACCCAAAGATGTATCATAAAAGCACTTGCAATAGAAAAAAAAAATATATATGTATATTTAAGAAACTGAACTGCAAATATCAGTTTATTTTTAGCAGAAGGAACAAGTTAATCTTCATTCTACAAACGTTAAATCTTGTTATATGACACTGTATCTTGCTGGTACACTTCACCTCAGCTTTAAGGCTGCAAGCTGTCAAAAAGTCACAACTGATAAAACGAAGAGTCAAATCAGATCCTTGGTCCTGGAATTTACACTCAGAATTTTTTTTAAACCATGACTTGTACCAAAGACAGGATTATTTATTATGTCATATCAAAGAGACGTAGACCTTTTTACAAGCTAAAACCACCGAAGTCAACGGAGGCACACTGGGCTTGCCGTCTTTGAAACATTCTGCTTATCTGAAAACGTCCCTTTTTATTACAGCACTTCTCTAAGCTCACATGCTCTCACATCTCAGTATCTGCAGCGTCACTTATGGTGGTGTAACACTCACAGTTCTTATTATAGAAGAAACCTAGTACTTTCTCTGTTGTTTCAAAATATTGTGGGTTTCCCCTTTCAATTGTGGGGGGGAGGCTGTCGTTTTTATTGATTCTCTTTAACTGGGGGGGAGGGGTATTTTTTAACCTATGGGAACAGACTTTTTAGTAGGGATGGGACAAGGAGTAATGGTTTTAAACTAAAACAGGGGAGCTTAGATTACATGTAAGGAAGAAATTCTTTGGTGTGAGGGGGGTGAGCCCCTGGCCCAGGTTGCCCCATCCCTGGAGGGGTTCAAGGCCAGGTTGGCTGGGGCTTGGAGCAACCTGGGCTGGTGGGAGGTGTCCCTGCCCAGGGCAGGGGGTGGAACTAAGTCATCTTTAAGGTCCCTTCCAACCCAAACCATTCTGTGATTCTATGATTCTTTGAACTATGTTGCAAAACACTTACTTTTGCTCTTGTTATTAACTGCTTTGCTGATCCAATCTTTCGTCCTTCCCTCCTGTAGGAATCCTAACCCCCGTGTAGCCTTTACAGCCACACGACTCCAGCTTTAGGGAACACGTCATCCACCGAAACACAAATGTCAGAAAAGGTTCACACGCAACCCAGCCACTACAGCCATATGGCAGAAATTTTATATACAAAAAAGAAGATATTTTTAATATTTATATCATTTCCCAGGGCTAGCATAACTGCAGTAGGAAAAGACAGTTTACTTTGCATAGGCGGTGCGACCCTTATGTGCTACTTATAACAATGCTATTGTCATGTTGATACTTGGTACACCAGGAGCAATGAGAAGAAACCTTAGGCAGGGTTTCTGCACATCCACAATAAATTCTCATCTTGCCTAGAGAGTCTTTGGATGGCTCTTTTGTTACTGCAGAAAGAATCTGACAGTGTTGATAACGACACAACCCTGTATCTTGCAGTGCCTTTGAAAGCTCAAAAAGAACCTGTCAGTTCAAAAAGTAACAGAGAAAATCTTCTTCTGACTTTAAATCAAGGAAAGAAATCAGTGCATCCACAAAAATAGAGGAAAATGCCTCGAAAAGCCTTTGAAGCAACAAAGAACTAGCAATAACAACAAAAACGAAACAAAATTCTTGCTGCTTTTTAGGTGACATACACAAAATCCAGCAGTGCAGAAGTCAAAATGTTAAAATTTGTGCTAGTGCCACAGAGAACCCAGAGGGAGCTTACATTAGCACAACAAAAGTTCGCATACATAAGCTTTGATGAAATGAATATGCGCTCTTCTGCACAGAATATGAAGTTACAAAAGGTGTCAAAACTGCTGTGAAGACTATTCTGATGATGCCTTTAATGGAAGAGAGAAAAAAATTATTTGCTAACATTTTTTAGCCTCTCCATGTTAGAGAAAAATGCATGATAGAAAGAACAATAGTGGATCTTCCCCATCGACAGAACAAGATCTTCTGCCGGTCTTTAAACTAGGTACCAGTCACCAATGAGATAGTCCCAAAATCATCACGGAGATACCAAAAACCCCACTAAAAAGAATAATTAGGAATAATTTAGATATACCAGTGCTATTTTCAACACTCTCATAGCAATAATCTTTACCTAAAACACCTCTGCCTTACTTCCCATGCCAAACGTCCAGGTACTGCTCAAGATTTTAATAGCGTAATTAAAACACAGCTAACTCATTTCAACAACTACCGATAGAAAAGGATCGTAAATTCAGGATAGCAGGGAACGAATTCTGTGAATGCAGAGCTGTGCTGAACTCTTCGCTTAATTGAAAGCGTTTAAAAGGTTTCAAGGTCAGTATGCGCCATACGGTAGTATTTTAACACAGAATATTTTCGGCATATTGTCATTTTTGCCACTGCTCATATTAAGAACATGGAGTGCAATGTTCACAGCGCTGTGAGATTCAGACATGCCTGCCATTCAAATTAATAAAAGATATGAATAAAAACTCTATCGGCTGCTCTGAGCCATTGACTGCGTTTCAACAACCTCTTTTTTATTGCATTACTCTGTTCAAATCATTCATTCAAGTCCTGTTAAAATGGCAAAATCAGGTGCTCAAGAGTTTGGAAATGCCTGAATTATGTCTGTCCACATCCATTACAGCAATCCTGCTCTGTGTGTGCATCATGATACAGATGCAATTATGTCATTAGATTTTTTTTTTCTGGTAGGACCTCTGTTTTATGAATAGAATTTTATTCAGTACTTCATTTTATCCTGGTATGCTCCTGTATCTATATAAACTCGTCGCAATGACCGCTGACAGCACACAAGTGGTCGTTCAGCCAAAGCTGCAGGCCCCCAGCTCACCTCCCAAACCTCCTGGTCCCACAGCTCACAACACTCAGCTTCCCCCGCGCGGTGCAAACTAAACTTTGCACCCCTTAATGGTCACCAATGCAGAAAAGTATTCCAGCAGCTTTATCAAATGTAATATATTTGTTATTAATAATGCATTGTATTTATTATTCAAGCCGTTTTATTAAAATTCTTTTTCCCACAGACTATCAAAAAGATCCGAGTAACTTACCAAAACTTTCCCAAGCACAGGATGTAAAGCCGGGCTCCACAAATTACTAATTGGATCATGTGGCAGACAGACAACATCTGAATTGCAAGCAACATTACATCTCACTTTACCAGCTTCTTGAAAAACACATGCCAGCACCCAGCAGCCCTGGGACTGAGCTCAAAGGAGAATGTGGAAACACCTGTGCCCCTCTCCCTACACAAGCCTGGAAGTCTTGGCAATTGCCACTTAAAGAAATAAAACTGGGTGGTTTTTTTTATTTGCTGTGTACACAGTGATTAATTAAGTGCCATTATGAGGGGGAACAGTTTTAACCTGAAAGGGAGGAGATTTAGATGAGGTATTAGGAAGAAATTCTTTACTCTGAGGGTGGTGAGCCCCTGGCCCAGGTTGCCCAGAGAAGCTGTGGCTGCCCCATCCCTGGAGGGGTTCAAGGCCAGGTTGGCCGGGGCTTGGAGCAACCTGGGCTGGTGGGAGGTGTCCCTGCCCAGGGCAGGGGGTGGCACTGGCTGATCTTTAAGGTCTCTTCCAACACAAACCATTCTATTGATTCCGTGAATAACTAGAAATTCAGGATTCTGCAAAATGCAAGGTTTAGGGCAGGACAGAAGTTCAGAGTATTTACTGGTATGGTTTGATCAACCCACAACAATTTACTGTTTTTTAGACAATTATTCTATCACCTGATGACCTCTACCCACCTGGGAAGGGGAATCAGGAAAAAACAAGGAAACACGAGGGTTGAAATATAAACAGATTTAATAGAATAAGACTAGATAATTAATAACACTAAAGAACCCGTATTGATACCAATGCCAATATAAAATATACAAGGACTACACTCAGCCCATTCTATCATAGGAAGCTGCACTCCCAGCAGGGGACAGCAAATGTGGGACACCGTGAGCGCTGCGGCTTCGGGAGGAAGGGAAAGGCTCAGGGCTCCGGCACCGGGACAAGGAATTCTCAGGATGGCAGCCACCATGGAAGAGAATTAACTCCTCAAAAAACTTTCTAATTTATATTGAATGGGACATTCATGGTATGAAATAACGCTGTTGGCCAGCGTGGGTCAAGTGCCCAGGTCTCGCTCGTCCTCACCCCTGCACCTGGCGAGCTCAAAAACACTGAAACCTTGAAACCCACACACCAGAGCTGGCTAAAAGTCAAAATTTTCACAAATTCAGACACCAGAGTCTTCTAAAAGTGCAGTTTTCCCAAGCATTATAAGAGAAATTAGTCCTGTGTTGCTGAGAGAACTCGAGTTGTTCAGCCTGGAGAAGAGGAGGCTGAGGGGAGACCTTCTCGCTCTCTACGGCTCCGTGAAAGGAGGGGGTAGCCAGGCGGGGTCGGGCTCTTCTCCCAAGAAACAGGCCATGGCACAAGAGGAAATGGCCTCAAGTTGCACCAGGGGAGGTTTAGGATGGATATTAGAAAAAATTTCTTCACGGAAAGGGTTTTTAAGCATTGGAAGAGGCTGCCCAGGGAAGGGGTGGAGTCGCCATCCCTGGAGGTATTTAAAAGACAGGTAGACGTGGTGCTTAGAGATATGGTTTGGTGATGGTTTTTGTCAGAGTTGGGTTGATGGTTGGACTCAATGATCTGAAAGGTCCATTCCAACCCAGGCAATTCTATGAGTCTATGATTCAACCAGGACACTTCCTCAGCACAGTTACTGCATATAATATACATACTCTGCATCTGAGAGAGGGAGCACATGTTTCAAGATGTCAGGAGGAGAAGAGAAGACAAGGTGACTCAAAACTGCCAGTGTCACAGAATCACAGAATCACAGAAACTTCAGAGTTGGAAGGGACCTCTAGAGATCACCTAGTCCCGCTCCCCTGCTAGAGCAGGATTGCCCAGAGCACATCCCTCAGGGCTGCATCCAGGCGAGTCTTGAAAATCTCCAGAGAAGGGGACTCCACACCCTCCCTGGGCAGCCTGTTCCAGTGCTCTGTCACCCTCACTGTAAAGAAGTTTTTCCGTGTATTTGAACGGAACTTCCTATGTTCCAACTTGTGCCCATTGCCCCTTGTCCTGTCACTGGGAACCAATGAAAAGAGTCTGGCTCCGTCCTCCTTCAACGCACCCTTTAGATACTTGTATGCCACAATAAGGTCTCCCCTCAGCCTTCTCTTCTCCAGGCTAAAGAGTCCCAGCTCTCTCAGCCTTTGCTCATCAGGGAGATGCTCCAG
Source organism: Larus michahellis (assembly GCF_964199755.1). Classification (NCBI taxonomy): domain Eukaryota; kingdom Metazoa; phylum Chordata; class Aves; order Charadriiformes; family Laridae; genus Larus; species Larus michahellis. The sequence continues at coordinate 129,271,466 of NC_133898.1, forward strand.
TCCCTCAATCATCTTAGTTGCCCTACGCTGGACCCGCTCCAGTAATTCCCTGTCCCTCTTGAACTGGGGAGCCCAAAACTGGGTGCGGTATTCCAGTTGTGGCCTCACCAGTGCAGAGACTGCAGTCTCCTTGGGATCGATATTTGTACGATGGTATTTAGGCAGCTTCCAATCCCAGACTCAGGAAAGTAATATTTTGAGGCATGTGCTATGACACTCTCCAACCATCCCATCACTTCTTTAAAGTTGTCTACCAGACTGGAGGCAATTAATGAGAATTGTCATCGTGTCCTCAGAAAATTATAGGTATTCCTACTCAAAATATTATGAATAAGATGCAAAAAAAATTCATAAAAGGCAACATCATGGGCTCAAGTCTAATTTTAAATGTGCAATCATATTTTAAAACCACCCACTTTACAGCAAATGCATAAATATACAAAGTAATCAGTTTTATCAGGTAGGTGGCAACATACCAGTTTGCATCTTAGGGATGGTTTTCAAATTAACTTGTCATTTTTTTAAATTACAAACACTAGTTTATGCCATAATTTAGTATACCATGAATAGTGTATCTAAATAAACGTTCACTTCCTGTCTAAATATGAAAATAATGCTTTTCCTATCACATAAAACTAATTATTGTAGTTTTGCATGGCAATTTTTTTCAAAATCGCATTATGAATTATTCATGATGTTGAGTTTAATAGAGTTATTTTAATGATAATATCTCATCGGGAAAGTTTTTTGTGAGAAGAATTAAACACACCTTTCAACAAAAGAAACACAGACTACCAAGTTAAAATCATTCTTTCGGTATACTTTTAAAGAGATTAAAGTTAGAAGTGAATACAAGCTCGGTCTCTTCAAAACCCAACAGTCATTTGGATTCAGGGCGACCCTTCCAGCCACACTAAAATTAACACGTAAGAGCTGTGCTAAACTAAAGCAAATGCAGACAGTATTTAAGCAGAAAATAATTCCTTGGAAGTACAATGTCGTACTGGTTAGGTATCAACGATTTTTACTTCCACCTTCACAGACTTTTTTACAATTTTTTTTTTTCTTTCGCAGTGTACGAGAATTAGGGGGAAATGTGCATTTTGGAGATGGATGGTGAAGGAGTGGGGAAAGAGAGGAAAATGCCTCTATGTGACAGTTCATTGTCACAGTTGTAGGTAGTAAAATCTTAATGTGGAAAGCATAGTTTGGTTTCACACACGTTGGAATGAAGCAAACCCTCACCCCTGAGCAAACCGTGACTTGTCCACACTACGATTGTGTCATGTATGGACTCACGTGGTTAATCAGGATATTTTGTGGAGAAACGAATCCAGCAAAGTCTGGCTTCCTATAGATTTATAAACTTTGCTCCCTCCGCTTTCTCACTGATCACAGCTCCTCTCCAAATGTCATCTGACCCTCTTTTTTATGCTGAAGAAGCATATTAAGATTAGTTTGAGGCCCTGCTTCTGCTGATTAGACAGCCACAAGGACATATTGATTGGCTTGCAACCACACCTAAAGCAGGATTTCCCCACCTCTCCATCAGCGTGAGCACTCACTGATCTCTCTCTCAGTTCATAATCATAGAATGGCTTGGGTTGGAAGCGACCTTAAAGATCATGTAGTTCCAAGTCCCCTGCCCTGGGCAGGGACACCTCCCACCAGCCCAGGTTGCTCCAAGCTCCATCCAACCTGGCCTTGAACCCCTCCAGGGATGGGGCAGCCACAGCTTCTCTGGGCAACCTGGGCCAGGGGCTCACCACCCTCACACCAAAGAATTTCTTCCCAATATCTCATCTAAATCTCCCCTCTTTCAGTTTAAAACCGTCACCCCTCATCCTATCACTACACTCCCTGCTCCAGAGTCCCTCCCCAGCTTTCCTGGAGCCCCTTGAGGGACTGGCAGGGGCTGGAAGGTCTCTGCAGAGCCTTCTCTTCTCCAGGCTGAACCCCCCCAGCTCTCTCAGCCTGTCCTCCCAGCAGAGGGGCTCCAGCCCTCCCAGCATCTCTGTGGCCCTCCGCTGGACCCGTTCCAACAGGTCCATGTCCTTCTTGTGCTGAGGACTCCAAAGCTGGACGCAGTACTCCAGGTGGGGTCTCACCAGAGCGCAGCAGAGGGGCAGAATCACCTCCCTCGCCCTGCTGGCCACACTTCTTTTGATGTAGCGCAGGATGTGGTTGGCTTTCTGGGCTGACAGTGCACGGTGCCGGCTCCTGTTGAGCTTCTCATCCACCAACACCCCCAAGTCCTTCTCCTCAGGGCTGTTATGCCATCCTTCCTTCAAATATGCTTGAAGCTGGCCAGCTGATTCAGAAGTTACTGGGAACATCAAGGAACAGACGTGTGGCACAGTCACTGAGGCTTTGTTCCATTATATTACAGAGCTACAGGCTGGAAGTCTCTTTTTCCCCATTGACAGAAGGAAATGAAGAAAAAATAAGAGAAACATACGTTCAAAATGCTCTGGATATTTATTGTCTTCTCCAAAGTCTTCTCAGTCTTCAGCCAGCAAAGGAACTGGAGGATAAATTAACAGTTTTGAGGACATCTTAGCAAAATGATTCCTCCATTCGGCTCCAGTGACCAGTGAGAGAACGTTATTTCCCCACTAAAAGGAAAAGAGGGTCGGATGGTCACACATATTCTCTACTCCTCCGCAGCAGTGATTTAAGCAAGCTTTCTGTAAGCAAACTGTCTAGTGTTTTTTTCTTGTAATAAAAAGCTTTTTTCCTCTATTTTTCCTGCAGTTGAACATATATAAAAGATCAAGATACGAGGATAGTGGATTGTATATTATCTTCTGTGTCATTGCAACAGATCTGTCTATCAAAGTTCTTCTTCACCTCTCTCTTGTCACAGTTCATTATAAGGACCTGTTCTATTATGACTAAACGATAGAGTAATATTAATCCTTACCAAATGTACAAAAGAAGATACGACAGCATGAATTTAATAAAAAAGCTTTCATTCACCAAGGCATTTTTCTGAGAATATAAAATGGAATAGAACATCTCAGACTCTGTATGAATGGAAGCATATTTTCCTGAATGAGTTAAAGTTTTATCTTCAGCCCACAGTTGTACAATTCATAAAGGCTAGATAGTCAAATCATTTTCAAGAAAAGTCAGATATTGAGATAAACACAATTCACATTGGAAACTATTTAATATTGTAAGTTATAGTTTAATTGTTATTCTATTAGGAGGGACCATCTGGGTCACTGAGTCCAACCCCAAGCTCTCAGAGATACACCGGTCGTTTCATTTATACAACATTTAAGCGATTTGCCCTATGACAACCCTTGGAAGGCCAGTCAGTCCAGAACTTGGTGTTTCTAATTTTTAGAAACGCTCTTCTAATTTTCAGGTAATCTTATTCTTAGTCACATTATGCCATGAACTGTGCCTTCTGTATTCTGTATACAGTCCCAGAACCGTATTCTTGGATCAGCACAGCTCTTTAGTGTAGGCAGTTCTTTCCCCACGTTCAGCGTATTGAGAGTTGATGCAAGATTTAAGCAAGAAGCATCTGAAGAAATGGCAAGGGTCAAATTTACTTTTCGTGCATTGCCAAAGATCTTCTGTTATTCAAAATACACCCAATAAATCACTAAAGTGAACAGAATATCATTCACCCCACAGTAGAGTGTTACTGGGAGGTCTCTCTAACCTGCCAATATAATATAGCTGATTTGCTTCTGGGTTTGTTCTACTTGTCAAAACTTCATCTTTATTATCTCATTCCTGGACTTTCTCTCAGAGAAAGCAACAAGCAGGATGTGTTGGAGACAATTCCATCCAAAGTTTCATGCCTATGGCTGCAATAAAAGGTGCATCCACATTAAGTGTTTTAGCTCAGAGAAGCAGCATGCTTTTCAGGCAAACCTTGTGATAATCTCCACTTAATTGCTCTGTTTCACATGAGGAATGGTCTTGGAGTGCATGAAACTGGACAAAACTAAACTGGAAGATTCACTCCAGAAATGTACCTAATACACTCCAGCTGCAAATGGGCATTCAGCCCATGGGGCCAGACTAAAGCTTGTCCGATGTAAAGCACCCTGAAATGTCTGCAGCATAGACATCAGGTCCTCAACACCATCTAACAATCTGTTTCTGTTGGTTTGCACTAATTCCTCCTGTAGACGTAGCCAAGGAGACACCATGGTTGCCACCTTCTACCCTGGAATATACTCAGCACTATCCCAGCAGACCCTGTACCCCCAAACATCCCCACTCTGCATAATTCTACAGAAACACACACCTGGGGGGTTGCAACCACTGTTCTGCCATTTGGAAACCCCCTCTACAGGAAAGCATAACAGAAAAATCAGCTAGCCAACTGTGTGCTGAAGAAGAAGTCCTAATGTGCACCACATATACCTTTAAAAATAATATTATAAGAACTGTTTTAATACAGCACGTAGAGGCTGTTAACACATTGAGGGTGATACAGGCAATCCTCTGTGCTCAAAACCTGTCATGCAAGAGGTTGCACAAGAGAACTATGCGATTAAAAATGTCTTCTGCACATACAGGTCAAGTAACGTCTCCCAAAACAGGTTTTAAGTTTGTGAAATATAAACCTAAGCTCATTTTAAAGACTCCAGATACATAAAGTATAACAGACCCCTGGGAAGTTGCTCCAGACTTCAATGATCTTTGCAGCTAGCAAACCAACCCTTGTTTTAGGGATGAATTTATCTATCACCGACTTCAGTCCTTCTATCTTACCTTTTCTCTGCAAAACAAACGCCACTCATGAGAAGGAAACTTCTCCGCATACAAGTACACACATACGAGGAGAGCTGCCTATCCATCTTCTCTGCACATACAATTATAATTTGAGTTTTTCAAGACCCTCACCAAAAGGCTTGCTTTTCAGCTTCAAAATCATTTCTGTGCCTGACCTTTATTTCTCTCTGCTATTTCCACATCCTCATCCTGGAGACATTGCCCACAGAGGTATCATTCCTGATGTAGTCCTACCAATGATGTAGACTGGTTTCAGGAACTATTTCTAATGATGGAATAGCGCCATTGCTTTTTTTCTCTATTAAGAATTACTACTGAAAGTAAGCTTTTTGGCAACTTTTTAAAAGAATGTATGGGCTGGGTGTTCAAAAATAAAGCATTTGCATGCATAACTTCCATAAAAATCAAAATGGAAGATGGATATTTATACCCCTTTGAAAATCCAGTATGCAATCTCTCTACAGTATTTACCAGTCTTAAACACGTCCAATGCTGCAGCATTTCATTAATATCCTTAGCATGCCCACTGGAAACTCCTACGTTCCCTACTTAAAATAATATACTCAAAACAGCAAAACATTTGACCACTAAATAAGTGTAGATTTCACCAAGACGGCTACTCTACCAGGTTCCATCAGGCAGCACTGCTAATGCACGTCAACCCAGACTATCATGTAATTCAACAGATTAAACTTCAGTCTTCTGCACAGGATCCTAAGAGGATTGAAATCCATTTTTATTGCACCTTTATAAAATATCTCAATCACCAGATTAAGCAGAACAACTACTGTCACCAGTTGAATCCATAAGCATGCAGCAGTCACGCAGCCAGAAGGAAAACAAACAAGGTCTGTGACTTGGTAGCACAGTGGCCAGAAGACTTTACATTTTTCCTGTTATCTCAGAGAGGAAATTTGCAGAGAAGGTACAAAAAAAACCCATAACTGAGAATTACTGTTTCATGGCAATTTTAATTTGGCTCTGTCAGGCCCTAGTTCTCCTCTAAGGCCTATGTTTTCAAGCCACTCTATGTTTGCATTGTGACCAGGAACTCAAGATACCCCAAGCTGACACACTGGAAAGGAGAACTGTGAAAATAAAAGAGGAGAGCTTACAGAAGAGCCTAATATTTAATTTAAAAAAAAAATTAAAAATTAAAACTACAGATACCAAATATACCCTTGGATCAATGGGCCAAGGCCAATGGGATGAGGTTTAATAAGGCCAAGTGCCCGGTCCTGCATTTTGGTCACAACAACCCCGGGCAACGCTACAGGCTTGGGGCAGAGTGGCTGGAAAGCTGCCCGGCAGAAAAGGACCTGGGAGTGTTAGTGGACAGCCGGCTTAACATGAGCCAGCAGTGTGCCCAGGTGGCCAAGAAGGCCAATGGCATCCTGGCTTGTATCAGGAATAGCGTGGCCAGCAGGAGCAGGGAAGTGATGGTGCCTCTGTACTCGGCACTGGTGAGGCCTCACCTCGAGTGCTGTGTTCAGTTTTGGGCCCCTCACTACAGGAAAGACATTGAAGTGCTGGAGCGTGTCCAGAGGAGAGCCACCAAGCTGGTGAGGGGTCTGGAGAACAAGTCCTATGAGGAGAGGCTGAGGGAGCTGGGCATGTTTAGCTTGGAGAAGAGGAGGCTGAGGGGAGACCTCATTGCCCTCTACAACTACCTGAAAGGAGGGTGGAGAGAGGTGGGGGTTGGCCTCTTCTCCCAAGGGAATAACGACAGGACCAGAGGAAATGGTCTGAAGCTGCGGCAGGGGAGGTTTAGGTTAGATATTAGGAAGAATTCCTTTACTGAAAGAGTGATCAGGCACTGGAACAGCCTGCCCAGGGAGGTGGTGGAGTCACCATCCCTGGAGGTATTTAAGAAACGTGTAGACATGGCTCTTCAGGGCATGCTCTAGTGCCCAAGATTATTGGTTTGTGGTGGGGTGTTGTGTGTGGGGTTGTGGGTGTGGAGTTTAGTAGGTGGGTGCTTTTTTTTTTTTGTGTGTGGTGTGTTGGGTTTTTTTTTGTGTGTGTGTGGTTTTTTTTTTGGTTTTTTTTTTATGTGGCTGGACTCGATGATCTCAGAGGTCCCTTCCAACCACTAAGATTCTGTGATTCTGTGTAATATCCCTTGTAATATCTTCTCTCACGAATTCTTTGTTTCTCTTCTTGGATAATTACTGAGTAATTAAGGTAGATCTACAACAGCATCATCCCAGGGCTTTGCTTATATCCAACAGAGCAAGGTTACAGCTTAGCCTGCTCCTCTCCGTGCTCTATAAACAGTTCTCTTAGTCAGTCATCTCTTCATGTCGTGCATGTCACATTTTCATGAAGCAGCAAAAACGATGATGGCACGTGTTTTGTGGGTTAAATTTTCTCGTGTGCTTTTAACAGCATTAAATCTGATGTAAAGCAACTTTGTAGAAAGAACCTCCTGGAGTTGCGAATTCATTAGCATGCCAAAGGAACTTGTTCCAGCAAAGACGATTACGCAAATACTCCTGTGAGAAGGGAAAAGTTCTTTGAAATGTCCCTCATGGTTCAAGACAGCGTCTTATAAAGTGTAGAACGATTTCTGAACTGCCCAGATACGCAGAAGGAATAGATTCTCACATAGCTTGTCCCAATTTTCACAGTATTACTTGCTACACTCACCCAAAAAATCTTTAGAAACTGGAATTTTTACTGGTACAGCAAAAAGCAGTGTAAAAAGTGTAAGTAAGGACCAAGCGACATTCCATGAATTAAAAAATTTGCTCTCTGAACTAGTAAGTAGGCTGTCTTTATTTTTTTAAAAAAATGCAAAAGAAGACCAAAAAGGCACTCAAACCACGCATGGCATGAAATGGTATGCAGCTGAGAGGTCAAGACAACGTTGCCAGAATCCAAGTTTATCGACAGTAACTTTTTAACTTTCTTCATATACCAAGAGCTTGCAGTAACTACAGATATCAAATGAAAAGGTTACACCTTCTTACGTGCTTCTTCTGCTTCATTTAAATATTGTTTGCTTTTAAACGCAAGTTGAACTTATAGAACCATAGAATCATAGAATCGTTAGCGTTGGAAGGGACCTTAAAGATCATCTAATTCCAACCCCCCTGCCATGGGCAGGGACACCTCCCACTAGATCAGGTTGCTCAGAGCCCCGTCCAGCCTGGCCTTAAAAACTTCCAGGGATGGGGCTTCCATCACCTCTCTGGGCAACCTGTGCCAGTGTCTCACCACCCTCATGGTGAAGAACTTCTTCCTAACGTCCAGTCTGAATCGACCCGTTTCTAGTTTTAATCCATTCCCTCTAGTCCTACCATTACCCGACATCCTAAAAAGTCCCTCCCCAGCTTTCTTGGAGGCCCCCTTAAGATACTGATAGGCCACTAGAAGGTCTCCTCAGAGCTTTCTTTTCTCCAGACTGAACAACCCCAACTCTCTCAGTCTGTCCTCATAGGAGAGGTGCTCCAGCCGTCTCATCATCCTCGTGGCCCTTCTCTGGACACGTTCCGGCACGTCCGTATCTCTCTTGTAGTAGGGGCTCCAGAACTGGATGCAGTGCTCCAGGTGGGGTCTCACGAGAGTGGAGTAGAGGGGGAGGATCACCTCCCTCAACCTGCTGGCCACGCTTCTCCTGATGCAGCCCAGGATACGATTGGCTTTCTGGGCTGCCAGCGCACACTGACGGTTCGTGTTGAGCCTCTTGTCCACCAGCACCCCCAAGTCCTTTTCTTCAGGGCTGCTCTCAAGCCAGTCACTGCCCAGCCTATATTGGTGCTTGGGATTGCCCTGACCCAGATGGAGGACCTTGCACCTGGCCTGGTTGAACTTCATGAGGTTGGCATGGGCCCACCTCTCCAGCCTGTCCAGGTCCCTCTGGATGGCATCCCTTCCCTCCAGTGTGTCAGCTGCCCCACACAGCTTGGTGTCGTCGGCAAACTTGCTGAGGGTGCACTCTATGCCACTGTCCATGCCGCTGACCAAGATGTTAAACAAGACTGGTCCCAGTACTGATCCTTGAGGGACTCCACTCGTCACTGGCCTCCACTTGGACATGGACCCATCGACAGCCACTCTTTGGGTGCGGACATCAAGCCAGTTCTTTATCCACTGAATTGTCCATCCATCAAACCCATATTTTATCGGCTTGGAGACCAGGATGTCATGTGGGACAGTGTCAAAGGCTTTGCTCAGGTCCAGGTAAATGACGTCAGTTGCTCTCCCCTTGTCTATTGATGTTGTGACCTTCTCATAGAAGGCCACCAGGTTTGTCAGGCGCAATTTTCCCTTGGTGAAGCAGTGTTGATTGTACCCAATCACCTCTTCGTTATTCTTCTGCCTCAGCAGTGCCTCCAGGAGGATCTGCTCCATAATCTTACCAGGCACGGGGGTGAGACTGACTGGCCTATAGTTCCCTGGTTCCTCCTTCTTTCCCTTTTGGAAAAACGTCATTTTAATATTAATGCTTACAAGCATCCGTGATGCAGGGACCATGTAAGAGACAGAGTGAAAACAAATGAGGTGTATTAGGCCAAACCTGAAATGCTAATAGAGTAATAAATACTAGAAATGAATCAACTGAAAAGACCCATATTGACAGTGAGCCAGAAACCGTGAATACAAGAACATTCTAGGTTACAGGTATAAAAGGGCACTTAGAAGCTTTCTTTTTAACAGGTAGAAAGTGATATTGAAAAAGAGGATATGTAAAGCCATGCACTGGTTTGGGGGAAGAGACTTGTGTGGCTGTGCATAGGTTTATTTTTTTTAACACGTTTAGTATTTGAAATATACATTTTTGTCTCTGTAAGAGTTGTAGCATTATGATAGAGAAAAACAATGTACTGGTAGCCACATATCGTCAAAAGCAAAACCTGGCTTAACAGCAAATGGCCTTGAATCTTTGTAGACCTGTGTGCAAGAGGACTGGGCAACATCATCCCTTGCTCCCCCTGTCCTCTTAGATCACAATGCACAAACTCCAGTCATCACTGTGGGCAATAGCAGAGGCTCAAAGGCAAGACGTTGCTTATCAGCTATAGATTAAGGACTTCTGCTCTGGCAGATGGGCCACCTGGATGGAGGCCCGGCGACCTGGGTTGTGTGGGTGATCTCTTACGTAGCCTTGGGGAAGGAGCTTCTTGTCTGTAGAGTGTGAACTCATCGATCACTGACCCAAGTTACAACCACCACAAAGGGACAACACGGTGAGGGGTGAGCTGACATACTCCCCAGCACCGAGGGAGTATTTATTCTTGGAGTCTGTTTCACCCTCTACAAGGCTGGGATGATCCAACAGCTACTATGTGGTTAAAAATTGTGTTTAAGCTCAACCTTCTTAGGAAAATTCACCATTTCCTCCTGCACAGCTGGACTGCAGGGATCTTAAAACAAATACTTTGACCATTTCTCCACTACAAAGTATTGAGAAAATACATAAAGTAGGAGTAAAAGACTTTTTAACTTTGGCTGCAGTTTTTCCAATTACTAAGAGCATGAAATTAATAAGTAAGTAGGCAGAAGTAGATTTCTCTATACTTAACAATATTTTTTTCAAATTGCCGTCTTCTTTGTTGCTAGGAGACTACAATCCCACAGTATCAACAATGAAGGACATTATATTAAATTTATCTTTATTTTATTACAGAATGATCAAAAAAAACTTGTACCTTAAAAAAATGTAAACCAAAAATTTTTTAACTCAGAAAAATTCTAACACAGTAACTCAATGTCTTCAAGGCTTGGTAACTACTTAAACGATGTGTGATATACAGCTCAGCAGTATATCAAAACAGGTTCAGCATATTTACCATACAAAAATATAATAAAAAGAGATAATAAAAATGAGCGAAAGGTTTATATCACCCTTGATCAAATAAAGCATCTGCTTCTGCCCATTAGAGGGGGACTGAGTCAGATGAACCTCGTGTTAAATTATCACACAATCAGACATTGATCTAACAAGATTACAGGATCATGAAAATGAGATGTAAGAAAATTTTAAAATAGTTAGCAGTGAAAAGTGTCACCCTGCGCTCATAAGGACATGAGAAACCACGCTCCTAAATAATCCCAACAAGAAGGATGCAACAGGAGCTTTGGAAAAAAACAAGGCAGTGTTATACATCATAAAAGAGAGAAACACATAAAATGCTCTTCTGAGTATGACACAGTACTGACATTACTTTTGCAAGCAACATTAAATGCCTTGCAGGATTCTTTATTTGTTGGGTGGCTTAATGTTTTAAAGATTCATTTTTAATAACACTACATAATAGTAGACTTTTGCTTCTTCAATATAAATGCACGGAAAAACTGCAAGCTCTAAAATTGTATATAGCTATATTAAAATTATGTATGCGGCTACAATATTAAAACTAAAATATTTTTAACATACTGACAAAGCCACAATTTCTGAAAAGTCAGCTTCTGACGCTAAACATCAAAAAGAATGCACAGATTTTTTTTTAAAAAGGTAAACAGAAACATGAGAAGGATTACAGGTATTGGGAAAATAGAAGAAAGTAAAAATAAGAGAACTGATGTTTCTTCAGGGTTTGATGATAAGTCTGTGAAGATTTTTTTTAATTCAGACTAGAAGCTTCTCTTTCTTTTAGTAGGCAGTCTTTGATCCAACTGAAAGCAATTAAGACTAAAAGCAGGGAGATGCTGGTGTTCAAATGTCTTCCCGCTTCTTTATAGCAGCAAGAACTAGTGTGGATGTGTGGCAAAATCACACCATATCAATACAAATCTCAGCTACGCAAATAAAATCTGAGGAACACCACAACAAGAGTTCAATGTGCTTGCCACTCAGACTGAATCATAGAATCATGGAATCATTTAGGTTGGAAAAGACCCTTGGGATCATCGAGTCCAACCATTAACCCCACTCTACAAAGTTCTCCCTTACACCTTATCCCCCAACACCACATCTAAACGAGTCTTAAACACATTCGGGGATGGTGACTCCGCCACCTCCCTGGGCAGCCTATTCCAGGGTCTGACCACTCTTTCTGGGAAGAATTTTTTCCTAATGTCCAGCCTAAACCTACCCTGCTGCAGCTTGAACCCATTCCCTCTTGTTCTATCGCTAATTACCTGGGAGAAGAGACCAGCACCAACCTCTCTACAATGGCCTTTCAAGTAGTTGTAGAGAGTGATGAGGTCTCCCCTCAGCCTCCTCTTCCTCAAACTAAACAGTCCCAGCTCCTTCAATGGCTCCTCATCAGATTTATTCTCCAGGCCCTTCACCAGCTTCGTTGCCCTCCTCTGCCCTCGCTCCAGCACCTCGATATCTCTCTCATATTGAGGTGCCCAGAACTGGACACAATACTCAAGGTGTGGCCTCACTAGGCTGAGTACAGGGGGACAATCACCTCCCTCCTTCTGCTGGTCACACCATTTCTAATACAAGCCAGGATGCCATTGGCCCTCTTGGCCACCTGGGCACACTGCTGGCTCATGTTCAGCCGCTTGTCGATTAGAACCCCCAGGTCCTTTTCTGCCGGGCAGCTCTCCAGCCACACTGCCCCAAGCCCGGAGCGATGCATGGGGTTGTTGTGGCCCAAGTGCAGGACCCGGCACTTGGCCTTGTTGAAGCATTATAATAATAACGTTGAAGCATTATAATAATAACGTTGAAGCATTCTTGCCCATGCTCACACACTGGTGCTTCTAATTCAGTCTCTCTAATTCAGTAAACCTCCCCTGGCGCAACTTGAGGCCGTTTCCTCTTGTCCCATGGCCTGTTCCTTGGGAGAAGAGCCCGACCCGCCCTGGTCACCCCCTCCTTTCAGGGAGCTGTAGAGAGCGAGAAGGTCTCCCCTCAGCCTCCTCTTCTCCAGGCTGAACACCCCCAGCTCCCTCAGCCGCTCCTCACCAGACTTGTGCTCCAGACCCCTCACCAGCTCTGTTGCCCTTCTCTGGACACGCTCCAGCACCTCAATGTCTTTCTTGGCATGAGGCGCCCAAAACTGGGCACAGCACTCGAAGTACTCGGTCATTTTAAATACAAACTACAGAAAGGTGACGAAAGAACGTTTTGCTATTTATGGCTAAGATGAAACTACTTAAAGGCTGTTTAAACTGTCACAACTTCTATATCATAATTGTAATCAAGGTATTGCATGCATTGCACAATATAAGGAATAAGGTGGGCTACCTTGTCAACAAGGATAAATCAAGATGTATATACAGTTAATGAAGAAATAGACCTCTTAATGCCAGAGGCTTCACTGAAAGAAAAGCCATAGGGGATGCCATTTGTGCTTGCGTTTGTGAGCTGTTCATGAGTGTTCTTGGGCTGAATAATGAACCTCCTCGGTGCACTGGGGCTGGTTTACGGTTCACGGAAGCAGTTGCTTTGTATTCAAAGGTAGTATTTTATGCAAGCTTTAAAAGAGTAAGATACTTTTCTCTTCACCTTTATTGAAACTTCTTGATATTAAAAAAGTAGGCATATCACGTGCCCTAATTTAGAGAAGCTATGTACTAATGTAAGATATAAAATAAAATCTTGCTGCTTCTAATGATTACACAAATTGTTAGTGTACTAGTTCTCTTTCCAGCACAGTAGGTCTGAGGCTCTGGGAATGTGCTGGAAACCCATGGAGACCCACAGAGGGGTAAGTGCCCCCCTGGGAGCTGCTCTGCTCATGCTGCAGTCAATGGTAATGAGGAGGCACTTCACTGCTCACCTTCTTTTGGGGGGTTTCCTCTGTGGCTCACGACCTTAAAATGAGTCCCTGTGAAATTCCATGTCTCAATCCCTCTTTCCACAGTCATGTCAGAGTTACCCTGAAAGCCACACTTTATCATTCTTTATCTTCTTTCTTCTCTGCAAGTGATCCTCCTTCCTTCCCTTCTCTGACTCATACATCCACGTTGCCTGGGAATTCATTTTTATTCCTCCATTTTCTAGCTTTCTTACTCCTTTAGCACTTTACCTCCAATTCTGTACGCTGTCACTGTCAGACTGGCCTCCTGATTGTCAGCTGGAACTCTGGTGAGTGTAATATTTGCCCTTGTTCTTCAAAGAGGAAGAATATTAGCACATCTTTCAAATTAATGCACTTAGCCTTAGTCCATACAGCCACATGTAAAGCACACACATTTTTAATATACTGAAAAATACTTTTTCATCCTTTTTTTATTTTGTCATTGAACTTCTGGCCAATAAAAAGTCTTCTAACAGAGACAGCTCAGAAAAATAAGTGGCAATCTACTTTTATCTTTGAACCAATAAAACACTTTTGATAGATGAGACATTTATATTTCCATAGAATCAGAGAATCTTCATGGTTGGAAAGGACCTTTGAGATCATCGAGTCCAACAAAACAACCTACAATCTCTGCCCTTCAGAGCATGCCCTGAAGTGCCACATCTAGACGTTTCTTAAATACCTCCAGGGATGGTGACTCAATGCCCTCCCTGGGCAGGCTGTTCCAGTGCCTGACCACTCTTTCAGTAAAGGAATTCCTCCTGATATCTAACCTAAACCTCCCCTGCCGCAGCTTCAGACCATTTCCACAGGTCCTGTCATTATTCCCCTGGGAGAAGAGGCCAACCCCCACCTCTCTCCACCCTCCTTTCAGGGAGTTGTAGAGGGCAATGAGGTCTCCCCTCAGCCTCCTCTTCTCCAAGCTAAATGTGCCCAGCTCCCTCAGCCTCTCCTCATATGCCCTGGTCTCCAGACCCCTCACCAGCCTGGTAGCTCTCCTCTGGACACGCTCCAGCACCTCAATGTCCCTCTTGTACAGAGAGGCCCAGACCTGAACACAGCACTCGAGGTGAGGCCTCACCAGTGCCGAGTACAGAGGCACCATCACTTCCCTGCTCCTGCTGGCCACGCTGTTCCTGATACAAGCCAGAATGCTGTTGGCCTTCTTGGCCACCTGGGCACACTGCTGGCTCGTGTTAAGCTGGCCGTCCACCAGCACCCCCAGGTCCTTTTCTGCCGGGCAGCTTTCCAGCCACTCAGCCCCAAGCCTGTAGCGCTGCTTGGGGTTGTTGTGACCGAAATGCAGGACCGAGCACTTGGCCTTATTAAACCTCATACAGTTGGCCTTGGCCCATCGATCCAGCCTGTCCGGGTCCCTCTGTAGAGCCTTCCTACCCTCAAGCAGATCAACTCTCCCACCTAGTTTGGTGTCATCTGCAAACTTACTGAGGGTGCACTCAATCCCCTCATCCAGATCATTGATAAAGATATTAAACAAAACCGGCCCCAAAACTGAGCCCTGAGCCCACTGGTGACCGGCCGCCAAGAGGATTTCACCCCCTTAATCACAACTCTCTGGGCACGGCCATCCAGCCAGTTTTTAACCCAGCAAAGAGTACATTGGAGAACAGGCGAGGTGCCTGAGGACTGGAGGAAAGCCAATGTCACTCCAGTCTTCAAAAAGGGCAAGAAGGAGGAGCCGGGGAACTACAGGCCAGTCAGCCTCACCTCCATCCCTGGAAAGATGATGGACCAGCTCATTCTGGGTGTCATCTCAAGGCATGTGGAGGAAAAGAAAGCTATCAGAAGTACTCAACATGGATTCACCAAAGGGAAATCATGTCTGACTAATCTGATAGCCTTCTGTGATGGCGTGACTGGGCCTTTAAGATTTCCTTCTTGAAAAGCGTCCAGCCTTCCTGGATCCCTTTGCCCTTCAGGACTATCTCCCAAGGGACTCTCTCAACCAGTGTCCTGGACAAGCCAAAGTCCACCCTCCAGAAGTCCAAGGTGGAGGTTTTGCTAACCCTCCTCCCTACATCGCTACATATTGAAAACTTGACCATTTCATGATCACTAAACCCAAGACGACCTCCGACCACCACATCTCCCACTAGTCCTTCTCTGTTTGTGAACAGTAGGTCTAGTGAGGCACTTCCCCTGGTAGGGTCACCTACCAGTTGTGTCAGGAAGTTATCTTCCACGCACTTGAGGAACCTCCTAGCCTGCCTGCTCTCTGCTGTCTTATATTTCCAGCAGATACCCGGCAGGTTGAAGTCCCCAACCAGAACAAGGGCTGGCGATTGTGAGACTTCAGCCAGCCGCTTACAGAATACTTCATCTGTCTCCTCATCCTGGTCGGGTGGTCTATAGCATACTCCCAGCACAAGATCTCCCTTATTTCCCTTCCCCTTCAACCTTACCCATAAACACTTGACTTTATCATCACTGGAATCTAGCTCTACACAATCAAAATATTCCCTGGTGTACAGAGCCACACCCCCGCCTCTCCTTCCTTGCCTGTCCCTTCTGAAGAGCTTACAGCCATTCATCGCAGCATTCCAGTTGTGACAGTCATCCCACCATGTTTCCGTGATGGCAACTACATCACAGCTGTCCTGCTGCACAATGGCTTCCAGCTCATCCCATTCGTTGCCCATGCTACGTGCATTTGTGTAGATGCACTTGAGCTGGGCTACCGATTTCACCCCCATCCTTGGCCCTGTGTCCCTAGGTTCATTACTAGTGGGCCTGGTTTTATCCCCTTCCCCCTTCGATTCTACTTTAAAGCCCTGTCCACGAGCCTTGCTAACTCTTGGCCTAGTCCCCTTTTCCCCTTTTGGGATAGGGTTTTCCCATTCTTAGCAAGCAGGCCCGGTGTCCTGCGGATCAAACTATGATCACTGAACCCAAAGCCCTGCTCGTAGCACCAGTTTTGGAGCCAGGTGTTGATCCATCCAATTTTCTTGTTCACCCATTCGTCAGTCCCCAAAACTGGAAGGGCAGAGGAGAACACAATTTGTGCTCTCGAACCCTTGACAAGCTGTCCCAAGGCCCTGAAATCTTTCTTCATCGCCCTCAGACTTCTACTCTCCAGCTCCTCACTGCCTGCCTGTAAAATCAAAAGAGGATAATAATCTGAGGGCCGTATCAGGCCAGGGAGTTTCCTAGCTATATCCTTAACACGGGCCCCAGGGAGGCAGCAGACCTCCCTGTGGGAAGTGTCCGGCCTGCATTTTGATAGATGAGGAACCTCACCTACCTAAGCTGGCCTGGCTTGGAATGGGAAGTTGGACCACAGACCTCCAGAGGACTCTTCCAACCTACATTATTCTTGTGAAGAATCACAATACATGTGATTATACAACACAGCGCAAACCTTCGCTTTTTAGTTTTCATTTCAAAAACTACAGTATTCCTCTGCTACAGAATGAGTTTTTCTCAACTTCCATTTTGATTAGCACAATCTATAGAGAAGGAAGGGGGGAAACGATGAATGAAGCCTGTGCATTTGCACCGAACCTGACACGGTTTTGAGGCTACCCCAAAAAAAAAAAAAAAATTTAAGGCAATTTTGAAGATCTCTCTGTGTCTTTCTCAGTGTTAGTCACTGTTCCAACTAGGACCGTATATCTCGACTCGAGACATTTTGCATCCTCACAGACAGCTGTAACTTCTGGGCTGACAAACGTTTTCACTGACATTAAATAATATATTTACAGCTAGACAGGAATTAATTACATTCTTCAGTGGCAATTGGTAGTATGCCTCACATAAAAAATTTGCTGGAAATAATAAATTAATAGATCATTTTTGTTTTGGAAAAAAATCTGCAAATGTTTCACAAATATTAAAAGATTTAGTTGAGTATTTTTGAAACGAAAACATCAGCAGCAAGGAAAACTCCAGTGCCATACAAGGAAAAGATTTTCCACAATGGAAGTGGTTAATCACAAGAACAAGATGACTAAAAAACACCATGAAATCGACATCCTCAGAGATTTTCCATACTCAACTGGGCAAGGCCCTAACTTTGAAGGCAGCCATGCTCAAAGCAAGGAATTGAACTAGATAACTTCCAGAAGTCCCACCTAACCTAACTCCTTCTGGAATAGTAAGAAAAAACAGTATTTTCATTCATCGGTGTTTGTTTCCAAATTTAAGCATGATAACAACAATTTTAAATGGATAAAAATAAAACATTTCCAAATTTTAACTACCTCAACTTTTTTGCTTCTTTTACCTTTTCTGTTCGGTTACAGGTATTTCTGAATCCTAAAACATGCCATGCAAGACAGCTACACCAGGTTGAACTGAAGGTCAGTTCAGACGCTTGCTCTCCCCCCAACAGAAAAGCATAAAAGCAGCAGAAGCACATATTGACAATTTCCACGAATATTTGCCCACTCCTGGCCCAAAGGTGGTACCTGTATTCAGTATCCCTTGTCTTCCATGATTTTGCCCAGTCACTTTTGGGACCATATACACTTTTAGCTGATAGCTGTATTTGAGATTTACATCCTCTGTCCTTTACAACTTCAAAGAAAATGTGTACTACGTTGATTTTTACCAGTACTAAATAATAACTAAATAAAAAATAAAAGTTTTAAAAGAATATTTTTCGTTAGTACTAATTCAGTGGGTGGCTTAATGTAGAGGTGTAAGATCATTTTCCCTCCAGCAGCTATGTCATTTACACTCTTCAAAAACCTATTCTAAAAACCTGCTGTTGGAATTTCTCTCATTAATCGAGCTAAATAAGTCCCTGAAAGCCTTTGGTAAAACAGACACTAGATTACATTAATTAATCATTTAAATTTTCTTCTGATTTTTCCTCGACTGCCACAGGCAACCCTGCCTCTTCAAAGATAACTACAATGCAAGAACAATAACTACAGCTCACAAGGGCAGCAAGAGAACTGAAGCAGGGGTACATTAGGTGAAAATTTGAGCCAATTTATTTGCATCATATATCCTACCAATTATGTTGCTCTAAGCAAAGTTAAAATACACTTCTCTTCTGACTTCATTTGCACAAAACAATAAGAAATTAGGGGATGGGAGTGCAGAATTATATTTAATTTTTAAGGAATACTTCTCCTGAGTATACGTAGAGGAAAGACATTTATTAACCTGCATGTGCCAAATGCAGGTGATGGCACATGAGGATTCCTCTTCTCTAAAATTAAATTGGCTCTTCGCAGTAAACCTTTTCATGGATTCGCTGACACCAAAACCAGCGGCTCAGCTCTCTCAGCACACAGTGACTTCCTTGTGCTTTCCAAAACTCATCCTCCTACAACCTGTGCTTTTTCCTCCTAATTCCTTTCGTTACTAAATAACCTGTTTGATAGTTAAATATGTTTATCCATTATATTCCAAGTTTAGATGGAGTAAAAATAAAAATCCACATCGCAAATTATTAAATAATTGTTATCAGTAGAACATTTGAATACAACACTGTTTATCAGTATACACTGTTCATAAAAATCTTTTTTTATATTATTAGTGTTAAATTGTTTTACATAGGTAAACTGAGAAAGTTACCTTTATTTTCTGTACTTCTGTTCATCATATTCAAGAAATCAAGGACCTTTGTAAAACTGAGTAGCCATCAGCACTGATCATTTAAATCAAATAAACGAAAAATTCTAATTTCTTGGGTGATCACACCTGTTACCATTCCATACAAAGAACTACAGACTCTGCTAAACTGGCGTCCAAAGCATTGAGAACTTCAAGGAGTAAATATCCCAGTTTTCCTCAGAAATGAGACTGAGGATCAGGCACCCAACATTCACTGTCACCATCAGGTGGTGAATAATCAATACGTTTGATCTCAAAAAAAAGTCAATAGTGGGATGCAGTGATTTGTCTCATATATATACCTACAATATTCATTTGTTATTGCGTGTATTTATAAAAAATATAAAATGCAGTGCACAGAAGAATTCCCTGTGAAACCTGCATCCTGCCTCACTGGGTGGGAAAGAGTTAATAACCCTTAAATTAGCCCCATAAAAGTTAATAACCTCCTTTTAATTCAGGCAAGCAAGAGAGAGAGATTCTTGCATATGGCGTGTCAAAAAAATAGCATATCTTAGCACGTAAGGTCACTCAGCTGTCAGGAACAGAAGCAGAAACTGCCTCTTAGACAAACGACGAACAAGAAATCATGAAGCTGAGTAGGAAAGGAAAGGGAGGACAATTCTAATTTAAGCAAATTTAAACAGGATGTAGTGTATGCACTAGATCCAACACCCTGGCCCTGCCGACTGGCTGGTGTATTATTATACCTCAGTTAGTGGCAGTATGGACCAGGAACCTTTCCAAAAGACATCTTGAATGTTGCTATAGCGTTCTGTGAGGTGAAAGAGTTTAATAGTGTGGATGTGGTCAGACTGACTCAAGACCAGAAAACCATTCAGTTTACTATAATGACATAGTCTACTATAGACGTAGAAGTGTATTTCAGGTGCGATCCTGAAATAGGTCAATCAAGCACGGGCTGACCTCCTTCCTATCGTGTATTTGAAAAGTTCGAAAATATTCTCCTCTGTACAAGAGGGACATTGAAGTGCTGGAGCATGTCCAGAGGAGAGCTACCAAGCTGGTGAGGGGTCTGGAGACCAGGGCATATGAGGAGAGGCTGAGGGAGCTGGGCATGTTTAGCTTGGAGAAGAGGAGGCTGAGGGGAGACCTCATTGCCCTCTACAACTCCCTGAAAGGAGGGTGCAGAGAGGTGGGGGTTGGCCTCTTCTCCCAGGGGAATAATGACAGGACCAGAGGAAATGGTCTGAAGCTGCGGCAGGGGAGGTTTAGGTTAGATATCAGGAGGAATTCCTTTACTGAAAGAGTGGTCAGGCACTGGAACAGCCTGCCCAGGGAGGGGGTTGAGTCACCATCCCTGGAGGTATTTAAGAAACGTCTAGATGTGGCACTTCAGGGCATGCTCTTGTGACAGAGATTGTAGGGGGGTTTTTTTGTGTGTGTATGGTTGGACTCGATGATCTCAAAGGTCCTTTCCAACCATGAAGATTCTATGATTCTAGGATTTACTTTAACTCTAACCTTACTGGTGATGCGTGGTTTGAAACCAGGTTACTACCATGAAGCTATTCCACCAACTTCTGGTGGTGTATCTAAAACTGAGGGAGTAGAACACTTGTGCAATAACCAGTCCCCCAGGACATGTTCTCCAACATAGCCAGAAAGTAACAAGAAGTTTCTCCATCTAGCTGCAGAGTTTATGAGCTACTAAAGAAAGAGAAGAGTATGGCTCCTGTAAGCCAGTGAGAACCCGAAAAAGCTGTCTGACACTGAAGCAGCAAACTTGAATCCCTGGCTTCCTGTGCATTTTGACTGTAACACAAAGACAGCACCTCCTAGTTCAAATCACAGAAAGACATACTTGGAAAGACCACTGGAGGTCTGAAGCCTAAACATTTGCTTAAAGCATAACAAATTCAAAGTCAGAAAAGAGGGCTCAGAGTCACATCCAGTCAAGTTTTCAAAACCTCTAAGGATGGGGATTCACTCTCACACTATGAAGAGTTTTTTCCTTACACGCAATCAAACTTTTCCTTGCTACTGTTTTGCTGTTCGTAAATAAAACAATTGATAGTCATCTCTGATGATTGAGCTGGGTGTTTGTAAGTCCTCCATATCAAACACTACTTAGTAAGCTGATGGTCACATCCAATACCAGGTTGAACTTCGAAAGGATTTTAAAGTATAGAGAGCATTGCATCCAAGTTGACACATAAATAAATAAGGAATGGTAATGGCCATTTTGCCAAGCACAAATCAGAAACACCACGTCAGAAAACACTCACTCACGAACTGTACCCTGAGCAAACTCATCAACATACGTAGGTCATTACCCCCACAAAAGACATAATTTATAAGAATACTATTCAGACTCTTCTGCAGCACACAAATTACAAATGATGTTATAAATCCTATAATCTTCCAATTTTGACGGTGTCTACCAATTTGTAACTCTTTGGCTATACTGACTGTCCTGCAAGATTACAGGCATTTCAGAAAATGTCATGCCAGCGACCATATGATCATTGCCATGTCTGGCTTCTTGCTATTTCACATATTTCCGGACTGTTCCTTCCCATTCCCAGAAAGTCTTAGGAAGTGGAAAAAGACTTAAAAATTCTCTGGATGAGCCCAACAAGGTCAGTTAACAAGAGGTAGGGTGATGAGTATACGGGTAAGTACTAACAATGACAATATCTTGATGGTGGCACTTTGAGGTAGTAGCCCACATGCCAGTTCAAACCTAAGGAGATCCCAACCTTCTTAAAATTCATTGGGGTGGTACTACTGAAGTTCCTTACCTATTTACCTATTTACCACTGGCTTACACTTCCCAAGGGTTGCAGAAAATAAGTGGATATGTGATCTGAAGTTGAGTAGACTCCCATGGGGAGGCAGGGGATCCTCACCTGCACTAAAGCCACCATGGTGTCGCCTGTTATCCCAGATTTCAGTGAAATTTAGGCAGGCTGTATCTCACTCGGAAGCTGTTCACATGGAGGGAGCTGTGATTCACCTTCATTTGAAGAAAATAAACGTAGAATGTGCTTATACAGAAACTCTCAGAATGCAGATTAACGTTAGAGTGCCACAAATCAAGCAGAACTCAGCTTTTATTTGTGAGTTCTCTGAATGCAGGACAAAGCCATGAAGGAAAGGAACAGGAACGCTGTAAGACAGAAAGTACTCCATGACTACTGATAGGCAAAGATTTATAATTAATCAACAACAGGAATGCAGCACAGTTTTACAAGGCAATAATCCAGCTCCATTCCCTAAGGTAAAGCCTAGGAGAATGAAGGCCGAGTAGTTTATTCAAACAAGGCAACTGGATTATTGCCCCATAAAACAGCATGGCACTGTGATTATTACCTTTGTGTTACATGCCCTTTTAAAATGTTTTTTCCCCATAAATGTTTAAAACCTAACAAGTAAAAAGATCAGAAGAGAAAGGGGACATGGGGTAGAAGGTAACATGTTTAATATTTTCTTCTAATTTCCTGAAAATGTATCAAGTGAGAAATGTAAAAGAAACGGTTTCAATCAGGGTTATTATAAACAGCTTCAATAAATCCTATTAATAAGCAGCATACTAAGATTTTACGTCTCTCTCATTCTTCACACATATGTTGCTTCCCCCCTCTGCTAGTTTTCTCCCTTTTCACGCTCTTCCAAATGCATAAGCAGTTTTTCTTTATCTAGATTTTTTCCTAACTTATTTAAATTGCACGTTATACTCGATACACCACATTTCACCAAACCCAAAACAAGGCGACGACTCAAATATCTTGGAGAATCTTATTAGTGATAGCTCGTAAAACTTTGAGCCATATCCAACCTTTGTCACCTCCAAAAGAACAGGACATTTGGAGAATACAGAGCATCTTGTCTCAGTGCCTGAATCCACACCTTGGACTGAGTGGCATAAGGCAGCCCATGCCACCTGGTCTCAGGGCCAAATATCACTTGGACATCTTTTATTTAGAACAGACATATTTAGAACAGACCGGTATATTGCATCATAGCCAGTGATCCAGCGAAAATTCAATACACCTGCTAAAAAAAATCATTCCTGGTAAGACAATACAAATACTCCAAGGATGGATTAACTTCTTCATCTGTAAATTAAAATCAAAGTATTAGCTTCATTCACAGCGGCACTAAAAATACATGATTCACTGAATAAGAACATGATCAAAATAAGAAAATTCAGCAGACTCCCAACTCCTTTGTTTCTGATATTATACTTAGATGTGCCACAGCTGCCTCACAAGTTTGACAGCTGTTCAAGGCATTGAATTTAAAAGAAAATAACAAGTGGAACTTTTACTAATATTTCATCTCTAAAAGCTCTTCTTTCTTCCTTTTTAAAAACTTTGCACTTGCTCTAATAAAAATTTCTTTATAAAGGCAAACAACCAAAACAAATATGATTTCAACTGACGTTGTTTTGAAAACATTAAATGGAATCCCACCGGGAAATTAAATGAAAATGTCATCTCTAATAATGGGAGAGAATGATTCATAGACAGAATCTAACATTTTAAAATATGTTACCTACATAATTAGAGGAGCCTGATTTTCCAAAGGACCAGTCTCTTATACCTTCCAATAAAATCAAAGCCTAAATACAGATTCTGAAAGCCAGTTTCAACATATGCGCTTGAAATATTTGGCGACACTGCAGAAATTAAATCTGGAAAGCCCTGAAAGCATGTTCCTGCTACCTAAGGCACGGAACTCGCTGGGTTCCAACTGTTTCACGAATGTCTTTTTGGAACAACTGCTATCACCAGTGGCAAAATTACAGCTTGATTTCAAAATATTTGAATTACACAAAATATCCGTAATCATCCTTCCCACAGCTTAAAAATAAGCTGTCCATTTAAAAATACTGGAATGCCTAGGAATCTGCAGTACACTGACAAAAACATCTTTGGATAAAGAATTATAGGGAAGGTGACACCTCCTAGGCTGTGAAGGGGAGGAGAAGGTTTTAATTTCACCTACTGTCAAAAAAAGTAAAGTCCAAGTTTTGTGTAATACAGACAGAAGGAAACAAGAAGCTGTGTGTAGACAGGAAAGGTTCAAGTCCCACTATTACCTTCAAGTCCCAGTATGATTTGTGATATGCAAGTTTAGACTCTGCCAAAATGGAGTTAATAATGCAGAATTTTATCTGAAGCCAAATTTTATCTGAAACTGCTAAGCAGTATTCCTAGATTACTAAAAATACTATTTAAAGGATACTGTAAGGAGCCTATTCATCAATACTAAAGTCATCGTACCATTACACTGGGTTACTGGACATTCCTGGACAAAGGTATTACTCTAAGTGTTCCCAAACTGTGGCCCCCAAATTAGTAATTGCAGGCTGTCATAGGTAATCTGAGATGATTCATTAAAAATAACATTATTTTCAGGTGTATCATTAGCTCTGCAACTCCAACAAAGAAGTGCATAGTCCTCTTCCAAGCACTCACAGGAGTGAGGAAGAAACACCTTTTGGGTCATTTAACTGCTCAATAAGGAGCCAGGGGCTGATAATTTTGAAAATGCAGCAAGCGCTTTTTCTCAGTGACCCCTGTGCTGCACGAGAAGGTGGCAACACCTTCTTCAACTAGGTTAAATTTCTCAGTTTCCTCTTCAGTGAGTTGCAAGAAGTGTGCGGGTTCTCTTTGGGGTACAGCAAACTTGGACTGCGCTAATAAAACAGATGAGCGCACGAGAGCGGAGGATTATTTGGTGTCTTGTTCTCTGGAGTGCTCAGCACCTGATAGCAGGAAGGGCAGCCACAAATCTATTTGCAGTGTGTTAAAACAGAGTGTTTGGAGGCATAAATTCTCAATAAAAAGGAATGCAAGAGAAGTATTAATTCAGACGTTGAGGCTACTAAATGAAGGTCTACGGGCTTTAGTCACAGTGAAGGGGAGAGCAGTGCCGTGACTGATAAACAAACATTATCACCTCCATTATCATGACCATTAAAACTGAAGCAAGTAAAATTAGAAAAGTGCGGAGATTAAATAAAGCGGATATTTAATAAAAACTCTCAGCAGGAGTTAGATGCAATTTTGTGGGGGACAGGTTTCCTTTTAATGTCTAGACAATGAAAGCACAAATAAAATCATTTAAAATGTTTAGACATAAATCCGTGGCTACACGTTGTATTTCATACTGTTGGTACCATCAGCACTTGTTTTGTTGCCGATGCCACAGCAGTCGGCACCAAGACTGTGGATCCACATGGGAGTAATGTACATGTTTCTGAAAAGGGAAAGATGCGAGTAGGATGGTAGCAGTGAGCTGCAGAGTGAAGCCGCACAGCTTCCCACTAACAGGAAGGAACTTTTCATGCCACTGACATCTCAGAGGACCCTTCGGGAGGACAAGAGCTCTGAGATGCAAGTGCTCATGGGGCATGACATGAGCTGAACTTACAGACAGAAGAACTACAGCCAGAAGTCTCCAATTCAGGCATCCTAAACATGTGGACAGAAAAAGGCAGGAGAAAACTTGAGTACTTCAGCAGAAAACCCAAATAAAAGAAATTGCGTTGGTCCCCTTCAAGGCAGTGGAAGGAGATAACTTTCAGGCAAATGAAGGTCCTGCATTTCAGTTCACCAGTGCTTAGGATCATAGGAAGAGCACTCAAAGTTTTCCATCAGATATTTTGACATTTGTGCTCATAAGACTCCTGGTCTCATCCTGAAGGATATGCAAATACCACATTTTATTTTCACACGTCCTCCTGAAAGGCAAGTTAAGCATTCAGCGTGCCCATCGCTTGCATATATAACAGCATTACACAAAAGACTGCCTGAAGCCCAAAGGCACATTTTAAAACCAATAACTGCATTAGCTAACTAAATCTATAAACTTTTTATACATAAAAGAGAAGTCACTTGTAAAGAAAAAAAAGTGAATTTGAGGCAAGATAAGAAACTCCAACTCCCAGCACAGGCAGTGAAAAGGAAATGCATGACTAGAGGGTAGGCAGGCAAGGACTTCCCATATTCGTTTGTCTCATTTTTATCTATTACAAATGAAATTATAATGATTTACAGTAAAACAGTTACAGAGCCTTTGATCTAAATGTCACTCAGAAACTCTAATTTAAGCAAGTGTACAAACTAAGTTGAATACCAGAATGTCTGGAAAATTTACCAGCAAAAGAATTAAAAAAAAAAAAAATCTCTAAACAAGCTCTATGATTGTAATGACAAAAAAAAGTATATGTTTTAATTATCTCAGAGAAGCATATGAGTATAAAGTTTTACTTTCACCACACACACCCCCACACATATAGATATATACACACCCCTCTGACCTTTAAATAAAATCTCCTATGTGAAAGGTAAGTTTAATAACACACATCAGTAAGTTAGGGATAAAAAAAATGCATATAAGAATTTTGCAGTTATCCAAAAGCAAACAAAAAAAGGATTATATTGAACATAAAGAAAACTCAAAAATATGCTAAATAAAATCAAGCAAGTAAAGGGTGCAAATAACCAACTGATATGCAGTAGTAATACAATAGGATTACTGACTCTTAATATGTTGTCCAAAATTAAATTATTTTAACTGACTCTATCCCCTCATACCACAGCAATACAGGGCAAAGATAAAACACCTTCTTTTCCCTGTGAGCGTAAGAGGTTGCTCATTTACTACACAAGCCCGTAGGGCAAGGGAAATCGATGCTGCTGTAGTAAAAGAACTTTTTGTAATCAACAGATTTCTGTTCCTAATAGCAAAAGAAATGTGAAGACAGAAAACACGTACGTAGGCACTTTTTGGAAGATCTCATCTAAAAACATTTATTCTTATCCCCCCTTTCTTTACTTGTTTTTCTTCCTACCATTTTTGTAATTTTTTTTTTCACTATCTGATTATGTTAAAAATATTTTTTCATTTTAAAACTACATTTGGCTGCTGAATACCCAGAAGATTTGTTTCAATTAGCTCCTTAGAAAGGAATCCACAAAGCAAATATAAGCCTGGCCACTCCAGGGCACAGCACCGTGCCCTTTCATTACAAGACACAGTCAGCTGTAACATTTTCCAGTAATATCATGTGTAATTCCTGCCAGTGGGATTGCGCCTGATCCCAGAGGATGAAACAGCTGAGGGAAAATACCACATGCAAAATTCACCACCTCTAACATCCAACTCAAAAGCAGGTAACACACACAGCCAGGACCACTGGGATTATCTGTGATAATCGTGAGTATGCTAGACATGCAGCAAACAGGCGAGTTTCATATGCAAAAAGGACAACAGAGAACAGAAGCAGCTCTTTCCTTTTTTTTATACAAACATTAGAGTAAGAAAACAGGCTGAAAGTTCACAAGAGAAAGACAGGCCAGAGTATCATGAACTTCCTTGCACTACAAGACCATAAAATCCATTTTATATAGTCAGAGGTGCTGCTCTTTGACACAGGTAGGCACGTGGGTTGAAAGACTTAACACGTCTTTCTGTTCCAGAATTGCTCCAAAAAGCTATAAGAAAATTAAGAAAACAATTAAAATTTCAAACAAGATCTTCACAGAATCATAGAATGGTCTAGGTTGGAAGGGGCCTTTTCAGATCATCGAGTCCAACCATCAGCCTAACCTTCCATGCATCACCCTCACTGCTGGGTGGACCTCAGGGCATGGAGCTGCTCCAGCCTCACCTCCATCGTGCTACAGGGTTCAGCAACCCTTACCAGTTACTATCATCCATATTTTCTCTTAGTTACTCAAATTTTGTTAGCCTTGCTAACCAAAAGGCATCAGTAGAACAAACTGGGATCAAGTCCAACGGGTGGAATGTAGTTTTAGAAATGTTACGATGTTTTGTTAAAGCATCATCCTTCTTTTGGGGTCATTTTATCTCTCTTTTTTTCACGTATTGTATCAATAATCATTAAAAAAAACCCAAACGAAAAAAAAAAAAAACAGAAAAAAAACAGGTTTGGAGGTCCTGGAGAGAAACCGTAGTCCATCAGTCCGCCTCAAGGTAGGATTTCCTGTTGTCATCTCTGACAGCTGTTTGCTCAACCTGATTTTAAAGATTGGTACAGCTGGATGTTCTGAAGACCCAGAAATCATCTATTCCAGTACTGCTCTACCCCTATCTTTAGAACTTTTTCCCTAATATCTAACCTGAATCTCTTTTGACACAGTTTAAACCCACCATGCCTTGTTTGAGCCAGCACAGACAGGCATGGAGAACAGATTACAACCTTCTGATTTACAGCAGCCTTTTACAGAACTGGACAGTGTTATCACCTTCTCCTTCAATCTTCTCTTCCTTAGGCTAAACAACACAAATTTTCTTTCTCACTGATTGTATTTTCTAGCCCTCCGATCAATATCATTGCTGTCCTCTGGAATATCTCCAGTAGGACCATATTTTTCTTGAAATGCAGTGCCAAAACCTTAAAATGTGCATTACTTCATTTTGCACCCTCCTGCTGGAACGACAGGGCAAATGACAGAGAGAACATGCCACATCGACTCATACAGACCCTCTTCTAAAACGTCTCTTGTGGGACAGAGCGACTTGATGGCATCACCCGGAGGACACACACATGCACAACGGGCTTGGTGTAATTATGTGCCGACAAAGCATTCTGAATCCTGTCAGGCACTGGAGCAGCCTGCCCAGGGAGGTGGTTGAGTCACCATCCCTAGAGGTATTTAAGAAACATCTAGATGTGGCACTTCAGGGCATGCTCTGAAGGGCAGAGATTGTAGGTTGTTGGGGGTTTTTTGGTTGTTTTTTTTTTTCATTTTGGGGGGTTTTTTGTGTGTGCGTGTGTATGGTTGGACTCAATGATCTCAAAGGTCCTTTCCAACCATGAAGATTCTATGATTCTATGATTCTATGATCCTGCTAGTAATTTCTAAAGCACATTTATCCACTCCAGATTAGAAGAGAGAAAGATTTACAAACTCACTGCTTATGAGCTCCTCAGTCATAATTCAGCACTTCAGTGGGCAAATTAATTAAAAGATACTGTATTTTACTAGAAACTATTCCACCTGAGGCTCCATTAGCATTGCATTATACAATGAACAAATTTGCCTAAAAGTACCTACCTCTGCTGACTACAAAGGAAAATGGGAGTAACGAGTCCTACACACCTACACTGCAGATATTGATCTTGGCCCAATTCTCTCATGAAAGTCTAAAGAGGTAATTTCAAGTTAAAATCTCACTGAATAGCAGCCAAGACCACAAGAAAATGAAGTCTTGCAGTTGTTCACTGAATGTCCATAAAAATATTCCCCCTTTTCATCAAAACGCGTTGGGCAAACTGCATCACTCTCAAAATTGTCTAAAAAGTTAGAAAGGTTGAAGAGAACTGGCAAGATAGTTGGGCATTTACATGAGCATAAACACATCAAATATTCATCACAGCAGAGCACTCATTATGTCAGCATCTAAATTAAATAACAAGAAAAATGTTTCCCAACTATAAAAGTAAGTACCACAATAGCCTCCTGCAACACAGCAATTTTAAAGAAGAGACAGTGAGACAGCATTGCAAGGAATCACATTGCTCTCTCTGCTAAAACTGGTTCAGTCACTACAAATATATCAGCTTCTAACATTTCCCTTTCAGATGAATTTACACACAGAAAGCGCTGGAAAAAAAGGAATTATATTGTAGAGCGTGAATCCATATGAAAGGAAAAACATTACACTGGGACAATGTATCTTATTACAATAGCACAACGTATCTTAAATGCAAAATTTCACCAATGTATGAGTTTACAAGCTTAATCAAAGTGGAAAAAAAAATAGAAGAAATAGAACAGACTCATTTATAAACTCATGTATGAAAAGTTACTACACTGGATGCACACAAGCAGAAAGCAAGAGCCGTAAGTATAACAACACCAGAACAAAACATCTGAAGTACTTAAAATGCAACGCCATGGTGCACAACTAACAGAAAGGCATATATATTTAATTTCATGTCTTCTAGGGACCATAAATCTCTTATCTGTAGATTATAAAGGTGGGTTCTCTGCTTGCTACCAAATGCCCATGCATTAATTCCTTGGATAGTGCCACAAATGGATAGGCTGGCATTAGGTCAGACATACGGGATTACCCTCACAACCTTCTCGCTCACCGGATAAAGCTAAGGACAAAGTAATAAAAGCGCTGCCCTCTTTGCAACTGCAGATATAAGCCAGTGTTTGTTTTATTTGCAAACAGCGTTGGTTTTCTTTTAAAACAGCAAAGCACTTGCAGTAACGTGCTGCTGCTGGCAGCACTTTCAGTACGGCATTCGCCTGTACCTCACTAATGATCTCATCTCTGCTTTCTTATGCCGAAGCATCACAACCATCCAGCCGCTGAAGAATTATATGCCCTCAAAAGACAGATCTTCTGTCATCATTGGCTCTCTTCTGGAATCTCAGCTGGCTGTAGCCAAGAAGTTTGACTTGCTGTGACTTTCATAACCAAGAATTAAGTGGCTGGTCAGTCTCAGTTAGAACCACAAACAGCACAGGGTACTGGGGGGATTTGTGCAAGATGGTATCATTATCTTTGTATAAAGACAATACACAAGCAAATAATCAACCGCATCCACCTATCAGCCCCTCCATCCCACCTCCCAGATTGCAGATACTTTACATCACTAAGCACCACGTCTTTTAAATACTTTCAGGGATGACGATTCCACCACTTCCCTGGGCAGCCTGTTCCAATGCTTGACAACCCTTTCAGCATAAAAACTTTTCCTAATATCTAATCTAAACCTCCCATGGCGCAACTTGAGGCCATTTCCTCTTTTCCTAACATTTCAAAATTATCTAGAACTCCAAGTCAGAAAGACAACTAATGTCAGCAAAAGTGGCAAGCCTATTAGATGAACAAGCAAACTAGACCTTACTCCTGTTCCTATCCAAAGAACTGGAAAAAAACCACAGCTGTGGGGCATCCAAAATAAACTTCACAGAGAAGCCTTTCATCTCGAATAAGCACTCTTACGCTGTAGATTCGGTCCTGTGCTGAGATGTAAAAGGAATGACAGCTTGCTCTGTAAAATCAATACAAATGGACACCTACCAGTGCTGAAACCAAAAGTTAGCATTTTGCAGATGGAGAACTGGGACTAAACCATTGTTATGTATCAGGAAAAAAGCAAGAAGTGTTAAGTGCATTTTCTAAGATGACGGTCAAAGAAACAATCCAATTTGATATAATCTAGCAGATCAAAACCAATGTTTTCTGTATGCCTCTTCTCTCGTTCTTCTAATACTAATCTATATGGAAGATTAAATCAAAGTCATATTCAAATATATTAGTAGCCCCAATAACAGCTTGCTAGCATGGAATCCCCATCTTTTGCACCTGTCCAGAAAAGCATCACTCGATCACATATCTCAGCAGAAACACATAATTCTGTATCCTCATGTGGAGACAATCCACAGTATGGAACAGAGTGAACCTACTGACTAAACAGAAATCACATCTGCTCTCAGACACTCTATGCCACCCACACTGCTCTTCATGAAGAACTATATCTTGAAACATTTCAAATAGCCAGGGAACCAATTTACTTTTTTAACTGCTTGTGATGGGCCTGCTCTGTCTTATGCAAGGATAATGTATTCTTTGGTAGCTTCTGCATATCAAATCAAGATACTTAAATCGTATTCCTTAAGGATCTGCATGGCAGCTATATATCTTCTCATTATACTTTAGTGAAGTCAAAACAAACCTTTCTTCAGACCTTCCAGTTTCCCTTCGAGTTCAGTAAATGTATTCTCTCTGTATTAGAGAGACAC
Source organism: Larus michahellis (assembly GCF_964199755.1). NCBI lineage: Eukaryota > Metazoa > Chordata > Aves > Charadriiformes > Laridae > Larus > Larus michahellis. The sequence continues at coordinate 129,303,288 of NC_133898.1, forward strand.
TCTTCTTGGGATCTGATTACCTCCTAACTTGTTGACGTCCTTATAAGCATCATCCTGAAGTGTCTGAAACATCTATCTGTCATAACTGCTTTCCTTACAGCAACGTACGTCTGTGAAAAGAGTGAACTTGGAAGTCTTCACAGGTGTGTCATCCAATCTTGCCATAAATTAGGTGAACATGACATCCCAGTTTCAGGACTATTTTCTAATTTCTCTCTTACCAATATGCCTCATCAACAAGCTGTTAGAGCACACAGGGCAAACAGTCAGCGTCTTACAAATGCTGCACGCTTTCTGTTTTTAAAAACCTAGCATTTGATATTACAGAGGTTGCAACTTCAGACAAACCAAGACTTTTACGTAGGCTGAAGAGGTCAGCAGGAATAAGAATTTAGAAGAAAAGACGATACAACTGCAGTCACCTGAGCCAGCCACGTAACTTTCCTAAGCAAATTAGCAGTCACATTGATCACGAGTGGCCATGTAATACGACAGATCTTGCTGCCCTTCAGAATCCACGTAACCAAGATGGAGAGACAAACACCTCCTGGTATCTAATTTATGCCAGAAATCATACAAATTTCTACCGCACCCATAAAGCACATCCAGAAAGCATGTCCTTTACGCAGCTAGAACATTTGCTCCAAAAACCCCTGCCTAAATCAAAATACTTTGTGGAAATGAGAGTCCACCCTCTTCTGCAGCACTGGGCTATTCTATGCTATTTCTGCAGCTTTCTGTACCACAATGATCCCAATTCACCCACATGCTAACACATATATTACAAGCCCTATTTTCTTGTTGTATTCTCATATACTACACCACTAAGTACCCTGGAACCACAAACATCTCTGGAGGGTGGCAAAGAACTGCTTCAGAGTACCGTAAAAGCAAATATTAAAGCAAGCCCAGTGAATTCAAACACTCTTTATCTACCTTTTGAGATCTCTGAAGTACAAGATCGAACTTAAACCTTAACTCTTCATGTGGAACAGGTAGTTACCAGGATGCCCTGGTAACCCTGCATCCCTTTCGGAGAAAATTCTTTTTTCAATTCTTTTTTCAGTGCTGAATCCCTGAAAACCAGGGAAGAATGGAGACATAGCAGAATTCGTCAAAGCAAATAAAATAAACTAAATCAGTCATCCCAGAACTGAAAATTTCAGCGATTAGAGAAAACAAGACAGGTTCAAGAGAGAAAGAAGAAAGTCCTGGAGCTATGCAAATTAACACACTGCTCTGAACAAAAGTGTAAGACTAGTGTCAAGATGCCAAAATGTAAGACTAAGAGGACATGTCACAAGGGATCCTGACCCTGTACTCACGAGTTCTCTTGTCATGACTCAGGAGACAGATGACATTATTTGTAGGGCCATGGTCCTTTGCATTACACAATCTGACTTTGAGAATCAAATACTTGATAGAAAAAGAATCTCTACAGAATGTCTCTAGTCTTCATCAGTAAAATGATAAAAAAGAAAGCAATTCCGAATGCCCGATACCTTTTCAGATGCCCTTACCTGTCTTCAGCTCTAACTCCAAAAGATCCCAGTTCTCCTATATAGAATCATAGAATCATAGAAACATAGAATGTGTTGGCTTGGAAGGGACCTTTAAAGGTCGTCTAGTCCAAACCCCCTGCAGTGAGCAGGGACATCTTCAACTAGATCAGGTCGCTCAGAACCTCATCAAGCCTGGCCTTAAATGTCTCCAGGGATGGGGCCTCCACCACCTCTCTATATACCTCTCATATCCCCTGTGTCATGCCCATCAGCTCCATGGAGACATCTCAGACAGTCTTGGACGTCTAAAATGGCATATATACTGCTGTTAGGCACCTGAACTCCCCAGATGTTCCCAGAGAATCTATCCTATTTCCCTAATAAAAAAACTGTTTTCCTATCCACCCCTATCAGGAGAAGAATGAAGACAGCATCAATATGAACCTCTGGTGAGCTGCTATTTTATGGTTCATGAAAAGGATATTCATAGACTCTGTTCAAACAACTATTGAGCCTCTCATTCAGACTTGGAAAAACTATATGGTGTACAAAAAAAATAGAGAAAAAAATCAAATTAATCCATTCTAAGGTACTTAGGAATATGGAAGACATAAGAAGGGTCACCAAGCATCTTCAAAGATATATTTTACCTTCACTGAAAAATACAGAAGGGAATATATTCTTATTAGGAGCTAAAAAATACAGAAGTCCCTCTCCAGTTTAAAACACTAGACAAGATTCAAGTGTCTTTGTCTTCACAATGTTTAAAACCAAAGCAGACCCAGAAAAGTTAACCTTCATTATACTAAGACAACAAAATGAAGCTAGCTAAAGGAAATTACAGCCTTGTTCTGCTTGATCGTGGTAAACTTACAAAAAAATAGGTGATTTAACAAATGTAAAGAAGGGATAATAATGGGAATTTCTTGCAAGACCTGTAATTCATCCCCTTCTAAAGAAAATAACATTCAAATCAGGTCCACATCTCAATCGCAACATCTCCGTGACTTAGACGAGAAACCGCACAGTGGCCAATTCATTTTTGTTCATATTTCTAACCACAATAAGTAGCATCTTTGTGAACATAAGAGGACATGGAATACCCAAGACAAGGTGAAGCCCATTAGAGCTTTCACCTACATGAAGTGGGTGGTCCCCGTCTGCTTCAGGGAAGACACAAACATTTTAAAATTCCATAGCATCAGTCAAATACGGAAAAACTGCTAAAGTAACTCAGAGAAACAGATGTGTACTGGGTATAACTTAACTACAGGAAAACAACTGAAAAAATGTGGATGCCCTTATTTATCAAGAGGACAAGCTTCTACCACTTCTACAGTAATTTCCACAAGATTATCAGAATCAGTCGGGCCCTAAACAACTGGATTATTCCATATCTATAAAATAAATGCGAACACAGCAGACAATACGGTTATCTTGAGCAAACTTAAAAATATTACAAATTAATATTTTCATCTTCTTGTCATTTGTTGTCCTACTTTCCTATTTTCTTAACCTTGAAATTGAACATAGCAAATACTGCATTGAAGTAACCACTGCTATTTTTTATTTTTAAACTTTCTTTTTTGTAAGTTATCTTACTAAGACTTTGATCGATCTTCCTTAAATTTAGACAACTATATGTAGATGTCTCAGTCTAAGCTGGCTGCCCTGGGTTACCTTTACGGTCAATAAAAAGAGTGATTCATAAGACCAACATGACAGCCATATAAATCACCTTCTAAAGGTGTTTATTCCTCCACAGTGATTACAAAAGTTACTTAACTCACTTACACACTCTTTTAACAGTTACAATGGACAAAATACTATCGATTTTGCTCAAAATTTCTGTTGCACAGATAAAGACTGTGGCCTATACCTCCAGTTGGAATAAAGGAGTGGAATTCCACCAAAGTCAATCCCACTACGCCAATTTGCAGCGTTGAGAATCTGAGCACACACAGTACTGGACAAACTGTTTTAACTATGTCTATTTTCATGAACAAGTGGAGAAGAAATTTATGCTAAATTATGATAAGAAAGAGGTGAATACTACAGCCTTCTTCCTGCAGTTTCTCAGACAGTTTTCCATCTTGGACTAGATTGGACTTACAGACAAAATCTTAGGAATGCAGTTATGGTTTTATATACCTTGTTGTGTACTGGAGCAAGGTCTGAAGAAACGCATGCTACAGTTATACAGAATGATTAAAATGATGACACCAGTGCCAGAAAAGTTGCTATACACAGAGAAAACACCTTGCCATGTAGTAGGCGATGAAATAAGCAATTATTCTGGAAAAATGGTAAATGGTAAATGCTAAATGCTAAATGGAAAGAGCTCTAAAATATATCTAGCTTTTTTAAAAAATACTGGATATAGAAGATGAGGTTACCTCAGCAATGGCAGAATACAGAGTTCTACCATATGTAGAATATCAAGCCAATCATCAGCATTTTCCATGGATATCGGCACGCAAATAACATGCAAAACCTGCATATTATCCTACAGCTGTATTTTGGAAAAATCCATAGTCACTGAGAACTGTGTATCTCTTCCTTGTCCAATAAACATATTGGTTCATAGTAAGCGCCCATTCAACCTTTGTACAAATCTGCATTAAAAACGGTTTACACGTATAAATGTAAAAGGCACAAACTAAGCCATTACAGTCCCATTTTGATCTCAATCTACTTTGATACTAGTAAAAAAAGAAGAGTAAACCCTGGTTAATATATTATTAATACATACAAGTGAGATCAGACATAGGCCCATTACAGGATCAAACGCAATGCTCCCATGTGAAATAACATTGTTCTGCTGTAGTTTAATACGAAAAATCAATTTCAATCCTAAACGCTAATCCTCACCTCCCCATTGAAATATGCCACTTTAAGGAACTGCACAATCCAAATCAAAACATATAGCAATGACTCATTAAGAATTAAACACAAATTCGTCATTTATGAAGTTATTAAACTAAACCAATAATTAAGGATCATAAATGAATGGTGATAATGAATAACCTGATTAATGTATCCAGAAAACTCCAAATTATTATACAGTTTGTAAATAAAATATATAAATATGATAAACCACATCAAATTACATTCACAAATTACATTTTCACACAATCCAATCAACGTTCTGGAACCAACCATTTAAACCACGCAATTCAAATTTTGATTTAACTTGCCAAGTTAGGGTATTTTCCAAAAATAAGCACTCAGATGAACTTTTAAAAGTGAAGAGTTTAGCAGAAAGAAAAAATAATTTCTTTATTATGTAGGCCAAAAGAAATCTGCAGTGGTGTGCATCTCATTCGGGAAAAAAAAATGTACCGACTAGAAATTCAAAAGATAAATAATATTTTCAAAATAGTAGTAACTGTTTTCAAAATAACTTCAGTGTCAATATACGTTCAAATATTTGTACAAATATTTCTATTTGTAAATGCATTGCAAGGACCCACATGTTGATCATGTTTAAAACCTGAGAAATCATTTATGAAATTCTATAAGTACTCAGGAGAGAAAAATGGTTATGCTAATATTCAGAGCTCGTTTTCACTTAGAGGCACCACGATAAATGTTTTCTGTTGTTTTCTGAGTTTTAATAGGGACATTCATTAAAAATGTGTTTTGAAATGTCCCTATGAAAGGAAATTAAATGCGATTAAAGCAAATACCATATGCTTTGAGACTACACACTATTTCTAAGAAATACAGGAAATTCAGTTCAGAATATGCACCCAGGTGGACAAACTTACTACACTGTTGCGATTGCAAACTTAAACCCACCACGTCTCTCTGTTTCCCGATCCCATCACATGTTATTGCCTGTGCAGGAATGACCGACACACCAGCTAATCACACAGAAAGCAAAACTGAACTCCTTCTAACATTTCCTTTCCAACAAGTATCAATTTGCAATCTATTGCGGGATAGCTATTTTAACACATAGCTGTTGAATATATTTTTTAACGATTTAGAAAGACAGGGTTGCTATTTTAATAATATCATCTGATGGAGACACTTTCTTCAAAAATCACTAACAAACCACATTAAGAGGTTTCAGTACATCAAATAGTTATCACAACAGCATCTTACCCACTATTTAACTACAGTATCTTTCAAAAGGTTCACTGATGTAGTAAAAATCTGACATATCTTGCTATGAAACCAATTTAGTGTAATATTGAGTAACCCAAGTTCTTTGAGATAATCAAAAAGGCCAGTTAACTTCTGGTAGACTAGTAATCAAAATGCCATGACATACAGTTAAAATACAAACACATTCCTGTTAAAATGCTTTTCATTAATGTTTCTTCCTTTCCTTCACCATACAAGAAGAATTAGGGAAACGTCCTTCTACAGCATGCCAGAAATTACACATCTTACAGGCTGAACAATCTATTCTTTAAGGATAGTAGAATACTTACTATAAGTGAAGACGATCCATAAAAATCTATGCTTTACAGTTACTCTCTGAAACAATAATGCTGATTGTCACAGCAGAAGTAGTATAATCCAACCACATCCAGGCCTAATAGGCAGTATGCTAGTATTTGTTCCTAGGAAATCAGAAATAAGGTACCTGCCTCACTGAAAATCCAGGCACCCTTGGAGAAAACAAACAATGGATTTTTAGGTCCTTAATTTTATTGAAATCATAAGACATCCACGCTTCAGTCGTCACAGATTTTTTTTAATCCACGTATGAGAAAAGAGCAGATTTTTTTCACAATTTACAGCAAACAGGTACTGTAACTACAAACTGAAGTTTCTATATCCAGTGTCACCAGTTCAAATGCAGCTCTGTCATCTTCAAACATTCCTCACTTGGCAGAAGTCAATATTTTTCCATCTCTCATTTTCTCCAAAAGTAGAAAATTCAGCAATTTCACATGCTCTCTAGTAAGATGCACTGGAAGAAATGTTTTAGAGCAGTAGGAAAATAACCATGCTCTCATTTCTTTTTTTGCCCTTCAGGCGTAGCCTGGGTGTCTTCGGCTTGCCCTCCTGGTTTCCAGTGTTGTCACTAATAGCTGGGAGATGGAGTTAGGACAGCAGGAAGCAGCAAAAATAAATCTTGTTGCTTTAAGAACATACTTACTTTCATATTAAGATGCCACAACTTTCTCTCTACTCTTACTTCATTGCTGGGTCAGATGAAATCTTTAAGGAGGTTCCATTAAAAGTTCATATCTGTAGCATATATGAGAGAGACGCTGCAACTCCTGGTCTGAACATATTCCGAAGGAGGTCAGATTTGGTTTTAAAGCATATTCATGTCGATGAAAACTTTTTTTTTGTTGCAAAAAATGAAAGTTCTCCCATTTATTTAGGTATTCCCTCTGTAATCCTCCAAGTTACTCGGCTCCCTTACAGTTTAATCAGACATACCAAAAAAAAAAATCAAATATCGTATTTCCCATATGTATAAACTGACATTGTGGAGGCTTCATTAAAGAAGTCTTTTATTTCTCTTATCACTGGTAACTGAACGTCATTTAATGTACCACCACTTTCAAACAGCCCAAGAGACTTAAAAAGCTATCTAAGTTTGAAAACCAAAAAGTTCTGAGTTTTTCTGTACCCCAGGACGGTTTTCTTTCCTGAAGCTCAAGCCGAGAAAGCAGACAAAAGAAGCTGATTTGACTGAGCCGTGCCAAGTCTTGCCTTTTTTTCTTTCCTCGGCTCTCTCGCTCGCTCTCTCTCTCGCTCGCTCGCTCCCAGCATGGCAACCTTCCCGAGCAATCTTGGCGGAGCTCCAGCCTGTGCCAGTCTGTCTGAGTTCTTGTTTTCCAAAAGATGCTCTTTGCGAATCAATTAATATATTTAAAAACAGGAAACTGTGGGTCAGTAACCAAATCTTGGCACCAACAACCGCTGCTTCTGCCAAATCGGCTTATAGATTTCATGGTTTCCTACCTTTTACAATGGATATAACATTTTTGCTCACTGATTGTGGAGCACTGGAAGCCATTCACTGTTCACAGTGATAAGAAATCTGTTCTCTGAAAATGTCCGCATGCGACACATGAACAACCTGCAGTAAATCAAGATTCTTTTGAAGGCGGGCGTATGTGCAATTTTAATAAGCACCAAATACTCCTTAAAATAATATGTTTTCCTTCTCTCCTCCCGAGAATCATGGGAAGATGCCAGGAGCAGGAGACGTATAGATTTGAATTAAGATCACATTCGAAAGTCATGCACATTTTAACTTTCTAAACTCCAGCTTGAAAGCTACCAGTTCTTATCAATGTCACCATTATTAAAAATCAGCTGAAAATTAATAAGAAATCTGATCCCAGCTAATACACAAAAAATCTTCAGCAATCTCCACACATCCGTAGATGCCAATGATGTCATCCGTTAATTAAAAAGCACAAGTTCTTGTTGTTGCATTGACAGGAGAAATGGCTCAGCATTAACAGTTAAATTTGGTGGAAAATTTTTTTATGTGTTGCAAGACTTTAAGGATAGAAAATTATGTTTTGGAACTTCATTCAAGATATTCTAAATGACAAGAATTCATATGAGGAGAATTACAGGAATAAACTTGCTTTTATCTTCAAGCTATTTGCCAAGGCAAAATGCCAACTTTTTAAAACATAAGCATTGCATTAATGAGCAAAATAGATTAACCAGGAAAAAAAACCTTCCCTAAGTGTATAATTTTATAAGTTTATGGATACTGCTGTTTTCTTAATGAGAGGTTCAATACAGAGTCCCAGGGGCTTTGGGGCTAAGTCGTGATTTGGAACTTAGTGATACAATCTTCCCAAAGGTTTGATTCAGGGATAAAGTTCACTTGGCTAAAAAAAAAAAGGCAAAATATTCTTCCCCAAACGAACACAGGAGCACACTTTGCTTCTCAGGCTAAGCCTTGGGGTTTTAAAAGTGTTACTTTAAGATCCACATTTGCCAAAGGTCTTTGGAGAGCAGAGTAATGCCCGATGAGATGGCTGGGGGGGGAACTATTTGGCAAGTTGCAAGTCATTTAATCCTTACCTGTCCTGTCCCATCTTTGCATCAGATACACCTCTGTGATATACCAAGTAAGGCAATTCAGTTGGTAAATCAATATTTCTTCCTAATAATTTTATCAACAAATTTTGTGTCCATTGCTCTCCCCACCCAAGTGTTTAGCCTACAGCCCAAGCTCTCTAGGCTTCACACCAGCGCTACGCCTCCATGGAATGTAATGGGAGCTCACACACTCGGAGCGCACGGGGATACCTGTATGCAGGCATCTAAATTTTAGGTCTGAAACCAGCACTAAATCCCACACTACAACTATTTAATCAAGAAGAAAAAAAGAAGGGGGGATACAAATTATTCTATGTAACGACCATGAGGAGGACAACAGATCAAAAAAATTAAACCAAAACAATAAAGATCTAGCTTAAGCCTTAAGAAAAAACTTTCTAAAGATAACAACTGCTACATTCCGCAAGAGACTGTGTCATCTTACCTACTGATTTTTTTAAAAAATACGTTAATCATCTGACTTTCAGACCGATGGATAAATTAGACATCCTCCCAAGGTTCCCCTTGCCCTGTTTCCAATGACTGCAATAGATCTACCCATGTTTGTCCCAATAGCCTCCCATCTCCAGAAGAAACGTCATTAACTTTAAAATCACATTTTTGCCTCAAAATACTGCACATCTTATCATTTCAATTAGCACCTAGCATCATTATGACAGGACAACTTGTGAAAAAAATACACCGATGTATATTTTTTCTATTTCTTTTCTTTTTGCACTTGACAGAAAACTCTAATATCTCAGTTTGCCTTTACTGAAAGACCATCAGGCATCAACAAGGGAACAAAAAGATCTCATAGAAATTACTGTCAGTAGAATTACCTCTGAAAGGCTATACCGCTTCAGCAGTCACTATTAGAAACTCATCTTTTAATTAGTTTTCCTTCAAAAACTGTATGTATTGACAGCAGAGTATTTCAGCTATATTCCAAAAAAAATATAATTCCAACCAAGATGAACAATTTTAACTATTCCTTCCTTACTCTTACTGAGTGTAAGGCAAGAAAAGCAAATACATTCCCTAGCAGCCAAATGCTTTCCTGAAAAGAGCCTTGCTAATAAGATGAAGAGCCTTATTTTCTCTCTCAATATACACTCCTCCAAATACAGTGGATCTCATTTGCAGAAATGACTACCCTCTTCCTGTCTTAAAGCATTTTTTTTCAAATGCGTAGTTTACTGTAGCTCTCCTAATTCCCTCTCTTCTCTTAAATACTCTGTAATTGCAGTTCTGCTCCACTCCACTGAAATTGCTTACACCACACTCAGTGACACCTTCCAAGATCCATCTTCATCCAATTTGAGCTGTCAAAATCTTTCAGTACAACAAATTTCTCCTCCTTTCCATAAGTAACTTTCCAGTCCAGATCAATCTAGTGCCCCACTTAACCCAATATCCTCCACATCGGAAGAAAATACAAAACTTTCTCCACACCTTGTGTTTTGTGACTTTTTTTCCCACGTTCTCTGCCTGTTTTTCACCTTACTTACAAATTAGCTTCTCCAATTACCTTTTCTCCTTATTGTCATCTGGGTCTCCCACAGTTCTGACGTCACTTACTTCTTGCATTAAGACTGTGGCCTTTTCCACGGAAGGCTGCAATCATCCAGTCTTCAAATCTCAGGTAACTTCACCCACTCTAATGACATCAGGCTCTATTAGTAACTCTATAAAGTACTTTTTGACACTAACGTTTTTCTCTCGAACATTCTCATGTCTCCAGCTATCCTCATGATATTTCTTTGATGTTATTCTCTTTCAATGGACATAATATAGAGTTGAATTCCTCATCTTTCTCTCCAAGTATTCTCCTACCCATCTGTAGTCCAAATTTGACCATCTTCATTGTTGACAGGTTTACCATTACAGAACAACATGTAGGTCTGTACTTCAAAACTATCTACATGTCCATGCTCATAGAAATCCACAAATTTATTCTTTTGCAATATCTTAGATATCACTTCGATCTTTCTTTTGTGAATTAGGAAAAAATTAATATTTATCTGTGCCTTGGTCATCACTCAATTCAAATTCTTTTTTCCATCTTTTACATATTTCACCTTGATGCCCCTACAATTTGTTAATTTAAAATTCTCCCAACAAAAGCCACCTGATGTCTTCTTATTCTGCCTTTTCTCAAAATCCCTTTATTCATATATTTTTCCATCTCAACCAAATGCACCTGTGTCTCACAAACATATATACTTGGATACCTGTCCTAGCATACCTGTCAAGTGAGCATGATTCCCCACCTCACAAGTGGAAAACTCAGGGACAGAAGTAGTAACTCATTCATTTAAGCTGTTATATTTGGAATATAATACTGAAGTCACCCACAAGACTGGCTCTCCTTCCACATCTAACCACAGCTAATTTTCTTCACTTGCAGGGAAGGCAAATCTACCAGGCAAGTTTTATGAGAAGAATTAACATGACAGAATGATGTACAGAACACAAAAACACTTACAGGCGTACATGTTCTCATGAAACACAGTAAATCCATGCCTACACACAGATAATATAAACTAAAATATTAACAAGTGTTTCACATATAAAAGGGCCTTTACCCATTGGAAAACTCACCAAGACATTTTAACCCCAAACAGCTACTTTTGAAACTTCAATGACAGGTCTACCTCTCATTTCCCTTTTTGTCTTCCTTGACAGAATACCCAAATGCTGTGGATCACGAAAGCTGTGTAACACTTCATCCTCACCACCTGAGATGAGAATATTGCTCAAAAGCAGCGTGTGCACGATATTCCCCAAAACATTTTATTCTTGAGAATAAACACATTTTTAACATGGCATGTTTGTCCTATCAGGGCTAACTCTATTAGCCTTTCTGCTATCCCACTCCTGTTATCATTTCTGGGCATTCCCATTAGAGATAAGTGAAGCCAGTTCCTCTGAGAACAAGCCAGAGGTTTTTTAGGAGCCTAACTTTGGAGCCAGAGACTTTGTTGATTTATTATTAAAGGGTGAAAGTACATTACATGACAGAAAAAAGGCTACTTTTACCTGGGCCGTTCTTACGGAGAGATGATGACAATGAATTGCCTAATGACTCTCCACTTTTCTGTTTTTCATGTATTATTAAATAGCCAAACACTGGTGAAGCTCTAAGAATCCATAAGTGAGTGAATGAAGATATGACAGAGACCAATATAAAAGGAGAATGATGGGGCTTTGGGCGACCAGGTCTAGTGGGAGGTGTCCCTGCCCATGGCAGGGGCTTTGGAACTAGATGATTTTTAAGGTCCCTTCCAACCTAAACCATTCTATGATTTTATGATTCTAAACATGGTTGAAAAAGTAAAAAAAAAAAAAAAAAGAATATTGCAGCCACATAGAAGAAGCATAAGAAGATATCAACAGCTGAAGTAGACATTCCCAGATTCAAACATAAAAATGCGAAAAATATACAAAAAAAGCAAGAATAAAGGCCTATAACTGTATGAACAATCTGAACATGAGGGACTAGATCTGCCAGGACCTTCAGTGTGCACCTCAAGTCGCACAGACTCCCAGGGTGACCGACCAATAGACTGATGAGACATCCCTAGCAAGGACCACCTATGACAGCTCGTTTTGCATAGGTGTGTATGTACCCAATTAACTTTGCTACAGGACGGACTGTCTTTTCCTTGGCAGCTGACCACCTACCACCTTCATTTATCAGTTATCATTTATCATTTTGACAACATAATGTATGCACAACTGTGGCCTTTTCCGTAGGAGGCTGCAATAGTCGAGCGATGCTGTGGAAAAGCATTAGCACCAGAAAGGGATTGTTCCAGTTGAATCCAGCTGAAAATCAAATCTGCATGCCTGAACTATGCCGCAGTGCGGTGGGTTTAGGGCTGGCACACTGTCACACCGTTGAGTGGAATTCTCCAGCTTTGCAAAGCAAACAAATTCCAAGTCCAAGCTCTATGGGAAGCTATCAACAACTTCCTAAATATTCCACCATGGGAATATACTTCAACTACTCATCATCTGCTGGCACGACGCCCCAATCTGAAATGGCAAAATAATGAGTCAGTGTTCACTACATGTGTTCCTCAGGTTTTTTTGAGGACCTGCTATTTTTTTCTGCGCATATCAAACAGAATTTGCATTCATAGGTTAAAATGTTTTCCCATTCTCTTCGTCCAGTACCACCCTGAACACCTTAGATACATGCACTATATATTTAAAGTGCCACATGGAAGTTTAAACACCATTTGTAGCCTTAACTGCTTATAATTTCCTTTTAGATCTCAGGAGAAAAACAGATACTCACAAAAATCAAAATGTTAGGAACCCATCTTCACAAGCATTTGTGACTGTCATTTAGAAAAGCGATTACAGGGTGCAACATGAAAAATATATGCATAGCACTTTAGGCAGAAGTAGTTACTCATAATGGAATCCACTTACAGTTAACTTGGGAAGAGTGAAAATAGACTTGTAATGAAGTGGGTAAAAACTCTCAAATATCTTCAGTGATTATATAAAAGGATGCTTTGAATAAACAGACAACTAGGAAAGATAATTTATACAAAATATGTTCAGGTTACCCTCTCATAATTGTCAGTCCATGCGTGAGGAATAAGAACATATTCTTTGTTATGCACTAAGCAGGGGCTTTATTGTAAAATTCAGGTACAAAGTGCTTTATTTTGTCCTCCATGTTCTCTTCAACAATTAAATTTTCACAAATTAAATATTTTAAATGGTTCTACAGAGATTAACGTCTCAGAATTCCTCATCTGCATCCAGTCATCAGCCCAGAGAGAACAATTTTTTACTAATTTTTCAATTCCATTATAATTAATAAAACTACAGTGACATATTTTTACAACAGTAGTACCCAGGAACGTCTGTGCACAGATATCCACAAATAAAGGATACAGATTTGATGCTTTATTTTTTTCTCTCTCACTCAAAAAGCTTTTAATGGTTGTAAATTAAATCAAACACTGAGTAGGTCTTAATTGGTGTGCGAAATGCTCAACACAAGGATGACTCCTTAATGAGGACTTAAGTAGAAATTTAGTCATTTAAATGCAAGAGGGCAAGTTTGAAAGACTGCACTTCTGCACCACCAAAGACTGGAGAGGCACCGAAGTCCTGCTGATGGCTACTTTGTGACCACAGGTCCCATCCTCGGGACGTGCGTCAACAGCCCAGGCACAGCCACACCATACTCGTACACTCTGAAAAAGGACGGCTGCGTCAAACTGTCAACTGGGAACAGTCCACGATTTGTGCTAACTCCTGAACCATGTCTAGGAATTTCAAGAGGAATCGCCTGGTTGACCAGGGCAAAGGCAGAACCAGGATCTCTCTAACAATTTCAGAGAGACGATCTGAGTCATCTGCAGAGCCAGAGCCCTGATACAGTTCCATTCACTGGCACAGAAACAGCCTGCAATCACAGAATCACAGAATGGCAGGGGCTGGAAGGGACTTTCAGAGATCATCTAGTCCAACCCCCCTGCCAAAGCAGGGTTACCCAGAGCAGGTTGGACAGGATCACATCCAGATGGGTTTTGAATATCTCCAGAAAAGGGGACTCCACAACCTCTCTGGGCAGCCTGTTCCAGTGCTCTATTTTTCCTTATGCTGGGTTCTCAGCATTAGAGTCTGAATCCATCTTTTTCCAAGTGGGATGGTATCCTGCTCCAGTAAAAGATGAATGAGGAATGTCAGAAAAAGAAAGGCCTCTGGAGAAACATCAACATCATCCAGATTATGCCTCAACGAAAGTAGACAAGCCAGCGCTGCCATTAACAAGAAACAACCTGTGCTTCCCTTTTGAGAGCAAGGGTGCAATACTGAAACATTTCTCCTACCCAACGGCCAGAGTTGGCTACGGTTTGTGGAAAACATCTACCATCCCCACAATGGTACTTGAGCGTTTTCTGATTACGGAGCAGTAGCCCAGGATGTGGCATGCTTTTGCTGGTAATCTTCAGGCTTTCTATGAGCACTTCCATTGTCTAATCAGAACAAGCACCCTTTGCATGACACTTCTACTTTCTCACTGGGTTCCTAGCAGAAGTTATCAGCCAGTGTCTCAGGCACCAAATCTCTACTCCCAAACAGAGCGTATGTCCTCGAGATGAGAGCCTTCTGCCTCTGGTGTCTTTGGGACACCAAAAAAACTAGTTCCTGATAAGAGTTCTGCTTCTCAACCATTCCTGAAATTTGGGAAGTCCTTAAAATATCTTTGGAGGCTCCTGGAAAGTCAAATGCCTGAAAAATCAAGCCAAACTACAGTAAAAATACAGATATAACCTACTTGGCCACATTTCTCAACAGAAAACAAGATCCTATGTTCAAAACTAAGACCAAAATAATCTCTTCACCCAGGTGGATGAAATACCACTAACTCCAATTTTACATATCTGCAACAGGAATTAACTATGAGAAATACAGAAGAAACTGCAATAAACATCATTATATATTGCACAGGTTTTCATCTTATTTGAACTAAGGACTTATTTATGTGTATTATTTTAATTGTACTAGAAATTTAAATGCAAGTTTCACATGTATCATCAAAATTTGCAAGTAACAAAATAAGAGCAATATACAGGTTTATCCATACACTGAAATTCTACATATAATAAATAAAATATTAGCATGCAGAGATAAAGCAATGCCTATCATGCAACAAAATACAAGCCAAATAATTAAATGATCACAAAGTAAAAATAATAAAAATTACATAAAACTGAAGCTAAGGCAACATACACCACTGTAATTTGAAGGTATAAATTTGACAGGAAAACGTTAATTAAACCACCAAAGCTTTTTAATCTGAAAAAATTCAAAGTAAATACTACACATCAAAGAAACACAAAAGGACTAAGACACAGAGGTTAATACCTAAAACAGTCAAGCAACCTTAAAACTGCCTTACAGTAACCTAATATAAGATCTATTCTGCACTTATCTTCTTTCAAATCAATTAAAGTATGTGGAGTTTTACTATTGTACTTCCTCAGGGTTCTGAGGGAACTAAAGCTGCTGCGCTTCTACACTTCCATATGTGAACAACTTAACTCTCATTTAGCATAATCTGACTTTGGAAATTCTTTTCTTTATTGCCATGGTATACGAACATTAACCAGGAAAATCAAAGAAAAAGAGTTAAAAAAAAAAAAGAGAGAGCTTTTGACTGAGGGCAACCAGAATAACTCTTTGGGCAAGAAAAAAAATTTTAAGGCTTTCCACTGAATACCAACTACAGGGATGGGCCATTAAATAACATTATTCCCTCAATTAATTTTGGTTGTGCTGTGCTGGGAAAAAACAGAGAAGATAAAAATGATTCACACAAACAAAATTTTTAACATATCAGAGCATCTCTTTGTGGTAGCTGCAGTTTTTTACTCTGAAGTAAATGTAACATAGCTTACCTTTCAAGGAAACCAAGACAGATTACTTTGTGTTCACTGCACAACAAAGGCATCCATGTAGGCAGTTACCTGGACTAGTTATTATGCTATAAATCCACACCTGGCTTACACTGAGCTAATCTGTCCACGTAACCATAATGTAAATCATAATCATGTCCAGTTTGAATGAGTCTCCATAGCAGTTACCCTTTAAGAATATAGCAGAGCTCTACCATGCTGAAAAGTATGATTATGATATATTTTTTTAAAAGTAACCTATGTTATGAAATGAGATTAAAACAGCTTTGCTCTTTAACAGAACACAGGAGAAGGCAGCAGGGAACACTCCCTCTCCTCTCATGAAGGAAATAAAAGAAAACATAGAGATGGTAAATGTCTATGTAGACACAAAAAAAGATAAGGGTAATAAATAATAGGGACAAAATTAAAAGAACATTATAAATACTCAAAGCAGTTAACTCCTGGAAAACCCTTCCAAATGGAAGACTGGGACAGACGTATCGATGATTTAACCAACATCAAACAACTACTTAATTGAAATACAAGTCAATGGGCCCACGGAAGATTGTGCACTATCTGGCTAGGGCCACAAAAACAATCAGAGGGCTGGAACACCTCTGCCGCTGAGAGAGTTGGGGTTGTTCAGCCTGGAGAAGAGAAGGTTCCAGGGAGACCTTATTGCGACCTTTCAGTACTTAAAGGGGGCCTACAGGAAAGATGAGGACAAACTTTTTAACAGGGCCTGCTGCTATAGGACAAGGGGTAATGGCAAACTAAAAGAGGGGAAATTCAGACTAGGTAGAAGGAAGAAATTTTTTACAGAGTGGTGAAACCCTGGCCCGCGTTGCCCAGAGAGGTGGTGGATGCCCTATCCCAGGAAACATTGTGGGTCAGGTTGTACGGGGCTCTGAGCAACCTGATCTGGTTGAAGATGTCTCTGCTCATGGCAGGGGGTTGGACTAGATGGCCTTTAAAGGTCCCTTCCCACCCAAACCATTCTATGATTTTACGGTTGCCTCAGACAGCAAAGACAGGATTCAAGTCATCACACTTTAGCTGGTTATAGTACAGGTGCCTCCACCTGAGCTAGTCACCGGAGACTCCCCTTGCAGGCAGTGGAAGAAAGAGGCACTTGTGGGGCACTATTCACCTGGTTTAAATGTCTTTTGAAATTAATTATGTGACGAATTAAACATGCAAGTGTTTACCTATTTTACCTGTTTTACCTATAAAAGTGTAACTTTATTACTGTAGCAGTACTTGCAATGCGTACAGTCCTTTCCAATACTCTGTCTCTGCTCTGTACCTGGTACAAGGTAAAGCCAAAACAAGGTTTTTTCCCCCATACTCTCCTATCTGGTTTGGAAAGAAAAGGAACAATGATCAATCTAATCCCATGTCTCTAACTGTGATATACATTAACCAAATAAGTGTTATAGAGGCACATGTGTGATGCAGGGCACCACCTGATTTACTACACGGTATTTTAGCATTGCCTACTTGCATGTGAATAGCTGCAACAGCCTATCCTTCAAAACCAACTTGGTCTTCCCCATAAGCATATATGCTAACTTTACGCTAGTGTGGCTATGAAGAAGTCAATCAAAAATCATATTGAAAAAGAACATTTGTTCATTCAAGTTACACAGACACAACTAAAGACACAGCTGGTGCCACAGATCTTGAGCATCCACGCACAAAAGGCTTTTCAATAGTAGCATGGAGACCAAGTGAAGAAAGTGAGATGTTTCTCTCAACCTTCTTATTTTCTGACTCAAAAATCACAAAATTACCTAAATGGCAGGTCAATGTCATTCATGCAAAAATTGCACTAAAGATAAATGGACACAATTAGCCAAAGAAGTCAAATGTATCCCAGGATTCACACAAAATAATATAAAATATTCTGTAGTGAAAAAAATAACCTGTGTAAATATAACCCTTGTGTTTAATTCTCATAACTGACAGGTTTATTTAACACAAATTTGGCAAATCCAGACATTACATCCCTTTTCAAAACCACAGCAATGAGAAGCTATTGAATCCTGTGTACCATGCCGCTACCTTTTACTAGAAATAATTATCCTCTTTTATTACACAACTTTGAATGATTCCTCAGAGCAGCATCCACACATAATCCTCTGAATAAAGAACCTCTGGATTCATTTTTCATTTCGGAGAGGGAAATTACGGTATCAGCAAGAGAAGTCTCTCCTTCAAGCCTTATTTGCATTCAAGAGGCTGCCAGTTGGGGAAAGTTTCTCCCCATTTAAGCAATTCTGTTTCCCAGCAACCCGCGCTGTTGCCAGGAGAAACCCCGGGGAGAGCTTCCTCCGCACCCGCCCCGCCGCAGTCCTGGGGGTACAGCTTTGTGCGGCGCTGCTTCATGCCAGCGCACACACCCGACTGTGAGCCGCATGCTAAGTAGCCCGCCAGGAACTCCAGGGACTCCAACAAGAGATTTTATTTCCTTTTTTTTTTGTTTTGGAGAGGGCTTAGTGATGAATGACGTAGCCCTTTTTATTGCAATGTAGTCAGAGGTGACAAGGCAGCACAGGGTTTTTTCATCAGGGTGGTGTTACCTTGGGAGCAGCATTTGACGGCTGGATGTACAGCTCTGTAAACATATTTCCTGTACACGTTTAATCTATCGAGCATCATGTGTGCATGCTAACTTCCTTGTTGTTGTTGTTTTCCAGCTGCCAATAGCAAAAAAGCACACACACACAACAAAAAAATACCCTTAGATTGACTTAACCCTTGCTTTTCCTGGCAACACCTTCCAAAATGTAAACATAATGGGTGGTTAAAAAGTAATTCCTGTTTTTCCAATGACAGTACAATATTTATAGTTGTACACTTGGCTCAGAAACAAGCTGTTTAGTGTTTCAATACAAATACCTGACAAGGAGCAAAAAAAAAAGAGAAAGAAAAGGCCATGACATGTTGTTACAGACAGGATTTCCAAGAAAATTCATCTCACACCTACCTGTAAAGATGTTGTAGGCACAGATTTCACAAGTTGTCTTTCAGATAATGCACAATTACTGGGGGTGACGTGCTTCCATAAAGAAACATACTGTTTTACATCGTTTATGATTTGAATCTCAGCATACGCAGTGCAATTGTAATGAAATTTAATAATTTATGGAAATTGATGGCTTGAGTGTATTTGAGGCAAAGATCGTCTCTTAGAATGAAGAAATAAGTAATTAACTCTTATGAATTAGAAAGGTAAATTGAAATTTGAGAAATGCTAAACCACATATGACATTGTTACTCAACATGCTCCTGAACTCTACTTCAATGGAAGTCAGACTTCACATTTTTTGGCCCATATTCCACATAAACTTCAGTAAAAATGGGAAACTAGTTAATTCTTTATGTAAAACACTGTATCAGGTACATAAAGTGGTGGAAACTTTAAATTAATCCTTCTAAACCTTAAAATAAACTGTATTCCCTTTGTAGGCTTTGTTCTGTGTCGTAATCTCACTCAAGAATGTCTATTTTAGACCTACAATATAGTGATATTCATTTTTTGTCTGAAAAAAAGTTTTATATTTGCCCATGATTAACAGAATTTTTCATCATTAAAGGAAAAAATATCTAATATTTTTCATTTTATTCCTTATGTTCTACTGAAAAAATAGCTTACATTTTTGTTTGCAATTCTATTGCAAAATCTTGCACCTTGCACAATTCGACAAACTGTCAGCATATCAGGGAAAATCTGTTTAAAACTTCTCAACCTAACACTGCATACATATTTGGGCACAGAATAAGCATAAGGTACCAGATTTTTTCCCTAATTCTGCACAGGACAAAGAGACTACAAAAACATGGAGATTTCCGTGACATACTAATTCCGAAGTATCAAGGGATCAAGTTGTCCCATTCAGCAGTTCTCTATTTTTCCATTTGCCCCTGGCAGGAAAGTACTGATGATTTAAATAAGTTACCCAATGATCACAGCCCAGCGATATCCAGTAGGCTTTGTCAGTGCAATGCCCCTGTATCATTACAAGTCAGCACAATTTTAAATTAATGATGACACAGATTTACCAGCTGCTGAGAAAATTACTGGATGATCTCATGCCCATGCTCATAAGGATCAAAATCCACCAGGAAGTCTTTGTACCAGGCCATGAACATAGATAAGAAAAGTTACGGTCTTTTAGCACCTTTCCATGTGTCCATGGCCACAAACGCAGTCCAGCCAGACACCTCCTCTAAGGGCAGGGCATGAGACAAACGAGAATACCAGACGACAGACCACTAGTTTGACCACAATAATTTCTCTTCACTGTTTTAAGAATGGTAAAAAAAAAATAAGCATGGACAGAAATTCCACTACAACAACCAGGCTTGTTTGCAAAACAACTTAAAGGGTTAATTTTGCTTCTGAATATTCATTGTGTTTGTAAATTATTAAGCTTCAAAAAATGCCCAACTAAATGCAACATTAGAAATCAACTAAACAACTCCTAAAGGGACATAGGATACCTCAAATTGTCTCATTTAAAAATCTCTTGTGAAACAAACTCCCTGTAAGAATATAAGGTATACTGTTCTTCATGCATATACAGTCAACTGGGGTGGAATCCAACCTGTCTATATCCTGTGAAAAGCAAGTGCTACTTCAGCAGGCAGGGGACAGAACAGGAAGAGTCAAGTAGTTCCCATAAAATACCTGTTTATGTTCTGCATAAATTGAATGGGAAGAAGTGTGTCTCTGAAAGAAGAGCAAGTGAACCCTGTTATAAAACTCTGCCACATTCTCTAGGAACTTTAGTAAAAACTGACATACCTCCACTCAGCCTGGGGAAACCTGGAACACATTTCAGAAGTGTATTCTAACCACTTGGATTCAGAGTATCCCACAAGACTGACAGTGTGCCCCACTCTGCAATGGGTCAGACTGTTATACATGCAGAAATGTAAAAGTAGTGTGGCCAAAAACAGAGATGACTTAAGGGTCTGGCTCCAGCCTCCCGCAGCCTTAAAGAAGTACCATCATCCCAGGCATGTTTTGGCTGGTTATCTTGATGTATCTGCTTATGATGTCATTGCAGCCTCCCAACAGAGGAGGATCATCAAGATCCTGATGGAATTCTGTAACTGCTGGAGTATCCCAGAAAAGATGGACACTGCTGATACCACCACAACTACAGCTACGAGGATTTATGGAGTCACAGCACACCTGAAGTTGGAAGGGACCTCTGGAGATAACCTAGTCCAACTCCTCTGCTGAGAGCCAGGTCAGCTAGAGCAGGCTGCTCACGACCGTGTCCTGTCAGGTTTTGACTGTCTCCATGGATAGAAAAGCTACAACTTCTCTGGGCACCTGGTTCCACTGTTCTACCAAACTCAGAGAAGAAAAAGTTTTCTTTTTATGTTGAAATGTAATTTCCTGCGCTTCAGTTTGTGCCTGTTGCCCCTTGTCTATGCTTGGGGCACCACTGAGAAGAGTCTGTCTCCATCCCCTGTACTCCTTCCCATCAGTTATTTATACACACTGATAAGATCCCCCTGTGCACCATGTCCCAGCTTAACTGAATTTAGGCAGAGAGACGCCTTCACTGAGAGATCACGTATTTGTTTTAACATTACCAAGGCAACTAAAGCTGAAATATACCTGCTACATCTGAAGACAATAATAATAAAAGAATGAGGGTGAGACTAGAAACCTATCGAAATCTCAATTTCCTACGCTCACTAGCCACATTGATCTCCAGGTGTCTCAGCAAAAACATTCCGTGCAACTTCTTCTGGAGTTCAGCATGTCAAGTTAAACTAGTAATTCCACACAGAACTGAAATTCACTGTTGTACAAATTTAATGTAAAACATACAGACTTGGAATTAAATCAAATAGTCAAAGCAAATGCAGATCAATTCGTAAGGTTAAAAATAGAATCAGACACTATTAAAATGACTTGAAAAGCTCTTAGGTATGCAGTAGTCAGTCATTTAAACACAAAGCTCCCAGTGAAACACTTTAACCCAAAATGTTAGTTATCCTTCGATACACAAACAGGAAAATATTGAGCAGGAACAAGACTGCAGTTGACACACTATCACTAGTAAAATTCTGTGTCTACTTCCAATATCCATAACTCAAGGAAGACCTTAAGTAATTCATGACAGTTTAAGGAAAAGAAACAAAAATCAACAAATGATTGAAAATGTGCCTTATGCTGACAGAATAAAAATTCACTTCACTTCGTTTATGTCTTGGCTTTTTTTAAAAAATAGGCTAACCAGCAATTTAATTATGATCTAAACATATTTCATGAAAACCAGAAAACACATACTACATGAAGAAAACTGCACCAAGCTGCAATGGTTGGAAGTTGAAACATAACAAAGGGATTCAAAATATGCACTTTTTTAATGGAGAGAGTTGTGAAACATTGGAACAATTCATGAAATTTTGCAGTGGATCCTCTGTCAAATGACATTTTTAATCAATGTTTTCTTTAAAGAGCATGATCTGATTCAAGCAAGAATTAATTCATGGAAATGCTGTGCTCTTTTTTATATGGAAGGTCAGACTAAAGTTCACCATGACCTCCTCCATATTTGTAATTATTGCTCTATTAATCTATAAAGCTTAGAGGCTTAATAGGTTTAAACAATCGTAAGACCATCTACCCATGAGCTGTACCTTTACGGCTTCAAAAAAGTTAACCCCCTAGTGATGTGTATGTTACTATGCAAGTACCTCTGCTAGGAACACAGCTGAGGCCACAGAGAGAGAAGATATTTCCTGACAGCACTTATTGGGACCAGTGGGACAAAATATTATTTTAATTTAGTAGACCCTCCTATCTCAGGCCATCTAGCAGAAAAAAATAGAGTGTGTGTGTACGTATATATGTTATTATACAATGTCTTGCACAGGAGGTTCCCTCTACATTATTAGGGCTCCTTGAGTAGTGTTCCTACCACTACCATAAAATAAAATAGTCAATTAAATAGTGTAAGCAATATATACTTGCATACTCATAAAACACAGCCATGTTTCAGCAGTAATGTAACTAAAATTAATTCTGAAAACTACTTATACTAGAAAGGTAGAAGCAATAAATAATATGTGATTTTACTATAAAGGACAAGATCGTATTGCACCATTATACAGAAATCATATGAAAGGAATAATTTTCAAAAATGAATGCAACAGCTCTACTGCAAGGAAACAAAACAGCACAACAAACTCTAATTCCCAAATTATGAAATTTTCTTGAAGATCACATAAATCCAACTTGATTACAAAAAGAGTAAAGAAAGCTTACTAATGTCTGTATTGTTTTCAGCTCACAGTATGGTATCTTATCCCCATTTAACTGACTTCTACAAACAGAACCCTTTGTACCACAAACCAACTACTTCCAGTCACTTCATAGAAATCTGTATAATATACAAGGTTTAACTGCATAATTTTCTTAGACTCAGATCCTAAATTACAGTAAAACAAAAAAAAAAGTTATGCCAACAAGGTCAAGTCTCACATAATCCTGTGGTCAGCAAGTTACAAAGGAACAGAAATGCAATTTAGCTTTCCACAAGACTAGATTAAATGCAACGTCCAAGCAGAAGTCGTCACTCAGCTGTCTTTTCCTCTCTTTTGGACTGCAGCAGAGGGAGCAGTCTGAGCTGGTCTCTGTACTCACATGGTTTGTGAAGGGTGATCAAGAAACCTCATCATGAGAGGTTCCCCACCAAACAACAAATCTCACTGAGGGGCAGAGCACATTCATGCCCACCTCACATTTGGAAAGCATTAGGAACTTGGAGCGCTGGGACCAGGATGTGCAAGCAGATTGCAATGCAATTAACACAATGTGCAGGAGGCACAAAGAGAGCCCAGAAATGCCACTCACAGAAGAAAACCCTCAGCTGCTTGGTACTTCAGCAACCTCCCTCTGGACTGAACTCCTAAGAGTGGTCTCAGGCTGTGGGGACAGCCTGGTGTCCCTCCATGGGGGTTGCAGCAGTGGCAGCTGCCTCACCTTTGAGAGCTGAGCTCTGGCAGACCTAGTCACTGCAGCGCAAGGAAGGAGCTGCAAGAAGATGTGAGCCCATTATATCGCATCAGGGATGAGAAGTAGGAGATCAACAGGATCTTCAAAGAAACGACACAGACATGAAGCTAAGTGCTCTGCAGCTCTTCATTGAGGAATGAGTTTCAGGGCTGGCAGAAAGGTCTGGCAGATGGCTTCTTCAAGTGTCTGCACACTAAGGCAGAGTTTGGTTCACAAAGAAGACTCAGAGGTCCATGTGTGGCCACAGACCTATGATGTGATAAGAATCAGAGACCTGGCACAGCACACACAACTTAAGCAGTGTCATGGATGGGCACAGGGTATGTAGTAAGGATTAGCACAGAATAGGATGGGGAGCTGCACTCTACTGAAACAAACTCCTTGATAGCACGGAGCTCCAGTGTGAAACTGAATTCATGTCTGCTGGGAGTCTCCGAGTCAAGGTCAGAGGGGAAACACTGGAGCTGGTGTGGTTTGGAGTCAGAGCACCTGACCAAGACGAGGTGAGTAGATGAGGCTTTCCACAAAGAGCTAGCAGAAGTCTCACGACCACTAGCTCTGCTCCTCCTGGGAGATTTCAGTTCCCAGACGTCTGCTGGGAGGGTAACATCAAATTGTGCAAGCAATTCAGGAAGCTGCACTAGTGACAATTTCATACCAAAAAGTGCCAGAGGGACCAACCAGAGGTAATGGTTGGTTGTTGAGTGGCTGTTCAGAAGCAGGGAAGAACTGGTGGCATTGCAGCAGCAGATGGCAGAGAGCTACAGTGACCACAAGATGACAGAGTTCAGGACCCAAAGGAAGGCTAGAAAGGTAAACAGGAGATTCATCATTTTGTACTTTCAGAGCTCAGACTTTGGCTTGTTTAGAGAATTGCTAGGTAGAAGTCCCTGAGAGTCTGTCAAAGGGAGAAAGTGCCCTTCAGGGACGTCTGAATTTTGATGAAAACTTTCTAAGAGAACTAAGGAAAAAAATACCATGCAGAAAAACTGGAAACTTCATCAGAAACACAGAACTGCTTAATGAACTAAAATGCAAAGAGAGAGCATACAAGAAGGAGAAACAGTAACAAGCAACGAAGGAAGCACACAAAATCATTGCCTAGGCATTTAGGCACAAAATCAGAAAGGCCAAAGCTGGAGTTAACACTAGCTAGGGAGGTAAACAGTAATCAGAAATTATTCCACAAAAATTACAAGAGTAAAAAGAAGCTCATAGAAAATCTGGGTGCATTGATGAATACAGAATACAGCCTAGAAGTAGTACAGAAAAGACTAAGGTATTCAAAACCTCTTTTGCCTAAGTCCTCAGAAACTTCTCCAAAACCTCTGCATGCACTGGTACAGTCAGAAAGAAAAGCAGCAAACAATGTGAGGAAAAATGGGTTATGACTACTTAGATTAGCTAAATGTGTTCAAAACCAAGGAGCCACATGGAGTTTTTCCAGAGCTGGGATGCAAGCTTGCTGGTGTGACGATCAGAACACTACGACAGACCTAGATATAATGACATCTAGAAAAATCACAGTGATTGGGGGAGATCTCTGATGATGAGATATGGGTTACAGTAACAGCTA
This sequence comes from Larus michahellis, assembly GCF_964199755.1. Lineage (NCBI taxonomy): Eukaryota > Metazoa > Chordata > Aves > Charadriiformes > Laridae > Larus > Larus michahellis. The sequence goes on from NC_133898.1 coordinate 129,328,884, forward strand.
TTTTTAATGAAGGCAAAAAGAGGATTGAGGAGCTGTAGGATGCTCAGCCTCGGCTCAGTCCCAGGGAAGATCATGGCATGTGTCCTCTTTAGAAGTTATTTCCAAACACAAAGAGAACCAGAATGTAATCAGGAATAGTCAACACATTTACCAAAGGCAAATGACGCTCGACTGGCTGGGTTGCCTTTTACAATGAAATCATTGGCTATGCAGATGAGGGCAAAGCAGTGGATGTAATACATGTTGACTTTAGCAGGGCTTCTGACACCATCTCTTACAGTATTTGCATTTGGAAGCTGAGAAAATACTGGCTGAAGAGAGGGCTCCTAGGCACTAGACATGTCAAAAATTGGCAGGACCACCAGACTCACACAGCAGCGATCAATATCTTGATGTCTAGTGTGTAGCAGGTTACCCCAGGGGCTGATGCTGGGGCCAGTATCATTCAATACCTTAAACAATAACATGAATGATGCGACAGAAAACACGCTCAGCAAATTTGAGGGCAATGCTAAACAGAGAGTGAGAGTGGGCATGCCAAACAGTTGAGGTTCAGTGCAATGAGACCTTGAAAAATTTCAGGTCTGTGCCAACAGAAACTTCACGAAGGTCAACAAGGAGAAGTGCAAGTTCTGCACCAATGCAAAATAACCTCAGCCCTGCTGGAAAGGACTTATGATGTACATCGGTTGTACAACAGCACAAAATTATTCTATCTATGGAGTTACAGAGCATAAAATGGGCCTACTGTATCTTCTGTACAGGCTTTTATCAAAAAGCAACGTGAAGGTGCCACTTTAATCTATGCAATGTGCTACTCTTGGTATCAACTCTAGAGTTGATACCCCATCTCCGCACCCCTCCTTTGAGTCCACCTTCTCCACATCTGACATAATATTCTTCCTGCTGCCATTAATTTCACCGCTACCTTTAATTTCACCACTACCTTCTTGCTACCTGCAGCATTTTACCAAGTATCTATACAACATAAGATTTTACTATGCTCTCAGACACTTCTTTAACTTGGCTCACGCCATCATCCATTTATTATTCTCCCACCAGCACTTACATACTTTATGTGTTTAAGTATTTTTTAATATTTTCTCTAATGTCACCTTATAATTGAAGCTTTAACCCCGGTCTTTTTATTCTGAACATTGAAACCAGTTGATCTATTTCAGCTGTGAGCTATCATTTGCAAGGATTTGGGTGGCCTCATGTCCTCTGTTAGTCAGCAAACTGCAGCAAGAAAAGGCTCTTTTGTGCACTGTCCCAGTTCAGGAGAATCGGTGACAGTGTTAGTATTTGTTTATCTCATTTTAGATTGTTCTCCTGAGAAACAAGGAGGACAAAATGATGTGATTTGTACTTCCTCTGTACTCTAATAATTTTTTAGCCTACCATTTCAGTCAAGTTTGGCAGGTATGTAGGAGCCTCAAAGACATTCTATTACTAGGAGAGCTGACAGAAGGCAAAATTGCGTGCTTAATTCTAGGTTGCTACTTTACTTACCTGACAGCACACATCTACTCAAAATGAAAGGAGTTCTGGAGGAATTATTGTTTAAACTTAAAAACACTTTGCAAACATTGGTGTTAGAACATACACATCGTGCTTAGGTATTATTCTTGGGGTTGTTCAGCCTGGGGAAGAGAAGGATCATGGGATACTTTATTGCAGCCTTTCAGTACTTAAAGAGGACGTACAGGAAAGCTGAGGACAAACTTTTTAGCAGGGCCTGCTGCACCAGACAAGGGGTAATGGCTTTAAGGTAAAAGATGGAAGATTCAGACTAGATAGAAGGAAGACATTTTTTACAGTGAGGGTGGTGAGACACTGTCCCAGGTTGCTCAGAAAGGTGGTGGATGCCCCATCCCTGGAGGTGTTAAAAGCCAGGCTGGATGAGACTTTGAGCAACCTGGTCTAGTGGGAGGTGTCCCTGCCCATGGCAGGGGGGTTGGAACTAGATGATCTTTAAAGGTCCCTTCCAACCCAAACCATTCTATGATTCTATGATTCCAGGTCAGCTTGGACAGGGCTCTGAGCAACCCTATCTAGTTAAAGATATCCCTGTTCAGGGAAGAGAGGGTTGGACTAGATGCCCTTTAAAGTCCCTTCCCACCCAAACCATTCTATGATTATTTAACAGAAAACATAACCGTTAGAGAAATATGTTTAAAACCCTGAATAGGATTACTGTGGCCCTCAGTAAAAATGAAACAGAAAACTCTTATGTCGCCAAGAGAAATGTGCTTGTTGGATGCTCCAGCGATCGATTAATTCCTATCCTTACGACGAGAGTGCACAAGAAACGTCATTCTGCAGCTACACGACGACCCAAGCACGCTCCCCAGGCAGCATTCAGGCTCTATGCCGAAGTCCACCCCCCTGACAGACACTGCCACCGTGTTACACCCCCATCGGCCCACCGCCGCGCATGCGCATACCGCACCCGCCCGCCCCGCGCATGCGCGGCCTGAGGGACCGGCGCCGCCTCTCCCGCTTCACCCCCCCCTGCTCCGCCGCCACCGACCGGGGCGGGCCGCGGGTCTGAGTGAGGGGATGGCGGGGGGCAACCGGGAGGGCTGGTCCCTACCTGCCACCGGGATGCGCTGGCTCCTGCCGGGGAGCGCTTCTTCTTTCTGCGGCAGCCGGGAGGCCGAGTCGCCCATCCTGAAGGTGGAGCTGAAGAGCGGGCGGAGGAGGCGCCGCGCCGCTGCCGGCATCGCCCCTGAGGAGACGGGGCGGGGGGGGGGGGGGTGGGGAGTGAGCGGCCCGGCGCGCGCGGGCCGTTGGGACGGGCGGGAGCGGCGACGGGGGGCGGGCGCGCCGCCACGCCGACTGCCCCCGCTTCGGTGCGGTGTGGGGCGATGGAGGGGGGGAACCGGTGTCCGTGTGACCGTGGTGGGCATGGAACCGCCGGTATCGGTACAGGCCGGGGGGCGAGAGCAGCCCTGAGGGGAAGGACTTGGGGGTGTTGGTGGGTGAGAAGCTCCACAGGAGCCGGCACCATGCGCTGGCAGCCCAGAAACCCCCCACAGCCTGGGCTGCATCCCCAGCAGCGTGGGCAGCAGGGCGAGGGGGGGATTCTGCCCCTCTGCTGCGCTCGGGGGAGACCCCCCTGCAGTGCTGCCTCCAGCGCTGGGGCCTCGGCACAGGAGAGACACGGAGCTGTTGGAGCGGGGCCAGAGGAGGCCCCGGAGATGCTGGGAGGGCTGGAGCCCCTCTGCTGGGAGGACAGGCTGAGAGAGCTGGGGGGGTTCAGCCTGGAGAAGAGAAGGCTCCGCGGAGACCTTCCAGCCCCTGCCAGTCCCTCAAGGGGCTCCAGGAAAGCTGGGGAGGGACTCTGGAGCAGGGAGGGGAGCCGTGGGACGAGGGGGAATGGTCTTAAACTGAAAGAGGGGAGATTGAGATGAGATATGAGGAAGAAGTTTTTCACTCTGAGTGTGGTGAGCCCCTGGCCCAGGTTGCCCAGAGAAGCTGTGGCTGCCTCATCCCTGGAAACCTTCAGTGTCAGGTTGTTGGACGGGTCTTGGAGAAACCTGATCTAGTTGAAGATGTCTCTGTTCATGGCAGGGGGGGTTGAACTAGATGGCCTTTAAAGGTCTCTTTCAACCCAGAACATTCCACGATTGTAGGTAGCCCTTTCCTTGAGCTCTGCCTGCTGAGCTTTGCCCCAGGCCTTGCTCTCTGAGCTCTGAAGAGCTGTGGGATGTGCTTCTCTCTCCGGATTTCCCCTCCACAGTTGTACCCAGTACATTTTTCCATGGGCTCATCCTCAGGAGGGGGGTTTGTCTGCATCCCCCTCCTGGGATATGTGTGTATGTCACATCCACCCTGTGGCTTGCTATCCATGTTCCCAGTTGAGGGAGGGAAAGGTTATGCAAACATACTCAGCAAAACATGCCATACAGACTCATCATGCGATAACGTGTTTGATTGTACAATAACGGCTTCCCCTGACACACACACACACACAGAGTTTTCTGTTTGTTGATACATGCAGCACTCCCCTGTGTTACTCGTAGCCAATGTACTGTATCATGCCAATGCTGTGTATGCTGTGACTGGCATACATCTCTGGAGATATGTGTCTGCATGTATGTTTGCAATAAAAACATAGAAAGAAAAAGTGAACAGAGTATAAGTACTTGTGGAAAAATATCACCAAATCTTTGGGGGTAATACAATGGATATTGAATAGAACACGCCCAGGTTTCTAATGGAGAAGACTTACAGCAGCTAGAAGAATGATGTTTTGTTTTTCAAACAGTTGAGGCTCGTTCTATGCGTATAGTCGTGGTCAATAGACAGAAGGGAATAGACAGAACCCTGCAAAGGGGGTTTGTGAACTAGGCAGGGGCCTTGCGCTGAGAATTTCAGAGTATAGGAAAAGACAATGCACAAGTAAGAAGCAGCAAAGAAGTTGTAGAAGGGAAATGACAGTAATTCAATGCAAAATTTATCCGGAGGGTTTTGAAAAAGTTGGGTTGTTGGCCAAATAGGAGAGAAGATGATAAAACGACAGATTAATGCCTAGTCTGTGAGAGGAAGGTCAGACAATTCCCTCAAAAAATGGTCTATGACAAAGGAATGGAGTTCCCTTCAGCTCATAATCAAGCTGGATTTTACATGGATATGATACTCCTGAGACATAGAATTTAATTCAGCTTTATAAAGGAGTTGGGTATTTACTGCAATATTGAGAATTCCCAGGTGCTAAAAGAATGTAGAGAAGCAGGAAATCCATGTTTTAGGAGTCAGGCTTTCTTTAAAATTAAAAATTCAGGTGGGAGCCTGAGAGGCAAGCTGTCCCATCTCTATTTTCAGATACACTGGTCCTGTGTTTGAAAGTGAACAGCATCCTCTTTGAGCACAAGTAGTCCCAAGATAGTGGTCAATTTTTCAAGTTTCGTTAAATTTTGATACAATCAGAGTTATCGAGATCAGGACTGGAGAGGACCTCAGGTGACCTCCCAAAAAATCTTGCAAGAACCTGAAGAAAATCCAATAAATAAAGAATAAGTGAATGTAGAGATGCGTAGGATAAATAACTGTGTGATATTTTGATACAAGTTTGTTATTGAGCATTTCAGATTCTTACTAAGTTGAATTTAATTTAATACATGTTCACCTAATTAGCTGTTCTTTCATTTATAGTGTCACCCATGCTGATGTTTCCCAGCTCTTTCTTACTTCATAACAAGCCGCAAAAGGTGATGACATCCACTGGTTTTATATGGGCTGGTAGTAATAACTGGTCTCCGTTTCTTCTCTTTCATATACGTCTATACTCACTATCTGCCAAGGCTGCGTTTCTAAAAAATGTACGGGTTAATGTCACACTGAATGGCAATGCAATTTTCCTGTAAGAGTTAAGGTGAGACAGAATGCCCAGCCGGAATCTTTTTCTGCAGACATCCTTGCTACCTCTTCGTGAACGGTTACGTTTTCATTGCCGTCTTCCTTGCCTGAATTGAGGTCAGGCAGAGGTGAAGGGCAGAAAAACAGGCTGATGTTTGGCGGTTCAGCCTTTGCAGATGAAGTGACCGAGATCTTTCAGAGCCCTGATGTGCTCCGAAAAGCCAGCGTTGTCTCTGCTCAGACGATCCCAGTGATCCTCCGTGCCATGCATGCTGTCCTCCTTGTATTTATATTGTCTGTATCTCTTAAATCATAGGTGTCCCTGCCAGAACATTAATTTTTACGGGAAAAATTGCTTTGTCACCCATTGCATTCGGCTGCTTCGTTTGTGAGGCTGACTAATGGCAGAGCAGGGCGCTGAAGGATTGGCGCTGGGACTCCAAAACGGTGGTTAGAGCGGTGACGGGTAGCGGGGCTGTTGATGCATTTAGATTACAGCTATTAAGGGGAGGAAACAGTCTTTCATTCTGTGTTTGTATGGCACTTCACACGCTGTGTTCCTGTTCCGTAACTGGATCCGAAGTATTAAATAGTAATAAGCCATCATGCCACTTAACAAATAAAAACTGATTTTCAGAAGTGCTTCATGGCTCCATGGGAACAGAATACTCTTTAAATTCTATAAATCCCACTTACGTGTCAGGAAAGTGTGGAGTATCCTCTTGTTCCTCAGGTTGAGGTCTGGGTGGGAGAGTCTGAAAATCACGTTCTAACTTCTAAAAAGTTTTCTTGACACGGATTTACCTCTCCAAGCAAGCAGCAGAACATGATGATCTTTTTGATTATAGTGTACTAAGCTTCACACTTAAATATAGGCTTTATATGTACCGACCTGTAGATGGAAACAAGAAGTATATTAGAAAAAGCCTTGATTAAGGCACATACACCGTGCTTGCATTCCTATGTAATAATCACAATATTCCCAGCACAGCAATTTTACGGCATATGCTAAAAATCTTCAGGAAACCGGCGTGAAGAGGGAAAAAGAGAGACACAAGGGAGAGAGCAGGGAGAAAAGGGTTGTGGGATGTGGGCTCACCTCTGTCCTTTCAGCCAGGGCTCTACATAGATCCCTAGTCATCTGGTCCTAGGACCTCGCTCAAAATGTACAATTTTTTCCAGGACATGATATTTACTGTACATAATCCTTTCCGTCATAGTTAAATTTGCTGGTCTTTGTGGTTTAGGATAGACACGTTTTTCCCCCCGTAGTAAAATTTGCTGTGCACCTCCGTGATGATGTGCTGATCACGAAGCTGGGTTTGTGCTGCAGTGTGCATCTCCTGGAAAAGCAATCTCTTTTTTTAATTTGATCCTCACACAGTGACAGAAGATCCTCCGCAGGCGTTAGTGGATTGTTCAGTGCTTAATTACTGTTAAAAATATGCACCTTATTTTTAGGTTAGCTTCAGCTCCCACCCATTAAATCTTAGCTTCTCTCTCCCGGAACGAGGAGATTTCTTTTATCCGTTTTTTGTTAGCCGTACTTGCTGCTGTAAAGTGTGGTCGTGCCTCAAGATAAGATAAACAGGGCTCTGGGAGTTCATCAAAGTGAAGCACGTTTCCTAATTCTCTAATTATTATTATTGCATCTTTCTGAACCCTCTCCAGGTTTTCAGCTGATGTATTTCCTGATGATTTTTTTTTAATTTTGATGAAGATGTGACTAATGGATATGGCAGTCTGGTACTGGTCACCCCAAAGAAAGCATCGATGTAACCCATTCCTGCTTGGGTTTGCATTCATCTGTATTAGATGAATTATCTAATCTGTATTAGACCTTCCAGCCTCAGAGGTACATTGCTGTGATTCCCAAGGGCTCTTCAGGAATTTATTACCAATGTGTAGAAGAAATTCTTTGGTGTGAGGGGGGTGAGCCCCTGGCCCAGGTTGCCCAGAGAAGCTGTGGCTGCCCCATCCCTGGAGGGGTTCAAGGCCAGGTTGGCCGGGGCTTGGAGCAACCTGGGCTGGTGGGAGGTGTCCCTGCCCAGGGCAGGGGGTTGGAACAGGATGATCTTGAAGGTCCCTTCCAACCCAAACCGTTCTGTGATTCTGTGATTCCGTGAAATATATAGACGATTATGGCAGATATATAGAAATTTGTGTTCTATGCCTAGTCCTTGGGACTATTTAAATTGCTGGTATAGACTTGTACCAATCCCCCATCTTTGTCACCACCGCTCCTGCAGCTTTTGGGGTCAGCTGCTAGCAGTTGGAAATCATTTTCCATGTTCTTCTGCGTAATTGATGAAAACGTCAAATAATGGAGCTCGGGACCGATGCTGACATGACGTCACTGTAAACATATCGGCCTTATGATGATTGCAATCACATTTTGTGACTGGTCAGGTAACGAGATCGCTGAAAAAGCGCGTATTTTCATCAGAACAAGCCCGCTGCTTCCCCAATTTTAGCAAAAAGACGGGAACCGGTTCTAAGGGTTTTCAATCAAGGGAACTGGAGACTTTTAAGTGCCACAATTCTTTTTGGAAACGAGAGACCTGAATTCCCATATCAACAGCTGTATCTGTTACCCCAGAAGGACACCGAGGATGATAATACAGTAAAGCAATCTACAGGAGACGGTTTCTAGAGAGAGGCGGGAAGATTAATCAGTCATTCATCCGCCTTCCATTTGGGATCTAGATGAGCATTTAGATACAGATTAAGCTACATAAATTATACTAAAAATGGAACTGACGTAGAAGAGCCATCAGCACTTTACCTCAGAATAATGCAGTGATTTGGGATTTACAGAGGGATGTCAAAAACAATGGGCAATTTAATAGAACAGAGTCTACCGTACATGCCAGGGAGAAGGCAAAAACGCAGGATACAAGCAGCCTCTTCGCACGGGTTCTTCATTTTCTATTGCACTGTAGCAATTACAGAAAAAAATGGGCTAATGCATGTTTTCTTACTGGCAGGTACAACCTCTGGTTCTCTCTTGCCTTCACTGGAGCTTCAAGGGGCATCTTTATATCCAGTCCCCACGTGTTCACACAAGCCAGGGTGATGCGGGCACCTGCATTTCGGTGTCTGCCCATCTGTCTCTGTGTGAATCAGGTTTTGAGCTCTCACAATAGTCACTGAATGTCAATGCAGGGCTTGGCTTCGCTGCCTGCACTTAACCATGCAGCACCGTTTGTTCCTGAGGAACATCACCTGCACTTTAGGTGCTCCTCCACGTTGGCACTGATCTCACAAGCACCTTGTGTCCTATCTGCAAGCCCCACGCAGCCGTGTCTGATGCTGTACAGCATTTCAAAGGGCTTTCAGCACCCATGTGGGAGCAGCTGAAAAAAGTCCTACCATCAGCAGTGTGAGGAGGGCAATTCAGCTGAGAAATGATCGCTGGTTTAGGAGCTCGTTCACTTGCATTTCCACTGACTATCAAACAGAAAAACTTGCCTGTCTTCAGAGTTCAGGTGCCCTGTGTGTATGAAGACACCTAAATCATAGATAGAATCATAGAATCACAGACTGGTTTGGGTTGGAAGATCATCTTAAAGATCATCCAGTTCCAACCCGCTGCCCTGGGCAGGGACACCTCCCACCAGACCAGGTTTCTCCAAGCGCCGTCCAACCTGGCCTAGAACACTTCCAGGGATGGGGCAGCCACAGCTTCTCTGGGCAGCCTGGGCCAGGGGCTCACCACCCTCACACCAAAGAATTTCTTCCTTATAATCTCATCTAAATCCACGCTCTTTTAGTTTAAAACCATTGCCCTTCGTCCCATGGCTCCCCTCCCTGCTCCAGAGTCCCTCCCCAGCTTTCCTGGAGCCCCTGGAGGGACTGGCAGGGGCTGGAAGGTCTCCGCGGAGCCTTCTCTTCTCCAGGCTGAACCCCCCCAGCTCTCTCAGCCTGTCCTCCCAGCAGAGGGGCTCCAGCCCTCCCAGCATCTCCGGGGCCTCCTCTGGCCCCGCTCCAACAGCTCCATGTCTCTCCTGTGCCGAGGCCCCAGCGCTGGAGGCAGCACTGCAGGGGGGTCTCCCCCGAGCGCAGCAGAGGGGCAGAATCCCCCCCTCGCCCTGCTGCCCACGCTGCTGGGGATGCAGCCCAGGCTGCGGGGGGTTTCTGGGCTGCCAGCGCACGGTGCCGGCTCCTGTGGAGCTTCTCACCCACCAACACCCCCAAGTCCGTCTCCTCAGGGCTGCTCTCCATCCATTCCCTGCCCAGCCTGGATTTGTCCTTGGGATTGCCCCGACCCATGTGCAGGACCTTGCACTTGGCCTGGTTGAACTTCATGAGGTTTGCACAGGCCCCTTCCTCAGGCCTGTCCAGGTCCCTCTGGATGTCATCCCTTCCCTCCAAATCTCCAAAATTTACAAATTTACAAAGTTTACAAATCTTAAAAAAAACATCTCCAAATCTTGAGCCAAATCCTACCCAGACACAAAAAGTCAAAGTTGTCAAACCGCTTTGTGCAGTGTTGCTTGTCACCACCGAGTTTGTGTCCCACAGAGATGCAAACACCTGCTGGAACTGAAGTGACACCTTGCAGCCAGTCAGTCCAAGGGTTTGCAGGGATCTCCGTCACTGGCAGGGCTTCTCACAGCTCCATAAATTTCCTGGGCTTAAGAGAAGTTCCCAGCAGCTGCGGCTCAGCCCTGGGGATTTTAAATCAAGATTTCCCACTCTGGTACAAAATATTCTGTAGGTCGGATTCCAGTTTATGAGAGGGCAAATTACTGGGTCCATTGAGTGGCCGGTGCTGCTCACGTCAGGTTAGATTGTCATTAGCATCATTCCCCGCCTAAAATCTGAAATTTTGACACCAGCTTCACTACTTGGAAGCCATCGTGACACAGCCCTTCTCTTGGCAAAACTGTAACTTTGGGAATAAATTTCTCAATAAATATTTTGTGTACAATTCACTTTGGGATTTCTGTGGTTTTATCACCCTGAACTCTTGTTTTGCAGGATGGGCTTTATGAATAGAAATAAATCACCACAGTTGTGGGAGAGAAAAATAGTTTTGGAGGGGACTGATACCGCCTGACTTGTCTGTTTAGAAGTACGGCATAGTATTTTCCGTAGCACACAAAGGCAGAGCAGTATCTTCAGAACATAATTCATCCCATTGTGGATGAATTATTTTCCAGAGTGGAGCAGAAAGGATGGACCGTTCTCCAGAGCAGTTTATTTCATTCAACTCCCATCGAGTGCCCTGGTGAGTAGCTGAGAGTAGCTTGATTTTTTTTTTTTTTTTTTGATAACTGAAATTAGGCAAAATCTGTTTCCTTTATTTACCTGTGAAAAACTGCCGAATTTTATAGCAAATTTCAACCCCATGAAAATTTTAGTCATATTACACATTAATTAGCCATTGCAAAATATTGTTTAGCCCAATATCCTTCATATTGCCCATCATAACTAGTATTTTACATTCCCCGCTCCGTATTTCCCTTACTCTCCTCAAGATTTATTCCCTCCCTTACGAAGACCATTTTTCTTCCTGAACCCCAAATTCATATTTGTTAAAATATTTGTCTTTTTCAAGTTCTTCCAAGTCATTGAAAGTCTTAAACACATTCACATAAATTCATACAAGTGGCTTAAACTATATTGAGGACTTTTGTTTATTTAAACTATCAATACTGAAATAATAAACAATGATGACGTGTAAACTGGCCCTATACTTTGGGGCGGCATTTCACTCGGGCACACTGCTCTGCTGGAGGTACTGATGTGATCTGTCTTACAGATGCAAATAAATGGTGTATAACCGGATTTCCTTTATAATCTCCCATAATAAATTCTGCAGATAACACAGAATATCTTCAAAATCTGTAAAAACATCACTTCTGTAAAAAAAGCAAGGGTATTTTTTCCGAGCAGGCTGACCTGTAGTAGATTAGACAGTGGAAAAGGTATTACGTGTCACCTAGCGTGTATTTTTGGCAGCCTGTTTTGCTTATATGCATAGATACACACTTGGTCAAAATATTGTGGCTTTCTTTGTGATTCTGTTTTCATCTGACGGCAAAACCGCACAACAATAAAAAAAAAAAAAAAAAAAAAAAGAAAAGCTAATGGAATCAATTAAGTTTTTTGGTGGAAAATTATGCAACACAAACATGCTCCGCCGGTGGTTTTAAATGCATCGCACGGTGTCTGGTAGATGCCTTGGCTTTGTCAGTCAGCGCTGGTTGTATGCAGTGGCACTGATGACTTTAGAAAAACAAATGACGGAGTTGTTTACGCTGCCCTACCGAAGGAAATAATCATATTTAATAGTGCTGGTTTCCCATACATAGGGCCAAAAAAACCCAACTCCCGTGCTATATGCCGTAATAAGCTTTTTATAAATGTGCTCCTGTGGTGCTCAGCAGAGCCTGCTGTGCCGATGCTATAAAACTGAAAGGGAGCTTCATAAGCTTTAAGTGCTATCGTATATTACTGTACAGCGGCAATCCCTGCTATTAATAAAGTTTGTTAGAAATACGCAGGCATAAGATTAAAAATGCATGTACGATACTATCCGTGGCAGTACGTGGGCTGCTTGTTTATTTGCTTGCCCCACCCGAGATGTTTTAAGGAGTATGGTGAATTGAACAGATGAGCTTTCCCTCCGGGGCCTGCTTCACTCTGCCCAGCGTCTTCCCAGGGATGCTGGTCCAGGGATGCTGGTCCAGGGATGCTGGTCCAGGGATGCAGGCTGCTTCCCTGAGCCCTCTTGTGGGCTCCTTCCTCCACTGCAGCAGGCAGTTCCCACAAACCAGGCAATTAGCGTGCTCCGAGATGATCATCTTTATGAAACGTGAGCTGTTTCCTCATCTCCCTGCATAAGACAAGCGCGTGAAAATGAAATAAAACTGGTATTTCATTAAAGGCGATGAGGAATTTTCAGGGCTTTGACCACAGATATCTTATTTTTGCCCTGGCATCCAGCAATAACAGCGATTATTGAATTGCAACACAGAAAGCTCTTCTGGGAATAGAGACGCAGCACAGCCTGTCATTGCTTGGCAAAATGCACTCAGGTGCTGATGTAAATGGAAAGGTTGTATATTTGAGATAGTTTCATTGGAGAAATCATAATAAAATGGATTAAGAGACACCTGAAATGCTTCTCGGTTTTAAACAAAAATATCAGGACATTTCCTGACAGCATCTGGATTCTTGAGGGAAATTAAATGCCAGGTAATATTCTATTTGCAAGAAAATAAATTAGCAGCATATGTAAAATATATCTGACTGCCTATTAAATTACCTTCTTTATCATCCACGGGATGTACCGACTTTTGATTCCGTTCTTTATTGGAATGGCTACGCAGTGTATTGCTATGCGGTACATACAGGGAGGCACAGGTCCACATCATCAAAGATACTTAAGTACTGAAATGCTGTTGGTATCTAGATATTTTAGTCCCAGGGGAATCAGTGAGACTTTGTCACCTCTTTTGCCCCTCCCCCCGCAAGGAACTTACATTCCAAATGAGACAGAATGTCCCAAAGCCATAATGAGCCGGGTCCAGGTGCTGTTTATTGAATACGTTTTTTCACAGTGATGGGGTAGAATTACCAGGCCCAGTTGAGAAACAGTGGTGTGAAGAGGATTAAACTATAGATAATTCACAGAAGAGTGTGTTTCGACAATTGTATGGTATAAGGCGTCGACAATTGTATGGTATAAGGCTTCAAAATGAGCGTTAGAGGAACGCGGAAGAGTAGTCTGTTATAAGAAAAAATTATGGAGAGGAGCAGAATAGTGGAAAATGGCATGTGGGTGGCTGCAAAACTGGGCATAACTTTTTAGGTAGTCAATAGCAATACTTTTTAGGGACAAACTGGGCAGAGCATAACTGACAACCAATGTACATGGATTAAAGAAAGGTTATGACTTTCAGCAGCAATATTCTTGGACGATGAAGTGTCCTACAGCTGGAGTCATTAAAAATTCAACATTTGTCATATCTCTGTAATTGCGGTCCCTTGGTATCGTCTATTCTGAGTGTGGGAGGTTATAAATATTGTTGATGACTCAGCATTTGCTTTAGACTTCTTGGTCTTTACCAGTCGTATTTGCACTACTTATTCACGTTGTCACTGCTCGTCAATGCGAACCGTGACCCAAGTGGAGGAGATTTACAATGAAGTCTGGGGGACATTTGCCTTTAGTTCAATTAATGCCAATTTGGACTCTTCTTTTGGAAAAGGGATTTTAAAAATTGCTTTCCCTTTTCATTAAAAGATGCAAAAGAAGAACAAGATGATACAGTTTCTTTACCTCTCTTTGGGATGGGCATGTTCCTTCAAATATTTTCCAGGCTAGCTGGAAGGATACAAAAATCCTGGTTTGGGGATGAGCAGTTCTGGCACAAATGCCAAGAGACGACACTTCCATCCTTAAAATAAGCCCCCCGACATAAGTGATAATTTAATATACATCATACCATCTGCTTGCAGAAATGTGCAAGCTGCTCCCAAAGAAGTCAATGGGAAATGCATTTTCCCTATGATTTTAAATATTCCAAGATCTAACTTCATGTCACAAAAGCACGCAATAGTCACCTTTCCCCAAAGACAAATACAGCTTGCCACTAGAGAGGAAACCCACCATTTCTCCTCCTCCTCCTCCCGCTGCCCTTCGCAACCTGCCGGATGAAAACACAAACGCTGCGGAGTGCTCTGCCGTGTAAAAAGGCAGATGGGGAAGGGAGAAGGTTTCAGAGCTACAAGGCACAGGGGCCCTGGCAGCAGCTCTTCTCTTTATCCACCGTGAGGTTCCATCTTGAACGCTTTTACTAATTGTGACTTCACCTCCAGAGACGTGTCAGCAGGCAGGATACGTGCTAACACACGCAAGCAGTGATGGAGGCCAGAGAAAGGATGGAGCTTGCTGTTTCCCCCGTATACCAGTTTATACAAAATGCTAGGCTGAGTCAAGCCTTGACACATAAATACACAAGTATTTATGTGTCGGGGTCTGCTGCAGCGTCCCCCAGGCCCACTGGAACATGGGTGCAGCTTTGGCTGCACGGACTCCACCAAGGAGTCTCCTCTTGCTGATGAGGCCACTCACCAAGTTTGGGAATAAGGCAAAGGTGCCATGACGCTTCCCCAGAACCTCCTCTTGGCTTGTGGTGAACCTGCAGCTCAGGATTTCCTCAGATGCTGTCTTCATCTTGTGCTATGAAATTATAATCATTCTCCGCTCATCTCCTTACAGCGCTTGCCGCTGGTCAGACATCCCTCCTTCTTCTCCCGGCTCAACTGTCCATTTCAGTCAAATTCATCTCTCCTCATGTTGGTGGTGTTCCATAGCCTCCACCATCCTTACTCCTTTTATTCACACTTTCCCAGCTTTGCAGTGTCCTTTTTGAGGGGGAAGAAAGGGGACACAAATAGCACACAGTTTTCGAGGTACAGGGGCACCGTGATCTACAAACTTTCAAAGCCATCCTAGAATTATGCCTGGTTTTGTTTGGAAGGGACCCTGATGTATTCAAACCTGATTGTTTGAATACATCTACCCAGAATGTCCCTTGTCACAGCTTGTGTGCGTCTGAATCTCGTCCCTTCTCTGTGAAGCTCCAAGAAGAGTTTTGCTCCATCTTCTCAGCACCTTCCTTTAAGATAGTTGTAGGTGGCAATAAAATCTCTACTCAACCTTTTTTTCTTAACGCTGAACAAACCCAATTCCTTCAGCCTCTCTTCATATTCCATGTGCTCCATTTTCCTAAGCATACTGATGGTGCCGATGGACTCTCTCCAGTTTGTCAGTGTCTTCTTTGCTGACTGGGGAGTCTAGAAACTGGATGCAGTTCCCCAGATGGGATTTCACATACAGGAAATGATGAGATTTGTTTTATTCTTTTTCACTTCCTAACAATTCCTAACATTCAGTTTGTCACTTGGAAGGGAAAAGAATTTTTATTTTTTTATTTCCTACTGGGCAAGGGGTTTTCTGCCGTTATTTCGGCCCTATCTGCCATAGCGCTAAGATCACATCTCCACGGATACCACCTCACTCAACTTCAGTACTTGTCAGAGATTTAGAGTTGCTTTTCCTCCTGCGTGTTAATTTGCCATAACAGACGCTGAATCTCAGCTCCCATTTTATCATCTGGCCACTCGGTGCTATGGGGTTTCTGCAACTGGTTTTCCTTTGCACAACCTCAAATAACCCGATATCATCAGCAAATATATCATCCTAATCATCAGATTTTTTTAGCAGTCCACCTCCCAACACCAAGATACTGTTAACGATCCCCCTCTCCTGCAAAATGCTTTGTTGCTTGTCCTTTAATCAATGAAAACCCACATTTCTCTTATAGCATCTCATGCCCGTGGCAACTTGCTTTTCTCAACTCTTTGGTAAGGGTCTCCGAAAGGTCCCATACACAACACAGCCAGATTAATGGTCTGGTTAGTGCTGGTGAAGAGCTCTAGCAGTTTTGTTAAGTAAGACTTTGGCCTGCAAAACCCATGTAGACTCTTCCCCAACTTCATGCACTTAACGTTTCTCTGCTCTGTAATAATAACTAGCAATTTCCTCTGCGCAGACTGTTCAAGTTCGAGTTCCTTTGGTGTTCTTCGATGCTACAGCCTGCGGATCTGAAGTTATTAATTTTACACCCTGATCCTCTGTTGGCCCTTCACACTACCTGGCAGGCTTCTTAATCCAGTCGTGTTTGGAAAAGGATTGGCAATTTGCTCGTGCTCTTAGAAAGTTGTTCTTCAAATCTTTGACTCTACCTTTTTAATGGAATGTATGCTCTCTATTTTTCCCTTGTTTGAACACGAAGTCTTCTTACTTGTAATAGCCTCCTTCGCTCTGATCTTTAATTACAGTAGCTTTCTTCTGGTCTTTTTAAAGTCTTTTTTGATACACTCTATGTATTTTCTCTGAACCTCTAATATGGTGTCTTTAAATAATATCTCTGCTGCTTGCAAACATTTCACCTAGTCGTGGCTTGTACTAATTTCCTTTTAGCAAGTTGCCTCATTTTTCATAGGGCTCCTTTTTAAATCCAAGACTGCGCCGGTGATATTTTTGGCTTTCTTGTTCCTACGATGATACTGAATCTCAGTACATTATGGCTTCTGGTACAGAGCATCTCTTTGATAATACCATACTGAACCTGGGCTGCACCTGGAGTTCCTTCTCCACTATCTACACCTCCAAGAAGTATTTGTTCACAGGTATCTAAAAATTTACCCTCAGCATCGTGTTTCGACATTATATTTAGGCAGTGTACATGACTTTTACCCTTTTTATTGCATCTTGTACACCCACAGCATCTCTAGTCTCCTTTAGGACATCTCAGGCAGTGTCACTACCCTGGACAAGCTCTGTTATAGTCCTCCTCGTGGGTGTGGTATTACAGTCTGTTGGCATTGGTGTTATTTATCCATACAACTTACTTATCTGACGTGACTCTTCTGTTTTCTTTAACTGTGGCACTACTCCTCCACAATGCAAATTACTCTGCCCCTCCTGTATAATTTAGAGTTTGCTCTGATAGTGTCCTGATTATCTTCTCTCCAGCAATTTGCTGCAATGTCTATTATGTTCATATCTGCACTCAAAAGCAGTTGAGTCCAGTTCATCTGTCTTGGCTTTTATACCAGTTGCATCGATATGAGGAGCACATCAACATATGCCCCAACTGCCTGGTTTATGTGCCCATTGAGGTAGGATCTGAATTGTCCAAAGAGATCTTCACCACTTCCAACCGTATCCTTCTCACCTTCAGTCATACCCGTCACTCCAGAACACACAATTCTTGGCCAGGATTCAGTTTCCTGACAACTCCCATCCTTTACATTCACACCGGGACACTGTACGTCCAGGAAGGACAAGCTGAAGGTCAAGAGAGCAACTTCACAGCTGGGAGCTTGAGTTTGGACTTGTGGTGAGGAATGGACATTACCTTGACGGTGGGAGCTCCTCTTTCCTGCACTTCATTTAATGACCCTTAAAATGGATAGGCAGAGGACCCCTCTCCCACCTGGCAGCACCCACCTTTTAGATGCCTGCCTTCTCCAGCGATACCCCTCCAGCTACACCTGCACATAACTTCTCCACCATGCCCCATGGTCCTAGTCAACACATCGTTCGGATCTTCCCCATGCAAAATCTGTCTTAAGCCATGTTTCTCTCCCGAGCGGAGCGATCTCCTACAATGCTGCAGGATTTTTCCATAGGCTTGTGGTTTGCAGGCTGGAGGCTCCCACACACGCAGGGAGCTTTCTTCTAAACACTGAGGAAAGACACCCCTTGAAAGCACAAGGAGAAAATGAGAGATTGCTGCTCTTCTGTAATAGTTGATGGGGTAGAGAAGTCAGACATCTTATGGTAGACCCACATTCACTGCATTTTCAGAGAACTTGAGATTGCAGCTATGCCTTGAAACCTTCCTCCCAAACAGAGTGCACTGGGAGGATTCCGAAATCCTTTTTTTTCCCCAATCCTTGTGAGATTCAGACACAAGGAAGGTGTTGAGCAGATCAGCCCTGCAAAGGACACTTTAAATCACCATAACATTCACCAAAGCTGTCCCACCTTCCCTGCCTTGTGACTGTTCTTTGCAGGCGACATTCCTCTCTTTATACCACCCTGAATATTTGGCTGGCCGTGGGTTGAGCCAGACCACAAAAGTGATCTGGATTAAAATAAACCCAGAAAATACTCATATCGACTTGCTCATGTTTTAGGGGGTTAAAAGTTTTCTCAGTCCTACTCCTAAAAGTCCTTGGAGATGACTGCCACCAAAACCCAGTGGCATTGTCGATCTGCACGTTCTGGACCAGCATAAAGCTCTGGTGGGGTCTGGGCATCGTCTGCTCCCTCCCACGAGACTGGAGCTGCTGATTTGGAAACGGAGTTGGAAAACATTCAGATGCTGGATGGTGCTCGTGCTTGCTGCAGAGTTCTTACAGGTGTGCTAATGAGAGACAGCGCTCCGCTCATCACAAGCCTGAGACCTTGGAGAATATTAGTAAAAATGCCAATTTGCATGTCTTGGGGTTAATTGGGGAAATCTCCAATGGAAAATCTTGCTGTCACTTCTGAAGCCTGTTCTGAATACAAATTGTACGTCTCCACAGGATATTGTGAAAGCTTTTCAACTTCTTCGCAAACCTGTAGCAACAAGGAAGGTTGTTAGCTCCCAGAGCTCACAAAGGAAGTTTTCCTCAAAATTTCATAGTCACTTTTTATCTGTGTTGACATTAACATGGGACTCGTAGACCAAGCATGAAGAACATGTGGGATCTTCTACCAAACAAACAAAAAAGAAACATGAGTATTTTCTCGGATATTACCCTAGGCCACATGTTTTTCTAAGGAAAAGAGACATTTCTGCTTGCAAAAAAACTTCTTTTCAAGTGGGACAACTTTATGCTTTTACTCTATGCCAAGTTTCTTGTGGATAAAAATACTTACTAGATTGGTTTTATCTTCGATTAATCTGAGAAGTTGTTTGACAACATGCAATTGTCTCATTGAGAAAATTAGGAAAGTGTAGAAAGAAGGAAGTAGTTAATTCACCTGACACTGATGAAGAATCGGTGCAGATTTCTATTAACCCAGAATCGCAATGTGGTTTTTCATCACCTGATCTTCTAGGGGGGCTTCTTTGCTTTTACAACTGTTTTATTATGTGCCACTATAAGCCGACCACCGACAGTGCAACTCGCAACCAGAAATCCAGAATATTTCTATGTTTAATTGCAAATGCTGTGTGATTCTCTGATCATTCGATCAGCCGTTAGGGGATTTTATAAATGTCTTGCTCCACATTATGTCTGTATAATTAACTGCTCCTGTTGAAACACCTAATTTTTGAGGAGTTTATAGAGAACACTAGGGAGAGGCATAGGTTTGATGATGATTTTAAATGAATTATTGCTTGGTTTTCAAAGTTCGCCTTTAGTAGGTTTGACATTTATTCTTTTTTTTGTGTCTTATGGAACAAAAAGATAAAAAATTAATTAGAATAGGCAAGAAAAGAGAGCAAAAAGACCGAATTTTGCCTTCAGCAAGAGTTCTGTAAAACCAAACTCAGTTCCTGAACCTCCATCAGAACAGGAAAGTTTTACTAAATTCCTTTCACTTACCTTTTTCCAGCTTTCTCATTTGAGCATTCAGACGTGGCTGTGTGATGCTGCTGATTTCAACGTGTCACGAAGGGTATAATTAGAAGCAGAATTCTACCTTGATTATTGCTCCGATACATACACTTACCGGCAGTCGCAAGATGATGAGCTGCTAAAACCTCACAACCATGCAAAGTATTACGCGTAATGCCGCGTGCCCTCTTTTGGGATGGTTTTCTAGTTAGTGCCACGGAGGCACCGGAGAGGGGAGAAGATCTTGGGGTGAAGCCCCCGAGGAGGGTGCTGGAGCCATGGCTGTGTTTGGTGGCATTGCAATGGGTGAGTACCAATTCTCCGTGCCAAAACACCACATCGTGTGTGGGGACCCCCATCGAAGTGGGGACAACCACACGTTATCCTTTCTCTTGCAAAGGCAAGGGACATTGAGAGGTTAAATAAAATTAATTGGTGCCTGAAATAGTAAAGATGCGTACTACAATGGTTAACCGTACAATGAGTACAGGTTTCAAGATCTGTCACGAGCTGCTGAAGGAGAAATAAAAATCTATTTTTTTCACCACTGTTAACATGGGAAAAGCAACCCAGGCAGTCACTTTTAAAGAGAAATTAGGAACAAAAGAGAACACATGTGGCAAAATGTTATAATAGTCAGAGCCAGAAGATCCTACTCATTTCCTGTAGGAGGAAAGTCACCAAGAATTGGAAAGGGGAAAGCCCACATGATTAAAAGAAGAACAAGACTGACTTCTCTCTGACTGACAGTCTGTGCATCAATGCTATTCTGTTTCAAGACAGTCGTGTTCGCAAGATAGTACAATCAAGCCAAATATAAAGCTGCAGAAAGGCACAATGACTGGCAGAGAGAACACCACAGATTCACTTACTGATGTAAGAAAGAGACGGAAAACTAAATCTCAAGTGGCAAACGAGGTTTCGACCCTTGCTAAGGTTGACCAGAGAGACTAGCCCTAAATACGAGATACAAAACAGCAAGCGCAAGACTGGGGAAAACAGTGTTGTAGGTACCTTTAACATGTGACATACATGATTCTCACAAGGTGTTGGCCTCCATTTCTTCACCTTAGTCACAAGGTGAGTATGAGCCTGGTGAAGCCATGGCAAAGTTGCTGCATCATGAAGTTTTATGCTATAATAAGTATTATAAAAACGGCACAGTTCCCTTTTACTCTTTATTGTGAAATGACTTTAAAGCCGCAATGATTTTTTGGGGGGGGAAATGAGTTTATATAGATGTGTTTACAGAGAGTCGTGTAAAAATATCATTAAATATTTGTGCACATGTACTCACATCCATATGTACTTTTATACACAGCTTTATCACAGAAGAGATCTGAAACGTACGGCGGGGACACGCACACTGAACTCATTTCCTCGCAGACCACGACCTCCTTTGACCACAAACCTGGGACTAAATTTTCTAGGATCAGAAGTAGGTTTTCCAAGGAGGTTTGGCACGTGTCAATACCATAAAGCCATGAGGAAGGGCTGTCTCGGCACCTTAATGCGCTGTGTCTCCTGAGACCCACGATACCCCTCCAGTGGGGTAGAGCTGGGATGGGCGGCACCAGGTTCTGCAGCCTTGTCTGTGCCATCATAACAGCACTTGTCACTGCGTGTGATTTATAAGGACCTTCCCCATTACAGGTTTCACAGTTCTGCACCTACTCCAGGTGCTCGAGGCTTTGCTTTTAAGAAAAAAAAAAGAAAGGGTTTTTTCTTTTCAAACTCAGCAAGTAAGTGCTGTTACAACGCATCCACCCATCACAGCGTTCACAGCACGTGGGATGGACAAGCAAGACCTTTCCTGCCCAGAGCAGGCTTATCCTCCCGTTTCCTTCTCTCTGACCCCACTCTAGGCTCCTCTCATGGAGGGGATGCTTTTAGCTCCTTCTGCTGAAGCTGTTGAGATGGGTCTCTAATGTGCCATATGTTCATCGAACTGCTGGGAGAGACCTGTGACCCAGACCTTGTTCCATAAATTAATCCCTCACTTTCATTCACGCTAACAAACTAAACGGGGTTTAGGGAAGACGAGAGAATGGCCCTTTGCCCTGAGGCCAAGCGGTACAGAGAAGCTCACGGTCCCAAAACAAGGGTGGTCGTGTCCACACCGTTCATTGGGGATGACCCCTGGTTCATGCTGTACCCTCTGCTGTGCCTGGGGATTGTTTGGGTCAATGGTTGTTGGCACAGACCAAAACTATGCCAGGGAACGTGCTGACGATTTCACACTGCCCTTGCACCCTAACAGCCCAACACCGTAGGCATAACCTGTGGGTTAACCCGCGAACCTGAGCCTCCCCCTTTCACAGTCAGGCTGAAGGGTCACGCTTCCTCTTCCTCTCTCTGGTGCAATTCATATTAAAACGCCAAGTAAAGCTGAAAAGCTTCCACTGGAGGAAGACAACACACCTACACCCCAACCTTGGATCACAGCCTAGGAGCTCTGCAGAGAGATGGGGGCTCAAACTCTTCAGAGAAAGGAAGGCGTAAAACTCTGGTGTCCAGCATCCTGCCAGAGAGCCCCATTCCCAGAATTAATGAAGAAAAAACAGTCCTCCAGTGCTCTGTTTTGTGCTGGCCTTTAAAGGTCCCGTCCAACCCAAACCGTTCTGTGATTCTATGATTCTATGAATTGCCTTTGCACTGAAAATACACCCCAAGATCATTAACATGCTGTGTTTTGTTTAAAAAGTAAAAACATTAATTCCCTGGAAATCTTATATAACCCCAAGTTGGCAATCCATCTGCCTTATGCCTTTTCAATGGTACCAAAAAAAGAAGGTCATGATTATTGCTTGCACTCAAAACCGAGCATTGCAATGTCACAGGAACAGGATCGTGGCAAGGAAGATCTCTGGTTCTCCCAAAAGTCCAGGTTTCCTGCCTGCAGAGGGACTGGGAGAAGCTGGTCCCTTCACACCTCCCTGGTTTGTGCCTCCAAGCATCACTTTTACGGTTTATCACAGCAGTATATCCCATGACAGCCACTGTTCACTCACCACCTATTAAACCTCTAACACCTCTCCGGAGCCACCGCTTTCCAAGAGCAATTCGCTTTTTTCATAGGTTCATCTTGTGTTTTTTGTTCCTAACACATTTAAGTTTGGATTAGGGTGCCATAAAAACAGCTGTCCCTTCCTCATTGTGATTTACCGTTCTGCAGTAAATCTAAGGGGTACCTGGGCCGTTCATCAGCAGTGCTTCTATATTTATTTCTCAGTGACTAATAAAAATGTGGAACAGTGTCAGACCTCATTTTGATCTACGTGAAACTTTCATAAACATCCCTCCTTTTGACAGCGATTCTCCTCTGCGGACTGCTTTGCGAGATCTTCCTGTACTGAATGCATTAAAAGACGATTTCATTGACATTGTAGTGTTATATGGTGCTAATTTAAATGCTTTACAGAAGTCCAAGGACATCGTATTTACTCCAAAAGCAACGTTCATTTTTGGCACTGACTGCCCGCTGACGAACGTTATTAAGTTGCTGGCTGTTCGGTATGAGTTACTTCCGCAGTGTCTCACAGGAGGAGATAATCCCACCCGGAGCACGTTGTTAAAGCCTTACGTTAGGTGAGATAAAGCAAAGCAAGAGCTTTGGCATTTGTCCCAATAGCCAAGTCTTGTTGGTCCCCCCTGTTCTTGGGCAAAATTTGGAAGCTGATATTGTCCCAGGTCGTTGATATTGTCCCAGTCTCTGAAGTGCCTCACAAGAGCATTCCAAAATCATTTGCTGCACCCCAGTTCCATAGTTTGTACAATGTTTAGTCTAAAGACCTGGTTTTGTTTGACCTCAAAGCTTTGAAGAGGCAATGATTGCCCAACAGGTACACGGCTTCCCCTGTCACGGGTAGCTTCTCTGAGGAGGGCAGATATCTCACACCTGCACACCAACACACACATAAGTGAAACACTTAATATGAATCATAGAATGGTTTGGGTTGGAAGGGATCTTCAAAGGCCATCTAGTCCAACCCACCTACCATGGGCAGAGACATTTTTGACTACATCAACTTGCTCAGAGCCCCATCCAGCCTGACCTTGAATCTTTCCAGAGATGGAGCTTCAACCACCTCTCTGGGCAACCTGGGCCCGTGTCCCACCACCCTTATAGTGAAAAATTTCTTCCTTATATGTCATCTAAATCTGCTATCTTTTAGTTTAAAACCATTACCCCTTGTCCTATCACAGCAGGCCCTGCTAAAAAGTCCCTCCCCAGCTTTCCTGGAGCCCCTTTAGGGACTGGCAGGGGCTGGAAGGTCTCCACGGAGCCTTCTCTTCTCCAGGCTGAACCCCCCCAGCTCTCTCAGCCTGTCCTCCCAGCAGAGGGGCTCCAGCCCTCCCAGCATCTCCGGGGCCTCCTCTGGCCCCGCTCCAACAGCTCCATGTCCTTCCTGTGCCGAGGCCCCAGCGCTGGAGGCAGCACTGCAGGGGGGTCTCCCCCGAGCGCAGCAGAGGGACAGAATCCCCCCCTCGCCCTGCTGCCCACGCTGCTGGGGATGCAGCCCAGGCTGCGGGGGGTTTCTGGGCTGCCAACGCACATTGCTGGCGCATGTCCAATGTTTCGCCCACCAACACCCCTAAGTCCTTCTCCTCAGGGCTGCTCTCCATCCATTCCCTGCCCAGCCTGGATTTGTGCTTGGGGAATGCCCCGACCCATGTGCAGGACCTTGCACTTGGCCTTGTTGAACCCCATGAGGTTTGCACAGGCCCCTTCCTCAGGCCTGTCCAGGTCCCTCTGGGTGGCATCCCGTCCCCCTAGCGTATCAACCACACCACTCAGCTTGGTGTCATCCACACACTTGCTGGGGGTGCACTGGATCCCACTGTCTGTGTCACTGGTGAAGATATTAAATAGTACTGGTCCCAGTACCAACCCTTGAGGGACACAACTTATTACTGGTTTCCACTTGGACATTGAGCCATTGACTGTAACTCTCCTTTTAACAGTTTTGTTAACCCTTCCTCTCCCTGTGAAGAGCTGGCAAAGCTGTTGGGGGCAGGACAGAACACTGGGAGCCCCAATGTCACCACGCAGACATCAGGCTGTAGGGTGTGCCCTGCCCTCACGTTGGTGTCGGATGGCAGTGATGGGCACGCCTGTGGGAGATGTGCCCAGGTAGCGGATCTCCTCCAATTAGTCATGGAGCTCAGGCAGGAGGTAAGTAGGTTGAGAAGCATCAGGGAACGTGAGAGGGAGATAGACTCTTGGAGTAAAATCCTGCGTCCCACAACAGAAACCCAGCAGGCAGACAGAACCCCTGCAACAGAGAACTCCCTATCTGCTGGCACCTCAACTGAAGGCGGTAACCTGGAGGACAGGGGGCAATAGCAGGAAGTTCCTGCACGGCGCAACAGGCGCCGCACTCGAGACAGCCTGGCGACTACCCCATCTTCCCGGGTGCTATTATTTAACAGGCACAGCGCTCTGTAGAGGAACCTGGATGATGACGAGCACAATAGTTCTCCTACCTTGGAGGTGTCAGCGAGGTCTAGTCAGACCTCCCCCTGCATTAAAACCTCTGCGGTAAAGAAGAAAAGACGTGTCTTTGTCATAGGTGACTCCCTACTGAAGGGAGCAGAAGGCCCAATATGGAGGCCGGACCTGGTACGTGGGGAGGTCTGCTGCCTCCCTGGGGCCCCGGTCAAGGACGTGAAGAGGATGCTTCCTTCCCTGGTACGGCCCTCAGACTACTACCCACTTTCACTCTTTCAGGTAGGCAGCGATGAGGTAACAAGAAGTCCAAGGGCAATGAAGAAAGATTTCAAGACCCTAGGACGCCTGGTCAAGCGATCGGGGGCGCAAGTTTTGTTCTTGTCTATCCCCCCAGTTGCGGGGAATGACGAGGGGGTAAATAGGAGGAGCCAGGAGATCAATGCCTGGCTTTGAGCCTGGCGCTACCGGCAGGACTTTGGGTACTTTGATCATGGCCTGATCTACAAAACACCTGGCCTGCTGGTAACAGGCGGAAACACCTTGACTTCCAGGGGAAAAAGGGTTCTAGGACAAGAGTTCTCAGGGCTCATTGAGAGGGCTTTAAACTAGATTTGAAGGGGGGAGGGGACGGTACTGGGCTTGCTGGTGAGGTGCCAGGGCGTAGCTGCTCAGTGCTCGTGGGCCAATGTGCCAGTATTTCTGAAAGCCAGAAGGCACACCACATCTCAAGGGTCAAAACTACACACACGACTCCCTCTCTGAAATGCTTATACACCAATGCAGCCCGGGGAATAAGCAGGAAGAGCTGGAGATCTGTGTGCGGTTGCAGGGCCACGATCTCATTGCAATTACTGAGACATGGCGAGACAGCTCACGTGACTGGAACGCTGTCATGGATGGCTACGTCCTTTTCAGGAAAGACAGACCGGGGAGGCGTGGTGGTGGAATTGCACTCCATGTGAGAGAGCATTTGGAATGCATCGAGCTCTCACTAGGGGCGGATGAAGAGAGGGTCGAGAGCTTATGGGTAAAGATCAAGGGGCAGGCAAATATGAGGGACACTGTTGTGGGTGTTTATTGCAGGCCACCTGATCAGGATGGGGAAGCTGATGAGGCTTTCTACAGACAGCTGAAGGTAGCCTCGCACACTCAGGCCTTGGTTCTCATGGGGGACTTCAATCACCCTGATATCTGCTGGGAAGACCACACAGCCAGGCACGCACAGTCCAGGAGGCTCCTCCAGTGCCCTGATGACAACTTTTTGACACAGGTGGTACAGGAGCCAACAAGGCGAGGAGCACTCCTGGACCTGGTACTGACAAACACAGAGGGATTGGTGGAGGACATTGAGGTTGGGTGCACCCTAGGCTGTAGTGATCATGAAATGATAGAGTTCAGGATCATGGGTACTACGCACAAAACATCAAGAAGTAAAATTACAACCTTGGATTTCAGGAGGTCTAACTTCAACCTCTTCAAGAAACTGCTTGGAGAGATCCCGTGGGCTAGGGCTCTGGAAGGCAAAGGGGCTCAAGAAAGCTGGTTGATATTCAAAGACCACTTCCTCCAAGCTCAGGATCAGTGCATCCCTAAGAGAAAGACATCCGTCAAGGGATGCAGGAGACCTGCATGGTTGAGCAGGGAGCTTCTGAAAAAGCTCAAGTGGAAGAAGGAAGTCTACAATAAGTGGAAGAAGGGACTGACCCCTTGGGAGGATTACAAGAATGCTGCCAGAGCGTGCAGGGATAAAATGAGGAAAGCCAAGGCCACCTTGGAATTAAACCTGGCTAGGGATGTCAAGCTCAACAGGAGGGGCTTCTACAAGTATACTGGAAGCAAAATGAAGACCAGAGAAGTTGTGGGCCCACTGTTGAGTGAGACAGGAGTCATGGTGACGGAGGATGAGGAGAAGGCGGAGTTACTGAATGCTGCCTTTGCTTCGGTCTTTACTGCTCGGCCCAGCCCTCAGGAGTCCCAGGCATTGGGGGAAGTAATGGAGAAAGAAGACTTCCCTTGGGTTGAGGAGGATCGAGTGAGGGATCAATTAGGTCAATTAGATATTCACAAGTCTATGGGCACCGATGGGATGCACCCGAGAGTGCTGAGGGAGCTGGCGGAAGTCATTGCTGGGCTGCTCTCCATCATCTTTGACAGGTCCTGGAGAACAGGCGAGTTGCCTGAGGACTGGAGGAAAGCCAGTGTCACTCCAGTCTTCAAAAAGGGCAAGAAGGAGGAGCCGGGGAACTACAGGCCGGTCAGCCTCACCTCCATCCCTGGGAAGATGATGGACCAGCTCGTTCTGGGCACCATCTCAAGGCATGTGGAGGAAAAGAAAGCTATCAGAAGTAAGTACTCAACATGGATTCACCAAAGGGAAATCATGTCTGACTAATCTGATAGCCTTCTATGATGGCGTGACTGGATGGATAGATGAGGGGAGGGCGGTAGATGTGGTCTACCTTGACTTAAGCAAGGCGTTCGACACGGTCTCCCACAGCATCCTCATACGGAAGCTTAGGAAGAGTGGGCTTGATGAATGGACAGTAAGGTGGATAGATAACTGGTTGAAAGACAGAGCTCAGAGGGTCGTGATTAGGGGCACAGAGTCTAGTTGGAGGTCAGTGACGAGTGGTGTTCCCCAGGGGTCAGTACTGGGTCCAGTCCTCTTCAATATATTCATCAATGACCTGGACGAGGGGATAGAGTGCACCCTCAGCAAGTTCGCTGATGACACAAAGCTGGGGGGGGTGGTTGACACACCGGAAGGCTGTGCCACCATCCAGAGAGACCTGGACAGGCTGGAGAGTTGGGCAAAGAGGAACCATATGAAATTCAATAAGGGCAAGTGTAGGGTGCTGCACCTGGGGAGGAATAACCCCCTGCACCAGGACAGGTTGGGGCTGACCTGCTGGAGAGCAGCTCGGTGGAAAGAGACCTGGGAGTCCTGGTGGACAACAGGATGACCGTGAGCCAACAATGTGCCCTCGTGGCCAAGAAGGCCAATGGCATCCTGGGGTGCATCAAGAAGAGTGTGGCCAGCAGGTGGAGGGAGGTCATCCTCCCCTTCTGTTCTGCCCTGGGGAGGCTGCACCTGGAGTCCTGTGTCCAGTTCTGGGCTCTCGGGTTCAAGAATCAGAGAATCACAGAATCTTCATGGTTGGAAAGGACCCTTAAGATCATCGAGTCCAACAAAACAACCTACAATCTCTGCCACTAGTGCATGCCCTGAAGTGCCACATCTAGACGTTTCTTAAACACCTCCAGGGATGGTGACTCAACCCCCTCCCTGGGCAGGCTGTTCCAGTGCCTGACCACTCTTTCAGTAAAGGAATTCTTCTTAATATCTAACCTAAACCTCCCCTGCCGCAGCTTCAGACAGCTAAAGATGCCCAGCTCCCTCAGCCTCTCCTCATATGCCCTGCTCTCCAGACCCCTCACCAGCCTGGTAGCTCTCCTCTGGACACGCTCCAGCACCTCAATGTCCCTCTTGTACAGTGGGGCCCAGACCTGAACACAGCACTCGAGGTGAGGCCTCACCAGTGCCGAGTACAGAGGCACCATCACTTCCCTGCTCCTGCTGGCCACGCTATTCCTGATACAAGCCAGAATGCTGTTGGCCTTCTTGGCCACCTGGGCACACTGCTGGCTCATGTGAAGCTGGCCGTCCACCAGCACCCCCAGGTCCTTTTCTGCCGGGCAGCTTTCCAGCCACTCTGCCCCAAGCCTGTAGCGCTGCTTGGGGTTGTTGTGACCGAAATGCAGGACCGAGCACTTGGCCTTATTAAACCTCATACAGTTGGCCTTGGCCCATCGATCCAGCCTGTCCAGGTCCCTCTGTAAGAAGGACAAGGAACAGCTGGAGATGGTGCAGCAAAGGGCTACCAAAATGATTAGGGGACTGGAACATCTCTCTGATGAGGAATGGCTGAGGGATTTGGGTGTCTCCAGTCTGGAAAAAAGATGGCTGAGGGGGGACCTTATCAACACTTATAAATACTGAAAGGGTGGGTGTCAGGAGGATGGGGCCAGGCTCTTTTCAATGGAGCCCGGTGACAGGACAAGGGGTAACGAGCACAAACTTGAGCATAGGAAGTTCCACCTCAACATGAGGAGGAACTTCTTTGTTGTGAGAGTGGCAGAGCCCTGGCACAGGCTGCCCAGAGAGGTGGGGGAGTCTCCGTCTCTGGAGACATTCCAACCCCGCCTGGACACGTTCCTGTGCCACCTGCTCTGGGTGACCCTGCTCTGGCCGGGGACTGGACGGGATGATCTCCAGAGGGCCGTTCCAACCCTATGATTCTATGATTCTATGGTTCTATGATTCTATGGTTCTATGATTCTATGGTTCTATGATTCTATGGTTCTATGTTCCTTCCTAGGAGACGCTCAAACAGAAGCAGCAGACCAGTTCAGTGCGTCCACCGAACACAACGGACCGTTCGCCGAGTGTAACTGACCACGGCACTGCCCGCCCTGTGACATCCACCGTGTGGCCCCTGGGCCCCCATGATGGCCCAGCAACTGCAGCCATTCATCTTCCCCAAAGCTTTCTATGCCAGAGGTAAGGACTGACCCTGATCCCAGCAGCCCAGGGATGCACTTTGGGGAAATTAACAGCCCTTCCTCCATTGTACCTCTCCCTCCTCCTCCTCAGTCCCCTGGTGCATGGTCCTGCCCCAGTTGGGGATGTGACCACCAGCATTTGCTCATGTCTCTCTTCCAGGATCAACCAACCTCTGCCAACTGCCTGGGCAGGAGCGGCAGCCATTCCCTGCACCCCAGGAACACCCAGGAGGTATGGCACCCCATCTGCCCTGGCACCTCGGCACTTCCATCCCCCCCAGCACCTCCAGCCCCCGTGGCTTCCCTGCCCTCTCCATCCCCATGGCACCTCCAGCATGCCCAGTGCCCCTGACAGCTGTGGCATGTGGGCTCAGCAAGGCTCAGCGAGCATCCCTGCCATCGCCTGGGCAATGCCTGCCCAGTAAATATAATTTACAGATAATTTCCCAGATCATGGGGCCATCTCCCCCGTTTCACCTCCCCGGTGTGTAGCCCCCTCCCACTGGCACAGCAGCTCACCCCACAGGGATCATCCCTGTCACCTAGTGCAGAGCAGGGGGATGTCCACGCTTGGGGCCAGCTCAGCGGGTGCCCCAGGAAATTCCACCGGGCCTCTGGCCCACCACGTCTCCCTCTCACACATGCAGGTCTGCAAAGTGGTCCATGCAGCAGCTGCTTCAGCCACCACATCTTCCACGTTGAGTGGATGAGCACCCACCTGCCTCCATCAGTCACCTTTGCGATGGGCCATGGCATTCCTTCTCCGCCAGTCACTGCCCCATTGGGACACCAGGGCTGCAGGCTCGCCCTGTCCCGGGCAGACCAATGGTCCCCCCAGGGCCAACCACAGCTGCTCCTGCCCTACAACCAACAAGCAGTGGCCCCAGCCCCACCAGGGGTGCCATCATCCCTCCCCATCTACCACTACCTCGAGGGGCAGTACGCAAAGCACAGCCTGTCCAGCGCAGCCAACCCCTTAGGGGCACCCCTGGGCAGTGGCAGCCCCCCAGGCAATGATATCCTCATGGATGTGGGCACCCTCACAGGTGGTGATATCTTCCGGGGCAGTGATGTCCGCATGGATGGGGACACCCTCCCAGGATGTGACATCTCCCTAAGCACTGATGTCCCCATGGATGAAGACACTCTCCCAGGATGTGACATCTCCCTAAGTACTGATGTCCCCATGGATGAAGACACTCTCCCAGGATGTGACGTCTCCCTAAGCACTGATGTCCCCATGGATGAGAACACCCTTCCAGGATGTGACATCTCCCTAAGCACTGATGTCCCCATGGATGAGAACACCCTTCCAGGATGTGACATCTCCCTAAGCACTGATGTCCCCATGGATGAAGACACTCTCCCAGGATGTGACATCTCCCTAAGTACTGATGTCCCCATGGATGAAGACACTCTCCCAGGATGTGACATCTCCCTAAGTACTGATGTCCCCATGGATGAAGACACTCTCCCAGGATGTGACATCTCCCTAAGTACTGATGTCCCCATGGATGAAGACACTCTCCCAGGATGTGACATCTCCCTAAGTACTGATGTCCCCATGGATGAAGACACTCTCCCAGGATGTGACATCTCCCTAAGTACTGATGTCCCCATGGATGAAGACACTCTCCCAGGATGTGACATCTCCCTAAGTACTGATGTCCCCATGGATGAAGACACTCTCCCAGGATGTGACATCTCCCTAAGCACTGATGTCCCCATGGATGAAGACACTCTCCCAGGATGTGACATCTCCCTAAGCACTGATGTCCCCATGGATGAGAACACCCTTCCAGGATGTGACATCTCCCTAAGCACTGATGTCCCCATGGATGAGAACGCCCTTCCAGGATGTGACATCTCCCTAAGCACTGATGTCCCCATGGATGAGGACACTCATCCGGGTGGTGACCTCACCCTGGGCAGTGACCTCACCCAGGGCAGTGATGTCCTTATGGATGAGGGCACCATTCCAGGAGGTAACATCCCCCTACACCATGACATCACCCCCAGCCACTCTGCCACCCTCATGGAACCCATCAACACCCTGAGGATGAAGCCTGAGGACCCACGACCGGACATGAGCACAAACCTGCGCGCACCCCAGGGCAGTGTGTCCCAGCAGAACATCGGGCTGGACAGGCAAGAGAAGAAGCAGCAGAAAGGCTCCTTACCGAAAAATGGCAGCAAGCGCAAGGCTCCCACAGCCAGAGCTGGGGCAGGAGGGTGGGATTAGGGTTGTTTCAGGGATTGGATGGTTTTGGGAAGGGGGATGTTGATGATGTAGTAGCTTTAATAAGTGTTTTGTTCTAAGTTTTTCCATTAAAAGCCATTTATCGAGAACCTCTCCGTGCCTGCATGGGATGGGGAACCAGGGGGCAGCAGGGAATGGCACCAAAAAGATGCAATAGCATCACTGAGCCCCAAATCAGATCCACTAAGCTCTGAAGGGCACCAAGATGTCCCCAAGGCTGAGTCACCACCAGCAGTGCAGGCAATCATAGAGGGTGACTCCTCTGTCCCCTCTCCCCAAGGGAAGCTGCCATTTGGCAGGGGAGCCAGGACCAATGGTCCCTCCGGGACTCACGGACACATCTCTGCACATCCTGCAGCAACCCTGGGTGCCATCCTCCCCCGTGGGGGCCGTAGCAGGGTGTTGTACCTGCTCCCCACGACCCCACCATGTCCCCATGCATCCCACTGCAGCCCCAGAGATGGGTGCTCCAGTATTTAACAGGGGCAATAAGCCACGGGTTCTGCCTGCCATAAGGCAAAGGTAAGAGCGTTGTAGGGCACCACACCAAAGGCCTCGCAGAAGTCCAGGTAGACGACATCCATATAGATCTTCCCGTGTCCACTGATGCCGTCGCTCCATCGTGGAAGGATTAGTCAGGCACCGCTTGCCCACCCTGGCTGTCTCTCAAGGGGCTGCTGAGCCGTTGTCTTTCCATTTTCTAGCTTTGCAGTCGCCAGTTGTGAAGCATTTGTGCCTCTCTAGTCACTATTAATTTACAAACTGGTAAAAATGAGCTCCCTAAAGCACAAACATCCTTCTCAGTAAACCGCCTTGGCATTTTATTTGAATCAGGTTTAGTTCTCCTGCTACGTGTGCAAATCTTGCAAATTCTTCACTGTTGCTCCTGTCGCTGCTGTTAATGCTGCTGTTCCCAAAAAAACATTCAAGTTCTCTTTTGCCTGAAATCCCTTTTGAATTCACTCGCTACTATAACACCACAAACTGATTTGCTGCACACCGTATCTCCCACGACATCTCCAAGTAAACACTATACACTTGGTCCTTTTCGATGTGCCAAGGTAATACCTATTGTTTCACTTTGCGCTTCTCATAATACCAGGGAATCTGAAATACTCTTATTTTTATGTTTAATCTATCGCTGCCTAACCTCACTTTCTGCAATAGTTTCACAGATTTTCAATATGTTTCTTCCACTATTTCTCTTAAACACCAGATTTTCTACAGAATAGCCCATTTACGTCAATAGAACCACTATGACCAGAACTGCCAGGAGAGCTCAACAAGTTTGGTTGTTCAAAGTTCAACTTATATTTGCTATAACCCTGCCTGGTTTGAAAATCTGATTCCACATCAGGAGCCAGATGCCAAACACTTCTGAAAAAGTTCATTTTGTACACAAAATTCTCAAACTCTCTTGAAGAGCTTACAACGCAGACCTAACATAACCTGTCTGTCCTCGTTGCCCACATGCCTTCACATGTAACGGAGAGCAGAGACAAACTCTCCCATGTAAGACCAGAGCTGCAAAACTTATAGCATAGGCACAGAAACTGCCCTAACATTGCTTCTAGGATGATGTGCTTGCTCCAGGATCCTTCCCTGTGGGAGTTTTTGATTGTTTGGTTGTTACATCAATTTATATAATTTTCAGCAATCATAGAACCATGGAATTGTTAGGGTTGGAAGGGACATTAACGATCATCTAGTTCCAACCCCCCTGCCATGGGCAGGGACATCTCCCACTAGATCAGGTTGCTCAGAGCCCCGTCCAGCCTGGCCTTAAAAACTTCCAGGGATGGGGCTTCCACCACCTCTCTGGGCAACCTGTGCCAGTGTCTCACCACCCTCATGGTGAAGAACTTCTTCCTGACGTCCAGTCTGAATCGTCCCATCTCTAGTTTTAATCCATTCCCTCTGATCCTACCATTACCCGACATCCTAAAAAGTCCCTCCCCAGCTGTCTTGGAGGCCCCCTTAAGATACTGGTAGGCCACTCGAAGGTCTCCTCGGAGCCTTCTTTTCTCCAGACTGAACAACCCCAACTCTCTCAGTCTGTCCCCATAGGAGAGGTGCTCCAGCCCTCTCATCATCCTCGTGGCCCTTCTCTGGACACGTTCCAGCACATCCGTATCTCTCTTGTAGTAGGGGCTCCAGAATTGGACACAGTGCTCCAGGTGGGGTCTCATGAGAGGTAAGAAGTCATGAAACTAGTTCCCAGAATTTATGTGATTTCCTTTAGGCAAAGAGAGGTTCGGTATGAATGGCAAACAAATGTTCTTATTACAGAATCCCAGAATCCCAGACTGGCCAGGGTTGGCAGGGCCCTCTGGAGATCATCCCGTCCAACCCCGGCCAGAGCAGGGTCACCCAGAGCAGGTGGCATAGGAACGCGTCCAGGTGGGGTTGGAATGTCTCCAGAGACGGAGACTCCCCCACCTCTCTGGGCAGCCTGTGCCAGGGCTCTGCCACCCTCACAGCAAAGAGGTTCCTCCTCATGTTTAGGTGGAACTTCCCGTGTTCAAGTTTGTGCCTGTTACCCCTTGTCCTGTCCCTGGGCACCACTGAGAAGAGCCTGGCCCCATCCTCCTGACACCCACCCTTTCAGTGTTTATAAGTGTTGATAAGATGCCTCCTCAGCCATCTTTTTTCCAGACTGAAAAGACCCAAATTCCTCAGCCTTTCTTCATCAGAGAGATGCATTATTCACCTCCTGGCTTTTGCAGATGCTCCATTTTTTTCAAGACTACCTCTACAACTCCAGGAGATAAAAAGTTGCATGAAAAATGAAAGCTGGTTTTCTCCTACAAGGAGATACTAGATAGTTCCTGGGGGGCTTCTCAGGATTATCTTTAAAATCATGAGATTTTCAATAATATCATGGGTAGTAGTGACCTCACACTTCTGCCTGGGTAGGTCAGTGTGTGTATTTTACATCCTAAGGTACAGCAGTAAAATATTTCAAAAAGAAAATAAATGTAATGTATTCATAATTGCTAATGTGATTGAGAATGTACATTTAAGAAATGTAATGGCATAAACCTGAAGAAATCTAATTCTGAAAGGAAGCTGTCTAAATTTAGAGTGATGTAGTACTAATTAATCCATTTAGCATTCCATGCTGGTTTCAGCCCCAGGAATGACTAAACAGAGGACTGCCCCCGGCTTAGGAGGGGCAAGGAAAATATAAGAGGCTGGATTTTTTTTTTTTTTTTGCTGTCAAGTCAAAACAGACCATCGTGGATCATCTCAGTGACAGAGGTATTTTTTTCCACGTCGATTTGCACTTGCTGGGCTTGGAGGGCAATGCTTTCTAGCAAACTTATTGGTTTTAATGCAAGTAAAAACCATGTCTACTTCAGCAGGGGATTTATTTGCATCAGGCCAGCAAGACAGAGCTCTGAAATGATCGGTGGTATAGAGAATTATAGATACTATATAGTGGTGTGTACATAAATACATGTACCCCTATGTATAATCCAGGGACTAACCAAAGTCTGCTGCAGCCAAGCCAAGACAAATATTTCCATCAATGGAATGAGCTTGGGATGGAAGATCTCCAGTTACCTGCTCAAAACCTTCTTGTGGTCCCTACATTGCATACGGGGGAGCGTCACATCAAGGCTTCAAGGGTGGGCTTCAAGGTTCCTCAAACCAGGACACTCTCCAAAGACGGGGCCACTGCTCCAGTCTCCAGGCCCACAGCAGGGGTTGGCTGAGTTTTAGCTTCCCAGAGGAGAGAGGTGGTAAATTCACGTGATGGTGGCATGGGGAGGATGGGATCTGGCAAAGCTTCTGCAGCAAAGTAGCCTCGGGAAGGCTCCAATTCCATGTTGTCTTCTTACAAGCGTGGGACAAGGATTTGAGGTTTTAGGGGTTCTGCTCTCAGTCCTTATTCCCATGAAAAAAAATAAAAAAATTAAGCAAGATGGAAAAAACATCAGGACCATGGGACATAGAGACAGAACCAAAATCCGTGAAAAACCCTGGTCTTTGAATCATGATACCTTCCATATAAACAATACAACAGGGAGAAATCAGTGGACATCAATGAATTTTTTTCAGCTGAATGGCATCAAGTCCCAGCCTTTTTACTTTCTGGAGGGTCGTCAAAAATTCAGCCTGTTGTTTAAATATTTTTGTTCTTATAACTTATTCTCAGCCTGTGTTTCCTTTCCCCTTCTCCCCATGAGAAGCCTTATAATTGTCTTCGAAACCTACTAAAAGCCTGGACCAAGAAATTAATGCGATGTTGAAATCTCATACAGCTCTTAGTTACACACATACAGCTTCATTCTCCACGAAGGATGCAGTCAAAAGTCACAGCATTTGACAGTCGTGGCCAGCATCACTGCTCGCTGGTCCCCGCTACTCCGGGACCAGACGTCAAAGACGCTCCAGAATTCTTTATAATTATCATTGTTATTATGAAGGAAGGAGTTAAAGTATAGGATTGACGACTAATGCATCTTTGGAGTGTCTTGGCATGGAGAGCAGGGACTGTGGAGGCTTCAGAGACAGAACTGTCACCTGAATTACAAGCATTAGGTGCCACGGGACATTACACTGAGGTTCTGGGGACAAGGACAATTTTCTTTCTGTGTTGGTCAGACACGTATAACCGTGGGGCCCTGGTCCAAGCACACAGAAGGAGGTGGTAAATAGCAATTGGGCTGCGTTTTAGCCGTCACTGCAGCTGTATGGGAGATGCCACGACATGAAATGCACTCCTTCTTGGGTCTAGGCAAACACTTGCCATGAAAATAGCCACTGGGAAGTCCCAGGCCTGGGTCCACATCAGATAGTGTGACAGGGATGTCCCCTGGGGGACTGCGATGCAGGGATGCTCCTCTGGGCATGGCCCTCCTAGCCTCTAAAAAGAAAAAGGCTCCTAAAAACAAAATATAATACATATATATGTGTGTGTATATATATATATATACACACATATCCATATAGAATCATAGAATCATTTTGGTTGGAAGAGACCTTTAAGATCATTGAATCCAATCATCAACCCAGCACTGCCAAGGCCACCACTACCCCATGTCCCTCAGCACCACGTCTGCCCGGCTTTTCAATCCCTCCAGGGATGGCGACTCCACCACTGCCCTGGGCAGCCTCTTCCAATGCTTCACAACCCTTTCCAGGAGGAAATTGTTCCCAATATCCATCCTAAACCTCCCCTGGCACAACTTACGGCTGTTTCCTCTCATTCTATTGCTTGTTTCTTGGGAGAAGAGCCCGACCCCCCCTGGCTACCCCCTCCTTTCAGGGAGTTGTAGAGAGCGAGGAGGTCTCCCCTCAGCCTGTCTGTTTGCATAAATAAGGGTTTTTTTTCATGTTAAGCCCCTACATCACACCCAGCTTGGCCTTCAGACGCTATAAAGTGATGTGCCAAGGTTGGCCGAGCTCTGCCGGTTTGCGGCAGCTCAGGAATTCGCCGTTGCGCCTCTGCGCGAGCGGCTGCGGACGTGAAGTCACAGGGGAAAGGGAGCAGCAGCCAATGCGGCTTCGCTTGCACAGATCCACTGGAATTACGCAATGACTTCCTTCGAGCTAAAAGTATTTCGAGTGTTTAATTGCCAGTGCTACATAACAATCTGGAGTAATTATATAATTAGCAAGAAATTGCAGCTCCCATTAGGTACTTAGAACAAGTCAAATTTAGGGTTGATTTTTTAAAAAGGTGGGAAGTTGTGCACATGGGGGGTTTTGCATAACGATACGACCTCGAAGAAGAGAGGGAGTCAATTTTTTTGATTTTTTTTCCTTTCCGTAAATGAACATTTCAGTATTCATTTAGGAAATGGTTCAAGTAAGACTTGGTTGAGAAGATTGAGAAATCTGGTGAAACTGTTGCTTAAAAAGTTCATTGGGATTAATTGTTTCCTTACCAGAAAACTTGCCAGGATAGGTAATAGTGGATTTCAAGATGACTTTGAACGGAAAAAAGAATTGGACCAGCTCCAGGGAGAAAGTCTTGCTAGGGAGAAGACGGGAGAAGAAACCAGATCTAACACCCGGACCGTAATTCCTCCCCTCTAGTGGGAGTTGCCCTCTGACACAACGGAGTTATCTGGTACTTTATAACCAGGGCTGGAAAAAAGGGCTATCGCATCCATGCCATATTGCTGATCCTGTTGTTCAAGTGATCAACACTGCATTCATTAAAGCCATTGGAGTCTTGCCATATATACCAGCCAAATTTCCTCCCTGAGTGAGCTCCCGGCTCTCCCGACGAGAAACAATTTTATCGAAGAAACAATGATGTGAGCCGCTTGTACGTGCTGGCGGAGGGGAAAAATGCCTGTGCAGTTTCCACCCAGATGTGTAAAATGAAGACCCTGCCTAACTAACCTCTTTTAAAGTCTTGAGCGGGGCCCAGGAGATATAATTGATTTGGATTTTTTAAAAGCCGGTGCCAATTTCATCAGAAAGACGTCTTGTGCAGCTAAAACCCACCGGGATCTGGCGTGAAATAATGGAATGGTTAAGTAACTTATTACAGACAGCAAGGAGAATTTGTAGCAGAAACTGTAGGCATGTCATTCTGGTGCCAGGTCAGAGAAATCAGTTATAAAATTGATTTCATCTGGTGGTGATGCAAAAAACAAAGGTGGCAGACAAAGGGAGATGGGGCAAATGCAATACTCCTGTTGGAAGACTGAGCCTCTGAATGGGGAGAGAGCGGTGAAACAATGGGAGAGGGGAAAAAAAGGCTCGAAGAGCTGCATACGAAGACTGAAATTATACTGCAAACTTTGGAAGCTCCCTTGTCACGTGGAAAAGTAATTTAATAGCCAGGCAGACAGATTGTGTCTCAGCTAAATGCAGGGCTGAGCAAACCTCATTGATTTCCACGGAAGGCAGCAAGAGGTCGGGGGCAGATCCTGCACCGGGGGCTGCAAAAATATGGAGCACCTTGGTGCAGTGATGGGCAGGAAAGCAGCATCCCGCGCCATTCCGGTGGCGTCAACCCTTCCACCCACCAGCGACCTCCCTCGTCGTGCAGCGGGGACGTGTCCGACCCGGCTATCCAGGACGGGAGCAGCTCAGGGCACACACCCCAGGAAGGAAATTTTACAGCTGCCTCCTAAACAGACCAAAAAAAAAAAAAAAAAAAAAAAAAAAGGAATAAATTATCAACAGGGAGAAGGAATTTGATGGTGGAGATGGCAAAGCGGGGAATGGGTTTTGGAGATAACCGGCGTCGCGCTGTAGCGGATGTAAATCCCCCCGGTCGGGTCTGGCCGTTTACACCGCGAGGATCCAGCCCTTTGTTCCCCGCAGACTCTGGGATTAGTGGAAATGAAAAGGATAAAGAACAGACCTCATGAAGCTGCGATTCAACCCGAACATTAATGTATGCGCATAAAAGGGACGGCCACCCGGGCCAGGCTGCAGAGAGAAAAGATGCTAAGGTCATTCAGGAGCAGATGTCACCTTAGCAGAAAACAAAGCAGTAAAATGAACAAGCCTCAATGGACCAAACGCCTTTTCAGGCAGGCTCCAGAATTCATGTTCCAGTAACAGAAATAAACGTACAGGGAAAATGTGTGTGTTTGTTTCTTTCTTTTCGCGGCAATATAATCACGTACCCGCGTCTGTGCAGGAGCTACTTGAAATAAAGCTAGAACAACGCTTATCTCTTATCAGCACTCGGGATTTGCAATAATGAAAAGATTTGCATAACAAATGCTTCTTCTCCGTGTTCTGGTTGGGATGGAAGTATTAATTTCCCTTACCTTTCTACCATATTTTTTTTAAATATATCCACCTTAGAGTCAAAAATACAAACCTCTCTTCTTTTTAACTACTGCCTAAGCCCTTCTGTAGGCTGACTTTCTCCTGCTGCAGTTTGGGGATTGAAATAAATACATTTTTGCCCTCATTTATATCCTTCCAGGCTCTTTATGGCTTTTATGTACTTTCAGAGAAAATAAAGACAAAAGGTCTCAGTCATCCCTTGCGGGGTTCGGTTTTACCCCCCTGTCACTCTGCCGGCTTCTGTTAGCCCTGTTTAGAGCAAGGGAGGTGAGAGAAGGATCTACCCCGCGTAGGCAATTAATTATGAAGTCAATCAGGAGGTAAATATATGCATTAGCATCGGCGAGGGCTAGAGGGGATCTCTTGTGCTGTATCACAGCGTCTTTATGCACATCAGCCTGCTCTGCCCTTTGATCATTTATGCTCGCAGCCGTGCCCCCTCCTGCGTGCTCGTGTTA
Source organism: Larus michahellis (assembly GCF_964199755.1). Taxonomy (NCBI): domain Eukaryota; kingdom Metazoa; phylum Chordata; class Aves; order Charadriiformes; family Laridae; genus Larus; species Larus michahellis. The sequence goes on from NC_133898.1 coordinate 129,368,893, forward strand.
GATCTCCCGAGCTTTGTGCCTGGACCGGGAGGCGAGGGGAAGCTCCGAGGGCTGGGAGCTGAAGGGATGGATGGACCTCCCAGGGCTCTCCCGGCCGAAGCTCAGCCTCCCCTCGCACTGAGGCGGGATGAAGTAGCCTCAGCCCACTCCTGGCAGATATTTGACTCATCCCTTCAACCCAACGAAGGCTCTGAGAGACCTTTCCCAGGCCACGCACCAACGCAAAACCACGGCAGAGCGATCACCTGCAGCTAGGACCTGTATGAAACGTGGCGTGAGTCGTGTTAGACCTGTGAAGTTCCCCTCGTGTTGAAGAGGTCACAGTCATCCTGACGTATTGGTTTTTTTCAAGACCTTCTTGGAAAAGGTCTTCTTCCACTCTCACAGGGAAACAGCTTTTCTAATATCCAGCCTAAATCTTCCTCCCCCAGATAAAGCCTTTTTCTTCCAGTCCTCTTCCTGGGGAGCAACCCACATTTGCTCCAGAACAGCCTTACACAAGTGCATGCTCTTCTGGTGTCCCGTCATTGTATTTTCTCTTTTGTAGCAAAAAAAAAAACAAATCCAGCTTTCTTTTCCCCTTCTCCTTGTCTTTATTCCTGCAGCAGCAGAAAGCACACGAGACACATCGCGGCAATTGCCAGCCCAAGCTCCTGCCCTGGATCATGTTTGCAGTTTATCCTGTTTGGGGTGACTTCGGTCGAGGGTTTGGGGTTCACCCCATGCACCGCTGTCCTTGCCACATCCGTGCCTTTGCGTGGAGGCATCACAGGAGCATTGGGTCCAGCCAGGACATGGGGGTGGGCAACTCTTTCTTTGGGACCCTGCCAGGAATCCCCATCCTGGCCTGCACAGAAGCAGCGCACTTGATCTTTCATTTTTTCTCCTCCGCTGAAACCTTATGGGCCATTAAAAGGCTTTTTTTTCAGCCTAAAGAGTTCCTCGGATAAATCTTCATTATTTTTTTTTAAATATAACAAAGAAAGATCAAACATAATGTGTCCACGGGGGGCTGGAAAATTGCAGTGTGTTACTTCCAGTGTGACTTTCTGCATATAAACTAAACTTCAAGCTGTTTTTATCCTCAATTTTGAAAAGACAAAGTGCAGAGAGAAGAGTTAGACCAGATCCTTTCAGTCCTATAACAAACAGCACGTGCATCAGATGGGACCACACAGCCCACAAAGTAGCAAACTCTTTGGAAAAGAGAAATGAGTTATTGATTTTGTTGTTATTCTTGCGTTTCTTCAGTAAGATTATTAGCAAAATAAATCTAAGCAGGAAAATGAAAGGCTGAGAGAACGAGCAGGTTCCCTTGCAAACTTCCGAGTCCGTTTTGCTTCTCACCTTTTGCTTGTGCCCAGTTGCAGGGTCACTGGTCAATGAAAGCTGCTCTAATATCTGATTTCTAACTCATTTCTGATCTAGTTGAAGATGTCCCTCCTCACTGCAGGGGGGTTGGACTAGATGACCTTTAAAGGTCCCCTCCAACCCAACACATTCTATGATTCTATTCTGTGATTATTATCACTCTCAATTCTCTGTAAACTATTCTTGGGAAAAACAACGTCAAATCCGGGTAAAGCTGGGCTCGTGGTCCGGCTCATGAAAGCTGAATTACTCCTGTAACTTACTGCAAAATCATATTTTTGCTACCAAATAGGGACCACTGTAGATTTGTCGGCCAAGTCCATGGCTTTATAAGTGAAGGTGGCCAAGCTGCCTACGGGAATTTTGAGCCATTTTTTGCTCCGGGTCACTTGGGAAGAGCCTCCGTGAGCTGTCTCTGGAAGACTCATTAGAATTTGCAGCATGAATATTGTTTCCCCAAGTAATCAGACTCTGTTCTGACATGCCCACAAAATCCAAGATAAAGCCCCGTCTCATGTCAGCCAGAAGTCAGTGTATTACCCACGCGGACATTAATATGGTAAAGCAACTATTTCTGCCGAAGAGAGGAAATTAAAAATATTACCATTCTTTCCAGTTCATTGTGCTGGAACAGTCCATATTAATGATATCCATAGGTCAAAAAGGAAGAGAGGGATGCTTCCTCATTCATGGACATTATGTAGAAAATTTAACAGGCCCTTTATTTATTTATTTTTCTTTATTTAGGACATTCATGCATGCCGCCTCTTATTTCAGGGCACTGTGCTTTTTAATTAGGACATAGACTTTGGAATAAGCGCATTTAAGAAAAATTGCTAAAGAAATAAAACCTGAGGACATTAAACTAAAATGACAAGGAATTAAAAATGCATATGATTTTCCTGATTTCTCCCCCGGGAATCATTTTGAGATTGTTGGGTCATCAACAACGCTTTTTTAAACTTAAAATAGAAGAAACTTTATTCTTTCCCCAATAGGGCTGGGGAGGGAGATGAATCTCTGCAACATAAAAAATAATTGTCAGGTCTCAAAATTCCACACTTACATAAAATCTAATTGAGTTCAGTACCCAGGCACCATTCTGCCATGACAATGTCCGTGGCTGACTTCCACATTCCTAACGACTTGGGAGAAACAGAGTCAGGTATTCCATTTTCATTCTGGCTGTTTGGTCATACAAGAAATGATGCCTGTCTTCCTCGATTTCTCCTCTTGACAATGAAGTGCTGAACAAAAGGCAGGAACAAAAAGGATAAGCACGAAAAGCTAAAGCCGTAGGATTTGGTTTTTGCTTCTCACTCACAGGGGAGGAATTACAATGACAGGTGAATTGATCTGGTTTTCCTGCCCAGGGATGGGTGACTAGTGCAGAGAAGCTATGGATCTTCTTGCTGAGGTCTTCGGAGTACCTGCCTCGCTGCCCTGAGTTGGTAACAAATATGTTTCAGGACATATGTTTCAGGACGTCTGTTTCAGGACATGAGCAAAATTTAGGTGTAGATTGGGAGCTTACAGTAAGTAGATTAGGTCCTACTTCTAACTCATATGCAGGGATCCATATTTTGTTAATGGGACCAGAACTCATTGGTTTCAACAGAAAAAGCAGAAGCCTCCATCCAGTGAGTTTGGTCCCTCTCTCGGGTTGTACTTGTGGGGACTTGCTGGGCTTGGCAGAAGGACTTCAGATTGCGGGCAAAGGGCACAAACAGTGGAGTGGGTTGCAGTTGTGCAGTCTCTGTCCTTGGACGCCTTCAAGACTGGACAAGCAACCTGGTCCAAACCCTGCTTTGAGGAGAAGGTTGGACCTAAGGCCCCTTCCAGCCCAAATTCTTCTACAGTTCGGCAAGACAACACCACCTTGTTGTTAATTTTCCTTTTCTTGGCTTGAACCCCTCACAGTCAGAACTGTTCCCACCTTTAAACAAGGGTCTCTGTTACTAGTTGACAACCTGGGACATCCCAGTTCAATCCCTACTTCGGACAGGTTTCCTACATGGCTCTCCCTGTCTCCAATCTCCATCTGCAAAATAGAGGCACCACTCTGCCTGCAAAAGGCGGCTGTGAGATTAAATTCATTAGAGATCAGCGGGTCCTAAATTCAGTGGTAATAAGGGCCATAAGACAGACAAAATACAGGGTGGGAAAAATCTGACAAGATTTTGATATCTGGTCTAGTTGCCTGGATACTCTCTCTTGGCACAGAAAACACATGCGCCACTGCCACCGTCACATGGTGTGAGCTCAGAAGTTGATTCACTTCAAGTCAGGATGAATAAACAGAAAATAAAATGTCTTCCACGATCATTTCAGGGCCAGAACATTAGCAGTTATAAATTGCTAGAGACCTTTGTCTTTCACACCTAAGAGTACCTTGGTTGATGTAGAGGAACGAAATTGTCTTTTTGCCACAAGCCTTGGGTTTGGAGCAGCCTATGGTTGCGTTGTGTCAGGAGCATGATTTTGGAACCTGGAGCGTGTTAGATAGTCAAGATCTGCAGCCTACTTCCATATGGTCACATTAATTTCACTGCTTCGCCAGCAACTATGCGGAGAGGAAGACGATGTGCCTCCCACCATCCTTGTGGAGGAGAAGTAGTGCTCCTGCCAAGTAGTTTGCACAGGACAATAAATCCAAGTACTGTCCCCTCCATGAACAGCATAGGAGCTTCGGGTGGGGCTGCTGAATCCTCCCATCACTTCTCCAAACAACAGTGCCGCAGCAAACCCTTGTAAACCTTGTAAGAGCCCAGTGAGTTTCCTCTTCCTGGGCCACAGCAGAGTGGAGCAAGAAAAATAAAGAGAAATAAGTTCCTGTCACTGAGGAAGGAGATAATACATAACTGTGGTTCTTAAAAAGCTTAACGAGCTCCCAAAACATAAGGGTTGGAAGTCCAGAGAATACCGGGAGGTCCTTTTAAGGGCATTATTATATTGCATCAGCAAGAAAAATACATGTAGGTCAAACTTTAAGACCACTCATGGCAGGAAATGGGACAACATGTGTTCTGGAGCACCACCATGATGGAGGCTCGCTGCCAGCTGTAAGTCGGTGTACGCCTGCTTCATCCGAGGAGAGACACCAACACGCCATATCCCACAAAGCTGTCGGGTTTGGATGGATCTCCAACTGGGATTTGCTTAAAGTTAGGAAAGCCTTGCAGAAAACGGGTTGTTGGCACAGCACTTTTCCTCTGGCAGGCTGGTGCTGTGGGCACTTATCTGTGAAGAAATTACTTCTTCACCGTCTTTTTTCTCACACTTTGTTCAGTTAGGATTTCTTAATGCAAATTTTGATTCCCATCAACTTGGCTCTGAATTTGAAGCTGTGGCTTGGAGGTTTGAAGTTCTGGATCCAGAGCCAATGGAAATGTCCTGAACCGGTGCCTCCTTCTTTTGATGGCTGTACAAAAGAGGTCAACAATAGGAACTTGTAGCAAAATTTATTTGTTTATTTATTGCAAAGGTCCTTCCAGCAGACTTTTTGAAGATGGCACTATTGCGTATGGCTTGGCTCAAAGTTTAAGATCCCACAAAGACAGGCCAATTAATCTCAGCAGAGCAACTGGTAGGCATGAGTGCCCATAAATATGACGCTGTAGGAAAGATTTAAAACTCCGAAGACCGATCAATTTAATAAGCTTTAAGGACTATACCTAAAGTGCCAGCTGCCAATCTGCGGGTGCTGCAGCCAGCATTAGATGCTAACATGCTTGTGCTTGACTGCTCAGCATTACAATTGCAAATGGCCTATTCTGCTGTTTCACAACATTAGCCTAGCAACAAATGAGCAGGAAAAAACATTTACTCTGTAGCGCGTTTGAAAAAGGCATTTCATACGCATTTAACAAACTGCCCAGTGCAAAACCTACATGCAAGAGCTACCTGCTGTGCGGGAGCTCCTCTGAAACCGCAGTTGGCCAAAAAATGGCAGAGGTTGGAGTCAACCCTTCTCTTTGTTCCCTGGAGTCCTCTCTTCATTGGGAGACTTGTCTTTTGTAGGTGGACAGGAAGGGAGGAAGGAAGGAAGGAAGGAAGGAAGGAAGGAAGGAAGGAAGGAAGGAAGGAAGGAAGGAAGGAAGGAAGGAAGGAAGGAAGGAAGGAAGGAAGGAAGGAAGGAAGGAAGGAAGGAAGGAAGGAAGGAAGGAAGGAAGGAAGGAAGGAAGGGAGGGAGGAAAATTCAGGTCAAAACCCAAGGAAGGAAGGAAGGAAGGAAAGAAAGAAGGAAAACTCATGTCAAAACCCAAGGAAGGAAGGAGGGAAAACTCATGTCAAAACCCAAGAAACAAAGGAAGGAAGGAAAACTCCTGACAAAACCCAGGTTTCAGCCTCTGAAATTAAACTCTCATTTACACTCGTCTTCCTTAGTGCAAGTTAAATCTTGTTTAAGCAAAAAAAAAGCAAAAGGCAACCCCTGTTCCAGTAAGTTTGCTATCTAAACCAGGAGGTTATACTCATCTTGAAGAGCCTGGGTTATCACTAACAGAGATAGCAATTAATTTTCTGGAAGATTGCATGATAATAACGTGTCAGGGGCCCAAATCAGACCTGGCACTTGGTCATGCTGGACAACGTGCCGATGTTATTAAAAGGCCAATTGCCATCAGTTTGCATTCCAGATGACGGCATAGTGCAGCAGGAGCAAACAACTGCCAGGAGAAATTGGAGACCAACCAGGGGATCATAATAGTAGGACAAATATATTCTTGCACCACTAGTGGCACTTACAGCCCCTATATAAGTAATCGTTCAGCTGTAAGATCAACTCTGATTCAGAGGTTTACAAAAGCTTTACTGACAAGCAAGGAATTTCATCCTCGCCTACTGATAGACACCTTGCACCTATCTCTGAAATATTTAGCAGGCAGCACAGGTCAGCTTCAATCAGATAAGATAACTCAGATATTCCTAAATTAAAATCCGAAATAAAATAGATTATTTCCTCTTGACCTCCACCCGGCAGATAAAATGAGGACAATAAAATAAATGAAATTCACTCCAGCTCTCAAAACACTTATCTCCCCAAAGCTCTGTGCAAGTGGTGGGGGGAGACAGATACTCTAACAGGGATAATAAACCACCCAGCTTCTGTGGGACTAAAGCCAGGGCTTTTCTCTGTGTCAGACCTTGCTGGAGAGTCAACAGAGGCTTGGACACAGAAGGACCAAGAGGTGCAGGTGGTGTGGTGTATCCCCATCTGCTGTTGAGGTCTTCTGAAGCATTGCAGTCCTGAGCTACAACTCACGGTTGGACAGTGTGAATGCCACCACCACAGCCACTTCTCCGTCATTTCCAAGCACATCATCCTGGACCTCTTGCGAGTTTGTGGCAGAGCAGGACGCTGACCCTGACATGCATTCCCTGTGTCTTTCTGGGATCTGTGGGACCATGCCACCCTGCCTGGCACAAGCAGCACGCCAGTAAGGCAGTGTTTGCTGGACTGACATGACACGAAGTAGACGTGTCTCTGTCATGGACCTGTTTATTAATGAAGGCTAAACCCAGGTTCTCATGGGGATCATTCACAGAGGAGGCACAACCCTACATTTTCCCTCTCAGCTCCCTGAACTTCAAGCCCGCCCATCAGCAATGGGATATAGAAATCAAATCTTCATGAGACACCCGAATTAGTCTCTCTGGGGGAAAAAGGAAGACTTTACAGAATCACAGAATGGTTCAGGTTGGAAGGGACCTTAAAGATCGTCTAGTTCCAACCCCGCTGCCCTGCACAGGGACACCTCCCACCAGCCCAGGTTGCTCCAAGCCCCGGCGAACCTGGCCTAAAACACTTCCAGGGATGGGGCAGCCACAGCTTCTCTGGGCAACCTGGGCCAGGGGCTCATCTCCCTCACTGTAAAGAATTTCTTCCTCATATCCAATCTAAATCTCCTCTCTTTCAGTTTTAGGCCGCTGCCCCGTGTCCTACCATTACACTCCCTGATCCAGAGTCCCTTCCCATCCTTCCTGTAGGCCCCTTTTAGGGACTGGAAGGCCCCTGTAAGGTCTCCCCGGAGCTTTGTCTTCTCCAGGCTGAACAACCCCAGCTCTCTCAGCCTGTCCTCACAGCAGAGGGGCTCCAGCCCTTTGATCATCTTTGTGGCCCCAAACCCTTTAACAGTGGTTTCAATAGGAACTGTTTCAGGCTACAATGAAGAAAAGATCCTTCCCTATTTTCAATTGTTAGCTAATTCCTATTATTTATTTGTACCAGCAGAGATATTGAGCAGCACCATTACTGAGGTAGCACTATGAATATCAAAGACATTTTCCAGTTTAAAGATCCCTTTTGGGCAGAGCGTGCACTTTCTAAATTCCTTAGCCTCTGCAGGTACATATGGAGATCCCTGTGCTGGCCAGAGCCACATCCTTTCAGGACAACTGGCCTTCTGAGAATAAAGAGGTATCTCAGACATTTCACTGGGCTGTGTTGGGTGGACGTGTGTTCAGTTCTGGGCCCCTCTGTACAAGAGGGACATTGAGGTGCTGGAGCGTGTCCAGAGGAGAGCCACCAGGCTGGTGAGGGGTCTGGAGACCAGGGCATATGAGGAGAGGCTGAGGGAGCTGGGCATGTTTAGCTTGGAGAAGAGGAGGCTGAGGGGAGACCTCATTGCCCTCTACAACTCCCTGAAAGGAGGGTGGAGAGAGGTGGGGGTTGGCCTCTTCTCCCAGGGGAATAATGACAGGACCAGTGGAAATGGTCTGAAGCTGCAGCAGGGGAGGTTTAGGTTAGATATTAGGAAGAATTCCTTTACTGAAAGAGTGGTCAGGCACTGGAACAGCCTGCCCAGGGAGGTGCTGAGTCACCATCCCCAGAGGTGTTTAAGAAATGTCTAGATGTGGCACTTCAGGGCATGCTCTAGTGACAGAGACTGTAGGGGGTTTTTTGTGTGTGTATGGTTGGACTCGATGATCTCAAAGGTCCTTTCCAACCATGAAGATTCTACGATTCTATGCTTCTATGATGTACATCCTTCTATAGACATACACATGTCCTGGCTGCATGACATTGGGATCTGCAGCCTCCAGCTGACACCAAATATTGCAGGTCCTGGGTAGGTCTGTGCTGCTGATGGCAACATCCTCCAGAGGAGATGTCAAGTTTGGCTTGTAACAATTTGTGGTCATATATGGTGCCAGGGCACGTGTTTTGATTAACAGAATTAACTCCAGTGCTCTGGCCAGACTCTAACTTGAATAATTAAGGAATTTCTCCATGAGACTTGAATTCAGTTTGGTGCCCTAAGGAAGGGGCTCTTCATCATGAGCATGTGGGATCCCATCTCATGGCTGTTCATGAATACCTCCCAACCATGAATGACCACAGGCTTTCTTTCAAAGGAAAAAGCTATGTGGAGAAGGTAGGGAAAGAGCTATATTTGAGCCCTAAGGTAGCAATGAGTCCTTATGTCTGCGTCCATACTGTATCACAGAGAACTTTCCAAGTCACTTGCAAACTCGATAAATGGACCACCAGCTCTAGGACTAGCTGAGGCCAGGAGCTATGAGAGTGTAGGTGAGAGGACAACCTGAGGACCAAGTATGATATCTCCCCAGGAACTCCAGGAGGGTGCCCCAGGGATGGATGGTCCTGTAGGGACAAACAGCATGGCCTGGGAGGGCTTTGCACAGCGTTAGAGATGAAACCTTAAGCTCCCAAACTTAATTGTCAGGGTACTTCAGTGCACTTTCTTTGATTTACATTTGTGAAGGGCTTTGAATAAAGGTGCAGCAAGGGTATGAGGCGTGCAGCACTGAGGATGGTTATTCCCCCGCTTATCTGTTATTTGTATCTTGAGCTTTGAATTTTTTGCCACGCCACAAAATCCTCAGGCATCTCATTGAGCGGGACACGCCAACTAAGTGCAGCAACGCTGAGCAGCCCCAGATTATTTTTAATTTCTTTTCAATGAATGGAAGATTTCAATGAATATCTCCGTCCCTGCTCCTAAAGACTTGACCTGTGCAAGGTCATATCACCACAGCAGCGCAAGCAGCATTTCTCCCTTTCCCCATCACCAGGTTTTTCAGGCCAGGAGTAAAAGCCCTTCAGAGCCCACCTTGTCCCACCTCAGCTCGCTCACAAGCACAGACAAGTCCCATGGTTTCTGTTTTGGGCTCTGTCTCGTCGTTGGGTGGAGAGAAACCTTATGAAATTCACCAAGGGCAAGTGTAGGGTGCTGCCACTGAGGAGGAATAACCCCCTGCACCAGGACAGGTTGGGGCTGACCTGCTGGAGAGCAGCTTGGTCGAAAACAGCATGACCATGAGTCAGCAATGTGCCCTTGTGGCCAAGAAGGCCAATGGCATCCTGGGGTGCATGAAGAAGAGTGTGGCCAGCAGGTGGAGGGAGGTCATCCTCCCCCTCTACTCTGCCCTGGGGAGGCCACACCTGGAGTCCTGTGTCCAGTTCTGGGCTCCCTGGTTCCAGAAGGACAGGGAACTGCTGGAGTGGGGACAGCAAAGGACTACCAAGATGATGAGGGGACTGGAACACCTCTCTGATGAAGAAAGGCTGAGGAACTTGGGTCTTTTCAGTCTGGAAAAAAGACAACTGAGGGGGCATCTCATCAACGCTTGTAAATACTGAAAGGGGGGGTGTCAGGAGGATGGGGCCAGGCTCTTCTCAGTGGTGCCCAGTGACAGCACAAGGGGCAACAGGCACAAACTTGACCATAGGAAGCTCCATCACAACATGAGGAGGAACTTCTTTGCTGTGAGGGTGGCAGAGCCCTGGCACAGGCTGCCCAGAGAGGTGGGGGAGTCTCCGTCTCTGGAGACATTCCAACCCCGCCTGGACGTGTTCCTGTGCCACCTGCTCTGGGTGACCCTGCTCTGGCCGGGGCTTGGACGGGATGATCTCCAGAGGGCCCTGCCAACCCCTGCCAGTCTGTGATTCTACGTTGCATTGACGTTAGTGCTGCACCAGACAGCAACGCTACCCCACCAGAACAGCACTTGGCACCCACTTTGCAATCGCTTTGAGCAGATATAAACGAGGACACCAGGTGGGAGATGGGCCAGGTCAGCAACGTGCAGAGACGCTTCTCTTTCATTGTCTGACGTTACCAGTCTTCTCATAAACAGGCAGCTCATGTTTTCCTTCCCAAGGAAGACATACCCTACAAGAGGCTGTTATATAGCGTGGTGAATAACTTCTGATTGTCAGCTTTTCCCCCTTAATTGACTGGTAGAGAAAAATAAAACGTCAGCAACAATAACAGCTCCATGCCGTCCTTCACTTGAACTTCACAAGCACTTTGCAATCCCGAGTGAAGTAAGCTTCACAGCCTCTTCTGAGGCAGGTGAGGAGGATAGGATGGAAGGTGGAAGGGAAATAATTTCTTGAGGTTACCCAACAAATCAAGACGTCATTTCATCTCTCTCAACTCACTGTCTCGTCCTCGAACCACCAGGATGGGACCCAGCACAGAAATCAGAGCTGCATTTGCTCAGCATTGGAGTGGACCGAAGAAGGTCACCCTGATGCTGAAAGCCACCTTGATGCTGAAGGTTTATTCCCTGCTTTTTCCCCTAATGCTTAGACTGTCATTGCTGCAATTCACCGCTTTGCTTCATATTCATAATTTCCTGGCCTGTGGAAGGGAGGCATCCGACCTGCGTCCATGCTTCTCACCTCCTCTGCATCTTTCTTAAAAGCAAGGTCCTTCTCAAGAAGCATCACTTGCTTTGTAGGATGTCCTAAAAAGACATATTTTTTCCCCATAAGCTACAGCAGCATGCGCAGACCGGAGACAGTGTCTCCAGGATGCCACGTGGCTTTGAGAAACCCAGCTGGGCACTAGCCCACGTTGGGACCTTGCTCTGCTGGCGTGAGGGTGTTGGGTTCACTGGGAGCACCAGGGCGGCTGCCATCCCCGGCACAGAGCAGGACATCAGCAACCCACTGCTCGCGGCATGCCAGGGCTCAACGTGCCGAAAGTGGAGGACGAGCTGCTGCCGCCGCCCTCTGGGAGAGCCGTCAAAACATCTGTGATATTTGGGACTGTTCCAGGACGAGGGAATCAGAAGTGGATCCTGGAAATCTGCCTATTATCCTAATGAGGATGTTTCCGTATCGTGGCAGGCCATTCGCGCACGAGACGGGGAGGCTGACGCGGGGGAAAGGTTGGTCCAAGTGACCTTCTGCTTTCCCACAGGGTGGCCCAGCACAAGGGCGTTTCTGTCCTCCCCGTACGGGATCGGTTACTGGTTTGTGTTGTGTGTTATTGCCTGTGTAACTTCAGTTCCCAGGAGGATTTTCCCATTAAGAAACCAAAGAAAAAAAAAAAAAAAGCTTTGCATGGGCTTTTAAGCAAACAAAATGTGGAACATGTGTGCACACAAGATTTCACACCCACGCACAATTTCCCTTCTAACGTCGCAAATGGCTCGTGCGCGAGGACCTGGCGTAGTGCAACGGATCAGCATTGCAGGCAGGGAGAGGTGGGAAAAACAAGGGGAAGCCAGAGAAAAAGATGGGCAAATTTCAGTTACTATTTCATCTTACAGAAATCATGTACGTTTTTAGCTGGGAAAAAAAAAAACAACCCAGCAGCCCTGCTTTATCTGATGTTTGATCGAGTTGAAAACCCGTTGGCATTCCCTTCCTGCGCACTGCCACGAGGGTACTGCAAAGCAAATAAGAATTTGAAATAATAATAAAAGATCGGGGGGGGCAAGTGATTTCATTTAGCTTTTATTGCCATCAGTCATTCTGGGTTTGCTAACCCCTTTCGGACTCCCAAGCAGGACTTGGGGTTGCAATCACAGCCTGGCTTTGTGGGCCAATGGTCTGAGAAAGCTTCTGGGTCATGTTTAAAAGCTACCAAAGATTTTGTGAATGACAGCAGGGAAGAAAAATCCTGCTGTTCCCAAGATTTTAGGAGAAAACCAAAAAAAAAAACACAAATGAAAACCACGGTTTCTCTGTGCACACCCAACAGTGGGCAATTTGCAACCTTTTCTGAATCCTAAAAGTATTCCAGTGGACCCTTTTTGTGTTTTCACTGGTGAAGGTGGCCGCACCATGGAGGTGACTGTGCCCATCTGTTCACCAGCGGTAGCCCCTGCAGAAGTAATTCCCAGACTGTCAGGATGCGCATCCCACAACTCACAACGGCTGCTCTAGAAGCAAAACCACACACCCACAACCCACAACCGCCTCTCCTTCGTTCACTCCACCTGCGTCTCACAGAATTACAGAATCCCAAACTGGCCAGGGTTGGCAGGGACCTCTGGAGATCATCCCGTCCAACCCCCGGCCAGAGCAGGGTCACCCAGAGCAGGTGGCACAGGAACGCGTCCAGGCGGGGTTGGAATGTCTCCAGAGACGGAGACTCCCCCACCTCTCTGGGCAGCCTGTGCCAGGGCTCTGCCACTCTCACAGCAAAGAAGTTCCTCCTCATGTTGAGATGGAACTTCCCATGGTCAAGTTTGTGCCCGTTACCCCTTGTCCTGTCACTGGGCACCACTGAGAAGAGCCTGGCCCCATCCTCCTGACACCCACCCTTTCAGTATTTACAAGCGTTGATAAGGTCCCCCCTCAGCCGTCTTTTTTCCAGACTGAAGAGACCCAAATCCCTCAGCCTTTCTTCATCAGAGAGATGTTCCAGTCCCCTCATCATCTTGGTAGGCCATCTCAAAATCCTGTAGACTGACCAAAAGTGGTGGTGGTTTATTCCCATGGCCTTTTATGTCAGTGCGGGTTTTTCATCAAATTATACATAGGATTTGCAGAAAATTTTTGAAATGCAAATCCACTTGCAGGGCCAGGACTCAGAGACCACGGGAGCAGGTCAAGGTTAATCCTGATATGAACATCTACATGGTGTCACGCTGTCTGTTAGGATGGCCCCATGGACACCATTGACTGCCTTAGCAGGGGACCATTCACACCCCCACACCCCCAACACTGAATTTCATGGCACCACCTTGGTTGGGTCACTGCCAAAAAGTTGCGGCATCACCCCTTACCTTCTCAAAGCCATATTCTACTCCCTTCATTGAGTGTCCGAGTGCCTCCTCCCCACTGCATTGGAAACACAAATGGGAAACACGTGCTCTGCTTCATTAAAAATTATGCTAATAGGAGACATCATTTAAATTGCTAATAGGGTCGGCTGTTTCTAGTAAGACATGACAAACTGTCTGGAAGGAATTTTTGCATTTTTAAAGATCCCCTTTATTCCCAAAGGGAAGCGAGTTGCTTCAGAGGGGAAAATATATATATGTATTTATATATACACACACGCCCGCACGCGCAAACACACATACACGTATACAAATACTTTTTTTTTTTTCCTGCCTAAAACACAAGTGCTACGAAACAGCTTTTCTTTTACAGCTGGGACTCGGTGCACCAGGTTGAATCTGTTTTTGCCACGGCGGCTTTGAGCTTGGGAAAAGGGTGGTTTGGTGATGCTGGAGGCAGGAGCCCGGGCAGGAGGTGCCGGGAAGGTGTCGCTCCATCGCCCCGACCACCTCCTCACCCTCCGCACGCACTAACGACCACCGGCAGATTAGCAGCTGCTCTTTGCGAGGAATGCTGATTAGCAGCAGGCAGGGGGATAGAAAAGCCACAGGGATGGATAAAAGATGAAGCCAGAAGAGGAACCAGGAGATTTGGTCTTCCACTCCCTCCTGGGACCGGATCGTCTCGGAATATGTTATTTTTATAACAGATTGGAGCAAACCCTCCAGCAAAGGGGGAAGCCCCTCTCCATCCGCTGTGTCTTAACTGGGCAGGATGCTTGGCTGGCCCGTGGTTGGGCACGGTTTTCAGGTGCTTGCATCCCACCAAGAGGGATGTTTCCTCCACTCAGCAGTCGTTAGAGGGAAAACCTGACCCCTGGGAGCACTCAGGAAACCCATCCCAAAGTGGTGGTGCCTCTGGGTTGTGCCAGCGGGAGGGGGGACAGATGGCAGCACGGCCGCTGGGGACACCCCCCGTAAGGCCATCAATCTGCCAGAGGGAAAGGGCTTCCAACGGGGAGCAAAAGAGGACAGAGAAGCATTCAGAGGCGAAGCCAGGAGATAATGTCAACTGAGGACCACTGGCAGGAGCAGGCAGCTGCCGGGGGACCGCAGCTGAGTTTCTCCAAGGGATCAGGGCATCTTCCACCAACTTCACAGCAGCCCTCCATCCGGGAGCATCTCCACGTGGTGTTACGGTGCTGACATCAGTGACAGGAGAAAAGTACGCTCTTTGCATCTGCAAAAGAGGGAATTTTTTTTGTCAAAACCTGAATCAGCGCTTCCCCCAGGCCTGGGTCGGGCTTCCCAGCAGCAGCGCACAAATAGTCACGGCTTAAGTGATGCTGTTGGTTGTCACTTTGTAATTTCAGTGGCTACTAATAAATTTAAGCCATAATAGGGACAGCCATGAATTCACTTTTAATTTTAGATGGCTTTTTCTTAAAGGCATTTGCGTGGAACATATCTGGTTCTGTGCTGGTTCCTTCTAATCTGTCAGTTTTATCTGTTTTGACTCACCGCTACATAATAAAAGCGGGAACAGCTTAAATATCTGGGTTTTCTCTTCAAATTCTCCATGCAGGTTTGGTAAATGCCCCTTAGCCCACTTAACTTCACTATACGGCTGCTTGGGGTTTCTATGGGAATTTCAACAGAAATGGGTGCAGACAGATGTATATTCACCACCGCTCCGAGCTGATCCGAGCCGGGCAGGGAGCCCGGCTATGGACAAGCTGGCATGGACAGGGGAGGTGACCGTATGCCCCTTCGACCAAGGCTGCCACATCCCCTGGAGGTGATCTTATCTCAGGAGTACAGGCAAAGTGAAGACCATCCACAGGGATAGACACTGAACCACTTTCTGCTCCAGGCTCATTTCTAACACCAGCTCCTATCCGTCCTCTCAAACACCCCCTCCTCCCCTCTCCCAGGCTTGGCAGAATATATGTTATTAGCAATATGACAACCACAGGGCTGACGTTGTCTGTTATTTTATTTTACCTAAACCGCTGCTTGGCCTTTCTATCTCGGCATTTTCACCATCTTCTCTCCATTTCCCCATGTATCATCATAACTCAACACACCAAGGTCCACGGACAAGAGTCATAAAAACAAATACGTACATCTGTCGGGGGGGGGGTGGGAAAAAAACCCAAACCCAAGGAAACTCGTCAGGCAATAAACTTGCGCTACACTTAGTAATGCAGGACATACTGGCTGCTCTGATGGAATATGATTACGTCTGGCGTGCGATAGGCAGAAAAACTGCCCGACAACCAGGCAACCACTAAATTAAATTTCAAGAGTCCAATTACAACTTTCTACCAGTGCGGCTTTAGAAAATACAGCTGAAGCCCAGGATGAAATACATGCACAATAGCACTGGAAGATGGCTACTCCAATAACAGGCTGGGATGCCAGCCCGTGTAATGGTAGAGTTAAGGCTGCATTTGTCCTGGTAAAATAAACAGTGCCGGGGTCTGTCCTCTCTCCTCGGCGCAGCTGGGGTGGTGTAGCCACATCCACACTGCCAAACCCCCTTGTTCCCCTAAACAAGGTGGTTGCACCCAGACAAACTATTAAGAACAATCTCTAACCCGTGCTGATCCGGCTTTGGGGGTTATTTCGTAGAGTCATCGAAGGGTTTGGATTGGAAGGGACCTTTAAAAATCATCTAGTCCAACTGCCCTGCAACGAGCAGGGACATAGAATCACAGAATGGTTAAAGCTGGAAGGAACCTTAAAGAACATCTAGTTCCAGCCCCCCTGCCCTGGGCAGGGACACCTCCCACCAGCCCAGGTTGCTCCAAGCCCCGGCCAACCTGGCCTTGAACCCCTCCAGGGATGGGGCAGCCACAGCTTCTCTGGGCAACCTGGGCCAGGGGCTCACCACCTTCAGAGTAAAGAATTTCTTCCTAATACCTCATCTCAATCTCCCCTCTTCCAGTGTAAAACCCTTCCCCCTTGTCCCATGGCTCCCCTCCCTGCTCCAGAGTCCCTCCCCAGCTTTCCCGGAGCCCCTTTAGGGACTGGCAGGGGCTGGAAGGTCTCCGCGGAGCCTTCTCTTCTCCAGGCTGAACCCCCCCAGCTCTCTCAGCCTGTCCTCCCAGCAGAGGGGCTCCAGCCCTCCCAGCATCTCCGGGGCCTCCTCTGGCCCCGCTCCAACAGCTCCGTGTCTCTCCTGTGCCGAGGCCCCAGCGCTGGAGGCAGCACTGCAGGGGGGTCTCCCCCGAGCGCAGCAGAGGGGCAGAATCCCCCCCTCGCCCTGCTGCCCACGCTGATGGGGACGCAGCCCAGGATCATCCAGATCGGGTTGCTCAGCGCCCCTTATCTCCGTGTTACTTGTCCCAGGTCAAAACCATGCCAGATATGTGCTGCCAACAACTGTTGGGCTCCAACATCCATCAGATTCACTATTTCTGACAGAGCCTACTGTGAGATGAACATTGGTCCCAAGGACGTGATGTTCAGGTCTTACATCTGATTTGTAACTAACCGGCGGAGGCAGAATGCGATGGAGACGGTGGTCCCATACCCACACGAGCTTGTGGGCGATGGAAGAGCGGAGTCGAGTGGCACTGAACTCAAACGGGCTGCTTTGTGGAGAAACACCGGCATTAACATTTAGGTTGATCAGGCCTTTCCACTTGAAAATGCGACAGGGCTCATTTGACTGCTGCGGAAGGCACCGAGAAAACCCTTGATATATTTTGAGAGGTTTTTACTGTATGTAAGTTATACATTAATGTTGGTACGGATAATATGATACACACTTCAGTAAACAGGTGAAAGTACTTTACTTGCCACATTTCACGGGAATTTTGTGAAAAGAAATGTATTTATTTATAAGAAGAGGCTGCTCAGGAAGATCTTGTAGTCTGTGTTTCTCATGAGAGTAAAGTGAAGTGTCAGAGACACCTTCAAGGTTCACAACGGGAGCAACCTGAAGATGGGAACATAGTGTTCAGCCCCATAAAAAAGGTCGGTAAGATCATCTGTTGCACCCTGAGGTGGAATAAAGAAACTCAATCGTTCCAGGTGGGGATGGTGCTCAGTGTTTTGTAAGACTGAGCTCAAAAGCATTACCTCAACTTCAGATTTATTTCAGATGGTAGATTGTATCAGCACAAGTTTATATCAGGAGTAGGTCCCAAAGGAGTGGCTCTAGACTAAAAAAATATCCAGCTCCAGTCCTTTAAAAAGGTTTTTAAAGTCATTAAGAGATGTGTACCTTCTCAGCTTCTTTTTTCTTCTTTTTTGCTATATTGATATTCAGGGACGTGTCTGAAGTATAACCACATACAGAGGCGGCAGTGACGTGAAAAGTGCCTTGAAGAGATCTTTGAGTCAGAAAGACAGAAAGAAATCCCAGCCGTGGGGGACGGCGCAGGAATTCAGGAATGGTACCTGCAAGGAGTAGATGGAAAACTCAAACCCCACCTCGACACTGGTAGGTCTTACCCTAGATAAGTAGGTAGAGCACGGGCTTGCTCCGCACAGCAGGACACGTGCCAATCCCAAAAGGCAGTTGGGATGTGTCCACCTGGTTTTGGGGACTCTGATAATATGGACATGGCACAGCTCTGCCAGTTGGCTCCAAGGTTCAGGCGTGAACATACTAGTAAAGGGGTAGCCAAAAATCCAGGATCCAGCTCAGCTCTGCCGTGGAGCAGCTGTACTATGTCATTCAGGTCACCTCCTCTATCACTCTGTGGTCCACTTAGATTGCACTGTTGTGTAGGTCCAGGGTGCTTCAGGATTACTTGGGAGGAGGAATAAAGCGTTAGTACGCAGAATTCTAATGTCAGGGGAGGCTCCCAACCACATCGACTGCCTTGCAGCTCTTTAGTAGTAGTGGAAGAGGTCTGACGTTGGGTGGCTACACCAATAAGTCTGCAGGATAACAGTTAAGAAGCCTCCAAGATGTGGATGAGGAGCTGCACCTAGTATGGAGCAGGATAAGCCACCTCTGTGGGGTTTTAAGCAAGACAGACACGGTGGAAATCATCGTTGCGCGTTCTTAATATGGGATAGTGTTTGTGGATGCAAAGAAGAACTCAGCGAGGCCACCAAGGGACAGCAGCAGTGATCAAAACAAGATTCCTCAGCATTTTTCCATGGCTCTGCCTCCAAAAATAACCCGCAGCATACCATGAGGGCTGGCCAGCTGCATCCACGTTCAGCCAACTTGTAGATGCGGCGCCTCGAGCGGTGAAGGGTTGCGTGACATCTCATGTCCCTAGCCCGGAGTTGCCAACAAGATTATGCTGTAGCCAGCTTTAACAGGCCCGATAAGCATCTCAGCGCAGCCACGTGTGATCACCCACACGTCAGCAGCAACGGGAGGCTCTCGATCTAGCAGGGCTTCACCAGAGCCGGCGACCCCACCAGCCATCCAGGGCCACTTGCCACCTCTCGGGCTAAAACTCAAACTCAGGTAAAACAAGAAGCAGCACCGCTTGGAGCTGTTTGCTTATAGGCCACGCAGTAATGCTTAAATTAAATTTAAATTAAATTTAAATGAGAGTCAGTAAAAACGTGACTGCCCTTCAGCCTTCATCAAGCTCTTATTATACGTTGCAGACCCTCCCTATCTAATAGTCTGCAAGGAAAATGCAGCCACGGACGACAAGTGCTTGGGGAAATCACCTTCTAAAATTTGGCCCAGCCATGAGCTGTGGAGGCTGCTGGTGGCCCTCACCCCAGCCCAGCAGCTGGAGACCCACAGGGTGCAGAAACCCTTTTTTCCTTGCCACAAGCAGGACCAGGACAGAGTGTGTGGCTGAGATGTCCTCTGGGGGAAGAAGAAAACCCTGCTCCCAATATTGGCTAGATTCAGGACATCCAGAGGTGGGAGCCAGCAGATCAGGAGCTTCCAAAAGCTGGTGCTCTCTTCTTGGAGCTCTCTTCCTCTTCCCTTCCCTCAAAGCCTTAGGAAGGATACCAATGTTCACCCATAGAGCTCTTTCCTTCAGGAGGTCCTTTTATCCCCAAAAGCAATGGAGCACCCGAGGCTTTGAGGAGCAGCAGATCCAGCACCGATCTCTGCTGAGCACCTCGTGTGGGTACGACCCTACTTCATCTTCACCTCCCACAACTCATCAGCGTTATGTGTTTACCTGAGGTTCAGATACCTCATCTTGGGACTCCTGACCGCATCCAAGAGGGAGGAGCGGGCTCGCAGAAAACAGTTTGACTAAGTGACTTTTCGTGAGATGTTTAAAAAGGTGTTAGGAGGAATATAAGTTGTTGTCACTGCTATCGAAGGGTAGTCTCTGCTTCTTGCAGTGATACTCAGCTCCTATTCAGAAGAAAGCTGAAGGTCATGTATTATGTTAACGGGTCAGCATAGGGATCTGAACAGAATTAGCTGAAAAATGAAGAATTTGGGTCTAGATGAAGGATTCCTGCCATATCCCATGTCTCTATAGGCAGCTGACTTAAGCTTTCTTTGGCTAAGTTTATTCTCAGAGCTTGTCAGAAATGCTCCAGGACATATTTCCAAAGAAATTTTAAAAGGAAGCAAACAAACAAAACAAAAAACACCATAATTCCATACCATTTTTTCAATGGCTATTCAAGGCTTTTTTATAAAACAAGAAAGAGATTGGTTTGCGAGGTTTTTTCATATGCAGTGTCCCTTTCTCTTTTTCCCCAGTCTCTTCATTGAAGAATAGGGTTGATGGGTTTTTTTGCCAAAATAAATATTTTCCATGGAAATTTGCCTCAGGTCATTAATCTCATACATATATGTATAATAAATGCCATTTTAGTGACAGCACTTCGGCTGAGTCAGTCTTGCTCACACGTTGCATGACAAGGTGAGGTTCGAAATCAGATATACATCCTGAACCATGGTAACTGTCCCCTGCACCTATTTACCAAGACACAACGAGCATTTCTCCGTCACTCATGAAGATTACTCAGGATATTCAGACGTGACCTCAGCAGACCCGTAAAGCTGTCTGTGCTGCTGCCTGGGAGGATGTCCGAGGGAGAGCTCAGTGCACAAGAGATCATGGATTCACTCAAAGGAGCTCAAGAAGTGGCTCCCTTCATGCTTGCAGCCCATGGGCTCGAGCGCAGCAAGGTTGGCTGACGGTCCGCAGGATGCCTTGGGTGTTTGCTCCATGCCCGTAGCAGCTCCACAGTATCTGGTCATATGGGGCTTTTCTAAGCTTTCCCCAAAGCACCAAGTGGCCTCATGGGTTTGTTTTGGCTTCTCCTTTAGATGGCTAAAAAGAAAAGTCTCATGACCTAAGAAGCTGGTGGTTGTCCAAGGTCCTCCCATGGAAGGAAGCTTTCTTGTGCAGAAGAAGACAGGCAGTGCCAGAGGTAAGCTCATCCCACCCTGTGGTAGCTAAGAAAAACTGCCCTCTGGAAGTGAACCTTTCTCTCCAGTGGAGACCTGAACTCCTAGTTTGAAGTAGAAGTCCAACTTCTAAATGGCCCAAGAGCCGGTTGCACATGTCGATAATAAATGCATAATCATTTGATGCCAGTACACAGTGTGTTTACTGCGCGCTGCATGCAGAAAACTGCAGTTTTCAGTAACAGATGCAATTCTGTCCTATAAACAGGCTTTAGACTGATGGCAAACCGCGCACACAAAAAAGGAGGAACTATTCCATATAAATTGCCATCGTATCTGCATCCACGCTGAGGTGCTTTGTAAATGTAACCATTTCGTTTTCCTTTGGAAACAGCTATATTGGGAAAACATCTAAAGGCAGAAGAAGCAGAGGCCCAGAGACGAAATAGATTTAAAAAAAAATGTTTTGCACTGTATTATCAGTGACACCCCAAATGTGCAGTCCAGCGCTGGAGCAGCTATCAATTACTGGCCAGAACAGCAAAAGACAGCACTGTTAATGACAGCAGGTCATGGTGACCAGCAATTTTTGGAGAGCTGTGGCCTCTCAGCAGTGAGGATGTGTCTCAAGTACATTCTCCTGGGAAAAGAAAGGTGAAGGGGTGCATGTGAAAGGCAATAACTTTTTATTCGATGGGGGTGGTGGCAGGAGCGGGCGCTGGCAGCAGCAGCACCTTGCTGTGCGCAGGGTCACGCGCCACTTCGACGTACTTTGCACACACAAACGCACGTGTCTCTGCTCAGGGCTACGTAGCATTCCGCCGTCGGTCACTAGAATTCGCTAATGTGAGGCATTTTGGTGCATACCATCATTGCCGTTGTTGCTGTTAACAAAGCCATTTCAAAGTATCTGCTCGCTATTTTGCATGCCAAGAGGTAGCCACCACCAAGACAGCCATGTCACCAGTAAGGTCCCAGTCAAGTGGACAAACGTGTGGATGATGCAGTTAGATCAACAAAGGGAAACATTATTTGGAAAGGATCAGATGGTTCTGGAGCAGGTTGGGTGCAGAGAGGTGCAGCCAGGGTGCCTTGGCAGCCCTGGGGCCGCTGGAGAGGGTCTTCAGAGGCACAGTACAGGAGCACACTGTCCCAAACTTAGTGGGAAGGATGTAAGATAAAAATAGTGTGATTTCTGCTTATTGGAAACTGTATTTCAAGTTACAAAGCCAGGGAAGTCACAAAAGTCCTTAAGTTTGAAAGAGGCCCTCAACTCCTGCCATGTGGTTTCCAAGAGCACAAACTTCCATCTTCTACAGGAAACAAACAGTATTTGATAACTCCTGAAGATAGACAGCCTCGTGTTTTTATGGTGAATAGTCTGACGAGGGATGATGGTGTAGACTGTCAACAGCTCAGATCTCACACAGCTTAAACCAGTGAAGTCACCAAGACCATGATATTACAGCACAGCCTACGCAGCAGGTAGGACACACTCACATTTCTTACTCAAGTTCAACGTCCGTGGCTAAAACACAACCATGAGAGAAGGTAAATTCACACGTCTGATATTATTCCACTATCTCATGTGAGTGGCTGGGGAAAAGGGATAGGACAAGGGGTAATGGCTTCAAACTGGAAGAGGGGAGATTTGGATTAGGTATCAGGAAGAAATTCTTTGGTGTGAGGGGGGTGAGCCCCTGGCCCAGGTTGCCCAGAGAAGCTGTGGCTGCCCCATCCCTGGAGGGGTTCAAGGCCAGGTTGGCCGGGGCTTGGAGCAGCCTGGGCTGGTGGGAGGTGTCCCTGCCCAGGGCAGGGGGTGGCACTGGATGATCTTTAAGGTCCCTTCCCACCTAAACCATTCTATGATTCTATGAAACAATATTTTCCACCCAGTTTTGTAAGAGTATCATGTGGAGAACAGATACATTAACAGATTCATTCTTCAGAAGGCAAAAGGGAAGCAAAAGGATGAATCTGGGGCCACACTCAGGTGACTATTTTTGGTGTCTGAGTTTGCTGTCATACCTGTTGGGGCATTTTGGGATGAGAAAGTTAAGAGTAGTTAAGACAAAGCTCAATCCATGGCTACCAGACTGCAAAGGAGAAGATAAATGGCCTTAATAAATTTTTGGTGCAGACAGCTGTCCATCCTCCCACTGGCCATCAGTCCCAGGAGTCCTGGACCATGTCAGTACCAGTGTAGGGCACGAGCTGGTGTCCAAGTGATGATGGGACATCTCGAGGGGCAACGCAGGGACCGTTCTCGTGGGTGGAGAGGGTGCGTCCAGGCTGTCCTGGAGCGGAGGTGGAGAGGTTAACTAACCCCACGCCTGCACGGCGCGTGGCTCCGCTTGCCCTTTAGCGCTAAGTGCACTCTCCTGGCTTCCGTTTTTGTTGTATCTCCCGCTAATCCTTCCTCTCGCACGCCTCGCGTAATCTCCTCAAGCCTTTGCCCCCATTGGTTGGCCCTGTTTAATCCTATTACGGGGACTGCTATTTTAAAAGATCGGCTGAATGACGCTCCAAGCCCTGCCCCGTGTTTCACCTGTTTCTGAGGTTTGCTGAGAAAATCACTGACCCCTCGGCAGCTCCGGCAGCAGTTCACTCCGGGTGATGTGTTGAAATACTATTTCCAAGAAAAAGCCTAAATCCCCCGGCTCTTCTTTAGCCCTTGCTCAACACAGCCACTCACGGGGCGCTGGTCCTGAGAGACTTCTGCACCACGGGGGAAATAATGGAAGAATTTGATCCTGCACAGTCATTTTAAGGCTGGTTTACACTGCTACTGGGATGGGAAAGAATTAGGTATAAATACAAATCAGGATCTCTGATCTTAAAACCCATCCTAACCTATTATTGCGTTTCAGGGTAGATCTGTTCCCATTGCATGATTTTTCCCCAAAACTGGAGGGGGCCTGGCTTCAGCTCAGTCACATCAGCTGCTGCACAGGTTACATGGAGGTGAAAATGGGGTGACATCGCATTTGGAAAGCAACCTCTGAACCTCTTGCCCTTTCCTGCGTGCTGTATGGGATGTCATGAGACAGAAAGCCAGGAGACCTGCGCCCACACCTTCTGGCTTAGCCCTGAATTTGGGTATCCCACAGGCTGCTCTCACCCTCCCGTTCGCTATCTGAGCAGTCAGGGATATCTTATTTCCATTTCAAATAATGCACAGGCGCTTGTAAAGACCTGTGTAGGCACAAATCTCACCTAGGTGAGGCTTGTTTGGAGACATGAAGTAAAGCCTCCTCATTACCAGCCGCTTCTCTTTCACATACTTAATTACGAACAATTCTCAAGCCCCCAAAATTTCCATCATAAAAAAACCAATCTGTATTTGGAGGTTGGGATTCGTGTGAAAGGAACTGCTGTCGTGTCCCACGCACACTCCCTTCCAAAAAGCCCCTGACTTCTACCAGCTCTGCGTGCGACAGAAGTGAAACATCAACTGCTTGAATCTCCCTGTGTGTTCTTCAGCTAACGACTGATTTCCAATGCAAAAATAAAACCCAAAATACTCACCAAATTTTCCTCCCACGTTGACTAATTTTCTGCTGACATTGCTTACTTTTTCAGATTAGTGATACTGAAAATAGTAAAACTTCTAATCACATAATCCAAACAAGACAGGTTTCAGCTCCTCTTGTTATAGATTTTCCTTCTGGTCTCTCATTAGAACCTGAATTTTAACTAGTTTGTTTGCTGGAAAGTGATTTCCTGCTTTAAAAACTTGATTTGATGCTTATTTGGGCTCAGAACGGTGTTTCCTCATTATCCGAATCCTTCTTCGTGTAAATAAACTGACCTGTGGTTGAGAACTGCTGCCAGAAGAATTTCCTCCAACAGCAACAGCAAAGGCATTTTCCAAGATAACCTAAACCAGAGCAGTCAATCCCGCCCTGGCCAAGCCCATGACGTTCCCAGGCATCCCGTACCTGTAACTCAATGCCATGTCCTCTCCCACCCTGTGAACCATGCAACATCCCACACCCAGCTGCTGGAAACCCAAAGCAAGGCTGGAAACCTTCTCCTTCAAGTGTGGACACCAGCCGTAAAGCTCTTGTAGCTGCCTCCAGGAGCCTTCCATAGGGCTCAGAGACACGAGTTGTCCCTCCGTGCAGAGACATGCAGCTTAAAAATAGGATGAATATATCATCGGTCAAAACATGCTATAAATATTAAACTCTCGGTGCTGCCTGCTGACACACTCGGCTCAGCTGAACCAGCACAGCGTGGCGGGGCGGTCTTCATTTGCAGGTCCATGCCCCACGGTGCCACAGCTCAGCTGCAGGATGGCAGGATCCCAGCCTAACTCCCAGGTATTAACAGTTCTCCCAGAGCTGATTTCTGATTTTCTGCTCCTATTTGTGGCATTTGTCAGGCGTTAGGGGAAAGAAGAGAGCAGGAGCGCTCTGTCTGCTAATGAGCTCCTTCCCTCTCTCATCTTCTCTCCGCTTTCTTCTCTCTTGTCCCACCAGAGAATCCAGAAAAGCCAAATCTAAGAGGTCCTGCGAGCACTTGAACTGGAAAAAGATGATGCCTCTTGCCATTAAACATGGATCCCTTAGCAGGAGAAACGCTGCACGCAGAAGACGAGAACCTGGAGAGACAGCAAGGTCCAAACACACCTCCCCATCCTGTTGGGATGGCACCACTTTTCCCTTCTGTGTCACTACAAGTCATTTACAAGTCACAAAAGAGCACTAATTGCAGATGATCAAGGTTGTGTAAGCTCATTAGCATCAACAGTGGCAAACACCATCTTTCCTTTTTCTTCACTGCTCACATGATTGACTTGGGCGTTCCTTCTCCCACAAGCACAACGCTGCTCATGGGCATGGTCCTTCCTCGGTTGGACACAGCTCCTGGCCGGGTTTTGACCCAGCACAGGCACTAGAACAGACTGCTTCATCTTAACGTATTTTCCAGAATTTTTTATACGCACGTTGCAAATGTCCCCCAGACATGCTACGAGTTACCATGCATGATTTCTGGGCATGGACCGGGGCCAAAGCAACCAGCATTTTGCGAGATCGAACCTAAGGAACATTACGCTTCTGCTCAGAAAAATGAAAATATGAATAAGCCTAATTCTAACTCAGCTTGTGTCGCAAACATCTCTTTGCCTAGGTACAGAAGGAAGAATAAATTAGAGTCTCTTCTGCTTCAGGAACCGGCACTGGTGATTGAATTCTGACAGCCAAACTCAGCATATGGCCACAGAGGCTGGAAGAAGCAGAAAGAAAAGAGATTTCCATTTCCAGATGACCTGAAGCAGAGCTTAAAGCTTTGTAGCTATAAGGGGGCTTCTTTGAATTCAGCTGATGTGGAACTATGGGGGACAATCACCAGGAAACCCCATGATGTCTTTTTAGCATCATTTCAAACTCTGACGTCAAGCTTCCCAGGTCACCTGCTCTTAACCCATCGTGAACCCAAAGCGAACCCAAAGCGCTTGGCAAATTGCCCCAAACAAACGTGCCCACCCCTGTGCAGATCATGCACAGCCGTGTTGCCATTCCTGCTGGAGCAGCAGAAGAGGAGATGCCCAACAATAACTTGATGATTCTATGCTTTCTTCTAGCTTAGAAATGCTTTTCTCATTTTCCATATTTTCAGTGTTTTCCCCCATCGCCACCTTGCAATTTCTCTTTCTGTTACACAGCTTCCCCTGACACCCTCCTCTTGGAGGACATGCCCGCTTATAGTCCAACTCGCAAGCCATGCCATGGACCTGCTCCTGAAACACCTCCTGGGGATGGAAATCCCAGCCAGGAAACTGAGATACCAAAGAAGATCTTAACTGCATAAGCAGGGTGAGATTTTGAAGATTGTCATCTGAATTTTACCATTTTGTATCACTCTTTAAAAAGAAGAAGTGTCCTGACAACTGAGTAGGGGAGTCCAGGTTGTATTCAGACCCTCCAGCTTGAACTTGGAGGAGCCCCGTGATGACTCACCCCCGTCACATCCATGTGTCAGCGCCTTCGTAATACCTGAATGGGGACAAATCAGAACAAAACTGGAGAAAGCTGGAGGGGGACTTTTTACAAGAGCTTGTAGTGATAGGACAAGAGGTAATGGCTTCAAACTGGAAGAGGGGAGATTTAAATGAGATCTCAGGAAGAAATTCTTGACTGTGGGGCTGGTGAGCCCCTGGCCCAGGTTGCCCAGAGAAGCTGTGGCTGCCCCATCCCTGGAGGGGTTCAAGGCCAGGTTGGCCGGGGCTTGGAGCAACCTGGGCTGGTGGGAGGTGTCCCTGCCCAGGGCAGGGGGTGGCACTGGGTGGGCTTTAAGGTCCCTTCTAACCCGAACCATTCTGCGATTCTATGATTTTATGAAAATCAGCTTCAGCTGTATCTGTTAAGTGGATGGAAATTACTATTTTTTTCTCTTTTGCATCATGCACAAAAGCCTGGAGCAAAGGAGCATTTGCCTTGTTGCAGAGTGCTCTGCACATGATGCTCTTCTTCAACCAGCTGCTCCCTCGCTGTCACCAGGCTCCGAAGGAAAGCTCCTAGGAAGGGATGACAAAAAGCTGTGACTTCAAAAGAAAATGCAAGTCTTGCAAGACAACTCGCAGAGCCCACAGCCGTGTCCTGCGTCTCATAGTGCTTCTGCCAGTGGGAATAAGATGGAGCCACGGGCAAAAAAAAAACACATTAGCAAAAGATGGGGGTAATAATGTAAACCTAAACTAAAAGAGGGGAGATTTAGACTAGATAGAAAGAAGAATTTTTTTACACTGAGGGTGGCGAAACCCTGGCCCAGGTTGCCCAGAGAGGTGGTGGCTGCCCCATCCCCGGAAACATTCCAGGCCAGGTTGGACGGGGCTCTGAGCAACCTGCTCTAGTTGAAGATGTCCCTGCCCATGGCAGGGGATTGGACTAGATGCCCTTTGAAGGTCCCATCCCACCCAAACCATTCTATGATTCTATGAATGTACGCATTAAAATATGGAATATAAAGAACTTTTCCATGAGCTACTGACCATGGTCCACCCTGAGGGTAAGAAAGGTGTTTCCATCTCCCTGCCCCACGGGGGCCCAGTGTCAGCACTGCTATACCCCTGGAAATGAGGTTGTGGTCACAGCTGGATTCAGCTCTGGCTTACTCCTCCTTTAAGTCCCTTTTACGCTGCCAGTATGGAGTAAAACCTCCTGACCACATCTGGTGCCAGGAAGAAGGGTTTTAAAACACCATGAATGAAAACAGCACAGCTAGAACAAATACTTATTTTTTTAAACCCAACCACCTCAAGGTCAGGAGATGCTGAGAGACTCACCACCACCAAGTGACACCATAACCAGGGGCCTGAGCTGCTTAAAAATTCACCTGTTTATGTGAGCGACCACCAAAGTCTAGTCTCATGGAGGAGGTCAAAACGTGGCACCTCCATCTCCACAGTGAAGCTTACACGGCACGCAGCGAAATTTCTGCTCCTCCGTGCTGGGATCCGTGGTGGAGGCACAAACACCTTCATGGATTTGCATCCAGGCTGGCTAGTGAGCACGGTGGGGTTGCAGCGTGGGAGACCAGCCCCAGCAAATTCAGCTTCCCGTACGTGCCCAAACCCTTCACGGCAAGTAAAGCACGAAGGAGAAAGTTAAGGGAAGGGGGGATTTCACGCTTGCTGTAGGGCTTTCTGGAATATTGCAGTGACACGGGAAAATGAGGCAAAAAAATCTATGTTTTGAAGAGCACAAGGGATATACGGCTTGTGCTGAGCCTCGGGGCCAAGAGGAAGGTGATCACCGTATACCATAGACCAGACCAAGGGTGATCACCACATACCGTAGACCAGACCGAGGGCTTGCTCGAGGAAACCGGCACCATTTCTGGGAGAAAAACAGGATGCTGTGCTATAAAAGCTCACTGGGGGCTTGCAAGGTGTTTACGGGAGGGCACGGTTAACAGCAGAAGCGAGTGCTGGTATTTAAAGTTTGGCTGTAAATCGGTTAAATAAACAGACCTGCTTTGTCGGGTTTGTCTGTGAGGGGTGTGACGCGAAATCGCGCTCAACAAACGAATGGTGGAGGAATAAACCTGTTAGAAGGAATTAATGTACTTCACACCAAGGCTGCGCGTTTCAGAGCTCCTTCCTGCACTGCGAGAATTGATTACCAGAGAAGTAAGCATTACCAATCATGTAAATCTCAGATTAGACTGTTCGATCCAGCTGAATTATAGCTGCATAACCCCCCCCCACCTCTTTAAGCACCTGAAAAAAATTATAGCTCTGGGATAGATCCTGCCATTAATTTTAAGATGCTTTAAGGAATCTGTGCATTACAACTCCTTCTGATTAGCCTTGGCTATGCAAGATTGGCCTGATCAATTGGAGACGGTTGTGTATAGATTTTCAGATTTATTTCCACGTTGAAAGCAATCCTCGGGTGAAGCAAATCACTCCGCCGAAAAGGTGACTCTCGAATCATATCGCGTGCTCTGTCTGGCGGAGGCTACGTGCCACGGTCGTTGTCACCGTCGTCGCCCCCCCCGCCGGCTCCCCGTTCGTCTGCTGGGCTCAGCATTTTCGCGCTGGCGCAGTGGAGGGGAGGGACAGTTTCTGCTTCACGCGGTGGCATCCTCCCCCCCCTATCCCGAAAAAAAAAAAAAGCGGCCCCCGGGTCCCCCGGGGTGATGAGGTGAAAGGCATCAGTACAGCAACAGAGCACCCAGGGCGATTTGGGGTTTTCCAAACCGTATCGAAGCGCGGGGTCAAGAATGGTAAAATATTCACGGGCGATCCGGTTTTCCTTCTCCGGTTAATTGAGCCAAGATGACATTGAAGTGGGAAGCGGAATAAATATATGCAAGAAGTCTTTTCGCAAAGTTATTTAATTCACCAGAAGGGACACTTAAACATACAGCAGCACCTTATTTACATGGAACTGCTCTTTATGCATCCTGTAAACATCAGAAGCAATTTCTAATAAATTACAATCCAGGGAGCAGCAAATCAACAATATCACCTGAGTTGCTTAAACGAATTCATTACAAAATATATTGCCTTTTTCCCTGTGACTTCCTTCAGATTGCATTTGAAAGCATTATTCTTCCGAGTTTTCTTTTCAGGAGAGAGATATATATATATATGTGCAAAAATATCTCCAAGCAAGAAGAGATTATATTTTAAACTTTATTGCCCTTGACCTCCGATCCCTTTAGTCTATTGTGTTACAGCTTTTCTGGTATCACCATCGCTGGTGACATCTAACAACAAACAGCCCAAACAGCAGGTACCAGCTCATTCAAATTGAGATCACAGATCCGGCCATGGAAGAGTTTGAAAAAGAAATCCTGAAAATTTCTATAACCTCTGGGCTTCTCTTTACCAGAAAGGATGTTCTCTGCGAAGTAATAGGAAAATGTAATATTGTTTGCCAGTTTAATTGGATGTGCTCCTGCCCTATTATGAAAGAGATTGTCTCTTGCTGACCACGTATAAAACACAGGGCGAGAGCTGACGCTGGTCGCTTAAGTGAAAAAAAAGAAAAACCCAAACCAGCAGTGATTTGAGATGATGTGACAGCGACTGGGACGTGTTCTTGGCCTCCATCTCAAGTGCAGAAAGGGACTTTGAAAAGAGGTTCTTCAGGGTGGGCGTCACTTTGGTGGAGGACAGCTGCCCCATGCCCAAATCTCTGCCTTCTTGAAAATGAAGTCCAAGGCAACCCCGATACCACAGCTCCTGACATTCGAGGTTAGTGGTGGTGGTGCCCCTGCATCCCGCTGCTCCTTGCAACGCAAAGATCCATCACAGAGAGGGACATGGATTTGGGGAGTACCACAGAGAGCAGAGCGAGAGGCCCTGGAACGCTGTTCTTGCTCACCCTTCACAGCCCCAGCCACTATTTATTATGACACCAGGAGCTGGAAGAGCAGAAAAGGGAATCTGGGCAGAGATGATAAAGAAGCGGGTTCATCCACGGCAGAAAAGCCTTGTCCCAGCGGCCCCGCAAAGCTCTTGTAGGCTACGAATCGCCGGGTGGAGAGGTTCAAGTAGCTGCCGTCTGCCCTGCTTTCTCTCCCTTCATTTACGGAAAGGCATGAGAAATATTTCATCCTCTTTGTTGAGACAGTTTCCTTGCACTCAGGAAGGCGGAACAAGTGCATTTATGCTCTCACTCCAGGACTTGCTGATGGCCGTGAGAGGCAGCTGGGGACTAGGACAGGGCTTGTTACGGCTTCAGAAATTCAGCGGTGAAGTGCCTTTGCGTTGGGTGAGAAGAAGGAGAGCTCGCTCATCAAACAGCAACGTGCTGGCTGACCTTAGCTCCCCTCCAGAGCAGCCACAGCTACAGAAGAAGGCTTTCTGCCATGGTGAGGTGGTGTTCCTAGGGTCAAACATCCCTTGGGAGGTGTGGAGCTGCAGGTGGGTGAAGCCCAGGGAGACACTGGACATGGGGGAAGGTGGAGAGAGCTGCCTTGGGGGCACCTTGGGGGTTGCAAGACCCTGGCTTCGGTGGCCACCTTGGGGGTGTCCTTCCAGCAGAACATAGGAGCTGAAGCAGAGTAAAGCATCAAGCTGAGCTGCTGAAGCAGCACAGGCTAATGAACCAAAAATGCCCCATCCCTGACCTGAAAAAGCTGGACCACTCTGTTTCTCATCTCTCATTCACCCTGACCAGGACCAGAGCAGATACACAGACCCTTTGGGACGAATTGCGGAGTCTAGCCATGCATTCACCAATAAATAAAGCTGTGCTGGAGCCTCTTTCCTTGGCCGTGAAGCCACGTCTTTGGGGTGGGGGAGCTGTGACCATGGGGGATCTGTGCAGTCTCAGCCTTTTCTGGGTGTCCCCAAATTGCTGCTGGCTTCAGAGACGCCTCGGAGCAGGTCTTGGCACTGGGCCACAAAACAGCTGAAGTTTGGAGAGGTGAATCCCACCCCACCAGGAGCAGAGAGACCTGGGTGATGTGTAAGCCTTGCTTCCCTTCTATCAAAAAGTTAAAGCCCATTTTATTATTTTTTAATAAATTAAGTCATGCAGAAGGGTCTAGCTAGGGATTTCTCTGGTGTGATGCTGTCAGCAGAAAGCCTAGCCCATGCTCTACAAGGCTGGTGTAAATTCAGAGCTGATCCACCCAAGAGGGTCCTTCTTGGTTTCTTCACCAATAAATTGCCTTCCCTAGTCTCAAAAAGGGGGAAAACCCTGCCTTTTGGTGCATCTCTGCAGCCAGCCATCCCTTGAGACAAGAAGGAAGACTTTTCCTTGCACAGGATTATTCCCTTGGCCAGACTTCCCATGGTAGACCGGTCCTCTGCTCACCTCTCCGGTCCCTGCACCAACTGCGCGTGTTGGCGTGTCTCCTGAAATTTGTAAAAGGTGCCGCTTGTTCCTCCAGTCTGTAATATTTGCTATGAATTGTTGCGTTTCATTAATGAACTAGATAGGATTGCCGGCGGTTCGGTTAAGGAGAAGACCAGACGAGGCACGGTCAAAGAGGAGGGCCCAAAGCGTGCTGACGGGGCTCAATTGTCGGTGGGCTCCCTGGGCCACCCTCGTTAAGGTGCTTCTCCTCCCCATGCCTCAATTCCCCATATGCAAAATAGGGCTGATTCCCTGCCCTTTACTCAGCGTGGGAGCCTTAATTAAGGTTTTTTGAAGAAGCCCTGGGAAGACCTAGGACGGGGAGCGGCTTTTGCCGTATCCGAGCAGGCATCCTTCCAGGCCTGGACCGGCGGCGGCAGCTGGCTGCCATCCAACCTCCCTCCTCTCCCCGCGCCCCGGGTTTGTTAACAACCCAATCAATAACACCGCGACAGAAAACCCAGCTTCAACTTTTCTCCCTGGGTTCAGCTGCAGCGCAGGGTTGGGTATTTTATTCCCCTCCCCGGCCCCGAGCTCGCACCCTAAATCCTATTTTTTCCAGCTCCTTTGAGGCCCGCTGGGAGGTATTAAGGTATTATTATTATTCCCCGTTGCTGCAGGGAATGGGGGAAATGCTAACGAGGGAGATGCGCGCCCCGTCCTCTCCTCTAAATCAGCTCATCTTTGCATACGCCACCTCTCCCACCGCCGTGAGCTCTTAAAAATAGCAAATTGCGGGTTGTTCTTCCTTTCTTTGGGAGGATGACCTTTAGGGTTCTCAACGCGGAGCTCTGATGGATAAAGAGACATTTATTTTCCAAGGGGAAAAAAGAAAAAAAAAAAGGAAAGGAAAAGAAAGCTGCGATTCTCACGTGATCACGTGGCGTTAGGAATTGGACCTTTAGGGAAAAAAAAACAGGCTGTTGAGGACCTTGATAAATTTAAGAGCTGGCAAGTGCCCGCCACTGGACCGCGGATCCGTCGGGAACGGGTTGGTTCTTGCTTGCAGGAGCCAGCGGGATGAGGGATGCGGTCTAAGGCGGGCTGGTGCAAATATTATCCTATTAATAATCAATAACTGCTCGCCGGGCGAGATGATTCAGGCCAGATTGGTATATAATTGCTATTATTGTTATTCCGGTTTAAAACCAGTTCCTCTTCGCTACTGCCACAAGCGATCTGGAGCGATGTATTTTTAATTTGTTCGCAGGCACGGCGCAATCCATCACGCGGCGTTACACGCCGGCTGGAACCAAATGTCAGCGCCGAGCGGCGAAACATTTTTGTTATTTAAGTTACTGTATGCTAAGTTTATGTTGATTGCTCCGAGTATCATCTCCGAAAGTTAACTAGCGTTAAAGTGTTGATAATGTCCCACTTTCGCAATCATATTTGCATAGTGCACAACAGAGTTTAGCAGAAAAAAATTAGCTTAAGTGCTGTTTTTCATCAGCCCTGTCAGTCTCATACTGTTTGCTTCATCCCGGTGCGCGGGGCATTCGGTGACAAATGGTTATGACATTTTTCATCGAAGCATTACGTTATGATACAATCGTCGTCTTCTGCCTCATGGCTGCATCCTCGCCACGCAGCGGGAGAGGGGAGGGGACGGAAACGGGGGCAGAGGAGAAAGAATTGGGATTTTTTTTTTTTTTTTAATTAAAAAATATATTATTTTTTTTTCAACCTCTCTCCCTTCCCCCCTGCCCGAGGCGGCCTCGCCAGAAATATTCCCGCGGGCAAATGGAAAGCATCCTGTTCCCATTGAAGCCGGCGGCAAACGGCTGGATGTACAGGACCCGTCTACAAATAGGGGCGACCTCTCTTTGTTCGGGGCTCGGCGCGGCAGAGCCAGGACCACTGTGTCACCAGAGGCCTTCTCCTCCCTCCCAGCATCCCAGCATCACCGCAACCTGCCTGAAATCCTCCATCCCCCCCCTCCTCCTCCCCGCCCCCCCCACCCCCCGGCCTCCACCTCCGCTTCAGCCCCAGCGAAACGATGCAGAATCCGGCTTTAGGTTTCTACAGCGGCGATATTTTTTGCAAAAATAATCAAAACATTTCCTCGGCCTTACCAGCTCAGGAATAAAATCCCCGGAGTTGAGGAATAAAGCAGGAGTAAGAGATCTCCATAGTGATTTTGGTTGGGTTTTGTGGCTTTTCTCACATCCCCCCTCACACACACACACACACATCCCAGTTATTTTTCATCTTGGTTTTGTAACTGAATTTAGGAGAGCGATTTATTCCTAACCTGCGTCAATCAGAAGTTTTAACCTGCGTTTGGCGGGGTTTTAGGGTGGCGATTCCTCATTTCGGGCTCCGGCTTCTGTTGTGCACGGCGAGCTTTACACTTCTACGGGTAAACACGAGGATAATAAAGCCCGGCGTTATCACGGAGCGTGTTTTTAGCCCCAGCACCCCCTCCATACGTTAAGTAATTCATCCTTATTGCCATTAGGAATTCAGATGCTATTTTATGGAGGGGGAAGGGAGGGATATGTGCAGAGCGCAGCTTGGATTTTGCAGATTTTTAATTTATTTTTTTTTTTTTTAGCTGGTTTACTCTCAGAAACCTCCTGGAGAAAGGTTTGAAGGGAGCTTTATAGGGGGGAAAAAAAAAAAAAGGGGGATTTGTAATGTCCTTCGGGCTTCTCCCTGCTAACGCGCAGCTCTTCCTGCCTGCCCTGCTCTCCGGGCGCGCGGCGCGGCGCAGGGCACGGTCGCCTTCGCGTTAATAATAGCCCAAGAAAAGCAGGCAATATTCGTGCTTAAAGGCACTGAGTTATGTAGATCCTAATCCTCGCGCCGCAGCAACGAAAGACAAGCGGATATTTTGCCCTCGCAAAAACCAGATCCTGCGGTCCAAATGCAAGCCGACATATGGCAAAAACTGCCTGCAGCCCTGCCCGTTTACAGAACTGTTTTCGCTCGCGGATAATTCATTAAAAATCATTTCAGGCCGCCTGTACATACGTAAAAAAAATATTTGCTTGTGTAAATATCAGTCAGGAAGGTATTGTTTGGGGGGTTTTTAACTCTTCTCCTTTTTCTTTTTTTTTTTTTTTTTTTTGGACAGCTGATGGGGTGGGGGTGGGGGGAAATAATCCGAAGCTACATGACGGAGACAGGGGAAAGCAAAGGTATGCCTGGCGTTCGTCCCGCCATGTAGGGCAGGGTTGGCTGGGACGGCTTTTTAAATGCGCTACCTGAACCCTCTGCTGTTCCCTGCCCGTGGAATCCGCGTGTGGGAACCCCAGGCGAGGCAGGCATTTATATTGAGGCGTAGGGCACAAAAGGGAGCGGGAAAGTGCTTTTACCTGATGCCGGGCTCTCGGGCTGACCTATAGAACAATAGGAGCCAAGATAATGTATACGCCGGGAGATGTCCCCCTCAAACCGAAGCCGCGGGATTTCAAGGCCGTCGCCGCCGTAGCAGCAGCAGAGCGGCTCGGAAAAGAAAGAGCAAATTCCAGCAAGGCGAGGCGAGTTTTGGGGGTTTAAATCCCCTTTGCGAATAGTCATAAAATGACGGAGGCACAAAACGGGAAGGGGACAAGTGACGCCACGGGGGTTTTGCGGCTCCCAAACGCCGGCAGCCCGGGTATATTCCTGAGAACAGCCCTGAAATCTCACTGCTAACCCCCACGTTTCATTCTCAGAAATACATGCCACCTTACTCTAAATGCTTACCAGGGCTCCAGCCCGGCGTTACATCTTTCTTTTTTTTTTTTCTCTGTGCTTACTCTAATATCACTTGCTTAAATATGATGCATTATTTTAAACCCTTGGCTTGGAGACCTTTAGGTGATTTCCCCCCCCCCGAGGAAAATTCAGAAATAAATCACGGAGTACAAGAGATTTGGCGTGGGTTGTTGGGGTTTTTTTTCTCCTTTACAGCCAGTAGATTAAATAATATTATTAAAAGTGTGGAAGGGAATAAGCACTCGGGATGGGGATCCGGTCCATCAGCTTCCCCCCGCCACAAACCCCTGTAGTGAACAACGCAGGAATATTTGGGGGCTTAGAGAGAGCTGCTCTGGGAGGAGCTGGGGGGGGTAATTAATTAAGATGAAATGGCTACTTGGGGCCGGGGCGGGGGGGGCACACCACGGGGTTGGCATCCCACGCCTGCTCCCGGCACGGCGTCGAGGGGAGGAAGTTTGGGCCCGTTTCCCGTGGAAATGGGTGCGACGTCGCGCGCCGCCGAGCAGGAGCCCGCTGCCTCGACGGGCGATTTTCCTGTTCAGCTGAACCTGAGAGGGAGGGGAAAATAAACTCTCGCTTCGCCATCGGAGCGTCTGCATCGAGAAAGCTTCTCCTGCTCTATTTATACGCCGCATAAATCCGTCTCCAGACTGTTACCATAGATAACGGAGTTTTGCTTCTGCTGTTGTCTCTAACAGCTTCTTCCCCCCCCCCCCCGACTATGTTTTGTGCCATTCCTACCTATCACCTCACTGAGTAATTCGCCCGGTTTTAAAGCAAATCACAACTTGGGAGCAAACCGGGTTTCTCAGGCAGAGAGAGATTTTTCACCCCCCCCCGCCGCCCCCCGGCCTTTTGCTGGATTTTACTCCCGATTCTCTGCGTAGCCCCAGAGAAATCCTGCAGAAAGGGGAGCTATAGGTGACCGCCTCCAATCCCAATCCATACTGAACCTTCTCTCGCAGTCTCCAGGAATTAACTATTTAGGAGGTGAGCAGCCGGCGTCGCACCCGAATAACACGGCGATGCCGATGCTTTCCGCAGAAACCATCATTAATTCTCCGTACGGAGCTTCTGCGGGAGACGTTGCCACGGGCTGGGATTTTTAGTGGAAATAAATAACTCCCATCAACGCGGCGGGTCCCTGTTTCCGGGGGTCAGTGGATGCGGAGTTTCCCCTCCCAGGGATGGGGAGTTAATGGGATTTGTTGCTCCTGGTTGGGGGGCGAGGGGGGTTAATCCCTTCCTTCGTGTATATCCCCGTTAAGCTGGTTTAGGTCGTGTTTAGAGTTAAAGTTTTTGGGTACGGGCTCTGCCCGTCCGTCTGCGCAGAGCCAGGCACGGGGCTGAGCTCCGGCTCTGAGGTCTTCACCTCCCAGCACCCACAAATTCAGGTGAGACCCATTGAAAAAAAAAAAAAAGGAGGTTTAAATTTCACCAAAGCGGTGAAAAAGCTCATAAAGGCTTTTAGAAACCCGTTGTCGCTCGGGGAAAGCTCCCAGCGAGGCCCGGAGCCTATTGTTTGCTGCAGCGTGATTTATCGTGGAGCGGGTCGGGCAGAAAAAGGACTTTTGCCCCTCGGCCGGGTGCTGAGCACCCACCGGCAGGGACCCGTCCCCCCCGAGTCACCGCTGCCATGGGCTCCAGCAGTCCTTAAGCTGATTGTCGGGATGTCGCTTTGGGGTTTGGGGTTGTTTTCTGAAGCCCATCGTCTTTGAGGAGCCATCCCGCAAAGCGTTAAATAGCCTCACCTGACCTCCGCCAGCAAAGCAAAGCCTTATTTAGGGCCATACATCACCTCTACACCGTGTCCTGCGGCGCTGGAGGTGGAGCAGAGAAGTGAAATGTCATGGGGAAAATCAAAAAAAAAAAAAAAAAAAAAAAAAAGCAACTCTAAATCCATCCGAATTTGCCTTGAAACCAGCACATCCAGGCGATCCCAACCGGGGCGCGCGGCAAGGCCGGACACATATGCCGTGCCATATGGAGTGGCGCCATTCTGGTCAATCGGATCTTTAGGAGTTTTTATCGTTTAATTTCTTAATGTGCTAATAGTGCAGAGGGAGGGAATGGATCACGGGTTAAGTCCGAGGATTTATGTTTTTAAGGGAAGCGTAATGTGTTTTCAAGGGGGTTGGAGTGGGCTTTCAATACCGCTGGTAAACGTGGGAGTGGGCAAGAGTGAGCTGGAAAAGGCCCTGAGAGATCCCTTTGGGCATTAATCCCGCGCAGATTTATAGCGTGGCTCCCCAGCCCCCGTGTGAGCGGGCTGAAATTCGGACTGAAAATCTCCGTGTCCCTTTAGCCACGACATTTTGCCCAGCTTTGAGGGCCCCGGGCTGGGTTCGCATCGCCAGCTGCCCCCGTGGTCTCCAGCAGCGGCTCCATCTCCACGGCTTGGCTCCGTAGGCATCTCCCTCCCATTCGAAGCCACCAAGGATGGGCGGCAGAACGTCCCCGAGGCCCCTGGTCCTCAGTTTCCCCCACAAAAAGGGGAATTTGCATTTATCTCCTTCAGGATTGCCACTTCGGCTCGACTCTCCTGCAGATTCCCAAAGCGCTTTGGGATCCTCCGAAGGAGGATGTTACCGAGAGATAAAGCACTGTGAGTTATAAAAGATACATATATAGCGGTAATTTGGGAGGGATCCCGAAATTACAACTTTTTAGCTCCAACCAACTTACCTCCCTTGCAACACATAGGTTTATTTTTAAAGTCAAAATAGCTCAGCCCTCTATAAATCTCTGAGACAGAAAACCGAGGAGGAGACAGATAAATAACGTGACGCCGCGACCGGGTGCCCGGCGCGGTCCCCACCGGGCAGGGGCTGAGGCCGGGGCGGCCGGTGGCTCCAGCTGCGGCGTGAAGCGCGGCGGTCCCAGAGGGATGCTCTGGCTGTTGGCTTCTGTCAGCGAGACCTTTAAAATCTGCGCTATATGGTCTCTTATTTGAATTGCAAACAGTTTCGAGGAGGTATGGGAGAAGTTGTTCATTCGGGGTAAATCAGGGTTGCTTTTTAACCAAATAATATCGTGTCGTGGGGTTTTTTTAGGGGGGGTGGCATTACAAAGGGCAAGCGGGGAGATTTTTGTGCCCGGGCTGGTGACTCTCCTGGACAATTTTCGACATCTAATTTCTAGCATTTCCTTGAAAACTCCTCACATTTGGCGCATTAGATGAAATATCATTAACGTAATGGGAACAAAATGGTACTAGTGATGAACAGCACGAAGAAGAAAGGGCCGCGGCTCTCAGCCGGCTCGGCACGAAGATTTCGAGCGTGTCGGGGGGGGCCCCCCCAATGCGCACAGGGCCCTTCTGCTTATTCAGGGCCGGATGCTTCTACCCATCTCTGAACACACACACACACACACACACGGACTGTGCTCGGGGTACGGACCGTGCGCTCCTGCTTCCATGCAGCTTTTTTCTCAGCAACTTCTAGGCCTCGGTTCCGGGGGAGGGGGGGAGGAAGGGAAAAAAAAAAAAAAGAAGGGGAAAAAAAAAAGCATGTATTTGTCTTCATGCTATGGGAAGGAATATACATGCGATGCAGCACAATACGTAGCTGAAATGATCTCGATGACGGCAACGGTGGCCGCCGCGGCTTGTGCAAAGAGATGCCAGGAGTGGGCACATGCCCTTGGTGCGAAATCCTCGGGCGAGTAATAAAGGTTTTCCTGCCCTCGGAGCCGGCTTTGGCCAGGGGTTTGGGCCGGGTCACGCTGAGCAGCGCCCCGACAAGGTTACGGGGTCTCACAGGGTGCTCAGTAAGGACCGGTGACGCCGGAGATTTACCGATATCCCTGGATATAGATGTATAGGTAGCCACAGCGCACGTTTCCTATCGCCCGTATCCATCAGGACCTTACCATAAACAAAAAAGCACGCTCTTCTCCTTGAAATTCACCTTGAACGCGGTGAGATGGGGTGGGCTTGCTGTTTGGGTGTTTTTTTTATTATTTATTATTATTATTATTTATTATTATTATTATTACTTCCCCCCCCCCTTTTTCCTTGACAATTGTCAGCAGAGAGGCTGCAAAAAGAAGCGGAGGAGCGGCTGCGGGCGGCAGGCAGCCCTGGGAGCTGTCAGCCCCACGCCACTGCAGTGATGTCAGCCGCAAAACACAGCCACTGCCACCCCCAGCCCCCCCCCACACACACACACAAGTCGCAAGAAGAAGAATTCATAATTACAGTAGCGTAGCCATGAAACCAGCAGTGGGGGGGGGGGTAAAAAAGCGAAGCCTCATCCAAAATTGGTCCTTTATTATTTTTTTTCTCTCTCTCTCTCTTTTTTTTTTTTTTTTTTTTGCGAAGCTGCACCCAGCTCTGCAGCATCCTTCCTCCGCAGCGGGGCTGGGGGAGGCCGGGGCGGGGGGGGGGGGGACACCAGGGGTTTCCCCCCCCACACCCCCCCACCCCCCCGCCCCAGCCATGGCTCCCTCCGCCGGGTGGGGGGTGCGGGAGGCGGCGGGGGGGTGGGGGGGGGTGGGGGGGGGAGCTGGGCAGGGCTGGAGGCTCTTTCCCCGCGGGTCGCTCCTTGTTTTAAAAGGCAGCATTTCTGCGGACAACACCCGGAGCATCTCTGCGGGAGAGGGGCTGGGGGCGAGGGCTGCAGCCGCCTTGTTTTCCGCGCACGGAATCAGCAGCTGTGATTTTTTTTTTTTCCCCCCCCTTTTTTTTTTTCTTTTTTTTTTTTTTTTTTTTTTTTTTTTGGCTGAATAATCCTTTACGGGGGGGGTGGGGGGTGCGGGGAAAGGAGGGGGGGAGGTTGGGGGAGGAGGGAGGGAAAGTGGATCAACATCACCGAAGGAGGACAGCGAGCAAGATTAGGGCTGGCTAATGATAAATGAGAAGGCGCCGCTGACAGCTCCGCTCTCCGCGCAGCGCCCGCCCGGCTGCTCCGCGCTCCCTCCGCGCCCCTCCGGCGCCCGCTCCGCGCCCCGCCGCCGGCCTGGCTTTATCCACCCCCGCCCCCCCCCCACCCCCGCCTTTCCCTTTTTTTTCTTTAATATTTTTTTATTTTATTTTTTTAAATATATATATCATTTTCACCTCTCCTCCGCATAGCGCGGAGGTGGGCATTCTCCCCCGCCCCAAGCATCTTCCGCGGGATTACGCGCCTGGCCGCGCTGCTGCACCGGCCGCCGGACGGAGGGACCACGCAGGGGGTATTTCCTTCGCTCCTCTTATCGCCGGGGGGGGCGGTTTGGGGTTGGGGTCGGGCCGGGAAGGGAGGGAGGGGGGGGACACACACACGACACCCCTCAGCACCCCACGGGGGATGCAATGGGGGCTGCCCCCCCCCCCTTCCTCCGCGCGTTTGCTCCCCCTCCTTGAAAGGCTGGGGCCGGGGGGGGGGCGGTGAGGGCAGGGAGGTTTATCCATCCTCCCCCCCATCCATCCGTCTCCCACCCCATTCATCCATGCCCCCCCCTCCTTCCTATCCATCCCCCCCGCACATCCATCCCTCTCCCCCCCCCCCACCCCCCCCATCGTACCCGGGTGACCTTTCGAATCAAAGCCCGGCTCGTACCTACCAAGGTGCATTGGCCAGCAAGGGCTTGGAGCGGGGGGGGGGGGGGGGGGGGGGATGTGATGGGGAGGGGGGGGGGGCGATGCACCCGGGCTCTCCCCCTCCCTCTGCCTTTCCCCCTCCCTCCCCTCCCTCCTCCCTCCCTCGCTGCTCCCTCCCTCCCTCCCTCTCTGCTGCATTTTGCATGAGCTATCTAGGTCATTAGCATTTTAGCGTATGCAAGACTTGACAAAGCTGATGAGAAGCCAGATGGGCCCCTCTCCTCTTTTTTTTGCACCACTTGGGATCTGAGCGAAAGGATTGACTGCAGCAGGCGAACGGGGGAAGGTTTATCGCGCTCCTCCAGACCCCCCCCGTTTATAGCAGCGCGGCGGGGCTCGGGGAAGGCGGCAGAGAGCGGGCAGCGGCGGGCAGAGACGGAGGGCAGGTAACGGCCCCCCCCCACCACCACCCCCCCCCCCGCCTCCCCGGCCCCTTCCCGGGGCAGCACCCCACACCCTTGGATCGATTTTATTTTAGAGAGAGAGAGAGAGAGAGAGAGATTTATTTATTTTAATTTTTTTTTTTTTTTCCTGGGGGTGGGATGGATTTTTATTCCCACCGGGAAGGGCGCGGGGTGCGGAGAACAAAGGCTGGGCTCCGCGGGGGCGGTGGGCTGCGCGGCCCCTCTCCCACCACCCCTCCTTCTCTCCCCCCCCCCCCCACCACCTTCCTCCCCCTTCTTTTTCCTTAATAATTCCCCCCTCCTCTTATGATATCTATTTTTTTTTTCCTCCCGAGGAAAGGCCCCTCTCTCCGTGTTCACAGCGGACCTTGATTTAAATGTCCATACAATTAAGGCACGCGGTGAATGCCAAGAACGAGGCTGACCAGCATCGAGGCCGGAGGCGGCTCCGCGGCTCTCCGCACCCGCGGAACCCCCCCCTTCAACCCCCACCCCCCCCCAAACCCCCCCACCCCCCCCAAAGCCCGGCCGCGGGGCGCGCAGGCAGCGCTGCGCACCGGCGCAGGTGGCACCCGCAGCGCGGGGGGGAGAGAGGGATGGAGGGGAGTTGGGGGGGGGGGGGTGTAGCATCTTTTGGGGGGGATCCCTGGGAAGAAAGTGGTGGTGGGGGTGTCCCTGCGCGCACACGCGCCCGGGGGCTGAAATGCGGAGCTGTCACTCGGGGGTGACCCGCGGGTGGGCCCCGGGGAGGGGGGGGGGGCCCGCGGCTGCTGCCCCCGGGGCTGCTCCGCTGCCGCCGCTTTGTGCTTTTGCCTTTTCTCTCGCCTTTTCTCCGCAGAGCGATGGGGGGTTGGTTTGTTTGGGGTTTGTTTTTTGGTTTGGGGGTTTTTTGGGTTTTTTTTTTCTTTTTTTCTTTTTTTCCCCTGCTAAAAAGCAAGGGCAGGTCTTGGGGTCACCGGGGCTCACGCTGCTCCCCCGGCGGGGGCGGGGAGGTGGGGGGGGATGCTGGGGCAAAGCCGCTTTTTTTCTTTAAATTTTTAAAGCTTTATTATTAATTATTTTTTTTTTCCGGTGGCTGTTTGTGTGTCTTTCCCCTCCACACCCCACACCCCCCTCCTCTACTTTAATCCTTATAATTTAAATCAAAAGTGCCGGGGAGGCGAAGGGGGGGGGGGGTCGGTTAGCGCTGTGTCTGCAGGGCGAGGCCGGGCGTAAATCTCTTGGAGGGATAAACATGTCATTTGTTCCCTTTGTATGGTAATGCTGTGTGTGTCCCCCCCCCCCCCCCAACCCCCCCCCCCAGCTGCCCCCCCGGCAGCTGCCCCGGCCATACATCCTCCCTACAAAAGATCCCAATTACCCATCGGCTGCCTCATTATACCCCTAACACAGCCCCGGCGAGAGGCGTGTGTGTGCGAGGAGCCGAGGGGAGGGGGGGGTGGGGGAAAGGAGAAGGGGGGAGGTGGAGGAGGAGGAGGAGAAGGGGGGGGGGGGGGGAACCAGCACCTGAATTATTCAGAAAATAAAATAAAATTCATAGAAGCTGGAGGCCCGGGGCGGCGGGGGGGGAGGGGGGGGGGGCAGGGGGGGGGGACGGAGGGATGCTGCGACCCCGCGGCCTAACGCGGAGCGGGTGCCCCCGCAGAGCCGCCTGCTCCGCTTCCACCCTGCTTTTATATTATTTCCCCCTCCTTTTTCACGTTTTATTATTTAATTTCTTTTTTTTTTTTTTTCCTCCGCCTTTTTAACCAGAGGGGTGCCCATCGCCACCCCCCCTGCCCTCCACCTCCTCCCATCCCTTCTCCCATCCCTTCCCCTCTCTTTGCAGCCGGAGGCCAACCTGCCCTGCATCCCTCCATCCCTGTGCCCGATCCGCTGTCCCAGTGCTCCCAGCAGTTGCCTCGCACTAAGCAAGGACAGGCCTTACTGGAGGGGATGGTCCCCCCCACTCCATGGGCCGGCTGCAGAGCTGTGCCCAGGCTGGCGGGGGGGGGGGCCTTTGATGATGGTTTGGGGGGGGTCCATCTCTCTTTGCAGCCCTGCGCGCAGACCCTCGCTTCCGGGACGGTGCCCATGGGAGCATTGACAGCAGCTCGGGGTCCCTGGGACGCCTCTTTGCACCCCAACCCGCCCCCGGGGTGCTGCAGGTATTTGGAGGCAGCCCCCCCCGGGCTTGTAGCCCGGCTGGTGCGGATGCCGCAAGGAGTCCGTCGGGTCGTGCCGTGCCAATAAAGGTCTTTCGCTGCGGGCTCCCGCATCCTCTCCTTTGTTCGCCGAGGTTTCTCGCCCGTCTCTTCCAGCGGCGGAGGCAGGACCCCCACTCAGCACTAGGTGGGAGGGGGGATGAATACTAAAATCCACCCCAAAATAAAAAACTCAGCCTTTCAATTTGGCAATGCCACGGTCGCCTGTGCAGCCCTGGGCGGGCGCCTCCGCATCCTGGACCTCCAGGAGAGTCTGAACTGCCAGAGGGTTCCCATTTAATGAATAAAAGGGGGAAAAAACCCAAGAGATTTGGGGTCCCTTCTATTCGGGATTGCCTCCATCCCCGCAGGCGGGTCCCTGCCCTGCCGCACTATGCGCCGAGCATCCCTCTGCAGCACCGCCGGCCCCAGCAGCACGCAGCCCTCACCCGGAGAGCCAGCGAAACGGCTTTTCCATT
Source organism: Larus michahellis (assembly GCF_964199755.1). Taxonomy (NCBI): domain Eukaryota; kingdom Metazoa; phylum Chordata; class Aves; order Charadriiformes; family Laridae; genus Larus; species Larus michahellis. The sequence continues at coordinate 129,413,249 of NC_133898.1, forward strand.
AACGAGCTGCGGCACGGGAGAGAGAAACGAGCTCTAAATAACCCCAAATAAATAAACAACCTGTTTTATTGCTTGAGAAACAGCTGGGATGAAGAGACACCGTCACCTCACACCCGAAGGCGGGAGGCCTGGTACCCCGCCGGGGCCCGGCTGCATCCCTCGGGCTCAGCTTGGGGGGGATGGAGAGGAGGGGGCAGGAGGCTCTTATTAATATTAATCCCAAGAAATATTGCTATGCCCTGAATAAATCAGGCTGGGGGTTTCTCAAAGACCTTTGCCCCCTTGAGATGAGCTGCAGCACAGCCCCTCCTCTTCTGGGTGGACAGTTTGGGTAGGGAAATGGCGTTGGGGGTTGGGGGGGGTGGACAGATGCGTTTGGTTTTTTTCGCTGAGGGATGGAGGAGGAGGTGGCACGATTTTATTCCAAGCACGTCAGCTTCCCCCCCTCTCCCCGTCCCCTCCTTCCTCCCTCCACCCGCAGTCCGATGTAAACATAACGGCCAGAAACCTGCCAGGCTCCATCCCCAGTTGGATTATAGGGGGGGAATTAAGCAGCTTGTGCGAACATTTGATTAACATGGAGATGCCCCCAAACAACCTTCAGGCGTCTGGCCTCAAGGTCGCGCGCTGCAAGGGGACGGCAAGGCCGGGGAGAGGGACCCTCGGGTACCCAGCACGCGGGGAGAGGAAAGGGATGGATGGAGCGGAGAAGCGGGGTGCGCACGTCCTTCCATCCGTGATATTTTATGCCATTTTTATTTCTCCCCGCCCACACCCACCCCCTGACCGATTCGCTTGCCACTGCAGCGCTGGTTTGACTCGAGATGCTCTGGCTCCGGCAGGGAGGCGGAAAGGAAGATGTGGGAAATTCCTCCGTTTCCCTCATTTCCCCACTCTCGGTTAAGTCCCAGCTCCATCCAGCCCTGCTATTGACCCAGCCCCATGAAGGATGATGCTTTCCATCCGGAAAGGTCTTTTCCTCCACATCCCCGCAGCATCCAGCTCCTTTTTTCGGTTTATTTTTACGCCGCGCGCCTCTTTGAAACACAAACCAGCACATCTCCTAGCAGCAGCCGTGAAAGTGGGCATTTTATTGGGAAATCTAATCAGGATCCGAGGGGAAAATCCTTTCTTAATGTCTTAGCTAAGCAACGAGCTCAATTAAATTGCTTAGACTATAAAAAGGATCAAGAGTCCCATATTTTTTTTTTCCCTTCTGCTCTTCCTGGACAGCACCGTCATCTCCGCACAGCACTCCACCGCCTTCAAAGCCCAAACAAGCCTCAGTGACACAGGACTCACATGTCACTCCCCGACACCCCCCCCTTCCCCACCTCCCCCCAGCAACAGAGTCACAAATCATCTCAAACACTCTAAATTTACACCGCCAGCGAGACCACAAACAGGGATTTCGGTGACATCACCTGCTGGAAATTCAGGGGTCAAATAGGGAAGCGGCACGCGGCGCCCTGAGGAGCGGGGACGAGGAGAGGGGACGGCGTTTTAACGATGCTCCCACTCTCCAGGGCCACCCCATTTCTCCTACTAAGACATCTCGACGCAGCCCCTCAACGTGTATTTTTCCCATCACCCAAAATCCCCAGAATCGGACTGGTAATTAGATTGATTCCAACCAGGAGTCGCGCTTAAGGACCGTGGGGACCCAACGCATCAGCACTGCCGAGACGCTTGGTGTGACTGGGTTTGCTCCAAGCCCGTAGGCGATGAGCAACCAAACGAGCAAAGCCGACGAGCTTTGCCCGGCGCAGAGGCTGGGAGGAGAGGCGACTCGCATCTCCTGCCCCCCCGGAGCCGGAAGGCGGGTCCAGCCTTTGCTACCCGGCTGGTGATGATGGAGGATACGCCGTTACCATGGCACTTGCCCAGTTGGGCGTGCGTGCGGTCCCAAGTCATGCTGCAATTATGGGGCGGTGATGCTACTATGGTATCCCGGTACATATAGCACTTTCGGCATGCTTTGCTCTGCAACCAAAGCTCAGAGCTGAAAAACATCCCGCAGCGGGGAAAGGGAGCCAGGGCTGAGTCCCATGGTGGGAACGGGGCTGCTCTGAACTGAGAGGTCCCGTATGCCAGGGGATGAGTAAAGAACAGGGATTCCCACCACTCCTATTGCGCTGCAGTTGGAGGGGCAGATCCTGACCTCCTCAACAAGATCAGATGGGTCGGAGGGCAAGAGTTCAAGGGAGAGGAGCTCAAGAGGTGCAGAGCATTGAGAAACTGCCTGGACCGTCATCCAAAGGTTTAGCGGTGACACGGCACCCAGTGAAATCACAGTTCTCTAATTGCTACCGATGCCAGGAAAGATTTGAATGGTATCGCCCACTCTTGTGAACCTATAGACCGTGACACATAAACACACCCACACTGGCCCCAGAACCCTGGTCCCCAAAATGTCCAGCACAACATTCAGTGGAAACATCCTGATTTTGACTTGAGACTGTCCCAGCACTAAAAGCCACGTGAGCAGCAACCTGGACATTTCCTGCCCTGCAGCAAGGACACAGTGTTTTCAGGTTGCCCAGAGAAGTTGTGGATGCCCCAACCCTCGAAGTGTTCAAGACCAGGTTGGATGGGGAGCAAGCTGGTCTGGTGGGAGGTGTCCCTGCCCGTGGCAGGGGGTTGGAACTGGATGATCTTTAAGGTCCCTTCCAACTCTCACCATTCTGTGATTCTAAGTGAGAATGGTCTTTCTCTGTGTGTTTTGGGACCATTTCAGCCAAAGTGGAGGATAGCAAGAGGATAAAATGCCCCCGTGGTCAGTTGCTGGAGGTGGCCAGCAAGCACAACCTCTCCCCACACCCAAGGCAAGCTCTGAGCAGCCCGGCTACAGGATTTATCTCCCCCTTGCTGTCTCTCTCCCGAGCATATTTATGGAGTTGGGGACAGGCTGGAGGCTCAGAGGAGGATGTTCCTCCTATCCCTTGTGGTATTTTTTAATGACTTGATCTTAAAGGTCTCTTCCACCCAAAACAATTCTATCATTCTATGATTTTAAGCAGGGTCTGGTCCTCAGCAAGTATTTTCCAAGTGTCCCAACATGTCTTCAGCAGCCTTTAGGTTTGGAAGACAGAGGAGCTGCAAAGGTGGGATTCACTCTACCGAATCTCAGCTGCCCAGAGGTTCTCTGGTGCCTGTGAATCACATCGTGTGAATGTCCATTGCTGATGGACAGCCAGCCCTTGTCTCCAAGACAAACCACCCTCTGGAGATGCCCTTCTCTCTGCCCATCTAGGAAGCCATCCAGCAGGCCAGTGGAGAATCTCCACCTGCCTTTCAGATGGCTGAAATGAAGAGAGATGTTCCCTAGCCCCAGCTTATGAATATGAAAAGGGTTCGGGCAAGAAACAGAGGCCAAGGGGTCCAGCATTGCCAAGAGAGATGCTCCCAGCACGGATTACTGCCATAACTTCTTGTAAAGTCTGGTCAGATCCAAAAGAGGCTCAGATGATGCTTTTTGGGACCTGCTGCTCACAGCACCTACATCCTTTGGTGGTCGGTGACCCTTTGCTACCCTCCCACTCATGCCATGGGTTTTCAGCAACACAAAACAGCTGGAAAAAAGCCGACTTTACCCTTTGCATTTCATATTCACCTTGCCCCGATGGTGACAAATAAAAAATAAGCGAACAAATCAATCTCCACTTCGGCATCACCTCACAGGCACAAAATACGACATGGTGGGAGAAAGGGAGGAGGTCGGGGATGGAGAGACAGCAGCCATCAACACCTAAATCTGGTATAAATCACTTTGGCCACGACAGCCTACGAGGATTTCTCCGTCGCCGATACACACAGTGGCGATTTTGTGAACGTTTGCTTATTTGGAGGGAGTCTTTTTATTTTAAACCAAGATGGGCTGAAGCGTTTCCATGTGGCACCAGCTGCAGAACGAGCTAATGCAAAGCTCAGTCATTTCCCTGCTAACACGGGTCTTCCTCTGCAGTCAGAGTCGCACCGATAATATCTGATATAGGGAAAGACAAAAGTAATGCGTATGCATGTGTAATTTTCAATGTCAATGTGTTCAACTGTGAGTTGGAATCATAAAAGTTATTTCATTTATTACAATCATACATAAAGCCTCTTAGAGCTGCAGACTTGGAATCGGCAATTATGCCCATAGGTTAATAACATACAGCGATTTGACTGACAACTGGAATTAGATTTAAACACGGCAGAGTGGCATGCTAAAGGCACTTTATTAAAACTGTGGCTGGGGATTTGTTCAAAATACCAGTCGCATACCTTCCCTGGTAAAATATTTATAGATAGCACTATATCGTGGCCTATTATATTGCATTTCCTTCTCCTTTCCCCTACTACTTCGAGCTCTGCTATATAAGGAGGAATTTAGCTGGTCAGATTTTCCTGGAGAGAAGGCAAATGCCCTGCGTTGCTTAACATGGGGTGATGTGATGGGATGTGATACGTGGTGGGAAGGGGCCATACAGCAGTGATTATCTCTATACCTACAAGGGACCTGGGTTTACCTCTCCATCCTCTCTCCGTACACACTCCCCAGTGCAGCATCCTCTTAACGCTGCCCTCATTAGCACAGAGTTAACGATGCCGATAGCCCAGACAAAACCAGGATTCGGTTACCAAGACAGGCGGTGAAATAAATGTTGCTCGATTCGGTTAATACTGTGAGTTTTTCTTACTCTGCTACAAGGAAAGTTTGCTCTGGTGAGGTTAGTTTAGCGTGGGGAGGGATTGCCTGCAGCTGGGGTGGGCTCTCTGCTCCTGGGGGGTTTTAATACCAGGTTAGAAAAACGTGTGTCAGGAATGACATAAGAAAAGACTTGATCTTGCCTTGGGACGAGGGGGCAGGTTAGAGCCCAGTATTTCCCACCTTTCTTGGAAAAAAACACTAAATGACTTTAAAAGATACCTAAGGATCAGCAGAGGCTGGACCAAATGACATCCAAAGATCCCGTTCCAAACTACGCTGGTCCATGAGTCTAGCTAACCTGCAAATTAAGATTAAAATCCCAAAGGCTCTTTGTGTACCATTGCCATCGCTTCACTTGCAGCCAAAGGAAAAGGCAGGCTGCATCCAAAATGCCCATAAAATTAACTCTTCATTCCCCTCTCTTGTTTTCTTGCCTCATTTGTACAGTGTTGAAAATATCTATAAGATAATAGCTGGCTTGGAGCAGAGTCCAGACCAGCAGCCACCCATGGACCGGGGGTTAAAACCCACTGATCCAGACGCGTTGTATTTGTTTAGAGGATTTCTCTTTAAAATTAGCAAGATGAAAACCAGCAGAGAAGAAAGGGCAATGTGGTCTCTGGAGAGGTAAAAGGGACAATCCTTGTTTTTAATCCCCTGAAGTCGGGTGGTGCAAGTAGACCTCCAACCTGGTGACCAAATCCAGCAAGGTTCGGGGAGGATTACAGATGTTTTTAACAGAGGAAAAACTCCTCACCCAGCACATCACTGGCTAAAGAGAGTATGTAGTCCAGATCTCCAGACTCCCATTCTTTTAAAACGAAACCTAAATTGTGTAAAAGCAGAGTTTAATAAGAAAGGTTTTCCCTAGTTTCCAGGGAGGGGAAGCTGGAGGTGCACCCTGCCAAAAAAGGAGCTTGAACCCACCCCTCCATCATGGCTCCCCGCCTGGCCGAGCAGATGTGTCCCCGGTGCCCAGGATGAGCAACGGGTTCCAGCAAAGCTCTAGCTCCAGATGTTGGTCCTACAGACCTCCCCCACCAATCTGGAGACCTAACCCCTAATTTCAAAGCCCTTATTACCCAACAATTTTTAAAAAATGAAGCCTGAGAGCACTGCCTGTAAAAAGACCATCCCGGTGCTCCTCATGCATTAAATATGACGGCTCAGAGCCTTCCTGTGATGCCACGGCAGGCGGGAGAGCCGGTCTCTGGGCTGGCATTACCCAGCGGTGGTCCTGACGCTGCAACCTTTCCCCAAAGATCAGCCTGTTGAGCAGCTCCCCGCGGGGTCGGCCGTGCCCACGGCAGGGGTGGCACCGTCCCCCCCTCCCCAGACGCCCACACACACTTTCCCAGCAGCTTTTTTCCAGCAGGTTTACTGAGCGACGGCGCCGATGGCAGCTTTGGAGGAAAAAGTGCCAAGAGATGAATTAACCAGAGGGGTGTGCGGGGACGCGCGGTGGGCACCGACTCAATCCCGGGGCAACTCTCTTTGTTAAAATGCCCACGGGAGAAAAGACCTTTTTTTTCTTTTTTTTTTTTTTAAAGGTCTGAAAGATTTATAGTATTTTTTCTCAGGTTCTCCCTCCTATCACTGACAAAACTCATCCTGGCACCACTTCAGCCCAGGATCAGCTTTTAAAGCGCGGCAGAGAAGACCTCTGCGATTTAAAGCAAACACCCAACCCTTGGCCGTCGCCCGGTGCATATTCAGGGAGGTACCGAAATGTTTCAGGGCGAGGGAAGGGGGTGCACGTGTGAGACCCAGCGGCGGGTGACGGGAAGGATCGGGGCTGTCAGGGCTCCATTTAGCCAAGCCAACATTTGCCCTCTCATCTCCATCCCGGGCAGAAAAAGCACAGTGCATTGGACGTAGGTGGTTTGTCACATTTTCAAAGAGATTTTTGTGACAGGGCGGTTGTGTTGCCAGCTCATGTAATTTTACCACACAACTCCTTTTATGTAGGTATAAATATACGTAGGAATACATATACATACATATATGTTGTTTTTCTTAAAGCCCAGGGCCCTGGAGGCAGCCGATGTTTTTAAAAACCTCCATTTTCAAAAGGTTTGAGGGATGAGCCGAGTTTACTCTAGCGGCTGAAAAACCAGAAGGCAAATTCAAAGCACATTAGAAAGAGTACTAAAAATACGATCGAGAACTTTGTGGCAATTTTACGACGCGGGGGTTTCTGGCTGTGATTTCTGGGCAGTTGGGGTTGGAGATAATGGACCCGGGAGCGGAGGGCGGCGTGGTTTTATTTCAGGATCAATATCAGGGTGGAGCAAATGGTGTATTTATCTGCTAGCACACACAAGTCTTAAAAGGTCTAATTGTGCCCTGCTTTACACTAATGCAGCTCTGTGGCACCGTCGGTGAGTAGCAGGGTCCCCAAAATGGGCTCGTTTTCCAGTCCTCCCCTGGTTTTTGTCGTGCACCGTGTCCACCCCAGTCTCACCCCATCGCGCACAGCGCGTTTTACGGGTTATTGCAAGGATGCCCCAATCTGCCCTCCATCCCTCCCTCATGCCTCAGGGTAAAAAAAGGGACCAACATCATCTTGTAGGATGTTCCCACTTGGATACAAGGCCCATACAGATCATCTTAACTGGGGGGAGACTTCAAGGACGTACCCAGACCGGCAGAGATATCCAGTAATTGCACGAGGAGACGAGATTCCCAGGGAGCCCCAGCCCAGCCCCACGGACACGAAACCACAATTGTCATCTGTGATGAACAACAGAGAAGGGAACATACAGGAAACTGCAATTAAACCATTAAAGTCTTGGGCAGCTTCCCAGTGACCGGCAGCCTTTATCTATATAAATATCTCACATGGCATAAAAGGAGCTATTCTCTACCCGTTATGTGCCCCCGATGACCTTCAAGAGGGACAAGCGGGTAGGGATTGTCACTGGACACACCGAGCCGGCATCTTCTGCTCCATCTGAGGAGCAACGCATCTAGAAGGGGGTTTGGTCCCCTTCTGGCAAAAATGTCTTGCTCCCCTCTAGCAGGGCTCGGCGGTCCCAGTGCAAGTTGAAATTATTCTCTGGCCTAATTACTGTCTAAATCTGCTGCCTATAAATACCAGGCCGCAGCGTAGGGAAATAACCCGCCTGTCGATGCAGCCAGCGTTGGGTGGTACCAGCATCCCTGGTGATGGAGAGCACGAAGGAAGGCAGTGGGGTTCCTCTGTGAGCATGAGAAGGGGAGAAATGTGCTGTTATTAACATATTTTGGCGTTAAGATAGAGATCTTCAGAGCTAATCTGAATTTTTTATATTTATGTTTTGCCTCCCACCCCAAACACCCTGAGCCTCAGCTCACCCCAGCCTGGAGCAGATATTATAACACCTGCTGTAGCGTACACCATGATACACACATTTATCATATAATATACTCCCATGCACCAGCACATAAGGAAATATTTGTAGAGCCAGAAAGAAGTCACGGCTCTCGTTCCTCTGTTACCCTGTGCCATGTGCAGAGGCCAAGGTGTCCTCCCGCAGTCTCAGAGATGTCCCCAAAGGCTCCGCAAGGACAGGGGTGTGCCGCGCGCGTAACCTCAGAGCCCCAGCTCCTGGATTCAAGCGACAACCTCCGCCTCTCTGGTTTGCTTTTTTACGTTTCCAGTCGCCTTCACAGCAGGGAAAGGCTGGGAGATGCAATAGAGGCTCCACGAGCAGCAGCACAAGGGGGGAAATCACAAGAAACTCCTCTTCACAGGGATAGTAAAAAGCAGTCCCCATGCAGGGGACTGTTCCCAATTGATAATTTGGACGCAGCCACCCCGTCAGGAAGGGAGAGAGTTTAATACCCTCCTCCTGGCACTGGTTAGTTTATTGCTTAATAACTAACTAGCACAGATGTAGCTTTAGGGAAACTGGCACGTGGGCTTTGCCCTACCTGCTCTGTGCAAGGCGGAGGTACCCAGAGCACAGAAGCGTGGCTCATTTTGAACTTAATTTTTGTCTTGATGCTAAATAGAGAAATCTCTCATAAGAAACAACGGGGAGGCAATTTTTTCAAAATCTATGAGTTCCCTGCAGCAACAGACACTCGAGCGCAGCTTTGTGCCGGTGCCCGAGAGTCAGCAATAACTGGGAAATTGTCCAGTTTATTTTAATAGTCAAGCTGAGTGAAATGCAAAATGACTCGATGACTGCTGGAAAATTTGGTCCGTAGTTACAAATGGCTGTCCTCTGATTAGCCAGAGGAATGGCCCTGAGACTGAGATTGGAACCGAAATAATGCAAGGAAGATCCACCATGATAAAAGGCAACTACAAAAAGTTTTCAGTAGCTGGAAATCATTCTTGGCATTTATCAGCACAGACACATCTTCTGCGTGTTGGGAGAGTGGGTTTGTGGATAGCTACCGAGACTGATTGCTCCATTCATTCTGGACGGGTTTCCTTCAAACCATCAAAAAAACCGCTCAGAAAGTTGAGCGGTGTTTACATTTAAATGGTCATCCTGGGTTTTCGGAGCCGTTTCTCCTTTGAGGGCTCTGGATCTGTGACTCTCTGAGATGAGCGATACTGCACGCGCCTCTCGGGGACCGTTCAGGTACCAGCAGCCCTCAGCAGATGCGTTCATACCAGGTAGTGCCAGATGTGCTGTTCTGGTTGTTCCTGAGCCAGGAGAAGGTGCTATTTTGCACCCCTGCATTAGCCTTGTCTTCCCAAAATCTACGCAGCGTCTCCCAGTTCACCAGAAAAATGCTACTATTTGCTTTTGGTACAAGATTTGGTAGTTTAACCCCAGGAACGGCCGCACCCACAGTCATGTTGGCGGAGCTGCATGGTGATGCAGAAGCAGAGATGTCGATGGGGGCCCTGCGTGCTGGGTGGCAGCACTTTTCCCTTCCCACCAGCCGTGGAGGATTTCACTGCAATCCCTTCTGCTGCAAGGAGTGATGCTGCAGCAAATAGCGTGTCTGCAGGATGATGAAACACAGAGGAACTGTAATGAGATTTAAAATAAAGCCAGCTTTTACCCTGGCATGTCTGGTCTGGATGAATCCAAAATGTTAGCAGTACAAAACCCACGAGAGGGAGAAGCGCCCTTGACCAGACGCATGGTGAGACCCAGACGGGAAGCCTGACGCAGCTCTTCCCGTTCACACCCCTCTCTGCCGGTTCAGGAGGACAAATCCTGCATCCAAAATAGCCCATCAAAATCAAGGAACGGCAGAAATTGCATCAACGTGGCCGAATCCCATGCGACACAGCCAGGGCACGGCACAAGTGGAGCACATGCTATGGGTCTGGCTTCCCAGCCTGCAGGAACCGTGGACCTCTGGCAAATGATCTGATTTTGGCACCGCTGTCCATCCCTGAGCAGACAGTAGCCGAAACGTGCAGAGCATCTCTCGACATTTCGGTGCGGCAGCCACTAGAGGGAGGGTTCAGTGCTGTACAGCCGCAAACTCAGTCCGAGAGCGGGACTCGGAAAATTCCTGCAGCCTTCAGGAAGAAGAGGCAACTCAAAACTCTGCGTGAAGGAAGGCAGGAGGCTTGCCATGGATGGACCGATGCAACGACGCACAAAGGAAACCGCACCAAAACGCCTATAAGGTTCGCCATCGTGCTGTCCCCAAGCGATATAGCCACTTGTTAAATATTCATGCATGCCTTTGCAGAAAGTGATACCCCTCTAACAACACGGAGAAGCTGCGCTGCTGGAAGGAGGCAGCAGGAGGAAAACTATGAGCAAATTTTTTCAAAACAGAGAAAGACAGCAACAATTTGCTAGTTTTAAAGAAAGCGGCTATAAATATCTGTGATTATATCACTGTAGTCAAGCTTTTTACTTTCTATGGGAAAAAAAAAAAGTCTCAGCAATGAAGACTTGCCAGGTCAGCCACATCTTTAGGACGCTAAAGCTGAAAAGCCTGGATGGACATATCTAACATCTCAGCTACGTCAGGTGAGGTCCATCTGCCTACAAGAATAGCCCATGTGGGAATGTTTGAGGGGATCCTGCCCTGTCCCTGTGCACTCCCCCGCCCCACATGGCATCACCCTACCCCTGGGTGCCAGGAGGGAGCTGGACTTACAAATATCCCATATTGCTGATGAAAATCCACACCACGCCCAAAGGACCCCCTATGAGCCAAAGCTGGTGCTTCATATAAAGACCAGGTTTGTCCATTTTTTATCTGTTGGTACGCCTGCATGTTTGTGCAAAGTTGTGGACATCCCTGGGGTCACTGACAGCCGGGGGGGACGGGAAGGATGGGGCTTTCCCAGGTGCAATAGCTGCTGTAGGACAAAATGGTACCCAAGCATCCACGCCGCGGTATCCTCGTGGTGGTGATGCTGCTGGTTGCTAGATGGATTGAGGTTGCTTAGCAACTTCTTAGCACTCAAGAGGGAACGTAGGAGCAGGGATGGCGTAGAGGCAGTGCTGTCTACCCAAGGGGTCGGGGAGAACAGGAGTGCCGCTGCCACTGTTTTTTGTGGGGCCATACGCCAGGTTTCCCCAGAGTGTCTGAGACGTGGGTCCCAAATGGCTTGTGACACCAGTGTGGCAGTGCATCCAGTCTTGCAGGATGTCGTGATGCCCAAAAGCCCATGAGGAAACACACTGCTCTGCTTCAGCACCCGTATCCAGTGATGCTCCAGCATGGGAGGTCATGCTCTTTACAGAATCATGGAATCGTTTTGGTTAGAAGAGACTTTTAAGGTCATCGAGTCCAACCATTAACCCAACACTGCCAAGTTACCACTAAACCATGTCCCTCAGCACCACATCTACACATCTTTTAAATACCTCCAGGGATGGCGACTCCACCACTGCCCTGAGCAGCCTCTTCCAATGTTTGACAACCCTTTCAGTGAAGAAATTTTTCCTAGTATCCATCTTAAAATTCCCCTGGCACAACTTGAGGCCACTTCCTCTTGTCCTACCACTTGTTACTTGGGAGAAGAGATCGACCCCCACCTCCGTACAACCCCCTTTCAGGTTGTTGTAGAGAGTGAGAAGGTCTCCCCTCAGCCTCCTTTTCTCCTTGACTCTCCCATGGGCCAGTAGCCCAAGCCCAGCTGGTACCCAGCACATGCCAAGGAGGGGACACATGCCATGAGGGTGGAGTCTAAGGTCAGCCAAGAAATTAAGTCCTGGGACACCCCCAGGAGCAGTGTAACAGGGAAGCGCAGCTCCAGCTGGAGAGCGCTGGCTGGGAAGTACTGCTGGCAATACCAGCGCCAGTTGAGCAGCCAGATAAATGAGCATATCTGGAGGGAGAATCTTCTAAATCACTTACAGTCACTCTTAAAAGCAAGTCTTAAAAGCTTTGCTGGGCTAGCTTACAGTTTTGCCAGCACAAATCTGAATTTCCTAAAGTTAGTCCTCTGCTGCTGCAGTCTCCTGTTGCAAGCGCTCTTAGGACACTGGCAGGAGAAAACTTTCGATACAGCCCGAACAGTTAAAAAGATGACTGTTTCCATGTCCAAGAAAATGCTCAGCTATGAATATCTGCTCCTCTAAGTCCTCCTCAGCCTGGGTTTTTCAAGTTTTGCTTGAGTACTGAAAAGCCACCTCTTTTTTCCTCCCATGTAGAAGGTGTCTCTCTACTTTCCCCACCCACTGACGTCTGTACATGGAAATCTCATCTCCAGACTGAGAAGCAGGATCATATACACGCATCCTGTTCTTCTTCTCTTCCCTAAATGCCACTTATCACCATGCTTGGAGACAGGATCCTGGGCTAGATGGACCTCCAGCCTCCTCCAGGACAGGCATTCTTGGGATGTAGAGATCTACCCTGGCCTAGTACCTACCTCGCTGGAGTGAGGAGCAACTTCTCTATGCGCTACTGATCTTTTTACCTACATTTTAACATCATATGTACATTATTCCAAGGCTGCAAGGCCTTTAAACCATGCGGTTTATGTGAATCCCCAGCATCTGTGCTTCTAATCCAGAACTGACATGCATTTTCTAACAGCACAAGCAAATAAATTTATGCCACTCCAGACCAAAAGCCTACAGATTTCTTAAATATATTTACCTTTACAACACAAGCCTCTGCTCTTTTGTCTGATTTTCTGTGCTACCATTTTTCAAATTTCTCCTGAAAGAAGGAGGAAGGTCTTTAATAGCACAGTAATACCCTACTCTCCATCACTTACCTACCCCGTGTTTTGCAAATTCACTGCCAATCATTTGACACCCTGCTCTGCTAACTGCTGTCATTAGACTATTTTTCTGTCCTTCACCCTCCTGCCACCAAATTATTTCGGTGAATACAATTTTTTTTTCTAGTATTATATTTGTTTGCATTAAAGTACCTACAAAGATACGGTTGTCTGCAGTACAACATTTTAAGTAATTCAATATTATGTTATGTAAGTATCACACCGACACTATCATCTTGTGCCTTTGTTCAGGGATGGATTTTGGATGGGAATGATTTTAAGCTGCTGTATAATGTCCCTGTGCATTTCAATTGCTCTATTACATTAATTCTTCTGGGAAAATTTGTTTTCCTTTCCATCAGACCACCAACTGGCATACTTTTTAGGACCACTGTCTTACTGTTCAATGGAGCTCCTCTATACTAAAGTTTAGAACCATAGAATTGTTAGGGTTGGAAGGGACCTTAATGATCATCTAGTTCCAACCCCCCTGCCATGGGCAGGGACATCTCCCACTAGACCAGGTTGCTCAGAGCCCCGTCCAGCCTGGCCTTAAAAACTTCCAGGGATGGGGCTTCCACCACCTCTCTGGGCAACCTGTTCCAGTGTCTCACCACCCTCATGGTGAAGAACTTCTTCCTAACGTCCAGTCTGAATCGACCCATCTCTAGTTTTAATCCATTCCCTCTGATCCTACCGTTACCCGACATCCTAAAAAGTCCCTCCCCAGCTTTCTTGGAGGCCCCCTTAAGATACTGGTAGGCCACTCGAAGGTCTCCTCGGAGCCTTCTTTTCTCCAGACTGAACAACCCCAACTCTCTCAGTCTGTCCCCATAGGAGAAGTGCTCCAGCCCTCTGATCATCCTCGTGGCCCTTCTCTGGACACGTTCCAGCACATCCATATCTCTCTTGTAGTAGGGGCTCCAGAATTGGATGCAGTGCTCCAGGTGGGGTCTCACGAGAGTGGAATAGAGGGGGAGAATCACCTCCCTTGCCCTGCTGGCCATGCTTCTCCTGATGCAGCCCAGGATATGATTGGCTTTCTGGGCTGCCAGCGCACACTAATGGTTCATGTTGAGCCTCTCGTCCACCAGCACCCCCAAGTCCTTCAGGGCTGCTCTCAAGCCAGTCACTGCCCAGCCTATATTGGTGCTTGGGATTGCCCTGACCCAGATGGAGGACCTTGCACCTGGCCTGGTTGAACTTCATGAGGTTGGCATGGGCCCACCTCTCCAGCCTGTCCAGGTCCCTCTGGATGGCATCCCTTCCCTCCAGTGTGTCAGCCGCCCCACACAGCTTGGTGTCGTCGGCAAACTTGCTGAGGGTGCACTCTATGCCACTGTCCATGCCGCTGACCAAGATATTAAACAAGACTGGTCCCAGTACTGATCCTTGAGGGACTCCACTCATCACTGGCCTCCACTTGGACATGGACCCATCGACAGCCACTCTTTGGGTGCGGACGTCAAGCCAGTTCTTTATCCACTGAATTGTCCGTCCATCAAACCCATATTTTATCGGCTTGGAGACCAGGATGTCATGTGGGACAGTGTCAAAGGCTTTGCTCAGGTCCAGGTAAATGACGTCAGTTGCTCTCCCCTTGTCTATTGATGTTGTGACCTTCTCATAGAAGGCCACCAGGTTTGTCAGGCACGATTTGCCCCTGGTGAAGCCGTGCTGATTGTACTCAATTACCTCCGCGTTATTCTTCTTCCTCAGCAGCGCCTCGAGGATCTGCTCCATAATCTTTTCAGGCATGGAGGTGAGACTGACTGGCCTATAGTTCCTTGCTTCATCCTTCTTTCCCTTTTTGAAAATGGGGATTATGTTTCCGCTTTTCCAGTCAGTGGGGACCTCACCAGACTGCCATGACTTTTGGAATATAATAGAGAGCGGTTTAGCAACCTCATCCGCCAGTTCCTTCAGTACCCGTGGGTGTATCCCATCAGGTCCCACGGACGTGTTCGCTTTCAAGTTCATCAGATGGTCACGAACCTGACCTCAATTTTCTATGCTCAATATTTTTTTTTCTATCCTCAATTTTGCCTTTCCCGTGCTATTTCTATGCTTACACGTAGGGCTGCCTTTTATTTATATTTTTTGCTTTCTGTCTCCCTGAATTCCAGTTCCTCTGCACGTAATCCCTATCAGTGCAACAGACTGACAGATTTTCAGCCTTTGAATAGACACACCATCTCCTGAAACAAATTGCAGCTTCTCTTTTTGAGTTTATCTTTACATCAGGTGCAGAAACACCAACACTAGGAAGGATTTCTCCACCACCGTAGTCTGAAACATGTCCCTGCTCTACAGGATGAGGTTTCTCTTGGCAAAGCTTGCACTGCAGTTTCAAATAAAAGTTAATTTATACCCCAGCATCCAAATTGTACGTAATAAGAATTCAATTTATATTCTTGGGCAGACTATATTCTCTATTCTCCAAATTCTCGCTCCTAGTTTTAAGGGATCTTCTACCAGCCTTTAACTCAGATTTCCATCTCCAGCTCCTACTATGACCTGAGATCCCCTTAACCCTCTGAAATTGTGTATTAATTCCACAGTCTTGAAACCCTTATCATGAACCAAATTTCTGACATAGAATTGATATCTCTTAGGAGTTTCACTCCTTCCAGAGGTACGTTGTCATTGCGCTTCTGCAGCACAACTTGCTCTTCTCCATTGAAATGAAAGCTATGAAACCAATTCCTTAGACCTAGAAATATTTTTTTTTTTTAGTGGTACCATTTTTGGTCATCACTCATTTCAGCAGCAACATTTACCCCCTTGAAAACACAAGATTCTTGCTTGGACATTTCTCCACAGCCTCCTGATCCTCTGGTGATTTTGACTGCTGTGAACTCTGCTTGTCTTCTCCATTGAAGGGGGCAGAGCAACCACCCAGGGCACTCTGAGCTGCACACCACCTTCCGAACAGCCCATGAACGTGGTCCTGGGGGTTCTCTGGTGGCTCCATCCTTCTATCTTTGCAAAGACATCACGCAGGAAAAATAACCCGGGCTCCTTCCTCACAGGGACCACATAATCCCTCTTAGAAGCCCCCTGATGTTGCCTTTGGCAAGGGCAGGAGAGACCTGGGCACAGTCTAAGACTGAAAGCCTGAATAATGTGAAGCTGGTAATGAAGTTCATCTCCTTCAGAGCTCATGGAAGCTCGGAAATATCAAACAGATTGTGTGAGCACTTCCAGTCCAGGTTAGCTTAACACATATTAGGTGTTCATTAGCCAGATCCTTAAACATGAGGAGCTACATGAGCAAAAGGACTGGTGTCCTTTTATGGTGTAAACTGCATCTATGCATCTATGCGGTTTTATTCACATGGCCAGGAAAATGGGACAAAACCACAGTTCTGACTAATAAATCTATCTAAGCTAGTAAAACTCCACAATGTATACAAAATCCAACACAGGATCAATTAACCAGGTGGAAAAAACCGCCACTTGTACATACGGTGTGAGTTAAATCTAACCTGAGCTTATATGAATGTAACTTCATGTGGTCACAAGTTTTAGGGCCAAAATCTTTGCTTTTGTCATGCTCAAAAGTATTAATGGCAGCCAGCATGTGGGTAATGCCACTAAAGGACAGCACAGATGGTGTTAAAGCCATGTATACAAGAACCTACTTGCATTCACACTCATCAGAAAGAGCAATCAAACCCTTTCTTGGAGGAAAAGTAACAAGAAACCCATCCCAGGGGATGAACTGCAGAGGTCCTCAGAGCTAAAATGGATTTATGGGTTTCCCTCGATGTACATTCATGGACCAAAATTTTGGTTATAGGATGGAGAAGGAGCTGTGACTGAAGGACACGTGAGAGGCATGCCTGAGAGCTTCTGCGCTGAGGAAGAATTTGAAGGGTGTTTGGGCAGTGATAAAAAAGACTGCCCAGTGCCTTCATTTAGTTGCTCATCCTCACAGAAGCACCCTACAAAAGGCCAAAGCTTGTTTAACAGTTTAACATCCACATGCCTCCTTAGGTAACATCTGACATACTGGGTCTATACAAATAACCATAGCAGCACTGTACAGATGACTTATTTGGTTTCCCAGTGGGTGTGTAAGTAAATTAACAAAAATAAATGTCATGCGGCTATGACTTACTCTATTTCTAAAGGCTCTGTTTTCCCTCTGTATTTTTGTTTGTTTAACGCATTCTTAATTAAATTCTGTTTTCTAGCATTTGAACTAGCGTGATGACACATGATAAAGTTGTTTAGAATTCAAATCTTCCTTGATTTCTCATTGTTGCAAAGGAACAGATAACAGTAATCTGGGCTCTACAAGCCTGCCTTCCCCTAGTTGTATGCGCCTGTAACATCAGCTTAGCAGAAGCTCTCATGTTCAAAAGAACCTACTGATTTGATAGCTTTGTATCACTATTTTGACATGACTACACACGAAAAATAATGTATGGGCTCCCCCTTCTGCCTGAGAACATCAGTGCATGAAAAAAGAAGGGCCAGGATGATTTTCCGAAGTGCCAAGTACTCACAGTTCCTGTAGAACACACCAGGAAATGCGTTGAGCATCTCTGAGAAGCAGGACCAACCTGCTCCCAGAGCCACACGCCTCTTTGGTAATCATATCAGTGCTGGCGGGGTGGGGGAAAAGCAGCTCCACTGATTTCTGCAACGCTTGGGAAGACGGCAATGGAGAACATTACAGAATCACAGAATCCCAGACTGGCAGGGCTTGGAAGGGACCTCTGGAGATCATCCCGTCCAAGCCCCGGCCAGAGCAGGGTCACCCAGAGCAGGTGGCACAGGAACGCGTCCAGGCGGGGTTGGAATGTCTCCAGAGACGGAGACTCCCCCACCTCTCTGGGCAGCCTGTGCCAGGGCTCTGCCACCCTCACAGCAAAGAAGTTCCTCCTCATGTTTAGGTGGAGCTTCCCATGTTCAAGTTTATGCCCATTACCTCTTGTCCTGTCCCTGGGCACCACTGAGAAGAGCCTGGCCCCATCCTCCTGACACCCACCCTTTCAGTATTTACAAGCGTTGATAAGGTCCCCCCTCAGTCGTCTTTTTTCCAGACTGAAGAGACCCAAATCCCTCAGCCTTTCTTCATCAGAGAGATGTTCCAGTCCCCTCATCACCTTGGTAGCCCTTTGCTGTCCCCTCTCCAGCAGTTCCCTGTCCTTCTTGAGCCGGGGAGCCCAGAACTGGACACATTGCAGATCTGCAGCCTACAAATGGAAAGGGCCACCAGGTTGTTTGGCGTGGGAGTCCTTTCCCTTTACCAACTGTAAGTAAGGTGCTCCAAGTCACAGAATCACAGAATCACAGAATGATAGATAGGGGCTGGAAGGGACCTCCGGAGATCATCTAGTCCAACCCAAGTCTTCACCAGGCAGCTCAAATCTCCTTGTCTCCGCTGGAGAGAGACGGGCACCAGCGAAAGGGTGATTTATCCCATGTCTTTGACACCTGTTTTAGGAAAGGAAAATTGTCTGCCAGGTACTTCTCTCACAATTGCAAAGAGAGAATAGATAACTAACATCAGTTGGATGCTATATTTTTAGGAGCTGAAGTAAGTGAGGAAGGTGCTCTCCAGCTCCTACCCAAGCCTTCAGCAAGTTTCAGAGCATCCCTGTAGAAAAAAGGCACGGAGTAGGAAGCAAACAATATCATCTATTTAAAATACAATTTAGATCATGAGGGCAGAATGATCTGAAGACTGGAAAAAAAAAAAAACAACTGACCCAAAGTGGAGGCAAAGCACCAGTTGCTCTAATCATGGAAAGAACTGAAGATTTAGGGAAAGAATCAGTGTGCAAATTCATTTCTGTAGAGCAGAGGGGTCAGAGACCTCAGTGGTCTCACCTGGCTGTAGGGTAGATCATTAAAGGCAAATTGTGATAGGGGATAAATCCAGGTGTGCCCTAGCAAGTTTAGAAGCAACCACTCCAGTATTTCTGGTTCTGCTGTGAATTAATGAAAGTGTTCTCCTTGTGTGGGGTAATTTGTTAAGCTAATTTATGTGAATATTCAACTTGCAGGTGCCTATTACAATCCAAGTACTGCCCTCAGGTATGCGTACAGCAGCACCCATGAACTCCGGTGACTTGTGGGGGATAAGAGTAAGGGATGGCCACTTCCCGCACAGCAGAGCAGTCGAAAACTGGTCGAGAAAGGGATGTGCAAAGCTAAAAGTAGAGGAACTCCCGTGGAAGGCGGTGGGAAAGATCACACTAACCTCTTGCTTAGCAAGACGGCTTTCCCTCATTTTTTTAATACTGACAGTTCGTTATTTGACCATAGTCTCATGCTGATTTAGCACTTGGAGCACGTACAGTGAAATGTTTAACGTTACATGAGATCTCCCAAATCACTTGAGGCAGGGAAGGCTGGCTGTGCCTGGCAAAGCCCGAAGCACATCATTTCCATGGGAGTCCACAAACGCAACCATCGTGAAACTGCTGTATCAGCCTTAGGGTTTGTTAACTGGTTGCTTCTTCCTGATGTTTTACATTTTGATGCCTTTATTTGGCTTTTCATTATTTTAATTTCACAAGGGAGAGAAAGAAACGGAAAAACTCAGAGAACCGAGGTTCTGCATTGAGCCTGAGCAAGGATTTCGACACGACCTTAGGGCTGTGTATTTCTGAGATCAAGATTCTGAAAACTCCCATTTTGCTACGTCTTCACCAGTAACAACGCTTCATGGAGGGAAAAGAGAGATGAAGGCAGAGAAGGGAATGGTTAAAAAGAAAAAGCCACAGGGAAGCCTGTCACAGAACAGAACCTGGGGGACATTTTCACTTGGAAGCCACTTTCTCCAGATGCAATTTTTTGATCCAATATTTGCTGAATATTAGGAGCAACACTGTAGCTGTGAAGCTGTTTGACTATGGAAGAGCCCTTTAAGAGACATCTCCTCCAGGCAAGCAATAGAATCATAGAGTCATAGAATGGTTTGGGTTGGAAGGGACCTTAAAGACCATCCCGTTCCACCCCCCTGCCCTGGGCAGGGACACCTCCCACCAGCCCAGGTTGCTCCAAGCCCCGGCCAACCTGGCCTTGAGCCCCTCCAGGGATGGGGCAGCCACAGCTTCTCTGGGCAACCTGGGCCAGGGGCTCACCACCCTCACAGCGAAGAATTTCTTCCTCATATTTCATCTAAATCTCCCCTCTTTCAGGTTAAAGACATTACCCCTCAACCTATCACTACATGCCCTTGTAAAAAGTCCTTCTCCAGCTTTCTTGTAGGCCCCCTTCAGATACTGGAAGGCTGCCCTTGAGGGACTGGCAGGGGCTGGAAGGTCTCCACGGAGCCTTCTCTTCTCCAGGCTGAACCCCCCCAGCTCTCTCAGCCTGTCCTCCCAGCAGAGGGGCTCCAGCCCTCCCAGCATCTCCGGGGCTTCCTCTGGCCCCGCTCCAACAGCTCCGTGTCTCTCCTGTGCCGAGGCCCCAGCGCTGGAGGCAGCACTGCAGGGGGGTCTCCCCCGAGCGCAGCAGAGGGGCAGAATCCCCCCCTCGCCCTGCTGCCCACGCTGCTGGGGATGCAGCCCAGGCTGCGGGGGGGTTCTGGGCTGCCAGCACATGTTACCAGTTTGTGTTGAGCTTCTCACCCACCAACACCCCCAGGTCCTTCTCCTCAGGGCTGCCCTCCATCCATTCTCCCCCCAGCCTGCATCTGTGCTCGGGATTGCCGTATGCTGTACAATGCAGCTCTGTGTAAGAGGGATGTCTCTGCAGAGTTGCCTTTGAGCCGAGGGGTGGTGGAAGAGGTGGCTTGGTCCTTGTGGCAGCTACACACTGCTCCTTGGTTCTGCGGTTGAGATGGCCTTGTGCTGTGTGACAACCTCTCCGTCATGCTTTTTGCTTGTAATAGCGTGGTTCCTTGCCTTTTTGAAAACTCTAAAAACTTATTGGCACAAAAACGATGCTCCTTCCCATCCCAGTTATTCCCAGTCAGGAGAGACATCCCCAAATGTTAAGAGAAAATATTTTTGCGGTTTTTCTTAGCTTTGCAGCCATCCATGAGTGGGGGACCAGAGGACATTGACCTGTCTCTCCAACAATCCTCCCCTGCTCCACATTTTCAATTACAAACAGCACCAGCGAGTTCCTAAAGCCAGGTATCAGCCACACCAGTGAAGCGGAGGTCTGGAAGTGGAGTCAGCAGCAAGGTCCAAGTATCAGAACCGGGCTTCATTTTCCCAGTAAGTTGAACCAAAATGCTTAGACCCGGACCCCAGCCTGAGCTGCCTCTATACAACACAGTGAGATGCAGACAGGTACCTTAGGGAACACCTATTACCAAGGCTCACCCATACGGAAACACCACAGGGACTTTTGATTTAGGAGCCAAACTGGTCTGTTTGTTCGATGGGCACGTTTCCAGCAGAGGCCCCTGACACCAGCTTTTAGCAGCACACTGCCAACACCTGACATTTTGTTAAAGCCACAGCTCAGTGAGTGATGTAATTACCTGGGCATTTCCATTCTCACTTTTAGTCAGTCCAAATTAAAGTCCAAATAAAGTACATTTTTTTAGCCCTTCACCAAAGATTACTACCTTGTATTTTAACTCTCTCCTTGAGATAGCTAACCATTCGTAATACTGATCAACAATCGCTTGGCTTAAGGTATTATTAGGATTTCATCCACAGTAATAGTCAAAAATGGTGTTTCATTCTTTTTGCCACGTATCCTTTAGTGTATGATACGCAACACCTAGTAGGCACAGAGCAAAAAGGAGCCCCACAGTATTTGCCTCTCTCTGACAACCTGTGCTAATGAGTTTTGTGCCATTTTAGCTAAAACTGTTAAAAAATATCCCACCTTATGTCCTAACGAGCGCAGGTCCTGAGCCTAGAGAAGCCCTGGGAAGGGTCCCATAAGGGTTGTGGATCAGTGGAAAACCTCTGCCCGAATTCAGGGTGCCAGGACCACCTCTGTGCCTGTTTTAGGCGCCATGGGAGGGTTGCCAGCGTCCCGTCGCTCTCCCTGCTTCACCCCAACGGAGCTGGTCCAGGGGAATCGACGCTGCCAGGCGACGGGTGCTCCGTGCTGCAAGGAGCAAGTATTCCCTTGTCCCCAGCTCCTTCTTTAAAAGCAGCAGGAGAAAATCAGTGAATAAGGACAGGAAAGGGGAACACTGCAATTAGACATGATTTTATTTTGCTCCTTAGCCACCGGGTGTCACTCTTGGCTACAGAGTCAGAAAGGAATTCTGGGGTTCTGTTAAAATCTTATTTCGTCAATAAATTCTGCAGCTCCCAGCAGTGACAGCAGCATCTCCATTTATCACAATTTCCCTGGTTTCAACAACAAATCACCAGCTCATTAAATCTGGGGCTATCTGGAGCTGGTATTTTAGCCTGCAGTGCTATTTGATAAGCACAGGCAAAACACATTACAGTTTTTTTATTATTATTAGTGTAAATGCAGCTGGAAAATTTAGATCTGGGTTTGGATTAGGAGCTCAGCTAGTGTCTGGCAGTGTCTGGATCACAAGGACATGCCTTGAAGCTGTACAGCTTCTGGAGCTTCTGGAAGGTGTAGAAGAGAGAAGGTGTGGATGGGTGGAAAAGCAAAAAAAAATGTGGCTTTTGCAGGCATCTCCTCTGCAGAAGTGGGGCAAGAACAACGTGATTGAGCAGATGGAGCTATAACGTATTCCAGTCTTTGAAGTCAAGGCAGTTCAGCTCTCACCGATCGTGTATCTCAGAAGTACTAGGAGATAAATGCTGCGAACATTACACAACTCTCTAACTGTGCGTTCTTCACAGTACCAGTGATTACCATAGTGCTGGATTTTTTTTCATTTTTCTAGGACTACAAGCTTGTCTTGCAACTGCTAAACACACTCTCCTCCTGCTAATTTCTCATTTTTCAAGTTCTCTAGAGAGTCTCCATTTTCTCCAAAGACAGAAAATCAATTTTATTTTCAAACAAATGAAATCCAATGTCAAATCTTTATCTGAGGAAAGAACTGCCCAAACACAATGCAACACGGCAGGTAAAACCGGTTGCTTTGAAACACGCTGTATCAGCAAACTGAACGGCTGACAAGAATAATAAAAATTTTTAGTCAATAAGATGAGAAAATTCTCGTCGGGAACCTCATCCTACCAGCACATAAATTGCTAATATTACCCTTCCCTGCATTGCTGCTGGAGGTATGAATTTGTATTTGAAATCCCACTGTACGGGAGAAGGACCTCAGCCGAAGCGTAGCTACAGGAAATCTCGTTGCCATTAACAGGTTTATGGGGTTTGTGGAGCGATCAGAGCCTGGCTATGAATTTGGGATTCCCTCTGGGTAATATAGGAGAGAGTATTATGTCCTATAATGCCATGAAATTTATGACTGGCACTTTGAACTTCGGAATAACTTTAAAAAAGTGGGGGCTGCCTACAAAAAGTTTGTTTCAGGCTTTACTCTGTTATAACCCAGTACTGCATGAAGATTTCAAGAGTTCATTTATTTGCTCGGGGATGCTGTTCACAGCGAGGGCAGGAGCCCGCACTCAAATACCTTTAAAAGTTCATCCCAGGATCAGTAAAATTCCTAGTTATGAATGACCCTAGAAATGATCAATCCTTCGATTTTAGAAAGTTCCTGTTAAACCAATAAAGCACAGAAAGAGCCTTGCTAAAATTAAGGTGAGTCTCCTGAACCTGCCCAGTTGTACAGTGTTGCAAGAGAAATTTCAGCAATTCCTTTAATAAATAAACAAACAAACAAACAGATAGATAAATAAATAAATTTTATAACAAGCAGAACTTTGACACAACTGATTTGGAGAAATTGATTTTCTGCTTCATCCAGATTTCTCGGCCGATTTCCCTTTGTGCTATCTTTCTTGTTTACGGTTGAAAGAAATTTATAACAAACTTGTCTTCTGTTTTTGCCTCTAAGTGCCTACAAATTTCTACCGCATTTATATATTCGTACCTCCAGACTGAAAAGTAAGATAAACCTGAAGACAAAATCAGTATATCAGAATAAATAAGTCCCAGTTACCCCAGGGACTGCACAAAACAAAAATCTATGAAAAATGTACAACCAGCAACAGGTCTTATTTTTTAAATGTTTTGTCAAATCCTTTTGTGCTGGGAACCTGATCACTGAAGATGTTAAAGAGCTGCTGGATGCCCTGAATGCCTCCCAGTCTCTGACTGGGACTGTCCCAGTTGGTGCTCAGCTTCTTGCAAAAGTGGCCCCCAGTGACACTTAGGAGTTTGCATACAACTAACTGAACCCTCATAAGATCCTCTGTTTTAGTTTTCCAACACTTGAATCATTCATGGGCAGAAACTAGGTCTACGGTAAATTCATAATTGATGTGTCTCTTTTGATACGCAGCCTAACAAATGAAAAAAACGAATTAAAAATACACTTGATTTGTTACTTGTTGTGGTTTGGAAGAAGACATCCAAGAGACTGTCGTGTTTTCTGCCTTGCCCTGAGATACAATTATACCTAGATGATCTGAGATCTGAACCACTCATACCTTCGTCTAGATAAAAACAAAAGCCAACTTCTTCCGTTGCAGCCTGGTGATACACGCAGCCCAGGCATCGCAGTTATGTGGGACGTATGAAATCCTTTTGATTTGGTTACTTCTCATCAATTGTATTTAGTTGCTTATAAAAAAATGAGACGAAGGACCTGACTTTCTCTCCCCCCGCCTCACTGCTTTAATCCCTGCTACGACCAGGTGGGTATAGCAATCACTGTGGCTCCTCAACCTGATGAAAATAGTGTTGCATTCAGAAATTCGATAAATGAATGGGAGGGACAAGTAATGCCTCTCCCCCAAGGATGTTTTGTTAATTAAATTAGCATTTAAATAGCCAGAGCTAATCTGGGAAGTCAGGCCCTCATTACAGTAACTAGGAAGGGGGAAAAGAGCTTGAGACAATTCCCTACAAGATGGGGTTAAGTTGGCGTTTCACAAACTATTTGCCCAGCCTGTCCCTCCCAAGTGAAAGCTGCCACCCCCGCCCCCCCCCCGCCTTTTTCCTCCCAGCATAATTAGCATGTTCCAGTGCTGTGAATGGAAACAATATCCTCTCTCCAAGCTGTGCCCCTCCAGGGAGATGCTTCCCACAGTTTGTGAAACACTGAGCCAGGGAAAGGCCTTGTCGAGGAATTCACAGTGGGATAATTACACGGAGGCAGCTTGTGCCAGTGCAGGAGAAGTTGCACTACTGTAATTCATGGCAGGAGGCAGGGGCTCGCGTAAATGCAGCGTCCAGAGGCAGGGCGGCACGAGAAGTTATCGCTCCCGCGCGCCTTCCCCAACCTGGCATTGAAGCTGAGGACGGTTCTTTGGGCTCTAAGGATGTCTCCATCTTTGAAGAAGTCTGCAGAAAGTAGCGACGCTTATACGTGAATCTAGCTTCTCTTTGGCAATTAGAAGCGAAGGAAGGCTAAAAGGAGGTATTTTTCAGATTTTAAAATAAACTCTTCATTCTGAGTAGAAAACCGGAGCAAAGCTTGCGAGAATTGTATGCTGGGATTTGTTGTTGTCCATGCACACGGCGCTGAAAACACACTGGCGCCTCTTTCCAACAAATAAAATGGTGATACACAATCCTTTCCCCAAAAGACTTACTGTTTAATTTTACGTATAAGAGAGAGCAATGGTAACTAACACCAGAGGAGAAGATGGAGGAGGAAGGAAGACGGAGCTATCCCCAGCAGTATGCACATCTGGCGGGTTTCATCACATTTATTTAAATCCGATTCCAGGTGACTCAACCTGATGTAAAAAAACCACCCACCCTCCACTTGCTGCTCATCGTGCCCAGCTGTAAATGGGTATTATATTTATCTCCATCGCGAAGTACTCGGTTTCAGAAAACGTTGGTGCGGTTTTGCCGAGGCCCCAGCTGGAAAATACCACAAGAAGTTCAAAGCCTGGGTTCATCCTGTAATTGGATCCTCAAGTTCACAAGTGCAAGAACCAACTGTGCAGGCTGAACGCGGGACGTCCCCTCTCCCAACAAGAAACCCGCCGCTGCACGGGGCTGCGGGGCTGAGCCACGAGCACAGCATGCCGAGGAGCCGATGCTTTCTGCTACTACGGACAAAAGCTCAATTTTTGTTTCAAGCTTTTGCTACCCTGCTTGGTCTGACATGCCGTTATTTAATTTTTTTTTCAACTTCAAGAGAACTTCCTAATTCAGGATGCCCTGGCACTCCTCTTAAGAACATGGACATCAATCCTAGTGTCACTTAAATGCCAACATAATATTCGTTTTCTCTCTGCCTTGCCAAGATATTCTTCAGGTCAGTCAGGCGTGAAATGATAGATACTGAATGCAATTCTTCTGGGCAAAAAGTGCTACCTTCTGAAATCTTATCTCAAAACCACTGTTATTTATTTATTTATTTCTGTCATAAAACCCCATTCGATGTTGAAGGGCCAAAGGATTACGATTCTGAATTTGTTTTTTTCCCTGTCCTTGCTGAAATCTGGCCTTTCAAAATAACAGAGAGAATACTTGTTTTGAACTAAAATAGCCTCTACAAGGGTTTTCAACCATGACCATTTAAATGAGATATTATTTTTTTTTTGCATCTTTGCATTATGGTTTCATTCTCGGTCTTTGCAGTCAGTAGCTGCGGTTGAGCAGCCAAGCTGTCTAACGGGGATAAATTGTAATATAATCAAACCGTCTCTGATTATTACTGTTGAGGTCTTTTACCGAGCTGCCTTCGCTAAGCGAATCGCAGCAGGCCCGTTAATAACAGTGTGTTGACAGAGTATCAGAGGTTGCTCTGTGAAGCCAGACCCAGTCATCACCTAAAACCATGGTCTATACATTGGGTTACGGTTCATGATACTCAACGTGAAGCGGTTTCTAACGGACGGAAACCCCACAGACCAGCAAAGTAATGTTGTCTTGGTTTTACTCCCAGAGTAAATCTTGCGGTGAGGTGAGGTTTTCGGTCTCAGTGGCAAAGCTGCTGTCTGCTCAGCGTGAAATATTGCAGCGTTCCCCCCAAAAAAGGTCCTGACGCACAGGGGCGGGCTGAGATGCGAGGAGGTTATAGAATCTTGGAATCACAGAATGGTTTGGGTTGGACAGGACCTGTAAAGACCATCTAGTCCCACCCCCCCCTGCCATGAGCAGGGACATCTTCAACTAGAGCAGGTTGCTCAGAGCCCCATCCAACCTGGCCTGGGATGTTTCCAGGGATGGGGCATCCACCACGTCCCTGGGCAACCTGGGCCAGGGTTCCACCACACTCAGCGTAAAACATTTCTTCCTTCTATCTAGTCTAAATCTTCCCTCTTTTAGTTTAAAGCCATCACCTCTTGTCCTATCACAACAGGCCCTGCTAAAATGTCTGTCTCCATCTTTCTGGGAGCCCCTTTAGGGACTGGAAGACCATTATAAGTTCTCCCTGGAGCCTTCTCTTCTCCAGGCTGAACCCCTCCAGCTCTCTCAGCCTGTCCTCCCAGCAGAGGGGCTCCAGCCCTCTCAGCATCTTCGTGGCCCTCCAGTCTTGCAGTGAAGTGAGGTTTTTAGTCTCATTGTCAATGCTGCTGCCTGCTCTGCACAAAATATTGCAGTATTCACCCCAAAAAGGGCCTGACACGAGGCGGGGGTACAAGATGCGATGGGGTCATAGAATCATAGAATGGTTTGGGTGGGAAGGGACCTTCAAAGGCCAGCTAGTCCAACCCCCTGCCATGAGCAGGGACATCTTCAGCTAGAGCAGGTTGCTCAGAGCCCCGTCCCACCTGGCCTGGGATGTCTCCAGGGAAGGGGCACACACCCCAGGGTTCACCTGCAGCCACCCAGGGGATGAATGGCAGCGCCTGGGGTGACCCAAATCCCCCTCCCCACCAGCGCCCTGTTGTTCAACACAACCCACAGACCCCATTTGGCCCGCACCCCCTCACGAACGCCCTCCATGCTCGAGGACTACACATCCCAGAATGCAATGCTTCCCCTCAGGGCCGCGACAGCCGGGGACTACATCTCCCAGCGTGCACCGCGCCACGCCGCCCCTTCCGCTGCCGGCAGGCCGCCGCGCTGCACGCCGGGAGCTGTAGTCCGGCCGGGCGTTGGTCAGACACGGTGCCTCCCTCCCACCGCCCCCGGTCTCTCCTCCCCGCCCCGCCGGGTGTCCCTCCGTAGACGGAAGCCGAGGAGGGATCGAGGGAGTCGGGGAGGTCGGGAGCGGCGCGATGGGGGACTCCAAAGTGAAGGTGGCGGTGCGCGTCCGCCCCATGAACCGGCGAGGTGAGACCCTACTCCCTCAGCCGCCCCCGGGCTGTGTGTGAGGGGAGCGGGCCCGGGCGGGGCGGCGGGCCGGGGGTGCCGGTCCCCCACGGTGTCTGTAGGGGCAGGTGTGGGTCTATAGGCGTGTGTCCCGGCGCGGGGGCGTGTTTATAGGTGTATGTGTCCGTAGGGGTGTGCATGTGTGTTTTTATGTATTTATTTATGTATTTATTATGCACGCCTGTGTAGGTTTGGGGGCGAAGCCGAGCAGCTCTCACGAAGCAGCTGTCTTCACTTCCCTCTCCTGATGTCCTTTTCCTAAATTCGCCCTGTTTCATGGCGCTTTTTTTGCCCTTTTTTGGTTTTTTTGCCCCCACCCCACCCCGGGGTACCCCCCTTTCCACACCTCCTGCACCTGCTTTACAGCCGGGCTGTGCCCTTTTCCCTCCTGGGAAAGCTCTTCCTTCTTCCTGCTTTCTGGGGCTTGGGGGGAAAATGCCTCTCTTTCTGTAATTTTTCCTTTCCTATTTC
Source organism: Larus michahellis (assembly GCF_964199755.1). Lineage (NCBI taxonomy): Eukaryota > Metazoa > Chordata > Aves > Charadriiformes > Laridae > Larus > Larus michahellis. The sequence continues at coordinate 129,441,841 of NC_133898.1, forward strand.
AGCTCTGTAACCCCTCTTCATACCCCTAGATGGTTGAGCGGGACGGTGTTAACCAGATGACAGAGGCACTGTAAGGGCAAAAAGAAACAAAAACAAACAAGAAAACATGGAAGAGGAAGTGTGAATTGACAAGAGAGGGTTTTTTTGTGGTTGGGTTGGGTTTTCTTTTTGTTGGGTTGGGTATTTTTTTTTCCCCCTCAGCGAAACTTGCCTAAGGGTTATGTTAATCAGACCGTGGTCTGGGCATCTGTTTAAATGTTTATTACTTGTCTTAATTAGAAAAAATTGCTCTTGATGGTGAGGAAGCAAGTATGAATAGGTAACTTCAGCCAAGGAATGGGAAGGTGAAGAAGGCAAAAATCCAAGAAACATGTAGGGTGGCTTTTTTTTCCCCACATTCTCATAGAAGTATGCCAATAATTCCTTTTGGGGAAAGGGAATCAAGTGAAGTCAGTTTAATAACTGAAGCAAAAAGGGAGGAGCGGGAAGGCCTTTTATCTCCTACGTGATCTGAAACAAAATAACTCTTTAATTCCTTTCAATAAATAGGACAAAAAAAAGGTAAAGCATTGAATAAAGTATTTCCATACCTTTTAAAATAAAAGCAGGGTAATGTCAAACCAAGTTCATGAGAGCTCGAGTCCCACATCCAAAATAGAGGAGATGGAGTTGATGTCCTTACAGTCTGGTGGGTTAGGGCAATCGAGGATGTTTTGACCAAGATCTGCATGTTAAATTTCAGGCATCAGCTCTCAAAACCAAGGGAGGGACCCGTCCTTGTGCAGAATTGCCAGGAGGAGATTTAGTGACAGTGCGGAGGAGTCGGTGGGAGCTGGGATGGAATGGAGCTGAAAGGTGGTGCCTTGTTTCAGCGATAGACGTGGGCTTTCCTCTTGCTCATGTCCCTTTCCTGTCATAGGTCATTTCCTTGGCTGTGACCCAGACGTCTTCTGACTGTGTAGTGCTCTTTACCCCCGGGATTGTACAATCATTCAGGTTGGAAGGGACATCTGGAGGTTTGTAGTCCAACACGCTACTCAGAGCAGGTCCCATTAGATAAGGTTGCACAGGGCCTTGTTCAGTCAAGTTCTGAATCTCTGAGGATGAACAATGCACGTCTCCCTCCTGGCATATATTCTGCATATGTTCAGCCCCAGTTTGTGCACATGTAATGATCTTCAAGCTGTTTCCAGCTAGAGACTGAGTTCTGCAGAAAATATACATGGGGAAGAAGTGCTGGAAGTAAAGGGGAAAAACGATGGAAGATAATAGATATAGAGGAGTACATCTGTTTGAAGTTTCTGCCTTGCTGGGGAATATCCTAACACTGAGTTGCATGAATCTGGGAGAATGTATCTTGTTATCAGAGCTATTTTATTCTGTATAAACTTAAAAATGTTATGGATTAGAGGGGACGGCTGTAGCCTGGCTGTTAGGAGACTCCCCCAGCAGTGAGGGATGTCTGAATATCAGCCTTTGCTGTCCATCAGAGAGACCTGAACCCCATGCTCTTGGCACGTAGCTTGGCAATGGGGACACACCTCTCTGTAAGAACTGCTTTGCAGCTATTAAGCATCCTTTTATTTTCTGAGCGATACCTAAATCCATGTAAGTCTAGCCTAAAAGATCAATGTCTTTCTCTCCTTGAGACAAAATGTCCTGGAATTGATTTGCTTTTTTCTTTTTTTGAGCAGATTATTTGTCACACTCCAGATGTTTTGGTCAGTTCTAAACAACTGATACCTCCATGTAGTATTTCTGATGCTCCCAGAGTTTATAGAAACAAACAGCGTTATGAAGCCTAGTATTTTTCTGACTTACTTAATGTTAAATTTAAGAATTTGTGTAACTGATTTTTCTGAAGAGTCATCCTCTTGTAAGACGTCTGTGGCTTTGCTTTTTTAATAGGCTTTGAGGCAAGAGGCGGCTTTCTTGGAAGCTCTCTAATATGCACTTTGTTCTAAGTAGTGTTTATGGAGTTCTGGGGCTTTGGACCTGAAGCAAGTATTTGTTTTCTTCAGGATCACGAGTAATGTTCTTTCCTTCCCTCTGCACCGAAGGGCTTAAAACTGCAAACCTATCAGGTGGTTACAACTGTTGAAATTTAAGCTTTGAAATATTCTCAGCGTTTACTTGTGGTGGTGGTGGTTGTCTTTAGTGTTTGAATTATGAATTTCTTAAGGCGAGGGTTTATTAGGTTAATAAAAGCGGTATGTTTAACTATTACTAATTTATACAGCTCATAAAAGCGTAATAGGTTCCTTGCCTGCGTGTTGAAGGGGTTTCTATATCAAATAGGTGGTTATTCATAGTACTCGCATTTCACGGTGGTAGTACTGAGGGTCCCGCTTCATTCTCATGCGAAGTGGTAATCTGTAAACTAAGTTTATAGTATTAATTTTTAGCCGCGAGGGGAAGCATTCATAACTGTATTTGGGTTTCTTGGTTTATTGCATCTAGGTTACATTTTTTTTTTTTTTTTTTTTTTTGCATCTTGCTTCAAATTAGACCCCAGTCCTACACACTGCCTACGGAAGCCATGCTTTTGTAAAACTACTACAATGTCAGACCACTTGCAGCGTCACATCTGCAGTTGTAGGCTCTGCTAGGTAGCAATAGTGACTTTTTTTTTTGCATGCTTTCTACTTTGCAAACCAGGGTCTCGATTAGCATGCTATCATGAATTAAATAATTGAGCACTGTTTTGTTAGGTAAGGCTCTTAGTCTTCTGTTTCCTTGGTTTTGTCATTCACGACATATTTCCCAGTGCACTGCTTTTTCAGATGGGTTTTTGATATCAATCAGTAAGTTCTTTTGCTGTTGTGTTTTGGACTTGCAGTGGATTTCCTTTTACAAATACTGCCAGTATTTGACTTCACTTAGCAGATACTCATTGTATTTCAGGTAAATGCTGCGTAAAGCTCGAGCCACACCACAAAGCAAGGCAAAAGACAGCTGGAGGCTTTTTAATTAAGTTTTGTCTTACTGAATGTTTTGGGTTGAGCTAATGTTGGTGTACAAGCATCCCATAAGTACGTTTAAGTCCTTGTGTTTCTCTGTGCCTTTGAATCAGTTCAGCGTAGTGTTAATTAAAATATAACATATTTTATCATTATTAAAAAACTTATGCTCAAGAGTATGGCTGATGACACCTTAAGCCAGTCAAAACTAGTGTTCTTGTGTTGCTACATCTCACTTGGGTTAATACTTTCCATTTGAACAAGAAAGGCAGGAAACTAACTGCAAAAAATTATGCGTTTAGTGCTTTGAATGAATTTATTGAGGAGCGATAGAAGCAGCGGTGCTGGCACAGGGTGGGTGGTGGCATTACACAGCTCAGGTGGGGAGGAGTGGTGTGGGTGTGCCAGGTTAGATTTAAACTGTATGGGACCACAGCCTGTATTATGTGTTTTTGTGTGGTTGTTTGTTTTCCCCAGCAGCTTACAGCAGAAACAATTTATCTATAAATTGGAGTTTGTGCAAGCAGTCTTACAAGATTAATTATGGTATTAGATTAAGTGAAATGGCACCTGTTGTATCCTGATGGCAATATGCAAAACACAAGACTTGTCTTCACCATTATCCTTGTCAGAAAAGAGTGCCTAGAGTTTTTAATATTTCCTTGTGATTGTTGATAACCTATAAAATAGTGTTTGTGGTATGAGCAGGATTAACCTAGAGGTACGGTGACAAATGGGTAAAGCACGTAGAGCTAGTGTTTCATCATGCGTTCCTCAGTGAGGCAATTGTATTTTAAGAACTCCTATGAGATTACAAGTTTACTCCCCACTGCCAAAGAACCAGCGAGACTACCAGTCACCCCAATGAGGATGCCACAAAGGCAAACAATTCTTGTGCTAATTACATCTTTAGAGCTAGCCCGAAGTGCAGTATGAGATTACCTTGCTGCTCTGGTTTCACGTTTGCTTGCTCCTCCTGAAGTCAACAGAAGATCAGATACACACATGCTGTGAATAGTTCTGCCTTGGCTTTTGGGTGGTTGGTGGCAGAGCAAACACTATTGCGTTTCAATCCTGTTAACTCTGAAGTCCCAGACGAAGCAGCAGGACAAAGTTGTGTGTTGAACTTCCTCAGAGCCCTTGCTGCATCAGAAGGTCACCAGGCCCATTTATTTAAATAGTCTCCATGAGCTGAGCAGCGCGTGCAGCGGCAGAACTGACCCTGAGTAAGGTTAATGTCCAGATACATGGAGTGCCTTTGCTAAAGCTGTTTGTCAAGCTCTCTTCTCGCAGAAAATGAAATAGCAGAAGATAGGATAATTTTTTTTTACCATTTGGGCAATATAGTGTTAACGTGTGAGGAGAGCTTGCTTACATTCAGTGTGCTGGTGAGTTTGAGTTGACTTAACACCTCATCATCAAGATGAGATAGTATTGTGTGCTCTTCCAGATGCACTCATACATATTTAATGATATTTAATTGCTTCAAACTGAAAATTTCATGAATTATATTTGCGCAGCTCATATATATAGCAGAGAAGCTTGAAAGATGCCTGCGTAGACTTCGTGTTGATAGACTTAAGGGCAAATCAAATTACTGTATTTTTGTCCAGAATGTATCAGTTGCTATGTCTTGTAATTAATGCCCTAAAAGTGCTATTACACTATTTTTTTTTTTCCATTTTAGCTCTTAACATTGTCATTTAGATGTAAGTTATTTTCATACTCTCTCATATAGTCAGTTAGTTTTTCCTTTATTTGTGTTGGCTTCTACATAGCAAAGGGCAAAGAGAAAAGTCACTCTAAGGCAACAAACACTGGCAGGGAGACCTGAGGACCTGTTGTGTTTGAACTTGCTTTCAGACTTCTTTTTAAAACAAAAAAACAAACAGCAGCCTTTTTTTTTTTTTTTTTTTTTAGGTTGCATTCATTTAATCTGTGTGATAAATAAACTTTTCAATATTTTTAAGTTACTATTTATATGTTTCTTGGTGGTGTTTGCTTTTTTAGACCAAGAAAGGTACAGGAAACCAATTGTAATTTCTCACTGAATGCAATTGAAGGCTCAGGTCACAACATTCCAGTTCTAACCTTCAAGGGAATGTTAATCTCCTGAAAATCTACTGGCAATTTAAAATATAAAATTTCTATCGTCTCAGTCTTTACAGGAGATTATTTTGAGCTTTTGTATTTGGGGCCAATTTTGGCTTATGAGCTTAGTACATGCACTTTAAACCTTTCACATTTTATTTTTTATACTTCAGTTAGCTTTTCTGAAACTGTCCAAGAGCCGTGCTGGTTCCCAGTGACGCTGTCGAGCTTAGTGTCCTGTCTCCAAGGGGACCTTCGGTGTCAGTGCAGGTGCGGCTGCCCTAAAAATGGTAGTGGGACCAGGAGGAATCTGTCACAAATTTTATTCGACCTGTGTTGTAACACCAGGTTCACAGCTTTGTTTCAGTGGGGTTTAGGATCAAATGGTATTTGAAAGGGCTGAAAAACTGTCAACCATCAGAAACTAATTGCTTAAATTGAAATCTGATGGAAAAACGTATATGGAAACAGAGGGTCTTGATGAATTGAGAAATGTTTTCCCTTAATTCATCTTACACAATGTGAAAAAAAAAAAATAGAGTATATAAAGAGGAAAATATGGAAGGTCAAGTAAGTTGTAACAGATTTTTCAGTTACCGTGGCTGTTGTACTAAAAGCCATTATGATGCCACGGTCCCAACCGCTAGTTTAACAAATTGCAGACAGACTTATTTACTGTATCATCTTTCATTTTAAGATTATTTCGATCTGCTCTGTAAAATCTGTCCCTTAGGATCATTGTGTTTGGTTCTGAAATACAGTAACCTAAAAGGTGGGATGACTTTTTAGGGTAGTGGCTGAAAAAGCTCCAGTATCATCACGTGGTAGTTCAGGTGTTTTTGTTACGGCACCTGACGCAGCTGGGTTTGATTCCAACCCCTCCTAGAGTGAGTGAGTTGGGTACATCCTTACCCAACCAGTGGTGTAATTAGTTGTGGCTAATCATGAAGACAGTTACCGAACTGATCCATAAATGAAGGTGGAGGTTTCCCAGAGTGGCAAACGCCTGATGTTTTCCAAAATACTTCTCTCCCCTTCCTCCAGGATTCACAAACACACTTGGTCTCTGCCCCAAACTCGTTCAGTACGTTTTAAAGTCGCACCTTTGCTTATGTTTCCTAACACCGTTGTGGAAAATCTGCCACGTTGAGTTTATGATTACCAGACATGTGACTGCTGCTCCAGAGGGAATGTGAACTCCTACCTGTTGTTGGGAGGATACCAGTGCCGCTGAATCCACCACTGCATGCGGCGGTTTTGCTTTTCCTGCTCTCTCTTGCTTACTGACTTTTCCACCCTGTTTGAAATGCACCGAATTTCTTAGGCTAGTGAAAAAGCCCAAAGTCTATCTGGGTGGTGTGAATTCTTTTTACAACACCCATAAGACTTATATCAAAGGCATAGTCAGTTAGGATTTACACACGAGTGTGGTTTCAGAGAATCATAGAATGTGTTGGGTTCGAAGGGACCTTTAAAGGTCATCTAGTCCAACCCCCTGCAGTGAGCAGGGACATCTTCAACTAGATCAGGTTGCTCAGAGCCTCATCCAGCCTGGCCTTGAATGTCTCCAGGGATGGGGCCTCCACCACCTCTCTGGGCAACCTGGGCCAGTGTCTCACCACCCTCAGTGTAAAGAACTTCTTCCTAATGTCTAATCTAAACCTGCCCTGCTCTAGTTTAAAGCCATCGCCCCTCGTCCTTTCAGCTAAGATCTGCGTTGCTTGAATCCCAGTTTTTATTGTCTTAGAAAACTTTTGTGAGGAGTGGAAAATCAAGGGAAATGGGAAGGAGAACGGCCTCCTTCAAGCCCCACCTTCCAGTTTCACAAGTGAAATAAGAAGTCATCTGAGAGACTCTCTGTGAGTAGCATGGACACACACGACTTAACAATTATTCTTGTACTCAGCTTTGCTTAACACTTCTACAGCTATGAAATGTAAATGTGGAAAAGTGACTAACACGTGTTACCCTTTTATTATGGACGTCACAGCTCTCTTACTCAGAAGCTATGAAAGAGGCTTTCATTCCCTGCAATAAATGTTCCTTGAGATGACGAGAGTTTTGAGTTTTAATTTTTCAAAAAGCAATTAGCTGATTAGTTTCTTGATTTGATGAAGCAAATGAGTAGTTGATTGTGTTTGCTTGGTAGTGACTGAAGGCAGAAGCAGGTTAGCAATAACAGTAGGTGAGATTTTTAAGTCTTGTGCTACAAGATTTGTGATATAGCCCCAAAGGTTGACAGTGAGCTACTTCTGTCATCCTTTCACTTTGCCTAAATTTTGTGCTGTCTGAAAAAACCAATTGTATAGTTGAAAGAAATAATAATACCAGGCCTTGATAAATGAGTCCTTACTGCAAGATGAACTAATCGGTTGGATGTACATGCTTATCATCGTATCTTGATGCATCCTAATTTTCCTTGTTGTGCAGAGGCAGCAAGTACTCTGCTTACCTAGGAGACACTGAAACTAGTAAAAGTAAGGGTGGAGTCCGTGTGGGATCATATCCAAAAGAGCAGGAAGATAATTTGTCTATGAGGCTAACCTGCTTTAATAATATTAAAAACTTAATGAGGTGGAAATTATGATGATAGCACTTGTGGTAGTGGCTAATATAATATTAATCTCTCAACCTACTGAAAGCATTAAAGAAATCAGAAATCAGTCAAAGAACGTGCTTTTTTTATGGAGCCAGCATTTGTAGAAAGTGTGTGATGTGCTATTAAAACAGAATTTTAAACTATTTCTTCAACTAAAGGGAAAGTTGCCATGTGAGTCTTTTGCCAGGGTAACTGGGATAAGTAAGCCTTAAGGCTCTCTGGATACATAACCCAGCTTAGAGGCTGAATATAACTGTTTCTTGGGGGTTTATTTCATGGGACGGCATGAGCTGAGGTTGCTACCTGCTGAGAGAAGGTCTCACTCTTCCGCCTCCTCTCTCCCTCCTGTACAGGTCTACCCACTGGTTTGCACAGCCTTTGATGTTCTTCAGAGCTTTCACTGGGCTGATGGAACTTTCTGTAGTATCTGAATACATCAGTTTTTCGTGTTGGGTAGTTTTCTGCCATGGAAGTAGCTTAAAATGACTTGTGGAGGAGTCTGGTGAGCACACTGGTGGTGGAAGGTGAGCAACAGGCACAGGTAACCAGGAGGAAGGCCTGAGACCTCCCCGTTTGGCAGTAGCTCTTGGGTTGGCTCACCACATCTGCCGAAACTGCCCTGTCCCCTGTCTGCAGGACACCTAGGTGAGGGATTTTAACGTTACCTTTGTGATGATGATCATCAGACAAGGTGTGTCATACATGACAAATTGGCTTCGAATCTTTCTTCTTTTCCTGTGAGGGCATGACTTTAAGGAGCTTCTGTATCCTGTCTGTGTGCTTTCTTACAGGTATTTCACAAGAGGTGTGATGAATGCTAGCAAGATCTTGAGTTCACGGGGCAGTCATGGATGCAAAACCTGCCATCAGCGTTCTCTCTCAAGAGACAGATTAAAAAATGTGATAGAGACCACACCGCTTATATATAGCGTGTGCATACCTTATGCTTTGCATAAGGGAGGTAGCATGTAAAAACCTTTTTCAGTAGTTGAGGAAAAGCAGGTCATTGCAATACAGAATGTTAATCACTAACCAGCCAGACCAAGATAAAGAGGCTTGTCGGATATGGGATGTATAAAGAATATAATTTCATCTAAGCAAGCATGTATTGCATATTAATGATAGGTAAATTGGCTTTCAGGGTGTGGAGAGAAATTAAACACTAGCTTCTGAAACTTGTCTGTCTCTTCCTTCTACAAAAGCACAGTTTAATAACAGAGGAATAGTTTTGTTCGGAAGGATTTCTGCCTGCCTGCTATGACCAGTAATCTCAAGCTTTGGCTTTCTTTGTTGTGTTTCAAGTAGCAAAAGGCTATAACGTTTCTTTCAAAAAAAGTCAATGAAAGAAACTTCCTCTTATTATGTTATTAGCAGTAGCGAGAAGTCTGCAAGGTGCTCTGCAGTAGTTAAGATCTGCGGTCTTTGCCTGGGAGATTTTCAGTCTGAGTTTATAAGGTGATGTAAGGTGAAAGAGCAAGTACCGGTGACGAAGAAGGGAAGAGCAGAGATGGAGGAGGATGAGGATTATAATTAACATGATTAGACAGGAGCATATTTCGGTGATTCAGCTGAGGTGTTGAACCCCATACGGAGGTTATTCGGTGTAGCCCCTCGTCATCGCAGCATGCGAGGGCGTTGCAGAGACTTGCTGGCTGGGATGAGTGTGTCATGTTTATCGGTATCGGCATTTGGATGCACTTTCCAGGTTCAGCATTGGAGTGTAAGAACATAGGACTGGACTTGTTTATGTCCAGGCCCCTATGTCTGTAGGCAGTGGCTTTGACTGCAAGTGACTGTGTGCTTTTTTTTTATAACTCCATTTGTCATTGGGTGGATACCTTGGATGGTTGTCAGTGTTATCTGAAGCTTTTATTTTGTTTGCCCTGCCTCCGTGGCTCAGAATTCTCATAACATTCCAAATGTTCTTATTACTCATAGTATATATCCCATTGCTTAGCATCATTTGGAAGTGTTGGGTTTTCCAGCTGAATGGGAGCCTGTGGGGAAGGATAAGCCCTTTTTCTACACGCTCGCACCTAAATTATTTTTGATGGGACTTGAATTTCTCCGAGCAGGTGCCCCAGGACTGACAGCTGGCATGGCATGCTGCGGTGTCACAACACTGGCCGGGGAAAATGTGCTGCAGATGGTAGGGGCAGCTTTCCCTCCGAGCGTGTGAGGCATTGAGAGCGCACTAAGAAGAGCTGTCAACGTGGTGCCATGCCTAATGGGTCTTTTCCCCAGAAGAAATTTCATACTGCCTTGTATATGCTGATTGTCCTTCAGTAAAACCTAAGTGCTCTTTCTCGCTTTGAAAAGAGCGCATGCTTTAAAGCTGGACAGGATCCATCCCGTCAGAATATCTCTAGAAGTGGAATTTGGCAATGGTCCTGTTCCTATTCTCTAGCTGATGGGTGGCTGTCAGGCTGCATGAATAAATTTGGTGTCTGGAGGAAGTAATGGTGTATATAATCCTAGTGCTTTAGGAGCAGCACTTGACACTTTCTCATTTCTTTATAGAGCTTGATCTGCATACAAAATGTGTGGTGGATGTGGATGCAAACAAGGTTATTCTTCATCCTGTAAACACCAACCTTTCAAAAGGAGATGCCAGGTAAGATTTTTGGATTAGGAAGGTCAGGTTTCGTATATTAAATATGAGGCTAACAAGTAGGAAATGTAGGCCTTGATAGAGGGCTTTCATTTAAAAAAATAATATATATTTTTTCTGCAACATAATTGTCATCAGTTATAATATAAGGCTGATTTTACCATGCTGGGAAGGTGCTTTGAAAACCTAGTGCTTACTGCACTTGCTTCCTGCTCTAAACAATGTGTTAGCAATTAATGGGTCTGTGAACGTTTCATTTCTTCGCATATGCTGTTACAGAACAGGAGAAATTTAAATTTGCAAAATAATTTCAGCGGGGCGCGGTTTGTCATTTTGGAATGAAATTAATTTTCACAATTATTTTCTCCCAATGGGCTTGTATTCATTGTGTAAGAAGGGGAATGGGAACGTGCCGGAGAGGTGTCGCTCCAGGGGTGTCTTGACGATGGGTCATTATGTGCATCAAAAATACTTGGAAAGGTGGCAAAGGGTAGGGACCAATCTATGTCGGAACTGGTATCAATGTGTTAAACTCTGAAGCTGAAAATAATTGATACTACGTAATTGATATTATTTAATTGATATAAAATAATTGATAGGGTTAAGTTTGTGACTAGTTAATTTATTGCTTGTTTGCAAGGGAAGGGAGATGAAAAAAGATATGCATGAAGCAAAATAACAAGGTGGAGGAAAAGGCAAAAGCTGTTACTGGACATCTACAGTCAATCATGACCTGTTTTCTTGCGGGGGCGGCGGGGGGGGGAGGAAGTGTTCTTAAGAGTGCCAGAAATGAGGAAAAAAACAAACAGTTAAACACCTAGAAAAGCTTTGTTTAAATCCAACATGTCATAGCTTTTTGATGTAAAGCTGCAGGGTATGTCAGTGGTCGGTATACATATTCTTTACCCAATCTCTGGTAATTTAAACTTCTCAAACCCAAGTGGTAGTAAATGGAAAAGCAAAGAAATCATTAGGTTTAATATGCACTTTCTGTTGCCGTCAGCTGAAAGACTTTTATAGACAGTGGGACTGGAGCTTTAAGAAGGTACTTAAAATCAAACAGGCTGTGTGTGGTGGGGTGGTTTTGTTTGTGTCAATATCTGCCTCCTCCAGAAACTCGTGTATTGTTTAGCTGCCAAATACCTATGTTGATTTGAGCCTTTAAAGCTGCTAAAAATGGCAGGAAATTGAGATTCTCGGAAGCCTAGTTAGCCAGAACTGTATTAAGAATGTTATTCATAGTTTCTCTAAGACGTGGCAACCAATCAAGTGCTGCAGAGTTTACACTCACTGATACATGTTTAAAAAATCGTTCATATTGCAGCCATGAGAGAATATATAATGTAAATCATGCCCCCTGGCCAGGGAGGGATCAGTTGGCAGTTGAGTTGACGTCCCAGACAAGATGGTGAGCCTAGTGTGAGAAACCAGCGTGCCAGACCAAAGAATACTTCATTTGCATTTTCACAAATACCCATTGCTAATCTGAGCAGGAAGCATAGTAAATTTATATGGGGGGATTTAATAGAAGAGGGAAGAGTGGAGGCACATTAATTGCACTAAAGATTTGCCTGCAATCAGTGAGACAGCATAACTCAAAAACATAGTTGGAGCAGTGAGGATTTGGAACAGGGTCATATCTAGAATGTAATGCCCTTGAGAGAGGCCGCTGCTAAATTGTCTTGGCTTCTGCAGCTCCATCAGAGGAATCTTAAATACCAACGCAAGGGAAAGGTTGGCTTTAGTTACGGTTTTTCTAAGTTTGGGGGTTAATTTATGCTCAGGTTCTGCTTCTGTTTCCAAATCCACTGTCAACAACTTTGCCTTGTGCTATAAAATAATCCATTTTGATTTCAGACTTGTCTAGTGTCTAAAGTGAGCTGAAGGAATTCTGGCAAACCTAGAGTGCTTTTACTGAAATAGAGAACAGTAAATAATATTGTAAATACACTCTTTGGATGCTTACAAAGCAGGATAAGTTTGAAAATCTTAAGAGCTTTGCTGCATTTCTCTTTAAGATGCCAGGGTCAATTTAGGAACTCAGAAAAGACTTTTAGAGACAGAAATCTGTGCTGTCACGTCCCCACTTGTCATGACTCAGCCATGCTGTGGCAGGGAGTGACATTTGGAAAAACAACCGATGACTTTTGGAATTATGCATGTTTTCCCACTTCCATTCTCTCTGGTAGAAACCAAGTCTGGGAGACGGGTGGATTTAAATGAATAGTTTGATGGGTGAATCAGCCTGTGTCATATGCATAAGCGTATTTGTCCTGTTTCCCCACGGTGGTCCTTGCAGGTCGGAGATACACATAACGTGTCTGTCCATCTGCAAAAAATGTTTGCCAGGCAGATCAATTAAAATGGGAAATACCTGACATACTGTTTTCAGTTGTCTCTGGGTTAAAGAGGAGAAGCAGGCTTTGGAGTTACTTCCTAAGCGATACCCACCTCTCCTCCCATGGATCCTGGGAACGAGCGTGTAAAGAAAAAGTCAGAAATGTCCACTGTGTTTTTATGTATTTCATATTTTGACAGATACCCAACTTGAGATGTGTGGGACCTGACTTTTGGAGGTAGTGAATTGTGTTGATGTAATTGCCACTGAAACATTGTCAGGTCTTCAGAAAAAGAGCGTCTCTCGCTGCTTCAAATTTTGCATTGAAAATTAAGGAATGTTTTGAAAATCCAGGTGATAACTGATTGACCTCACTTTCTTCTGCATCTGCAAACTGAATATATTATTTACACATTTCTCTTGAGACTTGAGCATCAATAAATGCGTGTAAAACGCTCTCAAAAAATGAGGTATCTTTTCATATGTCTTCAAAAAGCTAGCATCCTCCTGTTAGTTATTCCTTGAGCAAGAAATGACCTTTCCTAAGACAGAGAAATGCAGCAGTTATTTTATTGAGCAATCCTTGATAGTGCTGGGCAGGTTTCGGTAATCTGATCGTGTACAAAAGATCAATTCTAAAATCTATCGGACGACCTCCAGACTGGGTGGGCTTTGTTACTAACCTTGGCCTATTGGGGGCCGGGTTTGGTTGAACGGTGGTTTCTCATATGAAAATGAAAACTATGCTGTGTGAAAACACTCAACCTTTTCTTTAGTTGCTTTCACAAAATTATTTGCTGCAGAGCCTTGAGTTTTGTCACACATTTCTCCAAATGACCTCTTTAAATCAAAATCTCCGCTTTCAAGGATGTGTGAACCTCCAGGGATTCGCCGCAAATGAATGGTGTCATTAGCATGACTTGTCGTCTTTTTTGTTTGCCTTACGTAGTGGTCTGTTCTCTCTGTTGCAAAGGTCAAGGCTGAAGTTTCTTTATCAACACAGGATTTACTGTGTGCTGCAAGGATTGCTCATAACCGTAGTACTTGGTGGTTAGGGCTTGAAAGAGGGCGTGAACTCATTTTGATTGAAGTGAATAGATAAGTCCTAGGCAACAATTGGAATGTTTATAGGAATTAATTTTTTGGAAAACCTCCAAATAGACTCTAATTACTCTAGGTTCCTTTATAGCCTTTTTTTTTTTTTAACTGTCAATTTGCTTGTGCTGTCATTTTACGTTTCACAAACAAGACCTATTAAAAAGACCTAAAATTATTATTTTTGATGGCTCAGACAGAGGGGTTATATACTGCAGGCGTAACTGTAACTGATGTGTAACTGATGCAAGCTCAGAAATCAGTTGTGTATTACTCTGGCACTGGCCTACGAATGAGCCATAATATTTGTAAAACCAAGCATTTATGAAATCTGCCCAACTAAACACCTTTGAGCTTTGTATTTGGAGAATAGCTTAAAAATGAAAGGAGTGTTGACTTCTGGGTACTTTGTCGCAATTTGTGGTTTCTAGATGCTTTCCCTCTTGTCTTGCAGAACAGTGAGATTCCAAAGCCTGGCACAGAGTAAAAACTATTTGAAGGCATGAGTGAGTGTAGCTAACTGAAGCTGACAAGTGTGTTAAGCCAGGCCGGGTTTTTCCTTTTCAGCTATTGTAATATCTTTATAATTAGTGCTTTGTAGTAGGCATTTCAATAATTGAGTATCTTTATAAATATTTTTTAAGTCTATTACTTTTAAGGTATTTATTCCTGGATTTGCACCAGTTTACTTTTGTATATCCCCACAGACAACATTTTTGCTCATGAAAGTTGTGAAACTTAAACTCAACTTGATTGTTTTCTAAGGAGTTCTGGAAACTGAGAAAGGGTGTACTGGTATCTTAGACTTGAGGATTTTTGTAGCCTTGAAACATCTGAGCTTGATGATTTCTGCTTTGCTGAGGAACTGGAGGAAGCCCAAGTGTACTTTACTTACAATGGAATACTTTTATAAGATTCTTCTACCATTCCAATTCCCACTTTCTAAGTGAGAGCCCTAAAAAGGGTTGTGGGGAGAAATAATTCTGGCCTACTTTCCCTGTAATTAAAACAGGGTCATCTTTCAGAGCTGTAGGTAAATGATGTTTACCTTGTCGTGGCTACTAATAATAATACTCCCAAGAGGAAGTTCTTTCATAATGAATTTAAAGATTGTCGAGAGAATAAAAACAATACTCACAGAATTTAGTGAAAAAAAAAAAAAAAATTATGCAGTAAGTCAGTAATAATTTGCTGATTTCAGATGAATGATGGACTTCAGGCAGCAGTCAGGTTGAAATAAACAGCCCAGTGTGTTAAAACTTTCCATGGTACGTCTTCAGACTAAAGTTGGGTTTTTTTCTTTCTTACAAAGCTGAAGAACCTTTTACTCCTTTTTGGAGAAGTAATGAGGACTGGGACCAAGACAGGCAGAATGCTGTCAAAGGTGTAGCTATTGAAAAAATGGTACTGGAAAACAGTTATTAGGGAGTCCCAAGGACCGAGCGATGTTAGTTCACTCATTTTGAAGGGTTAAGTGTGATGTTGGTGAATGGTAACAAACACATGCAACTTAAAAAATAGAAGGATAGAATTTTGGAAGGGTTTACTAATTGTAAAACACTACTGCTGCTGTCATTAAAATTAAAACCTATCTATTGAGCCAAGCTTTTTGTTCTACTCCAACATGAAAGTTTATAAAATGCCTAGACACTATGTTAAATAATATGTAAAGACCAGAGCTTTTGCCAAGCTCGGAAAGTGTATTTAGAACTTAATACGATCTTATCAGAGTCTGTTTTCACCTATTCTTTGCTAAGTTACGAAAAACTCGAATACGGCATTTGTGCGAGCCCACACAAGCTCTCTCTGCCTGCTCCCAGTTAGCCAGAAGTCTTGTGATGGTGTTGCCTGATGTGGAGCAGCACCAGCGAGAGCCAGAATAATCTCCTGCTTGGCGCAGCCTTAGCAACTATCCAATATTTGGTCTGCACAGAACACAGGTGAAGCCGGCCTTCATCTGTCTGCCATGTGTGTGTGACTCTTCAGCATGACTCGAGAAGTTGCCTTAAAGCTGGCTAAAAGCTGAAAATAAGTCACAACTTACCAGCTCTTGCTGTGTGGAGCGTTACAGATCTCGTGCTCTCTTGGTAAAATGAAAAATGCTAATCTTTGTGTAGCTGACTACGTGGGAAATGTGGTAAAACTTGTACAAAAATCAGTTTCTCTTGCAAAAATCGTAAACAGGCAATGTGTTGGTTGGGCAATATGCACATTAACCAGTGAAAAACTTGCATTAACCAGTTATAACTAAATTACCTTTTTGTGATGTGAGGAAGCATACGTATCACTTGTACAATTCACTAAAATGTGATACATGTGGAAAGGTAGGCAAAAATCCCTGTTAAAGGAAGGTTTAGCAAAAGTTGAAAATATCACGATCCTGTTTATCTAGCTTGTAGTATCTTACAATTTTTGCACAATTAATTGATTCTCCTCCTATCTTCCAGAACAGCATGCAGACAGTCAAGATGCCTAGAGAGGAAATGCTGATGTGATTATACAGGCGTTCTTGTATGTGTGTATAAATACGAACTGGAAAAGCTGACTGGTAGGAGTAACCAGGAACACTTTGACTTTTAAAAATAACATAGGATAGCAGGAACACAGAGGGGTGCACACTTCACTTTTTCTACCTTAGGAAAGAATGTGCATAGTCAGGAAAAGAGGAAAATATATGAAGGTTATGCTATATATGGAATTAATCTGCAGAACTCTTTGCCCCAAGAAAACAGTGAGAGGCAGTTACTGGTATATAGTCATGGAAAAATACACACATTTTCTTGGAAAATACACCAGGAACCTGCCTGATGTTAGGTAAGAACTGCCTCATCTTAGGTGGTGTTTTATGTATGTGTCCCCAGTTGTTCACGCATTTTACTTAGAAGTATCAGCTGTTGGACACAGCCAGAGATTGAACACTGAGTTTGGTGGACCATTTGCATGATGTGGTACTGTCGCTATTTGACAGCAAAGCAATTTAAAGGAAGAAATATTGTCGTCTTTGACGAGGGGTGAAAACTAATTGTATTGGATGAGCCTTTGCTTCTCTGTGTCTTTCCTGGCATTGTATGAATTCCTGCTGTGTTAAACTGCTCGGGATAGGAACAATTCAGATCGGGATGTGAGCGCGTGGAAACAACACTAACTGCATAGTTGGCTGTGTTACCTCCTTATGCGAAGCGGGAATGGCGTGCTATGCGGGTTAGGGTTCATACTGATGTATAAAACTAACTGAGAATGAAATTTCTGGGTTAGATGTTAGTTCAGCTTTGCCTCACAGGGAACAGATTTATGCAACGTCTCATAATGCAGAAATGTTCCCGTAAGTTTGGGTGGGAGGGAGAGAGTGTGTTTGTATTCCCGAGACTGGTAGCTGACATCCAGAAGAAAGGGAACCTGCCTCTCGACATCCATACGGGTGTTCTGTGGGCACAAAAAAGCTCACAGGAAATTCGTGTTTGCGAAAATAATGCTAAGAGATTTTTCCTGTAGTGCCGAATTTGCCTGTACAGCTCTGTTGCATCTCTGTATCCAGCTCTCGCTTCAAGCACGACCTTGTTCCGTAAAGTGATGGTTGTTTCTGATGAGCTCCTTCAAGTATGTGTTGTTGCTTTTTATTGATCAAGTTACTGAACTGACTGAATAAGTTAGAAGAGGGGAGAAAAATAAGCCCCACCTAAACCAGACAAAGTAATTTAAATGGAATTATGGTAAAGCTGTTGCTTTTTCAGTCTATTATCAGAGTTTATTTTGTAGCAAGTCACATTAAACCTAGATTATGGAGCGTACTCCGTACATGTGCATTAGAGCTGGACTGCATCCGACTGCCAGTCCTCTATGTTTTACTGAAAAATGTCTTGTGATATTATATGTCTAAATACTTCTGATGAGTTACTGCAGTACCTAGATATCATTTTCTTAGAAGCGTGAAGGTGATCTGTTTGTTTGTCCTGGAAAAATCTTAAATCAGAGGAGAGTCAGGACGACAAAGGATGGAGACAATGTCTTGAGGGCAGCAGGGCTAGCGCCCTAACAAGGCTGTCACTGTGCTCTTCCTGAGTTTTCCCTGAGAATCCCCTGAGCGAGGGATTCTATCGCACAAGGAGGTGAACACTTGCCGTATAAAATACTCATCTCGTGCAAAATTGAGAAGTAAGGGTTCTGTCCGGAGAGACAGGGATTGCTGCACTTCAAGTTGTGCTTTTGAGGAAGTGTATGTGCTACAACTCACGCGCGTTGAGTTGAGTAAAAGTGAAAATGTGAGCTAGAAACCTTCCACAAGTTCTTGTCACAGACAAAAAAGTTAATAAAACTTTGAACTGTGCTTGTGTGCGTCAGTGTGCTTAGAAAAGATCTGTATCCTATTTTGTTTTGCTTAAGAAAATAAAACAATGACACTGTTAATTTATTAGTATTTTTTTATAGACAGTTCCCCTCCTACCAGTTGGGTCAAACTATTTACTTCTACCTTCTTTTATGGCTAGCATAGCCGTAGCAAATTAGAATTATCTGTTATTTATAAACTCTGTGCCCGTATTGTAAACGAAAACAACTGTTACCGTAAGACACGTCCTCTTGAAATGGGAATCAAGTGTCCACACCACCACTAGGAATCATCCTTGGCCACCTTCTATTCCTTAGCTGAGCAGGAAAGGAGCCCTTTTTGATCTTGTTGCCGATCTTGCCAAGTCAGTAATAACCTGCTTACTTGAGGGAAAGAGTAAATATCGTAGATGAAGAATTAATTTGGTTCACATGCCATGGAAAGCATAACCTTCAACTTGTGTTTCATGGATTCCTGACCTCTGCTACTTTTTCTTCTAAAAGCCTAATACATTTGTAAAGTACCTGCAACCTTAATTCCTCACTCAATTGAAGGCTTTTAATAGACTGGGTAATCTAGCAGCAAGTTCTGGAGTACCCTTAACATTGTTGACCCGCTTTGCAGCCAGTGTTTGGAGGTTGGCGGTGATAGTTGCTAAGCAGCCTGGCCTTCACGCAAACTTCTCTGGAGCTGGCAAAAGCTTCTGATGGCGAGTTGTCTAAGGAGGGGACTTCTGCTGCAAATAGAAAGTCATTTGTTGTCCCTTCCCATTGCAAAGCGGTATCGGCAGTAAGGGCCAGTTCCCAGAGTTTAAAATAAAATAAAAAAAGAAAAAAGAGCCCTCCTTGTGGCATATGAACATGTTAAATATTTGGGTGGAAAGTATCTTTTATTTAAGTTTCTATAGCAATCTTGAGATAACTGTCAACAGTCTTGTTTTTAAAGCTAGTCTATATCTGAAGCTTAGAATATCAAGCTGTTTTAAGCTTTGAGGAGACTGTGATGTGTTAATTGTTTCCCTGACTTGTTAAATCCACAAGTTAAAACAGACAAATCCATTTGCTTTAAGAAGAGTCGGTTGGAATTTGGCTCAGCGTCAGTCGTCTTCTGGACTTCAGTTTCAATGGAATTAGGATTTGACTTGGTGTTTTCCAGTTCAGCCCAATCGCTGTCTTGACTTTGCTGCAATGTAGATTTATCTCTTATGAAAATAATGTAAAAGAGAGTAACATTTGATTTGATTGTAGTAATTCTTTGAAATGGTAGAAATCGAGTCAAAACTCTGTTCAAATGTGTGAAAATAAGGAAATGACACTAACAAATTACCCTGTGCTATTCTGACAACGTGAACGGAATGAAACACTGGATAGGTAATGAAAGCTGAGCTTTAAGTCTGAAATATTTGTTTCCTATGTAGATCTAATATGTTAAGAGAAGACTTACAGGCTTTAAAGTACATTCCCTGTTAAATCAAATGAAGAGAGGGGACTGACCTAGTGCCCATAACCGTGGGGCGAAGGGGATAAGGGTGGGGGAGTGAGCTTGATCTCCAGATCTGCCTTCAGTATTCTGAGTAAATATTGCAGCTATGAGCACTTAGGTGAAATTATTCCATCCTAATATTCAACTCTTAAATAATAATGCTTCATTGAGGTAAGGCTATAAAATGGATTTAGCGGTCAGAATGCTGTTGAATAATACTCCTGCAGGCTGAAGGATTATTTCAGTGGCCGGAGCCGCTGGATTCTGAGGAAGGTGATAGGTGCAGTTCAGGACAGTTTTTACAGCCTCGGCATTGGAAGGTATTTGCAGCATCAGCGCATAGCTAGCACCTTCAGCGAGATTTCATGCCTGTCGACTAAGTTCATATCAATTTTAAGAACACAATTTAAAAAAAAAAAATAAAATTAAAAAATACATAAAATGAGTCTGTTAAACTTCTTAGCTGCCTTAAACTGCTTTTATGCCTACCAGTTTTGTTTTGGGGATATTTGAGATTAAACTCCAAAATCTTGATCTCGGATTAACATGATTATGAGATATGAGAAAAAGGTGCAAGAGGGGATACTTCTTGCCATCCGACGTGATTGATTAGCAATGGCCAGTGAACAACTCTAATGCTTTTTGCCGCAATCATTTTAGATTGTGTGAATGTATCCCCCAAGCTAATTTGAAATTAGCCAATCTGAATGTTCAGAGTTGAGTGTCTGTGGCAGGACATGCTTTGATGCTCTCCTGAGAGGGTGGTTAAATGCCTGATGATATTATCAGTGGTTGTAACGCATGTACTTTTACGGTCAACTAGAATACATGGGTAGATGATATCACATATAGTCTTCTGGATTCTTTAGGTTTTGGAAAATGGAATATAAAAACTGTCAGGGTTTGTTTCCTCAATCATTTCCAGGCTTATTATGAAAGGTGAAGAAAAGGAGAAACCTCATACCTCTTAGTGTCTCATATTCATTGTCCTGAGGAACTTTGAACAAGTTTTTGGGGTAATTTGTGTGCATCAGCTTGAGGTGACTTGTCCTTTTTTTTTGTTGTGGTGGTAATTTTAGAATTAGAAGTTCAAAAGATGACACTGTTACACTTTATTTAGAGGGTTAGCCTGATTTTGACACCATCTTACAGTTTGGGAATAACACTACTGAACTCAGAGGAAATTGTAGCTGTGTATCTTTGTCTTTAAGCTCAGGACAATTGCAATTGCTCTAGCACATCAAGATTTGCTTTAATATTTGATATTCTTTTACCTATGTTAAATTCAGTAGACAGGAAAGAGATAAAAGGACTGTTTTTCCTTCTCCTCTGAGGAGAAATCAACAATCAACATCTTGTAGGTGTTTTGGGAGTTTGTTTTCCATGAGCCAGGTCTGCAGGAATGCGGCGTCGGCCGCTCTCGCGTGGGCAGCACCCTTCCCTCTGGGTTGGAAAGTCTGTCCTTCCTGGAAAGAAGCTACGGAGCTACGGCTGTGTATGGGCTCCTCCTAAAAGGCACACTAAAGTTCTTCTTCTTCCTGCTTTAGAGGTACCAAACTATTCGCCCTTGGTTCTAATTTACATTAAAATAACTTGTGTCTTCATCCGTTCTTTTGGTATGAAGCAGGACGATGTCTGATCATATCAGCTGTGGCTTCCTGTGCACTGTGGTGGTGCTGCGGTACGCGTGTTGCGTTCGGTGCTCTGGGAGTACGTGAAATCAAATAACATTTTAATTACTGCTTTAAAGCTCGTGAACGCTTTGATAAGCATATACCATCTTACAACAGTGCAGAGCCTAATTGTTGAGGAGAGAAACAATCAGGTTAAGTAGTGATTTTTATTTTCTTTTTTTTTTTTTTTTTTTTTTGCTAAATGAGTGTAAAGGAAGAGGTCTGGACTTTCAAGATATCTGGGGAGAGGAAGGATGGACTTCTGGGAAGAGCAGTGGTTGCATTAGGGGGTTTGGGTTTTGCCTCAGCGCTCCCATACACTTCTTATTTGACTGTAGGACAGTCGCTTCAGATTCTGTTCTTCCATTTCTAGCCTCTAAAATCAACCTAGCATTTTTTCCATTTTTTTGGATGATATCTAGTGCAAGAAGGGTTTTATTGTTTGGGTACAGTGGTTTTTGGTTTGTTTTTTGTTGTTGTCTTGGGGTTTTTTTGTGTTTGGGTTTTGTGGGGTTTTTTTTTTTTTTCTTTTTGACTCTTTGCTTTAAGCAGGAACCTTCCTGTGCTGATATATAATTAATTAGGTCACATAGCTCAGTGGGACCAGAACTCAGGGCCTCTATATTGACGAAAAGAAACCCTGCATTTTAATGTGTATTGTCTGAGGTTCTTAGACTAGTCCACTTACTTTCGTTTTTAGCCTTTCGAAAAGCACAATACCATTTTCTTTTTTTCTCCTCAGGGTTCGTAGGCTTCTGCCAGCAGTTTGTTCTGTTCCTCAGCGGTTGCAGCTCTACTGCGCTGATCAGATAAATTGAAATTAAGAAACAGGATATCCACCCAGCTTTTAGCTGAATAGCCCTTCAGTGATGAGCACTTCCAGCTTTCTGAATTTTCTGAAGTATTATTTGCATATGTTTATGATCTGAATGTTATTTATACTTGGTAACAAATGTAATTGCTTACAAAAATGTTACCCAATATGAATAACTCTGATCAAAAATGACACTATCAATTGTTTTCTTCTGTCCACTCTTTTCCTGGCGTGAAGGCTCTTCTTGATGCTCTTCGGAGCTCTTTGGTATTCGTCACCAGCCAGCCTCATCTAATAGCTCATATAGTTCTGGTTTCCTCCTGAAAACGCAGCTAGAGATAATGACTTTGAAGAGTTTGCAGCTCTGGTATGATGGGAAGGGAGAATTACAATGTGCTCAGCAGCAAAATAAATACTTCAGAGGTGTGAAAAGAAAAAAAAAAAGACAAAAAGCATATGCAAATTTTGTGGCTGAGAAGAAAGAAATAGAGAAGCTATCATCTGGTTTCTTTGCTCATCCGCTGAAACCACATATGTGCCAGCTGAGACTTAGAAGCATCTCTGCCGCCTACAAGTTATCTTACTTAGTTCCTATACTGCCCACAACAGCAAATAAGTTATGAAGTAACTTCACGCTAAGACCTTACAGCCTTGCTTCACTCCAGCCTGTGCAACTGCTCTCTGCAAAGTTTGCACACATAGTAATTATCTCTTCCTGTCACCACTAAAATATGTTTCTTTGCTGCTGCGAAGAGTTTAATCGAATTGCAGGAAGAGCATGGCAAGTCCTTTACAGCGTACCCAGTACAGGAATTATACCAGCTTAGTAGAACGGGTTCACACTGTAATACAGGAGTACAAGCGATACAGAGTAAGCACACTTCTGCATGCTCAGTCATTAGCACAGCACTTTGAGGTCCCAGAGGAGGCCCCGGAGATGCTGCGAGGGCTGGAGCACCTCTCCTGTCAAGACAGGCAGAGAAAGTTGGGGTTGTTCCGCCCGGAGAAGAGAAGGCTCTGGGGAGACCTTATAGCAGCTTTCCAGTATCTGAAGGGCACCTACAAGAAACCTGGAGAAGGACTTTTTACACTTTTTACAAGGGCATGTAGTGATAGGACGAAGGGTAATGGCTTCAAACTGGAAGAGGGGAGATTGAGATGAGATCTGAGGAAGGAATTCTTTGGTGTGAGGGGGGTGAGCCCCTGGCCCAGGTTGCCCAGAGAAGCTGTGGCTGCCCCATCCCTGGAGGGGTTCAAGGCCAGGTTGGCCGGGGCTTGGAGCAACCTGGGCTGGTGGGAGGTGTCCCTGCCCAGGGCAGGGGGTGCCACTGGATGGTCTTTTAGGTCCCTTCCAACCTATACCATTCTGTGATCCTATGACATAGGTTTGGGAGTAGGCATAGGATAGTCCCCCATGAGCCTGTCTCTCCTGACAATAAACAATCTTGTGGTTGTGTAGTGAGGTGTTTTTCTTGTGAAGGTGACACAAGGGTAAACTGATAAGAGCTCACTAATACCATGTGATGTATATCCTGGTACAGCTTCTTGTGAAACGGTATGAACCTTTTGAACTAAGAATATTGTATACTTTGTAATCAAACATTTCCTCATACCTTTATTTTCCTTGTCTGTGCTTCTAGTCCTTGATCAGGTTTCTTAGGTGATACTTTCCCAGGTAAGGTCATGGCAGCAACCCTCTTCCAGAGGACGTTGCTGAGACTCTGCAAGCTCTGCATAGGCTGTTTTGCTGAGCAGGGAGGTCAGCTGCCAGCCCCCAGGTTGGAGATTTGGGAAGCAGTGGGATCGCAGAATGTTTTAGAATTGCTGTTATGGTGATAGCAGGCTTACTTGTGGCAGTCTTAAACATAGTAATGGATGTGTAGAGTCACAGACTGGTTGAGGCTGGGAGGGACCTCTGAAGGTCATCTGATCCAACCCTCCTGGTCAAGCGGGGTCTCCTACAGCTGGTTGCCCTGGACTACGTCCAGATGTTGGGCTTTTTTTGATATCTTCAAGGATAATTCATGTAGCTCTGTGCACGAATAAAATCATAAGTTGTTTGTATACTGTTGAGTAATGACCTTATTCAGAGTGGTAGAATTTGGGAAACACCTACCTTACTGAGATGTGGTAAGTAAGCTGGCAGTACTCGGTATAAATACTAGCTGTCACTGTATAATTGTATCTGTAATTAATATTTTTGAAAGTGAGAGACAGGTTCATTTTCAAGGCAGTGGTGATGTCAGCAGTTAATGTAACTTGATTTTTGAGAGGTTATTGGCAAGATACAAGTCTTTACCTTTTGGTAAATTAGATTAGCAAAACATCCATCCAGAAACTGAAAAAATGAGCCACAATTATCGAGTGTTCATCTTGAGTGATTTTTTTATTTTTATTTTTTTTTATAAATGAGAAATTAGTTGATACCTCATGCTGGGATCGGACCCAAAGAAATTCCAGCTCAAGCTGAATGCTCTTGCCTCAGTGCTGAGTGTTTCTTGTGTGTTAGCTGTTGGCTGTTTTGGCTGCTGTGTAAACAAGCTTTGAAGGATGCCAAAGGTTTCGGCCTTCCTAGGCATTGGAGGTAGGACATGGATCCTTTGGAGTTTTAATCATGTATCATATGACCAACACCAACGTGGCAAAGATCCAGCATTTCAGTATTCTGCAAACTTGGCCATGGAAGCTTCATGAAACCTTCTGTCTCTTAAGTAGAGGTTGGGCAAGACTGAGTATTCTGGATATCACGTGAGGTAACCCTGATGTTCAGAAGAGGTCGAGATTTCTTAGGGGGAGTAGGTGGAGCTGTGTTTTTTTCTCCTTCATCAGTAAGTGTGGACATACCTTCAATTTCTGAAGGGCAAAAATCAAGTTTCCTGTTTCTTTGCTGTATCAGTTCTTGAATTCAGCTACCTGTCCCACTGCTGAACCTAAATCATCTTCTCTAGCACTCAATGAAAATAGCATGTAGTCTATTCTAATAAAAATCACTGGCTGGGAAATGGTTAGTACAGGTATCTTAAATTCTGCTCCTGAGCTTCCGTAAAATGTTTACATTTGTAATGATGATGTCACCAATGGTACTGTCTGGGTTGGGCATTTATGACAGGCGTCCAAGTTTACCTTTCAAATGGATATCTCATCTGCAAAGCCATGCTGCCCTGCTGTGATCTCACTCATGATTCTGCCCATGCCAGGATGTGTCTGGGGTAATTCCTCTGATCCTTTGTCCTAAATAATCGAGGATTTTAGATCGTAAATAATCGAGGATTTTAAAGATCATGGAGAGGATCATCTTGCGTGAGCTCTCACGGCAAGTGCAGGGCAGCCAAGGGATCAGGGCCAGCCAGCATGGGTTTAGGAAAGGGAGGTCCTGCTTAACCAACCTGATCTCTTTCTATGACCATGTGACCCACCTTCTGGATGCGGGGAAGGCTGTGGACGTTGTCTATCTGGACTTTGGTAAGGCCTTTGACACCGTCCCCCACAGCATTCTCCTGGAAAAGCTGGTGAATCATGGCATAGACAAGTGTACTCTTCGCTGGGTTAAAAACTGGCTGGATGGCCGTGCCCAGAGAGTTGTGATTAAGGGGGTGAAATCCTCTTGGCGGCCGGTCACCAGTGGTGTCCCTCAGGGCTCAGTTCTGGGGCCGGTTTTGTTTAATATCTTTATCAATGATCTGGATGAGGGGATTGAGTGCACCCTCAGTAAGTTTGCAGATGACACCAAACTAGGTGGGAGAGTTGATCTGCTTGAGGGTAGGAAGGCTCTACAGAGGGACCCGGACAGGCTGGATCAATGGGCCAAGGCCAACTGTATGAGGTTTAATAAGGCCAAGTGCTGGGTCCTGCATTTCGGTCACAACAACCCCAAGCAGCGCTACAGGCTTGGGGCAGAGTGGCTGGAAAGCTGCCCGGCAGAAAAGGACCCGGGGGTGCTGGTGGACGGCCAGCTTCACATGAGCCAGCAGTGTGCCCAGGTGGCCAAGAAGGCCAACAGCATGCTGGCTTGTATCAGGAACAGCGTGGCCAGCAGGAGCAGGGAAGTGATGGTGCCTCTGTACTCGGCACTGGTGAGGCCTCACCTCGAGTGCTGTGTTCAGGTCTGGGCCCCTCTGTACAAGAGGGACGTTGAGGTGCTGGAGCGTGTCCAGAGGAGAGCTACCAGGCTGGTGAGGGGTCTGGAGACCAGGGCATATGAGGAGAGGCTGAGGGAGCTGGGCACGTTTAGCTTGGAGAAGAGGAGGCTGAGGGGAGACCTCATTGCCCTCTACAACTCCCTGAAAGGAGGGTGCAGAGAGGTGGGGGTTGGCCTCTTCTCCCAGGGGAATAATGACAGGACCAGAGGAAATGGTCTGAAGCTGCAGCAGGGGAGGTTTAGGTTAGATATCAGGAGGAATTCCTTTACTGGAAGAGTGGTCAGGCACTGGAACAGCCTGCCCTGGGAGGCGGTTGAGTCACCATCCCTAGAGGTATTTAAGAAACATCTAGATGTGGCACTTCAGGGCATGCTCTAGTGACAGAGATTGTAGGGGGGTTGTTTGTGTGTGTATGGTTGGACGTGATGATCTCAAAGGTCCTTTCCAACCATGAAGATTCTATGATTTATTTACTTACTTTCTTTCAGTCAGTTGTTATTTGAGGGAGATCTTGCCTGACTTTTGGGGTAATTCTGGGATGATCTTCAACACATTAGTGATTGCGACCTTTAGCGAAACTTGCCAGACACACCCTATGTTACTATGGATTTTGAAATACTTAACATTTTTCTTTGCATTTTGAACGTTAACTACTACTTGGATCCTTGCACCTTGACAATGGCAGATACCGATAAAGTACTTTTTGAGTGATGCCGTCACTGTAACCTGTGGATCGTCCATAGGTAAGAAATGCATCACCCCACATAACAGACTGAAACAGCTTCTTTTGTATGAACAGCCAATCCAGAGGTGATTTGTACAGAATTTTCCACTTCCTAATGTATACTGGTATTTACTGGACTCCCTAAAAAAAGGACTGCACCCTAAAAGGCGTACCCTAAAAAAAGGCAGTCTGCTCCATAGCAGTTGCCTCTCATAGTATCCAGAGATAGAAATGCTTAAATCTTTTTGCTGAGTGTTGTAGGGATGCTTGCAAAGGTGAAGTCCATACCTCCAAAAGCTTGTAGTATAAAAAAAAGCTATAAAGAACAGTGTTGGAAAGGAGAAGCTATAATTTGAATATATTCAGTTAGACACTGCAGGTTAGGTGGAAAGCAGATTAGCATTTAGAAGCTCATGGGTTCTGGTCGTGCCTGTGCTGTATGCTTGCTGCGAATTTTGGCGGATAGAATTCTGAAGACTTCATTGGCACTAACAAGTTTTAAGACTGTTGCCAAGTTGCATAAAAGTCATTAATCCTTGTTTGTTGTCAGGGTTAATGCTTAGAAAGAGCTTGATTCTTTAGGGAAAAGTATTGAAGAAATCCATCCTTGCAGAAAAATGAAGTTAATTTTTATCACAAAAGAAACTAACTTGACAACTTAGTCTGTCCTGGCATCTCCAGGCCAACTAGAAACTAATTACAACATAATTGTGGTTTTCTCCTGCTGTCTTCCCCATCTGTATACAGTGGTTTATACAATATTATAAAAATTAATGAAACGGCCGCAACTTAAATATCTTTGCTGTTTTGCAAATGATTATGATTGGGATTATAATTGAAGTTTTTGAGCAAGTTGTTAATCTGTGCATTTGCACAGGACTATAATGAAACATAATGAGTTTATATTGAGACTTGAAAATCTATTTACGTGAACTCGAAAAGGAAGTAAAATCTTACTCTGGAACAGTTACTAAAGCGATTTTTAATTGTGATTTTAAGAATGTCATTTGAAGACCTTTTAAAACCTATTTTAAAATTCAGATTCTTTTAGAATACGGTAACAAAGGCTGTATGTAAAATGAGTTGTAATGATAGTGGTACAGTATAAGATCTTTCCTCTTCCTTAAAAGGAGATCTCTATTTTATTATTTGAATTCCAAGCTGCTATAGCCTATTCTTATGCGAGTCTCTTGCCATTGATGCTTTGTAGGGAATCTTTTCCATTGCTAAACCAACTTGATATATTCAAATTATAGCTTCTCCTATAAGGCTTCTTTGTAGGCTTTTTCTATTACTTAATGCTAAACGTTGTAAGAAAAAAATCATACTGACAGTGCATCTGAATTTTGGAGGAGGGAGGATTTCCTCACCGCCTCAAACCCTCCTGTTTAAGGTATTTGAGTGGCAGACAGGAAGGGACTCAAAAATGGTCTTGAAAACTCACTTTGGAGTGACTTTGTGCTGTTGCCATGGTGTTGTCTTTGACCAGGAAGAGCATGGTGACCGAGACATGCTCTCACCACAAAGCAAACTTGTCCAAATGGGTAATTATCTATTGCTACATGTTCTGCAGAGATAGAGGCCCTGCAGTCATCACAAAGGATAAAGAAGAATCCATTGTAAGTGTTTTCTGTACTTGCCATCCAGAGGCTTGGTCAGGAGGTGCCTCTTTTTCTCTTCCCAGTCTTCTCCTTTCCCTTTCATCCAGGTGACATGATGTGCAAACATGGGAAAGCAAACGGTTGGCTTGATCAGAGTGGAATATGTCTTTCTTTGCATTGGGTCTGTGCATAAGTCCAAGTTATTTGGATTTGCGAAAACATGGGAATTGACAGATAGGGCACCAGACGGTGTTAATTTTTTTTGATACCACTTATATTTTGTATCACTGATTTCACACTGGCAGAATTTATTTTTCCAGGGCCCAAGACAGCGGTGTGTATGTATGATGATGTAGAATAGATACTCTGCAGGTGTTGATAGTGAATGAGTTTTGAAGTATTTTGGGAGCACAGTTCTCATTCCTGCTGAAACAACGTTCTTGTCTGGTAGATCAACTTGCTGCAAAGGAAGCTGAGTTAAGTGAATTACTAATTTAGAATCACAGAATGGTTTGGGTGGGAAGGGACCTTTCAAGGCCAACCCCCTGCCATGAGCAGGGACATCTTCAACCAGACGAGGTTGCTCAGAGCCTCATCCAACCTGACCTGGAATGTTTCCAGGGGTGGGGCATCGACCACCTCTCTGGGCAACCTGTTTCATTTTATAGGTTACAGTCATGTTGAATGCTGTAGAGTAGTTGTAACACCAAGCTGGTGTGTGAGGCTGTTTGGGAGGTTTGTACATCGTCGAAATTTTAATGAAAGCCAACAGTCTCCCAAGTTTTTCATAATGGAAGTGGGGAGGATCCTTCAACTGCTCTGTTGAAGGATGGAAAGATTGGAGAGAATGCCCTCGTCAGGCTTTGCCTCACCCAACATGACAGCAGTTCTCTGACATCTTGATTGTGTCTGTTCCTGTGGCTCCTGGGATGTGCCGCATGCCCCACGCTGACCGAGGACCATTGCTGTAGGGGTTGTACGTATATGTACACACGCTGTACCCCTCCATATCCCTGGTGACACCTGCGGTCTGCAGCCGCTGTTTCATGCTGCATCCCGCAAATGTGACAGGCATAAGCTTCTGCTGTCCACGCTCGTGACACTGAATGTGCCCTTCCCTATTCTTATGAGTCAAGTCATAGAATCATAGAATGTGTTGTGTTGGAAGGGACCTTTAAAAGTCATCTAGTCCAACCCCCCTGCAGTGAGGAGGGACATCTTCAACTAGGTCAGGTTGCTCAGAGCCTCATCAAGCCTGGCCTTGAATGTCTCCAGGGATGGGGCCTCCACCACCTCTCTGGGCAACCTGGGCCAGTGTCTCACCACCCTCATTGTGAAGAACTTCTTCCTAATGTCCAATCTAAACCTGCCCTGCTCTAGTTTAAAACCATTGCCCCTCGTCCTATCACTACATGCCCTTGCAAACAGCCCCTCCCCAGCTTTCTTGTAGGCCCCCTTCAGGTACTGGAAGGCCACTATAAGGTCTCCCTGGAGACCTTCTTCTCTTCTTCAGGTTGAAGTCACCTTCTTTTTATTTGTCCTGTGTTGAGCCTGAGTAGCACTTTTCCACTCATGAACTGCTGAATGCAAGAGACTTGGTTAAGTTCCAGAAGGCCAACCCCAACCTTGATCGCTTCCTAAGAAGCATCAGAGAACAGCATCTCCTCTCTGCTTGGGTGAATCTCCCTTTTTGGAGGGCACAGTTTCTCCGGCCTGACCTACCTCCTGTATGTGACCACAGATAGAATCACAGAATGTGTTGGGTTGGAAGGGACCTTTAAAGGTCATCTAGTCCAACCCCCTGCAGTGAGCAACGACATCTTTAACTAGATCATCTTTAATTAGATGCTATTAATGTTTTTGTAATTTTGAAGTATCACACAGCTATGAGTTACTTCACCTCTAACTTGGAGCATTTCGTGGAATCAGTGGAGAGAAGCAAGTACGTGACAGTTTTGTCTACTGGCTGACATTTCTCCCTGAAGCTATGAAGTAATTGCAAGTCTTGGAGTTTTATTTTAACCCTCCTGGAAGGTTTATCTTGCCATTTAACAGTTGAAACAATGCAGCCACGGAGAACTTTAAAGTGATTTTGCTTCAACAGCAGCGAGATCCAGGCAGAGCAGGTTCCTTCCTGTAAACACTCACTTTCATGGGTCAAATTCTTTGTTTTTAAAAGCTTCTTTACTAAGAATCACCTATTAATGCTCTGTCCAGGAGCTTGCCAGTGTGTATGTTCCTTGTGGGTTGCGCTGTGGAGAACCTGAACTAATTTTTCCACATGCTTAGAAAGTTGGATAGGCTGGATTGACTTGTTTTTACTTTGATTTTTTTTTAATGTCTCTTTGTCTTATAACTTCTTATTCCCAGTAATTAAACAAAGGTCTCGCACACAGAACCAACAATCTCATAAATCACTGCTTCAGAATAGCTTGTTGTGTTTTATCAGGTTTTTAATTAGCAGGGGTTGAGGATCTGATGCAGATAGAAACCTTATTTTTGTTCATCTAAGACTGCTTATCGCAGTGAAAGATTTACTGCTGAGAACTACTGTGGTGTCAGCACCAAAGCGATGCTGGTTCAACGTTGCTCACTTGAACGGCGAATCCTGCAAGCTGAAAGGTAAATAGGGGGCAATTGAGTTGTTTGAAATGACAAGGATATTTTCTCGTGATCTAAGTGACGTTGATTAATTATATTCTGTCTTCTACCTCATCCTACTTGTTTACCAATACTGACTGCTAATCTGCTGGCACTGGAGACTGTTGTGGGACCGTGGAGGTCTGGGCTGAGGATGACTGATGCTCTCATTTGGGGTTCCCTATTTAAGTGGAGTGTTAGTGTTCTGTTCCTTGGTAGAAATGTGATGAAGTACATGTTGACACATTAATGCTTGCTATTTAGCTAAAACCATAAAACTAGGAAGAATTTCGATTTCTGTCCTTTGGTATTTAAAAATGAGGGTTTTTTGGTTTCTTTTGCAGTAGTCATTCTGTAAAAGCAAGCCCATTTTATGTGCTGTAGCCGTGCGTACTTGCTCTTTGCTAGGGCATTTTTCATTCTGGGATTTTACTAGAATCATTCAGTGAAATACCTGGTCCCATGATATAAAGCAGATAGTCTTTGTCACATCGTTTTAGGTCCGTAGTATGAAATGGCTTTAGATGCTTATCCTTTCCTTCTTAATTCTTTTGATTTGCTCGTTGATGTGGAGAGCTCAAGGAAAGGTTTGGAAGTGGAAGACACCTTAGAATAGGACTGAGTGTAAAATGCAATGTTTTGCGTGTAAAATACATGCAGTCAGCAAGTATTTGTTTCATTATTTAAATTACTTTGTTTGGCTCAAATACGTCTTCACACCGTGGGCTTTAGAGATTGAAGGATCGTAAATTGTGAAGTACATCACGAGCTGGAGCTACCAGATCGCTTTTGTGCACATCATCTTGGAAACTTGCCTTGTAAGAAGGGAAGGGTATCACAAAGACTACGTTTATGAAAGCCTGAAACTAGAGAAATACGAGTTCGGAATTTATGTGTACCATTTTTTAACAGCAAAAGTTATGAACTATTGGTGCAAACTATGACAGGTAGTGGTGGGCTCCTGTTTGCAAGAGTAAGAATGGTTTTCAGAAGGAGCTATGATGGCCAGAGACAAGATGATGGGTCTAATTGTGTAACAGCAGCTACAAGGTCAGGTAAACTGTCTAACGGTTCTTTCCAGCTTTAATATCTCTGAATATATCAAGGACGTGACGGTAAGACTTAAATGTGGTGTATGGCTGTAGGACAGATATAGACTGTAAATGATGTATTGAAGGAATTCAGTTTTAATAAACTCTAAGTTGTTTACAGTTGCATTTAAGTCACGTTTTACATGGGCTGTGTGGCAGTGTCTGATAACCTCCTCGAAGTCTCTGTTTATCTGTATGCAAAAGCGGGTTGCGCTGGTGTGCGTGGCTCCGCAAACAAACCTCCGTTAATTTGGCAGCTGAAGGGAGGGCTTGGTCGGCGTGAAGGCAGGGGAATACGCTGTTGTGAGGTCTTCAGAAATACAGTCTCCCTCCTCTTCTCTTCTTTCTAAAGGCCTTAGATGTCAGACAAAATGACTTGTGTTGTGAACCCCTCCGCCTTAGGTTGGCGTGTCAGGCAGTAAAACATGGAGCAGGGAGGGGGGATAAAGAAGGCTCTGAGCTCTGCCTCTGCTGCCGGCACACACAGCCTTGGACAAGTTACTGTTCCTCTTTATCAAATCCACGCGGTGGGAACAAGGCAGGAGGCTTCAAGAGGCTCTCAATGCTTTTCTGTTATTTAAAAAGAAAAGTTTCACGTTTAAGTAAATAGGTTTTGAATCATCTGTGTGGATTTTGTTGCTAGCACAGGTAGCTTGAGTTAAAGCCATTGAACCAGGTGACAAATGCACTCACGAACCCGAACATTGCCTAATCTTTAGGTTTATAAAATCTTAATGTAGATTATTTTTTTTAATCATATCTATATGCTGTGATAGTTCAATAGGATGTGTTTAAGAACGTGAAACATTACACAACAAGCGATTAAGGTCACTGGGCTGGAAAGACTGCCAGCTTCACTGTATATTGCTAATTGATGACCGCGATCTCTAGGCTCGTTAGTTAAACTAAGCAGGGTTATTTTTAATTAAGGTTTTCTTCACATCAAGTACAGGAACGTTTAGATGTGTACTTGTCCATGGTTTTCTTTCTGAAGAACTTGTGCTGTGAAGGCTTATATCTTATTTACAAGGCTTTAGTATTGAATCTTTCTTTTAAGCACTCATAAGTTATTGGAAAAAATACATCTAGGAGTTGAACTTAAAAAACGTTCCATTGGAGAAGAATAAATAGCTTGGGGAGGATACTAAGAGATCTGATTTTTTGCTGCTAATTTCTATGGGGTCTTTTTTGGGATTTTTTTTTTTTTTTTAAGGCAGGCAGAGTCAACTGCCTGATTTCTGAAAGGAGCATTGGACTTGACACAAGCTAGGACCTGTGAAGGTCTTAGAAAAGAGCTTGAAAGTTTTTTAAACTGTCTCTTTTGGTATCAGAACTCTACTTGAAACTGTACGGCAGCTAAAGAAATCATATTAGATACTCCTCAAGTTTATAATGTGTATTTATTACAAAGAAGCTGTGGGGAATTGCAGCATTGGCAGCCTTTCAAGCAGTCTCTTACAATACGGCTTTATGTCTGTAACATATTTTCTCTTCCTTTCTTTTTGCAAGTCATGTTTTAACCAGATTTCATTCCCTTTCAACTCTGGAAGGCGAATGTAATGTTTGAAATGCTGTGTTGTACTTGGAGAGGCTGGATTTTCCTCCCATTCTGTGGAACAATAAATGGAAACTTGCATGTTTGGAATTGCACAATCCAAGTCTTCCTCTGGGAGCATTCAGTCATCAAATTGCTGATGGGAAAATCAAAGTTCTGGGGGAAAAAATAAAGGTGTAAGAAGGGAGATACAAGCAAGGGAGGGTTTCTTCAGGTACTTGGTTTTAATATACAGCCAAACACCAACTGTGTTTTGAAGCTCTTCTGTGTGGGCCAAGTGTGTCTGAATTCTTTCCAGCTCTGACACTGGAGAATTTCAAAAGCCTGTCTCCTTTTGGTGTCACAGTTCGATCCGAAACGGTACGGCACGACGTGCCCGCTCAGTCATACCAGCTGAGAAGGTGAAGCTGCATTCCCGCATGCTGCTCCAGGCTTGTAGAAATGCAAATTTAGGGGTTGTATGTTGGAGGTGGAGGGAGAGAACTGTACAGATGCTCCCCCTCCACCCCTTTGATTTATAATTGTGCCACTTCTGGAAAGTGCTTTATTCCCTGGAGACTGATTTCCTGGTCTCTGCAACTGGCACAACAGCAGCAGCTCATTTCTATCTGCCCCTCCATCCAACACTACGATAACTAGAGCCAGTACAGGTTGCCAGCAAGGATAAATACCCTCTGCTCATTCTATATGTGTTCCAGCAGCGATAACTCATGTCGGTAGTGCAAATCCTCAAATTAGGACGGCAAACTCCGCTTTGCACTGCTGTCAAGTAAAGCCTGGTAAGAAGCTGGTATCGATTGTTACTTAAGCAAAAGAAATCGGGTGGGATGACTTAGCAGTGACACTCCATCTTTAACCGTCCTTTCTTCATTATGTGCGTAAAATAGCCCCTTAAATTTCTGTATGACTTTA
Source organism: Larus michahellis (assembly GCF_964199755.1). Taxonomy (NCBI): domain Eukaryota; kingdom Metazoa; phylum Chordata; class Aves; order Charadriiformes; family Laridae; genus Larus; species Larus michahellis. Next base: position 129,476,490 of record NC_133898.1, read on the forward strand.
TTTTTATGGGAGCTAGTTATGAAATCATGGATTACTCATGCCAACAGCACGGACGATTCTAACGTGGTAATAACCGTCGCTGCAATACCTGTAGAGAGGAGTTTTATCGGTGTGTCCTGTTCTTGTAGCATCAAATGACAAAATGGAATATCCAGCATCTTTTCTGTGTCTGTGGTTATGCTTGGACAGACTTATTCAATCAGCTGCATGAATGAGCACTTAGGGATTTTATAAGCCAGAGTGACCAAATTATGGTAATTAGACGTCTTGTCTATTTTGTTATACTGGCTGCTGAACAGTAATGAGGTTAAAGGAATACTGACAAGTTGATGAAGGTACAAAATTGGCATACCTAAAAGCTGGCATCGTTCTGTATATATCTGAGTACTTTGATTTTTATGATGTTCTTTCTGCCTATGTTTAGTTTCGTGACATTTAGAGGCAGAATGCTGCTAACGTGTGGCTTGGTGTGGAAGCCATACGAGCTTATTTTTCTTATTTTTTCGGAGCGTATTTCTCTTTTTGAATGCTGTCAAATAATTTCACAATCTCTAAAGTACATTTTATACAATGGGTCACGCCTAATGTTTGGAGAAACGCGTCGTCTCTCATTCTACTGGGTATGGCAAACATCCATGTAACATTACAGAAAACGGAATGCAATAGAGAAATAGATAACTTTTTGAGGGTATTGCAGCTTATGAATGCCATTGTCTTTTGTATGTGCTTTGCTAAATGCGTGCACAACTGGCATAAGACTAGTTTTCTGCAAAGACAAATAACTGTGTTTACACAATTGAGAACTTGATGCTCATAATTAATGCTTCCAAAAAACACCCACAAGAAACCCAACTGGTTGAATAACGCCAAAACTGGATAAATTAGCTCATATATTAAAATCAAGCCTGTGTTCCAAAGGAGCTCGTGGCGGTAGCGGAGGACCTCAGGCCTGTATGCTGAAGCCTGATTTTTGAGGAACTTGCTCAGCTGGAACATGTGATCTGAGCTTTATATGAATATCCGTTTGCTTCTCTTTCCCCGTATGTACTTTGTCATCTGTTATATTCAGTTCTTATGATGTCCACAGCCTTTTATCTGAAAGTCTGATATTAATTTCACATGTGTTAAGTGGTTTTTATCAAAGTAAGCTACTAGGTCTTTGCAAAAAAAAAAAAAAAAAAAAAAAAAGATGCTGAGGGGAGAGATTTCTTCTAGCCATCACTTTCAGGGTTGTGTTTTGGGGAAAACAACTGTTAACAAATTGTTTCTTTTGCAAGGCAGGCTTCATCCTAGAGCAGCTGACCTTGGATGATTTCCCAACCTGCCTGCAAACTAACAACTTCTTTTTCTTTTCCCGTTGGCGGGAGGAAGAGGATAGCCTAGCACATCCAAAGGAGTCCCAGTTTGTGTTTTTTAGGCCGGACTGTGGGAGGTGGGATGGGTGTCAGGCACTGTCGCTAAAGGGTCTGCAGAAGAAAGTAAGTCGACTATCTGGAAATGTAAACTTGTTTCTTCGAGGCTCGTAGGTCCATTGGAAAATTGTTGCGGTTCTATTAAGTGGGGGGCAAAGATTGAAAAGCATCTCTAGATGGTATAACAGCAAAATAACTTTACTTCTTTCTCACTGTGGCTCCAAGCATTGCCGCCATGGCTTCGTGATGCTATTGCCAGCAAGAGCAGGGAATCTGAGAAAGGAAAGTATGCGCAGGGCTGTGGAAAGTGATTTTACTATGGTGTCTGCATGTCTCTCTAGTCTCAGCCCTGTGCTCCAGATGAAACGGATAATGTGGTAACTCTCAGATAATTTTGGGTGTTGATTCTGCCCCCCCACCCGTTTCCGTTAGGAAATATTAGCTACATGTCTGTCTGTTCCCTTCTGCTGCAGATTTTCAGTTTGTCTCTTTGAATACATGCTCCCTGGTGGTGTATAGCAAACTTCTTTGTAAACTAATCGGTTTGGGGATTTTTTTTATATTTTTTTTATTTTGCTTTTATGAATTTGTGATGGTTTATAGTGGTGGGCAAAGCGTGAGCTCTGTGGAACAGCTAATCCACGAATACGCTGTAGATTATTTTTAACACAACTACTATACTTTTTCATGCAATAACTTTTCTTCCTCCTGGAGAGCCCTCCTTCCTGTTCCCCCTCCTAACGCCCACCAAAACAGAGACATTAAAGATCAAGTTTTCTTAAGCAACTTGTATGTGTGGGTTGTTGTGTTTGGGGTTTTTTTTGTTTTGTAAGGAAGTAGCACACAACTGAGTTGATGTATCTGCAGTGTTGGGGGGAGTTATAGTCAGGAAAATGTCAGGGTGGAAGTGAAGACAGTGGGGTTTAACTGATGTACGTGATCTAACTGTAAAGAACTGCAGCTGCTGCCCGTTTGAGTTTCCCCGCTTGCACCATGTAGCGTTGAAGCTTGAATGTCATCCCCCTACTACTTCACTAGGAAGGGATGTAATCTTTTTGGTTACAACTCGATTGTTTCTTATTACAAAACATTTTATATGCTAATGATACAAAGGGGAATCAGAACAGCTGACTTGCCAGTTCCATATTGAGTTCTGTTCCCAGTTGGATTGTTGGGTTTTTTCGGTGAGACTGCGACGCTGCTTTGTGACTTTGAGTGGATGGTGCAGTAACCAGGGAATCCAGCAGTGACATTGCGAGAAGAAGAGTCCGTTAGATTAACGATTCTTGTTTTGTCATCCTGTATGAGTGTTGTGTGTTAAGCATTAGATATATAGTCTTAAACTAGCAGAAAACTTAGTATTTGGCTTTCAGCTACTCAAAATGGTCTGATGTCTTCTGGATTTAGAGAAACAAAGTATGGGCTATTATGAGGGCAGTTGCTTCAGACTGTTTGAGAGTAAGTCAGTGCTGTTCATCTGTTAAATTCCAGTGTCGTCTTATTCCTCAACATAGATATTCATAGCTGCTTTTTGTAATTCAGGATTAACGGCAGGTATTGCTCAGCACATTTCTAACCTCTAAATTTGGTTTAGCATTAGCAAAAATGATGCTTTTCTTGGTGTTGTGTGTGTTTAAAATAATTAAAAGCGGTTCTCGAGATATGTGTAGCAACATCTGCTTTTATTATTGGTTGTAGGGGCACTGCTGTGTACAGTGCTAAAGCATGACTGTGTCATATAAAGTGCTTTTGCATATGCTGTCCCATATGAATCGCAGTCAAGCAGGCAACAAGTTGCCTCTAAAAGCAAGACCTTTCAGTCAGAAGAGACAACCAGCCGGCAATCTGGAAGTTCAAAGTCAGAATTCAACAGAAACCATCAGTTGGCTCCTTTCAGTACACATGAAAGCCTTACATCTCATTACTGTTTATGAATACCAGCAACTGGCTGCGTAGCCTACACTTGCAGACTTAAAATAGCTTCTTTGCAATGCAAACTTGGCAACAGGAGCAGACAAGTTTATTTGATATCACCTTTATGTGTTTGTATTGGGTTTGCATGGCAAGGTTTTGGTAGCAGAGGGGCTACAGGGGTGGCTTCCGTGAGAGGATGCCAGAAGCTTCCCCCATGTCTGATAGAGCCAATGCCAGCTGGCTGTGAGAATGGCCCACTGCTGGCCAAGGCTGAGCCCGTCAGTGACGCTGGTAGAGCCTCTGGGAGAACGTGTTTAAGAAGGAGGGGAAAAAACCCTGCAAAACAGCAACTGCAGTTGGAGAGAGGAGTGAGAAAATGTGAGGGCAATGACTCCGCGGACACCAAGGGCAATGAAGAATGAGGGGGAGGACGTGCTCCAAGTGCCGGAGCAGAGATTCCCCTGCAGCCCGTTGTGAAGACCACGCTGGAGCAGGTATCCCCCTGCAGCCCGTTGTGAAGACCACGCTGGAGCAGGTATCCCCCTGCAGCCCGTTGTGAAGACCACGCTGGAGCAGGTATCCCCCTGCAGCCCGTGGAGGTCCACGCTGGAGCAGGTATCCCCCTGCAGCCCGTGGAGGTCCACGCTGGAGCAGGTATCCCCCTGCAGCCCGTGGAGGTCCACGCTGGAACAGGTGGAGCCTGAAGGAGGCTATGACCCCATGGGAAGCCCGTGCTGGAGCAGGTTCCTGGCAGGACCCGTGGAGAGAGGAGCCCATGACCCCAAGGGAAGCCCGTGCTGGAGCAGGTTCCTGGCAGGACCCGTGGAGAGAGGAGCCCATGCTGGAACAGGTTTGCTGGCAGGACTTGTGACCCTGTGGAGGAGCGACACTGGAGCAGTCTGTTCCTGAAGGACTGCACCCCATGGAAGGACACACACTGGAGGAGTTCATGAAGAACTGCAGCCCGTGGGAAGGACCCACGTTGGTGAAGTTTATGGAGGACTGTCTCTTGTGGGGGAGGGACCTCACACTGCATGGAGGAGCAGCAGAGACAAGGTGTGATGAACTGACCACAGCCCCCATTCCCCATCCACCTGTGCCACTCAGGAGGAGGAGGGAGAGGAATCGGGAGCGGAGTTGAACCCGGGAAGAAGAGAGGGTCGGGGGGAAGGTGTTTTAAAATTTCGTTTTTATTTCTCATTATCCTACTCTGATTTGATTGGTAATAAATTAAACTAATTTCCCCAAGTCGGGTCTGTTTTGCCCATGGCAGAGTGAGCTCTCCCTGCCTTTATTTCAGCCCATGAGCCTTTTGTTTTATTTTCTCTCCCCTGTCCAGCTGAGGAGGGGAGTTACAGAGCGGCTTTGGTGGACGCTGGGCGTCCAGCCAGGGTCAGCCCACCACAGTGTTTTGGGGATTTTTTTCAGGAAAATGAATGGCTCCTTAACCGCGGATGTGAACTATCATACTATCACAGAAATAATCACTGAGACCACAAAATATTAAATGCTTTTCCACATGGCATGTCCCACACTTTGTCTCCCAACTAGGTAGTTAGAAAAGGAAAAGAGAAGTTTAAGTGAAACCAGCTGCCTGCTGCTAGCAAGTATCTGCTGCTGGTGGCTACTGTGGAACAAAAGAACAGTGTGGGGAGGTGAACATTAGTTCAAATCTTAGGTTGGAGTTGACTTTTTGTGTTTATCTTCTTCTAGATTTTTACACTTCCAGAGTTTCAGCTTCCTGCAGAGTATCGTGCCTGAACTGTAACAGAACCCGCATCAAATATATGCTACATCTGCATTTGCTTCATAAAGAAATTACAAACCACTTGCTTATAACTGTGGTCTTTTCATGATGGGAAAATTGTTTTTTAAAGTTGCGTATTTAGGTGAAGAATTTAGAAGTAATGAGCAAGACGTTTCATCAGACTACAACAAGGAAATGTGATTGCTTTTCTGGCTTATTAGGGATTTTTCCCTCTTTTCTTACAGTACTTTATGGCAGAATTGACTGGTGACACTTCACAGAGACTTTTGCTCTTTAAGTTTTATGAAGGTGAAAACCACCCCTGTACCACCAGGCCACAAGCTATTCCGAGAGCAAATTCTTTTAGAGCACTGGCTCAGCTTTAAGAAATTAATATTTTACAGGGCCGTAGCCCACGGTCAGTGATGAGAACTGAGTTATTTTTACATTTTCTGCAATGCCTGAGCATGTGTTTTGTATTAATCATTCCTGGCAGTGGGAACCCAGCGGACAGGTCTCAGTTCCTGAGTGACCAATTAGTCTGTTCACGAAGATGTTCTAAAAAGCCAGTTTATTATGGCTAAGTTTTTGTCTTAGAAGTTATTATGGCTAAGAAAAGCCAAACAACTGTTGGCCTGATCCAGAATGGAAGTTGTAGATGCTTTGGTCTGGAAAAAGGTTCGGAGCTTTGAGTTCACAACTGCTGTAGGATCTGTCCTGCAGTCGTTGCGCATTTAGTCACTGTGGCTTTGTGAAGGCTCACTCGTATGTGGCCCTCGGTGCGGTATTTCTTGTTCCCTGCTCTGCCTGCTGTTTTCCCAAATCTACTTTGAGGTTCTTTGTGTTGTCTAAGTGAGGAGGTAGACGCTTAAATAGTAGGATAGCTGCATTCATGCAGCACAGGACACACAATATACTTTTAATTAGCCTGAACTTCATGTGATACAGGACACGTGTAATGTCATGAAAAGGACTTTTTTACAATATCTACAGATAGAAGCAGGTTTTGCTCCAGAAACTATTCTGAAAGGGTTTAAGGCTCCTTTTGGCATTGTTTTTTTGGGTTTTTTAGTTTGGTTTTTTTTTTTTTTTTGAGGGAGAGGTGCTGAAAAGGGTTTCAAAAGGAAAGGCATGCTGGGGAGATAAACAGTTCTGTGTTTAAGAGTGGTGCAGGAAGCAAATTGATGGCGTTGCTTGTGGGAGGCTCTTAGAAGCAATTAGTGATAAGAGCAAGGAAGGAGGAAATCTGGTTGGCAGCTGCGGTGCATTCAGCAGCACCTCTGACCTTGGCCCGAAGGTGCTTCGAAGCTGCCGGGGAAGGGTTTGCTGCCAGAGCTGCTGGATTTACCTGAATTCTCATTGAAAGACTTGGTGAAATCTGCTGAAAACCTGCAGGGTGTAACTTCTCATCCTCTGTCTAAAAGCCCTGCATCGCTTATTCAGGCATTGTTTAATATATGTGAGGGTCTGGAGCACAAGTCTGGTGAGGAGCGGCTGAGGGAGCTGGGGGTGTTCAGCCTGGAGAAGAGGAGGCTGAGGGGAGACCTTCTCACTCTCTACAGCTCCCTGAAAGGAGGGGGTGGCCAGGGTGGGTCGGGCTCTTCTCCCAAGGAATAGGCCATGGGACGAGAGGAAACGGCCTCAAGTTGTGCCAGGGGAGTTTTAGGATGGATATTGGAAAAAATTTCTTCCGTTGTCAAGCGTTGGCAGAGGCTGCCCAGGGCAGTGGTGGAGTTACCATCCCTGGAGACATTTAAAAGATGGGGGGGCGTAGTGCTTAGCGATATGGTTCAGTGATGGTTTTTGTCAGAATTAGGTTGATGGTTGGACTTGATGATCTGAAAGGCCCCTTCCAACCTGGGCAATTCTACGATTCTGTGTAAGTTGGTGCTAGATTGGAAGACTCAGTTGGGCTCAATGACCCTTACAGGTCCCTTCCAACTCAAGATATTCCATGACTCATGTTTGCACTTTTTTACATTCCTAATAAGAGTACTAGGAACAGCCTTCCATCAGTCTGCCGTAGGGTGGGAATTGCCTCCTCCATGCAAACACTTCTTTGCCCCGCCGTGGGACAACATGAGAGTTGGCAAGAGCAAACGAGTCCTTGGCCGGAGTCCAGAGCCCGGGAGATTGGTTGCCAGGGAAGTACACGGCAGGATTTAGTCTGAGACAATTTATTTGGATAAAAGGGGTAACCGATGGCGTACGGTGCGTGTTTCACCTTGCTAAATATCTGAATTCTCTTGCCAGAGCTGTGAAATGATAACTTAATCCTTGATTGCTTCTTACAGCGCTGCAGGCCACAGTCTCTGGAAGAATGTTTTGTCAGCCAAAAATTATGTATAGCTTTAGCAACCCCAGTTACAATGCCTATTCCAGCTAGCTAACTTCGGAATTAATTTGTGGCTTTTACACTATCTACATTGTAGCTTCTGCAGTAGGTACCACTACTCATACATCTCTGCTGATGCCTACTGCTGATTCTTTTTTTTTTTTTCTCAGCATGAATAAATTACCGACAATAATGTGCAAGCCCGTAAGCAACTGCCAGATTTGTTTTTGGAGGTGATGGGTGTTAGTACAAGTGTTTAATGAAAGAATTTTTTTGTACACAAGAACAAATAAAGATCATTGGAACAAGAAGTAGGGAATAAAAGCTTATTCAAAGTGACCTTCCCTATTTGATACTTTAGGATTATCTGATTCCCCAAATGTGAGCTTTCAGTTGGAACACAATGGGCATGAAAGAACTGCAGTGCTTTGAAATAGTTATGTGGTGTGTTGACTCAAGAATAGTTCACAAAATATTTCCAACACTTAAAAATGACCACAGTGATTTGCTGAGGTGGGAGGGAGAAGAATAGACAAAAATGTGTAAGTTCATCATCTGGACAGAATATGAATTTAGGAAACTGAAGGGCAGGGGAATGCTGCAGCGAATTGGTAGCGCTTGTTTGGGCAGCAATAGTTGGAGCTTTTCCCCCCAAATATTGAAGAAATCGGTATTTTGCAAAGAGAAAGAAATGGAAATGCTGAATATGCAAACGTTTTAGTTCTGTAGCTAAAGTCTGCTGCACCTTCAGGCTGTGCCTTGTAGCTGTACGTTCAGTTGCACCTTGGGTTTACTGTACGGATTGTGTGCCCGCAAGCCTTTCCTTCTCGCTCCAAAGAAGTTTTTCCATCTCCAGAACAAGTTCTTCCTGCAGATCTATGCGCTTTCATGCAATTCTAGGTTTAAGCAAATATTTAATTCTGCCTAGAGCACTATGACATTTTTTTCAGCAGTGCGGAGCCATCAGTAGGGCACATATGGGACATGGGAGCCGAGCTGTCATGGTGAAGGCTTGCCTGTAATTTTCATAATATGCTGTATTTTCTCTTGGCTTCTCAGCAAACAGGTCAATTATAGCTTATTTCCCATCCTCGTGCTGGGAAAAGAACAGCTGATTTGAATGGTACACTAAGGATAAGGATTTCTTTTCTAGGTCAAGCAGAAGAGCGTCTGGGTGCAAATACACTACCCTGAAAAGCGGTAGTTTGAGGGGCTACAGAGGGATCTAGGCTGCTCATCTTAATGGGTCTTTCTAGTCTTAGTTTCTCTGGGACAAAGATTTTATTAATTTCCTCGTGCCAGGTACTCTAGTAGTAAGATTCCAGTCCTGAGAGCTCATCATTTGGAAAAATGACAAGAGAAAGTAACTCCCGCTTTCTATAGTGGGGATATGGGGAGGTGAGGAAAGCGATCCCTCCTTAACATCGTTCGTGGCAGAACTGTAATCTTGCGCCTGCTGACCTGTTTGAGCGAGTTTGCATAAATAGAGCGCTGGGTAAAAAGGCTTGAAATCTTCATGAAGAAAAAATAATACATCGGTGTATGGCAAAATGCTTCAAATTTCTGTTGCCATTCAGCATACGGCAAACGTCAAAGTGGATATTGATTGCTGCCTGCTTTCTAATCTTCGCGGTATCACTCGAATTTGCGAAAAGGGGTTGGAGGAATATAGATAGTATTGAAAGAGTTGATCGGGGGAGGGAAGGGATGTAGGCTGTGCTCTTGGGAAGAGTGACAGTGTGACACATCTTTCTTTTTTGAGAGATAGCAAACACTAATTTTACTAGAGCTGAATGTTTGAGGCTTCTAATGTATGTCAAGATTTTTTTTTGAAGTGCTCTTGTTGAGATGCCAGTGTCTTGACAAGCTGCCGTTCTTGGATTCCCTTTTCACTAGAGAGGATCAGATGCGTTGTGCTGTTCGTTCACCTCCCAGGCTCCTTGGACGTCGATGGGAGGTTTGAGTTTGAGAGCACATAGATATTGTGCAACAACCTCTGCCTTATCACTGTGAGCAGGAAATGGGTATGTGCTAAATTAAGGGAATTCAGGCAGTTACTGAACCGTGGAGGCAAGACAAATAGCTTCTATGCTAATGACCAACCCTTCTTGCCTATGACTCGTTATCTTTCCCCCCATACACAACTAGATCAGCATCGTTTGTGGTTTCTAGTGTGCATGTAGTTTTAAATACTGCTTGAGTTCCTAATTTGGAGTTGGATCCAAAACAGGCCATGAATAGACTTGCCACATGAAAATAATGCTTTGTTTAGCAGCTGTCTGGTTCTGGAGGCACCAAAAATCACTCTGAGTGGGGTATAAAGTTTTGCACGGTGCCTGTGCCCAGAACTGCCCTCTTCAGCAGCTGAAGACCCAGTGATGCTGAAATTGCACCAAGAGCCAGAAAATAACTGGACGCTATATCCAATGACATTCCCAACATTGCAAATACACTGTGCGTATACAAAACACACCATTAAGACTGTTTTCTTTACAAAATGTGGCCGCAGCAATGTTCTCTTTTGAACTGCAGCCATTTCAAACATTGTCTACTTGCTTAGTGGCTCGTGGACTTGCTAATGAAGTCGGAGAACTGAGTCCATGCATCTCCTCAAATAAGCATCACCCTTTCCAAAGAGAGGAGGATGTTACTCTCCGCTTGAAGACAAGGAACCAGAAAACGAGGTGAAGGAGGTAGTTTGACGTATTATTTAGACCACCAAGCTGGAAGGTGTCTCCTCAGTTGCGGTCTTTGTGATTACCTAACATAAATTGCATGGCCAATCATGAGAGAAATGACTGTAATTTCTTTGGGCGTGTGGTCTTTACAGCAGAAAATATATGGTAGGGGGTATTATAATATAGAGCTCCTTCATGGCGTAAGTAATTCAGTGGGAGGAGAGAAGATTGGGAATTAGCAAGTACTCGGAGACAAATAAGAATAGGGGAGGCACCTCTTGTACACATTATGTTTGGAAGGAATTAGTGCATATTTAAAAGAAATAGAAAACATTACTAATTTTTTTTTTGGAATGCCGTTGATAAAATCATTTGTTTCCCTAGGTTGAAGAGTCCTTACAGTAATTTCTGTGACTTGCCATGATTGCCCACTTCATATGAGGGTGAAGAGCTTGTGGGCTACTCTGGAGACCTGGAGCCTCCATGGCTGCAGAGCCGTTCGTACTCCCGTGAATGGCTCTTTATCTTTACCCTTTCTTTTTTTCTCTTCCTTGGTTGAAGCAGAGAGGTGCTGAAGTAGATTCTTTTTTTTGTCAAATGATATCGGATGCACTCGTTTGTGTGTAGGTACGCGTGTGAAAAGATAACCCAGGCTGTGAAAAAAATCACCTGTCTTCCAGAATGGTTCCGGATGGTGTGTTTGTGTTTTCAAGGAGAACAGACAAACTCAAACTGGTTTAAGGTCAAGGCTCTAATGAGTTTATGAATTGGATGAAACAGCTGGCAGATCTACAAAAGGAGAAAATACCGGGCTTGGTGGCACCGAAAGAGTTCTTAAAGTACCCTTTCATGGATTAAAAAAGTTTGTTCTTATTCCTAGGTGGGCATAAACAACTTCTCTCCCCCCTAACCCCCTTTCCCACCTTTATTTTCTACTTCTAGCTGTCAGTGGCCTCCCCTTAGACGTTTCTGTGGATGTGAACATGTTTTTCTTTGTGAAGCGAGGGCACGTTGACAGTTCCCAACTCCTGCAGAAGGGAAGTGAGCAGGGAGGGGGCCGGGGGGGGTTGTCTGGTGCAGCTCCTCGCGGTGGAGGAGGTACTGGCATCGCTTTGGCTTCTTCCCAGCTTCTACCCCTTTTGCTGAGTCTGTAAGAAAAACCATCTTGCAACAAGGACTCGCGGTAAACCTTGAGATCATTTTAAAGTCAGAAGAGTGAGACAAAGCTTTCAAAAATACTGCTCTAGACTGTTGTAACTAATTGAAAACAGACACAAAAAAAGTTATTTTGATTCCCCCCACCCCCCCAGGAGACCTGGTGACACATCCTCTGCCCTGGTAGCTCCGCCATAAATGCACACGCAAACACACACGGAAGTCAAAACCACTTTTTTAGGCAGAAGGCTGTAGGGCATGGCTATTTGATGGTGGAAAGGCCTCACATAGAAAAAAAAAATTATTAAATTTATGGTGAAAATTCTCTTTGTGTTTAAAATTTTCTCTTTTTTTTTTTCTGAATGTGCTTGGTGTATTTAGTCTCAAAGAGTAGAAGACAATTGCCGATAAAGAATTGAATCATTCGTGGTTGTCTTTTTGAGCTCTCCTAAATCCCACCTGCCACCCAAGAAAAAAATGTAGGGAAAAGCCTACGTTTTAGAAGTGGGCATTTTATGATTTTACGATGAAGAAGCAAGAGTTAAGGAGGTCTAAGCACGGTCCTTTCTCTGCAGCTCGCCTTTGTGTTAGACAAGTTGCACTGTGTGTTGCACGATGAATTGTCAACTTGCTCCCGAAGAAGCGAAGAAAATATTCAGGATGGTAACTGTTCTGAAACTGCAGCTTTGTAAGATGTTTTCTGCATTAATTGTAGATCGATTCTGTGTATTGAGAGGAACTAGGGCTAACAGCATGAACAAAATCTTGAACTGGACGTCTGGGATCCTCTTGGAAATAAGGAGCTTGTGGCTTGGGGAAAGTGAAGAGGACAGGATGAAACTCATCTAATTGCAAAGTAAAATGCTTTTTAGAAACAAAGCCCCCCTGAAACCCAACCCTCGCATCTGAATTAAAAGATGTGTATGTTTTTCAGGCAATAGTTTCGTAAGAATAAAAAAAATGAGCTCTTAGATTCTAACGTCACAGCCAAAAGGCTTCTGTGATTTTTTTTGCAGGAGAAGGGAAGTACAGAATCAGCGGTTTGGTGCCGCGACATTTGGGGCGGTTCTGGTGATAATCCTGATGGATTCCCAGTAAGATGTCAGCCTCTGATCTGTTGAGCTTGTTTCACTCTTTATACAGTCATACTGGCGAGGGTTTGGGGTTGTTTTTTTTTCCTGATTCTAAGTATGACGAAGTCATTCTAATGACACAGTTCCCGTACAACCGCTGTTTGTACAGGCTCTGTTGTGCCACTGAGAAAGATGCTGTGTGAAAACACAGACTGTTTTCCCTCATCTGCAAAATAATGTTACTGAAAATAGCTGTACAACACGTAATTATGTCCACATCAGGGAGGCTTTTCTATGCAAATATCCCACTAGCTATTCTGCCAGGTGTAGAGATTTTCCTCCAAGATGCTTTTCAATGATATGGCTCTTCTTTTTGAGCTCTCTAACTTGAGATTTATCCTGTATGTCGATGGCCTGTGCGGGCGTTTTAAGGACGGCTTTTAGTGTAAACCCTGTGCTTTGCATCGTGTTCTAGGATTAATCCTGTATAACAGTGACTTGGCTTTTTAGCCCTTGCCTTAAATCAAAGGTTATGCTGGATGAGAATACTGTGTTAGTTGATGCTGTAGAACAAAATTATCATACATTTATCTGTACAGGAATATGGACACAGCCGTGCCGCGCTAACTGCCTCCTCGGGAGCTCATCACCCAGCTCCTGGGCTGGCTGGAGATCACGTTTGACTAAAGCAAGTTGTGGGCTTGTCCCAGAGGGGGAACAGGTTTTCTGCCATATCCCAGGGCTAGGACCGTCGTGTTCCCATCTGGAGATCTATCAGTGGAGTTAATAAGCTGCCAAAGCATAAGAGGACTTTTTTTCCTCCCTCCCGTGGTTTTAAAGTGGTAGCTGCATCAGGCTCTATTAAAAAATATTGAAAATGACAATAGTAATTGAAAGTTTTGGTACTGGCTGTTCACCAAACATTCTCTAGAGCACAATGGTACCCTGACATCTAAGTGTCTACAAACAACAGGATAAAGCCATAATCCCCTTGTCATAACACAAGCTTTACGGGATACATGCACCACTTGAATGTGGTCGGGACTAAGCAGATTATTGTACTAACAATACAGAAAATTTAGCTCCGAGTAGAAAACACCCCAAACCCACAAAGCTGATGTTCAGCCTGAGTTCTTGTTTTTTGGGGCTTTTTTTTTTTTTTTTGAGTGAGCTACCAAAAATTAGTTTTGTCAGTAGAAACTAAGTAACCGCCAAGTATGCCTGGAATGCCTTGGAGCACTGGAGGAATTTTCCAAGCAACAGTGATTACTTTTGTTCCTTTTAGCTACACAAGTTTGAGCTTTGAACTGTGTATGCTCTTTCACATTTTCTTTGACGTATTGGGGGCTTTTGCTTTAAAGAGACTGTTTCTGTTCGCAAAAAAACTTTTGCTCGAGTAGGGCGGTGTGATTTTCACCTGAAGAGCTCAGTGTTGCTGTGGAGGTAAAATCGAGACTTCATAAGAATAGTATTCATTGGAGGATATCATCCAGAAATTGGAGTCTAGTGGGACTCGGCATTTTGATACCACTTCCTCTACGTGTAAAAATGGGGAAAGAATATTTATAAACGGTTAACCCCGACAACCATAAGCACTTTACTTTCTGAAATATTCTGGGGAAAATGGATTTCTAAGTATCGTAGGATAAAGAAGCCTGAAGTGATCAATTTGATTTAGTTGGCATTTCCTCTCATTGTATACCTAGCAGCAGCAAACGGTGTTGCAAGTTGGATTTGTCTGATATGCAGAAAGAAAGGAAACAGCTTCTCAATTAATTCTGCTATTGCTTATCAGTTGTCATACTGCTGTCTTTTAATTATGTCTATACTAGTAAAATAATTCATTTTCTTGTCTAACTAAATTTAGACTGGCTGGCTTTCTTTTCTGCCAGGACAGAAATTCTGCAGCTGAAATTTAAACAGTAAAACTCTGAACATTGTAGTGTCTTTTCTAACTGACCGCTGGCTCTTCAAAAAACCTTAGTCTGAATCCTTTATTCACCTAGAAGCAAAAAAAACAACCCTACCAATTAAAGAGTCTGCTTCAGAAAGATAGCTGGGCTCCTAAACTTCAAAAAAATGCAAGATCTTCCTGATATGCTTTTGTGCCTGCGTCCTTATCTGGTGTGCCCGAAGTTGTCTGCCTTAGGCTTGCTGGTGCTAGAGCTCTTCAGTAATTCCTCCACCACTTATCCACTCACCTCCACACTAGGAAACTCCCGCGGTACAGGGCGGGATATATTTGCTTCTTCATGGGGGAAGGTAAACTTGCAAATCATACGCCCTGTTATTCCAAAATAAGACTGTAATTAGCGGTATGTTAAATCCTGCCTCCCGTCACAGGTAGGTATCTAATGCTGAGACGGCGTGAGCGGTGCACAGGTCCTGGTGGTATTCTGCTCCGTCTATGCCCAGTATTTACCCTCCGAGATATAGCTAGGGGCCAAACACAAAAGTCTTGTTTGAAGGATGAGTTTTCTTGAAAAACCCTTCAGTCCATGAAAGCCGTTACCTTTTAACCCACGGCTCTTCAAACAAAGCCTACGTTTGCTTAGCAAAGCTCCGCGCTGGGGTCCTGTGAAGGGGATGTTTGATTTTTCTGAGATGTTCCCAAGCATCCTTCCCTGCTGTGTCGGGGTTATTCCCCAGGGATGGTGCTGTGAGTTTGAGTGAGGAAGCTCACGGCACATGAGTGAGTGAGAAGGAGCAAGGGAAAACACTGTGCAGAAACCACGAAAGAAATGGAGCATTATAGTTCAGGGTTTTTCATACAGGTACTATTTGGGGCATAATTAGCCAGGGAAAGGAAAGGATCTGTGGGGACAACTAATTCCGCTCAGTGTAGCGTCACTTACTTGGTTCCAGGGAATTGCTGAAATGTGAAGCAGTTGTGCGTTTGTGTCAGAACCCAGCATAGTTATTGTGCTGCTTTTACCTGCAACAAATCATTAATAAACTCACAGAATCGCAGAATGGCTGAGGTTGGAAGGGACCTCTGGAGGACATCGGACATTTGTCCTTTAGGTGCCAGGCTGGAGTTTCTTTCCTTTGACTCGATGCCGAGACCAGGTCTGGGGCAGCCTGTGTGATGTGTTGCTGTTCCCACATGCACTGAGCGAGAGAGAAGGCCTAGTTACAACACAGCATTTCTCTTCCAGATTTTTGGAAGTGTGGAGTGGGCATCATGGTTGTGAGTGTTGTAACAGGGTCTGTGAATTTGGAACAGGTTGCCCAGAGAGGTGGTGGAGGCCCCATCCCTGGAGACATTCAAGGCCAGGCTTGATGAGGCTCTGAGCAACCCGATCTAGTTGAAGATGTCCCTGGGTTGGACTAGATGACCTTTAAACGTCCCTTCCAACCCAACACATTCTATGAATGTGGGATATGAAGAACAGTTTACCCAATACTAGATTTAAGAAGTTATCAGAAACACAGTGGTTTGGACTATTTCTCTATAAACTTTAAAATGAATAAACTTGCTACAACGTGGAGTTGTTCCTGCTTCCGAAGGGTAAATTACAGTGACACATGATGCCAACTTTACTTAATAAAATGTGTGTGAATACAAATTGATTTAAGGCAAGATAATTCAGCCAGGAGCATAAAGATGTGGTCTTAGAGGGTGGTCGCTGGGAGACACTGAAACTTTTCTGCTGTTAGGTCCCAAGGATTTTCCCCATCAGTTTGTTTTTTCTGGTTGCGTTTTTAGGTACTTACGAGGGTTTATGCTGAGCAGTTCCTGCTGAAGGGCATGAAATAGCACTAATTACATCGGAATCTGATATGTTTGTTTTTGCAATGGTTATGGAAGATTGAACGTGGAAAGCAATAAAAATTTCTGGAGATTTGCTGAGACTTTCCTAATTCATAGTTATGGTTGGAGTTGTTCCCTTACCCTCTTTTTTTTTTTTTTTTTTAACCCAAAAATTCTGATTATATTTCGCTATTCCAGAAGCTTCTGAAAATGGTAAAATATTATGTTTCAGTTCCATAAATCTGGTGTTGCTTTGTGCCACTGAGCAGTTTCAGCTAAATTTACAGTTTGGATGTTGTTGTGGTCGCTCTTGGCGTAGGAAATGTTCTTTTTCAAAAAAAAAAAAAATCAGAAAAGGGAAAAAAAAATAAAAAAGCCTGGTTTGTCCGATCATGTCCTGCAGCCTCTGTACCTCTTTTCACAGAATCCCAGACTGGCCAGGGTTGGAAGGGAAGGGCCCTCTGGAGATCATCCCGTCCAACCCCCGGCCACAGCAGGGTCACCCAGAGCAGGTGGCACAGGAACGCGTCCAGGCGGGGTTGGAATGTCTCCAGAGACGGAGACTCCCCCACCTCTCTGGGCAGCCTGTGCCAGGGCTCTGCCACCCTCACAGCAAAGAAGTTCCTCCTCATGTTGAGATGGAACTTCCCATGGTCAAGTTTGTGCCCGTTGCCCCTTGTCCTGTCCCCGGGCACCACTGAGAAGAGCCTGGCCCCATCCTCCTGACACCCACCCTTTCAGTATTTAGAAGCATCGATAAGATGCCTTTTCAGCCGTCTTTTTTCCAGCCTGAAGAGACCCAAGTCCCTCAGCCTTTCCTCATCAGAGAGATGTTCCAGTCCCCTCATCATCTTGGTAGCCCTTTGCTGTCCCCTCCCCAGCAGTTCCCTGTCCTTCTGGAACCGGGGAGCCCAGAACCGGACCCCGTGCTCCAGCTGTGGCCTCCCCAGGGCAGAGCAGAGGGGGAGGATGACCTCCCTCTACCTGCTGGCCATGCTCTTCTTGATGCCCCCCAGGATGCGATTGGCTTTCTTGGCCACAAGGGCACATTGCTGCTTTTCCCTGCTTTCTGACTTGCCACCTCCCCCCTTTCTCCTCCCCTTTGCCCCATCTGCCCGTCTCTGATTTGGGCAAGAAGCAGGATGTGCCGTGACTGATGTAGAGCAGGTGCAGATTTGCCAGCTGGCCACTGTCTCGCAGCTCTGGGCTCAGCCAGCAGAACTGATATGGCCCGAGCTATCCCCGCCTCTCCCCAGTTAATGGTTCAACCCCACTCCTTTGCTGTGGTGTTTTCCCCACGAGATTTGCAAAATCTCAAATATTCTTAAGGCCACTATATCTTGTCTCTGCTTTTGAACCTTTAAAACCAGAGTAAAAACTGATCTGAGGTATTGGTAAAATAGCACTAACAACACTTGCTGAACAAAGGAGTTTATTGTGCTTCAATATATCATTCAATTATTGGAGATTCTATTGTTTGGTGTTTTTTTTTTTAAAGAACAGAAGCAATAGTGGTGTTGGACATGTACTCAGCTGGGAATTGCTCTGGTTTTATCCGGTGTTTAAATTGTGCATAAACTCTGTGAAACCACTAGCATTTTTATATAAAAGCAAATGTGTCTTGGTCAAGAAAATCATGCCGTGTAAGAGCTAGCTTAAAAAGAAAAGATCGCTCAGGGCTGCATGTCTTCATTCACTCTTGAAATGCCATATGTATTCATTTGGCTGCAGCAAATAAAATAGTATTAAATGTAAATAGTCGTTTTGGAGTATTCTTTTTCTCCTTTTTTTAGTATTAGAAACCCTAGATACATTAGATTGCCCCTACTTCGGTTTGACATTGAATTGCAAAAAGATAAAAGAGAGGACTTGGCAAAGGAAAGTCCTGTCGGTCTGGATTGAAGTGCAAATAAGTAGCTGAAAACATCTTAGCGACATCCTTCAGTAGCTAAAAGATAAGTTTTCCCTTCCTGTGCTGGGCCGTTCTGCTGCATTTGAGATAGACGTGAAGTATCGGCTGTCAGCCGAGGAGCGACAGCAAGTCCTGCCTGCACCTCTCAAACGGCAGCATCCCTGGGGAAGCTGCCGATAGCCGCTGGACGTGCTTTAAGAGTCCCGCGAGAGCTCCTTTTCACTCTCTACCTTGAAGACACTGGTTTGGATGTGGGTTTTGGGGTGAGCAGTTTGCAGGTGGCCCAAGTGTACATGATCTTCTCTGCTTTAGAATGACTCATGATTCTTTACTGTTTATTACTATTAAAAGTTGTCATAGAATCACAGAATGGTTTGGGTTGGAAGGGACCTTAAAGATCATCCAGTTCCAATCCCCTGCCCTGGGCAGGGACACCTCCCACCAGCCCAGGTTGCTCCAAGCCCCGGCCAACCTGGCCTTGAACCCCTCCAGGGATGGGGCAGCCACAGCTTCTCTGGGCAACCTGGACCAGGGGCTCACCACCCTCACACCAAAGAATTTCTTCCCAATATCTCATCTCAATCTCCCTTCTTTCAGTTTAAACCCGTTCCCCCTCGTCCCATGGCTCCCCTCCCTGCTCCAGAGTCCCCCCCCAGCTTTCCTGGAGCCCCTTGAGGGACTGGCAGGTCTCCGCGGAGCCTTCTCTTCTCCAGGCTGAACCCCCCCAGCTCTCTCAGCCTGTCCTCCCAGCAGAGGGGCTCCAGCCCTCCCAGCATCTCCGGGGCCTCCTCTGGCCCCGCTCCAACAGCTCCGTGTCTCTCCTGTGCCGAGGCCCCAGCGCTGGAGGCAGCACTGCAGGGGGGTCTCCCCCGAGCGCAGCAGAGGGGCAGAATCCCCCCCTCGCCCTGCTGCCCACGCTGCTGGGGATGCAGCCCAGGCTGCGGGGGGTTTCTGAGCTGCCAGCGCACGGTGCCGGCTCCTGTGGAGCTTCTCATCCACCAGTCATATTAGGATCCTCTGGGGTTTTTTTGCTAATGCCAGCCTTAACCATAGGAAATGTTCTTTGTATACGTTGCTGTCATCCATATTTTGTTGTAGGAAACACTGCCCTGTTCCGTAGGTGATGCTATTTCTCGGTATTTACCTTTTCATCTCCTCTGGGATGGGCTGTAGCAATGCACCGTATTTGGGCATGGAGCCTCCTCTGAGCACCCGGTGCTTCCAGTGTGTGCTTGGAGCTACGCAGGCTGCTGTGGGTGCTCTATTCCTGTTACCTATTCATTTCCCGTGGGATTTTGAATCAGCCTGAAAATGTTTTCATGGGTTTCTGGCCCCAGCTATGGCAGCGCGCAGCTGCAGCATTAATGGGTTCGCGTGTGCACAGCACAATGCTGCCTGCTGCAGCGTGCACCCTTAATGCTTTCCTTAGGGAAACATTTGTCCCATTTATTCTCTTGGTCCGAAGTACGCAGAACAAGCTACAGCTCTAGATAGCTGTGCTCTACCCTAAATGCTGAACACTGGGTTTCTGGGATGTAGGGCTTCTGTTGGCACATGCTTGGATTAAGCGAGGCTGCAATTGAGTCATAGTTTTGTGTGTTTGTGCAGCTCTTTAGAAAATGAGATACTTTTAAGATCCTTAAGTCTGAACTAAGCTTGATGATTTACATAGCCCCGTATAATCCATCCTCTTAAAATTGTGTATGTGATATGACTTCTGAGATTATATCCTTATTGTTGCTTTAATCCAAATACTCGATATTACGTCCTGTGTTGAGGGCTGGAGAGATCAACTGCATTGTCACAAGATAATCCTGGCTTGGAACTGGGCTGGGGAATATGAGCGTAACTGGGGAACGCTCATATTGGGAACGTATATAACGCTCATATTGGGAACGCTTATAACTGGGGAATGTAACTGGGCTGGGGAATATGGACATAATCTTGCTGAATTCAAGTGGCATCACATCTTGGTGTGCTTAAACTCGGACTCAGAATCCAGGCTCCTTATTTCACAATGAGAACGATCACAGAATCATAGAATTGCCTGGGTTGGAAGGGACCTTTCAGATCATCGAGTCCAACCATCCCTAAATCATATCTTTGAGCACTATGCCTACCCATCTCCTAAATAATTCCAGGGATGGTGCCTCAACCACTGCCCTGGGCAGCCTGTTCCAATGCTTGATAACCCTTTCAGTGTAACAATTTTTCCTAATGTCCAATCTAAACCTCCCCTGGCGCAACTTGAGGCTCTTTCCTTCCTGTAGGAACAAGCCTGCTTGGTAAGCAGGAGCACCCTAAAAGCCACTTAGACGTTTCCAGTGAAGGTCTTCAGCAAAATACTCCCCTGGCATTTCAGAGCGCAGAGCCCCAGCAAAATGCTCTTGTGTCTCTCAGAGTAATCCAGGGCTCTCTGGTGTCTTCTGTGTCTGGATCAAAGCCCTGGTGAAGGAGGTTCCCTCAGTATGTCTCCATCCCTACGACCCAACAGCAACAGTGTGCACCAAGCATGCTGCCGAGGGCCTTGGGAGAGCTTTTATTCAAACTTGGCCAGAAGGCAGAGGGAAAAGCGGTCCTGTTGTTACTGCTTATGTGCATGACCCTGTCATGGGGTAACCTTGACGTAAATAATCATCCTGTAGAGTGGGTCATGCCGACTGCTGTCCAAAGTCTCCGTCCTTCTGGTTATGTCAAACAGATATGTGTATTAGATCCAAGCCTGACTGTAAAGAGATGATGGACTTGCTTAACAAACAATGATTTTTGAGAGACAATGCGGAGAAATTACTATTTTTAAACTCACTTCTCAACTCATAGGAGCAGCAAGAACTGTGAGAGTAATCTTACGTGGCTCCCGTGTCTTTCTTCTCCTTTGCTCAAAAGAAATCAGCGACGCTTGTCACAAGACTTTACTTGTTACTAATGTCAGGAGCTTCCTAATCTCATTTGGAAGGTCCAGGAGAAGGAGAGTATCGGTTCTTCCTTGTTGGGTGTTTGCTGCATTTCTCCAGTCTTCTGTATGCGGGGAGGCTGCGTAACCTGCTGTCGGGGCACTCACTTGAGCTCTTCTGTTATTTTAAAGGTCACTCCAGTAATTTTGTACTTGTGTTTTTAAAACAAACAAAACACCAAAAAACCAAACAAACTTTTTAAACGTGCACATAATGTGTTAAAGGAATTGTTCTTCTCTGCTCATTATTTTAGGGAAACAAATGTTTGCTCCACTGCCCCAGCACCCATGTGAGAACTGAGCTGGGCAAGTCCAGCTGGACTCTGAAGTTTCCTCTTGAATAACTCTCCTGAAATTCCTGTTCAAGTGGTTTTGGAAATTTTTACGTTGCTTGGGCACTTTGTTTTTAAGAGACAGTGACACCCCAAAACTAGAGAGAGGTGGCACAAGAAAAAAACCGCTGGGAGAGAGTGAGGGAGAGATGGTGGCAGCACGAGGAAAATCAGGGCTTTGAATTTAAAATCAACTTATTCAGAGCAGCTTCTCAAATCTTACTCTTGAAAAGAGATGTTATAAAATGGCTTGGGGTCTGTAAGCAACGGGAGAGCCGAGGAGAGAAATTAACTTTTTAAATACACTTTTCCAATGATGAGGTCTTAATGATAGAGTAATTAAGCTAAAATCACTGCAGCTAATGATCTTTGTTTTTCTTTTGTCTTTCTCTTTCTTGCCCCAACCCCATACCACATCCTTTCTGCACCTGATGCTTCGGGGAACAGTAGGACCCAACCGAAGGTAAGGGCTTCTGTTGCGTGTTAAATCAGTGTGCGAGAAATTGTCGTGTCGCTTATTCAGTCTTGGGTTATTCAAATATTAAAAGCATTCTGAAAAACAGCTCTCTAGTTGATCAGCTGTTGAGTAAGAAACTCGAAGCATCTCCTTGCCGCTGAAGAGCACTGTACAGCCTGTGCCAGCAAATGAGTCACAGGAACAACTGAGAACATACATGCTCAGCATTACGGGCTGTGAATGGAAGGCTACTTGTTATTTGTGGGCTTTTAAAAGCATTTTCTGGTATTTGTGTTAAAGCAAACTCATTTTGTTGTTAACGGCTTATGGTCCCGTGACTCCGCATGTGGTACGCAGGTACCTATCTCTATCCGAGTGTATCGGGCTTCAGCTTTACTGATGTGGTCATATAGCGAAGGATGTTTTATTAAATGCTCCGAAGGCGTGGGATGTTATAATAATATGCTTAATTGTATAATGCGTTCAAAGAACCAAAATTTTACATAAACCTTAATTTTGCATAAACAGGCTGTTGTTCCCTCAATTAGAGGATGCAAAATAATAACTTTTATCTTTTAATGCTGGGACATTAACGTAGTATAGGGGGAAAAAAAGCAGTGTATTTTTGAAGATAAGTTATTTAAATTTCAAGGATTTTGCTGTTCTAAGCATTTTCATAAACATAGGAAGTAAGTTTGGATGTGTTGGTAGTATGGATTTTCGATCCTTGCATAATTTTTCTAATTATTTTAGTTAATATAAATACTCGAGGAAGATTTGCTTTATTGCTCCACGAGTCCTTAAGTGATTTTTCAGATTCCATGATACCATCTATTAGGAAATGCTCGAACTGAGGTAATTCGCTACAGACTCAGTGTTTCTTTTTAGGGCTTCCTCATTATTAGTGTAGATATGATGCAACGTATTTTGTTCCTACAATTTTTACTAATTAAGAAATGTTGAGTTTGATTACCTGCGCCAATGCTCGTTCATGGTTAGTGCCTTCAGCATATAGACGACAGACTTTATTAAAATGGAACGTGAAAATGTGCTAACAGATAAAATGGAATTTTCAGAAATAATGGAATGAGGCTTCAGAAGGTGACAAAGTGCTGACAAGGTGTGCTTGCTCTGCCGACGTGATCTGAAGTGATGCAAACGTCGGCTATATAGCAGTACAGAACATCTAAAGGGGAAGGAGCAGCTTCGTTAAGCTTAGCGCGGAGATAAACAGCCAAAGAACGACACATTGCACTTCCCTTTTTTTATGTCCTACAGAGTAAATTTTGCCTGGGCAAATGTAGGTCAGATATTACGCTGATTTTTTTTTTTTTTATTTTTATTACAAATACGTATCCAGAGGAATTTTTTTTGCAAATGCCTGGTTTTGCAGCCTGAGGTCCCAAAATACACACTGTCTCATTGGAGATCAGCTTTCATGACGAAAGGTGCCTGTGGACCTTTAGATGGATTTACCACCAAATGGAAATTTTTCTATTTCAGAAGATGATGGTGCTACTCTTCTCGTGATCGTAGAATCATAGAAGGGTTCGGTTGGAAGAGACCTTAAGGATCACCTAGTTCCAGCCCCCCTGACGTGATGAAACTCATTTGCTCTGTGTAGTTCCTTACAAGTCTTAGACTTTGGTGACAACTGCTGCTGTTTCTCAGCAGTGTACAAATACATACTCCTCTTGTATGGGAAGAGGTTCCTACCCTAAAGCACGCTTTTTTGAATTTATGCAGAGAAGAGACCCCAGGAGATGGCAGGCAGAAACAGCCAGGGGACATCTGTCAGTTTGCAAAATAGAAAGTCTTGTGAAAAATGAATTGCAAGGATGGATTTAAAGGAAGATGAAGAAAGCTCCTTGACATCCACAGGGTTGCCACACGGAGAGCTTTTGGAGAGCGTGGAGTAGGATTCACACAGTAGAAAGGAAGAAATAAAAGCAAGGAACAAATAAAAGCAAGGAACAGGCTGGCGTATAGGAAGACGCGGGGTTTGTTTAGGCTTCAAACTCAGAGAAAACAAGTAATTCTGTGGAAATGCATATTATATGTTCAGAATGGCCCCAGGGAGCATGACGTTAGCCAACATAATGCAGCCCTGTCAAAATTTGGATATTGTGTGTGATTTTGCGATGGTTTTTATAAGGTGTCCTCCTGGATATTTTCCTACAGGTGTTTGCTTACGATCACTGCTTTTGGTCTATGGATGAGTCTGTCAAAGAAAAATATGCAGGTAATATTTACTGTAGCTTTGTGCTTGTTGTCTCCCAAGTGTGAGTGATCTAATTAAAATACAGTATTTGCTAAAGGGCACAGACCATATGGCACAAAGTGCCTCCCCCTGTATGACTGCTCGTTGTCAAAAGAAAAAGGAAAGTCTTCAATCATTCCTGTTTCTCTTCTCTACAGGCAACGACAATAGCAATAGGCATTGCTACTGGTTTGCAGTGTAGGAAATTGAGAAATCCGTCACAGTAACGGGGTGATTACAAAAATTACACCTTTATTTAAAATACTGCTCTGACTCCATCATTTTGAAAGCATCAGATCCTTTTCTTTTCAGGATTTGAGGAACATTGCTAAATGTAATTTCATGTTTCGCAGTGCTGATGGGAGTTCGGCATCATATTAGAACTGAATCATGGAGAATTAAAGAAAGCCTAATGTAATATAGGGGTACGTGAATACATATGGGCTGGTGAGAATGTGCAATCTATTTAATTAGAAGTTTTCAGTGTATTATTATGACATATTTTGGCAAATAGTTATAGAATCGTAGAATCTTCATGGTTGGATAATATATGAAATATATTTGGACTTAACACTCTTGTGATCTCTATTCCTTTTTGTACTTGATAGCTTTTAAAATTGGGAATTAGTTAAGCTTGTTAATATTTATTTTTTCAAAAATCTCAAGAAAATTAAAAGGTGCGTATGATTCTAGGTTTCAATTTCTCTAACAAGTAACTATCGCATAGTAGTTTAGTGAGGAATTGAGAAAACCATTACACTTTCAGCCATACAAATTACAGAGAAAGGCAGATTTTTTTGTTTCCCACTCTAATGGAGGCTCTTAGTCACTTAGATGTGGCTCTCCGTCACTTAAATTACGGTCTGTTATACATTGGAAGTATTTGGTTCAAAACCATTCTGCTGTGCGTAGTTGGGCTATTAGGAATTTTGACGGGGAATTTTGCATGCGTAAAACTTCGAGTGGTCTTGGATGTAAAGGTGCAGTTTTCACTCGGTGAGAGAAAGGAAAAGCTTTCAGGAACATTAATATATTTGAGCGGACTTTTCAGTCCGTAAAGTTCTGCCATGTCTTGGTCAGACTTTAGGTCTTCTGCTTGTAAAAGAAATCTGAAAATAGAGGTTTTGTTGAAATAGATAATACCCAAATATATTAAGCATTTCTTCCTCTGCTTGGAAAAGGAACTGAAAAGCTGTTCCTACAGATCTAGTTCAATTAAAAAAAGAAGTGATATACTCTGTATTTTGCTAATGCATATCTTATACTATAATCTCCCCCACATAGTTGTGATTCCTCCTCTGCAAAAATCTCTTCACGGTGTTATTTAATACTTTGTACCTATACAGGAAAATTATCTAGTGCTCTACTAATTACTGTAGATTAAAATCAACTGACAGTTGTTAAAATGTATGGGTTGAGTATAGTTTGAGGTGGGGTCATTCACCAGTGGATTAAATTCTGCAGTTGGTAGTGGATTTTCTGCTGGTAAAACTTGTGAGTATGAACTATGAAATAGGATGTTGTTTTAAGCACGTACAGGTATATGCATGATAATCACAGCTTCTGATTTTTACAGTAGCATAAGTCTGGAGCACCTCTACTGGGTGATGGTCGTGCTCTTGTAGAGGGAGCAAATCCTGGATGCTATTCAGGCAACAACAGCAGGAAAACGCTGTAATTACAGAAGAATCTAAATCAAGGAAAAAATATCTCTTGCTTTGTTAGAATGATAGCATGGGTGTTTTATTTCTTAGGTCAAGATGTTGTTTTCAAGTGCCTTGGAGAGAATATTCTTCAGAATGCCTTTGAAGGCTATAATGCTTGCATCTTTGCCTACGGGCAAACTGGTAAGTGCCTTCCGCACGTAAGCAAAAAATATTGTTGACGCAAGAGGTGTTACGTTCTCACTGGAGACTCTTTTCACGGCTGTTGTGACATTGGTTTTAGGAGACATGCCTTGTAATGTAGATAAGAAATGTTTTCCTCTTGTAACATTAGATAGGAGGTGGACAGGACGAGAAATGGGCTTTTGTCTGGTGCTGCTGGCTACCCTTATTTCTCACACCTCAGATTATAATCTTTGGAATGATCATGATCCTCCTTGAGCTCAGCGCATCACTCATATTTCCTGCCTCTGCAGTTAGAATAATCATAAATCATCATTTTGAATGTAATATGCAAAAATGATTATGCCTGTGCAACTAATTCTTCTCATTGTGGCACATACGTGGGTGTGAGTGGGTTGTCTTCTACAGTATGACTGTATCTCCCTGAATTTCTTGTTTGGCTTTTCCTTTTAATTAAACAGTCTTTAGCTAAATCGTGTTTTGGTTACTTCAAAATAGAAAACTGCACAAATCTCTTTCACAGAAATGCGTATTATTTTTCTTGCCTCTTCTCTTTTCTTTCGATGTTCCGCAAAGCAAGTTACTTTGCATGCACACTAATCGTAGATTCGATCACACAGGATCTGGAAAATCATACACGATGATGGGTACTGCTGACCAGCCGGGATTAATCCCTAGACTTTGCAGTGGACTCTTTGAAAGAGCACAGAAAGAGGAAAACGAAGAGCAGAGTTTCAAAGTGGAAGTATCCTACATGGAGATATACAATGAGAAAGTCAGGGATCTTCTTGACCCAAAAGGGTAAGTAATTTGTGTGTCAACAGCACTGTAATATGTTGCCATACGCTCTTCCTTTCCATAACCAGTTTGCCTTAATGGATCCTATCTAAGGTGTTTGCGTAGGACGGCTTTCGCTTCTTCCTGATCTCAGTGTCCTTTTATTTTAAACTAAAATAACGTAGTAAGACTAAAAGCTTAGAGTAAACTCACCCTAATTCTAGCTTTTATGAAGTGAAAAAAATGCCATTGTCAGCATTTTACGTGTAGACATAGGCTTTTTCTGTTTGCATTATAGTCCTTGTTCTGTGCTTTATTACGGTATTTGTAAGACCATCATGTTTGAGATCTGTCAGTGAGAAATGACTTTCTATAAATGTTGTCTTAAGTCAGTCATGTGCTTATAAATAACTTTTTTTTTCCAACCAGAAGCCGTCAGTCATTAAAAGTTAGAGAACACAGTGTTTATGGTCCTTACGTAGATGGCCTATCCAAACTAGCTGTTGCTAGCTACAAGGTAAGGATCAATTTTATGAAAGGCTTGTGTTGACATCCTAAACACCAGGGTACTGTCCCTCCCTTAAGCAGGACAGAATTATTAAGCTGCTCCTAATTGCCACGGCAGTAATGTGGATTCTAGAACAAGAGAGCTGTAGGACTGTTGTATTGTCATCACCGGGGAGAACAGGGTTAAGAGCAGAAATGCGTCTTCATCCTGTACTATTCAGTAATTCAATGACGCAATGAAACAGCTTTCCTCCCAAACTTAAGATAAGTGTATGCTGTATCCATGAGGAAGTGTTCCATGATTAGTTACAGAACCAGGATTTAGCAGAGACGGGCTTTCAGTACCACAGCTGGTCACTTTTAGGCTGTCGTGGTATTGCCTGGTGATTTCACTTCCCAGTAGCACACAGGCACACTGGAACTAGGAACTAATGGTTGTTTACAAGGCAAATACTTGAGAACGTTGCATGAAACGTGCTTGCTGCATAGTACATGTTTATATTTGCATTTGCAATGTGCCCTAATTTTTAAGAAGCATTAATGTACTGTAGGAGAAATGAGTAAATACGGGATGGAATTCTGTCGTCTTAAGCAAAACATGAAACTGGTGCAATCCTTCCTATTGCAGTTTCGGCAGGTATTCGTCTCCCTCTCTTTGGTGGTTTCTGTTAAGACAAGACACATTGCATGCTTTTCCTTTACGTGTTGCACAGCAGCTTTGTGTAATACAGCATACAGAGTCCAAGTGGTCTGTGGTGGTCTTTTGTTTCATTGTTTTTTGGGTTTTTTTAGCATGATCCAGCTGGACATGCATAAATGAAAGTTAAGCCCAAGACTCCAAACTTTTAACTATTTGACAGGATTGCCGTGAAACCCTGAAGCAGGGGAGCTGTGTATTCCTCCAATATCACAACTTAACATATCAGAGGACTTTATAAACCCTTACATGTAGGGAGAACATAACGACCTGTCCGGTGTGGTTCTGTTCTATAGAACTTTGAGCATTATGTCAATATTACAAATTTCAAGACCATATGTTAGTTTTCAAGAAAAACATTTGTGTTCGAACATGAATTGCTGTTTGCTCACTTTTTTCTTTGCTGTTTGAGTATTGCTATGTGCAGCCAAGTGCATTATTTTTGTTGATAATTTAATATTTAGGTAGAGGTAGTGGATGAATGTGCATGTCACAACATTGTGTAATTTCTAGTCGTTGAAGGGGAGATCGCAATACTTCTTTTCTCACGCTTTGTGAATAAACAGCGGGAAACTTAGTGGGAAAATACTTGCTGTATTTTATCAAAATGAGATCATTTTGGTAGATAATTGGAAAGAATGTTAATGCAGATATGCTTATGGCTGTGAAAATTGTATCTAGGACATCGAGTCCTTGATGTCCGAGGGCAACAAATCTCGAACAGTGGCTGCAACCAACATGAACGAGGAGAGCAGTCGGTCCCATGCAGTCTTCAAGATTATCCTCACCCACACGCTCTATGATGTACAATCAGGGGTAAGTAAAACAAGTGACAAGGTCCAAATGTTAAGCTTGGGTGTGGGTCTCTTGCTTTAATATATTTCACAGACTCTTACAAATGTTGGTTGGAAGTACTGGGCCCAGTCTTGTTCAACATATTCGTCAACGACCTGGATGAGGGGACAGAGTGCACC
This sequence comes from Larus michahellis, assembly GCF_964199755.1. NCBI lineage: Eukaryota > Metazoa > Chordata > Aves > Charadriiformes > Laridae > Larus > Larus michahellis. Next base: position 129,505,274 of record NC_133898.1, read on the forward strand.
CTCAGCAAGTTCGCTGATGACACAAAACTGGGAGGAGTGGCTGACACACCAGAAGGCTGTGCTGCCATTCAGCAAGACCTGGCCAGGCTGGAGGGTTGGCCAAAGAGGAACCTAATGAAGTGCCACAAGGGCAAGTGTTAGGGTCCTGCACCTCGGGAGGAATAACCCCCCTGCACCGGTACAGGTTAGGGGTTGACCTGCTCTGCAGAGGGGAACCTGGGAGTCCCAGTGGACAACAGGTTGACCATGAGCCAGCAATGTGCCCTTGTGGCCAAGAAGGTCAATGGCATCCTGGAGGGCATGAAGAAGAGTGTGGCCAGCAGGTGGAGGGAGGTCATCCTCCCCCTCTGCTCTGCCCTGGGGAGGCCACACCTGGAGTCCTGCGTCCAGTTCTGGGCTCCCCGGTTCCAGAAGGACAGGGAACTGCTGGAGAGGGGACAGCAGAGACTACAAAGATGCTGAGGGGACTGCAGCGTCTCTCTGCTGAGGAAAGGCTGAGAGCCCTGGGGCTGTTCAGCCTGGAGAAGAGAAGACTGAGAGGGGATTTCATCAATGCTTTTATCAATATCCAAAGGGCATGTGTCAGGAGGATGGGGCCAGACCCTTTTCAGTGGTGCCCAGTGACAGGACAAGGGACAACGGGCACAAACTGGAACACAGGAAATTCCATCTGAACATGGGGAAAAGCTTCTTTGCCGTGAGGGTGGCAGAGCCCTGGCACAGGCTGCCCAGAGAGGTGGGGGAGTCTCCGTCTCTGGAGACATTCCAACCCCGCCTGGACGCGTTCCTGTGCCACCTGCTCTGGGTGACCCTGCTCTGGCCGGGGGTTGGACGGGATGATCTCCAGAGGGCCCTGCCAACCCCTACAATTCTGGGATTCTGTGTGTGGAAGGGACCTCAGGAGGTCATTTGCTGCAGTCTCCTGCCCTGGTGCCCTGCTAGAGCTGGATCAGGTCAGCTGTAGCTTTGTCTAACTAAGTCCTCGTAATGCTCATGTGCTTCTGCCCCAATGTCGGGAAATCAATTTTAAAAGGTTCATAAGTGAAATGTGGTTTTTGAAATGGAAAGCAAGAACACAGGCCCCAAGTTGCAGCAGACCTGCTGGAGGGTGCAGGAAGGATCTCCTCATCCTCGAATCTAAACTAAAGAAACACTTGGTAAGCAACGGTGTGTAGTACAGACTTGGAGCAGAAACTAAAGATATAATGTGTAGATGAAAAATAGAAGACCTGAGTATACATCCGGTAATCTCCTTCAAGGGGTTATTTCATGCAAATATGCATAAATGATCAACTTTATAAACAGAAACACTAATTTCAAAAATTTTGCTTTGGACAATGTGAATATTTTTATGTATATATTTTAAATATCTAAGAGACATTTAAATGTAAAAGTATTTTTCTTTACATTTCCTTATATATAAATATTCCTTGGAGGGGGGTGTGAAATACATTTATGTTAATATTATTTAACCCCTCACAGAAAATGGTGATAAATTAAAATTGAAATAGGTCTCCAATACCAAAACTCTTTAAACTTTGTTGATAGATTCTGTGCTTGGGCAGTTCTTTCATGTCTTCAAACCCTTGGAGAAATTTTGAGTGTCCTTGGAGCAAATCTAAGGCATTTATGTGCATAAATATCGCATACAACGTAAAGCATAATGAGCATTCGGACTTTTTTCCTCCTCATTCCTCAGCCTCCACCCAAACGATTTTCCTTGGTTTTATTTGATTTTTTTTTTCCCTTTGCACTTCAAATCAGCAGTCATACTATGCTAAACTCCTTCAATTGCCATAGTTTGCCATTCCGTTTTTGCCGTGGCTGTGCTGCATACTTATCATATGTCTTTTTTGTGTGGTCAGCCTGGATGCAAGGCGGTAGTTTTGAGCGTCTGTCTTTCCTGCATCTTCCAGTGACTGCTGTGTGAGCTTCTGGAACAGATTTCTCTGTTTTCCCATCTGCTGGGCCTTTCACTCCTCGACATGACACGTTTCTGTGTGGCCTGATGATCACACTGTATTCTGAGAGGCTTAGAGTAACATTTTTGAAAGCGTATTGATTCTAATTATCCTGTTTGTTTAAGGGACCGTAGCGCTGTGTAACTGTGATACTGAGATGCTAAAGTCGTAGATGCTGCATGGTGTAAGCAAACTGTTCTCGAAGACGGCTTTAGCTCTTCAAATTGCCATTCAAAATTCACAGAGTGTTTCAGAATGTCATTTTGGGTCAAATGCGATGAAAGGGTTTGTAACAGAATCTGTGTTACAGGACTGAAATACTCACATAGCTTGGATTGCTTTCTAGGAGGCTGTTAGGATACGGGAGACTTCTGCAACTGTAATCATACACATAAATTACAACATGCTTCTTGTCACGTTCGTTCTCGTACCAGTGGAAAGCTGGTATATAAAGCCTGAGGCTTTTAGGGGACTGTTTTCCAGATGATAAAATAAAGACAGAGCTTCTGTCTGTCTTTGTGACTCCTTGGTCTGTACTTCCCCTGTGTATGTTTGCTTTAACGTTTGACTAATGTGCCCCGCGTTTTTCTCCTCTGGAGATTTCCGCGGTGTCTTGGAGGTACAAGTATATTTAGTTCGCTTCCAATCCTCCTGTTGCTTCTGGAGCAGCAGCTAGGGAGTTATCACAGAATATTGTTCCAGTACTATGACTTTCAAAGCTGTTGGAAGAGCTGTAGGGAGGCTACACCAAGAAATGAAGCTCGGTTCTTGTTTGAAAAGACATCAAAGTGTAACTTAGAGTGAACTAACAGTAGCTGTTCTCTGGTTCCTCCTGCAGACGTCGGGTGAGAAGGTGGGCAAGCTGAGTCTGGTGGACTTAGCAGGTAGCGAAAGGGCAACTAAGACCGGTGCTGCAGGAGACAGGCTGAAAGAAGGAAGCAACATTAACAAGTAAGACTCGGTGATTATTTCTTTTCCTTTTTTTCATCAGTAAAATCATGACTGCTAAATACAGTACACTTGTAAAATAGGATAAAATCAGTATAAGCTCTTGTAGCCAGTTTTCTTCTTCTCTTTTCTCTACTTTTCCTTCAGACATACAATACTCTTAAATGTTTGAATGAGATCTCTGCCTATTGAAAATTATTGGCAGTTTTCATTCCGTACTTGTGTTCCTGCAACTGCCGCATGATTGCATTTGAAGATGTGATTATTAATGCTGAAAACACGTACTGAAAATGAGGAGTAGAGTTTTTCTGAGAAAAGAATGATCAAAACCATACTAGGAACTTTCTCCTTGGAGCTCATTTTTGGAGAGAAAGTGACTGTCTAAATATGCATTTGACTTACGAATATTTACACTCGTTAATGACTCCTTGTGTTCTCTGTGCAGATCCCTCACAACTCTTGGGCTGGTTATTTCTGCCCTGGCAGATCAGGCTGCCGGCAAGAACAAGAACAAATTTGTTCCTTATCGTGATTCTGTGCTCACTTGGTTACTTAAAGTAAGTACTCTGATCTTGGTTTTTTAAGGAGAAATAAAAGGGAGGAAAAGGGGAGAAGAGTCCCATTCAATGAAATCAAACACTGTTCTTTTGCCTCTCTTTCTGGTTTTGACGTTAACCATAATTGTCTTTGGAAAATTAGCTGGATGTAAGCCATTAGTATCTCTACAGACTAAATATGTTCCCTGTCTTCTGTTGACCTGTAATGGCCTAAAGAATAAGGATTTTTTTTTTAAAAACATTATCTTTTATGGGTCAATTTACATACAGCTTCACACACAGCTTAATTTGGGCTATTGCCACGTGCAGCTGCATTTTATACTGGCATGGTTAGCTTTGAAGGTTTCTGATTAAGACTATTACCTTTTCCTAATTGTCTAATATATTTGTTAATATACTCTACTTTTGTCAGCAGAGTATAATTGCAGAGCATTGTCCCAGTTACCATCTAAGGGACAGGTCAGAAGCCTCTGTACATCGTTTTCGTGTGAAATGAGCAGTTAAATCGTTTTCTGTACTGCATAGGACTCTATTTGGTATTCTTCTGGGGAAGAAAGAGAGTGTCATGATGGCACCTGGATGAAGATCTGTAAGGTCTAAATGAAAAAGCCAATTGTTAAATACGAGTTTTATGTATATCAAATTGAAAAAGCAAGCTTTTGTTTTCATTGTTCTTCTCACTTCCTACATACCGTGGCCTTAAAGCCTGGTGGCCTGATGACAAAAAATCTTGGAGTGCAAGTTTGATTTTAGGTATAGTCATCATCTGGATTTCTCCTGTTCTCTGAATGAGTGGCAAGCACAAACGTAGCCGCTTCTATCTGTAAAAAGCTTGCCTGCTAGTAAAGGTGGCTTGTCTTTCTTTTTCTTATCTTGCCTGGTACAGCCCGAGTGGTCTCGGTTGACTTGGGTTTTGAAGGATTATTGAATAGATGTCTTATATAGATGACTTCAGTTTCATTCTTGTAACCTGGCATTTTGTTAAAATTTTTCTCTTTCATCATTTGACTGCCAGGATGCTTGGTAACCACATCTCGTAGAAATACTGAAAGTTTCCTTTTTTTCCTTGCACTTTGTTTTTTTCATTGTTATCGAGAAGCAACTGAAATATTTGTTAGTATAAAGATAGAATCTGGGAAGAAACTGATTTTTGGTACCACCAGTCTTTTTTTGTCCCCTTGCTTTTGTAGGTGCTCTGGCTAGATTTTGCTGTCTTGAGCAGTCTGCTTTGCTTCCCCACCCGTTCTTAGCAATGTTTTTAAATGTTATTTGAATTCAGGATCTGTATCATTTAACTGTACGTGTGGAAAGAAAACGAAAAAGTTACTTGTAGGCTATACAGAGGTGTGGAGATTAAAAAAGATGTTTTCCTTAAGGAGATTTGAAAACAAAGTTGACTTCAATACTTAAGTAAAATAAAATCTCTACTCATGTAACCCCTTGACACCACAAGCCTTTTCTTTCATTTTTCTCAGTACTGTCTTTTGATGAACCTTTTAGCACGACTACTGTGAAACGATTTATTTCTTCTCCCCAGTGTAAACATCACAGATGCTGGACATCAAACAGTAGAGTCGTGAGGGCTCCATAAAACTCAGAATGGCATGACAGAAATAGCGTCTGTGCTTTTCTACAGTAAAATAAATCCTCATCTCACAGTGTTCCTTGCTCTAAGACTTTCTTAGATTTAAATATATTTTTGCCTCTATGTATTTACACTGAGTTTTTAATTAAACGAGTGCTTTTTGGCTCTCTAAAGAAGGGAACGAACCCAGCCCGCAGCTTGCTTCGCTTTGCTCCCAGTGGCATGTGTGCTTGGGTTCCCGATGGGGCCGTAACAGTCTGAGCGAGCGGAGTGGAAACTTTCCTGACGGATTTCTGGCGTCGTCGTTAGAATTAGTTCTGCTGTTCCCTTTCTAAACGAATTCAGCAAGCAGACTGAAATTCCTCTTTAGCACCTGTCTGACGCATTGTAGCAGCGGTGACGATGGCCATGCACAGCGCAGGCTTTCGCTCAGAAATAGAAGGCGCACTTTTGTTCTACCTTCTTTCAAGCAAGCCTTCTTTGTGTCTTTAACATCCAGCTATGTTAAGTGCAAACAAAAGGTTTGGGGCTTTCGGAGTTTTTACAAACAAGCTCATTGAAGAGAAGCTTTATTTTGAAAGGGGGAAAATTTAAACATTTTTTTTAATTAAAGATCAAAGAGTGGGGTTATTCATTTAAAGAGGCCTGTTTGTAGAAGCCATGAGATGGTGAGCTGTCTTTCTCCCTAACTTTCAACTTTTAATTATGATGCCAACATGGAGTAAATGTAGTCTACCACTAGGAATGTCTGTCGTATAGAGTCTCTCCACAAATCTGAGAAACAAGGAAAGTTCAGGAGACCTCAAGATCTAGCAGTTTGTGTTTAATTTTGTTGAGGATCATTAGACAAAAGGCGAAAAATATTATTGCAAGAGGAGGCTTGAAGAGCGGTGCCGTGTTATGTGTGGGAAGCAAACTGCCTTATCAGCGCTTTAGCCTCTTGGTTTTATCTGATTCTATTGATTACAAAGATCTCATTTTCCCACTTTAATCAGAAGCCCTGTAGGTTAGACCGACGGCTATTTTTAAAAATATAATTACTAATCTTCACATTTTAAGTTGGTGCTAGAGAAGACTGTCCTGGTTCGGTCTTAGAAATAATGAAACTTATTTATTTCCTCTCTGTGGCACGCAAGCCCAGCATTTCCAGGGTAGTTTGCAGATGCCGCCTTTGCTAATGAGAGGCTGCCTTACTAGTCGTCTGCCTTTCTTGCTTAACGTTAAAGAAACCAGTGAAATCAGCACAACGGCTTTGTACATAAAACTTTATCGGACAGTCTGGCTTTGGGCTTGAATAATAGCTACAATACGAGAGAAACTTTACCCAACTTACAATGGGTGTATTGTGAATTACGGTGTATCACTGTAGCAGCGTTCTCAGCTGCCCGTACAGCAGAGTTGCGATTCAAATAATGAATTAATCCTATTTGGGAGCTAATTAGTGCAGTGAAGGAGGTTCACAAAGTACAAACTGTTCAGATTTGATTTGGAAGCGGAGTACCTGGCCAGCACCCTGATAGACTTCAGCTTTTTACGCAGAACAGGGATTGCAGTTACAGAGTGTCATTCCTAAGTTTTGAAAACTGTTGACGGATTGAAGAAAAGTCCTGGCTTCTGTAGAGCCAGAAATCCCTTTGAAGGAATCATGTGCTCTTGTTAGTCTTTTTGAAGTTCTCAGTAGATGCTTTGGAAAAACATTTGTGTGTTACAGAGTGGATCCTCCCAAGCTGTGTATTTGTTCGCGTAAACATTGGCCTCTCCTCAGATGAGGAGAAGAGCCACGCTGGTGGCAGTCAGAAGGCTGTTATTTTTTATTTACTCTTCTATAAATACTCCTACCTGCAAGCGCTAACCATGCTGGTGTACCTCACCATGCTGAACGCTATGAGACCCCACCTGGCATACTGTGTCCAGCTTTGGAGTCCTGAGCATAGGAGGGACATGGAGCTGTTGGAGCAGGTCCAGAGGAGGCCACGGAGATGCTCCAAAAGCTGGAGCACCTCTCCTATGAAGGCAGGCTGCAAGAGCTGGGATTATTCAGTCTGGAGAAGAGAAGGCTCCGGGGAGACCTTATAATGGCCTTCCAGTACCTAAAGGGGGCTACAGGAGAGATGGGGAGGGACTCTTTATCAGGGAATGTAGTGATAGGAAGGGGTAATGGTTTTAAACTGAAAGAGGGGAGATTGAGATGAGATCTGAGGAACAAATTCTTCGCTGTGAGGGTGATGAGCCCCTGGCCCAGGTTGCCCAGAGAAGCTGTGGCTGCCCCATCCCTGGAGGGGTTCAAGGCCAGGTTGGCCGGGGCTTGGAGCAACCTGGGCTGGTGGGAGGTGTCCCTCCCCAGGGAAGGGGGTGGAACTAGATGATCTTTAAGGTCCCTTCCAACCCAAACCATTCTGTGATTCTATACCAATGAAGTTATATTCTCTACCCAAAGAGCTAGCAGCCCCCTTGCATGACCAGAGACAGCAGAGGGCTCCCAGTGCGGCAGCAAAGCAGCGTCCGCCTGTGTAGTCAATGTGTGTCTGCCCACTGAAGCACCCAGACCCCTGTCAAATTATCTTAGGCATCATACAGCAGAAAAGAGAGTCTTAAGGAAATACTTACACGGGCATTTTAATGATTGCTGGGGAAAGCTACGTGTGCGCTTTGTAATTGAAATGGTTAGACAAGCAGCTAATGTAGTCAGATTGTTCTAATGGCAATGCCTGACCTAGATTTCATGGGTTATTGAAGATGAAAGTTAATAGCATTGTTCGTCTCAGAAAGGGATATTGGGTAAAAATAAAATAAATTAAAAAAAAAAAAAAGGAAACAACACACAAAAAAAACCCCAACCAAAGGAAAAAAAAAAGATTTCCTGCAAAATTTAAACCAGAATGTTTTATCTTTTAGACTGGCCAAAATTGCACACCACAATTTTGCGATCAATAAAAAGATTGAATGCTGCCTTCCTTCCTTCCCCCGCTCCCCGACACACTGCCTTGCAGGAATGTGCTTTCACACCCTTCTTCTCTGTCAACCAAATTCCAAACGGGTAATTTCTTACATAACTCCGTTTAGATTTGTGAGCTGCGTGAGGCAGGGGAAGGGCCCCATTCTGAAATGTTTATCAGAATAAAATCAACTATATTGTTTAGGAAGAGATCTTTAAGCAATTTAAATTCAGTACTTATCGGAGACATCTCGCTTCCAGTCTTTAAAATAAGATATTCTGAATTCTTCATAATCTTTACTGAGCTCCTTCGATAGTATCTGCGAAGTCTAATGCTGAAGTGCTTGTATTTCTGGTTTATAAACCTAACTAGAAAACATAGAGGTAAACCTTTAAAGCCCTTAATAGGCACCATAAGCCCAAAAAAAAAGGACTGATTTCATTCCTGTTTAAATTAAAAATGATTCTGAAAGCCAAGAATGGCGTTTTCTAAATGTGCTTTAAAAAAAAACATAATTGAAAATAACAACTTTCCTTGATTAACACAGCTGAAAATATTGTTTGAACTGAGGAGCTCCGACAAAAATGTTTCTTTTATTAGTTGCCCCCATCTACATAAAAGGGGCTTACAGGAAAGCTGGGGAGGGACTCTGGATCAGGGAGTGTTATGATAGGACAAGAGGTAACGGTTTCAAACTGAAAGAGGGGAGATTTAGGTGAGATATTGTGAAGAAATTCTTTGGTGTGAGGGTGGTGAGCCCCTGGCCCAGGTTGCCCAGAGAAGCTGTGGCCGCCCCATCCCTGGAGGGTTCAAGGCCAGGTTGGACGGGGCTTGGAGCAACCTGGGCTGGTGGGAGGTGTCCCTGCCCAGGGCAGGGGACTTGGAACTGGATGATCTTTAAGGTCCCTTCCAACCCCAACCACTCTATGATTCTGTTATTCACTGCCTAAGTTCATTGACTGGGTAAAAGGAAAGAAACCTTCTGTTTTAATTTTATAACCTCTGCCACTTTCCAGGATAGCCTTGGTGGTAACAGCAAGACTGCCATGGTAGCAACAGTGAGCCCAGCAGCAGACAACTATGATGAGACCCTTTCAACACTGAGGTACGCAGACCGGGCCAAGAACATCGTTAACCATGCGGTGGTGAACGAAGACCCCAACGCTCGCATTATTCGGGAGCTGCGTGAGGAAGTGGAGAAGCTGCGAGAACAGCTCACAAAAGCAGAGGTACAAATTTACGTCTTGATGAGCCAACCTGCAAACCCCATTGCCAGGACTTTCTTACCTGGTGCTCAAAAATGAATGCCACGAAGAATTACTACATGGTACCTATGAGGAATATCCCTTTATATCACTTCTTCCCATTTTTCTCTACATCAGTCTTGAAACACGGGTGATAACATGAGACAGCAGGTTCTGTTTGAACACCTTGTTGAGCAATCTTGGTTTTATTGCGAGATACAGATCAAAAGGAAGAGGACATGGAGGCAGGAGTAGGGGTGGAGTCTTAAGGCTGTGCAGTTTATAGGCAGAACTTTGCCGGCATATTTTAAGAATCCGGTGTCGCTACATCCTGCGAGATGTGAATTCAGTTAAATAACACTTGCTTCCTTACAAGCTTTTAACCGTTCTCAACTGAATCTCTTAGAGGCAGTAGACAGTATTATGAATATCTGCATAGCAACCTCAATGAAATTGTGAAAGGAACATGGTCTAAATGTTAGATGAAGGCCAAGAGCTAGCGTAATTCTGAGTTCTGTTCTCAAATGTGGCAAAGGAATGCTGATATAATCCATCTGTTTCGCAACTCAGAAAAATTATGATTGGAGTACTTGCCTCACGAGGTATGCAGGGAATGCTGGCTGCGATATTAGAAATGACTAGTGAATTTTGGACTCTTCTCGTTTGAGCTGCCTAATATGCTAAGCATCCAATAAGTATGTATCCGTTTCTTTAAGGTATCTCAAGTTAAATACCTAAAAATTTCTATAAAATACAAACCACAGACTTCACAGTACTCTGAGAGATGCGAACACTCCCTGTTTGCTTCAATTGTGAGCATTAATGCCAAAATAATGGCAGCTTTCCAAAGTAATGAAGTAGTGTTTCCTAAATATGAAGTAATAAATATTTCCTTTCCCAAGTATTAAAATCCCACCCTAATTGTCATCTCAGTGGCATTGGCAGAGCATGGAAAACACGGTGTCGTTTGCTATTAAGAGGCTGCACAGCGAAGGCCAAACCCCACGCTCCTTGTCCTGTACTCCTTTCAGTTTATTACATGTGTAGCCCATCTAATTGTTCTTACAGAAATGTGCATAAATAAGTTTTTTAAAGTCATCAAAAACATTGACCCGTTATGACAGTCAGGTTACACTTTCAAAGCTCATTTCCCAATATAGAGATTACCAAGTTATGGTTTTGTTGGGTGGGGGTTTTTTTTGTCCTCTTGGTGTCAGTACCCTTTTTTCTCTTAAACAACCGAGGCAGAACAGAACTTGATGGTTTACTTTTTTTTTTTCCCCAGAGGAGTAAGGCATTATCCTCTTTTCCCCTTTTCTTTTTAAATCCACGCGTTTTGATCTTTTCTTGTTGAAATTAGTATCGCATGTTTTAATTTGTCTGAACCGAGACAACTAGCTTGTCCTACTTAAGCTGGGAATTTAAACGACCTGCTTTGAGCAGAGAAGCACACCTGCTGCTCTGGTTGAATCTGGGCCCATATATCTGCTGTTCATATTAGCGTGGTAGGGAGGGAGGAGAATGATCTACCTCATTTTACGGTTGAAGCACATGAAAATGTGGAGTAATTTTGCCCCAGATCCACATAAATGGACAAACAAGACTTAGACCTTGGGAATAACTGGGTTTCATCTTCCTGTCCCGCTCCGTAGTGTCCAGCACCTTTGCACTGATCGTGTTTTATCAGTCACAATAAATCTTTGTTCTGGAGATTGCCTTGGCTTCACTTTGCTTCCTGGGTGGAATTCATAGAATCACAGCATGGTTAGAGTTGGAAGGGACCTTAAAGACCATCTAATTCCACCGCCCTGCCCTGGGCAGGGACACCTCCCACCAGCCCAGGTTGCTCCAAGCCCTCCCTTTTACCCTGTATTTAGATATTTGAGATATTCAACCAGCAAAAGACTACAGGGGACGCATCAGCTGGCAGTTCCAAGACTGTTGTGTCTCAAGGCAGAGAAAACTCCTGTCTTAAACCAGGATTTTCCAGTCCTGGCACTTGCTCCTTTTCTTGAGCGACCTGGAGTGCAATGAGGCCACTCTCTTTGATTTGGATTCCTGTGAGGACTTTTGGGTTTTGTGGTAAGGAACTATCTGATGGAGAACGATGCTTGCATTGTTTAGTTGGCATTGCATAAATACCTACCACCAAAACCATTTTTGTCCTGATAGCAGTAATGAAATAACAGCATAAGGAAGTCCACAGGCATCCTGTTCAGGGTAGTACAAGAAGAATATGCCAGTTTGGAGGCTGGAGGAAGTAAATACGTGTAGTATAAAAATGTTGATGTCCTTTCAGTTTTTGGAGTGTTTGGTGGGTGGCGGTGGGGGTACCTTCTTCTTCTCAAGTTAGTCCTTGGATGGAACATGGGCCTTGGACTATTTCACAAAACAAAATTAGAGTTGTGATGGATTAACGAGAAAATTGAATTCCAGTGTCCAGAAGCACATGGTAAGGCTTCTCTTGATAATGCTCTGTAAAATGCATCCGTAGAGGAGGATAACCGGAACACCTCGGGTGCCTTGATATTTGCTATAGAAAGAAAAAACTCCCACCCATCAGTCCGTATCAAAATGAACAATAAAAATATTTCGGTGGACTGGTGGCTTAAGTGACTGAGATGTTAAGTGCCATTTTGACGGAGCGACAGCAGAGACGATGGTGGCCAGCCACATCATCAGTGTCTGAGAAACGAGATTGTCTTAGATATGAGTTGTTTGGGATACTCGTATCGGTATAGAAATGAGATTAGTTTGCTTTTGAATATCTTTGTGCAAATCTGCCGGCATCACGTAACTGGTTTGCATTGAACTATATAAACTCCACTTTAGCATTTGCACTTGAAACTAATTAACTTTTTGATGGATTCTGCATTTATATGCAATATGTGTTTTCAACCCCCCTTTACTTACTCATAAGTATGCCTTGGAAAATGAGTAAAGTTATGTTTCTTTCCCCCCCCCATCTGTGTGACAGCGTTGTGAAAAAAACCCAAAGCACAACAAGCTTTCTTGGTTTTATTTGCTTTCATTTCTGCAGGCTATGAAATCACCAGAATTAAAGGAACGATTGGAGGAATCAGAGAAGTTGATTCAGGAAATGACCGTGACCTGGGAAGAAAAATTAAGAAAAACTGAAGAGATAGCACAGGTTTGCTTTCTTTTTTTTTTTTTTCCCTCCCTATTTTTTATGAAAAATAGGTTTGTTTCCTTTGCCTGTCAGTTCATAGAGATTGCCTGAATCTGTCCCCACGTTTATGGGTAAGTAGGTCAAGCTTACGGCCGTTTTGAAAAGCTTCACTTAATTCCTGTGATAGTTGGGTGCCTCCCAGATTGCTATTCCAGTGACAATAACAAATTGTCACTGTATGCAAATGGAGAAGTTATTTAAAAAAATAATAATCCACGGATGAGAGGATTACAGGGATTTTATATTCTTCAGACAGGAAAATTGTTGTTTGTGATGAAAGATGGAGCCTTGAGAGCGTTAAATGCAAGGTTATGTACGGAGTGCCTCAATACACAAGGCAAAGGGCATTCAGAATATTAAAAAATAGAACTGTTCAGGATCCCTGTGTGTTTTAATACCTCTTATACTGATATTTAGGGCCTCAGACCATAATTGAATATGATGGTTACGTTGAAAAATTGTGCAGGTCACCACAATTATTGCATGACGCTTCCGATTCTTACGACACAAATGCTGATGTATGTATTTTCAGTGGGGAGCTTTTGAGAGGGAGGACTATTGAAAGGTGATGAATAGCATGTAATAAATAAGGAGAAAACGGAGCCTCCGATACAAAGCCCTCTTGTAGACGACACAATCAGAACAGACTGTGTTGACTTTAGTTTTAAAGATCCATTGTAAGAAGTGCTGCTTGTGACTACGAGGGCTTCCTGGCTTCCCATGCAGATTTGTACCGTGCGTTTTCCTCCCTGTGTATGAGGGTGAAAAGTAATAATAATAACGATGATGATGTGAATAGAATAAAATTCTGGTCGCATCCTACACGCTAATTTCTAGGCACAGAAACCCTGAGTGTGCGAGGAAGTTGAAAAACTGTAGCGTTGGGCTCAACCCTACAGACTAAATCTGCCTTGATGTTTGCATGTAGCCGCTCACTTCAGCTCTCTTCCGTCTTGTCTCTAAATTCTCAGCCTGTTACGATGTTTTGTAGCTGGGAGTTTCATGAGCCTTGAAGCTGTAGAAAAAGTGATGCTTTTTTTTCTCAGAGGAGGACTAAATATTAGTGTTTGTGCGGTATAAGGCTGTTTCAGGACCACTTGGAAGCCAGTGGAAGGAACCTTCTGACATCTTCAGTAGGTGTGGTGGGTTGACCCTGGCTGGATGCCTGGTACCCACCAAAGCCACTCTATCACTCCCTTCCTCATCTGGGTAGAGAGAGAAAAATAACGATGAAAAGATGTGAGTTGCGATGAGGACAGGGACATCACTCAGCTGTTACCGTCACAGGCAAAACAGACTCGACTTGGGGAAATTAGTTTAATGTATTACCAATCAAAACAGTAGGATAATGAAAAATAAAAACCCAAGTCTTGAAACCCTTCTTCCGGGGCTCAACTCCACTCCCAGTTTCTCTTCCTCCTCCTCCTGAGGTGCAGGGGGACGGGGAACGGGGGCTGTGGTCAGTTCATCACACCTTGTCTCTGCTGCTCCTTCCTCCTCAGGGGAGGACTCCTCACACTCTTCCTGTGCTCCAGCGTGGGGTCCCTCCCACAGGAGACAGTCCTCCAAAAACTCCACATGCTGCAGGGGGATACCTGCTTCACCATGGACCTCCACAGGCTGCAGGGACAGCCTGCCTTACCATGGTCTTCACCACAGGCTGCTGGGGAATCCCTGCTCCGGCACCTGGAGCACGTCCTTCCCCTCCTTCACTGCCCTTGGTGTCTGCAGAGTTGTCGCCCTCACATTTTCTCACTCCTCTCTCCAGCTGCAGTTGCTGTTTTGCAGGGTTTTTTCCCCTCCTTCTTAAACATGTTCTCCCAGAGGCTTTACCAGCGTCACTGACGGGCTTGGCCTTGGCGAGTGGCAGGTCCATCTTGGATCTGGCTGGCATTGACTCTGTTGGACATGGGGGAAGCTTCTGGCATCTTCTCACAGAAGCCACCCCTGTAGCCCCTCTGCTACCAAAACCTTGCCATGCAAACCCAATACCGGAGACTTAGGCGGGTCCAAGGTTAAAGGCATTTACATCTTGGCTTGTCAAGTGATTTTATTTCTGGGCAGCATCCACTAACATCTGTCTGTCAGATTGTAGCAGGGTGGGCAGGTCGGATGGAGAGATAATTGTAAATCTTTGAGGAAAGGATGGTTCCTCATAAAGCATGAGAGCCATCGAAGAGGCAGTTTGCAGGGATGGAGCGGCAATAGGGGTTCAAAGCCTTAAAGACTCACTAGGTGAACAGTCAATTTTTCCCATTTTCAGTGAGTATTTGACGTACTTTTAATGTATGTTGAATGTTTAAGTTAATTAACATTAGGTGTTGAGCAAAAGTTAACAGAAACCGGATCGTTTTCTTTAAATTAACCCTGTGAGATTTAGACTGTGGGCCAAGTCCTCCTTTGTGCAACACGTTCTTTATCTCTGTCTGTGGATAATAAGGAATTATGTGAACTTCAGAGCCTGGCACTGGTGATCGGAAGAGAGATCTTTGACATCACACTGCAGTTTTTCCTCTGTTCTTTGTTTTTCACTCTCTCTCTCACACACACACATGACTTCTCCTTACAAGGACGTTATGTTGGTTTTGTCAGTGTGTGGGGAGACAGGGGAGAGAAAATCAAGAGGAGTTTTGCTTGCTGCTCTTTGCTGGTTTAATCTCGGTTGGACCTGCTACAAGTCCAATGCTGAACAGAGAATTATACTGAATAGTATGACATACTAAGTTTTTAAATGCAAAGCGGAGTGGTAGGTAAAGGTCAGAATCTTAATAAACATTTCAGCATGTTTCCTATGTAATGTCTGCTAATTTTTTGTATTTATTTATTTATTTATTGAAATCTCAGCATCACAGGAAAGTCTCTTGTATTTTTTTGTATTTACTTGCTTTACCCTCCCCTGTTTCTGCTTCCCCCTGGTAATTCTGGGAGAGAAATTTTTTAAATTTTTGTTTGCTTGTTGTGGATAGTGAGTCTCATTTCAGTTTCCGTGTGATCCTGGGAACAATTCTCAACATTTCTAGCTCCTAGCTTTTTTTTTTTTTTTTTTTTTTTTTTTGTAGAAGAATCCCTTTCTGTTCTTAAGTCAGAAATGTTTAATGTTCCTCTTTCACTGCTCTAGTCTTCACCCAACCACTTCCCGTTGAAAGATGTACATTTTTGCACAGTAATGCTTTGTTGTTGAATTCTATGAAGTCTATTGACGAGAACAAAGCACCATCCAAAATGCTACTATTCTTGTTCAGCAGGAAGTGTTATTTGCATTACTTAAATAGCAGGTTGCCAGTTTTTTGTCATTTTGATTGCTCTGGAATAAAAGATAGACATGGAGCTTGACTTGGCAGGGATTTAACTTAACTTGGTGCTTTTTAGCTCCAAAGAGAAAATAAAGGGCTCTAGAGAGGTCTTTGTGGGAGCGTTTTGCTGTCCCGGTGAGGTCATGGAGAAGCTCCTACAGTACTGCAGTGTGCTGCTCTCAGCTGGTTTCTCATTTTTCACTAGGAAGATGCAACTCTGCGAGACCGTAGCACGTAGCCCTCTGAGACCAGAGGTGGAAGGACAAGAGAAATTACAAATACCCTGATCAAAGCTCGATATAACTAATGTTTTTGTGTCTAACCTATTGCAGAAGAAAGACTTAACCTTCTTCAGAAGTAGCTGCCCATCACTTTGTCTTGTGGCTTGGGCAGATAGGCATGCGTTTCCGAAGGGCTGTACATCAATCAGCTTAATGTTTTGATGGCTACTCTCTTGCAGGAGCGTCAGAAACAGTTGGAAAGTCTTGGCATATCTCTTCAGTCTTCTGGAATAAAAGTTGGGGATAACAAGTGCTTCCTGGTTAATTTGAATGCAGATCCAGCTCTCAATGAACTTCTGGTATACTATTTAAAGGTAAAAATAAAAAATTATTTTTATATATATATAAAATATATATATATTCTTTTTTTTAATATACGTGGGCTCAAATACACGCTTGGCAGAGGTGTGTTTAGAGAATGTTATAAAAACTGCATATCTAAGCCTTCTCTGGTACTCACCACCTCATTAAAAATAATATGAAGACAACCTTTTTATTGCAAATTTAATTCTGTGTATCAGAGGAAGGTTTGGGGTTTTTATGTTTTGGTTTTTAGAAGAAATTTAGAGATGCCGTCCTTTACAAACTGTTTGCTGTTTTTATACGCCAGCTTTCACCCGGAAAAGCATTTTATCTGGGCATATCAGTACTCAGCTTGCTTCAACTTGTGTAGTACTGACTGCAGTTTATAAAATGCATTTTTATTCCTCTTCATGCACCTTGCCAGGAGTGAAAATCAAGTTCTTTTCTGCCTTAGCACTTCTGCCCTTTACTGATGTTAAACAAAAAAGGTGTAATGTGACTTTTGGACTCCACGCTGAAACATTTGAGCAGTTTATTCTAGTTTTAACAAACTGGAGACGTGATCTGGAGTCAGGAGGCGAAATGTGATACGACCGTTTTTAAGTCACATTTTAGAACACAAGTTCTAAAAATTTAGCAGTGTAAGAATGTTGGCAGTTTGAGCTTCACATTAAATCATTCTTTTCTCTTTGAAGTGGTCTATAGTAACTTGCAGAACAGCCACAGAATTAGCAATTGGGCTCAAAGATGGGTTTGGTTTAATCGGTCTTAGGAAATACATGCTCCTCTTTGATATCGGTCATAGTTGCTCTGCGATATCTCAATGAACGCAAGGGAAAGAACTTTCTCAGTGTTGTATCCACTAAAAAACATTGAAAAGGACAAAAAAGCTGAGGTTTTGGGAGAAGAATTGGATCCAGGCGCCTTGCACGTAGGTGTCCAGAGTGTGACTCAAGCCGCTAAATCAGCCTCGCCACTGACACCTGCTGAAGCAGAGCCAACTTCTGTGGCGTTCACTGGGAACACATCACAAGAGCACACCGAAACCAAAGCCCGCTCCCAAAACAGGCCTTGGCCCATCGGCACCAGCAGAAAAGTCTCAGGTGGTACTGTGCTACTTCCCTTTTCCAGAGAAAACCCCTTTGCAAGGGGTAGGTTTTGGGCATTTCAGTTACTCTTTAAATATTTATTATTTTTTTATAAAACAAATTCATTTTGTTGGTTGAGAACTTTGGTGTAGAAATCCCAGTGCTTTGAAATGCTTTCGATAAAATGACTTATGCCTGGTTTTGCCTAGAGTTCTGAGGTTAAACTGCCTTGCTTCTCAGAGTAAATATCTTGCCCACGTTCTCTTTAACGCTGAGCCCCTTATGTACTGGTTCTGATCAGCACCAAAGAACTTGACCCAACTGATCTAAACTGTTGTATCTGTTCCTCAAAATGGCGCAGAGATGGCTAAAAAAAGAAAAGGATGAACTGGGCCACGTGTGGCGTGATGCTTTCTCTGCCAAATCCCTCATGCCTGGAGTGCTTCAGGAATTTCCTAAGCCTTCGGATGATGTAGATGGAACCTGCGTAATAGCCATGGGTCAAACCACTGTGAACCTGTCTTAATTCCTCTTTGAACTCCTTTGTACTTTTGGCTTCTACAACATCCCGAGGCACTGACTTCCACAATTAAGTTATAGAAACCTCTTCATCTTCCAATTTAACTGTTGCCTTTAAACTTTCCTGAGTGTTTCCTACTTGTTACTGTAAGACAAAGCGAGGATTTACTTGCAATGTTTCATTCTCCTTTTTCCCTCTAAAGGAAGCTCTTCAAGAGCTTTCAGATTTTCCAACTAGATGACAGGATGTTATCCAGAAGGAGAATGGATGAGTTCGAACTAGTGAACTTCTGCAGTCCGCTGTTAACACCTTGATTACTTTTTCCTAGGAACACACGTTAATAGGCTCAGACAACTCTCAAGATATCCAGCTGTGTGGAATGGGAATTCTTCCTGAGCACTGCATTATAGACATCACCCCAGAAGGACAGGTTATGTTAACACCGCAAAAAAATACTAGGTAAGGGAATAAAATACAGCTCCAGTTGTATGATAATTGTAGTGTTATCTAGTATTTTATGATTAGTGGTGCAAAAGGATAATTAAAAAATGAACTTTTCCATGTCGCCTGAAGCAAGAAAATTCTACTTCTTGTCTCCTGCTTTTACATTTTGTTTTAATTGTCGTCTACCCCTCTGTCAACTCAGGTCTTTTGTTCTAAAGAGGTTTCTCTCAGGGATGGTGTTTGTAGTCAAAGTTTTCAAAGAGAGGATGAGTAAATGGCATACGCGTTCAGCCAGTAGATACTCACTGATTTGCAGCTGTGCAGATGTAGCTGTCAACATTTGAATTCATTTTCTAGGAAATCTGTTGATATGCAAAGAGCTGCTGAAGCATTTGTTGTCTTATTTGATTAAGTAGCAGTACTTGAAAAGCAGATGGTATATTCAAAGAGATCACAAAATGACATGCCTCGTCAGCATCTCCAATAATTTATTGTTAGATACACAAAATTCACATTTACCCTGATTCGTAGGTGACCCTGCTTTGAGCAGGAGATCGGAGCGGCTGACATCCTGAGATTCCCTTCAAATTTGAGTTATCCTATGATCCTATTTTCAGACTGAGTCTGACTTTGAAATAAAAGTAGTTTCTGATTATTCTAATTAGGTTATTGTCTTCAAGCTATTTATATAGCGAAGTTCTCTGATGTCTTCTTCAAACATTTCTATTTTGTGTCTATTTCAAAGTAGCGCGAAAAGTGTTTATTTCCAGTGACATCATCTTCTTTCAGGCCCCTCGTTTTTAAGCTCTAATTATAGTCCCCAGATACAGCTGTCGTATTATCTGTCCAAAAATACTGAACTCGATAAGCTTAAGCAATCAAAAGAAGCTGGGTTTGAGCAGTTTGTGAAACAGCACGGGGAGGGTGAATGAAGTTTCTGGGGATATTTTGCCTCTTTGCAATCCATAAGCCTGTTCTCCTCCCTTAACTGGTTCCAATAAAGTAAGAAGTACTGGGAAAAAAAATGAAGCCTTGTATCGACGCCTTTGCTTTAGATTTTTGCCTTTTCACAGGACGTTCGTAAATGGCTCTGCTGTCGTGTGTCCCATCCAGCTGCATCATGGAGACAGAATACTGTGGGGGAACAACCACTTCTTCAGGTACAAAAGATATTAAAAGAAATTGTAAGTTTGCGCCTATTTTGTTTTATCTTAAGGTATAAGGAAAGATGACAGCGGAGCGTTCAGGCTGCAGGAGGAGGTGATTTCTTTTTCATTGGGCTTATAAAGGCAATGCTGGTGTTTGGCTGTTCGAAATGCTACATGTCATAGGAAACGTGCATGTTTTTAGTTTCAGAGCAGTCGGTTGACTTAACTTCTTGTATTTTGAAGGGACTGAAACCTTGCTGATGAGCAGCTTGCTGCAGTTATCAGTACTATGATCTCACTGAAGAGATTTAATTTTTGGGGTGGTAACTTTAATGTAGTTTGGTACTACATTAATATCAAGTGGTTTCTCTTCCACAGTGAAAATATTACACCCAAGCTTTGACCTGGATAGGTTGCCTTTGGGTTTTGCAGCTAAGGTGTTAGATCTTTGACCTATCTTACACAGTGATCTGGGTCTTACAAGGGCACTGTCTTCTCTGTCCCCTGGAATTCCAGCTCCAGCCATACCTGAGACCTCCCTGTATCAGACAGGATCACTGGCAGAAGTTTTCTGTGAAAGGCTGTATTCTTGAAACCCTCTGTGTCTGGTCTGAAATACCTTAAAGATCAGTGGATTTAAATGATAATCTAAAACTTAATTTCTTTCTTTTATGCTTTAAAGAAGAATCTGGATGAAAAGTGGGATATAATTTCATTATTGCCTCTAAATTATTTGGGAATGGGACAGTTGAAAAAAATCACGGTTAAACTATATGATTAGTAATATCGGGTACTCTAGAATGGATTACGTCGTTTGCCTTGAGCTCTCCTGTTTACCCTGAAAAAAACTACACTTGCAGGAGATCAACAAATTGGAAAGGGAAAAACCTACCTAATTGGATAATTTGCTTAATTTTAATAATCTTTGGAAGCAACCCTTTGTTTCAAAGTTGAACAATTAACAGTGCTTGGAAAATTTTCCTCTTATTTAAAGGCTGAATTTGCCAAAGAAGAAAAAGAAGGCAGATCAGGAGGACGAAGAGCGAGACAACTCTATGAAGTGCAGTAACAGTGTTGAGCAGCTGGACATCGATGGAGACAATTCCAGTGAAGTGTCGAGCGAGATTAACTTCAGTTATGAGTATGCCCAGATGGAAGTCACCATGAAGGCACTTGGAAGTAACGGTAAGAAGCAAGAGAAATGACTGGAAATAGGTACAGAATATGAGGTTACATCTTCAGGGACTCTTAACCACAGACTTTTTCCCTTCTAACTTCCTACTGGAGAATTCTTCTCATGAATGACTCATTGTAGCCATTTTAGCACTTGAGGGCGGGGGGGGAAACCACCACAATGTTTTGTTTGGCAGTTCTTGAGGAAAAGGCCAAAACTGGAATATTGGTAGAACTACAGCCTCAAATCAAAGTGGTTTCACTTTGTTGTTTATTTTTCTTGTGTTATGTCTCACTCAGGCATTAACTGTAGTGATTTCTATCTCTGAAACCATGTTCCTTAGTTTTTGTGGTCTTATGTAGCTGTCCCAGAATGGCGTTATTTTGGGAAATGGGAGGAAAGGTTTTTTTCAACTTGGTCTTTCCCTTTTCTTGGTACCTTAAATCATCCATCCAGTCCGTTTGGTAGATGTTTATTGTAGGCCACAGTTCAGCAGCATTTTTTTTTTTAATATGCATTAAAGCAAAAATACAATCTCTTCCTCCTTTTATATGTGAACTGTGTTTATTCTGTAGGATGTTATTCACTAAGGACTTCAGTGGCTGTTGCAGTCCCTAATGTGAATAACTGCAGGTATAGAATGGGGAAGGGAGGTACCAAATGGTAGTAACTTGTGCCTTGCCCAAGGTCATACACTGTATCTGTGGCAGAATGTGAAAGATCTTGTATTTCCAAGTCCTCTGGCACTGCCCCGTATTCGTTACGTGATTCTTTCCATTTCATTTTATGGTTACCGGGTGTTTGACCCCCAGAAGTACTTGCTTCTTTGTTTTCAACGTCTGCTTAGATCCCATGCAGTCCATCTTGCAAAGCCTGGAGCAGCAGCACGAAGAGGAGAAGAGATCTGCGCTTGAACGGCAGAGACTGATGTACGAACATGAACTGGAGCAATTGCGAAGGCGATTGTCGCCGGAGAAGCAGCATTTCCGCAGCATGGACAGGTTCTCCTTTCATTCTCCCAGCGCTCAGCAGCGCTTACGGCAGTGGGCGGAGGAGAGGTGGGTAATCAAATCTGACCATCAGGAGTGTTTATTTAAAGTTCTTCAGTGCTAGTGAATTTTGCAAGACGCTAATTGCATTGCACACCTCTGCCAAATTTCTGAGAGGACTCCTGCGGGGGGTTGGGAGGACAGAGCGAAAATATTAGAACGATCAGACCTGTAATGCTAGAAAAGATGAGAAGAGTGCCTGCTTTATCGGTAAGGAGAAACTCTGTCCTGATCGGCAACAAATTTGACTAAAGATGAAGTGATGGGAAGAAATTTTGAGACTCTTATACGAGTTTGTTCTTCTGTGGATCATGACTCAGCTGCTGGAAGGTTGTTTTTCCTCTTGATTCACATCCATCTGTCTGGCCTGGGCAGGCCTTGGCAACAAGAAGAGTGCAGAAAGAAAAGGGAATAAGAGGATGATACTTTGCAAAAACTGTTTCATAACCACAGAGGGGCCACTGTCCTCTTTGCCTCTTCCTAGGCAATTGCAGCGAGGTTATTTACTTCAGCCCCTAAATGATCGTTTCCACTATTACTGTCAAAAAGAGCAGCTGCAGGAGGAAGATGAAACGTACCCTAAAACAAGGAGTGCGGTAAAGACATTGTAATGAGAAAATATGAATCTAATTTATATGGCTAGAGAAGCAACTTTTGAACTAGAAAATATCTGAGACAGCCTAGCAAGATGTTAGCTGTGTGTCTGGAATATTTTGTGGGACCAGATCCCCGTGCTGCACAGCTGGTGCTCTCTCACCAGGAAGGCCAGTGAGCAAGTGGGTCCTGGTGTCTGAATAAATCTTTCTCTGTAAGATGGAACATCTACATCTGTGGTGGGAAAACTCTGGAATAAGCCACACAAGAGCTGACTGTTCAGCAGATGCATGGAGAAGTCTCCAAAGCCAGCAGCATTCTAGTGTTCATACCGCAAAATTCATACACGTAATCTCTCTTTTTTTTTTTCCCCCCAGAAGAAATACAATGTAATTCACCTGATTTTTGTGTTAAAAAGCTGAATGTTAAGACTCCTTCCTGTCAAGTGATTGTTTGTCTTGCACTGTTTCAGTACTTAAATGCCATCATTTTTCCTGTTTCCCCCTCCAAATCCCTTTCTTTTAGAGAAGAAATGTTCACCCACAGCCTGAGAAAGCTGCGAGAGCAGATTGTTAAAGCCAATTTGTATGTGAGAGAAGCCAATTTTATCGGAGAGGAACTGGACAAGAGGACGGAGTATAAAGTTACCCTCCAGATCCCAGCTTCAAGCCTTAATGCTAACAGTAAGGTAAGGTAGCCCTAATGGAACTAAAGCCTTGTTCAGTGAGTTTGCCCCTCAGCGTTCTTATTTGTTGTATTCTGACTTTAACGGCCTAGATAGTTTGCCATTCCATTCTATATATATTATATTATATATTCTATTAAATATGGCTCTGTTAGCACATGCTACATCCTTATCTTATTTTGTTACCATGAAAATCTTACAATGTGCTAGCTTACTGATAAATGTTTTGGTGCGAGACCTTTCTGCTGGTGTTGTAGTTCACACTTGCTTCTGTTGCAGATAGATAAAATCCGCGCGGGTTAGGTAAGTTTTCTTTCAAGTGTTTCCAATCACCTTGTGGACACTTGGCTTTCCATTGTCCTGGTGAGCTGAGAAAACGCTGCCCGTCCCCATTGTGCAGGGAGGATTTGGATGACTTTTGTTTCAGGCATCTTAGAAATTTTGGAAGGAGGGAACTGAATCCAGACTTCCACGCCTCAGAATGGCTACCTAAGCTGGTATTAGTTCTGTTCTTGAGGTCAGCTCCATATTTGGTGATACTCAGGCCGTCGTTAGTACAGTTAGATGTATTTTATTCCAGGATTAGAATTTTTATCAGTTGCTTTAGAAGTTTCTCTCATCTGCTTGTTTTTCCTGCAGTCTCCTGGCACATCTAGAAGGGGGATGGTGAAGAGGGTTAAGCGCCTGCACTAGTTGAAAGTTGCAGACAGTAGTAACCTTAGCTGGAGCTCCAGGCCTGCTTTAACTTGAGGATATTTGTGAAATGCTTAAATGTTCCTATTTCTAACACTTACGCAAGGTGAAAATCCACGGAAACTAGTGCCCGTAGCTGTGATTAGACTTCGCAGTTAAACTGAACACAAATACGCTGTGACAGCCGAACTCAGAGTCTGTCACGCTTGAATTTGGTTGCTCAAGCTAGAATAAAAAAGGAGCAAAATCCAGACTTTTCCCAAAGATGTCTCAGTTTTGTTTGGTTTTAAACTAGTTTTTGGTTGTTGTGACATGAATTCCTTGTTGGTATCTCTTTAATTGTTTCACAGAGAGGCGCAATTCTCAGTGAACCTGCTATTCAGGTGAGAAGGAAAGGGAAAGGCAAACAGATCTGGTCACTGGAAAAGCTGGAGAATCGATTGGTAGATATGAGGGATCTTTACCAGGAGTGGAAAGACTGTGAGGAAGACAACCCAGTAAGTAAAAATTACTCCGGTGTTGTGCTGATAGAATTACATCCCTCTTAAATTTTTTGTTTAAAGCAGATGTGAGAAAACCTTCTGGTTTGGGAAGGAGAAGAGGGGAGGGGGGGAGGTAAAGAGATAAGTTTTCCTGAGCTTTTGCTTTTCTTAGTACTGAAGCGATCTTCAGTGAATATTCAGGGAATACTGAAGCATTTCGTTAACCCTTATCTTGTCACTTTGATGCTTGTTTGCATGCATAGTTTGGCGATAGAACCAAAGCAGTTAGTAAACACAACAGCAGCTGACGTTCAGGCTTCTCTGAATCTGCCAACGTTAAGGAGAACTTGCTGAGCACCGGCCTTGTACCCGGTCCGCAATAAAATTCAAGTTGCCATTCTTCTTGTGATCTAATCTGACCTCTTGCTTGAGTCCATTTTCCTTTCAGTAGGCTGGTTGTGCAACGCTTTGAAAACCCTTTCGTGAAAAGTTTGTTTTTCTTACATTTTTACGACTTTGATTGAAGGTGATGAGAGCTTACTTCAGACGCGCTGATCCGTTCTACGATGAGCAGGAAAACCACAGCCTTATCGGAGTAGCCAATGTTTTTCTTGAGTGCCTGTTCTATGATGTGAAGCTACAATATGCTGTTCCAATCATCAATCAGAAGGGAGAGGTTCGTCATTCTTCTATAATCTCTCCTTACTCAACTGTTTAATTACAGCCTGTGGACCTTATTACCAGTATATAGTAGATATTTTCCAGTTTCATGTACACAAGCTCTTTGCTAACAATTTGAAATTATGCAAATCCTGTAATACCTTACTGGAGTTGTTTAGACAGCTCTGAAGCCCAGCGTAGTGATTGGGAAAGGAGAAAGCTTTGTGAGCACCTTTTTGAGTGAAGCGGCCCAAAATAACTACTTAGTAAAACGAGTATGAGCTATAGCTCCTCTGGCTTTCACTGACTACCATCAAGAATGGGCTCTTAAATATATAGCGTGAGAACAACTCCAAAGGCAGCTAGAGCACACCAGGCAACATTCCCTGTGCTCTGCATCACATCTGCGCTCCTCGGACTCTCAGAGACTGGTGCGAAGGTGGGTGAGATTGCAGTATGCTGTTCCCAGAGTCACTCTAGTGGCTCATTTCTTTATGTTTTTACAAGAAAGGCTCTTTGATTCTTGCTCCAAAGAATTCTGCATCTGGTAGCGCAAAACAATACACAGGAATAAAATGCTGTCTGTCTGCTTACAGACTGGAAACAGCAGTAGTCATAGTTACCTGAAAAGGGATGAACCTGCCACTGTTTTCTGGCACACAAGTAATTCCTGTTCCTTTCTTATCAGGTATCAGGTCGTCTCCACGTTGAAGTTGTTCGAGTGAGCGGAGAGATAGACGACAGGTTGGTTGGAGGCGAGGATAGTCCAGACTATTCAAATGAAAATGACACTCAGGAGAGAAAACTTGTCTGCAGGGTGAGTTCCAGAAAGATCCCAACCTCTGAGCAAAGTTCTCTCTTTCCGTCCCAAGTTTTAAAATAAAGCCATCCCTGGTGCGCTGGCTTCTGGGTGTTAGATGTCTCTTTGTAACCTCGTGTGCCATGTTCGCGTCCAGTATTCAGTTACCGAGGCAGAGTCCTGTTTTTGAACTCATTGATTGACTACATGAAACTGTGTTGATGTTTCAGGATTTTTAAAAAAAACAAAACAACCAAACATATAATTTAGCTGTATCCTAATCATTCAGTTGTATATACAGAGTTTAATACTTTTCCTGTATTTGTTTTCATGGTCTTGTGTAATGACCTGGCGCCCAGTGTTTGTCTTGAAGGGCTGCTCTCTGGTCTTTTCTCACAATATTTTGTTTCTTGAGTGGCTAAAGTAATACAAGAGAACTAGATGGGTTTTGCTTCTTTCTATCTCCGTGATTTATTTTTTTTAAGTCTGCAGGGTGTTTATTAAACTATATTTATTTGTCTATGCATACAGTCTTAGCCCAGACAGTTTATTGTAGTCTTGGAAGACACTGAAGACCTGTGCACTGGGATCGAGCTACAATATCTAATTCGAAAGGAGCTACAGAATCTGATAAACTCCCGTTGTTCTGTGAATCATTCTCTCTCAGTATTTCTCTCTCTAAATATTCAATATTTTGTGAAATACATGCAGTTGTGTTTATTATTGTTAATAATGAAAAGAAAGTTAGTGATAACGATTTACTAGCAGTTCTGTGTTTGCAGTAAAATACAAGGTAGGCCAAGCTAGAGATAAGATAAGAAAAGAGGGAGGCAAAAAGCACTAGAGGGAGTGGAACCCCAGTTTTCTGGCTTCTGGACAATACGAACAATTTGGGGGCAATCATACTCCTTTTTGCTTTTTATCCTGTCCCATAAAGCCCCATGTGCTTGCAACAGCAGTAGGGCATTGTGGCAGGAAACATTCTCCTGAGGATCTTGAGTGGTGCCTTACCATAGGAATCTAACTCATCAGAACTTAATTTGACAAATGGCAAATAGAAGTTTATTAAATTATATGGTTAATACGATGGCTTTGTTTCAGTCAGAAGGTGTAGTCAAAACATTTTCCATCTATTTGGCCTTGATTTTGAAAAAGAGAGGATTGGCTACTTTTGTATTGTATTTTTCTAGCAGCAAAGGACAAGTAGTATCTTCAGACAAGGATTTTGCAGAAGCAAGGAGCCAGTTTTTATAGAAGCGTGAAATTTTTATTGTATTCCTCTTCAGTTATGAAGGTGTTGTTGCATCTCGCCATTAAAAGTTAACAAAATGTTTTGGTGTGTTTGTAAATTCACACCTTCAGCTTTCGCTCCCGAGAAATATGTGCCTGGTGACATCTAGTGGCGACGTCCAGCTGATGCTGTCTCCAATCTATAGCAATGCAGAAATTTGTATTCTGTAAAGTTTTTTGCTTGGCTTCTTTCTTTTTTTGTTATCCTGTGCAGTGGAAGAGAATGAAATAACATTGTTCTAGCAGAAGATTTTTTTTTTTAATTCTATGCCTAATGAATAAGTGCTTTTTCTGTGTCTCTCATCTCTTTTTCTAGATTAAAATACTTCAGGCTACAGGTTTGCCACAGCACCTCTCCAACTTTGTGTTCTGCAAATACACGTTCTGGGATCAACTGGAGCCAGTTATTGTTGCACCTGAGGTGGATCCTTCCTTGTCTTCCATCAGCAAGGAGCCACGGTGCATGGTTGTCTTCGATCACTGCAATGTAAATTTTTTTTCTGTTTTGTTAATGAAACTGTAGGCCGAGAAAGCAGGTTTATGCGTCTGCAACAGTTGCCCTTTTGCTCTCATTATTGTACTTTGCGAGGCTGATAGCCTGATTCCGTTTTTTAGTAAGAAGTTGAAACATCTTCAAAGTCCATCTAAGTTTGATTATACTACACGATACAAAAATCACAGAAGGTGAAGGAGTCGATTAATAAAGGAAAGGAATCTGTTCAGCAGAGAGACTTATTTTGGAGTTTACCCACAGTAAAAGTGCTGCTGAGTGTGAATGGAAGAGTGATATTCGTCTGGGTACATTTGACTGCCCGTATCTGAGCTGATCACTCTACACTCTGATGGAGTGGAGAGAAAAAGTCCCAGTCCTGGGACATGATGCCTGTTATCAGGCAAATGTAGATGTTGAAATTAGGTCGTGTATCTTAGAACGGACTGTCTCTTCCTATTGACTTTCAAGCAACTGTCTGAGCGAAGGAGTCTTTAATAGAGACATCCAAAGTCAGCTTAGATGAATGCCAGCCAATCACCCGAGTTCTCATCTTGTTCTTTCTATCATTTGTCATTACACTGAGCAATTTCTTCCACTTACCATTTGTAAAATAGATACAATACCTTCTGATGAGTTTTGATTTTTCTGATTCTGAACATTAGAACATACGATTTTTAATTTTTTTTGAACCATCGGGTCGGGACTTGGAACGGCATGCAGTCATTTTTAGCTCTTTATAAACTTTAATCTTCAGCTAATCGTGTATCTTTGCCTTACCTCCTGATTTTACAAGCTGAGGTTACAGTTCTTCTTTTCCTCTATATTGTTTCTTGGGGACCAGGGTGACTTTACTACTTGCTTATATGAAAGTCACGGCAGTAAATCTCTAAGTCTTAAGTCGTTGTGTAGCCACAGTCATCAACCGATTTGTCACTTACATACAGGAAGTTTCTGTAAACATTTCCGAAGACTTCATGGAACATCTTTATGATGGTGCTTTGGCGATTGAAGTATATGGGCACAAGCAGAGTGGTGACCGCAAAAATCCAGCCCTGTGGGATTTGGGAATAATTCAAGCCAAAACACGCAGCCTTCGAGACAGGTAAATACGGAAAATAGATCTTTGGTTTCAAATTTTGGAAAATCACTGTCTGACGTGCCCAATTTTGAAGCAGGTTTGGGATAAATAGTAAAATTTTGAACTGAAGACAACTGAACATGTGTTTGAAACTGAATCTATTAAACTATTAAAATGGACTCTGTCTATTGGAAAAACACTATGCGATGTGTCAATAGGCTTTAAAAAAGGGAAAGAGGAGAAATGCCCATCTCTGTTTCAAAATAAAAGTGGTAGAACTTGAAAGACTTTGAAGTCCCTTTTATTTAGGCAAACTCGAGTGCGTAAGTAGTGTTTTACAAACGAGCAAGCTGATGATTTTCCTTTAGATTTTTGTGCTAGTCTGGGCCAGAAAGAGCTATCCAGTCTAAAACAGTAAGGTGGTTGTTCTGACCGTACGCTGATTTATTTATTTAAGGTCTGACTCCAGTTCATTCTTGGCCATGAAATGCCGTCACTATAATGCTTCCACTGGAAGAGCTATATTGCTAATTACTTCGACTGGAGTAAATATGCAACAGCGTGGTAATTTAGACTGAAGGGGGTTGCTCTTTTGCTTGCAGCTGCTTGTTGGCCCCAAAGTAAACTCAGGAGCATCTTCTTAAATGTAAGGTCGTTTGCACCTCCAATTCAAGGCTCTGCACCTTGTTTTAGTGGCAGTTATTTCTCATTTTACCTCCAGCCTAAGCTTGTGATGAGCATGTTAAGCTATATATAGGGAAGTTTAAAAGAAAAGTCAGGAAAATGTGACAAAGAGGAGATGGAAACAGGAAAATAGTGAGTTACATCTGGCAGCTGAGTAGTAAGTACCTCCTTCCTTTTTAATTTTGAGGTGCTGCAAAAGTGGCCATTTCTTGTGTAAGGTCTTAGAAGAACTGGGGAGAAGGCAGTAGTATGATGACGTTCAGGGAAGTGCCCTGAATCTCGAAAGCTTATGAGGCAAAGTCGTATTTCATTCTGCTGTCTTCTGTACAAATCTCATTGCACCGACAACACCTGGCTTCTGGGGCAGTAGTTGAGACCGGAGCTTAAATGTTAGAATCTAGTGGAATTGGTTTTCATATTGGAATAAAGAAAAGGCTTAGTTCTGATGTTTGACTGAAATAGCTGTCAGTAAAATTTACAGGCACTGCACAACTAGTAACGCGGTATAGTCACACGTGGCGCACCTGTTGAAGTGTTCATTTGCTTCTTCAGTCTGCAGTCTGAGCTAGTGCTTTGGGTTTTCTTCCTTTTGGGGGGAAAAAAACAAAAAAGGGAAAAGACAAAAAAGATGTTTTTGACGTGTTTTGCAGGTGGAGTGAAGTAACCCGAAAAGTGGAACTCTGGGTTCAAATTCTAGAGCTGAATGAGAATGGGGAATACTGCCCAGTTGAGGTGACTCCTGCCAAGGACGTGTGCACGGGGGGCATCTTCCAGCTCAGACAGGTAAGGTGGCACGTGCAGGGTTTCAGCTGGGAGAAGAGCCTGTGGAAAGCTAAGAAGCTTCTGTTTTGTATGGTAAAGGGATGGTGTCCAAGGAACTGTCAAGCTTAGACACAAAATATGATCTTGCGTAAAGCAGACATAAAGCGGAAGAACGTGGAGTCCCTCTGTGTTTTGTGACGCTGCCAGCGTGCAGAAGCTGGGATGTAAAGGTGATCAAAGCTCACCTGTAATCTCTGTCCTCTGTTCTTTTCCCTGCGCTGTGATAGCGCCTGGTAGAAAGGACATCAGTCTCGACTGAAATTAATTATTTTTTAAAGAGGTCCAGAGTTCCCCTTTATGTGATCCTTCCAGCCAGCCACTCCTTTGTTCTTTGAGTTCTACACGCATTAAATTGTTAATGCTTAACGGAGTAGTTAACATTTTTAAATGATAAGCTATTGCTCAGAGAACACTAGGAATTAGTAGAAGTTAGATACAGGCTGCATCTCTGAACTCCCCAACTCCTTTGATTTTTTTTTTTTTAATTTTTTTTATTATTATTTACTTATTTTTTCCCTACGGGTTTTACTGAAGAACAGTTACTTTGCTGCATTGATCACATCCGTGGGTATGAATGTTCAGTCAAGGAGACCAGAGTCAAGAAAAGTTCACTGAAATTCCAGTAGCTCGTCAAATTAGACTATTTTCTTTCCTCTTTTGTAGGTGGGGAAGAGATCCTATTTTTCGCCTTCAGAAGTATTAAAAATAAAATCCTATAAGTGTATGTTTTGAAAACCCTCCAGAAAAGTAAACTGGGGAGTTGCTAAATGCTGAACTTTTTTTTCTGTAAATACGTAAATCCTTGCAACAGAAGGGGTGGCTGAGACTGCAGTACTCACCACTTTGTTCTTCACAAAATAAACACACACCGTTGCTTTCCAGTGACAGCCAGTAGAGGTCTCTCTGTCACTAAGCTTTCAGCATTTTACAGTCTTTTTTTTTTTTTTTTCTCCAAGTATTTCAAATTGTTCTGTTGGGCAGGGGCAATCTCGACGAATTCAGGTTGAAGTGAGATCTGTGCAGGAATCTGGGACCTTGCCACTGATGGAGGAATCAATATTATCTATCGGCATTGGCTGTGTTCAAATAAAACAAGTCAAGTCACAAAAAGTACCTGAAAATTATCAGGTAAGGGTCGGAATATTTCTTGTCAGCTGTGGCTACTTCCAAGACATGTAAAAGCATAAAGTGATGTCCTAAGTTTGTTGCAGTTGGAGGCAACTCTGTTCATTTCAAGTTTTAGTTTGTTTTGGGGGGATATTTTTTGAACCTACTTCTTAAATGTATAAAGTAATGTCAAGAAGAAGCGTCAGAATTACTTTGGTGGTGGTTTTAGCAATTATTCAAGATAGTTATATTTTTCAGAAAGTGTTGTGGAACATCTTCCTCTTATTCAAAAAACATTTTCTATGGAAAAAATAATATTTGTAAGATTACCTTCTGTCTCTCTTCTGGTTTGGGGTTTGTTTTTTTTCCTATCCTTAAAAGCAGCACAGCCTTAACGCACCATTCAAAGAAGAAAAGAAAATGCCAAAGTTTCTAAAATTTGAGTCTCTCCGGTAGATTTCACTTCAAATATTAGATACGGGAGAAATTTTAAGGAAGTAGCCAAACTGAAATAAATCAATGGAACATATATTCAGATAGTGTTGAGTTACAAGTGTTAGAATTATATGAGTTGTTGGCCCATAGTATGTGTGGGCCAGTTATTTGACAACTTCAGAAGTGCTGCATCTCATCTTAAAGTGCAAGTAATATAGATCTATCTTTAGGGATTGTCTTTCTGAGATGCTTCTATCACTTTCCAGTGCAGTTTGACTTCCCCCCCCGCCAACAGCTAAATTAAAATTCAGTCACTCCTCTGCGTTAGCAAGCCAAAATCTGGTGCAACAGAACGAGCAAGTCTCTCGACTTCCTTGATTAGCTGCCCTGCTTGAGACAAGGCCAACTAAATGTCAAGTAGTTTTTGGGACATCTCCCAGCTTTCCATAATGTTTATCCTGTTGACAGAGTATGATTCAATGTGTGTCTGCCTCCCTTTTTTTGCTTAATCAGTATTGTTTTTCCCTTTGTGCGGTCTGAAGCAGTTGGGTTGTGTGTTGTCTCCTAACCTCAGCGATCCCTTGCCCCTCGTGTCAGGAGCACAGAAAGGGGAATTTTTTCCACCTTTGCAGAGATGTCACTTTTCCGCAGCATCCAAGGTGGATTATTGCTTTTATTCCCCATTATGCTACTGGTAGTGACTGTGCCTGCGAGCTGTCTAGAATGATAGAATCTTCGTGGTTGGAAAGGACCTTTGAGATCATCGAGTCCAACCATACACACACCAAAAAAACCCCTACAGTCTCTGTCACTAGAGCATGCCCTGAAGTGCCACATCTAGACGTTTCTTAAATACCTCCAGGGATGGTGACTCGACCACCTCCCTGGGCAGGCTGTTCCAGTGCCTGACCACTCTTTCAGTAAAGGAATTCCTCCTAATGTCTAACCTAAACCTCCCCTGCCGCAGCTTCAGACCATTTCCTCTGGTCCTGTCATTATTCCCCTGGGAGAAGAGGCCAACACCCACCTCTCTGCACCCTCCTTTCAGGGAGTTGTAGAGGGCAATGAGGTCTCCCCTCAGCCTCCTCTTCTCCAAGCTAAACATGCCCAGCTCCCTCAGCCTCTCCTCACATGCCCTGGTCTCCAGACCCCTCACCAGCCTGGTAGCTCTCCTCTGGACACGCTCCAGCACCTCAATGTCCCTCTTGTACAGAGGGACCCAGACCTGAACACAGCACTTGAGGTGAGGCCTCACCAGTGCCGAGTACAGAGGCACCATCACTTCCCTGCTCCTGCTGGCCACGCTGTTCCTGATACAAGCCAGAATGCTGTTGGCCTTCTTGGCCACCTGGGCACACTGCTGGCTCGTGTGAAGCTGGCCGTCCACCAGCACCCCCAGGTCCTTTTCTGCCGGGCAGCTTTCCAGCCACTCTGCCCCAAGCCTGTAGCGCTGCTTGGGGTTGTTGTGACCGAAATGCAGGACCCGGCACTTGGCCTTAAGTCTACCTGCCCTTCATCACAGCAGCCCCCGATACCCACGTCCTGTAGCACAAGTAAACTTTTGTTTCTGTCCTTCTCCTGCACGGAGCGAGTTTCATAAGTGACTCTTCTCTCCTGAGACAGAATGATCGATTCTTGCAAACTTTATGTGAAAGCTGTTACACACCCACAACATACACATGCCCCGTTCAGCCTGTTTCATAAGGGAATAACTCCCAGGTGGGCGTTTGGTTTGTCTCACCCTGTCTCTTCCTCAGGGAATTTCTCATCTGTTGACCAATTTCAGCCATACCTGACAGAGCTGGCAATCCCCAAAATCCAGTGTTCTCTCAAGGAGAAAGATTTAAGCTCCACTTGAGAGAGAGACTAGTGGGTTGTGTCTGACGCTGATAACCCACGTGGGTAAGGGCTATTGAAAACCATGTTTTATTAGTCCTTACAATAGCTTCCTGACTTGAACACCTGGATTTTTAGTCCCCTTGATCGCATTTCTCTGTCTCAAGTAAATCACTGTCAGTGGAATGTGAAAGATTTTCTAAAGACGTTGAACTTCTCTATGGCTTTTTAATTTTAGCTTAGCTAAGTTTTCTGCTTTCATTTTGAAGATACAAAAGTAGACTCCAGTGGCTTGTTATTACTTAAATAGGTAAGTGGTAACTCGGTGAGGGCTGGAGGCCTCATTGCTTTTCCATTCACTGTGCAGGAGTGGCAGCTCCGCTTCTGCTCCTTGTAAGTGGCTCTGCTTGTGATGCCTGTCGCGAATGAAAGGTGGTGTCTCCCAGCAGAAACTAACGGAATTTGAAAGGTCAAAGGTCTGCATCGCAACTCCTGGTGTGGGAGACAGAGTTATTCTAACTCCCCAACTGTTGGCCTAGGTGGTTATGGTTTTTCTCCTCTAAATGCTCCAGCAAGCTTACCTCGGATCCTTTATGCCAGACTTTGATTTTTCAGCGCTTGCTGTAACATTCCTACTTCACTCTTACAGGTAAAACAGCACATTTTTCTTTACTGCCCAGGATCAAAGCGTTTCAAGTTGTTTCACTATAACTCCTCTCTCTTTCCTAGGGCAATTTAAGTATTCCACTTGCTTCCAATTATAAAGACTTCTCGTAGCTGTGTTTCTGTGAAATTTTTCCATGATAATTCTTGGATTGTTCTAGTTTGTGTCTATATGAGCTGATAGCAGCAAATCTTGGGGATGTCAGTGTGTTTTAATTCTACGATGATACCGTTGCTAAGCTCAGACTTTTATGTAAGGCTGCTAATATTGCTTAAAATAGCTACATCTGTTGCATTCAGTGTGTTTCCTGCTATGAAAAAAAATTAATTACGTGTGTTTGCATGTTTTGGCCTAGGAAGAAGAGGATGAAATGGACAGTTATCAGGTAAAAATTTTGAATTCTCTCTTTTTACAAACTCAGATGTTTTCAGATTGAAACATATTAGAGGAGGAACAGCACGTTATATTTGCTGTACTGGTTGGATAGATAGAAAGCCTGACTTCTGAAGAGACTAAAAGCTTAAGAATCGCATAGATTGTTATGCTACAAAGCCATACGGTGAAGTGGAGAGGCGGAAGGCAAAGAACAAGGTGCCTCAATGTGTATTTTCAAACAAGATCCAATCGTTTTTCGTCTTTGGTGTTTTGGGGGAAGGAATCTTCCTTCTTGCCCAACTATGGCAAAATTGAGATTGTCCTCATTAGAAACAAGAGTAGGCATGGCAGTGTTGAAGGTACAGTCAAAATACTTGCTTCATGCCATTCCATATTACAAATGTGCTATGCTTGTGGGAGCTGGAGTACCCTGCAGAGTGATCGACCCTTGGGCAAGCAAAGGGGATTCTCTTCCTGGAGCCCTAAGACAGTGTGTGGCAGTGATAAAACTACTGAAATCAGCACACTGTTTTTTTAAAAATGGACGTAACGTCACAGTAACGTGAGCCTCAAAGGGGAGCTGATGAAGTACAATATCTGTGATATGTTTTTCATCATCTTCTTGAATACCTTTAACAAAAGCACATCGTCGTCATTATAGATCTCAACTTTTTTATAATGTGAGCAACCAAAGATTTAGGTTTAATGCTCTCTGGCAGATTCCGGCATACTTGTTAGGGCTCTGCGGGTCAGCAGTGCAACTGTGGTTTATAGTCTTGCATCCACCCATTTTTCTTGACAAAGTATTTGTTATAGTTTTATGTGGAATGAATCTGAGCTGCCGTTGCCATCGAAGAGGCTTGCCTGAAGGCATCCCAGAGCTGATAGCTCATCGTTGTGGCACCCAACATGCTGCGTGTAAAGTATCGTTCATCATTTCTGAGCATTTCTACACCAGAGACAAACGGTGTAGAATGTTCTTAAGGATACTGAAGTGGTTTTTTTGAAGGGACACGAGCACTTAAGAAAAAGTATTTTTAAAGGCTCAGTTGCGCATTCCGTAACTGGGGACAGTGGCACGATGCGGAGTGGGGATGGATTCCTAATAGGAGGCTGCAAAACACAGCGTGTGAGTGGTGTGGCATGGATAAGGACTGGGGTTTCCACCTTTGCCACAAGGTCGTGGTTAGTGAGTTTTAGGGTAGTTCAGGGGCAAAGAAGATCTATAAAGTGAAGTTTGTTCAGCTGGGTGGTACAGAATAACAACTAGAAGAAAGGCTAAGAGAACTGGGGTTGGTTTGCCTCGAGAAGAAAAGGCTCGGGTGGGATGTTGTCAATGTGTGTAAATGGGAAGGGGTAAAGAAAACAGAGCCAGGCTCTTCTCAGTGGTATCCAGTGAACGGACAAGAGGCAATGAGTCTCCACTTTGCATAAGAAACCTTTTTTTTTTCTTCTTTTTTTTTTCTTTTTTGTGGAGTTTCCATTCTTGGAGATAGTCCAATCCCAACTGGACATAGCCCTGAGCAAGCTGCCGTGGTTGACCCTGCTTTTGGGCACAGAGCAGGGTGGGACTCTACAATCTCTGGAGGTCCCTTCTAACCTCAGCTCTTCTGAGTTTCTGTTTAAGTCGTCCTGACAAGAGCGAAGTGATTTTTTTGGAGGTCTGCTCTGTCTGTCTTATCTGCTTCTTGGGCACAGGATGAGCAGAAGGGTTGAGGAAATGTGTAAGTCACAAATAGGAAACCTTGGCTTTCCTGGATCGATATTTAACATGACTGCTTTCCTCTTTACAGGATAGGGATTTGGAGAGGCTCCGTCGGAAGTGGCTGTGTGCCTTAACGAAGCGTCAGGAGTATCTTGATCAGCAATTGCAAAAATTGGTTGGGAAGCCTGGTAAGCAAAATACTATTAAAGGTAACAATAGAGATAGCTTGAGACACATGCGCACACGCTTCTTATCTTAATGTATTGTAAAATTTAGACAGGAAGTTAATGGAGAGTTGACTCTTGGAGCTCACCAGTAATTTGCTTTCAGTGAAAATAAAGTTAGAGAAGCCTATATAAAATTGTTCACCATTCTTGTGTACGGTGTGTTTCTTCTTTGTGCGCTGAATTTCTGAGTCGAGTGGGTTTTACTCTATTATGCATGGTATAAGATCATCCACGCGTGATAAAGGCAGTGAGTAAGAAATGCTTTCCGTTGTCCTGACTGACATCCTGCTTCCCCAGATAAAACAGAAGATGATGCAGATCGGGAGGCACAGCTTTTAGAGATGAGGCTAACGCTCACTGAAGAAAGGAATGCCGTCATGGTTCCTTCTGCTGGCAGTGGCATCCCTGGAGCTCCAGCGGAGTGGTAGGAACATACATTGCCATACGCAAGAACGAATGTAAAAATGATGCATGGCCTGTTCCTGGCTTGGATTGTTGCCATTTTTTTGCTTTCCTTATTCTGCCCTCTGTACACTGTATGAGCAAAGTCGTTACAATTAGGCCTCTTGCTAAAATTATTTTATTAGGCTGTGTATCTGAAATTCAGAAATGCTATTTAGTAAACGATGCTATTATTGATCAGAGTGTAATTATGACCTTCTCAAAAAACGGAATCAATATTTATTACCACTGCACTTACCATTTAAAAAAATTAGCTAATATGTTAATTACCTAGTTCATTCACTTAAAAGGCTGCTCCGTCATAATAAAACTGCATCTACAGGAGCATTTTGTTGTGCTCCTGGTTTGAGCGCAAAGTCTGTTTAGTCAGCAAGTGTTACGTGTAATTTTCTAAACATTAAAAATAGTAGACTACGCTAGACTGAGATGGCCGTCCTGTAGCCGCTGGGAGTAACAACTGCAGATAAGGAAGCAAAGTTGTTTCACTTCAAACCTCTTGCCTTCAGTCGCTTTCAACTGTCTGAATTTTTTTTCTGAGCAAACCTCTAGCAGTATTTATGGATAGAATTGAGTGTCGTGGAGTTTTGAGCTGAAGTTTGTTAAAGCCAGTACTTCTGAAACACAAAAATGGCGAATGCTTGTTGGAAACACGGCAACTTGCCCGTCAAAGTGTTTGGCTAGGTTTGAAACCAGTGGAGCTGCAGGAAACTTACTTGAGGAAGAACCTGGTTTGAACACGTTTGCACCAGAGGAAATGTTTAGTGTGATTAAGGCACCTATAGATCATGTAAGACTCCAGCCTGCTCTTGTTCGCCGTGAAGTTCAAGTCCAAGTTCGTCATGAGATGGCCACAGCCCTCTTTCACAGCTAAGATCGCAACAAGGAGTCTCGAAGTCTTTTGTGCTTCTTGTTACATTTTTAGTACCTTATTAATGTTGTGTAGCCGCGGAATATTCCTTTTTAAAACCAAAACACCACCTGTGTTACCCCTTCCATGGTATGAAAGATGCCTTAAATGGGAGCTTTGACTCTTAAATACGTGTGTTTTGTAAGCAAGAGTAATAACTGTGTAGTGTGGCAGCATGAATGTTAGTTTAAAAACTTTGACACCGGATTTTGTGATTCTCACTCTGCTGCCTTCGCTGCCATCACTAATGCAGAGGGGTTTGCATTTAATAAATGTGGGTGTCAGAGTAAATAAACTTAATTTTGCTATTAGCATTTCAGAGGGAGAAAACATTTCTGAAAGCGGAGGTCAAAGAATGTAATAATTTTAAGAGAGCTGGTATAAAAGAAAGGCCAATTTAGTTGAACCTCTCCGATTCTGCAACAGTAAATTAAAATGAAGCTGTTTGCCAAGGTTATCAGTGGTCTGGCTTAAAATCGCAGTTGTACTGAATGTGATGTACTGCGGGCTTGTGTCGCAAGGTACGTGTGCTGGGTAAATGGGCCGTACTTTAAATGCCGCCATTGTCCCTGTCTTGCTTTTTAGGACTCCTGTGCCTGGTATGGAAACGCACATTCCTGTTATTTTCCTTGACTTGAATGGTAAGTGGTTCTTAAAATGACAGAGTACATTGAAACAAACTTTGTACAAGCGATGACATTATAGAATTTAAGCGAGCTAATATAATGAAGAAATGGCCCGGAATGGCAGGTGGATTAATTGGAGAGTGCACATTTTTCACTTAAACGTATTGTTTAACGTTTCAAAACGCACAGCATTATATATGGAAGGAGCCATAGGTTTTACTAATCCCATAAGTAAAATAAGTAAAAATAAAAATAAGTAAAATAGAAATAGTAAAATGAGTGCACCTAAGGGAGTGAACAGCAAAAGCCAGCGTAAAGAAAAAATTGTTGTTGGGAATTTTTTTCAGAAGTCTCACAAGGATATAGCACTGATTTATATCCTCTAATTTCTTTACCGGTGAGTTAGAAGAAAATGTGAAGTCACTGGTAATAACGTCTTGTCCTAGCGGCCAGCCCAGCCTAAACCACAACACGTCTGAATATCAAAAAAACCTGGCATGATAAGCTCAAGTTAGTTTTACAGAGTGTGATTCTGTGTGTTTCTGTAAACAACGTATGTTTCAGTGCATCCCAACACAAGATCCAGTTTGAACAATGTATTTGGCTTCAATTTCCCATCTTTGGTAGAAGAATCTGACAAGAAAGAGGGAAACCCCAGAGTAGTCCAGGGAGCCAACGGTGCCTAATGAGTTCAACAAGTCCTTGTTAAGATGTTTAAAAGAGGGTTAACACTTGGATTAGAAGCATCAGGTGAGAGTGGTGACATTCTG
Source organism: Larus michahellis (assembly GCF_964199755.1). Classification (NCBI taxonomy): domain Eukaryota; kingdom Metazoa; phylum Chordata; class Aves; order Charadriiformes; family Laridae; genus Larus; species Larus michahellis. The sequence continues at coordinate 129,544,389 of NC_133898.1, forward strand.
CCGGCTGTGAGGAGGTCTTTGCTGCAATGCTGTTTACATTGATGGTTTGCTCACCTCCCAAAGCACGTTGGTGCATCAAATGGCCTCAGAGGGGGGCAGGTTAATAATTCATTCATGGTGAGGGACTCGAGCCAGAACGGGTTGAGCTTCTTCTCAAAATCCAGATTAAGGATTCGTTTAATCATGATCTAAAAGTACTGTATTTTCACTTGCTCAACCAACAGCTTATCTTCATTTTTAAAAAAGCAGAACACCTAACTAGTGCCAAATGAGCGATGTGCTCAGTATGGTCGAGCAGTAGAGCTGAAAACATACCTGTGGGCAAGGAAGGGGGTGTTTTCTACTGGCGGAGATTCCCTGCACAATAGAGGACTTTATACGGCACACTTGAGTCTGTGTCCCCAAACCTTGGTGCACGCTTTCTGTATAAAATTGGGATTCTTTTTGAAGTGGAACAATGCGGGGAGCTTTTCTTTTGTAGGTAGAGTGTAGGTAGCCAAGCCGGGAAGTTAGTGACGAAAATGTAAATTCAGGACTTGGTGGATGTTTTGCTTTGTGTCTCCTCACCTTCTGCATTCCCTTTTGTTTCTAGCTGATGACTTCAGTTCCCAAGATAACCTCGATGACCCAGAAGCGGGTGGATGGGACGCTACTCTTGTTGCAGAAGAGGAGGAGGAGTTCTTTGAACTGCAGATTGTGAAGCATCACGATAGTGAGGTAAGCAGAGATGGAGACCAGTATGTCGTTTAGGCGTCTTAATTGTTCTCTTTATATAGGCAGATGTGAAAATAATGCGTCAAAGACAGCATACGAAGGATACAACGCTTGTTTCTTATATGACTGACTTTGTGTTTTCAAGGAATATTGCTAGGAGTATAACCGCGATTTGAAAAATAATAAAACTCAAGGATCTTCCTTCATCTAAATCCAGGCATTACAAAAGCTGGAGATTCTGAGTTCATGTTTAAAAAAAAAACCAAAACCAAAAAAAAACCCCTGAGCAAATTAAAGGTCGGAAGCCCCCAGCTGAAAAACCAAACAATCGTAACTGTTGGTACGATTAACATATTTACCTCTGCATCGTTACGTTCCTTATACTCCATTTTGCCACATAGCTCATAGTTTTACAGCTTTACAATTGTTGGTTGATAATTTTTGCTATTAAGTTTAGAATCTCTGATTTATTTTTTTTTACCTTGAAATTTTGCTCCTTACTCTGAAACTTACTTATATTTTTAGAGGAGCTTTACTCCTGATGGTTTGGGTAGATTTTTTTTGTTCCATTTTGTTTTTGAAGCCTGGAAAGATGGCTACCAGGCAGTTTTTCTTATGGCTTGAAGATAAACCCTTTAAATCTTCTGTAATACTTATATTTTAACAATTAAAAAGATAAATTCCATCTTTTGCTGTATTGCTAGAAATGTTTCACCAAAGTTATTTCTCAAATACAGACGGGAGAGTTTCTGGGGTGTGATGGAAGATTTTCACTGCAATCTCTGTTGCTCTCTGGTTTAGCTTAATAAATTAGGCCAAATAATCCTGTGGTTCTGCATATTTTATGATTTATTTGCAATGATCCTGGGTATTCGAAGATCTTTTTTTTTCAAGAGGAAATGTTCCAGAGTTCGAGCAAGTTGGCATTTTTAATCCCAACGTCTTCATTTGGCAAACTAATCTTGATTTTTAAATGGCCTCTTCTGAAGTGCAGGAATTTTTCTTCGTAGGGAGTGAAATGGAGAAGCTGACTCTCAAAATTTATGTATTATGTATTTTTGTTAATTATGCTTAATTAATTACAGTTAATTATACACCTAATTATGCTTATTAGAGGATACATTTTTTTCCTTTGCAGGTGAAAGCAGAAGCCTCATGGGATTCCACAGTCCACGACTGTATCCAGCTCAGTAAAGGAACCGCAGCAGACGAAAGAGTTTACCTTATTGTGAGAGCCACCGTCCAGCTCAGCCATCCCGCAGAAATGCAATTAGTGTTACGCAAGCGCATTTGTGTTAATGTGTACGGCAGACAGGTATATCTTCTGTAATCCTTCATGCTTTCACTCTGCCCCATGTCTGTCACTGCTTGAAGAGGGGACGGCTCTGATTTGTGCAATACGAACTATGACTATTTTCTTGTATCTACCTTTCTCTCTCCCTTAACAAGGCCAAGTGCAAGGTCCTGCACCTGGGCTGGGGCAATCCCCAGCACAAATTCAGGCTGGGAGGAGAATGGCTGGAGAGCAGCCCCGAGGAGAAGGACTTGGGGGTGCTGGTGGGTGAGAAGCTCCACAGGAGCCGGCACCGTGCGCTGGCAGCCCAGAACCCCCCCGCAGCCTGGGCTGCATCCCCAGCAGCGTGGGCAGCAGGGCGAGGGGGGGATTCTGCCCCTCTGCTGCGCTCGGGGGAGACCCCCCTGCAGTGCTGCCTCCAGCGCTGGGGCCTCGGCACAGGAGAGACACGGAGCTGTTGGAGCGGGGCCAGAGGAGGCCCCGGAGATGCTGGGAGGGCTGGAGCCCCTCTGCTGGGAGGACAGGCTGAGAGAGCTGGGGGGGTTCAGCCTGGAGAAGAGAAGGCTCCGCGGAGACCTTCCAGCCCCTGCCAGTCCCTCAAGGGGCTCCAGGAAAGCTGGGGAGGGACTCTGGAGCAGGGAGGGGAGCCATGGGACGAGGGGGAAGGGTTTTACACTGGAAGAGGGGAGATTGAGATGAGATATTGGGAAGAAATTCTTTGGTGTGAGGGGGGTGAGCCCCTGGCCCAGGTTGCCCAGAGAAGCTGTGGCTGCCCCATCCCTGGAGGGGTTCAAGGCCAGGTTGGCCGGGGCTTGGAGCAACCTGGGCTGGTGGGAGGTGTCCCTGCCCAGGGCAGGGGGTGGAACTAGATGATCTTTAAGGTCCCTTCCAACCCAAAGCATTCTGTGATTCTATGAATTGGCATGCATCGAGACTTTAAGGTGCCAAGTAATTTTCATAGTATCTTATATATTGTGGATGGTAATACAGCTTTTTTTAAAAGGCTCAGTGACATCTCTGAGAGATTCATAGAATCATAGAAATCAGTATTATTTGTATTAACTGCTAAGCGCTTTATCCCCAATCACAGGAAAAGCTAGAAAGAGAAACTTGTGTGTTTCCCTACTCTTACAGTGTGTTCACACGTTACTGCTAGCCATTTCTATTCATGCATACAGATATTTAGAGATAAATTAGCGATAGTTGGAGCCGAGGTCCCCTTTTGTAATTTGTTAAAGTTAATCACTCTTGGTCTTTTATGTTTTCCAGTTGGCTTGTGCTCGTACAATAATGTGCAGGTGAGAGCAGGAAGTTTGATAAATGGAAAGGAGAAGGTTGTCATTTCATTTGCAGCATCGTGTCCTGAAAAACATTTAATTCTTGAGGAAGATGGTGAGGAAGAGTTTGTTCAGCATTGCCTCGGAATCCAGCTTCCCCGAGCAGTGATAATGACAAAGCAGAAAGCCTGAATTGTTATTCTGTTTGCGCATCTGTAGTTAAAATCTGAAGCAAGAGCCGAAGAGGTGTGGTCACACCCAGAAACCCTGTAGCCAACTCTAAACTGCTTTTAGTGCTAGGAACAGAAGAACTACAGTTCTCGGTGCTTCCATCAGGCAAAAGCTTTTTCTCAGGAAGGGAACAGTGAATTTTTTGTCGTGTAGACTGGAAGAGTGTATTCAATAGATAAATTGAGCGTGCCAATAATTACAGTTGTGTTAAGTCTTCATCAGTTCTGTTTTCTGCAGATTTAGTGAATGATGTTTTTTGCTTTTATTTGACACGGAAGCTTTGGCTTTCTTGCTAGGTTTCTAAAAATCCTCGTCAATAACCTTTCCCGGGTGTTCGTCTCAGCAGCATCTTTGAATGACTCATCTCTGCATTAATTCAACAGTCCGGTTCTTAACCCCGCAAGGCGCCAAGTCAGCATAAACAATGACCATGCCCCCTTAAATCATTCTTCATAACGATCTCTTTGGTCAAGAATTTAATGCCTGTACTTGTCAATATTCAAGACAAGTCACCTAGGGCTCTAGCAAAAAAAAAAAAAAAAAAAAAAAAACGAAAACCCACCTCTAGAACTAGCAAATGCTTTGCGTGCTGGTTAAGTGGTCACCTTGCAATGAAGTTAATCCTTTTTCTGTATCCAAAATACAGATAAGCAAATGATTTCTCTCCAAGTTAAAATCTTTGACTCTTACGTATTTATTGCCTAGTCTTTAGGGTTTGGATTTCTTTCATTGTAAACTATATTTACTTCAGTTGAAATATGTTAAACCATGTTTTCCTTAAAGCAAGAAATATTTTCCTCTGATGTCTTTTTGTTTTTTTTTTTTTGCCTCCCCCCAGGGTTTTGCACAGAGTTTCCTCCGAAGAATGTCTCACCGAAGTTCTATTCCTGGCTGTGGTATCACTTTTGAGATAGTCTCAAATATTCCAGAGGTGAATATGAAATCAGAGTATCTGAAATTGGCTAAGAGCCTCTAACTTTCTGATTTTTCCCTTATTTTGAGCATGCTGGCTCTTGCCTCTGCAAGCATAAACTATGGCTCTTATAGAAGATTAAGCATATTCCTTTACATGCTGTGACTTCGCAGCAACCGATGTCTTATCAGTGTCACTGTGTGTTTTGTTGAGTGAGCATCTATTTTCTCAGGTCCTTGAAGAAACGTTTTAAAGAGAGAGAAAAAGGGGAGTAAAGATGGGTAGGTGAAGTGCCTTACGTAGGGAGCATGAGAATATGTGAAAAATAAAAAATACGGATTTTCTAAGTAATGTCTTTATGCAACTCTTGATTCCTGAGCGTGTTCTCAGTTAGATGCTAATCCTTTCCTTCCAAACAGATGCTCTATCAGAGCACTTGTAAAAACATTAACACATGAAGAGCCAGAAGTCTGATTGCTGCCTGACTCTGCTTTTATGTTCTGCTGTATTTAGCACGCTCTGTTGAAACATTTAAAACGCTGCTCTGGTTTTTTTCTTGCAAGTCACTTGAAATTTTATTTTCCTCGCAGGATAGGTAACACCCCAAATGTGTTGGAGCACTTTTTAATTACGAAATATCTGAGTGCAGCCTTTTTGCTAATCAATGGCAATGTCTCACTGTGGACTCTCAAAAACAAAATCCAAAAGAACAATAACCCACGTGCAGCTTGAGATGTCTGTGACGGTGGTGGGAGCACCCATGCAGTTGGCATGGCACGAGTTCCTTCAATGTAACGAGGCTTATATTCAGAGGTGTCCAACGAGACGTCTGAATCTGCCCCTGGGCTTGAGGGAAAACAACCTTGAATCTTCCCTGCTTGTTTTAAAAATGCATTCTCTTCAGGACTGATGTGGGAGATTTTGTTGTATTTTAAAAGGACGTCATTTCTTTTTGTCTTCCTAGGATGCCCAAGGAGTTGAAGAGCGGGAGGCACTAGCCAGAATGGCAGCAAACGTTGAAGATGCAGCTTCGGCTGACTCTGAAGCTTATATTGAGAAGTACTTGCGGAGTGTGATGGCTGTGGAGAACATCCTCACCTTGGATCGTCTGCGCCAGGTCTGTTTTTAAGGCAGTGGCAGAGAGCAGAGAATGTGCTTACTGAGAACCGTGTATGGCAATGTAAATGTTCTCAGAAGCGCGTACAATGGCTAAGAGACCTAAACCACCACTTTGGGGCACACCTCAGCCTTACAAAGTGTGCCTGTGGCAAACATCCAAAGAAGCAAATGTAGCTCTCTTTGAAGAGATGTTCTCCCTCACCCACCTGCGATGGGGATGGATGGGACTGGGAGCTTTATATTAAATGCACTATTGTGGAATCGTAGAATTGCCTGGGTTGGAAGGGACCTTTCAGATCATCGAGTCCAACCATCAGCCTAACTCTAACAAAACCCATCACTAAACCAGCTCTAAGCACTACGTCTGCCCGTCTTTTAAATACCTCCAGGGATGGTGCCTCACCCACTGCCCTGTGCAGCCTGTTCCAATGCTTGATAACCCTTTTCAGTGTAAAATTTTTTCCTAATATCCAACCTAAACCTCCCCTGGCGCAACTTGAGGCCATTTCTTCTTGTCCTAGAGGACAAACCTCCCTGTTATGGGATGTTTGGTTAGTTTGTAAGACTTTGCATTGCTAATTATGGTTCAGAACAAGTAGTTGGCGTGGCATTAGCTTTTGCTTCGGCTTTAGTAATAGTTTCCGAAGTTGCTAGGAGAATTCTTGTCATTTTGCCCATATTCTACCTTGAAGTAACCAAACCCGTTCTGTCAATAAATAAGGCATTGATTGGGTTAATCTTAAGTACTGTAACTTGATATGTTTACCAGGAGAAAGAAAAGAGAGAAAAACATTTATTGAAATTTGTTCTTCTGGATATAAATTATGCAAGCACAAAAGAAAGTTATGCAAAACAAGCTTGAGTCTGTGCCTGCCCACTATAAATTAATGGGGAAATGTGATGCACTCTAAGTATTGCAAGCAAGTTCCCTGTCATATATAATTAGTTTAAAGGATTAAAGTAGGAGCTCAGCTAGGAAAGGGAGTCTTAGTCTTTGCGTCTGTAACAGTCATCTCCTAGAATCAGGACTAGCTGTAAAATCCTGTGAGTGCCAATCAGTGAAATATTAGCTGTTAAAGTTTATCCGCTCCTAGCCATGTTACGTGCAAGTTTTAGATTAGAGTAGACTTTACAGACAGGAGCCTGTGCAAGAAGGCTGTTTAAGAACATTTTTCTGGTATAGACAACACTATCCTGGGATGATTGGAGCTTAGATTCTTGCAAAACGTGCGTATTTTCTTTGTTTTGCTTTTCCGTGATTGGCAGGACGTTGCTGTAAAAGAGCAGGCAATGGGAAAAGGAAAACTGTGCCGCAGGAGCCTGAGCTCTCCCAACGTGAATCGGGTGAGTATCCCATGCTGGCATCTGCAGCAGATCGGGGGCAGCAGGTCCGGTCTTTCAGTGGCAGGTCCCTGTGATGCCAGAGTCATGAACTGTAGCAATAAATTTCCTTCTGTTTGACCCTTCTGTTTGTCTGTGCTATTTGGGAGCATGTAAATCGCTAAGAGGAGACAAAATCTGCACATATTCAAGCTTTCATCATATAGGCTAGTATGCTTGAAAGCACCCCCATAAATCCAGACTATCTGAAAAAGCAACGTAAAAAGAACTTCTGCATTTTTTTTTTTCTGAACACTGGGCGTTTTTTCATTTATCTGTCAAGTTGAAGATTATTTTTTTTTTGTCTTCAGAAGATCTGAAAGCAAATGACAAGTATTTACTGAACTTTGTAAGTGTTGTGCATAAGAAAGATGAGAATTCTGTTGTCCAAAATTTGGAGAGAAATCCTTTGATAGAACGGGTAATCAAACTTGTCAAATTTTGGCTCCTTCCAGGTCAATAGTCGGGATTTCACCTTTCATCTCTTGGATTTCAGTCCTGTTTTAACCGAAAAACTGTTTTTTCACCCTTCCTTGTGTTTGTCAAGAGGCTTATTTATTAGCTATTTAAGTTTTTGTTAAGAAATAATTCTATTAACTGTTTCAGCTTTCTGGAAGCCGCCAAGATTTATCACTTCCCTATAACCTGAGCAGTAACCGGGTGAGTATCTGAAGGTCTCCTGGGAAATCTTCTGCAGCAAAAAGTTGGGTACAGGCGCTACACTATACCAGTTACAGAACTGGGAAATCTCTCACTGTGAAGCTTCAGAGCTCTTCCAAAGCGTTCACCTGGGTGGATGCAAACCTTCTGGGTAAGGGCCAAATTTGGGTTCATATGGAAGTTCGTATATATGTAAGGTCCACCTCTAGGACAGAGTAGGGGCTTGTGAAGAGAGTCTCTGACCTTCAGAGGGAAACCATCAGTCCTAAGCTTGTGGTGGGTGATAATTCAGCCCATTACACTCCTTAAAAACAACGGTATAGATCAAAAGTATTTCTTTAAAAGTGAAAGATCAAATTGAAACTTATTTTCCAAATCCTAGATAAACTGAAAGGTCTTCTCCTGATAGATATTCTGCCCAGCAAGCGTGTAGTCATTTTAAAAGGGAGAATCTAGTGGTGACAAGGCATTTTAATGCATAATGCAGTTGCACAGAATAATAGAATTTTGATGTAGTGCTCTAGCATAGGTTGCTAAATCTGCTACATCTCATCCATGTAGAGAATGCTAAAATTCGTGCAGGTGATAAAGTGCTTATAGCAACTTCTGTTTGGAGAGAACTGTGGGATGTTTCAATGTTGTAGGTTTTTAAAGTGAAAATTAAAGACCGGAGTTCTTAATGATTTCTGTTTTTCTCCTCCCTTCCCCTCAATAATTTCTCTCATTGCATGTTTCAGAGTCCAAAGGTCCCAGCAGAGGTAATGCATTAGGTCCACCTAATGAGTGGGATAATAATTTTATCTCACTATAAAGTTCATTTTGCGCACTTGAACGCTTTTACTTCCTGCTTTGAAGATGCTGCTGGTGGTGTCTCATTTGCATAGTACACGGCAAATGTGTTTTTCCATTGAAAAGCCTGTCATTAATGCAGTGTGAAACTGGTACAAATGAGAGAAGTTTCTCCTTCTTGGGTGCATCTTACGGTTTGTTACAGAGCTATAGGTATTTAATGCCATTTCTCACAGGTTTTTGGACAGGGCGAAGTTATTTGTGAAGTTATTTCAGAAATGGCCCCATCTCAGCTTAAAAAAAAATAAAAAAGATAGACATGAAAGGAAGGAAATATGTGCTAGTCATGTGTACATCAGCCTGGAGATGAGATAAACATTGAGAGTTTCTTCCAAATCTCTCTCAGGCTTGATGGCTTCTGATAGTTCAGCGTTAACAACTCTTCATTTCTATGAAGGAACAATTTTAAAATAATACCGAGCCAATGGAAAACATGTTTATCCTTAGCGTCATATTAACACTCTTGGAGGAATGACTTGTTGGTCCCCTTAGTTGTACCAGGCTTTGGTTCCCTGGAGTTAACTGGCAGTGGTTTGCATGGGGTTTTGCAGCTCTTGCCCGCGGTTGATGTCGCTGCTGACAAACACTCCGCCGCCGCGCCGTGGAGCTGAGATCGCGTAGCTTCCCTCCTCGCTTGCAGCGTGCTTCGTTTCAAGGCACTTGTTCCTCAGGACGTGGGGGGTGTGAACTCCCCTGTTAGGATTTCCTGGTTTCAAATGGATCTCTGGTTCAGTTTTCCACAGGGAGACGAACGAAAGCGTTTGTAATCACGATGAAACGGTAAACAACCGCTTAAACGTTCCTATAGCACACAGACATCCTAAAGCGCACTGGTGACGTCAGTCCTGTGATATCTGTTTTAGCATAAAGGTCTGAGAATGGCTTGATGTGCGGAGTTTCAGATGACTTAGATGTCTTTGTCACATGCAGAGAAATTTAGTGAAAAAGTCGTCTTCTCCAGCAGTCATAAATCGTTTTTTTTTACCAGGAATTTGGTTTTGTTTACAAGTGACTATAATAAGCTAAAGCAAGTGGTTTATTATATCGTAAGAAACATCGGTCACAGGATAGTAACGGCTTCCTGAATTGGGTGGAGAACTAATCTGTCAAGCCGGCGTACTTTAGTATCAGTGGAAGCCCTCGACACATCGCAGAATATTCCTCTCCCTAACTTTTATTCCATCGCTTCATTTTTCTCTCTAATGTTAACATTATTATTCCTTGCATTCCTGCTGTCTTTACCATGGATTTTGAGCTTTGTGGAAAGGGCCCTTGAGTCTCTCTCCACTATGTAAAGCTCCATTCGTGCTGGTAAAATTAGGAATGTGGGCTCTGCTTCGTTCTTCAGCGCTATGAATAGCCAGGACTCATCCCCCTGTAACCAAGAATATTGAACAAGTTAGAATAAGACGTAAAGATGGTGCTGGTGCAACTAAAACAGGCAGATCAGAAGTTTCCAGAATTAGGACCCGGGTTCATCTCGCAGCCGTAGTTGAATCTTTGTTACTACAAAGGTGGATGGGTCACACCCCCGCGAAGAACTAGAAGAGCCCTTCTCTCCAGGACTGGAGCAGAGGTGTGAGTTTGGCACATTTTGAAAAAAAAACATTGAAGAATATTTCTGCGTATTGACACCCCAGGGAGCTTCTAAAGAGCAGGATGACTCTCACACTGAGATATGCATTTGTGTGAAATATTTAAATCACCAGTGGGATTTTTTGTAATAATAACTCATAAGATGAAGCTACCTAACTGGCTGAGAAGGCAAGGAGATGCCTTCTAAATTTACTTCAGAAGACAGTCTTGCGGATGTTTCATATTAGGTTAGCAGGACTGCGTTTGGTCTCACCTCGAAGTTATATCTGCTTGCTTAAATGAGAAAAAGCCAATTTTTACTCCTGTTATCACTACAGATATGGTTACGGGAGAGCAAGATGGATTTTATTTCATCCTGCACATGAGCACGTGTCAGGTGATGCAGGAGTATAGTCTCTTAGTGGTGATATAAGATACCGAGCTGGATTTTCACATTCCAGGGTGCTTGCAGCAGACGTTTAAAAATTCAGTGGACTTAAACTGGATGAATCAGATGCACAAAGAATGGAAGGCACCTCTGACTTTTTACAGGTGGTCTTCAGACGATAAGCACATACCGATGAAAAATTTCATGAGTTGTTCTTAAAATACGTCAGCACAATAGCCGTTCTGTCTTTGGGCAGTCATCCCTCCTTTCCCAAAGGTCCAGCAGTTTGTAGCTCAAAAGCCTTCTATCCAAAAACCACATAAGACACGATTGTGCCACTTAACCTTCAGGTTTTACTGGGAACCAGAGTTTTTTCACCCAATTGGTACCGTGTAGATCAATTTGAATAATCTCGCTGCTCATGAGAACAAGTGCCTTTTGTCCCAGCTGTATGCTTAGATTTAAGTGCTACATGGTCACCTTTTCCTAAGCCTTTTCTGAACTGCTAAAATAATAAAACACAAGAACTGTTCATTTCTCTTACCCAGTGGCAGCATTTTAATGGTCTGTCAACTTCAAGAAAAGAATTGTTGTCAGGTAAAGCCTACAGATAACTTAGGTAGTGATCACCCATATTTGCTCTAAAGATTTTGTGTGTGTTGGTGCTGACCTGAAATAAATTCCCTGGTGTTTTTCATGGAGGATGTGTGGAAGAAGGGAAGGCAGAGGAGAAGGAGGAGAGGGTATTCTTGAAATAAAAGACTTTATAAACAGCTCTGTATCAAAATACATCAAGGGAGATGCATTCTTCCGGTGGCTATTTTTGATTTGTTAAATTAAGTCACTTGACCTCTGTTTGGTCACTTGGCAGAGACCAAATATGTTCATGAAGTGATGGCTCCTCTGGGCAAATGATTTACAAGCTTCCTTCCTTTCTCTCACCACCCTTCTTGATAGAGGAAAGATTCACAGCATTTAAATAATACCAGTTGCTTAGACTTCAAGTGTTTCAGTTAGTGAATGCACAAAGCAATCATGCGAGAGTGCTATAGAACATGCATATGTGAAACTTGGGAACTTCATCAAGTTAATATAGTTAATAATTCTTATAACTTTTTTTTCTTTTTGTGAGATTGAGGTGGGTTATCTTTCAATCCAGTTTAGTAAAATCAATCATTCGTGAATAACCTTTTGCCTCTGCAGATTCTTCACACGACAGTTGACCCTTTTAGTTGCCTTCAGTATTTTCTTTTGCAAATGCTTCTCCACCTGTTGCCCTGATTTTCCTGCTTTTTGATGGTTTGCTGTCATCTCAGAATGGAGGCTCCTCTTCCCCCTAACAGACGTGAGCTTCAGTCTAAAAGGATGATCTTTCCACTCCCTCCAAAGCAAGCGTTATTTAAAAACCCAACATGCTTTAAGTATGTGGCCAGACAAATCCTTTTCTCAAGTTCCTCAAATTCCTGTTCTTGGGACCTGCATTTTATTTAACTTGGCAAAACATTAAGTTAAATTATGTAGAAAATGTACTCATCCATAATATAAAGGCTGAAGCAAAAATTTCCTAAAGATCCTAAGGAAAAAGTCACTACATCTTGCCATTCTGTCTGTACAGAATGAGTATTTTTAAAACGTTTTGCTCTGTTTCTTACCTGCTCCCGATTTTTTAGTCATTCTCCAAACAGATCTAGAAAGTAAGATACTTGCCTGAAATTATTTTTGTTGGGACGGACAATGCAGGGCGCTTCTGACTCAACAAATCGTGATTCAGAAAATGATTCAGTTGCTCCGTACCTGCATTGAGTCAGTGTTCTAGTGAGCCAGAGAACTTTCCTGGAATAGTCTTTCTGTTTGTTACGTCTCTGTGGTCTCCAGAAGCACTTAGGCTTCGCCTATAGATAGAAAATTATTAAGACGTCACCTTTGTCCATTTGTCGTTCGTAAGTGGATCGTTATCCCAAGATCCAAAAGTAATGCTATTCCAGCCTTGCTACATCCTCCAAAACAGAAGCCGGCAGATGCTTTGTGCTCTTCCATAGTTCTTTTTCTTAACCTAATGCCAACATCTACCAGGCTGACTGCAGACCAGACCGAAGGCAGGAAAACCAAACGGTATTTCCAGAGAGAGTCTTGTGATGACTTCCCACCAAATAGTCTTCTATTTATTATTTTTTTTTAAAACTCCTTCGGCACCACTGAGCTGGTGCATCCGAAAAATACTGAATTGCACTGACATACTTTCCCCATCTGGATAGAGTATGAACTCTTTTCTCACGTTTTGACTCTTCTCCTGCAAATGGAAGTGTCTGAAGCAGTATTTTGAGTGGATATAAGGGGGGGTAAGAGTGCATGCGGTAAGGCCACCTGAAAGAAACCTGCACTAGCTGGAACTCAAGAAAGCAAAAGCCTGAATAAGAGTTTCTGGGGAGTGGAATAGGAAAGACCGCGACATAGAAGCATTTTGTGGAAAGAATTTTCCAGACTTTTTGACGTGTGTAAGACATAAATGAGTCGCAGGTCAAAGATAATGCTTAAGTTGGGGGCTTAAGGTATGGGTAGAAGAGCTCTGTCAGCCATGCTGATAGAGCAGGAAGCTTTCAAGAAGGGCTTAAACACCAAAGTCCTCAAAAATACAAGACTAAACAAACCGCCGGTATTGCTGCTAGTCCCAGCCTGGGTTGCATCAGTTTTGACATTCGGGATGGCTGTCTCCAGTCAACTCAGACATCCATTAGTCTTTAGGTATCCCAAATGTTACTTCACAGAAACAGCGCCTGTTGTCTCTACGTCTAATAATTCGGACGTTAGCTGGTAGACGTCTGAAGGCGGGTGCTGCTCTGCAAAAACGCAAGTTACTTGCTATTCAAAGCAGGAGAGCTACTATGGGACTAACTTATAGATCCAAACGGAAACGATTTTTGCTCTGGGCTTCTCAGTGTGACCTTCAACCCATTGGAGAAATCTATTCCTCCTATCCTGGCTTATTTATTATTTGTGAAACATTCATGACTTCGAGTTACAGTTAAGATTAGTTTAGCTGCCTGTCATTTTTCCGCTCAAGGTCGGACTATTTCCTTGCATCCAACAGCGTGAAGCTTCTTGAAAAGGCGCATTTCCCCTTCTTCCCCCAAGAAAAAATACATAAAATTTATGGTCTGGGATGTAGCGGGTCTGTCCATCCCTTGTGACTCCTTTCTGGTATGTTTGCTGGACCATCTCTTTGTGAAAGTATTTCTGTTACGCCCTTTAAAAGGACAAGGAAGATTCAGATGCAGATGCAATGTAATCCAGACAAGTACAGCTATTGCACCAACCACAGCGTAACTCTTTACCAGAAGCGGGGTGAGACATCAGTTCGTATCAGTTTGGGCTGCACCAGCCTGTCTTTGCAACCGCTCTTTCTGGAAAGGTGCAACTTTGCAAGCTTGGAGTCCTGAGGGCACTCTGCTGCCTGAGTAGGACAACACTTTTCTACAAGACACCAAGACTCCTTGTAGCATTTGAGACCAGGCTCTCCAAATGGATACACCGTAAGATCTCCTATAAATTAAGGAAATTAGCACCATACGGCTTTATTAGAGCCTACTCTTTAGCAGTGTGAAGGAACAGCTTTGACAGTGAGTGTGCCCGTATCAGAAGTTTGCAGGACAACCACGTGGATTTCGGTGTCGACATTTCAGCGCTGCACACCTAACGTGGTGCTCACTTTGGTGAAGCAATATACTCTCTTGTATCCACAGAAAACTTTCAGCAGAGAGACCATCTGGCCAGTCACTTAGTGTAATCATTGCAGGCAAATCTGTACAAGATTTTTCCGTATCGAGATGACAGAGTTAGGAACAAACTTTTTGGCCCTGTGGGTTCTTGGCAGTCATGCACTGGTGTGAAATACTAGCTTGGAGATTCTTTCCGTTAGCCAAGAGACTTTGCCATTGAGCCAGTTTCTGGCTTTTCAGTTGAGATGAAAGACGTAAACCCACAGTGGACCTTTGTGAAAGGGAGGGAAATCACACCCCACGTGCAGAATGTTGTGTACCTCCCTTGGGATCCATGTGAAGACCCAACTAGAGAATCCTGGGGCCTTGGGTAGGCAGATGGCCCACCACTTTCTTGGTCACTCTTTCTTCCTACCTCATCTACACTACACAGACTCTTGCAGGTCTGAAAATCATCATGTTTCATCTTCACTAACCATGTCAAAACTCTAACCTGTCTTTACTTAATCTTTTTCTTGGCTCCTGGTTATCCGCAGCTTCTTGTTGTGTATTCCATCTCACTCTTTTCCAGGCTGTTAGAAAAATTGCAGTGCTACGGTTGCTTCCTCCTGATCTGATCAGCTCATCCATTCTCTGACCCCAGGCACTAACATCCAGCCTTGGGATCCAAGATCCTATTTCTTTTCTTGTTGAGAGCTCTGTCTGTCCTCACCCCTTCTCTCTGACGCTCTCTATATCCAGATTTGTGATTAAATTGCCTTAAGATCTCCTATATCACTTGTGATCACTGTATCACTCCGAAGATCACTTGTGACCACTTTCTGAGCAGATACGCAAAATACGTAGGAATTCTGGGCAAACAGGACTATTTTATTTCCAATGACTGTAACTTTTCACTTGGTTGTAACTTCCAAAAACACAGCTGCGCAATTGAGTGAAATACCATAGCTTTAAGGTCTATAATGTAGACTTTTGACGTGCCTTGATGCTGATGGGAGCTGAGGGTGCTTGTCTTTGCAGGACTGGGTGTCTCAACTAAAAGTGCCTCTGGGGAAGGGTCTTTCCTCAGCTCTGTGCGTTCTGAACTTTGCAAAGGGGCTGTGCGGGCTGGTATGGTGTGGAAGTGTTGCTGTGTTCTTGCTGGTGTGCTGACTTTGAAAAATACAACTTTTTTTTTTTTTTTCCCCCCTAGGGCCGATGGGAGAGTCAGCAAGATGTATCCCAAGGGGTCACAAATTCCAGTAGAGGCATTAGTCCATCTCGTACCTCTCTGCCGGGCTCTGGGCAGCAAAACCACTCTCCTGATCCAGGTAAGGGCTTTCCTAAAGCCGAGCTGCTTTCCGAGCTGCAGAGAAATTTCTCCTCTAGAGCAATGTCCATGCAGTTCATAGAATCACAGAATGGTTTGGGTTGGAAGGGATCTTAAAGATCATCCAGTTCCACCCCCTGCCCTGGGCAGGGACACCTCCCACCAGACCAGGTTGCTCAACACCCCATCCAGCCTGGTTTTCACAGAGTCACAGAATGGTTTGGGTTGGAAGGGACCTTAAAGATCATCCAGTTCCACCCCGCTGCCGTGGGCAGGGACACCTCCCACCAGACCAGGCTGCTCAAAGCCTCATCCAGCCTGACCTTGAACACCTCCAGGGATGGGGCATTGACAACTTCCCTGGGCAACCTGTTCCAGTGCCTCACCACCCTCACAGTAAAGAATTTCTTCCTAATATCTCATCTAAATCTCCCCTCTTTCAGTTTAAAACCATTCCCCCTCATCCTATCACTCCCTTCCCTCGTCCAGAGTCCCTCCCCATCTCTCCTGTAGGCCCCCTTAGGTGCTGGAAGGCTGCTATAAGGTCTCCCTTCTCTTCTCCAGGCTGAACTGTTTCCTCCCTGTGAACATTTAGCAGTTGTGGCAAAGCTACTCAGGCTCTAGGCAACTCGAACTAGCCTTTCCTTTAAATCTGGTACTAGTTCTGCTGAGTGGTAAATGCCGCCTGGTTAAAGTTGTCTGAAGATGCAGTCTTTATCTCAGTGTCTCTTTATCTAAAGCCAAAAGTTCGCTGAGCTCAGAACATGCCATCTGTTACGTGAGTGAAACAGCAAAGACAGCGGGGCTACTAATGTTTTAGAAAATAAGCAGCACTGGAATTGGGTGGATATTTTGCAGCAGATGTGCCTAATAGGTAACTGAGAGTACAGAGATACATAGTAGTGACGTTTCTATGTCTAACTAGGTTTGCCCAAGCGGGGCGTAGTTTAGATAAAATGGCAGTAGGAGTAAGGAGCGTTGAACGCCCCTAACTTTCTTCTTTTTAACTTGGATCTTCTCATCTTTTATTTCTAGTAAGGTTTGTAACTGGTGTTGCAATGACGTGCTATATGGACATCCTTTTTCAATTTTGCTTCTTGGGTTTGTTTTTTTTCCCGCTTCTGCAAGTTATAAAGTATTTTACATTTCCAATTGCAAACAAGAGGCTTTTTCACATCATGTGATGAAATTTTCTTTCTGTATACTGAGGCCACAGATTAAGACCTACCCAAATTCATGTATCCCTTTCGAGGGAGGAGCAAGCACTCAATGCTTTTCCTTGGATAATGCTTTGACCACTGGAAGATGTCATCATAGACTAAAACGATAATGGTTTTGTCATGTTTTTTAGAGGGTTTTGGGTTGGTTTGGGTTTTTTTTCCTTTTCCATTCCCCAAAGCGTAACTGTTTTCATTTTTTTAATTTTCCCAACAGGCATTGGTAGCCTTGCTGCTTCCTACCTGAATCCTGTGAAGTCCTTTGTGCCGCAGATGCCAAAGCTGCTGAAGTCTCTCTTTCCTGTCAGAGATGAGAAGAAGGGCAGGCAGACCTCTCCTCTTGCACAGCAGGTAAAAAATTAAATCAAATCGGCTGTGCAGTAATATTGGTGAGTGCTGTTAGACTCGCTGGCAAAGTGCTATTTTATATGTTGTTGCAGCGCGAACTAAGCTTTTAGTCATAGTAAAGCCTCATGATGCATTTCCCCTCCGTTCTGTCCGGAGATAGCGGAGCTGTTTAAACTTATTGATACACTCAGCCCACTCGGCTTTTTAAAAGTGCCAAGTACGCTACCAGAGTGATTTATGGTAATACCACTTGCAGCAACAATAGTAAAATTTATGAAGTGCACTTAGGGTTGTTTGTGTATTGCCAAGAGGAAAATGTAATTCTGGTTTTAATTCGTTATTTCGTATACCATTCCCTCCCACCCCTCGCCCCAGCTCATGTCACCTTTTACCATCTTCTGCTGGGCACTTTGGACAGTTGCTTTTGTTCATTCCCTTATCTATTCCTCGTGTCAGAGAAGCATTTGATTTTCTTTTTTTTTTTTTTTTTCCGGATCCTGTGCTGCAAAATTCCACTTGCTCCAGATGTGGCTTCTCTGCTCTGAGCAGTTAATTGCTTGGTCAAGCAGACTAGAAAAAGCTACTGTCTTTCCAAGAAAACCGATGAAATACAGAATCCCATATAAATAAGATGATCTCCTTTATTTGAGAGGCTGTAGTTTGTTTATAAAGGAGTAGTCCTCTATAGTGTAAGTCTGGAAGATTTAACAAACTGTTTTGAAGATAAATCTGGAGCCAGATCGCGCTTGTTAAAGTTTGCCGAAGTCCATTCTGTCCGTGCTTCATCCAACTAACTCCACTGTCATCTTGTTCGGTCACCTGGGGTTCTGGAAGCATGTCACCTGTTAACTTAGACCTTTCCTCACCTCTTGACATGCAGACAAATGTTTTAAAGGATATTTTTCTCAAAGCAAAACAGACCCTAAAATGCCGAAGCAACTATTTTTTGTGGTTGGATCCAGCCATTCTGTTCCGCTGTTTGCTACAACTAAACCTGCTGTTACAAGAATGTCCCAGGACAACAGGGAGTTGAGCTGTCATTGTAGAAGTACAGTGAAATATTAAATAAACAAATAGAGCAAAAAGTAACTTACCACAGACATAGCCCAAATGAAAATAAGGCAGATTTAAAATATTTTTAACTTGACTCTGGTTTTATTCTCTACCAAGTAATAAAAGGAGCAAATTTTACTCCCATATCTTATCTAATTTAATGCTTTACGTTTTCATGTTGCCCTTTGCTTGCAGCAGCCTTAGTGTTGAGACTGGAATCGTGTAAACTTACTCCTCTACGAAATCTAGAGAATTAAAATGAAGACAGTGGCTTTCTTTAAAGGCGTTCGGGTATCGAAAGATGCAAATAGGTGCTCTTTACAATTGCAGTGAGAGCCTTTCACAACTTCTTGAATTCTTAGTGAATCAACGAGAGCTGAGATTAGGAGCGGGGCCTAATTTCCTGCCTCTAGTCTAACCACCTGTTCCCACTCCTTCCCACTGTTCAAGATCAGCCGTGCATTATTTGTCTTGAAGTCAGTTTTTAAACTACAAAGACATCTATTTAAAGAGATCTTAATTTATACTGTGGATTACTATGCAAACTCAAGTAGTCGGATCATGATAGCTAGAGCTTTTAACAGGAGGGGAAAATGCTCTCTCTGCTTTGTATATAAACTAATATATAAATATAATATATAATAATATATAAATATTATATAATATAGCTAATATATAATACTATATCTAATATATAAACAGGAGCGTGTGATGTTGCAATGCTCGGTTGCATTGGAGAGCAACTTCAGTTTTTCCATGACCGCTGCATCTGTGCGATAAAACGAAATCTTAAAATTATTCACTACTTTTAGTTAGAACAAGTCAATTGTATTACAAATCCGCCTCACTGGTTTGAGAGGTTTATAGATATTCTTCACAGCTCTGTCGGTCAGGACGGAGAGCTCCTTCGCTCCCGCTAAATACCTGCCGTTGTAGCGAGACTGGCTTGAACATCATAAATGTCGTGTCTCGTCAGCTTTCTTGCTGTTTCTTTATCACGATGCAAATGTGGGCAGAAGAATTTTACTGGTGGCGGTGATGAATGGCTGTTGGACTGGGAGGGTGACGGGGCTGCTGTGGGGGGGTCAGTGCTTGGCAATCGGATTTAACACCTTATCGCTAACCCGCCGGAGCAGGACAGCGAGGCAGTAATTCCTGCAGAACTGCAGTAAACCGCGCAATGGAGAGGACGCAAAAAATGATTATTTCTGAGTCCCGGGTAATGCAGAACGATGCATCTCAGTTCTGTGGGAGAATAAAACTCGGATGCACCGTGGCAGGGGACATAAACGAACGTGCGAGGTGAGAGTAGGTGGTAAACTACAAAAAGGCAAAGCCAAAAGGGTTTCTTGGCTGTAATTGCAAAGGAACCTGACCCCTAACTGGGAACTGATGGACTTCTGTTGCCGTAAACAACAACTTGGGAGAGCTGGGTTCAGGAGTAGAAATGACTAAAGGAATGCTTTACAAAGCAAATGGAAAGATCTAACTCATCCTTTCCTGGCTAAAAGCAAACAAGCAGATATGTAATAACAGGTTTTTGACCATAGATACTAAAAAGCGAAGTGGATCAGTTCATTAGTTTCTCCTGGTTCGTCAAACAACTACAGTGAAAGAGAATTTCCAAAGTTCTTGTCAAGCTCCCTTTTCAGTGCATATCTGTTACGTTATTTGAGAGTACTTAATTCTCTAATGTCATTAAAACCCGTTCTGGAAAAATGCTGGTGAACCATCTTGAACTAGACGGCTGGCCCTGCTGTCGTATTACATCTCCAGTATGTTATAGTTAAATTATCAGGGTTAGGTGGCCGTAAATCTCTGCAGCAAGCATGAGATTTGTTTTGTTGCACCTTGTAAGCAGGGTCTTACGGTTAACTTGATTTTAGTGCTTTTGAGCATCGTTTCCAAGGGAGCTGTACTTAACCTTTTTCCAAGTTTATAGCTGAAGTTAAGTTCATCGTGACCAAGCAGCTCCCCGAGCGGATGCGGTACCGCATCTCTGATGCTGTGCGAGTAAACAGAAGATGGAGTTCTGAAAATACCTTTTTATTATTTTAGCAGCTTGTGATTTCAGTCGTACGCCGTTGCTCAGGCTGGCGTCAACCTGAAAGTAAGCGAGCACGTACAAAAGTTATCTTAACAAAATGCTGGTTTTGTTTGTGGTCAGGGGTTGCCTGAGTTTCAGAAATGCAGAGACATTCCAGCCAGGGTGGCAGCTAACAAAATTGCTGTCTTTGACCTTCTGATGCAAGTTTAGTAACTAATCTGGAGAATAATGAACCGCAATTAATGAAATCTGCTCTCGTATTCAAGTGTGTTTCTCAGACAGCACATAAAATAATTGAAAGAACTTCCTGCTCTCTAATTAGTTAGATTGAATTAATTTGGCATAATAGGATTCTTTATGTAACTAGCAGAACGGCTTCCGATGAAGCTGTTTATGTACCTAAAAGATTGGTTTCTGATGAAGCTGTTTATATACTTTTAAGTTAGAAAATGCCTATTTTCTCCATTATCTGATGCCTTTAAATTAATTGCTAGTAGTCTGTAAATAAAAAAAAAAACCAACAACTTAAACATTTTCGGACTGCTGGAATTGCTTTTTTTATTCTCCTAGTCTATTCTTTAAAAAGCTTATTACCGCAGCGTGCAAGATTTAAAGCCTTACCAAACGTTGCTGGTGGGGAAAAGTTTAAAATACTCGTGTGAAATATGCAGGTGGATGGAGAATCAGTGTTTCATCTATCTGTGCTTAATTATATTACGTACGTGCTCTTGAAGCTTGTTGTTTTTATTAAGATGCTGAGGCTTTCACAGTGTGCACCAAGCAGAATTTCTGTTCTTTACCTTATGACCCTGTTGATCTCCAGGAACTGCCCGTGTAATTACATTTTAGGGCATCGTTGGGTGCTGACGTTAAAAATGTACATATTAAATTTCAGTTCCAGGTTTTTTTGACATTGCTGCGGCAGAAGCACATTCCTCTGACCAATGTGCGTTTGGTAAGCGGATTTTGATCACCTTCGTACTCAAGAACCTTGTTGGATGCTCGGATGTCTTTTTGTTAGCACGTGGCTTAAATGAGAGATCTCGAGTCACAGCTACGTTAAAAAAAAAAATAAACTATGGGAATTTCGATATGCCAGTGTAATGAATTTTGGGTTTGTGGTATAGAACCGCAGACATGTGACACAAGGAGAGGGCAGCTCTCAATTTTTTGTCTCTTTCACCTTCTGATGCAGTAATTAATCTTAAAAAATAATGAAATGCGGTTAATGAAAAGCTATCTAAATAGACAAAAGCCTTCTTCTGGCAGTGCATTAAAAAATAACAGTTTCATGGATGTGCATGGGGCACAGTATAATTGCTAGAACTGACATTCCTTAATCAAATGTAAATAATGTGGCCTCAGAGAACCTTCTTTAAAATCTCGAAGGCTTTTTTCAGAGTTTCAAATCAAGAATCGTTTGGACGCTATAATCAGCATAGCTCAACAGATCCTCTGCGGCCAGCTGAGCTCATATGTGCCTAGTTCTTGTGCTTGAGTTGTTAGTGTTTTGATTTCTTTCTGAGTCCGGTTTTTGCTATCATCCTCATACAAATAGTTTTTAATGAGAATGCGTATGGAAAACTGGCTTTTAAAGTTCTTAGAGAAAACCACTGCAACTTCTTTATGAACTAACTTGAAAATGGTATGAATTACCCTTTTAATCTGCCCGGCCCTAGGAATGAAGTAATTTAACGGCAGAGAAAATGGTATGGTTAATTTTGCATACGGTATATTAGAAATGTGGAATTCACAAGTATTATTACAGGCTGAAATGTTCCGCATATGGAAGGTGGAATAAGAGGCTTTTGTTTGGGTTAATATTTAAATGCACAGAGAAGAAAATAAACACATGCCAAAAAACCAACAAACTTGTACTGGGTTTCAGATCTCCCTTTGGAATGCAGGAGATTTTTTTATTTGAACGATTAATGACTTCAAAATGATTTTAAAATCAAGGGCAGAGAGGAATATTGTTGGGGGGACCTTTTTAAAATAGATTCAACTTTTTGGGCTATGTACAGGAGCTTCAGAATTCTTACTGCGTTGCTGTGTGTGTCTTGTGAAAGTATTTTATCCCGAGTGCTCGAAACTGATTTAAATCTACGTGTAATGAAGCGACTGTTATGCCCTGCTGTAGAAGTGTCCAGTAGCTGCTTTTAAATGGTGATGTGAACATTACACTGTCAGCGTGACGGTCCTTGAGCTCTGTCGCTCCTCTCTGCGGATGGCAACGCACAGACAAGAGCGGTTCACGTTTTCTGATAATGCCCTTTGAGGATTGCGTCAGCGATAACCTTGGCTAGACCCTTTTTGGAGCTTGGAGGATGATTCTAGGATTAAACTAGAGCAGGGCAGGTTTAGATTGGACATTAGGAAGAAGTTCTTTACACTGAGGGTGGTGAGACGCTGGCCCAGGTTGCCCAGAGAGGGGGTGGAGGCCCCATCCCTGGAGACATCCAAGGCCAGGCTGGATGAGGCTCTGAGCAACCTGATCTAGTTGAAGATGTCCCTGCTCACTGTGGGGGGGTTGGACTGGATGGCCTTTAGAGGTCCCTTCCAACCCAACACATTCTATGATTCTTGTGCACGCTGGCCCAGTCTGTTCTGTTAACTGCCACCGATCTTCTGCATATTGGGCGTTAACATTGAAGGATTTTCAACTGGTGACATGAAGTCGGAAAGCTTTGTTCTGAAGTCATCAGTCACCACTGTCAAAGGCATTTTACGAAATGTTTAATGACATGGAAATACCAGCTGTGTCTTTCTGAGCTCATTGAAGAGGTCGCCATTACAGATATGTAACATACCGTATGAAAAAGCGTTTGTTTAGGATTAATTTTGATGCTTCTGTAAGTGGGGTGAGATGCACATTTGCTTTTCCTGTTCAAGCTCACCAACGTACCAGGTTGGTCTCCGGATTACTCAAATCACTAGTAACTACATGGCTTTGGGTCGCCTCAAAGTACGTGCAAACTGACTTCGCGTCTGACCAGAGAATACAAACTCTTGGAAATCCTTATAAACTCACCGCAGAGAGTAGCAGCTCTTAGGAAAAAGACAATTTTTGTTCTACAAAGATTCAAAGATGCTTTAAAGTAAATCGCTTTCATGTTCTCTCTTACTCCGTATTTTGTCAGCTTGCTTGAAGAAATTGTGCCAAAAATTATCACTGTAAAAGGGTCATGTTTTGCCATTGGGTAAATATATATGTCTAGTTTAGCAGCCGCTATCTACAAATGTTTAATGACAGAATTTGGCTCTCGATTCAGAAATATTTTTCATCCAGTAAATGTCTTCGCAGATAGTCAAACACATTGTTTTCAGTATCGCCCGCCCTCCCCCCCCCCAAGTAACTTGACTACATTTCATAACAAAGATTTGTTTTGGTACCCTTGCTACCCCAGTGAGGGTGTTTCTGCCCATCTGTTTCTTGTCGACACCAAAGTTGGGCAAGTGCCACTTCTCGTAATTGCTTTTTTTTTTTTTTCCCCCCTCCCTGTTTTTCTAAACGTTGCTTGGCAAAGTTATTGTAGTTTTGAGATTCGTCATCCTTTCGGGAGAAGAACTTGATGAGGAATGATTAAAGTGTAACGGGTTTCTTTCTTTCGCTGTTTGGTATCAACTGGATTTTTAGATTTCATGGATTTACAGGCTGTGAGACTGAAGGTTTTTGAGAGATAAAAAACCCCCACAAACACTTTCCTACGTGTATTTGCTTTAAAGAGAGAAAAGGAAATCAAAGGAACTGAGAAATATCTTTAAATACTTATTCTAATTCTGAGTGCTTTTCTCTGGATAATAATGCTAGACCTCAGAGCGCTTCCCAGAGCTGGCACGTGTACTGGGAGGAAATGGGGCAAAAAGATCAAGTTGTGGTACGGTGCCAGTGTGAGAGCCTGGAGCTGGCTTTAGCTCCTGATACAAGATCTGCTGAAAAAGGCTGTTTCCCCTGCTGTATCAGATCACAAACAGTAGCGTGGAAGCAACAAGGACGGCGCTTTTGCTTTGCGCAACCTTTCTGCGATGCCAAAATGCAGTGCTTTGGACCGTGGAGATATTTAACTAGGATAATTTGAATTCAAGAGCCTTGGCTTCTCACTGAGGTTCAGCTGCACCTCTGCAAAAGGTTTAAAGTGTTGTGTAAGTGCCTGCCTAGGGATTAGCCCTAACACCTTGTGATCACCGATATTTTTTTCATTAGAAGGTGATATTTAATAGCTTGGCTTTGCACTCCCTAGATGGACCAACCCATGGTTCAGAGGTGGTTGAAGAGGAGAGAATAAGCGTTCTGCCAAATACTCCGCTCCCTTTAACACCGTGATAAGCTTCTATTAAATGTAAAATTCGCAGGGTTTTCTCCTAAGAAAGCGAATCCCTGTCCTCTCTAGTCTTCGCTAAAGTGAAACACGTGGCGGAGTTAATACTTAGGACGGGTCAGAGCACTCAGGCACCTCATTGCTCTAAGCTACCTCTGGACTCGGTCACAAGTCAGTACTACAGTTGTTTTCAGGTTAATACATTTGTCTTAGAAGATTGACACTTTATTCCAAAGGAAGCTGAAGTTCTGGAGTACGAGGTGTCTGAAAACCACTGGATCATGAGCCCTGAAGCTGTGTTTATTTTTAGGCTTCATTGATTTGTTCTGATTCGGGTCACCGTCTGCTTCCTGGAGCCCCAGAGCATGTCCTCGTAAGGAGCTCAAAATGCCAATACCTTGTGTGCCGAACTGGAGCCAGTTTGCTCTGAACCCCGCTTCCGTGGGGTACTTTCAATTAGCAGGTTTAATGACGCGCAAACCCCTCCCCTCCTGCTTGCTTTTATTGAACTGAACCTTTAATGTCTTATAAAACATTATTTTGATCCACTGTTGGAATTTTTGTCCATCTTTTCTCTTTTTATTTTTTACCTTGAACAACTGTGTTTTTATTTAGTGCCTGGCAATCTCTGTATAAAAAATAGCTGTTCTTTTCTCCCACATTTGTTTCTTTCTGGGACAAGATCAGTCATATTCCTGCTTTTCTGTACACAGAAGGGGTGCAAGAGGGGGAACAACTTTGCTGTGAGGGTGGCAGAGCCCTGGCACAGGCTGCCCAGAGAGGTGGTGGAGTCTCCGTCTCTGGAGACATTCCAACCCCGCCTGGACGCGTTCCTGTGCCCCCTGCTCTGGGTGACCCTGCTCTGGCCGGGGGTGGGACGGGATGATCTCCAGAGGGCCCTGCCAACCCTGTGGTTCTATGAAGAGAAGCGTACCTTACTCTTCAACTAGAAAGTTTCGGTTCTTTAAATAGATTGTCGAATTCTGGAGATAGCTGTCTCAGAGATGAGCACGGCCTGCATATCTCTACAGAAGGAGTTCTCAAATCCCTTGGAGAAAAAAAAAAGAAAAGGAAAAAACAGACTGTTCCCAAATTGTGTAATATGTCGCCCTTAAAGGGCTCTCTCCCTGAAAGTGTGAACCTCCGCTTGCAGTACGTTATTTAACAGTGCTAAAGAGAGATGTTTCTGCCTTTTTCTGCTCTCTCCTTTTCTTCATGCTTCCCTTTGCGCAGGTTCTCCATGGAACTGGTGGTCCCTTTCCGTCCTGTGTCAACAGTGCGTGACAGCCCGAGTTGACAGCTTAGCCTAAGATTTATAGTCAAGCATCACAATTTGCTGTTGCAGTCTTAGGAGAGTGATTATTTCAAATCTTTAACATAAAAACCTGAATACGGAACAAGCGAGGGACATTTATTGTCGATGCCTTCATGTCGAGCCGCACGCTGTAAAAGAGAAGATACTGTTGAACCACAGAAGTGGTTCTTTTGGCACAGGACCAGTCTCTTGTGATTAGCAAATGGCCCGTGTACTCCTCACTCTAGCAGGCAGTGGTGATGCCCTCTCTGAAAAGAGGGTGCACGGATCTTGTTTCTGGCTTCTTTTTTGACTTAAAGCAAATAATGCTAAAATCTAAATTGAATTAAGATGCTGGAGATGGAGAAAGAGTTTTGGAGATGGACTGAAGCTGAGGATTTCACTAGCCAGGCCAGTGCGACCTCGGATCTCTTTGTTATCTGTTTTCTCAGTGGTCTTTGACCGACTGTACAAAAGAAAATTCTGTACGCTATGAATTTATACTTGTAGCTGCTTCTGTGTTAAAATTGAGGGATGCCTTGGTTACGGTTTTTACCCCTTCAGCGTATGTCGTCAGAATGCAATAAAATAGCAATGCTGCGTCCTTTCGTGGCAAAGGTTTGTGATTCCAAAATTTCGAATGTAAGTTGTACTCTTTACCAGTTTGACAATACTGAATCCTTAAAGTGAATGACGCTCTGGGGTTGTTTTTTTTTTCATTCCTGCAGGCTGTCCCGCGAATTATGGTTCAGTCTGCCAGTATTGATGCCAGTGCTGCAAAGATAAAACAGGTAAGCGCATCCCGGGATGCGATGGTACCATTTTCATCATCACATGCCTGGAAACCAGAGGGGGCAAAACCAGCTGCTGGGTTCGCCGCTGAAAGCCTGTTGCACTTCTGTTGCTTCACTGAGAGACAACTAAATGCAGTGTAGGTTGCTTTGTTTTCTTAAGTTTGGGTAAAATCTCCCCTTACATTGCTGGTTACATTTTAATATTTAAAAGCCCGCTTAACCATATGATTGCATTAGCGGTTAACTAGCTCAAATTTAGCTGTTTTGCTGCTTTAAAAGGCAAATTGCTGGGCTCTGATGCTTTCTATAAACAGAACTTCTCTGTTACTCTGAGTGTTGAGCTTAATTCTCAATTTTACATTTCAAGCCAATTCATTATATCGGCGTGAAAAAAAGGCTCTTGCTAAGCTGGAGAGAAAATAGACCCTATGATCTCCCACAGTTCAGCAGAACTTCTGTCTTATGAATAGCAAATCAGCCTGCTCCCACTGGGCTTTTATTGTCTTAGCAAAATGGGTGTTAATCTGAACGCTTAAAAGGGAAAACCCAAAGAAAGAGCAGAGCTCCAGAGTCCACGTGTACACCATCCTCCCCATAGAAAAGCTAAAAATACGTCTCTAATCCGCAGGAATATTTCAAATAAGTTTTCCGTATTACATTTCACTTAGCAATAGCAAGCTAGCCTTTGGTTCTGAAATTCCTGTAATTCAACCAAATCCCTCTTTCTTCAAATGCCGCCTACGTTTCCAGTGGAAAAGATACTTCAGAATAAGGTGAAAATCCTGTAGTTTGGGACACTTAACCACTGGATGGGATAAACCACAAAATTTTGAACAGTAAACAAAAATGTACAGCTGAGAGTTAAGACAGGGTATGTACAAATCTGCCGTCCTCCAACTACATTTTTTTTTTTCCCCTCCCTTCAGCCTCCTCCCTCCCTCCCAAAGAGATTTAGAGACATCCTAATCTTTTAGAGTACATGTGCTGGCAAAAGATATTGATCTATCAGATTTAGTAAACTTTACAGCCAAGAAATACATCACTAAAATGGGCTGTTAATCTCATGAGGTGCAGTTAATTTCATACTCTGAAAGTGTGTGGTGCTGGCGGCATTGAGGTGGGAATGGCATTTGGAAACGGGGACATAAATGACAGTTTAGGTGGAGAGGCGTGATTTATCAATCCTGAGAGTTAAGC
Organism: Larus michahellis; assembly: GCF_964199755.1. Classification (NCBI taxonomy): domain Eukaryota; kingdom Metazoa; phylum Chordata; class Aves; order Charadriiformes; family Laridae; genus Larus; species Larus michahellis. Next base: position 129,572,083 of record NC_133898.1, read on the forward strand.
CAAATAACTGAGAGAGACTTATAGATCATGGCTGTTTCACATTTCATATAAATCCTGCTATTCAAACAGCAAATGACCATTCCTGTAATATAAATAATTTTTCAGTAAATATTGGGGAACGTATTTCTTTTAGTCGACACTTTTCTTATTAATGGAAGAAATGAGCTGACAATCCTACCGGGTTTGCAAAGCTGACTTGGGATCAGCCTGCATCTTTTGGATGTTGCAGCTACACGGGGATTTAGATAAGCTGGAGGCCTTAGTACTTCCCAGAAGCCTTGTATCTGTCCTTTTAGCCCAGATATTTCAGATAGCAGAGCTCCACGTTCCCTGTCCTCTTCTGTTTCAGATTAATCAAGAGGAAGTAGGGAAACAGCCATTCGAAACTGCGGTGCAGACATCTGAGGTGGATAGGAGTCCGGAAAAGACCCCTGAAGTGCCTTTGCAGCAGCACACAGGAGACACGCAGGCGCAGGACTCCCAGGAAGGACCTCCGAGTCCTCTGAGTGAAGCCTCCAGTGGGTATTTCTCTCACAGCGTCTCCACAGCCACCCTCTCTGAAGCCCTTGCAGTGGGTAGTGATGCTGTAGCTCAACCAGGAGGTCAAATGCCTGCAGTGAGTGACTTCCCAGCTCCCGCTGTGGCTCAGGTCTCTTCTTCTGACATGCCAGGGCACTCGGACAGCTCTTCAGACAGCTGTCTCAGTACCAAGAGAGAGAGTCTGCCCGCCTTCAGCCTTCAAAGCGCTCACGCAAGACCTAAAAACAGCACTGAAGTGAATGGAAATGACGCTTTGAAATCAAAATCTTGCACATCTCCCGTGACTCAAAGTGAGCAGGCAGACGATGCCTCTGTGGCCACTGCTGCAAAAATCTCTCTTTCTACCTCCACTCCAAAGAAGGAGTTGTTATCCACACAATCTGTGGAGTCAGCAGGACAACCTAGGGAAAAAGAAATGGCTTCTGGGACTTCAGAACTGGGGTTTCCCAAACCACAGATTCATCCCGACCAATTGTCCCAGCTCGGTGTTGCAGCCTCCCCCTTCAAAATCCAGAAAGTCAAGACGTCAGAGCTGAAGTCCTTCACAAGCATGCTGGGGACAGATCCCATGTGTTCGCTAAACACTGAAGAGCAGCAAGAAGGAGAAAAGAGCACATCCACTGCCCGTGGACTGAACCATAATGGATCAGAGGTGGCAGAAGAAAAACTGGAGGTGACTTCTGACTCCGAAGATGCCAATGAAATTCCTGAGTGGCTGAAAGAGGGAGAATATGTCACAGTTGGCGCAAATAAGACTGGCACCGTTAGATATATTGGGCCCACAGACTTTCAAGAAGGAACATGGGTTGGTGTCGAACTGGATTTACCTTCAGGTAACATATCATCTAGTCCGGGTGTAAGTCAGAGTTTGCAGTGTTCGTTTTAATGTCCCTTTTTGATGAGGGGATTTCATTGACCATTACTGGGTGCGTTTTGAGAAGGAAGATCCAAAAGATCTTTCCCTGCTTGTAATCTTTTTCCAGTCTGCCTTTGTCAACCTGGTCTCACTGACCTCTGACAGGATTCTGTCCCTTTTCAGTTATTTCATTGACTTCTTACAAGGGAGGTAGGAATCAAGATTGTTTTTACAAAGCAGCTCAGTAATTATATAGATGTAGGAGGCAGGCCTGGTATCCCAAGAGATCTCTGCTGGGCTCCTGCTCCGAGGGTAAGGGTGTCTGAAGCGCAACAGGAGTTGGGGGATCCAAATAAGCAAAGGAACATTTAGGCTAACTAAGTTGAAGAGTCTCTCACAAGCTGTTTTAAAATAAGCTGTAAAATTGCAAAAGACTGTGCGTGTCTGTATGTATAGAATCACAGAATGGTTTGGGTTGGAAGGGACCTTAAAGATAATCTCATTCCACCCCCTGCCCTGGGCAGGGACACCTCCCACCAGCCCAGGTTGCTCCAAGCCCCGGCCAACCTGGCCTTGAACCCCTCCAGGGATGGGGCAGCCACAGCTTCTCTGGGCAGCCTGGGCCAGGGGCTCACCCCCCTCACACCAAAGGATTTCTTCCCAATATCTCATCTCAATCTCCCCTTTTTCAGTTTAAAACCCTTCTCCCTTGTCCCACGGCTCCCCTCCCTGCTCCAGAGTCCCTCCCCAGCTTTCCTGGAGCCCCTTGAGGGACTGGCAGGGGCTGGAAGGTCTCCGCGGAGCCTTCTCTTCTCCAGGCTGAACCCCCCCAGCTCTCTCAGCCTGTCCTCCCAGCAGAGGGGCTCCAGCCCTTCCGGCATATGTCTGATATATACCTATACGTGTGAAAGCCAGCAGGAAATAATCATACGTTGACCACCAGCACATGCAGATGATTGAAGGTTTCTTTCATCTTCTCATTTATCATTCCAGTCTGACTCATACCTGTACGAGTGTAGACTTCCCAGAATTTAGGCTCTAATACATACTTTTTGGAAACTGGAGTGCTGTTCCTGGGGAGGCTCTTGTTCATATGTGCCGTTGTAGCGTGATGCAGAAAACCAGTAGCTTCAGCACAGGCCCCTTAAAGTGAGGGAGAGGAAAGGTGATGGCTGGCGTTTGTTGTCTGCTGGAGCCCCAGGCTCCAGAACTCCTTTCCTCCGCAGGTTCACATCCACTTTCATGGCACTCATTTTCTCCAGGAGCAGGCAGGACTGGGGGAAGGCAGGGCGTGCTAGTGGAAAATTCAAGAGACAAGCAGCAGATACCGCTGCCTTTGATAGTAAGAGGGTTTGGTTTACCAAGGGCACGTAAAGCTCCTTATTTAAATCCTCTTAACCAAGCTGTAGCATTCCGAGCCTGCAGTGCAGGCTCCGTCTGGTGAATCAGCACGTCCCAGGGAGTTGCCCACGCTCGTCTCCGCTGCACGCTTCCCTGGGATTTGGAGCCCTTCACCAAGATAAATGCTGCGTCAAGGATGCAGGGCTCCCATTAAATGAGCGGTTATCTTCCCCGCGCGTGGTGTGCTCATAAAAGCTAAACCGGACGGTGTGTTTTCAGCTGGTTTCAGCAAACTGTCTGGAGTTTGCCATCCTGGAAGGCAAAGTGTAGCTCTAATCCCTTTGAAAGTTGTAGACTCGATTCTCAGTCCTGAATTCACGCCTTATTTAAAAAATATATATATTTGCAGATTCATTTCCATTTTGGAAAGTCACCGTCCCTCCCTGTCTGGCTGCTCTAGTCCAGAGCGGTAATTCTGTTAAGCTGTTTGCAGATAACGTGGTAAGCGTCAGCTTCACTGGCTGTGGGAGAGCCGAATGGCTACGAGATTTTTGGTCTGTTGAGGACTCAACTGCTGATGTTACTGGATTCTTTTTTTCCTTTCTGTTTCCACAAGGATTAAGTCCCTGATTTGTTGGGAGCATAACTGGCTTCTAGCACATCTGGAGCTTCACTTGGGAAATAGGGTCACAAACTGGTATCTTTGTCAGACTACAAACAGGGGTAGAAGTCCAAGTCCTTGGCCACGTGAGGGTGGATCGGACCCAACTAATGGTGGTAGAGAGCCGGAAACCCACATGAAAGAAAAGGAGTGACTTCATGTCATTTGAAAAACTCTTGGATCTTTTGGTGTTCCCTTTACAGATGGGAGCAGTCTGTGTCCTGGTACCCAGAACAGCGTTCGTGTGATTTTTAAAATGCTCTAAAGGGAGAAATAGGAAGATCTCAATAACTTCAGCATAAAGAATTCACTCTTTCTGTTCTGTGAAGGTTTTATGGCATGGAAACAGTATCTCCTCTCAGCTTCAGACTCTAAGACTCAGAAAACCAAAAGCTCTTTTAAATGTTTTTTTCCTTCCTTCCTGATAGTACTCCTCCTGGGTGCTCACCTTCACAGTGTATTTATAGGAAACAGTCATCTTCCATCGCAGCATTTTCACAGAATGGTGGGGGTTGGCAGGGCCCTCTGGAGATCATCCCGTCCAACCCCCGGCCAGAGCAGGGTCACCCAGAGCAGGTGGCACAGGAACGCGTCCAGGCGGGGTTGGAATGTCTCCAGAGACGGAGACTGGCCCACCTCTCTGGGCAGCCTGTGCCAGGGCTCTGCCACCCTCACAGCAAAGAAGTTCCTCCTCATGTTGAGATGGAACTTCCCATGGTCAAGTTTGTGCCCATTACCTCTTGTCCTGTCCCTGGGCACCACTGAGAAGAGCCTGGCCCCATCCTCCTGACACCCACTCTTTCAGTATTTACAAGCGTTGATAAGGTCCCCCCTCAGCCGTCTTTTTTCCAGACTGAAAAGACCCAAATCCCTCAGCCTTTCCTCATCAGAGAGATGTTCCAGTCCCCTCAGCATCTTGGTAGCCCTTTGCTGTCCCCTCCCCAGCAGTTCCCTGTCCTTCTTGAACCGGGGAGCCCAGAACCGGACCCCGTGCTCCAGATGTGGTCTCCTCAGGGCAGAGCAGAGGGGGAGGATGACCTTCCTCGAGGTTCTTCTTCTTCCAGTGGATTTTCTGGACTGGATTTTCTTCTTCCAGTGTCCTCCCAGTAGCACCCCATATGCACACAGTAGAAGCCATTTTGCCTACCATCTTTCTTTCTCTTCTTGTCAAAGGTAAGAACGATGGGTCGATTGGAGGGAAGCAGTATTTCAGATGCAACCCGGGCTACGGATTGCTGGTGAAACCGGGCAGAGTTAAGAAGGCCACGGGACCAGCGCGACGGCGGAGCACCGGGTTGAGGTTGCAAGGAGGAGCCGCCGCTGAGAACAGGAGGAGCGGCAACTTCTCCGGCTCAGCCTCCAACCTGGCTTCCCTCACAGCCCTGGTGAAATCAGAAGGAGGATCCACGCTACGACTGGAGAAGAGCCAGAAAAACGTGGAGAACAGGAAATCCTGGGCAAACTGAGACAGCCCTTACCCACCGCAGCAAACGCCGCCCAACGCAGCCAGGGGAGCAGGTCTTCTACCTTCGGGAAGCTAAACCAACCACGGGAACTTCTACTTTGTGGCAAAAACTAATGAAGGGGGTTTCTTCTCTGCTTTGGGTGATTGACACGTTAATTCTTTGCCTTGTCACGGTGCTGGATCTACGTCCTTCGTTTCCTGTTACAAATTGTGACGCTTCAGGGTATGACTGATGGCAGCCGGCGAAAGCTCGTGGCGGTGGGTGGGTGTAAGCTCTCCAGCTTTCCAGCTTTCGGAGAAGGGAGAGACGCGTAAATTGTTCAAATTATGGCATGGCTTTCCGATAGCTACAAAATACTACCCACGCACCGCTGCTTCTCTCGGTGTGACCCGCAAGTCTTAAAAAAAACCCTCCCCGAAATAACCGTTCTTTTCGGATTTCCTAAGAGCTGTGTCCGTATCGCGTAACACATGGTGAAAGGGCAAGGTTACAATGATTCCAGACAGGCGGAGAAGCCAACGTAAAACTTTATTTGGAAATAAAGAACCCCCAAACCCACTTTATTTAAAAAATAAACAGAACCAGTGCTGTCCTGTTGTCCCTCTCTCCTCCTGTGGAAGTCAGCACAGTCTTTCTAGCTGATTTGTTGGGAAGAGGAGGAGGCCCATGACCCGCTCTGGAATAATTTTGATCCCTTTTTTTTTTAGGAAAGGGAGGAGTTGAGTGAATTTGCTGTCTGTGATCTATTTAACATGCTCTCTCACCATGGCAGGATCCCCTCTCTCACTTGCCCCATAGTGGCAGGGCTTTCTTCTGCCCTCTGGGCCCGGGGGGTTTTGCAGAGAGATCAGCGCTTGCGTGCCGCGCTGTTCCCACCCGGCCTTGGGAGACACTGGGATTTTTACCAGCTATGCAAAGCAGAGGGTCGCTGTCCTTGTAACGGGGTTAATCCAGTCTATTTATTTTTATTTATTATTTTAAAATATGAAATGTTTGCGCTTTACAATCATCCACCGCCTGACGTTGCACAGGGGAGCTCCGCTAGCACCATCCCGAGTGTCCATCCAAAGAGGAGGTGCCTCCGTCGCCGGCTAAACCGTCCCAGGGAAAGCGAACCCGGCCGAAGAGTCATCCCCCAAACTGATCTCTCCCTTGAAAAGTGGGAGGTTCGGGCTGGCTTTTCGAAAACTTGATTTTATTTTTGGTAACCCTGGCTAGTTTTTAACCGCCTGTGGCACAAATGATACTGTAGGGGGGTGTGTCCGTAGACGTGCGCGTGTCGACGTGCGCACACTCATTTCCTAACAAATCAAGAAAGGCCACGGACTTTTATACTCTGAGCTGTTTGTATCTTGTTTAGTCATCACGGGGGGGCGTTGGCCAGCTTGAGCAATAGACGGTTTATCTACGTGGGGAATATTTGGGATGCTAAATTAACGATGAAACTTTAATACGTATCTAGTCGCCGCTGCCCGTGCTGCACGTGGGTATCGAAGTGCCTTAGCCATCTGGTTCAGAGGTCCAAGGGAAAGATACATTGTCGTCAAAGGAGAGAGGGATGCTTAGCGAAGGAGATAATTATGCTGATTTACTGTAATTAATATCATTTATGCAGAAGGAATAAAATTAAAATAGAAACTAATCTGTAGCAGAAATAAGTGGGATGGGTTACCAGGCAGCATGCATAGTACTGCCAGGGATTCGTGTATCCTTTCGGCTTTGTGTAACTACTTCCAGTGTTTCCTACATTTTCTTAAACAAATCTTAATATAAAATGTACAGACCAGCTTTTAAAGGTATTTTTAGTGTACAGTTTTTCCTCCTTTTCCTTTGCACGAAGCTCCTGTCCTTTCAAGCCAAGACGATGGGAGAAATTCGGTAATAAAGAATTCAGACGCGAAAATCCTGGGTTTTAAAATTGTAACTGGTTCTATAGACGTGACTCGTGCAAGAAAGCGACGTTTCGTTTTGGAGTGTGACGAGTCTTGCCGATGAAAGACCCGCTAATTAACATGATGCCTCTCAAACCGCCTTGTAAGTTTTCTAAAATCCGTTTTTACCATTTTTTTTTTTTCTAATTGCACTTTGTTCTGCTGCGCTGCAGAAAGTCAGCTGGTGTGAAACAGCCCCCTGACCGCTCCTTGGGGTTGTCAGTCTCAGCATTTCACTTACCGGATTTAGGGAGATCTTTAAAACTTCTTGCTGTTTGCTCAGTGGCCCCTTTTGGGGGAGATGTGAAGGGAAGAACCTGCCCAAGTCCTTTTGGAGCCTCTTCTCTCGCACCGCTGTCTCTGAAAGCTGGAATTCTGCGGGACCAATGTAAAGGGAGCAAAGCCGCGGGAGTGAACGGGTCAAGCAGAAGCGGTTGGGTTCGTGGTTCCCTATTTGTTCTACCCACTGTAAACTCCTCTGGCCGGATTTGTACTGCAGCTCTGCCCGCGTGAGGATGCATTTCGGTGTTTGCCCGTCTGGAGCAGGCGGTCGGAGGCTGCAGCCGACCGATACGGGGTGAATTTCCCCTTCCACCCGCCCTCTGTCCTCTTCCAAAGCCGCGCCGTGCCTGTTCAGAGGGGTGTGAAACGCCGGTTGAAGAGAACGTACTCCCTGCCTCCTCTAGGACAAACTGTCCTGGAAGCAAACGTCTTCAATACGGCTGGTGTGGTTTGAAACATCAGGGGGTGGTGAGCGTGACGAAGCGGCTCCGTTCTCGGCGCGCCTGGTGGACTTCGGTGGCGGGAGGATTTTACTCGTAGCTCTCTTGGGTTTTACCATCTCGTTTGACTTTTGAAACTGAACCTCTCCTCCGATCCCACCCTGACACCCGCCCCAAAAATGAAGCCGCCCCAACCGCATCGCCCGGGTTGTAGCGCGAGCTCTGGAAAGCTAAACGAACCCAATTGGGCCGTGAGGACGTTCCTAGGGGACTGCAACTCCCTCCCGCTCAGCCCGGCTTTCCTGGCCACGGGGGGGGTTCTTCTAAAGAGATTTTCCAAGATTTTAGCCCAGTGAGTGCACATCCCTCTACTCAAAGCCATCCGTTACTCTGCACCAGCTAAGCCAACTAACCAGAAAACCGTTTAAAATCATAATTAAGGTAAATATATATATATTTTTTTTAATTGATAATATTAGAAGAACTCTACGCTCAGCGTAAAGGAGGAGGTGCTCTTAACTGGAACCGCCCAGCAACTGAGGCTGGCGCATTAGTAGCTATGCATATTTTCCAAGATTTTCATGCACTTTATCCAGGGAAGAAGAATATTTACGGCAGGAACTGTAACGTGTGGCGAGTGTCTCCTCTCCTGCGGCTGCTCGGTGGGACGAGCTCGCTTTCCGTACCCTCGAACCGTGGCTGGGTCTCGGATTCTGGGGGTAGAAGAATTGTGTTGGTGGGTAGGAAACCTTCGCGTCCGACCCCGTGTCCGCAGCTCCCGACCTCCGCATGGGATGTGGGACTCTGAGCCCTGCGGTCCTTCGCTCCGAGCCAGACGAGAGGATGATATTTTTTGGAGGGACTATTTGGGGTTTTCTCAAACCAAACCAAGCCAAGCCTTTTTTTTTCCTCTGACGTTCAGCTCTCTCGCGGTGTTTGATCTCTATGTCCAAAATAACACCTTTTCAGCCCGAGCGCCTTGGCTCTTTCCTGTTTAACGATGTAGTTTAGTTGAGGAAAGCTGATAAGAGTGGAGTTCTGCGTGGGATCCTGCCCAAGCCCTTAAGGCGAGAGCTGAGGTGGAAGCTCCCCGCTGCTGGATGGGCAACACCTCTTTGCCCTCCTACGAACCAAGAAACCCGCCTCGTTCCTCTCTTTTGGTGATGAAAACCTGTGCGAAACGAGCTTGGGTGTTGGATGGACCCGTTTGTGCCGTGGTGGAGCTGTTGAGGAGTCTTTTCTGTGCTGGTGCTTGTGTTGTCCTTACGCTGGTACTGCCAGGTCTTTGCACAAGAAGTTCCGTTTCCGCGGTGCCTTATCCCTGGGGCAGCGGCTGACGGAGCCGGGGCTGGATCTCGCCCCGGCCTCTGGAATGCCCGGCTCGTAGGAAAGGGAGAAGTAAAGGTGCAGACTGCTCACACTACAAAACACTCGAGAGCTGGGGGTCACCAATAAGTGTCTTGTTCCTAGATCTCCTTTATCCATATTTGCTTTGGTTCCTGCGCTCTCCGACCTCTTCCCAAACCCCTCGTTGTGTTTTCCACCCCCGAGGGATCTCGGCTGCCGCTCTTGGCCGGGCTGGGATGGGTTCAGTGGTGGCGGAGCCTCCTGGCACAGCCCGGCTCGGCCTGGTCCTGCCGCCGGCACCCCAACGCCGCGGCGGAGAGAGAACGGGGATGTGGCGTGGGGCTGCTGAGATCCCGGGAGAGGGCGGAGAAGCCTGGCGCCGGGCGGGAGGGATGCCTTAAAAGACATTTCCCCTTCAGCGGCCTGACCCGCTCAAGAGGAGCGGTGCTTTTGTTCGGCAGGGGAAGGCGGCCGCTCTCCCCCTCGCTTTCCCCTGCCAAACCCATTTTGAAGCCGATGGCGGAGCCGCGCTCCGAGCAACAGCCGGCGGGGTGTGAACCGGCGCCTTCCCGCCTCCCTCGAGACGTCCTTGTCCCCGGTGTCGCTCCCCCCCTGGCGCGTCCCCGGCATCCTCAGGGCAGCCGACAACTCTTCCACCGCTGCCGACCTCCGCCGTGTCCCGGGAGAGCCCTTCCCAGCTCCTCCCTCCGTTGGTTCCTGTAGATGTAGTGGGTCTGTATATAAAGAGCGGCTGCCGGCACCGGGGGACTGCGCGTCCGTCGGTGTACTTTAAATGAGCTAAAATCCAAAGATACTTTGTAATGAGCTGTAAAGTTTTTAATTATTTCTGTACAATACTAAATGACTGTAATATTGTATTATAGATGCAATGCAGCCTGCAGTACCTAAATAAACGTTGTCGTTAGAGCCGGTCAGTCTGCGCTTCGTTAATCCAGTTCGTCTCCCCGGAAGGTTTAGGTGCAGTCACAGCCCTCCCGTGGAGTCGCATCGCTCCGGGGCGCTGAGACCTGGTTCAGGCGAGACTTTTGCCCTGTTTCCTGCAATTTAGGGACCTTCCCATCGACAAGCGGAAACCCTGGGCTTTACCTTCCCTCCATCCTCCCTCCTCTTTGATGCTCGGGCAAGTAGCCCCGTGCCTGCAGCCATTCAGGTGTGGGAGTCCTTGTCGCAGACCGTGGGTCCGCAGGGGGAAGCTTTATTTAATACTCGTTTTCCCTAACATTATGCTAAATAGAAGCAGGTGGAGGTCTGGTTGAGCTCCCCCGTGCTCTCCGGCTGGTGGGCGTCAGCCCAGACCAGGGGTTGTTGCTGCCGGCCCTGCCCTGAGTCGCTCCAGGGGTTTTCCATTCCTCTGTTCCCCGCGGGCTGCAAACACCGGCTGAGCTGGGGCAGGGAAGGTGGACACGGCTGGGATGGGGCAGGGAAACTGCTTAAAAATCCATGGCTTGGTTAGTGAAGAGGGAGCTGGGAGGGGGCTTGTTGCTTTTGGAAAACCAGATCAGACTGAACTCGGTGCTAACACTTACCTTAATGCGGTCACAGCCGGGGGTTTCGATTTCCCCAAATGGCACAGATGCAGCAAGCAATGGAGGAGGAGCTGGGCTGCTCCAACAAGCTCAGGGGTGGTTTGCGGCAGCCAGACATGAGGGGAAAGGGACAACGGCTGCTGCCAGAGCCCCTCTGTCCTGGTTGTGAATTCACAAAGAGACGGAAGATGTAAAGCTGAAGAAATTATTTTATGATCAGGTGTCCGGATTAAGAACCGTAGAATCATGGAATGGTTAAAGGAAAGGACCTTAAAGCCCACCCAGTGGCACCCCCTGCCCTGGGCAGGGACACCTCCCACCAGCCCAGGTTGCTCCAAGCCCCGGCCAACCTGGCCTTGAACCCCTCCAGGGATGGGGCAGCCACAGCTTCTCTGGGCAACCTGGGCCAGGGGCTCACCCCCCTCACACCAAAGAATTTCTTCCCAATATCTCATCCCAATCTCCCCTCTTCCAGTGTCAAACCCTTCCCCCTCGTCCCACGGCTCCCCTCCCTGCTCCAGAGTCCCTCCCCAGCTTTCCCGGAGCCCCTTGAGGGACTGGTAGGGGTTTAATGGAGCCTCTTGTGCTGCGCCGGCCTTGCCCGCAGGCAGGAGCCCGTGTCTGGCAGCTGGGCCGGGCCCTGCTCCACATCCCCTACCCAGAACGATCCAGCGCAGGGTGGAAAACGTCCGCCCTCGTATCACCCCCCCCCGGCTGTGGCCAAAAAGGCCTCGCACCCAGCCCGTGTCTCGGGGCAGGCAGACGGCCTCGAATCCCCCTCCCCCAGTCACTCTTTCTCTTTAGCAACTTTTCTTGAAAATACAGCTTCGTGTTGAAAACAACTGGCAGGGTTTGACACGGATTTTTTTTGGAGGGTTTTGTTTTATTTTGTGGTGTGTTTTTTTAAAGCAACAAACACTGAGTTGATTCCACAATCCCTGCTGAAAGTCATTTAGCAAAGGATATTTTTATCGGTGTTGTCTTGCAATCGCTGCACGAAAATACAGCGGCTTTTTTTTTTTTTTTTTTAAACCCCCTTCCCTTTAATGTTTTACCTTCTGAAAAAAAAAAAAAATCTTTTGCTGAAACAGAGGAGCCTTTTGAAGTGCCGTTACTTTGTTCAAACCTCGCTCTTCCCGGAAGGTGGTTGTAACACCTTCCCCGCGCCGCAACACGCGCCGCTTTCTGTTCTCCAGCCAAAGCCGGTTTTAAAAGGCACCGATCAAACCGAGCAGGGGAAAGAAAAAAACCAAACACCACCACACACAAAAAAACCCCCCAAAAAACCAAAAAACAAACCAAACCAAAAAGCACACCTTTTCCCCCTGCTTTCCTTCGAATTAATACCACTGTCACTGTCCTCCCTTGGCTTCAAGCCCTTTGCCACAACAGGCAAGTGAAGGCAACAGAGACAAGGGCTTTTGGCCGGGGGAGGGAGGCGAATGCAGGTACAGGATGGGGGACACGGGGACTTCTTTCTTCATCCCGGCTGAGCCATAGAATCCCAGAATGGTTTGGGTGGGAAGGGACCTTAAAGCCCACCCAGTGGCACCCCCTGCCCTGGGCAGGGACACCTCCCACCAGCCCAGGTTGCTCCAAGCCCCGGCCAACCTGGCCTTGAACCCCTCCAGGGATGGGGCAGCCACAGCTTCTCTGGGCAACCTGGGCCAGGGGCTCACCCCCCTCACACCAAAGAATTTCTTCCCAATAGCTCATCTCAGTCTCCCCTCTTCCAGTGTAAAACCCTTCCCCTCGTCCCACGGCTCCCCTCCCTGCTCCAGAGTCCCTCCCCAGCTTTCCTGGAGCCCCTTGAGGGACTGGCAGGGGCTGGAAGGTCTCCGCGGAGCCTTCTCTTCTCCAGGCTGAACCCCCCCAGCTCTCTCAGCCTGTCCTCCCAGCAGAGGGGCTCCAGCCCCCCCAGCATCTCCGGGGCCGATGCAGGGAGATGCTCTGCCATGAGCTGGGCAGATCGTTAAAGGGGATTTTTACTCACCTCTGGACACTGACGTGTGATGAGTGTGGGGTTGTTTTTTTGGGGTGGTTTTTTTTGTTGTTGTTTTTTTTTTAAGGATGTGCCCTGATCATCTGGTTCCCCAGGGGGAAAAAAATTGGCACAAAATGGGCTGGAAACGGAGTTTTTTTGCAAAGCACAGACCTTTGGTGGGTGTTTCTTTTTTTAAAAAATATCTACAAATTGGGGTTTTCTGCATTCCTGGTTTTCACCTGTGATGCAGGGAGAAGACTTTGTCCTTCATCCTCTGCCCAGGGCAGCAGCAGGGGCCGCTCTCCCAGGAAGGGGCTCCCGGTGACACTGGGAAAGGCCCCGTCTCCGCCGCTGCCGCCTCTGCTTGTGGGTCCCTTCCCATCCCCCTCTCCTCTCCAAAAAAAAAGCCGGGGGACGCTGGCCCCGATGGCTGTCAGCGTTATCGACCCTCCGCAGCGGCTGAGCTGGTCCCATGGGTCGCCCCACAGGATTCTGGGACTCAGAACGGACTGAAGCGTGTTGGGGATTAACGTGCAAAGAAACAAAACCCAATGAGGAAAAAAGGGTGGAAAGCCGACAGTTCTGGGGGCTCAGCCTTCAATCCCGGCTGTTGGGACAACGCTGATTTCCGGCACGGCCCTTGTTTTACGGTTTCGCTGGGGAAGCCAGGAGGCGGCAGGGCCAGGAGGGTGGTGACCGCCCCGCGTCCCCTGGAGGTTTGGTCCCCTGTCCCCAGCCTGCTCCCTCCAGCAGAAAAACCACCCTCAGCGAGCTCGGCACTTCTGGCAGCTGGTGATGGAGGGGGTCGGATGGTTTTTCCCCCTCCCCATGATGTCTGAGAGGCACAAGGACCGGTTTGGAAGGTGCTCCCACTCCCAGGGCGCGTTCTTCATCCCCCACAGCGCCAACGCACCCAGAGTTGCCCCGGCCCTTGTCATGGGGGGGTCCATTCTGAGCAAACCCCCACCATCAGCCTCAAACCACAGCGGCCCATACCGATTTTCACCCGTGTTGCAGAACCCGGACACCGTTTCAACTCCTCAATCCTTTTCTGTGACTTTTCTGCCACCTGGCAAATTCACACACCCGAGCTGCCCAAACTCCTTCCCCTGGTTTTATGCAGCTCTTCCCCACCCACCCGCAGACCCTGTCTGGGGACACCCGCGATGCGGAGCCCGACCAGGCCGGGATGAGAGGGCAGCCAACGCGTCCTCCTGCCTTTGGCTTCTCGGACTCACGCCCATACTCGTTACTTCAACTTCTTTTTGGTTTTATTACCAAATGGCCCCAAAGTCTGCTCCCTGCAGACCTTCAACAACTCCAGCAACAGACCTTCTGCGTTGGGCTGGGACTCGGATGGTCCTTCTCGAGGCTCCTGGACAGGGAGGTTTCCCACGGGAAGTGCAGCTTTTTGCCTTGTTTCCACCTTCTCCCTGGCCATGACGTTACTGTACAACCAGTACGGGCACTCGTGACAAGCACAACGGCACTCAAAGCAGGTAAAACTCTACTCTTAGGATCAACTTGTAGTGGAAAGGGGTTGTTCAGCATGGAGAAGTGAAGGCTCTGGGGAGACCTTCCAGCCCTTCCCAGTATCTGAAGGGGGCCTACAAGAAAGCTGGGGAGGGACTTTTTACAAGGACAGGTAGTGATAGGATGAGGGGGAAGGGTCTTACACTGAAAGAGGGGAGATTTAGATGAGATACTGTGAAGAAATTCTTTGGTGTGAGGGGGGTGAGCCCCTGGCCCAGGTTGCCCAGAGAAGCTGTGGCTGCCCCATCCCTGGAGGGGTTCAAGGCCAGGTTGGCCGGGGCTTGGAGCAACCTGGGCTGGTGGGAGGTGTCCCTGCCCAGGGCAGGGGGTGCCACTGGCTGATCTTTAAGGTCCCTTCCAACCCAAACCATTTCATGATTCTGTGAAAGACCTCCCCAGAGGCCTCCAGTATCAGCCCATGGCTCAAACTCCAAGAAGTGATGCCACCACTTCCAACGTACCACCCAGAGACCGTCCTCACAAAACCAGGCAGGCACAGAGACCGACGTCTTCCTTGTTTTTCTACACTCAGGAAGTTCTGAAGACACGTTTTAGGTCTTGCGTGTACCCAAGGCCTCTCTCGGGCTTTCGCACCCAGATGGCTTTGCACAAAAAGGACTAGAGAAGAACTGCATCGTTGTTGAGTTATACATTTTTATTTTCTAATAGGTACAATACTAAAATAAACACAAATTAAAAAAAAGTTTTATTAAAACAAAACTGTACAAAAAAGCAGTTATACTACATTTTAATTACAGAACAGTCTACTGTCCAAAAGGCACTAATCCAGAATAGGAGATACAATGATACAGGACTCATTTTAACTATTTTAATCAATACAATAGAGCACTTGTTTCTCTGTCCATTCACATATAGAAACAAGGACTTTTGCTACAGTCATTACACATTGTTATAAATATGAGCCCTACATGTAAAGATGCAGTATCGCTCTCCCTGGGCCAAAATTCAGTTCAAACAATGCTAGAAATTAAATTTAGAAAAAAAAAAAAAAAGAAAGAAAAAGAAAAAAGGGAAAAAGAAAGAGCGCAGAGGACACAAGGGAAGAAGTTGATACCTCACTCTCTCTCGCCGTACCTGCCGCCGGAGGAAGATGTGACGGGCGTTAACTCCCGCCTGCCTTTCGGGGAAGGGCACACCGAGGCGCGCGGAAGGACCCGTTCGCCTCAAGGGTCTGCAGCAAACCTGCGGTGGAACTGGAAGGTGAACGTCCACCACCTCCCGCCCAAAGCTTTGCGTTAGTTTGTCCACTCCACCCTGGTTTATCTAGTTCTCCTTTGCCTCCCCTCTTTCCCTGGGTAGTTCCCACCTCCGCAGTGCGTAACTAACGATTCCCAACGGCACCAAGGGAGAACCACCATTACTTTTCTCCTCGTGGCAAATGATGGAGAGCAGAGCCACTCGGCATCTTGCAGATAAATGCAGTGATTTGGAGAAGATTTTAGAATATTCTTCTTAAATCAGTATCTTTACTGCAAGGGTATCAAGCCTCAAGAAGATGGACCTCCTCAAACGACTGCTCTTACACCAATGGACCAAACTGTCGCAAAGCCACTGGAGATGGGCACGGCTCGCACGCAACTCCTGGGATGGAAGGATGCGTCTGGTGGCCCAGGGAAGGTTACAACCCGTTCCCCTGCCAACTTGCCTTCCTGAAAGCCAAAATACGCTTTGGCAGCGTGCGGGCAGCTGTGGGCAACACGAGCTTCCCGCACCACCTTCGTCTTCCTCCGTGGTGGCGTTACCTGAGACTCCCTCCCCTGTGATACCGGGTACTGCTTCCCCGGCTGCTCTTCCTCCCGAAGTAACTTTAACACAAGGATCTGTTCCCCCTCTCTCCTCACCTACGCTACTTCGTTACTATCCTCCCCAAAAGACTTCAGCCTGAGGCCCTGAACGGAGATACTACAGAGGGCGGATGGTGTAGACAGCGCGGCTGGAGAACACCCGTGTGGAAAGCAACCAACCAGCGCATGAACGTCTGACATCACCACCAGGAGCAACGCCGCAACGCGCCCGCGGAATGCCAGCGTGAAACAGATAGTCTTGCAGCTGAACGCGCAGCCCTTGTTAAGATCAAGGCCCAGGCGCGCCTGCGGGACGACGGGTGGCATCCCCCGACTCTTTCACGACGGAAGAGGTCGACCGCGCGGGCGGGAGAGAGATACTGCACCTTTCGAACAGTGTCATACACAGAAGACAAAGACAGGCATCTGGATGTTAACAAAAATAAGTAACAAAGAAATATGATTAAACAAAATCTCTTCTCACATCATCCTATACTACATCCTCCTTCTGCTTAGCAGAAAATTGTACGTACACAAAAATACAAATACACAATTTTGTAGAACAGTCTGATTTTAATATATTTATATATATTTATATTTATATGAGTGGCAGGTTAGTTCATTATATAGAGCTTTTTGCACTTTTGGCTCATATGCAACAAGGCTTTATAAATTCAGCTTTAGCTTTCATTCAGGTTTTTATAGCTTCTTGAACATTTGTTTTCACATTTAAAGCAGCATCCAATTTGCAAGAGGAGTCGGTGGTGGCTACAGCAAGGATCGGGTCAAGAGGTTATTTGGGAGGCGAGGGGGGGGCGTGGGGAGGAGAATATACATTCCAGTGTGTGTGTGTGTGCGCGCGCGCTAGTGCTCATGTAAAAAAAGAAGAAGAGAGTGTGGACGTACGACTCCAGGATACCACGTTTACCTCTTGAGGTAGGCAGAACACCTACAGCAGATGAGACACAGGTGCCGTTTTCATGGGGGGCACATGGTGGGGGAAACGAAGACGCGAGCGGGAAGACGCCGACGGAGGAAGGGAGAGACACGCGAGAACCCGCCGGCGAGAGGGGACGCGGCTCGTCTTGTATCGCGCGAAGACGCGACGGCCATCCGTCCCGGCGCGCACGCCACCCAGCCCTGCCCGGGGACGCGGTGTCCCTGCGACACCTCCCCCGGCCCCGAGGCAACGCCGCAGCGGAACAAAATTAAGACGCACGAAACTTCTAAATGAAAGAAATCGCCACCCCCCGGTGGCTTTGCCGAGGGTTTGCCTTTGGGGAGGGGTGGGGTGTTTTGCTTCATATTTTTTTTTTGTTTTTTGGGTTTTTTTTTGCGCCTCTGATACTGTTCCACTGTCTTTTCACGTCTAGGTTGGCAACGCTCACTACTGCATTAATCTTTTTTCAATTACAACCACTGTTATTGACAATCACTTGGTTTAGGGGGAAAAAAAAGAAATAAATCACTGTTAAAGAAGGCATCTCTAGAGCAGGGCGACGGCGCAGCGGCGAACGGTCCGTGTGTATCACAGGCTCCACAAACACTTTATTTTCATTAGTACCCCAGCAATAGATTCCCATTTGATCATTGCTTATATCAACACCCATCAACATCCTCCAAGCTAAATTTCTCTTCTCTGCAAAAGAGCTGTCCTTACAGCTTTTCTTGCCAATGGTAATTTCCTAGGCTTTCCCCTCTCATAGGTTATTAAGTTGTCAGAGTGAAAACAACATTTTGTTACTAATGAAAAATAAAACATCTACGTATGGACTGCTTTCATTTTCTGAATCCGTAAGCGGTGCTAATACATCTTAATAGTTTTCTGTTATTTCCTTTTACTACGGTCAGAAGAAATTCTCCTTTAACGCAATTTTTTTAAACTAGCATCGATATCTCTCTTTTTCTTTTTAACCCGCATAAAATTCCCCCTGTCTGGTTACAAAATTATAACCACCTGCCAATAGTTACAAATTCCTTTGACAAAACGTTTAGCAGGTGCCACTACTATATGCCTAGAAATAATGAAGAATATGGGAAGAAACTGCCTCTGGGATTCCAAAAAGGGGTGATTAAATATGCATTTTAGCTTTTCCTACCCAGACCTCGGGCGTGCGGCTATCCAGGGGTGCACGTTCAATGCAGGAAGGTATTTGTACCTGCAATCCCAGAGGCAGTTTCCTACTGAATTCTATCCAAGCTTCCCCCCCGCCCCATCTCTACCGTCCACCCCCCTGGGAGGTGGTGAAGGTTTGGCTGAGAAATGAGATTCGTTAGGAAGATCCCCACCAAGAGCCTGAAACCCGCGGGGGGCGGCGTGAGGAAGGAGCGGAGATTTCTTTCCAGCTGGATTTTTGCAGGGCTCCGGCCTCCCAGCGGAGCCGTAGGCGCGGAGGGGCTGCAGGGAGGGCTCTTTTTTTCTTAAGAGGGAAATGAGGTCTAATCCTATTCCTCCAGCTCGCTCTGGAGTCCCGTTACTCACTTAGGCACTTTTTAAATTGATGCTAAGAAAAATAAAATGAAAATTTTAAAAAAAAAAAAAAAAAAAAAAAAAAGTACTGCACATATTTCACACTTCCCGGGCTTTCATCAGCCTTGGGAAGATCACAAAGACCACGAGGGAGACGGCCGAGGCGATCTGTCAAGAAAATAGTGCTCCCCATGGACACAACTGAGTTTTATTTGTCACCCTTTGATAGAACTGCTATTGAACTAAATCGGGTTTAAATTTGTTATTCCTGTATTACCTTTAAGGTAAAAGCCTGTCTTAGCGGTGGGTCTGTGGCACGATGATACGGCTTTATCGTATCGGATCTGACATCTGGCTTCCAGAGGGACACGGTGCTCCCCCGGATCACGCCGGCGGCAGCGTGCCCAGCGCTCGCACCGGTGCGAGAAGCGCTGCCCGAAGCCCCGGAGAACGACTCTGGCAGCAAATGAAGGAGGGTCGGCTCTTGACGAGATTGGGAAGGACGTTACTCACGGCAAGGCTAGAGGCAAGAGCGAGGCAAAAGGGTTTCTGTTGGTTTTTTGTTGTTTTTTTTTTTTTTTGCTTTCGAGCCTCTGTTGCAACGGGTGATGAAACAGAAAACGTGTCCCTCTCGGATGAACAAACACGGCTCTGACCCCACGGCAACTAGAAACAAGTCACAAGGTTCAGCTCAGCACAAGTCTGAAGATGACATCCAAACTTACGCAGAAGCCCAAAGAGAAGATTCAGTGGATACCACTGAAAGACGGGAAGCTCAAAATCCAAACTCTGTTTTCATGATCAGTTTTCATTTGGAAAAGTAATTGCAAGTTTTTCCAATCATCTTCAAATCTAAAACAACTTAAAGAATGATAAGAAAACGCTACTCCGGCTGCAAAAAGTGATCCCAAACGCCGGGTGAATGACGTGACCAGGGGACGGGTGCACAGGCTCCTTCGGTAACGCAAATCCCCGCACCCTGCCCCAAACCCTCACATTAACAACGCAGGCAGCAGCACGCTGACCGAGAAAAACAACGGCACCACTGAAGACAGCTTCCAGCACGACAAAATAAAATGAAAGAAAAAAAATAAAAATGCTACTACCTTGTCCCGCTCCGTTAACCACGGTCCAACACCTTGGAACTACCTTGTTCCACACGGGAGGTTGCCAGTTAAGAACCTGCTGTAAATTGACTGAATTTGTGAGCTGATTTTTTTTTTTTTTTTTAATGATCAGAGAGTAGACAACATTGTCCATATCGATACTCCACTGTGGACAATATCTATTTGGGCTTCAAGTAAGCAACTGATACAGCCCCGTCTAATAGGCAAATGGAAAGGTGAACGCCTCTTGACTTGGACTAAAGTAGTATTAAAGGAATTAAAAATGACTAACCATAAATACGCTGCTCGAAGGCGTGAAGGTAATAAAGTGCCTGTAGAGCAAAAGGAGAAGGAGAAATGAGAGGAAGCAGGGAGGGACAAAATTAAGAGTCACCGAAGAGTGCGAAAGGGAAGCAAGGGCACGGAGAGCAGCAAGGGAGTCCAACAGGAGCGGGAGAGGCGGCAAACGACAAAGAACTAAAGAGAACAGATCAACCTGAGCGCTATAACCGTGTGCAAGAAACGTCAAATCAGGCCGTTCAGAAGCACTGCCGTATCTCAGAGACACCTTCATTCTTGCAAGAACATTGCTGAGCGTCTGCTGAATGCACAGCCCACCACCAGTCTTCCCAGTAAAAAAGACAGTCCAAGTATTAATAAAAAAACCCTATTATACTTAAAAGTTAAAAATTCCCTGATTTGCTAATCTAAGTGTCAAAACTGAAATGAAGGAAGGGAGGAGGGCTGCTGACTAACCACGCTGGAAAACAACTACGTCTATTGGCTAGCAGAAAGCTTGGAAGATTTCATAAGACTGAAGCAAATCTAAGCTTCAGCATTACACTGGATCACTTTTTATTACGATGGAAATAACACGCGTTCCTTATTTACAGACCGTAAGAACGACAGGTTTAGGTCAGAGCACTTCAGTATGAGAAAGCCACCGGTAAACCAGGTAAAACAGGATTACCAGGGTGCGAAGGAGCTTGGATGAAAGAGAAAAGAAATTACCTCTACGAGAAGAACTGAAGTGTGGGAAAATAACGTGTGTCAAATTCGGTACCAACAAGAATCAACTTCAGAAGAAAGGGAATGGCTGAGAGCAGCCGGAGGAGGCACGGCTCAAAACGCGGGTCTGGAATTCCTTCAAGGAAATACAGGCTCAGCGTAGGAAATAAGAGGAGACAGCAGGTTAGCGAGAGGACTTCTGCTGGCTGCGGTATTTTGTGAAGCACCCTGGCAATTGCTGAAAGTATTTGTAAAAAAAGCAGTTGCTTGAGGCACTGCAGCTAGGGGAAATGGTCCCGACTGATCACGTTTTATTCGTGGTGAACGATTTTCCTGTTGAATGTTCTTGGGAAACGGTAAAAATCATTGCAAGGTACCCTTGACGACTGGGATTCACGTGCCCGAACGTCTGATGTAATGAAAAGCAACAGCGAATTTAGGATTAGAAATTTAGACTGACCTGGGCTTTTGGTTAGGGCTTTTCTGGTTTATTTTCAAATAAGAAACAAAAAGAAGAGTTGTACAGAATAACGCTGTTCCAGAGCTACTTTAGCTGCTCAACACTGACTGGTAGGAAAGTACGCATCGCCGCGGCAGCAGAACCGAGAGATCGAATCTGTAAGATACTGGAGCAAATCTAAGTAATACGGCGGCACACAGAAGCCACCTGTTATCAAAACTGCATTTGTTTGATTCCCATTATGGCAGAAGTACAAAGTGTAAAAAGATATTTATCATACATAACCGGAACTTCAGGTGGTTTAGAGACATAAGGCACAATATGTTCTCTGATGGAGAGTCATACTTTTAAAAGAAGTTCTTACTGCAGAGAACCCCTCTAGTACTCAAACCTCTATAAATCATTAAATACTACGAACAGGTTATAACGCTAAGAGTAAAAGAGAAGTCTGCCTCTTTGGAATCATAGTTTTACAATTAAGGCCAGAAGGGACCAGTCTATCACCTACAAGGAGACCCTGAATATTAGCTGGCCTCCCACAATCCCGACGCAAACTCCCTGTTCTACCCACCTCATCCAACGGGATGAAGGAACCATCCTGCCCTTCCAAATGCAAAAAAAAAAAAAAAAAAAAAAAATCCCCTAATTGAAAGTGTCTGCTTTCTCCACATAACCCTTTACAAATTTTACCAGTTGTATCCCATGGATTTATAAACATAAATGGAATAATCTTATTTTTTTTCTCAACACATTTAGAAATACCTTCTTAATGTCCACGGATACTGCACCGACTCTTTACTCCTAACCAGATGCCTAATTTTCAAGCCTACGTCAGTGAACTGAATTCCTGGCAATGCAACCCCAGGACTGTTCCATTCGTGCTCTGCTACGAATCCCAGCGCTAAGTGTGTATTGTTGAAATCTAGGGGCACATTCTCCACTGATGTTAACTCTGCTAAGCTCTGCAAATGAGCGGAGCTATTCCCTCATCTCAGTAGCATTTGTCTTCTCCAAGCACCTGGGGAGAGAGGACTGTGCCTTAAGAGAGCCCTAAAGGAAGGAAGAGTTGCAGAATTCAACCGTTACTGCCCAGCGAGCAGCCGCGTGCCGGGATGTGAATGTTTAGCTAAACTGACAGGCAATTACCTCGGCCACAAACCCCAAAAAAAGCACGTCTCAAATTCCAATAACAACTCCTAAACAAACTTTGTAACGCTATATACGGTGTGCCACGAAGACACGCTGGCACAAAGGAATATACAATGGAGATTTCGGAGCACTTAAAAAACTGCTTCAACTATCTAATTAATAAAGCACCCAAGATGTTTGCCCTCCTCAAGTCGTCGTTACACAGTTTGTGAGATACGCTCAGTCTTTCCCAGCAACACATCGAATTTCCTCTTTGCCATTCTGCATCCAACGCAGCTCCACCTAAACTCAGACCACTCTATCCACCCCGCGGAAAGGCGAGATGCTCCTGCTGCTGCTTCCCTCTCCGAAATTATCCCAAACCTTTGGCACAGAAGAACAGCCTGAACGTGTCAAGGGAGAACCTGAGTCATTTTGGTCTTGATAAGATCTGCTCACTTGCCACAGGGCACAAATGAAACGGCTTGAACTCTGGGATAGGAAAAAACAGTCAGTGAGTTGATATTCCGAGTTTCTGGCTCTGGTGAGCTCCTGAAGGAGATTTTCAGTCCTGGCCCTACAGTCCTGTCAAAAAGAGATAGCAGCAACTTTATCAGCAGGCAGACTTTTAAAAAAAAAAATACATCCAAAGTCAAACGTGCTTTGAGGAATGGAATATATGCTTCGTATTCTTAAAGGAATAAATTGGGTGAGATATTAATTAATAATTTACTTTCATTATCTCTTTGCCCTCCTTGAGCGATTTGACAGATAAAACTTTGTAAGTAAAATGTATTTTTAAATCTCAAATGATGTAAAATATATCTCAGAAGGCTAAAGTCAACCTCTTAATTACAGAGGTGGGTTATTTAAGCTACATATGCCATCTTGCCATAACATGGAAGACTTTAATTAGTTAAGGAGAAGGGGTGGGGAGAGGAGGATGGGAAGCAGAATTGAGGCCAGGGACAGCAGCAAGTTAAAGTCTAAAAATGCACGTCCTAGAAAAGAAGTTGCTGCCATTGCTACTGTGAGTGTACCACCAGTGGTAACCGTGCTGGAAGAACCAAAGCACCCAAGACCCACAGGCCTGTCCTGAACCACAGTGACGCTGGGTGAGATTTACACAAGTATTTCAGTACAAAGAAGCTGAAAAATAACAGAGGATTTAAATGAGAGCCTCAGGAAATGAAGTTCCCAGCTTCTTTCGCAAATCTGTTGGAGTTAGGAACTTGCTAACTTTTCTAAATTTGACTAGGAGTCTCTATACGCATCTTTGCATACCAAAAACCTCCGGAAACCTGTCTGATAGGTGACGACAGCAGGAGAACAGCACTATGAAAAAATATGGTCGAGAAGCTTAAAGGCAAAAATGGAGCACAGGCGCTGCAGCGCTCAAGACTGGTCAACAGATAACGTTCCTCACAAAAGCACAGAATAAAAAGGCACGTAACACCCTATGACAGATGCTTTCGTCAGAATCCAGCAACGCATCAGCAAAAGATTAGGATGTTATTTTAGGTCACCACCGCGTATCCTCTCCTGTCGTGCGTGGCAAGCACGCCGTCCAGCCAGGGAGCCGTTGCAGGCTATTTTGAGATTTCTTAAGGAAAAGGTGAGTTAACTCGTACCACTCTACCGCGATCTCCAGGATAGAGCAGATAGCTTGAGGACAATACCGCTATATACTTGGCAACGACTGCTGATAAGGCTTCCAAACCGAGCCACCGCGGAGCAGAAGAGCTGGTGACATTCCCTGCTTTGGGAACCGGAGGACAACGGTGCCATCGGTGCCCTCCGCCTGCGGGCAGGCTGAAAACACAGGATTGGAGTTCAGCGGAGTCCTGGACCACGGCTCCGCAACGCTACAACTCTAAAACAAACCCAAAAGAGCTAAACCAGAACCCTGGGTGACCCATAAACATGCCGTCACACAGAACTAAATGTCCTTTTTGTTTCCAAAACTCACTGGGAAGCAATACGTACATGAACGGGAGCGGGGGAAACATAAAAGGAAGAGAAGCAGCTTTGCATAGAAAACTAACCCCGGGTTCAGTCCCTGCTGTTCTAAGTTACCATTAGGAACGGGTCATTATTTAAGTTTACGGAGTAGCTGTGTTCCAAGTGTGACTAATAACACTGGTATTAAAGAGAATTAGGGGGCGGAAGATCTTCTGTTTTCAATCACAGAAAAGACAGAAATCCTTTTAATTATGACCGTGCCAATCCACATCTTTCTAAAGCAGCTAATTACATGTCAGGAGGACACCCAGTCATTCAAAAGAACTGCCATCACTTTTACTGCCATACTCTTCTGCATTTATCCTACCCATCCCAATTACCCCGGGCTGCAGTTTGAAAGGATTTAGCAGAAGTGTGCTGGGTGTTTTGATCAGCAGAATACACCCGCTTCCATTGAACAGGGGAGGGGAAGAGAGGGAATAAATGGCAGAGAGAGGCTCTGCCAAGCCATCTGAGAGAGAGATGCACTGTACATACAGAAACATCAAAGGCCCATTACGCGGTTCACTCCAGTTCAACGGTTTTAGCTCACTCGCGCTTCAAGCTGTTGGCCAGAGCACTCCAAAGCTTACTGGGAAGAACGGGGAAAGAGCACCACACTGCAGCAATCAAACCAATTAGTTGGTTTTCTTCATCAGCCCGATTAAAAGGGGCATTTAAAATATTTTAATTTTTTTAAATATTTAAAATCCCCACACCCCAAATGGCAAATCCTTTTTCCATCTCCGTGACACAAGCCGTCAATACTATCGCCTGGATCCCACACTGATAAGCCCGTCGCAGGCATCACAGAGCGGATCTCGGGATCTCGAAAGAGCAAAACGTATTTGTTTACTTCTTCCAGCAAGCTCAAGCTAAAGTACGATAGGGATTTTCATAAAGAGAGTGCGACAGAAGGACCTTCTAACAAAACCAGAGAGCAGCTTGTACTGATTGTTGTAATTGCGCCGACACCGTCTTAGCTACAGCACCACCTCCTTTCAATGGACGCCTACGCGAAAACAGGCACGAACAAACAATTCTAGGCTATTTTTAAGTACCAAAACCTAAGGCCGAGGTTAGCAATGAACAACTCTTCAGACGTTTTTCTCCCCATATCTGTTTCACTGGTGCCACTGAGATTGCCTGCGTTTCTTTAACTTTATTTATATTTGTTGGACAAAAACCAACCTCAAAATGCTGTCATCTTACTGACAGTCCT
This sequence comes from Larus michahellis, assembly GCF_964199755.1. Classification (NCBI taxonomy): domain Eukaryota; kingdom Metazoa; phylum Chordata; class Aves; order Charadriiformes; family Laridae; genus Larus; species Larus michahellis. The sequence goes on from NC_133898.1 coordinate 129,597,211, forward strand.
CAAACCGACCAAGTCCACTTTTCTAGTTATAACGCGTCTCTCACAAAGGAGAAAAATAATTTTTGTGTATTTTGAATTCTAATTTATAGCTGCCATCTCTAGAATGCCTCTTTTTTTTCATTAACGTGCAACATCTTTAGTCGGACAGTTTAAACCCCATAAACTAGACAACAGTAATAGACGCTAAAATGAAGGTTTCAGAGCTATGCTTTTCAGCTTGCCAAATACCTGCTGGCCAATAACTGATTCAATATCCTGAGTAAATATCCCAGCTACAAAAAAGCCCAAGGGGGAATGTTTTATTTTGAAATGTCTCCACAACTCTTCTCGGGAACCGCGAGGTACCTTTGGGTCAGGCCAACAACTTTCCCTTCCAAGAAATCACAGTGAAAACGCCTGACTCCACAAAACTCGGTTAAATTAGCCGGGATCACGATACAACCCTGACTACTGCTATTAACACACACACACACACACAAAAACCGTCAGCTGTCTAATAAGAACGAACACGTTAGGTCACTGACAGATAACACAGTTTTCAAGACCAATCCTGCCAACGAAAATTCCTGCCAAATGATAAAAGCTACACCAAACTCAAGATTATTGCCTGCAAGCTAAAGACTTTGATCAAAATAATATTATCAAGTTGAAGGAGTTCAAAGAGTGCAAGAGCTACTTGGGTGGGAAGCCGTGTCTAAAATAAAAGCAAAGTTTATTTTGACCAAAAAACCTCTCGAATTTGCTGGTAATTATCCAATGAACTTGAAAGAACTTAATAAACACTGGGGAATGAGGGCTGCACAATGATGTAGCTGGGTGGGAGGAGGAACATAAACCTTCTGCTAAGAAAATTATTATCTGAAAGAAGAGAATTCCAGGAATAAAGGGGGAAAACAAATCTTTCTAATAAACACGCAGAGCTCTCAGTACTACAGGCAAAATCTCACGCTGAATCTCAGTAATTTGCAGAGAAAGGTGTGAATCCAGCTTTGCATTTGGTTTAAGATTACACACAGGGAAACAACACCCTGCATTAAGTGCTTTAGGGGCAGCAATCTGGAGTTTTGAAAACTCTTATACTAATTTGTCTGGTTTTACCTATATTAAAAATGAAGAGCTGTTTCCTTACGAAATGCAGTTACAACTACCACGTGTCTCAGCGACTCAAACTGCTCTGGGGGAAGGCCAGAACGGTGCTTTCATTTTACTTCTTTATAAGCAGCATCTCATTGTGAAGGCAAATTTTTATACCACATCGGGAAACTCAAAACCTTGGTGACCTCCTCTCCATGTTCTTACGCACCTTGAAGGCAGAAATTAACACTTGGGAGTCCAACTGACCCCATGCCAGCCCATGTTGACAGACACCATGGCAATTTCTCTTTAAAATAACATCCAAATCAGACCTAAAGTCTGCCTAGTGAAGGATGGGGATTTTTTTCCTAGCAGTGGCCAAGAACAAACTTTCTTAAGGAAAGAAAAGGAGGATCCAAGCGACCATAACGTGACTCTTTCCCAGTCATACCCTTTCAGCTTCTGACGATCACCAATTACTGACTTACTGAACCATAAATTTCTAGCTTATCACAGCAGTCACCAGTGAGTTGAAGTTAACTACAGTTTTTCCTCTAATACGTCCAGCTATGTGAAATTTTTCGCCTGCACTCACAGCAGCAAGACAACGATAAACCCTCACAAACGAAGGCAAAAACTGATCTACAGCACAAATGAAAACATGGAAAACTTACCAGGTTGATGTTAGGCAATGAAACAAACAGAATAATTCGAATATCCCTGAAGAACTGTGTAAACAGAGCAAATAATTAATTAAAGTTATTACTTATGGCTTGATTGGAACCTGGAGCCAGACCCTGCAAATAAAGTTCCCCTCTATTAGGAGAATTGGAAAGACAACTTTTTATGAATAACAAAACAGAAAAAAAAAAAGCCAACAACAAATTAAGAGAATTTCTTTAAAGAAGTCAAAATGTATAGATCAGAACTAGGAAACGCCTCAACCTGAGCAGGTCGATACAGAATTATGGAATAACTTAGGTCAGAAGAGACCTCTGGAGGTCTTGTATCCACCCTCTACCTTGTTCCAGTTGAGTTTTAAATATCCCCAAGGATGGAGTTTCCACTGCCTTTCTGAGCCACTGTTCTACCACTCTGAGTATGAAAATATTTCTCTTTATATTCATCTGGGATTTTCTTTAATACAATTTGAGCCCGCTGTCCCTCACCTTTCTGCTATACACTTCTGAGAAGAGCCTGGCTCTGTCTTCTCTAAACCCACCCATTAAGACAGCTGAAGAACAAAGTGTAAGACGCCCCCAGAGCCAGTCTGAAAAGACCCAGCTCTCGCTGACTCTCACCGCGTGACGTGTGCTCCAACCCTCTCATCTCAGCACCCTACGATGGACCCGCTCCTGCCCACACCGCATGCAGTGCTCCAGACACAGTCCCACAGGTGATGAACAGACAGGACTAATCGTTTGCCTTGACCTGCCGAAGGCTCTTCCTAACGAGATTCCTTAATTACTGCAAGGGTGCACTGCTGACTCACGACTGAATTGTTCACATCCAACGCATGAGTAATGGGATTACACTATAACAATAAGCGTATTTATGGAGTATTTAGAAGACATCTCTATAATGCTAGAGCATCAACGGATAGCATGTCTACTCATTGCTATGTTGACGTTTTTATAATCTCAAAACGCTTTTGCAAACATCTGGATCTCATACTTCCAGTAAAAGGTGGGGGAATTTAGAAAAACCAAAGGCAACAAAAAAATCCAAATTACCCAAAAAAGAAGTGGAGGTAGAAATTGTTCTTTTAAGAAGACGGTAAGAGACAACAACTCAAGTATAAGGACTTATGAGTGACAAAATAACAGCCAGAACTTACTCTACAAAGTTAAAAGCAATCTGTGTCCACCACAGATGAGGAGCATCTTAAATAACTTCTCTATTCACAGAACAAAAAGGTAGATCCAGTCTGCCACCAGATCCACTTCAAGGGAGCCCATACAAGAACCAATTGCAGTAATTCCAGGTTGGCTACAACAAACTGCAACTGAATTGCAATGCTACAAAAATTAATTTTCAAGAAAATCCAGAGACAGAAAGACAACGACAACTCCCATATTGCGTAAAACACCCTGGAACAAAGGCTAAATTCCAGGACACACTCTCCACCAATTCTTCCACTTACTCTAGATCACGTACGCTTCTCTTGGTATCATCACACCAGCGCCTGTTCCATTTTCGCTAATTCATGTGAAACCAAAAAGTTAATAGCCAGCTGCAAACTGTTCATTGTGAACTTTCAGAATGAAGGAAACAGGCTGCCGAGAGCATCCCGATAACAGCTGAAGTCTTTACTTTTCCCTCGTACCTCTCAATGGTCAAAGAATGCCAAGAGAGACACGGGCAACCCAAAAAACTGACACCATGGAACTAAGCGTCTGATTTCCCAGTTAAGTCATTTGTTAAATATTTTCTCTGGTGAGAAGATGATGTGGGAAAGCAGAAAACTGGTATCTACCAGGAAGCTACAGACAAGGAGGACCTGCCCATCTCCAGTTGTTCACAAGGGGTTTAACCGTTTAACCTTCAGACAGGATGCTGGTGCATGATGAGACCAGCAGCTACCTGACCGCAACAAACAGAATTAACGCCAGATTATTCTACATTAGATGGTACAGACATACAATTTTAGTGGCGTTACTTTGATCCTGCATCACGTGAACCTATAATCAGGATACAGAAGTTCTACAACTATTTTTATTCTTCCCTATTGCTTTAAAAAAGGCGACACTTGAAACAATGACTTTTTTTTTCTCTTTAAGATGGTATGGTAAGCAATATTTCTTTTAAAATTGCAGCTGTCCAACAGTTTGAGTCTGTTCTTTTTAAAATGAAACAGCCAGAACAAATGGTGGTGGCAATCCCAACGTAAAGAGGCCATCGATTATTAAAATCTCCTTACTATAAATCGTGGATGTTGCCTGTCAGCTTGGTGTGTGACTGTAGTATGAATAAGCAGGTAAAATTCCACTAAGGCTACAGTTTGCTCGATCATTCTGCTGTGCAAAAATAGAAATAAAAGCTCTCCCCGTCCTTTCACCCCTTAGTACCAAAACATTCATACACACATTAAGAAAAAAACTGCAATGGTCACGGATCCAATTCCTTTCGTTCCTGAGTCTGCCCTGATGCTACTTATGAATTTGCCTACTCAAGAAATGCGATAAAACAGAAAAAAAGGCGGCTTCATTCTGCTTCAGTGATCTGTATCTAAGGAAAGCACATAAATTTTCCAATGAAATCCATAAATGAAAGACGAGGCCAAGCCCTACCTATATATCTTCAAAGTTACAGAGACAAAGAGGTGCCAACTCTGTGCCCTCTGAAAGCACAAAATCTCCTCCGCACTTACCTAAGCAATTTTCCCAAGATGTAAAGATGGTCTAGTTAGCCTACGCCTTTGAAGGGGTTTAGGCGGGCTAAAAACTTGCTGAGGAGCCACATTTTAGGAGTTCACACTGCTACCTGATAGCTAGGCGCGAGGAAGGGACGAGAACAAGCCAAGTAACAGCAACTTCCCTTCATTCCCTCCGCCTTTGGAAGCGGAGGGGAGAAAAGGGAAACCCATCCTTCAGACTGAGCCGGTTTCCCCTTTTGAAGCTATTCCCACATAAACGGGGAAGAGAAAAAAAATGGAATGTTGAGGAAACACTATGCAAATTTTTATACCGCTCTATACAAAAATTTACATAGGTTTTTAATTTTTATTTTTAAGGTAACACAGTCCTGCCCGTCTCTAACACTTCCCGTGCTGTTTCCATCGAAATGTTTCCTCTTACCGGCAGCAACATATCATTTTATCAGGATGCCAGGAGATCATTTCCACACAATGCCAGCAGATGTAATTTTCTTAGATGCACACACAGTTCATCATTTAGATACTAGATGACAAGGTGATCGCAGGGTGACTCTGTAATGCAAGTTTGCCGTTTGGTATTTTGAATTCTCAAATGATAAAAAAAAGACTTATCAAATATAAATATCTTTAAGAAAAAAGTAACAAAAGTGCTACATATGATCAAGGAAAACAATTCCATTAGTTTCTGCTACTTAAAGTAGGTTTGCTTTACAAATATTACCACATCCATTATCAGTATGGCTTCCAATTATTAATTAAATTGCTCGTAGCAGTATAGCTTTCTCACATCTTAACAAGGACAGAGTAAAGAGAACACAAAACATTCACACCCCGTTTCTCAGGTAAGAGATCCTCCTGCCTTTAAACAAACACAAAAGTTCGTTATTTAGGAGAATATTTACGCTATGATGATTATCTAGCAAAGGTCAGCTGCAAAAGTTCTCCAATAACCTTTCGGGCTAGTCAGGACGTAGGCATTAGTTACACGGATGTGTAAAAATCCACTCACCCATTTTATGACCTTAATAACCTTCCTGGAAAACATTGCTTTTGGAAGTGGCAAAGTGGGGAGGGGAGTAGGGTGGGGACAGAAAAGGCGAGAGGGAGAATAAGAGGTGAAACCGTTAGTGACAGATCAATAGAGTCTAGACCTCTCCTGAGCAGGCACTGCTAGCCATGCCAAGTAATGAATAGTGGTTTTTGAGAAGCGGACTGTTGTCCATTAGACATTCAGCTCATTTTTCATATGATCCCAGGCTGGGCTTCACTCATGGTCCCAGAGGCAGAAGGCAGTACTTATCCACTAAGCCACGCAGCTCGTGAGAGTAGAGGATGTCTGTGTTGAATATGTGAACATCAACCGAAATATGTGAATGTGTTTCCAATGGACATTCTCAGCACAGCACCCAAAAGTATATCAAGTCACTGTATGACCAGTGAGGCACGGCTTATTGCAGCTGGAAATCATTTATTCCCATGCTGAAGTGGGGTTTCTAGTGTTCTTTTTACTCTCTGTTGATACTCCCGATCTGGTGTCCATCGACCCTGTGCCACTACCTCAGCTTGCATCCTTTCAGTCTTAGAGAAGGAAAAGCGTACAGACTAGTTGGGGTTTTTTTTAACACGATCTCTAAGGGTATCCAAGATTTTAAGTGTAGCCTAAGACTTGTAATTGAGGGCTGTCTAAAATACCTGGAAGCACTTTGAATGCTAAGACAGAGCAGCAAGATTTGTCTAGCCACTGGGGCTGGGAGAGGGAGGTTGGTTGGTTGATTGATTATTTATTGGGAATTAATACTGAGAGAGTATATGCAAAGGCTGAGGGCACCATGCCATCTTCACAGAACAAGACCCTAACAGCTAACTGACGTACAAGAAACTGCAAAGTTATACTGTAAGAACACATATTAAGGACCGAGGAAAGTCTGCTAAGGTGCTACGTCTAAAACTAAGTTACTTCTTGCTTTGACCCTCCCCTTTCTTTGTATCAGTCGTCGTCTAGAGCCTCTGTCTTGATCTCGTTGGCTCCTTGCCGGGCCAATGCCAAGATGGTGTGGTTTACCGCTGCCATTTCCACGGCTAATGAAATGGGGTCTTGATGGTCACTATGGCTAGTGCTGTCATCCTGCGCATGCGGAAGGGAGAAGAGAGAAGCATCGTTACTCCAGAAGTAGAAAACCGGCGGATAAAATTAGTGTGTTAAAGTAACGGACTAAGGGCAGCAAATCGCACGTTCATTACAGGGGTAGAAAGTGAAAGGAATTTACAAAATTGGTTTAGGACTGATTTCCCTCACTGTGCAGACAAAGGTAAACAGGCCACGGAGTGGCGTACCCAATTTGTCGAGAGAGGAATTTGAAGGGGGTGGAGGGGTATTTTGAGGAAAATATTAAATTATAAAGATAAAAGCGATATGCAAGGTATGTCAGAAAACCAAACTAAGCCAGGAATCAATATGCCCTGCATAAATTCATGCTTAGATTTTGAACACACAGTTCCAGCCATCCCATAAAGAACTAGAAAAGGTAGAGCGAACAGCAACCCGGGGAGGAGAGGCACGGGGCGGCTTCCTTACGAGGAGAGGCTAAATAGAGTCTGGTTCTTCAGTTTGGAAAAGAAATGGCTGATGGGTGATATGGTAAATGTTTATTACAAATAATCAGTAAATCGAGAACAACTGTTCGTGGCTTCTCGTGATCTAATAGGCAAGGGCCCTCACAGGAACGATAACATATTCCAAAGCAGCAACATGAAGCACTGCTTTGCTTATCGCAGTTCAATTGTACTGATTTTTAGATCGGACAAAAGAACAAATAGCTTTAAAGGGGGAGTGTGGTGGTGGTTAGACAAATTCAGGGAAAATTGGTCTCCCAGGAACTATCATAAATGAAAGCGGATACAGTGCCCGGCTCAGGAAACCTCTCAAAACTGCTAACTTCAAAAAGCTGGAGGCTACTGTAATAAAAACATTCTATAATTGTCCTGTTCTTTAAAAATACTTTTTCCTTAAATACTACTATTGACCTCACTCAGAAATGGGATACAGACCCGGACTAACCCTTAGTCTGAGAGCCAGTGTCCTGCGAAGACAGTGAATTCAGGCAGGTGTAGGGAAAAAGACGCTGGAAACCTCCCAGACTGTTACGAAAATCAGCACAACAACTTCATTTCAGGGGACTGGAATTACCATCATTCAAACACCCAGGTGAACACGCTGCCAGGCTCTCCAGCCCACTGAACCGCACGCCCTAGATCGCTTGGTGTCTATCTTCTAAAGGCTCTCAGCTGTAAGAGGACCACTGTGCTGACGGCTGTGACGGTTGGCAACCAAAACTGATACAGAGAAACTTCTAAAATCAATATACGGCGAGGGCTGCCTTCTCCAGGTGCCTAACGGCCATACGACGGCAGACCCAGGAGTCTGACAATTCTAGCAGAAATTTTACAGCGAGCTGTGCATGTTTATCAGTCAGCATCAGAAATAGGGCCTGGTTTTAAATGAGAGGAAGGAGAAACCAGCAATATTCCCTAAACATCTAAATATCCCATCTGTCAAATAAATTCTTCTGGGACATTGGGCAAAATCACGGTGTTTTCCCCCTCTTTAAAACGGGGTACTAAGAGTTACCACACTGTGATCTTGCGATTTTTTACGATTTTAATTTTTTTAATTTACAGAAAGGAAATGATAAACATTTATCAATCTTCCAACAGCCTTTCAGTGATGAACTTGCGAAATTTAGGATTTTAAAAATGTGTATCACGCATTTTTAAATTAAACTGACAGGTGGCAAATGCTGAGGGGAAGAGAAAAGCCAGGATCTGGTAAAATTCTGAGGTTGTTTAAAGGAACGCATTCACTTACAACAAACCTAGGGCAAACACTGTGATGTGCACACACTCTAAGGTCCTCTCAGTACTTTTTGAGCACAGTACAATTTACAAAGTCCTGATTTGTGGAGATTTAGTCACTTCATTAGTACTTGGATGAACTTTGCGTTTTAAAGTTTACTGGAGCTTAACTGTCACTGTGGAAAACAGAATTTATGGTTTTAACAGCTAAGGGATGTTAAATGGTCATCAGGAGAGCTTGCCATTTAATCCGCTTCGCTGCTAATGCCTAATTACACTTCGTCGAGGAGCCCAGCTAGGTTACTGAGAAATGTAATTTTTAAGGACTCTAAACAAGGATCTTGAAATTTTAATAACCGATTCATTTCTCTTTTCAAAGTATTTTGGACAACCCACAGAAGAAAAACATAGTTTGGGAGCCTACATAAGACTTCATCTCAGTATTCAGGTCCTGTATCTGCCTGACAAGGAATTATCTGTGCTCGGCAGCAGTTTCAAAACATTTTATAACAGTCACAGAGCAGCCTCTCATCATCTAGGGCTAGCAAAGTTGGTTCCACCAAATCTGCTGGTGATGACCTATAAAAAGGGCCTTAATGCCCGTCAGAAGCGGAGCGGCTGGGAATGCCTCTGCCAGATATCTGTCGTACTGGGCCGCAGCCAAGTCTGCTGGGGACTCATTCCAGGACACTCCACCAGCAGCTTTTGTAGAGGGAGACCTACCTACTTCTCCCAAACGAGTCAATTAAAAGCGATCTGCCCACCCCAGCTGTTTGGGTGTAGCGCAGAGCACAGCTCCTATCAAACCCAGAACCAAGTGAGTGAACCGTTTCAAGTCCACTGGCGCCAAGCACACACAGCCCTGGGCTGGGGGGGGGGGGGGGGGTTGGCCAACACTGACACCTGAAGGAAAATTGGGAAGGGGATGCAATACCTGTCAGGAAGGTGTGTGAAGGAAGGGTCACCAACTTTAGGGTAGGTGAGGGCTCAGAGTGCGGGAAGGGGTATTCTTTTGCTAGAGAATTTAAAAAAGAAGTTGCTGTCAAGGGTTAAAAATAACCAAGGAAAATAGAGAATAGGCAAGAGTTAAAATGCAAAAAGAAAAAAAAAAAAAAAGACAGATAATATGTAAACAATCCAAATAGTGGCACATAGTTTCAGAACAATACGGAAAAGGTACGGGGAGGGCCAAATAAATGTCAGACTTTGATTTAATCAAATCCTTTCCCCCCCACCCTTCACCCTTTGTCTGTCAGTGTCTTAGGGACGGATCCTGAGACGCTCCTGAAAGGTGCTCCCCCAGGCAAACAGAGGGAGCTCAGCACCTTACAGGAGGGTGCTCAGCATCTTGCTGGGCAAGTCTGGCAAAAGGGATTATAAAGTGTAGTGGGCAGGGGCTCGCCGCTGCACTTGTCTGGGCGCCAGATAAGCAACGCGCAGCAGCGGCGGCGCAGGCTATAACGGAGACATTTCTCGCAGAAAGAAGTAATAGGTGCAAGAGGAACACACATGCCTAGTTTTGCAGGGAAGCATGTTGGTGCCTGACAAATAGGAGCAACTGTTAAAGACCTGTACGTCCTTTCTGGAGGGTGGATAACTAGGACGGTGCCAGGGGTAAGGAGAGCGCAAGTTATGCATGGTGCACTGGGTGAGTTAACACTCTCCTAACATTTTTCATACATTGCGTGTGGCGTGAATGGTGTAACTTGCTTGTTTGGAGCAGATCCTCCTGTCTTCTTCTACCTTCTCTGCTTCTCTGCCTCCCTCTGAACATCTTCCCTCCTCCTCCCCATTGCGTACTTGCCAAGTGTCCTGTTGTATGACAATAAATCCATGTGGGTGAACGCTGGTTGCTCAACACATTCAAAGAGGGGAGCTGGGCTCTTCCCCTTTCCCCATTACAATTACATAAAAGCAAGAGGAAAACAAGAGACATCCGACTTGCGAGAGGCAGAGGGTTCTCTTCACGTGTCGCGAGAACTCTCCCTGCTGGGGCCACACGGCTCAGCCCCGACGCTTACCTGCTCCGAGTAGTCATTGCCATCAACGTCGTCACTGTTGGAATGACCTCCCGGACTCTGTACATCTATTCCATGGCTCTCCAGGATTGCTGCTTCTTCGAAAAAAGCAAATGGATCCCTAATTTATCTGATGCATTAGAGTAATTAAAAGTAACTATTTTTTTTTCCCCCAACAAGTTAGAATAATTTGAAGAACAGAGTTAGTTCTTAGCCTCTTCCTCTCCATTCTCCAGTATCTGGGAAGGTAGCACATGTACAGACACTGGTTTGCCTGAAATCCTTCCCTGCCAACTAACAGGTTTGTTTGTAAGGAAGAATCCTTATTTTCCAGCCAGTCCTATTAGAAATTATCTTATTTTCTAATGCACTGGAGTGGCAAAGGCATTCCCTGTAGATCTTCCCACACAGTTTGGACTGGCAGGACTTGAGGGGGGCGGCGAATGTCTAAAAATAGATGGAGGAATTTTTTAAAGCATTTAAGGGATTTAAAAACACACATATCTTCCTCTTCCAGTAGGATCCATTCGTTCTTTTTAATGTCCTTCCAACATTACAGCTGTAACTCCACCCACCTTGGACTGACTTTACTTCGTTCCCCCCACCCTTCAACAGGTTTCATTTTTTAAAAAAATAAAACTAGGTTAAATTTCAATAACACGCCAAAGGCTGTAAAAAGAAATGTTTTTCTTATTCACAAATGTGGCAAAAAGCAGCAGTCAGCAAAAGGGCATGATACTTGACATTTGCACAAATACCGGTTAACAAGCAGGTACGGATCTCTGTTCGCCTATATATTGCAAACGTAATCCCGCGTAGGACGCGGAAGTAAACGTGTAAAATTCTGCATGTACTGCAGAAGTTTGTTGAGTCCTGGCCGCTAATGCAAGCTCATTCTCATTAGAACGTCTTCTGTTTATTCTTATTAGAAGGTCTACTCCTTCCAAGTTCAGAGCCACTTCTAATTTCCTTACGATCAGCTACTCAAGCAAAGAACCTGCCGGGCTGACTCTGAAGTGACTTCTGTTTTATCCCGATCATCAAGAAAAATTATTCCTTTGTTCCAGCCGCTTGTCACTGTGAAACCCCTCAGAAAGCACTAAGGACCAAAGCCGTAACCGGAGCTAGCGCTTGTCTTGCAGAACCTTTGGTCCTAGTGGCTGTGTCTGAGATGCAAAACAACTCCTGTGGGCTCTGGGATCCCCGGGCGGGGGCTCAGGGATGGCAGTAAAAAAGACACCCCGGGTTTTGGCTGAAAAAACAGGCACGTTTCAGTGGAACACAGCCACAAGGAAACTTACAACCAGATAAAAGCTCTTCACAACGGCCACTTCTCATTTAAACAGCATGCTGAGGTTGGGAACTGGCAATCGTCTCAGATTCCCTTATTTCCAATGCAGATATTTTGAGGGTTTTTTTTCGATTTTATTTTGGATACTCAAAGGAGCCCGAGCATAGGGAAATACGATCCTCCTGCTGCCAACAGAATTCTCACTTTGGTTTTAAAAACTGATCTTCCAGTAAAATTTCCTAACTGCATCATTTTTCCTGCATTGATGATGGAATTTCATCAATTAAATTCTACCCGTATTTTAGGAAAAATCTAGAACAGCAAGAGACAAATTTTAAAACCTGCTCCACATTTCTATTAAGAACGTCAGAACCTCTAGTATTTTGATTAATACAATCTTACGTATTTTCCATCTCTCTGCAGCAAGTGTACGAGCTAACCCTTGGACGCGGGCTCTCTGATACATTACCGATATTGGCTCTTCTCTTGATTTCCTTTCTTCTGTTGGCAAACCAATTGTACACTTTAAGGGAGGTGACTCGCTCCAAATCCGATAACTTTTTTCCTATGAAAGTAACAGAGAAAAAAAATAAATACAGCATTGTTACTCGCCGGGGTCCAGAGGTAGGCACAAGACCTTCACACGTGATAAACCCCTGAAATATTGACAGCACTGAAAAGTTACTATAACTGAGAATAAAGTGAATTTCATGCGAATCAAAGTACTGCGCCCAGATGCTATGGTAATAAATGCCAAATATCTCTCTAAAAACAAAGTAGCCTTTCTTCTTTTTTAAAAATCCGAAGTAGAGGAATTTCTTTGCAGCTTCAATCAACCAAAACCAGAGCCGTGGGAGAATAGAGGGCTGCTTTTCTAGTTCAGGCACAAAACTGAGATTCAAAAAAACCCCTCAAATTCAATTCGCAGCCCTGCCACAAATCGCATACCCTTGGGCTAGCTCTCTTACTATGGGCCGTGGGGATACAGTTCAATGACGTCTTTTCTTCCGCAGCAAAATGAATGAAGACATTTTGTGCCGTCCCCTCCAACCCGCTTCCCTTCCTCTCCACCGCCAGCCGCGACGGTGCTCCCGCCGCACTACTCACACCCTCTCGGTAACGCCAGGACACTTGTGATCTTTTGGGAGAAGGGGTGGGATGCTGGAAACCACATCACTGCATTTTTACACTTAAACCAACAAACAAAATCCCAACAGCCACCAGCCAGCTAGAGGAGACAATCCCTTCTCCTGATCACCTCCGTAAAGGAGGGGAGACTGGAGGGATTCAGCACGTCAGGGACGGCGTGGAAACCTCTTCAGCTGGCCTTGACCCTGTTCAATGGAGCTGCATCCTCAGTCCTCTGCAGGCTACAAGGGGATGTTTCTCAAAGTTTATTTATTTAACATACAAAACATCCATGTAATTGCAGGAATCTGCAAATTTAAGTAAGGAGAGACGAGACAAGGGAAAGAAAGAAAATCTGGAGATAGCTAGCTACGCTGTTTCCTAATGCTTTGCATCAGCACCACTCACAATATTTTACGGACCCTGAGACATGGTGTTTAAGGAGTTTGTTCAAAGTTGCTACACCAACCAGCAGCACAGCCAGGAATAAAATCCGAACCTCCTCGGTGATCTACGCGCTAGATCATTCTGCTTCCACAACGAAAAGACAAGAGGTAACACATAAAAGTTGCAACAAGGGAAATTTTTACTAGGTATTAAGAAAGAAGTACTTTGCCATGAGAGTGTTCAACAGGGGCCGAGGGGTGGGAAAACCTCCGCTTTCAGAGATATTCAAAATGGAACGAGGTAAAGCCCTGAACAACCTAATCTAAGCTGGTCCTGCCCGACCAGATGATCTCCAGAGGTCGCTTCCAGCATGAACTGCTCTATGATTCTGTGCTATCCCGTGTGCCGATGTTCAGGAGTCAGGCCTTAGCTTTCTTTGGCATTAATTTTTATTCTGGTTACATAAATATACCTAAATATATCCAAAATACAAGTTCTGAAAACTCTGTAAATGTTTGGTTAGCAAAACTAAGCAAAGGCAGGCGCGTCCACTAACACTGCACTGAATATTCACGCTTCTCTCCCAAGGATGACTTCTCCAGGAACAGAGAAAATGCCCCTTGTTGACCCAAGTACAAGATAATACAAGTTAATACATAGATTCTAGTGCGAGACCCCTGTCGCGTAAAGAAAACTGAAGGACAGAAAAGCTGTGCTCCCTCCTCCTCTGAGGACCTCCAGCAATCTCCAGCAAGTCTTAGTCTGCGAACCAAAGATTTCCCATCCGTAAAAAGGAACCAGCAAAACTCACTTTTATGGAGTGTAATAAAATTTTGGCATCAGCGCTGAGTGCTTGTATAAGTACTTTGAAATAACTGAACGTAAAGAATGAAAACCTTGCAGACGTGTTTATTTTCTTCGCAAGGCCACTTACAAAGCTGCAAAAATGAAGTGTTCAGATGCACAACTTGTACTCCGTATCTCACATGGTGGGAGTTCAAGTTGCAGACATTGGCACTGAGGTTTGAAAACGGCATTGACTTCGTGTTCATCCAAGTATGGCAGCCCTGCACAACACGAGTTATAGAATGCTCAAGAAGAAACCTACGACTAGGTGAGAGCACTACACTTGTTAGCAATAGGCATAAAATGACATTTGCTGAATTTAGCAGGAGGTGTTGAAATGTAATCGCAGTCGCCTTTGGAAAGGACCCCGTGATCAGCTCCTCACCTGGCTTCTGTATAACTGCATTACAGGCGTTTGCAATTTCTTCTCTCTTTGCCTCGTCCGGATACTGATTCTCATTGAAGTAACTGCAAGGGGAGAGAGGAAAAAAAAAAAAAAAAGAAGTTTTTTTTCAGAAATCGGAGCATGAATGCTTCAAAGCAGTTTCACTAAAAGGTGTCAACTACTAGTTTATGCATCACTCTTACAGAGGTAGAACAGACGCCGTACATTTGATGCAAATCTGCATATGCCTAAGGTAATATCGGCATGCGCTCGTACCCACGGAGAGTGGATAAAACTTCCCAACCGCCTCCGATAAATGAATATTATCTCAGCATTGGCACAGTCACCTCGGCATTCGGAATATTGTAGTAGGAGATGCAACAAAGCAGGCACTGCCACGAACATCAGAGTTAAGACTGTCAAGTGAAGCGTCATGTCAGAAGACATCGTAGCCCACGCTGCTGCCTTTTTTATTATCATTTACTTATATTTTTCCTGACATAACCCCAGCTTCGGCAGCGTCCTACAAATGAAGGAGCTGTTGAATGTTCATTTTGATCCCTAGGTTAATACACACACACGCATACATCCTTGTATACATATGACACACAAACACACACACAAATATTGCGTACGTCAGACAGATACGGTATGAAGACTGTACAGACAAAATTACACGGTAATACGGTAAGATTTCTAGAGCCAGACTAGCTTGTTTCTTTAAATCACAATTTAAAAATTTTAAATCTTCCCCAGAACAACATATTGCGTGTCCCATATTTTTAACAGTATTTTTTTCTGAATAATTCTGATTTTATTGTACTTTATATGCAGTAAACATCCTATAAAAGTTAAACTGTTTTTTCTCTTTTACTTCATTTAAGTGCTTTACAAATTTTAATGAACTGATTTACATTCCACGGAGCTTATCAGATTTGCATTAAAAACAACAAAAAGTCCTGTTTACTTCAATGGACTCTGATAAGCATGCCATAAGCAGGGACTACTACATTTTTTTTCTGTAGATTGTCCGGAATATATAATCCTAAGATTTCTTTGATCAACTTTGATCAGCAGCAGGTTCAGCTGTTAGACAGCTGCTCTGTATTTGAAAATTAGATTGTAGAGCATTTGGTAGAAGGAGATTCAGGCATGTTTAGGTAATTATTATTTTCCATGGTCTTATTTCTCCTCCGGTGGATCAGCCCCAGCACAGCCACTTTCTATGGAAACCTGGATTTCGTTCCATACAACTGTTTCTGTCCAACCTTTCCTTGAATAAGCGGTACTAATGCAGTTCTCCCTCGCTACTTCACTTCCAGTTTATTTCAATTCACTGTAAATACCAATTTTGAACATTCAGATTGAATTTTAGGTACTACTCCTTCATCCCATTGTCCACAGTGTTATTTACGGTCGCGGCTATGCCCACAACCGGAGTCCCATTTCCAAGTTGCCGCTCACGGACTAAGAGGAATCCCCCATTAGCACAGCAAGTTGCGCTGTTAATGTACTCCCACTTGATTTGCTACCTTAGAGAGCAAATGAAACCACAGGAATAGCTCCATCCTCACCGAATGAAGGGCTGTACTACCCATTTGGGCTTTGGAGGCAATCGCATTTACATGTAAACATCCACTACGTCTTCCCTGGACCTCTGAGCTGCTCTTACGACGTAAATGCAGAGAGACTGACCATAACCCACAGCTCCCACGAGGCTCGAACCTACTCTGAAAAACATCTGAGATATTTGCCGTTAGGCCTGAGGAGGAGGACACCCGTGGGACGGGGCTGGAACTAGATGACCTTTGATGTCTCTCCCAACCCAACCCATTCCGTGATTCTGTGACACCTGTTTACACTTACTTTCTGGGAAACTTCAAATACGTAGCACTGTCAACTCTGGCACTGGCATTAGCAGGAACGCTCCCTGAATTATCAGCAAATTTTCTTTTCCCCTGCTTTCAGCAGTACCCCCAAGTCTCTGGGGATGGTATTTCTTAAAATACATTCTTTCCTCTTCCAGACATACCATCTTCTATTATTATATCATTTTAACTTGCAATATCTATCTTAGCTTGCAAATTTCTATTTTCAAAGGGGTCATGTTCTGTACAAAGCCTTTTTGGAGAATGGAGAGCTTGACACACAGACAAGAAAATGGTTTTTCTAGTAGCTCCTGACGGAAGCAGAAGCTCAGGATCCCAGTCTAACTGCCCCGTGACCATGTCTCAGCTCTCCCACCTACAAAATAGAGCACTCCCCTCTCCGCCCAGAGGCAAGAACTATTTCTTCTTTTAAATGCCATGAGATAAAGGAACATCAAGACACCACAGCTGAAAACTGCTGTACTATTATTTACATGAGTACATCATATGACTTGGAGCCCTAGTCAGGAATCCAGGTCACCATCAGATGTACAAAAATTAACTCAGCAAATTTCGGTAGCCATAACAGCTATTTTATGGACTCCTTTTTCTGAACGTTATTTTGTTTATAGCTACTTGTCAAAAGTCAAGAACAAACACTACAAAAGAAACCCCATAAAATTAGGAAACCCGCTGGATCTACATGGGGATGTACTAAAACCAGACGGTGAAACCCTGATATCATGCGGTATTATGGATCTAGATCATCTGTGGTCACAAAACTGCTAGATGATGCCGAACTTTATGGAAGAAACAACAAAAGATATAAAATTAAGTAACGGTGAATACTTAAACTGCCCGTTCCTATGTTGATGGAAGACTCTGAGACACCAATTAATGAAGAAATAACAATACAAGAGCCATCAGTGACCCTTCTCTTGACACGTAGCTAAATGCTATCCTTTTAGCAACGCACTGACTGCCATGCGCTTTTGCTGGCTCAGACGAAAAACCTCACACCTTCTAGTAACAACAAAACTTAGGCTCAAGTTTACAATTCTCAAGGATAACAGGAAATCTCCCCGTGATGGGCAATGAATGAGACAGCTCTTCTGGCAAACAAGAAAGTTTTCTTTGTGCAGTCGAATCGGTTTTGTGATTTAGAAAAAAACTCAAAACTGAAACAGTGATTTATCTTAACACGTTTTACAATTGAATAAGCTAAAAACATTTTCATCTGATTGGATCAAAATGTATTTTTCGTCATTCTGAAACATCGTTCAATTCAAACACAAATTTCTTACCTTTTAATGTAAACGTCTGAACGTTTCTACAAGAAAAGTCATTCCCACTTGAAAATCTAAAATTCTTTCCATCCTGAAACCCTGTTTTTCCATAAAACACTAAAAATTTGAGAAGTTTTCAGGCAGCTCTCCTGGTAAATAAGACGTTTTCATGGAGATGACAAAGCTAAGCGGGTACCAGAGGGGAGCAGGAAGTGAACTGCCTGAGTAGTTAAATTTGGTTTCTGTCGTTGGCACAGTAATTTTAGTACCTACCTCTCCTTCCACCTGCTGGCTCATTCCTTATCCACATTAATGTTGTGCCTCCTCCTTCCCCCACACGTTCAAGCTGCCTATGAACTTGTCCAATCCTCAACTCTTCCTCCCCAAAACGGTATCTTCTCCTCAACTTCTCCTGACAATATTCTTCTCCATCACCATATTGTGCTTTTAACCTTTGACAGAGACCGTCAGCTGGTTTTATCAGGGAAGAGATCACACTCAGGAGTTTTCCATCTTAAAGAAAAAGGTCTCAAAACCATACATCCTCAGCTGTAAGATCTGATTTTCATCCTCAGCCTCCAAATCCTCTGTATACACACTCTACCAACACATTCATATTTCGTTCCCATCACTTATTTCAAGGTCTTAATGGGACTTGTGGGTGATACACCATGACACAAAGCACAGCATTTAAAGCCTCCCAATATTTCTGGAAAGTAGGTGAGAATAACCGAGTTTTCAAGACAGGGAAGCCATGGTAAAAAATTCAACACTTCATCACTGTCTGGTTTGGTTTGCTCACATAGAAGTTGTCAACAAACTGTGAATTTTTTGACTATGGTTCTTCTTGCAAGCAGGAAACGAATTAATCTGCCTCCAGTTTTGTTACTTATCTGTCAGGTATACCCTTGCTAAAGGAAAGGGAGTGAACGAGGGATGCCTGAATTTCCCTTCACAGCTACAAACCACAGTCTCTTCACAATCTGAAAAGTTCCTGAAAACTACAGATGAAAAATATGAAGCGATATGAACTTAAAAGGGGGGAAAAAAAAAAAAAAAGAAGAAAAAGAGCAGGCAGAAGTAAATCCTGCAAAGGCACACTGCTTTCTAGACAAAGGGCAGCTGTCAGCTGAATACCTTCAATGAAGAAACCAAATGATCTCTTTTGTCGAAAATGACAGTGGAGGATTAAAATGAAAAGTGGCCAAATAATTTACATGAGATGAGAATCCATATGATGGTAAAGAATGTAGATATCCTTGAAGCGGTTTCATTTCAATAACACTGAAGCCTAGAAAAATTGCAGATTCAGAGAAACCCTCTTTCTTTCAGGGATAATGTGCTTAGGACAATGACGGAGAGAGAATCCATCTCAGCACCGGGCTCTGTAATGGAAGTAAACGCACTCCCCCCCACTCTTTACCAAGGTGCCCCTATCTGAATTCCTGCAATAGCTGCCAATCTTGGTTTTTTTTGTTTTTTTTTTTTTTTATTTGCTCGGCTGTATGGCTCCTGTTATCCAGGCTGAGATATCAGATGCATTAAGCAATGCCCCGGTAGCGTTCCTGATAATCCACAGCGGAAGTTTTGCTGCTTCATATCAGCTTTGCAGCTGCCAGGGAAGTGTCTGAAATGACCCAAGCGACGGAGCAGCAGAAGGACGGGCAGGTTTGGTGCTTTTTCAGAGGGCTGGATGTCAGACACCAACCGATAAAACCCCAGCGTGGCTCAGAAGACCCCGGGCTGGGGAAAGGCTTAGTTTACAGCATGACATAACGGTTAGAGCTCCAAAGCGTGGATGTGATTCAAAGCAGAAAGGCTCAAATGCGTGGCAGGGTAACAATTCACCGCGGGTCAGCTGTTACAGCAGAATTACACGCACTCGAGGTGAGGTAATTCAGGTACGTGTGCATCAGGGTAACCTCAATGAAAGAAGGATAATTTACCTTGCAATTAACAGGAGGGAAGAGTACACAGATGGATATTTATTGAAAACAGCGGACGTGCTGCAAGTTCCCTCCCTCATTTAACTCTGTGTCTCTGGATTCCCACTTCCATCACTGCGGGAAGCACCTGCGAGTGGAACCTCCTGCACTTCTGGGAGCTCCGACTCCTCCACCAAGTACCAGCCTGCCCGAGACTCCGGCTGTGCTCCAGCTTATCTCAATTTCAACACAGACGGAAAGGAACGGTCCTATCCTCTCCTTCGTTCCCTTTTTGCGGGAAGGTTTTTTTCCCCCGACTGCTTCTCTGGTCCAGCTTTCCAGCCATGCCAAGAGCAGTGGTTGCGCAGCCAAGGGAGGCGGGCAGGAGACGGCTGAACCACGCAGCTGGGGACCGGCTCCTTCAATGGCAGCTCACGCACGTCCTCTTCAAGCGATGCTAAAAGCAAAGCCCGAGTGATGGGCTCGGCGACCGGCCCAGGGACAAAAAAAAAAACAAACAAAAAAACCCCACACCCTGCCCATTTTCCTCAGCTCCCATCTGACCCCTGTTGATGAACAGAAGATCTCGCTGCCACCAGGGACCGAGCTCCCTGACAAACCCTCTGGTGTCTCAAAATACACGAGAGTGCAAGCTGCTCTTCTGTCTTCGATAAGACTGCCTGTAATTTCAGCTCCCTATCTAGTTTCCCTTCGAACGGTACCTCTGCTTTCCACCGACAAGTTACATAAAACACTCGACTATAGTTACCCACTTTATCTCTCATTAGTATATTTATCAACGGAGTATCACCCAGTGGCAAGAGGTCATTGTTTCAGTCTCTGCGGCTTTTAACAGAACTATTATCCAGGCTGTCAAATCAATGGAAATATTTCTGAAGTTGGTCTGTCATCTGCGCCTGAGATCTTATCTCTGCGTGGCATGAGACAGACTGTCAGAGAAGTGACATTCAAAGCATAATCTCATCAGAAAGTGTAATGACTAGTTTATTTCCCAGTAAATACTGGCCAAGAATATCGCTAATGCCATTCTCAGCGAGGTCAACAGATGACACCATCCATTTTATCTACTGATATTTCTACAGATTCTATAATAACGGCATGCATGTCACCTAAACAGTTCCCCCTGCAACATACAGTAAATTCATTTCTATTCTAGACGGCAAAATTAAAGCTCAAAGATATCCTCTCCAGAGATAAACTCTGATGCAGCCGAGAATTACACCGAAGACACCATCTTCTCTTTCCCCCAGGACTGCAAAACAGCCACCAGTTTAGCTGCTCCAGGAAGCACCTGGTGAGGAACGTTTGCATTTGAGATCAGCCAAGGATGAGAAGCGCAGCCCTCTGGATGCCAATCTAGGCAGTCCTGCAGCCTCAGCTCAACTGCACCTTCCATCCAGGCAAACAACAAATTTAAAAAAAATCCCAAACTCGGAAAATAACACTGATGAACGCGATGGCTATGGCTCTCCGCTGTCTTCCCTACAGCACTATCATTTATCTAGGGGCTTTCACAGGTCTATGGATTTAACGGACTGAAGAAACCACCACAGGACTCCAGCTCGACCTCTTCTGCAGCGCTGACCAGAGGTTTCTCAGCAATTTCGGCAAGAAGCCCAGATCTTCTGTTTGACCTACAGAGATAGCCAGTCCCAACGTAAAAATTTGGGATTTTATCCAATGTAGAATCTACCATAACTTTGAATAAGCTTTAGAACCAAACCGTAAGAATCCTCATTCTTTAAAAACCTGCATCTCGTTCCTAGCTTGAGCTTTCAACCCCAGGGTATTGCCATACTCTAAGGAGAGAACAGTTTTAAAGTCTGTGAGAATAACATCACTGCAAGAGATGTTTCATTCTTGTGCTTCTTTTCACAGAGAGTGCAAGCCTGGAGGAGAAATCTCAACAGAACTGTTACCAAAGACAGGCCTCTGCTTTGTTTATAACCATATGCTCACTAAAATGTTGTTTGCTTCTTACTAACCTTCTCACTGTGCCAACAGAGGTTGTAGAAAACAGTTCTCCCTCAGCAGATGTTACAAATAATGATAACGAGGAGACAGCCAGAAATAGTTAATCACTAAGGATGGGATAACAAGCATCAGTTAATCACTTCAAGGTTCTTTTATACGTCAAAGTATGTACTCCTATGTCAATTAAGAAAGAGTTGTGGCTACTTCAAGGAACATCCTCATCCTCCTCAAGAAGCTGGCAAACTTAGAGTGAACTTTTACTGTCCCGAGATGACTCAGTATCTTAAAAGGATAATGCGAGGAAGGGTCTCCTTACCAGAATGACCACCAAGGAGCTCACACCTGCGCAGAAGTGTTTCGCCGACGCAGCAAAATTTACTACGCGTGTGCAAAAAGGCTATTCGGTCACCCTCATGAATATGTAAGACCAGGTGGAGTTATGTATCAGGTAGGCAGAAAGAATTATGAGAATCTGTTTTGTATAAATAACGGGTGAACATCCCCAGTAAGGTGTGCTAGATTTGTGGATTTCCACCTAGCACCTGACATCGAATAAAGCAATATCTCCTCTCGAAAGTCCTTTTGCTTTTGAGAGCTTTTAGGTCAGGTAACAGAACTAGATCACTTAAAGCACCAAGGATAAAGGAATTTTAATTATTTCACATTTCAGTACGTGTTTGTGTACATAAATCGTACAGTCATTTCAGTACACATTAAAAGACTCCCATAATAAAGCTGACACTCTATTCTGGTTTTACAAATCAGCGCCTAAACTCTGAGACAGTCATTTTACTGATGTTTCTTAGCAGGAATCTACTCTGCAATGTAGATTAAAATGCCAAAAATACACCTTGCGCTGGAGCACGTAAAACTGTATGACCTTCAGAGCTGCTATAACATCATCGAGTTTCTAATTTTTTAAAAATCATTTTCTCAGTATTTTGACAGCAGTCCCAAGCACCAACACAATCCTATCAAGCTATTAATATTATCCTAAAATTTGTTTAAAAACAGAATTAATTGATAATAGCTCTGAAAGCCTCATACTTGCAAAAGATAATCTATGCCTGCTAATCTATAGCACCCTACTGTTGAGATAATTAACAATTAAAAAAAGCATAGTTAAGACATCGGAGGTGGCGATTTACTCTTCCTTGTAATTGGATTTGGTGATAAGAGTATTTTTGAAATTACACAACAGGTCTCTTCTGAGTAGAAAGATTTGGAGTTTTTCGCAATGTGAAACACACAGGTACTTTCTGCTTAAGGCACCTTGAAGACGCTGACAGCAGACAACGGCTAAAGTTTTATGACTATCCTTAAACTTAATGGCATCGCAGACTCGCAAAACCAACACAGTTAACTAAATTGTTCACGAAATAAAAGGGGGGGGGGGGGGGGGGGGGGAGAAAGACGGAAATTTTTTGAAGCCAGCAGGTAACATGATAAAGTGAGAATTGTTCTGTAATATTTCAACAACGGGTTGGTGCGAGCATACAGCACCTTCAAAGCTCTTGCTAACAAGGCATCTACGCGTGAATAATAGTATCCCTTGTTCTCCTTTATTTACTTGCCATATTTAAATTGAGACCTACACAGTATGGGGATATTTATGTACATTAAATCCTCTGGACTTAACCGACTGATAAACAAGACCTTTATGAAGACAACTGAGAAACAAACATCTCATCTGCATTTTTTAACTTTCTACAGGGGAAGAGTTGTTTACGTTACATCCCGGGGATGATCTAGTTCCCACAAAGCAAGCAAAGCTAAGCCAGGGTCCGTCCATGGACGGAAGGTTTCCAAGAAGGGATGAGACCCTGCAGAAATCACTAAGAGCCCACCCACTGGTGAGGGCTGTTCTCCTGCTCGGTGAGTCCCCTTTCAGCGAGCTGTACCGTAATCACCGCTGCGGTTATTAGAGATACTACGTGCAAGACAACATGGATTCCAAGGCTTTATCCAGCAACGCAAATAAATAGCAAAATGTATGAACTGGATTTTACATTACTCAACCCAAAACATCATTCTCTGCTCTCTTGAAGAAAATAATAAACTCATCAGAGTCAGACCTCAGTTTTCAGCTCTTCTAAACTAAGGTATTTCTAGAAGAATAGCCTAGCCTTGCCTCAAAATTGTGCTTTGCTGGGAAGCTCAGCGCTGGATCACCAAAACCGTACGCGCAGAATGTCAAGTGTTAGCAGCAAGGTCCCTCAAGTTGTTATTAGTTTAGCCTCAGTAAGGTCATGTTTTTCAAAATTTTATAGTCCTTCGGGCTATGAAGCTTCAAGTCTCGCTTTGTCCTAAGCCTCCAGGAGAGGAAAAATACCAAACACGAGATTTGTGATACAGCTTAGTACGAGCTGACAACTTCCAACATAATCACTAGCATTTCCCCTCAAAGATCTGTGAGTTTTTATTTCCAATTTCAGTACTGGACCAGGCCCAGGTCAGCTCAGCTTAGAAGCGCACAGCCAGCCACCATTGCTGCTGCGTTTTCAGGAAATAAGAACTAATTAAACTAATGAGAGGATCCTACAGGACCAAAAGACAAGATAAGGCCAATTCTTGCAGGATGTCCAGCGCCTAAAGTCAAGAGGCTTCTGATTTTATGCTCAGTACATATATTTTTCCTAATGCCCGGTACCTCCACGATCTGGACCAGAATTATTATTGTATTAAGTGCTGTATGGACACAAAGCACAAAAAGGTAATTTTTTTTTAATATCAATCTATTCTCTGCCTTGCAACCTAAATACGAAGCAACAGATGGATATAAGCAAATGAGAACAAGGCATAACGAATCACCACAGGCCAGCACGCTGGCTGATGAAGCTCCTATGGTGCCAAGCCCAGCTTCATGAGGTTTTTCTGTACATCACAGCAAAGAAGGTTTAAGGAAAGTTTTAAGCAATGAGGTAGCTTCGTGAACCCTTGAAGAGTATTACTCACGTCTGGCAGCAGCAACATCTTTTTATTTATTTGCTACGGATTATCCAATGACTATTCACCATCCATGGGGAAAGGAAATAGCTGAGTTTATTATCCAACTTTTTATAATTCTTTTTTGCCTATAGGATTGCAAACAGTTACCTTGGAAATAATAAGCTCCAAGGATTCAAAAGTATTACTTCATTAAAAAACACCCACCATGTTTTGTATTTCAAGAGCGCTTTCTAGAACCAGATCATAAACCTCCTAAAAGTATTCTGAAGTTGTGTTCTTTAATCTTATTCTTTAATATTCTTCGAAGAAGCTACAGATAGAACAGCAAAGTTAAGAGATACAAACACAAGAAACCAGACGCAGAGCTGTGGAATCAATCCATGGCTCCTTATTCCTGGATTTCTGCTCCCTATCATGAGCCATGGCTTTTGCCGTGTGCTTCCTCTTAAACTCTAGCTCAGAAGAGCCAAGTTCCCTTGGGGCCGGCTCTTTAGCAGGCGTGACTTAAACAGTACTGGTAGTAATGCTCTAAAAGCAGCTGAGGAGTTGTTGACTCTATGTCCTCTGTCTAGAAAAATAAATTGCTCTTATCATTTTTGGACTTCAGTAAAGCATTTGATAAAGTCACAAATGGGAAATTATCCATAATTTTGGAAAAGACAAAGATTAGTATAATTATGAGATAGGGTACAAAGGAAACATATAACTAAGAACTGGGCTGAAAATTTAAAATAATGGTTTGGAAGATGGCTATCAGTGATATTCCTTAAGCATCATCTTCGGAGTATCTTAAGAACGAAAACTCTTCAAGATCTTGACACAAAGGCTCAACACGGTAACGAGATCTGCTGATGACAAAGTTAGAAGCCACGTCAGGACAGGGAATTGGAGTACCATAAAAAGTAACAGACAATCCTAAGGGCAAGAACTAAAAAGACATTTAGCAGCGCACTATGCAGGGTCAGCCACTTTGGGAACAACAACTTCTCATATACACAAAAAGATCATCAGCTGGAAAGATCGTTATCTCTTAAGTCACGGTGACCAAAAGACACAACGCGACAAAACCACCAAAAAGGCAAGGCCCAATACGGCTGAGGATGCCGGCTGTTGCCAATCCAGAAAGAAAAGCATTAAAACACCTGCATGAGCCCTCACCTGGACTACGTACAATCCTGGTCTCCCGCATTCAAGATGAATTTAGAACTGAGCAGCTCAGAGAGCAACCACAGGATGGCAGAGGAACGGGAAGCCTACCTTGGAAGAGATACAGCACGTTTTGCCTGCCCAAACCTCAAGGCTGAGATGAGGAGGCGGTTTACCATAAAATACATGAAGGGGACCAACACTGGAGACAAGAGATGGAAGTAAGGATTTATTTTAGCTAAATTATAACATTGATCCAAGATGGATGGGTACATACAGGTCACAAATAATCTTGGGAATTTAGATTTCCAGCCTGCTGGGTAGCCGTCTCCCGACAGGCTTCTGTACGCTTGGCTCTACCTGCTCCTAAGATAGAGAATTTAATCAGATTCTGAAAAGGATATAATAAAGGTTGACTGCAAAAAGAGAAGCTGGACATGAAACTGGAAGTCCCAGACCAACGCTCCTCTGCTTAAGAGAATATCAAGGAGCATTTAGAAACTGAAAGAGCGCCAGCCTATGTACATAATAAGCAACAAATCAAATGCCTTTTTCTATATGTTTTGTACTTATGTACCTTATTTTCTCATTCTTTTTTTTCTTTATAAGGAAATCATATTAAAAAAGCTCTTTGGAACAGGTCCATGTCTCCTAGGCTGTTGACAGAGTTCCTCACAAACAACACAGAATTCAAAACAAATTAAAACGTATGCATGTTCCGAAGGAAAATCAAACAAAAAAAGGTCAATTGTGCTGTCCGGGAGTAAAAAAAAAAAAAAAAAAAAAAAAAGGATAAAAAAGAATCTAGGATGTGGTAGTGACTTTTGTGGTTAAAGCCCATATGGTTCTCTGATAAAGCATTCTTTTTAGTCTGTTTAAAGTGCTCCACAGTCTGACCGAGAGCCCATAAATACATGATGCAACATACTTAAGGGTTTTACTTCGGAATTTTGCTCCCTCACTTCTCTTTGTAATTACTCTGTTTATTACTTGTATAAAGACCTCACATCTGTTCCTAGATGGCAGAGAACCTCCTTTCACCGAGGCAGGTTTGGGCTCTGTTCAGAGCGTCGCTGCAGTGCGAGTCAGCGGGAACACTTTGCATACTCCTAGAAACCAGAAACCGGCAAATCCACGAGTGCTTTGAGGTGGATGGTGCTCACGCGTGCTCCGTGCCGACAGCTGGCTTCATCACAGCAAGGGGTGACAAGGTGCCAACCCGATTACTAACTCCTTCCGAGATCGCTCAAGAAGTTAATTTTCTAATTCACTTCAGTGGGTTTATTCCATAGTATTACATCCAGGTCGGGTAAATCTCACTGCGAGCGATGACTATCCCTTTTAGCTGAACTGGGACCTGGAGCAACCCTCCTTGGCAGGTCAGGGCTGTCTAGTTCTTTCTCAGGACTTTAAGCAGGCTGCAAAAGAGCCAAAGGGGGCATGACCACAGCTTTATTGTCACTTGTGTTTGTCATTGCCCAGGGAGCCGTCTGCCACTGCCTCATCTGCTAAACTTCCCAGGAGTCTGCTCCCGAAGAGCGAGGAGACTCCCCAGCAGTGTCTCAAGCTCCTTCACAGACACAGAGACAGCAGAGTGGAACTTCTACCCTTGCACCAGAACACAACCAAAGACACATCACCTTTACATGGGTCGTAATATCATCAAGAAATTTTGCTCCAGACAGCCCACAGTGAATAGTCATTATAAAATAGTTACACAAAATGTAGACTGACCGTGCCCGTTCACACAGTTTCTGTGACAACTCTGCCATGACTTTCCCTGTCTCCTGAAACCAAGTTAACAGGCAAGAAAATAATGATGCAGCTAATTACTCTGAGCTTTTTGTTACTATTCAATCCTGCGTACTTTAAACAGTCATAGGAAGAAGAATACCGTGAAGGATTAGAGAAAGTCTAGTGCTGGCACAGTGTCGTGGTTTGGGCTGGACTGGCCACCGAAACAAAGGACAGACGCTCAAAGACTTGTACTTTTACACGGTCCTTCCAACAAGCAGCATCTGGGTCTCAACACGACCGTAAAGCCTTGGCGCAGAGAAGCTGTGACCCAAAATGATTGGCGTTAACACTTCCATTAAATAATCCTCTGTAAAGTGAATTATTTATATTGGATACAAATAAAGCGGGTAATTGCCATGAATTTCAAAAATATCTAAACACTCCCACGACTGAACTTCATTTGCTATCTTTGCAAAAAGCAGGGTGATGCACACGGAAAAGAACAAATTCAGACTCCTCACAGACACGACTGGTTCTACGGCAGTTGTGACTGTTCGGGAAAAAGACACACATATCGCTGTGGGCTACTCAAAGAAAACACGCTCTCAACGAATACACAAGAGTGATCAGCAAAACCCAGATGTGAGGCTGGAGGTCAGAGAACAACAGGAGTCGGATTCAGCTGCCTGGATAAGCTGGAATATTCACCTTGGAAATATGGTAATTAGCTCTGCTCCCGTCCCTACTCACCCACCCTGGGTCACTTAAAATTGCATGCAGAAATAGAAAAGGTCCAGGGGAGAGTGACAATGAATGTTATTTGAGGCAAGGGAAGACTTGCCATCTGAGAAGAGATAAGAGAAGGACAGTTTAGTTCAGAGAGGAGATAAATAAGCGGCACACTGATAGTAGTATATACGATGAGTGATCACAGGAAGGTAAACGCAACGTTCTTGCTTATTCTTTCTCATGTTACTCGGGCAAAAGGGACCTCCAACTTTTTAAACGCTTCTTAGCATATAAAATGAAACCAGGTATAATTAGTTCTGCTGAAGTACCCTGAAGACCTTAGCAAAATTTAGAACGAATTACATATTTATGTGAATAGAAAGAATGCCCACAGCTGCAATGGCAGAATTTAACAAAAACACAGGATAGGAGATAGGAGCTTTCGTCCACAGCCACATGGTTGCTAGCCATGGGTGAACCAGTCACAGACTGGAGAGGACAGGTAGAAAGAATGACAAGTATCATCATCATCATCATGTGACCATCATCAGGAGAGCCGCGGAGACGATCCAAGGGCTGGAGCCCCTCTGCTGGGAGGACAGACTGAAAGAGCTGGGGCGGTTCAGCCTGGAGAAGAGAAGGCTCCGGAGAGACTTTATAGCGGCCTTCCAGTCCCTAAAGGGGGCCTGTAGGAGAGATGGAGAGGGACTCTGGAGCAGGGAGGGGAGCCATGGGACGAGGGGGAAGGGTTTTAAACTGAAAGAGGGGAGATTGAGATGAGATATTGTGAAGAAATTCTTTGGTGTGAGGGGGGTGAGCCCCTGGCCCAGGTTGCCCAGAGAAGCTGTGGCTGCCTCATCCCTGGAGGCGTTCAAGGCCAGGTTGGACTTGCTTTTCAGACCTGCCATGTCACACTCATGTTTTCCTAGCAGGAACTCAGGCTGAATCGAGGTTGTCTCTATACCTCCTCCTCTCCATATGCAATGCCCCAGCACAGCTTCACACGCCGCAGGAAATCACTGCGAGGGCGCGCAGGGCAGCTGGATGTCACGCGTATAAGCATTCAGGGGCATGCTCCGAAGTATGGGGTCTGTGGGTTGGGTCACCCCAGAAGGAGCCAGCTGACGTTCTTAAAAGCAAATGAGAAGTTAAGAGCTAAAATTGGTCTTCTGAATCCCTCCCATGCACTGGTGCTACTGGAGCCAGCGAAAATTATATTAGCCTGCACAGTAAGCAGCAGCCATGCCTTTTTACAGCTTCACTGAAAGCATCTGGGCACTTAGAGAGATTTCCAATCCCATTTGTACGACAATTGCTTTGATGCTACGAGAAGACTCAGGATGAGATCCTGCATCTCACCTTCGTGAGCAGGGACACTGCTGGAGTACCTCCACTGCTCCTGGAGAAATGCAGGAGAGGATCTGGACCAGAGAAGAATTCTCATTCTTAAAATATGGGTTTAGTGCACCAGACGGTGCTGTGGCAGGTCAGACTGACAAGGCTCCTTTTGCAAATGTTGATTTCAGTTATTTTGACCTTGTCAGATACAAAAATTTTATCTGGAGTCTGCTGCAAGGAGCTGCCCCTCCCACAGATCTGTTTTTCTTATTAAAAAAAAAAAACAAACCCAAATAAAAAAAAAACAAAAAAAGAGAGAGAGAACACAAAGATACAAAAAGCACCTGAGCTCCCCGAAAAAGAAAAATAACTCATTAGGTGCTGGATCCTTGAAGAGACCCGAGTCTGGCGAGTGCTCTGGACAGACATCCCAGCATTGTATTTTACTGCATGCAATCTGCCGAACAACTGGGATTTGCTTACCGCTGATTAGAATAGGAAGCTTGCATATTATGCATGTCTAAGAGGGAACGTAGCCTGATCTCATGCAAAAAAAGAAAGATACTGTGTGGCAAGCATAAAATGGCTGCTCTTGCATTTTATGAAGACATACGGCAATGACCCTGAGCCAAACCGTTTGAACTTTCAGACAATAAAAACATCTTGCCTGCGTCTAAATTGTCAAGTGAACTTTCCCGAATGCCTTTGTGCAAAGTGCCTGCACTCGCAGATCTCAAAGCATTTCACAAGCATGAACAGCAGACAACCGATCCCGAAAAACCACTCCCTTCCGACGTCTCAAAGGACTTAATGAAGTTGAACCTCCCACTGCAAGCTGCTGACTAACACACACCGTGTGATAGAATAGAAGGAGCTGGAAAATAATGTAAAGAAGTCCCCTGACGTTTCCCTCTGCATTAAGATCAGGTATATCAGAACCACCCTGACAGTTTCTAGCTAATTTGCTCCTGAGAAATGTTCCATAATTTCTGTAGATAACCTGCTTAGTGCTCAACTATTCCTAAAGTTAGAAGTTTTTCCTAATGCCTAACACAAATCTTCCTCGGTAACCCCAGAGTCACAGGCTTTTAGCACTTTGCTCATCCTTTCTTTGGTTTGGCTCAGTCTCCCAAGCAGGTAGGAGATATTTCACGGTTGAGAACGGTGAGTCACCGAAAGGTTCAATGCCACCCGAGGGTCGCAGGGACAGCAGAGCGTAACTCTCAGCACTCCTCACCTCTCAGCAGCCCGCCAAACAAACCCGAGGAAGACGAGCAGCAATTCCCGAGCCAACCGGTGGACATCGTTATATTGATGAGAAACTGATGTTCTGTTTCTAACAATGTACGAGCCTAATGGAAGAGGCCAAAAGACATTACTTCCTGCTCTGTTGTCAGCTTGAAAAGGGAGAAACGCAATGAATCCAAAACTTAAATCTCCTCCAAAGCCTTGCACAGGAAACTTAGATCCCCTATGGGGCCGGTATTAAGGTTCTGCTAGAAGACATAACTAAGAGTAATGGGATGAAATTAACTAAGAAAATTTCCTAACTGAATTTCAGCAGCTAATAGAGCTCTCATTTTCCCCAGGGAAGCCGTGGAAGCCCCAGCGCTCAGGAGAGCTGCAGTAATAGCGCTTTCACAATCGGAAGAATTTCTAATAACGCATGTCAGGACCGGTATCGCTCAGGGGCAGAACCATGCCCAGGGCTCCGCTGGCCCAGCCCGGCGCTGGGACCACTGCAGAAGGTGCTTCTTCAGGAGGGCAGGCGATGCTACACCTTCTACAGCGTAAGCAACAGGGACTGGTTTGGGCACGGAGATGACTTTCCTCGCCCGCTTGGGTCCACTTTGAAGGGGGAAAAAGAATAGAACCTGGTCAAGTTAGACCAGTTTGGCAGTGATGCCACAGTAACACGTTGCTGCTCCCTGGCAAAAATCAAAGGACACCTCTTCCATGATGCCAACACAACTGTCAGCGTGACCGCACTTTTAACCAAACCAGGAACTCATCCAGCTCAAACCAAACAAAATCGGAACAAAACCGAGCAGACCAAGAGAGCACCGTGGAAAATTCATACATCTTTTTGTTAAGCTTCCCCTTCCCTGTGCTCTCCTGTCACTTGCCCTGGGCCAGTTCTGGCACAGCCTCATTGCACGGCCAGCTGAACCAATTCAGTAAAACGCAAGGGGAAATAAAAAGGATTTCTTTTTTTTCTGAACCAAGCTGAATTGGCTGGTATTTCAATCAGACAAGAAACATATCTGGCACAAGGCAGGGTGGCAGGAGCAGAGAAACTGAGGAGGAGGAATTGAGACGGGCGATGAGGCAGGATAACACCTAAGGATGAGATGGTGACAAACTGTTAATTCGGCTCAGCTATATCATGAAACTATACCCGCGGTATCTGGGGAAATCTAAACCCATTTCTCCTATGAATAAAGTTGCCTTGGATCACGAAGCCAAGTGAAACACCTGACTCTGTTTCGCAATCTATGGAATGGGGATAATCGGGATCTATATCATCTCATCCTCTTTAATCTAAATGCATCTTTACAAAAGGATGCTTCAGGAGCACAGACAAGTGTCAAAATAAAAACCCAGACCAATAAAATCAAACCAAATAAGCCTCAACCAGAAAGCAAAGTCCCTGCTCCCCAGACAAAGTGAAATACTTTCAACTGATGAATTATTCATTTTGTTTAGCGCAGAATTTACAGTTATTTTAATTTAATCTTTGGATAAAGCATATGCTTAAAAAACAACACTCAACTCCCCCCCCCCCCCCCCCCCCCAAGTCTTTAATGGCACTCAACAAAAGTGCCTTAAAACGGGTATATAGTCATTGATTCTGCTGCCAATCTTAGATGGGGTTTTTGTCTGAAAAAGAAGACAAACCTCAACTCCAACGTATGATTAGAGGAGAAGGACTCATCACTTGAAAAAAAAAAAAGAAAGAAAAAAAAAAGGAAGAAAAAAAAGACAGACAGACAAGACAACACAGCTTCATTAAAAAAGAGAAAACCCTAAGGGAATTTTCAATTTTGTAGTTCTAAAGAGAAGGCTTGAAAAGAAGTAGTAAAGCAGAGAAAAGAAGAAAAAAAAATTATCTTTGGGACAAGACGTAAGGAAGAACGCGAAACTGAACCAGAAAAAGACTTTCAAGTTGAACCTCAGGTTTTCACAAAAAGGCCGACTGTAGTCTTAGCCCCGTTCCCGAAGGAGGGTTAACCACACGACAGCATCACCGCGCGCAGGACTCAGCATATTTCACGAGCAGGAGGCTCCAGAAGAGAACAGGTCAAGGTTGATATCACCAGCACAGCAGCGAGAGCGAGCTTGCACTGCAGTTGTCTGAACCACACCTAGTCTGCAGTTAAATATAGAACTTTACTTTCTGGAACTATTGCTCCTCTTAACCTTCAGAGCATAAATATTCGGAGAGATATTTAAAAGAAAAAAAAAATGGAAAGGAGAGAGGGAGAAAGAGACCTGAATCTATCGTCCGAAATCTAAGCCTAGCGACTAATAAACTACCCTGGGAGGATTTCCAAAAAAGCAGTAAAGACTGGAGAATTGAATTACAGAAACCGCAAGCAGCATTCTGGAAATCCACTATAAACCAATTAGTTTCTTTAATACACATACCCTGTATACAGACACTTATGTACATCAGACGTTCAAGTATATGTGCTGGCCCTAACTCTAATTTTAATTATATCAGGTTGGTACCAATATAACAATTAATTGCACTGGAATTTTTGTTGATTTGCATCTTTTAAAAAAAGAGAAACTTCCAACCCTCCCCCTCCTCATTCAGTTCATGGGCCAAATCCTGACCAGTGCTGCACGTTTTCGGTTGGAGAGCCTGCTCCTAGAAGCAAATCTCTCTAATTTTTTGCAATCAAATTCAGATTCTTTCCTTGAAGTGCTCTCAGCTGGTTTGACAAACCGACTTTTAGCAACTGCAATTTCTTACCAACTGAATCCAAGTCAAAAGCACATACCACAATTAACTGATATAGCAGCCCAAGACTTTGATCCTCACCCCAAAAAATGTTCGTACAGCTTTGCAGCAACGTTTCAGAAGTTTATAGGAGGAAGTAGCTCTGCATTACCTACAAAAGAGTTTCCATTAGGGTCTAGATTCAGCCCTCTCATCTTCAGACATTTAACTAAATTGACAAAGTTAGGTCTAATTGCAGAAGGCTCCTCTTTTGCAGCCAGAAAGGTGCATACAGGCCTCCTGAGTTGCATTACTGAGATGGAATTGTCTTCCGGATCTCTGTTTCTCATTCCTGGATAGCTAGAAGCCAAGATGAACAAGGACTTTCCTCAGCTTCCCAAATGAAAAGCTCAAAACCAGGTGCCTAAATCCCTGTATACCCCAACGGCGCATCAAGATACTGCAGGACGTACAAACACAACGCAACGATACTTGCATTTAGTTAAGGAAAATAGTCCATTAAACTGAGTAGGACGCCTCCACTCACAGTCAAAACTTAATCCTTCAGAGGAAAATGCAAATTAGCAGCTAAACGGCACCAGAGCACATGCGATGCCAAATACCATTTTAGTGGGCCAAATGCTTAATTCCTGACCCTACAGCATCAAGCGAACCTGATCTGCTTGGGCCAGACAGCCGGAGTCTGGTTACCTTCATGTTATGAGACATATTACGGACAAGCCCGGAAGAATCCGGTGACTTGTACGTGAAATTAGTTGGCTTCTTCCTCGGGCTCCCAAGAGGGTCTTTTCCTCCCATCCTTTCAAAACTTGTCACATAAACCAGCTCATTCTTACAGCTCAACTAGGCCTATTACAGCATAACAGTTAAACAACCATATTCCCAACTTGCTTTAGGGTGTAGTTTTATTGTCATACAAAGCTTTTACCACCGCTTGAGTTTACTGTGTTCTTGCCTCAAGTGAAACTCCTCGGCCATACTTTCCAGTAGCCACACACAAGGCTGAGAAATTTAGTGCTTGCGGTGACCCAGCAAGAGCTTTGCAAATTAATATTAAAGCCAGGATTGAGGCAGTGTGGCAGAAGTCCCCATCTACCAGCAGAATAAGGAGAAAACCCCAACAGCAAAGACCTTGCAGAGCACGAGACAAGACACAGCAAACAAAAGCAAGAACGACAAAGAAGAAAAAAGGTAATGAAAAATGAGATCAAGTGACTACGTATCCGCGCACACAACTGGATGACTTCCAATGTCAACACCATCTCGCTTCTTTACACATGCAAAACCAAATTCCCGCATGTTTAACAGACACATCCCAAACTAGTGCAGGTTGTCCGACTTCTTGAAGTGTCACAGCAGAGCCTGGCGTTAGGAGGGCTCTGGAGGAGGAAAGGGCAGCGACTGCTTGCTTAGCTTTCTCCTCCTGCTTGGTGTTCCCACGGCACCCACCACAAAGGGGTCCAAGGCACTATCTTGAGTCAAACAGCAAATAACAGCCGTTATCGCACTTTAGGCCAGAGAGAAACCAAGAAGAAACCCACCCACGCCCAAAGAGCTCTAATTCTACTTCAGAGCAACTAAATACTTCACACACAGAGAGTTAATAAGGAGATGGCATTGGCATTCCACACGCTGCAGTCGGGACAGTCATACAAGCATTTTAAAGTGCTAAAGACCCTATACTGCATGTCACACGGCCTGTGCGGAGTGGGACACCAGAAAACCAGAGTCCCCTGTACTACCACATTTCAGAACTTTGCATTAGTTCGGTCTAGCAAAAAAAAAAAAAAAAAAGGTTTCAAACTTTTACATTCAGACAAAGCTGCAAACGTCAGTGCAGTGCCAAGACAGAACATGGACACAAACACTTAGTTATGGCTCTCGGCTCTGCAAAGACCCTCCGATGGCCTGTGGCCACACAGAAGTATGTCCATCTTGTGTGTAAAAAGGCTTGGGTCCCCGAGAGAGCTCAGTGTTTTGGTCTTAGCTCTTAGGCAAAAGGAGACACTCTCCTGCTCCTAATCAGTTCCAAAGACCCTCGTCCAAGCAAGAGGAAAGAGAGCGAAGCATTACAGAAAGAGCAAAAGCACATCCTAAAAACCGGCTGGCCGAGGACTCAAAGGAGGTGCAAACCAGAGGGGAATGTAGCGCACACAGTCGCATCTGGTGCTGTCATGGCAGGGAGGTTCCTCACGCTCTCGGAGGGAGGAAAACTCCTCCCAGCCATTTAGCTCTGAACAGAGCCAAGCATTCATCCCTAAACTACGGCTGAGCTCACTAGCCCTTTTCTGTTATACAATATTACCCACAAAAGAGACATTACTGTACGCAGAGGGAAAGGCAAAGCAGCCAGGCAGCCAGGGGACCGGGCTCAGAGCGTGCTTCGTCTCCGCAGGACTGAGGAGCTGGGAGCTCTAATGATCACCTGCCACTCTGCATATGTATTTGAAAGATCCACTTTGCTCTGTACTGTTCCCAGCTCATGTAAAAGGGTTGTAAGAGACTTTTTGGACACGGAAATCTACTGCTTGTTAGGCAAAGTTCTACATCCTGAACAATTATAGTGCTGCCGAAATGCCAGTTATCAACTGTAAAATAACATGATAGACTATGAGGACAAATCCGTAAATTGGGAAAGGAGAAATGCAGAATGTAAAGAGCATGCAGACCCCCACGAAGACAGAGCCTGGGTTAGGCTAGATGGAAAGGTTTTTGGGAAAGTAAAGGAAGAGGAGAACACCAATGCTGTCAGACAGCACCAACGACAAGATGTCTTAGGGGCTACAGAAAATGAGATATTGTCCAGAGGAGTGTAACATCTTTTTAAACAACAAAAGGGGTGAAATAGCTCCTCCTACTCTATCGTTGAGAATCAAATGATTACACTGTTATTAACTTGCATGATGCTAAAGCACATCCATGAAAATTGAGCTGGCGTTCACCAGAGCAGGAAAAAGGATACTTGTATTGGCTTTAAAATGCCCATCTCCGTAACCCCAAAGCGACATACCTTTCCATAACAGCCAGGCACTCCTTTCTCCACGTGAACCGACTGCCTCGCCGTAGTCTGAAGGTCCCAGAGGTAGCTGTGACTGGGGGAGGCGTCTGTCTCCATTCTGGCTCTTCTATTGGGATAGGAGCGGGTCTCATGCTTAACGTAGCCCCTAAGAATAATAAATACTGTGTTTCCTAGTGGATTAAAAGTCATGCCCATTTTCTCACTCCTGCTCATGAAAAAAAGACAAGACAGATGATTGAAACCATTCAAACTAAAAAAAGTAAAGCATTATCAAAGACACCTTAAAGATACACAAAGCCAGCTCGAGTTCCCATCCCCAACCTCCACGCCAGAGAGGTACCAGGTGACCATGGAAATCTAAGGGAGACAGAACTGAGCTGAGAGTCACTTAGGAAAAGCCGTCCTGTCTTCATCAAGAGGAAAACGGTCTTACAGAAAGGGTGAGCTATGCCCCGGCTGGGATTTCTTTAGTTTGCGCCGCTACCTCTTCTGCCACACAATGGGAAATAACAGGTTTCTATTTAATTGTACAGCCAGTCTCAGAAAGCAAAACGTAAATTTATACCAAAGGTATTTCAACATGTCCAAAGAGCTGAGTAAACACGTGAAATAGCTCCACCGATAGAAACACACCCTGTGACCTGCGCAAACATGGGCTCCCGAGTGCCGGGTTGCCTGAAAAAGTCACTGAAAGCAGATTAACATCGCACCTCTCCTCTTCTGTCCCCCTTCTATGGATATATTTCTCCTTTCAAGAAGCCTGAGCTGGAAAGCATCAAGCAAGAGACAGGACTTGGCACCATGCCTTCAGGAAAGGCCCTTTGAAACTTATCCCCGATTCTTTCCACAACAGCCTCTCAGTTAATAAATCAAGATAAATCAAGACACGCTGGGAGACCGATCTTTCGTGTATCCCTTGCTGAGGATGGAAGCCGGTGTAGGACATGAGCACGTAAAAGAGGGTATGTTCTGAAGGACAGCTTTGTGCTCAGTGACTTCCCCTGGAGGGGAGAAATAACTGTTCTTGCGTGCAAAACATAAAAAAACCCAGTCATATGAAAAGATAAATCACCACCTATATCCCATATGCATACTGAGTTCAACTGGAATTCAGGCACTGAACCAGCCTGGATAGAGGGAAGAGCA
The DNA here is from genome assembly GCF_964199755.1 of Larus michahellis. NCBI lineage: Eukaryota > Metazoa > Chordata > Aves > Charadriiformes > Laridae > Larus > Larus michahellis. The sequence continues at coordinate 129,634,673 of NC_133898.1, forward strand.
GCAGGCAGCTCGGCTCGCAGCAGGAATACAGTATCGGGCACACGTAAAAGCAGGGCTGAGACAGCAAATCCCTCTGGGTACACAGGCTTGCTCAGAATGGTTAGGATTTAATAATGAAAACATACTGTGTTGGTGAAACAACACTGCTTGTTTAATTTAAAACAGAGTAAAAGGGTTAAGGGAACTTCGAGTTTAACCAATAAACAAATTCCTACAGTTAAAAAGCAAGAAATTGGCTATTTATGCATTTGGCTGTGTTCCTTTCCAGACATGGATATTTTCCTTACTGCCAGGGGCTTGTATCTGTGTTAGGTAGTGGAGCCCAAAACAATGACAAAATTTTACCCAGGAGAAGTCCCTAAGAAGCGAAGCCCGCAGTCTCTGCCTTGCATGCACAACGGACGGGGACTCCTACTAATTCCCAGCTAACGAGCCTACACACAACGCTTCGTTTTATCAACATAGGAAATACTTCCCGTATCGCCGATTTATTGGGAGGCTATTTCAAGGATACTTCCTTATCCATTCTTGCTAGTACTTGCACGGTTTAGGGGTCTGGGTCGGTATCAAGTTGCTAGGTTTTAAATATACTTCAAAAAACTAACAAACTTTAAAGAAAAATTATAAAAATTTTAAAAAGAAGCAGGGGGGAACGGGACAAGAAATTAGCTTTCCCCGCATTGTCTTAGCAATATTCTTTCCCTTCCTGAGGATTTCATTTCACAGGGAGAGTACAGAAACATCAGTGATGCCTAACATCAAGGTAAGAGATGCAGAATACTTCCATTACATTTGCCCGTGATTTTTCAGACAAAGGTTGAAAAAAACAATTTAAAAAATCTGCATTTAAAGCATAAATTTCCTCCTGCTACTGATATGTTCGCTTACTGAATATAAGATGCTTTTTTTCATTTTAGTAGCCTTGCTAGATAATTCACCTATTTCTCTTTTCTATGGGGTAACATCAATATCAGCAGCAGATAAGGGAGACATATGCCGAGAATTACAAGTACGTACCCACCGCTGGTTTTGCACACACATGAAGATGAAGCATCTGAATGCATACGGAGGCCCAAGGTGCGCTTGGATGGATGGGGGGCAATAGGGGTGGACATACGCGCTGCTGCCACATTTGATAAGGTCATTATTGAGCTTTTCTCCATTCCCCTCAATTAAGTGAGCACTTGGGGATCCCGTTTATTCTGCTGTTCCAAGGCGTCATTGCCGCCATCTCACCACCTCCACTTCTTTACAACTTAATAAGTTACATCCTAGTTACTAGGTCAGATTCTTTTTACAAACCCCTCAAACAGCTTTTAAGAAGTGAAACTCCTCTCTGGAGCAGAATGAGCGGAGCAAATGCAGTATGAGATTTTCATCTTAGTATATGCATCAAAAAGCAAGACATCTGTAAGGGGTGTAGAGGTGAACCGTCTGGGAAGAACTCCTTTCGCAGAGAAAAATGAAAAGCGGCGTCTCTCGCTACCTGCCAGTGCTGAGCACCTTTTGCAACAATACCGTATTTCCTTTGTGCAGGCCAGCGTTTTCTCAGCTGCGGGGTATGACTCTGGGGATGCTGCAGGTGGCTTTTGGGGGAAGAGGAGGCAAGAGTGATGCTCTTCCAACAGGAACGCAGCTCTGTCTCTATACTCCAAATTCCTTGTGGCAAAAGCCTGCCGCCTTTTTAGCGCATCCCAGACACTATCCTGAAGAAAGAGTCTTGCTCTTAAAAGCGTCACATGGGAATTGCTGATCCACATCACGTGTCTCAGAGAAGCCCTGCCATGCCGGGGCGATGCGCGCGACGGTTGAAGCAAGCCTCAGGCCATCTCCTGGCTCCAAGAAACCATTTAGTAAAAAGTCTTCGCGGCAAGTCCCTATCATATATTATACCGGTAAGAACAGCTGTCACACTTTATTTTTAGCCAGACTGATCTGAGATCACAGGATAAACACCTTTCAGTTACGACCGCGCCAGGCTGGACTGGAATCAGCCGCCTGCGCAGCAAAAGGTTCCCTACAGAGCTCAGTGCTTGGATGGAAAGGACCAGAGCAGGGACTATTTTCTCTGCAGCTCTGCAAAACAGTAAATCACCAACAATACGTTTCCACCGCAAATCTCATGGGATATCCAGTCCCTGTTTTGGGTTTTTGTTTTTGTGTTTTTTTTTTTTTTTTTTTTTTTTTGTGGTAGGCTTTTCTTTTATAGCTAAATAAGAACTGCTACGGGAATAACACAAGAGATGCTACCTCTTGATAACAGCTACCTTTCTTTTCCCCTTTTGTTCAAGGAGGAAGAGCACATGGTTTTCTCCAAGGTGACCACAGCTGCCTTCCTATTACAGAAGACCGGCAGAAATAAATACCGAGCCTAAATGGAAGCAGTCTGCATCCATCTGTACCCCCAACACATCATTTCTAGGTGCCAGCTTCAGTTTGCAGCACACAGAGGCAAAAGACACGCTAAAGTTACTCCACAACAAACTTTCCACATTGCCCAAGACCCAGTGCCAGCCAAACTAATCAGGCTAAGAACTACCAATGTAAAAAGAAAATTTATTTATTTATTTAAAAAACACGGGCTCTGAAGAAATAATCAGAACATTACAGGACTCTATGCGCTCATATACTGGCTTCTGAAACATATACTATTTATCTACTGCCAAAATGCTCTCAGTCCTCCACAAAACACAAGAGATGTGGTGCCTGTCCAAAAAAAAAAAAGCCCGATCTAAATGAAAAGCATCCCTATTAATTGGATTAAAGACCCTTCAAACACTAGCGTTTAGCATTGACTTCTCCCCTTCAACAGAAAACTGCCTTTCACCCTAATTGGCAACTGTTTCCAGAAAAATTCACAATCACCAGTACACTGGAATTCGCAGCGGTGCCATCAACTCCAACATCGCTCCTACCAGGAAAACGTCGATCGAGAAATTTGTGAGCAAGATTATTGCGTGCAGTAGGAAAAGCGTGGGGCTTTTTCTGATCCATGAGACTCAAAGTCTCTTCTGCGACGTTGCAGTCTGCCGTTGCCTGAACACCCACCACCAAAGAGAGGAGAAATACAGAAACTGCCCGTGCCAACCAGCAATCAAAAGCAAGTAAATAACAAACAGCATATTCAAGAGGTCAAAGCAAGCTGGCAAATAACGAACGCGATGGAGTTGCTGAGTCCCTTCTGTACAGGAGCAACATCCAGCAACGTCTCCACAGCAGCGATGTCTCAAAACTGCTCTAAGGCTCCACAACACAAAGTTGTTTGGTTAGCACATGCAGGACTGCTTCTGGATGATCTAAAGCATTATATAGCGCCATTATACATTTGAAAAGAAAATCTCTTTTGATGTATTTATAAGTCATCTTTGGTGCCCTGTATTATTAGAAACTCCCGGCTGGGTGCAGTATATAAGCACAGTAAAGGACAGTCCCTGCTGCGAGGACCTTACAGGCGAAGCATGCGCAGCAAACGGTCTCGTCTAGGAGACGGGAAAGTGAGGTGCAAAGCTGAGATGATTTGCTAAGAGGAGCCAGGGAAAGGCTACGGGTCTGCCAAGTGATATCCAGTCCTTTCCACATGAAACAACTATTCTTTCTTTAACAGTTCATAAACTTGTCATATCTGGTGTCCTAGTCCTTCAAAACTGTTTCAATTTTAAGCGAAAGTTTTATTTCCATTACTACAAAAACAAATTCAGTCAGAAAATGGACTTACTCTGAAGATCCAGTTTTCTAAAATAAGGAATTAAAGAACTGGGGGAGCTAAAAGTTCCCAAAGACCTCACCTTGCCCATCGGTAACTCAAACACGGAGGTGCTTCTGCACAGAGAGACCTGGCTCTAGCACTCAAAGGAGAAGGATTGAGATTTTATTCCCAGCAGTTGGAACTGGAAAAGATGGGATATGTGAGAATAGAAAGCCAGGTGTGACTTCCTAGTAAGTGAGCAAATAGAAAAAAACACATGCCAGTCCAAGTCATATGAGGAGAGGCTGAGGGAGCTGGGCATGTTTAGCTTGGAGAAGAGGAGGCTGAGGGGAGACCTCATTGCCCTCTACAACTCCCTGAAAGGAGGGTGGAGAGAGGGGGGGGTTGGCCTCTTCTCCCAGGGGAATAATGACAGGACCAGAGGAAATGGGCTGAAGCTGCGGCAGGGGAGGTTTAGGTTAGATATTAGGAGGAATTACTTTACTGGAAGAGTGGTCAGGCACTGGAACAGCCTGCCCGGGGAGGTGGCTGAGTCACCATCCCTGGAGGTGTTTAAGAAACGTCTAGATGTGGCACTTCAGGGCATGCTCTAGGACAGAGATTGTAGGGGGTTTTTTGTTTTGGTTTGGGTTTTTTTGTGTGTATGGTTGGACTCGATGATCTCAAAGGTCCTTTCCAACGATGAACATTCTATGATTCAATCTCTTAAGTTTCTTCAAAGGAGGACAATCTTTTAGAGTACAGTGACAGTGTCACTTCTTTGGGCACATGGCGGGAAGCTCTACTGACTTCCTCATTTTCTGACTCTAAAGAAGGCAGCAGAACAGCTAGTTGAGTCTAGTAATCACAGGATACTCTACGTAGTATCCAGAACTTAGGCTCCAAATTGGTTTTATGACAGTAATTTAAACCCAGGGTGCTTTGGACAAGGTTGGTACCTTCCTTAAGACACTGTATACACTTGCACATATGCACGTTAATTATCTCGTGGCTAGCTGGTCTGACCTGCAATAGAGAAGATGGCAATAATTCAAAGCCTGCAAGATTATCCTACAATAAACAAAACCAACCACATTTTCCTCCAGTAGACTTTTCCAACAGCCACAGGAAAACTCAGGGTTCCCCTTTACCTTAGTCTCTAAAAAGAAACGAAACGTTGTTTGGTTCTAAAGGGAATTTAAGTACATCCAAACAGTCCCTTGGCACAGACAGAGGAGCCATTGTGCCTTTTACGTTTCTTAAAAATGCTGCATAGTATCTCTTTATTTAAAGGGGTTGAGGGGAGACCTTCTCACTCTCTACAACTCCCTGAAAGGAGGGTGCAGCCAGGGGGGGTCGGTCTCTTCCCTGAAGGAACAGGTGATGGGACAAGAGGGAACGGCCTCAAGTTGCGCCAGGGGAGGTTTAGGACGGATATTAGGAAAAATTGTTACACTGAAAGGGTTATTAAGCATTGGAACAGGCTGCCCAGGGCAGTGGTTGAGGCACCATCCCTGGAGGTATTTAGGAGATGGGTAGGCATAGTGCTCAAAGATATGGTTTAGGGATGGTTGGACTCGATGATCTGAAAGATCCCTTCCAACCCAGGCAATTCTATGATTCTAAGAAAGGTTACACTCAAACAACCACTCTTTGAGCAATTTTTCCGTGTGTGTATAAAGAAAAGTGAGCAAGAGCTCAGCAAGACAGCGCGGCAGAAAAGTAGGGGTTAATGTTGATTCACTTCAATTTAAGCCATAACTTTCAGTGTTGCAAGTCTTCCTTAGACACTTCTCAAGAGCAAAAGGACAAACAAGATGTGAGCCTGTGGATATGGGGAAAGAAAGAAGGTTAAGAGGAAGAAGTAATTATTTTAGTGCTAGAGTTTGAGACGGTTTCGCTTATCCCAGCACAGAACACTATTTCTTAAACTGCTCCAAACGCTACTGGGGAGAAAAGATGCGAGGCTATATAGGAAAGATCCCCACAGCAGCCTTCATCGTTAGGAGAGGACTTTTGGGGGTTTTTTCCAAAATACACTTTCCAAAAAACCTCTAGTTCTCTCCACTGTTTTGGAGGCAATACCTTCCATCCAATGAAACGGCTGAGAGTTACTTCGTCGGGTACAACACAGGAGGCTTTCAAAGCAGCTGACGCTCAACGGCCGCATGCAGTAATTTTGCTGACCCTCAGCATCGCAATCCCAGCCACTGCAAAATCCAGGCTTCTTGGCCATCCCTGCAGCTTGCCAGCACCTCACAACCCTTCCCACTTTCATTCTTTAAAGCCATTTTCTAGATGCTTAACAGCAAGGGCAGGCTCAGCTGTGGCTCTGAACCCACCCAACTTTAAGCTGAAGTATTCTCAGGCCAACTGACAGCCGGAGCCTCTTGATTTTCAGCTTACGCACAAAGCAGAAGTTTTGAGGATCTGTTTTCACTGGAATTTTTCTTAATAGAACTCCGAATATTGAAGCCAAGTTCACATTAGAGAGCTTGAGTCTTAAATTCCTTAAAACAATTACACAGTTAATTTAATCATGCCATTGTTTAAAGGAAATCAAACGTAAATATTTTGATCTTTACAATAAAACCACTAAAGGGAAAAAAAGAACTGTGGTCAAACAAAATCAGTGGAGAAGAACAATGCAAGGAAATTAATTCGACGGTGATTTTGAAGATTGCTGGTTAGTTAGAGATAATGAGGAGCTTTACTTCTTTTTTTATATTTAAGATCTATTTTGAGATTTGGAGAAGCAGGTGGGATTTGAGAGACACATCTCCAACTTACCACTGTAACTATCAACATCCCATCCAGGAGCTTGAGATCCCACCCAAAACCCTCTGAAGTTAACCCAAAGCTCCTCTCCACCAAACTGCGCATTTTTTGCTGCAACTTTCTATTATGCAGCCATTATTAATGTTTTCTTTTGTTCATTCTGGAGAGCCTCGGCATATATTTCACGTTAGCTGAGACAACTTCACCGATCGTTCCTGATTCCCAGCGTTGGCTAGCGGCGAGGGGACAGGGCAAGTAACCACGCGCGAGGAGCTGGACAGATGAGTCAGCTCTGGATCATTTGCTGCAAAGTGCAGATTTGTTCCTACCCTCCTAAAAAGTAAACTGGTCGGAGAACACCTCTACACTACACCAGACCAAGAAGTGAATGATCAGTGATAATAAAAAACAGTGACAAAAGGCTTCTTTGCCATAAATAAAACAGCAGGAGATGTTTAGGTTGTATTTGTTTACCAGGATTTGTCTTCTCAAGCTGGTACCATCTGTAAAATGCCCTTTTCTTTTGTTCACTGAGGTCCGACCCCTGCTGCAACAGCCAATGGGAGATCCGGCTCTGACTGATACCTGTAAAAAACCAAAACGAAATAAAAAAAAGAGAGAAAGAGGAAGAGAAAACTTGTTCTTTTTAAAACATTTTGAAGCTGTTTATATACTGATAAAAGGTGTTGCCTTACAAAGCCCAGGAACTTAAAATGTTTCAATCCCAGAAAAAGCAGAGAGTTCAGGCGTCCCCCCCGTCACTAACCTCTTTAACTTCTCCCTGTTGTTATTCTCCACCTTACTCAAAGTACACCCTGGAATCGGCACAATCTACAGGCAAATAGGGCACAAACCGGGAAGCCAAATCTACCGCTGCCTTGATTGTCCACCACTTGCCCGATTCTCAAATTTTTTCATCTGTGAAATGGGAATAAGTCCCTTACCCACTATTACATATAAATAATGATAGTTAGGAGATCGTTATCATTCAATGCTTGAATAAGAAGGGAGATAAACATCAAAACGGTTTACGTGACAGAGATCAAATCAGCCCAGAAATGGAGCAAGCCAACCATCAGCAGCTGCAACAACGGCCAGAAAACAAACCAGAAAGGGTTGGTGTCTGTCAGCAAAGCCAGATTCAAGCTCTAGGTACCCAGGCAAGATTAGGGACAAAAAGTTGCAGAGTTTTCAAAGCAAGAATTCTAAGAAAACAGTAAAAGGGGGAAAAAAACCCTAGAAGTTAGCACAAAGCACTACAGTGAATGAAGGATGAATACAGAGAGGGAAAATAAGTCACTGTAAGGAAAGAAACCAAATAAGGCAAGAGATTAGAAAGTGCACTAGTAGGTGAACTGTAGGTTCATTTAAAAATATATATAAAAAAATAAATACAGTTTGCTGAATAGCTGAAGCAGTACTGGAGGCAGGAGGACTCCCTGTGCTCTCCACAAGGCTCTTCAGCTATCAGAAAGGGTTAACAACACCTAAACTCTCCTGAGAGCTCAAGTTTTAGGAGGTGCTCGGGGTAACAATATACCACCAACACCACCTGTGCCACCACCTGCGGAGGCAGGTAGGAGGCTGGTTTTCACACGGAAACCAAACTACCTCTCCCCTCTTGAGACGCGGCAAGGTTTTATAAGATCTCATAATCATATTTAACTCATGAAGAACAACCCCCTGTAGTTTACTGCTTTTTTTTAAATTTTATTGGTTTTTTTGTGTTGAACACTGAAGCTAGTTAACTTTAGAATGATTAAACTTGCCTCTCGGGTGTCATATTCAGGAGGGTTTACTCCAACCAGATTTTTAAAATCACAGGGTTTATGCCCTTAACTGTTCTTCCTTATACAGAAATCCGGAGCCTACGAAGTCTTAATTGTCCTGGGGAAAGGGCTCGGTGTGTTTTGTTTTGAGTACAGAAGCTTACTGCTATTCAACAGAGCTCTGCCCACAAAACATACCCTGGCTCGGTTTGGTTTCCCGTACATCTATTCATCCTCTTAAAGCCCGTTCCCAGAGACTCCTTCGCCCCACAACTGGAAGAGTTCAAACAGCCGGGGCAGCCAGGAGTTGACTGTCCCCAGGACTCACATTGGAATATATAATTGCGTTTATGCCACTAGGAAAGTGGAATTACTCAACCAAAACACAAACCTTAGCAGATTCTGCCAATTTAAATCAAGTAACTGGGGAAGCACACAAGCTCATACCAACAGAAATCAATCTAAGTTGAGAAAACTCTCCAGCCCAAAACAAGGCTTCAGTCCAATTGAAATCATGCAATCTAGACACCCGATTGTCAGTGAAAAGACCAAGTTTTCAGAATTTGCAGCTTCTCATCTACCATTATGATTTATAAAAGCCATTTCTTTAACACGGTGCTATGGGACATAAATGTGTCTCACTACTTTTGGCTGCATGGCTCCTATTAATCAACGGGTAACAGCACCATTAATTTACTTGTTTACTACAGTCCACTTACACTTATTGCAGTGAATTAGTGTTTGTTGAGTGTTTGGATAACAACACAAGATATAAATGCAAAGCATTATTAGATAAAAATTATAAATAGAGATTAAGTATCTTCCACAAGAGTCGTATAGTGGAAAATCCAAATTCTGCTCAAGTGGCTGCCTGATACTGCCATAAAGCGGTACAGATGTCACCCACTTCAGACAATGTGCCGGAGACAAACAAAGGAGCAGGAGCCAAAGGATTCAAGCTGTGTATTGCCGTGTCCACATTTGACTCATTGCGACTCCTCACAGTTTATGAAGTTGCTTCTGCAAAATGGAGCTCTGTAAAGGACACTGAGATGTACAGATTCTACTATAAATTCTCAGCACATCATTGTTTGACTCCAGCATCTCACGAACGGCACTGCAGTCTCCATAGCATTTTTTGCATTAGCACAAAGCCCACAGCCTGTTTTGCTCTTTGGCTAGGAGACTCTAATGTAGAATCATAGAATGTGTTGGGTTGGAAGGGACCTTTAAAGGTCATCTAGTCCAACCTCCTGCAGTAAGCAGGGACATCTTCAACTAGATCAGGCTGCTCAGAGCCTCATCAAGCCTGGCCTTGGATGTCTCCAGGGATGGGGCCTCCACCACCTCTCTGGGCAACCTGGGCCGGTGTCTCACCACCCTCATTGTAAAGAACTTCTTCCTAATGTCTTTTTCAATGACCTGGAGGAGGGGATTGAGTGCACCCTCAGTAAGTTCACAGACATCACCAAGTTAGTTGGGAGTGTTGACCTGCTTGAGGGTAGAAAGGCTTTGCAGAGGGATCTGCACAGGCTGGATCGATGGGCTGAGGCCAACGGTGTGAGGTTCAACTAGGTCAAGTGCCGGGTCCTGCCCTTGGGTCACAACAACCCCATGAACGCTCCAGGCTGGGGGCAGAGTGGCTGAAGAGCTGCCTGGCAGAAAAGGACGTGGGGGTGTTGGTCAACAAAAGGCTGAATATGAGCCAGCAGTGTGCCCAGGTGGCCAAGAAGGCCACCAGCATCCTGGCCTGTGTCAGCACGAGTGTGGCCAGCAGGAGTGGGGCAGTGACCGTCCCCCTGGACTGGGCACTGGGGAGGCCCCACCTCGAGGGCTGTGCCCAGGTTTGGGCCCCTCACGCCAAGAAAGACCTTGAGGGGCTGGAGCGTGTCCAGAGAAGGGCAACGGAGCTGGTGAGGGGTCTGGAGCACAAGTCTGGTGAGGAGCGGCTGAGGGAGCTGGGGGTGTTCAGCCTGGAGAAGAGGAGGCTGAGGGGAGACCTTCTCGCTCTCTACAGCTCCCTGAAAGGAGGGGGTAGCCGCGGGGGGTCGGGCTCTTCTCCACACTAACAAGTAATAGGACAAGAAGAAATGTCCTCACATTGTGCCAGGGGAGGTTTAGGATGCATATTAGGAAAAATTTTTTACACTGAAACGGTTGTCAAGCATCGGAAGAGGCTGCCCAGGGCAGTGGTGGAGTTGCCATCCCTGGAGCTGAGGGACATGGGTTAGTGGTGGTTTTTGTCAGAGCTAGGTTGATGGTTGGACTCAATGATCTGAAAGGTCCCTTCCAACCTAGACAATTCTATGAATTCCATGATTCTATGACTTCTCTAGCAGTGCTGGAAAGCCAGACAATGTGTCAGGTATGGCTTAGGCAGCTGATCTTGCTTTTGGTCATAGGAATACAGCAGATGACCCCTAGAAGACTCTTTATGTCCCACTTCCCATCACTCTTTTCTGGTTTTTATTATCTTCTCTCATTGTTTGAGATCTGTTGTAACAGTTGAGCTTCTTAAAGGTTTCCTCTTCCTATACCTCTCCTCCTCTTTTTAAGATATTTTATATCTTTCATCTGTGTATCATCTCCATTTAGAGGCCCCAAAACTGTGTATTCCATAAGCCTGACTGATTCAAGGTCACATGCAAAGTCGGTACCAGAAGAACCGATCCAGGATCTCCTAGATCCCAGTACAGTGTTTTAATCACAAACTCATCCTTCACTCCTTTCAATGAAAAAAAAAAAAAAAAAACACCAAATTGTCATGTCAGAGTTTCTTGCATCTCAAGTGGGTTTTATACAGTTGACTCATAGGGACAACGACTAGTACTACCACCAGTACCATCCTGTCACATTGTCTGTAATCACGCTACTTTAGGAAATTGCACTGGCAGGAAAAAAGAAATCATCCTGCTGCCAGAAGCAGATTAATGAAATATGTTCTCCAGAGTACTGAAACTCCAGCTGCCTTGAGGAAATTCACTCTCAGACTGAACCACAGACCTCAAGGAAGACTGCCATCCTCTGGGCTCAGCATCGGCAGGGACACGAACACATTGTAATGAGCACGACTAGTTTTCTCACGGAAAATACTGAAGAAAAAAAAAGCGGCAATCACAAAGGACTAAAGCAATTCCGATGCTGACTTCTCGTGTCACACGTCACTCCTTCCCATAGCAGGTCACACTTCCTAATTATAAACAAAAAGGAGATGATAGTACATTCATGCTCTTCTGGCCGGCCCCACTCTCTCGTACATAATTTATTTGGGGAAAAAGTTTCCCTTTCAAATACATAAAAGAAACGGCAAAATGCATCATCAAGAGAAGGCAACTGGTATCTGCAGCACAAATCTGCTCATAACCCTCAAAACTGTTATTCATCAAGTCTTTGGTAACTGGTTTTCACCTTCATATATAGATTTGTTCAGCGACTCTACTTTGCATTTCTTTAATGTTTCTTTCAGGCGAGAGTTTTAGAAGCACCTGGAATACGTCAGATTTGGAGAAGAAAGTATCTGACTGTCTTTTAATTCTCCAGTTTGTAAGCAAAGTCCTAGATTCACATAATACGTGCTTGCAAAGGACAGCTATCAATTTAGGGGATTAGCAAAGCTTGTTTACAGAAAACCTGCAAAGATCAAAATCATAGAAAAACAAATCTTTCCCTGTGCTGTCACGAGTATTATAAAAAAAAAAAAAAAGGAAGGAAAATGTTTTTCAAAATCCAGTTTCTTGCCATTGCAGATGATCAGTAATTGAGTAATTTTCTGAATTCTCTTCACAATGGAACTAGTTAAGTTTCCCTTTGTTTGTATTTGCATTTGCTCAGCATCCCTGTGTGTAGGTTTGAAACCTTAAGGGACTTTATTTATGTTACAGCAGTGCTTCAAGGCTGCCCTCCACCGTGCTAGACGCTGTGTCTGTTTCGCATATTGTAAAGCGAAGGCCTGAAGATCTCATATCAATTAAGACAGGGAGAGGCCTGAATTGCACAAGCAGAATAACTGGGAAGGTTATCAGAACTGCACGCTGGAAAGCTCTATTTTTTATGGTGGTTTGTTTTTCTGGGTTTTTGTTTGTTTTGTTTTTTTGGTTTTTTTTTTCAAAAAAAGGCCTCTGCATTTTATTGTTGTTGCCTTTTTTTTTAATGGTAGTTTAGTTTTTATGGTACTAGTCTAGGAACGGAGATATCTGAACTCAGATTCCTGCTCTGCCACAGACTGCCTCCACTGTGACCTCAGAAAAGTAAATTCTTTTTGTTCCTTCGCTCCTTACGCGTAAAAAAATGGAAAAGGTAATAGTTCCAAACCTCGCAGAGGCATCATCCATCAAGGCATTTAGTCTGGCTGCAAAGGGCTCATCTATGCATACTCCTCCCTCTCTCCTTTACTGTAGCACAGAACAGAAAGACATTAGTTTCTGGAAACATTTCCCTTGCCCTCCATCTAGATTTGGAAGCTAAGAGACAGCATCTCTTAATAAGTTTACATTTATCTCTTCATCCTTTGCGTCCTGATCATAACTGACTTGGTATCCAGATACAATTCTGGTGGCAATTAAAGCAAATTGCAGCACACGACTTCAAATTATTGTTGATAAAGATTTGGCATCTCACCTGCCACATGTAGGGCTAAATACCTACCCCCGAGTAAGCCGCAGCTATGTTAAAAGCAGCTTCAAATAACAAGATAGGAAATTCAGCAGGAACTATTATTAGCTGCTGTTTATACTGTCATTTTTCTTATCAGTAGGAGATTATTTATACAGAGCCCAACCCAAGTGCTTCTTGTTTATCTTATTACAGACACCATTAAAAAAGTTTCTATAAAAAGCAGCTCCTGTATTTAGGACCAGCACTAATAAGTGTTATGCTAGGTTTTTGCCTCTTATCAATCATTCCTTTATTTTCAAGTCACCACTAAATATTCTGTTACTATTTTCCAACCTGCCCTCCTCTCTCAGTACACGGGGCAGCCCTGTACAATGTCTTCCAGGTTTAATTTTCCCTGTCAGATTCATTAGCTGAATGACTTTTAAAGTTTCTGGTAATTTTATAAAGACCTAGAGAGCCTAAAAATTTGTTCTACCGCAACAGCTGACTTTAACCTTCAGCTTTGTGTCCCCCTCACACATAACCTCCCTCTCCATCGCTTCCCATCCCCTCGCGCTGCAGCACAGGAAGAACAAAAGGAAAAGCCCTTTACTGTTGCAGAGCCTGTAAATGCAAGGCAAGGGCCGTAGCTGATGCAGGAATGTGTGTTCTCTAAGTGAATTGCAATATTAAAACTAAGCTGAGAAAAAGGAGAAAGACATTTTTGAATGAAATCCCAAGCGGCTCGAAGAATTAGCGAAATAATGTCAAATGGAAGTTTGAAGGGGCAGACGTTGCAGCGGAGGTTCCTGCACCAGGGAGAGAACAGCACAGAATAAAGACTGGGGACAGATATGGTCGTAAGCACCAGGGAAACACTACACCCTCTGATGAGCAAATCCAAGACCCGCAACTTGAAGACATGCAAATACATTGCTTTAGATAAAGTTCGTCACTTGTACGTCCAATTTGGGCAACTTCGAACCTGGCCGTAACGAAGAAAAGGAAGCAAAGCTTTAGGTTCCTAGCTAAAGGTGTAATATCACTGTTCGGATGCACCATTACTGCTTTCCTCTCTCCATGCCATTCTCCCCTCCCATTACACGCACAATTTTTTTGAGTAGTAAAGAACTTGGTAGAGATTGCAAGGAGTAAGTGGACAGCATGGGTAGCCAAGTCGAACTACTCTCCTTTCTGGACAGAGCCAGCCATAAATTTTTCATGTCTGTCTTGCCTCTCTTCCTGGGGCAGACGAGATGAACGTTAAAAGCTGAGGCCACGCTATTCTGCATTTATTTCAAGTGCTAAACAAATGACTTCAGCTGATGCAGGGTGGTAGCCAAGGCACGGGCAAGTCAAGCATGCCCAACATCTGCACTGCAGCCTCCAGAAACAGCTTGCTATGTTCCTATCACAACGAAGGGTGATGGAGGCTGCAGGCACACCAGCCTCTGGGGGTTGCTGATCTCTTCTTGCAGAATTGCCCCCTTTCACGCTCTTTCACAGCCTCTTTGTTGGCCAGAACAGGGTTCCATCTCGATGTGCAACATAATAAAGAGGACCCTGAGATACAGATCACTGGAGGCTGACCAGCATTCTGAAAAGACATCACTTCATTCCTACGGTCCTCCCCTACACCATCTGCTACTGACCACTCTGGATTTTATTTACCTATTTTTCCTCTTGTTTACCGAATTATTTACGGAACAGTTTTACCAGCAAGACTAAGTCTGTAAATACCAAGATGACACCATTTGGTTTCCAGGCCTTCCTTAGGAGACTGTTTCACAGCTGAATGGGAAGGGATGTTGGAGACATCTGAAGAATACACAAGTCAACTAGCACTCATCAGGCCGAAGACAACTCTGGAAGTGAGAGCGCTGGGACACAAGCTTTCTGCTCTGGATCTCTGTCCCGAGCTATTTTCAGTCACTCTTCACCATCCTGTGCTCTTGAAAAGAAGCTGATGTTTCTCCCCGGTAGTCCTGAGCACACTCTTTGATCTGGTCCTCAAACATCTCTTTGAGATTTACTATTCCTTTCAGATAAGCCATAACTATGTACTTAATAGTGGCACAGAAGTACCGCGCATCTGCATACACAAGGCTACGGGTTATATTTAAAATGAATCGGCTCCCGGAGACCTTCCCACCAGGCATATGGAGGATGACACAGCTCCGCTGCGAAGGGGAGCAGGAGGAAACGGCTGGTGCGACACAGCGCAGCACAAGCCTTGCAGCTATCTCTGCTTGAGAAACGGCATCATGTGCAAAATATCACTTTCTTATTTGAAATGCCCATGGAAACACTACTGGGTCAGCTGCAAAACAACATAGCCATTTAACCTTTAGATGTACTTGGTTTCCCATTGATTTAGCTCGAAAATAAGATATTACCACAGTGTCATTAGTTCAGTCTTCGTTCTGTCCCACTGACAGGCTAGAAAGAGACATCTTGGGTGTTGGACTAGATGATCTCCAGAGGTCCCTTCCAACCCTATGATTCTATGATCCTATGATCTGTGTGTCCAGCTCTGGAACTCTCAGCACGAGGGACATGGACCTGTTGGAGCGGGGCCAGAGGAGGGCCACGAAGATGATCCAAGGGCTGGAGCCCCTCTGCTGGGAGGACAGGCTGAGAAAGTTGGGGTTGTTCAGCCTGGAGAAGAGAAGGCTCCGGGGAGACCTTATAGCGGCCTTTGAGTACCTGAAGGGGCCTACAAGAAAGCCGGGGAGGGGCTGTTTGCAAGGGCATGTAGCGATAGGATGAGCGGCAATGGTTTTAAACTAGAGCAGGGCAGGTTTAGATTAGACATTAGGAAGAAGTTCTTCACAATGAGGGTGGTGAGACACTGGCCCAGGTTGCCCAGAGAGGGGGTGGAGGCCCCATCCCTGGAGACATTCAAGGCCAGGCTGGATGAGGCTCTGAGCAACCTGATCTGGTTGAAGATGTCCCTGCTCACTGCAGGGGTTTGGACTGGATGACCTTTAAAGGTCCCTTCCAACCCAACACATTCTATGATTCTATGATCTAGTAATATTTTCCCTGCTCACTGTATGTGTACATTCTAGATCCTCCCTCCACGTTACGCAGTAGGGTTGAGCAGGATGGGTGTGAGACTGGTCTTGAGTTTGCTGCAGTCTGCCTGCTGGGGTATCAAGACATGCACCGAGATGCCTGGCTAATTATAATTAGAGTGGTCCTTTTTACTGATACAGCCTCTGTCTTAGACTTGGTGTGGCGATTCTGATTCAATGGCCCTGCATGCAGTAGTCCCACTGACCAAAAAAAATTAATAAAATGATGGCTTGTTTTGGATAAGACTCTTTTTCTGTAACTTTTTCCTCTTTGCACTACTTCTCTTGAAGGGGAAGCTAGTTTGACTTGCTGGTAGACGTGAAGGATGTTATACAGAGGTTAATCCAGAGATGGGTTATTACAGGACTGTATTCAGGCAAGGACTGCACAAAAGTAGGGGCTGACCCACTAACTACCAAAACTTCAGAGTTCAGGTACAATTTAAGCAACCAGACTTAGCATTTAATTTTTGAAGTACTAGTGCTAGCATCTGATACGGCTAATAACATTCCTAGAGTTATACAAAGTGTTAATCTCATGAATTTACAGATGAAATTGAAACCAGGGAAAGACAAGTAATTTTGCTCAAGATCAGAGAGAAGAGCTGGAGACGTGGAAGGAATTCCTGGCGCCATGGCGCAAATACCCATTTCTGCCTGCCCACCTCAACTGCTAGCATGTCTGCAAACCCACATCTCCCAGACAGATGGGTTCTTCTGACATTTCAAATAGTAGAAATATCATAAAAGAACAACTTCCCTCCTGCTGGCTTGGCATTCCTAGTCATCAAGGAACCTTAAAAATGATCTATTTCAAGATCTTTATTCAAGCTTGCATTTGAAAAGGAATAAATGTTATGGGTATAACATGGGATTGAGCTATCTGTATTTTATCATCAAGTCTTCATCCTAAATACGCTACCAGCTATGCTGTTCCGGACAACCAATGTGAGCCTGGAAAGGAGAACTAATAGCATCCCATCCCATGGAGTAGCAGTAAGACTTCATCACTCTTTGTGTAAAGCTCTGGAAACACACCCAAGGAAGAAGCGGTATTACTGCAGTCCGTTCACTTGTCCTGAACATGAAAGAGAGAAGGTCCAGGGCAGAGGGCAAAAAGAGAGCTACTTCTCCTTCTAGGTAAAATCTGAGCCGATATGGTCATTCCCTCAACCTCCCATCTGATTTTCATTAATCGTGACTCAAAGGCAAGCGACTGAAAACCTTCAAACTATCATAATCTGACTCCTGGATGTAGTGATACCAGCTAGAGCTGTGTCTCCTGACTTTTCATATACATTTTATAATATAACTAAATACCTATTATCTCTCTCTCTCTCCATACATAGAGATGCAGATACGCATCTATTTGCCGCACTCAACAAACAGTTTAAGAATTAAGGAAAACTATTTTAATTTTAAGATAAGAACTTCGGGCTTATTATAATGCTGTAAAATAAAATCTGCTAGCGCAAGCCACAAAAAAAAAAAGAAAAAAAAAAAAAAAGAAAAAGTGATTCACTGGGGAAGTTCCATGATGTGCGGGACAATGGGTCTTAAATCAAAGGCATACATTATCATGACTAAGCTGACAGATCTGCACTGCAATGCAGAAAGCCAAGCAATATTCCAACATCTGCACCGTGCACAGATAGGCGGTTAGACACAGTTTCCCAAAATGAAGAAAGGACTCCCCGAGCTCTTACCTGTTACCTGTGCAACAACTGCTTGGGAGATTCTCCGATTGGCTAGGAAGGCTTTGATTTCCTCCTTTATCACGCTGCTGTCCCTCCTACCAAAACAAAAAAAAACCAAACACAAACAAAAGAACACACACAAAGACGGACAGACCAAAGTGTACTTTGAAGATACAAAATGGCTCTATTTCCTTTATTTAGGGGACGAGGAGTGGGAAAGGCAGGCGTTAAAATCGTCAAAGTGCCTCACCAGTGGACACTTCTTTTAACAAGTGTCACGTTTGATCAAAGTACCCTAGCAGCAGAATGGATGACTCATGTCCTGTATAATTCATATTAGGTGCAGCACTGCCATATGGAATGTACAAAGTTTCATTACACAGGGATGAATAAATCTCTCATACCAGCATAAAAACCTCAGTCATAAAAATGAGGCACAAAAAATAAAAAATAAAGGATAGCAGGGTCTGCATGGTTAGCTACACAAATGAATATACATACACAAACCTTCTCCGACCTCTCAAGGAAAAGACCCAAAGGAGAGAAGATTTTGCAACCTCCATCCCCCCACCCCTACCTTGTAGTCCACAGCTTGCACTGAATGAACAAGTGCCCGTTATTTACAGCCTTTGTACGATTTTTTTCAAGGTGTGCAAAGATAGTTCAGAAGGGACTAAAACTGTGCTAAGAAGTAAATAATTTGGAGGTTACACAGGAACTGTGATATGCAGCAAATATACTTCTCCCTCCTCTTCCTCCCTCCCTTCCCAAGAAGAGCAGACAATTAAAACCAGGATTTATTAGGCTTTATTATTTGGTAATTTCCCTTCCCCTTCTCCCCTCGTGCCCCAGCAACATTCAAGGCAGATTCAAGCTTGCAAATGTAAATGCAAAATAAATGCTGTGTTGTGGGCTCGTATTTCTGTACCCACCACTCATCCTCCATATGCCTACAAATAACAGTAGTTTCAGTTTAAATAAGACTTATTGCACAGGAACCCAAAACTCAAAGGAATGACTAAACTTCAGCAATGGCAACTCCTGCGTACTGCTACGCTCACCACCTTCCTGCATTATTCCGTTATCTTGCAGCCGACAGTAAAAGAGGTCGATTGGTTTTTCTTACCGCTCATCTCTAATCCTGTCCCCCAAAAGCCACACCTTTACCCTGACCTAAATCCCCAAACTCCTTCAAACATATTTTCATCCTGGAGCTGACGGACCCTCTAGTTCTCTCAGAGGTACTTCGTAAATGTTGCAATTTTGGGGAAAAACAGACATTCCAACATTATGACCACAATTGTTTTGAGACATTTGGCCTTTCCTTTTATTTCTTTTTGCTATCAAGCCCACTGACTCTGACCTTCATCCTCAGCGCTATAATCCCCTCCTTTAATCTTTGCTATACTGCTGAAAAGGAAGCAGCTAAAAGTAAAGGAAGGTCAGTCCAGAAAAAAAAAAACCAACCACCCAACGGCCTCTCACCGAAGACTTTTGCTTCTTCTTCATTGTTTGTATTTTCCTGTGCCAGTCTGCAGCCTGTGCAAATCCCAGAGAGACTCAGCCCCTGCCACAAACTACAAACAGAGAACATACGTGCTCTGCAGATCCCAGTGGGAAGCATTAACCACGCAGATTCCCTGCTCCCCCTCCACATGGAAGGAAATACAACTGGTATGCAGCGGAGGAGTCATCACGTGAAGTGACACGCGGAAGTCTTCTGAATGAGAGTAGGGTGGAAATTTAACGTACAGACATGAATTTCAATTTCAGGTACAGCATGGGAAAAAATATTTCAACAGTAAACCAGCCTGTGGGATACCCGCACAAGGCCAGGGGTTATCAGCACATGACTAAGAGGCAGGTGAGAGACGTGAGACAGTGACCGTTAGGGAACTAGTCGGGGAAGAGCTGTCTAACGCAGCTCCCACTTTCTTGGGAAGACCTAGCACTGCTAGAGCAGTGCTCCAGCGTGCAGATTTCTCCTGAGGGACTTCTCACACTGAATTTCCGAACTTTTTACAAGGACTTCTACTAACCTCATCAGTTCTTCCACTTTGTCATCAATGTCCAAGTCCTCTTCAGAAGCTTCAAAACTGTACGACCTTTGAGCCAAGCTGTTTGCAAGCGGGTAGCGGGTAGGTGACATTTTCCCATTGAACGCAGACAACCTCTCGTTACTCTCCCTCCCATTCTGATTAGTAGTGCAAGGCTGTGGGGAGGTGTCGTAACTGTTGCTCGGTGATGGGGACATCCCAGAATGCTGGGTCTGTGTTGAAGCTGTGGCTGTAGAGGAAGATGCTGGGACATTGTTGGTACTGTTGCTGTAGGAACCACCTCCGTAGCTAGACCTTCTTCCAAATTTGTCACTATGCTCTTGATCAAGACGATCCAAGGTTTCCAGCGCGTGGAGGATTTCATGTCTGGTCATTCCTGTACGTCTCAGGCGCTGAAGCAGGTCTATCTGCTCTATGGTAAATCTTGGTTCGTCGGTGTAGTGAGACATGGTTTCCAGCAGACTAAAAACAAGGTAAAATGTAAAAGCAAATACTTCAGTTCAATAGTTCTCTGTGCTACGTGGAAAGTAGCTTACATGCAGGAAAGATCAATTCTGGTCCAACTCTAAGTCACACATGACAGAGATGGCAGCCCAACAGTCCACCTCCAAACAAGCTCAGCAGGCAACCTCCCACGAATGCAAGTCTCACTACTTGCCAGAAGGGCTCATTTTCTTTGAAGTGCTCAAATAGCATTTCTCTCTTCTACTGGCATTCCCTACGCCTTCTACAATAAACCTGCACTTACCACCCTTTCGCTTTTCATAAACCGCTGCTCCAGAGAGACAGTGGTTGCTCAGTAATTAAGGCTGAAACTGGATTTCAGACAAAATTTTGCTACTGCTATATATCCACCAGCCAGAAATTCCGTATTCCAAAACTGTTAGGTCAAGGCCAGAGGTTAAGTTTTTCTGGAGAAGTTTTAACCAGTTACGAAGTGAGATTTATGAATCACAACTCTTTCGAATCTTAAGTTTGAAGAGTTCAAGTTGCCTTAACTTTTTGTTGTTACCTTGAAAAAAAGAAGATAAAACACACACGTAGCGGAAATTCTAGTGGCCTGTAGGACCAAAGTTGATTTGACTGAAGTCCCATTTCTGAAGCTCGATTTCTGAAGTTAGTAACTTTTGAACCTGGAATGTTGTCACAGATCGCCTGCCCTAACAAGGGAAGTGCAGCACATCCAATTACTACGGAGCTTTCATTTAAAGAAATAAGTCTACAGCCTCTTCCCCTCCAAAGGCAGGCTTCTCATGCAACTCAATCATCATGGCGGCTCATCAAAAGCATTTTTAACTCCTAAACTTCCCAGTGTACCAGAACAATGAACATCCTATGTTTTTGCTACAAAGCCCAGAAACAGAACTGAAAAAAAAATTTAAAATATCCCAATATGCTCCCTTAATGTCTTTCCTTCCTAAGTCTCCTCAGTACAGATCCAAATGGCATACAAATGACAAGATCACCTCCCTCAAAACTCAAGATCTTGAGAAGAAGGGATGGCAGATGGAGGGCAGACAGAATTTGGCAAGGAGATCAAGGCATTTTCCATCCTTCTTGTGAACGTTCTTACGAGTCCAGGGTTTATTACAATTCCTGCAGGAGAGCAGGGTGAAGAGATCACTCAAACTACAGGAGACATGACAGAGCTAATGTTCAATCCCTACAAGCGAGAGCAGACAAATAGCAGCCTCAGGAAAGTCAAGTAAGAATTCCAAGGACCCTCTGAAAACCAAGAGAGGGATGACGGCTGTCACAATTCTGCTAGACCTTCCAGGGACAAGGCTGCCTATTCCTCTCCACAAATTTTGAAGATCACTCCTCATTTCCATGTCTGCACTGGCACAGAGAAGTCCCCGACAGAAGCCACAGAGTGACAGAACTTTTCCAATTGCTGTGTTTAGTCTTTTTTCAGATACATGAATCACAGTAAACTAAACCAAGCCCATAGGTTTTGGTGTTGTAGCAACAGAATCTCTTCAGGGGAGTAACATCTTACAACACAGACCTGACTTGGGCCATGGGAACAGGTCTATCCTCGAGTCAGAAGGTACAGCCACGCCAATACTAGTAAACTGAATAGTGCCCAGGAAGAGGCACCGTAGCACCTACACACCGTTGTCTGCAGCATTATTAAATCACTGTAACTGTCTTTGGTGCAGTTTTGGCCAACCAGGTCACTTGAAGCGTGGCCAGCAGGTCAAGGGAGGCGATTCTGCCCCTCTACTCTGCTCTGGTGAGACCCCACCTGGAGTGCTGCACCCAGCTCTGGAGTCCTCAGCACAAGAAGGACATGGACCTGTTGGAACGGGTCCAGCAGAGGGCCACAAAGATGATCAGAGGGCTGGAGCCCCTCTGCTGTGAGGACAGGCTGAGAGAGTTGGGGTTGCTCAGCCTGGAGAAGAGAAGGCTCCAGGGAGACCTTATAGTGGCCTTCCAGTCCCTAAAGGGGGCCTACAGGAAGGATGGGGAGGGACTCTGGATCAGGGAGCGTAATGATAGGACATGGGGTAACGGCCTCAAACTGAAAGAGGGGAGATTTAGGTTGGATATGAGGAAGAAATTATTTACTGTGAGGGTGGTGAGGCACTGGAACAGGTTGCCCAGGGAAGTTGTCAATGCCCCATCCCTGGAGGGGTTCAAGGCCAGGCTGGATGAGGCTTTGAGCAACCTGGTCTGGTGGGAGGTGTCCCTGCCCAGGACAGGGGGTTGGAACTACATGATCTTTAAGGTCCCTTCCAACCCAAACCATTCTGTGATTCAGTGATTGTGACCAATTCGCAGATTTTTTTCCTTTTTCAAGATTTTGCATGGAACTCAGTCTCAAGGCTAAGAGTGTCTGAGAGCATGGATGTGGCCAAGTGGCCCCGGGGCTGAAGAACAGCACCGAGAACTGGCTTGTTTAGTGGAGCTGTAGCTAGAGTGTAGCTGCACAGACATGGTGCTACAAAGCCAGGATGCATGAATCCACAAAAAAAGGCATTTGTAGCCTTGAAAACACATAAATGAGAAGAAGATCCTATCTTTGGCCTCATCAAGCAAATATTGAGCCCTTTTCATTGTTTCAAGAGTGTGTGTGTGGGAAAAGCAGGAGAACAACGCAAGGGGATGACTCCCATCCAAGAAAATGACTATGTGAGGAGACAGACGGACTACGGCCATATAAGTGCTTCGGTCCGACAAGAATGTGCTGTCCTTTGGACAATTGATTACTGAAAACGTACAAGCCATTTTAAATTTTAAAAGACAAGCACCCAGATTATTCTACTAAAAGGAGGGCACAGCAGCCAATGCAGCAGTAGACTAGCAACTGACTGGAATTGTAACAACTAAAATTTGGAAGTCACATCTCAGACTGAGACGTTCAGAGCTTGACAAGGAGCATTTGGAAACAGACACCGTGTTCTAGGTTTGGCCTCCGCGTTGGGGGCGGCAGAGCCACTCAACCCTCTTCTCCAGGCCCTGTGAGAAGATAAAGCATCCCACTGACTTACTGACTCGCACCACAAACTCCCGTACTGCCTGAGCGCCCCACACATCAGCTCCGAGTAACGTGGTTTTCAAGTAGAAAAATCTCTTAAACATTTGGCCTTGAGATGGTTTTCACTAGATAAGCCAGCTTGCTGTTTCTTAGCGATAAACTCATTTTTGTCATTTCTTACCTGTATTTCTAACATCACCATTTCCTGGGTCATTTACCTGTCAACACCAAGTTTCATGTGCTCAAGTACTTTGTCAAACTGGAGAATGTAATGAACCAGAACCTCCACCCAGAGTTACCTCTACTCAGTATTCCTACTTTATTGACTCTTTGATGTTTAATACCAAAACATACTTTAGATTACCTAGTTCAAAACTTTTGTCCTTCTAGCCTCGTGAACCAAAAAATTCACATCTGACAAAAGCATGACTTTCTAGATGGCTTCAAAAATACCAAGCAACACAGAACTTACTATTTCCTGCAGCAGTTTGTTGCCACGGCCAGTCATTCTCTTTAAAATTCGGGTGTGATCCCTAATTTGTCTAATATGTCAGGGCTCAGCTTCTAGATCTAGGTTCTCAGGCCAAATTAATATCCTTTAGTGAATTAGGCATAATCCTGTAGCGAATTCTAAGTATCCTTTAGTGAATTACTAGTGAATTACACATAATGAACTGCAGTGTTCTTAGATGCAAGAGAAACGGTTGACCTTCTGTCGTACGCGGCTGTATGTGGGAAAGTGATCTGACCTCCAATTTGTCCCACTTTGATGCAGCAGGGATCCGCTGTGCGTGTGTAGTAATTTCAATTGCACAGGGATGCAAGGGCTGCTGGACAAGGCCATCCTCTGCCGTAAGAATACAGATACTCAGGGACTTCCAACTCGTGTTCTACAGAGTCCTGTGAATCTGTGGACTGGTTCTAAAAGGCTTGCACGAAGTCATCTGAGAGCAGCAAACCTACTGTCAAATTAAATCCATTATACTGTGTTTAACACAAGCACTGGAAAAATGTTGGCAATTTGAAAAAAAAAAACACCAAAAACAAAACCAAAAAACACCCAGCTAGAATCAATGAGCTGTCTGTCCGTCCATGCAAAGCATTCTTCTAGCCCTCCAACCCTTTCAGACAACTTCCCTATAATTTTTCAACGCTTAAAAAGATAAGAGCACCAAAATCGGATACAGTATCTCACTGCTGCCTCGCTAATGCCACAGAGAGATGTAAAAACTGCCTTGGTTGTACTTACATCCACAGCATATACTGCATCTGACATACTTCTTATTGGTCGTCTTCATTTTGAACGCCTATTCACATTTTCCTGTGCTTTTCTACACAACCATGAGATCTAGAAACAACGCTTCTGAGTGAGTTTTATGGACTAAAAACAACTGCAGGAACCGGGAATTTTCCATTAAAAACCCAAAACAAATATTGCAAAACGCGGTATTATTGAACACGTTCCAACATCGCCAACTATTTACTGCTTTTTAATGAATAACTACAGTAACATTATTTAGAACTGTTATTCTAGCAGGGCTTCAGTTACTTTCCCTTTTTAAAATATTTTAATAAACTTACCCTGTTTAAAGATCAATTTAAAAAGCAGTTAAGTCAATCAACCATTTTAGAATCATCATAATTTCATTCACCTCATTAATTAATGGATATTCTCCACTACTTCATCCCCCCCATATTGCTGTAAGAGCCTCTTATCCTCCTGAACTCCTCTGGCTAGCTGTAATTCAATTTGCTTCCCCCCTCTTTTGCCGCGTGAAATACAATCAACTGCAAAAGTAACAAGAAGTCCAATAAGACAGGACAAGCAGAATGACTGGGGGGGTGCAGGAGAAAAGAGAGAGCAAATACTTTGCCTGAGAACAAAAAGACCGGGGACCGACTGCTTTGCTGTGGTCAAACTTTGGCAAACTTTGCTGCCAGTGTAGCAAAATACCCTCAACAATAGCAGATCTTAGCTTATGATCGCATGCCTTATCTTCCGATCGGTTAGCTAAACTCTCACCAGGTACAAGGGGCTGTCACGTTTCCTTGGGGAGATATTTGGGGGAAAAAAAGCGCCAACCAAGGGGATTGCCACGCATTTTTCTCCCCCAGATTTTGAAAGCAAGACCTCCGCAAAGTACTAATTAAGCTCAAAACTAAAATTAGCTTTTTTTTTTTTTTAACAACTGAATCCTGTCCTTAAAATAAATCAAGTTCTTTTTTTCAAATCCTGACAGAAAAACGGTAGCTTAAATATCAAACTTATTTATGTTTCTTACATTAGGTTGGCAGTCACACCCCAAGGAAGATGGCCCAATTCCACTTACTGCCTCTTGGTATCTATAAAGCATTAAAACTTCATGCTTATCTTTCGTGGCTCACCCAAAAGGAACCTGAGGTCCCTGAATATCAGATTGAAAGCAGAACTATAAGGAGCTAAATAAATAAAAAAAAAGACTATTTTCACTCCCAAATGCACAGATATAAAATATCCAGCAGGACTCAGCCCGCCAGATGCAGCATCACTCTTTTTCCCTTATAACGGCACTTTCTGGAGTGAAGGCTGTTGAGGAGCGTAATTTCTCTCAATACCGTTACCTTTCCTTATCGTACCACCAAGACTCATTTAGTCTCTTTTTTTTGTACGAATTTCACCTTTTACATATGGGGCTCCCCCCCCACTTGGAAAATACTGATCTTGAGTGGGTGTACATGGCCAAATAGCGAGGTGTCCTCTTCCCTTGTCTTCCTCCATCTCATGGAGAATATTAAGGAAAAACGCAGCAAGGTTTTCTCACCTACTGTCATAGCCCAAGCCCACACAGATACAAGAATCATTTACCCGGCACTAACTTTCTAGGTGATGGAACACAGCGGAATAATCCCATAAAAACAGCTATGAGCTAAGCCCATGTCCAATTGAACTTGCAGAAGTTCAAAGCAATTCAATTACCCATTTGGGAATAAGGCCAGACACCAGCCTTAACACCTCTAACACTTGAGAAAATGGCTCTGGACTCTTTAATGATCACAAGAAATCATTTTTTCCACTCTTCTACTCAGTGTACATGAGTAGGAAGTACTCTAGCATCACTGAAGAGAACCTCTTCTGCAGAGGCCCTTCCCCAAATTTCCATTAAAATTCACGGCTTTATCTAATAAGCTCTACAAGGCTCAAGACTTCCAAAACTAGTTGCGTTTTTTTAATATAAGACCTATATTTGATATAATCTGCACTATATGGATGTGGGCTAGAGCCAAAGTGTTCAGAACAGGATCCGAAGTCTGGAAATTGGTTTAAGAATGATTCTGATAAAGTCACATCAACTGTGGCAAAGAGGATGGGGAGAGATGCCAACTTCTACCCGTCTTTGACACATGGCACATGCTGCTGGTCCCGGGTAGGACCCTGACGGCAATACACTGTCCTGTTAACAGTATCTCCAGAATTTGTAATCTTATCTTCTGTAGCACCATCATTTTTTTAGAACATAACACGTGCTTTCTTGTGTCACTGAACACAATCTTGCCCTTTAATCGGAAGAGCAAAATCACAAGGTTAAGTTGTGGCTTTTCAGCTGAAGTAGGTTATCCCAAAGTATAGAGCAAAAAAATTACTTTCTACAACTAGTTAACTAAACAAGCGTTTTACACACTTTCTCACTGCTTGAACTCCTTAGCCTGCCAGATTTTTTTCCTGCCTGTATGTGCATATAGCACTAGTGAGAACTGCTATCTGAACAACTGCGGAGATGGATGTCCTCCAGCTATTAAAAACATAAAAAGCAGAGAGGGCAGCCGTGCCCAGTCCCCAGACGGCGCACCGGGGTAAGGCTCCTTGTTTGGTGTCACTGGGCTGCTACGTTTCCCTTCTACACACGGTCTCTGAGCCAGACAGCAAGCAAAAATGGATATTAAGGATGGCATGGCTATTTCCAAGGGCAATATAATCTGCTTATCAACTGGCCTGATATTCAGCAACCTAATTCTCATGAACTACAGCTCCGGATGCTTTCTATCAGAACCTGTGACTACAAAGAAACTCCACTTCCAGCTGCCCGGTCTGTTAATTTTTAAACCATACTTTATATTAGGCAAGCTTGTTTCTCTCTGCATACGTTTTTATGAGATCCAAGGACCCAAGTAAAGCTTTGTTTACTCCTCCTTCCTTTTCTACACCTCACCCCGCTGTTACCCACCCCAAAGGATGCAGCTGGTTCTTACGAGAAGCTCGAGAGGGACTTTTCATTCTGAGCTATAGCTGGTCCACAAACAGAGCGGTTGACGTATATCACAAAGTAAACGGTGCACGCCGTGCACACACCTTCAGAGCCAAAGACTGTGACCCATCAACTGCAGCTCTAAGGCACTGTTGAAACAAAATTGGGACATTTAGGGCATAACGCTATCTAGTCTTCTGAAATTCAAGCTTTGGCCTTTTCTGTTCGTATTGAAAAAGTGCATCTCCTTTTATTCACAGCCAATTTAAATATTTCAGAAACGCCCAAAGCTTTGCACCATATTAAGCAAAGCTGCCTTCAAAACAGTAGTTGATGCTATGAATTCTGGGGCGCAACAGAGGATTAAGGATCTGACTCATCTGAGCCGACACTTATGCTCATCAGTTGCAACTCCAGTATTTTCAGTGGAGTTGTACCAGTTTTCAAGAGAGAGAAGAAAAAAAAAAAAATCAGGCCTCGAGTGCTCATCATGTCAACGAACACAGAGCCATCCTTACCCATACGTTAGCATAATTATCTCCTGCAGTTGCATCTCTTAGTTCTGATTTTCAAAGAGGACTCTACTCCCATTCATCCTGATTCACAAACAAAATGTAATGCTTGTAATGACTGCTCTCATCCCAGGGAAACGAAAGCCTCGCGCTGCAGCAAGGAGTGAAATCAGACTACAAGCTGATCTATCGAGGTTAAACGTCACCGGTTCTGTTTATGAATGCAAAACACTGTCTTATGAATGCAGAACGCTGCCATACGCTTTCGATCAAAATGGTGACAGTTAATAAGAGCAGCCTGAAACTTCTGAAAATAAATCCAACGTAATCAAATACTCACCGCTACACAAATTATAGAAGGCAAGCTGAGAGCAGAATATCAACATATCATTTCTTCGGGAGGCTTCAAGTTTCTCAGCTGGTTAAAGAGCCCCAAACCCAGATTCACTTGTACACAAGCTGTTCTTCCACTCAGTCTCTGAAATTCTTCACTGCCGATAAAATATCTTTACTGGGTACCAACACACTGGGAGTAAGCAAACCCTAGCGGTTTTGCCACTGATTCCACTTGGGTGAGTAACTTACTCCGCTTTACAGTATCCACTTTACATCTTTGGGAAAGAGAGAGAACTTGAGATCGATCTTACAAGGCAAAAATATAATATAAATGCCAATTATTGTCATAATCCAAGTCTTACAAAAGGGACTGACCTCTGACTAAGCACAGGGCTGGGAGCCAGGTACTTCTGAATTCTACTCAAGGCACAGACTGATTCACACTGACACCTTATCTGTCTAACCCTAATCTTCCCTACTTCTAAAATCTGGGTTTCCTACTATTGTTGCAGTTCTGCGGCAACGAGGCAGGAATTCAAACTCTGAGGCTGGATTCAAGGGCAGAATGAAGGATCAGAAGGACTAACGAACAGAGAGAAAAGCTGTAATGGCAGCTGAGTGCTGAACCAGGGCCCAAAGCCCAAACCTGTGCCAAGAGCAAAGGAGAAGCTCTTGGATTCGGGAGACGAAGGCTAAACTTTGGATATATAAGCCCTGTAACAGAATGAGGGCAGGACTCGTGCGCTTCAGTTACACAGCTAAGCAAATCTCACCCACACACCGAAATACTGTCTTTAACCCGCGTGAAGAAACAGAGTCACTGTGGCAATAAAACCGAGACGTGGCCCTAACCTAGACACCAGAGTGGCAAGTCACGTATTTTCAGCTGTCAGGGTTACAAGAGGTAGATACACTGCTGTCCGCTGCCTCCTCCAGTTCACTTCAGAATTTGACCAATCCTTTATTAAAATGCAGACAGAATCTCAGAATTTTTCTCTATTAATTCTAGTACTGTGTCCAGCTCCGGAGCCCTCTGCACAGGAAGGACACGGAGCTGTTGGAGCGGGGCCAGAGGAGGCCCCGGAGATGCTGGGAGGGCTGGAGCCCCTCTGCTGGGAGGACAGGCTGAGAGAGCTGGGGGGGTTCAGCCTGGAGAAGAGAGGGCTCCGCGGAGACCTTCCAGCCCCTGCCAGTCCCTCAAGGGGCTCCAGGAAAGCTGGGGAGGGACTCTGGAGCAGGGAAGGGAGCCATGGGACGAGGGGGAACAGTTTTACACTGAAAGAGGGGAGATTTAGGTTAAAAATACAGAAGAAATTCTACCTTATGAAGCTGGTGAGCCCCTGGGCCAGGTTGCCCAGAGAAGCTGTGGCTGCCCCATCCCTGGAGGGGTTCAAGGCCAGGTTGGCCGGGGCTTGGAGCAACCTGGGCTGGTGGGAGGTGTCCCTGCCCAGGGCAGGGGGTGGCACTGGGTGATCCTTAAGGTCCCTTCTGACCCAAACCATTCTGTGATTCTATGAATTCTGCTAGCAGGAATATCTAGACACTTGAAACACATCTGTCTATAGAATAACCCTCTGAGGAGGGAAGTAAAACTACGCTAATTTTTGAGACCCGGAGCTCACAGAAGAGGACTGGCCTTCAGACAAGACAAAATGACTTGTTCAAAGTCACACAGGCATTCTGCCAGAAGGCAGACCAAGTGCCTGGTCAAATTTTGAGCATTTTCTCACCACACATACAGCCATCCTACAGGGTCCATCTATAGCATCAGATATGACAAGGTGTAGGACAAGTTTCAAGGAATGGCATCACCAGGATTTCCACCACCTCTCTTCCACGTGTAAAGAAAAGGAGACGTTCTGAAGTAGTTCAGGCACCTTCGTTCTCCCTCAGGATCTATCGCCAGCAGTAATAATCAACACACTTTCTTAAAAGAGGAATTTGTTAGTTCAGAAAACTAAAATTAAAACCCAGCAAGTAACTGAAACTTTCCTACTGCTAACTTTGTGCTTAACTATAAAGCAATTTTTTTTCCACTAGAAAACAGTTTGCAAGTGTAGTTTTACCAGCACACGGTTTTAGTGAAGACAGAGATTATACTTGGAGAACAACTCAGGAACAGATAACAGCGGCTCCTTGAAGAATATAAATGATACTGGCAAAACCATGGGCTTTTGGCCACAGTTGGTTCCACATTAGATTTTTATTTTATTTAAAAGCATTTCGAAGAGAAACACACGTCCCAATTAATGCTCTTAAAGCAACACACATCTCTCTGTGTAGCCCAGACCTGAACTAGGGAAATTTCCTCTTGCGTGACACAGAGAAGACCCAGGCTGTATTCTTAGGGCAAGTCCGTATCTTTCTGTGTCCCCCTCAGAGCGTGAGGAGAACACCTAGAGACGCAAGGCCTGAGGCTGCAGACGCGTGAGAGAGGGTGAACCAACCTACGACCTGCCCTTCTGCACAGCTCCAGGACTTGGTGGAAATCTCCGCTGACCAGTTCAGTTCACTAACCCAGCGGGAAAATCGATCAACCAGCCCACCCATAGCTAGTTTGTGCTGGGTTAGCGAGCCGAATTAGCTTCGAGAAGGCTCTGATGATTGCTATTACCAACCCAACAGACAGGGACAAACCAATTTGTCCAAAAGCAGAAGCAGACATAAGATGCACACATGCAACGAATCACAGAATCACAGATTTCTTTTCAGTCTCTTTCAGAGTGGTTTAGCTGCCTGTGAAATCATGAATTAACTCATCTGGTTTATCCTAAAGCAAAGCTCCGGGCTCAGACAAGACGTTGTTTCAGTTAAGGAAGCTTAAAATGCCAACTGAACATTCCTACAGCCACCAACTATTTACACGATACCTTGTCACTGAAGACAAAAAGAGCAAATTAGCTGAGTCCTCTTTCACCCAAGTTTAATTAACGTGTTTTGTGTCACATTTCAAGGAAGCTGGACAGTTAACACAGCTGAGCCGCGTGGTGACTCTCTACACCACTGTAACTCCACTGTCTGTTCTTCAATGTGTGCTGACTCTGGTATCGCTCATCTACTCCTTCCTTTCTTTCTGTTGTTTCTCCTAAATGATGACAAGGCTTCAATCTAGTCTTTTTTCATCTGCATTACTCACAGATTTTCTTTCCACTCAGCAGGCTTTTACTCACTCCCAAGACAGCTCTGTCATTGCTGGCCGTTAGACTCATAAGCACCGGCCTGATAATTCAGGTAAACTTGAAGTGACGATGTTGAAACTGTCTAATTCTATCAGATCACACCTTGAGATACAGTTTGAAACGTGCAACACAAATACTGATGATCATATCTCACTATTAACACATATTAATTAATCAATACTGCCGTGAGCCTGTGGAATACAAGTAATTATTCCCATTATATTTATGGAGAACCCAATAGAGATGTACTTGCACTGGCTACAGAAGGACTTCGTTTCAGATAAGTGACTAATTCTTGTGAGACCAAAATCGAGAGTCTTGTGTTCACACCATGCCTCAAATTCCTCTCCAGTATTGACTCTCATCCAAGCGTGGACAAAAATTAGGAAGGTGAAATGGTAACTGCAGCCAGCTGCCTGCTTTGCTCTTCTGACAGCGGCTGCTGCCGCGTGGTGGGGGTAACCAAACTACTCCCTAACCATGGTTGGTTTTAGACTGTTCAATTCTAATCTTTCTTACTCAGCATTTAAGTTTAAACTTTTTTTTTTTTTTTAAAGACTCCCTTTTTTTCTTTCCCCTTCTGAAACCACGATGCCTACTTATCCTTTTAAGAAGATATCTATGGTTTAATCTGGAAAATTTATACCTAAATGGGTCATCCTGGACCGTTTCCTCTAATTTAATACTCTCTAATCCCCTCCAAATAGGTTCACCCCAGCTTTCACTCAGTCAAAAATTATTCACCTATACTTATATTGCATTCTCGATGACCGTATTAACCGCACATATAGTGGAATAAATCGAGCAAGCTGCTACTACTCTGATGGAGGGTGGCAGCTGATTAACAGGGCAAATCAATGTGCCACAACGATTCCAGAAAGCGACAGAACACCCCGATACCCAACCAAAACTGTACAGGGGCAGAACATGACTGAAATCTAACTAAAGCACAGGAAATTAAAACTATATAATTCACAGTTTGGAAATTTATGTTAAAAGTCTGATTAAAAGTTACAGCTGCCAGACTGTCCTTGTGCTCACACAAAGCACAAGGAGCTCTGAGATCCCCCTGCAAACTCTGAATCACCAGTATAACAAAGATGCACAGGGCAGCGTGGCCTTACCTCCAGACTCCTTTCCTGCTGTGAACTACATCTTTACAATTTCAAGTGGTGATTTTAATACTGAAATCCAACATATTTCCAGCCAAAAGAAAGAAGAGGAGGTGGCTCAGAGGACTGGCTACAAATTAAACGACTAGTTCTGAACAGCAGACTAAACCACCAGCAGCAGAAAAGAATAAATTAATGATCGTATCAAGAATTCATTTTGAAATACATTGGTAGTTTAGTTTCCAACACAAAACCGCTGGTAGTCGTTATTGTTTGCTGTGACCCCCTCTGTGACTGCGCTGCCAGTCGCACTATGACTGTCCATGTGCTAGATGAATCAGTTTCTTCCTTGAAATAATCTATCCGGGAAAAATGGGACTGCATTCACAGCAGCCCAGCTTCTTGCTACCTATTCTGCAGGCAGGATTTCTCTTTCCAACTCAGTCTGACAGGAGGTACAATCAGAAGTCAAGAGGTCAAAGTATCTCAAGAATCTGATTGCCAGTGGACAAGCATTTGGTCCTGCCTGTAAAAGAGGTATGGGGAACAGCGATATGGGACCGGCCAGGGAGAGAGACGGATGGCAGCACAGTACAGGTCGAGCCTCCCCTTTCAGCCTGACAAGCTTCAAACTTTGAATTCATTTGCTTATTTATTGAAGAAACAGCATGGATACCAATTACATTGAAGATTCATGACAGAAGTCATTTCGAAGAAGCAACTCACAGGCTCAAATTCAAGAATGAGATTTAGGCAACTTCAATTCGTACTGGGATTCAAGATACAGCGGCGGTTGCTTGGACCAACACATCCAATTCCAACGCTAGGTTAGGCGTCCTAGGTTTTCTGCCTTTGCTATGTAATACTACATTAACGGTCTGCTCATCCCTTTCCACCGAGCCCGTAGTGGTGCTAAACTCTTGCACAGCTCTGGTATCCCCCTACTGTGTTCAGTAGATGGACGGGGATCTCTCTCTTAACAATACCCTTTCTCCGATCAAGGCTGAGTTTCTAAGAACTGCGTGATTTTCCTTTTGTTTCAGTGACAGAAAAGTAGAAGTAGAAAGAACTTATCAGCCAGACCAACTGAGGAATTAAATGCAACTGTTCCCTGGTTTAAATATCTAGCAGATACCAAACCAGTAGAACTCCCCAGTTTAGGCAAGTGCTGAGAATCATTGTAACCATTTCTCTGCTATTTTTAGACAACTTAACAGAAAAAAAACCCCACCAAACATTACATTTTTCTGCATTTTTTTTTTTAGCTTGTACTTACACTACTGGAAAAGTTCTGAGCATACTTTACATGGGGATGGGACGTTATAAAGCCTCTTGAGGGTCTTCAGTGTTATTCACCATTCTGTAAGACACAATTAAAATATACAAAACCATTAGAGATTTCTGTGAAAGGCAAATAGATTCCGACTTCTTGCTATCTGGCTTACAATCATACAACCGGCTTACAGAGGGCAACCTTAGGCAGCTTCACGAGGCAGTAGCACCAAATCACTTCTCGTCAAAAAACAACACAGACAGGCCCCTTCAGGATGCTTCTCGGTCACCCAATCTGTCCCCCTGCTAAAAGGCAGTAGAATGTGCACCAATCACTAAATATAACCACGGTTAAGAAAAATGCTCCCTGGAACCACTCAATTTTCTTATATCATCTTTCAGTTTTTATTTTTTAAATGGATCGTTAAAGCCTCACCCTCTTTCTTCTTTTTGCCTTCAGTGGGAGCTTCGACATGGTTTGCAACCGACCCATGGTCTTAAAGTCTGACAAATAATCTTTTACATCCAAACAGCCCATGAATTATGAACGACTCAAGTTATAAATGGATACTTTACAGACCTAAACAAGGCTGATCGGCTGAGTATTCCGAGCTCGTGCGTGCCCATAGGTTAAAACCTGGGTATGTTCAGTCACATCACTCTGGATAATCTGTAACTAATCCAGACCCATATATAATCACAGACACACACTTCCACGCACATGGTAGATTCCAAAGCAGAAGGTTGATGTCTGGTAGAGTAATCAGTCCAGAGACAAAAATTTAAATTACAATTGATTTCTTTTGCCCACAAGTAAATTAATCTATGCAATCATTTAGCCTTATGACAGTTACCTACCCTTTTAACTCACAAAAGCTATTAAAAGGATTATTTGGCTAACATCCGCAAAGAGCTTAGAAGACAGGTACTGTGTTCTGAGAAGGAATGACCTAACAGAATTTTCTTCAGCTATCACTGCTGATGTCTTTCCCCACAAACTAACACAGACTAAAAGTGCTTAAAAAATCAAACTATGAACCAACGGGAAAGAGAAAGGCAGGATATTATATCCAGGCGGATGGAGAAAGAACGAAGAGAGAGTATTTAGACTTCAGGCTATGGGCGTTATGTGAACTGGAACAGAAACCAAGGGGGCAGGGCGGCAACGGGATTTGCATAGGATGATTTTCTCTGCTCCATAAAGAGATGCCTGTAATATTAGCAACCAAGCCTTGTGGACAGACACGTCTTGGCTCTTCTCCACGGTTAAGAGTGGTCCAGACGCTACAGCATGACTCTTCCTCTACCACACCTGCTATAGGCTTTGGGGAAGAACTGCAGCTATTCCCGATGGAGTCCACTGGGCACAGACAGAATATACCATCCTTTCTGTGGCTCTCCCCACCCCCCTCTCCTACCTTCCTGAAAACCTTAGGAATTCTCAGGGCAAAAGGCTGGTCTGAATGAGCTTTTCCAGAAGTAGCAGCAGTCAGCTTCTGGCCACCAGCTTTCCCAGGCTTTAAGCCTGCCCCGTGATTGCTCCCACCCCGATGTGGCAAAGGAAAGTGCTGGGTGTTTTCGGGGAGGGAACTGCTGAGAGCTGGCTGCTGCCATTTCCAAAACAATTCATTTGGCCCACATCTAGGTCTCGAGTCGCATTCTTCCTCTCCAGGAAAGGTCGCCAAGAGCAAGGTCACAGACAAGATGAGTGGTCCCAGCAGACCACAGGTCACGTACTGTGGCCTGGGAGAGAAATCCTGACACCAAAGTACTGATGGATGGCAAAGAAAAACACATAAGTCCCTTGCAATCAGCCACCCAAAACCTTTTAAAGATAGTTCTACACCAAAACACTTCTCTGTTAAATCTCTTAACTGCATTTAAAACATTTTCCCTGAAGCAGTCACAAAAAATATGAGATCATGCTGTTGACTTATTGCCAAATTTTGAGTTTAATACAGAGAGCTGTTTTGTTTTCCAAAGAGTAACAAATTAAGACTTAAATATATACAAACTTTCTGAAGGTCAGAGAGGCTAATGATAGAGAACTGGATTCCTCAGAGAAAGATTTGCTTCCAGGGTGCGGAGTGTGGAAGAGGCAAAGAACGAACCCACAAATGAAAGAAAAGATCATCTTCCATCATCGTGAAACACAGAATTAAAACTGGAACACAAGAAGATGAGATATAAAGAGCCAAAGAAAAAGCTGCAGTAACTCAGGTGTGAGATGACAAAGGCAGGACAATGATATTAGTGATACTAATGGAAGAGAAAAAAAAAAATGGAACAGACCTCAGATGTTATAAATGAAGAGCCATTAGGATCTAGCCCAAATTTGGGATGTGAACAGAGGAGGGAGAAGGAACTTCTCCAAGAGACTCCAGATCTGTGAGCACAGACAGAGGATGACACCATTTCAGCAGAAATAAACAGGAAAGAGCTCATGAGAAAGCAAGAGGAATTCTCAGTTTTTGCTACATTAAAGCTTGAGGCAGCACGATTACAGTCTGAACGCAACGGCAAACTGTCACAGACGGGGCCACGCAGCGAGCCGGGGGGAATCCTCAGGTCTGCCTTGGTTGTTGGACTTGTGGATGCAAATGCAGTTACGGAGAAAGGAAGGGAAACCAGCGCTTCCCACGTCTGATGCCAGAGCAGAACGGCGGCTGTTGAAAAGGGTTACAAATACTCTTTGACTCAACGTTGGTCTAAAGTTCAATGGCACAGAAATACCTTCCCCGCCCCCCTCCCCCCATGTAAAGGTTGCTCAAATGCTCTTGTAATTTAAGGCCACATCAGACAGGAAACAAGCAACCCCTCGCCTGTAATTTTAGCCAAAAAAGTTCAGTCCCGAACAACGTAACTTCCACCACCAACAAATCATGATTCTGAAATCATGAAACAATATCCCTCTTTCCCTCGGTCTCCTTTTAGCATAAACCAAAGCACCAAACCAGGTTTGATCACAGCAGCAGGTGTCACCACAATCTATAGTCGATATGCAAGTAAGAACTCACAAACCTTTGCCCTTTTTGCATTATTCATTAAATAAATTATCTGCTAACACGGGGAAAACGCTACCAGCTCCTGTTCCTATTTCTGGTACAGACAATAAAAAAAAATTCAATATTAATATGGAAATCATGGCCACAGTTGTAGAATCAGATGTAATGAACAACCCTGTCCCCAGCTTAAGTTGCTATAAAGGCAGCTTAAATTTACAATGGATGAGTCTTCATGGCAATCTGTTTTTTAGATATTAAAAATCTCATTTTCTCAGTGCCAAGGACAAGTGGAAGTGTGAAGCACTGGAGTATCAACTCTGCATTTGTCTCACTTGACATGAAATCATTTTCATTTTAGTTCAGATTTTTAATACATTCTTGGGATCCACTTCAGTTTTCTTCATTTCTCACTGTATGCAATTAAATGTTTTGAAGTATAGTTCGCCCGGATCCACAACACCCCGCAGAAGCAAGGAGGAAGTCACCTGGTAAAGATGAGGCTGATATCACTTACTTGGAAGAGAAATTCATTTTCCCTTTTAATTTCTGAATGAGTCACATAGTAAAAAATAATGCCGCCACTTTGTATTTCACTAATACCTTCCTTGGTCAGTTCATAAAAAGGGCTTTACAAATAACGAATTAAAAGCTTTTGTCCTTGGGGAAGAGAAATATCACCGTTTCGTCAAAGTAAAACATGAACAGAGGGGGTAAATTCTTGGCTTAAAGCCACAGAGGATAGGATCAGTGGCTGAACTTGGGATCCGCCTGAGGACATCGGCCCCACGACGACAATAGGGCTATTACTGAAACAGCTACTGAAATGCAGAACCAAGTCTCAGCTTGCTGATAAACCTGGTGCATCGGATGGAGAAGAAAACAAGCAAATTCAGCCCTGAGAATGAAGTTCTACCACTGATGAATCCGCAATAAAGGCAGATTCCCAACCTCATGCATAATTACAAGCCAATCCTCTCCTAGAAGTAACAGGAAATTTCAAATTATGTCCTTTACCTAAATGACGTACAGCGTAAGGTCTGTAGGAATCGTCAGGTCTTCTGGCTGGACTCTGCGTGTGTGCACACGTGCGCATACACGTGTCTGTGAACATGGGCTTTTACCTTTCATCTGCGTCACCTTCTCTGCACTGAGGCCAGCATAAAGTAAAACAAACCTGTTACTGGTTTAACTTATGTCCAGAAGATACCTCACCTCAAAAACATCAAGAGCCCAAGGATCCATCCATTCTAGCTCATTCCAGTGGTTTACCACCCTCTCCATTACAAATTTGTACTTGATTTCTACTTTTAATGTGTCTGACTGCAGATTCCACAACAGTGTCTGACTTGGGCCACAACAACCCCATGCATCGCTCCGGGCTTGGGGCAGTGTGGCTGGAGAGCTGCCTGGCAGAAAAGGACCTGGGGGTTCTAATCGACAAGCGGCTGAACATGAGCCAGCAGTGTGCCCAGGTGGCCAAGAGGGCCAATGGCATCCTGGCTTGTATTAGAAATGGTGTGACCAGCAGAAGGAGGGGGGTGATTGTCCCCCTGTACTCAGCACTGGTGAGGCCACACCTTGAGTATTGTGTCCAGTTCTGGGCACCTCAATATGAGAGAGATATCGAGGTGCTGGAGCGAGGGCAGAGGAGGGCAACGAAACTGGTGAAGGGCCTGGAGAATAAATCTGATGAGGAGCGATTGAAGGAGCTGGGACTGTTTAGTTTGAGGAAGAGGAGGCTGAGGGGAGACCTCATCACTCTCTACAACTACTTGAAAGGCCATTGTAGAGAGGTTGGTGCTGGTCTCTTCTCACAGGTAATTAGCGATAGAACAAGAGGGAATGGGTTCAAGCTGCAGCAGGGTAGGTTTAGGCTGGACATTAGGAAAAAATTCTTCCCAGAAAGAGTGGTCAGACCCTGGAATAGGCTGCCCAGGGAGGTGGTGGAGTCACCATCCCCGAATGTGTTTAAGACTCGTTTAGATGTGGTGTTGAGGGATATGGTGTAGGGGAGAACTTTGTAGAGTGGAGTTGATGGTTGGACTCAATGATCCCACGGGTCTTTTCCAACCTAAATGATTCTATGATTCCGGAGAGCAGCTCCTGGTAAGCCTTTCTTTCCCAGCTTAGAGCCCTTTATTCTTGAGAGATGTTCAGAGAGGCTGTTGTTTACCCCATGCTTTTAAAACTCCAGGTGCTGCATTCGTATCAAAACGTAAAGATAAATTCATCTGGGTGCCTGTACAAAAGTAGGACTAGTGTCCAAAATACTAAAGTTAATCTAGGACTCTCTAGCCCATTTTCCCAAAATAGGCCTATTAGGAAAAAAAAATAAAAAATAAAATAACAAAACCAACCACTCTGCCATATGACTTGCGGATGTGTTATATTTGTGCCCTGGAAAGCAAGGTTAAGAACCTTCTCTAAGAACTGCCACCTCCTGAGCACACACCGTGGCTTGGCGATGTGCAGCCACCAGTTTCACGCTGCCATTGTACTGCAATGCAAAGAGAAGAGTCGGTTCTTAAGTCTCCAGGCTCCCATTTATTTAAATATCACTATTTTAAGTTAGTACTTTGATCTCTACCTTGAGCATGGTCTTGTGCAGACCCTCAAGAAGGTGGGTAATATGTTCTTGTCAAGAATCATTGCTAAACAAGCAAGAAGCAAAGCTGTGGCTGCGTTTGCTGCAGCATCTGGTTTACCCTGAACTGATGTTTGCAAGGAGCACGCTGGCTCAGTTGCAAGGTAACAAGGCAGGAACTGTCATGGCAGAGATCTTATCTTAAGGGACAGGCTGTGACCTTCTAATCACAGACTCAAAGAACGGCTGAGGTTGGAAGGGACCTCTGGAGGTCATTTTGTCCAACCTCCTGCCTCCCAGAGCTGTTTGCCCTAGACCATGTCCACGCAGCTTTGGAGTATCTCCAAGGTTGGAGACTCCACCACCTCTCTGGGCAACCTGTGCCAGCGAATCGAAGGAGATCAGAGGGAGCGAGGAAGCATACTTTTCACAAACAAGAAGTCTTGAAGAAACTGCTCAGAAATTACCTCCAACCAAAGCTGTTTTCAGTCTTACCGCAACTGTGTTGGTTTACCAAACCCTTTACACTACAACCCAGCAGGAAAGCCACATTTTGGGATTACGGTGAGGGAACAGAGTAGCTTTTTGCCAAGCCTACAGCAAAAATTTTTGATGGGATCCTCTTCTTCCTCAGAACTCTTTTAACTGAAGGGAAACCACCAAAACAAGGCTTTTCCCCTTTAGAAAACACATGCCTCAGTCTTATGACAAAGCCACAGTTGGTACACTTAAAAAAGAACGCAAGTAAATCATTGTTTCCACAACATGCCCTGCGGTAGATCTCCACACAACAATTAGTGAAGGAGTGCAGTCAACATTGTTTCTCTTTCCTTTTCCCTCTCCAACCCCACACAAGAGAAACCTCCTTACCCAAATTTAGTGGCATTGCCTAGAGCGCGAGCAGGAGGCCAGGCTCCCGTCTCAGGCGGATGAGCAACCGATCCGCTCTACAAAGACTGAGGTCACAAAATCACAAAGTTTCCCAAACCCACCCGAGGCTTCCAGAACGGCAGAAAAGTTCATCTGCGTTTCACTGGAAAGGACCCCAAGTTACTCCAGAAGTCCCAGAGACAGACAAAAAGCAATGCAGTCCCAGTAAAAGGACATAATTTAGTATTGCTTTGCCCTTAACGACAGCTGGAAAATCCAATGCTGTCACCAGGATACACCTGTAGACGTGTTCCGGCAGAGAACCCCAGGTTAAATATTCAACACTGCTTACAAACGAGCTTCAGGTCTCAACGTACCAAGCACCTATGCAGTTGTATCTCCTGAATTTCAGTACTTTGTCCCCTCCAATCACATCTAAAAACTTGCCTAGAACCAAAGGCCAGACAAGAATTAACTTTTCTGGCTAAAATTACAAGTGAATCTCGACAGCAGAAGACTGGCAGCAATGCACGCGGACTCATGGCTGGCAGCGATAGCTAACGGCTGCTACAAAGACCACTACCGTAATGATCAAATAGGTTATCGTAACCCACATACATCAGTTTGAGCACTGAAACAGTTGAGGAAGAGCAAAATGGTCATTCACACGTGAGAGAGAATTTAAGGAGATGGTGACTCTCAGTCGGGGGGTTCAGTTCGAAATGTTTGATGCTGCATTAGAACACAGTAGAAGCTGTCATGAAGACAACACGGAAAAGCAGAGAGCTGAAGGAGCCATCCCATCCCAGCAAATTCCTACAGAGCCACAATGGACAAGACGTACCCTAAAGCAGCATGAAGATTTAAAGCACCTACATGCCAACGGCAGGGATTATACCTTGAACTCTGTGTATATGTACACCATAAGGCATATACGTTCATCTGGACAAAGCTGCAGATGGGAGATTGCCAAATCCTCGAGTCTAAGCCTGGGCCAAACATACAATAAATGAGAGGCTCATTCAAAAAAGATCCCAATTAACACTAATTACCTTGACAGTCTTCTGCTAGGAATACAGTGACACGGTAGCACTGGATATGCCAACTGAAACGAGATTCTATGTTGCCAAGTATAATGTCTGCATGCTGTGAGTACACCTCTATTGCAGAATATCGTTAGATGTGAGGATCTCTGCCTACTAAGTCTATGGAGGTATGCTCACGTGCAGTCCATACCTGTGTGGTTATGACCGTAATAATGCCCTTAGTTAAATTTCCCACCAAATGGAACCGCTCAAATGAATCACTATGCAGTATGCCATGGAAGAACTTGACCTCCTGAAGTGCCCCAGGTTTGCCATCTCCCTAGTCCAGCTAGCACCGAGTATCGGTTTTGGCACCCAGTTTGACTGCAACTTGGGTGCACCAGGATGCAGACCAAGAACACTATGCCCAACAGTGCACACTGGGAACAAAAGAAACTATCGCTATTATGGCTTCCAGATCTCAGTGGGGAGCTCACTCATGTTGGAGGAGAACCTGCCAGAGTTGCCCTGCACACCACACGTAGCAAGAGGTACCCAACTGAAGGAAAACAAGCACCAGAAGCGCAGCATCCTGCAGGTCCGAGATGGTCAGCAGTGCCTCCAGAACATCCATCTCATCCATAAAGCTTTGAAAAATCTAATCTCAGCATGCTAATAACTGGACATACAAAGATCAGAAAACATGCTAGTTTTCTCAATGTCTAGAGAACCACTAACAAAGGCTACTAGAATCAGTGCTTACAGAGCCTGGCTTTTGATCTTGCAGGTTTAGATAGCGTACCTAAAGTGAGTATAGTCTTTTAATAACAGGCCTTCCTCTTCAGCTGTCAATTCCACTCAGACCTGCAGCTTGCTCATCCCAAAGAGCACACAGACGTCCAACATGAAGACTAACACTCAGTTGCTAAGCAGGTCACGGCCAGTGACAGGCAAGTTCAAGAGCACAAAAATGGGAGGTACTGCAAAAATGTACAACAGCCCCAAGAAAAGGGACCATTCATCGGCCTGGACAGGCAGAGACCCTCCTTCATCCATGACTCTCCAGGGAACCCCTACGCACTTTAGTAGATGCCACCAAACCTTCTTTAGCAGAATTCAGAAACTGTACTTGCCATCAGGTCACTTGACAGAGGGATATTAATTCAAGACAGGGGTACCGCAAACCCTTTGGCAGGACAGAAAACTGCTACTCCCCAATCCTGTGCAAATATCAAGGTGCCCAATGGAAGATGCCCAAATGCAAGAGAGATGCATATTCAGCTGAAGAACCTACACCCAGTTGCTGATTTAAGAAAAGAAACCAGTAGTGTATCTGGCATGACTAGTACCAGGAGCAAGCACAGAAGAGAAATAAGTAATGCCTTACGATCCTTTATTTTTGCATTGCTGTAGGGAACATAAAAGTATTGAGAGAAATGTGGTATCACTTCACAATAGCAACTGTATTGCATAAAATTTAAGAGAAGTATCACCTTTTTAAAAATAGGTTTTGGATTTAAGATCACTATCCCCTTTTCCCAAACAGTAATCTGATAACACGCTGCACAAACAGTAAACCAGTTAGGAACTTTACAAAACATTAAACGGTGTTCTGAAAAGCTCTGTAAGTTCTCAGTTATTTGTAGTAAAATAAGCATGCAACCCTTTTCCATCCCCAAACAAGCTTGCATAACATTGTGCCATAAAAGGAGACCATAAGCATGGCAGTCTCGCCCATGTCTGCCCTCTGCCTTATGACTGAAGGGAGGTTTGAGGGACAGTCGTAGGGCACCCATCTGTTGTCCACTTCAGAGTAGGATTAGCTATCAGAGAATCCACGGGTTCACCAGCAATGCTGGAACTGGGCTGGGATCTGGCAGATGCATACTCGCCCCCGCAGCAGATCAAACAAGTCTCCGTGCCCCTCTCCATCCCAGGCCCTTGTCAAGTGGTTGCCCTTAAAAATAT
This sequence comes from Larus michahellis, assembly GCF_964199755.1. Taxonomy (NCBI): domain Eukaryota; kingdom Metazoa; phylum Chordata; class Aves; order Charadriiformes; family Laridae; genus Larus; species Larus michahellis. The sequence continues at coordinate 129,677,896 of NC_133898.1, forward strand.
TGACCTGTGGCTCTGCCCTCCTTTTCTGCTCTCCCCTCTTCTTCCTCTCTGATGACCCAGGTGTTCATCAGTTCCGACTCTAAAGGTATTATCTATGTCAAGCAAACAGTCTGATCCAAGTTTTCTTTTTAGCATGCTTTGCCAGAAAAGCCATGGGGTTCCCTCACCCCTGCAGAGGTACATGGTTCAGCAGATGCGAGAGGAAGAGGGGAATCTTCTTTGTCCAAGGTAAAGCTGTACCCTGTCAGGTTTATTCCCAGGAGACTCCATCTTGTTTCTACCCACTGACTAGTTTAGAAGACACAGACACGACGACTAGCAGTGATGAAAACATTCTGGTTTTATTGGTGTTACGAAAATAAAATTTAAGAAGGGGGCACTTAGCAATATACTTTCACAATTTCAGAGTTCAAAAGGCTTCATTATGTGGAACAGCATGCTTGAAAAAGAACAATATCTGTCCAGGAGAAGGACATGTGTTTGTCTGAGGTGTTTTTCATGTGGTTGCTCATTGCCTGAATTCCATGATAACGGCATATGAAGGAGAGGAAGAGATCGGTAAACTACAGGCCTTACTGCTACAAGTGTACTCTGTACAGAAACCTCATCTACTCTCTTACGTGTAGGTACAAATAAATAATTCCCGAACACCTATCAGAAGTGGCACTATCATTGAAGCAAACATCACCTGGACGCCCAAGGAGGACATCCCAAGAGCAGGCACAGTTCCTCCCGCTATCTGTCCCTCCAGCCTAGACAGCACGCCCCAGGTGGGAGATCGCTCGCCAGCTCAGTATTATTCTCGCAAAGGCCTTCTCCTGCTTAACATATTAACAGGGATTTATAGGAGTGACTGTCTGGAACACTGCTTAACAATGCTAATAGCGGAGTTCCAAGAAATCAGTAGTTTGGCAATTACAAATACAGCAATACATGCTGAAATACGTGCTCACGCTTGCTAAACCTGTAATCCAAGGGGTGGTTTTTTCTTTTTTTTTTTTTTTTTTTCTTCCCTCCCCATAATAAGTGGTTTAAATTTAGTAGGAATGATTCACTCGGTGCAGGTTTGCTTGCTTTATTTATTTCATTTTTTTTCTGCACTTGGAATCCATCTTGGATGACATCTAACAGGAAGACTGGAGGAGGGAGGCAGAATCTGGCTTTCTAAAGAAAAGCCAGCCCATTAAATGCCGTGTCGTCCGTAATTTTGTCGTAACTTAAGTATCTCTACAACTTGGTAATTTCCTCCTGCAATAAACAGCAGATACCGGGCAGACACATACCCAATCAGTATTCTAGCACTACTTTTGCTCTAGGCTGGGTTCAGGCCAAAAAAGGTGCATTCCCTGTGGTCTTAAGACATACCCATCCCCAGATGGTCTCCTCCGGCATCGGATCCGACTGCAGGAGCCTCCTGCGCTGCTCTCAACCCAACCGGGCTGAGCAGCACCTTTGCCTTGTATGAGCCAGGCTTGGGGGCAAGGATTACGTACCCGCTTGTGTATTATCCATAAAAAACCAAAAACATCCCCCCCTACTTTGAGGCTTTGATTGTGGAAGTCTCCAATTCTGCTGGTCTTACACATAACTTTGGGGGCTTCTCCTAGAACCCATGATCCTTGCTGCAGACAGGGAGGAATTAAGCCAAGTTTAGTCGAGCTGCGCTGCCCAGCCAGCAGCGCGGGGGGAGGACAGGGCTGTTTAGCTTCTGTGCTCTACCTGCCACCAAAAAGCAGCAGAAAGCCTTGACCACAGATGCACGACTTTGGCAGGTGGCTTTTGACGCATGGAAGGTAACTGGGAAAGAGGTAGGCTGAAGAGCAGATGACAGCTTTGGGACAGCACCGTAGGACTCTTACGGCAAAACTTTGCTAAATATATCTGCAGTGCAAAGTAGGTGGGTCAGAACATACCTCCAAGAGAAATCCGTATTTGGAAGCATGGCCCAAGTGGCAAGCTATATGTTCAAAGCGGGCATAAGCACAAGCGTAAGGGCTTTAAGCAAGAACACTTGAAGGATTTGGAGTTTCCCTCCCCCCCTCGCACACGCACATACACATTCAGACAGAAGCAGAGAGCAAGCCTGCAATGTAAAACACTCTTTAGGACGCAGGCCAGAAAAATCAACAGATGCACAGAGAGGTGAAGTGGCCTCCAGTCTCAAATGAAATTATTTAGGAAGCTTGGAACCAAATCGCAACCATGAGCTACCAGCCTGCATCCGCCCACCTGCGACTGGGCTGAGGCCCAGCAACTCAGTCCACATGTGACATGCAAACCTGCTGAACTATGAATGGCGAGACGGCTATTTCCTGACAGCACAGTACTCTCAGAGCTATATAAAACAATACTCATTCCAACGTCAAGAATCCAATAAGATGAGGACAACAAGTAGAAAAGAGAGAAGTTTTATTATGGAGAATTCTGAAAAACTGATGAATTTTGTTGGGCTGTGGCAGAGTTCTGCTGAATTCTCTTAGAGCAGGAAATCCGGCTTCAGCTGTGGGAATGTATTGGAAGTGTTGATAAAAGCCAAAATTGCAGAACATTTGGAAATGCATAATTTAGTAGAGGACATCCAGTACAGATTCATAAAAGGAAGGTCATGCCTGACAAATCTGCTGAAATCCTTTTTATTATACGACCAAATCGTTAGGTTAGACAAGAGTGAAACAGTGGACGTAACTTATCAGGATCTCAGGAAAGCATTTGATTTTGTACCACTCAGACTGATTTACAAACTCATAAAGCATCGCGCAGGGAAAAGGAATTGAAATGGATTAAAGAACATTTTAGGGATAAGAACAAAAGCAACGCAGTGAGCGGAAGGAGCCTGAAAGAGAGAGGTGTAAAGGTCAGTCTGATGCTAAATGGGTAAAAACGGGCTCAGCTATCATTTTAGAGGCAAGAATACCCGAGTCTGGTGACAGGACTGCAGAAAAGCGTTACTAGTGGTTGGTAAATCAGGAGGAAATCGGGTGCAGAAAGAGGGATGAGCGAGGCTCGGCATTTGACAGAAGGACATGGAAGGTGCTGCCCCAACCTGTGGGATTCACTTGCGCTAGAGCTGATGTGTGAAAGGACCTCCTGGCTGGGAATCTGCATTCATTTTAAAGAGAATTCAATAATTTTATGGTCATTAATAAAATCTGCAGCTATGCATGTTGTGGTAATGATATGGGTAATTAAATCTGAAGCTTCTGGGAATTAAGCTGATAGCCTGAAAGGGTCAAAAAGAAAACTCCTCTTGCACTTAATCAGAGGAATAGCTTTGCAAGCTGGATAGGTGCATTAATTGTCCAATACTGACCGCGACTTGACACACAATGCTACATCAGTTGGACCTCCAGATTGATCCGGCTCAAGTCTCAGCAAAAATTACTAACATTTCATGTAGGACACACCAACAGAAAGAGTCTTTTTGGACCTGCATGAAACCAGTTTGGTTTGGTTAGCTCCTCTTAGAGAATTTTGCATGGACAAAAGAACTTCCACTTATTCTGAGACTTTTAACAGGCTGTTGGGTAATATCTTCTCCTGAAAACTGCCAATTATTCTCACTGCTGGCAGACTGGGGATGAGGTCTGTTGCTTGATGACGATGCAAGAAGTTTTTATCCTTGTCTTTTCTTTCCTAAGAGAGTAGCAAATCTTTACAGTGTCCTCATGAGCTGGGGTAAAATTCTCCACAGAGAACTGAGCCTCAGCAACACGCTACTTGGCTCAAGGTCACCCGCCATAAAGATGAGAACAGAATGTGGATCTTCTGATTCCTACTCCTGTGCTCTGAATACCAGGCCACAGTGCTGCTGCCACCACCTGTGGGGACAGCCTTTCAATCTTTAAGGCTGTCAAAACCCAGCAGCTTTTATGAGCACTGAAATTCACTTTAAATAAACTTCATTTTTAAAAAAAAAAAAAAAAAAAAAAGTTACAGGAGAACAGGTGGACTCCTGTGACACCAGAATTCTTCAATGCACAAAGAAGCTTTCATCTCGCTGTTCTACACGGCACCTTTAAATATTCTTCTACATAAAGGCATGATATGCAAGAGCAAAAGAATAACCGAGAAACAGTAATCCCTAACAGATCAACTGTGCTTTATCTACACAGATTCTGCTTTCATAAAAGCACAGAGGAAAGAGGGGGGGGGAAAAAAGAAAAGTACATTCTTATTGTTTTCTGAAGCTTAAAATAACCACAAAGTGTGAAAAATCAAAGCTGTTCCATAGAACAACTAGGAAAAAAAAGTCTCACTGAGCATTTGCGAAAGACAGTAGATGGCAGAAGATGGAATTAGAGATACAGCGAGTGCTATGGTCACCGCGCTTAGATCCTAAATTTGGTCTATGCTGAAACCAGTGTGGTTTAAATGGGAAGCATCTCCTAGAATGTATGTGCCCCATATATAATTATAGCTGTCGTTGGCAGCAAAGGCTACAGTTACGGCCACCATTACCTACTCTGTTTTCACTTGCTAACTTCTCTGAAAACTTTCTGTTTTCAAATGTAATGCAACTGAACGCAGGCAATTTCTACAGGGAACTTGCTAACTGTGAGAGACGGAAGGCAAAGGGATGGGAAGAATTAGAACAAATCATCTGTACTGAAGACAGGCAGAGTTACCATCAATTTATTCTCGTAGCTGATTGATCCATGGAGTTTTTCCACTTCCAGAAACAAGCAGAAAACGGATTATCCATCATAGCTGGTTTTGAACCAAGCGACATTTGTGCTTTGCTTTAACACAGGGTCCAGTCTGGTGCGAGGGGAAGCAGCAGGAAAGTGGCCAAAATGACAGCTAGCAAAACATTCATTTATTCCTCACCTTCGGGCATTTCATATTTTCCAGAGCGCTGAGCTGTTCCGTAACATCTACGGGCTGTTGAGCAATTTCCCCTTGCTCCCCAAACTAACCAGTGCCACATCCAGGGCTTGTGTGAATCTGTATTATCTGCTGGACTGACAATCTACAGAAATCTCAGAAAACCCCACAAACTCACCCCTAACCAAAACGCTTCCCAGCCACGAGACAGCTATTTTCTAAACCCTTTTTGCACAAGCGTTTTCTTGGAGCTGTTTTCCCGAGCAGAGCTCTCTGCCCTTTCATGCAGTCTCTCAAGGTACCCACTCGCTCCTGTCCAAACGGGTCAGGTACCTACAGCTCAAACAGCACTTCAAAAGAGATCGTCTCAGAGCAAGGCTGACTTGCCTTCAAAGCTGCAGACCACTCTGCTGTACAGCGATAACACCACGAACAGAAACCATCTGAAGAATTATTCCAGACCTGACTTTCATCATTTCTAGACGTGGCTTTCTGTTGCTCTGTCTCCATGCTATACCCTGTATTTTCAAAGATCACAGAAGATTCTTAACAATTTACCATTCAGACCTCCGGAAGGGTTTTTATATTTATATATTTTTATACACACATACACATTTTATTTTGAAGCCAAATAAATGATACAGTGTCCATTAACCTCATCCCACTCAAAAAAAAGAGAAGCAGCTGCTGGAGAGAAACCCAGGACCCTGGCGGTTTTACACATGTGTAATTCAGATATGAATTAAAGTTACAATGGTTGCCAATTAAAAAAAAAAGCCGTAAGACTTTCTGTGGTGTGGATGCGTGCTTCTACCCCTTCTGTTGCCGGCCGCTGTGGTACCACAGATGAGCCGGCAGCATCCTCCCAAAACCTGCTTCAAGGCTGCATCACCACAGGTGGGAACCACACTTTCCCGGTACGTCCCGCTGCAACACAGACTGCTAACAAGTTTCTAACAGTTATAATTCAGAAAGATCCGTGCAATATCTCCTGTGTAGTGGTGACACTAACAACCGACAATACCAGCAATAAGCTACTGTTTAATTTACCCCTATTGCCCATGCTACAAGCTTCCCATTTTTAGGGCAATGACAGAAAACCCAAAGCTTTATAATTCACACATTACTTGCATTTTGATTCTGAACTTTTAGATAAGTTTCCTGGCATTCCGTAAGTGCATGGACGTTGCTCAGAGGGATATTCAACCAATTCACAGGTATACACACCGAAATCCAGATGGGAATGAGCATACAGCCTTTCCTATACATGCTTTTAGACCTATCACACTCATCATCTTACCATTTTCCTGTGCCCTGGATTGGTACTACCTTGGAAAGCTTCTCTTCCTACCTGAGAACTGAAAATTTTGACTCTAGTTACTCAACAGAAGTATCCAAGTTTGGAAACTGGACGGCCACCAGAGGACTGGAGGATATATAAATCAACACATCAGTCCTAAAATGTAAAAGCTACTGTTTAATGCAATATGCCAAAAATAAAATGTGACTTCCTCTAGACGGTCTGCAACAGGCAATTATCTAAAAAACAATTTTTCACAAAGTTCTGCACATTCCTGCTGACTAACAATTCTGCTGCCAAGCACAGGAGACTGTAGGATGAATTTCTTTCTTTTTAGTTAGTTCTATGAATATTATCCAAAATACTGACTTAGATAAAGGGGTACTCTTAGCTTCATTTATTACTTAGATCTTTATGATTCTTTGCATCCAGTTGATAATGTACTGGCGCATTTATCTGTTGTATAAATCTCTCTCCCCAGCCACACAAGGATACTATTTGTTAAGCCAGTTTAACCCCTGTTTAAATATGACTTACCATTGAAAACACCGCTAAATTCTCATGACTGAGGTTAGTCATAATTTAAAGAACTCCTGGACGACATTCAAAACTTACAGCAGTAAGACTGCTGCAAGATCCTCTAGAGAACAAAACAGGACAGCAGTCTTTCAAGGCACTTGGAGACCATAAACTACATCCCTCCCTCCATTTCCACCTTTCTAAACAAGTATCTAATGCTTTTTTTTTTTAGGATGTAAGCGAGCGCAAGATCACTGCATGCACTGGTTACGAGTTCTGTCTCGTCTAGTAGCCAAAATAGATGGATCTTCCCAGATTCACCTTGTATTAAAAATATCTACTGTCTCTAGCTAAAGAGAATCAGAAGGGACGATATGTCCCTATAAGAAGATGCCAGTTATCAAATGGGCAAGGTATCTTAAAACAGCTATTTTAAAAGTGAAATCTTGGGGGGTGGGCGTGGGGGGGTGGGGGACGGTACGCAACAGTGCGCTTGGTGAATTATCACGACAGAGTGTGCATGTTGTGACTCCAGTAGGGCCAAGATGTCACTCATTCAGAGCGCACACAAAATCCTTTCAGGATCTTAGCAAGCCAACGGAGTGGGAGACGTTACGACCCAATATTACCTAAGCCTCAAACCTGGGCCTTTCCACTCTAGAAAATTACAATATTGTATTACTTAAACTGATCTAATTTCCTCCCTCATCTCTCTACAGCAACATAAAGATGCTCTTATTGCTATTCCCACAGAAACAGGGAAAGAAGTATATAGAAGTAAGTAATGCCTCACCATGTTGACACTGTCCTCTATGCAATATTACTATTCCAGTAGAAATCATCCTGCCCCTCCATCAACAGCGACGCAGCTAAACCTTTCAAACACAGGCCACCAACCCCATTCCAAAATCTGAAGGGGATGGTTTTACCCTGTCCCTTGCTGGCATTAAGGTGCTTGGACTACCCATAATGAGCTCTACAAGAGAAGTACGATGCATACGGTGAACTGCCTGGGTCACTGGAGAAGGTTAATGACTAGAGAATGATGGCTGATTCCCTGCACTTCCCATTTAAGGATTTGGAAAAAATAGAAAAAAATAGCAGGATAACTTTAACAGTCTCTTCTTTTAGGACTTTTTTTAGAATCCAAATCAGAAAGTAAAAATCTTAGCCATTCTCCCACTCTCCTTAGCACAGCTGTTAGCATTTGCTCTTCTTTAAGCTCTGGTTCCTGGAGTCAGTTGATAGAAAGAACAGTGGAAAAAGAAAAGCTGAGAAATGTGGAATGAATAAATACATCTTATACCCTTAAGACAGAATCTACCCCTTCACTTTACTAAAACCTGATTAAATAACAGGGTTTTTTTTGTATATTTGATGCTGTATATAACAGCATCCGTTTATTTCAAAAGATTGTTCATGCCCAACACTTGGGAATATAAAGTTCATGGCAAAAAACCAAATAGGATTGGTCTAAAAAACTCTCTTAACCTGTAAAAAGAGAATTTGGAGCCATTCTTACCTATGACTGAGACTGACCAGTCACGAACCAGCAAGTGGCCTTGTTGAGACGAGCTGCACAGATGAGCTGCAGAAACCGGGCCAAGTAAAGCAGGCTTATGGGGAAAACTGGTAACAGAGATTTGGGCAAGGGCGGAGAAGGGACGCCTGATGGCCTGAACTTTGTCAGTCATCATACATGAAGCTGAAACCCTGAGCGTGTCTTCTGCCACTTCTTCAACTGCAAGATAAAAGCCAAGTTTCTGCAAGGAGTGTTTTTACTGTAATCAGAGACTGGCTACTGGGCTAGTCTGACCGACAGTCTGACCCTGCAGGGATATTATGTTCTTAAACGTCCTGGGCACAATTTATGTACGGCCATTCCACAAGCCAGAGCGCGTGAATGTATTGTAAAACTCGGTACATCAGAAAAGACTCGCTCAACATCTACAAGGAGAAAACTGACACCATAAGTCAACATCCAGTTGGCCGGGGGAGAAGGAGGGATGACACACGCGCGCATATAAATGCATTAGATCGCAGCCTCACAGCTGCTCTAAAGCAAGCCAGTAAGATTTACCTTTCATATTCTTAAAATGTTTTTAGTTTTGAAATATAAGGCATGGAACTGCCCCATTTCTCACCAGCGGAAGCCAAACTTGAAATAACAAAACAGCCTTAAGTAGTTAACAGACTACAAACTCGCCACGATTTCCAGTCAGCATTACAGAGACTCGCAGAGTAACACTGTGTACCCATTAACTCCAAGTCCACAATTTGGCCAGAATTTGTTTTGCTGCATTGCAGCCAAATCACTTTTTGTGTCTGTCTTCCTCCTACGTGGGATTGCCTTAGCAGAACAGGATGCCAACGCTGAAAGCACTGACTGTCTCCGACTTCACCATCTTTGATTAAGAAGGCCCTTTTATTGCAGGATCACTTAGACTTTACAGATAACTGTTGCTGCATTGAGATGAACTTACTGGCAGGAAAAGCCTTCAGCAACTCAGGGAAGAGCAACCAGAATATTAAGCCTCCCCAAGTGAGTTATTCCAGAAGGCCAACGCAGTTAGAAATTATTTTCCTAACACCAACGTTTTGCTGAAAATTAGGTCGGCTATTTCTTGTACTCCCCGCAGCCGACACAAAAACCAGCTTATTCCTCATTTCCTTACAAAAAACTTTCACATCGGGTTTGAACAACTCTAGGCTAGTGGGTGGGTTATTAAAGGTTTCGCTTTAAACATCCTTGCCCTTTCCTTCTGCTGTAAAAGTCCTCTCACAACTCACCTCTCCATCCTTTTACTGCTGCATTTTCGGCTTCTACTTTTCCCTCACAACTTCTTGTTTCCACTCCTGTTCCTGCCCCACATTCCCGTCCCGGTTTTGTTTGTCTCTCCAACTGAGCAAGGGAAAGAACGTCCTACAGCTGGTCAGGAATTGCCTCTCTGATGGCTGATTAACAGTAATCAAAGACCACAATCTGTATGTCTACTCCTATAACCACATTTCTGAGGGACCAGATATGTAACAGTATCAGGTGTTCCACAGCAATGGGCAAGAATTCCTCCAACTTTAATCAAGGCTGGCACATATCCTGAAGGATCCCTTTTCCATTTCATTTTACATCTAGCACTCTCTGTATTATGAATATGGGTAAATAGCAGTTACCACTTAATTTCTCTTTACCTTTTCATATTTCTACTCTGTCTCACCATTGTTTTTATTCCTAAATGGATGTTCCAATACTTATAAACTGGCTCAGGACGTTGCATCAGCCACCAACTTGTGCTCCGTATTCAGATATGAGCAAAGGTTTTTTGAGACAGAGAATCAAAAATCTAATCTATGATGTGGGACATAAGCACCCAAGGATGTAACAGACATCTGTAGCTTACCATAAGGTCATATGTACCATGACTTCCTCCTTCCAGTTTTACAGATCTGAACAGCGACAGTACTTTGCATTCATATAAAGGCTATTTTCCCTCATCAGAAAAAAGTAAGTATTTTCTCACTTACTAAACAGAGCTTAAAGATCTGAACGAGCCTGGTAAAGGTATTGCTTTGTCATTTCCAGCAGCAGTCACTTAAGTGACGGAAGGTAAAGCTATTTATCATAGCATCACGGAGGAACACAAATGGCAGCAAATGAACAACCTGACAATACAGAATTCCAGTGAAACTGAGAGTGACAAAACGTTGGGACCTCACTTTTCGCCCTGATTTATAGTACAGCAAATGCAACAGCAGAGTGCCGGTAAATCAACACGGCGAGGCATTTGTTTTAAGGCGGTACAAAAGTAGAAAAGCACATTCTGGAGAATTAATTCTATTTTATTTTTCCTGGGAAAGGGAGAGGCCCTGCAGCATCTTCCAGCCAAACACTGACATAGTTTTCAGCAGAGCACGAACACTGTGCTGTAAGAAGTATCACAGGTTTGATAGTGTTGAGGGAGATGGGACAGTATCATCAGCTTCACCCAAAACTGTTGCTTTTCTTCCTAACGGTAAACATTTATGCAGTGCCTGAGAACCTAGAGCAATAAGCAAATAGTTAATTACTGAAGGATTTAAGGTGCTCTTTACAGCTGAGACTAAACTGTCATCATCCCATCAATTTTAATAAAATAAATGTAACAGAAAATCTAAACAGACCAGTGTCTCTTGTCTGTTCTCATTCAATCTTCATTATAATTGCTCTACAGCTTCAACAAGGCTTGTGGTCTAGGAACAAAAAAATAAAAGTGTGAACGACTTTTGTTTTTAATCACAGGAAAACAGAACTGCGTCTGCCTGCCTCGTTAGCTTTGCGAGTTTAAACAGTGACCAAACCACTTGAACTTGTCTGCGAGACACCCACATTCTATGCTAAAAATACTAATAAAAAAAAAATCTGCTGTTAAATTCCTTTTGCGAAGAAATAAAAAATAAAAAAAAAGAAAGCCAATATGTATTCCATGCTGAAAACGAGCTTAGTATATTTCTTCCACCTTGATTACCAACCCTAGATTGCATTCACAATCAAAAAAAAAAATGCTAGGAAATTATTTGCATTCATATTAGATTTCATAAGAGAAGAGTAAAAAAATATTTTGGAATTACATTTTTAGGTTACTTTTTAAAAAGTTCTACTAAAATTTTGAACAACTATTCCAAAGCATAAGCTTACTATAACATTTCATGTAAAATAGTTATTTATTCTTCTGGGGAGGCGAGGAAGGGAGGGAAATAAATGCAACTCCTGTACGGTACAGCAGAAGCACCTGGAAGGAGAGTCTCAAGAGCTAAACCGCTTTGCCCTCTTTTGCACATATAAGAAATATTTTGTTCCTTTTAGTTTATTCATCCAATTCAAATCAATGACTTGTTCATTCAAAAGCTGAATAACCAACTGGGAGTTTAAAAATTTAAAAAAAAAAAAAAAGTGAAGCAGGAAAGCTTGTTTTCCTCTTCTAATCTGTGAATAATAAACGAGGTAAGAGAATAAGATCTGCCAGCTCTCAAACCTTTAAGGACATGGTATCCAGAAGCAGTTCAGTTCATTAACTGCAGATAATGTTTTCTTTGTTTAATGAAACAGTTTTAAAACGTAAAACATTTATGAGACCTTTTTGACATTTTTTTATTTAAAAGACAAAAGCTGTCTTTTTAAGATAGCTACATTTAACAACAAATCTCAAAACACTGAGTTTTTACATTCCGTTCCAATCCTCACCTACATCAAGCTTATTTGCCACTTCTAGAAAACGTAAATGTTAAAGAATTTAAATGAGGATTTGTTAAGTTATGTACCTGCTTAAGGACATGTTCCTGCCCTGCTTACCCTACCAGTTAAGCATTCCCCCTCCTGCCCAAAGAAAGAAATTAAGAAATTAATTTAAGAGCTATACTTGTTTGCAAATAAACACGCTTCAAATACTTACCAGCCAATGAAAATCAACCTGTTTTTAGGAAAATAATGAAAGTACAACCCCAAAACAAGATTAAAATCAATGATTTAAATCAAAGCTTCCCTCTTGCTGATGTAAATCAAAGTGATTCAAATCACCAGTTTTGATCAATTCACTCATTTGCATAACCTTGATCGTTTATCCCTTAAAATGTCATCTAGGGGCCAAAGTTAGCTGGATATTTCTCTAAATCTCAATTTACCCAGCATAAATAAGGCTTTTGTGTTCTTATTTAAAAATTTATAAAATTCACCATCAACTAATGTATTTCCATAACTGATGTCTAATCATATTCGGGATGCTGAAGTGGTTTAAAAGACAAACGAATGCACATTCTGCAGTAATCCCAAGCAAAACTAGAAATATATTACAGCTGACAGTGGCTCTGTAGATACCCTTACTAACAAACAAGCAAACATGCTGATGGGACAAACAAGTGTTTACAAGATCCCCTCAGCCCATCAATTATCGTTAATACAGTTGGGTAGCCAGGGGCTATTGATCTACAGTGGTAAATTTTCACAGCATGCTGCTTTCCTGCATTGATCATTGGACCAAAGCGGGGATTAACATAGTGTAGGCTCTCCTTCATTAAAGAAAAACTGCCTTTTCTAAAGGCAACGAAAACATTAGCGAGAACCTACCAATCTTTGTGCTTGTGAAAGCTGGAATCATAGAATGGTTCAGGTTGGAAGGGACCTTAAAGATCAGCCAGTTCCACCCCCCTGCCCTGGGCAGGGACACCTCCCACCAGACCAGGTTGCCCCAAGCCCCGGCCAACCTGGCCTTGAACCCCTCCAGGGATGGGGCAGCCACAGCTTCTCTGGGCAACCTGGCCCAGGGGCTCACCACCCTCAGAGTGAAAAATTTCTTCCTAATAATCTCATCTCAATCTCCCCTCTTTCAGTTTAAAACCTAACCGTAACCATTCCCCCTCGTCCCATGGCTCCCCTCCCTGCACCAGAGTCCCTCCCCAGCTTTCCTGGAGCCCCTTGAGGGACTGGCAGGGGCTGGAAGGTCTCCGCGGAGCCTTCTCTTCTCCAGGCTGAACCCCCCCAGCTCTCTCAGCCTGTCCTCCCAGCAGAGGGGCTCCAGCCCCTGGAGCGTCTTCATGGCCCGCTGCTGGACCCGTTCCAACAGGTCCATGTCCTTCTTGTGCTAAGGACGAACGAGAGTCTCCTTCCAGTTCTCCCTGGCCTGCATTGCTGTTTTCTGCATAAACTGTGACTTTCCTCAACCCTCAGACTCTTTACCTAAACTTTCAGGTGACTCTGATACTGTTCAAATCCTCTCATAAACCACCCTTCAAAATACCAACTCTTCACTCCATTGTTTCACCTCTCCTGCATCCTCTAATTCAAGGGACAACAGGGAAAGGAAATGCTGGAAAAGGGGGCAAGTGCATAAAGGAAACTTAGCGTGTCAGGATCACACAAATTAAATTTCAATTATTATCAAGCATGTTGTGACAGCACAGGAACCTGCTACTAAGAATATAGTGGATGCTTTGCATGCACAACATTTTACACAAACTACAGTTCTCAAAAATGAAGAGTAAACATTGAGTGCTTTTACCTTTTTTTTTTTTATTATTATACACAAAAGCAAGATTGTCTCAAGTACCAAGCAGGATTGTCTCAAGTACCAAGCAGTTTTTTTTTAAAATGCAAACATTTTAAGGCAACAGCACAAAGCTAATAACTGTATCACGGTCATTTTGATCCAATTACAATACATTTTAAAGTCTTATGGTACTTTAAAGATTAAGCAGTGCTGCAACTTCTCATATAAAGTTACCATTCTGCAAAGTTCTTGGTTAGAGAACGCATGAACCCGACTGTGTGAGCTGTTCCACTTGGGAGATTCAAAGTGGATTTAGCAGGATTACTAGCATACTTCAGCATTTTCAGGATCAGAGCTTAAATGGTATCTCCAACACACACACACACAAAAAAGATGGAAAAAGGAATCTGTTCCTAAAAAAACCAGGAAGGTATCGGTCCTAAGTAGCTTTATGCTTTTGACTTCAAACTAAGAGGGAAGGAATAAAAACCAAAAGAGAGTTTTAACTAAATCTATGCATTTGTCCCTGCCCAGGGCAGGGGGCTGGAACTAGATGATCTTTAATGTCCCTTCCAACCCAAACCATTCTGTGATTCTGTGATTTATAATCTATGCATTTATCACTTCTTAGTAAAGAAAACAAAACACACAATAGGAAAATACAGTATTTTTACATGACAAAACTCAGATCATAAAGGCATTTATTTGTTCCAAGATGGAACAATAAAGACAAACTTTATAAAATAGTAGATTATTATGCTGAGTCCTAAAAAGCCCTAGCTGGACAAACCAGCAAAGAAAAACCCTACTCAAAACCCCTGTATGTAGCAAAGCATCATTTTTCTCATTTTTAAAAAGCAGACGGAGTTTAGCTCATTTCAGGAGAGCAAACAGTCCAGACCGAAGCAATAGGAAAAGTTAATATCCCAAAAGGAGAGACAAATAAGCTATTATGGCTGCATATAGACATTTTCTGCCTCAAGATCTCAGCAATTCATTCCCCAACACACTCAGAAAACTCGAGTTGCCATAAACTGATGCCCAGATTTGTTTCCCAACTTTTTTTTTTTTTTAACTCCTCACAATTTATTTTTAACTACCGCACAGAAGTTGCATCTGTTGAGAATGCTCATTTTGCAAAGTGAACTCCTGCTCTAGCGATTGCAGGGCGACTTTCCCGTCTTGCCTTCAGTGGAGTTCAAACCATTTCTTATTCTTTACGCACTAATTCCAATTTTAGCGTCTACAGACTGCGGCTCTGCCATCCGGCTCAAGGCCCACTGCTTTGTCAGTAAAAGGACATGCTGCTGCCATCTTTAATGTCTCACGTGAGCTTGGAAGAGGGATTTAGTAGAAGTAGATGGTCTATGTTTAACTTGCATTTAAAGCCTTTAAAAGTTAAAGGAGTGCTATGAACGATGCCAGGGCAAGCATTATCAAAAAAGATAAACAAGCTCAAAATAGCCAGCAAGAGAGCCCTGTTACACAGCAAGCATCCTCCCCTGAATGTATATCCTTCAACAGAAGCCATTTAGGTAGCTCCTTCCCAACAATCTTCCAGAGACTCATCCTAAAAACTTAGGGGCAGGTACAACAAAAAAGCCAAACCAAATCCCATCATTTAAACAGCTGAAGGACTTCACATAGACATCCTCTTAAGAGGAGAGCTCATTTTTGCAGCAGGGGAGGCTTAGACTGGATATTAGGAAAATTTTTTACACTGGAAGTGTTATTAAGCATTGGAACAGGCTGCCCAGGGAAGCGGTGGAATCGTCATCCCTTGAGGTATTTAGAAGATGGGTAAGCATAGTGCTTGGAGATACAGTTTAGTGATGGTTTTTGTCACAGTTGGGTTGATGGTTGGACTCACTGATCTGAAAGGTCCCCTCCAACCCAGGCAATTCTATGATTCTATGATTTTAAGCACATTACTTATGGTCACTTCTTTTCTGAGTCCAGACTTGCAGGTGATGAATATACACTCTCAGGAGTAGGGTTCCCCCCCCCTCCCCCGAAGGAAAAGCCCCTAGACTGGACTCAAAGCTGGAAAGCACTTTGATCGTAGTCTCCAGCAGGGGAAACGGCAGCTCCAGGACAGCATCACTTCGTTCCTTGTCCCCAGCCCCATGTACCACTGAAGGGCTGATCATGGGTGAGGGGCCAAATTGGGGATGGGAAGCCCCAGAGCAGAGCCCGTAGTGCTGGTCTGTGCGTGCACAAGATCCCCAGGCAGCAGAAGAGATTGGAGAGTACCCTCTCCATCCCGCATTCCGCTCCAGGATATTTGACGGGGCCGGGTCTGCCGTTACACATCCCCTTCGTTTCCCAAACACAGCTGCAACACCCGCACGCAAAGGTGCATCTGCAACACTGCAGAGTCATGCAGATTAAAAATAAAAAGCTTTAAAATTACTTTCCAATTTAAAATAATTTAAGTGAGCCAAATGAGTAAGATGCATATTTTGCAAAAATTTTCCAAGGGAAAGAGAATATCAAGGCAGTGAACTGGTGGAAGTCACTTAGTAAGCACTGGGAACTAGTGTCTGATTAAGTGCCAACCCATCTTTCAAGCACTATCCTTGTCTGCAAGAACAAAGGAACAAATATTTTCTTTTTACTTTGCTTATTTAGCTCAGTTCAATGACTACTGCTTTCAAAGTTGAGAAATCAGCTGGGAATTCAGAAAGCAGGAAAAACAGTTTCTCGTTTTAAATGAGGAATAAGAATAAGGTAAGTCGATGAGCTCTGCCAGCTTTATGTTTTTGAAGGACAAGGTAACCAGAAATTTAGTGAAATTTACCTTATCCAGACAAGAGTCACTGTATTTAATACGTGTATTTTAAAAGAAAAACTGTATTTTGACACAAGTGTAACACAGCCATAACATCGAGTAAACCCACACTTTCAACTGAATTCCAGTTTCCATCCAAATGTAGCTTGACATTATTTGTAAATAAGAATCAGCTGGGAAATATGCTGAGAATTAACTATTTTCTAATTTGGCATGTAATAAATGTGTAGGAAGTAATGTAATTGCCTAGGTTACTTCTTGACACCTGCCAGAAAACTATGAAGTTATCAGCAGAACCTAAGAAATATATGAGCAAAACAAAACTAAAGATCAGTTATTCAAACCAAAGGTTCCTGCCTGCTATTTAAACCACTTTGATTTAAATCGATCCACTTGCTGCAGCGTTAACTTTGATGATCGATACATACAACCACCCACCCTCTGAAGCCATATTTAAGTTAACACAGTGTCTATACAACGCACTTCTCGGGGCTAAGAGAACTTCTGGGATGTCTCTAATGGATCTTTCACCTATCTGGGAGGCTGTCCTATTCCTGCTCTGAGCCGCTAAGGGAAGCGGAGCAAAGGAAATTCTGGGAGAAGACAACAGGAAGAGCAGAGGCATTTGGGCAGTTTAGCCAGCGCCTGTTCTGGGCGGGTTATCATAGAATCACGGAATGGTTTGGGTTGGAAGGGACCTTCTGTCCCTTCCAACTGATCATCCCCTTCCAGCCCCCTGCCCTGGGCAGGGACACCTCCCACCAGACCAGGTTGCTCCAAGCCCCGGCCAACCTGGCCTTGAACCCCTCCAGGGATGGGGCAGCCACAGCTTCTCTGGGCAACCTGGGCCAGGGGCTCACCCCCCTCACACCAATTTCTCCCTCATATCTCATCTAAATCTCCCCTCTTTCAGTTTAAAACCATTATCCCTTGTCCTATCACTACATCCCCTCAAAAAGAGTCCCTCCCATCTCTCCTGTAGGCCCGTTAGGTACTGGAAGGCCGTTATAAGGTCTCCCCGGAGCCTTGTCTTCTCCAGGCTGAACACCCCCAACTCTCTCAGCCCGTTAGTAAGAGCAGAGACAAGAGAACAGTTTCCTTTGTCTCTCCTTTTCAAGTTGATGGAGAGAGAAGTCCTCTACAGGCAATTCAAAACAGGAGCCTAATTGCAGATCCTACTAGTTGCTCCCTGGAGAAACTTCTCTCCATCGTCTAAGAGGCTAAAGCCAGTCTTTGTGGACACACAGCGATAAGCTAGCTAGAAAGCATTGCCACCACTGCACTTCTACAAGCAGAAGCCAAGGGGCACCACTCAAGTCCAAGGTCCTGCCTGTATTTGGAGGAAGGAGTGCTACCTGTGGTTTGAGCTGGCTAGATTTAAAGCCTCTGGACCAGATTTGGCTGTTCAGACCAACAGTTTGCATAAATTTCACATGTTTAACATTCACACACACACTCACCCATCCTTTAGGAAAAGGCACACAAACTAAAAACAAACCACCTTTTCTTCCACTTTCTAAAAATGCAAACTTGAAGAAGCTTTGGCTATTGGCTTTGTATCACACAGGATATAAAGAAAATGCTCAAACAGGTGTAGTAAGTTGCTTACGAACTACTAAACTGTACTTCGAGCAGGCAAAAGTTGGTCACTCCCACTGTAGAGAGCAGCAGAAGCAATGTCACAGAATGATGGGGCTTGGAAGGGACCTCTGGAGATCACCTAGTCCAAATCCCCTGCCGGAACAGGTCAAAACTTACAAGTAAAGATTTACTCGCTGACAAGAAGTAGGGATGGTTTTAGTCCCAATGAGGAAGATGATACTTCATGTCAGACCTATTGAAGACATCAAAATAAGCTGTCAACACTACCAAGCCAACAGACACCTTGAGCGCCAAATCTGTCCAGCAGCCACACTGGCAAACAGAAAGTGGACGAACAACTTGAACTTCGGCCAAACAGCTGTTCCAGAGAGTTTTATTTTAAAACAAAAGACCAGTAATGTACAACCTTCCCACCTATACCTGACTAAATATGAAGCAGCAGATCCTACGGTCTTACACAGGTAAGGATTAAACCACACCTCAGAGCAATTTAAATAAATCTGCAGAACCCGAGTGTCACTTCGAGTGTCTTATGCCATTTAATCTTAAATTAGCTCCCTATCAGCTTAAATTTGTCTCTCCACATGTAGGAACTCCTTTAAGCACAGCAAGGCAACACCCACAAATTGACCTCTAACCACAACCACGCCTGTAACTAAATGAGATTTATACCTGGTTGTAGTTTTACCCGTTGTAAATTACACACATAAACAAACACAAATTGTATGTACATACAAATGCATTTCTGGGTATATAAATACGAAAACAAACCACCACTTGGTGCTCCCAATCTAAAAGCTTCTCCCAGCCATTCAATAAACCTTACAACCAGAGCCAGACATGCTTCATGTTTTTATAAAGTCTGCAACTAAACCTTAAAATAAATAATAAAAAAGGTCGTAATACATCATCCTGACATCAAATCAGCAGATTGGGATTTCAGTATATCAAAGTGATGGATACAGACTTGTTTTAAGTATGGTTTAGTCTGCATTATTGCTGTTGCCTTTTAGGCTATTGCCTTTCCAAGTTGTTCCAAATAAGAGCAAGAGTCTTATTTTCCCTCAACTGCCTGGATCTGCGAGTCAGAGCAGGTAGTCCAGCAAAAAGAAAAAAAATTGTCCACAAAAAATGATGACTAGGGAAGCAACAGGACAGCGTGTGCTAGAAAACACAACTTCTTGTTTTTCCGCATTTTCTCTTGCTTGCCAGGTGATCTAGTAACCACTCTTTGATGAATCAGGAGTTAAGCCCCTCTCATGAGCAAAATCCTTCCTAATAAACCCCCAGTCACCATCCCACCTCTCCATTCACTGCTGATCACCTCTGCTGTTTCACCCTGCCACGGTTTCTGGCTGCTGGAGCACTATTACCCAGGCCCCACTGCCTATGACGGACCACGTCCAGTCCTCCCAGTATATTCCCATTACTGTCCAGCTTCCATCTGTTCAGATCAATGTCTACCTGCTCTGCTTGATCCACGCCTGCCCTCTTGCCCATCTCCCTCTGCTTTTGCTGGGGTGAGATTAAAAAAGCTGCTGGTGTCCCCATAAATGATAACTCTGATCTGGTATCAGCTATTCAATAAATGAATACACATTTTCAGTTAAGTCACACATAGATATAATTTCCATCACCAGAGCACACTGAAAACTACTAATTCTCAGTACAACCCCAGATGGTGGTGAAACACATCAACTTTACAGATAGTCCAATGCAGTAGGATGCACAAAGAGGTCTGTTAACCACCTAGGATGTGCTGTGCAACCCGAGTGCTACACACAACGTGCCTCCCTTTCCCCAAGGCCAAAGAAGATCACATTTCCTAACCTTAAAAAAGTCCAACTTTTTTGAAAAAACTCCATGGGCCACCCTGTATCCCACAAACACTAAGATAGGTGGAAGCGACAGAATTATAAAACCACTAACCTTTTCACTAAAACATTTTCTTAATTGAAAATACTGATAAAAAACCTACGTCCCTTCAGCTTATACTTCTCAGACAATGCCAGCGAGCACCGACAGCACTCGAAAACATGCCCGTAAGTAGAGTTCAGAACATTTAATTTTGCTGCAATTATTTCAGGGGTCCCCTTCTAATACCTTATAGACAACGAAGAGTCAGCAAGTCACTAACACCAATACGGAAACTCGCTGTTTGATACAGACTTAAATGAGACCTCCTCGTTTTTTGAGCTGTGCTGTAAGTGGTGCTTTGTAAGCACAACTGGTAATCAATCTGGAAAAGAGGAGAAATAGTAAAAGCATAAATTATCATTTCTACCTGTATCCGTCCTCCCTCTGCCCCCACCATAGTTTTACAGAACTTTTTTGAGCCTACTTACACAAGCAGTCAAAGCAGCACAGCAGAAGAGGTGAAAACCCCCGTCAGAGGAGAGGAGAGAGGATGAGCGGGTGACAATAGAAAACAGGTCTATGAACAAAGACTGACCGTGTCAGGGCTTGATGTGTTTTAGGAAGTGCCCCCATCTTTCAGGTTGCTCATATCACTTCTTCCCTTGTAGCAAAACTGAAAGAGTTTGTTGTGTGTTATAAGGGTGCAGGAAGCCGTTCACAGGCACGGACAAATACACTCTTCAAATTAAAAAAAAAACAAAAACAAACAAACCTCTAACCAACTAAATAACCATAGCAACCTTGGGTCTGACTGTACCCCACCCCTCTCGTGAGAATACTATTGTATATTCTGCATAATATTTACAAATAGGACTGGTTTTATCATCTACACAGGCTAGGAAGTCCCTATCATTTACACTGGCTTCTCTTTGGCTTAGGCTGGAAGCTCATGCCCAAGAGTTCCCTGGTATGAGTTTGTAAATACAGATATGTATAAACAGAGTAATAGATAAGCAATCGAGCAATACGAGGCCGCAATTCCACTGAGCAAGAAAGCATGAAAGTAACCCCAGGTAATGTAACTGTCTACGTGTTCACACAAATAATCTTAGCCTGTGTCCTGATGCTAATAGAAGAACACAGTCTTACGGAGCTTGAAATATTCCCCTGGAGAAACAACTTTGCCAGCGCAGAATGGGAGAAAACACGCTGTGTAGAAGAGTGCGCTTGTAGCTTTGCTTGCTACTTAAACCAGGCTGATTAATCTTTAAGATCTAGCAGCTTTTCAGATTTTTGCCTTGCCTCCCTCCCCATTTTACCAGTATTTTTATCAGTGCTTTAAAGTAACAGCACACCAAGGGCTAAGTTATACCCAGGGTTGATTACACAAATCCCATCAAGGGCAAAAGCAACAGCTCGCGTAAGAGCTCAGAAACCACCAACCAGCTGGAGACACAGGACAGGTCAGAAGTGGGATACAAAGCAAGAAAGAACTGGAATATATGAATCTCAAAGAGATGTCTGAATACAAGCAGCCGCAGCCCTTCCAAAACCACACAAGTCTAGGTTCTTCAGTCGTTGCCCCAAACTGGATCATCGGGGTTCACGCCTGCAAGCTTCTCACTGTGAAAGGGAGGTCTTCGGCCCTGGCAAAACTTGAGATTGTTAGACAACATATAGATTCTCAGAACTGGCACATTGAAAAAAAAACACCCTAAAAATTTGATAAAAGATGCCAATATTGACGGCCTGTTTTCATACGCAGCAGGGTGGGAATGGAGGATGAGTGGAAGCTAATCAGAGAATAAATATGAATGAACAGAAGGCATTTATCAGCAGCCCATTACCTAGAGTGAGGGCTGCCTTGTTCTCAGTGACAAAGAAGCAGAAAGACAGACCATCCCCTTCCTGCAAACCACTTGCAGTCTTAAAGCCCCAACTGCGAGACCGTGATCCGTCACATCAGGTTCAAGTATCTATATAAACGTTTTCAGGTCCAGGCCCTAAGAAGTGAAAGGTAGCCCAAGGTAGTCCTTCAGCACACCAGTGGGGAACCCAGGTTATGCGGAACACAAAAAAAAAGGAGGTGTGACAAAACCTCCGCATGAAGCACAGTACAGAAGATTTCAACTAGGAAACAGATAAGTACAGCACCTCAGGAGAGATCTTCCCTTTCATAAGTTACTTAGGAGATAAGGAAAGAGGACTGAGAATCAGACCACCATTAACCACTGAGATACAACCCTGGTTTTCCACATTTCAGGTCTAACCGCACAATCTAAAGGCTGCCTGCCTTTGCTAGGACAAGAATTCCTGCAGAAAGCGCAGGGATGTAATGCATATGTTCCA
The DNA here is from genome assembly GCF_964199755.1 of Larus michahellis. Lineage (NCBI taxonomy): Eukaryota > Metazoa > Chordata > Aves > Charadriiformes > Laridae > Larus > Larus michahellis. The sequence goes on from NC_133898.1 coordinate 129,700,154, forward strand.
CCAAAGCCAAGTTTACCTAATAAAGAGAACATATATTTGCTTTGATCTCAAGATGCCCTCTAAGTTTTTAAAAACAGCTGTAAAACAGAAATCTTTGTATAGAAATCATCATCAGCAATGAAATTTAAGCACGCTACTCATTTCAGGTTAAGAAAACCTGTTTCTAATCCATCCTTATTAGAACTGTTACCAACTCCTTGCAAGGAGAAATGCAAATATCATTCCCAGCCATTTATTTGCAGATTATTCCCCTCCGCCCACCTGCTTTCCCTTGCTCTCTCCAAAACAGAGGGACTAAGGGACCATTCAATCTGTTTTGTCATTTTTGTTCCTATTAGCAGAGACAACGCTATGTTCAGATACTGTGGTCCTCTCATTTTTATATTTCACTGGAAGGATGTCTTGATCTGTTTTTTCTTTCTCTACAGAGAAACTGTTAAACCAAACGTACCAAAAAAGATACTTTTCTAGTATGCACCACAAATAGATTACAGTTTCTAGTTCAAGTGCAAAGGGACAAAGAAACCAAAATCTTTTTATATGCACACATTAAAATAAAAGCAGGAAACAGATTAACATCTGGAGAAAAATATTAACCCTTGTGCTTTCAATGATGCAACTCACAGGAAACTTCATTTGCAGTGCTATTTCCAGCTCTTCCTCCCCCCGACCCCCCCCCAGTTAAAGAGCGAGCACTGTTGTACAGCACTGGAAACAGTATGTTCACACATATCCTATTAAAAAAAATAAATAACATTTTAGGTAAAGTAGGAGGCAGTCAGGCTCTGAAAAGCTGAGGCTATCGAATACATATCTCGAAAAAAAATTAAATTATAATTTCCTTGTTCAAGATCACTTACTAAGATCACTGTAGCCAAGAAAATAAGTCTCACACAGTGGCATTTCATAGGAAGAAGGTTTTTAGAAAACAGTATTAAAAGAGAGAGATCCAACAGCATTAGGGGGCAGAGAAGAGGACAGATGATTGCAGTGCAATATGATGAGCACGAGGAAGAGTGAGTTAATGGGATATAAAACTGCGTACACTGGAGACAGCTTCACAAGTCAGAGAAATGACAGCCAAATAGTAATCACGCCACACCAAAAAGATACCGACAAGTCAGAAAAGAAACTTCATTTTCTAAATGACGGCAGAGTCAGCCCTTATGTATGAAGAGCACGCAGAGTTGGAGTTAAACAGTAACCGATAGTCCTATAGATGTTTGTAGATGACCTAAAATGGAGAGAAATCTCTCATTGCCCTCGTTCATGCTACCCTGGAGCCAGAGAGCTGTATTTTTCTGAATGCAGGTATGTCAGTGGAAAGCTAACCCGTGCGTGCCCTGTCTCCCTGCCAGGGGCAAGCTCCTGCAGAGTCCTGCGGGCACAGAAGTGCCTGTGAGAACTCCCCACATCACTTTCAGTAAAACTATTCGGGCTAGATCAAGCGTGAAGTTACAGCTAGGTCCATGTTATCCCAACCAATTTCACCTGAAGCGAATGAGAGATACTGAACAAGCAGCCTGTCAACAGATCAGTGAGGATGATAACTTCGCCGGGGAGGGATAATGGTTTACTATCCAGCAAACAATTTAAAAGACGGTATTTGCTCATGCCTTAAGTAGCACAGGACAGGATTGGACAGAGATGCCAGAAAAAAAAAAAAGGAATAAAACAAACAAAAAGGTGACAATTTATAAATAAGGACATTTGTTCACTGGGAACTGAACTCAAAAAAGCACCCCAGTTCGCAAAGGCTACCCAGCCTCCAGGTATGTGACACTGCAGGGGACACAGCTCAGGCCGGCAGTTTGTCTAGCCAAATGGGCCATTAAGGCTTTAACGTGCCTAGACGGTCTCTTTGAGCGGAAAAAATGGGATACAAAAGGTATATAGAATGCCTGAAACACACAGCGGGGATATTTGCAACTATGTACTGGGGAGATATCCAGTGTTTGCCCTGTTCTTACAGGCTTTGCTGAGCACCCAGGACTGGGCGTTATCTAGCCTTGTGCCAGGGGTAAGGCAAACTTTTGGTCTGACCATTACAGCCACTCATTTATTAAACCTGATTTTAACTCAACTTACTGTTCAGGAAGTTCAACAGATTCAGTTAAAATAGGTCTCCATACTGTGTTTTGCAACTCTTAAGTAAATCTTATTTTACAGCTGTCTATATTCAGAGGTACAAATTAGCGTAGCTCTGCCGTTACTGCAGATCAGAGCCTTGCTTCAAGCAATACTTTCACGCCACACACTCTTATTTTTAGAAGTACCGTGTGAGTGCACCACTGCTGCTCTGTAGAAAAAGAGCAGCAAAGCAGGAACCTCACTGAATTCACAATTTAATAGTCTACCACGTAAAACACCAATTAAACAACTGCCTTCTAACCCTCCCTCTGCCAGCCATGGTGTTTAAATCCAGCGAGAGTAGCATGTCTTTAAAACTATTATAAAAGGCTTTTAAAAGTCCACCTTTCAAAAATAAGGAGAGAGAATGGGGGACAGAATGAAAAGCACAAGGACGGATCTACATGAAAACTATTAGTTTAGTTTCCCCATTTACACGTACCACAGAATTGTGGGGGTTGGCTAACACCTCTCCAGCTTGTCAGGTCTAACCCCCTGCACATGCAATATTCCTGTGCAACTTGCTCTAAAAATAAGCTTGCAGGCACACGATGATCCACCTGGATTTAGGTTGATGCTGGGGTAATTACCGGCGTACAGAGACACCTCTTCCCACGAAGACAAATTGTCTCAGAGCTGCGAGATAGGGATGCTCAAACTTTTTGGCATGGTGGCTTCAGAAACCTGAGAGAACATTGCTGAATAGGGCTGGAGCCCCTCTGCTGGGAGGACAGAGTTGGGGGTGTTCAGCCTGGGGAAGAGAAGGCTCCAGGGAGACCTCAGAGCAGCCTTCCAGTATCTGAAGGGGGCCTACAAGAAAGGCTGGAGAGGGACTTCTTACAAGGACATGTAGTGATAGGATGAAGAGTAATGGCTTCAAACTGGAAGAGGGGAGATTTAGGTATCAGGAAGAAATTTATCACTCTGAGGGTGGTGAGCCCCTGGCCCAGGTTGCCCAGAGAAGCTGTGGCTGCCCCATCCCTGGAGGGGTTCAAGGCCAGGTTGGCCGGGGCTTGGAGCAACCTGGTCTGGTGGGAGGTGTCCCTGCCCAGGGCAGGGGGTGGCACTGGATGATCTTTAAGGTCCTTTCCAACCCAAACCATTCTATGATTCGATGAAATCACTTTTGCTAGGTGACTGACTAAGGCCAGAGCTGAAAAGTTAGTTAAAATGGGTTTTAAGCTAAGTTTATAATTGGAAACTATGACTGCAAAAAGCCTAGGAACACGTAAGAAAAAGACCAGGAGCAGGGAAAATAGGCAAGGGAGACTCAAGATGTAGTAGCACGCAGAACTATTATTTGCAGTTTCTGGGAACACTGGTTTCGGTCCAGGACCCTCCTTCGTAGGTGTAAGGCACAGAGCTCATATCCAGCACATCCAAACTAACGCAGGAGAGTTTAGGAGGTCTGCCCAAGCAACGTCTCCGCACAATTATACCTCAGAAGTCACAACCCTTCTCCTTTAATATTTAAGAAAAAAGAAATCACATTTGCAGCCAAAATGTACTAATAATACTGCAATGGCAATACAGCCCTGAGCCTGCAGTCCTTCCCCAGGAGTAATTCTCATTAGGAGAAAACTGAAGGATCATCCTCTTTATTCAGTTATTTGCAGGACATTTAACACACGCTGCTCACTACAAGGCCAAGAGTGTGCAAGAAGAACAAAAGTGTTTCAGTCCCACCACTGTGCAGGTTTCTGTCTGCAAGAGACAAGAGAGCATAAGGCTCCTCCTGAAAGGAGGCTGCAGAGAGGTGGAGGATGGCCTCTTCTCCCAAGGAACAGAGGATGGGACAAGAGGAAATGGCCTCTAGTTGCACCAGGGGAGGTTCAGATTGGATATTAGGAAAAAGTTTTACACTGAAAGGGTTATTAAGCATTGGAACAGGCTGCCCAGGGAAGTGGTTGAGTCACCATCCCTGGAGGTATTTAAAAGACGAGTAGGCATAGTGCTTAGAGATATGGTTTAGTGATGGTTTTTGTCAGAGTTGGGTTGACGGTTGGACTCGATGATCTGAAAGGTCCCTCCCAACCTGGGCAATTCTATGATTCTAAGGCAGGGCTGGGAAGCAGCTCCCAGGAGGGCACCAGAAGCAGATTTCTACTGTGAAGGGTGGGGGGAAGGCTGCACGTGGTAAATTGTTCCATCAAATAATTGGAGGAAGGGCCGATGTCTCCTTTGGAAGGCTGACAGTAAGAGTCTGTCAAAAGCAAAAACAATGGAGAATTAATTCTTCTTAAGTATGAAAGGACCTAGAACTCTGCGCTCTCCTGTTAATTAAAAAAAGAAAATATCCTCAATATATTTCCAGTTCAGTTCTTGCGAAAGCCAACAGAGAGCACTCCCACTGCCCCTAATGTTAGTTACATCTTCTTTAAGGACTCACCCTTGAAAGGCATTGAAATTCAATGGAAACTGCAGATATTCAGTACCACTTCTATTCCATATTCAAATATCTGAGCTCACATAAAATATGCAAGAGAGCCTTCATCAACTCACACTGTTTCAACAGTTCTGGAAATCACAGAAAAGTAACTAGCAAACTACATTTCATTAGTTTAAAGGAGGGGTTTAAAGAGGTTTTGGTTTTGTTTTAGATGGTCATCCGCTGGGTAAGAAGCAGAGTGCAGCTCTGACATGCAAGAAGTAGAACAGACAAGGTCTGTGACAGTCGCAATTTATCTTCTCCCTTTCTGTGAAGATGACAACAGTGAAAACTAAATGCACTCTTAGTCTTCGCTTCTGCTCCTGTGTAACTAGTGCATTTTGTGAGGGACAGAAAAAAACCTAAAGCTTCTCCAGCCTACCTTTCCCCCAGCACTTTGCACAACAGGGAGTAGAGATCTTCGAGATAAATCAGGATCTGTAGGCATCCTGTCGCAGCTGCAGGATACACAGTGTTTTATGAAAAGTTCTCTCCTCATGATGCGCACCAGCCATCTATCAAGGATCCACAACAACCAGCATGCTGGCCGAGGTGCCTACAGCCTTTACTCCAAGCTCTGGGCAGCAGCAGGTCCCTCAAGGAAAAGGACAAGCAGAGGAGATGGCCATGACGGCTTCATGGTCACCGTCTTCCTTTTACCTGCCAGCTCAATAGTCAAACACCTCTAAATTACGAGGGACATTTAAATAACTTGTGGCTTGAACCTGCCTCGTAGACACCTAACACCTCAGAGGGCCCTACACCACCCAGCAAGTCACTGGACACCCTGTGGTTAGGAAAGCTTCATTCGTCCCCTTGAAGCCTTTATTCTACATTGAATTAATATAAGACTAGAGGGAACTTTACGCTCTAGCAAAAGCCTGAGCAGCATACCTGCACTTCAGTTTCCACCCTGGGTTATTAGCTAGACTGTTTATAAAACAATTTCAGAATGCCAGCTTTTATGTATTACAGTTTTATTAATCTTGAATGATACATCATATGTGCTGGACGCATAAAAGGGTTATGGAAACATGGTTTGCATTTTAAAATGCTTTAGTGAAAACAAATGAATTATCTTTATTAAGTGAATTGAACCTTGCTGTGTCCTCCACTGAAAGATTTCAGTATTAGTGAATCTCTTTCCTCATTGTTCTTTTTTTCCACCTTATGTTAGGCAAGGAAAACAAGCATTTCTGCATTTACAGCTCCCAAATGGTTTTGCAGTTTTGAATTACATAGTCTGTGATCTGAACTATCTGAATATACTGAAATGAAGAAAATATTCTCTATGCACATGCAGAAGAGGCTACTTCTGTCAAAAGCTGGTTAACTACTTCATCAGATTCTGGTTCCACGCGCTCAACCAAGAGTGACTACCAACACTTCACTCGTTTGACGTTATTTGAGATATTGGCAGTAAAAATACATTGCTTAGGTTCTGTTTAAAGTACATTACAAGAAATGTAGGCATTACATCAGATGGCTTAGGCTTAAGAAAAAGGTATTTATATTTTGTAACCTATTTACATAGAAAACACTTTTAACAAAAACCAAAAAGTTTTGAATCCAGGTTATAAACTCAAGTTTATAAAAGAGCGTAATTGCAAAGAGAGGGTGGAGATGCTTCATGGCTGTTTTTTTTATTTGCTAACTTAGCCAACAATCAGCTTTTATTCTTATCAAAGCTACAGATGCATCCATTTGCTATTAAACGTATCTGTTTTCCCACAAACTAGACATAGCTTCCAGGCTCCAGATAAGTGGTGAATCTGGCCCTTTAGCATCCTGAAGCCTCCAAGTACAGGAATTTTAACACCTTCTTGGAGCAGTACTTAAATTGATCATCAGTGTAAACAAATACAACCTAAATGGACTGCCCTGACGGGCAGCAAGCACTTTGGAGGTAGAGTCTGCATACTTGTTCAGGGCGTAACACATTGGAGCCCCAGCTCCAGTGATGCTCTCAAACCGCAACCAGTCGCCCTAACCTTCAATCTTAAGTATTTTATCAGCAATTTATACGCAAACCCTTCTAAGCAATCAAATACAAAAACCCAAAAAAGAACTGGATCTCAGCTTTTCAGTTCTACAAGCCTGGGGGTGGGGGGAATAATAGCTAAACAAGTTACACGTTCCAAATCCAAGTTTTATGGAGGAAGGGGAGGTTGGGAGGAGAGGAAGAGGGATGATCTTTCCATAGCACTGCCATGCCACAGGAAAGCACCACGTTTAATGTAATCAAGCTCTACATCGCAGCCATATGGAAACAATTTTAGTCAATAAACAACTCCTGCAAGAAGACAGCAGAGGAACAGAAAAATCAGATACCGATTTAGCTGGGAGGCAGGAAAGCCGCCGGCTGTGCTCAGAGGTTTGCACTGTAAGAAGTATTTATGTCCAACATAACGGCACACATTTTTGGGTCTCTGTTACTTGCCTTCTTGCCTTAGACTTTCACAGTGCCACACCTCAAACTGCAAGCAGCAGAAATGGCATAGTTTTTTGGGGTTTTTTTGTTTGTTTTTTTTTTTTTTGGTTTTTTTTGTGGTTTTTTTTTTTTTTTTTTTTTTTTACAATATCTTTCCCAGCCTCCAAGCTCCTGGGCCTCAATCCTCTTCCCCTTCTTCCCCCTCGCAAATCTTTCCTCAAAGCCTATCTCTGTGGCAGGTTTCCCACTCGACAGCCAGAAAGGAAGCAGACATCCCAAACTTCAGATACTCACCCGACCTCTTTGCATTTTATCTGCCTGGAATTTGCAGGTTTTAAAACAAGGACTTTGTCATGGAGCAAGTCCTTTCAAACACCTACCTTAAAAAAACAAACAAAAAACCCAACACACTTACCAACAGTGGTATTTCAATGAGGTTTGGTTTCAAGATACCATATTTCAGTGTCCTAAAAAGCAATAGCAAAAATACTACCAAGACTTTCGTGTGCGCTGCTGATTACAGCTGCAACATGGAGGGAGTAAAGCTAAATCAGTTTGGGACAGGAAAAGGGAAATTTAAGGAACAGGCAGCAAGTGAAGGCAGCTGCATTTTTAACAAAAAGTAAGAAGGCAGACTGAACATGAATAAAACAGAATTTCCTTGAGTGTGGCAGAGGAGCAACACCAATATTTATCAGAATTATGCCCATGAAATGAACTGAAGGATAATTCACGAGCGTCTTCAGAAGTAGCTGCTTGCTTCGCTGAGGTTAGAAAGGTCTTCATTCCACCACACAACGCAACCTGCCAGCAGATGCTCCTCGGCTGCCCCAAAAGCATTGTGGTTTTATACTTGCAAACATTCAGGAATAAAAGATCTTGGGATGTTCCTCTTACTAACCAAAGTGCAAGATTCAACACACACACACAAAGATAATAAGAATAAAATTTATAAAACTAACTTTTTAGTGGAAGGGAGGGCCAGGATTACTGTGAACCGTTCTCCGTTAGACTGGGGCAACATGCTTCTGTCACACAAAGTACCTTCTAATTCATCAATAAGAAAAGATGATTTTCAGCAAATCCATTAAGAGTGAAACATTTGAAATCTGCTTACAAAACATGACCAAAGTGGGCTTTTTGCAGGCTTGTAGGGTGGGGGGTTTATTTTCCTTTTTTAATGAGGGACTCTCTAGAAAATGAGGGGAAAACCCCAGGCCAGGTGAATGTTCATATTGTGCTAATGCTCAAAAAGGGGATGGAACGAATCTGGAGAGCTGTAAAGTGGTCAGCTGGGTATCAGTCCAGGCAAACCAACAGGAAAAAAAAATAATAATAAAAATAATTATATATTTCCCCAGTAAAAAATTAAGATAACGGGGACACTGGTAGTGCCAGTCAGCATGTTTTAATGGAAAATGTCTTGATAAAGGACTAACTTTGAGATTACAAACGTAACCAAACAGTAGAAAGTATGTGCACAGAGCGTACTTTGGTTCTAGTGGAAATCCACATCGGCTGCTCCGTATCGACTGGTACTTTCTGAGAGCTGTCAGTTAGCCAGTTCTCAATCTACTTCCTGGGATTGCGTCATGCTAATTTTTTTGTCACTAAATTTAAGGTCTGATGCAGTTCAACATTTTTATCACTGCAGATAAAAATCTGAGCCTGACACCAGGACTACAGGAACAGTACGTTATTACGAGGAAAGGACAGCAAAAGAAAGAAGTCTGAATGCCTACCTTAACTCAGCTCAGGAAAGCAAAACACTAAGGCAAATTTATAATCTAAAAAATGCAGACTGTAACTACTAAATGGCAGACTTTACTGGAAAGAATCTCAGTGTCAGAGCAGCGATTTCCCTATGCAAAAGGGCTACTGTGAACCTTTCAAATGGCCACGTAGCAAAAAAGGCCATCGCACCTCAGTACTCAGTATGGATCAGACACAGGCTGGAACATTCCCCATTTTTGGTTTCCACAATGTTAAAAATAAATGGAGACCATGAAGCATCACCGGATGATCTGAGTGCTGGAGAAAATGCCTCAGAGTAAGACTTAAAAGCTCAACTCTGTTTCCTTATCAATCGAGTAACTTGATTACAGAGTGTAAGTACCTCCATGGCAAGAAAGTACTGGGTACTAAAGGGCTCTAATCTTGTCAGGAAAGTCATAACAAGAACCAGCGGCAGAACTTAGACAAATTCAAATTGAAATCAGCCACTTGTTTTTAACAGTGAGATGGCACAAACTACCAAGAGAAGTGATGAGTTTGAAATTACCAATGACAGACACTCAAGGCTGGAAAACTTTCAAATTGTTTTTAGCCAAACAGCAGTTGCTGGTCTCAGTTTCAGAGCAAACGATTAAAATTTAAAGGCTTGTGATAGAAACATAAAACATATCAGAGAAGGCGATTTAATTGTCTTTTCTCACCTTAAATTTTATGAATCTCCAATATGTTAACATCATTCTACTTCTATGGACAAGGAAATTAAAGAGGCAGGAGTAAGTTTCAACTTCAGTAAGTTCCCGCTTTTTCAGACTGCTGTACTTCTCACTGAACAGCCCCGCACCATCGGATGGAACCCCCATGAAACGCAAACAGTCAGAGGACGACCAACGATGATGTCTGGAAACCATGCATAATACAACTGAGTTGAGAAAACTGTGATCAACTACTTACCTCTCCCATCTGCGGCATGAAAAATCAGTATTAGCTTAAATAGCTGGTTCTTACTCTGTGTAAATACACTTAGGACATTCATGTTTATACTATCGAGAGCAGAAGCATGCAATACCATCCGGCCAAGAATCTTCAAATACTTTATGAATGTGAAAGCATCTCAACAGCCCTGGAAGGATTATTTTCATATTAGAGCCTGGAACACAGGCAAGTCAAGAAGTTTGCCCTGGGTCATAAAGTAAGACCTACGGCAGAGCCTAGAAACGAGAGCCCAGCGTGATCTCATTGCCAGGAAGAACTTTCCTTTTCAACATTTGAGCACTACTTACATGTCAGAGCTGCCGCATACCCCGTTGCCAGTTAAACCACAAAGATTTCTAGTGAAAGCTGACATTGTGATCAGAGAATCTGATCATGGCAGAGAAACTGTCCAAAACAAAGGTCAGAATAAATATCCAAGTAGAAACAGCGCTTGTATTTTATGAACTAACTAAATGCTTTCTGCTTCCATTAGTATTACAGTACCACTGGAAGAACAAAAAGCAGATTCAGTGCTTGCTTCAGAGCTCGTAAGAAATGGGCAGCTCAAAATGCAGGAAATGACTATATGCTACACTTCCCAATTGATAGGGCATAGGCTTATCAGAAGAATAAAACTGGCTGTTCACAAGGCTCACTGAAAGAGTTGCCTACAGTCAGTAGCATGAGTTGTTTTACTGCTGAACTTAACGTATAACAATTTTTTTTTAAGAAAGTGAAAAGAAAATAAGGCTTCTTAAATATTAAGTTCAAAAGCAGGGAGAAAACAGATGCCAGGAATTCAGGGCAAGTGAGAATCCCAAACAAAATTAATGTATTTTGCATTATTGTAAATTACGTCCTTACCCCAACATTAAGACCTCATGTACCACCACAGCAGCGAATGGGGTTCACATAAATTTAATAGAATCCAAACAGACGTCTTAGATGTACGAAGAACGAGAGTCCCACCTCTATGCATGAAGAAGGTAATAAAATTTGTTTCCTCTGGCTACAAGAAACTCTTCAGTAGACCTGGAAACAACATCCCACTCATTGGGCAGACTGGAAGAAGTACTCACAAACGTACCGCAGGCTCATACACCAAGTTACCTGATGAAGCACCATGCTTAGTAATCAGTTTCAGGCTGGTAATTGCACTGAAACCAACCTAAAATGATGAAATAAACATTCATAAAGGAATTCTGTAGGAAAAAGAGTTAACTGACCTTCCATACCTTCTGGTTGGCTGCACAGGAAAGATAAAGCAGAATACACTTTGTCAGAAGCGCTGCACTACAGCAGTTCCCAGTTTTAAGAGCAGTCTTTAACTTCAGACTCTACACGCAGCTTTGATTAAGAACTGGGAAAGGGAAATCTGCACGCTGACGGGTAGAATAACCAGTTATAGATTTTATTTTTTTTTACTTCTTAAAAAAGCGCATCAAAACAGTAATTGTTCAACCTTTTGGTGTCTACATTAACAAGGTGCTGAATCAAAACAAGTAACAAACATGCGTGTGCATTCCTGAGATAGATTTGAAGTCCAACACTGAAAAACTCCTATCAAACAAAGAAGAAAAGCTATGCAAGAAAATACGGGCACCCCTTACAGTCTTGTGAGAAAATTTATCCCAGTGGTGCTTTCGGGAGTGGGTGCGGAATCTAATAGATAAAAAGCAATAAAAATAACTGAATAAGTAAGGATGACAAGTGTCAAACCACAGAAGTCAATGGAACATGGGAAATCCTCCCATCACTGTAAAAAAAAAAAATCTCATTGACTTATGTATTCTTATCGAGCACATTAGACAACCAGCCAATATATTAATATATACTTATCATATAAGGAATTTATCACAGATTTAAAAGTGCAATAGATGGGAGCAGACACAGCCAGGCTCAATGGCCACTGACTCAGTATGTGACCTTGAGTGAGTCACTTGGCCCTCGTGCCTCAGTTTCTCTATTTGTAAAATACTGATACCTCTGTAAAGCACTTAAAGATTTACAAACGAAGGTACAAAGTATTCTTTTATCATAGAGTAGTAAAGGAGAAGGACAGTGGCTCGGCCGTAATGAATCTAATGTGAAACATCAGAGCTGTACTCCACTAGCACACCACACAAGTTCTGGCCATAAATCGATCACTTCTGATTAGGTTAGGCTTTACAATGCAGTAATTGCGATAGCGGCAGTTTCATAACTGTGAAACGAGCACTTTGCTCAGCAGCTTATTACGCAGGAAAACTGCACGAACAACGAGCTTTTGGGAAACCCAACTGCAACAGCAAAGAACAGAAGCACCCCAAACACAATATACTTTTTAAGGTTATCTATCGTAAAAGCTTCTCCACATGCTTTTACGGCCACAGGCTAACCCTGTATAAGCGCCTAGCTGAGTGGGAGGGGAGGGGAAGGAAATCAAACAATACCACGTTTAAAGACAGACCAGATTTCAAGCGAATATATCTCTTTTTAGGAGACACAACACAAAAATAAATGTTTCTCACAGTTACAGGATGAAATTTTCCATTGGCCAGTGACTACAAAGCCGATACTCTACTTCTTGCTGTGGACCACATGACTGCCTCAATACATGAGAACATTTTATGTGCCAACTTGCAACGAAGACCACATAGTTAATAGTTTGCAACCTCCTTTCCCCCAGAAGATCTTCAGAGTTGAGTAATAAAATTCCTCACATGATTTCAATGAGAGGGTTCACTTGTCAGAGACTGTTTCGAGATAGTATCATATGTCAGGGAGGTGCTGTTCAGACAAAGCTTTCCAACCCTGCTTTCAAGGCTCAATTGAAAATTAAAAAAACTTAAGACTATAAAGTTTGAAACTGGAAGAAAGAAAAATAATCTCTAGGCGTTATTTTTAAAATGTGGAAGTTAGCCAATTAATGAGGGGAGGCAGAAAAACTCTGATTAAAGCCCTGACAAACCCCTGAGATCACGAACTGATTACTAGGTTCTGCCGCAGTCTCCATGTAGGAACCTGGGCAAGTTCATCCCTCTGCACCTTGATTTGCCACCTGTGAAATGAAAAATAAAGCTTTCTTTTCATATCCTGTTATTCTTGCTTGTATTGTTCCCCAAATTAAAAGCATTTGTCAAAACACTTATCTAGCATTAACAATGCCAACTGCATTCATAGCTAACATGCAATCCGTTTGCATGACTGAGTGTTCAAATATGAACTCTTAATATACTTTGCTATGCAGCCATTCTAATTTTATACATGTCAGAAGGGAGCTTTAGTCAATACAGGAATATTAGAATGCCAAAATAGTTTATTAGTAATCTTATGTACAAAAACAGCTTTAGGGATATAACTTAGACCCACAAAAATTCAAATTCTCCACGTTATCTCCTAAAAATCCCACTATAATCATAGCATTGGTCTCACTTCATTGATAACCCACAAGATAACATTATCAGCATAGGTATAATTAAAGCCCAATCCCACGAGGATGTGTATGCAGATCCAATGCCTGCTCCATTAAAATCAGTATAAAGTGAAATCGACTTCAATGACTTTAGAAGAAGTGTCAAAGCTGCATAAAGTTATCGGTAGGAGAAACAAAGGCATGGTTTTTTGCAGTAGGATTCTGAAGCTGACAGCATCCCTTCAAGTGTTTGATTTCAAATCCTAAACTTTGCAGGAGATGGAAAACATTTGCCACAGATCCCAACGCTGGAACTTGTAATTCTATCGTGTCCCTAAAAGCTCTGCACAGAAATCACTGTAAAGCACAAGTTGCTTTCTTTAGACTAAAATGTGCCATCATTTTATGCAAAATGCTTTATTTTCTAACGTAAACAACCAAACATCTTCGGAGCTTGCTTTATGAAAGGGACAGTACAGCATTCTTCCTTTCTCATTTTCAGTCTCATTAATTATTCCAATTCCCCTCCGAAACATCATTTCCTAAAGACCAAAATTTCACCACTGCCCCACTGACACCCAACAAAAAAGAGCAATCCCAAAAATTAATGGCAGAACAATTCTTGAAATTCATGCTTATTAAAAATGCATTAAAATTAAAATAAAAAAAAGTTTTGAAAGTGAATGCTAGAACCCCACTGTTCTCCCAGCTCCAGATAACAATAAAAAACCATATCAAGCACCTCCATGAATTTATGGATTGTCACTATAAAGTAAACATTTCATAATAATTTGATTTTCAAAACACTGGACAACCATGAACTTTTAACATCCCTTTGAAAGCGACCAGAAAGACCCACACAGAAACTGCCTTAGAAGATTTCTGCAGCTGACACTGGTTACCAATTCTGTTGAATTACCAGAATTGCAATGCTAGAGAGATGCACGTTTTTCTAGAAAGGTCAACAAATAGAACAGAATTGCTCAAGACCGCTCAGTAAAGTATAGAGATAAGCAGGCCTCATCCACACAAGTTTTGCTTCAAGATTTCCTTACCACTCATTAAAAATCCTGCAGTTTCACCTGTGGTAGCATTCCTGTAGCACAGCTGTCAGCCTGCATACCACAATGTCGTCTAGACCTGCTCTGAACAGAGTTAGATGACACAGGAGTAAAAATGCTGATGCCTGTTCTGGTGCTCAAGGAACGATAGGAGGAAGAACAGACATCGCTGAGCAAAACACAAGTTCCTTGTTCCTAGTCTCATGCCCGGGCTCGTCAGGCAATTCTGTCAACCATACAGAAAAAGTTGTGGCTGTCGTGGGGCTAAAGAAGAATCTTCACATAAGGGAAAAGAGCCTTACCAAACGCCACTTCTCAGATGCAGTATCAAACCCTGCTCTTTGACAGAGCCCGGTGCTCCCAGAACATGCAGATAACAAATGCATCCCTGCACAGATAACATATTCCAACCCTTTCGCACTTCCCTACTTCCCTCCCCCCGCCGCATCTTGGAGATGTTTGCTTAGCAATTTGGAAGAGAAATGGCAAAAAGGGAGATGCAAAACACAGAAATAAATTAAGTTTGTTCTCTGCTGTTGACAGATTTGGCCCTAGCATGATGGGAGGAAAAAAAATGTTGAGAGTGATAAATCCATATATACCTACTCCAAACTACACCCGCCATCCCAAGGGACATGGTATAATGGTAAATAAATATAGATGCAGTTCCTACTAATGAGGCAGGGTACAGCAAGGCCAAAGAAAATGCAATCATCTCGGGGAAGAAAACTGCACAGGACTCCTCCTCTCCCATCCATGGAGGAAATCAAATGCCAGCTGCACCATCCCAGGAAGGAAGCAGAGTCTGTACCTGATGAGCCCTGCAGAAATGAGCTAGTCATATCACGGGACACAAGCAGGCACTTCAGGGTTTTGCCAGCCCACAAATCGTCTGCAAAGCACAATCACTCTCTCTGACATGATATATTTTACACGGTATCATTCACGCAAATTGTATTTTTATTTCCCAACCAGTTTCCTTTTCCTCCATCCCCATCAGTTTGAAGCAGGGGCACGTAGCGAGCGTCTATCAGATCTGCTCTCAGATGCGCTCTCAAACGCCTGCCCTGGCCATCAGCTTAACGCTTTCCTCCCTACAAAGTTTCAATCTTTCCAGCTTTTGTTCATATACATTTTGTACTTAAAAGCCACTTATCTGTACTGCCAGCGTTACTTGAGCAGGAGAACAAACTGAGATATGCCCGACTCCACAGACAAACGGCAAACATGCTTACAGTCTTCATTTCCTCTTCCTCCTTCCCTCCCCACACCCAAAAAAAAAAAAAAAAAAAAGGCATTTTTGTCCCTAACACGAAGGCACTGGAAAAACAGCACACACGACCAAGGCTTTTTCAGAGGAATCGCAAAGGAAAAAAATGCTTTCCGGAGAAGTGCTCTGCAAACATACCAAAAGACACTCTTAGAAT